>NW_025814823.1:11216250-14102500 GCF_022079265.1 Lynx rufus
TCCCTCCCCCTCTCTCTCTCTCTCCCTCTCCCTCCCCCTCTCCCTCTCCCTCCCAGTTCCCCACCCCTCAGAATAAATAAACTTTAAAAACTTTTTAAAAATAATTAAAAATTAAATCATTAAGAACCCACTGTATGAAAAACAATGCAGTAGAAGCCTGGGTGAATTGCAAAGAAGTGTGAGGTATTTACCCCAAGGAGGCAGGCAAGGTGGAACTCCATGAGATATTTAGTAAGAATGATGATGGCAATACAGGAGCTATTACAAATCGGTGTGGGATTAATTGTAATGTGGATGGTAATTGTGCTAAAGGATTATTAAGATGTTTAAAAATCTGTTCCCCGGTTTTATATTTTGGTTTTATATGGATTCGGGCACCATGTGGAAGCATTTAATATCAGAGAGATCCTTTATGGTGTTTTTGCTTCTCAACTTCTAGGAAGCAATCTGGTATAGTAGAAAGAGCACAAGATTCTAGGCCAGAAAAGCTGTATTTGAGTCCTTTGCTCTAGCATTTATTGGGTGTGCGATCTTAGACAAGTTAATTTTCTCAGCTGTCAAGTGGGGATAAAGGTAATCACCTCTCAGTCCCTCCCAACCTGATACTTTTTAAAGTGATTAATACATGTTGGCTTATTAAATCAATAAATCAATATTTTTACCATTTATTTGTGAATATATCTGACTCCTGGCATTTGCTAACTCATGAATATGCAACACTGTGGCTTTTCTTAATGGCTTTCCATGGTCATTGACAAAAATTGTTTCCCATATATCTGTCTTATAAAGCAATAATTGGTCTTGAGAACAGCATGTAGAATAGAAACATAATGCAAGACACATGCAATTTTAAGTTTTTTAATGGCCACATTAAACCGAGCCTTAAAACATCTGAAATTAATTTTGATATTTTGCCTAAATCAATATATCAAAAATATCATTCCAATATGTAATCAGCATAAGATTATTAATAAGTATTTTACACGACCAGCACATCTGAGTTTGGACATCAAATTGGTCAAAATATTTATTTCGATTTCCTAAAACTTATGCTTAAATACAGTCTCCCATATACAATTCTTACAAACATACCTAAATTTTTTTCAATAACTGAATCAAGCCTCACGTTTTACGTTTCAATTTAAACAAATTAAAATTCAATAACTCCTATGCTCTGGCCACACTTCAAGTGCTTTATTGCTCTATGTGGCTAGTATGAAACAGCACAGGTAAAACTGTCTTGAATTGTTTTTCAGTAAGATCTTGGTCTTTTAGGCATTTCGTCATTTCATAATATCAAAATAAAGACCTTCCAAACTTGTACTCATTTTGGGAGTTGCCTTATACTGACTGTGCTTAGCGCTGACGTCTGACACCCAGCTTCTCATTCTGCCCGCTAGATTTATGAGATCTCCTTTGAATGAAACTCTCTAGATTAGCCTCAAGGATGTTTAGTTCTAAAATGCTGCAGAAGAATTGTTGGTTTTCCATAGTGTAAGTCTGAATTTATCATATGAATATCCGGGTCTCAGGCTGCGTGACTTACCCAAGGTCTCGCGGCTGGTTGTGTGGCAGAAACAGCCCTTACACACGGACGTATGGATCCACGCTTCCTTGGAATCTGTATTTTGCTTCCTTTAGGTGCAGGTGTGTCCCTGATGCACTGCCTTGGACACAATGTCTTACCTGAGGGAGGACCCTTTGTTGGGCCATATTTTGGGGTTCTCAGAAATATCAATAACCCCAAATACAAGGAGAACGTGTTGCGGACCGAGTTGCTAAAAGACTCCTTTGGCAGAGCAAGGTTATGAAGACGAAAGCGTTGGGGGACAAGGATTCCTTAGTAGTAAAAAGCCTCGTGCCTTCTCCCCACTCCTTCGCTGCACTTGTAAAGGCAAAATTTAACTTGGCAGAAAAACAATTATAGCCTCCAGAAGAGTGGTACTCTTACTACATACATTGCTATGTATAAATTTCTCTTCTAGAAATTTTTCTTTGCCTCTAAATAAAACCAGTATAGATGATTCATTGAATGGAAACGGACATGGGATATTTAGCTACATGGGTCCCTAACATTAAGTGTAGCCTGTTCTTAGACACTGTTAGTCTTTTGGGTTTTTTTTTTTTTTTTGAGCTGAAAGATACTTTTTATTTAATTTAAATTCTAGTTAGTTAACCTACTGCAGTATTGGTTTCAAGACTAAAATTCAGTGATTCATCACTTACATGTAATACCCAGTGCTCCTCCCAGCAAGTGCCCTCCTTAATGCCCATCACCCATTTAGCCCATCCCTCCCACACCTCCCTCCATCCACCCTGTTGGTTCTCTATCATTAAGAGTCTCTTATTGTTTGTTACCCTCTCTCTTTTCTCCCCCTTCCTATGTGTTCATCTGTTTTGTTAAATTCCACACGTGAGTGAAATCGTATGGTATTTGTCTTTCTCTGATTGACTTATTTTGCTTAGCATAATGCACTCTAGCTCCGTCCATGTCATTGCAAATGGCAAAATTTCATTTTTGTTGATGGCTGTATATATAATGGAATATTGTATATGGTGTGTGTGTATGTATATATAGAGAGATATATAGATACACACACACACACACACACACACACACCACGTCTTATTTATCTGTTCATCAGTCAATGGACACTTGGGCTCTTTCCATAGTTTGGCTATTGCTGATAATGCTGCTATAAACTTTGGGGTGCATGTACCCCTTCGAATCTGTATGTTTATATCTTTTCGGTATATACCTAGCGGTACGATTGCTGGATAAGAGGGTAGTTCTATTTTTAACTTTTTGAGGAGCCGCTGGACACTGTCGAATTCTATACACTTTCTTACTGAGTGGCCAAAAAGGCTCTGAGCTTATCTCCTGAGCTCCTGGCATTAACCATGTCACTAGAGTTTATATACTTTATAGGAAAGGTTCATGCCTTAAGTCAAAACTTCAAATTCAGAAATTTTGGTTCAAAGGACGCTCTCTTCGGTGCGTGTATTTACTCTCATTCTGGCTATGCTTGCCTGACCTTCGGTGAATGAGTCTCTCAGAACTGAGTTCGCACAGTCAGGTTCATTTTATTAAGTATTTAGATGTTTGGGATGAAAATATGAAAATCCTTCAGAAGTTTTCGCCCTTGGTTGACACCATGTCCCTTAGCACACATGCCACTCCCACGTTTTTGTTTTTGTTTTTGTTTTTGTTTTGTGGGACACTATTCAGAAATGTCTTTATGGAATATTAATGGACTCCAGGAGGTTGACTCTAAAGTGCATGGCATTGCCCTGCCTTTGTTGGCCTTGTCATTAATTGTGCGAGTGCTTTTAAGAAATCTTGCATCCATCCAGTGATCATTTGTTGCATCTTGCCTTTTGATTTAGTGCATCCCATTGGCTGAGGGTTTAAAAATTAAATAAGCCTACTTGAATTGTGTGCAAATAAAAGTCAGACGTGGAGCGAGAACTTGTGTTCGTCCGTGTATAAACTACTTGGAGTTTGAATTGATATCTATTTGGGGCAGAGAAAAGGAACCTGTGAGGCTGTTTTAAGGTAAGAAACAAAATAAAAACAGAATAAGCAAACCCGAAGATTTTTAGGCTTACTTCCTGATGCTTCATTATGTTGGAAGTTGTAGGTTTGAGGTTAGCAGCTTGATAGCTCTGTTCAGACAGTAACTATTTTAAACTTGCCTCTGCATTCCTCTGTCTAGGGAGACAGTTACAAGATCCTCAATTATCATTTATTATTATATGTTCCCAGAGGCCATCAGTAGCTTTCAAACCTGGCTGCGCGTCAGAATCACTTATGGAGCCTTTAAAAAAGACAGACTCTAGCCTCACCAGAACCTGAGATTCTATAGGTCTTTATGAGGCCCTGGAATCGGTACCTTTTATAAAGCTCTCCAGCTTTGGGTAATTTCGGGGCTTTTGTCAGGCCCATCCTCCCGCCCCAAATAAATGAGTTAAATTCAAGAAACAAGATCAACACAATAGTTGTCCAAAATAGTATAATTTAAAGACTGTAGGCAGGGGAAAGATCCAGTTAGGGATTATGATTATAGAACAGGGGAATGTTTGTAAACTGATTAATGGAAGTCATGGGAGAAACTTTTTGGAGAAAAAGCATTTAGAGTATTTAAGAACATGTAACATGTAAGTCCTTTCACTTCCCATTCACATGGAATCCCTTCTGATTCTCCTCCCCAAGGCTGGGTTTAAGTCCACCGGTAATTTATTTTTTTTTTTATTTTTTTTTTAATTTTTTTTTTCAACGTTTATTTATTTTTGGGACAGAGAGAGACAGAGCATGAACGGGGGAGGGGCAGAGAGAGAGGGAGACACAGAATCGGAAGCAGGCTCCAGGCTCTGAGCCATCAGCCCAGAGCCTGACGCGGGGCTCGAACCCACGGACCGCGAGATCGTGACCTGGCTGAAGTCGGACGCTTAACCGACTGCGCCACCCAGGCGCCCCTCCACCGGTAATTTATAAGAGAACGGATGATACCTGGAGGCTTAAAGAGAGCCTCGACGTAGGTTCAGACCATCTGTACCCAACAAGCATCGCACGCCTATTGGTGGATCACTGCTTTTTAACAGTGGCTTGGTTGCAGAGGCGGCCTGTGCCAAGACAAGCCAGTATTTTCCTAGAGGTCTTCCTGGTAAACATTTTCAGGTCCGTTTGTTTGCCACATATGTCTTGAGGCAACGACATGCTTGGCAAAAGCTACCTACAACTCGAAGCCTCTTTGATAGACACTGCTTCCAAGCACAATGACACATTGTCTTCTAGGGGTTCTGCGATGTTATTATGGTTCCTACAGGGAAGAGGCAAGGCTGAAGGTGAGGTTTGCTTATGTTGTACTTAATTCCTATGTTTTACTTGATTCCTACCTTAAGACAGCCTCAGAGGTTCTTTGTCTCTGAAAGATTTATTAATGCAGATGAATGGATATGTTCTGTACTATGGTATATCGCGGAAAAATAGTGAAAAGATATCATCCTTGTGACACTGGCATCTATTGTTAACTGTATTTCATGCCGTATTTCATGATCATACTTTAGCACTTGTATTTACTAAATGTCCAGAAGTTTCCAGAACTAATAGATACATTGTCATGCATATAAAGTGTAACTACTTTATTAGTGAAATGTTTCATTAACTGTATCACAAACTAGTTCTAAAGCCTCAGTGAGAAATATTGGATTTATAAGACCCATGATTAAAAAAAAAAAAAAAACAAGAATCCTCATCAACTTAAGTTTCTTATCACTTTAGGGTTTTGAATGATATAGGTAGTGTTAAATAGGATTTTAAATGCTGGCTTTTTTCTTCAAACTGGAAAAAATTTCTTGGTTGGTGTCTAAAGGATATTTATTGCTTCCTCCCATAAGCAAGTAGTATGGGTTGACATTGACCTTAAGGAAGGTGAATAGACTGGTAAGCTACATTGAATGAGAATGGTTATATGATCTAACCTTCATGCTAATAAAGTAGCTATCAGTCAGCCAGTAGCCCAAGAACAATCTTTCCTGAAGCAGTGAGGTTAACTAAAGACACCCAGGAGCTTCCCTGCCACTTCTAAGCTTGTAAAGGTAGATGTATTGGGTTTGGACTTTCATTCGCTCTTAAAAATATTTGCGGTCATGCCACCAGGCCACCCAGAAACAGAAAGGAAATTTTTATGAACATTAGATGAACTGTTAAAGTAATAATTTAATTTAGATTTGAGGGTTATTATGGAACTATCAATTAAACATGCCTGTAATCCAGTTTATTTATTAAATTTAGATTATATTAATGTAGTTTAAAATGCATGACATTTATTTAGCATCATCAGAGAACAAATGAGCTCTGAGCAAACTTCTCCCAGTCATGAAGTTTAACCCTTGAAGTGTCAAAACATTTTAGCTCAATAATTTTGAATAGGATTCCTTCCATTAATTACCTTATTTTCTATATTATATCTGTGACTATGGGGCGCTATCATAATTTAGATCATCAGCACATGTATGAATTATTGAAGACTCTATAATAGGGGCGCCTGGGTGGCGCAGTCGGTTAAGCGTCCGACTTCAGCCAGGTCACGATCCCGCGGTCCGTGAGTTCGAGCCCCGCATCGGGCTCTGGGCTGATGGCTCAGAGCCTGGAGCCTGTTTCCAATTCTGTGTCTCCCTCTCTCTCTGCCCCTCCCCCCGTTCATGCTCTGTCTCTCTCTGTCCCAAAAATAAATAAAAAAACGTTGAAAAAAAATTAAAAAAAAAAAAGACTCTATAATATATGGTTACCTTTGGAGCTCTTAAAATGTTAAGGGTCAACTCTTGATACTAAATTATCTGTCGGTTCTTACCCTTCATAAGTTTTATGTCTGCTTTTTGTTGCTTCTGCTTTTTCTATTACTATCAGCCATCAGCTGACAACTGTCACTTACTCAGCTGTCAGCATGCCTGACTTTAAGAGCCTTCACCCATCCATGATTTGTTGCTTTTAATCTAACAGAAATCTAACATAAATTGAAATTAGGGTGTTAGAATAGTGTCCACCAGGGGCGCCTGGGTGGCGCAGTCGGTTAAGCGTCCGACTTCAGCCAGGTCACGATCTCGCGGTCCGGGAGTTCGAGCCCCGCATCGGGCTCTGGGCTGATGGCTCAGAGCCTGGAGCCTGTTTCTGATTCTGTGTCTCCCTCTCTCTCTGCCCCTCCCCCGTTCATGCTCTGTCTCTCTCTGTCCCAAAAATAAATAAACGTTGAAAAAAAAAAAATTTAGAATAGTGTCCACCATAGGAGACATAAGCTCTGTGTGGAGATGGATGGGGTGAGGTGGAAACTCAATATCAAAGACTCTGAGCTTTAATAGAAGGACTTCGTGCCATCTGTTTTGACTATAAAGACACCTTCGATTATTCATTAATTCAACTTTTACTAGGCCCTAGGGACCCAAAGATGAGAACAATGTGGTTCATGCCCTTTGGATGCTCCCCCAAACCAGTAAGTGCCTGGCTACCACAGAAGGATGAATAGACTGTGGAGGGCATTGAATAAGACTGTAATCTCTGGAATTCAGCTGGGTCTTGAATAGGTGAAATTTCTGGGTAAAAAAAAAAAAAAGTGGATTATCTGAGGGTTGTTCTTCAATGTATACAAAGGCAAATACACTAAGGCAACCACTGCTTAGAAGTTTCAATTCGTGTTAAGGAAAGTACTGGAATAAAAATTAATAAACGCAGTGACCCTGGGAGTCTGACAAGGCTGCCTCTGAATGACCTTGGACATTCTTATTTTTATTCCTTTCCATGGACACTGAAACAGAGGTGTTAATGCCTACCTTCTAAAGTTGCTGTGAGGGCCAAATGAAATGTTATGTGAAAAGTGCCCAGTGGAGTACCTGAATCCAGTTCAGTACCCCATTAATGTTCTCTTTCCTGCCTTTTTGGTTTTTTTCATTTTTTGTTTGTCTGGTTTTTTTCACTTCCCTTAAATGTTGTTTGGTAAAGGGTATCTGTAAAGAGTGAAAAATAAAATGACAAATACTGCTTTTCGTATTTCTATCAGGCTGTTTTGAGTCATGTTCTTTTAATTGAATGACAGTCACATCATTTGAAAGGCTGGTCTAATAATAGCACCAGAGATTCTAAGCTGACAAAGTGCAAATTTTCAGTCAAGTCTTGATTCCAATTTAGATGTGGAAAGAAGAGAGTTGAAAAAGAATCCTTGTTACTCAAAACACAGATACCTCCATAGGCACACTCTCATATTATAATTGTTTGGACCCCTTTTTAGTAAAAAATAAACCGAATGCCCCACGTGCACATTAGTCCACTCCTTAAAAAAGGTTATAAACCCTGAATATGTAAGACTCAGTGGTACCGTGGGGCATCTTTGCTCACATTTCGCTTGCCTGAATCACTTGAAGTGTTCATCTGGGTAATCTGGACTTTTTTTTCCCCCTTCCTGTGAAACGCTTCAGTTCATCAATCAATTCCCCATACCGTGCTGTTTTGTAATTCCAATCTATATTGCTAAAGAAAACCTTCAGTGACCCTGAGTAAATCAAGAATAGAAAACGACTTGGGTTTCGTGCTCTTTGTGGCTATGTTAGTGAAGAAATAGATTTTCACTGACCCTCATTAAAGTCTTCTGTCGGAAATAATGCCCATTGAAAGATCAATTAGTTACACTTTTATTTTGTTTTCAAGTAACTACATTTTCCTTCTCGGTCTCTTCCCTGGTCTCAATCTGTTTTCTTTTGGAGGTGAAATACCTAATGTTCACCAATATCGGCTTCTTCTTGGTCTTATAAATTAAGTTTTTAACAAGCTGATTTAAGCTGTGCTTTCAAATAATATGACTCTAGATTTAAACCCAATCACTTTTCTTTACTAGTTGCATCAACAGATGTTCAGCGTTTCATTTTTCCTTAAGGGTGTATGGTTTCTCACTGACTCTTGGCTTCAAATAGGGATTCTCTGCTATTGGTTTAGTCTGTAAGAATTTAAGCTGTTTAAAGCTGTTTGTACTTGTGGCCAAGAGCTCCTAGTTCCCAAAGCAACGGTTTATCACCCACCCCGTGTTATCTTTGCTCTTACGTTTCTTCAGTCGCAGGAACACAACAGCACCGGTGGGTTAGATCTGTGGGTAACGCATGTGTTCGGTAGGCATGGACTGTTTATGACGAGCCATGTGGGTCGGGCTCATGTTCCTGGAGTGCCCTGAGCGGCTTTACTAATCTGTCAGCATAGTATGTTCTCGTGGATAAATATAGACATACGCGCACTCTGTGAGTTGTAGGTCACTGTCGTACTGTGCAGCTAAAAATTGTCCCATTGGTATGAAGAGTCTGCCCTGGACGGAAGGCCTGTTTTAGTTTGTCTTCTACTGTAGGTCTTTAGCACCTGACTAAAAATACACCTTGGGCCAAAAATAAGAGAGCCCTACCTTGCCGCTGAGACACTTATGGTGCCAGCGAGCAACAGGACCATGGAGTCCGTCATTATGTTTTTTTGCTTTGGAACATAGTCTGTGTAGCAGTTCCAGACTGTTCGTTTGGGTTCCTTTTCAGGCTCATGGAGATTACAACAGCTTGTTGGAGACGATCCTGTGTGATCAGCTTCATAAAAGGGCTTGGTAGGTATGAAAGGCTGTTAGCATGTACGGCGTGGATCGTTGTTCAGTTAAGTGCCGAATGTAGGGAAGATTCTCCTAAAGGTTTCAATGGATGGGGCGGAGTGGGGGGGGGGCAGTTGCATCTGCATGTGGAGATTTACTTATGATGTCACTGTTCTGAGGCAGGAATAATGCTTTTTAAGTTTCTGTTTGGGATTGCAGTATTTCAGAGGTGATTTTTTGTATATAAGTCTATGGAACAACAAGCTGTGACGTAATGGAATTTTTCTGTGCACCGAAGTTTCACTAAAAGATTTGGTACGATTATCTGTGCTGCAAAATTGCAATCTGAAAAATAGCTTAGTATTTGGAAGATAGTTAATACCATTGCATTTCATATTACAACAGAGGTAGGATTTAGGCTTGATTTCTTCTAAATATTAATGTTGTAAATACTCAGTTATTTTGTTTAAAGCATTGAAATAAACCTGAAACAGTTTTTCCTTTGTTTTTGGCTTAGCCTTCTCCAACAAGAAAACAAATAAAATGTTTTCTTTTATTGTGTATGAATTAAAAAACAGGATAGGATGGGTAAACCAACATTAAATGGGTCCAAATTGCATGCCTGTGCTTTTCCTTTATCAGAGTAATAGCCTGGTTATATTAGTTCTAGCATAACCTTGTAAGAAATATTGTACAAGAGTTCAGAAAAATTAATGAGAGGAAATTCCATGACACAGGGTTCATTACATGCATCTTAGATATAGACCGTTTAACTTTCGATTTAATGAAGGTAGGAAAAGTAAATTTGTAGACAGTAAGGACACAACATATTGCTCTAATAAAGGAGAAACATTTTGTTAATGATTTGGGAGATTTAATTACTTGTTAATTATTCTTTTGCACTATCTTTAGTGAAACTATTAGATATTTACATATGATACAATTCTGTTTGTAGGAATTAAGTCTCTAATAGTCATTAATTTACTCCTTTGTAGTTTATAAAAGCTGACTGTGTATTAGGGAACTTTTTTTTTCCCCTCTCAAGAGATTTTTTTTTTTTTTGATGTATAACAAGCATGCAAGTTAAATGATAAAACTTACAGGTTCATATATTTGGAAAAATGCTATATCACAATAGGACTCATGTGAACTACTCAGTATTGTTTTTGTTTGATGTCTCTTGTAAATGTAACTGACTCTCACTGTGTTTCCACTGAATGGACCACTCCCATGATCTGGCAGCCATCTTAAGTCCTTTTTCACTCACTGCCTTTCTTACTCCCAATAAATAATATAACTTAACTTACACAAGGGATCGTTACCAACAAATATTTCTGCGAATTCACAGATTTAAGACCATCTTAGATTATGAACTTCTGGTAGGCACATATCAAGAGAATTTTACGTAGTCATTGTACATGTCCGTAGCTATTTAAGAATCTAATGAAACCTAGAATCTTTTTTTTTATTTAATGAGCCGGCATCTCAATAAATAAGTGCACATGAAGCAGGAATTTAATAAATGTTTTGCTGTTGACAAAATAAAAAACTAGACTACAAAGAATTTCACCTATTCAGTTAATTTTTTAACAATTGCTAACTGAGCTTCTACTGTGTATCCCGCCCTGGGTGTTCTTCCTTCACTGTAGATGTCGGAAATGTGTCTTGTGTTAATCATATGTATTATATAATGCGTATACATGACCTCTATATCATACATATGTATATGCATATTATTGTATACCTATGCATATGTATATATTTTACAATAGATTGCATATTAAAACGTATATTGTACCTAGTGCCTTTTTGACCAGGACCCACAGAAAAACAAACAAACAAACAAACAAACAAACAAACACATTTTCTATTATGACTCAGAACACACACACACCGTACATACCTGTAGACGCAGACAGAGACTGAAAACACAAGTTTTGTGAAATAGTGCTTACTTAACCTCACTCTGCAGGGTGCCATCACCCGCTATTTTCTCTTGTAGAGTTTTCTATTCTATTTCATTGAAATCATCCTGGTTAGCACCCAGTAAATAGGTTTCATGATCGAGTAGTGGGTCACAACCTGTACTTTGACGACCCTCTCTAAAGATTCCATAAGCCAGGCATTCTCAGTACACCAATAGTCAAGTTCTCTACAGAAATGACAGGCTGTCATCCGTGATACTATATTCTACTCCTGGGCAGATTGGTGCTTTATTTGTCAGCATCTTGCTTGGTTGCAGAAATAGCTCTTTCAATAGACTTAATGTGAGTCTCGGGTTGAATGTTGGGTTTCTAAGCTGGGTATTCAGGACCTTGTATATCTTAATGCTTTCTTACTCCTTAATGCAACAAATATTTATTGAGTACTGGGTATTAAGCTAGAAGGTGAGGTTACAAAAGGAATAGAACAAATACCTTGCCCTTGTTGCACTTAAGTGGAGTAGGGGAGACAGGTAGAAAACAAGTGTATAATGTGTCATCATATATCATCAGGAGGTCAGTGCCCTGCAGGAGAGCAGAGCTGGGTAAAGGGCTAGAGGGAGGTGCCATCAAGTGGCTGGCCAGAACAGCCTCTAATAAAACCGGAAGGAAGTGAGACACCATCAAGTGCCCTTTTCCCCCACCTACGTGAATTCCTACAATCCCATTGCCCCCATTCTCTTCAGCCTCGATGCCTTCTTTGACTGTATCTATCATCAGTTATTTCTAGGTCTCATCTTTAAGGCCACCATCCCAGAGAGTCCCGCCCCGACCCCACAGTCAAGGATACGTCTCCCCTGCTCCTCTCTTACAACAACCTTCACGGCACTTCCCAGTTTTGTAATTATATTTCTGGACATAATACCTGTCTTCCCTGCATATTACCAGCTCCCCCCAGCAGCTGACCCAGTGCTCGGAGCCTCCAGTAAATACTTGATGACTGATTAAATGAACCAGTGAAATAAATAAGTTAACGAATGTTCTCCTACCTTTATGTGCTCATCGGTTGGCTTTTCAACCTGACACTCCTCATGGCATCTTATAGTTGAAAGCACTGCATTCTTTGAATCTCTCAGGTGGTCTTTTTAAATTTATCTTTGAATTCTGCACCACCCCACAGAATTTTGCAGTGTAACTTATGCATATCAAGGATCAGCGGAACTTTGTCATTTAGTGAATTGATTAACTGACTCACTCAGACACTTTGGAGACCCAAATATTTCTGAATAGGCTCAAACTATATTATTGTAACATAGGTATGATAAAGGATGCCTGTGTAAATGGCATCCTGCCTGCGTTTGTCCTGGCCATGTATTGTAAGTGTAAACACCCATGAGACCCACACCACCCATCCCACACATTTAGTTAATGTGGAAGGATGTTGTTGGGCCTGAAATCTGAGTGAACATTAAAACCTATGTGATCGAACCTGGAATAAATGTGTTGTTTGATTTTTCAATGTATTTTTTAATTGAGTTTAGTTCAATGAAATAATGAAGGAATGCTATTATACCTTCATTATTGCCATTATAAGATATAGGGAACTTCTTACAAATGAGGCTTATCTTTTAAAAAAAAAGTTTGAGGGGCGCCTGGGTGGCTCAGTTGGTTAGGCGTCTGACTTCGGCTCAGGTCACGATCTCACGGTCCGTGGGTTCGAGCCCCGCGTCGGGCTCTGGGCTGATGGCTCAGAGCCTGGAGCCTGCTTCCGATTCTGTGTCTCCCTCTCTCTCTGCCCCTCCCCAGTTCATGTCTGTCTCTCTCTGTCCCAAAAATAAATAAACGTTAAAAAAATTTTAAAAAAAAGTTTGATTATGAAATTTTTCAGACAAACACAAAAGGGGAAAGAATAGTACGATATATAACATATTGCCATCACTTACATTCAATAGTTAACAAGGCTTTGTCAGATTTGCTTCAGTTATACCTCCTTTCTCTTTGTTAAAGCATTTCAAATCAAATATAGGTATCATTTCCGTGAATGCCATACAGTCAATGTACATTCTAGAAAATATGGGTACGTTCTTACCTATCCACAGTGCTAACTTCATACGTACCCAAACTGACCACCATTCTTTGATGTAACCTAATCTCTAGTCCACATTCAAGTTGCTTTGATTGTCATTTTCAAAAATGTCTTTTAACAGTTGGTTTGCTTTCATCAAGATTCAGACAAGGTCCACACATTACATTTGGTTGTTCTGTCTCCTAAGTCTTTAATCATCCTACCCATTTTTATCTCCTCCATTGACTTGTAGAAATTAGTGCAGTTTTCTTGTAAAATGTACCTACCTTTGAATTATTGCTTTGCTTCCTTAGGGTGACATTTAACTTGTTCCTATAGCCCCATGGTGTTTTGTTTTTTGTTTTGTTTTGTTTTGGTGTTTTTTTGTGGGTTTTTTTTTTGTTTTTTTTTTTGTTTTTTTTTTTGGTAAATGGACATTAGCTACAATGTTTTGAAAACTTGATGAACATGGACATAGGGCAAGTTACAGCTCCCTGTCTGCCACACTGCCAAAATCATTTCTGTTGCAGTGGTAGGAGCCTGAGAGCCCCTCTGTCATTCAGGAGTACACAGCCAACATCATTTTCAGTGGTTGAGTGTCATAACTCTAGCCAATATCTTGCCACTGGTAGGGGATTTTGAAAAGGCTTCTAGAGTTGATACTCTAAAAATGCTTCTTAAACACTTTAATTATTGTAACGTCACATCAGGAAACCTATGGTGCATGTTTTCTTTACTGGGGAATAGTGATAGGACTGGAGTTCAGGTTCACTTGTGTAAGATGCACTGTCTTCTATCCTGTTTCAGATTCCATCTTTGTTCTTTTTCCCATAGTAGCTGCAATGGTCTTTAATTTGTGTTGTCCCTCAAACGGCCCTTCTTGAGCCCACCCTACACAATAACATCAGCTCAGCATTCTTCCCAGAAATCTGCTAACTCCCAGTTGTCCTCCAAATATAGTCTAAACTCACGTTGGCTTGCCCTTCAAAACCTTAATTCTAATAATAAGAACTAAACACCTCTATTTTTTTATAGGACTTGAGAGTTTAAGTTTTTCATATGTATGTACTTGCTCCATTATTTCATTCACACCAAGACTGTATTATGGAATCAGATGGGTTCCATTCAACAAAGATTAAGCAAGCACAGTTGTTTAATTAGTTATGCCAGATACTGTGCTAAATACATGGAATAAAGACAAGATGTAGTCTTGTTCTTGAGGACTTTACAGTCCCTTAGTGAAGAGAAAGTTTGAACATGTGTGCTAAAATAGGGATGTGTGGTAGGAGGGTGAGAGGAGGGAGGAATGAGGAGAGATTCTTAGCAGATGCGTGCACCTGCCATGCTATTCCCTGTGCCTGGGTTGCCCCTTTCTCATCTCTACCTATCAGAATCCTTCTAGACCTGGGTCGAGTGCCATCTATTCCATAATGTCTGGCTAATCGATGGCCTGGAAAAGAGATAATGCCTAGTTAGTATAGGGTTTTGTGAAAGACTCTCAGTACATAATTCTTCTTTAATGTTAACACAAGTCTTGGGTTTACAACTAGGAATAAAGACAGGCTTCCTTGTGTGTCCACCCGTAATAGAGGAAGTTGCTAGTGGTCAGGACTAGTCTCACTTGCTAGTCTCAGGAAAGGGAGTGGAGCCAGAGAATAAGGGGAAAGGTTAGGATCATTCGTAAAGTTTTCCCACATAGAGAGGATAGATGATAGAATCTCACTAATTCATATTAATTCAAGGGAAAGCAAGTGTTAATCTTTAAAAAAAAATTTGAGTATAGCTGACATACAATGTTACATCAGTTGCAGGTGTACAAGAGTGATTCAACAAGCTCATATGTTATGCTCACCACAAGTGTAGCTCCCATCTGTCACCATACAAGCCATTACAGTACCATTGACTATATTCCCTATGCTGTGCCTTTCATCCCTGTGATGTATTCACTCCATAACCAGAAGACTGTACCTCCTGCTCCCCTTTACCCATTCTGACCATCCCTGTACCCTTCTGTCAACCATCAGTTTGTTCTCTGTGTTAATAGGTTTGATTCTGCTTGTTTTTTTTAGATTCCACATGTGAGTGAAATCATATGGTGTTTGTCTTTCTCAGTCTGACTTATTTCACTTAACATCATACCCTCCAGGTGCATCCATGTTGTCACAAATGCCATGAAACATGCACTGTAGGTATATGTACACATACATCCATACCACATCTTCCTTATCCATTCATCTGTTGATGGGTAAGTGTTAATTCTTTGAACTGTGCAAGTATTGAATAAGTGATGTTTTATTAATTTTGACTATATATTTTATATAGTCATAGAATGAATACTGGTGCTAGAAAGGACAACCTGGCCTGGATTCTTTAAAAATAACAGATAAGGAAACTGAAGCCCAGTTGGTACAAGTTCATCCCCCAAGTTCATATGGAGCCATACTCGGACCTTTGACTCCCCATTTGGTGTTCTTCCTATGTTTTGCCTCCAGAGCATTAACTTAGTTAAAGTTAATGAAGCATATCTATAGGCAAATGGAATGAAAAACAATGTTATTAACTGGATTAATTGGTCCTCTTTGTTTTCCCATTTATTTATATCAGAGACATCAAACTATACTCCTGGGCCAACAGCATTGGCATAATCCGGTTATGCCTAGTTAGGATTAGTTAGAACTGGTTATCACTGGTTAGAAATGCAGGTTATGGAGCCCCATCCCAGACCTGCTGAATCAGGTGGGGTGCAGCCTTCCAGGTAAATCTGACATGCCGAGATTCTGATCACCACCGATTCACATTGTAAATCAGCATAGCCTTTTGAAAGTTACCATGAAAAACAAAATACAAAGCCTTGTCCAGTTTATCCCAAAGTTTGACTTAATGCATGGCAAATTAATGAGATTTGTGCTGCACAAAATAAGCCAGAAGAGGAAGAAAATGGAGAAGAAAAGAAAAGGAGAGAAGGAAGAGAGGCCAGTCAGTGGAGGGCACATGAATGAGAGCAGTTTGTCTGTTTTGCTGAGAAGAAGGAAGTTGAAATTCAGGATTATCCTGCCTCTAGAAGGTTATTCGATCTCCTTTTGGTGAGAAAGGACCTTGAAATGTCAATGTAACCTCATCTTCCTTTGCTCACAGATCTTGGCAGACATTTGTTCAGGCTCTGATGACAGTACCTACTTTGAAAATTGGGGAAGGTCCATGTAATTGCATCTTAGCAGATGACAGACATTTAGAAAGGCAGTCATTGAAGTGTTACTGTCATTTCTGTAAGATAAAATACTGTAAGTCAAAGGAAGAGAGAAAAGAAAACAGGGCAGTGACTTGATGCCTACTTTCTCTTTATTGAACTCCTTCACTCTCTCCCGGGTATCCAGTCTCTAGGAGACCAAAGACAAAAATGGTGTGGAGAGGTTGCAGACTGAACAGAAGTTCCCTTGCTCCTTGTTAGAATAACAACCAGTTAAAGTTGATATCATCAGTATATCTAGGAAGGAATGGTCTCTAGATCTTTCTAATGTATGTCAGTAATCAGATTTCGTATATCTTATGGGTCTTCAATTCTTGGCTCTGTTTTATACTCTTAGCCTTCCCAAAGCCCTTATACTAGCTAAAAGATGCATTCGAGTTTAAGGGGACAGAGAACTTGGCAGGATGGACCTCTGTGGCTGGCACATTCTCCAGATCACAACATCTGTATTTTATTTCTTCGTCCCCTGAAGTCCCCGAACTGGCTCATACCAGGGCCAAACTGTGGGTAAGGGAACTTATTTTATTCAGTCTTCCTCATAAACAACTGGTTTGTTTTTAAATTCAGGATCATACAAGAAGCTCAGAAGATATACATGGGATCAGATCCTGGGTCAACCACTCTGTGACCTTAGGCAAGACACTTAACCTCTCTTCACCTACATGGTCTTATCTGTAAAAGTGAGAGGGGTTGGCCTTCCAAGATTATTTTTGAGTATTAAAGACATTATTTATCATGGGGCACCTGGGTGGCTCAGTCGGTTGAGCATCCGACTTCGTCTCGGGTCATGATCTCACGGTTTGTGGGTTTGAGCCCCGTGTCAGGCTCTGTGCTGAACTCTTGCTCAGAGCCTGGAGTCTGCTTCGGATTCTGTGTCTCCTTCTCTCTCTGCCCCTCCCCCCGCTCACGCTCTGTCTCACTCTGTCTCTCAAAAATAAATAAATGTAAAAACAAAATTTATATATATATAAAAAAAAAAAGAGACAGTAACTATCTTAGAGCCATCTTGTGGACCCTGAAACTCGAAGGCACACAATTTGAGGACTAGAGAATGGAGAGAGTGAAGTAGCCTGAGAAAGGAAGAATGCATTTCATAAATGAAAATGCAAGGAACATTTCACATTACCAGAATTTTACAGAAATTAGTTAAGAGAGACTTACCATGCCATTGAATATATTTTTCTTCCAAGGCAAAAAGCATTTCTGAGTATTTTTGCCTTGTACTCTCTTCTTGACCAGTTTTGAAACATATAAAATTAAGAGTTATCCATCTCTTTGTTAAGAAATGTTTTTCTGTTGCTCAAACTAATTGTTTCTTTAAATCTCAACATTTTCCGTTTCTTAAGAATACCCTTCAGAGGAAAATAATTCTTCCTATCACATTTGCAGGATTTTTTCTTCTTTTTATCCTAATGTATTTTGCATGACTTTTAAAGTTTCTGGTCACTTTGAGTATTTGCAGTACCTTTTAAAATACCATTTCTTAAGCACCCTTATAAATGCATTAGTGGACAATTTATTATAGTTCTATACACAGTGTGACATGTTCTCACAGTAGCTGCGTCATTCTGGGTTTGTTATGTTTTATGAAATGTTCCTGTAATGCCAGTAAACAGAAAAAGTCTTACAGGAAAAGAGGGATTGGCGGGGGGGGGGGGGGGGGGGACATCAAGTCTTCAAGAAGGATCCCAGCACTTGGGTACTGACAGGATTTGCCCTTAGAACCCACAAAACGAATGAGGTGCTGAGAACTGGCAGAAAGAATAACATATATCCAACTGTGAACAAAGAAATCTAATCAATCTACTCCTGTGTTAAAAGATAGGTTACAGTGATCTGTAGGAAATAGAGTTGTTTAAACGGACCTCCATTTCTAAGAGGAGTAGCGACTTTGAACAGTGACCGCCATATAATCTCAGGGGCACTTCAAAAGAAAAGGAAACCATTTCTTCTTTATTTCAAACGCTCAGAGTCTGATTCCCATTCTGGGAACATCAGAGCAAGCACTGAATATTGTCAACAACTAACTCTGCGCTTGTCTGTCTTTATAAGTGGGGAAAAAAGTCGGCAAGGATGGGCCTCTTTCCTGAGTTACATACTTTGTGAGGGAAGGTGAAAAGGCTGCGTGTCCAATGGGCATTTTGATTCATGCTCTTCACAGCCTGGTTAAAATTCTCATTCCCAACCAGAACAGACGCAAAAATGGGCAGGTCAAAGGGATGGGTCAGAGAAGCAGATCCTGCCCAAGCCAAGTGTGTTTGGATTTCCTTAGACGCCAAGAATGCACACGGCTCTCGTTGCTTTCCACGGCAGTTCCAAACGCAGCATTTGAACATTCCTCTATTCCCTCACTGTGTTTAATTTCCCTTCATTTTTGAACGTACTGCGATCTGACTTGCAGTTTGCATTGCGGTGTATATGTGCGTGTGTGTGTACAAAACATTGCGGTTTGTACGGTCCTGCTTCAGCAAACCATAAACTCTGTGAGGGCGGGAACTATCTGTTGACTGCTACCTTCCCAGGGCCTAGAACAGTGCTGGAAACCCAGGTACTCGTTAAAGAAATATTGGTCGAAATGAATGAGTGAACGAATGAATGACAGCCTTAACAAGTGAGGGGATCAACTTCTCTGAAAATCTGACTGAGAAAACCAGTTGTCCTGTAACGTGTGGGGCCACTTACAGCCTCTGGGACATTCATATGAGGAAATTCATTATAACATTAACTTTCCTTTCAGTGACATAATAAAAACGTAGCCAAGCTATGAGTTGTGGGGTATTTGTATTGGTGTCGCAGTTTGGAAGTTAATAATTCCTGGAAATGTTGGCAATTCAGGGAAAGTTTACTGAAGACCTTAGCCAGCTAAGAGTGGCCAGCCTAAAAATCATGTTATTAGTCAATGACACTGGGGGAAAAACATAGTCACGTTCAGGAGATCATCATTTGCAGTTAGAAATAGATCTAATAAAGAGCTAATGAATGGGCCACAAAAGCCTCAAACAGATTTCTTCCAGACTAAGGAATGGGCCCTGCTTACTAGAAGAAATAGAGACTCAGGGAACAAGGGGAAGAAGCTCCTGAAGCCATCCTGCAAACCCAAATAGAAACCGAATTTGGGCTAAAATAATGGCATCGGCAAAACCCGTTTAAGATACAAGAAGGCAATGGAGAAAAATTAGAACGTGTCAAATCCAAGAGGAAAATGTCAATGAGAAAATCTAAACAGAAAGCAAATTCCCAAAAGTTTCAGTAAGGAAGGTCCTGGTTAATAACTGAACGTGGTGCCCTTGTGGCCCGCGCCTCCGTTCCCCACCCACGGGAACCCAGGTCGGAGTGACTTTCTAGGGGCGTTGAGCTGATGTGTGCAAATAGGGAGAGGAGCTGAAGAAGAGAAGGAGAGATGGTTAAAGCAGATGGAGAGGAAGCTCAAAAATTTATCACATGCAGGAAAATTTAAATGCGAGAAAGCGTTTAATCTAGCAAATTAAATCGTTCCTTCAACATGTCTTTTTAGGTGGGGAAGAGAACAGTGACCTGTCAGGACCCTTTCATCATCAGGGATCCCTATTTCCAGAGGCCCCACCACGGAGGCAGCTGGATGGCACGGTCTCCGCGAAGTCTGGGAGGGCATCCTGACCTCCGGCGACTTGCTTGCCTGGCTGGACAGAAAGTAGTGGCAACACCGTGGTGGGAAGAGTCGGTTCAGACAGTAATGCCTGCTTCGGCAGAGCCAGAAAGGGGCCAAAGTGTGACTATTACTGCACTGGTGGTTTGTCTGTTGCAATAAAAAATAAGTTCCAGTTAAAAATTAGACTTATGGGGGCACCTGGGTGGGTCAGTCAGTTGAGCGACCTATTCTTGGTTTTGGCTCAGGTCCTGATCTCATGGTTATGAGATCAGGGCTCCGAGTAGGGCTTACTCTGGGCATGGATCCTGCTTAAGATTCCCTCTCCTCTCTCTCTCTCTCTCTCTCTCTCTCTCTCTCTCTCTCTGTCCCCCCCCCTCTGTCTCTGTCTCTCTGTCTCTCTCTTTTTCTCAAAAAAAAAAAAAAATCAGACCTATGAAGAAAGAGATTAATTCTTCAGAGTGAAATTCTTAAGGTTGTTATTTACCCTTTATACCCCAAACCTTTTTTTTAGGCTTACCTTTTGGAAATTTACATCACTCTTCTTCCCACCTTCTCAAATACAGGACTACATATCAAACTTATTTTAGCTTTTCCATAGGACTTAAGGTCATCATCATGAATATTAGTTGTGACAACATGCTAGATGGATCTGTCACTGCCCCCACACTTGTCAGAGTGTCTGATTCTGTGGCCTTGTGCCAAATGGCTTCACACAACTGCATTTTTAAGTTACAGAGCCTTTTTAGAGTAGTGCCTTCCCCCCCCCCTTCTTTTGCTATTAGAGTTTCTACCCAAGATGTTGCATCTTTCCTTGTAATTTTCTCTTTCCAGACTACTGTGAACTTCAAAACTGGACAGTGGATCTTAATTATGTGTAGATTAAAAGCAAGTACACAGGGAAAAATCTAATGATGTTTTCTAGTGGTAATGTTCTCATAGTTAGACTAGTAGAGACTTTGTGACTCAATTTTGACTACCAGGGAATATGTATTGTCACCAAATAACTGAGCTCCTGAAAGGTGCTACATCATATGTTTACTTTTGAAAATTATTCCGACAAAAGGCTAGGATTTGTTATGAATCAATTATGGTAGGATACAGAGAGCTATTAAAACAGAGTGGATCTTGTTCAAGGACATTTACCCCATTAAATTTTACTGCATCTCTATATGCCCAGCTGATCTGTTTAAAACAGGAATGATGGGCGCCCTCCCCTTGAATCTCTTTCAGCTCTGACACAGGGCTCTGCTGGGCTAGGATAGTTCCTCTCCAAGGCTGTGTAGACTCTTGCACTCACAAGGATGTCTGGCTCTGAGGTACAGGTGACTAACTTTTTTTATGACAGCAGTGAATTGGTACCTTGGCCGTTTAAATGGAATATTCATCAGAGACACATCCTGGTATCTGGAGTTCAGCTATCTGGTTCAAGACGCAACATTTCAGAAGACTGCCAGAGGTCACTCTTGAAATTTCTCTCACTGGGGTCAGGACTTTTAGGCCCCAGAGTCTTTCAATTATGGATCTGATCTTGCAATTACGTATTACATCAAGCTGATTAGTGCTGTCTTCTAGAAATGGATTAAATCCTGTGGAAAACTAAAGGTAATGAAAGATTGTCCTTCACTTAGACTTTCTCAGTTTCTATTCCAATTTCCAGCCCTATGGCACAATGCCCTGGAAACATGAGGAAAATACCTCGTGGAGACCTTAGTCCCTTTATTAAGTTGGTCTTGGGATCCCAGGCTTCCCATTTCCAAAAGGCACCTGCACTGAGGAGAAGCAGGTAAAGGCAGAGGAGTGACCAGAACTTCATTTGCATCACCTGATTTTGAATATGTCCGATTAGAATCAATCATGCCTTTTAGGAAGCAGCTTCAAGTGCTGTTTAACTAATGACTCTTCCTTGCAAATACTGCACCCTCTCCCTTTAATGACTCTAACTACTGATTCGTCTCTGAGAGCTCCCTCCCTATGAGTCAAGATGTACAGAAATAAAGTAAGGTGTCATTTCAGGTAGTTACTTAAGGAGATCTACTGAGTATTATCTGTATAAAGAACTCTGTATTAGACTAGAAGGCTACAGTCTTATTCGGGAACTTTCAGAGGATAACACGGAGAAGAGTATATGGTTCAGTTACGGGGCCAAGCCTTGGCAAAACTGTGTGACCAACTGATAATTACTTCTCTTGTCAGCTATCTTCTGAGTCTTTCTTAGGTAATGTAGGATGTAAAAGGCCAAAGAACATGAGTTAAGTGTCTAAATCTGGTAATACAGACTTACCAGGGAAGAGTGGGCAGGTGGAGGTAGGTTTTGTGGAGATCGATCTACACGTGGCTCTGAAAGGACAAGAGAGTTAGATGATCAGAGAAGAGTGGAAAGGAGCAGGAAGAGAGAAAGGAGGAAGGCATAGGGAAGAAGAGTGTGCTCCCGGGCCAGCCAGGATATCAGCCTGGCTTGGGGACAGGGTGGAAGCAAACTGCTGAAGGCTATCAAAACCAGACGATGTGTGAAGGCTGGATGGTAATTAAGAGCCAGTGAAAATCTTGAGAAAAAAAAAAAGTTATAATTAAAGCCATGGTGAAGGGGCACCTGGGTGACTCAGTTGGTTAAGCGTCTCTTAGTTTCTGCTCAGGCCGTGATCTCATGGTTTTGTGAGTTCAAGCCCCATGTTGGGCTCTGCACTGATGGTGTGGAGCCTGCTTGGGACGCTCTCTCTCTCTCCCTCTCTCTCTAGCCCTCCTCTGCTCATGTAGTCTCTGTCTTTCTCAAAATAAATAAACTGAAGAAAAATGTAAAGCCATGGTAAAGAAAAATTTGGTGTATGAAAGGAATGAAATAAAGTCAGCACAGAGGCTGCTATAGTAATTGAGCCATAAGTTTCCAAAGGCCTGGACCAGGATGGAGCTCATGAGAATGGAGAAGAAATGGAATAATATACATAAAACATGTTTTAGTTTTATAACTTGAGAAGCCATAAAGTGTGGTGGTAGTTGAGATATGGGAAGATCCTCCAGATGTAAGGGACCCCTCAACTGTGTGGCAGGTCGAATGGATTAGAGAGAAAGGAGCATAGGGAAAGAGGAGATAGACCCTAACACAAGGACGTGTTTGTCATCTGATAAAATAAATACAATTTTTCATTGGCTTCCTCAGAATTTTACTTGGGATAGAAAGAAGGGAAGAGAAGACTTGAGTTTATTTTCAGTTTTGAGAAAAGTACTCAGCTTTCCTGGAGAACTTTTTCCCTCTTTCATTATCAGTGACAGGCCACCCTTCTCTTACTCTCCAAACCAGCATCCAAATGAAGTCCCCTTTTTTCTTCATCTTTTCTTTAATCTCTGTATTCAGCCACCCTGAGCTGGAGAGCCTTCCTTTAAAAAGTCTACTTTATTGGGGTGCCTGGGTGGCTCAGTTGGTTAAGCATCCAACTCTTGATTTTGGCTCAGGTCATGACCTCACAGTTCGTGAGATCGAGCCCCGCGTTGGGCTCTATGCTGACGGTGTGGAGTCTGCTTGGGATTTTCTCTCTCTCTCTCTGCTCCTCCCCTGTTCTCTCTTTCTCAAGATAAATAAATAAACTTTCAAAAAGTTACTTTATCATCATCCCGTCCTACGCCACTTAACTCAACATTTCTTTCATTGGCTATCATGACCAACCGTGTCACAAGTACTTAGGTGGAAGGAGATAGCGCATGTTAGAATTTGACGTGCCAAAGTACAGTAAAAAGTAGAGAGGCGTGAAATTTTCATTTACGAATAAAAATTGGTTTCTCTGTCAAATTAAAATACTTGTCTGACTCTGTTGCATTCTAAAAGGAGGCCACTCACTAGGGACTCTCACAGCTGCCTCTGTTCAAGATCTAATCCAAGCAGGGAACCTGCACATTTTAGAAGAGGTGAGGAGAGGTAGCCCAACTTGAGCCGAATGGTGGCGTGAGTGAAAAGTCAAATGCACATCTCGGATGGCATAGATGGGGCACTGCCTGAGCCTTTTATCTTTCAAGAGGGGCATCTCTTTCAGGAGCAAGAGCCAAATGGGCTTCTGAAACTTCTGGGTCATGGAAACTTCCGGAAGTCACCACCCCAGAAGTCTTTTCCTTTTTTAGAATGAAGCACGGAGAGCTCCTGGCCATTAGGAAAACCAGGACAGGAAATCACTTTTTTTTCCATATACATTTTCTTAGTCCATTTCCCTGGCACATAAAAAACAAGCAAAAAACATCTTAAATGTTGTAGGATCCATAATTCAACATCAACAATTATGTCGTATGCTTACAACATAATTCACCTAGGGGCATCTGGGTGGCTCAGTGGGTTGGGCCTCCAACTTCAGCTCAGGTCATGATCTCACGGTTCATGGGTTCGAGCCCCACATTGGGCTCTGTATTGACAGCTCAGAGCCTGGAACCTGCTTTGGATTCTGTGTCTCCCTCTGTCTCTGCTCCCCCCCCCCCACTTGCACTCTGTCTCTCTCTCTCAAAAGTAAACATTAAAAAAATTTAAAAAAGAAACATAGTTTACCTAAAGCAATGTAATAACCAGAAATACTTTGAGATTATCAAACATGGCATACTGCAAACTTAATGTAATCAAAATAGTTACATTCTGACACCATTCCTTTTTTGTAATTAATTTATTTTTGAGAGAGAGAGAGAGAGAGACAGAGAGAGAGGCAGAGGGAGAAAGAGAGCGCACAAGTTGGGGAAGGGCAGAGAGAGAGGGAGACCCAGAATCTGAAGCAGGCTCCAGTCTCTGAGCTGTCCGCACAGAGCCAGATGCGGGGTTGGAACCCACCAACCGTGAGATCGTGACCTGAGCTGAAGTTAGACACTTAACCAACTGAGCCACTCGAGTGCCCCTGACACCATTCCTAAAGAACACGGCCAGGTTATGACATCAAACGCGGCATTCTTCATATGATTCATATCCGTACGTTGATGGCTTAATACAGCCAATCTGGATATTTAGGATGTTATTTTCAGCCGGTGAGAACATCCGTTGCATTTTTCAGCTTCTCCGGTTGGCAACGGTTATATCAAGCCTCCGGTTCCACCTGTTTCTGGCACGCAGCGAGAGAAAGGGCCGCCAACCATGTTACCCATCAGCGTGGACCCAGACAGCAAACCAGGAGAATATGTCCTCAAGAGTTTATTCGTCAACTTCACCACTCAGGCTGAGCGCAAGATTCGCATCATCATGGCAGAGCCTCTGGTGAGTACGCACGACACCTGTCTCAGTTCGTCTTTATACTAAATACAGTAGAGCGTTAAAGCTCTGGGGAGAGACGGATTGTTTTCCCCCAGGTTTGCGAAGGTGTTTTTGATTCCACAGGTGATTTTTTTTAAAGATTATGATTAAGTTTCCCGATTTAGAGGGGAAAAAAATGAGAGGGGCGCCTCGGTGGCTTAGTCAGTTGAGACTCCAGCTCTCGATCGCGGCTCAGGCCATGATCCCACGGTTTGTAGGCTCCGCACTGACAGTGGGAAGCCTGCTTGGGATTCTCTCTGTCTTTCCCTCTCTCTCCGTCCCTCCCCCACTCATGCTCTCTCTCGCAAAATAAATAAACTTAAAAAAAAAAAAAAAGGGAGTCAAGGACTTTAAAAGAATCCTTAGCAAATACGTTTCCGTGGCGTGTTTCATTACTGCATTTGAACAGTAATAAGCATAATTTAACAACAGGAAGTGTGAGTCCTAGAAAAACTGTGTTCAGAGTCCCTGCCATGCATTTATACTTGAGTCGGAATCTTTTGTCTGTTTTTAAAGTAAATGAGAAAAAAAAAAATCATTCTTCAAGTGGCTTCCTGGACTTCCAGTTTGAGAATGTAGGGTCTCAGCGATCTATTGTCTGAAGAAGTTATTTGGTGAGTCATTCAGAAACACCTCTTTGTTTTCTGAAAGTCGGAGGACAGGAGATCTCGGCTCACTTACCTTTAGGTCCCTTATTAGACAGATAATGTCCGTGGACGTCAGTATCTTTCTTTGCAGATGATTCTGCTACAAAATAAGGCATGTGTTTCAGCCTTATGTTAATTGCTCTAACAAGGGCTCTAAAGACAGAGTACGGAACCTCAAAAGGACAGTCAGGAAGGAAGGAAGGCCAATGGGCAGATTCAGATTACTTGTTTTCTGACCTTGGCGGGAGAAACCCAGTAGGAGAAAAGGCAAGGAATCCAGAGTGACACAGCTTTTTCTATGAAGCTCGGCTTTGTACCTCCTGAGAGGATCCTGGGGCATAAGAAGACGCTGAGAGGTTTGCTTTGCAGCACCAGAGCTTAAAATAATTAAGTATGATGGTGTTAAACCCACAAGTCTCTAAACAAATACATAGCAGATGATGTTCGACATCATCTGTTAAAAATGACCTTTGTAAGAATCACAATTGAAGAGCTGGGAAACAAAATTCAAGAATATTTGTTAAGTATATGGTTGCCTGACAGTTACAAATTTTGCATTTTAAAGTTTTTATTAGATCAGTGGAGGCTATCTTTATGAATTCTACCTTCCTATTATGGAATGTCTCTTGGTTTTCTAGTTTTAATCATTTAAACCTCAGTATAGCACCTTTTCCACATTCACTTATTTTTGAAATTTATTTTTCTGCTACTCTTTCTGCTAATAATAGCTAATATTTCTAGAGTACTTACTATGTGCCTGGCACTGTGTTTCATTTAGTGTCTCCTTTAACCTTTACAATAACCTTAGGTAGGTAGTATTTCTATCCCCATTTACAGATGGAAACGTTGGCACAGAGAGGGCGAAGTAGTTGCCTAAGGCCACACAGTGTTGATATGAACTCAAGCCTAGTACCTTCAGAGCCCGCCTCTGAACCCTCTACACTCTGTTGCGTCTTTACGTGGACGTCCACACGTGAAGATACCTTCTTTGATGTCTTACAACCAACCAACACAGGGCTCTCCTATAACTTAAACTGGCCAAAGATCAAGTACCCAAATTCTCATTGCCCCAAATTGTGCTGATCCCTCGAACCCTCCGAGCACCTGGGTGTATTCTGAGGCTGCCCGGACTCCCTCCCCTGGCGGAGGGTGGGAAGCCAGCTTGGGTCCAGAGGTCACGGGGGAGTTTAAGGAGGAGAGAGCAGTAAGGCACAAGGAGGAGTTATTCCTTCACCGTGGCAGATCAGGGTCTCTGAAATTGTTTGTCATAGTGCATTTCCCTAGGGAGCTGGGAAGTTGTACCAAAGTTTAAAGAGATGCTAAGACTAGGCCCTGACATCTTTTGAGCCATCCCTCTTTCCAAAATAATAGTTTAAATGCCATTATTTGAAACTTTATTAAGTGGGGTAGTTTGGGGTTAACTTTTTCTTCACTCAGCTTGGCATTGGTTTGGAGGGCATTTTCTTTTTGGGGTAAACGTCACGTCTGAAAATCTATGTGCCATAGCATTCTTTTAATTGGAGGTAGACAATTTTGTTCCTTTCAGTGAGACGCCTTAAACGTCCCTAAACAGGAAAAATGGGAAAGGAAAGGTGTAAGTCCTTTTCACCAGCAAATCTTTACTGTGGGCCTAGAGTGACAGGCCACTGGATGTGGAGTACCAGGTAGAAGAACATTATGTTCAAGAAATGTATCAATCAAATTTCAGTACTGTTGCTTTTTATAAAAAGGGGCTACTTATTTCCCCCTGTACTTTTTGGCAGAGACGCAAGCTTCCGTGCCATATCCGTTTCTGGTCTGCTGAAAAGTGCTTAGTAATTTTTGTCCTTGGACTTGTGCACTTACGGGGCGATACACGTGAGTCGATTTTGCGGCTCACTGCTGGATTCGAAAAATGTTACTGTGCATTTGTTAGTTCTGTAGCCATAGCAAGAGGTGTTACTTTTTTTTTTTTTTGAGAGAGAGAGAGAGAAGGAGCGTTATTTATTTGAGAGAGAGAGAGAGAGAGAGAGAGAGAGAGCGTGAGCATGGGAAGGGCAGAGAGAGAGAGAGACAGAGTCCCAAGCAGACTCCACGCTGCCCGCACAGAGCCCAACACGGGGCTCGAATTCACAAACCAGGAGATCATGACCTGAGCAGAGATCAAGAGTCGAACATTTAACTGACTGAGCCACCCAGGCACCCCAAGAGGTGTTATTTTGGATGTTTGTATAATACATTTAAAGTGAATTCCAATAAAGGCTCACTACTATTTCTCTTGCTCAGATAGGTCTATTTGAAAGACATTGAATCCTTTAAAAGCCTGAGTTTATGTAGCTTTGTATCAAATCACAAAGTTGTTTTCTTTTTCTTTAATGTAATTGGAACTTGTAGGGGAGTGGTAAGGGTAAACTTCAAAAAGTTGGAAGTAGAGATTTATTACTTATGGCAATACTCAGGAATCTCTATTTTTCAGTTTACTTTCAAAAGACTAAGTTCTTCAAAATTCCACATCAGCCTGCATGGGATCAGTTATACACAACATCAAAATTAAAGTTGGATCTATGAGTTTCCAATATCCAAATAGCTAACTTTAATGAAAATAAAAGACAGGAAGGAAAAATATTCTACCAAAATTACATTTTAGCTTGTTTTTCTTTGCAAACATTCTTCACTAGTTTAGCAGTATTGTTCCTTGTGCTCAAAAGATGCTCAGGTTGTATCTATTAATATTGGTGGATTGGTCAGTAATTGTCAGCAATAGTCAGTATTGCTTCATGGGGTTAGTTTTTTTTTTAAGTTTATTTATTAATTTTTGAGAGAGAAAAGAGAGGAGGGGCAGTGAGAGAGGGAGAGATGGAGTCCCAAATAGGCTCCAAGCTGTCAGTGCGGAGCCCAACGTGAGGGCTCAACCTCATGAACCGTGAGATCATGACCTGAGCTGAAATCAAGTTGGACACTTAACCGACTGAGCCGCCCAGGCGCCCCACTTCATGGGCTTAGTTGATAGATTTGCTTTTGCCCAGTCCTACCATTATTTTACCTTTCCCATGCCAAGTGTCTTAAGCTAACTTGGATTATCTGTAGCTTTTTAAAATTTTTATTTCAAATTTTAAAAAGTATAGAAAAAATAATAGGGATGTTCATTCCTTTTGTCTCCTACTCTTTCCCTCTGTTTACACTTTATTCTTCCCAAGGCCCCTGGGTGACTCAGTTGGTTATGTCCAACTTTGGTTCAGGTCATGATCTCACAGTTCAGCAGTTTGAGCCCCCCATCAGTCATCAGTCTCTGTGCTGACAGCTCAGAGCCTGGAGCCTGCTTCCAATTCTGTGTCTCCCTCTCTCTCTCTTCCACTCCCCCACTTGTGCACACTTTATTTGTCTCTCAAAAAATAAATAAACTTTAAAAAATATTTTTTTAAATAAATACATAAATTTTCTTCTTCCCAAAGTATGTTTTCTGTAATTATTTAAGTAAGAGTCAGTGGGTGGTAAATCACGCGGTCTTATTTATCTTATCTAAGAGGTCTTTATTTATCCCTCAGCTATCAGTAATAGTTCAGCTGGGAATAGAATTCTACTTTGACATTTATTCTCCCTCTAGACTTTTGGTGATATATTTCACTATGTTGCCACTATCACTGCTGGGGGAAAGTCTTCGGCTGACTTGTTATTTCTGGATTATTGATTTTTGTTCTGTTTGCTTTTATGGTTTTTCTCTTTGTCTATGGTGTTTTTCAGTTTCACTACACTGTGTTTAGCTGTGGCATTATTTTATTTTCTTGTTGGAGACTCTCATGCTTCTTGAATTGATGGTTTATGTCTTTCATCAATTCTGGAAAACTCTTAGTTATTAATTATTTGAATATTGCCATTCTTCCATTTTCCCTCTTCTCTTTTTCTTGCATCCCTATTAAATATATATTAGACATTCTCATGCTGTATTTCATATCTTTTTACCCTTCTTTTATTATTTTTATCTCTTGCTACTGCAGTCTGAGTAATTTTCTCGGGCCTATCTTCAATTCATTAATATTTTCTTGAGCTATGTCTAATCTGTTGTTTAACTTGCCCATTAAGAATTATAATTTTGGTGACTGTATTTTTTCATTTCTGGGAGTGCTGTTTGCTTGTCTTTTAAAATCTATTTAGGTGTATTTTGTTTCTTAAGTTTACAGTTTCTATTCTATGTCTTTGATCACCTTAAACATACATTTTTTGTGTGTCTTCTTTTATTTTTTATTTTTTTAATGATTTTTTATTTTGAGAGAGAAGGAGAGAGAGAGAGAGAGAGAGAAGGTGAATGGAGGAGGGACAGAGAGAAAGGGAGAGAAAGAATCCCAAGCAGGCTCCATGCTGCCAGCACAGAGCCCAACTTGGGGCTTGATCCCATGAACTGTGAAATATGACCTGAGCCAAAATCAAGAGTAGGATACTAAACAGACTGAGCCACCTAGACACCTCTGTGTCCCCTTTAGATTAGTCCCAGAGTTATCATTATCTCGGGCCAAATATTATGTTGGCTTGGGAGTTTATGTATCTAGAAGTGATAAAAGCAAGCCCCAGACTCATGTAGTACTTGGGACTATGATTTCAAATTCTCAGGGAAGGTGTTGTTGTTGTTGTTGTTGTTGTTGTTACCCAGAACCCAGGCGGGGACTGCCGGAACATCTTTTCATCTTCCTGTGCCAGTGGATAGATTTTCCCCTGCCCATTGTTTCATTGCTTAGAACTAGACTTAAGTGTCTTATTTCCAATGTCCCACCTCTCAAAGGCCCACAGCTTTGTTTCCTGTCCCCAAGTAGACAACAAAAAAGGCCTGTAGGCTAACGAGACCAGTAATCCTCTCCCAGGGCAGCTACCATGTCACCTCATAACTTCTTGCTTTTAATTTCCCTTCTCATTTCTTGTGTACTTACTTCAGCATTTTGAAAGAATCCTATATTTCACTCGTCATTTCCAAGTACTTATATAGCATGTGAGATTTTGAGTTTTCTTAGTCCACTTTCCTGCCAGTCTTCTGCTGGATTCTTGGTTTGCTTCTCATGCAGATGAGGGTGGGCCTTTGCACTGTGAGGTTCATGTGCAGGCAGAAGTTCCCATGGCAAGGTTGGTGGGGGCAGGGGGGCGGGGGGGCGGGGTTGCAAAATGAGTGAAACAAAGAGTTGAAAGACTGTCGCCAATTCTTTCTCTTCTGATCCTATCTGATGAATCGTCCCTAAGTACAACCCTGGGCCTTTAATTTTCTTGGTCGAAACCTTCATTTCACACCCTTTCACTCTGTCTTTCTTCCCCCCTGCACCTCTATGAACCCATGTTTCACTTCTGTGCTTCTCTGCCTCCTTCCTAGATGGCCACTGATCTCTTCCTCCTGGCTGTCTTTCATCCTATCTTTCCAGGTCCCACCTGGGGTACTTCTCAGTACCTCATCATCAAAAAGGTTTACTTGGTTTCTTTCCTGCTGACTCCATACAACTGTGCAAATGTGGATATACACACCTATAAATCTCTGTCTGAAGCACTGTATCATTCTCTCATGCAAACTGCACTGTCTTTATTGAAATAGAATACTAAAGTAGGCTAGAATAGAAAATATTAGAGTATGGTATAGGTATGAAGGGTAAATATTGCTTAACAAAAATTTGAGTTATGTGTATGTATACCAGCCCATAATGTAAATGTATATTTATGTATATTTTTATGGCGGGTGGATGGGGGATACAGATTTTGTAAAGGTAAACATTATACTAGTCAGTAAGTTACTTAGAGGCAATAATTGTGTCTGATTCATCTTTACATACACACACACACACACACACACACACACACACACACACACAGCAGGTCCCCATATCTAGGACTCTGCTTTATATACAGTATACGGTAAATAGTTTTTGAATAAATGAACGAGTGTATGAATAAGTGAATGGATAGATGGGTGAATAGATAGACAAGTTAATATAGTAGCTTACAAGGAATGTCTTTGTAAGAACCTGTGCTTCTCAGGGTCATTTTGCCAACCTCTAAACTGATAATAGTGGATTTTGTTTTGTCCTTTGTACTCCTTAGCAGGTGATACCCTCAAATCTGCTAAGTATAACTAACACTGATTCTCAGCCTTCTGCCTTGGGGCATCTAAGGATACCTCATTTTTCATTGATAGGGTCACCTGCTTCACCTTAGCAATATGTGAAGAGGAGAGGTGGGTTGACTCTTAGCAGTTGGACACAGTCTCAGAATATACATTCTCATTATCTAGGAGTCTCTCCATTTATATAGCATCTGTCACTGTAGTCACAGGCAATTACCTTCTCAATAAACTCTTCCAAAAACAAGACTCTCCAGCTTTTCAAAAGCAAAAGCACCCATAATCTTGACTTTGTTTATTTAATGGACAAGAATGGATAAAGCCAAAGACAAAACAACTTTTCATTCAGTCTGATCTGAATTTGAATCTTGATTCAACCTCTTTAGTGTCATGTGGCCTGGAGGCAGCCAGTCAATCTCCCTTTTTTGTCATTTGCAAAATTCGAGTAATGTGATGTACTCCTAGCACATAGAACAGTCGAGAGGGATAGAGGGAATGTGTGGAGCTCCTGGTGTAATCCTTAGCACCCACTAAGTGCTCAGTCATCACCATCGTCATCATTGAAGAATTGGTATCAACCAACCAAATCTTCTGGTATATTTCTTTGGAGGCCAGCCTGCTACTTCCTCACTGTGTTCATTCCAAAGGAATAGAGGGGGCGCCTGGGTGGCTTAGTGGGTTGAGCATCCAACTCTTAATTTCAGCTCAGGTCATGATCTCATGGTTCATGAGATCAAGCCCCATGTTGGACTCTGTGCTGAGCCTGTTTGGGTGTCTCTTTATCCCTCTCTCTTCCCCTCCCCTGCTCATGTGCGCTCTCTCGCTCTCTCTCTTTCAAAATAAATAAATAAACATTTTTTAAAAAAGGAATAGATGCTTCAGCAGGGCGATTCGATGCCTGCTGTTGGCCATTCACTGTTACTATCAGATGGTTGTCCTAAAGTCTTCCATGGCTATGAGAGGACAACCAAAGCTGGTTTAAGCAGACCTGGTCTGGATCCTTTAGGGACTTGTACTCTGGGAGGCGACAGAAGCAAACAAAGAAAGTATACAAGAGAAGACAGCACCCCACTATCTCACTGTGTCTCTAGAAGAATACTGGAGGCTTACTTGGATATAAATTGCGAAAATCTAGAAAATGAAATCAGGGATTTGAGCTGAGCCTACACAGAATGGTTTTCAAAAGCTTTCCGAGAGGAAAACATACTGAGTTCTTGAGGGTCGGGGTCTCAGAAACAAGTAGGAACATTATCGTGCCAGGCCACACTGTGAAGCCAGTGGCCCAAATTGGGAAAGGCTGGATTATTCAACTAAGTAAAGCAAGTTCAGAAAATGTCAAGAACTTTCTTTTTCCCATTCATGTGTTTACATTTATTGCAAACCTCAGAGAGAGAACTATCTAATTTTCTTAAAGTTAGTCGTCAGTTCAAACTGATTTTCTTCCCCTCCTCCCCACCGCATTTTATTGAGATATCATTGACATATAAATGATATAACATTATATTAGTTTTAGGTGAATTCATTTTAGGCATATTGGTATTAGTTTTAGGTGTATAACATATGATTTGATATATGTATATATTGCAAAATGATCACCACGATAGGTGTAGTAACAACCATCACCACGCAGTTACGAAGATTTTTTTTCTAGCAATGAGAACGATTAAGATCTACCTTGGTAGCAACTTTTAAATCTACGATACTGTGTTGTTACTACAGTTGCCATGCTGTACATGACATCCCCAGGACTTAGTTACATTATAACCGGAAGTCTGTACCTTCAAGAATTTTCAACCACACTTCTCAGGCTGCCTCTTTCGTCCGCTCTCCTCCCTCTAATTTGGCCAACAGACAAGAAACTTGATTTTTCATCGCAGCCCTGTTGCCAGCCTATGCCTCCAACAAAGCATTTAAATGCGATCCCTCATTGTTGTCTCCTCTATGAAATGTTAACAATCAGGTGCAGTTTTAGCTCTAATGTATATAATAAATGAAATACAAGCATCAGTTATTCACATCTCTGGATGTATTAAGTGAATCCACTCTGGTTTGAGCTTCTGGTATCCTTGCAAGGAGCTACAGGGGAAACTAAATTGGATATTGGGCTGGGGGTTTCATCTAGATCTGTGGTCTATCGGCATAAAATGTCAACAAAAAGAACAAGAAACTCTCATTTTCCCAAGACGTACTCAGAGAGCAAGTAATTTATTCTCAACTTTGAAACCTGGAAAAGGGAAAAAACACACCTAACTTTCATCCTGTCCTCTAGCAGAGCCTGGGGCTGAGCAAGAGGGCAGTGCTCGCCTTCCCCCCATGTTCTGATATTTCAAAACATGTTTATGATAAACAGTGATGTGACAATGGGAGGGTTTATTATTGGGATTGCTTGAGAGCACCTGCTTGCAAAGTCGTTAACGGGCAAGATACAAGCCGGATCTTCCAGACATTATCCCTGAGTTAAGCTTGGAGCACAGGTGTGAGGTGAGAGACACTTACTCATAATGATGCGAACTGTGCTGTTCTGGAATGGAGACTTCATAACATTACATGATCTAGCAGGCTTGCTAACATAAAACAAACAAGGCAATTTCTGTTGTAATGTAAGACCAAAAGTAAACTAAAGGTAGCACAACATATCTTCTTGTTGTGCAAGTCTTTGAAGAATCCAGGATGCCAGGATTGCACCACACGTCATGAATCTGTAATGAAATATGCCCGAGGACCAAGCCTGTGCGAATACCAGTCACGGCCAGCTGGCAGAAAGACGGAAAGGCCAAGCAATTAGTTAATGACAGCATTACTGCACGCTGATGTTGTTTTAGGTTCAGGCAGTAACGTCTGTTGACAAACCTTTGTTCCTTGGCCCCGTGTCTCAGGCTTCCAGCTCCTCCTGAGTGCTGATGTCACAAGGCTGGCATCAGGACAAGTCTCCGGTTAACCCTGAAGTTGAGCGGGACCTTGTCCACTGGTAGCCCACCAACAACAAACTGTATGTAATGAGTTGTTGTAGCAGTTTTAGTGAATTCAGTTGTGGCTCTAAGTAATCAAGGCCTTTGGCAAGTGAAATACACATTCACCCTAGTCTCCTCTTTTGATTTTAGACCAGATACAATGAGCTAACAGACCCAGGTTAGGATATAGTCTATTTGTGGTTATAAAAGACCCTTTTTTTCACCTCTGACACGTACAGGGACTGAATGCAGCCATGGTCCTGTGTTTCACCACTTTAGATACCTGAGTTATCATCAGACTTCTCGGTATCAGAAAATATCAGATCTTTTAATCAGCAACCTTTTTAATATTTAAGAAATTTGTGAATTAGGAAATGCTGCTATACTAATGGAAGGTTAGAATGACTGCCTCTAATTAATTATGTATCTTTATGTGCTAGATCATCAAGAAACCTATTATAATTGGTTATGTTTATAGCCTGATAGCTATTCACTAACCTTAACCGTGGGATAGTTCATAATGATACTTCATCAAGCCGGTGATTTTTCGGCACTGTCTTCCATGCCTATCTTCCTATCCTAACCAAATGTCTGTTGACTAAGGGTGTGTAAATAGCAGAACTTTAATGCCTCTCAGCACTGTGGATGCCAGTCAGCTTCCCAGAAGGACAACCAGCTAGTGTTTTTAGCCAAGCTCCTCTTTAAATAGAGGCCTCTCTTGCTTCAACAAATCTAATAGGGGAAATATAAAGAGAATAAAAATAATTTCTAGATATAGTTCCCTATCGAGTAGAGTGATAGAATCAAATTAACGTTGTCCTGAAAGGAGACCAAGAAACCACTACTTGACAAAATACTGACTCATTTTCCAAATTATAAATAAATAACTTTAAAAATAGCTATTTCTTAGCAAATCACCTCAGCCTGGTAGCCCTTCCTTAGTATATCAAGGCATTCACCAGAAATCTGGAAAATCACCCTAACCAGAAACAAAATAGTATTGTAGTTAAAGCTAGAGATAATTGTTGAAAGGTTTCATTTAGCTGCTGAATGAAGTGATCTTTCAGATGAGCTCACAAACTCATTTTTTTTTGTATGCTGTTCAACTTAAAGTTTGTTTTCCTTGTTATGAATATTCTCGGAATCATATAGACAAAAAACATTTCTTTTGTGGTTGTTAAGCTGGACGCTTAGCAGTGAAATGAAGTTTAATGCACCATGATAGTAAAAGTTCACTTGAACCTTAGAGCAAATAAACCATATGCAAAGGATAATGAAGTAATAATAATAATAATACAAAAAAGGTTTTTTAGTTGAACTTCATAGTATCCAATTCTGTTCATCCATTCATAAGGCCATAATTTTTATATCCAGTGACTTTATGAGAAGTTTATTAAAATTTCTTCTTGAGACCGGAAAACCAGGGGAAGGTTGTTCCTCAAGTTATTTTCGGTCTAGTTTTGTTTTTGTTTTTGTTTTTTTTTTGAATTATATGCTTCTTTTACTATTTATAGAGACTTCATTTTAATGCAAAAGATTATTTGAAAATATCCCATCATATTTTAAAGTATCAGGAAATGCCAATAGTAATAAATTCAATAATATGACATAGTAATAAGCACTGAAGGCCCATCTGTACATTCACTGTGATCTATTTCTGTGTTTCCATTTAGCATTTTGACATTCCTGAAAGTGATTAACACAAGTGTAGGCAGCAGCAGTCTTTATTGTAGCATTATAGTCATTTTAATCAGCCTATGTCTTGATTTCCACAGGTCATGCTGAGGTCATTTTATTAGGTATCTTTGATCGTCACTGTTTATATCTAGTACTCTTCAGCTTGAATGATTTCGTAGAATACACTATTCTATTTGATGGTGTTTCATGATGCCTTTGAGGATTTCTACTCAATTCGTAAATTGTAATCACATAAGTGGGGGGGGGAAGTGGGGCTGGAATGTTCTAGTAGGTTTTTCCAAGATGATTCAACAGCCATGCCCAAGAATCAAAGACAACAAAAAGTCAGAATTTGATTGATCTAAAATGTATGTATTGCTTTTGATTGAGATATATTCACAAACCATAAAATTCACTTTTTCAAAGAGGGCAGTTCAGTGAGTATTCACAAGTTGTACAGCCTTCAAACTGTCTAGTTCCAGAATATTGTCTTTTTTTTTTTTTTAATGTTTATGGTTTGAGAGACAGAGCATGAGCAGGGGAGGGGCAGAGAGTGAGGGAGACACAGAATCCGAAGCAGGCTCCAGGCTCTGAGCTGTCAGCACAGAGCCCGACATGGGACTCAAACTCACAAACCGTGAGATCGTGACCTGAGCCGAAGTCGGACGCTTAACCGACTGAGCCATCCAGGCACCCCTAGAACATTGTCTTTTAATAGCACTGTAAAAGATAGAGTAGGTAAGTAGGATTGGGATCTACTTATTTGTGTACTCTTCACCCCCTGGGTTTGTCTTTCATTGTACCAGAAAACCAAACCTTTTTTTTTTTCCTTAGCTAAAGTAATTGGATCATTTAAGTTTTGACTAAGAAGCTTTATTTGGTTGTACGAAATGGGGTATGTTATGGATTTTACATAACCATAATCACGAAGAAGATGCTGCCGATGAAATTGCCTCTTTTAGCTCATGTAGAAAACAAAAATTCAAGATACTTATACACTGCAGAGCTTCAACAGAAATGAAAACGTTTCTCTCCTTGTGGCAAATTCTGGTTCTGAAATGACAGCATCCCTCTTCGCTCAGGGTTCGCTCTAGCTGCTGGTTCAGATGATGGCACTGGGTGACCAAGTTCCACCCAAGAGGAGACTCGTCTGCGGCGCTGAGTGAACGGGTCTCTACTCACCACTGTTAGCTTCTGACCTGTCGGTAACACCATGAGAAAGTGTGTGGCACTCACTCCTTCCCGTTGAAACAGTGCTCCACACATACCAGATTGGTCAGTCAAGGTGTCCTAAACCCACATTCCCCCGGTGACACTGGGATCGATGTCTCACCTCATAAATATCAGCTCTGTGGCTGGATCCATACCTACTTGCCCAAGGTTTCCTGGGATTCCCAGCCAACAGAATAACATTATGAGCTTGTCCAAGGCGAACAGTGCCATGTTCATGTTCAGGATAGACTCGCTGTGGCAATAGAGAATGGGAACTAGGCAGTGGCTCCCATTCCTAAAGCTAAGTCATAACTGTCAGAGTTGCTTTGGTCTCCTGAAAATACAGTGCCATTCAGACAGTTCGGGGATGCTTCTCATTCATTCAGTTAAGAGTTTTATTTTACATCAGCGTTGCAGTACAGTTTGCGTACAATAAACCGCAGGGATTTTAAGCTTACAGTTTGATGAATCTGGCAAACTTGTACACGTGTCCGCAGCACACAACCCAGCTGCATCCCGGTGCAGTTCCCGATGAGTTCCCTTGTGTCCTTTTTGTCATCCCGATGAGTTCCCTTGTGCCTGGCGCAGATGGACCGTAACGCCGCCCCTTGCCTCAGCAACTACTGATCTGTGTGTAGATTCCCATTTTCTGGAATTTCATATAAATGGCAGCCAAACAGTATGTACTCTTTTGGGTCTAGTTTGCTTCACTCAGCATAATGTATTTGAGACGCATCCATCTTTTATTTTGTATCAGTAAGTCATTCATCTTTATTAGTAGAATTCTATTCAGTGTATAGACCACAGTGTGTTTAGTCACCGTTGGATGGGCACTTGGATCAACAAATAGTTTCTGAGTACCATTTTAACCAGCACAAGTCTTGATCTCCACAGATCACGCTAACAAGGTATAAACATACATTGTTTGCCAAAATTTGCAAATTTCAGTGAAGCCTATTTCTTTGCCAAGTCCAATAGTCCCAAGTACAAATCCATTATTTGAACAGTAGAGAGGAAACTTGTATATATATACTTTATATAAAGTATATTATTTATCCTTTAAATATACTTTTATAATATAAAGTATTTATGTAAAGTGTATATATGCTTTATAACGATGTGTAAAACATGTATGTTTTATAAGGCATTTTTGATAATAGCTTACAGATAGATACATAGATAGTATTTTCCAACTTCCAAGAACAAATGATTGATGCTATGTATTGTACAAAGAGAAATAAGACAGACCATCATTTTTTGTTTATCATGTTTCAGGCATATACTAATCTTCACATTAACCCTAGAAGGTGAGTAAAAATAATAACAGTTTGTGTTTACATAGAGTCTATGTAAACAGTGCCAGACACTGCTCTTAATACTTGAATAATATTAACCTTCATGTCAACATCAGGAGGTAGTTACCATTACTACCCTACTTCACATAGATACAGAGGTTAAACAACTTGTCCAAAGTCAAACAGTTAGCAAGTGGTGGAACTGACATTTGACACAGACCGTCTATCCCTGGGATTCGTGTTCTTAACACCACACTCATGGTCTCCTTCATTGTTCTTCAGCGAAGCTGAAACTCAAAGATTTAATAAAACTTACCAAAGGTGGTGTAGTCAGGGCTGATGCTCTGGTTCATATCCTGGTTTGGTTGACTCTAAAGTCCAAGGTCTGATCTACTTAGGAAATGATATATACTTATCCATGTACATTGGTTGCAAGGAAAGAACTAGAGAATACCAGAAGAACTATTAAAGAGTGAAACTGGGGCGCCTGGGTGGCTCAGTCGGTTGGGCGTCCGACTTCGGCTCAGGTCACGATCTCACGGTCCGTGAGTTCGAGCCCCGCATCGGGCTCTGGGCTGATGGCTCAGAGCCTGGAGCCTGGTTCTGATTCTGTGTCTCCCTTTCTCTCTGCCCCTCCCCCGTTCATGCTCTGTCTCTCTCTGTCTCAAAAATAAATAAAACGTTAAAAAAAATTTTTAAAAAAGAGTGAAACTGTGCTGCCCCTTCTTATAGGAGTGAACAGGGAAAGAGTAGTGGGATAAATAAACTTTTGAAGGACAAACGGAAGTTTTTGATGAGAGGTGATCTGATTGGGTCTGAGAAGGGTCTGAGATGTGAGTTTTATGTTAGTGGTGACAGAAGAAAATCAGAACGTGACTGATTTTAAGTCTCCAAGGATAGCCCTGGGGAATAGAAACATTTTAGGAGAAAGACTAGCCTATGAAGGACACACAGAAGGGGTGCCTAAAGAGTTGGGAGGAGAAAAGGCTGAAGAATGGGGTGGTTCAAGTGGAAAAAAGAGAAGCTCATTGCAGCTGAAAGATCTGAAAGAAAAGCACTGAAAAATGGTTACCAGGTTTGCCATTTGGAAAGTCACTGGGACCGCTAGAGAGAGTATTTTTAGTGTGACAGAAAAGTTAGATTGCAGGTGGTTGAAGAAAAAGAAGAGGGGAGGAAGGGAATACAGGATGCATAGACCACTCCTTGAAGAGCTAAAGATGAGAAGGGCATAGAAGGAAGACAGTGGATATGTGGTCAAGGCAGGCACTACGATGAAAAGATCTAAGCATGTTGATAACTGAGAGAGCCCACAGAGAGGGGGAGGGTGACGTTGGGGGATGGGGAGCTGTCTGATGGAGCAAGGTCCCAGAGGAGGTTAGGAAAGATCCATCCACATACACTGAATGTCCACTTAATGGATGTAGCATGCACCATTAGTGAGTGTACTGGGACAAAAAAAGTCAAAAATAGCAACAAAATAGAGTGTAACCCAGAAACAGATGACAGAAGGTGGTATCTTATATTTCTTGCTATCTGCCATAGTTTCACAAAGGAAAAAAATGCCTGTGGGAACTGCTCTTTTGTTCAATTAAAATGAAAATTAACTCTGTAGCTAAGTTTAATTGAAGTTTCCTCTCTACTGTTCAAATAATGGATTTGTACTTGGGACTATTGGACTTGGCAAAGAAATAGGCTTCACTGAAATTTGCAAAGCCAGCTGCAAATAGGACAGATTCTCTTGAGAGTTTTTAGAGATTTAGGGTTTTTTGTTTTTGTTTTTGTTTTTTGTGGTTTTAATTTTTTTTTATTTTAGAGAGAGCATGCATGCACGTGAGTTGGTAAGAGGGGCATAGACAAAGAGAGAGAGAGAGGGAGAGAGAGAGAGAGAGAGAGAGAGAGAGAGAGAGAATCCCAAGTAGACTCCACACTTAGCACAGGGCTCAGTCCCACAACACTGGGATCATGACCTGAACCAAAATCAAGAGTCAGAAGCCCAACTGACTGAGCTACCCAGCTAACCCACTTTTTTTTGAGTACTGAAATAGTCGTCCAGATTTGAATCTGTCTCCATATTTCATATTATGGGGTACTACACATCACATTACTTGCTAGTACCTTCAACTGATTTGAGATACTCCCTATACCATTCACTTGATCTGGGAATTTTTCCCCATTATTTTGGGTGAACATCAGCATATATTGTTTTATTTAAGGAGATTTATTTTAATAACTGAATAGAATAAAGGGAAACACAGTTGTGTCCGTTTCTATGAGCACCCTCCTTCTACAAATCTCCGATTGTCCCAAGTCCTGCTCGTCAGTCTTATCAGAATGTCATGCGGTGATGTCCCTTTTTACCTGTGGACAAACCGAGGCAGATCTCAAGAGGGCTCGGTTCAGCGATCCCCACAGGAAGCCAAAATGACCAGAGTATATCTTCAGGGTAATTCAGACCCTGGGTCCCTGATTGCCCCTCGTGTAAGGGAGAGTCTTTTGAGGACAAACGGTCAGTACTCAGAACTGTGAGTTCTCTGCCTCACCCCTTAGATCTGTTTCCAAAGTTGACTCAAACCTGGAACGAATATCTGAAGAGAAAAATGTGTGTCAAACATAAAGATATTTTGGACCTCATTTTTCTGTAGTTCAGACTGCTTGTCGCTGTGAGCTGGAAGTTCTGGATGAAGTGCTGTGGGTGGCATTTCACCAGTGGAGCCCAGAGCTCCCTGCTCTGAGGGCCCGTCACCGCGCGATGGGGCAGCTCACTGCTCACCCTCCTTGTGTTCTGAAGACAGATCCAAAGTGCAGTGATTCAGTTCTGAAAATTTTTGACGACTCAGACCAGATGCGTGAATTGTAAAATTTCACTGCCGAGAGCCATCAAAACCCTGAGTCAATGATGCCAAAACACGTTCTTATAATCAAAAACACTGTAGCATCAAGACTTGAGAAGTTTGGTAGTTGTTTTGTTTTGTTTTGTCTTTTTAAACATCTCACCATTAAATTAAATGGTTTCCTCTAAATTATATATTAAGAATTTAAATCCCTGTAATAATGTTAGACTTTTATTTTTTAAGAGAGAAGAGCAATTACTCCTTATAATGTTTTTTTTTTTTTCCCTACTTTCTGTAACACGGCTTTCTAGTTACACTTGGAAACTTCCAGGAAGCTAAAATTAAAGCTTAAATTGTGTTAGTGGGAGTGCCCAATGCCCTGGGAAAATGGGTGGAACTTAGTTTCAGCTCCTAAACTTTATGAAAGGGGTTATGTATTTTAATCTTCTCTAATTTCAATAATAATGGTGTTAAAGGAATTTTAATACAGTAATGATTATCAGTTCTCCAGTACTCTCTGCCATTCATCTTTCAGTTCTGTGTGGTTAGGTTGGTATAATTTATCTTTATTTTACCTAAAAGTTAACTGAAGTTTACAGAGGTTAAGTAAAATTTGTATGTTTGTAAATAAAAGGAGACCTAGGGTTCAAATTCGAGTCTCTGACTCCAAAGCCCATGCTCTGAACTATTACATCAAACTACTATAATCACTAAAAGAGATTAAAAGAGCATCTTAAGCAAAGTTGGTGACGTATTTAACAAATTGAATAATCTCGTATTAACTCTGGAAACATTGCTGGTTTACACAGTTATCGAAATATCTCTGCGGGCAATAGTTTGTATCATTTTAGGTTAGTGAAATGCTACTGTATGGGACACATTTGGGACTTTTTTTAGGCCAGTAAACATTCAGATGTAGAAAATGATTTATTAAATAAGCCCCTTGTATTCCACAAATAGAACACCTTTTGATACATGAGACTTTCCTAGACTTGCCCGTGTCCTGTCGTGTATGGACCGTCTTTTCTCTTAGAGTGTGGCCTAGTGAGAAAAGACTAGGAAGTAAAAATGTAGCTAGCATACGCTGAAATTGTTTGGAAATTGAGGGAGAAGTCAATAGCCTTTCTCTGCCCTTTTCAGGTAGATACACACACAAAGAGCTTTCAGAGTTTATATTTTCTTAAGGGAGGGGAGGTTGGAACTTCTCAAGATGTGAGAAACAAACAGGGACCTGTCTTTTTTTTATAGAAATACTTAAAACTCTTACAGGATTCTTCATGACAGGAGAAACATCCCTCTGGGATGGGTCAGGACAGCAGTGTTCTTTGATTTCTGGGGGAGCACATTCAAAGAAAAGCCCACGGTGCAGACAGACCTGTGTCTGGCTTCTCACACGGTAGGCAAGACTATCTGTGAATGGAAAGAAATGGGGAGAGGGTCCCTTCTGCAACTCTGTCAGGAAAAGATAAAATGTTGGGTAAGTGCTACTAAAGTAAGTTTTAAGAAGTAGCTTATACTATCTTGAAAAAGTGAGATATTGTTAAAAAAATTTTTAAGCGATGACAGAAGTGATGCCTCAAGTTTCTCCTGGGTTTCTTTTCTTACGGAGAATTTCAACATCACTCAAGTAGAAAGACAGTAAAAAGAAACCAACTTCAGCAATTATCAACTCGTAGCCAGTTTATTACACACTCCTTGCATCTCCCCCAAATAATATTTGAAGCAAATACCAGAAACCATATTATATCATCTCTGAACATTTCAGCATGTACCTTTGAAAGATACTCTTTAAAACAAAACTGCAATATCATTACCACACCTAAAAACAGTAATCCCTTAACATCCTCAAAGAGCCAAAAAGTGTTAAAGTTGCCAATGGCCTCATGAATGTCATATTTTTTTAATGATTTTTTAAATCGGGATCCGGATAAGATCCACATATTGCAATCGTCTTGTTAAAAAATCAGTAGGAACCTCCGCTCCCCCCCACCTGGCACCCTTTCACTTCCCCACCCCCCTGCAACTTATTTCCTGAAAAAACACTTTTCTTCCCTTCAGTCTGGATTCTGCTGCTTGTGTCCCTTTGGCATAGTGTAGCATATTCCTCTAACGGCTGTATTTCCTAAAACCTGGACATTGCCTCTGACTTGGTCAGACTCAGGTTTGGTGGGGGGGGGGGGGGTTGTTTGTTTGTTTTGGTTAAGACTATTTCATAGTGTTTGCTCTCATCAGAAGGGACTTAATGTCTAGTTTGCTCTGTCCTGTGCTGCTCACAGGCCAAGGACTCCCAGCTTTGGACCACTAAGAATTTTCAGGGATCCATCACCCCAAAGTCAAGTTTTTTCACAATGATTTATTTCCAAAACAAATATACCATTCAATTCGACTAATGAGTTTTCAGTAAATAAGTAAAATTGTTATTAAAATACAGAATGAAGATAAGTTTTTTAAAAATTTAAAAGCATACTGCTCTTACTGGGTGAAGGAGACCATCATTTTGAGACTCCTCTGTCATAGCTGATTTCCGCTTGCTCTTTACCCATTGTTCATTCTGTGTTAATTTCATTTCGCTGCTTATTTAATGCTCTTTGAGAACCAAGATGTCTTGGACATACAAACCTTGGATTCTTAGACTTGGGATTCCATGCCGCCGGTTGGGATTTCATGCCGCCGGTCTCCTCCTGCAGGAGAACCTCAAACAGAAGTGTGCCTCTGCAGCTTTTCTTATGTGTGAGAGCCTTCCTGGTGTTTGCTCTGCATTCCGATGACTCTCTTCTGAGCAAGTCTCCTCTCTTCTCTCCTCCCTCCCTTTCTCTCCACTTTTTATTTAGCCTGCATGATACCGTCTTCCCCAGGTCTACTTTTAAGCCTCCTGGCACTGATAAAATCTATGTTGATGAAAAGAAATTCCTTGGGATTGGTGAAACGTGAACTTGGTTTTCTGTGCCCAAAGCTGTCTTTCCAAATGCCTAGACGTATCGTCAGACATTGAACAAACCCTGTCAGTGCTTCCCAACTATGTCCTGGGTATGAAGGGAGAGGGGGAAATTGCAACAAGGTGGAACTGCTTACAAGAATAGATGCAAACAAAGTCTCCTGTGACAACTAACAGGTGGCTCCGCGAAGGAGAACTGAGAACGGGCTTAATCTTGGTAGGAGCATTTAAACTTAGTCTTCAAAGAATATGACTTCTCCCGTTGCAGCAGGATGCTGTCTTTCAGAGAAGGTTCCAAGATAGGGGCTCCTGAGTTATTGCAAAAGTCTACAGATCGACGTGTATGCTAAGCATTATCTTTTAGTCTCCCATATAGATGTATTCCTTTTTCTCTAATGTATGTAAAATACTGTTGCTATTGCAGTACAGAGCCATCTAAAAGTATCATTGAAGTCACAGTATTAGCACTCTATCGTTATGTATTTAAACAGATACTAAAATAGAAGGACTATCTGGTGGTGTGTTTGGAGGTGTGAGTGTATGTTTTGCAGTTGGGAGTTCCTTGAAAAATTTTGACTTTAAAATGGGTCTTATAAAATACGTAGTGGTAATGATTGAGCAACATTGTGAATGTGCTAATTAGCACTGAATTGTACACTTAAAAATAGTTACAGTGGCATATTTGATATCATGGATATTTTGCCACAATAAAAAAGTATATTAGAAATTTGGGGGGGCCTGGTTGGTTCAGTTGGTTAAGTGACCGACTCTGATTTTTGGCTCAGGTTGTGATCTCAAGGTTCGTGAGTTCAAGCCCCGTGTTGGGCTCTGTGCTAGGCGTGGGTTGGGGATTTTCTCTCTCCTTCTCTCTCTGCCCCTCCCCCACCCCTCTCTCTCTTTCTCACTCAGAATAAATAAATGTAAAAAAAAATTTTTTTTAACTTACAACAAAACACACATGCACATGCAAGTAAGGGGAATCTCATAGTTGTAGAAGCTGGACGTCATCGGCTTAGAGTCTTTATTTATTTGGCAGATGTTTAGCCATTACCAAGGAAGGCTCTGCTCTGTAACTTGAACTGCACTTCTGGAGCTTGTGGTCCAGAGGGGATGGCACTTAGCTCATCCCTCAGGCACGTGTCGTTGTATAGCGTGATTCCACACTGTGATGTGACTTTACACTACATTGAGTGCTATGAAGAAGTGTACAGAGTTCCGTAGGCATGTAAGGTGTGGGGAGGACAGACCTGGTGTTCAGACTCAGAGAAGACTTCACCGTCCGCTGAGACTTGAATAACGGGCGAACATAGACAGCAGTCCTAAGAGGTCATGGGCTGCTCTCCCATTTCGGTCTTTTCTCCTTAATGGCAGAAACCACGTGTTCTTCCGCATTCCACCCACAGGTAGCATTTGGGACGCCGTAAGCCCTCGGTTTCTGTTGAGTGGTGAATAAATAAAACACTGACTAGAAATGCTTATCCTGGGTTTGTTCCAAGGATGTGTGTGGGACCTGGCACCACCAGTTTCCATTTCTTGAATTTTCATAGTTTTAATTTAATTGGTTTTACAGAGAACTTCAGATGACGTTATCACCTTCACGCGTACAGGAAATGTCTCACGATTTCGTTGCGAGATTTGTCTTTTTGTACCATCAGCTGCATCTGTTGCTTCTCTCATGGTTCTTCTGTGTTCTCACCTACATTTTTGTATCCACTCTCCCACCAGTGTGTTCTAGATAGCATACTTTGAAGAGGAAAGGTCTGTTAGCCCGTAAGAACACAGTTTTCTCTTTACTTGAGAAAAATACATATTTTGAAGCTGTGTATTTTGCAAATGAGAACAATTGATTCATATGGCTCATGGTAAAGCATCAGATCTCCAGGCTGAGCCCATCACGTGCGTGCATTTCTTCAAGAACAAAGATTCTGTGGTGTAGGGGTGCGGTTTGCCATCTGCCTTAGGTGCATATTATCTTTTCAGGTAGAGGAGAAGATTAGAGAAGTGAGGCAGGGAGATTATATAGATGTGGTTGACAACATGTAAATTGAGTCTTTCTTGGACATCGACATTGGCTAAAGTGAAACTTACTATTTTTTTCATATATAACTTTTACGTGGTTTCTCATCCTAAACCAAATTTTGGATCAGTATTAATTTCCACACCTAAAAAGAAAGAAAGAAAGAGAGAAAGAAAGGGGGGAGGGAGGGAAGGAAGGAAGGAAGGAAGACAAAAGAAAAGAAAGAAAAAGGACAGGTAAGGATAAACAGTTATCCTTAAGATGCCCTGCTGGAAAGTCAGTTAAGGCTTCCTAATGTAAACAAAGGTGCAATGATTTTGAAAAATTATTTCTGTAGACCTTTGTCACTACCCAGATTATTTCTGCAGAGATTTGGGTGTGACATAAATCAAATAACATGCCCCAAATTCACCAGTTACACACAGTAAATGTATTTTTGGTAGGGTGTCCCTCAACACCAATCTAATGATTAGATTGTTTCTAAATCTTATTTTGTTTCTAAATCTAGGGACTTGGAATAGTGTATTACTTTCAAGTTTTTATTATATGCTAAGTCCCAGGATAGATAGTAAAATGTTTCATACGAATGCCATAGTGTTTTTTTTTCTTCAACTTGTATGTCAAGTCCAGGGTAGATAGTAAAATTTTTCACGTGGATTCCATAGTTTTTAATTATGCAGTTTCCATTGCGAACTCCAGGCCACTTAGAGCATCAGCTTTTTAATGTTTTCCTCAAAGAGGTATATGTTAAGATGAATAGCAAGAATTGTGGTGGTAACAATCAAACACTGTATATTAAGGTGGGCAGAGCTAAGGGAGAGCTTTTCACTCATTTGAAAACTGGCACCTCTTAAGGTGCCTGGGTGGCTCAGTCAGTTAAGCGTCCGACTTTGGCTTAGGTCATGATTTCATAGTTTGTGGGTTTGAGCCCCACGTAGGGCTCATGCTGACAGCTCAGAGCCTGGAGCCCGTTTTGGATTCTGTCTCCCTCTCTCTCTCTCTGCCCCTCCCCCGCTCACACTCTGTCTTTCTCTGTCTCTCAAAAATAAATAAACATTAAAAAGAAAACTGGCACCTCTATCCCATCATGGGAGAAATAAATTTTTAAAATTGTAACAATAATGGCACTTTTTGAATACTATTTAAGAGCATCTAATAATTACTCTTTTTCTTTCTAGGAAAAGCCATTGACAAAATCTCTACAACGTGGAGAAGATACCCAGTTTGACCAAGTATGTAATAAGTTATATGTATATATGTTATATTCTTGCTTTTATTAATTTCCAAATGCACAAAAGGCAAGGGCTGATGCTCATTATTGATGTATTGATTAATTCCCTCAAAGAGGATACAGGGATATGATCGTAGGAGCTGTGTCCTTCAGCTTTTACAAGTAGACATTCAATAGATGTCTATTGATTGGAATTGGAAAAAATGGGAATATGTTGGGATAATATGAATAGGCCCCCAACTGCCTATGGTTTTCTAAAGCTTTATATACCAGAATTGAAGAAACTAAGAAAAGATAAAAAACTTCTATTCCAAAATTTAGTAAGATGTCTCTGAATAAATGATCATTACTCTGTAGGGATCAGATCTCTGCATTAGGGCTTATCATGTTTTCATCCAGCATTTTTCTTTGAATACCTACTATTTGCTTGATACAGCCCTGCAAAATACAGAGTCTAGGACAAGTTTTAGCTCTTTTGGAATTCACAATGACGTGAAAGAGAAATCACCTTAACAGTAATTATAAGACAAGTATAGTGACTTAGATTCCAATGGAAAAGGTGACACAGGAACAAAAACAATTTAAGACAGAATAAATACAAAGAAGGTCTTTTGAAAATAGATTGGATAGAGATTAAGGAGGGTACTTGTTGGGATGAGCACTGGGTGTGATATGTAAATGATGAATCACTAAATTCTACCCCTGAAACCAATAATACACTATATGTTAACTAACTGGAATTTAAATAAAAACTTGAAAAAAAAAACGTAGGAGTAGTAAAAGGGCATGCAACTCTAAAGAGCAGGTAATAAACATAGGAAGTCAGGATCTGATGATCCTGATTCAGTAACTTTAGGAAGGCTTCAGGTATGTTTAAGAATGATGGATAACTGGGCATCAGAGGAAGTGAGAGATGTCTGTGGCGTTTCCTAAACTTGTGCAGTTGATGACAGAGAGGACAGCACATTCTCCTTCAGAAACCTCACTTGAAGCCAGTGGCAGAGACCCAATACTGCTGGATGCATCACAGCCTCATCTAATATGGTGGGGGTTTTATTGTCTGAAGGAGAACTCAGAGAGAGTGCCCTTCCGACAGAGCTTTGTAATTGCCTTTAATGTGGAATCAGGAGGAAAACTCTCTGGTTGTTAAAGTTCAGACTTGTTTGATCCAAACCTGTAAGGATGCATTATAAAGTTTGAATTCTGCATTTTCTATTGTATAAGCCATTTGCGAAGGGAGGCTTGAAAACCTCGTGCTTATAGTCAGTGTCTGAGGGCTGGTGTGGTTCTGGGTTTGCACTCTGTTGCTGGTAGAGCTGGCCGTTTTCTGGAATGCTGGTGAAATGGAATATGGGCTTCATCTCTCTGTGTCTCGGAACTGTCTTCTCTTGTCGTATTGTCTTTAGTCATCACCTGGCAGGTGCCAGGCTGGTCAGAGACCCTGGACGAGCATTTGGGTCATTATTTTGGAAATGGGATAAGTTGTAGCTCTTTGCTTTTCCTTAAGAATGTAAATATTTGTCATCTGTCTTCCATAACTTTCCACTCTATTTTCTCTGTCTCTGTTCTATCATATTCCCATCCTAGATATTCATATTCTAGACTATCACTGTCCTTTCCTAAAAAAAAAAATTTCTGCAACTTAATGTATATTTTTCTTTATTCTCTGGGAAAATAGTGCTTCTAAATTTTAACACTGCAGATAATACTTACCCGAAATGATTTGGCTTAAACACAATTTCCCATTTATTATCCAGCCCTCTATTTCTGAATTTCAGCATTGTGGAAGAGATAGCCTTTGGAATTAGATAGACCTGGGTTTAATCCTGACTTTGCCACTTAATTAGCGATAATACTTTTAACCTTGTTGCTCAGAATGTTGAAATGCACAATCTCTGCTCTGCCCCAGATCTTACTGAATCAGATTCTGCAGCTTAACAGGATCCCTAGGTGACCCATGCACACGTTAAAGCTTGAGCAGCACTGCTCTGTATCACATCTCTATGCAGGAAAGACCCTTCAGAAGTGAATCAATAGTGAGATGGCCACTGAGAATTTTCAAATAAGACACGTAAGATTATCCTCTCGTCACTAAATCATAAATTTACAAATGAACCAAGAGAGAAGACAACCTACAAGGTCTATTTCACTTTGAAGAGATAGGGGCACCTGGGTGGCTCAGTTGGTTAAGTTTGGTTTCGACTCAGGTCACGATCTTGCGGTTTCATGAGTTCGAGCCCCTTGTCGGGGTTGGGATTCTCTGTCTCCCTCTCTCTCTGCCCCTCCTCCACTCACGCTGTCTCTGTATCTCTCAAAATAAATAAACTTGAAACAAAAAAAAGATAGCAAGACCCCCCAGGCCATAAGGAATCTTGGCTGAAATTGGTCCACCTGTGCCCATTTACTGTTTTGCTACCAGATTGTAAGAATTGAGGTTCCATTGGCAATGCCATGGATGTATCAGGCTCTCTTAGTCTTTTGATATTAAACATTCAGATTAGTAATCCCCTTGTTCTAATACCAAGTGGTTGGATTTTACTCTGGATTCACACAGTATATGAAAAGAACATACTGGTGATACCACCTTGCATGCTATTGACTCCATTGCTGTGATGGTGGGAGCAGTAGTAAGAGTGGAAGTGACGTTCGTGTAGTACTTGCCATAGGATGGGCGCTGTGCTAAGTATATCCATTGAACGGTATGCAGCTGGTCCCTGTTTAGAGAATACTCGATCAGTTTCTTCCTTTTGAACGTCACTGGCATGAATGACAGATTGCAGAGAGCTGGGCTTGTGCACGTTCAGTGCCTGATCCTGGACGGCCCTGTTTACTCCTCCACTTAACAAGCCCATGATCCATTTTTCTCTTGCTAGAAATAGAAGCAAAAAAATCACGTGATACCGTATAATTTATGAAGCCCCTTCTCTCTCATTATCTCCACCGACATCAATCACGGCTTCCAACAACTCCGAGAAGAAGCCATCATCGTCACCATCTCTATGTTACATTTCATGGAGATGAGTGTCAGAGACCTTGCCCAACACTGTATGACTGAAGCCTGAAGGAGCCAAGTCTGGCATCCACATGTTTGGACTCTCAAGCCTGTGCTTTTTACTCTGTAACGTGCTTATATGTCTAACAACTAAGTGTGTGTGTAGGGGGGGGGGGGGTGCCTGGGTGGCTCAGTCAGTTGAGCTTCTGACTTTGGCTCGAGCCCCATGTCAGGCTCTGTGCTGACAGCTCAGAGCCTGGAGCCTGCTTTGGATTCTGTGTCTCCGTCTCTCTTTGCCCCTCCCCCCACTCACACTCTGTCTCTCTGTCTCTCTCTCTCAAAAATAAACAAACATTAAAATAAATTTTTAACTAAGTTGGCAAGAATTCAGAGGGGAGTTTTCAACAGGTAAGGGCTCTCAGATCCTGTATCGGTTAAGATTAGGTTTTACTGCAAATGACACATAAAATAATAGTGGCTTGAACAAGATAGTTTCTTTCTCTCTCATGCTCAAGAAGTACGAAGAAAATCAGTCTAGTATCTTTATATTATTTTTGTTTTCCGGTGAATGGCTTACATTCCCAAGGTCATCTCATGGTCTAGTTTGGCTTCTGGAGCTCAGCCATTACATCTGCATTCAGGCAGTAAGAAGGAGAAATAGGAAAAGAATTATAGGAAAACAAACAAATAAACCCCCAAACACCCCAACATTGCACACACCACTTCTGTTCGTATTCAGTTGATGAGATCTTTTTAAAAATTTTTTTTAACATTTATTTATTTTTGAGAGATGGAGACAGGCAGTGCATGAGCAGAGGAGGGGGAGAGAGAGAGAGAGAGAGAGACAGAGAGACAGAGAGAGAGAGAGAGGGAGAGAGACACAGAATCTGAAGCAGGCTCCAGGCTCTGAACTGTTTATTAGCAGAGAGCCTGGTGCGGGGCTCAAACTCACGAACCACGAGACCATGACCTAAGCCAAAGTCGGACGCTCAACCGACTGAGCCACCCAGGGGCCCCTTCAGTTGATAATATCTTAGTCACATAGCCACCCATAGCTCGAGGAGAGATTGGGAAATTTTATCTGGGGCGATTATTCATCCATCTAAAAATCAGTTATTTTATAAAAGCCTATTTTTTCCAAAATGTCCAATAAAGAATACTATTTACAGTTCTGGATACCTCTTTTTTTTTCCTACTGTGGAATATCCCTAGAATTTGTCAATTTTACAGTTTAAATTTTAAAATGTGTATATTTAGAGTTAAAGCTTTGTTTCCTTAAGTTTTCTTCTGTATCTATATATAATTAACTCTTGGCTTCATATGTCTTAATCTAATCCAATGATAATCTAACCCTGTTTAGGACGCACCTGGAAAGATGTCTAAACAGGATTTTTTAAAGCTCTGTAGGAGCGGGAGAAGACTCATACTAGTCACTGCTTTACACATTGAACAGCTTGGAATTTGTATTATTCCCAGAATTTGACTTTGGATCAAGTTCATATCCATGAAATTTGTACATTCTTACACAGCACCTAGCAGGCAGCAACCCTGCACCAAGCAGTGTGCCAGCTGGTGGAAATAAACATGAAATGAACACGAAGAAAGCATGGTACTGCCCTGGAGAGGCCCCTAATCTAATGGGCAAGACAGAGAGATATGATCAGACAAATTGTAACCTCAGGCTAGAAAGTAAGCTCACCGTGGGAGGACCACGCATGGTGCGCCCCAGGTAGCAAGCTTTGCCCTGCACTAGGGAGCCAGCCAGGGACGGCTTCAGTCCCTGCTAGTGAGAAAGTCATACCAATAGTGAGAATTAATAAAGGGGGAAGAGATTTCCAATAGCATTTTGAAAACATATGCTGCCAGTAATTTATTTTAAGTGCCTAAATTAATTGTCACAGATTAGAAAGTAAAATGAGTAAAATATTGTCCTGGTGGCAATGTTCTTTATTATAGTAGACATTTATTAAAAGTGTGTGTGTGTGTGTGTGTGTGTGTGTGTGTGTGTGTGTGTAGGGGCGCCTGGGTGGCTCAGTCGGTTAAGCGTCCGACTTTGGCTCGGGTCATGATCTCACGGTCCGTGAGTTCGAGCCCCGCGTCAGCCTCTGTGCTGACAGCTCAGAGCCTGGAGCCTGTTTCAGATTCTGTGTCTCCCTCTCTCTCTGCCCCTCCCCTGTTCATGCTCTGTCTCTCTCTGTCTCAAAAATAAATAAATGTTTAAAAAAAAAAAAGTGTGTGTGTGTGTGTGTGTGTGTGTGTGTGTGTACATGCACACAAAGCTCTGTGTGGGACAAAGAGATGTAAGGATGTGGTCCCTACATTCCAGGAGCTTCAGATCCAGAAGAGGTTAAGGCAGTGCACAGACCACTCTGACAGGGGTCCATGTGTGTAAGAAGTACCACATGGATAGTACAGACAGTAAACATCGTGAGATTTCAGTGAACAGAAGATACACTTTAGGGCCGAGTGGCTGAAAAATCTTTCTAGAAGCGGATATAGTTTGTCAGGTGCCTAAAACAATAGAAGCAACAGGATTTTGCCGGGTGTTGATGGTGAGGAGGATTGGAAATGTGCAAAGGTCCTGAACAGAAAAAGGACATTATGAGTTATCTTTGAGGACTGATGAATGGCTCTATCAGTTGAGGCGGAAGATGTGTATTGTTAAAAGGTGATATTCAAAAAGAGACAACGTCATAACTCTCGTAGAAATATAAAAGGAACGTATGTGAAAGATTTTACTTAACTCATTTTTAATGAGGAAGTTACAGCCAGTTTAAAAGAGAACCCCCAAATGGACACATTTATAAGTCAGGAACATTGAAATGAATGTGCAGTCAGAGGCAAAAGTGGCTTCTTTCACAGTGGGAGAGTGAAGTCAATTAACTGAACCGTCACTGGGCAGAGTGTTTTTTTCTTTCTGTAGAAAAGAATCTCTGGCATTGCTATCAGTTGTCTATCATATGCACAATTTTATTTTTTTTAATTTTTTTTAATGTTTTATTTATTTTTGAGGCAGGGAGAGACAGAGCATGAACAGGCGAGGGTCAGAGAGAGGGAGACACAGAATCTGAAACAGGCTCCAGGCTCTGAGCTGTCAGCACAGAGCCCGACGCGGGGCTCGAACTCACGGACCGTGAGATCATGACCTGAGCCGAAGTTGGACGCTTAACCGACTGAGCCACCCAGGCGCCCCTCATATGCACAATTTAAAAATAGCTCAAAGGCGTTAAAAGGTGCAGAGTGCCTGCAGACTTAAATTAGACAACCCCCAGAGAGGTGAGCTCTGAACAATGCATCGTTTTCTCCTGAGACACAAAATTTTCTGGCTGGCCTCCAGTGTTAGGGATCAGACTGTGGAGGACTTTTAATGGCAGTGGGTGGGACTTTCTCTCATACATACTGGATGTCAAATGGATCAAAGTGGCAACTTGATGTTAACCCCCAGGTAGCAGGTTCATGAATGGAGAGATCCTTGAAGTTGGGAGGCATTTGGGGAGTTTGAGTATTATGATAAAGATTTGACACCAAATAGGCCCAAACTGAGATGGAGACAATGGAACTGGAAAGAATATATGTAAAATTATATAAGAAGAATCAATATTGGTTGAGAAATAAAAAGTAACTGTAGTTTTCAACCATGATTTGGAACCACTTCTGTTCAATTCAACAAATACTAGTGCCCAAGCGTACTAGGATCTGTGCAAGGTTCTGGGGTTACAAAGTCAGTAAGATAGGGTTCCTGCCCTCGAGGAATTCTCAATCCCAGGAAGAAGACCGATATCCAAACAAATGATAGTGCAAAGCGAATGCTATAGCAGAGGTATATTTCAAGTGCTATCGGAACTCAGGTTAGGGGGGCAGTTAACGATGCTTGGAAGGTGGACAGGTGTGTCACAGGAAGCCACCAAGGCACAGGGGCATTTTAAAGATCTCTGTCATCCAGATGAAATGGGTTGCATCATGCCAGGCAGGAACTGCATGGACCAAGAAGTTGAGATTTGAAGAGTGGCCTGAGAGAAACGGTGGCCGGGAAAGTGCAAAAGCCTCAGAAGATTCAGCTTTCTAGGGCAGGGCTGGCCCATGATGGCAGCAGAACAGAGACCCTCACGGAACGGTGAGACGTTAGCAGCCACGTGCTCCCTGGACACCAGCGATGAGAAAGGCTTTTGCTGCAGTGTTATTCGCTGACATACAGAACGCATTTTCATAGCTGATAGATTAATATTCAATAGTTTGAAAAACTTACGTTCGAGCTAAGTCACGCTAGCTGATTATGACTGGCAACACTGAAATTAAAAGGCGGTGTACCAGGGCATCATCATGGCGCTGGTGATGAGTTCCCTGTCTGTGGTCTGTTGGAGAGGGTCCTATGAAGGAAAGGTGAGCTCCCCATTTGAACCTCAAGTGAAATCTTTCTTCTGCTATCCAAGTTTATAGACATCCTTTTTAAATATAAATTCCAAGGCATTTTATTTTGGGTTCTCAGATGACACAGTAGCTTGCCTATGATGAGTGTGGACCTGGGTTAAAGGTCACCAGGTGCAGCTGAGATATCGAGTTAACTCATTTTAAAAAGTGTAAAACAGTACTCCAAAGTAACCCTCGCCTGAAGAAGTATGGGACCCTCACCTGGTGGAGGATGTACCAATGACAGTCAGTAGCTACATTACACACAGAGATGAAAATTGCGGCTCTTGAAAAAAGTAATAACGGAATCTTCATCATCTCATATACCTTCCAGCTACATGTGCTTTCTTGTCAATTTTCTCTGCCCTTGGTTTTTAGACTTTTGCTTCTATCTCATTATGACCAAAACATGCAGTAAGTTAAATGATACAAGCAATTGTATACTGTATGATGTTTTCTATTTGAAGAATTACTCCAATTTTGTTTCTTAAAACAGTCATGATCAGGGGCGCCTGGGTGGCGCAGTCGGTTAAGCGTCCGACTTCAGCCAGGTCACGATCTCGCGGTCCGTGAGTTCGAGCCCCGCGTCAGGCTGATGGCTCATAGCCTGGAGCCTGTTTCCGATTCTGTGTCTCCCTCTCTCTCTGCCCCTCCCCCGTTCATGCTCTGTCTCTCTCTGTCCCAAAAATAAATAAACGTTGAAAAAAAAAATTAAAAAAAAAAAAAACAGTCATGATCAGTAAGTGAAAGTTATTTCCTCTCGATGTGGTAAAGGATGATTACTCCCCGAAGGAGCTTGTGCTAGAACAACTAGAATTAGAATCCAAATCCTTTTTTTCGCAGGTGAACGGTCTTAATGTGCTTCAGCACTGCATAAGTAATCATATGGGAGATAAGAGAGTATATAAGGTACATAAGACTGGCCGCATCACCGAATCCTGAGAAAGAAAGTGGTTCAAGGAGAACCCGAGAAAGAGTGTCATTTGCTCACGAGACTTGGAGGGGGATGACTACAAAAGGCCATTGGTTGGCCAGTAGGCTTGCCCTTTCTGATCTTTTCTGTAAATTGTCGGGAGTGTGGCAAGCACAGAAACCAGATGTCTGAGATGAAGAAGTGAGGCAGGAAGAGGAAGCATCACCAATACTTGGCTGATTTGGAATTTGGCCAGAAGAACAGGTTATCTGGTGAGAGAGGGGAGAACAGAATCAAATGAGACCTGTGTGTGTTTTACAGAACCGTCTTGTGCTGAATGACCTACAAGAGCTTAACACCATAGCTTTTGCCAACGGTTGTGTCCATTTTTCATTCGCATTTGGGCTCAATGTTTTCTGATGATTGAGGTTCCTGAAAGTCTGATGTGTACATAAACTGGGCTCCCAATAATTGGTTTTATTCAACCTATTCATTCTGGTTCCATAATAGTTGCCATGTCAGTGTCCTTTCCCAGAGTGAGCTGTTGCCTGCAGCAAACTTGGGGAGCCTGGTGTTCCCTACCTTTCTTTTATGGGGCTAATGTAGGACCAGCATTGCTTGGAGACCTCTACAAGTGAATGTTTGGAATGTACCGCGTTGGCAGCTCCTGGAGCCAGAAAAGTGTGGGAACACACACCAAGCTGCAACTGTTCTTATTTTTTTTTAAGTTTTTTTTGTTTTTTGGTTTTTTTTTTTTTTTGAGAGAAACAGAGACAGGGGCAGTAGGGTAGAGATGGAGAGGGGGAGAAAGCGAGAATCTCAAGCAGTCTCCACACCGTCAGCACAGAGCCCAATGCCAGGCTGGACACGAACCGTGAGATCATGACCTGAGCTGAGACCAAGAGTCAGACGTTTAACCAACTGAGCCACCCAGGTGTCCCTAAAAGCTACAAGGGTTCTAAATGGAGGCCTTAGTAGTTTGTGCTTGGATTAGAGACAGGTGGGTCCTTTTTTTTTTTTTTTTTTTTTACAATAAGCCTGAAAGCACCATTTATCAGCTGTCATAAATAAAATTCTGTCAATAATTTCTATCACTCATTCCGTTATTAACTTAGTCTAAGATCCTTTCAAAGTCAAAAATTTTTATGTCTGTGCTTCAGTTTCAATATTTAGAAATGGAAGAGGAAAATAGACGTTTTTTAAGGTCTGTTATGTGCCCCACACTTTATAGTATCTCATTTTTTACTCTTCCTAAAACCCCAGTGAGGTTAAGTATTCTTCAGTCCCATTTCGCAGCGGGAAACATGGAGCCTCAGAGAAATGGACACGCCCAAGCTCGTACAGCCAATGAAGGGCAGAGCTGTAACTTGAACTTAGGACCATCTGATCTTCTCAATACACTGATGAAATTATGAAAATGTAGCTTGTGAAGGATCAGTCATCTGTCCTGAGAACATTATTTAATGCAGCTATTTGCAATTCAGTGTGACCAGTGCTGTCTCTATAAATTTCATATAATTTGCTCAGACATTCCAAGTAACTTCTATGGGGTTTTCTTCTAGACATTATATGTTTACATACTTTTGTAGTGCCTTAGTTTCTTAATACATTAAAAATACCATCTACAAACAAGAAACATGGTAAACCAAGCCCATACAGCTATAGTAGAGTGAAAATAACTTTTTACTATCTTGGGCAGTAATAGTTTTTCTGGAAAGGAAGCAGGGGAAATTCTAGTGCTTCAACACTGATTCTAATGCTACAATTCCATCAAAATCTATTTAAAATGTAGAAGTGAAAAACGTAAGCAATTAAGAGTAAAAACAAATTAACTGACGTTGGATTCACATTAGTGTTATTCAGTGGTTCTTAAATTATTCTCCCGTGGAACGTGGTGTTCCACAAAATAGACCAGGATATCAAAGTCATATAATAAAGATCTTTTCCTAATTTGCATGAAAAATATAATACACAGATTTGTATAATTTTAAGTTTTTGTAATATTCTTAAGCCTCTGGTATATGTCATCACTGATTGCTATAATCTAGCACTAGTACGATATATGATCCAGTAAAAAAATTGCATTTGGATTACTTCCACAGATCAACATTTTGTGGTAGTTCATAGACAGTAACCTGACCCCCCGGGGCTTGGCCACCTGAACTAGTTTGAAAAATTAAACTATCAATGAAGTTACTTTAAAATTATTCACTAAACACACCACTCGGAGCAAGTCAACCTTGTTACTGTAAGATACGGAATGACTCCACCGAGTAATCATTCAAATATTTATGTAAAGTTTCCTTCTTTGCATTCAGCAACTATAATAAAATGCTTATGAAAAATTAATGCATTCCCTACAGCATAATAGACAGTCTCTTTTAGCCTATTTATACATAAAATGCCAAAATAAACATTAAGAAAACATTTGCAAAGTACATTTAGTATTCCCCTCTATCCCCTCCCCCCCAAAGCAAAACACCAGTATGAAATAGTTCTGTGATTCTGTGCAATTCATCTCCTCAAGCTCCACAGTACCTAGCTCATCTATGATGGAAGAATATGATCATTTAAATGCAACAAGAACATCTTTGTAAATGGGCCTGCCCCCTTTCAACAGCAACACAGAGCTAGAATTCATCTCGCCATTGGCTCTGCTTCCCGTAAATGAAGGAGTTGAGTAACCAAGAAGCCAGCTAGACCTTCCTCCCTTCCTGAGCTTTGAGGGCCAGGTCTTTGCAAATTCCACCCTTCCTTCCTGACAAGCCTGGACTTTAACAGTAACAGGGCAGTAACAGAGAGATGGAAAAAACACACACATCCACCCAGTGCTGACCTTTCTTCTCTTCTACGATGGTCTCGATGTATTTGCCGTGGAAAGTATGTCCAGTAGATATAATACCAAGAATGGCTTCACGATGACTTTTTAATGGGTAAAAAAAAATTATGGCTGAGGTTTAAAGAATACTGTTGACATTCTCTATGGAGAATGTGGGTTACATCTAAGTGAGTGAAGCTGCTAAACATTGTGAGCTCTACCCAGAGACAATTAGGGGACAAATGTAGGTTTATATCTCCTTTCTGGGTCTGTAGTAAATGACAGAAGTATGTAAATCTCCCACATAGGTGTTTTCTAAATAAACTTTTTTTTTTATTTTTGAATAGTTTTTAATCTACAGAAAGCTTGCAAAGATAGTACAGACAGTGGTCCTGTTCCCACACCCAGTTTCTTTTATTAACATCTTACGTTGCCATGTACATTTGTCACAATAAGAAACCAACATCAGTGCATCATTATTAACTAAATTCTGGATTTGTATTTTATTTTATTTTTTTTCGCAAATACCTCTTTTCTGTTCCAGGATACCGTCTAGGATACCACATTATATTTAGTCATCGTGTCTCCTTGAGTCCTGTCCAGACTTACACAAGTATTTTTAAATTACTGAAATATGATAGTAGATGGTTGGGGATTTTATTACACATGTGATAATTAAGCAGAATTAACCTATGTGAAGGACTCCAAATTCTGGGTTTTTTCCCCTTCTGGGAGGAACCCCCTTCAGTTCCCAATTCAAAATATCTTAGATGGTAGTGATTAGAGAAGTATCCTTTTTCGTGCTTGGGTAGCTTAGAGAGAACTAGTAAATTACCCCTTGACATGCCATAATTTGCTTCGTTCCCCAAATTTACCACTGTTATATCCACAGGAACAACGGGAAGATACGTCGTGGCTGTGGATATTACAGTGTTGGGGGGAGCGAGGATAGGGTCTCTTTTTAAAAAAATAATTCGATATTTTTCAATTAAAAACTGATGGTGACTCGGTTCACAGGGCGGGCAGAATGCAATAGCCTATTGATACTTAACTTCTATTAAACCATAGCTAGCGACAGTGTACAATTTTGTGTATGTACATATAACCATAATTACAAGACAGCAAGAAATAAGGCTCTCAAGAAACAGAATCTGAGGAAGGACACATAATTGTTCTGTTCAATCTTGGAGCTTCTTTTAAAGGTGACAGTGGAAAGTCCCATTGACAGGAAGCTCTTCAACTCCCATTGCTCTAGTTTCCTTTATAAAAAGAAGTTAAGCCTCGCCTGCTTAACTACAGAAACATTTTAAGTTAACTAAGGTTTTCCATTTCTCCTGCCACTTCCCGGCTCAAGCTGTGATCACTGTGTGCCTGGAACTGTTGCAGTAACCTCATTCAATTCGAGAGTGCGTGTGTGCTTGCATGTGTATGTGTGTGTGTGTGTGTGTGTGTGCGTGTGTGTGTCTGTTCTGACCACCTCTGTTGGCACTGACCACCTCTATTGGCAAACACCCTTGGTCTAACCTACACATCACTGCTGGATTAAACTTCCCCAACGTTTCTATGGGCACATTTTCCTATTCAGAAATCTTTAGGGGCTTCCCATTTTCTAGAGAAGAAAACTGTAATTTTTCAGACTAGCATTAAGTAACTTCTCTGATTTAGTTCCAGCTTAAAATTTCCAACATTATTTTTCTTCTTTCTGATATACCCAAGTCCCTGCACCAGCCAAATATGTCTTCTTTCGGTTCACTCAAAACCTTCATTAAATTAATCACTGTAATTATTATGAACAAACAATTATTTTGTGCCTTCATTACCATAGGCTTCCTGCCTTGAGTCTTTGCTTAGCTTTCTTCTTGACTCTTGTCTCAAATTTATCCCCTTTCTAAAAAAGGCCCAGGTAAAATCCTACCTTCATTTCTCTTCAACTCTCACCTACCCCCTTCCTCTAGTGATCTCCGTCCTGACAACTTGCAGGGTCTACATGCACTCTCAGTATGTTGGTTTACCTACCCCTGGTTGTGTTTGCTATATGCATACTTACGTAGTGTCCGTGCCAAGTGCAAACCTCACCAATTAAACGGTTTTTTATTCTTCTTCCATGTAACATATGATGAATATTTTCATGTCATTAGATATTTTTGAAGTGTGATTTTTAATGGTTTCATAGGTAGTCTGCCTCACATTTCACATTGTATTAAGATATGTAGTTGGAGGGGCGCCTGGGTGGCGCAGTCGGTTAAGCGTCCGACTTCAGCCAGGTCACGATCTCGCAGTCCGTGAGTTCGAGCCCCGTGTCAGGCTCTGGGCTGATGGCTCAGAGCCTGGAGCCTGTTTCCGATTCTGTGTCTCCCTCTCTCTCTGCCCCTCCCCCGTTCATGCTCTGTCTCTCTCTGTCCCAAAAATAAATAAACGTTGAAAAAAAAATTAAAAAAAAAAGATATGTAGTTGGACATTTAGATGTCCCGTTTTTTTTTCTATAATATAATGCTGTCCTGAACATTCTTACTCATCTCTAATTATGTATTTGAGATAAATTCCTAGGAATGGGCTTCTTGAGAAGCATTTATGAAGTTCTTGATCACATTTCCAAATTTCCTCCCGATATGTTGTGCCAACTTTTTTCTTCTATCAGCAGTGTTGGAGATGCCTATGTTATCATTGTCTCATTGGCACCGCAGGTCATAATTTGCCTGTAAGAAATCTTGTCGGGGGGCACATGGGGGGCTCAGTCGGTTAAGTGTCTGACTCTTGATTTTGGCTCAGGTCATGATCTTACAGTCATGAGACCAAGCCCCACGTCAGGCTCTATGCTAGTACGCTGGGTGTGGAATCTGCTGGAGATTCTCCCTCTCCCTCCCTCTGCCCCTCCTCCACTTGTGTGTGGGCTCTCTCTCTCTCTCTCTCTCTCTCTGTCTCTCTCTCATATCTGTTTGCCATCTGTTTGTCTCCTTTGGAAAAAAAATGTCTGTTTAGGTCCTCTGCCCATTTTTAGTTGGATTATTTGGTGGGTTTCTCGTGTTGAGTTGTAGAAGTGTTTAATACATTTTGTATGTTGACTCCTTCTCAGATATGCAAGTATCTTCTCCCATTCAGTAGGTTGCCTTTTCGTTTTGTTGATGGTTTAGTCCCACGAGTTTATTTTTGCTTTTGTTTCCCATGCCCAAAGAGACATATCTAGAAATACGTTGCTACAGCCGATGTCAGAGAAATTACTGTCTATGCTTTCTTCTAGAAGGTTTGTGGTTTTATGTTTCCCATTTAAGTGTCTTTAATCCAATTTGAGTTTATTTTTGTGTAAGAAAGTGGTCCAGTTTCGTTCCTCTGCATGTAGCTGTCCAGTTTTCCCAGCACCATTTATTGAAGAGACTCTTTTCCCCATTTTGTATTCATGCCTCCCTTGTCACTGATTAATTGACCATATAAGCGTGGGTTTCTTTCTGTACTCTCTATTCTGTTCCATTGATTTATGTGGCTGTTTTTGTGCCGGTACCATACTGTTTTGATTACTACAGCTTTGTAGTGTATCTTCAAATCTGGAATTGTGATACCTCCAGCTTTGTTCTTCTTTTTCAAGATGGCTTTGGCCAATTAGTATCTTTTGAAGTTCCATAAAAATAGTATTATTTTCCTAGTATTATTATTCTAGTTCTGTGAAAAATGCTCTTGGTATTTTGATAAGAATTTCATTGAATCTGTAGATTGCTGTCAGTAGTATGGATGTTGCAACAATATTAATTCTTACAATCCATGAAGATGAAATATCTTTCCTTTGTGTCTTCTTCAGTTTCTTTCATCAGTGTCCTAATAGTTCTTTCATATCCTTGATTAAGTTTATTCCTAGGTATTTTATTCTGTTTCATGCAACTGTAAATGGAATTGTTTTCTTAATTTTTCTTTCCCTACTTTGTTATTAGTGTGTAGAAATGCAGCTGATTTCTGTGTATTGATTTTGTATCCTGTGACTTTTCTGAATTATTTTATTGCTTCACATAGTTTTTCAGTGGAGTCTTTAGGGTTATATGTATGTATGTATATAGCCATACCATGTAAACGGTGTGTATATAGCCATACATATATGTATATGATATGTATATATCATATGTATATGGTATCATGTCATCTGCAATTAGTGACAGCCTTACTTCTTTCTTACCAACATGGACGCCTTTTATTTTTCTCATCTGCTTGCTGTGGCTAGGCCTTCTAGAACTCTGTTGAATAATGGACATCCTTGTTTTATTCCTGATCTTAAAGGAAAGCTCCCAGTTTTCACCACAGAGTATGATGTTATCTGTGGGTTTTCCACGTATGGCCTTTATAATGTTGGGGTATGTTCCTTCTAAACCCACTTCATTAAGCATTTTTATCATAAATGATGTCAAATTTTGTCAAATGTTTTTTCTGCATCTACTGAGATGATCATATGATTATTTATCCTTTATTTCGTTAATGTGGTGTATCATGTTTATTGCTTGGTGAATATTGAACCAACCTTTCATCCCCAGAACAGAATCTTTTAATTTTGATGACTTTCAGTTTCAAATTATCATGGACTTTGCTCTTGATGTGTTGCTTAAGGAATCCTAGGCTGACCCAGAGTCACGAAGATTTTTCTCCTACGTTTTCTTCAGAAGTTTTACAGTTTAGGTTTTTTATAGTATGATTTTTTTCAGTTAATCTTTGTACATGGTATGAGATGGCAATTGAGGTTCATTTTTTCCATGATAAGTAGCAAAACATCATGAATCTTTCCAGAAAAGGAAATTGGAATAACTCGTCTCTCAAAGACATGTTTGTTGTTTAAAAAAGAGGGGAGTAGTTTGCCTTCAAGGTGATAGACAATAAATTATTGCTGCTGGTTCTTGAGTCTGATTTGGAGCCTACCTCAGATGAGTGAATGAATGATTATGGGCAGAAAACCATACATTATGTTACATTACCACTTGGGTTGTTTGTTTGGGAGCTAGGCTTGCTTATTTCCCCTAAACAATTAATGTGATTGTGTCAATTAATGTTTTTATTTCTACAACAAGCATTTTTGAGACCTAAGGAGTACAAGGCACTGTACTTCTTGGACGGTGTGGGAAAATAATTTCTCTGCAGTCCGTGAATAACCTGTGTGCAATTAACATCTGACTTCTAGAATGAAAGGAAGTCAAAGTAATTAACTTTCTTGAACCACAAAATTATTATATAAGGAACATCTGTAAACATTATTAAGATTTGGCCTCTTGGGAATGTACTCATAAAGATTGTTAAGGGAAAGGTGTGATACATAAGAAATATAGCTTGGAGTTATTTGTGAAATGAAAAGTATTTCAGTAATTGCCAGAGCCACCAAAGCCTTTTTATCACCTCTTTTTCTCTGTAGGTCATCAGCTCAATGAGCTCCCTTTCTGAGTACTGCCTGCCTTCCATTCTGCGTACATTATTTGACTGGTATAAAAGGCAAAATGGCATTGAGGATGAATCACATGAATACAGACCAAGAACAAGCAATAAATCAAAAAGGTACATTTCTTATGTGTAGGAATTATGAGGATCTTTCTTTCTTTCTTTCTTTCTTTCTTTCTTTCTTTCTTTCTTTCTTCTTTCTCTCTTTCAGAAACATAAATCAAAATGGGATTTATGCAGCATCTAAATCTTCCTGCCTGTGCATGGATACCTAGCAGGTGCACATGGATACCTAGCAGGTGGCACAGGTGGCCCCTTGTCTAGCAGTGGGAGTGCTAGTCACTGCCACTTGTCACAGGTTGAAAAGACACACTCAGCCTTATTTTGACATTGGTGGGGCAGGTGTAAAGGGCCCTAGATTCCCTTGCTACTTTCCTGAGCCCTCTCTCTTCCAGTCTGCACCTAAAAGCAGAAAGGCTGTAGCAGGCCCCACATGGTGCTGCCTAGTCCTTGTTAGGAACCTTGAGTGCCTGGTGTGCCGTCACGGGAAGGAGGCTGGACAGGACCTTAGCAGTAGGCCTGGAGGTGCCATCCATGAGCCCTGTGACTTTGGGCAGCTCACGACCTCTCTGTACTTTAGTCTCTTCACTAGCGAAACAGGGAAGTCAGATTACCTCATCTCGAACTTCCCTTGCAGCCGACATTTGTATTATTCTGTGCTCCCCCTTCTCTTACGGATTTGAAAAGTGGAACTTGCTGCTACATGAACCCTTTAGCAACCATAAAATTTAAGATTCTTTTACTGTCAAATGAAGGTGCCATCCCCCCAAAGTTTACATAAATCTATGGAATTCATATGTTTGAAATATAAGTAAATATAAGAAGTTGACTATATTTACCTTTTCTTAAAAAAAAGATTACTTTAAAAACATCTCCATATGAATTGATGGTGCACTTTTTAAAACAGTAAAGACAGAAATGAATCATTCAGAAAATCAGATATTAACTACTTCTTGTGAGTGATATACGTCTCTCATTATTTCTTGACACTTCTAATGCTTTTTTAAAAATATCCACTTCTCAGTGTCATGAAATGAATTACATTTCATCCAAAGTTGTGATTTCATTTTATAACATGCTTGAGTTTATGCAAGATTCAATCATTTGTTAATCATTTTGTTTGGGAGAGAAATTAATAACTTTTTATATTGAATCTTTTTTTAGTTGAAGACAGGGAATTTTTTATTAAGATATAACTTATACCTGGCAAAATTCATTCTTTTAAAGTGCGTAATTCTGTGTTTTTTAGTATATTCACAAGGTTGTACAGCCATCACCACTAATTCCAGAACATTTCATAACCCTGAAAAGAAATCTCATACTAATTAGCAGTCTCTTCTCACAAATATTTTTTTGATATATCAAATTTGAGAGGTAAAGTCTCAATTCTAAAATTGGTTCAGACTGTGAGATTAATAAATTAATGGTATCATTTTATTATTCTTCCCATATTACATGTTAGTTTATGAGTAGATATTAAACCTTTCCTTGGGGATGAAGAATGGGGCAGTTTTAATTGAATTAAGTGAGTTTTAGTTTTGTTTCTCTGTTTTGTCATAATTTAGTTACTAAACCTAGATTTTCCATGAATTTATTTCTTTTTGTATTGAAAATATTGAAAATGATTATATATATAATATATATATTACTTTACCTTGTGTGTGTGTATGTATATATATATATATTTTTTTTTTTTTTTAAGAGGCTCCATGCCCAACATGGGGCTTGAACTCACGACCCTGAGATCAAGAGTTGCATGTTACAGACTGAGCCAGCCAGGAACCCTTGAAAATAGTATTTTAAAATTCACGTTACTAATTGTTTTCAGGAGATCAGAGTAATTGCCAATATCAAATATAGCATCAGGACAGTGAAATTTGACTCAGCAGCATTTAATTAGCATTTGGACGTCCAAAATAAGAATGTGTGTTTGGGAGAAAGCCAAAAGAATGAGGGTATCTAGAGCATGATGTAGGTAATAATGAGAGTTTCTGTTACTAGGGAAAAAAAAAGAGGAACTTTAGAGAAAAGCACAAGCAACCGAAAACAGTTAAGTGTGACAGATGTGTACTAGGGTTACAATTTCTAAGATTAGTATAATATCAACATTTTGACTGCCAAATAAATTTGTCAGAAGCTGCTGGCTCCTGGCAGTTAGACCTCAAACCAGCAATAAAGTTGAATTCATTATTGGAAAAGTATAGGTCTTACTTTTATTTGAAAGCATAAATTGGCTCATTAAATAAAATAGAATCCGGGGTTTAAAGTTTTTTTCCCTGCCAAGAACTGCTACTTTCTCAAGGTCCTCTGGCCCCTTTTAAAGACCCTTATTGGCCATCCAACACAACCATTTTCTCTCTATTGCTGCTGGCCATCTTTGAAAGTTCTCCTTCCTTTCGGTCTTCAAACATCTTGTTTACTTATTCCATGCTATAATCTCTAGGTCAGGCTTGATGAATGTTCTTTTTTAAGGCAGTTGGATGTGTTTTCCTCTCCTCCAGCTGGCAGGAGCTCTTCCAAGTTCTAGTGGGTCTTGAAGGACTTCAGATAGATGGTTTGGCCCAGTGCTCTCCCTCCTGGCAAGACTATTTGTAATAATCGTGAATGAATGAGCTCCTACCCTGTCCATACATTTCTCCTTGAGAGTTAGAGCTGCAACTTCCCTTGCTAACCCATTCTGTCACTCGCCAGGCTTTACTTGACTTGTTTATGGTTATAGAGCTTCTCCAGAAATTCTTTTTTCTATCTTACATATCACCTTCCTTTCTTCTCATTCCCGTTGACTGAAGCAAAAAAAAATACTCCATATTTAAAATATTCTTGGGGTGCCTGGGTGGCTCAGTTGGTCCAACTTCAGCTTAGGTCATGATCTCACGATTTGTGGGTTCGAGCCCCGCGTCAGACTCTGTGCTGACGGCTTAGGGCCTGGAGCCTCCTTGGATTCTGTGTCTCCCTCTCTGTCTGGCACTCCCCTACTCATACTCTGTCTCTCTGTCTCTCAAAAAGAGACATATTTTAAATTAAAAAAATTTAAATTTAAATCTAAATTAAAAAATTTAAATAAAAATTTAATAAAATTTAATAAAAAATTTTAAATAAAAAAATTTAAATTAAAAAAATATTTTTTTAATATTCTTGATTTATTTTGAAAATACCTGCCTGACAAGCCCAACTCTGGTCCTCCTTTCTCATTGCTTTTACTTAAAATTGCAAGGATGGAACATTTACATGTTTGAGAGACTATGCTAAACATATTACACGCTTTATCTTATTTGATACTCAAGTAAACCTTTCTGTAATTGCTATTATCATTCCCATTGTGTAGATGGAACAGTTACTGGTAAATAGAAGAGGCATCATTTTAACCTACGACTGTTCCACACCAAAGCCAATGCTCGTAGCCACTGTTCTGTGCTAGAGTCTCAGCCATCGTTTAATTTGTCTTTCTTTGTTCCATTCCCAGTCAGCCTTCAGTTAGTATGTTAGATAAGCAGAACCCGGGGTGGGGGGGGGGGGGTGGGATGGAGGTAGACTGACATTTCTGTCCTTTGACAGTGTTTATTCAGCTCCCGGACTTTTGAGTGAGTTCAAATGACTCCACTTTGCTTCTTTCTACCTCTTCTTCTACCTGCTTTATAACCATTCTCTCTCCCACCACCCCATTCACTTTTTTCTTCTTTCACAAACTTCAAGTGGCAGAAGGTCACGAGGAAAGAGGCATGGAAACAAAAGAGAGAGAGAGAGAGAAATGGCTCCTAAGCTTTCTCCGCCCTCCATAGTCCTGCTGTAGCTGATCATGGTACTACATCCTTATTATTCTCTACGTTGTGTAGCTTCTTTCATAGGTGCTTCTCAATATATACCTCCAATATGACAGCCCTGCCCTGCGTCTGTATCTGTTCTAGAGATGATAGGATTCCAGAAAGTTACCTTGGAAGAGCCCACAGGATGAGCTTGTAGACTCACAGATAGCTACTCAAGTTGACATGGCTGAAAAGTTGAAATTTGAAGTCAAATATTCTGATCCTGTGTTAGTTCACTGCACCTCACTGGTAACAAAAAGCATTAGCATATATTTACCCCTGCAATCTTGAAATAGCAAATCTGGTTTGCAGTCCACTGGGAATGAGCCCTAGATGTCTGGCGAATTGTAGCACTCCGAGAATTTTTTCAGTGCCACTGAATATGAATATTTTAAATTTTACAGTGATGAACAACAGCGTGATTATTTAATGGAAAGACGGGACCTCGCCATTGATTTCATTTTTTCTTTAGTATTAATAGAAGTTTTGAAACAGGTCAGTAATTTAATGTTTCTTTTAGATAAGGTTTATCTGAAAACTGATGTTTTTAAAATCTAAGTTTTAAATTGTCCATGAATTTCAAATATTGGGTCATATGAATTGTGTTTATTGATTGCTAAGGATGACAGAAGTACTATTACTGATGTGATCTTTAATATTCTCTTCCAAGTTAAAGCGATCTTTTTTTTCTTTTCAGATTCCACTTCATCCTGTAATAGACAGTCTAATACATGATGTTATTAACTTGGCTTTCAAGCACTTTAAGTACAAAGAAGGGTAAAGTAATTTGTCTCTTTAGAATTTTGAAGAAGTTGGGCACTTAAAACTAAAACAAGTTTGCTCTTTTTAGATGACCAGGGATCCCTAACTCATCTAATCGTATCTTATTTAGGTACCTTGGTCCTAACACTGGAAATATGCACATCGTGGCAGACCTGTACGCAGAAGTCATTGGAGTGTTGGCACAAGCTAAGTAAGTGAACGTCAGCCCTTTACCGTAAGATCTTGAGCCCCTCCCCTATCGCAGCCCAGCTCCATTCTCAGGAAGGGACTGTGTGTGAGCTTACAGAGAGCTAAGGTCTTTTTTTTGCTATGGGTTTCATGTCTCTGAAATTGACTAAAAGCGCCCTCGAGGCAAGCACCAAGTCTTTTTCAATTGTTTTCTCCCCTACCTTTTTTACCCGGCATTTGGGCCAGGGGCTACCAGGAGTCCATGAGTTTCAGACTACTGCATCAAAGAAAGAACCGGACGAACCAAATTGTTTTCCTCTCTGCCACAAATATTCCAAAGAAGTTTACCACTTTGAGGAGTCTTGTTTTCTGTATTCTCTGAGCGTGTAGCTACGATATCTATCATCTGTGAATGGGAAAATTCCATTCTAGAATGTCCCTTTACTATAGAGCTTACTTAACTCAGCTGAGCTAAAAATGTCCCAGACTCTGTCATGGAAACAAGTCGGGGGAAAATTCTCATTGCTAAATTTATCTGGCCCCATAACGCTACTTAGCAGGCTAGAACAAAGTGGTGTTAGACCATTACCAATAATATACTTCTTCCAAAAGTGATGTCACACCTTATTCACCCGTCTTCATCTTACTCAACCCCGAGGCACATCAGGCAAGATCCCGAATGCCTAGGTGAGGCAAAATGAGCCAGAGACATAATGCGAATCCAGGCCAAGAGTTGAGCTTAAAGCAACAGTGATGCCCTGATCCTTATGAAATACAATCTTCAGAAAGAGATTTTTATCTTCAAGAAGAGATGGCGTTTCCTAACTTAGTAGCATGGAAATACCCAGTTATCAAAAAACAAAAAGTTCTGAAAATGTGTACTCAGCAACCTTACCTAGCCAAACATAGACAAGAACTCAGGCAACAGACCCCCAAAACTCTTCAGTGTGACTTACTTACTCTAACCCAGTTTATCCATCTCGGGTAGCTATTTTTTCGAACCCCTAAAACATCGCTGTTGGATGGAAGAGAGGTAGACACACTGATGCCGTGAGAAATATCAAGCTCAAAGACTGTCAACAACAGAGAGGAAAGAAAAAGTAACCAAAGCACACTGAAAAAACTACAGTGTTACCTGGGCCATTTTGCATGAGATCATATCACACTTTTATCGTAGCCCATTGTAATAATTGTGGTTCATGAGTCATCAAGAAAAAAAAGCATAATATATTTTTTATTGCAACTAACAATAAAAGTATTGGCATTTTTAAGGGATAAGCTTCAATTGCCTGGCAGCTTCATTCATATGTATGTACCTTGTTCCTATAAAAGATCAGAAAAATGAGTTATTGCTATGTGTTCGGCTGATTTGTGTCAAACCCTGAAAATCTCAACATATTCCTGTGTAATTCCTCTTGGTATTATCTCAGCCCTATTCTCTTATACTATCGTTTGGAAAGTTTAATTTGCCAAAAAATGGCTTTTGTGTTTTTCTTAGTTTTTGTGGATTATGCAAACAATATTGGTTTCCTTAGAATGACCTTTCTTAGCCGCATCAGTTTTGAGTTAGTTATGAATGAATTGAAAAACAATGTCATAAGCAAGCAACACTCTAAGGCTATAGGAATTTCCATATTAAGTCAGATCTATGATCCACCAGTCCAGTGTTTTCTTGCCAACCGTGGTTTTTTTAAATTTCCATGATGTCAGTATTTGTCCTAATTCGGCAATAGCCAAGTATGTGAAATGTCTCAATTTGGACAATGTTCCAGTACTTTCCACTCGTAAGAGAACCCTTTGGCCAGTGAGTTCTTACAGTACCTGCAGTAATGTATAGTAATCACAGTGCTGTATTCTCACCTAGTTTAGTGTATAGGTAACCTTTATTGATAGATGATACAATCTTCAACTAGTGTCATAATCCAAATTATCACATTACTCTTTCTCATGAGTAGGCCAGAAGCATTACTTTGTCATTGCCTTAGGCAAGTACTGTTTCCTTTGTTCTCAGTGGGGGAAAAAAGGATGTATGCTTATCTACTACAGAGTGGTTATCTTTTTTTTGTTTCCCAAATAAGCGAGTAATGTAACAGTTCTAATTTTAGATTTTATATCTAGCCGGTAATGCATATGAAATGTCTTTACTCTGACTGTAGTTGTTAATACTTAGTTTTGGTCTTTAAGTTTTAGCACAATCACTATTTTTAATCTTACTAGTGCTAATGCACTTAACTCCTACCGGTAAGGGGAAAAAATTTTGCTGGTTTGTGATATTTGCCCAAAGTGTTGACTTTTTCAAAGTCAGTTTGGTTAAGATTAGATTTTTTTAGAGTAAGTTTTTTTGGTTAAAATCTGGTATATTTATTTAAATAGTCATAATGGCCTCTAAGATTCATAGATTTCAAAATTGCTTTCTCTTTATGTGATATAAACACGATGTACATATTCTTATACTCTTTTATATGTACTAAACATTTTAAAGCAGTTTATTTTTATACTGCTGTTATAGTAATCCAAAGACTGAGTAATGATTTAATTACTGTATTTACTAAAGACAGTACTAAACACTAAAGGCATAGTCATTGAAAATACATTTATTTTTTCCTAAAATTATTTTAGGGGAAAATAAATTTTAAGTGCAAATAGATTTGGGTATTTTCTTATGCTAAAATAGTATATTTATGTCATTTGGGACTTTTAAAAGCAAAAGATAACCATATTTATTCTTAAATGAGAAATAAATAGACTGTCAGCCACCTACTTGTGAGAATGTGGAACTAGTAAATTATACAGATAACCTGCCCTCTCCTACCTCTTCTTGTTTTAGTCATGGATTAGGGATGGAAAACAAACTTTCTTAAGTATCAAATGGTCCTTAAAACAATATAAGTCTAACCTATTAGATTACTTTTTTCCTTTTAAACTCTCACATTTAAAATTAAAATCACTGAGGGGTACCTAAGTGGCTCAGTCGATTCAGTGTCTGACTCTTGATTTCAGCTCAGGTCATGATATCACAGTTCATGGGATCAAGCCCCACATTGGGTTCCGTGCTGACAGCACGGAGCCTGCTGGGATTCTCTCTCTCTCCCTCTCTCTGGCCCTCCCCCACTGTCTCTATCTCTCAAAATAAATAAACAAACATTTAAAAAGTCATTAATAGGGTTTTTTTTAGTGTTTGGAAATAACTTGAATAAACACATAATTTTTAAAAACCAGTTGCGAATTAATAAATTTATATAATCTTGATTGCAAGTGTCCCTTCCATTGCTTTGCCACACCAACTCTGCCTCCCACCCTTTCTCGTTGCTGCATAAAGTCTCATCCTTTACCTCAACTCAAATCCCCCCAAATCTCCTCTGATTTTCCAGCTGGAAAGAGCCCTTTCTCCTCGCCTTGGAGCCTCTTTAAGTGTATTATTCACATAAAAGGCAATGTGAAATGAGGAAGTGATCTAGTCTAGCATTCCACCTCCCAGAAGGATCAGCAAGATTGGAGCAAAGGGTCAGATACTTGTGAACGCACCTCACAAACTATTATTATTATTATTATTATTGTTATTATTTGCATGACTCATGGCCAGTTCTACATCGTTTTATATTCCCAAACAAACTATACACTGTTCTTAGGGCAGCAACTATATTTCATAGTTCATGAGCATGTAAGGCAGCTGGAGTATGGTGGCAATTCCTGGACTTTATGTCAGAAGACCTGGGTTTGAGTCGTCTTTGTCGTGTCGATCTTCCAAATCTGTTTCTTCATTTGTAAAATGGGAATGCATTCACTGCCTGACTCAATGGGTTTTTGTGAAAGTGAAAGGAGTATAATGTGCATCAAATATTAAACATCTTTTTTAAATTTTTTATTGTTTATTTATTTTTGAGAAAGAGAGAGAGACGGAGCACAAGTGGGGAAGGGGCAGAGGGAGAGGGAGACACAGAATCTGAAGCAGGCTCCAGGCTCCGAGCTGTCAGCACAGAGCCCGATGTGGGGCTCAAATTCATGAACCGTGAAATCATGATCTGAGCCAAGGTCAGACGCTCAACCGACTGAGACAACCGCCCCTAAAATATTAAACATCTTACAAATATGCCTTATTGTTATTCCTAGTCTAGACCAGTACATCATAAACTTTAGCGCATCAGAATCACCTATACGGTTGGTTGAACGAGATTACTGGAATTCACCCCTAGAGTTTCTTATCCGATAGGCGTGGCATGGGCCAGATAAAGCCTGTTCCTCACAAGTTCCCACACAATGCTGCTGCTGCTGATCCCGGGGCCACACTTTGAGAACCACTGGCCTAGACATAACATAGCACGGAGATTAAGCACTGGGACTCTAGAGCCAGACTTTTGGCTGGAAACCCTGGCTGTGCCATTTATCAGCTGTGCGACTTTATCACATCAAGAAATCTCAGCCTCAAGTTCCCTTGTCTGTGAAGAGGGTATAATAATAGTGCCCTGCTCGAGTTGCAAGGATTAAATAATTGTGAAGATGAAATGTAGGGTTCACCGAACTGTGCCTGGCATATCGTGGATGCTGGATATCTGCTTGTTGCTGCCGTTGTCACCATCCTCGGCATCAGATAGTTTTCCTCCTCTAGAAGAAGTAGAAAAGAGAGATGACCCTGGAATTTGGAGTTTATATTTTCTGCTCCGTTGCCTTCTTACAAACCTTTTTTATTGTGAAATATATGGAGCAAACATGAGAAAAAAAATCCATAAGTTGGTTTAGAAAAATACAGTTTCCACAAACTGTTACCAGATGAGCGTCATGTAACTTCCCGTACCCAAGCCGAGAACTAGAAAATGGCCGGCTCTCTCTAAGCCTCTTACACCGACTTGCCAATCACACACCTCTTGTACTGCCTTCTGGTGAAACAATATCTGTGTTTACAGCCTACTTTATTTGTCCCAAACTTTCTACATTGAGGTATCCAACGTTGGTGTTTCAACCTTCTCAGATTCCATTACTGGGCCTTCAACTTTCATAATATAATAACCCTCTTTAGTCATGCCTCACTCCTAATTGACCTTTTCACACATGTAGAACCACAGGCTGATTGTCTCAGGAAGCGAGATACAATGAGTTTTAGAAGGCTTTCCTTGTTTTCTTAACCAGCCATTTCAGAAGTAGTTTGGATAACTTCTGTGTATATATTCCTCTACCTTAGATACTTGGAAGAACTGCTACTATTTTCCATCCTCTTAGGATCTGTTGTTTTAATCCTATATGATAATGTTATAATATTATTAAATATTAACATTTTCCTTTCAAATAATACAGATACCTTACATTCCTTGCAGACTGCGTCTCTTTGATTGTAGCATCCCGCGCAGGTAGTAGAAAGCTTATTCGTCTTTCAGATTTGATTTGTATTTTTTCATTAGTAGATTTTCCTTCAACCTGAAAATAATTTTTTCAACAATCATTAACCTAAAACTATAAAAGAAACAATGACAGAAAACTTTGGAAATGGATTGGGACTATGTCTTGGCATTATTTGCTGTCATTGTCAGAAATAGCTGGCCTGTGATATTGCTTAGAGGCTTAAAATTGGATACTTTAGGCCATTGGAGTTTGCAAGTATGTGGGAAATTGCTAAGCCTGAGGAAAAGAAGCTTTTTGTCGTGCTCAATTTAAGAGCTAGACCATTTTGAGAGCGTCTAAATAGCCCTGGATCTTCTCCCTGACTGAAGGAAATGTTGAGCATCTTATGAGAATAAGAGAAGAAAGGAGAAGATTGCACTCTTTGCCAAATCCCCAGTATCGAATCCTTACAAAATGACAGCCATGTACTTCACCTGATTCAAAGGAACGCTGTTGCTGTGTCCCCGTCACTCCTAGATGCTGGAGGCCTCCATTACAGTCACTTTTGTACCCATGATTTGAGAAGTCACTCATGTTCTCTTCTTAGATTCCCTGCTGTAAAGAAGAAATTTATGGCAGAGCTAAAAGAATTACGGCACAAAGAGCAGAGCCCGTATGTCGTTCAGAGTATTATCAGCTTGATAATGGGGATGAAATTCTTTCGAATTAAGATGTATCCAGTGGAGGACTTTGAGGCCTCTCTTCAGTTTATGCAGGTAGGTGATGTCTTGGGCAGGAGAACCACGGGGCCCTCACCCTGAGCAACTCCCTTCATCAGAATGATGGACCTGAGTCCAAGTCATTTGCTTGTCAACGTGGAAAGAGCCCTGCCTTTGCCTCAGCAATTCACAACGTGCTTTGTATCCCAGTAATAGAATTTCACTTTCAAACTTTCATATCCTCTTTGCAGGAGGCTGTAGGGTGGAATGTCGTATATGTTGACTTTTTTTCTTTTTTACTCCTCAGCTGCATATCGATCTATGAATCAAATGTAGCTGATCTTTTTACTTTTTATACCTGATAGCATTGAGGTGGCTATGTTAGTGTTCATAGGCATCAGAACTTTAGGGAAGAAACTTTTTATTCCTACTATACGAGAGAATCAGGTTGGCTTTTTTATTTTTTTTTCAACGTTTTTTTTTTTTTATTTATTTTTGGGACAGAGAGAGACCGAGCATGAACGGGGGAGGGGCAGAGAGAGAGGGAGACACGGAATCGGAAACAGGCTCCAGGCTCCGAGCCGTCAGCCCAGAGCCCGACGCGGGGCTCGAACTCACGGACCGCGAGATCATGACCTGGCTGAAGTCGGACGCCTAACCGACTGCGCCACCTAGGCGCCCCTGGGTTTTCTTTTTTAAATCAACCAAAGCATACAGGTGTAAGCGTCAATTACACAGTGTTCCTCATTATGTACTAACAAAAGAATTGTTGCTAGTGTGGATCTTGCAGAACACGCAGCTCTATGAGAATTTATAAAACTCTCTCTGATGCTGCTGTGAGTTGGATTTAGTGAGGGTCTTTATCAATAAAGAGCTTATATATAGGGATTATGAATGGAGGCTATACCACTTCATACCCACTAAAGTGGCTAATAATGAAAAAGACAGACAACAGCAAGTGTGGGTGAGATGTAGAGAAATCGGAACACTCACACACTGGTGGGGATATAAAATCACACAACTTTGGAAAACAGTTTAGCAGTTCCTCAATTGTTAAACCTTAGGTATATATCCAAGAGAAAAATATATGTCCCCACAAAAACTTGAAGGCAAATGTTATTATTCATAATAACATTATTCATTATTCATAATAACAAAGAAGTGAATATAACCCAAATGTTCATCAACCAATGAATAGATAAACAAATGGTGGCAGATCCATAAAGGGAATATTATTTGGCCATGAAAAGGAATGAAGTACTAATAACATGCCACAACACGGATGTACCTTGAAAACAATACTCTAAGTCAAAGCCGTCAGATGCCGAAGGCCACATATTGTATGATTCCCTTTATACAAAATGTCCAGAATAGGCAAATCCATAGACACAGAAAGTGGATTAGTGATCGTATGAAGAGTTGGAGGAAGGGGTATGGATAAGGAGGTTGGAGATAACTACCGAAGGGCGCAAAGTTTCTTTGGAGGATAGTGGAAAGGTCCTAAACTTGTTGTGATAGATGTACAACTATGAATGTACTAAAAGCCATTGGTTTGTACACTTTAAATGGGTGAATTGCATGTTATATTGACTGTGTCTGAGTAAAGCTATTTTTTAAAGAAAGAATATGGGCTGTGTATCAAGCTTCTTGGGTTTAAAATCAAGCTGTAGCACTTACCAGCCCTGTGACCTTGGCCCAGTCACGCTTAAGCCCTCCCAGCCTCACCTACCTTAGTGCCAACTGGTGATGGTGGCAATAACCTTAGAAGGTGGCTCTGAGGAGGCACATGGTAAGTACTTACTAACTGTTAACTATTTTTATCCCTCTCTCATGTGAATAATTCATGTAACTATATATTTGAATGACGATTTGCAAGAGTGTTTACACACATATACAAAGTAACGTAGGAAAAGGGCCACAATTCCAGAAACCATGACTTTCCATGTTGGCAACGCCTATCTTGCATTGATATCTAAATATAGAATTGATAGACTAGGGATTTTAGTAACTTGTGTTGGCAACGGTCCCCATGTTGACTGAAAATAAATATAATAGCTAATATAGACGTTAACATATCATCACAAATACGTGTAGCCCTGGACCCTTCCATGAAAACAATACCTAATGAATAGCATAGTAAGTTATTATGAAAAAGGCCAGGAAGGAGAAAAGGGCTAGTTGGATTCTAAACAGATCAGCTTTCCTAACAAATGATTCTCTGGGCCACCAAAAGTAGCCTTCATAGGGGCACCAATGTGGCTCAATTGGTTGAGAGTCTGACTCTTGATATTGGCTCAGGTCATGATCCCAGGGTCATAGGATCCAGCCCCACATCAGGCTCTGAGCTGACCGTGGATCCAGCTTCAGATTCTCTCTCTCTCCCTCTGCCCCTCTCCCCAGCTCATTCTGCCTCAAAACAAAACAAAACAACAAAACAGCTCTTTCATAGATAGTAGGCCACAGGCAAAAGACATCCTTACTTGAGAAGCTATTCTAAAGGTTTCTTGTCTGGGGGTAGGGTTGGGGAGAGGGGGTGGTGGGAGGAAGGGAAGCATTCCAGACTTGCTTATGAAACTATCTGAATAATAAACACACCTAAAATGTCAGAGCTAAGAAGTAAACAGCTCTGTGCCTGGGGCTGTCACAGGGCCTAAAATAAGTTTAATATCTTCTGCCTCTCTTCCCATGTTTACCTTCTCTGGAGATCTATGTTTGTGGGTTAATCAAGGACCCAGGGCCCCACACACAGTAGATGGTCAATAGAAATTTGTCAGCAATGAATGTCTGAATGAATCAACCAAGAAGTCAGTGGATGAATATCTGCTCACTGGTTATAGATGCTTTGTCCTTTCAGCAAAGTGATTTGAGATAGAGATAGGAGGACACCAGTCTTGTAAAATGTCATTAGGGTCATTTTGAATTTTTTTTTTATTTTTATTTATTTTGAGAGAGAGACAGAGAGACGGCGAGCGGGAGAGGGGCAGAGAGAGAGGGAGACACAGAACCTGAAGCAGGCTCCAGGCTCTGAGTTGTCAGCACAGAGCCTGACGCAGGGCTCAAAATCACGGACTGCGAGATCATGACCTGAGCTGAAGTCGGATGCTTAACAACTGAGCCACTCACGTGCCCCGGGGCCATTTTGAAAATAAATATAAGTGCTGGAATCTAGTGATTTTCTTTACTAGATTATGAAATATGCTATGTCAGTGTGTATGATTTAAGAGCTGTTTACTTAAATTTAAGTGCATTTATGTGCATATCTCAATCTGCTCTCCCTCCTTTATGCTTTTTCTACTTCCTAGGAATGTGCACATTATTTCCTCGAGGTCAAAGACAAAGATATCAAACATGCCTTGGCTGGGCTTTTTGTTGAAATTCTTGTCCCAGTTGCTGCCGTGAGTTATGTTTTTATTTTTAAGAATTTCCTCAACTTAGATTAGAGAGTTAACAATGTAATTAATATAATATTAACATGGGTCTCTGTTTTAGGCTGTTAAAAATGAAGTCAATGTTCCCTGTCTTAGAAACTTTGTTGAAAGCCTATATGATACCACGCTGGAACTTTCTTCTCGAAAGAAGCATTCGTTGGTTAGTAACTATGAGAAAATCCAAAATGCAAAATTGCAGAGGCTAAAATTCCTACGCTGAAATTACTTGAAAGTCATAAGGGTTCCCCCCAGATGGAAGATTTATCTACAGCTCCCCCCGAAAGAGGGAGCATTTCAAACTTTGGATCTTGCACTTAACATTGACCATAACTGAATCGCAGTAATATAAGGGGATTAGACCATGTCACCTCAGATGACCCTTCTCGTCTTAAGATTCTGTTGTTTATTTTCAAGACTGGCTTAACTTGATTTTTGTTTTTATTTCTGGGTATTTTTTCCAATCTAAAAGTCAAAGTTTATAATAACAGTTTATCTTTTCAATCCCCACAAGTCTTCACTGGTTGATTCCTAGCCTGATACTCAGAATCAAATGGAACCAGGCAGCAAAGAGGGTTGGGAGGCAGATGGTCGCCCGTAGGAAAGATTCTCTGAAGGCTGAGAAAACAGTATTTGGGAAAGGTCTTGTGCTGAAAAGCAGCGGTGCAGAGAAGTCTTTTAAATTACTACAACCCGTTGCCCTCAGTGGTGAATAAGACTCTGGTTTATGAATCGACACGTGGCATATGAGCTATAATTGTGATAGTCTGAAGGAAGTAGGTTATTTAGGTAGATGTTTGCTGACATGGTTTTTGCCAATCTTCAAAGTATGAGCATTGCCACCATTCTTTGAGCGAGTATTCAGGGTTGCTTTGCTGGGAGGGGTGACAGATTTGCTTATTTTTTACTTCTGTGGTCGTTGTGACTGACTACTAGTAGTTTTTTGTGTTTGTTTGTTTTGTTGTGTTGTGTTTTAGTTTGTTTTGTTTTAGATTGCTGGCTGGAATTAGAGTTCTTCTCAATGGTAGTGTAGTTCAAAGTCAGTTTAAAGCCAAGGGACTAAAATATTAAGCTAGTGGATTGTTACACAATGATTCTCATTATGGCAATTGTTTTTTGTTTTGTTTTTTGTTTGTTTGTTTGTTTGTTTGTTTGCTAATTCAGCCTAATGGATGATCCAGTTATATTGTTGTTTAGATCTTCCCTAGCTTTAATTCTTGGGAGCCCTAAAGGTGTATGCCATCTGGCTCAGCAAAAATGGCGATGGGTTCTGCATATATATTTTTTGGGTGGCCGCTCATTAGCTTTTCTGTCTCCTTTAGTTGCTGTGGGAAACCAGCCCAGTTAGGCAGGAAAACACAGTAGCACCTCTGTTTATTCAGTCGTAAGCAAATTCCTCCTGTGGTTAAATTTGTCTTGGTGGAGTTTACCAATGCAATAACATTTCTTTGAGGAATCTTCCTTAATTACAGGAAGATTGCATGCAAAAGAAAATATATACACCTACCTCTAAGACAAAGACAAGCTAGTAGATGTTTATGAGGAAAAAGCCCAATAATATTTTTAAAATTCATGTGCCTTCCTGCTTTCTTTCTGAGAATTGAGAGTGATCTAAGCTAATGAGTTTGTTTTTAAAATCCCTAAGTGAAGACTAAATGAGTAAATCAGATTTCCACTTATACATGAAGCTTATTATACATTACACACTATTATACACCATGTAATTCTAGATAATTCCATCCGCATCATCATCAAAAAGCATTTGTGAAATGCCTACCTCTGCATGGCACCCCTGGGCCTCGTTGTGTTACGAAGCGTCCTGTTTATTCTGGCCCACAGAAGGAGGTGGATAGGTAGCGATCGCAGAGAACGTGCGTTACCTGATTTGATGAAATATGAATCAGCTCGTGACCTCATCTTCTTTCTCCTCAGGCCCTGTACCCCCTGGTGACCTGTCTTCTCTGTGTCAGTCAGAAGCAGCTGTTCCTGAACAGGTGGCACATTTTCCTCAACAACTGCTTATCCAACCTTAAAGTTAGTATTTGTCAGCTCAAAAAAGTCTTTTGTGAACTAGATATGCGTCTGAGACTGGTACATGTGCTCCTGAGAGTGGCTCCTGATGTGGGCGGGGGAATTTCCCTATACTGTTGGAATAGTGAAAAAAAATATTAATCAGAGTTCTCCTTATTAAATATAGTCAGTTTTAGAAGAAGACTAAGGATAAGAGAAATCATTTCAGATTTGGGGAAATGAATCTTTTCTAATAAGGATCGCTTTCAAGGTAGAATTAAATACCCCCTTATGTGCATTAATTGTTGCGTTTTATCTAAATGATTAAAAAAGGGGAGGCCGCACTTCACTGGCAGAACCATGCGAATTGATTTCAGAAGCTCAGCTATACCTCCCGCATCCTTCCTCTGCCGCCTCTAGTCTAGGAAAATATTTGGGAGGAAAGTTCCATTCTGTGGGAAGACTGGCCCTAGTCACAGAGAACGTGTATTTCCTGTCACTGTTATTTGCGATTATTTGAAGGCATTCTATTCAAGCCACGTGGCAGGCCATCAGCCCGAGGCATTCGTTGAACAAATGCCCTACAGGTAGTTAGCACAAGTACTGGATGATGTGAGGAATGAAGTCAATGTTCCTAAAACTGAGGAGGCTACTGTTAAAACTACTATGATGAATAGTTTTAAAATTGGCTTTATAACTTTTAAGTAGTAGACATAGTTTAAGTTTCAGTGACCTATTGGTGAAAGACAACTAAATGGAAATCAACCCTAATATAAATGCAAACAGTGTGTATTTTCCTGTTATTTCCAATGGTGCCCAAAAATCTTGAAGCTCGTCTATATTTGCTACTTTAGAATTTTTGAAATATATTTAGTTATACAACCCTGTATGTGCTTGTACACGTTGCCTTGTCTTTTTTGTTCTAAGACACTTTAATTTAGTGAAGTGGTTAAGATTAATTATATTATTTTGGCATTTACAATAATTACACCATAATCTGCATTAGAGCTGTTTTGAGCACTGATGGTGAAATCCAAGATTAGAATCATTTATTTTCTTCCACTTGGCAGTGAAATATAATAGCAGTGGATATAGAATTAAGCTTTTAAGTATCCTGAAAAACAAAAAGCTTTTCAGGGTTATCAGCTATTATATAATAGCCACTCCTCGATATTTTATTTAGAGATTTACGCATCAATAATACTCTCTAACACACAGCACAATGTCATTTTGTTGTTGTTTGATCCGCCGTTAACTTATTCAGTTATTAGTTGCAGTTAAAAATATTTTTTGTTCATTTACACTTTACAGAAAATGGCCATTTTATTCAAAACAAAGAAGAGACATGATTAAGAATGTTCACAGTGCAGTATTCTGTGTACATTATTCTGAGTTCATTTGAGATGAATTTTAGTTAGAATTAAAATAATACTTTGCATGACAACTTATTGTTGTGGCCAAAAAAAAGGCAAAAAATTTTTTTGGTTTAAAGTAGGTGTCTTTGATAGATAACAGCATAATCTTACTTTGGAACATAATTGCCTCGAAGTTAAAACATTGGTGCTTTAGTCGAAACCCATCAAAAAGTCCTAATAACAGGGTTATAAATGGCCCTAGAGAAAAGTGGGGCTGCCAGCTGATGGTGTATCTGTATGCAACCATTTCAAGCCTTAGAATTTCTAAGAGAATGGCCATGAGATCAGAAAGGGTATATAGAGTCAATGATATAGAGACTGAACCAAATTTCAGAATTCCATTCAATTCACCAAGTAGGTATGAAATGCCCACTGCGTGAGGTGCTAGGGATGCTGCTGAAAGTGGGAAAGATAAGGGAAGCCAACTATATAAAAACTAGAAATAGAATAGAGTCTCTGTCCTTCAGGAACTTAGCATTTCATTGGGGGATATGTAACGAAGTTTCAAAATGCATGATAGAGACAGCCAGGAATATAGAAGTTGACGGTAGAGATACCTGTGCCATTTGGAGAGATTCAAGACCCCGTGAAGCATGAAAGAGGTAGTGATCAGGCCAAGTTAAGGCAATGATATTTTACCTTATGGGTAATAAATTGTTGGAATTCACCATCCCAAGGCTAAAAGATAGAAAAAGACCCTTGATGATTACAGTTGAAATAAAATGGTATCACATGTATTTAGAACTAAACCCAGTAGGGATTAAATGAGACCACTGTAAAATGTCATAAATAGGGGTGCTGGGGTGGCTCAGTCGGTGGGGCGTCTGACTTCGGCTCAGGTCATGATCTCGCGGTTTGTGAGTTCAAGCCCCGCATCGGGCTCTGTGCTGACAGCTCGGAGCCCGGAGCCTGCTTCGGGTTCTGTGCCTCCCTCTCTCTGCTCCTCCCATACTCACGTTCTGTCTGTCTCTCTCTCAAAAATAAATCTTAAAAAACCTTTTTTTTAAATGTCATAAATAGACAGAAAATCTTCCAAAACCTCCTCACAGATACTCACTGGGGTGAGAAATACCTGAGGAAAACTACCGTGGCTTCAGAAGTATACTTTGTCTCAAATAAGCGTCAGTATTTTATGGCATTTAGCGCCAACCATATCATTTTATCAAGACCACCAGATCAAGTCTCCCCCCTTTTACCTTTCTCCTTTTTGCTCCCAGCACGCTTCCGCATCTTGTCTCCCACTTCCCTACACATGCTTAAGTATAATGAACGTACTTTTTGAACCCTACACGTTGAACTTGGTAGCCATCCTTGATGTGTTCTGCAGACGCCAGTCATCAAGGCAGCAGCGTGACATATAGCAGAATAGAAGTGTGTTTGAGCATGAAAAAAATGATGCTTTCAAAGTAAACAAGCTCTCAGATTCAACGCTCATTTAATGTCAGTGCCCTGGTTTATCTTCCGAGTCAGTCTGTCAGAAGCAGGTTGCTTTGGAAACACAGACTTGAAGTCTTTATTTACCGTTGTTAAGTAGGTCAACCCTATATTAGCAATTTACCCTTGTAAAGTGATGGACAATTTATGGCACCTTTGGACCACAACACTAGCACTCTTGCTTAGTAGTAACCAATACTTTTTTCTTCTATATATTTTATGGCAGAATCTGAACATATGGAGTAATTAAAAATTGATACATTCTCTTCGCATGTGCCATAATATACCTAATTCTGGAAAAAGGAAATACATTTTGAAACTTGATTTAATAATACTTAGTTTTTTTGTTGTGAATCTCCATTTATTACTAGTTCTTTTAACATGTATTATTTATAATAAGTATGTGGATTCATAAAACCTATGTGTTAGTTTCTCATCCTTGAAAATGGATATAATTAGAACAATTTTTAAATTTTTTTTATTTTATGATTAAGAGGTCCAGATTATAAAAACAAAACAAAATCATAAAAGAAACTTTAAAGGTTAAAAAATGTGTTTACTATATAATTAATAACCACAATAACTCTCAGTACTTAGAGATCTGTTATGAGGCAAGCCAATGGCTGGGGGTTTACATACATTGTCTGGTTTCATCATGACAATGTCATTAGCTCCACCTAGCTCTCCCTAATGCTTTCATTGATATTATTTATGTTTTTCTAAATATTTTTCTCCAATAACAATACTTCATCTGAAGAATGGATGAATGAATGAATTAATTAATTAGTTAAAAATGATTCTGGGGCGCCTGGGTGGCTTAATCGGTTAAGCATCTGGCTTCGGCTCAGGTCATGATCTCACTGTTTGCGAGTTCGAGTCCCGTGTCGGGCTCTGTGCTGACAGCTCAGAGCCTGGAGCCTGTTTCAGATTCTGTGTCTCCCTCTCTCTCTGCCCCTCCCCCGCTCATGCTCTATCTCTCTCTCTCTCTCTCTCTGTCAAAAATAAATGAACATTAAAAAAATTTTTTTTAAATGATTCTTCATTCATCTTAGTCACTGCTCATGTGAATGAATGAATGAATGAATTAAAAATGATTTACCATTCATCTCAGTCCCTGCTTGTGCTAGGACTTGAATGCATTCATTTTTGTAGTCAGTCAGTTGGTCAACAACTTTTTTAAATGTTTATTTATATTTATAAATATATTTATTTTGAGAGAGAGCGAGAGAAAGCAGGGATGGGCAAAGAGAGAGGAGAGAGAGAATCCCAAGCAGGCTCCATGGTCAGCACAGAGCCTATGGGGTCTCGATTCCAGGACTATGAGATCACGACTTGAGCTAAAATCGAGAGTCAGACACTTAACCAACCGAGCCACCCAGGTGCCCCAACAATTTTTTACAAGTGTGTACCAGGCACTATTCTAAGTGCTGGGAATAAGTGATGAATAAGACACTAACACTCTCTGACCTCTTAGACCTTGTAATTTAGTGAAGTCAGACAGCAAACAAGTAAACAAATATACAAGAAGAAAAATTCAGAGAGTAGTAACTGCTGTAAATAAAATCAAGTAGGATATTGTGACAGAATGATACATCAGGAGGAGCAGAAGAGGGAGTGTGCAAGGATTTGTAGACACCGATAGCATATTTGAATGGGCCTTCATACAATATTAAACAAAGTAGAAAAAGTAATGCTTTGAAGACACTGGAACCAGGTTATCTAGGTTCAATCTCTTGATTTCCATTAAGAATCTCAAAAATAGTATGGCTGCCATAAATATATTTGATGAAACTTGTCATTAGAACGTAATGTATATTTGTGTAATGATCACAATGAAGTTTAAGGAATGCTTTTTTTAAACTTTTCATATAATAGTAAGATAATTAATGATATCTTTATAAGGATTCCACAGCCCTTGGTAGAATGCATTAAAATGTATGGCACCATTTATTTTAAAACAACTACTATTCTTTTTGTAAATGTCAACTTTAAGTGATATAGTATTGGCTATTTTAAATAATAATTTTGTAGAAGCAGTTATTCTGCTTTGATATTAATCTCATTTCTGTAAACTTGAGAAAATCTCTTTTCATCTGTTTCAGATCTGTCCGAGGCACATTTCAAAGTGGGATTTATAAATTCAAACAGTGCACATAAACAGGGTTTAAAAATTAGTAATCAGCTGACAAGGATATTACTTTCCATGAGTGCCTTATTTATTCAGATGAGAGAAAATAATCATAAATCTTTGGCTCAGTAGTTTTAAAGCTTATCCTTAAATTACAGCATGTGTGTTCTTTGGGTAATATGGTCATTGATAAGGGAATTATGATCAGAGTATCAAAAGGAAATGCCTGAAAGCAGAAAGGGGTTGACTATGATATGCAAGAGAATACAACAGAAAAAAATAGATTTACTTCAATGGCTCTAGTTGAAGTGGAAGAGAGAACTAGAAGGTATTTGAGTATAACAAGATCAAAAGGTAACTAAAATTATTTATCAATCTCTGTCAATAGAGCTTGACCTTAGCACGCACCGCATCGTCAAGGTGGCCTGTTACAGATGCTGCTTCTCGAAACCTACCTCCAGGGGCACCTGGGTGGCGCAGTCGGTTAAGCGTCCGACTTCAGCCAGGTCACGATCTCGCGGTCCGTGAGTTCGAGCCCCGCGTCGGGCTCTGGGCTGATGGCTCAGAGCCTGGAGCCTGCTTCCGATTCTGTGTCTCCCTCTCTCTCTGCCCCTCCCCCGTTCATGCTCTGTCTCTCTCTGTCCCAAAAATAAATAAACGTTGAAAAAAAAAAATTGTTAAAAAAAAAAAAAAAAAGAAACCTACCTCCAGAAATTCTGATTGAGAATGTCTGAGTGCAGTCAAGAAATGTGCATGTTCATAAAAAGCTCACGTGACTTAGTACCAACGGTCAGCGGGTGGATCTTGACAAATATTGGTCTTTCAAATGACCCTGTCACCAGCCAAGTTGCCAGTGAATTCAATTCTCCCTGCTGGTTACAGTTAACACTGAATTGCTTTAAGTAAAGCAAAAGCAAAATTTAAGGAAAGTGGGCATGATGCTGGGCCAGCTGACATGTCACGTGAAGTGTGTTGGTGACCAGCACTGAGATGAGGGGAAGGGGTACGGGGAAGATCCACTCTGAAGCCTACTAGTTTCTTGGACACTTTTATCCGTGTAACCTCAGAGCCACAATCAATTAATATATTGTTGTTAATGAATTAATGGAGAAGCAGATTACAATGGAAGAAGAGTCCTTTGATCTCGAAGTGGAGATTTTTGATAGCTATCAGTGGTTTGAGACATATGCTAAAATGTTTACATCCTGAAAATATTTATCAAACCCTTATTGTGTTAGCTGCTACTGGAATACAAAAACACTGAGGAGGAAATCCTGTTTTCAGTAGAGTACAGTCTAGTAGGTGCCAGCACCATATTTGAACCATATAATATTAAACAGTATATAAAAATTAATGCTTAGAAGACACTAGAACCAGATAGTCTAGGTTCAAATTCTAGCACTGCCACTTATTAGCCCTCCTGTGCCTTGATTTCTTCATCTGCCCGGTGAGAACAATGACAGTATCTACCTCATATTGTTGTGAAAATTAAAATGAGTTAATAACATATGTAGAGCATTGATAACAATCCCGGCTACAGTAAGCCTCATGTCAGATATACATTCCAGTTTCTAAGAAAATAGTACTTCCTGGAGAAGTCAGTTCCTAACAGCTGTTTGTCATTTACCAGCCTAATGACTCTGAGCAAGTCATTTGGTCTGTCTCAATGATAAAATCCCTCAACTAATGGCATAGTATGTGAAAGTACTTTTTTTTCATATTTTTTTAAAGTTTATTTATTTTTGAGAGACAGACAGAGACAGAGCATGAGCGGGGCAGGGGCAGAGATAGAGGGAGACACAGAACTCAAAGCAGGCTCCAGGCTCTGAGCTGTCAGCACAGAGCCCAATGCAGGGCTCGAACCCATGACCTGTGAGATCATGACCTGAGACGAAGTCGGACACTTAACTGACTGAGCCACCCAGGCGCCCGTGAAAGCACTTTTGCAATATCAGAATGCCATTACAAGTAGAAGATGTTTAGTAATATCATTGAACCATGTAGATTAATTTCAGCTACATACCAAAGGTTGCCTATTGTATGTAGGTTCTTTGTTTTTAATTGAAGTATATTTGACATACATTGTATTAGTTTCAGGTGTTCAACATAAGGGTTCATCATTTGTATACATTGCAAAAGCATCACCGCATAAGTCTAGTTACCATCTGTCGCAATACAAAGTTACAAAAATTTTTTTTTAATTTTTTTTGCACGTTTATTTATTTTCGAGACAGAGAGAGAGCATGAACGGGGGAGGGTCAGAGAGAGAGGGAGACACAGAATCCGAAGCAGGCTCCAGGCTCTGAGCTGTCAGCACAGAGCCCGACGCGGGGCTCGAACCCACAAGCTGTGAGATCATGACCTGAGCCAGAGTCGGACGCTCAACCGACTGAGCCACCCAGGCGCCCCCAAAATTTTTTTTTTCTTGTGATAAGAACTTATTTTCTTAGCAGCTTTCAAATTTGTAATACAAAGTTACTGACTGCGGTCACCATGCTGTGCATTGCATTACATCCCCATGACTTACTTGTTTTTTAATCACGTTGGTACCTCTTGATGCCCTTCAGCCATTTTGCCCACCCCCACCTCCTTCCCCTCTGGCAACTACCGATTTCTTCTCTGTATCTATGAGTTCTGTTCCGTTTGTTATTTAGTTTTATTTTTTAGATTCCAAATATAAGTGAAATCGTATGGTATTTGTCTTTCTCTGTCTGACTTATTTCACTTAGCATAATACCCTCAAAGTTCACCCATGTTATCACAAATGGCGAAGTTTCATTCGTTTTATGGCTGAGTAATATTCCACTTTTATCCATTATCTGTATCCATTTATCCATTGATGGACACTTAGGCTGTTTCCATATCTTGGCTATCGTAAAGAATGCTGCAGTAAATAGAGGAGCATATATCTTTTTTAATTAGTGTGTTTGTTTTTCAGATAAATACCCAGAAGGAATTGCTAGATCATATGGCGGTTCTATTTTTAATGTTTTGAGGAACTTCCATCCTGTTTCCCATAGTGGCTACATCAGTTTACATTTCAACCAACAGTGTAGGATGGTTCTCTTTCCTCCACATCCTTGCCAACACTTGTTATTTCTTGTCGTTTTGGTAATAGCCATTTTGACAGGTGTGAGGTGATGTCACATTGTAGTTTTGATTTGCATTTCCCTGACAATGCGTGGTTTGGGGCATCTTTTCACATACCTGATGGCCATCTGTGTGTGTGTTTTTTTTTCTTTTTTTTTTTTTTTTGGAGATGTATCTATTCAGATCCTTTGCCCAGTTTTTAGTGTGATCGTTTGTATTTTGTTATTGAGCTGTGTGAGTTCTTTATATACTATGGATATTAACCCGTTATCAGATATATGATTTGCAAATACCTTCTCCCATTCAGTAAGTTGCCTTTTTATTTTGTTGATGTTTTCCTTTGCTTGTTTGACAGACACTTTTTAGTTTGATGTTGTTCCATTTGTTTATTTTTGTTTTGTTGCCTTTGCTTTTGGAGTCAGATCCAAAAACTATCACCAAGAGCAATCTCTAGCACTTACTGCCTGTTTTCTTCTAAGAGTTTTGTGATTTCTGGTCTTACATTGAAGTCCTTAATCTACTTTTAGTTAATTTTTGTGTACATTGTAAGATAGTGGTAAAATTTAATTCTTTTGCATGTGGCTGTCCAGTTTTCCCAACACCATTTATTGAAAAAACGTTTTTCTTCTTGTATATTCTTGCCTCCTTTGTTGTAAATTAATTGACCATGTATGCTTGTATTCATTTCTGTGCCCTCTAGTCCATTGATATATGTGTCTGTTTTTATGTCAATACCATACTATTTTGATTACTATAGCTTTGTGATGTATTTTGAAATCAAGGAGCATAATGCCTCCAGCTTTGTTTTTCTCAAGATTGTTTTCACTGCTTGGGACCTTTTGTGGTACCACACAAATTTTAGGATTGTTATATTTCTATGAAAAATGCCAGTGGAGGGGAGCCTGGGTGGCTCAGTCAGTTAAGCATCTGACTTAGGCTCAGGTCATGATCTCGCTGTTCATGAATTCAAGCCCACATCAGGCTTTGTGCTGACAGCTCAGAGCCCGGAGCCTGCTTCAGATTCTGTGTCTCCCTCTCTCTCTGCCCCTCCCCTGCTTATGCTCTCTCTTTCAAAAATAAATAAACATTAAAAAAAAATGTTTTAATGCATTGGAATTTTGGTAGAGATTATACTGAATCTGTAAATTACTTTGGGGTAATATGGAAATTTTTACAATATTAATTATTTTAATCTATGAGCATAGAATATCTTCCCATTTATTTGTGTCTTCTTTAATTTCTTTCATCTATGTCTTATAGTTTTCAGTGTACAAGTCTTTCACATCCTTGGTTAAATTTATTCCTAGGTATTTTATTCTTTTTGATGAAATTGTTAATGGGATTATTTTATTAATTTCACTTTCTGATAGTTTGTTGTTAGTGTCTAAACATGCAGCAGATTTTTGTATTTTGATTTTGTACCTTGCACCTTTACTGAATTTGTTTATTGTAAGTTTTTTGGTAGAGTCTTTAGGTTTTTCTATGTATTAAATTATGTTGTCTGCAAATAGTGATAGTTTTACGTTTTCCTTTCCAATTTTGATGACTTTTATTTGTTTTTTTCTGCCTAATTGTTCTGGGTAGGACTTCCAATACTATGTTGAATAAAAGTGGTGAAAGTGAGTGTCTTTGCCTTGTTCCTGATCGTAAAGGAAAAGCTTTCAGTATTTCACCACTGAGTATGATATTCTGTGGGCTTGCGGTATATGGCCCCTTATTATTTCGAGGTACATTCCCTCTGTACTCAATTTGTTGTGAGTTTTTATCATAAATGGATATTGAATTTATCAAATGCTTTTCTTCATCTATTGAGAAGTCAGAGGATTTTTATCCCTCATTTTGTTGATGTGGCTTATCATGTTGATTGATTTGCAAATGTAGAACCATCTTTCCATCCCTGGAATAAATCCCATTTGATCATGGTGTATAATCCTTTAAATGTCTTCTTGAATTCAGTTTGCTGATATTTCGTTGAGGATTTTTGCATCTATGTTCATCAGGGATATTGGCCTGTAACTTTCTTTTTTGTTGTTGTTGTGTTCTTGTCTGGTTTTAGTATCAGGGTAATGCTGACATCATAAAATGAGTTTGAGAGTATTCACTTCTTTTCAAGTTTTTGGAAGAGTTTAAGAAGGATTGATATTAAACCTTCTTTGAAGGTTTGGTAGAATTCACTAGTGAAGCCATCTGGTCCCGGACTTCTCTTTGTTGGGAGTTTTTTTATTACTGATTCAGTTTCCTTACTAGTAGTTGGTCTGTTCAGATTTTTCTATTTATGATTCAGTTTTGGAAGATGGTATGTTTCTAGGAATTAATTTAGTTCTTGTATGTTGTCTAAGTGGTTGGCATATAATTGTTCATAATAGTCCTTTATCATCTTCTGTATTTCTTTTGTATCAGTTGCAATTTCTCCTCTTTATTTTCTGATTCTATTTATTTAAGCCCTCTCTATTTTTCTTTTAGTCTAGCCCAAAAACTTGTCAATTTTGTTTATCTTTTCAAAGACCCAGCTGTTAGTTTCATTGATCTTCTCTATATCTTTTAGTTGCTATCTCATTATTTCCACTCTGATCTTTATTATTTCCTTCCTTCTGATAACTTTGGGCTTTAACAGTTCTTCTTGTCCAGTTACTTTAGGTTTAAAGTTAGATTGCTTATTTGATATTTCTCTTGTTCCATGAGATAGGCCTACATCAATATAATCTTTCCTCTTAGAACTGCTTTTGTTGTATCCATAGATTTTGGTACATTGTATTTCCATTTTTGTTTGTCTCAAGGTATTTTTTTAATTTCTTCTTTGATTTCCTCATTGACTCATTGGTTATTCATTAGTATGCTGTTTAATCTCCCCATATTTGTGATTTTTCCAATTTTCTTTTTGTAATTGGCTTTTACCTTCGTACTATGGTTGGAAAAGATGCTTGATACGATTTCAGTCCTCTTAAATTTATTTAGACTTGTTTTGTCGACTAACGTATGATCTCTCTTGGCAAATGTTCCACGTGAACTTGAGTCGAATTGTATTTTCTACTGACTTGGGAAAGAATGTTCTGTATACATCTATTAAGTCCATCTAGTGTAATGTACCATTTAAAGTCTAATGTGTGATTTAAAGCCAATATTTCCCTATTGATTTTCTGCCTAGGTGATCTATCCATTGATGTAAGTGGGGCTTTAAAGTTCCCTACTTACTATTGTGTTGTTGTCAGTCTCTCCCTTTAGGTTTGTTAATATTCATTTTATACATTTAGGTGCTTGTATGTTGGGTGTGTAAATATTTACGGATGTTGTATTTTCTTGTTGGATTGACCCCCTTTGTCATTATGTAATACCCTTCTTTGTCTTTTATTATAGTCTTTATTTTCAAGTTTGTTTTGTCTGATGTCAGGACAGCTACCCCAGCTTTCTTTTGGTTTCTGTTTGCATGGAATCTTGTTCCATCCCTTCACTTTCGGTCTGTATGTGTCCTTACATCTAAAGTGAATCTCTTATAGGCAGCATATATGAGTCTTGGGTTTTTTATCCATTCAACACCTATGTCTTTTGATTGGAGCACTTAGTCCATTTACATTTAAAGTAGTTGCTCATAGGTCTGTACTTACTGTTATTTTATTAATTTTTTTCTGGCTGTTAGTAGTTTCTCTCTGTTTTCCTTCTTTTGCTTTGTACCCTTGCGATTTGATGACTTTCCGTGGTGTTATGCTTAGATTCCTTTCTCATTATCTTTTTAAGTTTATTTATTTTGAGAGAGCGTGCAAGTGGGGGATGGGCAGAGAGAGAGGAGAGAGAATCCCAAGCAGGATCCGTGCTGTAAGTGCAGAGACCGATGTGAGGCTCAGTCTCACGAACCGTGAAATCATGACCTAAGCCGAGATCAGGAGGCAGAAGCTTGACTGACTGAGCCGCCCCAATGCCCTTTATTATATTTTATGTATCTTTTAGAGGTTTTTGCTTTGTGGTTACCATGAGACTGACATCTAACAGCCTATATATTTAATAGTCTATTTTAAGTTGATAGCAAGTTAAGTTTGAATGCATTCTAAAACTCTGCATTTTTGTGTTTTTGATGTCACATTTTACATCTCTGTGTATCCCTTAAGTAATTAGTATATTGTTATTTTACTATGTCTTTTAACATTCATACTAACTGTGATTAGTCCACTTTTTTTTTTTTTTACTATATATTTACCTTTACCTGTGAGATTTTTACTTTCATGTGTTCGCTTATCACTAATTAGTGTGCCCTTTGTTTTAAGCTTAATGCGGTCTCTTCAACATTTCTTTTAGGGCCAATTCAGTGGTGATGAACTCCTTTAGCTTCTGCTTGTCTGCAGAAATCCTTATCTCTTTTTAAATTCTAAATGATAATCTTGCTGCATACGATATTCTTGTTTGGAAGTTTTTTAGGGAAGTTTTTAGCCATTATTTCTTGAAATAAGTTTTCTGCCCCTCTCTCTCTCTCTCTCTTCCTCCCGGAAGCCCTGTATTCTGCTTGATGTTGTCTAATAGGTCCCTTAAGCTATCTTTATTTTTTTTTAATTATTTTTTTTCTTTCTGCTTTTCTATTTGGGTGAGTTCTACTGCCCTGTCTCCCAGATCACTGATTCTTCCTTCTGCCTCATCTAGTCTGCTGTTAAACCTTTTTAGTATATTTTTTAGTGCAGTCAAAAGTCAGTTGGGACTTTCTGATCTTTTCTTGTTTTTCTTCTATGTTGAAATCTTTCTGTGTGCATCCATTCTTCTCCTCAGTTCAGTGAGCATCTTTATGACCATTACTTTAACTCCTTATCGGGCAAATTATGTATCTCCATTTCAGTAAAGTTTTTTTTTTTTTTTTTCTCCTGGGTTTTATCTTGTTCTTTTGTTGGGAATATATTCCTCTGTTTCCTCATTTTGCTTGACTCTCTCTGTTTGTTTCTATGTGTTAGGCAAAATAGCTATCTCACCCAGTCTTAAGGGGGTGGCCCTATGTAAGCAATGAACCTTAATATTTAACTTTGCCCTAGCTCTTGGTTGTCTCTGGAACTGTCTCTCTGGTTTTTTAAGACTCATAGCGTCTACAAATGCAATCCCCCTGGCCACCAGAGCCTAAAACTCAAGGGCATCCCCTTGTGTGGGCTGTGCATGCATGCTGGCTTTGGTAGGTCAAGGGGCACAGGGGTGACATTATAGGAGCAACACAAGAGGTGCAAATCCAAAGCAGTGGCATGGGGGATGGGAGTTGCCACTGGTTGGTTAGAGTGAGTGCAAAAATAGTACTTCCCAGTGCCAGCACCAGCAAGGTAGAGAAAGAAGGTAAAAATGTCACCCACCAGCACCTCCATCCCTAGGCAGAGTCCCAACAGTCTTTTGCCCTTCTAACACGTGCCTTAATATCAGCAACTTTATCTTCTTCACATATGGTCTAGGCTCTTCTCTAACTGCTGCTTTTTCACTGGGTCCCAGGGAGAGTGAATCTGCGTGTGAGCCTTTTAAGAGCAGAAACTCTCTCTTTCCCTCCCGCCCTATTGCTCTCGTGGATATAAGCCCTGTTCATTTCCCAAGTGACCCATTTGGGGGCTCATTTCTCTGATGCAGGTCCCAAGGGATGGGGTGGCTAATGTGGAAACAAACTCCATGCTCCTCAGGGAGGAATTCCTTATTCATGAGACCCCTCCCCATGGTGGGTCACCACTCTGAGGGTAGGATTTTTTTGTCAAGACCACGTATCTGCCTCTCCTACCTGTACTGACGTGGCTCTTTTACCCTTTGTTGTAAAGTAGCTGTTCAGCTAGTTCTCAGGTTCTTTCCATAGGGAACTGTTCCATATGTAGTATAGATTTGTTGTGTCCTTAGGAGGAGGTAAGTTCAGGATGGTTCTATGCCACTGTCTCAAACTGCCTCCTTGTATAGGTTCTAGATAAAGACATCTTGCTTATGCATCAAGTTGTTCTGCAACTACTCACAGTCTGCTTTTTTTACATTGATGTTTACTGATAGCCTGTTGTATGGCAGTCATTGAGGACACAAAAATGAACAAACCAAAATTCTGGAGTTCACAGTCTGGTAAGAAACATAAAGGGGTAGAACAACATTATGGAAGCAGAGGGTAGAGGCACTTGGCAGTCTCTCTGCAGGGGGTGGGGGGGCAGGGGAGGAGAAATAGTTGTTGTAATAGTAGAGGATTTAACAGAGGAGATAACACCTAACTGAATCTCTCCAGGGAATAGAAGTTTTCCAAATAGACCAGGGGTAGGAAGGCATTTGAGGCATTTAGGAAATTGCAGAAGGGATATAATGACATGGTGTGCACCAAACCTAGGAGGTAGTAATGGGGGAGCCAGATTGCCAAAGGCCCCCTCATGTACTACATCACGGAACAGAGACATCCAGGAGGTGATTAGAAGTCCCTTAAGGAAGGGGATGCCTGGGTGGCTCAGTCGCTTAAGTGTCCGACTCCTGATTTCAGTGCAGGTTGTGATCTCACAGCTCATGAGTTTGAGTCCCAGATTGGGCTCTGTGTGGTGTCAGCAAGAAGGCTGCTTGGAATCCTCTTTGCCCCTCCTCTGCTTATATGCTTGCTCTCTCTCTCTCTCTCCCCCTTCCTCCCTCCCTCTCTCTCAAAATAAATAAGTAAACTTTAAAAAAAATTAAAAATTTTAAAAATCTAGAAAAACACAATAACCCCAATTTTTTAATGATGGAATATTTTAAATGCAACTTTACAGTTTAGTCGTTTACTTAAAGTTTCTTTATGTAACCAAACAGGCAAATCAAACAAGCAAAAAATTGTCCTTTGTATATAAATGTATGCTTTAAAAAAGTTGGGGCCTTAAAAAAAAAGTCGGAGCCTTTTTTTCCCTAGAGCTAGAAAAGTTCCAGTTAGTGAACATACAGTGTAATATTAGTTTCAGGTGTATAATCTAGTAATAAAACACATGTTAAACTGAAAATAATGTGGTATTAGCACATGAATGGACAGACTAATAAAATTCTAAAAACAGACCTAAATGCATGTAGAAATTTAGAAGTTTATAATAATGATCACGCCAAAAATTTGACGTAAGAAATCCACTTTTCCTAAATCTAAAAAACTACTCTCTATAGTCTTTTCCATAAAATTTATTTACATAAATAGCCTAAAAATAAACTTTATGTCTAAACACTTATGAATTCTACAAAAATCAGTACCAAATTATCTACACTAAGAATAAAACAGCTAAGACAATTATGACAAGATAAATAAATAAGGGAAGAGAAGTAACGTAAGAGCAAAAAACTTGTAAGACAGTTAAAAGTGACATTTAAACACGGTTTAGGAAACAGTTATCGACCCCTTGAAGAATGGCAGGAATTCTAAAAGATATTACAGTAAATAATGCCCCTTCCTTTCCGACATCTAAACAAGACCGTTTGCTAGAGGTTGTTTGAAGGTCAGAAGACATTCAGGACAGAATAATTAGCTTTAATGGTACGAGGTTGAGGACCCTGGGGAGGAACAGAGAAGCCTGCACAAAAGAGGGGATGTTCAAGTTGACTGAGAAGGAGTAGGGTTCACCTGATAGAAAAGAAGGAGGCAGGGGCAAGGGGTGAAGGAACCCACTCTTGACATGGAAATGGAATGAACATGGCCTGGCCACAGTTGAGGAAGCTTGTGGGGGAAAAGCAGGATGGAGGCAGAAAAGGTAGATTAGAGCTACATATTGACTGGTCAGTTACGCCAAGAAATGTTACCTGGATCCCACAGGCATCAGGGAAACTATCCAGTGCATGATTTTTAAATCAAGAGGAATATGATTAGATTAAGACAGGACAGTGAGGAAAGAATTCGTTGCTTCCTCTCTGGCCTGTTATTACCCAGAAGCCAGCAGCTCTGTCACAGTTGGTCTCCTGCCTCTGTTCCTTTCCCCACGGTGTGGGGACTTCTTCCGTGGCCTCCTTGATCTTAGTGGCTTCCTGTCACCATCAGGAGAACCCTGGTCCCCTTTGTTAACCTGGCATGCAGGGTCCCACACATCACCCTTGCCTTCCTCATAACCCTCATCAGCCCCTGCTCCTTCATCTGGCCCTAGGCACTGGAATACAAACTATTGCCAGGGTGTGAGACATGACCAGTCTTCTTCAGCTCTCTTAGCTTCCACACGCTCTCCCTTCCCATCATCCTTTTACACCGTGCAAAGTTTCATATTGTGCCAAGCACAGTACCTGGCCCACTGTAGCCACTCAAGTGTTTGTTGAATGAACAAATGAGTAAATGATTGGATTAAAGTTCATCTGAGTTTTCATGTGCCCCTGAAAATTTTTCCTGACCTTCCTTGAGCTTGCCATAGCTTGTCTTTCTTTCTGTTTTCATTCTTTAGCTCCTGTGCCTACCAGTTTTTTCTACTGCCTTAGAGTTGATTGGTTTTTATCCATCTCCCATCCCCCAGAGGTTGTAAACAACTTAGGGAAAGGGATTATCTTTTATCTCTATATCCCATGTTCTAACACAGTGCCTAGTACACATTCATCTCAATAAATGTTGGTGGGTAATTAGATTCAGGCAGTGGGGGGGGGGGGTGGGTAGGGAACTTGGGGAATCAAAACAAAAACAATGTTTACAAGGGCATAATCAACACTAGAAAGAAGAGATTAATTATTCTCTTAGTGCTAGAGAATACAGGTTCCCTAGGGCTGGAGGAAGAAGGCAATTTCAAGTATTCACCTTGGCAAAAGAGAGAATGACATGACTTCCCCCGGAACCACTCTGCCCTGCCCTCATGGCTATTTGGATCCCTCCTCATAGATTATTTACACAATGGACACCCGGACGCAAATACTCCATAAATCCCAGATGATGCAGTGCCTTGTAGGGGCCCTGCATTTCTAAGCCATTCAGAAAAGAATAATCTCCATACATTCCATACAGTACCATTTAATCTTTTTTTTTTTTACCACCTAATATTAATTAAATCTTAAATTTAATGCTATCTTACATCCTGGTTTCTGTTGCAGAATAAAGACCCCAAGATGGCTCGGGTTGCACTGGAATCTCTATACAGATTACTCTGGGTTTACATGATTCGAATTAAATGTGAAAGCAACACAGCTACTCAGAGGTAAGGATCTGGTTTGGGTTAATGGTAACTACCTCACTGAGTTAATTGTAACCATTACTCAGCCAATAAAGAGGGTGTTTTGTTTTACTGCTACCTGTATTAACCAAAGTAAAAACTATTCAAAGTTGACACTTTCTAAAAGATCTAAGTCCTAAGGACATTTTCAGTCTTTGCTTAGTAGCTTAGCAGCCATTACAGAAATTTCGGCCTCTACTAGGACGGCAAGCTTCCACGGCCAAGGTTGCATTCACCGTGTTAACAAAGCACACGGCTATAATCTTCCAACTGCCCTTAGTTTTGCAGAAAAACTTGATAGAGTAATTATGCTGACGAAAAAGGGATGAAGTGGTTTGTTTTCTTTTTCTGAATTCTCTCTGATACTTAGATAAGATGAAACATCTGCCGTTTTCACTTACAGAACTGGAGCTGAGCCAATCTTGCTTGTGTTCTCTTTTTTTCTCCCTATCTTTCAGCCGTCTTATAACCATCATCACAACACTTTTCCCCAAAGGGTCCCGTGGTGTGGTGCCAAGGGATATGCCTCTGAACATCTTTGTGAAAATCATCCAGTTCATTGCCCAGGTAATGGAGAAACTTCTGGCAGTGGGAATGATCTGACTGCCTTCGAGTAGCCAGTCTCCTTCCTACCAAGTGCTACCAGGTGAAAAGTCTGAAGTAATAGCTTATGTGGAAAGACTTTGCAGGATGGTGTTGTCAGTGTTTTCACACGTAGCTTTTTTTTTTCTTTTCTTCAAAACAAATAGTGCCATGGGTACGTCAAGTGTTTTCAGCGTCTGTCACATGAAGGAGCGGAGAGAGTTTAAGTGACTCATCCAAGGCCATAGAACCGATTAGTAAAAGGGCCTCTTGACTCCCAGTCCCTGTTTTATCCCGATGCTCTGCTCTGGATTCTGCAAGTCAGGAGGAAGCCAAGAGTCTGGTGTTTGGAGGAAATCAAAAGATTGCTTTGTGAAATTTGAGGAGTAAAGAAAAATGCTCTTTCACCCCGTGAGAAAGAAGCATGGATAGGAATATTAGAATTTATCAAGCACTTACTCTTTGCCAGGAACTTTTTTTTAAATTTTTTAATGTTTATTTATTTTTGAGAGAGAGAGAGAGAGAGAGACAGAGCATGAGCATGAGCAGGGAAGGGGCAGAGACAGACAAACACACAGAATCCAAAGGAGGCTCCAGGCTCTGAGCAGTCAGCACAAAGCCTGATGGGGGGCTTGCACTCAGGAGCCGTGAGATCGTGACCTGAGCTGAAGTCAGATGCTTCACCAACTGAGCCACCCAGGCGCCCCTGCCAGGAACTTTTCTAAGAACTTACAGGTACTAATTTCCTTAAAAACTGGGTCCAATAATGGTAAACATAGATTTTAGTATTTAGTTTACTATTTAGACCCAAGATTTTTACTTTTTAAATCACACTTTGTGGGTAAATGGTTATATCCCAACTTCGACTTCCTCGTGACTTACAGAACAATGTGAAAAGATAATTATCCCAGTTCAGCCTCTGCTACAAGCCAGCTCTCTACCCTTAAACAAGTCAGAGAGCGTCTTTCTTCTGTGTCTTGAACTGTAAAATGAACTATAAAACGTGGAGGGAAATGCTCGCCCAGTGTACTTCAGAATGCTGTGTGGATAAAGGGAAATTATAGGCATGAAAATACTATTAGTACAATTGACATTGAGATAAAGATGTAAGGGTCAGTCGTTACTTCAGACTAGTAATGTATAATATCTCTCTATGTGTTCGGATAATGAGATGCCTCTGTCATATTTGCTCTTAGGGAAAAGACGTTTCTTGCTTTTTGGGCAGATGAATTAATGTGATTTTTCTGCATATAGTTATCACGTGCCTGAGAATGTCTTTTGCTTATTCCAGAATATTGTTTAAAATGAACCAGTCATATCATAGCAGCCACTGTCTCAAACCATCAGAATCTGGCTTCTGCTTTCTCACTTACGTAATCATAGTATGTCTTATTTGTTGATTGTTCATTTCGCTTTCAGACATTGTCCATTATAATATGAGCCCAAGGATTTGAAACGTTAGAGAATAGGAGAAGATGGTCATTTTGCAGTGGTATTTTTAAACATTTTTTTTTTAATTTTTTTTTCAACGTTTATTTATTTTTGGGACAGAGAGCGACAGAGCATGAATGGGGGAGGGGCAGAGAGAGAGGGAGACACAGAATCGGAAACAGGCTCCAGGCTCTGAGCCATGGGCCCAGAGCCTGACGCGGGGCTCGAACTCACGGACCGCGAGATCGCGACCTGGCTGAAGTCGGAAGCTTAACCGACTGCGCCACCCAGGCGCCCCTAAACATATATTTTAAACTGAGTTTCAAGAGGTGATCAGCATTTGCTTTACAAGCAGAAAGTGTTGAGACTGTATTTAAGCCCAGACATTCCAAGTGTTTTGGTTTTTCATTTGGGGGATTTGTTATTTGGGGGATTTGTTTTTTGCTTTTTGTTTTATCATTAGTCATTCCAGGCTTTAGGGGCTAAATTCCACATTTTACATAACAAAAGCATCTCTGTACATCACATGAAAACTGGCAGCTTCACCCAAGGCTGTAAGGGGCATGGTCTTCCTTCAGGGATTCTCTTGATGCATAAAACCGAACAGCATCTTGCTTCTTGTAGCAACCACCTGTTGGTGGCCTAAAGTGAAAATAGACACTTCACACTGAATTTGTATTTTAAAATCTTTGTTTTGTTGTCTCTTTTCCACTACAGGAACGCTTAGATTTTGCCATGAAAGAAATTATTTTTGATTTTCTCTGTGTGGGAAAACCAGCAAAAGCTTTCAGCCTCAACCCAGAGGTATGAATGAAATGATCCTTTTATGTACTTCTAACCGAGCCGTACCTTTGCTTTGCGACTTTGGGGAATAGGGCGAAGGCCATTCTCTTGAAAAGTCTTCTGTTTCTTTCTGTCCATGTTTATTTGACTAACAATCATAGATGATGGAATTTCAGGAGTCAGGTTTTGGGTGAACAGACTTAGGATGAAAGCAAGTTTATGTGCCACCATATTCTGTGCTCGGATGATAGAGCAAACCTTGCCCCAAAAGATAATTTGCCACTACAGGTCACGGTGTTTTCTTTTAGACAAGTCAGTACTTATAGCTGTTTTGACGCAGATGAACAAGTTGAGTCCTGGGAAGTGTTGAAACAGAGAAGAATGAACGCATGTGATAATAAAATACTAGAATCGAATGAAATCGAGTGATGTATGGATCTATGTTTCTGTGGCAGCGTCACAACTCAAGGGCCAGGCAGATCCTGAAAGTGATGGGCACAACACATGGTTGGAGTGACCTATGCAAATGAGAAGCACATCCCAGTTTAAACTTTAAGAACACTGGTGGCCAACAGAACTGTGCCTGGCAGGGTGCCTCTTTGCAGTCTTTTCCCTATGATACTGTAGAAAGAACGCTAAACCAGAAGGCAACAGTATTGGATTTGCCCCTTGACACAGGCCTTAACACTTAAACTAGCTCTAAGACATTTATCTCTGAGCTTCAGCTTTTTTTGCCAGGAAAATGAACAAAATACTTTTCTAGATCACTCATAGAATGATTGTGATACTGTGACATTACAAGCTCTTAAGCAACAAAACCAAAAAAAAACCAAACCAAACCAAAAAAAAAAAAAAAACAACCCACCATAGAGGTTTTTTTAAAAAAGAATGTTCGTATCATCACCGTACTATTTTGTCTGGCTCCTTCATTCTGTCAGTAAGGACAGAGGCTCGAAATCAGCAGCTGGTTAATAGCAAAAGGAACCACATCTCCTGGTTCCACAGCCTGTATTCTCTTCTTTGTGCTAAGGTTGCCATGTGTCTAGGGACAGCTGGAGAAGCCCCAAAATGGGAGTTTTTGTCTTGTGTCTAATGACATCACAGTCTTCACAGCCAGGGTAAAGGGAAGAGGGACAGAGTTGATGCCAATCCAGAACATTTGGGCTAGAATGGGGCCCAGAACCCTAGGTAAAGAGTCTTCTCCTGCTGGGAAGTTTCTCAAAATATTTTTCACTTCTCAGGAGTCATGGCTTTAACAGCCCTCAGAATTAGCAGGTTATTAGTCTAAAAAGAACATACTGAAAGCTACCATCATCATCACCATGTATAAAATAAAATTTACCCTTTATTCTTTCCTCAGACTCCTCAGTCAATGAATAATTGGTTAACCTCTTTGTGCAGAACAATTGGAATTATGGGGTTTTTAATTTTTAAAACTACAAAAAGACATTTGAGTATCTTCTTCCATTTCTCCTGAGCTTATATGGTTATGGAAGAGTTTATCACTAGTTGGTGATTAGAAGCTTAAAGGCATATCTGTGATCTCACTCAGTAGCACACACAAGGATGAGGATAGTCTATAAAGTAGATGTCACACTTGATAAAATATGTTGTAGGTCACAGTTGCCCAAGAAACGTATTCAAATTGTGTCTTAAATCATATTTTGGAAATAGCTTGTGGAACAGTGCCTAGAGATGTAAATGATTATCTTACTACAAAGTTTATAGTGCATCACCACTCAACAGTCCAATAATTTCCAGATAAGTGTCCCATTTTAGTTCAGACTGAGATGGCTTCTATATGCATCTTCATCATCATAAGAACTTACTCATCTGTGAGAAGTTTCTAGGTCATCCATTTCTCTAATTTTTGTCATGACCTGAAATAACATGTAACTGGATGTCCTAGCTAGCACCAGAGACAAAAAGAAGAAATAAAAGGCATAAGGATTGGAAATGAAGAAACAAAACTCTTTTTATTCACAGACAACATGATTGCATATGTAGAAACTACCAAAGACTCTACAGAAAATCGGCTTAGCTAATACATTATTTTAGACAGTTTGTAGGATAGGGGTGCCTGGGTGGCTCAGTCGGTTGAGTGTCGAACTTTGGCTCAGGTCATGATCTCACCATTCGTGGGTTCAGGCCCTGCATTGAGCTCTGTGCGGACAGTTCAGAGCCTGGAGCCTGCTTCAGATTCTGTGTCTCTCTCTCTGCCCCACCCCAACTTACGCTCTGCCTCTCAAAAATAAAAATAATTTTAAAAATTTTTTAGAAAGTTTGTAGGATACAAGATAAATATAGAGGGGCACCTGGCTGGTTCATTTGGTAGAGCTTGAGATTCTTGATCTCAGGGCCATGAGTTCAAGCCCCAAGTTGGGAAGGAGCCTACTAAAAAAAAAAAAAAAAAAAGATAAATATATAAAATCAATGTATTTCTATATTATGGTAATGAACAATTAGAAACCGAACAATGTTACCTCTGGGACACAGCAAAGGCGGTCATAAGAGGGAAATATATAGCAATCCAGGCCTTCCTAAAGAAGGAAGAAATATCTCAGATACACAACCTAACCTTATACCTTAAAGAACAGCCAAAACCAAAACCAGCAGAAGACAGGAAATTATATAGATTAGAGCAGAAATCAATGCTGTTGAAACCAAAAATATCAGTAGAACAAATCAATGAAACCAGAAGCTGGTTCTTTGAAAGAATTAACAAAATTGATAAACCACTAGACAGTTTGATCAAATAGAAAAAGGAAAGGACCCAAATAAATAAAATCAAGAATGAAAGAGGAGAGATCACAACCAACACAGCAGAAATAAAAACAATAATAAGAGAATATTATGAGCAATTATACGCCAATAAAATGGGCAATCTGGAAGAAATGGACAAATTCCTAGAAACATATACACTACCAAAACTGAAACAAGAAGACATGGAAAATTTGAACAGACCCATAACCAGTAAAGAAGTCGAATTCATAATAAAAAATCTCCAAAAAACAAGAGTGCAAGGCCAGATGGTTTTCCAGGGGAATTCTACCAAACATTTAAGGAAGAGTTAACACCTATTCTCTTGAAGCTGTTCCAAAAAATAGAAATGGAAGGAAAACTTCCAAACTCTTTCTATGAAGCCAGCATGACCTTGATTCCAAAACCAGACAGAGACCCCACTAAAAAGGAGAACTATAGACCAGTTTCCCTGAGGAACATGGATGCAAAAATCCTCAACAAGATATTAGCCAACCGGATCCAACAATACATTAAAAAAATTATTCACCACGACCAAGTGGGATTTATACCTGGGATGCAGGGCTGGCTCAATATCCACAAAACAATTAATGTGCTTCATCACATCAATGAAAGAAAGGACAAGAACCACATGATCCTCTCAATAGATGAAGAGAAATCATTGGACAAAATACAGCATCCTTTCTTGATAAAAATCCTCAAGAAAGTAGGGATAGAAGGATTATACCTCAAGATCATAAAAGCGATATATGAATGACCCAACGCTAATATCTTCAATGGGGAAAAACTGAGAGCTTTCCCCCTCAGGTCAGGAACAAGACAGAGATGTCCACTCTCACTTTTGTCATTCAACATAGTATTGGAAGTCTTAGCCTCAGCAATCAGACAACACAAAGAAATAAAAGGCATCCAAATTGGCCAGAAGGAGGTCAAACTTTAACTCTTCGCAGATGACATGATACTCTATATGGAAAACCCAAAAGATTCCACCAAAAAACTGCTAGAACTGATCCATGGATTCAGAAAAGTTGCAGGATATAAAATCAATGCACAGAAATTGGTTGCATTCCTATACACCAACAATGAAGCAACAGAAAGAGAAATCAAGGAATCGATCCCATTTACAATTGCACGAAACACCATAAAACACCTAGGAATAAATCTAACCAAAGAGGTGAAAAATTTATACACTGAAAACTATAGAAAGCTAATGAAAGAAATTGAAAAAGACACAAAAAAAAAAATGGAAAAAGATTCCATGCTCCTGGATAGGAAGAACAAATATTGTTAAAATGTCGATACTACCCAAAGCAATCTATATAGTCAATGCAATCCCTATCATAATAACACCAGCATTTTTCACGGAGCTAGAACAAACAATCCTAAAATTTGTATGGAACCAGAAAAGACCCTGAATAGACAAAGCAATTTTGAAAAAGAAAACCAAAGCAGGAGGCATCACAACCCCAGACTTCAAGCTGTATAACAAAGCTGTAATCATCAAGACACGATGGTACTGGCACAAAAACAGACACTCAGATCAATGGAACAGAATAGAGAACCCAGAAATGGACCCACAAACGTATGTCCAGCTAATCTTTGACAAAGCAGGAAAGAATATCCAATGGAATAAAGACAGTCTCTTCAGCAAGTGGTGCTGGGAAAACTGGACAGCGACATGCAGAAAAATGAACCTGGACCGCTTTCTTACCCCATACGCAAAATAAAGTCAAAATGGATGAAAGACCTAAATGTAAGACAGGAAGCCATCAAAATCCTCGGGGAGAAAGCAGGCAAAAACCTCTTTGATCTTGGCCGCAGCAACTTCTTACTCAACATGTCTCCAGAGGCAAGGGAAACAAAAGCAAAACTGAACTATTGGGACCTCATCAAAATAAAAAGCTTCTGCACAGTGAAGGAAACAATCAGCAAAACTAAAAGGCAACCAACAGGATGGGAGAAGATATTTTCAAATGACATATCAGATAAAGGGCTAGTATCCAACATCTATAAAGACTTAACAAACTCAACACACAGAAAACAAATAATCCAGTGAAGAAATGGGCAAAAGGTAGGAATAGACACTTCTCCAAAGAAGACATCCAGATGGCCAACCGACACATGAAAAAATGCTCAGCTTCACTCATCATCAGGGAAATACAAATCAAAACCACAATGAGATACCACCTTACACCTGTCAGAATGGCTCGCATTAACAACTCAGGCAACAGCAGATGTTGGTGAGGATGCGGAGAAAGAGGATCTCTTTTGCATTGTTGGTGGGAATGTGAGCTGGTGCAGCCACTCTGGAAAACAGTATGGAGGTTCCTCAAAAAATTAAAAATAGAACTACCCTGTGACCCAACAATTGCACTACTAGGTATTTATCCAAGGGATACAGGTATGCTGTTTTGAAGGGGGGCATGCACCCCAATGTTTATAGCAGCACTATCAACAGTAGCCAAAGTATGGAAAGAGCCCAAATGTCCATCGATGGATGAATGGATAAAGAAGATGTGGTATATATATATACAATGGAGTATTACTCGGCAATCAAAAAGAATGAAATCTTGCCATTTGCAACTACGTGGATGGAACTAGAGGGTATTATGCTAAGTGAAATTCATCAGAGAAAGAAAAATATCATATGACTTCACTCATATGGGGACTTTAAGACACAGAACAGATGAACAAAAGGGAAGGGAAGCAAAAATAATATAAAAACAGGGAGGAGGACAACATAAGAGACTCTTAAATATGGAGAACAAACAGAGAGTTACTGGAGGGGTTGTGGGAGACGGGATGGGCTAAATGGGTAAGGAATCTACTCCTGAAATCATTATTGTACTATATCCTAACTAACTTGGATGTAAATTAAAAAAAGAAAAAAAAAATTGAACAATTTATCACAGCAATGAAAACAAAGTACTTAGCACTAAAGCTAACAATTATATATAAGATTTGTGTACTGAAAAGTAAAAGATGTTGAGGAAAATCATAGACAACCCAAATAAACAGAGAGAAATACTATTTGTGGACTGAAAGATTTAAGACTATAAAAAGGTCAGTTGTCCCCAAATTAATCTATATATGTTAAACGATAATCCCATTAATAATCCCAGCTAAAATCCTTATAGGATTTTCTATAGAAATCAATAAACTTATTCTAAAATTTATACGGAAAGTATAAGGAATTAGAATAACCAACATGATGCTGAAAAAGAAGAAGAAAAATTGGAGGACTAGTATGTCCTGATTTCCAAACATACTGAAAAGCTACAATAGCGTAGTACTGGCAGAAAAGTGATTTTAAAGACTAATGGAACAAAAAAGAGACTCCAAAAATAGACCCACATATATATGGCCACTTTATTTTCAACAACATTTTCAAGTTATTTCCATGGATAAAGGGTAGCCTTTTCAATGAATGGTGCTGAACAATTGGACATCCACTTGCAAAATAATGAAGTTCAACCCATAATTTGCACAATAAGCAAAAATTAAGTCAAAATGTATCATAAACCTAAGTGTAAAATCCAACATTATAAATCTTCCAGAAGAAAACATATGATAAAATCTTTGTAATCTTTGAGTGGACAAAAATTTCTTAGGACACAAAAATCATGAATTACAAAAAAAAAAAAATTGGTAAATCAAACATCATCACAATAAAAATGTGTCTGCACTTTAAGAGAGACTGTTAAAAAGCATAGAGTAGCTGACTGGGAAGAAACTATTTGCAAAACATATCGATAAAGCACTTGTATCTAGGATATAAAGAACTCTCACAGCTCAACAGTAAGAACTCCATTTTTTAAATGGGCAAAATGAACAGCCTCTTCCCCAAAGAAGACATACAAATGTCCGATAAACCTATGAAAAGATGTTCATTATTAGTCCTGAGGGAAATGCAAGTTAAAACCACACTGAGACGTGCTGAGAAGGATGTTGAGCACCTGGAACTTGATACTACTTTGGTGAGAACACAAAAAGGCACCACCATTTTAGAGAACAGTTCGGCAATTTCCTTTAAATTTAAACATACGCTCACTGTATGAGCCACCATTTCTACTCCAAGGTATTTATCCAAGAGAAATTAAAGCTCCAAAAGTTCCAAAAAGGTTTCTATGAATATTTATTCATAGAATAAACATTTTTAAATGAGGACATACTAGTCCTCCAATTTTTTTCTTCTTTTTCAGCATTCTGTTGGTTATCCTCATTCCTTATACTTTCCCTATAAATTTTAGAATAAGCTTTATTGATATAACTAAAAATAGGAAAGCAACTCATGTTCAACAGCTGGTGAGTGGCTGAACAAGTTGTGTGCATCATCAATGCAGTGGAATACTATTCAGCAATGAAAACAAACAAAGGAACAAATGACTTCTATTGCAACAACGTCTCAAAAGCTTGATGCTATGTCAAAGAAGCAAGACACAAAAGACTATGTACTGTTCCATTCCATTCTGGAAAAGGTGAGATACTAGAAGGCAGAAATTAGACAATGACTGTCAGAGGCTGGGATGGAAAGTGGACTGACTCTAAAGAGGCATGAGGGAACTTTTGGGGATGATGGAAATAACTTTATATCTTGAATGTGATGACAGTTACCTGACTGTATAAGTTTCTCAAAACTCAAAGAACTGTGCAACTGTGTATGTTTTACTCTGTGCAAATTATGTCTCTATAAACCTGACTTTAAAAAAATCAAGTGTAGATTCAAACCTAAGAATATATAATTACCAGCAGGAACTTTTCAGGCATTAATCCTTACCATAGCCCTGCATGATCACTAGGTCTCACTATCTTCATTTTATAGAAAGGAAGCTGAGACTTGGACTTAGAAGAGTTAAATAATTTCCTAAGAGTAGACAAATAATAAAATGGAGAGGTACGATGCAAAACTATATAAAATACAAAAAGAAATTGTGAAGCTAAATTGAAAATATATGTCCCAGTGTTATCCAGAGGGAAGGAAAACAGAGAACTGGCCAGGGCAGTTCATAAATTGGATATACCACTTGCAAATAACAGACTTGGCCAGTGACAGCAATCCACAGTTATTCTATTTGCATTGCATTTCCCGAATTGAACATTCCACTTCCTCACCCAAAACATTACTATGTCTTGAGAAAGATACATAAGCCTAGAATACATGTCATGAACTACTAAAATGAATGAGGAAATGAATGGACTTTTAATACACAGTTAAATCTTTTAAAGTTAATACTGTTTCCTTCTAGAAACTGGAGACAGAATATTATTGAAGGCTATAAAATCATAAAGTACACATTGGATCAGCACCAATGAGCCAGAAAATTGTTCACCAAATCCTGGTTAAAATATCAGTGTCCCTTGAAGCTTGAATGGTTTCAAAATGAAAAGAAGTCTGTATTGTTTTTTTGTTATAGGATATAATCTTATATCACAGAATAGGCAACTGGGGCAAACTTGACTTGGGTATAGCTTCCCACCTACTTCTTGTATGGCCTCAGTTTCTTCACCTGAAAAATAGGAATAATTACACTTTCCTTCCTGGCTGTTTTTGAAATGGGAACTAATGAGCAGTTCTGGATAGATTTTAGGGGCTCAGTAAATTATAACTAGAGTATCGTTGTTGGTAGCAATAATTATTATTTTCTGCTGTTAGGTAGTAGCCTGCTTTGGAAACATTACTTCATGCAATGTGTATTCTTGTATTACTTCATGAAAATTTGAGTATAAACGCATCACACATGGCCATTAAGGAAGTACAGATGTTTTAGTACTTTCTGACCTTTCAAGACATTGCTACTGGTAGCAACTATCTCTCAGTCATCTTTCAGAGACACTATTATGCCTTTCCTGAGCCTGAGGATGATAAAGATCTGGCCCCGAATGACATTTCTTCTTATAAGCCCATGTGTTTTTTATCAGTGACAAGTTCAGCGGCATTGAACTTTTAAAATTTATTTTCAAACTTGCCAGTCTTTTTGAATCAAGAGTCATCAACCTGCAATTCAGAGCAGACCATTTTTATTTTGTGATTCACATTTGTAACTCCTGTTTGTTTTCATTCAGTCTTTGTGAATTAACACACAGGGCATCTCTCTCCCTCAGGAGACCTATGAGCCCTTTGTTTACCTCAGTTTCCCTTAGTTGCAGCTGCTCCAGAGGATGAAGGCCTTTCCCTTTGAGGTTCACCAGGATTCCCCAAACAGGATGAGCATGACCCTCTCAAACGTACCCTCCAAGTAGGGTGAAAATCTTTCCGGTTGTCTTCCTCTGCTGTGCCAACAAATAGTGACAGAAACTCAATTTAACGTTCATAGGTTTGGCCTAAATTCTTGTGCCTTTTAAATTACTTTCTCATACTAATCTGGATAGCAAGCCACGCTGACTTCTCTCAAAGGCCGATGGTTTAATTCCACTACAATAATTGGGTTTTTCTTTTTATTATGAACACATTATCTCTTACAGAGAATGAACATTGGTTTACGGGCATTCTTAGTAATAGCCGATAGCTTGCAGCAGAAAGACGGTGAACCCCCCATGCCGGTGACAGGAGCTGTTCTCCCTTCAGGAAACACATTGAGAGTGAAGAAAACATATTTGAGTAAAACGCTAACTGAGGAAGAAGCCAAAATGATAGGTGGGTCTCAGAGATGTGTTAGAGGTGGGCCTTGGTAAGCCCTTCTAATGACCAATGGATACTTACCCTCAGTGAGGTACACTGTTAAAACATTTTTATACAAGTAGCTGTAACATTCCAACATTAATTGTTTTGAATGATTCATGCTGTGCTTTGTTTTACTGCCCTTTAAACTTTCTGGAACTTCCTGGTAAACATTTTGCCATTTAAATGTTAGACTTTTATCTACGGTCTTTTCAAACTTCTAATATTGATTATCTACATTTTACAGTAAATTTCTGAGACATCTGTGTCCTTTGGTAGATATCCTGTTTAAAAAGCAACCATATAAATATTCATTTGTTAGTCCATTCATTTTTATACTTCCTTTCCTTCTTTTTTTTTTTTTTCAGTAAAATTAGTTAAATCCCTGTTTTAAACATTCCACATCCCACACATGCCAGGTCATATTGTGGGTTTAGCCTACATGAGACTATTGTCTTTTTAATTTAGCTATCTTAATCCAAAGAGGTGATTTTTTGCATTTGTTTCTTTCTTGTTGAATACTTGAATTTAGAAACCTACAAACTTTGTTAAAATAATTCCTCTGTCAAAGATCTGAGGGAAATTTGAGGAGACTTTTTGCTTCAAATGTTTATCTTTAATTAGGAAATGCTCAATTGAGTTCAGAAAGATTTAATGTATGAAAAATAATCATTAATAATTATTTCATTAAGGTACAAATTTTAAATGCAAAGCAATTTGCTTTTCATTTGTTTTATATACATAAATATATGAAATGCATATACATGCATGAAATACACATAGGCTACATATATTTGACTTCCACTGTAGAACATTGACACTATATTTAATGAGAACAGTAAAAATACTATAGCTAAAATAGGTTTTACTTCATTTTAAAATTTGTGATGTAAAGCCATTTTTGTTTATTTTACTAAAAAATCTACACATATATTTCAGAGAACAGTAAACTTATTAAAATCCCAACCCCAAATAACAATTATTCTTTATTCACATCATCAGTAACGATGGTGAATTTTCTTGTACTAACCAAAAACATAAAAATTCTAAAGCAAAGCTACCTATTTCCTTTTTATTTTAACTCTTCGGGAAAGCATTTCCCTTTGACGTATGAGAATTCCTATTTATTAAATTTAAGTGATTATTCGGTGAACACCTACCAAGTTCAGGACACTATACCAAGCATTCTACAGAAATTAGATTGAATTAGAATCTGCTTAATGAAGTCATTGACCCATAGATGGTCTTCAGTAAAAACATGTCATGGGGGAGGAACAAACTAGGATCTCATTCCTTGATGGATTTAGTCAAAGATGTAACCATAATGCACATTTTCCAGGAATGTCCTTGTATTACTCCCAAGTACGAAAAGCTGTGGACAACATTTTAAGGCACCTCGATAAAGAAGTGGGAAGGTGTATGATGCTAACGAATGTTCAGATGCTAAACAAAGAACCTGAAGACATGATCACGTGAGTAGAGTGAGGACTAAGTTTTCAGTGAAGGGTTAATTAGCCAAAATGTACCAGCAGAGATTTTTCCCATTTATTCACTATTTTGTTCTCTTCCTAGCATCAGAGTTCTGAGAAGTGCCAAGGATAGTAAAAACGTACCTTGACGATATTTGACTAAGGCTGAAAATAAGGTCAAACCTGAGATTGATCTATTTCAGTTATATTTCGAGTGTCCTTAGGCCAGTAAGTTAGAAACGGGAGGCCAAGACTCTCAGTGGTCCACAAGTTGCTCCCAAGCTAGCTCTGTCACAGCCTGTGTGCCAGAGTGACATCACCAGTTTACAGACATTCCATCTTTATAAATTTCAAATTCACTTGTTTCTAGTGATTGTTCCTGACCCGTGAGCATTCCATGTGCCTAATAGTCTCTATGCGACCGTGTCATAGAAATACTGAATCTTAGAAGAATAATTTATAGTTGTGAATGTAACTCTTCATTTGAAATCCAATGTGCTCAGCCCAAATCTAAGATGCAGCTTTGTAATTAGAGCTCTGCAGAAGAAACTCATGCAACTTGTATTTGCTGCTTTTGATTCGTTATGGCAGGAACTAGGATTAGGCTATAACTTCACACTTCAAGAAAGTTCAGACTTTGTTGTTGGACTGTGAATTAAATTATACGTGGCACCTGTGGCGTAAGTTTCCAAAAATATAACCGGGAAAGTTTCCTTTGTTCCTCAGCATTTCCAGTTCCAAACACCACAGTGTGTTGGAAAACTGTTACCTATACAGGGAAATTCATGTTGTGGGTGTGTATTTTTATTGCAATGGCAGGCACCTCAAAAATGAAGTATGACAAAACAAAACAATACATGATAAGACAAAGTAAAACATACAGAATTATTCTAAATACATAGTTGGGAGTATCTAAAGTTAAAATTAAAACCTCCTCCTCGGAGCTCCACTTGAAATCTACGACCATTGCTTGACTCAGCGTGATTCCTTTAGGAACTTTCCTTACGTCGACACAAATATATGCATATATGTATTTGTCATACAAAAAAATACAATGCATATTATCCTGCAGCTTGCCAGTCATTTGTTTTAAATGATCACGTTGCTTTAGATTTCACCCTAAATGATCGCAAAAATTAAAATTGACCAAGATGAATAACATCAAATGTATTGTCTCCAGCTCCGGTTCCAACCTCACAACTGGCCAGATTGTCAACCTTTAACCTCATTAGTACATTCTTTTTTAACATATTGAAGCAATTTTCAATTGATAATGTAGAAGATAAAAGACGTGTTTCTAAAACTTCTGCCATATGGTTGTTTGCCTGAAAAACGGTAAAGAAAAACTTGTAAAGAAAAACTATATTGATAATCAAGAGATCCTAAGATAGGGTCAGGACCAAAATAGTATATTCAAAACCATAAAAAGGTACAGGTTTAAATGTAACTGTAAACATTTTGTTTGTATTTTAACCAATACCTTAAAGTTTTTCTAAGATGATTCTTTACTTTGCCTGTTCAGTCATCACAAGACCCCCAAACAGGGCTGGGAATACTTTCTATGCTACATTTTGAGGCAGATCCTGGAGTAGGAAATAATTCGTTGCCACATTTCCAGAAGACAAAGAGAAACACTAGGGAAACATAAGCATTTCGGACAAGACAGGGAAGGTCCACACCACACTAACAGAAACCATCATTGCGGTTGATATGCAATCCTCCGCTTTGCCACGTTCTGCTTAGGATGTGAACTTGAACATTAAGCATTCTATTTGCTCCATTCCCATTCCTCATCCCTTTCGTGGTACATGCTAGAAGACAATAATAATACCCATTAATAAAAATTATGTTATGGGGAGAGGGGGAAGTTCACTTGCTTCCTATAAAAGCCCAGAAAGCAAGGACTGCAGTAGTAGAAGGAAATCATGTACCCATTAGAGTTTCTAATCTGGGCTTCTTTTATCAGCTTGGAGGCCTCGTGGAATCTGCCTTACACTTCAGGCCAGCAGGGTCATCTGTTTTCCAACAGATAGGAAAATAACCCCAGCTGTTGAAAACATCTGGGGAGCAAGCCAGAATGGCTATTTAAACAACTCACCGTGTTGCCGGTGATCAGGAGCCATCACTAAGCTCTAACTCTGTACAGTTATTGAGGATGGCACTTGAAGGCTCCTCCTCCCTTCAGTTGATTGAAACCCACTGTGCAATGGCTCCTTCTCCGGTCCTCGTACGAGGAGGACTATGCAGAAAGGACTATGGAAAAGGAGAGAAAACAATCCTATAACTTTCTGCAAAAGCAGAGCACTTGTGAAGTCAACATATTTGTGTTTTATTTTCCACATAAACAGTTTTGTATTCACTCTTGACAGACCTAAACAAAGCCGTGCAAAAGAGTAATGTCACAGAGCGGAATTTCTGTCTGATTGTAGACAGGGCGGATCCTGCCTGCTGCATTTCTGTTCTGACCGCAGTTAATATTCCAAAAGAGAATGACTTTATGCTACTTTGCACTTTCATCGTTGTCTCTGTGTCCTACAATAGCACTAATTTCGTGACAGTTTTATATTTATTCTCGGAAGACTGAATTATCAGAATTTAAGTATGTTGTTATATTTTATCACTTAGGTTTTTTGAAGGATTTGATGGGTGGTTGAGTTTTTTCATAAAGGTTATTGACAAAATATGTGGTTAAGAATCAGTTACCTATTTAAGCAACTCAAAATTGAAATAATTTTTCACAAAATTTAGCGTTCCTTCAGATTTTACAGCAGAATATAGAAGACACTAATTATCTTTAAGCGTTCATATTGTCAAGACAATAAAAAGAGGGAAGGAATCTCCATAGAGGTCAGGCTCATCAGTGTAATTTTACAAATCAGAATTGGATGCACAACCATATAGAATTCAGGAGTTTACCTGACGTTATGAAAGGCTTATTTTTAGAAGCACTTAATTTTTTTTTAATGACAGTGGGGACTCCAGAAGAGAAATATAACTTGCTAGAGAGACAAGCTTCCAGATGTTGTGCTTGTTAGAGGCACTATGCCTTGTACACACTAAAATCCCATTTTTAAATGCTGAATGTAGGAATGAGTGCAGTGTGCTTTTTACACGCCGATGCATTTAGGCATGTTAGCGAATTCAGTGGTTTAAATGCAGTCCACAGGGACCAAACCCCATGGAACCCAACTGAATGGCAGACTCAATGGCAGAATGCTGTTGACATTGGCATTTGTCCTTTTAGATATATACCTCCAACGTTTAAATCTTTCTGAGTTCTCTTAGAACAGGCCAAGCTATAAAGGTCAAAAACTTTTGAGAAAAATGTGCAGTAAATACCAGGCAGTGATTCAGAAGGCCTGGATTCTAGTCCTTTTTCACAGATTGGATTGATTCTTTTTTTAACTTTTTGTAGCCTCTGACCCATGTTTGTTTTCAAATTCTAGGGGTGAGAGAAAGCCAAAAATAGATCTTTTCAGGACCTGTGTTGCTGCTATCCCTCGACTCCTTCCTGATGGCATGTCAAAACTTGAACTTATTGACTTGCTGGCTAGGTAAGTGAGAGCTGCAGTGGGTTTATTCGATCCAATTGATTATAATCCTTTGTCATGATTCTTAACGACAACAGCAAAAAGAATGATTATTAAAAAATTGACAGATTTTACTAAATGAGGCATTATTCTGGGTACTATGTATAGGCAAGGGGGAATAAAGAAATGTTTTTTGCTTTTTTTCCTCCTATTCAAAGGGCTTCACATCCAAATTAGAAGCAAATACATAAGTACATAAGGTAACCAACTATCCAAGGCCTGAAATTGTGCACATTAATAGCACCTGAAGTGTGACACGTGAGTTCAGTGGGCAGGGGGATTACTGGGGACTAAGGAAGTCAGCAAATCAGTTCTGGGAGAAGGTGAAACTTGACACAGAACCCAGAATGATAAAGAGAGTGATGACAGAAAGGCACAGAGGTAGGCCTGGGGAATGGGGAGGTGGGTCTTCCTGGAGAAGAGTTCATTCAGGGTCTGATTCCCGGTCTGAGGCCCACAGACCCCTCAGGAGCCAAAGTGCTTAGCTAATTTTAGTGCCTCAGAAATCTGCCCCAAACCATACATTTATCACCCTCCCAACATTTGTCCATAAGAATGCTCAGTCCAGCTAGAACCTCAAGTGAATTTGCTTTGAGTGAAATTATGTTGATACCTTTAAATAAGCATAATTTCCACATGTTGATCTGAAGCCCTAGTTGACAGTTATGTGCCTTTAAATTAAAAATCAAAAGTGACGTTACTTAAAAGCAATTTAGAATGTGAAATCATTAGGAACGGGGTGCATGAAGGGAGTGGGATGAGAAAGAACACAAGTCCTCCTTGACTTGAAAAAATAAAGAAAAAGGAATATAAAAGCCAATGATTAAAAGGCATAGAAATAAGACTGGAGTGGTAAATTTTTAGATAATCTTTACTGTTAGCTGAGGAATTTGGACCAATGGAGTTTTAAGTGAGAATAATGTTATAAAAAATATTCGTTTAGTCTGGTTAATCTGATAATGGTGGCACAGAGGAAAGTCCAGAGGAGGATAACAAACACTAACACTGACTGGGGCGCCTGGGTGGCTCGGTCGGTTAGGTGTCCAACTTCGGCTCAGGTCATGATCTCGCAGCGTGTGGGTTCGGGCCCCGCGTCGGGCTCTGTGCGGACAGCTCGGAGCCTGGAGCCTGCTTCGGATTCTGTGTCTCCCTCTCTCTCTCTGCTCCTCCCCCGCTTGTACTCTCTGTCTCTCAAAAACAAATAAAGTTAACAAAAAATAATTTAACAAATACTAACACTGACTGAATTAAAGATGCATTACGCATGACCCCGTTTACCCACATTCACTAGCCCTTGGAGAGCACCCTTCTCATCAATATCCAAGTAAAGTAACCCAAGCCCTCATCCCACATGACTGCAGACCACCAGTGGCTATCCCACAGCTTCAGAGTATCTCCACAGAGCACCGTGTTCCTGGTTATTGTGGTCATCACGCCCTCTCCTCTGGAGGGCCAATATGGACTCCTGTTGTTCGCACCTTGCCATCAGTTAATATCTTTTGTAGCCTACTGTCTTCCAACCATAGACAAAACTGCCCCCTTTCCTTCTGCCAGTCACCACTAACACAGGATGGTGCTGGATTGTGAGACTGACTGAAGATCTGTTACTTTGAAAACCACTGTCGCAAGCCCTGGTGCTCATTGGCCAAAGCCATCCACCCTCCTAGCTGGCTTTGGTCACTGCTGCCCGTAACCTCTTCTTTCCTGTAATCAGCAACCTCCACACCACGCACCCTTCTTTCCTCCATTCCGTGTTTAGGACCTATTTTAGGAAGATTATAACGTTAAAAAAAAAGGTACAGCCTAGGCTTTTGCCGCAGCTTAACAACCAGAATGTGAACAAAGAGCACATTCGTTGGAAGCAGGGAAGCAGTAGAAAGGAAGGAAAAATAAGCTTGGATCAAAGAGGGGCTTCCAGCTCTGGGTGAGAAGATCCAAGGAGGAACAAAGGGTAGAATCCCAAAGAATAATAAGCATGGTGGTTTGGGGATAAGGGAAGCTGAGGAATAAGAGACTCAAATCCTGTTAATATTTGAGTATCCCACGATGATGGCAAAGACTGAGGGTAAAGAAAAGCTCTGAAGCAGGCGCCAGGTGCCAAGGTTACCCCGAAAGGGATGCGAGCAGCCGGTCGGTATGCCAGGGACAGCAGTGGAGGACGTGAGTGAGTAGGAGTCAAGTGTTCACGCAGAGGAGGGGTTGCCGAGCGGAAGGGCTGGATGTGGCAGTGAGATATCAGGGGACAGAGGACCGCTTGTCATGGCCTGTGAGCCAGAGACAAGAGACCACCATCTGAGAGATTTGGAGGAAGCACCAAAAAAATGGGAACGAAATGGAATCACAGGAAAACCCTGGATTTTGCAATCCTGCTTTTGCAATTTTACTAACCATGTGATCTAGACAAATTATTTAACCCCTCGGCTTTTTTGCCTTGGATGAAACTGGAATAATACCGCCTGTCTCATAAGGCCGTTGAGAAGGCTAAATGTCATCGACGAGCGCTTTGGTGCACCCAAGGGAAAATGTGTCAGCAGGGAAAAGGCAGTTTTCAGTTCGATTGAAGCAGAAGGAAAGTTCACTGGTGTCAGTGAAGTTCTAATTGCTGAAGATTGCACGCGCTAAGGCCTTTGGAATACAAAGTTTTTGAAATGTCATGCAGCGTTCAGATACACTCTCTGAATCTATTTTGCCGTGACTCTGTGGGGTGGACTCTTACCTCTGGAATCACTCTGATCACTGAATCCAGGGACGCCTGAATTCTGCTGACCATGGTGCCAGGCATGACAGAAGGGAATTCTCTTAGACACGGTTGGAATGTCAGTGCCATTTATGGTGCGTCGTGTTTATTATTACGTACATTCTTACAAAGCCCAAAGCAATGGGTACTGTTTTTATGAGGGGAAAGAGCAAATAAATATTCTTGAGAGTTCAAGTCTTAGAAATCAGGAAGATGACTGGACTTATATGGGAAGCCTGTGAAGAGACCTTTATCATAAACTTTAAAAGAAGCCGGAGGCTATTCTCCTCAAGGGAAGGATAACTCGGAGTGCTCGACCTACACACCGGGTCCTGTTAACCTGTGAGAAAATGAGCCCCTTCAGACCTCCTTAAGGGAGGGTCAAGGGACAAAATGAAGAAATTCAATAGCAATAAATGTGGGTTTCACGTCTATAGTTACTTTATTCCCCCATCGTCAATCGCATTGGGACTGAGTTGACTCTTGAGACAATATACAGTCTAGTCAGAGAGGTATGGGACCTTTTAGTTCAGATGCTTCGTGGTCGCATCCATGGTACGTTGTTACTGGAGAAAAACTTGCTTTTCTTTAAAACTAGCAAAATAAGACCAACGTTCCTGCCAGTTCCCTGTTCGCCCCTTGACCCGCCCAAGCTCAGTTCCCTGAATAAGGAGTTTCAAGGATATGTCCCATGTGACTGTCCCCAGAGCCCCTTGCCAGCATTTCAGGTAATGACTACATTACCACAGACACTCTAATTTCAGACTAACAGTAGTGTGTTTAGCAGGACAATGGTGTATGGAATGAACCGGCAAACCCCTTTCCCCAAGCTACTACGTTTCTGATTTTATGTGTATCCCTCAGCCCACTTATAATGGCTGTGTGAAGAATCTTTCCAGTTGGGCTCCATGGAAGCCACGCTGGCTGTCCTGACATCATGATAAGATCCCTGGGGAGAATTTCCTTCCTGCACTCACAAAGCCTGCCCTTCCCAGCTGTCTGGGTACCCCTGGGATTCTCCACATAACAGGGGAACTTACTTGTGTCCTTGGCCATGGGCATCATTTTTCTCTTAACTGTTCTCCCAGATGTTTCCTGCTCTGTCCCTTGACCACAGGAAGGACCTTTCCCCCAATGGCATACAGGCTTCTCTCCTCTGTCACTTCCCACAGCATGGCCTATGCACTAAGGGGTTGCTGTTCATGGTCTACCTTTCCCTTCGAATAATTTGTCATAAGGTTGTTAGAATCAAATAATGCATATAGACCACTTCACATAGTGCCTAGAACACAGTAAACTCTCAGCAAATGTGAGTTATTATTTTTAGGCATTTTTGCATTTGCATAAAAGATTATGCCATGATGTACAATGCATTTTCAGACACATTATGTTAAGGAAAGCTGGGCACATATTTAGTCCTATTTTCAGAGAAGGAGATTTGGACTTCAGAAGAGTAAAATCAGTGGCCCGAGGTACAGAATTTTCCTAAAGCCAAATGGCAGTGACACATGTCATTGGTTTGATGCAAAATGACAGATAAACACTTTTTATGCAGTGTTTCCTTATAACCTGTGGCGATTGATGAGGTAATGTGTACACAGTTTCACAATCTTCTGTGGTACTTGAAAAATATTTATCATATACCATTTTTTATTCACCTTTCAGTATGTGTCTGTACAGTGCAAGGTGGCTAGTTGTTTTGAGTATCTGAGAACTATTGTCTCAATTGCATGTATTGCCTCAATAAACCACTTAATCTTATGTCTTTAATTTTAATTTCTTTTCATTGAGATGCAATTCGGAGCACTGTAAATAGTTGCAGGTTCATTGTTTAACACCTGCAGAGAGGAAATTCCAGCCACTTCTCGCGATTATTACAAAGGCTAACCACCCACCTGTCGGCAAATTCCTACTTTTGGAACCCATGGTTTCCTGGGCGTCGCTTTAAAACCATCCTTCCAGGGCACCTGGATGGCTCAGTGGGTTAAGCATCTGACTTTGACTCAGGTCGTGAGCTCATGGTTTTTGAGTCCAAGCCTTGCGTCAGGCTGTGCACTGACAGCGTGGAGCCTGTTTTGGATCCTCTGTCTCCCTCCCATTCTCTCTGCCCCTCTTGCGCTCTCTCTCAAAAATAAACAAACATTTTTAAAAAATAAATAATAAATAAAACCATCTTTCCCTCTGCTGCCCTTGACGTTATAGGGCAGCAGGTTCCTCACCTTTTCCTAATAACCTTTTGTTTTTCCTGCCATAGTTTAGAAGGGGCTGTTTCTCCTAATGGATCGTTTTCTTCTGGATGTAGTCTGTGAACTTGGAATCACTCCCTTTTCGTTCGTGTACCTCTAACACAGCAAGGTTATTCAAAAGTACTAAGCTGACCCCATGTGAAGCTGAGCTCACCTTTACGAAAGTGTTTTCCATTAAAAGTCATTTATCTGGTCTGACCGACCAAGAAGGTGGCCTTGCTCAGGTTCTGATTTTTTCCCTTTTAAGCCACACCTTTACTTATTCAATAACAGTCTGTGGGAGCAGCACATGCCCTCGTGATCACACGGCTCAGCCCCTCTGGATCACTGAAAGCGGGGCCTCCAGGACCTCTGCACTGGCACGTTACCATCAGTTAATGTTTACTGAGTGCCTGTTTTTCCCATCCTAAAGGTGGCTTGTCATTTGCAGAAGCTTAATCTTTCAAACATTCAGGACCATAGATAGTATAAATACAATAAATAGGAATCGTGAACTTAAGATGGGAAAATGACTTCAATTGTTGTTTTATAAACTAATGTTTTTTTAAACCATGGGCTGCAGAATGACTCGGGGGTGCTTATAGAGTAATGTTTCTTCCCATATGAGGGGGGTCTCAGGCCCTTAACCCCAGCTTTAACTCAGATATTATGTGTTACAGATTACACTTAATAAGCTGCTGATTAAAATAGAAAGTTTGTAAGTTCTTTCTTTGTTTTACAAAGAAAGTTTGTAAGTTTGGCCAGTCCTCAACTGGAAGCTCAGGGTAAGGGCATCTTTGTTTTCTTTCAGTCACTGTGACCTCCTTAAGAACTGTAGACTGAGTGGGGCAAGTCTAACCGGAAGAAATAGCTTAGATCTTCCTTTCCAGCGTCTTCGTAGAACGTCACTTGCTTTTGGAACAGGAAGTACATTTTCCCTGACTTGGTATATATCTGCTCATTAACAAGCATTTGCCTGGTTTATATTGTCAAATTTGAACCAATTAGTGTGCTTTATGCTTTAGAGAATATGAAAGGTGTTTGCTTATTGAATTTTTGAAACCATGTTTATTCAAAAATAAAGAACGGTACCAGACTTGGGTTTTTTGCAGAAAACCAGATTAAGGGTTAGATGTGCTAGATTGGAATCCTGGACTTTGAGGAAGTTCCTTAACCACTCTGGGTCCCAACGTTTCCTCCCTTTCATTGAGGAGAATATCGACCATTTGGGGGCGCTCTCAGTGACTTAGCCATTTTCTTCTCCCACACTAAATGCCTCCAGGCTGCTGAGTCCTTAGAAATATGATCCCCTCAGTGTCTTTGATCTCTCTGTCTTCCTTCCTTACCACTCCTCTGCCTTGGGTCAGGCCCCCACCGCTTGTTGCCTAAGTCACAGCAGTGACCTCCTAGCTGGTCTCTGTCCTGCCTCTGGTTGCTTCTCTAAGCCTTCTCCTCCGTATGTCTGCCTATTGTTTTTTTCCAGATGTGAATCTAATCATGTTATATCACCTATAACTTTCAAGATACAGTTTTTTTTTCTAATAATAATAGCTAACAGTTACTGAGTGCCTACCACACCCTCCTTGTGGTGCCATATGCCACACATGGGTCATCTTAATGAACCTCACAACAAATTCATGAAATGCGAGTACAGTTATTGTCCCTGTTTTCCAAATGAGGCTCTGAGGCTTAGGGAGATTGAGTAACTAGCACAAGGTCACATAGCTAGTAACTGACAGAGGCAAGACACTGATCCAGGCTTTCTGATTCCAGAGCACACACACCTCACCCCTTCCCTGCTGTATTGCCTCCCTGCATGGCCCACAGACCCTTTGCCAAGCTGTCTCTGTTTTCTCTCCAACACCATCTCACCCCTGGGTCCTACAAGCACCCTACCCAATTGACACAACCATACTGACCTCGATATCCTAAGGGCTGTTACGTTTGCATCTCAGGAGAGTCTCAAAAATATTTGTGTCTTAAATAAATGAATAGAAGAATCTATACAACATTACGTTAACTGATGATTAATACAATGTCAAGATTTAGTATCATGATATTCTAGGTTAAACCACCAATACCCTGACATTCTCCGGTTGACTTGGGTTTTCTCAACCTTGACATTGTCAGCATTTTGGTCTAGATAATTCTTTGTTGTAGGGAGTTGGCCCGTGCATGTTTGGCCAGATCACTAGCTTCTAACTACTAGAGAACTTCTGGTAGCACTCTCTGAGTTGTGACAGTCAATAATGTCTCCAGACATTACTGCATCTCCCTTGGTGGGGCAAAATTGTGGACCATTGATCTCACCCTTAGTTGCTCATTTTCACTGAACTTCCAGATGAGTCCCTTAGCTTCTCTGGTACTCAGTTGTTTTATCCTTAAAAGTGACAGGGTTTGATACTAATTTATTCTATAGTCAATAATGTATTAAAAAGTTATTCAGATACACCTAAAGCCATGTAATATTTTAGATTTCATCCTGAAACAGAAAAAAAAGGACATTAATGAAAAACTGGGGACAGCTGAATAAAATCTGTAGTTTAGTTAATAGCACTGCACCTATGTAAATTCCTTAGCTTTGATAAAGGTACCATGGTCATATAAGGTGTCCACATTAGGGGAGCCGAATGAAGAGTATATGGAAGGGTGAACCATTTTTTTTTTAATGTTTATTTATTTTTTAAGAGACGAGAGACAGAGTGTGAGTGGGGTAGGGGCAGAGAGAGGGAGGGAGATATAGAATCCAAAGCAGGCTCCAGGCTCCAAGCTGTCAGCACAGAGCCTGACGTGGGGCTCGAACCCATCAGCTGTTGAGATCATGACCTGAGCTGAAGTCGGATGCTTAACCGACTGAGCCACCCAGGGGCCCTGGGGGCGACCCATTTTTGAGACACAAGGAAAAACAGAGGCCTGTATTTGTTCAATCACAGATCTAGAAGAAAAGTTAATAAACTAAATCCCTTTATTTTTTTTGACTCATTTTGCAGGCTGTCTATTCATATGGACGATGAACTGCGACACATTGCACAAAACTCTCTTCAGGGTTTACTTGTTGACTTCTCAGACTGGAGAGAAGATGTACTGTTTGGCTTTACCAACTTCCTACTCCGGGAAGTAAATGACATGCACCACACGCTCCTTGATTCGTCCCTCAAGTTACTGCTTCAGCTGCTCACGCAGTGGAAACTGGTCACACAAACTCAAGGAAAAGTCTACGAACAAGCCGGCAAGATCAGAAATTCAGAGGTAATCTTCACACTCCTCCCACCAATTTATATTCCCTAATACAGTACACACGTAAACGCGTCACAGCTCAGAGAAACTTCAGCGTTCTTTCTTCCAGCCACCTAGGAACTTTCTGCCCTGTGGTGGCCCTTAATTTTTCCATCCGTGTAAACTGTGACCGGGAAACTCAGGGCTGATATGTCATCAGGTTAGAGTCGTTAACATTCACAAAACCATTAAGGGAGTAGAAATCGCTCTTTTCCGAGAATTAGGATTATACATCTGTAAGAGCAAACGGCTATAGGCATGGCTACTGAGCCAGCATGGATATGCATATATGAAAGTTAGCTGCCCACTAGTTTTGTTTCGCTTTTCCTAGCCTGCAACATATTGGTTGCCTTGCCCAATATCCACAGAGAAGAAAATGCAACCTTGTGGTCTCTTTATTCTTTCACAAATCAGTCCTAAATGGCAAAAATTAATGACAACGTTATCAAGAGCAGGTGGAGGAGAAGCGTTGTCAGGAGAGCAGGGGCAGCGGTGACTTGGCATCGAATGAGCAGAGAGAGGGCCTGGCGAGGGAAGAACACAGCTGAGAGTCTGGGGAAGGCGGAGGCTCAGGGAAGCACAGCGGCGCTGAGGGAAGAGCCAAGATCCAGATCCTAGGTCATTCCTCTTTCCCTGTGTGTTGTACACACGGAAGGGAGAGAAACAAGGATTGCATGTGCTTGTCAAAGGGAAAACCTGAAACGGATGTGGAATCTGCCCTGTTGTCTGGCTTGCTCTTGTTTCAGACCCACTTGGTCGTGGTTCGGAAACTTTGAGAACCCATCTCATAAGCACGCACAAACCTAGATTAGAATCTAACACAAATGCAAGTAAGTAAGTGTGATTAGGAAGTAAATGTTTGAAAATTCAGTTGAACGGTCTCCAGAAGTCTATAGGGAATCTGGCTAAAAACAAATTAGGCCACTTTGACTGAATTTATGGTAGAATTGCCAACAGTGTATGAATAGAACCAGTTTTGTTCTTATTAATATGAATTGCCTTTGAAAGTTATTTCTTATCGGAGGTAACAGATGGTTGATGGTATTTCAAAGTAACAATTGATCTAAAGAAAAGAGAGATCTGTGCTGTCATGAATAATAACGAATTTATACTCCTGTCTGATTAGAAGCCGCTGTAATTTATTTTAATATTACAAGGTCACATGTGCCGAAAGATGCGCATGTGAGTACTTTCTTCTTCCTCGATTGTTATTTTTCTGAATATACAATGTGTTCTCATTACATGACAGCTAATTCCAAATGGCTCCAGCCACAGAATTCAGTCGGAGCGAGGTCCCCACTGCAGTGTTCTTCACGCCGTGGAAGGCTTTGCCCTGGTTTTACTCTGCAGTTTCCAGGTGGCCACACGCAAACTGTCCGTTTTAATACTCAAGGAAATTCGAGCTTTATTTGTTGCCCTGGGTCAACCGGAGGTATGGATTATCCTTTTGAATTTTCCAATTCATTTCTTTCTTTTGAAGTTTAGATTAAAACCTGTAAATAATGCATTATTGTTTTCTGTCCTTCCGTTCACACATGTCAAGAGATAATTTTTGATTCGTCATGGGGTTTTGATTATGAAATAACATTCTTGATCTGTATGAGTTATATATTCGGAGAGCAATAGAAAAAGACCACTCTTGATTCTGTAAGAGGTGGTGCTTGGTTAAGAAGTGAAGAATTTGAAGATTCAGTTATGTGTCATTTTTCTTTTTCTTTAAATTTTTTTAAATGTTTATTTTTGAGAGAGAGAGAGACAGAGCGTGAGTGGGGGAGGGGCGGAGAGAGAGGGAGACACAGAATCCGAAGCAGGCTCCCGGCTCTGAGCTGTCAGCACAGAGCCCGATGCAAGACTCGAACCCACGAACCACGAGATCATGACCTGAGCTGACACCGGACGCTTAACTGACTGAGCCACCTAGACACCCCCAGATCATTCTTCCCAATAATGTTCAGCAAACATCAAATTAAGAAGATATTATTACATTTATACTAGAGAATGAACTTGAGAAAATAATGAGTTCCATTTAAAATGATCAAGGCATCAAACAGTCTGGCTAACTGAAATGTGTTTAATTGCATCAGTAATTGTAGAAAATGCCATCGCAAGAAAATGTCCCCTGAGATCAGAGAAACGAGCCTATTATTAAGCATTATCGGCCAGCTAACCTCCACGCTTGGTCAAGTGCTCTACATCCTTGTTCTAATGTTAAGGCATGTTGCCTGCGAGCGCAGGTGGCCAATCCCAGTACCTAGGTCGATGGGAGAAGGACCAGTTTTTTGTGTCCCATACTTCTTCGAAAAATGCTACTTTCCATTTTCCGGGTTTAAATCACTGATCTTGGTTTTATGACCCACAAAATGGCCATTGTCTTTACCAAATATTTTCAAATCCGTCACAGTGCTTTATGTTCACTTTTCTTCAGATAGCTTTGTGATATATTTTAGGACATCTGTGGTTTCTGGTGAATGAATGTCTAAGACATTACTGTAGTTTGGTAAAACTCTGTTAAGTCTCTAACTATGATAGTAATGATAACAATGATTACCATGGATGTGTCTGGCACTGTGTTGTGCTCTACACATAGTATCTCATTTAACTTTCACGATCACCTAAGAATTAGTGTTATTATCCACAGTGTACAGTTACGGAAATTGTGGTTTAGGGAAATTCAGTACCTTACCCAAAATCAACAGTGAGGATGCAACAGAGCCAGAATTGAAACCCCCGAAGCCTTTCTTAGAAAGAACCCCCGAAGTTCTTTCTAAGTATAGCTGACATACAATTGTTACGTTAGTTTCAGGTATAAAACCCATGCTCTTAACTGCTTTTCCAGGACTGCGTTAAAAACATTCCTCATATGTTCCTTTCTTGGACCAGCCCCAGCTTTGTATAATTTTTTTTATTGAGGTGACATTGACATACAACATTATATTAGTTTCAGGTGTATTTGTTTACATTGTGTAATCATCCCTACAATAAGTAGAGTTAATATGTGTCACCATACAGAGTTATAGAATTTTTTTCTTGTGATGAGAACTTTTACAATCCGCTGTCTTAGCAGCTTTCGAATATGCAGGATGGTATCATCAACTATGGTCCTCATGCTGTGCACTACACCCCCATAACTTATTTATTTTGTAACTGGAAGTTTATACCTTGTGATTCCCTTCGTGCATTTCACCCACCCTGAAACCACCAATCTGTCCAGTCTATGAGCTTGTGCTTTTTTTTTCCAACCACAATTTTTTTTGAAACCATTCTCATTTATACATGAATATGACAACCCGAGGCTTTCCTGAAGGCTTTTAAAGTAAATAATTTGATATTTCTGAGCTTCTCTATAATAAAGGATGGCAAACATACACATATCCATATATATACATATGTATATATGCTATTTGTGTAGAAGAATTTTCAGTAAGATACTCTCTCCTATACCCTGTAGTTTGCTTCTTTTACTAAATAGCTTACACAGCATAGATACCGCAGAGTATGTGGTCAGTCTCCATTGCACTTTCTTTGGAACTAAAATTCAGTCAACAATTTATCAGTTATTTTTGCTGATGAGTGACTTATGGATGTAGCATTTTAGTGGTCCGGCAAAGCATATTCTTGTGGGGCTTTCATTCCTTAAGATTAACGACAACGTGAACACTTTGAGGGATGACGTATGGCACGAGTGTTTGTTTAGATCCTTGTGTACACGCATGATTTTTTGAAATTCAAGTATATGTCTTTTCAGTACACTGTGAAGTTAGAGCTCTAATTATCTTCCACTGAAACTTGAAAGACTAAACTCAGACTCACAGGGAATTTAATCTACACATTTCACCATCTTGGCATTCACTTTTCCATCAGAAAACCCTTATCACTATCTTGCAAGCTGTTCTGCTTCGTGTCCTGAACAAAGGCAGTGGGGCGGGTGGGAAGGATTCATTTTCCCATGGAGAGTAACTGCCGACCCTTCATACAGGACGATGACAGACCTATGATTGATGTCATGGATCAGCTAAGTTCTTCTATTCTCGAAAGTTTCATTCATGTAGCAGTTTCAGATTCGGTAAGTACACATTTGATCCTGATTCCTAACTGTTCTTAAGTACAAGCTCTGGATCTGTCTGACAAAGACAGACAAAGAAAAATGCTGTGGCAGAATGCTGGGGTTTTATGTCAGATTAATAAACTGACACAACAGTACTTATGAAAACAAGACAGGCTTTTCAGATACTAGCTGAGGAAACATCCAGATAAATTTCAAACAAAATTTGAGCCTCAGGAATATAGATAATATTTTGCAAACTGCAATTTCAAGAATAATTGCTCAGGATTCTTTAAGAAAGTTAGTTCTCTTTATTTATTATGCTTAACACTGTATGTAACTTATATATGGTGCCTTACAGTTTACAGCATGCTTTAACATTATCTTTTTCAACCCTCATAGGTACTAAACACAAAAATATTTAGGGGCAGCACCATAGTGACACAGAGAGAAGCATTAGGACTGGCACTTGACCCTACTTGGACTCTGACTGTAGGACAGCCTTATCTGCCATGCAAACAGATTCTTTCTTTTTCGAGAGCATATTGGCACACTTTAATTTCCTGAAAAAATTTGAAGGGAAATTGAAACTGATATTAACTATCTGATTATTTTTTTTCATCAGCATAGTGCAGTAAGGGGACCTGGATTAATTTCAGCTAAATAGTTGAAAAGAGGCAGTGCAGATCAGGGACCGCTTGCAGAATCCACATTGCTGATGCCTCTTGTATATTATTGTCAAATAGCTATAAACGAATACAAACATTTTTCACAAATAGCTATAAATGAATACAGAGCCTGAAGGTGTTTGTGAGCTTTTCATGGTCTTTTCTCTGAGACTGAGCACAGATCCTTACCTTTAGTGGCCCTGTCCTTGCTTACGGTCGTAGTAATAATGATCATTACTCAAACGAGTAAGCCCAGCAGCACAGACTTTCACAGTGATATTGAATAGTCCTTCTTTCCGAAATTCGATGTGTTTGAACATGGAATGGAAGAGATGAGTTTAATTGTTATATACACGTATCTTATTTGTCGGCAGGTTATATTTCGTTCATGTGATTTTGTTCTGTCTATCAGAATCAAAATCCTGAGCCAGGGGTAGCTAGAGCAGCCGTACCTCACTTAGGAAGATGCACAGAAAGGGGAGAAGAAGAATGTGCCTGCCTTGTTCCAGATGTTTCTACATTCCTTAGCTCACATAATTTACCTAAAAGATCAGGTGAGATTAGCATTCTGATTCCCAAGTCATAAATTCATGTCTCCCAGACAGAGACTCTGGGATGCTCAGGACTCTTCCCAGGTCATGAGCTCTGAGTGGGGGTGCTGTTGGAACCTCCTCTCTGACTCTGAAGCTCAAGATGTGCCCCCTTAAAGCCCGCTCACCATTGAGGCTGCTAGTGTGGCACCTGACCCGTGGGAACCTGTAGACCCATCAGATAGAACGGGTCATTTTAAATGCCCGACGGTCATAAAGGCAATCTTCTCTCCGGGCACAGCTGCCCAGATTATTTGAAATGTGGTCTTCCCCAAACTTTAATATTCTGGACTTAAAAGAGAATGACACATATGAACTTGCACGAGATATGCAGCAAAAAAGTTTTCAAACGTATTGGTTTTTTTGGCTTGATATCATAGGTCAAGAATAAGTAGGTGCCTTACCTCAAAACCATCAGTGAAATGCCCTTCATAAAAGGGACTGCATTCAGCCATCTCCCTAAATCAGAGGCAAGGTACTTTAATCTAAGTAGAGGTAAACAAGATTATGGCATTAAAAGGCCCACACTACCAAGACAGGGATTAAAAACACGTTTGTGAATCTTAGAAGTTAATAACTTTTAAGAATTTTCAATGGCAAATCCATGATCAAGTTTAACCCAGGCCGTATATTTTTCAATAAATATTCGGTGAGCAGTTGGGTGTACTAATGCACAGTGCTATGTGCCATTAAAACTGTTCAAAATATGACCTGTGTCCTTGAGCCCTGCACTTGAACTGCTTTCAGTCTTGCATCAGAAACAGCAGTGGCTACAAATGGGCATCCTATGTGGCAGGAGCAAGAGGGGTGTTTCAGATTCAAAGCTTGGCCCGTCGCGGGAGGTAATCAGGAAGAGCACTGTGGACGAAGGGGCATTTAGACCCAGCCGTGGTGGGGACGTGTAATTTGCAGTGCAGCATTGATTCATTGCCTACTTCTTGGACCCGCAGGCCACATTACCGCTGACCCACAGTGTGGATCTCCAGTGGTTGGTGGAGTGGAATGCAGTCCTGGTCAATAGCCATTACGATGTGAAGAGCCCTTCCCATGTCTGGATATTCGCTCAGTCTGTCAAAGACCCCTGGGTCCTCTGCCTCTTCAGTTTCCTCCGGCAGGAGAACTTGCCCAAACACTGCCCCACAGCCCTCAGCTACGCCTGGCCGTATGCCTTCACTCGGCTCCAGTCGGTCATGCCTCTGGTGGACCCAAAGTAAGAGAACTGTGTTTTCCTCTTTTGTTTATCATTTTTGCCCTCTTACATTTACATGTCATCTAAAAGATTGGCATATTATAATCCTCTCTGGTTTCCGCACTTGCTAATACAGAATTCTTTTTTTTTTTTTTTAATTTTTTTTTTCAACGTTTATTTATTTTTGGGACAGAGAGAGACAAAGCATGAACGGGGGAGGGGCAGAGAGAGAGGGAGACACAGAATCGGAAACAGGCTCCAGGCTCTGAGCCATCAGCCCAGAGCCTGACGCGGGGCTCGAACTCACGGACCGCGAGATCGTGACCTGGTTGAAGTCGGACGCTTAACCGACTGCGCCACCCAGGCGCCCCAATACAGAATTCTTAATATTGAATAAAAGCCAGTCAAAAACTCTTACCTAGCACTAGTTTGTTTGGGTTTTTTTTCCTTAATAATCCATATGATTGACTATAGACTGTCAGAAACTTAGTGGTGAAAACAGTCTTAAAGTTCTATTCAACTTCCCATCCAATAGAGACATTCCCTGTCCAGACAGTTCTTAACAGCATAGACAATCCTTGACGGGCAGTAGGTCAACTGTGTTTGGGCACTTCCTAGGGTCTTTATTTAACAAGTGATATTTAAAATGCAGAACTTAGTTTCACTCTTGTTTTCAACTCCGTACTTCCAGTAGCCCAATTAATGCCAAGAAAACCAGCACCGCCGGCAGTGGAGATAATTATGTTACCTTGTGGAGAAACTACCTTATTCTTTGTTTTGGAGTTGCAAAACCCAGTATTATGAGCCCGGGACACTTAAGAGCTTCCACTCCAGAAATAATGGCGACCACACCTGATGGTACAGTGAGCTACGATAACAAGGTGACGTGACATGCTTCAGAAGAATTATTCTGTAAGGTTTTTTTTTAGCTTGTTTGTCTAGAGTTCACAGTGCACGTCGCACTGTGCCTGCCATCTGGAGTATATGGGATCAGATTTTCATCCTACACATTTCTAAATTCCATTGAGCGTTGACGTGCATAATTTATTAGTCCTCCCTGACAAGTGGGGAACTGAAGATTAAGAGAAGTTAAGAAACTTGGTTAAGACCATAGAGTGCCCTGAGGTTTATTCATTTATTATGCCCTGAGGTTTGGTTCCTGCCCTGCATACCACATTTCTCTCACTCCTTGCTGAGTATTCTCCTTGAAACGATGCCTTCATTACATGATCTTGTTAAGAATGGGTTTGTAGATTTAATTTTAAAAAAAGACATAATAAAAGTATTCTTTAGGATTTGTGTCCCAGGTAAAAAAATGCATTCATGGTGCTGTATTAAAATTTATGCCTGTCTTTGTTTTTTTTCTCTCTGAAATGATGGCAGTGCTTTGGGACGTGGTTTAGTACTTTGAAACTGTTATAATGGAATCATCCTTTGATTAAAGGAAGCATCGGTTATCATGTTACCTCTTTTTCACTTTTAATCAACTTGTTTCAGGCCATAGGCACCCCATCGGTGGGAGTTCTGTTAAAGCAGTTGGTGCCTTTGATGAGACTAGAGGGCATTGAGATCACAGAGTCCTTAGTTTTAGGATTTGGAAGAACAAATTCCCTTGTTTTCAGGTACGGTAGTCTCAATGAGTTGCTCTAAATTCGTTCCTACTGCTGTTGTCGTAGTTCCTGTTTTTAACTCAAGTTTGAGTCTGCGTGTTGGCATGTGCCTGGGGGGGTTTATAGGCTTTGTGCCATTTCCTTTGTGTCCTCGTGGTTTGACGTGCATGTAGCCAGCGTTTCTCACCGCCGCCTCGCTTTTCCCCTTTCGCCTTTGCAGCTTTGATTTTCCATCTCAGATTTTATCTCGTTTGCAAGATTGGTTTTAGATAGCTGTAAGTGAAGGTAATTCAGTGTCCCATCGCCAGAGAGCCAGACTGTTCAGAGGCTTTCATGTCAAAACAATGAGGTCTGCTCATCAGCCATTTATGCAACAGATCTCAAAGGCTAAGCACTGATAGAACTCTTTCAAGGGTATTCTGTTACACTAGTCGATCTTTTCAGAAGGTGCTTTATCTGCCTTAATAGAACCATCATATCTCGGATTCTTGGCTCATTTCACACCTTTAATCAAATAACCGTTCCATCTGAGGCAGTGTCAAAGCCTTTTGAAAGAGTCATCATAAAATATTAGTTCAGGCTGTCTCTGGTGACTTGAGCTAAGCATATAAGCACCAGTAAAATTCCCAAGTTTTTTATGTAGAGAGAAAAGGGAAAGCTCTAAGCATCTGCCAGAGACCCTATTTGAAAACTAAAGATTAATGAGACATTTTAGAGGCAATTGGAAAAAAATCTGTTACGTTGTTCATGTGTAGAGTTAGATTTTATTCTCATAAAAAGTAATTGTGAGTTCTGATACTGGAGTGTCAGCTCACCAGTGTTTTTACTACTTACTAGTTAACTAGTTAAGACAAAGAATCACGTAGATATACTACAAGAAGATAAGAAAACAATTCCTGGAATAACCTAACATTCTTTCCCAAAGAACCTAAGAAACTAACATTCTTTCCCAAGGACATATGTTCTCGTACATCTTGCCCTCTCAGTATTCCTAGGGGTGGGTAAGATTGTGCAATTTATTAGCCACGTGGGTCCGGAAAACTTAATGTCTCTGGGCCTCAGTTCCCTTACCTGTAAAACTGTTATAATAAATAAAAATGAAGTATATCTATCTAATAAAAAACGAAAAATTGTTATAATTATAAAATCTATCTTACATATTTACTGAGAGGATTAAATGTAAAAATGTACGTAATAAATATTCAGTAAATGGTTGCAGTTGAAGGAGGTCATTAATATTATTTCCATTTCTTTGATGAAGAAATTTCTCTAGCATCTGTGCTAGAGAAATCTGAAATGGAGTCCAAGTGTTCTGTCTCTCAGCACAGAATGCCGCAAAGTTTACCTTCCTAACTTTGGATTTCCCTGGAGGATGATGTCTAAGAGCACAAATTATTTACATTTACAAATGTAAAAATGTACGTAATAAATATTCAGTAAATGGTTGCAGTTGAAGGAGGTCATTAATATTATTTCCATTTCTTTGATGAAGAAATTTCTCTAGCATCTGTGCTAGAGAAATCTGAAATGGAGTCCAAGTGTTCTGTCTCTCAGCACAGAATGCCGCAAAGTTTACCTTCCTAACTTTGGATTTCCCTGGAGGATGATGTCTAAGAGCACAAATTATTTACATTTACAAATGTAAAAATGTACGTAATAAATATTCAGTAAATGGTTGCAGTTGAAGGAGGTCATTAATATTATTTCCATTTCTTTGATGAAGAAATTTCTCTAGCATCTGTGCTAGAGAAATCTGAAATGGAGTCCAAGTGTTCTGTCTCTCAGCACAGAATGCCGCAAAGTTTACCTTCCTAACTTTGGATTTCCCTGGAGGATGATGTCTAAGAGCACAAATTATTTACATTTACAAATGTAAAAATGTACGTAATAAATATTCAGTAAATGGTTGCAGTTGAAGGAGGTCATTAATATTATTTCCATTTCTTTGATGAAGAAATTTCTCTAGCATCTGTGCTAGAGAAATCTGAAATGGAGTCCAAGTGTTCTGTCTCTCAGCACAGAATGCCGCAAAGTTTACCTTCCTGACTTTGGATTTCCCTGGAGGATGATGTCTAAGAGCACAAATTATCCCACCGGAAGACTGCAGAATATTGCAAGGTGTTCAGGCATCGAACAGACAGACTATACACAAAATACCTAGCCACAGGCTAGCTCTTCTAATTTGTCTGTCTTGACATAGCAGTTCAGAAGTTATTTCCCAAAGAACACAAATAATTAGTTGAGAACTGGAGATCGTGGGGATGGGTGAAAGATGAAAATGTCTTCTGTGAAGGACTCGATTTTATCTTCATCCCCACTGCCTGTAGTAAAGTGCTTTGAATGTAATCACCACTTGTAATACATTGTTTGTTTAACTGTTTAGAGGGGGATTTTCAACATCAGGGTCTCCAGAACAGTAAATCAGAATCAAGTCAACAGACATGCATTGAGCCCAAATTATATACATAACACTGGGATAAAGACCAGTAACACAAAGTACAGGCCAACACCTAGTTCCAGTTCCCCACGTGACTAAGAAACGGAAAGGCCAGGTGGCGGTTGATGTCAGAAGCAAAATGAGAAAAGAACATGGTTTAGGACTAAATGCATGTATTTGGTGATAAACTTGGTGTCGATAATAGTGAATTTCAAATGCCAACCTTTATCTCCATAGAGAGTTGGTGGAAGAACTCCATCCATTAATGAAAGAAGCCCTGGAACGAAGACCAGAGGTAATATTTTTATTTTAAGTACTTAATACCTCCGTTCATGTGGTCAACGTTATAAATTTAGATCGTACTTAATGGTTTCCCCTAAAAAAAAAAAAAATACAAACACCCAGCCTGCTTTTAATAGTGAATCTTAATATTTTAACTTCTGTTATTTTTAGTATTGTTCAGTATTTGAATATTTAGCATAATACGGTTCCTCTGTTAAAAGATTCTGTGTTCTAAACTCATGAAGGCAAACAATCTAAATGGTCATGTGCATGTTAAAATACTACATTCTTTTGTAGGAGGTTTGAGTTGATTGAATGTTTTTGTTGGTTTGCTTATTTTTTACGAGGAGTTGAATGGTCAAGAATATTATTTGTTTGGGGCGCCTGGGTGGCTCAGTCGGTTAAGCATCTGACTTCAGCTCAGGTCACGATTTCGCGGTCCGTGAGTTCTAGCCCCGCGTCGGGCTCTGGGCTGATGGCTCAGAGCCTGGAGCCTGCTTCCGATTCTGTGTCTCCCTCTCTCTCTGCCCCTTCCCCGTTCATGCTCTGTCTCTCTCTGTCTCAAAAATAAATAAACGTTAAAAAAAATTTTTTTTTTTAAAAAAAGAATATTATTTGTTTGATCTGGCATAGGAAGGATTTTCTTCAAAATTATCTTTCCTGAAGTGAACTCTGGAAAGGACAAATTTATACACAGCAGGATAAAAAAAAAAAAGAAGAAGATGGAAAAAGAAGCTTCCCATATAGTAGATAAGATACAAGAAGTAGCAAAAATTTTAGCAGTGTGACTTAGAATGACCAGAATTGGTGGGATTCTTCGTGTCCACTAGCCCTTTCTTGTTTCCATGCCTCTGTCTTTCCATAGATGCCAGAAGCATCTAGTAACTGAGGCTGGTTAGTTCTCAACGTTGCCACCTTATAAATATTTACTGACCCACTTAGGATCTGTTTCTTTTATAGCCTATAATAGCAAGATTTTCTCTAAGGATCTGGAAGAAAGAAAAACACCCTTGTCTTTTGTGTTTAGAAAATTGAAAACCCAGGGGCACCTGGGTGGCTCAGTCAGTTAAGCATCTGACTTCGACTCAGGTCATGATTTCAGTTTGTGGGTTCAAGCCCACATCGGGGTCTGTGCCAACAGCTCGGAGCCTGGAGCCTGCTTTGGATACTGTGTCTGCCTCTCTCTCTGCGCCTCCCCAGCTTGTACCCTCTTTCTCTCTCAAAAATATGAAAAGTCATGTCTAGATTATGCCTTTCTTTAATACAGTTTCTCAAAGCAAAGCTATTGTTTTACCTACGTTCATAAATGGTATTACCTTTTTCTACACAGAACAAAAAACGCCGAGAACGGCGGGATTTGTTAAGGCTACAACTACTTCGAATTTTCGAGCTGCTGGCTGATGCTGGCGTCATAAGTGACAGGTAAAGTTAAGGTTCTAATGAGTTGATCTCTCCTCACCAAACTGGTCTTTTTGTCTTTTTTTTCTTTCTGTCTGTCTTTCTTTCTTTTGTTTTTTTTTAATATGTTACCTTTAACTTTTACTCAGAAACGTCCAAAAAAGCGTATTGTTGTTTTTGTGCATATTCGATTTATACTGCCCGTAGGTCAAGAACAAATTTAGTGTGTGAGTTCTGACAGTGAATCTTATTTTCCATGAAGCATGTACTACTTTGATGTAAAGACCAGTCATCTGAAAGCTTTATTTCTTTTTTATTATTCCAGCACAAATGGAGCCTTGGAACGGGATACGTTAGCCCTTGGAGCTTTGTTCTTAGAATATGTGGACCTGACCCGCATGCTTCTAGAAGCCGAAAATGATAAAGAAGTTGAAATTCTTAAAGATATCCGGGCACATTTTAGTGCGATGGTCGCCAACTTGATTCAGTGTGTTCCAGGTACAGGGATGCATCACTGCGGATTTCCTTTCATGCCTGACAGACCGTTTGTGTTTCTCATTACTGGGCTTTTCCTCTTTAATCCTACTGGCCTGTGTGCAGGTCTTAGATGGGATCGTTCATTTACTTTGAAATACTTGGAAATACACATGAGAACAGATTGTGGTAATTCAGCACAGAGTTGGAAAGGGAACAATAGGAATGAAATTTGGCTTTGTTCTTGTCATTATTTCTATTCTTTGTTTTGGTTCCCATCTAAAAATGAATCTATGTAATTCATAGGAAGGAAATAATTCAGGGGGAGCATTCACAAGGGCTTCATTTCTTCTTCTTATTGTGCTAACCTGTGAACATGTGATCCGTCTCCACAGTATGCCTTCTCTTCACTCTCCGATTCTATACAGCTAATAAATTAGATTATTGAGAGGTTTTTGCACAGAGCAAACTGTGGGTATGGGTATGAAAACTTTTCATCTAATAAAAGCATGGAGAATAAAAGTAGCTGGCCAGTTTGGTGTAAAAATTAATTGCTGTAATTAAAAGTTGTGACATATGGAGCGCCTGGGTGGCTCAGTCAGTTAAGCGACCGACTTTTGATTTTGGCTCCGGTCATGATCTCATGACTTGTGAGTTCGAGCCCCACATTGGGCTCTGCTCTGACAGTGCAGAGTCTGCTTGGGATTCTCTCTCTCCCTTTCTCTCTGCCCCTCCCCTGCTTGCATGCTCGCTCTCTCTCTCTCTCTCTCTCTCCCTCCCTCTCTCGAAATGAATAAACTTAAAAAAAAAAAAAGTTTTGACATAATTACAAAAAGCCACAACTCAACTGTTTCTACCTTATCATTGTTTTGAGATTGTAAAACCTTTTTCTTGCCAATGTTCCTCATCTTAGATGACCCTAAATTAAGATTTCAGTTGACTTCTTCCGTTAAAATACGTTTGTTTAAAATAGACAGGGGGCGCCTGGGTGGCCCAGTCGGTTAAGCGTCCGACTTCAGCCAGGTCACGATCTCACGGTCCGTGAGTTCGAGCCCCGCGTCAGGCTCTGGGCTGATGGCTCAGAGCCTGGAGCCTGTTTCCCATTCTGTGTCTCCCTCTCTCTCTGCCCCTCCCCCGTTCATGCTCTGTCTCTCTCTGTCCCAAAGATAAATAAACGTTGAAAAAAAAAAATTTAAAATAGACAGTATATACATTGTATTTCACAGGCAGCAGCAGTTGAGAGGATGTTTGATATGTAATCAGTAACTGAGTGGAAGGGGTTGCAGTTTTGCTAGACATTGATTAGAAAGCAGGGTCTGTGAGTCCACTTTTTTCCTCTGCTTCCCGCTCTGGACAAGGTGCCATTGACTCCAGTGTGAGGAACAGGAAGACCACACATGTAGAGAGAAAATGAGGCTTGACTTCTTAAATCCATGTTTCATTACAGAAGACTCAAGTTAGGAAATGAAATTACTGCTTTCCTCAGAACATAGGAATCATGTATAATAGTGACATAAAGTGTATTCACTATACTTTTCAGTCAAGCCGACTCCTAACTCTGTTTTTCTCTCCAGTTCACCACCGAAGATTTCTGTTCCCCCAGCAAAGCCTGAGGCATCATCTTTTCATCTTGTTTAGCCAGTGGGCAGGACCCTTCAGCATTATGTTCACCCCTCTCGACCGCTACAGTGATAGAAATCATCAAATCACACGATACCAGTATTGCGCATTAAAGGTAGGGCACCTTTGTCTCAGTGGATGACTTACGTTGGCCCGATGGTCTCTTTCCCCATAGATAGATGGCTGTGTAAATATGTAAATACTCCAGTTGGTTTCTCAGCTGGGTTGAGGTTTGGGTTTCAAAATACAAAACTTGTCCCAGCTCTTACTTTTATCTAGTGTATGAGAACCACATGGATTTGCTTATTTACCCTGTTAGTAGCTGTCTTGTCCATTAACATACAACCTAAAAAAGATATATATGTTACCTCAAGTTCAGAACCTACCAAGAGCCACATTCCCTTTTTAGTCTTCCATTTTGAAACACTTCCAAAAATAAATTTCCACACTACTAACTGTTTCAAAACTTCAGAAGCATGATTCCTTGCAGCCTAATTACATTTAGAAAACTGTGTTTCAATTCTGTCATATATATGGAAGTTTGATCACGTACCAGTTGACTTTTGCCTCAGTGGAGCTAGCTGATTTAAACCATGGCCCTCATAGTCATTTGGACCTAGTAATTACAAAGTTAATCATTCTTACATTCCCTTGCTTCCTCTCCTTCTCTGAGTAACTAAATTTATATTCTTAATTTTTTTCCTTTGATTAAGAATCATGTTATTTATTTCCACATTTTTCATAGTTTGCCAATTTAGTACATTGGTTAAATATTTGTCATCAAAGCAAAATTTGAAAAGCTGTATTTACCTTATAAGCAGAATTTATTCACTTGAAATCACGGAAGGTAAGGAAAAATACTGCGAAATGGCCATTTTGTTTTGAGTATCTTACTCTTTTGTTGTAAAGATTTGTTTAATCATAAAATTATATGTCCGTGGAGTTAAATTTATGGCTTTTAATTCTTATTTAAAAATCCAAAATTGGGAATCTGGTCCTTCTTATTGAATCTAGTAAGGAATACTTTAAAATATTATGGTAATAACTGCTTTAAAAGACCCTCATCACCTATAAATCTGGTAGTTACATTTTGTTAAGTCACTTGCGTGTTATTAGATCATTCCAAGTTTCATGCACACATTTGGTTGTTTTGTTATCAGGCAATGTCAGCAGTGTTGTGTTGCGGCCCTGTGTTTGACAATGTGGGCCTTTCCCCCGATGGCTACCTATATAAGTGGCTTGACAACATTCTGGCTTGTCAAGATTTACGAGTAAGTATTAGCCAAAAATACATTGCTTTTAAATGTCTTAGGTGTTCTACCTGATCAGGTTACTAGAGTGTAGAAGCATTGTTCACAGCACAATCTCTGCATGTATCAGCCACAGAAGTATAGGTTTTTGTGTTATTCATATTACACTATGATGCATCAGAATTAAAAAAAAAAAAAAGTATTCACCAAAGTTGACTATAAACTGGGCCCTAAAACAAGTTTCTGTGAAGTTCATAGGATTGAAATGACACAGACTATTTCTCTAATCACAGTGATAATAAGCTAGTAATCAATAATAAAAATATAATTAAAAAACACCCTTCCAGATAACTAGTGAGTCAAAGAACAAATTACAATAGAAACTAAAAAATATCTTTAACTGAAGAATAACAAAAATAATATATACTAAACTTGTGGGCTGTAAATAAAGCTGTGCTTAGAATGAAATGTATAGCCTTAAGTATATATTTGACAAAGAAAAAAAAGGCTGATAACCAATGACCTAAGCATCCATCTAAAGACGTTATAAAAAGAATAGCATATTAAACTGAAAACAAGTGCAATGAAGGGAATAATGGAGATGAAAGCACAAATTAATGAAAGAGAAAAAATAGAAATGATAATTTAAGCCAAAAGTTGAATTTATTACGACTAATAAAATTAATTCCTGGCAAGTCTGATCAAGAAAGAGAGAAGGCACATGTCTCACTAACATCAGAAATATTAAGGGGACATCCCTACAAATGGTAGATGTTGAAAATAAAAGGGAATATATGAACATTTTGTGCCAATAAACCTGAAAATTTAAATAAAATAGACAAATTCCCAACAAAAACACAACCCTAGAAGAAAAGAAAAATCTGAATAGTCATTTAAGTAATAAACATGAGCAAGAAATTTTGGTAGCGTCTCTCAACAAGCAGACTGAAACACACCTAAGATCTAACTTCCTTTGATTTTGTTCTGGTTTCTTTTTAATATTTTTATTTTTTATTTTATTTTATTAATTATTTTTCTTCCTCAAAAATGAAAAGATGAAGGAATTCAGCCTAAAAGTAAGAACAGGAAGAAATGATGGCCAGGGATTTAATCAACACAGATAAAATTAAGATGTCTGAACTAGAATTTAAAACCACAATTATAAGAATACTAGCTGGGGTTGAAAAAAAGCATAGAAGACACCAGAGAATCCCTTTCTGCAGAGATAAAAGAATTAAAATGTAATCAGGCCAAAATTAAAAATGCTACAACCAACATACAATCTCGAATGGATGCCATGATGGTTAGGATGGATGAAGCAGAGCAGCAAATCAATGATATAGAATTTATAAGTAATAAAGAAATTTTATCTGTAATTCAAAGTCTTCTCACAAGGAAAACTTTGGATAGCTTTACTGATGAATTTAACATTTAAGGAACAAATTGCGTTGATTATATACAAAATCCTTAGAGAGAAAACAGCTCAAGAGGAAATATTTTATGAGACCAGCATAACCTTGATACTAAAACCTGCCAGGGATTTAACAGGATAAAAAAAAATTAACAGGCAATTTTATTCAGGAGTATAGATACAAAAATGTAAACAAAATATAAGAAAATCAAATTTAGTGATGTATAAAAAGACGATTCATCATGATCAAATTGGCATTTTTTCAGAACTGCAAGATTGGTTCAATATTCAAATATCCATCAACTCCTTAGTATGTTAATTATATTAATAGAGTCTCAAGAAGGAAATACACAAACATCTCAATAGAAGCAGAAAAAGCATTTAATAAAATTCTACATTTATTTATGAGAGAAACTCCTATCAAAATTAAGAATAAAAAGAACATTCTTAGTTTGATAAAGGGTGTCTGAGAAAAACCTATAATAAAAATCATACCATATAGTGAATATTGAAAGTATTCTCTGAGATTAGAATGCTCAGAACAGGCTGCTGTGAACAGGCTAGCCACAGAGTGAAAGATGTTTGCAACATAAAACCAACACTTCTTATCTGGAGTATATTAAGGATCCCTACAGATAATTAGATAAAGACATTCATAGAAAAATGAGCAAGTGACTTAAAGAAATTTACAAAAGAGGTTATTTGGCCAATAAACATAAGAAAAGTTTCTCAAGCTCATTAGTAATTAGAGAGATGCAAACTAACCACAGGAGATGCTACCTCAAATCCACCAGAATGGTGAAAACTGAAAAGATTGACAATGTTGATGAGGAAATAGAACAACAGGAACTCTCACACAATGCTACAGAGAGTAGAAATCCACATAACCACCTCGGAAACCTGATTGTCATTATATACTAAAGTTGAACATAGTATGCCCTAAAACCCAGCAGTTTTACTCAAATATATATTTTATAAAATAAGTTTCCAGTACGTGCAACATATGACATGTACAAAATTATTCAAAGCAGTATTATGAAGGCAAAAGCTGGAAACAACCCAGATGTCTGTCAATATAGAATGAATACATTGTGAAGTAAAGATATATTAGAATGTAACAGTGAAAATGAGTGAATATAGATGCTTCTCAAACATGAGTTGTGTTCAAGAAAACACACAAAATTATAGGCAATATAATTCCATTTGCATAGAGTTCAAAACAGCCCAAACTAACCAACACTTGTTGAAGTCAGAATAGTGGTTACTTTGGAAAAGAAGAGAGAGGCTAGTGATTAGGACAATGCATAAGGCAGGCTTCCGTGGTGCAGGAAATCAATCTGGTGTTCTACTTCCTGTGTTCACTTTGGTGTGTTCGGTTACAGTAACTCATCATTTACTTATGAACTAATTGTATACTATGTATCTTATACTTCGATATAAAGTTTCTAAAGCTCAATTAAAAACTTGCTGATTTTCTTTCAAGTCGAACCAACTTTTTAATGAAATGGTATTTTTAAGTCCTTTTTAATAGTGTCATTAACTTTTATCTGCTGCTAATTACTAAAGCCTGTGGGGAACTAGGTTGATGATGTTCAACCATCCAACTAGAATATTACTCCCATCTTAGCCCACACCCTGTGGTTAGAAAAAAAAAAACAAAAACCCAGAATCTTTTCTTATCCCCCTCGTTGCAACTGGCAAGAGAAGGAAACAGAAGGAAACAGGAAAATGTTACTTTCTTAGGGGAATATGGCCTCCACGCACTAGGCTTCTCATGGACAGGTGTGACCATCCAGTATTTGACAGTAGCTTCCAGAACCGTCAATAAAGGATCTCATTAATTCTATCTAGTATGATGATTGTTTCATATGAAAGTCTCTGATTTAGAAGAGTTTATTAATACTACATTTCTTTTTAAAATATTGCCAGCTAAATTTTACATGGTATATTTAGTAATCAAGCCCCATAAACATATTCTGATTTTTTTCCTCAAAAGACTTGCATGCATAAAGGCCATCCTTTTGTATATTTAATTTTCAACCAAATACATGTACTTTTCAAAAATATTTTAAATACAATGAAGAAACATTGCCAACAGTCTTCATTATCTTTTCAGAATTAAAAATCAAGAATGAGTGGACCCTGTCTGACGGATTTACACAGAGTCAAATTTGGTTTATACATATATTTCAATATTCAGTTGCAACATTGCATCCTCTTAAAGTAAAATATATGGAATAAAAATTAAGATAAAGGGACTCCTGGCTGGTTCAGTCTGTAGAGCGCACAACTCTTGATCTCGGGGTTGTAAGTTTGAGCCCCACGTTGGGTGTAGAGATTACTTAAAAATAAAGTCTTTAAAAGAAAACTAAGATGAATACACAGTCTCCACTTTCATGTTACCCACTTTATATTGGGCAGACATGATTTTGTTTCTTTCTCTGGAATAATCTTTCACTAGACATGAATAATTGCTTTTCTCCATGTATTCAGGTTCATCAGCTTGGCTGTGAAGTTGTCGTCTTGCTATTGGAACTTAATCCTGACCAAATCAATCTTTTTAATTGGGCGATTGACCGATGCTACACAGGTTCCTACCAGCTTGCATCCGGCTGCTTCAAAGCCATCGCAACTGTGTGTGGAAGCAGGTATGTATGTGGTCTTGGAAGTGAAAGGTACGGTCAGTGGCAAGTACAATGAAGGTTGTTCTCCATGATGATGAACACGTGAGAGCAGTAAGTTCTAAGGAAATACAAAATGGCCAATATTTCCCCAGTAGATAGTCCGCTCCCTTTAAGTCTGCAGCTACATTGACTTTTCTCATCCTCCAGAAGAGTGATTTGGAGTGGTACCATCCATCTTTTTAATTGCCTGGAAATTCACAGTGAAGCATGAGAACAAAATTTGAAAATGAAAAACAAGATACATTAAAGGAATTTCTAGAAATGTTTGTGACAGATGTGAACTATAAGCCCTTCAGCCATCCTGAGACCAAACTAAATCCAGGAAGCAACCTTAAAATGTTATCTCTCTCTTGGCCAGGACTTCAGAAAGGAAGAAAAAAGAAAATGTGACACCGTGGGTTCCTTAGATTACACTTGTAAAACCACCCTCCTTAGTTATATAAATTAGTCCCTCAGTGAAGTTGTTCAGCACTGTAATTTACTGAGTGAAATAATTTCACTATTTCATTGAAACAATTTCATAGCTAAGATGAAAGGGTTAATGAAGACCACAAAGTGCATAGCTATTCCCAAGGAAGAGCTTATGTGTTAGAAACTGAGAGATGGCAGCTCAAGTTTATTTTTGAAAAGACTCGTATAGACTATCGACTTCCCTTCTTAATTAAATGTTGCATTTTAAATAACTATCTTGAGCTACCAGATGAAGGGAATAAAAGTGAATTAGTTTCAAATTCTGACCTAGTACAACCTATTCTGTTCTAAATTAATAAGAACAGAATATTAGAGACATCTACTTTCAATAAACCTTAAAATGGACATGCTATTTAAAGAGAGAGGTGTCTCTTTATATTTTTATCTTTCATTTATAAAGATAGTAGATAATATTTCACACCTAAAGCTTTCATTTTCTATAAACTTAGTAGTAGAATGTTTATTATATACTTTAATCTCTATAAAAGTTACAGCAGATGAATTGAATCTAAGCTGCCTGGTTGGATATCATTTTACTTTGCTCTGTTAACATTATGAAATAATACTTACTCCTATAGAATATTACCAAAACAGCACTTTTTTGCCAAAAAAAAAATCTTTTTCCAGAGTGTGCTTTTATTTTCAGATATTTTGACATTCTAAAAATAAATTTTTATTCACATGACTCTTTGATTTTGAAAATATATTTAGAAAAAAAAAGAAAATATATTTAGAATATGACTTGGACCATAGATCCCTTTGACAAAAATGAAAATAATAAGAGTTACCTCTCTTTGCTGCCTTTCTCCCAGTGAACTGGATTTGAACCATCCTAGTCAAATTTGTTTCATTGCATGGCCATCTCATAAAATATTATACTGCATTCCTCTGAATGAGTCTAGGTATTTTTCCTTAAGGAACACAAACAAATATCTATGAATTTAGCAGAATAATCTCGATTTCAGTAATACCTCCAGTCACAAAAATATTAGATTGTATAACTCTCCATTTTAGATTTTTTAAGATCTCCTTCTGAACTATTCTGCTCTCTTAGACAAACTTTGCGTATCAGCTTACATTTATGACACTCATCTATCCTGCAGGGAAGTTTGAGGACTGGGCAGCTCCATGGCCTCAGCCTGTTGGCCAAGAAGGTAGCCAACCCTTGTGCCATTTGTCACCATGGGGCACGTTCAAAATTTAAAATTTCAGCTGTGACTTAAATTTGTTCTCTCTCCCCATAAATTCTCAGTCTGCATAGTCTAGATAAGCCTCTAGATTTGTTTGGACATCTTAAGTTTTGCACTTAGGTTTTCAGTACTTTTTTTGAAACCAATTCTAATGTTTTAGCTTTTGCTTTGTTTTCTGCAAGTTTGCCTCTAAAAACACTAAATATCATATGTTATGAAATAATACGTTCCTAAAAAGTCATACATAAAGTGGGTCATATTTTAACCTTCACAAACAAATTACCTGTACAGTAATTCCTACAAGACGTATTCTAAAGCAAAGAATCTTTCTTGTCAAGAATTACCTCCTCCTTTTCAAATAGAAATGAGCATATGCTGGATTTATTTTTATAGGAATGTGACAGTTTATAAGCAGACTCATTTACTAAGGAACAATATACAATTGACTATAAAATACCTAATAACCTCAAAGATTGAACATTTTTTAAAAATGCTCTTGATTAAAATTTTCTTTGGTTTTAGAAGAGGGAATTAGCCATTTTGCGTAGTTATTATGTCGATCCCTTTATTCATCAGCTGTGATAATGGAAAAATATTTCTTCACATTATTTCTTTTCTATCTATAGAGGACTCGTGTGTGTGTGTGTGTGTATGCGTGTGCGCATGTACATATGTTGTGAACTGGCTGGAATCTTATTCAAAACTGAAACGGTAACTATAATTTTGATATATCTAGTGATATTGAGAGATTTAGAAGTCAGCATGGATCTTGAATAGGACCAGGAGAAGTGAGGATAAAAGTAGAAAGTGATGGTAGACCTGATAATATTAATTCTGGAGAATTTTTTATAAAATATGTTTTATATTTGATTAAAAATGATTAAATGCCGCTCAGTACTATAATTTAGCACCAAAGAAAAGAGAAAATGCTGTCAGGCAGCATTAATTCAAATAACTATTTGACTTCTGTGTGTGTTCTTATTAATTTCCCCACAACTCCAAATTATATCAGTACGGAACAGAGAAAGAAATTGAGAATGAGATTAAATGGCTTTCTAACGTTCTAAATCAAAGTAAATAGTATGCTTTAGATTAAAAGTGGAGGTCATTTCCAGTTACTAGCTTAACTCAATGAAATTCTCTTCACTTTTAATTAAATACTGGTTGAAGGGTTCTATTGTTTTTACTCTTACCATCCAACATACTCCTAAAATATATTTAGTAAGTGTTTTAGAATCATGTAGAAGGTCAAAATTTTAATTTATAAAGAATTTTGTTGGGTTTATTTTTGGAGGTGGTTTTGGTTTCCAATGCTGTTTGTACGTCTGTTTTGCCTGTAACTTTTCATCAACCTTTCCTAATTTAAATCAGGCTTGGCGAACTTCAATTATTAAAAGTAAATGTCTCACGTGTCTTAAGGGAATATCATCTATTACCAAGGAAGACAAGGGAAGCTTATGGGTCATGAATCCCAGTCACGCTCCCTGGCTGGTGATGCAAAAGCTTGTTTGGTTGTGTCAGCAGCTAGAGTATTTCAAGAGAACAGAGAGTTTAGGAATTTGGACTCAGGAAATGTGCTGTCTTGAGTTTGAATTCTAGCTCTGCCTCCAATCAAGCTGTGTGCTCCTGAGCAAGTTACTACAAATGCTTACTCATTTGTAAAATGGGAACAATAGCACAGTTGGGGTAAAGATTAAATAAAACCAATCTTTTATTTATTTTTTTAACATGGTAGATGCTAGCCTCGGTAATTGTGACCATGAAAGAAATGCATGCGGTGTGCTTACTGCTGTATTTTAAAACAATGAAAAACAACCTAAAGACTGTTAATAGGGGAATGAGTAAATAAATTACAGTGTATCTGATCAACTCCTTACACATAGATCTGTATATCTGAGCATAAGAGATGTTTGTGAAGTTCAAAACCAATCGCTTGACCTATGGCCTAGCACATAGCAAGCACTCTGTTAACACTCTGATTATTCAATAGCTATTGGAAGCAGAAAGCTATGATATAATCCCCTCCACTAACTCATAAAATGTGTCTCTCTCCAGAATACCTCAAAGTTATCCGGAACTTTGTCATTTAGTCCTACATAAGCCAGAACTGGTGGCTGGTTCCCAAATTCTTCAAAATCTCCTCTCTTCTAGATTGGGGGGGGGGGGGAGGGGGGAGGGGCTGGAGAAACAGTTTTATTTTTTGGATCACTTTCTGAACAATATCGCCTTTCATATTTATTTTACAACTTGATTTTTATTCCAAATGACCACAGCTGTCTTTTTCTTTTACCTTTCCACTGCCTTTGTTGAATAATTTAATAGTGAAAGCCTGTTTTAAAGTTTATTTATTTATTTTGAGAGAGAGGGAGTGTGTGTGTGTGTGTGTGTGTGTGTGTGCGCGCGCATGTGCCTGTGTCAGTAGCAGAAGGGCAGAGAGTGAGAATCCCAAGCAGGTTCTGCGCTGTCAGCCCGGAGTCCAACATGGGGCTCAATCTACTGAACCATGACATCATAACCTGAGCCGAGATCAAGAGTCGGACACTTAACCAAAATAGCCCTTAAGACTATTTTAAACATTTAAGTACAAATGTTTTATTTGTCCTCCTTCACTCATTTGAGATGTCTCTAATTTTTTCTATCCCTAGGTTTCTTTCATTTTCTATATGTGTTATTTCTTTCAATGTTGTTTTCCATACGTTCCATAGCTCAGCCCTAAGCAGTTAATTGAATGCCCTGAGTACATGGTCAAGTGCATAGCCCTGCGTAGGAGGGAGGCTTTCCCTTCCCTTTTCCTGCCTTTAAATCCCCAATGATCCAGCAATATTATCCAGTATTATTTTATATAAAGATGCATATATGTTAAATCTTAGTATCAGGGGCAGCAATATAGGTAAGACATCTCTGCCACTGTGGGGCTCACAGAGCTTTCTTTCTAGTTTCATAGCTCCAGATCTTGTAGTTTGTTAGAACTCCAAATGAAATGTGCAATTGGAGGCTGTCTCGGAGGCTGATAGCATTGTGGATAAGTTAATTCTTTGGAGTCAGACTTATCCAGGATGCAGTCTGGGCCCCACCACTTGTACATGAACTTGGGCAAGTGCTTAACTTCTCCAAGCCTCACAGGCTTGTTGTGAAGATTAAGTAGCAAATCTAGGTAAAGGCCTTGGCAGAGTAACCAGCACAGAGCAGGCAGGTCACAACATAAATGTTACTCATCGTTCTTCGTTGTCCTCACCACCATCGTGTGGGAGGCTTTCCCCAGTTTCTCATCTGACAAACCAACCTCATGCTTTTTGTGTTTATTTAAAAATAACAGTTCTAGGGACACCTGGGTGGCTCAGTCAGTTAAGTATCTGACTCTGCATTTCGGCTCAGGTCACGATCTCACGGTTCGTGAGGTCGAGCCCCACATTGGGCTCTGCACTGACAGCAAGGAACCTGCTTGGGATTCTCTCCCTCTCTCTCTGTCCCTCCCACACTCATTCTCTCTCTCTCTTTCTCTCTCAAAATAAAAAATAAATACATAAATAAGATTTTTAAAATAAATAAAAATACAAGTTCTAGAAAAGTAATCACTTTGGAGTGCAAATTAGTAAGGCCATTTGGGGGGCAATATGGCAATATCTGCTATCATTTTAAATGTTCCCTTTGATCCTGCATTACCTCTTCTAGAAATCTGTTCTAAAGAAATACTTGCACATTTGGAGTCTGTGACATTATAACAGCGAAAAAATGAAAATAACCTTGAAGGGTCTGTTAATGCGTGTCAAAGGTTGGATTCCTCAGGAAACAGACTCTGAGGTGAAGATGTGAGTGTAGGACATTTATTAGGGAATGCCCTTGGAATCAAAATCTATGGGGAAATGAAGGAAGTAGGCCTGGGCAGAGGAAAAGAGACCTCAGCCAGTCCCACAGGGGCTGCTGCTGGGAATTGGCACAAACTTGGCCTAGGCAGACCTCTTTGGCTGAAGGCAGTTCAGCCCAATATCTCAACCTCCAGTGCTAGTTGGAAGATTGAACGCCTCAGTCCTGAAAGGGGGATCGAGGTGGCAAACCACGGCATCCACGGCGAGATTGGTTACTGATGGTATGACCATACTACGGAATCCTGGGCAGCTGTTAAGTAGACTGAGATAAGCCTCATTCACGGAAAAAGTTAATCTCCAAATAATACACATAGGTAATATAATCACATTTATGTTTAAAATCCTGTGTAATGGGGAGGGGTACTTAGAGGCACATATTTATATGTACACTTAGAAAAGGGTGAGTGGCTCTTACAGTGGGGGAGAGAAAGGAAATGGGCATTTCCACATTTTATTCGATGTACTTAGCAACAGCCAGCACCAACTGGCCAGCTCTATGAGTGAACCATCTTCAGAACAGATCTTCTGGCCATGGGTGTTGCTTGAATCTTAAAAGAAAGTTGTATTGGGATGCCTGGGTGGCTCAGTTGGTTGGGTGTCTGACTTCAGCTGAGGTCACGATCGCATGATTTGCGGCTTTGATCCCCACTTTGGGCTCTGTGCTAACAGCTCAGAGCCTGGAGCCTGCCTTGGATTCTGTGTCTCTCTCTCTGCCCCTCTCCTGTTCACACTCTCTCTCAAAAATAAATAAACCTTAAAAAATTAAAATTAAATTATATTAAATTAAAGAAAGTTGTATTCACGTGTTAGTAGTGAGATGAAAAATTAAGCTTGAGTAATATCAAAAACAAGAAGTGAAAATATCCTTTTTTCACCCCCAAGCCATCTTCTGCTTTCTGAAGTTTGCCTCAAAATAAATGTCAGTCACTCACTAGCTATGAACTATTCCCTAATTGTTTATCTTATCAAGGGTTTTCTATTCATGATCTCTTTTCCACTATAAGAAAAAACACACAGCAAAAAAAAAAAAAAGTCATCTTTAAAGAGTATTGTATAGCAAGAAAATGAAATGAATTTCAGCTCCATTTTCCCTTTGATTATACTGCTATTTGCCACATAACCTACTCCCTGTGTTTCTGCCTCCACCCCCAGCTCCTGTCCCGTGCATACAATCAATTGCCAAATCCTGATGATTTTATCTCCTTTGTAGTTTTTAGATCTTATCCCCTCCTTTCTGTCTCTATCATAACTGCCCTAATTCAAACGCTCATCAGTTCCCCTTTGGACCATGGTAACAGCTCCCGATATCGACCCCCCTACAAATTCCTTCTCCACGCAAAACTCAGAGTGGTTCTTCAAAATCAGTGTCATTGCCTCACTCCCCTACTGAACATCCTGTAGGATCTCCATAACTTTTAAGATGAAGTTCATAAGCTTCTGAGCCCACCTACCACCCTAGTCCCATCTTCTTTCACTCAGTCTGCTACACAGAGATTCTTTCCTTTACAGAAGGGATCTTCCCATTTCATTCTCGTAATCTTTCAAAATGCAGTTGTCTCTGCCTAGAACACTCCCCCATATGACCCCTTCCATAGCCTGGCTAATGTCTCCTGGTTCTTCAGAGCTCAGTTTACTTGTTTCCTCCGTAGAAAAGCCTTCCCTAACACCAAGTCTGGTGTAGATATCCCTCATCAGGATTGTCTAGCATGCTGTGGCTACTCCCATCATAACTAGATGGTATAGATTATCTCCCCAACTAAACACCAAGTCTCCCTTAAAGGAACAGACCAGCCTTACTAACTTAGTATCGCTAGTGCTGTGCAATTGTTCCTGGTATATGTTGGGTGTTTACCACATTTAAATGGATTGAATGAAAATGTTAAATCAGTGAGCTACTGAGAAATGTAGAGATATCTTCTGTTCTTTCCATTCTTATTTGGTTATCATTAAAATCTATTTACGTGAGATACATTTTTGTGTGTTCATTTATCTGGGTGCAACAATATTGAATTTTAAACAAAAATAGAGCTATTTCCCTTTTTCTAATAAACAGCAAAAGAATGAGGGGCAGAGGAAATGCCCAAATGGGCATGAAAGTGTCATTAGTAAGTGTGACTGAGGTCAGTTGTCACCTAGAATCATGATTATGTTATCATGAATCAATGTTATCATGATTGTTAACCAGCCTGTCGTGTAAACTATGCTGATTGGTTTTTGGTTTTTGTTTTAGGAACTATCCCTTCGACATAGTGACATTGTTAAACCTTGTTCTATTCAAGGCCTCTGACACCAACAGAGAGATTTATGAAATCTCCATGCAGCTCATGCAGGCACGTATCACTTACTTATGTACAAACTTCCATCCTTGAGCACAAAAAAATAGAAAGGGTAGTTGATAACCGGATTGCTGCTTATTCCTGTGTATCACTGGCGGATATGAAAGGTAGAAAACAATTATATAATCTTCTGTGAACACAGGAACTAACTGATGCTTTACCTTTAATACTATATTAAAATATGCATTCATTTGTTTTGTTACTATGAAACTTGATTAAATATAAATACTCCTGAGACAGCCAGCCAATGTTTTTTCATACCGTGTCTTACTTTCCTACCTCTCTGTAGATCCTTGAAGCAAAGCTCTTTGTATACTCAAAGAAAGTCGCTGAACAGAGACCCGGAAGTATTCTCTATGGAACGCACGGCCCATTGCCACCCCTCTACAGTGTGTCACTAGCCCTCTTGTCATGTGAACTGGCCAGGATGTACCCCGAGCTCACCCTCCCACTCTTCTCAGGTACCATGCAATGACCTGTGTGATCATTTCTGCACAAAGTAATCTTCCCTTTATTTTATTTTTTATACAAGAGAACAAACCTACGCTTTTGCTCACTTACTTTTCAATAAGTTTAAATCCTTGAGGGGAACAGCATCACATGGATTCTGTGTCCAGTGGTCTTAGCAGGAAGGCTGCTTCGGAATTTGGCATGAACCATGCTGCTCTTTCCATGAGCAAGAGTTACCTTTCCCCAGATTATCCTGGGCTTGTTCGGTTTGCCACTAGGAGTCGCTGTGTTGTTCCTTGCTTTGTATGCATACGAGTATCTCTTGCCTAGATAGAATTCAGTTACAACTCAAGCATAAACACCTTAAATTTAAGAAGAGTTGTGTGTTTCCTCTGGTTCCGGTGACCCCTAGTATTACCAGAAAGGATGGCCTTGGGCCACCGCCTTCCAGACACTTTTGTTATTTTAGGAGACCTGTTCCCAGTGGGTTCTAAGATGGCAGAAAGGGAAGGGCAAGGCCATAATCTTCCATTCCTGTCCCAGCATCCCCTGCATGAGGTCCTCAACAGTGCAATCCACCTGCTACATAAAACCAAATATGCTTAGCATTCCTCCACTCAAACGTCTCTCCCTAGCTGCCCTAAAAATAGCTGCCGATGATAACAGCTTCCATCTGTTGGGTTGTTAATATATGGCATGCTCTATACTAAGCACTTTACGTACACTTCCGTTATCATTTGATTTCTACAACCCCACGAGTACCGGTTAGAAAGGGGCTCTGGGCTTGGCAGCCGGGGTTCATCCCTGATCCTGCCATTCACTGGTTGTTTGACCTTGGGCAAGTCACAGAACCTCTAAATTCTGTTTCCTTATCTGCAGTAATAACTACCTGAGAGGGTGCAACGATTGAAATAAGCTGATAAAAGCCAAGCAATTAGCTTCATCCTGGTGTGGAATTACCACCACCACCCCTACCACCATAATCATCCTTCTTATTTTACGGACGAGATGCTGAGGCTTAGAGACGTTAAATAACAGGAATGCCTTCACTTATTAAAACAAAAAAAAAAAAACAAAAAAAAACTCCTCTTCCAAACTTCCTTGCTTTCCATCTTTTCATCCAGGAACCTTCTGCTTCCATTTCACTTGATCCTTTACATCGCAGGCCATTTTGTAAATCCTTGATTTTGTGCATGCTGTTCCCTTTGCTGGAAATGGCCCTTCTCTCCCTCTCCCTAACTCCAGTCTTCCTTAAGACCTAATTGAAAATCTGCTTCTACCGTGAGAACCTCTCCATCCATCTGCAGCAGAGTTAGTCACATCCTTGCCTCGTGCCTGCAACAGTGGAGGGACTCCAGAAAAGCCTTCTTGATGAACTAGTTCTCTTCTTGGAAAACTAAAATTTAATTTTATTCATGTCAACCAAGATTCGAGTGCTAGCTATATGCCAGACACTGTGTTTGGGTCATAGGAACACAGATGTAAATAAAAGAGTCTCTCTTCCATCAGTGGGTCATAGTCTAATAATAAAGAAAGATGTGTAATCATATGGTTAGTGGGATACAGGGCAGCAAGCGCAATTAAAAAAAAAAAAGCACATTCTGTGTATGAGATGGAAGATAAGGGGATAATCGATTATTGGACCAGGAGTATCAGGCAAGACTTCCCAGAGAAGTTGGTGTCTCAGCTGCAGTTGGAAAGAGGAGTAGAAATTTGCAAAGCAAACAAGTAGTTGACATTACAGTTGGCAAGTAGATGGGTATTACAGACTGAGAAAATAGCACATGCATTGACCTAGAGGTTTAAAATAACATGCTGTATTTGAGAAATTATATGTTGGTCGGTTTGGCTAACATAACAGGCAAGGACAGGGGAAGTTATAGATGGTCATGGACAGACAGAGAGGTAGAAGTCAAATCTTGGAAGGCTTTGTATTGCACCCTAAGGAGTTTGTAGGCCACTTATCTCTAGGTGTTCCTTGAAACCCTCAGAGCCCTGGGAATAGGAAGGGCATCCAAGCAAGCTGCTGGGGTTCTGGAAGCCGCTGATCAGCTTAAAACAAGAAGGGAGGAGGACAAGATCAGAATGCATTTTAGAAAGACCAGCTGCAGTGTGGAGAGTGGATAAAAGAACATCCAGTCTAAAGAAAGAAGATCAGCTGAGGAAAAATGACAGTGGTCCACACAGGAAATTACGGAGGCCTGCACTAAGTCCAGTGAGAGTGGAAAGGGGAGCCCAGAGTCAAGAGCTACCAGGCAGGGTAGACAGAGGGCAATCCTTGGGATGGTATCTGGGAGGTAGGGGTTGAGGACCCTACCTTGAGAGCCAATCCAAGGAAAAGGAGAGGTAAGGCAAGGCAGAGATCATGAGCTCAGCCAGGGATATCGAGTGTAGGTATCTGTCAGACATTCCTGTGCAGAGACAGACTGGTGTGAAGGGAGGGCCCCTGCTAGTGACTCATTGAGGAATAGAAGGGGTAGACCCAAGAGAGCAGATGTGACCATGAGTGGAGAGAGCACAGAGGGGAAGAACGCACCCAGACACCCAGCTTCTAAGGTCTGGGCCCAGAAAGAGTGAGGGAACAGACGGGGATAGGGGCCCATTCAGAGAGGAAGGAGAACACCTAGAAAGTGAACTTCATGGAAACCTAGAGAAGAACAGATTTCAGAGGTGAGCAGTCCACAGCCTTGACTGGAGCTCCCAGGAGGTAAGATCTAAACATTACCCTCTGGACCTCACAGTTCACGATTCACAATTATTGGTAACTGTCAATCGTTTCCATGGAGAAGTAGCAGCAGAAGCCAGGTCTCAGTGGCTTGGCTGGGAAAGAAGGAAAGAACGAGAGGATGGAGCAGATGCAGGGCCTGAGGGGGAGCAGGACTGGAGCTTTATTGGCTGAGAGGAAGAAGCTGGTAACAGGGTGGACAAATCAGGGGAGAGGAAGTAAAAGTACTGCAAGTTTAAGAACAAAGAAGCTCGTACAATGAGTTGCAAGCAGGTTCAATCTAACTTGTCAAGAACTAACCTTTCGGCTATTTTGATTTATGAGGAATAGCTTTTTTTTTTTTAATAACGTGGAAAAATAAGGAGGTTACAGAGATTTCTAGCTCTCACTTTTACTGTTTTTACTACTGAAAACCCTGTGGTGAGATTTTTATTGCCTGTAATTTCAGATGAGTTAATTCCTTGTAAGTAGCCAGGCAAGTTGCTCAGGGCCCTCCCAAAGAAGCCAGAAAATGTACGTAGCAGCCCGCTAACATCCTCTCACATTTTTTAAGTTTGTTTCTGGAGGGGTGAATGGGAGTTGTTTCCATGTCTGTGGCATTTTTTCATCCTCTTTTCCCTTTAGAAAGATCTCTACAGTCCTGGCCCTGATCTAGGTGTGTGGGATACTTAAGACAGACTCCCCCCCCCCCACACCCCCATCTGACCTTATGTCTGACAGACAAGATGCAATAAACATCATAAATAAGCAAATTATGTGATGTGTTAGAAGCTAATCATGGCTACAAAAAAGACAATAGGTTTCTTTACAACTGTTAAAAGACGACAAGTATTCTTAATGGCAGTTGTCCCTCCCACTGGAAGGATTTATTCCTCTCCAAAATCTCAGTCCTTTCTAGTCAAGTTAAAATACAATAAAACCTTGGTTTGCGGGCATAAATCATTCCAGAAACATGCTTATAATCCAAAGCACTTGTATATCAAAGCGAATTAGGAGAACCATCGGCTCAGTTGTGATCATGTGCCATTCGGCATCATGTATGACTCATATTGCAAGACGTCGCTCATTTATTGAGTTAAAATTTATTAGAAATGTTTGCTTGTCTTGCAGAACACTCACAGAGCAAGTTACTCGCAATCCAAGGTCTTACCTGTAGTTTTTTTGCCATGCAAGTGAATCTTTGTAGCCAGAAGTCCTTTTTCTCTGCTGAACCCCTATAGCACTCGTTTGTTCCTTTCTGTGTCATTTGTCACTTTCTACCTTGCTCCAGAGCCACCTGTCTCAGAGCCTCCTCTTCAGGGACAGGAACTGAATCTTGAATCCTTGCTGGCTCCATAGTGCCTAGCACAGTGGCTTGACCTAGAAAAGGCCCAGTATGTTGAATAGATAAATATTCCAGTTTTCTAAGGATCTGACTATGTGTCAGACAAGTTCATGATATCAGTTGTCACATCCGTAAAGTTTCGAAATTAAGTAAGTTTTGAAATTTTAAGCAATGTAAAACATAACTGTTCACCCTGATTATTGCGGCACAGCATTAAATATATTCATAGTGTTCACAATCGAAAAATTACAATTTTTGGAAAAAGGGCCAAATCAATTAAAGCTACCGTCTCAGGGATCTAGTGGATTATCTTGGTTTAATTCCTGGCATCTGTGTTGTTCTATTGTTTAGCGGCCAAAAACTCTCCAAATGAGATTACGTGCCACACTGGATAATAACAAGTGCATCAGACCATGCTCGCAAATTTCCCTTAGGATCAAACCGTTTCTTCTCTAGATGTTAGAAATAAAAGATGGCAAGCAGCTTGCAGCAGATAGGTAATGCTGTGCTTTTATTTCCGGAGAAAGCTTATTCAGGTCATAAAATTAAATGCTACTGGCGGTGAAACAGTGCAAAATGCTCTCAGAGAAAATAGTGCTGAAATCACTGGACTGGATGCACCATTTTACCATTTTGAATCATTTATTTCATAAAATGAAGTGCGACATTGAGCACAAGCTTCCACACGGTTGGCAGTTTTCAAGTAGATGCCACAAACGTGAGTCCACGCACTGGCTTCGTTCTCACTTTTACAGCTGAGAGTTCATAGAAGACACCTGGTAAAATATTGGTATAGTGGAAAGACAGTAATTGTTATAAGAATCCTAGCCACGGTTTATTAAGAGCCTCCTAGATGACCAGCACTGTGTTGAGCATATACTATACCTTATATCTTTTAATATATAAAAGACCATGGGATTGGATCCAAACCACCTATGTGGTCCCATTGTATAGATGAGGAAGCTGAGGAACAGAGAGGTTAAATAACTAACACAGAATTTCATGCAGCTGGTAATGTGGAGCCGCTGAGACCTCATCACGTGTCCTTCTGATTCCGAGCCCCTTGTTTTGTGCGCTCTGATACACGTCGTCCGTAGCAGTGGGTGTGAAGTCATGAGGCCTTCCACCCCAGTCCACTTTGACCAAGCCCAGGCCTTCCCCCCTGTGCGCTCCCACGAGCCTCCGCAGAGCACCAGGGGCGAGAGCCTTGAGGGCGAGCCTCAGTTGTAAGATCTTGCGGCCTGGAGGAGCTGCTGTACACGTGAAAATGCTTTGTAAACTGAAGTCACCGTCCGATCTGTCGGTTGGTGTTAAGATCTGTATTTATTTTGATGAGATAACATGTGGCCTTTGGTCACTGCCACTCTCTCCAGAGGTGAGCCAGCGATTTCCCACGACACACCCAAACGGGCGTCAGATCATGCTCACCTACCTGCTGCCCTGGCTGCACAACATCGAGCTGGTGGACAGCAGGCTCCTCCTCCCGGGATCAAGCCCCAGCAGCCCAGACGACGACATCAAGGACCGGGAAGGAGAAGTGCCCGCTTCACACGGGCTGAGAGGGAGTGGCTGGGGCTCCCCGGAAGCTACGTCACTGGTCCTGAATAACCTCATGTACATGACGGCCAAGGTAAACTCAGAGGAAACGGGCCTCAGTAACACGGCTCTGTCATCCAGGAAAACCCGCGGGTTAATCAAGCCCTGTGCTCCCAACTCGGGGCAAGTGGCACTTATTGTGAAAAGTCACACAAATAGGGCATGGACGGGGGTGAAGGTGCTTCATGTCACTGGACTGTATGCTTAAAAACGTACGTGATGTGCATTTTCCCACAATTTTTAAAAGTAATAATATAAATACAAATGATAATGCTAACATACTAGAAATCATGAGAACAAGTATGTGCATTATAAATGGCTGGAAAATGGCATCTTGCTGAGGAGTGGCCACGTCTCCCCCTCCTTAGGATTTCGAGATGGCCATGACCCTTGTAACAACTTTTCCTCAAACATTCTGCCTCCTGACATATTTTTCCCCCACGTCTCCTGGGCCGGTTTTTATCTTGTTTGTTCTAGTATGGAGACGAAGTTCCTGGACCAGAAATGGAAAATGCTTGGAATGCTTTAGCCAACAACGAGAAATGGACCAACAACCTGAGGATCACCCTGCAGTTCCTGATCAGCCTGTGTGGCGTGAGCAGTGACACGCTTCTCTTGCCCTACGTAAGTGTCCCTCACCCTTGGAGTCATTGCTCCTGTCCGTTGTATTTGCAACTGCCAGTGGGACCGTGCTCTTTGCACCGAGTAAAATGGGAAGGTCAACTTCTGTCAGTCATGCTAATCTCCTAGGAGCTCATCTAGGTATTACATAAAAGTTTCCTTCTGTCCCCCGAGAAGCAGGCGACAGTCAGTGTCTCAGTGACCCCTCTGTTGTCCTCTTTCTAAGCCTTTGGACACAGAGATGTATGAATTAAGCGGTGGTTATTTTCCTAACAGTTACTAAAAGCTACCTTCTATAAAAATTAGACCCACCACATAAGAGAAACTCAGTAAAGCATCATGTTATTACTCATAAAGATGTTTTGTGTGTACATCTTGATGCTTTTACATCTTGAGTTTCCAGGTGTTTCTCTTCAAATGTAGGTGGGAGGAGAGAAATAGGCAGAGAGAAATCTTCCGGAGATATGTAATATTTAGTGTTTGTATTTAAAGATGATACGGTCAATAAAAGGACAGCATTTTTAAAAATTTTTTTTTAATGTTTTGTTTATTTTTAAGACTGAGAGAGACAGAGCACAAGCAGAGGAGGGGCAGAGAGAGAGGGAGACACAGAATCCAAAGCAGGCTCCAGGCTCTGAGCTGTCAGCGCAGAGCCCGACACGGGGCTCGAACTTATGAACCGTGAGATCATGACCTGAGCCGAAGTTGGACACTTAACCAACCGAGCCACCCAGGGGCCCCAAAACAACAGCATTTTTATTTTTATTTATTTATTTTTTTTTTAATTTTTTTTTTCAACGTTTATTTATTTTTGGGACAGAGAGAGACAGAGCATGAACGGGGGAGGGGCAGAGAGAGAGGGAGACACAGAATCGGAAACAGGCTCCAGGCTCTGAGCCATCAGCCCAGAGCCTGACGCGGGGCTCGAACTCACGTACCGCGAGATCGTGACCTGGCTGAAGTCGGACGCTTAACCGACTGCGCCACCCAGGCGCCCCAACAACAGCATTTTTAAAACCGTAACTCAACTGGCATTTGTGTGCTGGTTGTTTTTCTGAGAGATTTTCTGGCTGCCCGTTGTTTCGAAGCCACACCAACATCCGGCCTCAGGTTTGACAATGAGGGCTACAATCAGACAGAGCTTTAATCCAGAGTTAGTTTTTAAATTTAAAACCATACCAACAACCAAAACTCATTAGTTTCTAGGGAAGAAGAGAACAGCAAGGGCCTGGACTCCTTGTCTAAACAAAAATCACTAGCCGTTTTTCCCCATGGTTTGTATAAATAAAATGCTTTCTAGATAAGGCTTTAGATGCAAGTTTTCAGTTTAGGGAGAATTCATGTGCCCCAAAAGTAGCTTGTGTAAACTCGGCCATTAGGGAAGGGAAAGTCTTTGACGTGCACTCCTATCAGACATGCATGTAAAGGGAGGCGAATTTTTTTTTTCTTTTTTCTTTTTTTTTTTTTAATTTTTTTTTTCAACGTTTATTTATTTTTGGGACAGAGAGAGACAGAGCATGAACGGGGGAGGGGCAGAGAGAGAGGGAGACACAGAATCGGAAACAGGCTCCAGGCTCTGAGCCATCAGCCCAGAGCCTGACGCGGGGCTCGAACTCACGGACCGCGAGATCGTGACCTGGCTGAAGTCGGACGCTTAACCGACTGCGCCACCCAGGCGCCCCTAGGAGGCGAATTTTAATGCAGACACTCCGATTCATGCTGGGAGACCATGAAGTTGAGCTCTCAGCATGGTAGCTCTGGGGATGATGCATTCATGGAAGGGAACAGCTTACAGTCTAGCATTCTTGCGGGCGAGGCTCTGGAAAACATCCCGTGTCCCATGTTTCTTCTCAGATCAAAAAGGTGGCAATATACTTGTGCCGTAACAACACCATTCAAACCATGGAAGAGCTTCTCTTTGAGCTGCAACAGACGGAGCCCGTGAATCCCATCGTCCAGCACTGTGACAACCCGCCGTTCTACCGCTTTGCGGCCAGCAGCAAGGCCTCTGCGGCAGCCTCTGGTAGGGGAAGGGCAGCTGGGTGGACATCTTGTCTTGGATCCCTGGATTTTCCTTTACCCGGAACACTGAATGGAAAGGAGAGAGAGAGAGAGAGTGTGTGTGTGTGTGTGTGTGTGTGTGTGTGTGTATTGCTTTTTCTTATTCCTGTTTAAACTTTCGTTTAAGAGATGGCTTAAGAGGGGCGCCTGGGTGGCGCAGTCGGTTAAGCATCCGACTTCAGCCAGGTCACGATCTCGCGGTCCGTGAGTTCGAGCCCCGCGTCAGGCTCTGGGCTGATGGCTCAGAGCCTGGAGCCTGTTTCCGATTCTTTGTCTCCCTCTCTCTCTGCCCCTCCCCCGTTCATGCTCTGTCTCTCTCTGTCCCAAAAATAAATAAACGTTGAAAAAAAAAAATTTAAAAAAAAAAAAAAAAAAAAAAAAAAGAGATGGCTTAAGAATAGCTGAGACTCCTGGGGTGCCTGGGTGGCTCAGTCGGTTAAGCATCTGACTTCAGCTCAGATCGTGATCTCGTGGTTCCTGAGTTCAAACCCCACGTTGGGCTCTGTGCTGACAGCTCAGAGCCTGGAGCCTGCTTCAGATTCTGGGTCTCCCTCTCTCTCTGCCCTCTCATGCTCTGTCCCCCTCTGTCTCTCAAAAATAAATAAATGTTAAAAAAAAAGTTTTTTTTTTTTTAAAGAATAGCTGAGACTCCTAAGAGCATCGTGAGTTTAATGAAATCCATTTGTAAGGATGACCATCAGTCAGGGACTTGGTAAGCCACAGAGCTTTGCACTTCAGACTGATTCCAGGCAGGGCACAGCAGTCCCTTGGGAATCTCATTTCTGGACCTTCCTTCTTATGTCCGTGGAATTTTCTTGGCCAATAACCTCCCAGGATTAGCTAAAATGCTCCCTCAGCAGTATTATCACTTCTAATAAATTGGCTTCTCAGCCTCATTTTATGAAACAGATAACACCCTCCTCAAGTTCCTTGAAGCCGGCTTCCCTTTGATTTTCCTAATATCATAACTGCCTTCAAATTTCTCTAGTCCCTTGGTCTCTTATGCCCTCTGTTTGCCCTGCACCTGCTGCCAGAATGTGTTCTCACCGAGAAGCAGTAGCCCAGGGATCAGAAACTCTAGGTACTTGGACTCGCTTCACTAACGTTAGTTTAATAACTCCCGGCAGCAGAAATGTGAAAGCGGCCAGCAGCAGGGCCAGCCGCTATAAATAAGCTCATTACCTAAGTGGTCAGGAAGAAAGGGTTTCAAGAATGTTGTAGCCTCACTTTATCAGAGAGCTAAGGAATTTGGTTTGACCGTAACAGATGTCCGGGATTCTCCCATTTCAGTGGTGTGGGCTTGGAAGGTTGTTTAGAATGTCTGAGATTGTACAGAAGATGTAAGGAATCTTTCAAACATGAGATTTTATAGGAGATCCTGCACTGTAATTACTTGAGACCTGGGCTCAACCCTCCCCCCCTACATTTCTTTTCCCCTAAGTGTCTTGCTTCTAATCCTACCTGCAGGAACCACCTCCAGCAGCAACACAGTGGTGGCCGGCCAGGACAGTTTCCCAGATGCCGAGGAGAGCAAGATACTGAAAGAATCGGATGAGAGGTTGGTGCACAAATTTGGCTTAAGGTTGTATAACTTTCAGCAACAGTCTATACAAAAGCACCTGTAAGAGTTTGTTGTGTTGCATAAATCACACACACACACACACACACACACAAATTCTTCTTTGCCTTTAGAAACACAAACTGACTCCAATTCTGCTCTGATATCTCTAAAGATAATGCTTTCTCCCTGAGAAAAGCCAGAGAAGACAAAGATTAAGAGGGATGTCATTCTGCTGGCTGAATCCCACTTACCGCAGGGGTTACTGCAAACCACTGGTTGTTCTGCTAGTGGGCACAGACCATCTGGAATTAGAGGGAATTTCCACGTGAAATTTTCAAATCTGATTGGGGAATGATTGCTTAGAGATTGAGCAGTTGCTTAGAGATTGAGGCGAGTCTTATAAAGCATCATCATTTTTATTTCACCTTTACATTGTCACATTTGGCTAGCCAACAACAGCGCCTTTTCCTGCTAGAAGAAGCCTCTATTCCCTTTACATTAACTCTTTAATGGTATCTCTCTTGCCCCTTTACCGTGCCTAGAAGCTACTCATAAATTCATAAAATCTGCATCACTATTTCCTGTGGTTAATTGTGAGGAGCAGAGAAACAAAAAGAAATAAAAAGGACTCAAATTAAAAAATAAAAATTAGGATGATTCTCATGGTGTTGAAAACTCCTCAGCCTGGGCATTTTCTAGTGAAAACTACCAGGGAGCCCTTTCACTTAAGAAATTAGTAACAAGGAAGAGACGCTCACAAATTCAGGTTGGAGATAATTTAATAGATCAGATAATGAAAATAATCCACTTAGCCCGTAATGCTTTCAGATGCTTCATGATGGTCCTCAGGATTTCATCCTGTGCACAAGAATACAGCGGGGGTGGGCGCCTGGGTGGTTCAGTCGGTTGAGCAACTGGCTTCCTCTCAGGTCATGATCTCACGGCCTGTGAGTTCGAGCCCCGGGTCGGGCTCTGTGCTGACAGCTAGGAGCCTGGAGCCAGCTTCAGATTTGTGTCTCCCTCTCCCTCTGCCCGCCCCCCCCCACCCCTGCTCGCACCCTGTCTCTGTTTCTCAAAAAATAAATAAACGTTAAAAAACAATTTTAAAAAAAGAATACAGCAGGGGCTGCAGGTGGAAGACGATGACCTGAGACTGACTGCGTCTGGAGTTCTGAAGGCTCATTTCCATTTCAGGCCTCCTCAGATTCCTCAGTGTGTTCATGACTGGGTTGCTCCACTGCCTTCAGGCAGATGCTTATCCATATGAGCTTTCCTTCAGGCTAAATGCCCAAACCCAGTGGCTCATGACCATAGACCTCATCCTTTACAGATCTCTAATATAAGCCTTTCTTTCTTTCTTTCTTTCTTTCTTTCTTTCTTTCTCAGAAATAAGTTTTTTATGAAAGGTTTTCATACTCCATACATCAGTGACAATACGAGATTATTAATTAACACGTTTTTAATCTATATTTGTCAGTACCTTCTTTGGAAAACTTCCTCATGGTAAATAATCACATTATCTCTCTAAAGAGATTTCTACTTTCTAGTTGGAGTGTAACATTCTTTATCATTTATTGTCTAAACTGAATTTGCCGGCTTAATTTTATTTAGGGTGGAAAGGTGATGCATGTCTATCAACATCTAACTACAGAAGCCCCTTTGGATTCCTGAGTGTCCTGCCCAAGTTTTTAGTGGTGGCCCTTGAAATTAAGCTAGTCATCTCTGTAATATTGAGACCAGGCAACACCTCTAATAGAAGCTTTCTCTTTAGCTCTTGCTTTCCTCCTCCCACACTGTATCTCTGTTGGCCATTAGAAAGCCTGATGTAGTTAGGTACCCACACTTTTTATACGTATTCGTATATATCTACTTTTTTCCTAATGCTGTATCTATTCATGCATAGATTTATTGATCATTTTATATATATTCATATATATGTGATCATACATATATGAATATTTTCTCCCAAAGATCATTCCATGGATCATATAATACTCCACCTGCACTATTTCTCTAATGCATTCTCTCTTTTCCATGAAAATAGACTGTGCCCTCAGCCTAAAATGTCTCATTTCTCTTCTCTCGTCTACTTATTACCTTTCCTTCCTTGTCGACCCTGTCATGATGATTTATAGGTACTTGTACACATGCTTGTCTCAACCACTCGATTTTAATTCTTGGAAAACAGAGACCATATATCTCTTATACACATTGCTATCCTCATTGATTAGACTACTGTGTTGCACATAGTGGGCATTTTTTAATGTTTAGTCGGTATGTGAATGAAAACTGGAGAAATCTCACAGCCCCAAAGATAAGCTGTCCAACTCCATTTAGCCCCTCTTTCTGCCTCCCTCTTCCTAACCCCATTACAGAAGACAATTACTTACCCTTTTCTTTACAGTCCTTGTAGACAAAGAGTCTATAGACATAATTGCTCAGAAATACTGACCAAGGTGCTGTGTTACCCAACCCCTGGGGGTCCTAGTCACCAAAATACATTGTTGGGCTCCAGGGGGCCCCATGGAGTTCTGCAAAGAAACAGGCCTGATGCCATGTTTTTTACAGGTAGATTAGTGGTCCTTTGATGTCTTTCAGAAATACTTAATACTATTATTGTACTAACAAAAAGTTCAGATAGGTTATGGTACCGTTAACGCAAGGGCAATAGAGTAAGAGCCAAGCTAAGAAGAGAGTAAGATAGTTGTGTCAAAAGTCCTCATGAAGGACAAATACTAAAAGCTAATACTAACCTAACCTTGAGTTCTTCAATAGCCAAAGTAAAAAAGAAAAGTACGGTGAATTTTATAACTTGCAGTGTGTAAAAATAAGCAAAAATGATTCATTGGAAGCTACTAACAGAAACTACCCTAAATTCAAAGGAGGATTTTATCATGTAGGTGTTTTTTTTAATCAAACAACAAAGTGAAAATATATTTCTATTAAAATTGCTGTTCATAGCAGTTTGTCAAATACGCAGAACCAAACTCCATAAGTGTTTTCAATGCATCAACCCTTAATAAAAGCTTATTTTTTAAATTTGTACTTCCATGAGGGGCGCCTGGGTGGCTCAGTCGGTTAAGCGTCCAACTTGGGCTCAGGTCATGATCTCGCAGTCCGTGAGTTCCAGGCCCACGTCAGGCTCTGTGCTGACAGCTCAGAGCCTGGAACCTGCATCAGATTCTGTGTCTCCCTCTTTCTCTGCCCCTCCTCTGCTCGTGCTCTCTCTCTCTCTGTCTCTCAAAAATAAATAAACAAAAAAAAATATTTTTAAATGTGCTTTAAGAAAAAAAATTGTAGTTCCATGAAAAGGTTTTTCATAGAGAACCAAAGCAATAAACTTCAAAATGCATAAATTTCTGGCGATCTGTGTTGATACAGGGATAGAGATTAATAATCTACCAAAAATTACCTAAATATTAATTTGAGCTAAATCAGCAGAATAAAAATTTAGAAAAATTTTTTGTCCTTTTAGTTTTTCTCTTATCGGAGCTATATTCATGATATATTTCTTAAGACATGTACCTTTGACATTAAAGGGCCATTTGGTCTACTTAATCCTTCAAATTCCTCTAAAGTCAGGACCCCAAATTATTTTCTTTAAGCCAGAAAAGCAAAGGAAAATAACAGATTTTACCTTAGGAGCCAGTTTTTACTCTTTTTATTTTTTTATTTTTTATTCATTTATTTATTTTTTTTCTTGTCAAACTAACACTTTGCTGCACTATGGTTTTGGTCTCCTCCAGAGTAAGAACAGTCTGGAAGGGGCTTACTGCTCTTGTTCACCTCAGCTTCAAAACATCTGCCTAACTCTCCTTTAGATGTATCTCAAAGGGAAAGAGAAGGATTGTCATCTATTCTATAATTCTTCCTGCCCGGTCCCCCCAGAGCATGATTATAAAACCAACATATACCATATATAGTTCTTGAGCTCTCTGTCCCTTGGAAATCTCCAGATGTGGAATTTTTTCATTACTCTGCTTTTGTTCTTTGCTGAATGAGATCTGGACTCTGCATACACCATTTTTAATGTTGCATTTATCAGCACAAATGTGATTAAAGAACACCCTCAGAAGGTAATAGGCTTGTCACTTTACTCATCTTGTAAGTTCGGTCTGATGTAGACAGACTGAGCAGATGTCCTAGATGTTCTGTTTTATGGATTCACAAAGCAATAGCCCAATAACTATGACAATAATGTTTGAAATACAGAGTTACTGGGGGAAAGATGACTGTCAGAAATCTGCTGCATACATTTAAGAAGTGCATAAAAGCAGAGTCATTACTGTCTGTTACATTACTGTGTTCCGTAAATCTAAATCAATGATGCAACGTTCTGAGGTTATATACCCGGGACAAGGCAGGCATCTAACGGAACATCGAGTACTTTTTCCTAAAGCATGCCTTTTTCTCCATACACTGGAGGATAGCAGTAGCCCTGAATTTCCCAGTGTTCTAGAGGGAAATAAAGCACTGATCTGTGGTCAATTAAGGCAGAACACCCAGTCAGTAATGAAGGAGAACACACCTGCTGTGGTTTGAATTTTCCAGATATTTTTAGACGGACTTAATTCTTTGCTTTGGCAGCATGTATACTAAGTAGATAAAACCTGTTTATGTCATTTTATATAAAATAAATATAGACATAACACTTTATCAACACTTCTCCTCAGCCACACTCTTGCCCCACATTATAGGCCTTTGGATAATAAAAACGCTATTGATTTGAAAGCCTTTGGTGCCCTGAAGAGAGAAGGAATTCTAGAAATTCAAGGCAGAAATATAATAATTAATACCTTGGTGGTTAGATGTCTCATGGCTTGGGAAACATTCTTGCATTATTTCTTTTGATTCCCACAACAATTACAGTGAAATAAAGGGTGAACTATTTATTTTTCCTTTTTGGCAGGTGTGGAAATAGGATCCCTAAGGAGATAAGGGACCTGGCCAAGGCCACAGAGCTAGTGAGGGAGAGATCAGTACTAAAATCACCTGTTCTCCTGCTCAGAGGCAGTATGGCACTAGAAGCATCCTTCTACTGCCGCCTTCCTGTGGTTGACACTTGACAAGTTGTATAACCCTACCCACCCTATTTCCTCACCAGGGACCTTTTCCTGAAAACCTTCACATCATTTTAAGGGATACTGTAAAGCTGACAAAGCCCAAGATTTGTTATGAAACCATTTTTGTATATTTCCAATTCTATCTACATTGACTTAATTAATCAGCAATTACGTATTGACCACCTACCATGTGCCAGGCAACCACGTGAACAAGAGGTTCCTATTACTCAGTGCCGTTGCTATTTTCTTTCTAACCAAATGCTATCTCCTAGTTCAATTCAGATATTAGCCTGAAAATATTGATCTCATCGAGACTTGAACCTGTGCTCCTGAGCAAGAGTGACTACTGGCCCTCTCGAGAAAAACAGAATGTTAGGGGTACAATTTTTCCAGGATTTCTTTAGGAAAAGCATCATTGGAACTTGCTGCCAAAAACTCAACCACTAAATAATAGTATGTGTTTATGCGTAACAGCACATACACGCACGTGTCAGTATTTCTGATGGTTGTTCTTGTATCTGAAGGTTTAGTAACGTCATCAGAGCCCACACCCGCCTAGAGTCAAGATACAGCAACAGCTCTGGAGGATCATATGATGAAGATAAAAGTAAGTACCAGCAGGATGTGGGGTTTCAGATGGAATGCAGGTATTTGGAGAGTAGAAAATGAGTGTTTTGATTATTCTTGTTCTAATGACTAAAAAGGGACCCATAAATATTAAGTAACCATGTGATCCGACTGTGCAGGTAAGCATAGAGTCAGCATCTTAAAGTAAAAACAAACTCCACAGTGGGCAACTCAAAATCAGAAAACCTCAAACTACAGCCCAAATCTGTACTTTTATATTCCTGGCGTTTTTTCCTTGGTGATGCATCTGGGGAAAGGCTAGTAAGAAACTGTCCATTTGAGAACAAATGTCGCAGCTCAATTTTTCAACCTATCTTAGAGCATTGGACCTTTAAGCTCTGTGCGTCAGCTCACCCTGGGGAGGATCGGTTTTCACCGTGAGTCTCTCAATGGCATAGTCTCAGTAGCCAAGTGAAAATTACTAACCTGGGAGATATAATTGTCACAGGAATTTCTTCGTACCCTGAGAAGGTGGGAAAACCAAAAAGGTCAATGCATTCATTTATTTTGTTTAAGCCCTGAACAGCTTCTGTGGGTACGGAGCAGGTAAAGGGTATCATTTGGTCACAAGTTACAGAAATTCTGGAACCAAAGAACACTTCCTGTGACATTTCAGTATGGTGAGGGAATCAGTAAACTGTCTGATGGGATTTATTTGTCTGTTTTGGTGGAAATTGTAAGTGTGATGGTATTTCATGAATTACGTTCATTTTTTAAGTCACTTCATAGGACCTTTGTAGCTGTTGTTTTGATTTGTTTTGTTTCTATGGAAAATGTGCCAACTGGGTAAGAGCTAAGTCATTCCAATGACAGAATAGTTCAACTGTCCTTACTCTGCTTCTTAATGCACGGACAGGCAATTCTCCAGCATTGAAAATACCAATGGAAGGGATGTCTAAAATCCATATATAGTTACCATCCTCTAACTTAGGTTAAGTTTCAGCTATGTCCCTATAAAACTGCTTATTGAGGTAAGATAAAGCTGTTTGTATTTTCCCCTCTTCCTGTGTCCCATCAGGGGACTGTACCGTCCAAACACTGGATATTTGCATCTCCCAAGCACCGACCGTCAGTTTTAGATGGGCCTAGATTTTACAGAGGAGGAGAGTAGTAGTTGAGAAATGGAGAGTTGTTGGTACAAGAAAAGTCTGGTTGCTGTGAGATATTTCAAATTTGAGGACAAAAAAATTGCATCATAAAAAGGTGAAGCAGTCAAATCCTGACCCCCCTCCCTCAGAATGTGCCAAGCCTAACAAAACATAACACTCCATGACTGTGGATTTATGTTGCTCAATTTTTGGTCCATTAGTAAGACCCAACAGTCGCTTTCTGAGGCGAATCCTGACCTTGCCCCCAGAAACTCTCTTCCCTGACATCCCAGAAGTGGGCGGTGTCCAAGCACCTGCCCTTGTGGGGAGCCTCAGTCTTCAGAGTAGAAAGACACCCCCTCCACCCACTCTGCTAACCGGTTCGTCAGGAATATTACTCTTTGGCAGTTGATTCCTTTAAAGTGTGCCTCTTTGCTCTGGCTCCTGGACATAGAATTTGATAGAATCACTATAATAAAGAAAGAATTATTTTGAAAATACATAAATAGCGAATTTCAGAGGATAATTATAATAATAATTATGTCATTATATAAACTCAGACCACTGGCTTTAGGGACAAAAATAAAAAGTAATGGAAGTATTTGTGAAGGGAAAAACAAAACCATTGTGAATAGTTGTAAAGGGTTAAAAAGAAGTCTAATGTTATCGTTATGGCATCTACTTCACCTAGAAATGTTTTTTTATAGATTTGTTTTGCCTACATAAACAGCATTTTAATGGGAAAATTTTGGCACAGAATTTGAATTCATTTGAGTCATGTGTCAATAATATGCTTTACATGATTACGGTTATTGACCAAAGAAGTTCCAATTCATGGCATGTTGTTACAGAACTGAGAGCTTATATTTTAAATTACTCATTATGAGAGAAAATGAAATGAAGTTACTCAAACATATCCTCCCTTATCACAGAAAGCCCAGAACATATTAAGGTCCTTTTCCAAGTGTTTAAGGAATAGACCTTGACTCTGGCTGTCTGGAGGGTAGCACCACATCTAATAGGGGACAAATACCCTTAGGACTTTGGTAACTGGGTTCTCCCTGATGTATTTTTGGTTCTAGCTACACAATTAGGGATATAGCCTATGCTACAAGAAAAACAAAGATTGGTAGGCTCAATTCGAAAACCTTATGGCCAGCCATCTGGTATATGTTAAGGGTGATTATTTTCTCCCTGAATTCCTGGAAGGATTAGTAGAGATAGGAAGGGTAAGGAGAAATCAGGTGAGACCTAGTGGCCTGAGGCTTCATAATCTGGGTTTACCCAGATGGAAAGACCATGTGCAGCCTCTTAAAAGTATTTTCTATTAAAAACAAAAACAAAAACAGACAAACTATACTACCTTGAGTAAAATGGACCAGAAAACTGATTTAGACCTAGATCTATGAAGATCTTCCTATTAATATTATGTAAGCTGTTTTAGAGCTACTTAAAATACCTGGATAATTTTCCAAGGCCATATGTTAGTGTATGTGTCTCCATAATAAGGCTACAATCTAGTTAGGCTGGATAGCAGCTGAGTCCTAGTGGTTTAGACCTGACTGTAGAAAACCAGTTTCAGGCCAACTTACTCCTAATCCAACCACCAAAAATCCAACACATTTTTGCTGATGGGCTGTGTACCTGAGAACATCATTGAAACAAAGAAAATTATATACTTTCCTAACAGAAATATCACGTTTCTTTTTTCCTAATTCTTTGGTGGTCTCCCCATTTTTGTTCTCCTTTTAAGTTTCATTATAGAGTAGCTGATTACTTAGGAGTACATTTTGCAACCAGCTTATCCTGGATGGTTATTCAAGATGTTAATTTGCTGAAAGTGAAACATCCTGTAGGTAGTTTACCCGGAGGTCTGAGATGAGATGAGGAACTGTCACACCCGCTTTACATTTTTTTCTGGACTAAAACTGTTGTGGCCTAGCTTCGTGGCATAGAATTTATAGGGTTCCAGTTGCTCGATTTTTGGTGCGTTAGTAAGACCCAACGATCGCTTTCTGAGGCGAATCCTGGCCTTGCCCTGGAAACTCCCTTCCCTGCCATCCCAGAAGGGGGCTGTGTCCGAGCACCTGCCCTTGTGGGGAGCCTCAGTCTTCACAGTAGGAAGACACCCCGTCCATCCGCTCTGCTAACTGGTAAGCCCAGCCTTCTACAGGGGACCAGCAGCCTCGAATCTGTGACCTCTCACTGCCTTTCAAGAGTGCAGCCAAGAAAAACTTTATTTGGGAGAAATTGCCTAAAGCTGATCTAATACATCGTTCTTCTTGGATACACCACAACTCTCCAGATTGAGCCAGCATGTCTGAAGCCATGTACCTGGCTCATATCACGTGACCCCGAGAGGAAATGTCGTCTTTGAATGCCACCCGCCTCTATGGAGAGCATTATAAAAAAAGAGCGCCATCATGAGTCTGGCTAGAGGCTTATCAATTTTGTTGACCTCCTAGAAGAACTGGCTCTTGGTTTTGTTGATATGTTCTATTATTGGTTTGTTTTGGTTTTTAGTTGCTGTATCATTTATTTCTGCTCTCATTTTTATTATTTCCTTCATTCTGCTGGATTTGTGTTTTGTTCGTTCTTTTTCTAGCTCCTTTAGGTATGAGGGTAGGTTGTTTTGAAATTTGTTGCTGTGCTTACTTTAAAGATATTGTTGAGGAAGTTCATTCATTCAAAAAATACTTGTTGATTCCCTGCCACATGTCAGATACTGTTCGGGGAACTAGGGAAACAGCAGCGAACAAAAGAAAGTGTCCACTGTCGTGCAGCTTGTTTGAGAGTCGGAGGAGGCAGTCAGTGCTGGGGAATGGGTGATCTGTGCCAGAAAGGAAAATTAAAGCAGGGTGAGAGGCGGAGGGGATTTCAAATGATTGGGGATTTCCTGGAAATCCTCTGCAATAAGTTGATGCTTGGGCGAAGGCTTGTGTGAAGTGGAGGAGAGAACCACGTGGCTCTCCAGGACAGCTCTGCGGCCAAAAGGAAAGCTAGAGGTGAAGTCCCTGAAGCTGGGTGGTGCCAAGCGTGATCACAGAACAGCAAGAAAGCCCAAATGACTGGCGTGGCGTGGGCAAGGGTGCTGGTGGTGGGAGATGAGCCAAGGGAGAAACAGCAGGAAGACCGTGTAAGGCCTTAAAGGCCATGGTGTAGAGTTTGGACTTCATTCTGAGTGGAGAGGAGAGCCACTGGAGAGTGTGAAGCAGAGAGAAAGACATGAATGAACTCCTGTTTTAAAATCACTGCTCTGGCTTCTCTGTGGAAAAACAGACTGTAGCGGGGCCAGGACAGAAGCAGAGAAACAGTAGGGAAGCCATTGCAGTAACCACGTGAGAGAACATAGTGCCTTACCGTGGCAGTGATGGAGATGGTGAAAAGTGGACCTATTCTGGATATATTTTGAAGGTACAGCTCACTGAATATGATGCCAAGTTACCTAACCTCTATTTCCCTTCTGTCAAGTAGGGGTAAGAGGTACCCATTACTGGGCTATTAATTATTAATATAATGTACAACGCATAGAAAAGTGCCTGGTACAAAGTAGGTATTCCCTGTGTTAGCTCCTAATGTACTTATTTTTATTATTACTATTATCCTCATCATCATTATCATGATTATGAGTTGGATGCGAGATGTAAGAGAAACGTCACAGATAGCTCCTGTCCTGAGCAAACTGGAAACATGGAATTGCATTTTACTGCAATGGGGAAGACTGGAGAAAGCCCAAGTTCTTGCAGTGATGAGAATGGTTTAATGTTTTCTTTTTGCATGTCTGTATTTCCCATTGATCTGTAGTGCGTAATTGTATATTAGATTATCAAAACATAAAGGGACTAAAAAATCTAGTCAAGTAATGCTAACCCATTGATCCTATGATTCATACTCACCAAATGGGATGGTTAGAGAGTTATTTTTACTAGCCTAAATTTGTAAGATTCTTTCTACAAACACCAAATAGGGAAGACAAAAATCATCACTCCCTAAAAATAATGCACTCTTGTCTTTCTCACCCTATAGATGACCCGATTTCTCCGTATACGGGCTGGCTGTTGACTATTACAGAGACCAAACAGCCACAGCCCTTACCCATGCCTTGTACTGGAGGATGCTGGGCCCCCCTGGTTGACTACCTCCCAGAGACTATCACTCCCCGGGGACCCCTCCACAGGTAAGTAGCATCTGTGGGTAGTGGGAAGCGACTGCTTAGATCTGACTGGACTTTTCTTCCCATGAGAAGAGGGAGATCATTCCAGGTCCTGTCAAATGAAATGACCTTTGAAATCAGAGGGACCATGCGTGACTTTAATTGCTGTTCTCAGCACATTTGGAGCGTTTGGTTGACTAGCAACCAATGTGCAAAGCTGCCTTGTAACTCAGAAGTTTTTCTTGATGTAATCTGGATGTGGATATGCATTCTGTGATGATTTTTAGATCGTGAGTAACTGGAAAAGAGGGCCCTTTTCTCCTCTTCCTCCCTCAGCTCTTATTACCTAGCCACGAGTAAGACTCCCTATTTTGTGATTAGCTCAGCGAAAGTTTCTTCTTTCTGTGGAATTCTGTGCTTTTTCGGAAAATAAATTCCATTCCCTGGAATAAGCGTCTCGCATAATTCTTCAGCAGGGCTCAAGAGCTGTATTTAATTGTGACTTAATGATCTGTCAGTGTGTTTCCATCCTCTTCAGAAGTTACATTAATTTCACCATGTCATTGATTAGGTGCAATATTGCTGTAATTTTTATGACTGAGATGGTGGTGGATCACAGTGTGAGAGAAGATTGGGCTCTTCATCTACCATTATTACTCCATGCTGTCTTCTTAGGTAAGATTGGATCGAAGAGGAACTCTGGACTATGGGGTCAAAACCCTACAGACACAATCCAGAGAGCTTTCCTTTTACATTGACGTCCTGCTTTCCACAGTTCTGAAATATTTAGTCTCTTCCATTTTTCATCGCTTCTATGTGACATCTGCTCTACAATCTCAGTTGATCGGTCATTGCTTAAAATTGCCCTATTTCTGCACTATACAGTGGTACCTCGCTAATGCTATATCTATAAAGATACCCGAAACATATTGGGCCTCTCTGAGGGTCTTCGGCTAGATGTGATCGATTTAAAGCCGTGAGATACTGTCCGCACACAGACAGAAAGAAGACAGAGCGCAGCAGGCCAAGCACTGAGATTTTAAAATAGCCAAATGGTAAAATAAAAATGGGAAGAGGAACAAGCCAGGGAGGCTCAGAAGTTTAGTTAGAGAGCGATGAACAAAATTAGAATCCCTTCAGTTAACAGGGAGACCCAGGGAAGAGAACATCCCAGGAAGGAGGAATGCTAACCATGTCAAAAGCTACTGAGAGGTCAAGAAAAGTCCATCTATCAGCATTTTATGAGAACATTTGATTTAAGGAATAAAGCATTTTTCCTAAGCCCAACTTCTTTATGTTGGTAACACAAACAATAACAAAGAAAACTGAACATTCTTTCAACATGTTCCTCCTGAGTAACTTGGAATCTTTACTATCCCTGGAATCTAAACGAGCTTAAAACTTGTTTATACTAAGAGATTCCACTTTTTGTTCCAGGTTTGGACCATTACCGGCCTGAAGTCTTTGAACACAGCAAAAAATTGCTTCTTCACCTCTTGATTGCCCTCTCTTGCAACAGCAATTTTCATGCCATTGCTTCTGTGCTCCTGCAGACTCGAGAGATGGGTGAAGCTAAGACTCTAACAGTTCAGCCGGCTTATCAACCGGAGTATCTCTACACAGGTAACAAAAGAAGGAATAGCAGAGACCCTGAGACAGAATCACAAATACGAAGATAACTGAAGGTATCTGTGGAGCCCAAATTAACTTCTCTAACGTGATCACCACCCCCCTACAACTTGCCGAGTGAGCAAGTAGGAGCACAATAAATGTGCACCATTTCACTTGATGTTAACTTGGTTTTCAAAATCCTTCAGTATTGAATATTTTCAAATGTCTGTTTCCTTATTATTATGATTGCTGCTCTCATTAAATATGTTCCTACTGATACATTGAAAATTATGTCCTTCGGCCAAGAGCATCAGTCTAAAACACTGAAGGATGGGAATGCCCAAGACAGTGACGACCTCCATCACCTTGAGAGCAGGTCATTGCCAAGGTGCCAGGTGTATTGCTGTGGACCTTCTAGTTCCCCTGAAGGAATTTTCACCCTTTTAGTGACTGCTTTTCCTGGAAAGCACCACAGGTGGAAGTCTACTAAGAACCATGGCTGTTTTGAAACCAAAATGTTCTTTTTAGAAATAAGAACAGAAAGCATTAGATGAGTCATGTTTGAGTCTGTGTCCAGCTATTCATGAAAACTTTCCCGAAAGAGTTGACCAGTGGGTTTCATTTAGAATCAGAACGTTTAAAATACCTTAAAATGATAGCGAACTAACATTCCTGAACATTTTGTACGTCGCATTGGTGCTGGATATGGTATGGCACTTCATATGTCACCGTATACATTATTCATCACCCTGAAGACGATGTGCCTTTTACTTAATACTTGTACTCAGTGCTGTCTTGTCCTTTGACAGACACTAAGATTTTCCTCTGGGAAACAAATACTGCGTTACTAAGTCTGAGACATAAGGACTACTGACCTCAGTTTAAGCCCTTTAGTTTAAACCAACCTACACTTAATTGAAAAGAACCCATCAACAGCCACTCAGAGACACAAAACTCCTCACTATAGACGTTAAATTAAAAGAATCTGAAGACTTCTGGCTGTCCTAATTCCCCAGGATAAGGATGTATTCCATTAAGCACATGGTCTTAGACTGAGAACATTGCAATGCCCGTTAAGTTGTATATCTCTGAGTACATCAGTTTTGCATTCACTATACCACTCTTGTGGCATACAGTGGGGCTTTACAAAACAAAACACAATGTACCATAGGCAAGACAAATGGTGGAAGCTAAAATGATTGAATCTGTAGCACACGTGGCATACGAGTACAAAGGGTTTGGAAAATGTCTCCTTTTCATAAACATTGATTAATTCTTACTGAACACCTACTTTCAACTGCGGTTGCTCTCAAATCCAAGCTAAAAAAAAAAAATCGAAGCTAAAAAAACCTGTGTGCTAGAAATTATTGTCTTTATCTTATTATAATAGGAAAGTTAGCTGCAGAGAAATTATATAGACTCCCTGAGATTGCACAGCAAATGGCAGAGATGATATTCAGGCCCAAGGCTTCTCCTGTTTCAGTGTATCTTCAGACCACCAGAACTATGTACTTTTTGCAATTATCAGGTAGGAGAAAAGGGATGATGGCGTATCTACATTTTCAAACCAGCAACACCCAGGGATGTAGAACGATAATCAAATATGGGTGGGGAACAAACATAATATTTGTTGATTCCGTATTTCTTTGACTACCACGAGACATACTTTATCAAAACATAGCAATATCCACATAATATTCACAGTTGTAAGCACATTTACTCAAAACATAACATCTATTATTAGGTGCTCGTATCCTCAACACTGGTACCATTTCACATATTTAAATGGTCGAATACGCAAGAATAATTTACTAACAGCACAGGTGGGTCCAGATGTATAGGGGAACTGTCCGTCGGCCTGTGCACATATGCATGTGTGTGCACACAGACGCATGTGCACACGCGCACACACGCAGACACCACTTCTTTTGCAGAAAGCATCAATTCAAACACCAGGCTACAAAATAACAGATCCCTCTCCTATTACCCAGTACACTCTGGTTTACACAGCAGTGCAACTATTCCACAAGCAAGGAAAAACTATCAGTCTCGTTTCATCATAACCATAGTTGAAATCAAATGTTTTCTCCAAGAGATCCAAATAACTACACCCCCCTGTATGCTCACCTCCTAACCTCGGTAAGCACCCTGCCTAGCACATTCTACCTTGACCTTCTTGTCCCACCAGGTGGCTTTGACTTCCTGAGAGAGGACCAGTCGTCCCCAGTGCCAGACTCGGGGCTAAGCTCCAGTTCCACGTCCTCCAGCATCAGCCTGGGGGGCAGCAGTGGGAACCTCCCGCAGATGACCCAGGAGGTGGAAGACGTGGACACAACCGCTGAAGCGGATGAGAAGGCAAACAAGCTCATTGAGTTTCTGACGACCAGGTAGTGAGGGCTCAGGGGACGCAGGCCTGTTTTTGGGTTGGTCTTTTGGGGAAGTGGCATCACTTTAGAACTTGACAGATGAAAAGGCGAGCCCGTGATTTTAGCAAAGCCTTCTTTTCTCTTCTAAATTGCATCTGCTGGAGTCTGTGTACAAGGCAGATACTGGCAGAAGTCTGAGATCCCACTGATGGCACAGTTGACAGGCAGGAGGTTTCGTGTAGAAAGACAATGCAGCAGATGGAGACAGGACACGGTAGCGTCCCACGGTGAGGACGACTTTAATCATCTATTAGAGCTGCCGGGATCTGGGAGTTCTGAGACTTGGCAAAGCACATCCTCTGGAAACCAAATATATTAGCCACGGTCGACCCAGGAGCAGCTGCGGAGGGGACCATTATCTGCTCTTCTCATCCAGAGCCATTTATAAATGGAAGTCAGAAACAATAGGAAGCATGATGGGAAAGGAAGCAAACTAATAATCAAAATCAAGAAAAGCTGCAAGCAAGCCATCCTGTCTTTTCAGCTCTTCTTCTGGTTCTTCCACTGAACAATTTAGCTTGTCAGGCTTCAGAATGTCTAGCACCCTGAGGTGCAGTATTTGCATCAAGAAAATCATGCTTACCTGGGACTCTATCGCGGGGAGGGGACCCTATCCTTTCTCATTAATCCCAGAAGTCCAGTCTGTATAGTTGTTATCTGATACCCCCATGATCTTTCTTTCTCTCAGGAGTGCATCAGTTCATGCAAAAAATGAAAAAAGAGCATTTTCTTTCCTCAGTTAATGATTCAGAGTATTTGCAGTTCACAGCTCAATACAGGACTTAATGAACAGGAAGCTAAGGAGGGGGGGCCTAATGGTAACTACATCCAGGATATTTCAGAGACCTGAATGGTCTGTGGGGAAGAAAAGTGTGCTCACCACTCAACACTGTCAGTACCTTGCATTGGGAAGAGTGTCCTTCTGAAATTCTCACCTCTGGCTCCATCCTGTTCTTTCTGTTGAAAACCAAGTAGATAACAGAGGACGCATCTTCGGTTCATTTCTACAGTATTTGGTAGTCTAATGATATGATCCTGATAAAAGCATTATCTCTGCAAATCTAAAATATACAAATGTCTAAGTCTGTATGCTAGTTAACATTTTATATCATTTTATTTGACAAACATGTAGCACCTGTTTTGTATAAACACCGTTCTGGTGAACTGAGAGGTTTTCACTTGGTGAGTAAATTTTGTGAGGTTTTCATTTTGTGAGTAAAACATAAGAAAAAATATGCCTCCGTGAATTAGCTAGATCCCTTCTGAGTGTGCTCTTAAGCTTTACCAGACTGAAATTTACGCCCCCATTAATCACTAAACTTTCAAAATCACATTGCACCTTTGGAGTTACAACTGCATAGGTGGTTTTTAAAATACAAAATGATTATATTTAAGTGGTTATATTTTTAACGTTTTGTATGTTTTGTTTAAGGGCATTTGGTCCACTTTGGTGCCATGAAGACATCACACCCAAAAATCAAAATTCAAAGAGTGCTGAACAGCTTACTAATTTTCTACGTCATGTTGTATCCGTATTTAAAGACTCCAAATCAGGTACTTTATCCAATTTCCCCAAATGCCACTTTCACCGTTTTCTGTAATGGAGCATATTCTTCCCATTATAACCACACATTATACATACATACAAACATATATACGTATGCATATGTGTAAATATATGGTTCTATATTTGGCACCGACAGCAGGAGAATATTCATAGGGGAGCCTTGAAGCTTATTTCAAATGTGCCTAAGTGAATGATTGTTAATGTCATGTATTTTTGCGTTATGCTCTATCAAATAATTCCCAGAGGTCACTGTTCACCTTGCTGCGTCTACCTCACTCAATTTAAACTACTCCCTCTAATATTATTTTTTTTCGAGAAGGCCATGACACAACACATGCAGGAAAAGATGTTCAACATCACTGATCATCAGGGAAATGCAAATCAAAACCACAATGAGATATCACCTTACACCTGTCAGAATGGCTAGAATCAAAAAGACAACAAATAACAGTGTTGGCGAGGATGTAGAGAAAGAGGAACCCTCACGCACTGTTGGTGGGGATGTAAATTGGTGCAGCCAATGTGGAAAATGGTACAAAATTTCTCCCCCAAAAATTAGAAATAGAAATATCATATGATTCAGTAATTTAGCTACTGGGTATTTACCCAAAGAAAATGAAAACACTAACTTGAAAGGATATATGCACCCCTGTGTTTATTGTAGCATTATTTGCAGTAGCCAAGATACGGAAGTAACTCAAGTGTCCATCCATAGATGAGTGGATAAGGAAGATGTGTGTGTGTGTGTGTGCACGCGCATGTATGCGTTTGCATGTATGCGTGCATGTATATAGTTGTAGATATGTATTCATTCCATATATATTCCATTGATACAATATGTATATTTTATACATAATGGAATGTATATAACAGAATATATAATAATGGACTGTCATACAGCCATAAAAAAGGACTAGATCTTGCCATTTGTGACAACGTGGATATACCTACAGGGTATTAAGCTAAGTGAAGTAAGTCAGATTGAAGAAAAAAATTGCAACATGATTCTACTCATGTGAAATGTAAAAAACAAATGCATTAACAAAAAGCAGAATCAGACCTATAAATAGAACAAACCGAGGGTTGCCAGAGGGAAGGGTGTAGGGAAATGGGCAAAGTGGATGAAGGGGAGAGAGGGATACAGGCTTCCAGTTATGGAAGGAATAAGTCACGGGACTAAAAGGCACAGCGTAGGGAATCTAGCCAATGATAGTATGATAGTGTTGTAGTGTTGTAGTGTTGTATAGTGATAGATGGTAGACACACTTGCGGTGAGCATAGTGAAACATACAGAGAAGTCGAAGAAGTCAAATCCCTGTGTTTTACACCTGAAACTAATGTGACATTGTGTGTCAAGCATACTCAAATTTTGACATTTTACAAAAAAGCAAAGGCAGCCATGAGTAATAAATCTTACTGACTGTATTCAGACTCAACTGTGAAAAACTGTCAGATTTGAAAACTGGTTTAAAAAAGAATTTTGTGATAAAATGTCTTTGACTTTGAAAGTATTTGCTAATAATTCCTGTGCCGATGATCATTCAATATTCTGAACACACTGTGATTCTTATGTAGATTATAATAACATCAGGATGTTTAAGCCCTTAGCTACATACCATTCAGATTCGACTTGGCCTGGGCTGATCTGTGTGTGAAATTTAAATCTGGTTCCTCAGCGTAATGCAACAACTACCCCTACCTTTTTTCACACACCAGGCTGACCAAATGAAATACAGCTCGCTAGCTTTCTCAGCTGCTCTGATAATTAGCACATCTCACAGTTTGAAACATTCCAGATTAGCCACATCTCTTCTCATTATCAGAGGGTGCTTTCTAAAAAAGCAAAAAATACTGATAAACTGAAACGAGTTTCTCATTTCAGGAATAGGAGTGACATTTCTTGTTTTGAGCTTGTTTGGGAAAGTTTGTGAAATGTCACCACCTCTTATACTGCTATTTCCCCCACTTAGAAGTCACTTAATAGTTGAATATAACCCAAAGGAAGAAATTTACTGTTTGTGTACAAACCCTTAATTGGCTTAAAATCTTTGATTGCATGAAGACGATGAAAATGAGAAAACTCATGAATCCCTGTACTGTTTTCCCAGAGGATGCTTAGAGTCTGAGTCTTTTCACATCTTGCCCCAGACATTTTTACTCACTACAGTTTCTTTTTTTTTTTTTAATTTTTTTTTTCAACGTTTATTTATTTTTGGGACAGAGAGAGACAGAGCATGAACGGGGGAGGGGCAGAGAGAGAGGGAGACACAGAATCAGAAACAGGCTCCAGGCTCTGAGCCATCAGCCCAGAGCCTGACGCGGGGCTCGAACTCACAGACTGCGAGATCGTGACCTGGCTGAAGTCGGACGCTTAACCGACTGCGCCACCCAGGCGCCCCTCACTACAGTTTCTTTATACATCTCTGCTCTCGGCCTGTTTCCACTGTAGCACAATAAAATATGTTCCTGGAAACACTTGTATTAAACAGGGTAGCATAACTGCTACAACACACAACCCCCAAAGCTCAGAGGCTTAACACAGTAGAAGGTTACTTCCAATCACATAACAGTTCAGTATAGAGTTGAACTGTTCAGTTTAAAGAGACTTTAATTTAGATAGCCTCTCTTAAGGACATTGGCATAGTTTGGCAGGTGGCCTTCCACATGGTGCTTCAAAGACCTTCCTTCTGTGGCTCTGATCACCTCGGCTCAGAGGTCCTCAGCCCTCTTCATCCAGCCAGCAGGTGGAGGAAGAGAGTGAGTGGAGGATTACTCCGGAGGAATTTACACCACACGTGGCTCGAACGTGGCTCGAACGTGGCATCCATGCTTCTTCCCACATTCCACCAGCCAGAACTCAGGCACAAGGCCACCACTGCAAGAAAGGCTAGGAAATGTAGGTTTGCTGTGTGACACGTTAAATAGCCTTTCTTAAGGACATTGTCATGTCATTGGTGGCACTGTCACCAAGAACATGGTGGGGTGCTATAGTCCTACCAGTATAGTTCTAGCCGTCAGGTCCATTCTGATTTCAGTAAGTTTTGTTTGTTGACCGAGGATCTAACACCACACATAATAAAATTAAGTAGGAAAATGAAACAAAATAAAGGTACAAATTCCATTTTGAAACACGATCCATTCATAAATTGTGAACTGCCTATATGGGTTTAATCCTGTATTTCCTACCTTGAATATGCCTAAGTCCATTTTCCAGGGCCCTTTGTTTGCTCTGTAGGAACATCCTCTCATATAATCCAAAGGTCCCTAGGGTCAAACAGCCAGGCAGCAGCTAAGAACAATGACATTAAATGCTCCCTCCTGGTTCACTTTCATGTGACCATCAAATGTAACACGGAATCCCCTAGATCACAGAGACAGCCAAAATCACTGTTTTCATCTTGTCCTCTGACTTTGTAGTCAGTTTTTCTCCTGCAGAGAGGCACAGCAGAGACTACAGATCAATGGCCCAGAGTTCAATCATGTGCTTTACCTTACATTTTCACTTCCTTCTGATCAGGTGGTTTCCTGATGACTGAGATTACCTTCATGCTATTGGAAGAACCAATATTCGGGCGAGAGTTGAGATGATGGTTGCCTTCTTGGCAACATCTGCATTTCAATATCTGCATATTCATAGACTATTCTGAAGAGCAAAGACTTTGGTAGAGGCCTTGGTTGTGTTCAGAGTTGATGCGATCTATTAACAGCTTTCCTCTGCACAAGTACTCTGAAAACTTGTTCCTAACAAATTCTCTTATGAAAAAAGGAGTGAAAGTACTCTATGCAAAAAAGTACTTCAGAAGAACAATGTAGAAAAATGGTAGGGCAATAAACAAGAATACATTTGTGAGTATATTCTGTGTCAGACACTGTACAAAGCATTTTTTAAATCGTCGAATTTTCACAATGACTCTATGATACAGATACTATTATTCTCCAATTAAAAAAAAGAAAATAGGGTCATAGAGACTACATTTCTTTTCAGAGTCCCAAAACCCCTTGTTCAAAACCAGGCAGGACCACCTTGCTGCAAAGCTTCTGACTCTGCTACACTATGCCTCTTTAAGATCTGTTCAAATTTGTTGTTGTTGTTGTTTTAACTCTAAAATGGCTCATTCTTAAACAAGTACCGCCAGAGGATAGCTCTTTGCAGTTAGCCTGATTTAAACCTATCGATCACTGATGCCACAGGGTTTTCAGAGTATAGGTTGACCATCTGCCTCTTGGTGCCTAGGTTTCCATCTGGAGCAGCACTTGAGTGAAGTTGCATTGCAGACAGCCCTCGCAAGCTCTTCGAGGCACTATGCCGGTCGGTCCTTCCAGATATTCCGGGCGCTCAAGCAACCTCTGTCAGCACATGCCTTGTCTGACCTTCTCTCCAGGCTGGTGGAGGTGATTGGAGAACATGGAGATGAGATTCAGGTACCACCAAACTCATTCTCCTTCTCTCATGTCAAAGATGAGGACTTAACGACTTTCTTTGAGCCTTCTTTTTCTCGCCAATTATCTCAGCCGTGTGGGCATATACAATTTATTTTAAAAATTTCTGGATGTGAACTTTTATATTTACAAAAATCACTTTGGGGTGCCTGGGTGGCTCAGTCTGTTAAACGTGCAGCCCTTGATTTTGGCTCAGGTCGTGATCTCACAGTTCATGGAATCCAGCCCCGCATCAGGCTCTGCATGGACAGTGGGGAGCCTGCTTGGGATTCTCTCTCTCCCTGTCTCTCTCTGCCCCTCCCCTGCTAGCGCTCGCGCTCTCTCTCTCTCTCTCTCTCTCTCAAAATGAATAAACTAAAAAAAATCACTCCAAGGCGCATTGTTCTAGAAATTCAGTGGATATTGTTTTATTGAGCCAACAACTGAAAATCCCCTGGTGACTCCTTGGTTGTTTTTGTTGTTAGTGTTAGTTGACTGGGAATTGGGGAATTATTTGCACTGTTTTTTCCTTTTGCCACCAGCCCCTAGGCTGGCAAAGGACAAAACCAGGATGCTGTTGTGCAGTCTCCCCACCCAGAGAAGGGATCTCCATCATATCTAAGCAGAACACTACCCCTCTCTGTATAACTAACCCTCAGTACACTGAGAAGAGCTGAAGAAGTAATGGAGACAATAGATGCCACGAGAAGACCCTGGACATAGATCCCAGGCACTGGGGTGCATTACAAGCATCACAAGGGCATTACAAGCTCTGTAGCTTGGGCCAAGCCTTTCTTTCCCTTCTTTTCCATCAGAAAAGCTACTACACCCCAGGAGACTAACACACGTGTGAACTCCAGCCTCTTTTCCTCTTTCTGGACATTAGATGTGCTCTTCAAAATGTCACTGATGCACAGACCTTCTCCTACCTCAGCTCTTAATTTCTGGCTCAGATATTGACATTCTGTATTTCAAATGTCCACCATTCCCCTCATCAAGGGGCAACGATTGCCACCTTAGCCTTTGCTTCTCCCTGCTGGATTTAAAATGAGATTGACATGTTGAGGACGTCAGATCTAGGGAAATAAATCTTGGTGATTACCTGCTAACTGCTAAGCCATCTGAATTTCCTAAGTGGCCGTTAAATTTTGTTTTTAGACTCGGTAAGTTAAAGTAGCATAGATTGTCTAGCACTCAATGATATTAAAATTAGATTTGAATAAAGTTTGTGTTAATTAAATTTATCTTCAGGAAGGGAACAGTAGTTTTAAGCAGTACAAAATGTTATCTTTGCATGTCTGGCAGGGTTACGTAATGGAAGCACTCCTTACATTGGAAGCTGCTGTGGATAACTTGTCTGACTGCTTGAGGAACAGCGATCTCTTAACGGTATTATCTCGGTGAGAAGAAGCTTAATGACTTTTGAAATCAAATATGCTGGACTTAATATTTGAGACATGCCTGGACCTTGGGCAAAATCCAAAGAACAAATCTAGTTTTTGAAGTACGACATTTTCTTTAGTTTAAAAAAAAAAAAGAAATTATAACACATACAGACACATGTTATATAAGTAGTTTTACACATCAGAAAGATAGAGAAGAAATGTTAGTTCTAAATAATACAAATAGTAATCCTTTCTCATTTTCTTTTTTAAGACTTTGAGTGCTTTTTCAAATTTTATATAATAATTATCCTGTTTATTTCATTGTAAACAGAAACCAAAACTACTTATTTTTTTGAATGAATATATATAAAACTCATCTGAACTATCACTAAAAACAGCTGGGATTAATGTCGATTTTATGTGAATATATTCCTATCTTAGGATCTTCCTTTTTTATTTTTATTCCTTTTTCTCCTGCCAATGTTTAATTACCCATTTCAAATCATTCACAATTCTGTATTCTGTTTATATAATTGAGCTCATTTTGCTTGAAATTGAGTCAGTGATGTTATCATAAATCACACTGAGCCTTGTTTCACTTTTAAGTTGGACATTTTTTATGGATAGGTAATTTTAGTATGATTACTAACATCATACATATTTTTCTATATAAACCTACAGATTTATCTCAATCAGTAAGAATTTAGCAGGAATGTTGATAAAGAGTTTTATCTTTTCAGCCTGAAATAGGCTTAGAGATAATTTCTCATAGATTTTTTAGAAGTGTAAAAAAATTCCTTTGATGCAGTTACTTTTTTCTTTCTAGATAATATCCTTTCCATTTCTGTTCTCCTTATCAGTCAGTTAATAGAATACTAAACTTTGTGCCTATCAGGTACACTTTATTTCTAAATTACTTCTGCCCAAATTCAAACAAAAATATACATGAAAGATCAGTAAACTTTACCACCAACCCCTCTTGTTTAGCCTTTCAATATGTATAAGTAGGTATTACGTTTTGTTGTGGTTTTGTTGGTAAGGGTTCTCACTGTTTGTTTTTGTTTTTTTCATAGCTTAAGTTTAGGAATAAGGAAATTTATTACTTTAAGTTTAAGAGTAGGGGGGGGGGGGGGGAAGAATAGATAGTGTTTCCAAAGAATGATTTCCCTCCCTTATAGTTTGTCAGTGGATCTTAAAAGGACTGGCTCTTCACTGAAGCGTGTTGGCTTTCTATTGAACTTTTTTATTTTTATACCCAGCTCTTCATCACCAGATTTAAGCTCTAGCACTAAACTAACAGCAAGCAGAAAGAGCACAGGACAACTAAATGTGAACCCTGGGACAGCCAGTGGCAATACAGCAACCGCAGAACGGAGCCGGCATCAAAGAAGCTTTTCTGTGCCCAAGAAGTTTGGTGTTGTCGACCGATCCTCAGACCCACCCAGGAGTGCCACACTGGACAGAATCCAGGCTTGTACCCAACAAGGCCTCTCCTCAAAAACCAGAAGCTCATCCTCCTTGAAGGACAGCCTCTCAGACCCATCACACATAAACCATCCAACAAACCTACTGGCCACCATCTTTTGGGTCACAGTGGCTTTGATGGAATCTGATTTTGAGTTTGAATACCTAATGGCCTTAAGGCTGTTGAATAGACTACTGGCTCACATGCCACTTGATAAAGCTGAGAACCGAGAAAAACTTGAGAAACTCCAAGGGCAGCTCAAGTGGTCAGACTTCTCAGGGTTGCAGCAGCTACTGCTGAAGGGATTCACCTCCCTCACCACCACTGACCTTACCCTGCAGCTTTTCAGTTTGCTGACACCAGTATCCAAAGTATCCATGGTGGATTCATCCCAAGCCATTGGTAAAGCCAATATCCCTCATTCTCTTGCACAGTTCTGATGGTTGTTGTGTTTACGTTTGGTGTAATAAGATAATGGGCTTAGTACATTTAACAATTCTGTTTAGAAATGGTTGTTGGGGAATAGTTTGTCATTTATTCCAAAATTACACCTAACATAAATCTTAAAATTATTTACACTGTAGAAGGCATTTCTAAGGCAATAGCATAAAAGGTACAGAAGTAATGTATATATATTAATACATATTAATATATATTAATATGTATTAATTATTTCTTCATGCTTTCTAGATCGAATTGCATATACAGTCAGTTTATTCCATTTTTCTTGTACAGATAAGCATTTTTTTCTCTTTTTTCTTAACTCCTAAATCTTTTTCTTCTTAGCCTTTTTCTCCCTCTTGAAAATTCTCTTGATTCCCTCTTGTTTTGAATTAAGCCAAATCACCAGCTGTATTTTTAATATTATGACATGTGACCCAGACTTCTTTTCATGAAGGTATAGCTTAACACAGTAGTACTAAGCCATTACTTACCATTTTAAAGAGTCTTCTTTTACTGCATTACATGAGTAAGACTTAAATTGGTTGGCTTACATCCTCTCAAACAAGCTTTTCTTAAAATATGCTTTCTGATAAAAGTTTCAAACTAGTGTTTTTGTTCATCTTTTTTTTTTTTTTTAATTTTTTTTTTCAACGTTTATTTATTTTTGGGACAGAGAGAGACAGAGCATGAACGGGGGAGGGGCAGAGAGAGAGGGAGACACAGAATCGGAAACAGGCTCCAGGCTCCGAGCCATCAGCCCAGAGCCCGACGCGGGGCTCGAACTCACGGACCGCGAGATCGTGACCTGGCTGAAGTCGGACGCTTAACCGACTGCGCCACCCAGGCGCCCCTGTTTTTGTTCATCTTAATCTGCTTTTAAAAATCTGTGCCAGTCATCCTGATTCACAAACAGTCCATAGCAAGACAGTCACCGTGTCTCAGAATTACAAATCTACTTCAGTGCCTCCTCTGTAACTGGCGTCATTGTTGTTGTATGCTTTTTCCCTGGATTTTGTGTTCAAAAGACTGCGTTTGCATCCCCTCAGAATAAAATCTGCAATATCCCTTCCCACTGTTAACAGTTAAAATGTACCATATTCAGCTGTCTCCACTGCATCTTCTCCGATCCAGGGTTTCCACTGAACGTGTTGTGTCTCCTGCCCCAGCTGATTCAGCATTTTGAAAATCCCAATCAGTTCTGCAAGGATATAGCCGAAAGGATTGCGCAGGTATGATTTCTGGTTCCACACTCAAGTGGGTCGATATGGGCCTTCAGGAAGGTCCAACGCGGAACAGCAATTACCCAGAGAGGGAAATGAGTTTCCCAAAACCTGAGAATAATGATTGAGATTGCTAGTAATTGACGTCTCTGAGTAGCTGATGCACATTGTCTTTTGGTTTCATTATTGAGAAGACAGGTGGAAAGAATTTGTGAAAATCATATTAGCTAATTACTGAGATAAGTGCTTTTGCAGCTTACCAAAAAAAAAAAAAATATATATATATATATATATCAATGTGCTTTCCAGATTCCAGAGCAAAATTGCAAACCTATCTTTTGGCACAATTGCTAACACATCTCCCTATTTGTCAGGCAATTTTATCCCTAATTGATTCTCTTCTTTTAAAGGTGTGTTTGGAAGAGAAGAACCCCAAACTTTCCAATCTTGCGCATGTCATGACCCTTTATAAAACACACAGCTACACGAGGGACTGTGCCACATGGGTCAACGTGGTCTGCCGATACCTTCATGAAGCATATGCTGACATCACCTTGAATATGGTGACCTACCTGGCAGAGGTAAACTCATTAGGGACAAACCTATTATCGTTTCCATGGCTAAAATATTTATATGGAATGGATAATAATCTCTTAATTTCATTTACTGAGTGCCTATTATATATTATCATAGATGCTATATGGAATCTTTTTAAATCTTCACAGCAAGCCACTGATGTAGATTCTATTATAATAAAGAATCTGAGGCCCAACCAGGTTAAATAATCTGCCATATGTTTAAAGCCAGCCTTTGAACTGAGGTATAACCCACCTCAAAAGCTTAAAATCCTTCTTTTTACTACAGTAATATGTGTCAGAACATTCCAAAAATGGAGAAATGTTATCTTAATTACCCCAGGTGTTCATATGTTATTTAAGGAGTTACTATGTGGCTTGATATATTTAATGGTTGTTGGCTCTGAACCAATTACCCAGCATATATTTTGAAGTAAACTTTTTATCTTCCTTTTTTAAGTTTGTTTTTAAAACCGGAATGGGATTCTTTTGTGCCCATAGAAATGTGTTTCTAGCACACTTGTTCCAAGCCCCTGTTGTCCATTGGTGCTGGAAATACACAGCAAATGAAATGTATTCTGTGCAGCACCTCCAGTCACCCACTAGCTTAACCCACTAGGTCACGAAACCCATGAGGCAAGTGGTCACTGACAGCCATCTCGGGTTAGCATGTTCACTATTGCTTTTGTCTGAGGGATATGCATGCATACGTCTTGCCAGGGCCTTTTTGGAAGTGATGAGGCCGGTACCTTCAAACTTTTCTTTCAGATACGTCAACAGTGTAGGGTGCAGATAAGTTACAGAATCAATCATTGTCTGAAAGGTTCCGTAAGACTGAACCTGAACCTAGAAGAGGGTCCTTGCCCCCTCCATCTGCGTTGACAGTTGGTCCTGCAGGATTTTGATTTGCAGTCTGGGTCAGCAATGTGTGAGCTGTATTCAGAATGTCAACACCCCAAAGAGCCTCTCTTATATGCCACCCTGCTGCTTTTGACAATCACCTTGGTGACATCTGCCCCACAAGAGCCGCTAAGAAAACACACACGTACCGGAATAACTGACGCAAATGCCCCGCTTACAGACGATGCCTGTTTTAAAACAAAGTGAAGTGTAAGTTAGCAAGGAGGCAAGACTTGTTTAGATCACTAGACAGAGTCAGTCAGAGAAAGACAAATTTCATATGATTTCACTCATATGTGGAATTTAAGAAACAAAACAGATGAACATAGGGGAAGGGAGAGGGAGGCAAACCATAAGAGACTCTTAACTACAGAGAACAAACTGAGGGTTCCTGGAGGGGAGGTGGGTGGGGGCTGGGCTAAATGGGTGATGGGCATTAAGGAGGGCATTTGTTGGGTTGAGCACTGGGTGTTACATGTAAGTGATGAATCACTGAATTCTCCTCCTGAAACCATTGTTAACTACACGTTAACTAACTTGAATTTAAATTTTTTTTAATAAATAGAAAAAGGAAAAAATAAAATGTAGAATTTAAAAAGCTTCGCAAATACAAACGGGATGTGGCATATACATACGTACATATTATTCGGACTTAAAAAGGAGTGAAGCACTGACACAGGCTGCCATATGGATGAACCTTGACAACTTTATGCTAAGTGACATAAGCCAGACACATAAGTACAAATATTATTGGATTCCACTTGTACAAGGTGCACAGAATAGGCAAATCTACAGAGACAGAAAGAAGATTAGTGGTTACCCAGGGCTGGGGGCAGGGGGTGATGGAGAGTTAGTGTTTTATAGTTAGCAGAGTGTTTATTTGGGATGATGAACAAATTCTGGAAATAAATAGTGGCAGTGGTCACACAACAATGTGAATGCACTTTATGCCACTGAATTATACACTTAAAAATGGTCAAAATGGTAACTTTATATTATATATATATATATATATATATATATATATGTTATATACCTATGTTATATATATATATGTTATATATATTTTTTTCACTGTGAAAATAAATAAATGAAATAAATAAGTGAAAATAAATAAATAAATAAGAATAGATTACCTAATTTGTTCTATTCAGCCTTTGTCACAAATTGTCACTACAGATTTTGTTATCAACTTAATTTCCCACCATGCATAAGATATACTAACTCCTATTTCAAGTACGCACAGGCACATATGTATAATTATAGATCGCTGTGGTCAGGATTGCCAGTGAATCTGTTCTGTTCACTTAACAGTAATTTTGTGTGTGTATTTACATGTGTTAACATAGCTCACATAGTGTCATTTTCAACAACTGTGGGATTCTAACAGGTTAAGATAACACAATTTGCTTAAACATCTCCTCTTTTGCTTATATTCACAACTTTTTTCTATTACAAGTGGTTCTTTTATGCAGACTTCTTATCAGATAATATTCAGGTTATTTCTTCTGGTGGCACTTCCCAAAGTTACTATCCAGGTGAAGGAATACACAAATGTAGTTGTACACATTTGGGAAATTGGTCTCACAGACACTTTCCCAGTTTACGATACTGTCAACAATGTATAAATGTGTTTTCCCATATCCTCACTATATTTTATTACTCTATTCCTGTTTTCAACCTAATATTTTTATTGGTACTTTAAAATTATTCTCTTTATGTATTTCCTTTCTAGGAATATATTTCATTTTTCCACACAATAGATTTGTATAATTGCCCATTTCCTCCTACATTAACTGCTCAGTTATTTCTTTTGACCACTTTTGATGTGAAATTTCAGCGTATATTTGGATCCTTTCTACAGTTCTTTATTTAGAATAGTAATCTTTTATCCTGATAAACGTCACTTAGATTTTCTCATTAGTTTGCTTTCCTTTTTGAAAATATTGTTGATATCGTAGTATATGTCCATAAAAGAAAGTTTCGTAGGTACAGAAAAGAGGGGGAAGAGAACAGGAGGAGGAGGTGAAGTAAAGAAAAATCATCCTAAATAATTACATTATCTAGAGATTTCTTTCCTTTGTTAAATAACACACACCCATTCACATTGATTTCAGCATCATCTATTACACAGAAATTGTATATCCTTCCTCTTTCAATTAATATTATCTTATATCCTTTACCATCTTTAAAAATGCCATTCTATTGAAGATATGATATTTTATCATGCAATTTACCATAATTTATGTATCCATTTCCCTAGTGTTCAGCATTTATATTACTTACAGAGCTATTTTGTTTAGTTTTTTTTTGTGAGTTTCTTACCATCATAAAAAACACCTTAGTAAAATCTCATATATAAATCTTTATGTCTATCTCTAGGTTTGGAAAAGTTCCTAGAAGTACATAACTAGTTCAAAAGACATAAATTGTTCTTAGTACTCTGGATGTCAATTGCCAAATTATCCAAGTTACATTTCCACTGATGTTACATTTCCATCTTATATCCTCACCAATACCGACTATTATCACTTGCTAAACTTTGCCAGTTTGAGAACCAATAATTTGTGTCTTTTGTTTTAATATATAATTTTCAATAATTGGTGGTATTCGAGGCTTTCCTTTTGAGGTTTATTTTGTTGTATTTCATTTGTAAATGTGGTATTTATATATTCAAACCTGCTTACATTGCCTTTAACGATAACCTTATTCCTTCAGTAGTTAGGATTTTCTTTTCCTTCCTAAGGAAACGTGCAATCTTAAAGGTGTTGGGAAGCATCGGTGCTTGTGTATGAAAAGGCTGGAGTCTCACTGACTGACCTGTGTCTTGCCTCCCACAGCTGCTGGAGAAGGGTCTCCCAAGCATGCAGCAGCCCCTCCTCCAGGTGATCTACAGTCTGCTCAGCTACATGGATCTGTCAGTCGTGCCTGTAAAGCAGTTTAATGTGGAAGTTCTGAAGACCATTGAAAAATATGTCCAAGTGAGTATTTGGATACCTTCACTTAAGAACTACGATGTTTCCAGAGAGTCATCCCAGAAAGACTGAAGCTTCGCTTGTAGCTTATCCTTGGCTGTAGAACTGTATGGGCGCCAGGCTGCACATTCATGCGTTGATATCCCTAACGCCCTGAGAGCAGTCAGGTGTGGTGGCCAACCACACTGTGAGTGACATACTGAGGAGAAAGACAGGACCAAGCTGAGGCATTTCTGAGCCCCTCAGAGGACACAGTTCTGCCTCTTGGGGCTCGCAGGCTGGGTACTGAAAGCAGGTACCTGGCTGGGAGGGCCCAGCAGGGTTGTATTTGTGGTTTCCTATTTCAAAGAAGGAGAAGGAACCTAGGGCAGGTGTTTCAACATACAAAGGGTTAATTCCGGGATTAAAATTGTCACTTGAGAGTTGAGGACAGTAAGGTTAAGCAACCTGCATGAATGTATTTGAAAATACTACAACAAACAAACACAGGAGTGTACCTGTTGAGTTGCAGAGTTCAAGGGCAGATGCTAGGTTCTATCTGGTTGAACTCATTGGCAAAGCCATACAATGTCAATGTTAGACGTTTTTACCCCATCGTCACTTGAATACCACGTTGCTTGCGGAAATTATTTAATGCTAAAAATGATTTCCAAGCCTTTTTTATTGTTCGTGTTTTAAGTGGCATTTCTCCGAAAGTAGTCGTGCACTTGGTAGGCATTCAGTAACACTTTCTCACTTCACAGCAGTCCTGAGGGCCAGGTGTCCAGTTCCTATTTGTCTACAAACCCCTTGCCCCTAGTGCAAAGAAAAAAATTGTTTTACTAAACTGCCTATTCTAACTAACTCAGGACTGGGCTATCTCTGTTATTCGATATCTTATCTTGAATGGTGACTGATTTCACATTCAAATCATGACCTCCCATTGTGCAGAATTTAAGAGGGAAGGAAATATGTTTTATTTCATGTGCTCTTATTCCACAGGCTAGGTAAATAATAATAATAACTTTTATCAAGTTCGCTTATCTGTGCTCAATATTTTTATGGGAGAAGCCCATCAGCCTGCCTGGGGCCTGTCAGGGAGACAAAGATCGGAAAAACAAAGTAAGTCTCACAGAAAGAGTAGGCATGTGATAAGCCAATAAGGAGAGGAAGGGCATTCCAGGACAACGGAACAAGGAAAGAGCTTGCCTGGTATGAGGAACTCCAAGGTTAGCCTGGGGGGAGGTTACTTCTGTAGGCTGTGCTCAACGTGTGTGGACTCCACACTGCCCACCAGAGGGAGCCCTTGGAGGAGTTTAGGCAGGGAAGCAGCATGGTCTGAAAAGTTCTAGAAAGATCACTGTAGCTGGGGTGGGTATGCTGGACTTCAATAGCAGCTGCAAGTAGGGAGACCAATTAAGAGGCCATTGAAATAGGAGAACGACCAAGGAAGACAGAGACTGGAGGTGGGGAGAATGTTGAGAGTGAGTGGCCAGTAGCATAAATGCATTGGGTTTGTTTTTGTATTCGTACCAAAGAGCTACCTCATTGACCAAAATGGTACCTTGTACTTTTAAACTTCTATTTATTTGAGTATGGACAAAATTTGGTATTTTCTTATTTGCTTGTTTCCTAAATATATCTTCTCATCTGTATAAATTTTTTATGTCCTTTGCCTTTTACATATGATGGAACTTCCTGCACTATTTTAAAATCTGTGAATTCTGACTGATCATAAGAAGTTTCAGTAGCTGGGGGTTGATGCATTTTTAAAAATGAAATTGTTTGTAACCATTGAATGTTTTATTCCCGTCAGAGTGTTCACTGGAGAGAAGCTTTGAATATCCTGAAGCTGGTGGTTTCTCGATCTGCCAGTCTAGTTTTGCCTTCCTACCAGCACAGTGACCTCTCAAAGATAGAAATACATCGAGTGTGGACCAGTGCTTCTAAGGAATTACCTGGAAAAACCCTAGACTTCCACTTTGATATTTCAGAGGTATGTTATCCGTTTCTGTAAATTTCAGCAGCGAGAACAGGTGACAAAGGTCAAAACTAGTTGTCTGGGGAAGGAGAGACTTATTTTACATTTACTTCAAAGTAAGTTTTCTAAGGCCTGCATTAGGTTCTGGTTTTTAGGAACACAGTGAATGTCGTATTCATTGGGACTCCAATTGGCAGCTTTTAAAAATAGAAACTAGCCTCAGCTATATAAAAAGGGTTTTTTGAAAGAGATAACTTTAAAATAGAATGACCATAAGCATTTTAGGGGCGCCTGGGTGGCTCAGTCGGTTGAGCATCTGACTTCGGCTCAGGTGGCGATCTCGCAGCTCATGAGTTCGAGCCCCGCGTCAGGCTCTGTGCTGACAGCTCAGAGCCTGGAGCCTGCTTCGGATTCTGTATCTCCCTCCTCTGATCTCCCTCCCCCCTCCCCTACTCCCACTCTTTCTCTCTGTCTCTCTGTCTCTCTCTCAAAGATAAAATAACATTTAAAACAAATTTTTTAAAGAATGATCATAAGCATTTTAAAGCCTGACCTCATTTCTTTATCTGACAGGTATCATGTCCTATCTTTATATCCACAACTTTGCTCCCTGACCTCCCAGCCAGACCAGCAAATGACTGAGATTTAAAGAGACGCAGAATCTGCCTTTACGGTTGTTTCCCCAAGTGACACGACTTTTTAGACCAGTAAAATGATCCATATTCTTGTCTCAAGGGAGCGGGAAGGAAGGAGAAAGGGGACTAGTGAACCAAGCCAAGGAGTCAGGAAGAAAAGAGAGGTTGGGGGGGCACCTGGGTGGCTCAGTCAGTTAAGATCTGACCTCATCTCAGGTCATGACCTCGAGGTTTTGTGAGTTTGAACCCCCACATTGGGCTCTCTGCTGTCAGCGCAGAGCCTGCTTTGGGTCCTCTGTCCCCCTCTCCCTCCGCCCGTCCCCTGCTCACTCGTACGTGCTCTCTCTTGCTCTTTCTCTCTCAAAAATAAATAAGCATTAAATTTTTAAAAAGAAAAAGAAAAGAGAGGGTGGAAGGTAGTCAGATCTGCCTGCTGCTCTGAGAATGGACATTTGGGAAGCCTGTACCAACTCTAAGATGCACAAATACTTTGCTCTCCTGTCTCGCTTACCCCGTGACCCATAAGCCCGCCAAAGCAGAAACTATACTCTGTCCATTTTGTAACCAGGGTCTGGTACAGAGTCTGGTGCATTACAGGTACTTAACAAACATTCTTCAACACTGCTGAATGAGTAAGTCCACTGAAGGAATAAACTAGATCTGCTTGTGTGAAACTTACTTGCTCTATTAAGTAGGTAGGTTGTAGTCAGCTTGGGTTTTTTCACACCGTGATCTCAGTGACCTTCTATCATTTCAGAATCCAGGTTAAGATACTCTTTTGCTGCTATTGTGATACCTGCATCTATAGTTCGTGGGTCTGATATTAAGGTAGCCAATCAATAATTTTTTCCATTTGTAACATTCCTTTTTCACATTGCTGGCGGGGAAAGCTACTTTTATTCTTTGGAGTTTGTTCTGTTCCAAAGGGGTACAGAAAGCATGCAGCCACTGGGCTGCACGCCCCAGGGACGGAGCTGCTCCAGAATAAAGAGCCTGGAGAACCAGATGGAGACTTTCCAGCTGGTGTCTACCACCTCTGAGGGTAGGCCCACAAATGGGATTCTGCAGCCCCACTGGGGCTCAAGTTTGGGTGGTGCTGCCTACCCAGCTGCCACCCGGCCGTGTGTGAAATGAACTCTCAGGAAGTGAAATTTCCAAAGCGTTGCCCGAGTACCTGGCCCTGAACTCATTCATTTAAATAACTGAAAAGATATAATCACTCTAAGTAGATTTTAAATAACTGAGAGTATATAGAGATTGGTGACCAAAGGTTGGGAAGACGGGAAGGAATTTTGGCCTCTTGTTAGAATGATAAGAAATTCTTTTAAGCTTAATTGGAAAACTATTTGCTTTCCTGAATGTTTTGCTTCTGACCTTTACCAGTGGTTTAAGAACAAGCAATTGGATTTGTTTTCAGCTGCTAAAGAGGGTGGGAAAATGTTAACGATGTAAAATGATTTAGAATGTATATTTGAACGTGGGGCACCTGGTGGCTCAGTCGGTTAAGCATCTGACTCTTGATTTCAACTCCGGTCATGATTTCATGGTTCATGAAATCGAGCTCCACATCAGGCTCTGTGCTGATAGTGCGGAGCCTGCTTGGGATTCTCTCTCTCTCCCTCTCTCCCTACCCCTCCTGTGCTCACTCTTTCTTTCTTTCTCTCTCTCTCTCTCAATATAAATAAATAAACTTAAAAAAAATCAGAATGTGTATTTGAACATCAGGAAAATGAGCCTACCTGTAACACTGAACTTCTCTAAGGTTTAATCAAATAGGCAATGTTTGGTTGCTGCTGGGTGGAGCGATCCCATATTCCACAGAACTATTGAACAGATAGAAGAGTGAGATTTTGTATTCTCTTCTGTCAAGACGCCAATCATCGGGAGGCGATACGATGAGCTGCAGAACGCTTCTGGGCGCGATGGGAAGCCCAGGGCGATGGCCGTCACCAGGAGCACATCCTCTACCTCATCGGGCTCCAACTCCAATGTCCTTGTTCCTGTTAGCTGGAAAAGGCCCCAGTATTCTCAGGTATAGAATCCTAGTCCCTGGGATTGGAAGAGAGAGCTCAGGGAGACCTCTCGAGCCCAACTGCCCATGTGATCCCGGGTTCCTCCATCACCATCCTGGCATTGCCCACGTAGGCATCAACACTTCAGTGATGAGTATCCCGTGGCACCCCAAGGGACCCTGTCTTATCGTGGAACAGCTCATTTCATTGAGTTGAAGTCTGACATTTGCCACTGCTACCCATTGGTCCTAGCTCTCTTTAGACTTAGGAAATGAAATCTGATCTCTCACCTTCAGAGAGATAAAGAAACCCTCTCCCCTCTACCACTCATTCCAGTGAGTTCTCTTTTCTCCAAAGACTATATCCTTAGTTCTCCCAATCAGTTCTATACGATAGGGCTTCATAAGGATGCAGAATCTGCCCTTCCGGTTGCTTCCTCAAGCCACACTGCTTTTTATTTTATTGTTTGAAGTTTTTTTTTTAATATAATTTACTGTCAAATTGGCTGACATACAGTGTATACAGTGTGCCCTTGGTTTGGGAGGTAGATATGTAAGCGATGAACCACGGGAATCTACCCACACTGCTTTTTAGACCAGTAAAATGATCTAAATTCTTACCTTGATGGAGAGGGGAAGGGAAAGGGAAGGGACTAGTGAGTGAAGCTAAGGAATCAGAAAGGAAAAAGAGGGTGGAAAGTAGTCAGACTTCCTGCTGCTCTGTGAATGAATACTGGGGACGCCTGTACTTTCTCTAAAAGGTGCACTTTGCATTCCAGTCGCCATTCTGACTGCTGTCCCCTAAGCATGCACTCCAGTGGTCTCCATGGACAGTCTGAGCTATGTGGAGCAGAACGGGCCACTGGATCTCTCTGTAGTTCTCTCTCTGTAGATATCTCTCTCTTAGTACAGCCTAAGACCGTATTTGCTCAATGGGCAACTGCATTAATGTCATCAGGCTTGCCATCGAGTAAAACCTCTGCATTATTCAGACCTCTTTGGTGACATTAATCACCTTAAGTGGAAAAGGAATTTATTAACTCTCATGGCTTGGCTTCAAGCACAGCTGGATTCTAGTACACAAAATGAGGAACTGGGTCCTTAGACTCCCTCTCCCCTTCTCACTGTCCTCGCCTTCCCTTCCCAGTCTTGGCCCTCCTTTCCTCTCCGGTGATTTCATTCTGAGGCAGACTCTTCTCTTATGAAGCACCAAAAACTTCGAGCAGCTCCAGATTTATATGGTCTTTGGCTCCGATGATTTCAGGTCAAAGGCATTCCCTTCCCAACATCTGAAGCAATTCTAGAAGGACTCTTGCTGCACGTGTGAGGGAGGCAAAGCCCCACAGTGGGAGAGGAGCTGTTTCTGAGATAAAAAGAGGGACCGTATTACTGGAAGAAGGCCAAATGGGTGGGCGCTGAGCAGAGAACACTTTGCACACGTGCAGGACTCACCTTCACCCTCCAAGGTTGGAGGAGTGCAATATATAGCACGGGGCCTGCTGGAACATGGCTGGCTCTCAGTAAGGGTTCACTGAGCTGTTGAGTAAGAGAGCCTACTATACATTCTTAGGGATTTGGAAAAGAGAAGAAAAATAGACATCCCCAAACCCATGTTCCTCTGTATGGATTCCTTCCCCGAGTTGTAAGATGCCCACTAAAACTTAGGGAAATATTTTAGCAAATCTCTTGCCATTCTCCAACATTAAGGTCTTCCTGTCTTTGGCCTTGATAAAATACTGTATTGGGTGTCCCTTCTGTAATGTGGAAAGAAGAATGCAGTGAGCCAAATTCCATTAAGAAAGAAAAGCTATGAGCACTATTGGCCTCCTAAGCAGTCTCCACGTTAACTTAAATCAGATTAAAGGGGAAAAATCATTTTACAGGGTCAGAAAGATTGCTTTAAGAGCATCTCTGAAGTAATTAACATTTTTTAGGCTCTGGCTTACTCTTCCTTTTCATTCTCAACTCTCCAATTATCCCGAGACCTAGTTCATCTATGTCATTGGAAAATGTGATGGTTTATGGAAGAATCTCCATGCTTAAGTGGCTGAAAAATAAGGCTCATGAAGAAAAGCAAAAGGAATTGAATCTGTTTAACTTTAGGGAGAATAAATTGAGAAAGACTTAATATGGCTTACAGATAATTGAATTCTTTAATGCTGCAGAAAGTAAAGTTATTCTCCCATCTGAGGAAAATAAATGTGTGCTAGAACATAATAGATTTAACTTAGGTGAAAGGAAAGCCTTGCTAATGCTGGAAGTTGTAACAGACAAGAAAAGATTATCAAGGGGAGTCACGAATATCTGCTGAGTTTCACACCCCTCCCTCAGGAAAATGTAGATCAGCACTGTCAAGTAGGAACATAGTGTGTGTCTTGTTTTTAAACTTTGTAAAAGTTGCCTTTTTTAAAAAAGTAAAAAGAAATAGGTAAAATCAATTTTAATAACCTATTTTAGTTAGCCTAATATATCTCAAACATTATTACTTCAATATGCAACCAATAGTTTGCAATATTAATGAGATATTTTGCATTCTCTTTTTTCATACCAAGTCTTTGTGTATTTTACATCTCAATTCCCACCACATTTCGGGGGCCATAGCCCTTTGTGGCTAATAGCTATAGTATGGAAACAGATTTGATCACAGAATTCCATGATTAAAACGTGTTTGTGTGTCTCTTTTCCAGAAGAGGACAAAAGAGAAGTTGGTGCACGTCCTTTCTCTGTGTGGCCAAGAAGTAGGATTAAGCAAAAATCCATCAGTAAGTTCCATCATATATCACATTTATGTTGGTACCATATCATTTTTACCTTTGATCTTTTTACCTTTAGAGAAGTCCTCTATGAATTACAGGTATGATATCCACCATCATATTCATACTAGATCATACTCATAGGCTATTTCTTTCCACACTAAGATTTTTAATCTCACTTGATTCAGAAACAGTGAATGATTTTGTTAGCTATTTGCTCTAGTTTGTAAATAGCACTGTTACTTTCATTTTTTAAAATTCTTTGGATTTTGTTATAAATATGCCCAGACTACATTAATATGTATATGTATATTAATTAAATATAAATAAAATATATAATTATATAATTATTTATTACATATAATAAAATATAAAAATAAAAATATATATATGACGATCTCCTGCACCATATTTAATATACATTCTTTTGGGGTATAATTTTACTCTGCATATGCACACCCCTTCCTATGATGTCATTATTTGACTCATGCAGAATAGGGATCAAAATAATGATATATCATTATAGTTTTTTTCTCTTACATACATCCACTGATGTTACAGTTAAAACAACAACATGCCATTGCGCTTTGGAATAAATGACTAATCACAGTATTAGAACTTAGCTAATATAAAATTTAGCTTTTATAAAATGTAGCTAATTCAGGTTGTCTGTGAGACTATCATAGCAAAAGCAATAAAAATCTCAGGGTCTGGTTTCACCGGCGTATCTCAGCCTCTTTGTTATTAATAAAAAATAAATATCTAACTAATTTCCCAAATGAAGTAAGAATTAGCAAACAATTGCTCAGGGGAGCTGTCTCTGAAATCTCAAAATGTATCTATTAACGTAGTTCACGAGCAGTTGAAACGTTAGAGGCTCGCAAATACTTGCTAAAGTGCAGATCGGTGTTTCTTACGGTCCGGAACGTGCCCCTGCCAGCCAGCAGCTAAGCTCAGCTTATGATCAGTAGATCAGTGGGTTTGTTGCTGCTCCTGAGACCTGAGGGCAGAGGGGACGAGGTGACAGTGGCGGGGTGGGCGGAGGGAGAGTGACAAGCGCCCTTTCCCTCTGCGGGGCGGCCCTCCAGCGAGGACCGTCTCCTATTGCCATTCTGGCTGGCGCGTCCTCCTCAGATCTCAACTGCCTGCTTCCGTGCTAGAAATGTTTACCCAGAGTATGTTGCCGGTCGGTCAGAGAGGCGGTGCTAACTGGGAAGAAGAGCCTTCAACTGAGGAAGCCTGCATTCTAGCCGCATCTCTCACGAGCTAGTTGCCTGGCCTTCAGTGCTATTTCTCTCCTAGACCCACTTGCAATCCCTGAGCAAACTGTGTGTCGCGGGCCATTGCATGAGAACATAGTGCAAGTCACAGGGCTGTTCTTAAACACTGGAGGAAAGGGGGACATTTCAAATCCATTCATTCTTTTTACTTTTGAGAGGCACTTGTTATATTAAATAAATACAAACGATTTGCCTGCTTCTCAAGGAAGACTAGATAGACATTATGATGGCTAAAAACAATCATACCGTTCACTTTTATTTAATATCAGTCTATGTTCAGGAGAGACTGGATAGCAAAACATTGAGGTCCACTTACAGTTTATTTCTACAAAGTTTCACTAAAATGTCCCAGTGGGAAAAAAACTAAACACAGAAGATGGTTCTAAGATTATTAACATTCAAGAGGTCTTAATAGGAAAAAAAAAAAAAAGTTTTGTTCCGTTTATACCAACAGGAAGGGAATTTAGGTATAAATTACGAGCATGGCTGCTCACATACTCGTCTGTAATTCAAATGAGCAAGGACTGTAGTATTTGTCCTCTGTCTCTTATTCTTTATTGGTTCCTGGTTTATCTCTGAAAGGGTTAAATGCTTTGTACTCACAGGCCATTCTATAATAACGTATCTTTGTATCAGTAGCCCTTAAAATATTATGTGATAATATGCATGTGAAGTGTATGTGCATGTGTACAATTTCTGACCTCAGTTCAGAAACAGTGGAAAATTTCTTGGCTGCTCTAGTTTGTCTGTGAATATACACTCAGTTGTCACACACACACACACACACACACACACACACACACACACGCTCCGATGGGATCCAGTCTTCATTAAGAAGCAGCATCGTGACTCGAACCTTCTCCTCCTGTGTGAACTTGCGTCTTTGCAATGAGTTTAATCTGAAGGCACCTGTCCAACATAAATACTAAAAGAACATTCTAAAAATACCCACTTAAGGAATTAGGTGTGTACTCGAAATAGATGGCCACGAACAGCCAGTTGCAGTTTTTATAGCACAAACAACCGAAGGGAGAACCGTCTCTCAGGAGAGGACTCTTGCGATTCGTAGGTGATCTTTTCATCGTGTGGGGATCTGGACCTTCTGGAGCACCAGACGAGCTTGGTGTCTTCCGAGGACGGCGCCCGGGAGCAGGAGAACATGGATGACACAAACAGCGAGCAGCAGTTTAGAGTCTTTAGGGACTTCGATTTCCTAGATGTGGAGCTGGAGGATGGAGAGGTACAGTATATTCTCTGTAAAAATACCCCCCTCAGCCTTGCCTTGACTAACGAAAAGTTTCTTTTTACCTGCTAACTGATCAGGTTTTATAACAGACTCTTTAATTGGGAAGCTGTAGACTTTGTTTTCAATCAACTTATCCAAAGGACAGCAGCTTAACTTTGGCAGAAGTTACCACACCCTTCCTGTCTGAGTCCACAGCATTTAAGCTGCCAAGTTCTTTCTAAATGGCAGGGATCTGCCGTCTAATGACCACACAAAGACTGTGTGTGTGCAGTCCAAAGGTGAACTTTAAAAGAAAAAAAAAAAAATCACAAACACATTCAGGTTCTGAGCCTGTTCGCTGGCACCTGGGCAAAACTTGCCAAGAGTCTAATTATTTTAAAAGTGAAATTACTCTGATCCAGTTACTTCAAAGCTTGCCTGCTCTGACCTGAAAAGGGAGCCTCGGGGCTCCAGCATTGTGCTGTTTGATGAAATCACAACTTGAAACAGGATATAGTGCACCCGAGAGCTCTTTGCTCTGCTCTAGGCTGCTAGCTCGTGTCCCCGACACCTGGAGCCGCTGAATTCATGTCTCAACCGGCCAATGCAGATTTGTGGATTTGAATGATAATTATGGTGATAGGATGCTTTCAGTTATGAATCATGTGTTTGAAAACTGGGATTGGAAGGAGGGGCATCATTGTGACCCTCTCATTTCAGTAGCTTAGAGGCACGTTCCAGCTGGGGAAAGTCTCCGCCCCATGGAGGAAAACAAAACTGACCAAAGGGAGACTGGCTACCTAAAAATGCCTGATAAGGAGCCGGCTCCTGGTGTTACTTCACATCCTGAGGCTCACATTCAGCTAAATGCACTGTCTTTCCCAGACAAAGAAAGGGCTTTCTGCCAGTCTTACAGTTACAATGGAGGCCCAAATTCAAAGTTTAACCTATCCCGTGACTGGTATGCATCTCCTGACTCAACTAGAAACTTGTGGGAAACGGTACTTCCGGTAGCTGCCTACCTTCCCTAAAAGGATGGGACTGTGGACCAATCCTCTTATGTTGAGGTAAGGCCAAGGAGCTCTCCGCTTTTGTTCCTCCCGGCCAAGGCCTACCCTGGATGTCTGGGGAGAATTCTGTCCCCAGGATGAAGAATGTTTTCTCTACCTCTTCTTTTCTGTAGAAAACAAGTTTAGCCTACCCAGTATTAAAGAATATAAAGACGCTAGCTGTAAAACACCTTTAAAGCAAGTGTCAGCTTTTCACCTTGAATTATCCTAGAACCACTAAAAAGTACTGCAGAGTTTTTTGACTGTTAACCTTAATAAGTGATAAAGAGGGGCGCCTGGGTGGCTCAGTCAGCTAAGCTAAGTCTAACTTCGGCTCAGGTCATGATCTCACAGCTCGTGAGTTCAAGCCCTGCATCGGGCTCTGTGCTGACAGCTTAGAGCCTGGAACCTGCTTCAGATTCTGTCTCTCTCTCTCTCTCTCTCTCTCTCTCTCTCTCTCTCTCTCTGCCCCTCCCCTGCTCATACTCTGTGTCTCTCTCTCAAAAATAAATAAACATTAAAAAAATTTTTTAATAAATAAGTGATAAAGAAATCAATCACTAAATGTGGTGAGGATTGTTTTAAAAAGTCTAAGCCAAAATACAACTGTTTAGAATACTTTCAAACGTCTCTGAGCCAAAGCTATATGGGATGTCCGAAGATGAGCTCCCTGATCTGGACCACTGACCTAATTTTTGTTCTTGGCCTAGAATTCACGCTTAGGCACCCTCTTCACTCTGGAAGTTAAAGTAAGGAGGGAAATTTTGATGAAGCAAGAGAGGCATCATTTTCCAGTCTCAGCCAAAATTAAAAAAAAAAAAAATGTCTTATGGGACGTGACCTGGCAGGAGTAACATCAAGTGGAGGAATCAGACACAGTTTCTGAACAAATTTAATTTCTGTCAAAATAAAGGAAGGAAAATATGAGGTGCCACTCACTTGAAAATAAATATTATACTAATGCTTTGGGGGACAGTTAATAATGAATGCTACATCTGACTTCTAGTATTCTGTTATTCTAGCAAACAAGAACTACAAAATCATAGTGATCATTTACTCTTATATAATTAAGATTTTATAAGAAACTTGAGAACGTGGGGGCTCCTGGGTGGCTCAGTCAGTTAAGCGTCCGACTCTTGATTTGGGCTCAGATCATGATCTCACCATTCATGAGCTCGAGCCCCGCCTTGGGCTCCATGCTGAGTGTGGAGCCTGCTTGGGATTCTCTCTCTGCTCCTCTCCCACTCGCACACACTCTTTCTCTCAAAATAAATGAATAAAACTTAAAAAAAAAAAAAGAAACTTAAGAGTGTGAAAGTATGTATTTCATCCAAATAAATTAAACCATCTGAGAATATTTTGCTACTTCTCAATAAGATTATAATAAGGGATTCTAGCAAGCCTACAGGGTAGTACAGTAAAAATGCTCGAGCTTTAGGGTCAGGCAAGTCCAACTTTGAATTTCACCTCTGCCCCTGACTTAGCTCTTGGCTTCCTCAGCTATTAAGTGGGTATGATAATAGCCTGCCGAGTTGATGTGAGGATTAGGTAAGAACCTCTGGGAAGCTTCTAGCACAGTGTCAGGCACATAGTAGGCATTCCTTTGTACTGTCATTGGTGAATAATTCCAGCATATCCTCATCTGAGAAAGCCAAGCATATCTGGCATCTAGAGCAAAACACAATGATCAAAAAAAAAAAAAAAAAAAACAACTTTTTTTAGATCTGTCCCTTTTCATTAAATAGTCTCAGAATTTACTGACTCCTATCTGTAACGGTTTGCCTTTGAAATTTTTAGAATCTTTAGAAGGTGCCGTGTCCTTGCTATTAATTGTACATTAGCAGCGAACACACCATGATGACACACTAGCCTCGTGAGATGGATCAGGTGATGCCATCTTTTTTTCTCCCAGTTGATGAGCCTCATTCATTTCCCCACAACACTGAACAATTTGCTCACAAAGAAAAATTTAAGCATTCCTCCCCCCACCCCACCAAAAAAAGGGCGTTGAGGAGCACAAGGTGTCAGTCACTGAAGTGACAAGCTATTTCAGAAATCGTATTTATGATTTGTTACCCCAGATACATCTTCCGCCCCTAAGAGGATTGGAATTGCTGGTGCTTGGTACTGATTTCTCTTTGGGGGTTTGTATATCTTTACCTTTTTTTTTTTTAAGTTGCATCAAATGAAGTATATATCGTTGGCACTGTTTGTTGCTGTTGTGTTAAAACTAAGATAAATGCACTTGAGTATCTTTAATATTATCGTTTTAAATAGACCTCTTATTTGTTTTTCTGTCCATTCAATCCGCTACGAAGGAACTGCAGGTAAGATGATGCTATGTTTCATTCAGATCCGCTAAGTAGATGTTTTGCATCGTCGCAGATTTATAACAACATAATTGCTTTTCTTCCTCCCTTCTAGCGTACGTATGCCTATCTGCGCGCATATTTACATTGAGGTGTGCGTGAGACAAAAAGTGTTTTTCTTTGTGGCTCCAGGATGGGAATAGTTTCCAAACTATAAATACAAGACAATTTTAAAATCTAGTCTGGAAGTTGCATAGTTATATCTCTTGAGAGAAAGTGAGGTTTAAGTAGGATCCATGGAAATCTTATGATGCCTGAGAAGGCAGCCGCACAACGGAATTCGTTGTGTAGTTACCTTCTCTAATTAAAGGTGAAGTCAACAAGCGGCATCCGACAGTATACCACGAACACTTCCAAGCAGATCTGCTTATTTTCCAGGAATTAGGAGCTGTCTTTGTATGGCAACTGTATAAAGTTTCATCCAGATGAGAACCATTTCTCAAAAGGGGGTCCTAATAATAATTGCACCCAGGAAACAGGCATAAGCCAGGACCGTCCTGGGCATACTGACTTGTGTCACCCTACTATCCATTGCCATGTCAGACTTACTCTGAGTAGGCATATCTGGGCAAATATATTTTGACCACAGTGCACTTATGTCCCTTCACCAATAATTCTTACCTGACAGAGTTCTAGTGTGGAAAAAAATTATTTCAAAGAATAGTGTTTCCAACATTTCTAGAATGTTCAGTCACTAGTACTTATCTCAGTACAAATCCTGAGTGGTTAAGTTTGATAGCTGACATACGCAGATTGTCTTGAATAATTAGCCATCTCCTAAATTTTCTCACACATAGAAAAATCTGACATAATCAGTAAGACACTGTTTTGACCTTGTGGGTTGACTTTTAATCACCACACACACTTGAGCTAGGTAATAGCACTCTTGCATCTCAGTTCTTCAGCCTCCACCGCAGTAACAGTTTCAACACCGTTCCCTCTAATGGAGAGCTATCGTATCCTCCGGAAAGACATCCCACTATTCTTCCTGAGACAGAAGCCTTCCCTTACAACCCCACTTCTCATGCCTGATCCAGCCGGGTCTTCACCAGAGGTGCAGTTATATCAGTATGAGCCATCATCCTTGCCCGGTGTAGCATTCCCTGCCCCTGGGCGTCCATGTTTCTCTGCAAGCTCATGGTTCTGTCTCGGGCTCAGTGCCGGAGACTTCCAGAATTGTCATCCAAGATAGTTCATCCAGCCGATCCACTGATTGGATGCACAAGAATCGGTGCTAGGATTTATGTTTTCTATTCATATTTTGTGTATTTTGCCCAGTAATCTGCAGTCTTTTTTCTCTGTACTCTTATTCTTTCAATCTTTTTAACTTCTTCATACATTGCGATTTCTTTTTCTCTCCCGTATTCTTGCCTCGCCACATTTTTTATTTCATTTTTTCACTGAAACAGCTATTTTAAAATCCCAGCACAACAGTTAACCTTTTCCACTAGGAAAAAAAAATTACTTGGTGACAGTTTATCACAGCAGATACAGATAAAGGTATAGATACAGATAAGACAGCAGATATAGGTACAGAATATGGAAATCATATTCAACGTCTCCTTTTTATAATCAGACGGTCCTAAGAACAATCATAAACATCACGCATGGGGATCAACGATGATAATAATTTTTGTATCATATCCAGAATGTGCTCAGGATCATTACCTGTTGCCTTCCACCATGAATAGCCAAAACCAACTTTGGAAAAGCTAACTGTCTGTTCTGTGAGAGACCTATGAGAATGGCAAGGTGTGCTTCATTCAGATCCAGGAGAAATCGATCCTTAAACCAGAGGAAGATTAGTAAATTTAATGATCCTAATTTTAACAGTGATTTGCCTCTCTCATATTATACGGTTACGCTAGTCACTGAGCTCTCACCGGAAAAAGTTGTTTTATTTCAGTGACCCATCAGACAGTGTTTCACATGACCAATAAATGAAAGGATTCTGGGCTAGATTTTGTTTAGATTCCCTGTTCGTGTAGGTTAAAACTCGCTTATCAGGGGGCTGCGTACTATTTCCCTTGCTTTATTCCTGTTTTAACACAGAGAAAAATAAAACCCCAGTTCCTTTCTAGCAAAAGATTTTGTGTGGACAAAGATACTTAATATCAGATGGGTAGCAGAGCAAGTCTGAGATACAACTAGAAGCTTGAACACTTGGATTGCCACTTAGCACGGTTGTCAGTAAATTAAAAGGTACAAGTCAGCGATAGTGCTTGGGACCAAGTCAGTCATTTCAGGAAAGCAACTCATTTCCACGTTGGGACAATTACTTAAAGATGAGCCTAAAGCAAAAGTCAAGCCACACTGCTCTGGCCTCTGCGTAGTGCATGATCCGTCAGACTTCGCCCAGCTGCTCTCAGATGTTCTTTTAACTCTGCATTTGATCTGCAAAAACCGCTGTAGCAGGAACAGGCTGGAATGTTTACCTAATGAATGCTCTTCTACTTAATACCCAAGGGATGTGGAATGTGCTACAGCATAGCTCCTACTTTTCCTCCTTCTGAAAATAGTACTAAACGGGCCGGGGAGGGGGGCACACCTCTTTGGAGATTGTTTTAATATTAATGGTCTCTTTCTTACAGCTTTTTGGGAACGCAGGTCATTATAGGGTTTACCAAAGTCACAGTTTAAAAAATATAATACTACCCGCCACGCCATGGAGAAGCGTGCAGTGCTTCTCCCTGCGAGTTAATACGCATCTAGGTGAAAACAGTATGCTTTCACTACCTTCCACATCATGTGAACAAATTGGTTGCTACCAAGGTAGACGAGAGCTTGAGAGTTCGTCATGAAAACATTTGTTTCTAAGCTATGATTATGACTTAACTGGATGTGTGAAGGTGTTAAGTGCAGGAAGATCCTGGCATAAAAACCAGCTGCTGGTATGATTTCAGGGTGAGAGTATGGACAATTTCAACTGGGGAGTGCGCAGGCGTTCTCTGGATAGCTTGGACAAGTGTGACAGGCAGCTTCTGGAGGAGAACCCACTTGCAGGAAGGTCTCCCAGCCTCAACAAAATGAACCGTGAGGATTCTGACGAGTCCTCCGAAGAGGAGGACCTCACAACCAGCCAGATCCTGGAGCACTCAGACCTAGTAAGTAGAAACCTTCCCACCATAGGAGACGGGAGACTATGTTCGTAACTGAGGCAGTAAGCATGGTTTCCAGTCGCTGCTAAAGAAACTTTCCACCGCTGCTAAACCCAAATCCGAAACGTCGGGTGGCGTCCAACCGATTGTAACGTGCCTCTTGCCTCTAGGTTGCCAACAGACACAACTACTGGGGCATTTGTTATAAGCCCTCGATGGCATCGAGTCTGTTCAGGCCTGGACTTTCCTCAAATAACTTTTATGAGGCTGGAACCTTTTTAAAAATTCCTGAGATATCTGAAGTCTTAGGCAGTCTAACAGTGAGACGTTTGGATGTGGTTATCTGCAGATACGAGTGTTCATGTTTTCCAGTTCTGGGCCATCGTTTGCTCTGCCAGCTGCCGTGTGTCAGTTCTAACGGTAGCGAAATACGTACGCTAAATGATACCCGTCAGCCAACAACCGGCTCGGGCAGTGGTTTGTACTCTTACGCAGAGAATAATTCGAGCTTTTAGAGAAACTTCACTCTGTGTTTTACCGGCTCCGCTTTCTCAACAGATCATGACTCGTTCCCCTTCCGAGGAGACGAATCCCCTGGAATCGCTCGCCGCGGCCTGTGACATGACCCCTGCCGACCCTCATTCCTTTAGCACCAGAATGGCTAGCTTTGACGCGGCTCTGTCTGACATGAATAACCTGCAGATCTCTGAGGGCTCCAAGGTGAAGAGATTTGGGCAATTATGATGGCAATTTACTTAAAGAAAAAGTACCTGCAAATTGCTGAGAAATCTTGGGGGGCTATAAGTGGAGAGACTGCCTTTATCTTTTTCTTTCTTGCTTTTCTGAAATACTTGAGTTTGCGCACCTGAGCCTCTGTTTTGAAGCGGTTTCCCTCTCGCAAATGAGCAGCCACCTTCTTGTTGGCTGAAAGGGATTCAATCTGAGGTCCTTTTCAGACGGAACACTTGGCATTTCCCATACAGCAGGAACACTGCTGATTAATGGCAAAACAAATCGGCATATGTCTGAGATGGCTGTGACTTGGAAACTGCTGTTCTTTGTCATGACTTTTATAAAACAATATGCTAAGTGAGGAGTGGGCGTATGCATGTATTTGGGGAAATTTTTTCCTATGTAGGAACCAGCTATACAATCTGTGCATTGATTCCATTCTGGCCTTTTGGCATACTATTGGAATTTTCAGTGTTGATCACAATATTATGCCAGATTTGCACAAAACCGTCCTAGCCAGACTGAGGAGACAAGTAAGTAACGGATACAGTTTTCTTATTTAAAAGGTCAGGTCTTTAAAAAGCTAACAATGTACATTCCATTTAAAGTTGATTTTATCAAATTTCCCTATAATATCATCACCATAAAACTACCCACTCCCACACTGGGTTCACATAAGTGCCCACATTTATGCCCGTCAGTATAGAATTTTATTCTCTTATACTGGAAATACCAAAATAACTTCCTACTGCTGTTAAGAGAAAACTTCCTTCTCCTGAGTTTGGCAGTACAAGTTTGAAAGAGAAAACTATAAAAACAATTTTTAAGATATATAAAAGTATATTCTTTCTGATACTTCTAGTGGGAGAAACTATAATGCTGGCTGTTGTATGTTCTTTTATAGTGGACTTAAAATAGATTGAGACCGAGGGAAATCTATGTCCTTCAAACCAAGGACAACCACCCAAATCGCAATCACTTAAAAATAATTGAAGATTAAAGAATGATTTCCAAGAGAGCCTGACTGCCAAAGGGGTATAGTCAAATTCTTAGAGTCAGTGGAGTCCTTTTTTAGCCAAAAAAAGGCCCAGAAAGGAAACGTGTCTGAGATTAAAATTCCAGAATCCTAAGATTAATAAATTTCATGAAAAGGACACCCCAAAATAAATGTGAAGTTATTAGTGTTTGTTATTCCTCAGTCCTGGAATAGTCATTTTCTCCATTTTTTCTAGTCTGAATGCTAAATTACATAGATTTCTCCTAGAAAGCACTACCTAAGTGGTAATATATTTATGGACTCACATAGAAATCATCTAATTCTGTCAAGGAAAAGTTAAGTCTAATTTCTGAAAGGCTGTCTCTGTTTTCCCCCACGAGCTGGGTTTCTGCAGGGTGTAATACAGCCGTGATGTTAGAAAAAGAAAAGAAAGGAGATTTTTGTAAGAATTCAGCCCTCCCCTAATAGATTAAGTTTATGTGCACTCATAACCCAGACCAGTCACCAGCAGTCAGTCTCGTTGGCACCGCCGTAGTTTTTAAAAAGCAGGAAAAAGCAGATATGGATAAGCCTCTGAAACTCTGCATTTATGAGCAATTCCTTCAAAGACATGAGATATCTTGTTTCCCTACCATATCTTTAAACACTCCTCTTAATTTCCCTATTAATCCTAGAGTCAGAATACTAACTGGGTGGCCGGATAGCAACCTGTGATAATGCTCTAATTCATATATATTTCTCTTTCGCCTTGCTTTGTTTTGTTTTGTTTTGTTTTGTTTTTTAAGAAAATGACTCACTGAACTGTGTGCGTGTGATGCCTTCTTTTCCTCTTCTGGTCTGTAACCCAGTTGCCTTCCTTCCTCTCATAAAGAACAGTCAGTTCTCCGGCTGACTCCCCCTGGCCCACATTCAAACCCAGCCTCTTTTTCCATTCTACTTGCTCTGTCTCTCTCCTGCCCCTCATTGATCCCAGTTCTGCCTGACCTAGAGCCCTTTCATTTCGCTGCTCAGTCTACATTTGACAGCGGGGTGAGAGGAGCCTCTTCCATCCGTTGTCTCCAGGGGGTATCCCTAAGAGCACAGCATGTATGTAAATGGGTCTTAGAGGATTTCCAGTATGGAAAGACCTGTGAACGGGGCAGGCTCAGTGAACAACTATGGATCACTCATGCACCCTGCAGGTATTTCTTGAGCATTTACTCTACTGGTCCCTGGTGATTCTAAATTCCAGTTGCCATAGGTAAAGGAATTCTGTATCAGAGAATTCCCTCTGGATAGGCTTGCTTTGGAAGGTGAGGGTTGTACAGTGCAAAGAGCAAGTCCGATCGCTCTGATTATCTCCTTGATGTCAGGCAAGTCCCTTTCCCACACATGAGTTGTCTATAAAATGTGAGGGGTCTCTGTATTTAGCATTTATATCCCCCGTAATTACGGGTCAAATGTGGCCATCTACTGAGAACCTCCTTGCAAACTGTTGCGGACAAGAATGAAAAGAAGGTAAAGAATTAACAGTAGTCCAGAGAATGCCCGAGTCCAGTTGTAGAAACTCACTGTATTGTAGCTGGGAAATAAGTGCCCCCAGTTTCTATCACTCTCAGGATTTGTCACTTTTATTTTTTCCTTCAGTGGAATAGATTTTCCCAAATATATTCTCACATGGTGGGGGGATCCTTCCCTCTTTTTCTTCTTCCAGGCTGAAGCTGTCCAGGAGGAGGAGGACACCGCTGTGCACGAGGACGATCTTTCCAGTTCTGTTAATGAACTCCCGGCAACTTTCGAATGCAGTGGTAGCTTTAGCCTGGATATGACTGAGGCAGAAGAAAAGGGCAATCGAGCACTGGACCAGTTTACTCTCGCAAGGTAAAGAAGCCCCTGGTGGAAACGAGCGGTGATGGTGTACCTGGCACTTTGCCTTGTATTCACTGTATCTCAAGTGAGGTCACGTGGGCACTGCTGGGACTTCCTAATGAGGAGTCCAAATTGACTTCTGGCTCAGAGGGCTCTCGGCTGGTCAGAGCCGTGCACCCGAGTGTGGAACTGAAAAGGGTACTCATGCACAGGGACTCATAAAGCCATTGAGTAACGTAGAATAACACAGAGTAACATAAAGCCATGGCGTAACTCAAAAGCCAAAAAGGGGTCTGGGGACATGGTCCGGGTTTTGCACGCTTTGAAGATAAGCAAGACTGGCAAGCCTTGGAAATGAGGAGTTCTTTCCATTTCGAGTTTAAAGACAAGAACAAGAAGCTCTTTATAAGTTAAATACCTACTCTTTTTTAAGTGGGTGGCTTTCAGCCTAGTCACTGATGTTTCTGAGACTAGTGAGCTGTAGTCAGAGAACACGAATGGACAAAAATAGAGAGGAATAGATAAAACACTAATGCAGCATCTAGAATAAATAACAAGTGATAAAGGCTACAGATTGGCTTCTGGAAAAGAAAGTCAGAATCCTAAAATCTCTCTTCTGAATGTGGACAAGAACAAAACAGGTTTGGATACGGCTGGACAGAGACCTTCTGTTATGGTGAGCAGTATCTGGTCTTTGAAAGGCAAGCTGATGGTGATAATACCCACAGGAGAATCTGACCTTTCACTTGTGTTTATTATCTTCCCTTTCCTCGTCCCTCTCGGCCTCTCTCACCCTGCGTTTCTCTTCTTGAATTTTCCCTTTGTCCCTTCTCCCTCTCCTCCTGGGCATTCATGCATGTGCAGCCGTTAATACTCTCCCCCACAAAGGAAAAGTTAAAAGGTTCAAAATGTTTGTTATAATGGTTCATAATGGAAAATGAAAAGGATCAAAAGTGCCAAAGCATGGAAAGTAGTGTTTATGTGTCTGGGGAATGGCCACTGGGAGGGACAGTTGCTGGAGGCTCCAAGAGGTCAGGGGGAGGAGCCTAGTTGTCTCAGTCGGTTAAGCATCTGGCTCTCGATTTCAGGTCAGGTCATGATCTCATGTTTCATGAGATGGAGCCCCGCATTGGGCTCTGTGCTGACAGCATGGAGCCTGCTTGGGATTCTCTCTCTCTCTCTCTCTCTCTGCCCCTCATCCCTCATGCACACTTGCACTCTCTCTGGCTCTCTCGCTCACTCGCTCTCTCTCAATAAATAAATGTGTAGAAAACTTAAAAAAAAAAAAAAAGGAGGTCAGAAAGGGAGAAATCATAGAAATTCTAGAGAGGAAAGGTCTCTTTCCTCCAAGCAGAAGAGAACGTTGAAGGGCTGTGAAGGAGAGCTGAGTCCCTACAGCAACCTCAAAGGGAGGAGGGGACAGAACAGCTGACAGGGTTAGAATTTACACAGCCCGGTGAAGGATGAGGACGTCACTCCTTGACCAGGTTGTTTTCATCTTTCGCAGCTTTGGAGAAGGTGACAGGGGGGTCTCTCCCCCTCCCTCGCCCTTCTTCTCGGCCATCCTTGCTGCGTTTCAGCCCGCGGCCTGTGACGATGCAGAGGAAGCCTGGCGCAGCCACATCAACCAGCTCATGTGCGACTCAGATGGCTCCTGTGCTGTGTATACATTTCATGTGTTCTCCTCCTTGTTTAAGGTACGGTCCTCACTAGCAGTTCAGACGACTAGGTCTCTTAGGGGAGCCAGCTAGCTTCCGGTTTCAGAAGGGGTGCTTGTTTCATTCTGGGTTTGCATTATTTTCTCCTCCAGATACCCCCCAGTTGCCTGTGACTTCAGCCTTTCTTCTGTTTAACCGTAATCTGCTCAACCTTCTTAAACTGGTATCGCAAAGGCCTTGCCCCCAAATGATTGAGTCCACACGCTGTCCTGTTCGCTTTTGCCATGCTGGCTTGTCTTGATGTCGTGATCCCAGGCAACCGTGACATGATGTCAGAACCAGCGAGTGGTATCATCTGCCGAGCCTATCCTGCACTCTTCTTAGACCCCTTCTGTACCTCTCTTTTTTCTTTACTGTTCATGTTTATCTTTTTCTTGTGTTTTATCTCTTTCCCGGCATGAATTCCTTAAACATGTCAGCCGTAGCTATGAACACTTGCTTCTCCTCATAGATGCTTCTGGACACATGAACGGTCATACTTTGCGTCTCCTGGGTGAGCCACAGCCTGGCGAGTCCAGATGGTGTCTTTGTGCAAATTGGAAACGGATGTCCCTTCCTCCAGAGCATTGCAGCACAGGGTGTGGCCAGCAGAGGGCAGGCTGGATCTCTATCCCTCCGCCAGGCACCTGTGGCATCTTGCACACAACTCAACGTAGCAGCCTCTGTGTGGACACCTTCAGATTTCAGCTATTATCCCCAAACAGACTTACAACATCTGAACCAAAGAGGTGGAGGGAACTTGACTTCTGATGGGTGATCGAAGGTTTATTTTTATGCCTGCCTGTCTGTTGGTGTGCAAATACCTGTCGGTTCCTCTGTGCATCTTGCTCTGAACTTTTGCTCTCTAAATTTCATCAAACGATTGGTGGAGGTGGGAGGGGCATCAATAGAAGAGAAAGATGGCCTGTTTTGAAGCAACCCCGAAGGTCTGCCGTCATCGCTGGAATTAACTAGCCCTGTGTGCTGTATTTGAGGCTGATCCTGTCTGGGAAAATGGCATGGCTGGAAGTAATGCTTAGCCATGAAGATGAGGCTATGGGTGAAGATTTGTATGGTTACCATACAGTGTAGGAGAAAACTAGTTTTAAAAAGCCAGTATGTATGGTAGTATTTTTTTTAATTTTTTTAAGCTTTATTTCTGAGAGAGAGAGACAGACAGATAGACAGAGCATGAGTGGGGGAGGAACAGAGAGAGAGGGAGACACAGAATCCGAAGCAGGCTCCAGGCTCTGAGCTGTCAGCACAGAGCCCGTCACGGGGCTTGAACTCACGAACCATGAGGTCATGACCTGTGCCCTACTTGGACATTTAACCGACTGAGCCCCCCAGGTGCCCCCCTTTTTTTAATTTTTTTAAGCTTTATTTCTGAGGGGGGGTACTATTTTTTTAATGTCTAGAAAATAGTGAAGATTATACACTAGCATTTCACTGTAGTTTACTTAGGGTGATGAGATTATGGGTGTATTTCTCCCTGCTTCTTTTTACTTTCTTTAGAGCTCCTATTTTCCACTAATGAAAATGCCTTTCTTTCAGCATTTTTTCTAAACTTGTATTTGATCACTCACAAAGCAGAATTGCCACTAATAATGCAGGGGAAATGTGAAAAGGGACTTACGTAGTAGTTCCAACTTTCGGTAGACGTGAGTAATGGGGGAGTGACCAGCCAGACAAGGTAGAACCCTCTTACACTGTCTTATAGGTTGAGCTCTATAGAGTAGATCATGAAAGAAGGACAGTCACTTGGCTGGACTGAGGGATGGGCCCACTAATCACCTTCAGGAAGAGCCATGGCAGAAGGGAAAGGCAGGAAAATAAGGAATTCTATTAAAAGTGCAAAATGAACCACATCTTCTTTATCCATGTGGTTTATACATACAATGGAATACTACGTGGCAATGAGAAAGAATGAAATCCTGCCATTTGCAGCAACGTGGATGGAACTGGAAGGTATGATGCTGAGTGAAATAAGTCAGTCAGAGAAGGACAGATACCATGTGTTTTCACTCTTATGTGGATCTTGAGAAACTTAACAGAAGACCATGGGGGGGGGAAGGGAAGGGGAAAAAATAGTTACAAAAAGAGAGGGAGGGAGGAAAACCATAAGAGACTCTTAAACACAGAGAATAAATAAATAAATAAATAAATAAATAAATAGAATTTAAAAAAAGAGAACAAACTGAGGGTTGATGGGGGAGAGGAGAAGAATGGGTGCTGGGCATTGAGGAGGGCACTTGTTGGGATGAGCACTGGGTGAGGTATGTAAGCGAGGAACCATGGGAATCCATCCCAAAAACCCAGAGCACACTTTACACACCGTATGTTAGACAATTTGACAATAAATTATATTTAAAAAATAAAATAAAATTAACTTAAAAATAAATTTTAAAAACAAAGGACCATCTGCCTCAAAGATTTCAAATTCAGGAAGCCACTATTTAATTAGTATAAAAAGTAAAGTCTGTTTTTGAGCCTGGTGGCCCTTCTTATGACCCATTTTTGGAGAATTACATACCAATAGTACTAACAGCTACACTTTCTCATTTTGAGTGTTATTGTGCTGCTCTCTCCCCAGTTTTCAGTTTCCTTTTAGTGAAATCTTTTAGAAAGCTGCCTGGACAAAACGAGGGTTGTGTCTGAGATTAACCGGGAGCTGGAGGGGCTGTTAGGCTTAAGACAGAAAAAACAGGCTGCTGAGAGATAGGAATTCCAGAAACACTCTAACACTGAGCTGATTGAAATTCTAACACAAACTATGAGAAAGTTACCATTTGAGGTAAATTTACTTGTTAAGGATTTAGAAGCAAAGTAGTTTATTTTTTATATTGTTCTAAAGTCTGTTTTAAAATAATGGTTACTGGGTAATAATTTATGTTTGGCTGTTGTAGTCATTTTTTCTCATTATAGTCACTAGCTATTTATGCCCCATTTCCTAGTCACAAACAATACTTTTCCCGCTGCCCAGCAAGGCCATTTCCTCTTGGCCCTCTACTGTACTCTCAGTTACATGCAGACCCCTGATTGGAGCTCGCTTCAGCAAATGAAGCCTTCCCTTCCTTCTTTCTCCCTCCCCATCACCTGGGGTCCCGAGCACATCGTGGTTACATCTGTCACGCTTGTCACATTCTATCAGAATTCCTTATTGTCTGTCTCCCACAGAGTGGGCGAGTAATGGTGTCTGATTTTGATTTCCCAGCAGCTGGCACCATTGCTAACACACAATAGGTGCTCAGTAAATGTAAGAAGCATGAATAGGAATCTTTTTTTAGTGGAAATCTTAAACAGATGGTTTCTGATTTCATGCCAGTAGACCAGAAGGTTGAAACACGAGCTGGGAGGTGGGGTGGGCCCTTGGCTTGAGGGGCACTTTGAGGTTTGGACTTTATTTTTCCATCCATGCATTAGGTAAATCCCTATGGACCTTATCTGCAATAATAGTCATACAAATGTGTACCTCTTTTTTGAGTTTTTGATATACATTTAGCCTTAAGAACTTTCTCAACTATCATCAAATGCTATGTGATTGAGAACAATACTAATAACACAACAGGTATTAAATAAAATACGCTGGGAATGAAATACATTTTGGACATGCCATCTACGAAGCTGTTGGCCAGTCCTCACCATGTCTGTTTATTCTTTTCCAGCATTTTCCTATGAGTCTGAAGGCCACATTTCCCTGTATTTAGTTGGATTTGGGAGGGGATAGAGAGGAGGTAATTGCCAAAATAATTTGGTTTTAAAAACAAGGAATTGATTTCTAATGGTCCAGCGTGGACATCTTCCCAAGTGTCTCAGTCACTATACATCCTTCCTGCCGCTCCTGTGTTAATGTCGTCATTGTGTCACACAGTGCCACCAAATTATACAATGTGTTTATATGGAAGTTAGGCGAGGACACGACTGTCTATCCCCTAAATACCACCTGCCTTTATAAGAGGCTCTAAAGCTCCCTGACAGGTTCACAGACCTCACCTTATCCTTAGGTAAAATGGAAAGAACCCCAAGCCCTTTGGGGACCTGAGTCCTACTCCCAGCTCTGCCATTCAACTAGATGTGTGATGCTACACGTGGCACTTGTCCTTCGTCTCTGCTCTGACGTTTAGTCGGGTTTTTTAGTTTTTCTAACTGCACATAAAACTAAGTCAAATATGTATGCTACACATTATACCAAGGTTCTCATATATGTTAAATAAAAAATAATGAATATGCAGCATGGTTGGCACTTTTCTAATGTAAATCATAAAGAACCAGCCTGCTGTTGTTGTAGGGACATTCTACTTTGCTCACAACAGGGCAGAGAGGATTTCTCCCGGACTAGATTCCACAACTCAAAAGGCATGACATCTCTTTGAGTTTGAAAGCCAGTACCTAGGACTGAAGTTAATTTTTGGTTCAACATTGTGTTCTTTTTGTTAAAGATACTGTGTGTTGGAAGTTTGGGGGCTAAACAATGTTCCCATTTTGTCACCGACACAGGCACAGTGAATCAGATTCTTCCTGATTCCAGTTGTGCCTCAGGCTGTACAGGAGGACCTACCTCCTAGGAAGCATCATAGATTTGTGGAAGGGATGTGAGCGCTGGGGTCAGGCTCACCCTTCCTCTGTCACTTACTGGCTGCATGACCTTAGGCAAGTCGTGTCTTAACCTGGACTTCCTCGCCTGATTGTGAGGGTTAATGAGCCAGTGTATGCAACCCTATAAGACACGGTTATGGACATCTTGCCAGACACACCCTCAGAGGGAGATACTATTCCGGACCCATGTAGCATTTACTTTCATTTGCCAGAGGTTCAAATGGCACTGTTTTGGTGCTCTCTCTCAAGAGGCTGTGATCTCGGGGAACAGGAAAGGGTTAAATCGCATGGCCCTTTCTGTCTTGCGCACGTTGATGTAACCTCAGGAACTTCTCGCTGATCTGACAGACAAGCGAGGTGGACTCAAACTGCTGACCAGCTCTGACCATCAGCAAAAAGAAAAGCGCAATTTATTTAAAAGATTATGTAAACATCACCCTCTCGGAAACACTTTAAGAAGAAACTTTGCCCACGCTGGGTGATCACCTACTTGACTTGAGACCAACACTCACTCTACTCCCCATCTCCCCCGCCTCTACCTGAGGACCTATGCTCATTTGACGTTTTCATAAAGATTTAAAAGTAGTTTTTTGCTGGTATATAAGTTAAAACTCGGCTTTTATAAATGGTCATTGTTTTGCCTTTCAGAATATTCAGAAAAGGTTCTGCTTCCTAACCTGTGATGCTGCCAGTTACCTTGGAGACAATCTGCGGGGAATCGGGTCCAAGTTTGTCAGCTCTTCTCAGATGCTCACCTCCTGCTCTGAATGCCCTACACTCTTTGTGGACGCTGAGACTGTGAGTACCCAGTCCTGCTGTGGTGGCAAATGGCGGGCCCGGCGGGCCCAGCTTAGGGTGTGAAACATACAGGAGGCATGCTAGTGTTGTGGTTTGTTTGAAAGACACTCAGTGTTTGTGAGCAGCACCATGTTGTGACACGACCCCCAAAGGCCGGAGTCTGCATGGTAATGACTCTACATTGCCAGCCAAGGCCAAGCCATTTCAAGGAATTGGGAGAAAAATCCACGTCGGTGCTCCCTCCGTGTCCTTGGCACCTGTCTCCAGTGTCTCTGGATTTGACCGCTGTGAACGTGATGAGCTAACCCCCAGAGCTGACCTAGCCCATCCCCACAATGCCAAGTTGTCCAGCCAGATGGGTCTCCAGAGGCAACATGTCCTCATTTTCCTTATTCCCAAGTGTCAAGTGGAGAGAGATTGCCCCCTGGAGGGATTCATCCAGCCCAAACTGCAAGTGATGAAGTTGAGGGTTAAGTAAAGCATCCTCTGGCTGACTGCTAAATCATGACTTTACATATAAGTCTAAGCCTGCATGAGTGGTGAGCTCTTTGGGGTGTGTGTCACCTTTCTGTATATCCTCCATGCATCTCACACAAATGTCTTATATGCTGAGTAATGAACTAATAAGGTTTAGAACCAATGAGGATGTGCTTTGATTTCAAAAGTCTCTGAAGAATTAGTCTTTCCAAGGACTCGGTGGTCGGAATACAATAGGAGAAATCATTCTATCTTAACTGATTTAAAGCAAAGATTAACTATAAAATCAGTTCAAAAGTCTATTTGGAGATGTGTCTTCCCACTACTTGGAGTATTACTGGACGAAGATATCAGAGTTTGTGCATCAAATGAGTACATCTTAATGTGGGCTCCTACAGAAGCTTGAGTGTAAGGCTTGAGTGTCTATACTGATATGGAGAAAACCGGATATTTTTGTAGGAGATTTGCATTAGTGAGCCAGTATTCAATTACAATTGCAGCTGATAGTGGAACAGAATTACACATTGCACAGCTTACTAAAAATGGACCCACTGGTCCCTACTTTACATTATTTCTAAATGTATTTCTCTTTTGTATCTGTGTAGCCATGCCTGTGTCTAGTTATCTCTCTAGTTGTTTTAATACAAATTATTTTCCTGCCTTCAGCTCCTTTCTTGTGGACTTCTGGACAAGCTCAAGTTCAGTGTTTTAGAACTGCAAGAATATTTGGACACCTACAACAACAGAAAAGAGGCCACTCTCTCGGTAAGCTTTTGTGTCTCTGTGCATATGCTTTCAGTTAAAATCAAATGAACCCACTTATGGGCCCTGGGAAGGTGTTGTGATTAATATAGGACAGGCTCTTTGGGAGAAGAAAACGTCATCCATTCCTCTGTTAGGAAGACTACAATTCCAATTTAATACTGGTAGAACTGTTAACAGTATGTATTATACAAAAATGACACTACAAAAGAGAAATTATCAGCTTTCATTTTAGCTCCATAATTTCCCTACTTGGAAACGGAAACATGGGTATCTGCTCGATGTCTCCTTGTCAATGTGATTAACTTTTCTCAGAGATGTAAAATTGCTAATGACTTCCTCCCAGTGTTTGCCTCTCCTGAAACTCACTGGGATAGATCTCTGCTCTCCCCTCCTCTTAACTGCTCTTGGTAGCTGTCTCTCCCTGACTCCATTGCTTCTCTTAGCCTCGACTCCAGCTCTTTACTCTTTCCTTCACTGATCTAGACCGTAAAATGTTAGGAACAGAAGTGATCCAGAAACCTCCATCAGACATGCGGAACCCCTGACTTCTGACAAGCAATTGTGTGTAATGACTGTGGGACGCTTCTTATAATATGCCAGGCACAACAGGAAAGGCATGGATTTTGAAATCAGATGGACGTGGGTTCAAATCACATATCAGCTACTTAAGGGTTAGTGACCTGGGATAAATTACTTACCTCCTCATCTCAGATTCATCATCTGTAAGACAGTGATGATAACCATTAATTTGCAGAATTGTTGTAAGGGTATAATAATCGTAATAGTTGTAGCACCTATCATCTCGTGAGTCCCTTCTACGTGTCCAAATACCTGATAAGAGTTAAATTTCTTAAATTGAATCATGTAATACTCATAACTACCCTGGGAGTTGCTATGATTATCCTCAGTAGCTCAGGTAGAAAATCGGTTTTGAAATCCAGGTCTATGGGATTCCAAAGTCCATGCCCTCAAACACAACACAATGTTTATTGCCTTTTAAATAGAAATAACATATGTAAACTGCCTAGCACAGTGCCTCATACATAGAAGATATTCATCACAAAGTTACTTGTTTTATGTTTGTTGCTCTTGTTATTAATCTTTTCACGATCTGTCCAAGGGCAAGAGTTCTAACGCTCTGCAATAATAATTCCCATTATCTTTTACTCCTGTGGCTCCTTAATGGTCATTGTTTCCCATTTTCTCCATCATCAGTTAATAAAAGTAATCCTTCCATCCTTCTTGGTGAACAAACCAATCTTTTGATGTCAGATGCAAGTTTCAGTTCTTCAGTCCTTATTGTTTTGTGTCCAGAGGTTCCTTCTCACATCTGTATTGGTTACCATCCCAGGTACTTAAGGCTGGTAGCATCTCTAAATAGCTGAGCTATTATTATAATAGCCTTTCTTACATTGAAGCAGACCTGCCCCCAGAGAAGCCACCCAATGTAACAGAGAGGTAGGTGGGTCATGAGTCGGGTTTCATGGTCCAGTACCACCCGTCCTGTGAGGAAGTATTGGTTTTTATCTCCAAATCTCAATCGTATGAAAGGTTTCTAACTGTATATGATTTTTTCAAAATGATACACAAACTAGGAGTGGTCCGATGAAACCATTCTCCAGGAACGATATACCACAATGTTCAAATTATATTTTTAAGTGAGCTCACTGAACCCATATGAACAGATATTTTAATCTCAAATAGTTCATCTTCAACCAGAAAAAAATACTTTCAAAAAGTTATTGCAGCAAAATTTTATTTTACCATGATTAGAAGCTGAGTCGATTTTCCCTGTCAGGAGTGATGACAAAAATGTTTTCAGGGCATCACTGATTTTACCTCTGTCTATATCTCTTTCTAACAACAGTGGCTCGCAAATTGTAAGGCAACATTTGCAGGAGGATCAAGAGATGGAGTAATTACCTGTCAACCAGGGGACTCGGAAGAAAAGGTAATAAAAACCTGTTAGAATTTATCTTTTCCATGCTCTGACACCCTGCGTTGATCTTGACCCACCCAAGAAGCGTAGAGCACAAGAAAGGAAGATGCACAATGGGGTCATCCCATACATTCACAAGAAGCCAGTAGCGTAAGACACAATGATGTTCAAGCCAAGCATGACTGTGTGTTGATGAGATTTGTGGGGGGAGTCTTCTTTTTGGAAAAGCAGAGGTATAAAAGTGATCTTTTTGCTGGACATCATTTAACTATACTAATCATTTCCTAATAAATCTGTTCTTCATTTAGAATATAAAACAAAATTTCATTCGTTCTTCACTGAATCGCTCAGTTTCTTCAGGGAAGGAAGTCTTTGTTGACCTTTCAGCCATCACTCTAAAACAGATGGTTTTTTCTCATTTAGAGTTGCTTTAAGTAACACACCTCAGACCAGCTGGCTTGTAAATGTATGCTGTATTGTCAAAGAAATGGGGCGGAAGATTATGAATGGATTAAAATCATTCATTCTGCAGTTATGTACTAAGTGCCGCCTATGGGGTCCATATGGTGGATACAATAATGAACAACAGACAAGCCTGTGCCCTTGTGGAGCCTCCGATCTTGTCAGGGAGACAGACATGAATCAAAAACTCATCTAGGTGCAAACGGCAGTAACTGCTATTAAGGAAAGAACTGTAAGCTATGGAAAGGAATCTGATCAAATGGGGAGGGTAGTTCTGAGAAGACTTCTCTATGAAAGTGTCATCTAAGTGAAGATCTCAAATATGAGCTAGAGATAGTCAAGTAAAGGGGAATGTGTAGAGAGCCTGTGCAAAGGCCCTGAGGCAGGAAGGGACCTGGCCCTTTGCAAGAACTGAAGAGAGTCTGCTACAAGTGCAGAAAGCGACTTGGAGAAAAGTTTGAGAAGAGTCTGGAGAAGCTGGCAGAAGCCAGACTGTGCAGGGCTTGGGTGTTTATCTTAACAGCTATGGCAGGCAATTGAAATGTGGTTATGAGTAGATTCAGGCTCTCACACTCTACTGTGGAAACAGACTGAAGTGCTCAAGAGTAGATTAGGGAAGTCAAGTGAGGAGGCTACCTTCCAGTCAGGCAGAGGTGCTACCCTAGAATGACATCATCACTATTGGAGAAGCATTTTGGATTGTGCACCCTTCAGAGGATGAGAAATCATCTTCCTGTGTTACAAACAGTGCTATACTGAAGTGTAAAAAAAAAAAAAAATTGAGGAGTAAAAATTTTCCACAGAATATCAGTGGATCAATTTCAGTTTGGTAGTTGTTCAATAAGTTTGCGGTCCTGTCATGGGGAGTTCTTAGGTGAGCCCCTTTCTAAGTGTTAGTGAAGAGGTGAGAGATGGAACAAGCAAACTACAAGACTGAGAAATATCTAGAAAGGGTTTTGAAGGGTGGGTTGCATTTCCACATCGCTGCCCTCCTCGAGGACACATTTATATTTCACATTGTGTCTTCCAGAAAACTTTCGTATCCTTGAAGTCATTGACCTTCCTGGGCATGGCAGGCGGGGCGGGTGGTACCAGCCCCTTTCTATAGATGAGGAAACCAAGCTGGACTTGTCCAAGGCTTCACCGTTAATAAGCAATGGGCAAAAACATGGCCTGGCCACAACATCTGGAAATGGGCAAATGTATACAACAAATGGTTTATCTATATTACATTTTTAAAATACGGGTTTGACGACATCATGTGAGATGTCTACCCTGAGCAATGCAGAGTTGAATGTGCAGTTCAAAATACAACAAACTCTAGCCTTTTCCATCAGTGCCTTTATATGCAGCTGTGATGCGCTGCCTCGAAGGACTGTAACTCGGATTTTCACCAAATAACCCGTGTCATGAGCATACCCCAGAAGAAGCTATATGTTAAAATACATTATATGATATATATTGCCTATGTTACAGATTTTTTAGCCATCCAGTGGCACCCATGCCTTCTGATTCCAGGCCCAATCCTCCCTCCACTATACTCTGCTGTTAAAATAAATTCAGCCCTGGGGCACCCGGGTGGCTCAGTCAGTTAAGTGTCCAATTCTTGATTTCAGCTCAGGTTATGATCTCACGGTTCGTGAGACAAAGCCCTACATGGGGCTCTACACTCACAGCATGGAGCCTGCTTGGGATTCTCTCTCTCCCTCTCTCTCTGGCCCTCCCACACTCGTGCTTTCTCTTTCTCTCTCAAATAAACATTAATTAATCCAGTCCAGAGATAAGTTACCAGGTTATGACTTATGGTTAGCAAAAACCTAGTCCCGTTCAATATATAGTTTGTATAGAATATAAACACAGTTATCTAAACATTTACCCTCAATCATGTAATTCTGTTATCTTCTCTATAATCAAATCTCAATCAGGAAAATGTATTAATACACTGCAGATTTTTTACAAACAAGGGTTAAAAAAAATATTTGTTCATTTGTTTACAGCTTCCTGGTTAAGTCTAAAAACATAGGACTTCTGGTTAAATTATCCTATTTCCCAAACATTTCAGTTTTCAAACGTGTATTTCTGTTGAAATTGTAGTTTATTTCTGTTATTTTGTTCAGTTGCTCCTTCCCCACACCCCATTTTTTCTCACATCCCTCAAAGGGAGATTTCTGTTGTTTTTGCATAGTCTTCTTCCTTCTTGCCCATTTATTCTTTTTCATTTCCTCTTCATCCAACTCTTTCTGTGCTTCTGTATTATAGTCCTTGTTTCCTCCCTTCCCTTTTCTTGTTTTGAGACTTCATTTCTTCATTCCTGTATTTCTTTGTGGCAACTCTGTTAGTATTATAATAAGGCTTGAGAATACAAGGATGGAAAGAAACTAATAGTTTTCACACACTGTACATCTATAATCTAATTTGATCTATTCCAACAGTCTCTGAAGGGTTTTTCCAATTTTGCAGGTAAGAAAGTTGAAGTTGAGAGGCTACCTCTATAGGCCAGATTAGTTTAAAGGTAAAAACATACACACAGAAAAGTCTAAAGGACAATTTCCAGCATCTGTCTAAATGTCCGTGTGGTTTTAGGTACCTGTATGAAATACCAGAAGGGATGTGAGTGGGCTTATAGGAAAAGGTCAACAGAAGGCCAAATTCTGAGTCTGATGTTTCCAGCATTTTTGCAAAACCAGCTTGGCTCTCTTCCCATTGCTGGTATTAGCTCAGTGCATTAGAATTGCCCTGCATAATGTGTGGACACGCTCATGACCAGAGAATTCAGACAATGAACAAATGTCCTGAAGAAGATGCCTTTGGTCCTTTGTATGTGACAATTCTGAGGACAAAGCTGGTCTGGAAGACCAATTGTATACCATCTACCAGAGAGAGTGCTCTCTGAATCAGTCAAGGCTGGGTGATTTATTTAAATCCTCAGGATGCTTTGCTAAATTCTCTGTTTTGTTAGTAGACCCTGGATGTAGTTTGGCCACTGGAAATGCAGCTTAAACCGCATATTCTCTAGTCCCACCCACCTTACCTGAACCACTGCTGAAAGTGAGGTATGGCTAGGCACCGTGGGGAGTGTAAAAATGAGGACAACTGTGTTCCTATTGCAGATAACACTCATGCAGGGCTGAAAATGGGCTATGAGGGCAAATTGGGGAAAAGTCTTTACATGCTACTAAAGGTGGGCCTTGAGGACAGATGATGGGGTCACCCCCTTGAAATAATGATCTTATGTCCAGAGTTGCTAAGTACAGCTACCATTTGTCTTCCGTCCCCAAGCAAAACCCAACAAATGTTTGACCTCAGAACACAGCTTTACCTAACCTCAAGTGATTCTCTCCAACTCTCTTGTTCAGTCAGATTCCCTGTCTTCTGGAACAGTTTGATGTTGCCAGTTATTCTGAGCACCATTTGCACGGAGACAAGTGGAATGGGGATGGGAAGTGACCTTGTGATTCACAGAATCTGTGTCTGAATGTAAATAGTGGAACAAACATGCCAGTGATTATTACATGAGTGTTTCTGTTTCAGTAAAGTCTGTACTTGATGGAAGGATTAGTACTTGCCTTACTAAACTTAAAGCTCTGAGTTGAGCTCTCAGAGATGTCAGTCTGCTAGAGATGGAGACAGTATACACACAGGCATATAAAGTCTTCCCGCCCCCAAGCCCTACCCAAGTCTGGTCTGGTCTTTGCACAAGCTGATTTCTGCTCATTCCTAACAGGCGACAGAAGTGAGACATCGCCGTGGAATGGTTTATAGAAGAGAATACAGCTCCTTGCTGGATATTTAATATTTACTTTCCAGTTTCTCTTTTATTCCTGACATGAAGTTCCAGACTCAAAATAATGCAGAAAGTTTACACTGGTGGCCTGTGCACTGTCACCCAATTCACAGACGTATTAAGCTTGTACGATATTTTCTGAATTGGCCTGACATTAAAAAATTAAAATTGTTCACACATACACATACACTTACAACAGAATGCCGTCTCTAAAAAGGAAGAACCAGCAACACTAGGCCTGCCTTCTTTCGTGGCGGCAGTGAGCTTGGGCAGAAACCAGCTGCCTCTCTGGTCTGCCTTCCTCCACATTCCCACTGCACAGTGACTTCCTAACCCTGAAGGCAAGAGCCAGGTGCCAACCATCATGATGCTTGCACTGCTGTTTTTCTTGTAAGAGAAATGTGTCTCTGTACGTCAGGCCCCCAAGTAGGGAACTGAGAGCTAGATAAATAGGGCTGTGTGTTTCAGGAAAAATGCAGTACCCATTAGCCCCCATTTGAGAGTGTTACTCTTTGCCTGTGTGAGAAGCATTTTTACATACACAAGATTCAAGTGCCCGTCTGCTGAACCTGCTCGCTTGGGCATATATTAGAGGTACTGTACATGCTCTCAGTGCGTGTATGAAACAAAACAGTTTCTTAAAAAAAAAAAAAAAAACAGCATTTGTAATGTTGGGGAAGTATTTTTGAGGGAAGGCTTATTTTAAAAGACAGGCATGATTAATAAATGATTTAGGCTTCTGGGAGATTATAATAGCCATTCTCTGCGAATAACGCACAGTACTCACTGAGTAGAACATAAGACAAGGAGTATGATCTCCGTGTGTCTCATGAGAGCAGTTTCACTCATCTGCAGACACTGCTTTACCAGTGTTTTCTCAGCCTGAGCAAAAGGAGGGACACATCTCTTCATGACCCAAAACAGCACTTCTGATTAAGAATTTGGGTTTCCACTGACTTCTCCATTTCCCGTGGAAGTCATCGGGCATGGCTACCACTAGGTAGTTGAAATTAACAGAAGTGTGGGCCAAGGAGGAGACCCTCAGCTCCAAGGGCTCCAGGCAGCAGCGTGGGTCTTAGCCATACAATTAACGAATACGGCTCACGTCCCAGGTACTACAAAGCTGGAGATGTTTCCATTTCACTTGTTATAGGTGATTTTAGTTGGCACACTCCCAATTCAACAGGCATTTCTCAGCACTACTTGAACATTTGACTCTTTGGACTCTAGGACAATGATTTACATTTAGCCCTACTACATTTCATCTTATATTCAAACCATCATTCCAATTACTAGGATCTTTATGGGCAGTATCTCTCTCATTTATATACTACTTGTCCCTGTATAATCTATGAATGAGAAGCCTGAAACCTCTGTTCTTGTACAAATTGAACAAGACAGGTGACAGTTTCTGCAGCTAACTTATTAAACATCATCCTTCAGATAGAGTCAGTTACTCTTCTGTAAGGAATCCTTTTTCCTGTGTTGACTGAAAGGAAATGTCTGCTGAAGTTAAATTTTTCTTAAAAATAGTAAATACCAGGGGTGCCTGGGGGGCTCAGCCAGTTAGACATCCGACTCTTGATTTAGGCTCAGATCATGATCTCACGGTTTGTGAGATCAGGCCCTACTTTGGGCTCTGTGCTGACAGCGTGGAGCCTGCTTGAGATTCTCTTTCTCCCTCTCTCTATGCCCCTACCCCACTTATGTGCACTCTAAATAAATAAATAAATAAATAAATAAATAAAACTTAAAAAATATTTTTTTAATAGTAAATACCTCAGGCTGTGTAATCTGTATCATAGGCTTAAAGGTATTGGTCTTTCAAAGCTTTAAAAGGTATTTATGGCCAAGGTCCAAAAAGCTGCTCAACAAACATAATACATCAGTGTGCCAGACGCAAGTGATATGAGCAATAGACGAATACATATTGTTTATACCTACTTAGGAGATTAGATGCATCTGAGTTAAGAAAGCTGCCACATGAGGCTAGATGGTCTAAATTTTATCCCATTTAATTTAAACCAGTGGCTTTCAGAGATTAAATATGATGAAAATAATAGCTATTACATTACACTGTGGCTCATCTTTTGTCATGGTGAAAATTTCTCAGGTTTTTACCTGCCGGGCTACATTATAAGCATAGAACTCATTTCAGAGCAGAGTACAGAGAAACAAGAATGGCTATGCTACTGTTAATGAACAACAAACCAGATTATTCTGGGCTTTTAAGCTACACTGCCTGTGATCAGTTCTGAACATCCTGGTTTCTTGGCCTTTTTTTCCTCATTTTGAGAAAACCTACCTCTAACTCCAATTTATAAATCAAGTGATATTAGGAGTGCAGGAGTGGAGCTTGAAGAAAATCCTTCTGACCAAATAAAATGGTGACGTTCCCATAACAGTTTCAAAAGGAATCTTAAGTCACCCAAACATAAATACGTTCATAAAGACTTATGAGGGGATTATTTTTAAAACCTGAATACAGGAAAATATTAGCACAGGAGAGATAAAAGGTTTTAACATTTTCCATAAAATCACCCCCCAGAAAGGCATTTTTCACTAACTTTTTGAGAGCTCGAAATGCAAACGAGGCCCCAGCCTGTGGCCTAGGAAAGGACTCTGAGATAATAAATATCAAGGCAGCTTGCACCAGCCTACCTAAAAAGGAGACTTTAAGACAGACCCCGAGAACTGCTGTGTGTCAAGTTGGCCATCCCCCAAGAAATACAGTTTTGTGCCCTGAGAGCTGAGTGGGAGGAACTGATTGACAATGAAATTCCTCAGCACCAAGCTGAAGTCAAAAAGGCTCATTTGCCTTTATTGAATAGAGGACATTCTGCTTTAACTGATTTGATGACTTTCTTGGATTACAACCTTGTTTTGGAAAACAGTGAAAAGATAGCACATTTTTCAGTACTTAAGGTTTGGTTATAAAAACATCTAGGCATGAAGTTTTCTTGAAAACAGTAAATACCTCAGGCTGTGTAATCTATATCACAGGCTTCAACATATTTATCTTTCAAAGCTTTAAAAGATATTCATGGCCAAGGTCCAAAAAACTACTCAATAAACACAGTAGTCATCAGTGTATGTAACTTACACAATATGAGTAACAGGTGAGGCAAGAAAAGACCCTCAGAGAGCAGAGGATGGAGTTGGAGGTGGTTGGTAATGGTGAGGCTTTATGTTTGAAGATACTAATAATTTGATAGTTTTATCTTTTGTGTATATGGTACCTTATATTGAATATAATACATTAAACTGGTAACAACCCAGAGATTTTTTTTTTTTAGAAAGAGCTTTAAAATAAGTGGTTTTTCCTATCAAGGATTAGAAACTGAGTTAGATATGTCTTTAAATATTCTGAAAATCCAGAACCAGATATGTTGATACATAATTAGGAATGGACATTTTTTTTAGTATTCTGTCAGATTCTGGTTATCTTTCCACACACTCACACTTTCCTTAAAGCCACGTCTATGGTTATGAGATGATGACACCAAAAAATGGAAGCCATAATGGAACATGGCCCAGTTACAAATTTATATGCTAAACTACCCATCAGTTCTAGATTACTTTTAAAAATTGATAAAATTATAAGAAATGAAATACAAGAAAATTATTTGTCATATCTCACTCTTGTTTGAGATTATACAGACTAGATTTATTCCTTTGAAATGACTACATCTAGCAGTCCTATAAAATATTCTTAATGAGGAAGGTGAGCTGAATCTAAAGAAAATGCCACTTAGATGGTTAATTATATTCTATGTTAACTGGATAGTCATAGTTGAGCAGATAAGAAACCAAACAGATTAAAGACTCTACCTTAACCGATAGTTAGCAATAGCATAATTTGTTTGGGCTACAGTTCTTTCGAGTTACTCAGTTGGTCTCCTCACAGTTTTACTATGTTCGCATATTATTTACAGTTAAACACTAAAACCTTCAAGCAATAAAAGTTTGCACTTCTAGTGTCCAAGACTGACAAAACCTAAACCAACTAATCAGAGGATCTAAATGATTACGAATTATATTTTTCAGTGACATGTTTCCCATTCAAGCTTCTTTTTAACTGGGCCGCTGTGCATGTTGAATGGGTACAAGATGTGCAACCGTTTATCAAGTTTGGGCAAGCAATGCTAATACTTATGCTGACGGTTCTGCTCTTGGAAGAGGGCCATGCTTTTCGTTGCATGCATTACACTGACCCTGTACTTTCTTTCCTTTCCTTTGTTTCCTGTGCCATGCTTGCTGTGTAGCAAATGGAATCTCTTGCAGTAAGTTAACTTTCTTTCATACTCTTTGTCCATTTTAGGCATGGACCCATAACAAATCTTATTTTTACTGTTACTGTTATATCTCTTAGCATGTTTTCCCCTTTGCGTTTCATTTTATTTTATTTGGTAGACTAAGACGTGCAGTGAATTAGTAGCATTCTGGGCTGCTTTTGTCCCAAAGTAGAAACTTAAGTTGCTATGAATTCTCATACTATCAGTGGGATATTTTGAGTAATAACCAGCATTATCTTACACTTACAGAGGACAGAGTTTTCATAGCTAGGTTTCACCCTAAATTGTGAAGGTGATGATTTAAACAATACTTTATTTATCTGCAAGACTCTGGCAGTTATCTTTTATATCAGATTTTAACAAACTTCCATAAAGAAAGGTTTAAGTGATCAAAAAGCAAAATGCTTTACTGAAACAACCAAAGATCTAATTTGGGTTAAATGTGTGAGTGTAGCTACTTCGTTAAACTTATGTTCACTATCAGCACCGAGAGATCAAATAAGTCTAAACCTAAATCTAGAATGGTTCTTTTCCCCCAGGGGCCAGGGAAAGGACAAGAGAAAGAAAACTTCATTCACTATAGCCTTAGCATGATTTTGGTAACTTTTAACAATTAGGATCAAAAGTCTGTTAACACTATAGGATATCTTCTTAAAGCCTAAATTTAAATTCTTATAATTTCTCTCCCTCAACTCATTTGGGGGAACAATTTTAAATGACCTCAGAAGCTCTCCATTCTGAGTTCTTTATGACTATTAGCAAAAGAAAGGGCCTATTTATCCTTACTTAACCACATTTGAAAACTGAACAGTGACATGTTTAGTTGAAGCCACATATTTCACTGGTGCCTGCTGAGCCATGAAATTCTATCTCATGAAGGCTGCACTTTTCCTTTCACAGAATCCACATCCACCACCTAGGAGCTAACTCATTCTTCAAATAAAACAGGCGAAGTGTAGAGGCCATTGCAAGCAGATACGGCTCAAAGAGTAGTATGATCGTTGGTGTTGGAATTACTCAAGATGTACTTTTCCCTCATGGTATACATAAGCCATATAATGAAAACATTTTAAATTCCAGAGGTATCTATAGGGCTCAAGGGCCATTTTAGAGGACTAGTTTTTGATGTTCTTTCCACAGAGAGTTTTGAATGTGTACTTAATTTCTCCTTTTTGGAAGCACTTGTAGCCCCTTTCTATCTCTGTAATTCAACAAACATTTATTGAGCACCGAGTAGAAGCACTGTCAATAAAACAGATACACCACCTTAGAGGAACATATGACTGCCTGCTGTGTTTACACAGGCTTTAAGATGAGCGTCTACACCCAAAAAGGCCGCCACAATTGTCTCATGGAGTAACCTCCCAAACTGCTGGATTTATAAATTTAACACCTAGAATGACTTAATGTTTTGCTTTTCAATAAAAATTGAAAAATGTCTTCAATTGAAAAATTAAATTTCCCTTGAATAAAAAATTTTTCAAACAATTTTAGCTTATAAAAATTAAGACAACCACAATGAAGATGACCGTGGTCGTAATTTGTAGATGCATAACTGGCAAATATACGGGAATGTGGCGATTCACGGAGTCCCTTTATAGCTACTACTCCTCTCTAATTGGTCAACTTCCAGGAACGATTCTATATCATATTGTGATTTTTCTCACTGATATTTATTGACTGGATTCTATTGTTCTGTTTCATCTGGAGTAAGAACAGCTAGTTATGTTTCCTTGATTTAGAGAGAAAAACATGTTTTTCTACCCTGAGACTTCACTTGCTATACAAGAGTGATCTTTAATAACGACTTCTTCCCGTGCAAACTCTCTCTCTAGCAATTGGAACTGTGTCAGAGATTATATAAGCTGCACTTCCAGCTGCTGCTGCTCTTTCAGTCCTACTGTAAGCTCATCGGCCAGGTGCACGAAGTCAGCTCCATGCCAGAGGTGAGCCACACACCTCCCGACCCCAAGTCCTACCATGCAAATCATTCCTTTCCTTTTCTTCTCTCCTCCCATCCCACTTATAACTGTCCGAGCGATTGGATTCCCACATAATTGATCTAGCAGCACCAGGACTGGGGTGAGGCAAGCGACAAGCCTCGGCTCAAAATTGAAGGACGACCCTGAGAGCGAGGGCCTCCCCGATGCTGTGCCGAAAGGCCTCACTTGGCCCACCCTCGTCCTGGCCCTGGTGTTCTGGACATCGATACTTAAAAACGTTCCCGGTATTGTGGTTTTTCTTCTTGAGATTTAGCTTTTTGTACCTGCCACCTCTGAGACAGGGATAAAGAGGACTGAGTCCACAGTGCATCCACACCTATGGGTCAGAGACGACTTCTCCCCCAGTAGACCATGCCCAGGCTTAACCACATCTCGCAGGCAGTTAAATGTGAGGAGCTGAGGTCGGAGGAGAGATGTGGTGGACTAAAGGTACAGATGTGCTGGGCACCAGTGAACAGCCAGGAGTCTATGAAACCATCCTACCAAGAGTGGTGAGGGGAGGAGGGAGCCCAGGAAACCGCACATCGGAGGAGGCGAGAGGAGGAGAAACACAAATGCCAGTGATGAAAGGAAAATGGGTAGTTTTTAAGGATACTTCCAAAGGCCAATTTCAAGGGAGGGGTAGGAAACAAACAGGTTTCCTCCACAGCGTTGCAGATTATTAGATAAAAGAGAACACAGTTGATACAAATTATAGGACATGTTGTCAAGATAAAGTTGGCTCTTACTACTATTCTAGCAAATACTAACAGGATCCTTAGAGTCCATCTATGCTCAAAAACTAATGCACATGCAAATGTGACTGATGCCATTTTCTATATTTACAAAGCAATTTAAGTTTCACTTAGATTAAGAAATTAAGTGTTCATACCATGTGTATATATGTTTTGCCTAATTATTTAAATCTAGTAAATTTAAAGTGATTTCTCCTCAGTTATTTTAAATCTAGGTAAGTTTTAAATGCTACATACATACACACAGTATATAAGACATCCCTAGATTTAAAATAATTAAGATACTGACTTGCAAACTTAAAAATTATACACATAAAATTCTCTAATATCTTTTTTTAATTAAAGTATACTTGACATACAATATTATATTAGTTTTACACATACAACATCCTGATTCCACATTTATATACATTAGGGAATGCCACCCCAGTAAGTGTAGTTACCAAAGTTATTATAATATTATTTACTCTACGCTGTACTTTTCATCCCTGTGACTTATTTTACAACTGGAACTTTGTACCTCTTAATCCCCTTCACATCTTTCACCCAGTCCCCAACCCTTCTCCCCTCTGGCAACCACAAGTTTGTTCTCTATATTTGAATCTGTTTCTGCCTTTTTGTTTTGTTTTTTAGATTCCACATGTAAGTGAAATCATATAGTGTTTATCTCTTCCCATCTGACTTACTTAGCATAATACCCTCTAGATGCATCCATGTTGTCAAAGGCAAGATCTCATTGTCTTTATGACTGTGTAATTATCCATTGTGTGTATATGTGTGTGTATCTTTGTACCACGTCTTCTTTACATATTCATCTATCAATGGACACTTGGGGTGCTTCCATTATCTTGGCTATTGTAAATAACCCTGCCATAAACAAAGGGGTACATTTATCTCCTCTAATTAGTGTTTTTGTTTTCTTTGGGTAAGATAGCCAGTAGTGGAATAAGTGGATCATACGGTAGTTTTATTTTTAATTTTTTGAGGAACTTCCATACTGTTTTTCCACAGTGGCTGCCCCAATTTACATCCCCACCAACAGTGCACAAGGGCTTCCTTTCCCCAGTCTCCCCAACGCTTGTTACTGCTCATCTTTCGGATATTAGCCATTCTGACTGGTGTGAAGGGGTACCTCGTTTTGGTTTCAATTTGCATTTCCCTGATGATTAGTGATGTTGAACATCTTTTCCTTGGACTGTTGGCCATTTGTAGGTCTTTGGGAAAAGTGCCTATTCAAGTCCTCTGCCCATTTTTTCATCAGGTTGTATGAGTGGTAATGTATTTTGGAGATTAATCCTTTATCAGATACATCATTTGCAAATACTTTCTCCCATTTAATAGGTTGCTTTTTCACTTTATTGACGGATTCCTTTACTGCACAAAAAGTTTTTTAGTTGCATGTAATCCTGCTTCTTTTTTTTTTTATTTTTTTTTTAAGTTTTTTTTTTTTTCAATAATCCTGCTTGTTTCTATTTGCGCTTGTTGCTCTTGCCTGAAGAGATGTATCCAAAAAAATATTGATAAGACCAGGGCCCAAGAGTATACTGCCCATCTTTAATCCATTTTATTTTGGGACATGGTATTAAAAAGTGGTCTCATTTTTCCAACACCATTTCATGAAAAGATTTTTTTCTCCTCCATCATATATTTGTGCCTTGTCCATTAATTGTGTAACTATGGATTTATATCTAGGCCCTCTTCTATTTTCCAAGCATCTGTGTGTCTTTTTGTTCCACTACCATACTGTCTTTGATTACTATACCTTTGTAATATAGTTTGAAGTCTGGGATTGGGATACCTCCAGCTTTGCTGTCCTGTCTCACAATTGCTTTGGCTTTGGGGGTTCTGTGATTCCATATAAATTTTGGGATTTGTTCTAGTTCTATGAAAAATGCCATTGGTATTTTCACAGGAATTGCACGAAAGCTGTAGAATGCTTTGGGTAGTATTGACCTTTTTAAAATAATCTTCCAATATGTGAGCATGCTATATCTTTCCATTTGTGTCATCTTCAGCTTCTTCCATCAACATCTTATGGTTATCAGAGTGCAGATCTTTTACCTCCTTGAATTTATTCCTATGCATTCTATTCTTCTTCATGGAATTGTAAATAGGACTGTTTTTCTTAATTTCTCTGATAGTTGGCTATTAGTGTACAGAAATGTAACAGATTTCTGTATATTAATTTTGTATCCTGCAACTTTACTGAATTCATTGATTCTAATCATTTTTTGGTGGAGTTTAGAGTTTTCTATATATAGTATCCCGACATCTGCAAATAGTGACAGTTTAATGTACTCCTTACCAATCTGGATGCCTTTTCTTTCTTTTTCATGTCTGATTGCTATAGCTAGTACTTCCAGTACTATATTGAATAAAAATGGCAAGAGTGGGCATCCTTGGCTTGTTCCTGATCTTAGAGGAAAAGCTTTCAGCTTTTCCCTGTTGAGTATGATGTTAGCTACAGGTATGTTATATATGACCTCTAGTACATTGATGTATGTTCCCTCTATACCCACTTTAAGAGGTTTTTTTATGAATGGATGCTGAATTTTGTCAAATGCTTTTTTTTAATCTATTGAGATCATATAATTTTTATCTTTCATTTTGTTAATGTAGCTTGTCACATTGGTTGATTTGTAGCTATTGAACCATCCCTATATCCCTGAGATAAATCCCCTTGATCATGGCAAATGGCTCCTTTTAATATATTGATGAACTCTGTTTGCAAATGTTTTGTTGACAATTTTTACATATATAGCATTAGAGCATTCCTTTCTCTTCAACTTTTGGGATACTTTGAGAAGGATAGGTATTAAATATTTTTTTACATGTTTGGTAGAAGTCACCCATGAAGCCATCTGGTCCTGGACTTTTGTTTGCTGAGAGTTTGGGGATTATTCAATTCCATTACTAGCAATTTGTTCAGATTTTCTATTCCTGATTCAGTCTTGGAAGATTATTCCTAGGAATTACTCAACATATTTTTTTAATGTTTATTTTGAGAGAGAGAGAATGCACACAAGCCAGGGAGGGGCAGAGAGAGAAGGGGAGAGAAATCCCAAGGAGGCTTCTTGCTACTAGCACATAGCCAGACATGGGGCTTGAACTCATGAACTGCAAGATCACAACCTGAGCCAAAACCAAGCGTCGGACGTTTAAACCAACTGAGCCATCCAGGCGCCCCAGTCTTTATCTTTTCTAGTAAGCCACTCTTAGTTTCATTTTTCCATTTTTTTAGATTCCATTTCATTTATTTCTACTCTGATCTTTTGTCATTTCCTTTCTTCTACTAACAGTGCTTTGTTTGTTCTTCTTTCTCTAGTTCCTTTAGATGTCAGGTTAGATTAAGATTTTTCTTATTTCTTGAGGTAGGCTTGTAGCATTGTAAATTTTCCTCTTGGAAAACCTATTGCAAGGGGGCCTGGGTGACTCGGTTAAGTGTCTGACTTTGACTCAGGTCATGATCTCAGTCTGTGAGTTCAAGCCCCATGTGGGGCTCTGTGCTGACAGCTCAGAGCCTAGAGCCTGCTTTGGATTCTGTGTCTCCCTCTCTCTCTCTCTTCCCCTCCCCTGGCTTGCACTCTGTTTCTCTTTCTCTCTCAAAGATAAAACATAAAAAATATATATATACTATTGCTAAGTCCTATCAATTTTGAACCATTGTGTTTCCATATTCATTTGTCTTGGGATATTTTTCTCTCTTTGATTTCTTAATTGAGCCATTGTTTAATAGCATGTTGTTTAGGCTCCATGTGTTTTTTTCCATTACTTTTTAAACTGATTTCTACTTTCATACCATTGTGATTACAAAAGATGCTTGATATGGTATCTACTTAAATTTATTGAGATCTGTTTTTTGGCCTAACATGTGATCTGTCCTGGAGAGTGTTCCATGTGCACTTGAAAGGAATGTGTATTCTATTCCTGGGCAGAATGTTCAGTATATATCTGTTAAATCCTAAATCCATCTAGTCTTATGGCACTCAAATCTGCTGTGATTTTCTGTCTGAATAATCTATCCCTTGATGTAAAGGAGTATTTAATTCCCCTACTAATGTATTAATGTCAGTTTCTCCCTTTATGTCTGTTAATACTTGCTTTATCTATATAGGTGCTCTTAGGCTTGGGTACATAGGTATTTACAATTGCTATATCTTCTTGTTGGATTATCCTTATGTGATTTCCTTGTCTCTTGTTAGTCTTTACTTCAAAGTCTATTTTGTCTGATATAAATACTGCCACCCCAGCTTTTTTTTCCACTTGCATTTGCATGGAATATTTTTCCCATTCCTTCACTTTCAGTGAAGTATGTCTCTAGGTCTGAAGTCGGTCTCTTGTACGCAGCATATAGGTGGATCTTGTTTTCTTTTTATATATTCATTCATTCTAGGGGTTTGATTGGAACATTTAGAACATTTACATTGAAAGCAATTATTGATAGGTATGTACTCATAGGTAGTATCTTGTTTTCTGGTTATTTTTATAGCTCTTCTCGTCTTCTCTTTCCTTGCCTTTTGATGGCTTTCTTTTCTTCAGTGTTATGCTTTCTGGTTGTGGTTACCATGAGGTTCATATATAACATCCGATGTGTCTAGCAATATGTTTTAAGTTGAAGTTCAAACATGTTCTAAAAGCTACATCTTTAATTCCCTACCCCATTTTACGTATGTATATTTTATATCTATTTTGTGTATCACCTAATTTTTGTAGATATAATGGATTTTACTAGTTTTTTCTTTTAGCCATCATACTAGCTAAGTAAATGACCTACCATCTTTAGTATAGGTTTACCAGTGAAATTTTTTCCTTTCATTATTTCTTCTAGTTATGGACTCTTCTTTGCTTAAAGAAGTCCCTTATGTAAGACTGGTTTAGTGGGGATAGACTCCTTTAATGTTCATCTGGGAAACTCCATGTCTCCTTCAATTCTGAATAAGCTCCCAGGTAGGGTATTCTTGGGTTATAGACTTTTGCCTTTTAGCACTTTGCAGGCCAAAAGGCAGTGGCATGATCTATTCAAAATTCCTGCCAAGAAATCAGCTTATAACCTGATGAGGCTTCCCTCCTGTGTAACTAGTTGCTTTCCTATTGCTGCTTTTAGGATTCTTTAATTTTTTGACATTTTAAATATTATGTGACCTCCTTGGGTTCATTGTGTTCGAGGCGCTCTGTACTTCTGGGCCTGGATCTGGAGTATTTCCTTCTCAGGGTTAGAGAAGTTGTCTGTTATTACTTATCTGCCCCTGTCTTCTCCTTCTGACCCCTATAATGCAAATGTTAGTAAAACTGATGTTGTCCAAAGGTCCCTTAACTTAGCCTCATTTTTTTAAAATTTGGTTTTCTTTTTGCGGTTCAGCTTGTATGCTCTCTATTACTCTTCCAGATTGTGACCCATTCTTCTGCATCCTCTAATTGCTTTTAATTCCCTCTATTGTATTTTTCATTTCAGTTATTATATTTTCCAACTCTGACTGGTTGTTTATATTTTCCCTTTGTTGAAATTCTGAGTTCATCTCCTCAAGTCTAGTGAGTATCTTTATGGCCATTCCTTTGAACTTGTATCAGGTAGATTACTCATCTGTTTGGGACTTCTCAGGTTTTATATTGTCCTTTCATTGGGAACGTATTTCCCTCTTTCCGCATTTTGTCTAACTCCGTTTCCTTGTATTAGATCTTGAAATTAGTGGCCTTATATAAAAGGTGTCCTCCAGAGCCCTGTAGTACATGCTCCTGGTCAGGAGAACCAGGCACGCCAGGGGCGTCTCCTCTGTGGGCTGTACGTGCCTGCCTTTGTTACTGGGCCAGGATTCCTGCAGGCATGTTGGGGAGCAGGGCTGACCCCACCTAGGCTGGCTGAGGGGCCTGGCTACAGGTGCCACAGATCTGCTGGTAGTGGGGGTTAGCCCCTGGTACCTTCTGGCTGAGAGGCCTGCCTGCCATGGCAGAGCTAGCGGTGGTAGAGGTTGGCAGAACTGGCTACCCCCAGCATCAGGCCGGCTAGACTTGAGAGGAAGAAACCAACACTTTTATTCCCAGAAGAAGTTCCTATAAATCCCTGCCCGTCTGACACATGCCCTAAAATTAGTCAATAAATCTGCTCCATATATAGCCCAGATGTTTTTAATACTACTGCCTCTGAAATGCCTCAGAATGATTGATATAGTGTGCTGGCCCTTTAAAAGCAGAACCTCAGTTTACTATAGTCCTCCCCCTCTTCTGGAGCCCCAGGGGTTTTCAAAGCTGGATGGTATGGGGGCTCATCTTCCCCATTTTGACTCCCAGGACAAGGCGTGCCTGATGTGGGGCTTGATCCCCTCACTCCTCAGGGAGCTCTGCACCTGTGATACCCTTCCTCCTTGTGGATCGCCACACCTGGAGTTTGGTTCTTTACCATGTCTCTGCCCCTCCCACCCTATCGATGTAGCCTTTCTTTACATCTTTAGCTGGGAAAACGCTGTTCTGCTGGTCTTCAGGTTGTTTTCAGAGGGTGTTGCATTATATGAAGTTGTAGCCTCAGGCTGTCCCTGGAGGAAGGGAGCTCAGGGTCCCCCTACTCTGCCGTCTTCCCAAGCTCTTTCTCTGATATCTTACTTAGAAGAATTACCTCGGTAAATTTTAAGCCTAGTACTGGAGTAGGTAGTTGCATTTAATAGGCATCTGTGCGAAGACAAATAATTCTGGCCCTGTGAGCTAGCTGGAAATGAAGAAAGATGAAAATGTTGGATACATCAACTTTCCAAAGAAGACATCATCAACTTACATTACAAAGGACAAAATAAACCTTTAAGTGCACATCAAGTCATTAAAATGCCCTTGAGATCAAATTACAAAACAGCTGACTTCCATAGTATATTTTGGGGGCACGAAGAAGTGACGTAGTTTCTCTTTTTATGATCGCTGGTACCAACAGAGAAGTTTTGAGGTAAAATATCTCTTACCTCTGTAACATGAATACTAACATCACCTTGAGATTTTTCTTCCTTAAATTGTATCTTTCATCTTTTCCCATAGCATACAAATAGTGAGAAAAAATTCTTTTTCAAGCAAGATCTATGTTTATGACTACATTTATTTGGCACATAAATGCTTAATACTAAGCATTTTATATACATCGTCTCCTCTTTAAAGTTACCTGTGAGGCAGGTAATGTCTTCGGTCTTACAAATGAGAAAACTGAAGCACATATAAGTCTATGTACTTGACTACGCTCCCAGAGTGCAAGTGCAGAATTGGCATTTGAACCCAGCTCCACCCAAGCCTATTGTCTTACGCATTTTAACTCCGGGTTTGTCCTTCCACTTAAATAGAAAACATGTTAAAGGAAATGTTAACCCTTCATCTAAGGAGAGTATCCCAGTGGTTGATACATAAAGTTATCCAATGCATCCAACCCCTTACACATCCCATGTAGTAATTTTATTTGTCCTGTTTTAGCTTACCAAGATATTAAGCTTGTGCTTACCCAGACCTTAATACAATGAAGATTTCTTCTCTAAGGGATGCAAAATCCAGCTTGCATCATATACAATAAAAATAACTTTTTTTTAACAGCTGCTAAATATGTCCAGGGAACTGAGTGACTTAAAGAAAAACCTGAAGGAGGCCACTGCGGCCATTGCAGCTGACCCTCTCTATATAGAGGGTGCATGGTCTGAGCCAACCTTCACATCCACCGAAGCGGCCATCCAGTCCATGCTGGAGTGCCTGAAGAACAATGAACTTGGCAAGGCTTTACGGCAAATCAGGGAATGCAGGTAACTCTACTATTGCTTTTAGAAATGGTTAAAGGAAATCCTTGCCTAATACTTTGTCATGGTGGGGGACTGAATCACTACAGAAGGGACATCCAGATATTTTATACACATCCTTCTCAGCTCTTTACCATGCCAGAAATATCAGATTTTAGAACTTGTGTGTCTAAAGTCTAGGCATTATTTTTCGCCTTTTGGTCATCCCTAAAAATGTTGAAACACTTCAGATTATGTTGGACTATACTTTGAGAACTATTATCTGAATATATCCTTGTCCCCTTACATTTGGATACTATCTTCACATTCGTCAGAATCAGAATGTTATAGCAAATCAAATTCCGTTCCGATAGTTAGAAGCTTTAGATATTTTCATCAAAACCAGTAACATTCTACAGTTGGTTATGGTGATGTTTGCAAAACTCTGAATATACTAAAAGACATTGAGTTGTATGCTTTAGATGCTTGAATTGTATAGTATGTGAATTATATCTCAAAGCTAGTGTTTTTAAGTAATATTCTTATATTACCGAGGCTAATAACCTCCCAACTTTGTGATCAATAGTGCCTCTAATCTGTGCTGTTTTTTAATTGCAGAAGTCTGTGGCCCAATGACATCTTTGGAAGCAGTTCTGATGATGAGGTCCAGACACTACTGAATATTTATTTCCGTCATCAAACTCTGGGACAAACGGGTACTTACGCGTTGGTAGGGTCTAATCAGAGCCTGACCGAAATCTGCACCAAGCTGATGGAGCTGAACATGGAGATCCGGGACATGATTCGCAGGGCCCAGAGTTACCGAGTCCTCACTGCTTTTCTTCCAGACTCCAGTGTTTCTGGCACTAGTCTCTGACAGGAGCCTCCCATCCCCCATGCGTTCCAAGCTGGGGGTGCTGTCATGCTGGGGTGACGTCATTCAGTGTCTTTTCAGCCTTCAGAAGGCTTGGTCAGACTGTTCTCCCTCTTGTTACCTGTAGGACTTTTTCTAAACAGGATGACAGAACGTCCAACGTGTAGCAATACTATAAGAACCAAGGTAGCATAGAACATTCTGGGACAGACTCCATCCATCATGCTGTGTGGCACAAAGGTGTTATCATTTCACTGAGCAGATGCAACTCACTACTGAAGAAAGTGACTTCCATTGCATACCAAAGCCGACTACACTGAATAATACCTTCCTTTCTAGAAACAGTTTTAGATTGGCAAAAGTGCAATGTTTTCTTCACTAAAAATGTTTTATATTCTAAAACTTGTACATTCTTTTTTCTTTTTTTCCTTTTTTTCTTTTTTTGGTGGGCTGAGGAAGGGACAGGCAGAATGAAGCTGGCCACTGAAAATTGTAAGACGGTCAAAAGCTGACAGCCTGTGTATGTGAAGAGGGAATTGTAAATGGACAATTTAATATACACTGTAATTTGAATACAATTACTGTATCTAAAAGGAGCTGCTATGAAGTACCTTTCTTATGTTGCTAGGCTACTGTTTCTGAAAGCCCTGGATCTCTTTGCAGGAGTCTGTGATTAGGACCCTAGCACCAAATATGGTCCAGACAGACCTTTTTGTAAAGGTCTTGGCTGCTTTTTACTAGAAGGTTGCTTATATGAGCATATTTATACTACAAAAGGATGAGTGTTAATTTTAACCAACTTTGCCATTTTGTAGAAAAAAGTTAAATTCACATTACAAATTCCAAGTCTTTTCACCGGTCACGCATGCATATTTTAATATCCATTTGGATAGCCAGAAGTAGAATCATAAAGATAAACTATGAGTTGTCACTTTGTTACTTAAGAGATGTCATGTTTTATTTGTAACATATATGTAAAGGGCCATTCTTCACTTTTCTCCTTAAACTTAATGCTGTCAAGTGTTAGACGTGTGCATGTAAACCAGTTGCACATCAGAAACATATTCAAAGTTTATCTATGTAACTTATTCACTCTGTAAATACATTTAAAGTTTTTGTGATGTAATCTTGGTTGATCTTCTATTCAGAACTTCCTTTAGACTTAAAAAAAAAAAAAAAAAGACAAAATACATATTGACCATGGATTTTATTTCTGGTTAGAAGATCTTTGCCTTTGACATACATTTACAGATGTGCATGGGGGTTGCCACAGTGACAACCGCAAGGGGCACCATTCATCTAGGGGCCATGGCTGGCACTCACAGTTCCTGCTCCAGAGAGGGCCTATCTGTAACCTCGTTGTAAGTGGACATGGCTACGATGGTGACTTTCAACCAGCTCTCTCTATAATCAACCAAAGAGAAATCACAAGAGTGAGGGCTCTAATCGTCGACACCTATCATGAGGTTGTCATCCTTAAAATTGTGAAAAAGAATCAAAACTCCTACTTTGGATTATAGAGTCTGTCGCGACACTCACCTAGCTCTGCCTGACATGAAAAAACAGGGGCACAGACACACACAACAATCTAACTGCTACTGTCTTCCTACTCATATTTACCTAGACTAACAGATGTAACTTGCTTTTCTAACATACAATAGCCAAATCTTCAGTAGTAATTTTCTAGAAGTAGCCTGTAACAGGGAGTATGAGCCAAGATGTTTTTTATGTTACCATAGGTACAACTATTAACTAATTGTAGTAACTTTTTTGAGGAGAGGAGGGTTCAAGACGGCAGCATAGAAAGATCCTGAGCTCACATCCTCCAATGGACACCAAAAATCTACAATTATATTCAGAGTAATTCCCACAGAAAAAGACCTAGAAACTGGATGAATAGAGCCTTCACAAAAAGGAAAAGCATGGAAACAGGTAAAAGAGGCAAGAGGTCTCACCAAAGAAAACACATACTCCTGGCACAGTGTTCCATAGTCAGGAAAGTTCTCAAAGTTATAAGCTTTTTTCTGAAAAGCAAAATATTTGAGATCTATATCAGGAACCCTGGCCCTTACATCCTGCATGAGACAGGAGTCCCCAAAACACCTGACTATGAAACCAAAATGGAATAGGTCCAAGAAAATTATAGAACTGTAAGGAAATTCTACTCTCCTTTTTATGTTTTTTTTTATTTTATTTAAATCAAAGGTAGTTAATATAGAGTGTAATAATGGTTTCAGGAGTAGGATTTAGTGGTTCATCACTTACATATAACACCCAGTGCTCATCCTTAAAAGCCCTCATGTACAGGTACTCACTCAACCCAGAAGCCAGTACATAAATACCAGATCAAAAAGTGCACACATCACAGGTGAAGGAGACCGACTTACTAATTTTGGAGTACCTGCCAGGGAGTCAGGAAGCACCTGGGGCTCTACATGGAGACTGAGAGACCTGGACAGAAGCCATTTTTGTTCTTTCTGCCATGCCGAGCCCAGCACTGGCAAGTGCCACTCTAGACTGCTAATGCCAGGAAACATGCCCCCATGGAGAGTCCTGTACACCCTTGCCTCTCAGCAGGTCCTCACAGCCAGCCAGGCCAGGCACCAACCCAACCCCATTTGCACACCTCCATCAGTTGCTCCAGATGCAGAGCCAGCTAGGACAGGGACCAGCCCTCCCAGCAATACAGCCACAACAGTCTGGCACCACTGAGCAGGGGGTGCATGCAGGTCCGAGGGAACAGGCCTGGAGCATCTGAGTCTGGTGTACAAGTGATTGTGCTTCTGCGCCCCACAGGCTCTCCCACATAAGGCCACTCCTTCCAGACCAGCAGACATAGTTGAACTACCTAATACGGACACAGACACAGAGACAGGCAAAATGAGACAGAGCAATGTGTTCCAAATGAAAGTAAAAGACAAAACAGACAATGAAAGGAAACAGACATGCAGGCACAAGCAGCATAGAGTGTCCCAAACAAGATAAATCCAAAGAGATCCATATCAAGGCACATTATAATAAAAATATCAAAACCTAAACAAAGAAAGAAAATTTTAAAAGCAAGAAAGAAATTATTCTATATAAGGAAACCACCATAAGACTATCAGCTTATTTTTCAGCAGAAACTTTGCAGGTCAGAAGTGACAGGCAAGATATATTCAAAGTACTAAAAGGAAAAAAAAAAAAGTACACCTTAAGGAACTAGAAGCAGAACAGCAAACACACCCCAAACCCAGCAGAAGAGAATAAAAATCAGAGCAGAAATAAACAATATAGAATCCGAAAAAACAGAACAGATCAATGAAACTAAAAGTCGGTTTTTTGAAAAAATAAAATTGATAAACCTCTAGCCAGGCTTTTCAAAAAGAAAAGAGAGAGGACCCAAATAGATAAGATCATGTATAAAAATGGAATTATTACAACCAATCCCTCAGAAATACAAGCAATTATCAGGGAATACTATGAAAAATTATATGCCAACAAACTGGACAACCTGGAAGAAATGGATAAATTCCTAAACACCCACACACTTCCAAAACTCAATCCGGAGGAAATAGAAAGCTTGAACAGACCCATAACCAGCGAAGAAATTGAATCGGTTATCAAAAATCTCCCAACAAATAAGAGTCAAGGACCAGATGGCTTCCCTGGGGAATTCTACCAGACATTTAGAGCAGAGATAATACCTATCCTTCTCAAGCTGTTCCAAAAAAATAGAAAGGGAAGGAAAACGTCCAGACTCATTCTATGAAGCCAGTATTACTTTGATTCCTAAACCAGAGACCCAGTAAAAAAAGAGAACTACAGGCCAATATCCCTGATGAACATGGATGCAAAAATTCTCAATAAGATACTAGCAAATTGACTTCAACAGCTTATAAAAAGAATTATTCACCATGATCAAGTGGGATTCATTCCTGGGATGCAGGGCTGGTTCAACATTCGCAAATCAATCAATGTGATACATCACATTAATAAAAGAAAAGATAAGAACCGTATGATCCTGTCAATCGATGCAGAAAAAGCATTTGACAAAATTAGGCATCCTTTCTTAAGAAAAACCCTCGAGAAAGTCGGGATAGAAGGAACATGCTTAAACATCATACAAGCCATTTATGAAAAGCCCACAGCTAATATCATCCTCAATGGGGAAAAACAGAGCTTTCCCCCTGAGGTCAAGAACACGACAGGGATGTCCACTCTCACGGCTGTTGTTTAACATAGTGTTGGAAGTGCGAGCATCAGCAATCAGACAACAAAAGGAAATCAAAGGCATCAAAATTGACAAAAATGAAGTCAAGCTTTCACTTTTTGCAGAGGACATGATACTATACATGGAAAATCCGGTAGACTCCACCAAAAGTCTAGAACTGATACATGAATTCAGCAAAGTTGCAGGATACAAAATCAATGTACAGAAATCAGTTGCATTCTTATACACCAATAATGAAGCAACAGAAAGACAAATAAAGAAACTGATCCCATTCACAATTGCACCAAGAAGCATAAAATACCTAGGAATAAATCTAACCAAAGATGTAAAAGATCTGTATGCTGAAAACTATAGAAAGCTTATGAAGGAAATTGAAGAAGATATAAGGAAATGGAAAAACATTCCGTGCTCATGGGTTGGAAGAATAAATATTGTGAGAATGTCAATACTACCTAAAGCTATCTACACATTCAATGCAATCCCAATCAAAATTGCACCAGCATTCTTCTTGAAGCTAGAACAAGCAATCCTGAAATTCATATGGAACCACAAAAGGCCCCAAATAGCCAAAGTAATTTTGAAGAAGACCAAAGCGGGAGGCATCACAATCCCAGACTTTAGCCTCTACTACAAAGCTGTAATCATCAAGACAGCATGGTATTGGCACAAAAACAGACACATAGACCAATGGAATAGAATAGAAACCCCAGAGCTAGACCCACAAACGTATGGCCAACTCATCTTTGACAAAGCAGGAAAGAACATCCAATGGAAAAAAGACAGTCTCTTTAACAAATGGTGCTGGGAGAACTGGACAGCAACATGCAGAAGGTTGAAACTAGACCACTTTCTCACACCATTCACAAAAATAAACTCAAAATGGATAAAGGACCTGAATGTGAGACAGGAAACCATCAAAACCCTAGAGGAGAAAGCAGGAAAAGACCTCTCTGACCTCAGCCGTAGCAATCTCTTACTCGACACATCCCCAAAGGCAAGGGAATTAAAAGCAAAAGTGAATTACTGGGACCTTATGAAGATAAAAAGCTTCTGCACAGCAAAGGAAACAACCAACAAAGCTAAAAGGCAACCAACGGAATGGGAAAAGATATTTGCAAATGACATATCGGACAAAGGGCTAGTATCCAAAATCTATAAAGAGCTCACCAAACTCCACACCCGAAAAACAAATAACCCAGTGAAGAAATGGGCAGAAAACATTTCCCTTCCCTTTGGAGACATGTCAAGTAAGAAGTTGCTGTGGCCAAGGTCAAAGAGGTTGCTGCTTATTTTCTCCTCTAGGATTATTAATGGCTCCTGTCTCACATTTAGGTATTTCATCCGTTTTGAATTTATTTTTGTGTATGGTTTAAGTGGTCCAGGTTCATCCTTTTGCATGCTGCTGTCCAGTTCTCCCAGCACCATTTGCTAAAAGAAACTGTCTTTTTTCCATTGGATATGCTTTCCTGCTTTGTTGAAGACTGGTTGGCTATACATTTGTGGGTCCATTTCTAGATTCTCAAAGAATAGCCAAAGTAACGTTGAAAAAGAAAACCAAAGCTGGAGGCATCACAATCCCAGACTTTAGCCTGTCTTGCAAAGCTATAATCATCAAGACAGTATGGTATTGGCACAAAAACAGACACGTAGGTCAAAGCAATAAAGCCTGGAAATTTAAAAATCAGTCTCTGCTTTGAGGAAGCCCAGAGACCAATAGGAAGCTGAGACCTTGCCCTTAAAGATCCAGCACAACACACAAGCCATAGAGATATAGCTTGGAAACAGCAGTTTGAAAGGCAACTGGAGCTTATAGGAAGGAGAGTTAGTTACTAATCTGAGTTTGCTAAGGGACTTCAGGAACAAAAGAGCTGGCAGGTGCCATTTCCCTCCCTTGCCCCTCATCATAAACACACAGCCACCTGCAGGAACCAGCAAGGCTCCACAACTCACTAACTTCCTTGCACCAGGCCTTGCCCTCCCCAGCCAGACCTGCCTCAGTCCCAGTGCTGTGGATCAACTCCCCCAGAACACCTAGGCAAATCTTGCCAACACTATACTCCTGACCACCCATGGAACACATGTACAACTTATTAAAACTTCACCCTCCCCACCTTGGGAGCTGTGCTGAGCTTATGTGTCCAGCATGGGAGCACCCAAATGCATAAAACAGTTAATAAGAAACAAAGGAATTGGTAGTAATACAATAGTAGGGGACTTTAACACCCCACTTACATCAATGGACAGATCATCCAAATAGACAGTCAACAATACTAGCTTTCAATGACAACCTAGAACATTTAACAGATGTATTCAGAACATTCCATCCTAAAATGGCAGAATACACATTCTTTTCAAATGCACATGGAACATTCTCTAGAATAGATCATATATTAGGCCACAAAACAAGTCGTAACAAATGCACAAAGATCAATATCATACCATGCATCTTTTCTGACTACAACACTATGAAACTAGAAGTCAACCACGAAAAAATCTGAAAAGACCACAAATGCATGGAGATTAAATAACATGCTAACAAACAATGGATCAACCAGGAAATAAAAGAAGGAATTAAAAAATACATGCAAATAAGTGAAAATGAAAACACAACAGTCCAAAACTTTGGGATGCAGCATTAGTGGTCCTAAGAGACAAGTTTATAGCAATACAGGCCTATGTCAAGAAGAAAAATCTCCAACACTCTAACCTTACACAAGAAATAATAAAGATTAGAGCAGAAAAAAAATGATACAGAAACTAAAAACACAGTAAAATAGATCAATGAAACCAGGAACTAATTATTTAAAAAATCAACAAAATTGATAAATCTCTAGCCAGACTCATAAAAAAAAAAAAAAGGAAAGAAAGAAACAGAGAGAAAACAAAAATCACAAATGAAAGAGGAGAAATAACACTGAAATATAAACAACTATATGTGAATATTATGAGAGTATATGCCAACAAATTAGACAACCTAGAAGAAATGGGTAAATTCCTAGAAACACATAACCTACCAGACCTGAAGGAGGATCAAATAGAAAATTTGAACAGACTGGGTACCAGCAAGGAGATTGAATCAGTAATCCAAAAACCCCCAAAAAACATCCATGACCAGAGAGCTTCAAAGGCAAATTCTACCAAAAATCTCAAGAAGAGCTAATAATACCTATTCCCAAACTGTTTGAAAAAAATAGAAGAGGATGCAAAACTTCCAAATTCAATCTATGATTGATCGTATCAACCTGACACCAAAACCAGATTAAGCCACCACAAAAACAAAAAGAAAACAAACAGAAACACTACAGGCCAAAATCTGATGAACATAGATGTAAAAATCCTCAACAAAATACAAGCAAAATGAATCCAACAATGCGTTAAAAAAAAAAAAAATCATTCACCTGAATCCAGTGGGATTTATTCTCAGAATATAAGAGTGGTTCAATATTCACAGATCAATGTGACATCACATCAATAAAAGAATAAAAACCATGTGATCATTTCAATGGACACACACACACACTTTTGACAAGATCCATTCATGATAAAAGCTCAACAAAGTAGGTTTAGAGGAAACATACTTTATAATAAAGGCCATATATGGAAAAATGCACAGTGAATATCATACTCAATGGGGAAAAACTGAGAGCTTTTCCCCTCAGGACAGGAACAGGACCAGGATGCCCACTCTCACCACTTTTATTCAACATAGTACTGTAAGTCTCAGCCACAGCAATCAGACAACATAAACAAAAGGTACCAAATTGCCTTTTGAAAGTAAAACTTTCACTATTTGCATATGACAGGATACTATACAGAGAAAGCCTACAAGACTCAAAAAACTACTAGAACTGGTGAATGAATTCAGTAAAACCACAAGATACCAAGTCCATGTGCATAAATCTTGTATTTTTATGTACTAATAATGAAGCAGCAGAAAGAGAAATTAACACAATCCCATTTACAACTGCACCAAAAATAATAAGACACCTAGAAATAAACCCAACCAAAGAGGTGAAACACCTATATTCTGAAAACTATAAAACGATGAAAGAAATTGAAGATGACACAAAGAAATGGCGGGGGGGGGGGAATGCATGCTCATGGGTTTGAGGAACAAATATTGTTAAAATGTCTATACCATCCCAAGCAATCTATAGCTTTAATAGAAACCCTACCAAAATACCTATAGCAACTTTTCACAGAACTAGAACAATCCCAAAATTTGTATGGAACCACAAAAGACCTTGAAGAGCCAAAGCAATCTTGAAAAAGAAAAGCAAAGCCGGTGGTATCACACAAAAAGAGGCTCAGCATAATTTATCATCAGGGAAAAGCAAATCAAAACTACGATGAGATATCACCTCACACTTGACAGAATGGCTAAAATCAGTAAACCAAGAAACAGCACATGTTTGTGAGGATGTGGAGAAAGGGGAACCCTCCCGCACTGTTGGTGGGAATACAAACTGGTGCAGCCACTGTGGAAAGCAGTGTGGAAAATCCTCAGAAAGTTAAGAATAGAACTACCCTATGGTCCAGCAATTGCGCTACTAGGTATCTACCCAAAAAAATACGAAAACACTAATTCAAAGGGATACGTGCACCCCTAGATTTATTGCAGCATTATCACAATAGCTAAATTATGGAAACAGCCCAAGTATCCACTGATACATGAATGGAGAAAGAGGTGGTATGTATGTAATGTATGTACATATGTATGTATACATGCATATTCATACACATGTGCAATGGAATATTCAGTCCTAAAAAAGGAAATTTTGCTCTTTGCAACAAAGGAATGGACCAAGAGAGTATAATGCTAAGCAAAATAAACCAATCAGAGCAAGAGAAATACCATATGATTTCACTTGTGTATGGAATTTAAGAAACAAATGAATAAAGGGGGCGGGGGGGAAAGAGAGAAACCAAAAAGCAGGCTCTTAACTACAGAGAACAGAGGGTTACCAGAGGGGAGGTGGGTGGGGGAATGAATGAAATATGTGTAGGGAATTAAGAGCACACTTATCTTGATGAGCACTGAGTAATATATGGAATTCTTGAATCACTGTATTGTATACCTTCAATGAACATAACACCCTATGCTAACTACACTGGAATTAAAAGAAAGAAAAGAGAAGGAGAAAACAAAGAAATTTCAACAGTACATTGTAACCTATAGTAATAAAATGTGGAGGTTTAATTCTTAATTTTATAAAACAACAGATTTGCTAATGTGGAAATGTTCTACTTTTCCTCTATTTCTTAGCCTCCTCTCCTTCTAACGTAGGTGAGGAAAACTGTGTAAAAGAAAGGCCCTTTAAAGCTTCAGCCCCACACTAGCTGAGCCCAGTAAGAACTGCAGACCTGCAGTCAAATCTCCTGGGTATAGTGTTATACCTGTTACTGAAGCATTAATTTTTCACCTCTCCAGGAACCAAAGAAATGGGGAGGAGATGAGGTGTAGAGATATCCACCCAAAGGAGAGAGTAGATATCTAATAGGCGCTTTCATAAGAGAAATGTCTCCTCATATCTCAGTGCTTTCTGGCACCAAAACATTATACACTTTTTATCCACTGGCATAAAAGCAATTTAAATAGGTGCACTGTAACTTGGACTTAAGTCGATTAAAATTATATTCTCCAAATAGAGTGTCTTAGAGCACCATACATTTTAGAGATACGTATTATTCCCACTCATTGGCGAGAACACTTAAGAATGTTAGTACAGCTGTGATTAAGATGCTTGTAGTCATTACACGACACACGAACGGACATGCATACACAAACACGCACAGAGGCACGTCTTAAGGTGCTTCTGGTTCCAAATCCTAACACTGTTCTTTTCAGCAAATTAATTGTAGAATCATAGAAATAAGGGTACCTCCTGCTGCTTGTATCAATAGCTTATCCCTGCTTCCAAATACCTGCCTGAATATAAAAGTGACTACAGGTGAATTTTATGGCCTATTATACCTCCATAAACCTGGGTGTTTTAAGTTTTTGATACACTTACTTAGGATTATTAACATTTGAATACCTATCATGAGCTGAGTTTTTTCCTTCATTCACAAATATTTATGTGCCCAATGTGAGCTCGGCATGGTTTCAGGGGTTCTCCAGTTGCAAAAACATATGACAGCTCTCTATTCAAGGAGCTTACATTTTACTGGAGGAAGATGTACTGGTTTCTTTATGCCAGGTCGTGTTGAGTGCCATGAACAAAACAAGGACAGAGAGTAACTGTAGTGTGGTGCTACTTCAGAAGGGGGTCAAAGCCTTAATAAGATCAGAGAAGAGGTCGGAAAGAAACTAAGGACACAATACGAGCATCTGGGGGAAAGAGCATATCAGCAAAGGGGAAAACAAATGCAAAGATCCTGAAGCAGGAGCATGATCCCATTGTTGAAAGGACAGGAAGGAAGCCAGTGACTAGAGTAAAATGAGTGAAGAGGAGAGTGGTCAGAGAGGACAGCAGAAAAGGTTATGTGAGTCAGGCAGGACTTGATTCTTTACTGAGTGAAATGGAAAGTCACTGGATTTGGGCGGCAGAGCAGTGACATGCTTTTGTTGTAAAAGAATTATTCTGTTTGGGGTACTTGGGTGGCCCAGTCAGTTAAGCATCCAACTCTTGATTTTGGCTCAGGTTGTGATCTCATGGTTCATGAGTTCGAGCCCCATGTTGGGTTCTGCACGGACACTGCTTGGGATTGTCTATCTCCCTCTCTCTACCTCTCTCTCTCTCTCTGCTGCTCCTTCTCTTTCTCTCCCTCAACCTCCCCCCAAACAAACATTAAAAAACATTATCCTTACAGAGGATATATTTAAGTTATGAAAAAGCACTGGAAATAGTGGCGATGGTTGTATAATGTTGTGAATGTACTTAATGCTGCTCAATTGTGCATTTAAAATGGCAAATTTCATGTTATATACATTTCACCACAATAAAAGCAAATTTTTAGAAAAGGGTCACTCTGGCTGCTATGTGCAAAATAGACTATAGAAGGGCAGGAGCAGAAAGACCAGCTAGAAGGCTGTTATAATAGTACAGTCAATAGGTAATGAAGGCTGGGACTGGGGTAGTGGCAACAGAGGTGATTACAAGTTAGTATGTTCTGGAAATATTTCAGAGGTAGAGCTAACAGGACTTGATGACATGTGAAATGTAAGAGACTCCAAAATTTGGTCCGAACCAATGGAAGAATAGAATTTCCATTTACGGAGATGAGTAAGTGTATGTTTGAGAGGTGGAAATCACGATTTAATTTTCAGGTAGGTTAACAATGAGATACCTAATTATACAACTAAGACCAGATGGTGAGCAAATGGGTGGATATGCAAGTCTGGTGTTGAGAAGTCTGTACTAAAGACATACAGATGGTCTTTAAAACTACTGAAGAAAAAAAAAAAAACCAGAACACTCACCTATCTCCCTTGTAAGAATCAGAAGGTAAAGGCAATGAATTTGAAACTCTAGTTGTGTGTTACATCATGTGGGAAAGTTAACATACCAATACCCAGGCTCCATAAGTGTGAAGTATGCTCGAATTCCAGGAGTGTTTAGAAGTTGGAATCTGGGGGTGGCTGGGTGGCTCAGTTGGTTAAGTGTCTGACTTCAGCTCAGGTCATGATCTCACAGTTTAGGAGTTTGAGCCCCACATTGGGCTCTGTGCTGACAGCTTAGACCCTGGAGCCAGCTTTGGATTCTGTGTCGCCCTCTCCCTCTTTGCCCCTCCCCTGCTCATGCTCTGCCCACCCACTCCCCCCTCTCAAAAAAAAAAAAAAAGTTGAAGTCTGTTGCCAAGATTGAAACTCTGCCTTAGTGATTCTCAAACCTAAGAATCACCAGTTGGGGGCACCTGGGTGGCTCAGGTGGTTAAGGGTCAACTATTTTGGCTCAGGTCATGATCTCCTGGTTCTTGAGATTGAGCCCCACATCAGGTTCTGCTCTGATGATGCAGAGCGTGCTTGGGATTCTCCCTCTGCCCCTCCCCCAGTCACACATGCTTGAGCACTCTAATACATTAACTTTAATCTAAAAAAAAAAAAAAGGAATCACCAGGGGGTGCTTGTCAAAAATAAAGACTCCCTCAGTCAAATCCAGAGCAGGGACTACCAAATAAGCAATTATTAATAACTATCCCATATTTGAAAGACATTTAATTAGAATAAATTATACAGCAAAGTGTTCTTTAATGTTTTTATTTATTTTTGAGAGAAAGAGCATAAGCAGGGAGGGGCTGAGAGAGGGAGACACAGAATCCTAAGCAGGCTCCAGGCTCTGAGCTGTCAGCACAGAGCCTGACATGGGGCTCAAACTCACAAACCATGAGATCATGACCTGAGCCGAAGTCAGACACTCAACTGACTGAGCCACCCAGGTGCCCCAAGTGTTCTTTCTTTCTTCTAAAGCACACTACCCATTGTTTTTCAATATACACAATTTGTGTAGTGATTCGACCCCAAATCTGTCATCGATTTTTGACTTTGTATTTAAGGTCACAGGAAGGGACTGGCTAGAATTCACTGAAGTCCACTTACAGATCAGTTTCTTAGCAGATGCTTCCTTCTGTGACCATCTCTTCCAGCCCAGACACTGATTTTAACAGCAATCTCTTGCTCTAACACTGTGCACTAATTCAGGTTCCAAGAACTTTCACCACCTGCCACCAACTTCTGGAACTTCCTGAGCAATGATGTTGAGAAAACTCCCCCTTGCTCCTCTCTACTATTTCCAACCCTTTTCTCCTCACTTCTATTTCAAAAAGTCCAGAGACTTGGAAATTCATGCCACCCAGCTGTATTAGCAGTCCTTCCCCAACCCAATCACCATCACCACAGGAGTGGTTGTGAACCTTGGCTGTACAATAGAATCATTAAGGAAACTTGTTAAAGATTCAAAGGCACAGGCCCCACCCCAGACTCCTTAAATCAAACCCTGAAGGGAGGGCTCTGCCTTAGTAAATTTATAAAGTTCTTCCTATGATTTTAAGTGACAGCTGTGGTTGATATCTGCTGATCAAAAACCCTCCTGTTCACACCCCCTAAAACTATAGGTAATTGCTCACTACCTTCTTCACCCCAACTTCTGATACTGTTCTCAGGGACTCCCAACATCCTCATGCATGACCCACAGAAAATTCTGTCCCGTCAGTTTTAGCATTTTTACCTTCAGGGGTCTTCACCCCTCTACTCCACCTTGACCACCCAATTTCACAGCTATACTAAAACCCTATAAGCAGCACTAAGTCTACCAGCTGCAGGAACTCACCTTTCAGCACCCCACTCAGGAATCCTTCCAGTTCCCTTTTACTCTAGCCCCTACCTGATCTCATAGTTCTTTTCCCATCGTGAATAATAATCTGTAGAACTCACTACTTTTCCCAGTACCCAACCCCTAGCTGCTCTCTGCTGAACAAGTTTCAATTTCAGGGACTATAATCACTCCCTTGCTGACATTCTCAAATATCTTACACCTATCTCACTCAACTAGTTACAACTATGGTCTACACTTTCCACACCTGCACCAGATTTGTTTACACATGACATTTCTAGAACACAACTGCAAGCAAACCTAGTTCAAATAGCACCAAGTCTCCAAATGAGCTCCCAAAGCTATCAGAAAATCCTACAATTGCCCTTGCCTGATAATGTCAAATTCCTAGTACTTTCTTCTACCTTGCTTTTTCCTCATCAGCTTCCCATGCCTTTCCCTTCCTATCCCGCCTCAGCTGAAGACTGTGCTTCATAACGCATTGAGTAAATAACACAAATCACAGGGTCTCATCTTCACCCCAAATCCATAAGCCTGTCTTTTAGCCCCATGTTCTAGGTGCTCCAACCTTTCCAATAGAATATTGAAACAGAATAGAGAACCCAGAAATGGACCCACAAACGTATGGCCAACTCATCTTTGACAAAGCAGGAAAGAACATCCAATGGAATAACGACAATCTCTTCAGCAAATGATGCTGGGAAAACTGGACAGCGACATGCAGAAAAATGAACCTGGACCACTTTCTTACACCATATCCAAAAATAAACTCAAAATGGATGAAAGACCTAAATGTAAGACAGGAAGCTGTCAAAATCCTAGAGGAGAAAGCAGGCAAAAACTTCTTTGACCTCGGCTGCAGCAACTTCTTACTCAACACAACTTTGGAGGCAAGGGAAACAAAAGCAAAAATGAACACTTGGGACCTCACCAAAATAAAAAGCTTCTGCACAGAGAAGGAAACAATCAGAAAAACTAAAAGGCAAAAGATGGAATGGGAGAAGATATTTGCAAATGACATATCAGATAAAGGGATAGTATCCAAAAATCTACGAAGAACTTATCAAACTCAACACCCAAAAAACAAATAATCCAGTGAAGAAATGGGCAAAAGACATGAATAGGCACTTCTCCAAAGAAGACATTCAGATGGCTGACAGACACATGAAAAAATGCTCAACATCACTCATCATCAGGGAAATACAAATCAAAACCACAATGAGATACCACCTTACACCTGTCAGAATGGCTAACATTAATGACTCAGGCAACAACAGATGTTGACGAGGATGTGGAGAAAGAGGATCTCTTTTGCATTGTTGGTGGGAATGCAAGCTGGTGCAGCCACTCTGGCAAACAATATGGAGGTTCCTCAAAAAATTAAGAATAGAACTACCCTACGACCCAGCATTTGCACTATTAGGTATTTATCCAAAGGATACAGCAGTGCCCCTGATTCAAAGGGGCACATGCACCCAAATGTTTATAGCAGCACTATCAACAATAGCCAAAGTATGGAAAGAACCCAAATGCCCATTGATGGATGAATGCATAAAGAAGATGTGGTATACATATACAATGGAGTATTACTCGACAATCAAAAAGAATGAAATCTTGCCATTTGCAACTACATGGATGGAACTGGAGGGTATTACACTAACTGAAATTAGAGGAAGATATATCATGACATCACTGGAATGTGATGATTTTAAGATACAAAAGAGATGAACATAAGGGAAGGGAAGCAAAAATAATATAAAAACAGGAAGGAGGACAAAACCTAAGAGACTCTCAAATATGGAGAACAAACAGAGGGTTGATGGAGGGGTTGTGGGAGGGGGGATGGGCTAAATGGGTAAGGGACATTAAGGAATCTACTCCTGATATCATTGTTGCATTATATGCTAACTTGGGTGTACATTAAAAAATTAATTTAAAAAAATTTACTCTTTCCACTCAGACCTAGTCACTCCACTTGTGCTCTGGATTTCATCTCTTCTCCCTTTTCAAAGGCTTTGCTCCTATGGGCAGATCCTTTATCAGCTGTATCATCAACTTCTCTCTACTGAATTATTTCCATTAACGTACAAACTTAATGCCTCACATTCCCCCCAAAAGCCCTTCTGGCTATCTCCAATTTCTCAGTTTTTTTACCAGCAAAACTTCTCCAAAGTATTCTCTCTATTCATGGTCTTGACTTTCTTTACTCTGGCTTCCATCCTACCATTCTATCAGAACTTCTCTTTTCAAGATCACCAGCAACCTTCACGTCACCATTCCAACAGAGAGGTCTATCTGCATCTTTCTCACTCACCACAGGTATGGACTCAACCAGCCTCAAAATCCTGTTTTAGCTTTGCTTTCGTGACACCATCCTCTTCCTATCCCTCTTGACCTCCTATTTTACCTCTAACCTCTTGTTACTCTAAGTGTGATCCAGAAGACCAGGGGCATTGATAGCATCTGGGAGTTTGTTAGGTTTGCAGACTCAGACCCCAAACCTACTCAATCACAATCCTCAATTAACATGATCACCAGATAACTCCTGGAACGTGAACGTTTTGGGATCGTTGCTGTAAATGTTCATGTGCCCCAGAGCCTTGGGCTGTACTTTCTTCCCACGTGGTCCTGTCCAGATCCAAGGCTTTAAGAACTCTATTTTTTTTATCTCCAAATCTCTGCCATAGCTCTGACAGCTCTCCTAAATCCCAAATTCATATACTCAACAGCCTACAGGACATGTGCATTTGGAGGTCTCAAATATTTCAAACCTGGTGTGTTGAAAAAGAAACTCTCCCCATCTCACTACTGAGTTCCACCAAAGTAAAAATTCAATTTACCAAGCTCTCACAATGATATTGGTATGATCCTCAATGCAGAACATGTATCAGCTCCTTTAGTCCTCATACTACCGCTAAGGGACAGGTACGATTATTGTTCCCATTTTACAGAAGAGTAACTGAGACATGGAGAGTTAAGTACAGGCATACTTTGTCTGATTGGGCTTCATCTTACTGCCCTTTGCAGATACGGTTTGTTTTCGTTTTAACAAATTGATGGTTTGTGGCAACTCTATCAAGCAAGACTTGGTGCCATTTTTTCCAACAGCATTTACTCACTTGGTGAGTATGTCACATTTTGGTGATTCTCACAATATTTCTACCTTTTCACCACATTTTTTGATGGTCTTTTATCAGTAATCTTTGATGTTACTATGGTAATGTCTCGGGGTGCCAAAGCTTAGCCCACAAAATAAAAAACTACCAGTAAATGTCGGATGTATTCTGACTGTACCACCAACAAGCCATCCTCCCCATCTCTCTCACTCTCCTCAGGCCTCCCTTCTGCCTGAGACACAATACTGAAATTATGTCAGTGAGTAACCCTACAGTAGCCTCTAGGTGTTCAAGTGAAAGGATGAGTCACTCACCTCTCACTTTAAGTCAAAAGCTAGAAATGATAGAGCTCAGTGAGGAAGGCATGTCAAAAGCCGAGATAGGCCCAAAGCTAGGTCTCTCGTGCCAAAGAGGTAGCCAAGTTGTGAGTGCAAAGGCAAGGTTCTCAAAGGAAATTAAAAGTGCTATGCCAGTGAAGACACAAATAAGAAAGTGAAATAGCCTTATTGCAGATACAGAGAAAGTTTAAGTGTCTGGATAGATCAAACCGGCCACAATATTCCCTTAAGCCAAAGCCTGATCCAGAGCAAGGCCCTAACTCTAATTCTATGAAAGCAGAGAGAGGTAAGGATGCTACACAAGTTTAAAACCAGCAGAGGTGGGTTCAGGAGGTTTAAGAAGCCGTCTCCGTAAAAGTGCAAGGTGAAGCTGTAAGCACTGGTGTAGAAGCAACAGCAAGTGATCCAGAAGATCTGCCTAAAATAATTCATGAAGGTGGCTACACTACACAACAGATTGTCAATATAGACAAAACAGCCTTCTGTTGGAAGAAGAGGCCATTGAGGACTTTCAGAACTAGAGAGAAGTCAATGTGTGGCTGACTCTCTGGCTACGGGTCAATGCAACTGGTTTGAGACTGAAGGCAATGCTCATTTATCATTCTGAAAATCCTAGGGCCCTTAAGAATTATGCTAAATGTCCTCTGCCTGTGCTCTGTAAATGGAACAATAAAGCCTGGATGGCAGCACATCTGTTTACAACATGTTTTTGTTTTTTTTTTTTTAATTTTTTTTCAACGTTTTTTATTTATTTTTGGGACAGAGAGAGACAGAGCATGAACGGGTGAGGGGCAGAGAGAGAGGGAGACACAGAATCGGAAACAGGCTCCAGGCTCCGAGCCATCAGCCCAGAGCCTGACGCGGGGCTCGAACTCACAGACCGCGAGATCGTGACCTGGCTGAAGTCGGACGCTTAACCGACTGCGCCACCCAGGCGCCCCATTACAACATGTTCTACTGAACATTTCAAGCCCACTATTGAGACCTACTGCTCAGAAAAAGATTCCTTTCAAAATATTACTGCTCACGGACAATGTACCTGGTCACCCAAGAAACCTGATGGAAACGTACAGTGACATTAAGGTTCTTTTCACACCTAACATACAATCCATTCTACAACCCATAGATAAAGGAATAATTCTGACCTTCAAATCTTAAATACACTTCTAGCATCTAACTTCGGCTCAGGTCATGATCTCACAGTTTGTGGGTTCCAGCCCTGCATCGGGCTCTGTGCTGACAACTCAGAGCCTGGAATCTGCTTCAGATTCTCTATCTCCCACTCTCTCCGCCCCTCCCCTGCTTTTGCTGCATCTCGGCCTCTCAAAAATGAATCAATGTCATTTAAAAAATTAAGAAATACACTTCATACGGCTATAGCTGTCATAGTTGTGACTCCTCTGATGGATGTGGGCAAAGTAAACGGAAAGACTTCTGAAAAGGATTCACCATTCTAGATGCCAGTAAGAACATTCGTGATTTATGAGAAGATACCAACATTACTAGGAGTTTGGAGGAAGTTTGTTCCAACCCTCATGGATGACTTTGAGGGATCCAAGACTTCAGTGAAGGAAGTAACTGCAGATATGGTGGAAATAACGAGAGAACTGGAGTTAAAAGTGGAGCCTCAAGATGTGACCGGATTGCTGCAATCTCATGAGAAAACTTTAATGGAGGAGCAATTGCTTCTGATGAATGAGCAATAAAAATGGTTTCTTGTGATGGAATCTACTCCTGGTGAAAATGCTGTGAATATTGTTGAAATGACAATGAGGAATTTAGGGTGTTATGTCAACTTAGGTGATAAAGCAGCTGTATAGTTTGAGAGGATTGACCCCAATTTTGAAAGAAGTTCTACTGTGGGTAAAATGCTATCACATGCTACAGAGAAACTATTTATGAAAGGAAGAGTCAATGGATGAGGCACAAACTTCACTGTTATCTTATTTTAAGAAATTACCACAGCCACGCCAACCACCCTAATCAGTCAGCAGGCAAGCACAGCCCTAATCAGCGAGCAGCCATGAACATCAAGCCAAGACCTTCCCAGCAAAAATTACAACTCACTAAAAGCTCAGATGATGTCTAGCACTTTGCAACAATAAAGTGATTTTGAATTAGGTATACACATTTTTGTTAGTAATAATGCTATCGCACACTTAAGAGACTACAGTATAAATCACAGTATATGTAAACACAGCTTTTATATGCACTAAAAAAAAAAGAAATTCATTTGACTCACTTTATTGAGATATTTTACTGCGGTGGTCTGAAACTGAACCTGCCATAGCTTTAAGGTATTCACATGATTTGTCCATAATCATACATCTGCCACACCCAGGATTTTAAATTAGGTAGTAAGACTCCACAGCCTGCTCCTAAATGTTATACCTCTCAATTCCATCTGCCCCATAGCTAAATGTAGAAATCGAAAAGTCATTTATTTCAGGGTGCCTGGGTGGCTCAGGCAGGTGAACGACCAATTCTTGGTATCAGTTTAGGCCACGATCTCATGGTTTTGAAGTTTGAACCCTGTGTGGGGTTCTGCGTGGACAATGAGGAGACTCTTGGGATTCTCTCTTTCCCTCTTTCTCTGCCCCTCCCCTGCTCCTGATCTCTCTCTCTCTCAAAATAAACTTTAAAAAAAAAGTAGGAAAATCAAAGTCATTTATTTCTGCATCATCCACTTCCAATCCTGTATAACTCCAACATTATCTTGAATTGATGTACTTCTCTCCATCTCCATGGCCACCACCCTTGTCTGAGCCACCATTTTGCCTGTGCATTCGTGAACCTCCTAAGTGGTCTCCCACCTTCCACTCTACCTGGTCTTTCCCTGACAGAGTTTTTTAAAGTAAGAATCTGATGTCATGTCTTGTTGAAACTGCTTCATGGGCTGCCATAGGCTTGCTAAGGCCAAAAGAACTGTTTGTAACTTGAGCCCTGTCTTCTCCAGCTTCTGTCCTACATTAGTCTTAGGGGCTCCTATTCCTGGGCCATGCCAAGAATGTGGCCCACCTGCTCAGATCAGAGACTTGGCGCTTTCTGTTCCCTTGGGTCAAGACCATCTTCTTTTCTCTAAGCTCCCTTATCCTGCAGGTCTCCATTCTCATGCTGCCTCATCCCAACCACCCTACCTAAAAGCTCACTCTATCACAGCACTGTTCCCTTCACAGCACTTACCACATTTGAATCTGAAAAAAATACACGTATCTTATATGTACACATATATAGGTGTATTTATATATGTATATATATGTATACATATGTATATATATATACACACTATGTGTGTATATATACATACATAAATATATGTACGTGCATATATATGCAGTAGTTCAAGCTATGGAGCAAGTCAGAGTCCATGTGGGTTCAAATCCTGGCTCTACACTTTGATCTCTCTGTGGCTCCCTCTCCTTATCTCTTAAGAGGGGGTATAATAGTTTGCACTTAATATGGCTGCTATAATGAGTTACAATCCATAGCACATAATAAATGCTGTTTAAGCATTTGCTATAATTATCATGTATAGCTGAAGGCCAGGACCTTGCCCCTCATCATCTCTGTGTTTCCAGTGCTTAGAACAACCAGCTGATAAAAGTTTGTCAAATGACTATTGTTCCCTTCATCTAAGTGACAGTATCTACCATTTCCCAATACTGTATGGATGTTTTTACCCCGAGATCACCAATTAATGTGCCTTCATGGTCTATTTTACATGCATTTATTTTATTCTACTCACACTGTACAATTGTTAAGCAACCTACAAAAAGTAGAAAAGCCTAGTCCATTTTCCAATACCAGGTCAGAGCTAAGTTGCAAAAAAGGAACAGTACCGTAAGTTACAAGGAAAGTTTGGGTGTCCTGTACAAGTCATACTGCCTGTCACATGATGTATTTAAAGCTGTAAGTATTGCCACAGGAGAATCTCTTGTCTTTGCAGCGACCACACAGTTCCTGTCGATGCGGCCTCCTTAGATCAATGTGTCTTTTCTTTTGAGGACAGGAACAACGAGACTTTGAACAGGTCTTTAGAAAACAAGGAACAGTTTGGACACTAAATAATTAAATCAGTGTTTCAAATATAATCCTCAAATTAAAATACTTCTCCCCACCATCCCGATCCTTGATATCGTCATCTTCCTTTGAGTCCTATGAGAAGTCCTAGACCAAGTTGTACAGAGATACTCACATCCCATTAAATGCTATGCATTTTTCAAGATCAAAGAGCAAAGATGGTATTTGAGACAATACTGCTAAGCCAACCAAGAGGATCTCATGACAGAAAAAGGTTTGAGAAGTTAGAGTTTATAGAATTTCTTCACTAATAGGTTTTTACATCTGTAGCCTGGTAGGGGTGAGAGGCAGTGAGTAAGTATTAAGCGATTTGATTATCTAGGCTGGAATATTTGAAAACATTAGAGCAGTGTCTCAACTAGCTGTACTGTACCCACCAGCAGACATCTGGCAATGTCTGGAGATGCTTTTTGGTTGTCACAACTAGGGGGAAGGGTACTGTAGAGGAAGCTAATTCTCTTCTTGCTCCAGAAATGCCTTACCTTCACTATAAAGTGTTCTTAACCATTATCACATTCGGTATTCTGATAAATAAAAAAAAATAAAAAAAAAATCACACCCCATGGAGACCAGTGTACTGCCCTTGTACACCCTGTCAACCCTGCTTTTCTTTAAAACTGACCACTGCTCTATTTTCTGCACGTGACCATAGCTAAAAAAAGTCAAGCTTTACAATTTATATTGTGGAACTAGGAATCTTCATTTTGCCAATCAAAGTCTAAATTATTTATGAAACATTGTACTACATTTATAACTTCCACTCTTCCAGTGACAAGTATGCATCCTTATAAGAAAATTCTAGTAGCTACTATTCACATGGTGTTTGCTGCATGCACTATTCTAAGTACTTTATATAAATCCATTTAATCCTCACAATACTCTTACTGTGGAAAAAATAAATAAAAATATAAATAAATAAGGATTTACTCTAAAGGTAGGTTTCTGTTTCTGGAAATGGTGTACTAGGTAGTTTTGACCAAGCCACCTGCTTAGGATAACCAGAAAAGCTGAGCTAAAGAAATAACTTTTAAAAATAACTATTTGAAGCACTACAGAATTATCAAAGCATTAGAGAAAGAAACCCAGAAGTGGAGGGGAACCTGACATTTAGGACTATTTCCTCCCTAAAGGTCTGCCAATTCTGGAAGAAATGAAGGACAGTGAAAAGCTGAAAGGAAGTTTGACAAGTCAATGTAGCTGATGGATAATCTTAAATATGCCAAAATGGGAAAGACCTGGTAAACAGTTCAGGTTTTGTGTTGGGACCCTGAAAGGTTACAACCTAAGAATAAAGATGAACCAAAAATTGACCAGCTTTTACAGATGCTAAAGCCCAGTTTCAAAATAGCTCAACCCTGTTTAGAAAATAGCAATCTAATTGTTAAAGTCCCTATCTTCCCACCAGAAGCAAGCAAATCTTCTGTGAAGGAAGATACTATCCTAGGCCTCAAATTATCACTGTAATTCTTCATATTCACTAGTCAACACTCAATCAAAAATAATCATATGAGGTACATGAGGAGATATAACAACAAATTTGAAAAACATGGAAAATGACAATGATAGCAACAGAACCATAGAGCATTAAGTTAATGGAGTTAAGTAGTACAGATTTTAAGATAATTATGCTTAACATGTTCAAAGAAATAAGACTGGTAAGTTCAGCAGAAAACTGGAAGTTATTTTTTAAAGACAAAAATTATAGCACTGAAAATAGAGTAACTTAAATCAACTCAACAGATGGATTTAATAGCAGATTGGAAATAGCTGAAGAAAGAATTAGAGAAACGGAAGACAGAGTGAGAGATGGGGCACTACGGGGTAAAATGTCCATTGGCTGATGTTTTCCCCCCCTCTTATGGAACCTTGAAGCATCAACATTTTGGCAAAACCTTAAGCTAATTCTGTTTAAATGTGATCATTACATAGCACTGACTGAGTACTTGAAATTTGCAAACAGGGAGGAGTTACTGAGACTGTAATGTTATGCCTCTTTATTTAAAAGTGTGTGCTAAGGGGCGCCTGGGTGGCGCAGTCGGTTAAGCGTCCGACTTCAGCCAGGTCACGATCTCGCGGTCAGGGAGTTCGAGCCCCGCGTCAGGCTCTGGGCTGATGGCTCGGAGCCTGGAGCCTGTTTCCGATTCTGTGTCTCCCTCTCTCTCTGCCCCTCCCCCATTCATGCTCTGTCTCTTTCTGTCCCAAAAATAAATAAAAACGTTGGAAAAAAAAATTTAAAAAAAAAATAAAATAAAATAAAAGTGTGTGCTAAGATACAAACGATTATGAGGACATAGGTGAAATAAGTTTCCTTTAGTGTAAGTTTCTTAGCATTTTAACAGATCTCATTCAAGGGCCTATCTTACAGCCTTATTCCACTGGTTGCTTCAAATGTGAAATAGACCTACCTCATAAAATCCTTTCACTCTTTATCTTGTAACTTTGAGAAGCTATTGAACCTCTAAGTTTTCATTTCTAAAAGGGAGATAAAGAGCATTAACCTCAGCGGTTTTGTAAAATACATTTTTAAAATTTTTTTTAGGTTTATTTTAGTAGATGATATACAAACTGGAGCAAAGGGGGACAAAAGCATAGGAAATACAGAAAAGAACATAAAAGGCATAAGGGATATGGTTAAAGGTCTAATATGAGTAACTGGAATAGAGAGATAATGGGGGTGTAAGTAATATTTTAAGAGATTATAGCTGATAATTTTCCAAAAGAGGTAACAATCTTCAAGCTATAGATTCAAGAAATGCTATGAATCTCAACCAGATAAATACAAAGAAACCACAACTAGGCATCTAACTGTAAAACTACTGAAAAACAAAGCAGAGAGAAAGATCTTAAAAGCAAGTAGATTTAAGAAGGGGAATTAGTAATGCTAATAACCAACTTCAAAAATAATAAAGGTCATACCCTTAAAGAGCAGAAAGAAAACTACTGCCAACCTAAAAATTCTATACCCAGCAAAATTATCCTTTAAACCATCATCCAGGCAAAAGAGGATGTGTCACCTTCAGACCTGTGCTACAGTAAATATTAAAACATATTCTTCATGTAAAAGAAAAGTGGTCCCAGATACAAAAAGGAATGAAGAGCAGCAGAAAGGAAATATGTGTAGCTAAAGCTAAATGAATGACTATATAAAATAACGCCTTATGATGTTTAAAATTAACATATACAACAGTAGTATATAAATTAGGATGAGGTGGTAAGGAGTTAGAGTGTTCTAAGTTCATTGTATTGTCAAGGAGAGGTATTATTAATGATTTATGCAGACTTTGATAGGTCAAAGAATCATGTTGGAATGTCTAAGGTGACTGCCAGAAGAATAGCAAACAATGAATAACTACCAAGATAATAGAGATGGGAAATTATTTTTTTATTTAAAAAAAAGTTACTTCAATGGAACACAAGAGGAATATAAGAAAATATATTTAAACCTACATTATATTAAACATAAACAGATTAAATGAGAATGTCCAACTAGAAAATATAAAGGTAAACCATTCATAAACTGTTAGACTAGTTTTTTAAATATTTATTCCTAAGTAGGACAAAAAATATTTTTAAGTGAAGGATTGAGATCTTAAAAATGTCTCAGTTATGAAAACCAACTATGCCATACTTCTCTGAAAAGTTTAAAAAGAGGTCTCCTACAAGGTGTTTTAGAGACCTAATTCTGTGACTTCCTAGACCCTGGAGACACCATTAAATATGATCAAAGTTCTAATATTTACTACTTGCTTACACTTGGGCAAGTTATTTCTTCATCAACTTTAGCCTTCTGGTCTGGAACATGGGGATAACACCTACCTCAAAGTTTAGATTACAGGAGATAATGCAGGTAAAGCACTTAGCCCAAAGTCTGGTACATAGTAAAAGCTTAATACAGGTTCCCTATTAAGTTACTACATCCATATGGGATTATTGAAACACTATATCATACACCCGAAATTAATGTAACACTATATGTTAACTAACTGGGATTAAAATTTAAAAACTCAAAAAAAATTACTACATCCAAATTACACAAAGGGTGTTTGATAAACAACATATATGGCCCATACATAAATATACCGTATAAAGCAACTTAAGAGTCAATATGTCTCCTCTCCCACACCCCCCAAAATCCAGAATTTATTTTTCTAAAATGTTATAAAAATTCAAGGTATAGAAAACTTAACATTCCTATTCAAATACCCAAACTATCAAATCCTAACATTTTGCCACAGAAGCTTCATATTTAAGAATGGTAACCTTATAGACTCAATAAAAGTGCTCTACATGCTTACCTGACATTGGATTGCTTCTACTCGGTAAGGGTTAAAACTCTTTTGGCATTTGCAACACAGTTGTTTGAAATAAACCTAAAGAGAAATAAGGGGTTTTTATATATACATATATATACACACACAAGATTATATGTACCTTAGGCTCCCAGTTCTTAAGTAATCTCTTCCCCACTTTGTGCCCTGCTTTTGCCCAACCTCTACCCTGAGGTCTTAAGTAGTGCTATCAGTCCCTTTTTCTCACTCTTTGAACCTCATTTCCTTACCTGTAAAATTGAGATACTACCACTTGCTTTTTCTATAATTCTGGCAACCATTAATGTACACAAAGTACCACAGTAAAAATCTTCAATGGGAAGTAACTATTATAATTTTATTCATTGCATGAAGGCCAAACCCTTGACCTTTGCTTTCTGTCTTAGTCTATTAGCTTCTACTTTTTCATTTTCTCATTATTTCCCCACTTGAACTCCAAATTATTTATTTATTTATAGTTACCACCCATACATATTGTTTCTCAACTCTGCTTTCTCTGGTGCACAGTTTCTCCCTGCTTCAGTTGGTGAACTCCTCCTAGTTAGCCTCAAAAATCCTGCCTGGACGTCATGATGCCTTCCCTCTGACAGGGTTAATCAGCCGCCTCCTGTGTTATTTCTGCATCACTTCCGGGACACAAATGCCACTGTGTCTATCACCACATTGCATCTTATCTCCTAGGAGAATAAATTTCTTAAGGAGGAGTCCTAGGTCTTGTTCCTTTTATCCTAGCATCTCAGAGCGTGTTCATTAAACCCACTGTTTTTCTTCTGGCACAGTATAAAAATCTATTTGCTTCCAGGGTCTAGTAAATGGCTAATATGAAAAGTCAAGTTTTCATTCAGGTCTTAGCACACCTCCTTACCCGCTCCTTCTACAGGCCTTTAGCCAGAAAAGCAGTACCTAAAACGTGAAAGCACAGGGGACTCCAACTCAAATGCTTGTTGAAGTTAATGAGATAGACCAGATGTCAGCTGTTGCAAAATGAAGTGCACAAGCCCTGTGAAAGGAGAGAGAAGCTGCTTCGCCCCAGCCTACTGTTTTCATCGAGTCTATAGCGACCAGAGTCTAATCAGGGAAACTGGAAATGCAGATCATAAAGTCTTTCCCAATCTTAATGCGTTGACAACTAATTCAATTGAGAGAAAAACTGCTTAGCCTACACAAGTCTGTCCAAGGCGAACCTTTACAATAAATTATTTCTCTTGTAGCTCCACCTTGTGGACAAACTATGGAAATTGCCTAGAGCCAAGGTCTCAACAGGTTCAAAACACACCAACTAAAAAATGATTATAGACAGTTCCACCGGACACAAGAGTTCACCGAAATAACATGCAATTCTGTTCCGCAGAACTAACAAGCTAAATGTAACACCAGTTCTGAGAGCCTCAAGTGTTCATGTGGACAGTCCAATTCAGTTCAGTTCAAACATTAACCACGTACCGATAAAGTGCCTGGCACGAAGGATGCCAAATGAATGAGATAGCATTGTGGTCACGTTCCATTAGGAAACGCTCTCCCTGTAACATCTGTGTCTGCCCCATCCTCCTCCCATGTCCCGCTCACTTTTACTTACCTTATTAGTTCCAGAAATGCACCACACATAAGCACTCTCCCATCTGGTCTTACAATCTTTACAGTGAAAATAGCCATATTTTGGTTCCAAAAACTGCAGATAAGGGGGAAAAGTCTTTTACAATCTTTGGGGGGAAAGCCAGATCCTCTTTCCTTGTGGCTTTGTATAAAAAAACAAAAAGCCCGGCCACCTGAGTGGCTCAGTTGGTTAAGCATCCAACTCTTGATTTCAGCTCAGGTCATGATCTCCCAGTTTGTGAGATTGAGCCCCACATCAGGCTTCACACAGTGCAGATCCTGCTTGGGATTTTCTCTCTCTCTCTCTCTCTCTCTCTCTCCCCCCCCCCCCTCCCCCCCTTCTCCCACTTGCACACTCTCTCTCGCTCAAATTAAATGAATAAATTTGAAAAGAAAAAACAAAAAGCTTCCTTAACTTCACTCATACCTATCCTCAAGGCTACTATGCTAATTTAGCATTTCATTGCTCAGGGATTACTCTGAGATTCTTATTTCTCCTGTCTCTCAAACTTTTCTAACGTTCTTTCAACAATGCCACCAGCACAATCTCCCCCAAAAGAAAATCTGGTCACATATTTGGCAGACCTGAAACCCCATCTTATCTCCTCATTCCCAATAGCAACGGTTACCAGACTTCTGAGTTTCGCATGCTTAAAGTTAGCACCCTATTCTACCAAGAAGTGACAAAACATATAGGCCATTTAAAACATGTTATCAGAACTACCTCTCCTTCATCAAGTATAAAGTGAAAGATTTTTTTCTCTGTTACCCCAGAAATGGAAAGGAGGAAAGAGAGGATAAGGCGAGCGGAGGACTGAGGACAGGGAGGAGAAAGTTCACCTGGAAGTTGGGTTTCCGGAGCAGATCTGCTCCACCGACTCCCTGTGTCTGCTTGCTCTTCCCTTCCTGAGGGTTTGGGGTACCTTCCTCCCCCAACCCATGCTGGCAAAGCTCCTCCTGTTTGTCCTCTTCAGACCTTGGCATTGGTGGTGACTGCTGCTGCTGCTGGCTGGCCTCCGCAGGACCCAAAAGTGCCTTCCTCTCCTGGTCTTCCCCCTCCTTTCGCGGCTGGATCAAGCCCCTGCGACCTATCACTGGTGAATAGACTCCCCATGCCGGCAGGGGTACCTTGTGACCTGAGCTGCTCCAAGGGGAGCGGCTGTGCAAGGTGCGAGAACCCAGCGAGCACTGCACGGACTTGTCCACCCGCGGACTCACCTGCACCCCCACCTCCTTGGTGTTGGCCTTGCAAAGCCGCAGGCTCAGGCTGGGGTTCATCTGGGAGAGAATGGCCTTAAGCTGCGCCCTCTTGTAAGGGTCCATACAGTAGTCAGAGGCATTTGCGGGCACCAGCAACCCAGGCCTGGCCAGGAAAGTGGGGGGACCAGTGTTTCGCCTCCAGTCAGGCTGTTTGTGTTCATAGAGTCCTGGCTGGCCCAAAGGCATCGTATTCCCATAGCCCTGGTATAAGCCACAGGGAACACGGACAAAGCGTTCCATCTGCTCACCCAGCACCCAGGCACAGCACAAACCCCAGTGCGCTTTGTCTCCTTCTTTTGCCTTCTACCTTCATCCACCCTTCTTTTTCCTGATCAAGTTAGTTTAGGTCCATTCCAAGCTTCTCCATTTATTTCAGGTTCTGATGGGAGCTGCTGCCTATTTCCCTAATTAAAGGAGGACAGGAGATCTACCCATCTACAGAGGTCTAATGTCCACCTGATACCTATTTGCTCTTCCTAGCTCTTCAACTCACTCCTCCCGAATCTTTCTTCAAAGCTGTTTTTCATTTAGACTTCTTACTCACACACGTGCTTTCATTAGCATGATTTGAGCATACTAGAAGAGTATATGGAAGTAAGTATATCACGGCAGAGTTAATGAATGTAAAGGCCCTGGTACCACAGGAGCAAAGAGAATAAAGTTATGGGGGGGGGTGTATGTGGTGAGAAAATGTACTTTAGAAGGTTGTACTGTATGCCAACAGCTCTCATTAAGTCATTCCTAGTGAGGGCCACTGTCCCAAAAGGTGAAAAAAGCAAATTGTTCTGATTTAGAGGGTAAATGGAAACTTAATCACAGGATAGTTAAGTATCCGAAATCAAAAGGACTTGAACTGAAACCTGGGCCTTGTTACCAGGCAAGTTACTTAACCAGGTGATTTGGTTTCCCCATCTGACAATACTAGTTTATAGGATTATTACCAGATTAAATGTGGTATTACCTATAAAGCACAAAGCAGAGTAATTCATGAGTGTTAAGTGGTAACTCTAACTGGGTAAGGATCGATCAGAGCTGTGTGTTCCTTTGCTATTGAGACCTAGATGATCCTAAACTTTGCTATCTGTACTGGTAAGGCTTCCTGCTAGAACAAAAGAAAAGGATCAAACTAAAACGACACTTATGTAACCAAGAAGAGCCCACCCTTTGTCTAATCTAAGGTTGTTTCATTGTTTACTGCTCAAGAGCTTTGTGACAGCAGCAAGGTCTATAAGCAGCTCTCACACCAGAATCCAGAAAATTTAGGTTATACCAGCCAGCCGTAATTAAGCTTCCTGCTACCCAGGTCACAGACCCTGTGAACGATGGGGACAGATTCCAGTCTTTCAAGGCGACTTAGAGAAAAGAAAGGCACAAAACAGGGTGATTGGCCGCTGTAAGAATATAAATACTACGGAAGCCTGCAGAGGGGAACACCTGCAGGAGAGCTACGGTCATTTCACAATTTTTCAAGGCTTAGAGGTCTTGGAAACCTGCCACGTAAGAGCAACATGGGGACTAGAACTAAAGTCCTCTGGCTTCAAATCTCAGCCCTTTCCACTCTATGCAGAGCACACAACCGGGAAAGCAGTTAGCCACAACCACGGCCCACTCTGGGGGTTCCCAAGGTGGGCCACTTTAGGGGACGCCGTTCTTAGGGGAGAACAAAGGTCTTTCAAAGACCCCAGGCCGTGTACCCTAGCGGTCACCCAAACGTGAGGTGGGGCAGAGGGAATGAGGAGTGGCGAAGTACACTTTGTGCGCGGTCGCCCCCCCAGCAGCGCGGCCTGGTACTCTGAAGCCTCAGGGAGAAGACAAGAAGCACCCCAGCTCCGTCTTTACGCGGTTCCGGACCGGACGCTCAGCAGCCGAAAACGCGCTTGGCTTTCGCCACACGGACTCTGCAGAGCCTGACTTCCGGGTGGCGCGCACGTTGCGTGCGCGTCATGGCGTCACCGCGTGACGTGCGCAGGGAGCGGGCTTTTGGCGCGAGCGTCTGAAACAGGGTCGACGGAGGCGGAGCTGCTGGGACTCCGCGCCTTGCTTGTTGTCAGAACCGTGGATCGCCGCGCAAACGAGCCTGCGGCCCAGATTTCTGGTCGAGGTGCCGGCGCGGTTTTTGTCAGCCTTCTCCGGCCAAAAAGAGCTCCACCAGCGGAGGCGGTTAGTGTTGGCTGGGTGGAGACGGACGGGCCGTTGTGAGGCGGCGGGGGAACGCCTCTCGTTCCCGGGGTGGGAGCCGCGGCCTCCCGCCCTCTACGGTCGGTGCCAACCTCGCACCGACTGGGAGAAAGGGCCGGGGGTTCGGCTCCTCCGCTGAGCGGACTCGAGCCCTGGCGCTTCCTTGGGACTCCACTTCCCAGCTTCGGTCCCCGCCACCCGCCCAGGATTTGCCCCTTAGCTGCCCCAGATGTCCCAGTCTCAAGTTTCCTTAATTGGAAAGACGATGAAGTTAACTTTAACGGAATATCGTAATTCCGGAAAATGTTTTACAGCTCCTGGTACGCTGTATCTGTCTTGCTTAAACCCTCCGGCATTTGCTGTATTACGAAGATTTACTGATTTGAAATTGTCCAAAGATAGTTACCTCTCATAGGACCCCTCACTGACAGCATCCCCTAGCCGCACATGACTAGTTAACTTAATTGAAACTAAACATTTAAAATTCTGTTCTTGAGTCGCGCTTCCCTCGTTTCAAATGTTTCATGTGGCTAGTGGCGACTCCGTTGGACAGCACAAACACGGAACGCTCCCATCCTCGCAGTGAGTTCAGCTACCGTTCCAGAAGATAGGACCGAGGTAAAGAAACAATGTAACTTTAGGCAAGTTTACCTGCTTCTGATTGTACCTTAGAGCCAGTTAACAAGGACTGCATCCCTGTGAAGTGTATTTGGTGTTTTTTTGTTTGTTTGTTTTTGCAGAGTTACCAAGCATCGGAGTAATATTGTAGATAAAAATGCCTATTGGATGCAAAGAGAGACCAACTTTTTTTGAAATTTTTAGGACGCGGTGCAATAAAGCAGGTATTGACAAAGTTGATCATTTACCTCGAGAAAATGTTTTCAGAAAAATATGTAAATATGCATGCTTGCTGAAAAGAATCCAATACTTGACGGTTTTGTTTACACTGTAAACTGTTCCTTCTGGAGTCATCCATCCAGTTAAGAAAATGGTCATTTAGGGTTAGCCAAATGATAAGTGTAGAACCCTGGGGACAAACAAAAGACCAGCCTCTTAAAATTAGTAGTAGGAAGAATTGCTTTTAAAGCACAGACCTTCTAGCAAATCAGAAGCGTTGGTAATGTTACTTGACAGGAGGAGTTGTCAAACTTTTTAGTCTCAATACTCCTTAAACTCTTAAAAATGATTGAGGACCTCAGAGAGCTTTTGTTTATGCAGACTACCATATAGAAATTAAAGCTAAGAATTTGAAAAAAAAATGTTTATTAATTCACTTAAAGATAAACCCATTGCATATTAACATAAATAATATTTTTTTGAAAAATAACCGTATTTCCCGCCCCCCAAAAAAGAAGGATGGCTCTGTTTTCCAATTTTTTTTTAATGTTTTATTTGAGAGAGAGCCCACACGCAAGCAGGCGAGGGGCAGAGAGAGAAGGAGACAGAATCCAAAGCAGGCTCCACACTGTCAGCACAGAGTCCTATGGCGGGGCTCAAACCACAAGCCTTGAGATCATGACCTGAGAAGTCTGATGCTTAATGGACTGAGCCATCCGGGTGCCCCTACAATTTTGCACTTTAATATCTGGCTTAATAGAAGATAGCTGGATTCTCATACCTGCTTCTACATTTAATCTGTTGCAGTATGTTGTTTTGGTACAAGCATATAAAGAAAAGCCAGCCTCACACACCAATGTAGTTGAGAAAAAGGAGTATTTTAATAGTCTTCAGTTAATGGTGGGTATTTTTCTTTGATAATACACAAAAAATTGATAAGTGGTAGTTTAAGAGTTGCAATATGGAATTGGAAACCATATCGTCAGCTTTTTATACTCTTGTTACATTTAATTCTATTAGTCTTTTTTGCACTTTGAATAAATCTTTTATCCATGTTGTAACATTGGGTATTGATAAGTTGTAAAATGTCAGTGTTGTGGATTACAAATATTTCATATATTGACACGTTGTATTAAGCGTTAAAAATCACATGTGTTAATTCACTAATCTCATCAGAAAAATCTCCTAAGATTAAGAAGATAAGTTTACAGAGCCTTAATAAACTTTAACAAAATTCGAATTCCCATTTAAAAGCTGTCATTTTCTCACTGGCAACAAACTTTTTTTCTGCAGTGATAGGCTCACTTCATTTTTTGAGAAAATGTTCACCAAATCACTCAACTCAAAATGACTTATTTGTTGTCCTTTCTACTAAAAATGACTTTCCATGAAAAAGTGCTAATTCAGCTCATAACTCACCACTTGTGCTTTTCTAGACAACTGTCGTACTTAATATGCAGAAATGCTTGATGCATACTTTCCATTTTGTCACAGAGAATATTAAAAAGATGTGCTCAAGGGTTGGGCTTTATAAAATAATTTTTACTGCTTCATTAATGATATTTTAAGTTAGACTGGTTTTTTGGTTTTGTTTTTGACAAGTGCGTGAATGATGGAATACAATTACTAGCCCCGTTTATTGCCACTGCCTTGACTCATGCAAAGATGTCATCAGTTTTACACACCAAGGGTGCAGATGTCACCATTGTGAAAAAAAGAAATGATACCTTCGTATTATTATGAAAATTGTTTTGACCTAATGGAGCTCTTGAATTTGTCTTGGGGACCTACCCCCCACCCTCACCCCCACCACCAGTAGTCCAGAGACCACACATTGAGAATCATTACTTTAAGGGTAGATAGATCATAGTAGAAATTTTGTCATTTCTCTTTAACAGGAGGGAGTCTTTTTATTCCATTTGATTTGTGAGTCTACATGTTCCTGTACTTACAGATTTCTCACATCCCTTTATGTAGTCTTTGTAGTTAAATTGTATCTGTGGAATGCATTCTTGCTATGAATGACTTGTTTCTGAATCCTGAATGTAAGAGAAAGAAAACTTTAGAAAAGCTAACTAATATAGCTAGGAGCAATCACCTTGTAACTTTTGTAAACTCTTGTTAGACCATGCTACAGATTGGAGGGAGAACAGATTACTGCTCTTGTTTAACGTTTATTTATTTTTGGGACAGAGAGAGACAGAGCATGAATGGGGGAGGGGCAGAGAGAGAGAGGGAGACACAGAATCGGAAACAGGCTCCAGGCTCTGAGCCATCAGCCCAGAGCCTGACGCGGGGCTCGAACTCAGACCGCGAGATCGTGACCTGGCTGAAGTCGGACGCTTAACCGACTGCGCCACCCAGGCGCCCCTGCTCTTGTTTAATTAATATACATTAACAAAAGTAATCTACAGTCAAAATCTCAAGCATCCTTTTCTTTGTTATGATCTTTACTGGTTCATGAACTTACCTGTCACTGATTAAAACCAAGATGGAATTTTTATTTTTCTTACAGATTTAGGGCCAATAAGCCTTAACTGGTTTGAAGAACTTTGTTTAGAAGCTCCACCCTATAATTCTGAACCCACAGAAGAATCTGGATATAAAATCAGTTATGAACCAAACCTGTTTAAAACCCCACAAAGGAAACCTTGTCATCAGTTGGCTTCAACTCCAATAATATTCAAAGAGCAAGGTCTGATTCCACCAATATACCAACAGTCTCCTTTAAAAGAATTAGGTAAATACAGAATAGACTCGGGTAAGTAATGTGGTCCAGTAGACTAGGGGAAAAACATGAACCAGGAATTGAGACAAACCTATGTTAAAACTCCCAGCTCTATTGGTAATTGTATCATACTGGTCAGATCAATCTCTCCGGCTTCACTTTCCCCACTTGAAAAATGGAGATGATGAAAATAATGCCTGTAAGTTTGGATTAAATAAAAGAATGCAGGTACTTAATTAGTGTTCCTTTTCTTCCCTCCTTTGATTTAATATATCCTGCCTAGTTTGTTAAATTATATCTTTCTTCTGCCCCCCCCCCCAAAAAAAAACACCAAGTGGGATTTGTTTTGATGTTAATTAAATAAACTCTATTTCTGCAGGTTATCACAGAGGACAGAGAAGGGTATTTTTATCAATTTTCTATAAATGTCTTTTGATTTGGTAACAGTTTCCCTGGCATACATGCCAGGTATTCCAATCAATCATGTAATAAGATTATATGTTCAGTCATTCAAATGTTTATCACCTATTTAAATGACATATTCTCCTTTCTCTGGAGTGTTACTGTCAAGTAAGGGGAATTAACAGTAGACAGATAAAGAGCAGTCTAAGATTGAATGTGGCACGTGTCAAAAGCAAAGTACAAAAAGTACAGTGAGAGTTGAGAAGAAAGAGCATAAATAAGTTTGGGGGGGGAATTGGGGAGTGATTTATTTGAATTACCTTTATTTATTTGAATAACCTTGAAGGATAGGTGAGATCCAGAAATTTGAAGATGGCAGGGTAATAATGAATGTACTAGGCAGAGGAAAAACGTGAGGAAGATGATGATGTAGTTTGTTAAGAGAATGTCAAGTAATTCAGGTTGTGTTTTTTTTTTTTTTTTAATGTTCAGTTCTGACACAGAGAGAGACAGAGCACGAGTGGGGGAGGGGCAGAGAGAGAGAGCGAGACACAGAATCCGAAGCAGGCTCCGGGCTCTGAGCTGTCAGCACAGAGCCTGACGCGGGTCTCAAACTCACAAGCTGTGAGATCATGACCTGAGCCAAAGTCGGTCGCTCAACAGGCTGAGCCACCCAGGCACCCCAGATTGTTTGGAGTGTTGCATGTCTAAAACGGACCAATAAATAACCTAAGGCTAGAAAGAGCACCTAGAGCCAGATATTTAATGCCGGACTAAAACAATTGAGTTTATTTGATAGGTTATCCAGAAAAATCACATGTAAATTTGATCATGCTACTTCCTGCTTCAAATCTTTGACTACCTCCCTTTGCCTTCATGATAAAATCTTAACTCCTTAACATGATTTACAAGGTTCTTTTTTAATCTAGTCTCATTAACTCGTGCCTCATGCTGCCATAATTCCTCTCCCACCCATGTAATTTACCATTTGTTCATACTGAATTTCTTTTTGAAACCACTTTGCTCCATGGCTCTTTATAGATTGTTACCTCTGTCCAGAAGTTAGTTAGTTCTTCCTACCTTTTTATCTAACAAGCTCATCTTTCAGGTCTTGATTTGTGTATGTGCTTCTGGGAAGTTTTCCTTGTCACACTGTTAGCTTCTACTGGAGGAGACTTAAAATAAGCAATTACAGTGGAATAAATACTATGAAAGAGGAAATTCATGGTACCAGAAAATGCACATACAAAGAGGACATAGGTAATGGACAAAGATTTTCTTGTATGTTACTGGATACCTAGCGGCATACAAAGTGAGTACTCAGTAAATATTTACAGAATAAATGAGTATTTATTTTGCTTTGGAAAGCCTAATAACTGGACCCAATCTTTGGAGATTTTTTTTTCAAAATGAGATGCCTATATTGTGAGAATCTCCTGAAGTCCTGAATGAAAGGGAAGATTTCAGGTCCTAATCTGAATCTACTAAATTAGAATCACTAGAAATAGAGCCCATAAGTGTACCTTTTAAACTAATCGGGTGATTCTCATGGAAATGGAAGACTGGAGGCAGGGAGACCAGTTAGGACACATAATGGTCCAGGTTGTAGTGGGCCAACCACCTGAATTAGAGTAGTGGTAGTGAAAGCGGATATGGAAGATAGAAACTGTAAGACCCCACAATATCCTAGACCTAGGGATTTCAAAGAAAGGATCAAATCACAGGTTTAGAGCATAACTAAGAATATAATGGTGACATTCGTAGACGTTTTAAGCACTGGAGGAAAAACAGGTATAAGACGGAAAAAGCTTCAAAGGATGAAAAAAAGTAGGTTGAGTTGTGGACTGCAATTTGAGACAGTGGTGAGGTGTAAAGGTGATGTCCTGAAGGATTTGGGGAATACAAGATTAAAACTTAAGAGAGCATACAGATAGGAAAGAAAGTTATAGGAATCAACAAAGTGATAAAGTCATCACATGTGTTGAGGAAATTGATTATGATGAGGCTTAGGATAGAGCCTTAAGGAATATTTAGCAGATGAAATGCAGAACACAGAAAAGGAGATCATTCAGTCAACCAGTATTCCATACTTTGTGCATGGCAATTTGTTAGACATTAAGGATACAAACATGAATAAGATGCTTTTGACCTGTAGGAACTCAGTCTTGTGTAAGACAGAGTATGTAAATAAATATACAGTGTGGTATATGCTATAATAGGATCACCTACGAAAGTGCTATGTTGTGGGCATAGTAAAGGAATCAGCCATCTATTTTAATGGGCTCAGGAAAAGCTCTGTAAACCAGTTTATGCTAATTTACTGAATCTTGAAAGAGTTGGAATTGGTCTATCTATAATTAGGGAGGGACAAGAATGAATTAATAAGGCCACTCTCAGTGCAGATGAATCAAAATTTTTAAGGTTATAGTGCATAAATAATTCTGACTATAGTTTCCTGATTCCTTTTGTTTTTGTTTAGTTTAAATTCAGTATTAAAATGTAAGACTTAAGCTGTTTTTTAACCTACTTGTTTCATTCTGACACCTGTTGTTTTCAAATGAGAATTATCCCTAAAGTTTCATGAGGAAATGTACTATTTCTGCTTCTCAGCAGTCCTTTTGAGTAAAATCGTATGAGTTTATCTCACCATTATTCAGCCTTTTTATGAGATTCTCAGATTACTTGGCAAATGTTTTTTGGATATGACTTATTTTTACCTGCTTCATTTTTTTACTTTTCATTTTTTACATTTGGGTGTTCATTGCTAAGCCAATATTGATACTTTATTATCAACTGAAGTCGTTTGTTTACATTAGGGTTCATTATTCGTACAGGTCTGTGGTTTTTGACAAATGTATAATGTCATGTATCCATCATTACAGTATCCTACAGGATCGTTTCACTGCCCTAAAAGCCCCTTGTGTTTGCTCTCCACCTGTTCACTTACCTCCACCCCAAACCCCTGACAACCACTGATCTTTTTTACAGTCTACAGTCTTTTTTTCAGAATGTCATATAGTGGAAATCATACAGTATGTAACCTTTCAAACTGGCTTCTTTTACTTAGCAACATAAGGTTCCTCTGCATCTTCTCATGGTTTGATAGCTCATTTCTTTTTATCACTGAATAATGCTGTATTATATGGATGTACCAGTTTGTTTATCCGTTCACCTATTGAAGAACATCTTGGTTGCTTCCAAGTTTTGGCAGTTATGAACAAAGCTACTCTATCATGTGCAGGTTTTTGTGTGGACCTAAGTTTTCAACTCATTTGGGAAAATACCAAGGGGCATGATTGCTGGATCATATGGTAGGCATATGTTTAGTTACATAAGAAACTTCAAACTGAATCCCAAAGTGGCCGCACCATTTTGCATTTCCATCGGCAGTGAGTAAGAGTTTTTCTTGTTCTACGTCCCCATCAGCATTTGGTGTTGTTTTTGTTTTGGGCTTTAGCCATTCTAAGTGTGTAGTAGTCATTTCCTGATTATGATCTTTGTTAAAATGAACTGGGAAAAGTGAAATTTTAAAAATAGGTTTAGCTACTTTTTAGTGTCAACTAAAAGTCTCATTAGAGAAACTTGGATATTTCATTGAAGTGGGGTTTACCTCACACGTGTATTTGGCTTAGTAGTGATTATATCCATTTCCTGTTACTTAAGAAATGAGTAATATAACACAGTGTTTTGCATGTGCTACTGCAAATAGTTTTGTTTGGTCTTTGCCTTATTTTATTAACACTAATGCAACTTATTTTTCCCCAAACTTTTCTAAGTTGGAGATTATAGGATCAGTTAAAGCAACTATTTTTGAAAGCAGTTTTTAAGAGTAATAATAAATGCCTCAAGTACCATATTTGTGATACAGAAAATGGGAATATTTCCACACTGTAAATTGGATTTGATAGAGCCAGATACAGCTTTAGAAACCCTGACTGAGCCTTATTGTGGAGAAAATAGATGTATTCGTCAATAGTGGTAGTTTTTTCTAATCACTGCTAATTCATCCAGCCAGGAATTGTGGAGTGACTGTAACATTAAGCATTGATTATAGTTGCTAAGGAGACAGTGATAAGTAAGATCCCTATGTCAAGGAGCTCACATTTCTAGGAGGGGAAGCAAGAATGCTGTATGATAAACTCTACGAGGAACATACAGCACCAGCTATCACTTAATCTCATGTTAGGGACCACTAAATTTTTCCAGAGGAGGTAGTTTCAAAATGGAAGCCTGAAAGAGGATGTTCAGTCAAGAGAAATAAAAAGAGAGAAAAACAGTTTGTACAAAGGCCTAAAGTGAAGGAGAGCATTCTTGCAGGATATGCAGGTGGTTGGGTATGGCTGAAAAGTAGAGTGAAAGAATGTCATGGAAATTAAGGCAGATGTTGAAAGTCCTTGTTACTAGGGAGTTTTGTTTTGGAATTTGAGCTTGCTCTTGAGAACAAGATCTTGAAAGTTTTCAGCAGAAGACTAATATGATCAAATTTGGTACGTTGGTAGGTTTTTAGTAAATGTCTTTTTCTTTACTCTTATCCTTCATAATACCCTAGTGCGTGTGACTTAATAATAAGGCATAAAACATTCTATTCTGTGTTCCACTTGTGTGGAATTTCAAAAAATTTCTCCTGCTATGTTATGAACTCCTTGAAGTGTCCCAAAGTGTCTTACATATATTATATACTTGTTGAATGAGGGCACACATCCTTTGAGACCTCCCCTTTTGGAAGGAATCAACAAACTGAGAAACCAATTCAACTGAACTCCCCATACATTCTCCTTCCCAGGATAGATAAGATTTTTTTTGTTTTTAAATACTTCCAGAGAATGAAAATTCACAATCCATAGTATATATGTACTCACTGAATTATTGTACTGTTTCAGGAAAGGATATTACCAATAGTAAACATAAAAGTTGTTGCACAATGAAGTCTAAAATGGATCAAACAAATGATGTTACCAGCCCACCTCTAAATTCTTGTCTTAGTGAAAGGTATGGTAAAGCTTGTTCTATTAAAATATTTAAATGAAACATTTTCCTACATATGCTGTTTGTTTTCTAGAAATGCACCTAATTTTCATGCTAATATTTTGGCTAAAAGCCTGAAAGAGGATATTCTACTTTTAAATAATCTCCTTTTAGGTTGAGTTTTTTAATTCAATAATTTTTACATTAGAAACATTTACTTTGTTTTTCTTACTATGTTGAATTCACTGTTTTTTTATCTATATTCTGTGACATTTTTAAGTTATAAAAATATTGATGAAAAGCAATGCCCTTGATATAGCAGCTTAAAATAATTTGTGTGCTTTGAGAGAATATGATTTTATAGATTCAGTTTACATAATTGCATAATTTTTAAGTTCAAGATGTACAGTTCTTAGCAGTTGAAATTTGTGAGTGCTTTATACATTACTTTTTGTGGACATTTTAAACATAATTTAGTGGTTACTTAATTTTTCATGAGATGTTTACTTTTTAAAAAATAACAAAATATTACAAAGTATTGTAATTCTAATAATTGATATGACTGAGTCTTTTTTTTCAATAAGATTAATATTTTGTTTCTTCTTGCCATTTCTGTTATCTTTGAATAATTTTTTTTTTTTTTCCATTTTAGTCCTCTTCTACGAAGTACACATGTAACACCACAAAGAGAAAAGTCGGGTATGATTAAAAATGAGGGTTTTTTTTTTTTTTAGCTCTAAAATACTCTTAAATTTTAATAAAAATAAAATGTAGTAATTTTCCCCTTGTTTTACCCCCAGTGGTATGTGGAAGCTTGTTTCATACACCGAAGCTTATGAAGGTAAATATTCCGCCTAGTTTATTTTTCTTGTGGAGAAGTGAGAGTTTGACAACAGTGTCCTGCCTGTGCCCTGAGATTTACAATACGTACCTATGGTCTCATGTAGGCATTCAGTGAGTGATAAGTGAAAAAAATACTCTTAATCATTAGTGCATTTATGTGAAATAAATAAACCGTTTTCTTATTTCCAGGGTCAGACACCAAAACGTATTTCTGAAAGTCTAGGAGCTGAGGTGGATCCCGATATGTCTTGGTCAAGTTCTTTAGCCACACCACCAACCCTTAGTTCTACTGTACTCATAGGTAATACTAGCAAATGTGTATCATGTAAGATGGTAGATAATGTTGACAGAGTGTCATCTCTAAATGCTTCTGACAAAAAGAAAATAGGAAAAGATAATTGGATAGTAATTAGATTATACTATCTTTGAGAAGTGTGTTAGTTCAGAATAATTTTATTCTATTTATATTGGGATTACAGGTACATTACATGGTGTTCTAGGAGTAGTATTCTGTAAGAGTCCATCTATATGCAAACCAGGATTTTTTTTATTATTCTAGCAAAAGTACATTCCATTTTGATTCTCTCTTTGGCTAGGATTTAACTTTTTTTGTTGCTCAGATGAAATAATAGAGGTAAAAGCATGTTGAAAAGTAAGACATATAATATGCTTTTAGAGTGTATTATTATCTAAATAAATGCTAAAGTCTATAAGCTTTATCCTTAAGTCATGACCCCATAGCTCCATCTGATTTTCTTAGTCTTTATGGATAGTATTACCTTAAAGTCGGGGTCATCAAACCACAGTTTCTTAGCCCCTTATGAGTGGTAGTAAGGAATTGAATGTAGCTTATTCACTATGTTGATTGACCTTTCTAATTACCATACTTGAGTCAATTCGTTTTGTTTCAAATGCATCATTTATTTCAGTAGTGTATGTGTCTTTTGATGTATGACCAGAAAATACTTCAGTTTTCACATTAACCTTAGTGTGTGGTATATAATACAGTATAGATAAATTGAATTTTTTTTTTTACAGTCAGAGATGAGGAAGCATCTGCAGCTGTATTTCCTAATGACACTACTGCTGTAAGTAAATATGACAAATTGAGGATGCTGTTGCAGTTGCTTATAATTTTAGAATGCCACGGGGCACCTGGGTGGCTCAGTCGGTTAAGCGTCCGATTTTGGCTCAGGTCGTGATCTCGCGGTTCGTGAATTCGAGCCCCGCGTTGGGATCTGTGCTGACAGCTCAGAGCCTGGAGCCTGTTTCAGATTCTGTGTCTCCCTCTCTCTCTCTGACCCTCCCCCGTTGATGCTCTGTCTCTCTCTGTCTCAAAAATAAATAAACGTTAAAAAAAATTTTAAAAAATAATAATTTTAGAATGCCTTGAAATATTATCTTGCATTTTTTCATTCCTTAATTTATGATTTATCTAAGTCTTTGATAAAGTCTTTAAGCCCGATCCTATGTGATTTTCTTTTTTTTTTTAATTTATTTTTTAATGTACATCCAAGTTAGCATATGATGCAACAATGATCTAGGAGTAGATTCCTTAATGCCCCTTACCCATTGAGCCCTTCCCCCTCCTACAACCCCTCCAGCAATCCTCTGTTGGTTCTCTATATTTAAGTCTCTTACGTTTTGTCCCCCTCTCAGTTTTTGTATTATTTTTGCTTCCCTTCCCGTATGTTCATCTGTTTTGTGTATTAAAACCCTCATATGAGTGAAAGTCATACGATATTTGTCTTTCTCCAGCTAATTTCGCTTAGCATAATACCCTCTAGTTCCATCCACGTCATTGCAAATGGCAAGATTTTATTCTTATTGCCAAGTAATACTCCATTGCATATCTATACTCTATGTGATTTTCTTGACTGCCTATGAAGTAATGGTGTCTCTAAGTTGAATATATGCATAGTGAGAATTTTTATACTAGTGACTTTAAAATACAACTTTTGCAGATCTTTAAAAGCTATTTGTGTAACCATGACGAAAGTCTGAAGAAAAATGATAGGTTTATCCCTTCTGGGCCAGACAGTGAAAACAAAAGTCAAAGAGAAGCTAAAAGTCAAGGTAAGTCCTTCTATTTAATTGAACTACTGTTTTTAACTGACAGCATTAAAGTATTATTACTTCTTTCTTAAAAAGAAAATACACTGTTTTTCCTTCTTAATTAATGAAAGTTCTCTGAGTAGAAGCTAATGTGATTTAAATGAAAATGTTAAATCATGGTAAGATAATACCATTCAATATCCTATAGTAACACCAAAACAAAACCTATAACTCAAAACTTACAGAGATAAAAATAAGACTAAAAATTAACAAAATGTGAAGGCCTTATTTCTAATTAGTAATTTGGGTTGCACATGTACTCAAAGTTACCTAATCAGATCATTGGAATATTGCATTTTTCTTGGTATGTGTATATCTCTGTATAAATGTGTGGGATTAGATAACTGTGTGTGTGTGTGTGTGTGTGTAAAATCAGATTTTACTCTCAGTTATTATAGGGCCACAAAATTAATTTGGAACATCTGATTTGATAAATCTTAGAATGTTAAATTGAGAATATATACTAAGATTCCATGAGTTTTAATTGTGTAGAGCTGGTAAAAAAAAAAAGGGGGGGGGTAGTATTAGGATTAGAGTATGAATAGAAGGCTTTGGAGACATTGGAATCAGTCTTTACCAGAAGAATGGGGGAAGGGTGGCACCCTCCTTCCCTTCCCCTCCCTAAAAGAGCTAGCACTCAGGATAACCCTTTAAATGCCACATTACATGTTACATGGTATATGCTATCTCTTTGAGAACAGTTGCAAGAATAGTATAAATTATATGGCCATATTATAAAATGTTATTAATATGCTTCTGTTTTAAATTTTAACAGGATTGGGGAAAATGGTAGGGAATTCATGTGATAAAGTAAATAGCTGCAAAGACCCTTTTGGAAACTCAACACCAAATGTCTTAGAAGATGAAGTACGTGAAAGAGTTGCAGATGTTTCTGAAGAAGATAGTTTTCCATTATGTGTTCCTAAATGTAAAACAAGAAACCTACAAAAAATAAAAACCAGCAAGACTAGGAAGAATATTTTCAATGAAACAACCAATGAATGTGAAGAAGCCAAAAAACAAATGAAAGAAAATAAACATTCTTTTGTATCTGAAATGGAAGCAAATGCCAGTGATCCATTAGATTCGAATGTAACAAATCAGAAGCCCTTTGGGAATGGAAGTGATAAAATCTCCAAGGAAGTTGTACTGTCTTCAGCCTCTGAATCATGTCACCTAACCCTCTCAGGTCTAAATGGAACCCACATGGAGAAATTACCTCTACTGTGTATTTCTTCTTGTGACCAAAATAATCCAGAAAAAAACCTCATAACCACAGAGAAAGAATGTACCAACTTTATTATTTTAGAAGATTCTTTACCACAGATTTCAGGTGTACCCAAGTGTACAGAGAAGATATTAAATGAGGAAATAGTGGTAAATAAGATAGATGAAGGGCAGTGTCTTGAATCTCATGAAGATTCCATTCTTGCGGTAAAGCAAGCAGTATTTGAAACTTCTCTAATAGCTTCTCCACTTCAGGGTATCAGAAAGTCTATATTCAGGATAAGAGAATCACCTGAAGAGACATTCAGTGCAGTGTTCTCAAACAATATAACTGATCCAAACTTTAAAGAAGAACATGAAGCCTCTGAAAGTGGATTAGAAAAACATTCTATTTGCTCACAGAAAGAGGATTCTTTAAGTACAAGTTCACTTGATAATGGAAGCTGGCCAGCCACTATCAAACATACTTCTGTAGCTTTGAAGAATTCAGGTTTAATATCCACTTTGAAAAAGAAAACAAAAAAGTTTATTTATGTTGTAAATGATGAAACATCTTATCAAGGACTAAAAACACAGAAGGACCAGCAATCAGGACTGATGAACTATTCAGCCCAATTTGAAGCAAACGTTTTGGAAGGACCACTGACATTTGCAAATGCTGATTCAGGTACGAGTGTGTGTGTGTGTGTGTGTGTGTGTGTGTGTGTGTGTGTGTGTGTGAAAGTGAGAGAGGGAGAGAGAGAGAATGTATAGTTTTGTGGCTGTTGACAAGTTCTCTTATTTGAATATGCGAGTCTTTCTCTAATCTTTTTTAAAATATATACTGCCTGCTTTCCTTCTGTAGTTTCTTTTTTGGTTTTCCTTCTGTAGTTTTTTGGTTTTTTTTAAATCACTGTACTTGTATTCAGTATCGGGCAATGTCTACATACATTATTGTTTAGGCCTTTGATTGCCAATGTTCAAAATCATTTTATTCAGACTGGTTGGATCAGTTTGCATAGTATATACTGTATACAATCATGCCTCTTGAGACAGAGCATTTGATTCAGAATCATCAAGAACTTGACTACTTAATTCCTGCTTTAATTTTGTTATATGTAAATTTGACAGTTCTGTAAATATGTTGTCTATTTACTATAGATATTCTCTAAATCATGTAAAAAAATAGAAAAAAGCTAACTTCTAGCTAAGTTTAATGTAAGTCACTTCTAAAATAAAAGTGGTTACTGTTGTTACCTAGTTTTCTTAACTATTTAGAGATTACTTAGAGTTATTAATATCCGGTGTCAGAGTATGCACAGTGAGACTCTGTTTTTATTTGAGCAGTGATTCCTTTATCAGTAGCTGAATTGTATGTTAAAAAGGCAATTTTATCATCCTTTGAGAAGATTTTAGTGGATAGAATAAACTGGAATGTAGAGGAACTGTTTGAGATTTGGGTTAATTTCCAGAGAAGAATGTTTGATACTGTATATGTCAGAATTAAAATCAACGAAACAGCTAATATATAGTAGTGGCCATTGATTAAATGAGACTAATATTTTTAACTTCCTAATACAGAATTCAGAGGGATGATTTAAAAAAAAAAAAAAAAACTCAGAGCAGTTTAATTCATTTGCCTTTATAATTGAGATTAGGACATTTTTCAGGCCCTTCATCTGTAGAGCCTATTTTTAAAAGCTGATTTTTTTTTTTTTCAGTATCAAAGACTGAATTAACTAAAGGAAGTAATTACTTTTCTAATTCTTTTCCTTTGCCTTGTTTTTTTAATCTCCTATTACACCCATTTAGCAATGAAACTTTTTTCCAGTTTTATTTTCCAATAAAACTAATTTGAATTTTACTTATGGTGGCTGCTTTCTTGAACTACATACTAATTTTAATTGAATTGATACATGTTAGAAAAGAATACTAAGTTCTATTTGTCTTTAGTTGAAAATATAATAACTTCAAATAGAGACTATTTAGAATTCTTTGTTTTAAGCCTGACATTCGCTTCTTGCTTTTCATGTAATTCTTATCGTAGATACTACCTTTTTTACTTAGTGGAATATATTTAGTAAACGTGATTGATGGTACTTTAATTTTGTTTTGTCACTTTGTGTCTTTAGGTTTATTGCATTCTTCTGTCAAAAAAACCTGTTTGCAGAATGATTCCAAAGAACCAATTTTGTCCTTAACCAACTCTTTTGGGACACTTCTGAGAAAAGTTTCCAATAATGGAAGCAGTTCTCCTAATAATAAAATAATATCTCAGGATCTTGATTATAAAGAAGCAAAAATTAAGAAGGAAAAACTGCAATCATTTATAAGCACAGAAACGAATTGTCTGTCATCCTTACAGGAAAAACACTGTGAAGATGATACAAAAAGCCAAAGAGTTGCAGATAGTAAAGAAGAGATCTTGCCTGCAGTAAGCCAACCTTCTGTGCCATATTCAGAAGTGGAAGATAGTGGTATTCACTTTCAGACTCTGAAAAGCTTTTCATCTGACCCGGATAATACCAGCCAGTTAACTCCTCACCCCAGGGATCCTCCGTCAAACCCAGTTGGGCTTTCCAGAGGAAGAGAATCATATGAAGTGTCAGAGACACTAAAATGTAAGAGTCATGAAGCTGGTTTTGAATTAACCAAAACCATGGAAAATAATCAAGAAATACATGTTTTAAATGAACATGCTAAAAAAGCTAAGTTTTTGTCAACTGAAAAATATGTAACAGAAGCATCACCTTCTATGAAGGTACCATTCAACCAAAATGCACATCTCACAATAATCCAAAAAGACCAAAAAGAAACTACTTTAATTTCAAAAATAACTATCAATCCAAACTCTGAAGAACTTTTCCCAGATGGTGATAATTTTGTCTTTAAAATAACTAAGGAAAGGAATGTTCCTGTTTTAGGAAGTATTAAGGAACTTCAAGATTCAGACCTCTGTTGTGTAAAAGAACCTGTTCTCGAGAACTCTACCATGGTAGTGTATACAGATATGGATGACAAACAAGCAGCCAAAGTGTCAATTACGAAAGGTTTTGATTCATCGAACATAGATGATCTTACATTAAAGGATAGAAATAGCATAAAGCAGCAACTCAGAATGACTTTAGACCAAGATTCAAAATCAGACATCACCTTGGATTCAGATATGAAATCAAATGGAAATAATGATTACATGGATAATTGGGCAAGACTATCAGATCCAATTTTAAATCACAATTTTGGAAATGGCTTCAGAACAGCTTCTAATAAAGAGATAAAACTCTCTGAACACAACATTAAGAAAAGCAAAATGCTCTTCAAAGATATTGAAGAACGTTATCCTACTAACTTAGCTTGTATTGAAATTGTAAATACTTCATTAGAAAGTCAAGAGAAACTGAGCAAACCTCATATACTTGATCCACAGTCAATTAATACTGTATCTGGGTGTGTGCAGAGTAGCGCATATGTTTCTGATAGTGAAAATCGTCACACAACTCCTCCAAGTTTATCTTTAAAGCGAGATTTTGATTCAAATCATAATTTAACACCTAGCCAAAAGGCAGAAATTACAGAACTTTCTACCATTTTGGAAGAATCAGGAAGTCAGTTTGAGTTTACACAGTTTAGAAAACCAAGCCACATGAAACAGAAAAATCCATGTGAGATGCCCGAAAAACACCTGACTATCTCGAATACCACTCCTGAGGAACAGAAAGATGGTCATCTCCGTCTCACAATTAATGCCCTATCTATCAGTCAGGGAGATAGCAGCAAGAAATTTGAAGGTATAATTGGAGGTAAGCAGAAGCTTGCTTGCTTGTCAAAAACCAGCTGTAACAAAAGTGCTTCTGGCCATTTAACAGGTAAAAATGAAGTGGAGTTTAGAGGCTTTTACTCTGCTCGTGGCACAAAACTGAACGTTTGTAGTGAAGCACTGCGAAAAGCTAAGAAGCTGTTCAGTGACCTTGAGAATATTAGCGAGGAAACTTCTGTAGAAGTAGGTATAAGAAGTTTCTCTTCAAGTAAATGTAATGGTTCTGTTTCAATGTTTAAGAAAGAAAATTGTAACAATGAGAAAAAGTTAAATGAGAAAAATAATAAATACCGCCTAATACTACAAAATAATATTGAAATGACTACTGGCATTTTTGTTGCTGAAGATACTGAAGGTTACAAGAGAAACATAGAAAACAAAGCTAACAAATATACTGATGCCAGCAGAAATATGTATAACTTCAGAGAATCTGATGGCAGTGATTCAAGTAAAAATGATACAGTTTATATTCATAAAGAAGAAAATGGCTTGCCATATATTGATCAGCACGACATAGATCTGAAATTATCCAGCCAGTTTATAAAGGAGGGCAACACTCAAATTAAAGAAGGTTTGTCAGATTTAACCTGTTTGGAAGTTGTAAAAGCTGAAGAAACACTTCACGTTAACACATCAAACAAAGAACATTTAACTGCTAATACAATGGGGCGAATTACAAAAGATTTTGACATATTTGACGTATCCTTTCAGACTGCAAGTGGGAAAAATATAAGAGTCTCTAGAGCGTCATTAAATAAAGTTACAAATCTCCTTGATCAAAAATGTACAGAAGAAGAATTGAATAACTTTGCAGATTCCTTAAATTCTGAATTACTTTCTGGCATAGATATCAACAAAGTAGACATTTCACGTCATGAGAAAATGGAAAATACTGAAAGAAAAGACAAAATGAAAGAAAGTGACCTCACTGGTACTGAAAATAAATCACTGACCCTCCAGCAAAGACCAGAATATGAAATCAAAAAGATCAAAGAACCTACCATTTTGGGTTTTCATACAGCTAGTGGGAAAAAAATAGAAATTGCAAAGGAGTCTTTGGACAAAGTGAAAAATCTTTTTGATGAGCAAGAGCAAGATAAAAGCGCGATGACTAATTTTAGCCATAGAGGGACAAAGATGTCAAAGGGCAGAGAGCAGTGTAAAGGTGGGCTGCGATTAGCATGCAAAACAATTGAAATAACACCTGCTTCAAAGGAGGAAGAAATGCAGAAGCCTCTAGAGAAAAACCTTGTTTCTAACGAGATCGTGGTGGTACCCAGGCTCTTAAGTGATAATTTATACAAACAAACTGAAAATCTTAAAATACCAAATCGTGCCTCTCTGAAAGTTAAAGTACATGAAAATACAGGAAAAGAAACAGCGAAAAAGCCTACAACTTGTACAAATCAATCCACTTATTCAGCCACTGAAAATTCAGCTTTATCATTTTACACAGGACGTGGTAGAAAAGTTTCTGTGAGTCAGTCTTCAATACTTGAAGTAAAAAAATGGCTTAGAGAAGGAGAATTGGGTGATCAGCCAGAAAAAACAGTGTATAATACATCAGAATATCTTTCAAAAAATAAAGTTGATAATTCTGGTATTGAACCAGTGGTGAGGAATGTGGGAGAGAGAGAGAACACCAGTGTTTCTGAAATAATGTTCACTGTAAGAGAAGCAGACACAGATCCACAAAGCGTAAATGAAGATATTTGCGTTCAGAAACTTGTGACTAATTTCTCATGCAAAAATGAAAATACAGCCATTAAAGTGACGGTTTCTGATTCAAATAATTTTGATTCAACTCAGAAATTGAATTCTGATTCAAATGATGCTGTGCCTGTATACACTACAGCAAGTAGTGAAAGAGTCTTAGTTGCACACGAGACAAAAGTGACAGAGGGATTTACAGAAAACTGCAGTATGGCAATTAAGCAAACCAAGAGTAAACCAGGGAAAATTGTGGCAGGTTATCGTAAGGCGCTGGATGATTCAGAAGATACTATTTGTCCTAATTCTCTGGATGGTGCAGAATGTAGTTCGCCTTCACATAAAGATTTTGCTGAGACTCAAAGTGAACAAACTCTACAACTTAACCAAAGTATTTCTGGATTCGAGAAACGTTCTGAAATACCACCTCATCAGATTAATTTGAAAACTTCTGATATATGTAAACTTAGTACAGGGAAGCATCTCCAGTCCGTCTCTTATACAAATGCTTGTGGGATTTTTAGCACAGCAAGTGGAAAATGTGTACAAGTATCAGATGCTGCATTACAAAAGGCAAGACAGGTGTTTTCTAAGGTAGAAGACAGTGCCAAGCAGCCCTTTTCCAAAGTATCATTTAAACATAATGAGGATCACTCAGACAAGTTCACAAGAGAAGAAAATACTATGATACATACCCCCCAAAATTTACTATCATCTGCTTTCTCTGGATTCAGTACAGCAAGTGGGAAACAAGTTCCAGTTTCTGAAAGTGCCTTATGCAAAGTTAAGGGAATACTAGAAGAATTTGATGTGATGAAAACTGAATGTAGTCCTCAGCGTTCACCTACATCTAGACAAGATGTATCAAAAATGCCTCCTCCCTCTTGTGTAGATAACAGAACCCCAGAACACTCTGTAAACTCCAAATTGGAAAAAGCCTACAATAAAGAATTTAAATTATCAAGTAACTCTAACATTGAAAACGGTTCTTCAGAAAATCACTCTGTGCAAGTTTCTCCATATCCCTCTCAGTTTAAGCAAGACAAACAGTTGATACAAGGAAACAAAGCATCGCTTGTTGAGAACATTCATCTTTTGGAAAAAGAACAGGCTTTACCTAAAAATATAAAAATGGAAATTGGGAAAACTGAAGCTTTTCCTAATCTTCCTGTGAAAACAGATACAGAAATTCATTCTACTGACTCCAAGGATCCAGAAAACTATTTTGAAACAGAAACAGTAGAGATTGCCAAAGCTTTTATGGAAGATGGTGAGCTGACAGATGCTGACCTGCTAAGTCACGCCAGACACTTTCTTCCTACGTGCCAACACTCTAAGGAGACGCTTGTGTCAAATTCAAGAAGAGGGAAAAGAAGAGGTGTACTTGTCTCAGTTGGTAAGTGTCCATTTTTTCCTGTTAGGTTGCCAACCACTTAAAAATTAAGTCTTGAATAATCCTGGTATGCTAACTTACAGCAATTCAGGTAATTATAAGCTGTATTATGTTGTTTTTTTTTTAATGTGGAATTTATTGTCAAATTGGTTTCCATACAACACCCAGTGCTCATCCCACCAGGTGCCCTCTGTATTTTTATAGACCTTGTGGATGGTTTAGCGGAATGTGATTTCACTTTTGCTATCTCGGAGTCTGTACCAAGAAACATGTTTTGAGGTTATTTCGATGTATTTTTAGAGATTATTAATATAGTTATAATTGAGAAGCTACTGTTAAGTTTCTTTCCCTAGAAAATCTGAAATTTCTATCCTTATAACAGCTTGCATAATACAACTTATTAACTGTTTCCATATAAATATGAATATGTATAGAGAGGAAGAACACAGAGGTTCCAACTCTGGCTCCTGTGAACTTAAAAAATTGGTTTCAGTTATAGGTGCTGGTTTGCCTCCTTTTTTTAATCTAGGAAGTGTTCTAAAGTCAGTCATTTTTGGCAGATAACATACTGGTCTTAATGCCATTTGGACTATATTCTAACTTCTCTTTGAAATATGTATGGAACAACCTAGGTCAAATGACAAAGAATAACCTTAAGTCATTGAATCTGTTGATCAAATACCATCAAAGTAAATGCCAAAACTAACTCCAGCTTTTAAGTGGATGATCTTAAATATTAAATAACTAACTCCTTTGTCAAAACTATGGACTCACAGAATTGAGTGAATTGAGTTGTCACAGGTCTTGCCCAGTCTCTTCTTACTATAGAGCAAAACACTGAAGCCAGTGTCTCCAACTTGGCACCTTCAGTTACCCTGTGGATACAGAGTTTCTGAATTGTTATCCAGGCCACATTCCATACCAAGTTTATGTTATGGGAAAAGTAGAAAGTTGATGATACTTACCTTAAACTGTTGCTGTGCTCTGGTAAAAATTTTGAAGAGCAGATGCTTAAAGAGACTCACAGCTCTTTTATGAGAAATAATGGCTTTATTCATAGGAACCCATTTTGTTCATGTGTACTCCCAAGTGGGTTAACCTGCTTAGGGGAAACAACAACAACAACAACAACAAACTCAGACTTGTAATAAATGTTCTCAGCATCATCACTATTTAATGTTCCCTCACTTCTGTTATATATGAATATACAGCTTAATCAGCTTCTGGTTACTTGCTAAACAAATCACTTCATAATTTAATACTTGATAAAGCTTTGCATGGACATTTTCATCTCCTATTAAATTCTACAAGTTCATTCCCTTTAATAAAGCATCAAAAACCAGAGTACCCATTATCACCTATTATCTCAGTATGACACGGACATGCATAATTTGAATTATGGTTTAATGTTACTCTCAGCCTTTGTAGAATTTTTAAATAAGTATTACTAATATTTTAATGTAACTTTGCTAATTTTAAAGTCTTTTCTCCTACTCACTCTAATTCAAGGACCTACATAATAAATTCCTTCTCGAGTTTAATGCAGGAAAAAGTTTTACTTGAAGAAATTCTGTTTGTTCTTATTTCCAGTAAACTTATAGTTTCATTTAGTGCTAGTTTATTCCATTAAAAAGTAGCTTATCACTGGTATCTGGTAACGTCTTTTTATCCCTAGACCCTATTAGATAGTGGTATTTTAATTGGGAAAGAAAGAAAGAAAGAAAGAAAGAAAGAAAGGAAGGAAGGAAGGAAGGAAGGAAGGAAGGAAGGAAGGAAGAAAAGAAAAAGAAAGAAAGAAAGAAAGAAAGAAAGAAAGAAAGAAAGAAAGAAATTGGTATTGAAAAATAAATTGTCTCTTTCAAAGTAGAATGGTCACTATTTAAATTATAAGTATTATGTATTTTTTGCTTAATAAATTGTAAGAGTCAGGACTTTAGTTTTAAAAAAATGAACTATATAGGCTTTTGAAAAATAATATTGCTATTATTCGCTTTAAAAACATATGGAATTTTTTTTTTAGGAGAACCCCCAATCAAAAGAAATTTGTTAAATGAATTTGACAGGATAATAAAAAATGAAGAAAAATCCTTAAAAGCTTCGAAAAGCACTCCAGATGGTAAAATTTGCTTTGTATTCATATCTTTTCCCTCTCTGTAGGTACTACACACAATATTTTTAAGTGAACTTTTCTCAGCTTTTTTTGGGTATTTAAATAATTAGACAAGACTTTGCAGTGTGGTTTGTTAAAATTATGTCTTGCTTTGTTCTGTGAGCATTTCCTTCATAATACCAAGTATGATGTGGAGGTTCTCTATAATGACTTTTTAAATTAAAAAGCTATAAAAATTTAGTAACAGTATAATAATTTAAGGCTTAGGTTCTGGGAATCCAGGCAAGCTTTTGACCTTCACCATTCCACGAAAATCACTCTCTCCTAAGCCATTTGGTGATCTCCGTGTTGGCAAATCCAACAGGCATTCTGTGTGTTCATTTGACTCCATCTTTCAGCCACATTTGACAGTTGGTCACTCTTCTGAGACCACCACATGCAGTCGGTTCTCCTCCTGCATAGCCACTTCTCTGGTTCTTCCTTATTCTTTCCTTCCTCTAAACATAGGAGTGCCCCAGGGCTCTGTCCTTAGAGCTCTTCTCTGCTTAAACTTCAGTTTCAGTGACTACCAAAATTGTTATCTGCAAGCTTAGCCCATCCTGGAACTCCAGACTTACTTGTGCATTTGCCCTTGATACTTTTCTACTTACATTGCTAATAGGCATCTCTAAGTCACTATAGGCAGTGCTAAACTCCTGATTCCATCTCTGTCCCAAACCTGCTCTTTCTGTTTATTCCTTTCTTGCTGCCATTCTGCCAATTGACACATCAAAACCTTGGTGTCCTCCTTTACTCTTTTGTTTCCTCATACTTCACATCCAGCCCATCAACAAGTCCTATATGTTCTACCTTTCAAATATAACAAGAATCTGATCATTTCTTCTCATTCTCCCCCTACCACCTTCATCTAAGCCACAGTCAAAGCTTGTAACTCCTTTCTGTTTCTGCTTCTGCCCCTCCTCCAGGCTGTCTCAGCATAGCAGCCAGAATCATCCTGGTAACAAGAAGGTCAGATCATGCTCCTTGATTGCTTAAAACTCTGCGTGGCTTCTTATCTCATTTAGTCTACAATCTGAAATTCTTACCATGGAATACGTAAAAAAATAAATAAATAAAACGTGTAACTATTGCTCGCTATATATTTGGTTCCTGGGTTTGGAAAGGAAGAATTCAAGTAGTGAGGCATAAATGTGTTAGACTGTAGAGGCTTAGTTCTGAAACACATGCAATAAATCCCACAGCAGACCCTTAATGACTGCATAGAATCTTCATTCTTTTTTATGGTTGCATAGTATTTGATCATGTGGTTGTATCAGTGTATTCTAGTTTAGTCAGCCAATCCCATACTAATGAACGATTTGAAGGTTTGAGAAGTACAAGTTGCATACTGAGAACAATATCTAAAGTTTGGCTTGTAAACCTTATAAGACTAAATTTTAAATTTGATGCATGGCAGTTAACTAACACATTTGAGTTATGATTAACATCAGCTAACTAAATTTATACTGATTTTCTTGATTTGTTTATGCTGAGTTATTTGGTATATAGTCATTATCAGTTTGTGAGTCAAATATTTCAAGTCTATATATCAATTTTTTATGTAAATATTTACAATTATGTGTAATAAATAGGTATAGGAAATAAAATTTCATTCAGATTTTCATTAATACATAATGTAAAATATTTTTCTAGGCATCATAAAAGACAGAAACTTGTTTATGCATCATATTTCTTTAGAGCCAGTTACCTGTGGACCCTTTAGGTAAGACATGTTCAATTTTTTTTTTATTATAATATAGTATAGGAAAAGTATGTTTTTTTTAATAAATATTTCTAAAGATATTCTTTCATCTCTCCTCCCTTTCAAAGCCCTACTCAAATTACTAAGAGAATTTTTTTAATGTATAAACCCACAAGGACAATGATCGAAGAAAAAACAAATTCTGGAAGCCAAAAAGCATGAAAGACTTTGAACATCATAGAAAGCTAAAACTTGACATTAGAGCAAGTAGAGAAGCTACCCAATTTCCCCCAAAGAAAAAACCCAAGAAAGACTCAAATTGGCAGCAACTTGTACTTCTGAAGGTGAGGTAGAAAATAGGAAGATTAGTGGAAAATCTGTTTAAGAAATACCTATATCCCTTCCCCCACTGCAGGCAGCCAGTTATCCCTTTTGTGCCAGAACACCTGGAAGGTTATCGTCTGGAGAAGATGAATTGGAGGGATTCTGAACTGGGAGAGGGGAGACACAGTAGGCACAGTTGAAGGGAAGTACTGAAAACAGAGATTAAGTAAAAAATCTGCTTCTCGAGCAGTGAGACTTGCCAGCCTCCTTCCCACATTTGGCTCCCAAATACTGGCAGCCAGGCCTCTAGGCAGAGGACTAGAAGACTTTTTTTCTGGGGAACATGACTAGCCCAATAGAAAAGACTAGAAATACTGACAAATGCAGGTGCTCAAATGAAACTGCATACAGAACACCAGACAGTGATGCCAACGATTAACAAGCCCCTCCAGCACACACCTCACTGTTTGTTTGTTTGTTTGTTTGTTTGTTTGTTTGTTTGTTTTGAGAGGGAGCAGGGGAGGGGCAGAGAGGAAGAAGGAGAAAGAGCGAGAATCCCATCCCAGGCAGGTTCGGCACTGTCAGCACAGAGCCCAGTGCGGGGCTCAATCCCGTGAACCTTGAGATCATGACCTGAGCCGAAATCTAGAGTCAGGTGGCACTTAATGAGCTGAACCAACCAGGTGCCCCATACCTCACTCTTAGATAAGATCAGAAAGTAAAAGATCACTAGCTATTGGCAGAAAGCCTCTGTGATAGTTTCCATAGCGCAAAAACAAACAAAAAAGAAAGAAACTTAGAGGAAATAGACCGTACATGGAGGTGAATAAAATTTCAAAAAAACTTCCTAATATTCCCAGGTGGAGAACAATAGAAGTAATAGAAGATAAAAGTTACGAAAGCTCCAAGAATATAGAACAAAAAGAAAAAGATGAAAAAAGAAAAGATAATTGGAAAAGTCAGTCATATGGGCTAACATCTGAAAATTTGGAGTTTGGGAAAGAAGAAATAAAGGGGAAATGAAGAGAAGTTTTCAAAGAAATAAGATACTTTAGCAGTACTGAAGGATATGAGTTTCTTTGATTAAAAGAGCCCTCTGATCACACGAATAAAAACTGACTCACATTAAGGAACATCCTTTTGAAATTTTAGAATGCTACAGGGAAAGGGAAACCTTAAATTTTCCGGGGGAGGGAGGAGGGCAGAAAAATCAGGTTTCAAACAAAGTTTCAAGAGTCCTAATGGTATAAATCCTCTCATCATTAACAATGGAAGCTAGAAGATTATGGATTCTGTAATGTATACTACAGAGCAGTGCCTTGAAAATTCTGAGAGAAAATGATTTCCAGCCTAGAATCCTATCACTGACCAAAATATCAAATAAGTGTGAGGTAGACATTTTTCAGATGCAGAGTACCAAAAGGTTTATCCCCCATGCACTTTTCTCAGGAAGCTCACAGAAGTCACCCATAACCAAGAAGGAGGAAGATGTAAGATTTGAGAAACAAGAACTTAGCATAGGAAAGAGGCAGAGGGAATCGCCCAGGTAGACAGTGCTTTGAGGGGAGATCCCAGAAAGATAGCTGTGTCACTAAGCCCAGACTGGCAGCTAGACCATTTGGGGACAGAAGAATAGAGCCCTCAGAGAGTTTGCCTACAAGATAAAATTGAAGCAGAACCTGAAGTCTTAATGCAGTGATAAACTTCTTGGCAAAGATGGTGGATTGAGCACACTCAAATAGTTCCATTGCCTTCCAAAATTTTAGCAAAGCCACAGTGAGGGAACTTGCACACACCAAAGATAAGGGAGGACAGGAGAGGAGACCTCGTGGCTGTATTTCCAAGGATATGGAAGAAAACGGATTAAAAAGCTAATAGTGGGGAGAGAAAAAAACCAACCATTTTACACTGAAGAAGCCTCAAAAGCTGAGGAATTAGTGTATCTTCACAGAAAATGCATTTCCTCCTCCACTCCATGAAGCTGGACAGCTACCTGTTGTCCACTCTAACAGAAGACTAGGGCTTAAGTCTTCAGAGAGGGTACACAATTAAATGTTGACAGTCAAATACGTAACTTGGGAAGACAGGGAGATGAGATAGAAAGGCTATTTAGTAAAGCAGAAGTGGTGTTGACAGAGAGCTAAATCTTGATCTTCCAAGTGGCTCTTTAAGAAGAAGCAGTCACAGAAATGTCACTTAGAGATAATGGATGTGAATATCATAGAAGCATCTAAAATTGTAGAAAGCAGTTATAAAACCTTTCCCACCTGGTAAATTATTTAGCCCAAAGCTGTGGTTTAAATTGTTTTTAATATTACCTTTTCATAAATAATCATTTGTGGCATTGTTGAAAAAAATCATTGATCCTCATTTCTGGAGTATATTTTCCAGTAGGCTTCTAATATACGTGTTTTGAAAGTAGAAACCCATGTGATTTGTTTCCATTTCCAAAAGGAGGTTGTAATATTAAAAATAAATGCTTATTTATCTTCATATTACCTTAATTTTCACACATGATAAAGTAGTTCTGTGCATTTAGTAAGTATGCATAAGGATCTAATTTACCTAAGTATCTGATTTATATTGTGCAGATAGATATAAAGATAAGTCTACCTCAGATTGCTAGTCTTGGAGCCAGGTGTGAAAAGGATTACCGTGATAAAAGTACTAAAGTAGGTATAACTGAGTGACGTGACAGCATAGAAAAATTGACACCTAATTATGGGACAGAAGCTTAGCAAGAACAGTTCTCCAGACAGAATGAAAAGAATGCTTGGGTGAGGAGGGAGCTCCACACTCGGGTAAAAGAAAGAAGTGTGGCTTTCCTCATGGGATTTAGTGGGCTGGGGTGTGGTGGGGGCTGGGAAGAAACAAAAAAGAAATGGGGAAGTTGGGACCTATATATAGGAAGCTTCCTGTGTCATTTCTGACACGTCAAAACTGGGTAGGTGACCATTTGTGGAAGTTTCTAAGAAGAGGAGCAGGATAACCAAATTTCTGTTTTAGAAATAGACCGAAGTGAGACTGCTGCAAGGAGATTAGTAAGGAAAATTTAACACAAGTGCTAGAGCAGAGAGTATAAAGTGAGCGAAAGATTGAGATTCAAGAAGATTTGACCAGGGGCGCCTGGGTGGCTCAGTTGGTTGAGCCCCCAACTCTTGATTTCGGCTTAGGTTGTAGGATTAAGCCCCACATCGGGCTCATGCTGAGCATGGAACCTGCTTAAAATTTTCTCTCTCTCTCTCTGCCCCTTTCCCCCTGCTCACAGACACACACTTTCTAAACAAACAAACAAACAAACAAACAAACAAACAAAAAAAGATTTGGCCAGATAGTGGCTAACTGGGAGTGTCAGAGTATCTCCACTTATATTCAAGTAGACATCTTAGACATGACCTACAAAGCAAATGCCTCATTTTCACAGGACTCTTAATATTTAAAAACAAGGGAGTACAAGATAAATGAAAATAAGTTTTGGAGTAGAAGTTTCATTTATTCTTCTGCACGGGATCTCTCAGTCATCTACTGAGGGAAATCAGTCCAGCAATTGCCCCTCTCCTGCATTGATACCTGTCTTCCTCTCCAGTGGCTTAGTCCCATCAGTGAGGTAATTGCTGTAAGTCTCTGTCTTAACAAGAAACACCTTTCTTGATTCCTCTAATCCCACCCGTCTGTTTCTTTAGCCCCTTAAAGCACAACTCATCAGAATGGTCTCCACTCATGTTCTCTACTTATCTCTCCCCCTCCTCTCCTGAACCTACCCTACTCTCTGATCACCGGGCACTACTCCTCATCAAGATTACTGGTTACCCAGCAGTTGTTGAATCTTGTCACCTCTCCGCCCTCCTGTTAACCTAGCATTTGCATAGTTAATCACTCTTCTTCACACTTTCTTCAACTCCTGGGACCACTCTCTTACTTCTCCTTCCCAGTGGCCATTCTTTCTCTTTTGTTCTTCCCTTAAATCACTAAGTGTTAAATTCCCTCATGGTTCACTTCCAGATGGCTTCTCTTCCTGACCTTCCTCCTTCATCACTGTCTCATCCACTGTCATGACTTTATATACCCTCTATTTACTGATGGCTCCAAAATTAATATCGTTAGCCCAGATTTCTTCCCTGAACAACATATGCATTCATCTAGTTACCTCCTTGACATTTTTATTTGGGTGACTAATAGATATCTCAAACTTAACAGCTTCAAAGCTTACCCTAATCTGCTTTCCTATAAAAGTCTAACAACTCTGCTTTCAAAATACACTCACACCAGAGGATAGAGTGTGTCGTTTCTTTACTCAAAAACTAGCCCGTGACTTCCCATCTGAGTATAATTGGGAAGCCCTACGAGGGTGTACGGGTTCTCTGTGATCCAGCCTTCTTGCTTTATTTCCAATCCCACCTACTGACTGTCCCTGCTCACTCTGTTCCAGGTATACTTAGGCATAGCCCGGCATGTGATGTTCACTCTGCCTGCAGCCCTGCAGCACCTCTCCCAAATACCTGCATGGCTTTCTTTCTCTCTTCCTTCAGGGCTCTGTACAAATGTCACCTTATCAATAATGTCTTTCTTACCAGCCTTTTTAGAATATTATTTCTTTTGCTGGACACTCCCTGTCCCCCTTACTGTGCTTTTAATCTTCTCTATAGTATTTAATACCAACTGACATATTTATTTGTATGTTTCCCTCCACTAGAATATAAACTCTATGATTTTGTTTTGTTCCCACTATATCCTCCAGCCAAAACAGTGCCTGGCACACATAGAAGGAACTCATTAAATATTTGATGGTTAGATGACTGAAGAACTAAATGAGTTCCAGGGTAACTTCAATCTCTAGGAGTTCAGGGTTGGGTAAAAGGAAGTATGCAGTTTTCAACAAGATAGCAAACATTGGGAAGAACATGTATGCTAGAGAAGGTGATAAATTTAGTCTTGGATGTGTTGAGTTTGAGATGAGTGTGGAACATCAAGGTAGAGATATGTCGTGCTGTATAAAGTTAAAGGTGCAGGAATAACACCTGGGAGAAAGTCAAGCATGAAGATACAGATTAATATTTTTATTGTTAGATGATAATTTAAGCAAGGAAAATGATTCAATCACCCAGGGAAAATGTCTAGAGAAGAAATCCAACTTTAGAGATGGGAATTTTTTTAAGAGTCAGAAAGAGGAAAACAAAAAAGAAACAGACAGTGGTGGTGTAGATATTAGAGGTGAGAATTTTAAGAAGGAAAAAAATCATCTGTCAAAGGTCAAGTAGAGTGAGTTTACTTGTGAAACTGTGTGTGTATGTATGTATGTATGTACATATGTATTGTAGGCACTTGGAAGGTCATTAGCAACTTGGTTGAGGACAATTTCTGTAGAAGAGTGGGAGAAATGAGAGTTCAATGAGTAGAAGTTGAATAGATAAAGATAGCTAGTTTAGATTACCTGTTTAGGAAGGTTGGCCATTAAGGTCACAAGGAGTATTAGCTTGAAGGGGAGAGAAGTCTGAGAAAAAAGCATTTCAAGAATGCATAAGTCTTTCTGGCTAAATGAAAGGAGCACTAAAAAAAAAAAAAACAAAAAAAAAAACAAAAAAAACCAGTATAAACAAGTGGTAGAAAGAGACAGGAAGGCAGTAGAATAATAATTGAAAGAGTGGAGCTCCTGAGGAGACTGAGTTATTAGATGGGGTCAAGAGTACAGGTGAAGGTGCTAGGCCTGACAGGAGGATGGACAGATATTTCTCTGGTAAAGGAGGTAATGAGTACAGAGCTAGAATTGGAGGAGACAGAAAATCCATGTTTGACAGGCTTTTCTGTTATGTGAAGTAAGTGGTAAACTCAAAGGCTGGAAGTCAGTGTGTGAAAAAACAGTTACAGACTTGAAAAGTGTGGTATGGTTTTGGATGGCAACCATGATGAAATGCAAAACAGTTGCCAGAATAAGATCGCCATATGGCAGCTGAGGTTTACAAAAGAATACGTATATATATGTATATATTCTAAAACCTTTCCATGTGTGTACATTTATTGGCAAATAATCAAATACTTTTTCCTCATTGTAGCACAACTAAGAAACGGCAAGAAATACAGAATCCAAATTTCACTGCGCCTGGTCAAAAATTGTTGTCTAAATCTCATTTTTATGAACACCTGGCTTTAGAAAAATCTTCAAGCAATGTATCCATTTCAGGGCAGCCATTTTGTACAGTTCCTGCCACAAGAAATGAAAAAAGGGGACATTCGATTACTCCAAGCAAACCAGTGAAAGTCTTTGTCCCGCCTTTTAAAACTAAATCACATTTTCACCAAGATGAACACATTAGCAAGAATACTCATGTGGAAGAAAACAAACAAAAACCAAACAACATAGATGAACATAGTTCTGGTGATAGTAAAAATAATATTAATGACAGTGAAAGTCATCAGCTTAACAAAAATAACTCCAGTCAAGCAGCAACTATGGTATTCACGAAGTGCGAAAAAGAACCTTTAGGTATTGTATGAAAATTTGTGTTGACATATTTTTGCCTTCCAGTTAGATGTTTCTCATATTTTAATAATGCCTGGAGAATCTGACCCCTTTTCTGGTGATTATAATAATTTCAGGACCTTTTTAATGCTTTAGATTCTTCCTAAGTCCAAAGATTAGATTCTAAGTATTCTAATGCTTTCTTTCAAAGTAACTACTTGTGGACTTTCTTATTGAAAAAGCAATTAGACACATGATCCAAGACTGCTAATAGTGGAATATATATATTTAACAGGCTTTAAGTTTCTTCCAAATTTGAAATAAAAATAATCTATTGTTTACAAGATGAAACTTTGCTTATCCCTGAAGATTTAAAATTAGAGGAAATTGATGCATATGACTTTGTAAAACAAAGGTTGTGCTTTTTAGATTTTATATTTAAGCTTATTTTTTGCTAATTTGTTCTTTAATAGATTTAATTGCAAGTCTTCAGAATGCCAGAGATATACAGGATATGCGAATTAAAGAGAAACAAAAGCAGCATATTTTTCCACAGCCAGGTAGTCTGTATCTTGCAAAAACATCCACTGTGCCTAGAATCTCTCTGAGAGTAGCCGTAGAAGGCCGAGTTCCCTCTGCGTGTTCTCATAAACAGGTATGCTTCTGTCTGCAACGCTGCTAACTTGTATAGTCAAGTATAATTTCATGTTATTAACTAGTATCTCCAAACCGTTTTGTTCAAAGAAGGAACAAATGAATGTGGGTATGGATAAATGAAATCATTTTGTTTCCTAATCTGCCCACAGTGGCAGCCTCCCTCTCTGCTGCCTTATCCCACTAAAGTGATCTGTGCTCCAAAATTGCTGTTTCTCTTCCCTCTTCAAATTTAAAGTGTGAATAACCATAGCCTTGAATCCATTAAGAGCTATTGACATTTAAAAAAATTTTTTTTAATGTTTATTTTTGAGGAAGAAAGAGAGACAGAGTGCAAGCAGCAAAGGGGCAGAGACAGACGGAGACACGGACTCCAAAGCAGGCTTCAGGCACTGAGCTGTCAGCACAGAGCCCGACGTGGGGCTTGAACTCGCAAGCCGTGAGATCATGACCTGAGCTGAAGTCGGACACTTAACCGACTGAGCCACCCAGGTGCCCCGAGCTATTGGCATTTTTAAAAGAGGATTCTTATTAAGCCAGTGCTATCTACTTGCAATTTTAGGCAATGGAGAGGTGAATATAACATTGATAATATTAAAAAGTAATATTTATCGAGTAGTTTTTATGCGCTGGCCACTCTCCTAAGCACTGGGCCTGCGTTGGTTACATCTCCCTTAATCTTCCCAAGTGTCTAAAGGAGAGCTACTGTTATTTTTGTCCATCATTTGCAGAGGAGAGGCTGAAGCACAGGGTTCAGCAGGTGCCCCCAGAGTCACTTACCTAGGAAGCTCTCTTCTACCAGCTACAGTTCAAAGCAAGGAGTGGGACTCCAGAGTCAAGTCTGTACAAAGGAAGAGATACTTTGGGCTGAGACATGCTGGGTGAATGGAGGCCAGGCCTGGATACAAATCTGACCTCCTGAGGTCAGATGCCCAAAAATACTTAAACTTTTCACTGTCTTTTTCCTTCTGAATTTTTTGACTTAAGAGGTTTTATAAAATATTAAGTTACTTTTTTATATCCAGAATGACCTCCTGTGGCAGCTGTAGCAGGAGGCATATACACAAGGGGAATGAAAAAGGTACGGGAGACTCTTGAATATAGGAGTCGTTTATATTACATTAAAATGTTTAGCTCTTAGTAACTAAGTTCAGTATTTTGATGGTGAGTATTGTAATATTTAAATGAAAAACTTTGGTAAATTCGATTTTAGTTTCCTATAGTTGTTTTTATTCTATGAAACTTTTTTTGTTTTTCATTCGTTATCAAATGTTTCTATCATTTATCTTGTGCAGTTATATATGTATGGCGTTTCCAAACATTGTGTAAAAATCAACAGCAAAAATGCAGAGTCTTTTCAGTTTCACACTCAGGATTATTTTGGGAAGGAAGTCCAGTGGGCTAAAGAGGGAATACAGTTGGCTGACGGTGGATGGCTCATACCCTCCAATGATGGAAAAGCTGGAAAAGAAGAATTTTATAGGTACTCTATGCAAAAAGAGATTGTGTTAACTTTTCTGTGTTCCACCATACCTCTTTTTTTCCCTTACCTCTCTGAAACTTAACAAGTTGGCTAGAAGTCAAATTTGTATTCAGTGAATTATTTTAAGTACATTGTGGTTCAGCTGACATTCTGTTGTAATATTTTGAAAAGTGAATTATGGTTTGTTCTTAGGATTTAATGAATTGGTTTTTCTTAAATTGGGACATTTTTCATATGCATTTATAAAATAAAGACTGATAAGAAAAGTTAAGTTTGAATGAGCCTTACCATAGACAGACAGACACACACATGCACGCACACACACACACACATCATATTCTCTTTCATTGTGTATTTTAACAAATACAAAATATAAATACTAGAAGTTAAGCAGAGATGCTCAAGTATCAGTAATACCAAGTAACTGGTAAGTTTTACTGCCCTAAAACATCAATAATTTAAATACTTTTTTTTAATGTTTATTTATTTTTGGGAGAGAAAGAGTGTGAGTTGGGGAGGGGGGTGGGCAGAGAGAGAGGGAGACACAGAATTCAAAGCAGGCTCCAGGCTCTATGCTGTCAGCACAAAGCCTGACACGGGGCTCGAACCCACGAACTGTGAGATCACGACCTGAGCCGAAGTTGGATGTTTAACCGACTAAGCCACCCAGGCGCCCCAACATCAGCAATTTAAAAACTATGTAACCTCTTATGTTTCTAATGTTTATACAAAGATGATTTACAATTTTTGCTATCAAGGATGCCTTACCATGCCAATGGCAAGAGATGAGAATCCTTTCTCTAATGCTCTTATTTTTTTTTTTTTAATCTCTGTATATCTTTCCGAAATATATAGTTTGCGTAAAGTGGTAAAACATTTTTTCCTTAAACTTTTGTTATGTTTTTGGAGTATATTAAGACAGGAATTTTATTTACATCTTGCTCTTATCTCCCATAGATATCTGTTATCGATTCTAGTTGGAAAAGTATAATAAATAGTTATATTATTTTCTTGTATTAAGGAAGCTACATAGTATAGTGGTTAAGAGTAATTACCCTGTAATCAGAAGAACATGGTTCATAACATTGACTGTTGGAGCTCAAGTTGTCTTTTTTGGTCATCCAACAAATATTTATCGAGGACCTACTATGTACCAGATAACTCTTCTGGATATTCAGAATAATAAAAGAAAACAAAATCTCTGCCCTAATAAGTTCTACATTATAGTAGAGGGATCTGGAGTGGGGAGAGAAAATTTTAAAAAGAAATAAGTAATTTGTGTAGTATATTAGGAGGTGATGAATACTATGAAGATAAAGCTGGAAAGGGTATAGGAAGAATCAGGTGAAGAAAGGTGTAATTTTAGAATAGGCTAAGAGGCGCATGGGTGGCTCAGTCAGTTGAGTGTCTGACCTTTGATTTTGGCTCAGGTCATGATCCCAGAGTCATGGGATTGAGCCCCATGTCAGGCTCTGCACTGCACGTGGAGATTATTTAAGATTCATTTTCTCTCTCTCCCTCTCCCTCCCTATGCCTCCCCATTCATGCACTCTTTCACTCTCTAAGAATAAAATAAAATGAAACAGAAACTTTTTTTTAATAAAAATAAAATAGGCTAAGTAGTGAAGAGGCTTCACTGAGTCTCAGACATTTAATCAGTGTCCTGAAGGAGGTCAAGGGAATGAGCATAAGACCATGTGAGGAAAGCATCGTTGGCTGTAAGCAAGATCTGCTTGTTTGAGGAACAGGAGGAAAGTGAGTGTAGCTGGAGTAGAATGGGCAGGAGAGGAGTAGTAACAGATGAAATAGAGAGATGGGGCCTTATAAACCTTGGTAAAAATCTTGGCTTTAACTCTGAGTAACCTTTTTTGCCCTGAGTAAATCATAAGAATGTTTAAAGCAGAGGGGTGACATGATCTGCTTTAATTTTGAAAGGATGACTCTGGCTGTTTGTGGGGATTAATTAGATTAGGGAAGGACAATGCTGGAAACAGACAGACCACTTAGGAAACTATTGAGGTGATCCAGGTGAGACGTGGCTAGTTGGGCGAAGGAGGTAGCAGTGGAGTTGGTGGAGAGCAGCTGGATTCTGGGTATGTTTTGAAGGTGGCACCATCAGGATTTGCTCACGGATTGGTTGAGGAAAGTGAGAGAAACAAAGGAAAAATAGCTCCAAAGATTTTAGCACCGGAAGCTAGAAGGGTGCAGTTATCATGTCCTGAGAATTGAGAAGAGCAAAGATGGAAAAGGAATGGGGTATCCAGTTGGGACATTTGAAGCTTGGGATATTAGTAGACATCCAAGTGGAGATGTTGAGTAGGTAGTTGGATATGAAAGTCTGGAGTTTATAGGCGAAGTATGAGCAAAAGACATCAATTTCATAGTTGTCAGCATATAGATGGAACTTTAAAGCCATAAAAGAAAGACCGAGAAAGAGCAACCCGAAAGTTAGAAATAAATGCCAAAGACTGTGGTGTGTTGCAAGCCAAGTGAGGACAGAGCTTCAGGGAATCAAGAATGACCAGGTGTCAGTTACTGCTAAGTAAAGGAAGATGAGGACTGAGAATTGACCGTGGATTTATCTATGTAGAGGTCACTATTAGTCTTAATGAAAATAATTGAGTAAATTGAAAGAGGCAGTATCTGGAGAAGGAAGGAGGAGCAAAGGGTGTTAGTTTTGTTGTGTTTAAGGTAGAAAAAAACTGTTTTTTTTAAACTGATAGAAATTGTTCAGTAGAAAAGAAAGAAATCTCCCTATCAGGGGAAGAGAGGAGGCATTTCCTGGATCAATGTCCTTGACTAGGCAAGAAAAGGTGGGAGCTAGTATACAAATGGCAGGAGATGGTGAAGTGTAAGGGTCCAGATGCTGGTGTGGGAGTGGAAGCTTCTGGAAGTTTTCTTCATCACTTGTTTCCCTAGTACTCAAAGTGGGAATAAGAAAGGAAGAAGGGTTAGAGAGTTGAGCAGAGAGAGGAAGATCTTTAAAAAGCACCTGGGCTAGAGAAGGATATTCTTAGATGATTTCTAAAAACAATCTCTTTGAAGAAAAATGATCTAAAATAGAATTATTTTAAATTATGGGTCTCATTTCCAGTTGAAATTATTGTATTGACTAATATGCAAAGTGAATTTTATTAGTATATTTTGATACATGTTAAATCACTGTCTACACTGTATTACTTACTGTACACTAACTCAAAAACTTATTGAATGATTTTGTACATTAGCATTAGTATTTGTGCAAAGAATAGTCATGGTTATTGAATTCAGTATCATCTTATGTGGTTTTTTGTTTTTTTTTTTATATTGTTCTACCTTTATTTGTTCAGGGCTCTGTGTGACACCCCAGGTGTGGATCCAAACCTCATTTCTAGAATTTGGGTCTATAATCACTACAGATGGATTATATGGAAACTGGCAGCTATGGAATTTGCCTTTCCTAAGGAATTTGCTAATAGATGCCTAAGCCCAGAAAGGGTGTTGCTTCAACTAAAATACAGGCAAGTATAATGCATTATGTTACCCAATCACATACTGTGATCAGGTTCAGACTTCTGTGCAGTCCGTGACTTCTAGGTCATAGAGGTACATGATCGCTTGTCAGTGACAGTCGCCATCCCACACTGCTGTTCTCACTTGTACACGGTAGTTCTCTTGTCACGCTCCCGTCCCCTTAGGAGAAACACACATTCATGCATCTCCCTTCCCTCTTCCCCCACCCTTCCCCCTTAAACTCTTGGCATATGAAAAGAATATGAATTACTAATTTGATCCTTTATTTGGGGATTGCTAATAAAGCATTTTTGCATTTGGGGCATTTTAATATTTAATTCATATTTTAACAGTATAAAACTTACTGTATTGCTGGCTGTCAAATTTTAAATTCTGTCTCAATAGTTCTTCAGTTAAGATACTTAATTTTTATTCTCCATTATTCGGTGACTTTTTAAAAATAAAAATCTAGGGGCGCCTGGGTGGCGCAGTCGGTTAAGCGTCCGACTTCAGCCAGGTCACGATCTCGCGGTCCGTGAGTTCGAGCCCCGCGTCAGGCTCTGGGCTGATGGCTCGGAGCCTGGAGCCTGTTTCCGATTCTGTGTCTCCCTCTCTCTCTGCCCCTCCCCCGTTCATGCTCTGTCTCTGTCTGTCCCAAAAATAAATAAAAACGTTGAAGAAAAAATAAAAAAATTAAAAAAAATAAAAAAAATAAAAAAATAAAAATCTAGACTCAAAATTCCTAAAATATTCATTTTTACTTTTATTTTTAGATACGATATGGAAATTGATAGAAGCAAAAGATCAGCTATAAAAAAGATCATGGAAAGGGATGATACCGCTGCAAAAACACTTGTTCTCTGCATTTCTGAAACAATTTCATCAAGCACAGATCTATCTGAAACTTCCGGCAGTAAAACTAGTGGTGTGGGCACCAAAAATGTGGGCATTGTTGAGCTTACAGATGGATGGTATGCCATTAAGGCCCAGCTAGATCCTCCCCTCTTAGCTCTCGTGAAGAAGGGCAGACTGACCGTGGGTCATAAGATCATTATTCATGGAGCAGAACTGGCGGGCTCCCCCGATGCCTGCACACCACTTGAAGCCCCAGAATCTCTCATGTTAAAGGTAAATTAAATTAATGCACACTCTTCGTAAAAATCAGTAACTGATTCAGTTACATTCTAGGGAGGTTTTACATTCTAAATTTTAAAATTATGCCTGTTAAAGATGCTCCATTTCTTGAAAATGTACTGGTAATCTTAATATAAGTGGCAAATTTCTGAGACTGTTAAATTTTTTTGTGCTGTTTTTGGGAAATCCAGAGATATTTATCAAGCTAAAATAATGCAGGAGCAAATATGTACCTATGTACAAATATGTACCAGATTTGATTTTGTGCTATGGGTACCTATAGCCCTTGGTGCCGTCTTGTTCTCATAGTACCGCTCTGCTTCCACCCTGATTACTCCATTAGACCTATATCCCAATGTGATTAGAGAATTTGGTTTCAGTGATTCTTAAATATATAATAATAAAATGTACGCTTCTGGAGCACCGGGTTGGCTCAGTCAGTTAAGCATCCGACTCTTGGTTTCCGCTCAAGTCACGATCTCACAGTTTGTGGCTTTGAGACCCACATTGGGCTCTGTGCTCACAACTTGGAGCCTGTTTCGGATTCTGTCTCTCCCTCTCTCTCTCTCTGCCCCTCCCCTGCACACACTCACTCTCACTCTCTCTCAAAATAAGTAAACTTAAAAAAAAAAAACATAAACCATATCTTTCATCTCCATGTAAACTTTAGCCTACACAATAGGACTTTGTCATATTGAATAGTCTACAATACTGATATGAGAAATTACTAATATTGCACAGATTCACTTATGAGATAATCTTATAAATAGTTTACTTCTGTTGTATTCTGGAAGTCATTTTATAAGTGACTTAAACATTTTTAAGGTAAAGAGATACTTTGTCATTGTGTTGCTTTTAGAAATCAAGCTGAAACAGGCTTCTGTTGTTTAGGATATCAAAGTTGCAGTGGCTTTCAGTGTTTTGTTTATATCAAATCAGTGCATGTGCATAATTTCAAAACTCATATAACATAAGGCTTATGACCACCACCACCACCCCCCCCCCCACGAAGCAGTCATTGATGCCATCCTGCCTAACCTCCATTCAGTGCTCCCCAAAGGCAATGACTTTGAATCCCTTTGGCACTTTGTTTTCTTTATATTGTGATGTCGTCTTTTCTCCTTCTGTTTAGACATTAACTATTAGCTTCCTGCTCTGAGGTTGAGGAGTGAAGTCTCTATTCACTGTTTATAATGACTGAAAAATATTTTTGCAGCTCAGCATGTAATATACTAACTACATTTTCTATACAACCTACTGCTTTCCTGGAGTTAACTGTCTTGCTGTTGTGTGTGCATGTGTGTATTTTTAATTTTGTGTCCTTATCACCAACTCATGCCCATACAAGAGACATAATTAAAAACCATATCAGTCTGTTACAATACCTTTATCAATTCCATTTCTTTTTCTTGGAGACCTCTGGGACCTCTTTACACTCTTTCATTTTGAAGTGGTTATCTTCTATGTATGCTGACCTGTTACCATCCTGGAAATTATTTTTACCTCTTTCTGTGTTGGAAGCCCTGTTTTCTGGATATCACATCTATATGGATTTATTCTCTAGCTCTGAGGGCACGTAACCAACCCCCACAGACTTCTTCACAGAGGGAGCATGTAGCTTTTTCTTTGATCTTATTGTAAGATGACTGAATATAGAATTTGAATTGGAAATAGCTTCTTCAGAATTTTGAAGACATTTTCTCTATTATCTTCTTGCTTCTGGTATAGTTTCTGCTCAGTTCTGTGCTATTCTTACTCTCAGTCCTTCACTATATTATCTGTTTCTAAGATCTGTTTGAAGATCATTTGTCTGCAGTATCTGGAAATTTCACAGTAAGGTACTTTGGTATTGGCCTCTCTTTTAAAATCATCATTTGGGTACAATCATTGAGTTCTAGGAAATTTTCTTGAAGTAGTTCTTTGATAATTTCTTCCTCCTCCATTTTTTCCTTACCAATTTTCCTGAACTAATATTTGGGCAGTAGGCCTCTCTGATTGGTCTTCTGATTTTTCTCATCTTTTCTCCTATATTCTATTTTATTGTCTTTGTTCCTCCTACTTTCTAGTTCTAATTTTCTAATCCCTAAAGTGAATTTGTGCCTATTGGCATAATTTTCCATTTTCAAGAGCCCTTCATTATTCCCTGAATGTTTCGTTTTTTTATTACATCCCATTCTTGTTTCATAGATCCAACATCTTCTCATGTTTCTCAAGCTATTAATATTGTGTTTTATCTTAGTTTTTTCTGCTCACTGCATTTTTTTCCCCTATAATGTCTCTTTTTTGTTTGTTTGGGTCTCATGTTGGAGAATTCCTTCAACTGGTAATTGTTAGCTGTTCTTTCCTCTTCAAGAGTGGGACACTAATGAGCTGATCAGAAGCTCTGTGTGAGGTGGGCTTTGTCAACTTGTAACGTGATAAGACAGGGCTTGTGTTTTCATTAGGAGACCCTCAAATATCAGTCACTGGTCTGAGAGCTGAACAGAATAAGAAAACCAATAGACTCATTTTCAGCATAAGGATTTTCATTGCATTTTTTTGTTTTCAGTATAGAATCTCACCCTCACCCCAGCTGTCTCTGCCTTGTGTTCCAGAGCCCAGGATATGTATAATTCAGCTTGTCAAGAAAGTAAATTGTCCTGGGTTCTTGGTGTGAGAGAAGGACAGTCACCGGGCTGCTCGGGTTAGGAAATGAAATCTGAGGTCTTAACTATCTTTATACAAAATCTCAACCATTCTTTCTGTTTTCGGCTGCACCTCACGCTCCTTCCTCCAGAGGTACCTGTTGCCTCCAAATTCTAAGTGATTTCCCTAAATTATTTTCTTCCATATTGGCTCCATACAAGTTTGCCAGCTGAGTAATGTTGGGCAGGTTATACTTCAGTTTTGTCATCTGTAAAATGGGAATAAGAATGAAGCAGGAGTATCGAATGGGAGTAAGGATTGTTGTAAGGATTAACTGTTAATAGACATAAGGTACTTAACACTATCCAGGCACCATGATAAGTGTTTTATGAATGTTTGCTATTTTTATTAACATTTCTCGGGCTGCTTCGTTACTTACCACCAGGTGTCCAGTAGGCTTTTAGCTTCCAAAATTTTGCCAGTGTTTCATCCATTGTCCTCCTGTCTCCAGTTCTCTTTATCCTTGTAGGATTTTTGAGGGAACCTAGGTAAATAAGTACATTTTAATCCATCATGTTTAATTTGGAGTCTCTTTTATTAATTTTCTAATACTAATATTTAGATTAAGACTATAACAGCATAAACAATTTTTTGAGAGACTATATTTTGAAAGCGTTTTCACTTTTGTATAATTTTTGTACTGTCTTTTCTTCATGGGACTTTTAAAAGTGAATATGTTTGAATGAATGGAAGAATTAATGAAAATGTTATAAAATCTGAAATAGAGTTGGATATAAACTTAGAAGTTGATTTGTCCATTAATTTGTCCAGATATCTGCGAATAGTACTCGGCCTGCTTGCTGGTATGCCAAACTTGGATTCTTTCCTGATCCTAGACCTTTCCCTCTCCCCTTGTCATCACTTTTTAGTGATGGAGGAAACGTTGGTTGTGTTGATGTAGTTATTCAAAGAACATACCCCATACAGGTATGGTACATTTTTGACGTGCACTATGTATTTCTTTTTGGGGGGACAATTAATTTGAATGATCCCTTCCTACCATGTACTTTTGTTTCACACATCATTACAGTGGATGGAGAAGACTCCATCTGGATTATGCATATTTCGCAATGAAAGAGAGGAAGAAAGGGAGGCGACAAAATATGCAGAGGCCCAACAAAAGAAACTAGAAGTCTTATTCAATAAAATTCAAGCAGAATTTGAAAAGCATGACGGTAAGATGGGTTGTATACTATAAGTTGTTTTAAATAGGACAAGTTTTGTCTTTTAATTAGACGTTTTAGAGACTTCTCTGATTTAACTTTTGCAATTGGGTGAATTGTCTTTGAGTAATAGACTTCTTTTTCCTATTCTAGATCTGACTTTTTAAGTTTTTTAAAAAAATACTACATAGGGGCACCTGGGTGGTTCAGTCAGTTAAGCGTCCAACTCTTGGTTTTGGCTCAGGTCATGATCTCACAGTTTGTGGCTTCAAACCCCGTGAGGGGCTCTACGCTGACACCATGGACCTTGCTTGGGATTCTCTCTCTCCCTCTCTGTCTGCCCCTCCCCTGCATGCTTGTGTGTGTGTACACTCTCTCAAATAATAAATAAATAAACTTAAAAAATAAAAATAAAAGTATTACCTAGATATACAGATAAACATTGAACTGACCCCAAATTATCACCTCATTATTCAACACACTGAGCTTTTAGATACTTGTAATTGTCTTAGACAATAAAACATTATATAACCACAGCCCTTTTCAGAAGCCTTGTTTTTGTTACAAAAAAAATTTTTAACGTTTATTTATTTTTGAGAAGCAGAGAGAGATAGAGCATGAGCAGGGGAGGGATAGAGAGAGGGAGACACAGAATCTGAAGCAGACTCCAGGCTCTGAGCTGTCAGCACAGAGCCTGACACAGAGCTTGAACCCACAAACCGTGAGATCATGACCTGAGCCGAAGTCAGAAGCTTAACTGACTGGGCCACCCAGGCGCCCCTCACTTTTCAGTAGTCTTAAGTAAACTTCCTCTTAAGCTTCAGTACCAAAATATTTATAGTGCCCCTTTTTTGGCCCTAGAGAAACAATAGCAACAAGGGAAGAAACTGCCAAATTCTTTTACCTCAGACAAATACTGTATGGTACCGCTTATATGTGGAATATAACAAAGTCAGACTTACAAAACTATAGTAAAATGGTGGTTACCAGGGAATGAGGGGGTAGGAGGGTAAAACTGATGGTGTTTAAGGATCAAACTTAACAATGAGCAGTAAATAAGCTGTGGTGATCCAATGCACAGTGTAATGAATACAGACAATATTGTACTACTGTGCTGTGGTAAATATCAATACAATGGCAATCATATTAACTATATAATTACATCAAAACAACACATAAGCCTTAAATTTACACATTGTTATATGTCATATATATTGAATACACAAGAAAGATAAACACTCAAAAAACAGTTATTTTCCCTGAGCTATTCATCATTTTCTTTCTTCATTGTCCTTATCTACTTTATAGAACTTTTGCATTTTTGTTGTTGTGGTTGTTGGTTGTCATGTTATTACATCTGGAGCTAGATCTTGTTTCCCTAGCATCAATTTTAATATATCATAGTATTTTTTACATAAAGGACATGATGATTTGGTTTTTTCTCTATTTTTATGGCTGAAAATTTTATGTTCTGCATTTTTTCATGATTTTCAACTTCATTTTCTATATAAATCTGTGGAGAAGTTGAACTGTTCATTTTTGATTCACCAGCTCATGCTGTTTTCATGATTAAATGAGTCATGAAATCATTTACTTAATTTACAAATTTGACTCTAAACTCTCTGTGTGACAATTTTTTAAACCAGGCATGAGTACACTAGTTTCACATTTTCCTAGAAAACTTGCGGCAGATAAATTGTGTTTTGCTTTTTAGCCTCCCTTCTTTGGGTACTTTTTGCTTATTTCTCCAGTTTTCAGTGTTCTTAAAAATTTGTGGGTCAGCTAATTAGTGATGCTTTATTCCTAGAAAATATAACGAAACGATGTGTACCATTACATGCATTAACAAGACAGCAAGTCTGTGCTCTGCAAGATGGTGCAGAGCTTTATGAAGCAGTGAAGAACGCACCAGACCCGGCTTCCCTTGAGGTGAGAGAGTAAGAGGGCACACAGCGAGTCTTAACCTTAATCCTTGAAGGTGGGAAGCTGCTGTTGGTCTTCTGGCCATTACAGGAGTGCTGTATTGAATTGGTGTTTCTCAGAGATGATGTGTGCATCTCTGGAGTGCTCAGTGATGTGCCAAACCAGTGCATTTCAGTTCTATACCAAATGGAGGACAGAGGGATTAAATAATTTTTTTTAACGTCTATTTATTTTTGAGAGTGGCGGAGGAGGGATAGAGAGAGGGAGACACGGGATGTGAAGCAGGCTCCAGGCTCTGAGCTGTCAGCACAGAGCCCGACGTGGGGCTCGAACTCACGAACTGTGAGGTCATGACCTGAGCTGAAGTCGAACGCTTCACCAACTGAGCCACCCAAGCACCCTTTAAATAATTTTATGTATTAAATAAACATGGCTTCAAATACAGGCAAAACTTGTTTACTTTTCAGATAAAACAAGTATCTTCAAAGCAGTGTCTCAGTTGCCATGTTCTCACCTGCTTCTCAGATCCTACCTAGAGTTTATTTGATAATCCTCCAAGAATATTTTGGTGGAAAAGTGTCAGAAGCACTAAATTGTGTTAGATTCACGGCTATGCCATTTATTAGACAACTGGGCATAAAATAGCTATAAAATGGGCATAAAATAAGTTGGGGATCAAATTAGATAATAAATGCAAAAATGTAATGTTATAAAGTTCCATTATCAATGTTAGTTACTATTATCAGAACATCATTTATTAAGGTAAGCTGCCTCCTAAGTTTTTAGACACCTGTATCTAGTTAATGCAAATTCTGGGATTAGTTGGCTAGGTAGGAGGGGAAGTTTTAAGAAAACTGTTGTTTATTGACTAATCTCGTTTATTTGATGGCAATAAATCTGGTTGATAGCCTTAACTTTCTTAACTAGTAGGACTACGAAATAAACAGCCCTCCGTTAGGAGAGAAGTGCTCTTCTGAATAGAATTCCTTCATATTACCAAATGTTACAACTGAGATTCACCCTGTGAGGAGTGTCAAGGGAAAAATCTGTGAGTGGCTTGATCACTAGGTCCTAGGAGTATATGATTCTGGAGCTTTCACTTAGATAAAGTTGTTAATGCAATTCTTGGAGGGAAAGATAGCCATCCATTTCCAAGAGACCTCGTCAAAAGGGTTTGTTTTCAGTGACAGTATTGAGTGTTGGAAGACTTTGGAATCACAGTTTGGTTTTTTTAATCGTGTTTAAACACTCTTCATATTTAGAAAGACCTTTTCAGGGCACAGAGATTCCGTAGTTTCCCTTCCCACTGTGGATATTAACACGTGTGAGGCAGCAGCTATCTAGTGTGCTCTGTGTTGGGATTCTATTTCCTGTTTCATTTGATTTTATTTTTTGTTCATTCATTTTTGTTATACTGAGTAAGCATCCGAAGAGATACAGACAGCAATGTGCTAAAATGACTGGGAGAGAAGTGTGGAGGCAGAGAGAAGTGCTTGTAGCACATGTCTGTTTTCAGTCGTATCTGCTATTCCAGAGAGTTAATAAAATTGTACTGCAGCGGGGTAAGAATGGGAGCTCTTGAACTGCCTCTCCCTGTATGCCCTGCAAGTGATTCATTCTCTCTGCATCAGTTTCATCATCCATAACATGCAAACAATACAGTGCCTACCTCCACGGGGTTACTGTAAGGATTAAATGAATTAATACATTTATCACACACAGATCCATTCCTCAAATATAGGGAGCATTCAGATGTCAGCCATTTGTAATGTTGATGACAGTTATGATTATTACGGTACATTTATAAGTAGGGGGTTATTTTGGCCCTGGGGAAATTTGTCACAAAGATAGGTGAACAGTCTAAGGCACCTGAAAATATTTGTTATGTGATAAGCTAAGTACATTAATCTCAATTTTTATATTGTCGTATTATTAAAGTGAACTCAGTTCTGTCGTATTTTATCCCCATTTAAAGAGATTCATGGGTCGCCTGGGTGGCTCAGTCGGTTAAGCATCCAACTTCAGCTCAGGTCATGATCTCACACGGTCCGTGAGTTCGAATCCCGCATCGGGCTCTGTGCTGACAGCTCAGAGCCTAGGGCCTGCTTCGAACTCTGTGTGTGTGTGTGTGTGTGTGTGTGTGTGTGTGTGTGTGTGTGTGTATCTCTCTCTCTCTCTCTCTCTCTCTCTCTCTCTCTCTTTGTTCCTCTCCCCCACTCACGCTCTGCCTCTCTCCCCCTCAAAAATAAATAAACATTACAAAATAAATAAAGAGGTTCATTTACAGTGGATGAGGTTTTTTTGTTTTGTTTGCCTTTTATTCTAATAAAATTTGCCTTAATAAATTAAATGATCATAGGCTTATTTCAGTGAAGAGCAGATAAGAGCTTTGAATAATCACAGACAGATGTTGAATGATAAGAAGCAAGCACAGATCCAGCTGGAATTCAGGAAGGCTATGGAATCTGCTGAGCAAGGAGAACAAATGTTACCAAGGGATGTTACAACTGTGTGGAAGATGCGTATCATAAGCTATGGGAAAAAAGAAAAAGATTCAGGTCAGTATGTAAATTTTTTTAAGTTCAAGTACTATTTATTAACAAAATGACTTCAAGTGCTAAAGTATAAAGTCAACATGTATCAAAGGAGCAAAAGTGGGCTACCAGTGCCCACAAGATAATGATATAATCCTTGGATCTTTGTTGTTACCATATTTGTTTTATAAGAATGTTAATGATTATCAGTTCTTGTATTATGTCTTTTTCCTCTTTATCTAGTTACATTGAGTATCTGGCGTCCATCATCAGATTTATATTCCCTGTTAACAGAGGGAAAAAGATACAGAATCTATCATCTTGCAACGTCACAATCTAAAAGTAAATCTGAAAGAGCTCACATACAGCTCACAGCAACAAAGAAAACTCAGTATCAACAACTACCGGTACAAACTTTTCATTATAGTTTTTTAATTTTGATTAATGCATATTAGTTTAGAGAATCTACATACGCTGATTTTTTTTTTCTTGTAGGCTTCAGATGAACTCCTATTCCAAGTTTATCAGCCGAGGGAGCCCCTTTACTTTAACAAACTATTGGATCCAGACTTCCAGCCACCTTGTTCTGAGGTGGACTTAATAGGATTTGTAGTTTCTGTTGTGAAAAAAATAGGTAATCCACAGTGTATTTTTTTTAATTTCTTTTTTTTTTTCTTGTTATTTTTTTTAATGTACATCCAAGTTAGTTAGCATATAGTGCAACAATGATTTCAGGAGTAGATTCCTTAATTCCCCTTACCCGTTTAGCCCATCCCCCCTCCCACACCCCTTCCAGGAACCCTCTGTTTGTTCTCCATGTTTAAGTCTCCCTCCCTGTTTTTTTGTCCCCCTCCCTGTTTTTATATTATTTTTGCTTCCCTTCCATTGTGTTCATCTGTTCTGTGTCTTAAAGTCCTCATGTAAGTGCAGTCCTGTGATATTTGTCTCTCTCTGACTTCGCTTACTATAATACCCTCTATTCCATCACGTAGTTGTAAATGGCCAGATTTCATTCTTTTTGATTGCCAAGTAATACTCCAGTGTGTGTGTGTGTGTGTGTGTGTGTGTGTGTGTGTGTGTGTGTGTGTTTACCACATCTTCTTTATCCATTCATCCATCGATGGACATTTGGACTCTTTCCACACTTTGGCTATTGTCGATAGTGCTGCTATAAACATGGGGGTGCATGCGCCCCTTCAAAACAGCACACCTGTATCCCTTGGATAAATGTCTAGTAGTGCAATTGCTGGGTTGTAGGGTAGTTCTATTTTTAATTTTTTGAGGAACCTCCATACTGTTTTCCAGAGTGGTTGCACCAGTTTGCATTCCCACCAGCAGTGCAAAAGAGATGCTCTTTCTCCCCATCCTCACCAACATCTGTTGTTACCTGAGTTGTTAATGTTTGCCACTTACAGGTGTGAGGTGGTATCTTATTGTGGTTTTGATTTCTATTTCCCTGATGAGGAGTGAAGTTGAGCATTTCTTCATGTGCTGGTTGGCCATCTAGATGTCTTCTTTGGAGAGGTGTCTATTCATGTCTTTTGCCCATTTCTTCACTAGATTATTTGTTTATTGGGTGTTGAGTTTGGTAAGTTCTTTATAGATGTTGGATACTAGCCCTTTATCTGATATGTCGTTTACAAATATCTTCTCCCATTCTGTCGGCTGCCTTTTAGTTTTGCTGATTGTTTCCTTTGCTCCACGGTGTATTTGTAATTGTAGCTTTTTATGAATGCTTTTGGAAAATGTTATCTTTTAAAATTTGTCTTCCTTAAGATTAATTGGAGTTACAAATCAGCAAATTTAGTGACTAGCGATTTGAAAGTAGGCCTGTGTTAACCTCAATTCTTCATGAACAGCAATTCTACAGTATTACAGGGAAAGAACCTACATCCTATTCTGTGCTATTTAATTTTAAAGAAGTTGCTAGGAATGTTTTGTAGCATTTGAATGGTTATTGGGTAAATAATTATAACTTCCCTCTATAGTTTATTGAGCACTCAAACCTCCACCTCCCGCTTCTCTGCAGTATCCCTCATATCCCAAATAATGTCTCTTGTTCTAAAGCCAACTTTGTTTATTTAGTGTGGCCGCTCCAACTTTTGTATGGTTAGTACTTGTTTGTATGGTACATCTTTTCCCACCTGGTATTTTTAACCTGTCAACATCTTTATATTTAAATTGGGTTTCTGGAAGACAGCCCAGTTGGATCTTGCTTTCTTATCCAGTGTGAGGGTCTCTGGTCTTTTAACTGGTTTGTTTAATCTGATCAACTTTAATGTGACTATTAGCATGGTTGGATTAAAATGTACCTACCACCTTGCTAGCTAGCTATTTTCCCTGTGTCCCATTAGTTCCCTGTGTTGGAAGGTTATTCTCTGTGATGTTCCTACGCATTTTGTAGCAGCCATTGTCTCAGACTCTCACTTCAAGAATGCTTATATAGCAAAAAAATCTTGGAAGGATGGAGATCGTGTCTGCCTCCAACACAGAGGGCACATTTATTTCCCAACCAGGGAATCTGGTCTCTTTTTCTGTGTGTTTGATTTTTTTTTTTCTTGTTTATTGTTGTTGTTATTGTCGTTGTTTAAATTCCATGGGTGAGATTCTGATTGTATTTTGAAGGAGAGGGACAGTGTGAAGTAAAGAGAGGAGTCAAGGAGTTCAGTGCCAAGGTGTTTGGTCTGAGCACGTGAGAAGAGAGAGCTGTCATTTACTGAGAGGGAAAGAGAACAAGAAAAAGAGATGTGTGTGGGAAGGGTGAAGAGCTCAGTTTGGTCAGTTAAGTTTTAGATGCTTGGTCTAAACAGAAATTTCTAGCTGACAGTTGGGTATGCAGGAGTCTGGGGAAGATATAAACTGGGACATCATCAACGTACAGGTGCCGTTTAAAGCTGTGAGACTGGATGAGGTCAGTGGGTGTGGGAGTAGCTAGAGAGGTGGCTCGGACACTCTGACGTGTAGAAGCAGGAAGATGTAAAGGAACCAGTAAAAGAAACCAGGGGAGCAGCCTGAGGGGTGGGAGGAATACTTAGGGAGTGAGCTGCGCTGAGAGCCCAGAGGGAAGAGTTCCAGAGAGAGGGGACTGATTCGATCTCGGATGGCATTTGATAGCTGAGACAGGGAGGCGAGGGCCAGGAAGGGGCTGCTGGCTTGAGCCCCAGGAGGAGCCAGTCTGATGGTAAGGTGGGCAGGGGAGTGGAAGGAGAGGCACGCGCACAGTGGACACAGGCACTACAAGGTCACGCTTCAAGCACCGAAGGGAAACGGAGCGCTCACAAGAAGGAGAATTGGGATCAAGAGAATGTCTGTGTTTTCCAGTGCAAGTGCTACTAGCATCCCGATGAGATCGTGTAGACTGACTAGAAAGGTCCAATAACGGGGGTGAATGTTTTTAGAGGTGGGGAGCAGCAGCGAGCCAAGAGCAGGGGAGACAACTACCCCAGCCTGACGTCCTGTAGCACAAGAGGTCTGCAGGGGGCAGCAGTGGCCTCGGAGGAGGAGAGCCAGGTCTCAGTTACAGCAGGCCGGTAAAGACAGCACTTAAGGAATGGTTGAGGGTAGTGAGGACTTGTCCAGTGAAGGTGTTCCAGGCGACAGGGAGAGGTAGGAGACGGTGCGAAAGGAGGTAGTGTATGAAACTTTCCGGAGATGGGAAATACGGCAGGACCCGGGAGCCTGGCTGCTTGTGGAGACTTACCTGAGATCACTTCTCATGGCCCCAGGGCAGATAGCAGTGAGGAGGTGAGGTGCACGGGAGGAAAACGTGTGGAGACCTGCCAGGACCCAGTGGTTCTTGACTTTCTACCGTGTCCAAGACCATTTTTCCCCCTCTTAGTTACTGAGTAATGGCTGCGAACTTGAGTTTCTTTCCACTATATATTGCCCATCTCTGGGAGATACTAGCTCTGTTCTTCATCATTTTTCCTGGTTCCATGAGTCCCCTGTGATTAATTTGCTTTGCTGCCATAACTAAGTACCACAAACTGGGGGAGCGTAAACAACCAAAATTTACTGTCTCAGTTCTGCAGACCAGAAGTCCGAAAGCAAGGTGTTGGCAGAGTTGGTTCCTTCTGAGGCTGTGAGGGAGACGTGTTCAGCGCCTTGCTCCCCGCACCCGCTGGTTTGCTGGCAATCTTTACTGCTCCGTGGCTTATAGGTGCACCACCACGATCTCTGCCTTCATCTTCACGTGACTTTCTCTCTGTGTGCGTGTCTGTGTCCAAACTTCCCCTTTGTATAAGGACATTGATCATCACGACTGCATCTTAACTTGATTACGTCTGCAAAGACCTTGTTTCCAAATAAGGTCACGCTCACAGGTACTGGGGGTCAGGACTTCAACATCTTGAGTGGGGGACACAGTTCAACCCACCAACACCCTGGAATGTTCACTTCTGTCAGTCCTGGTCGTCTGCTTTTCCCCTGCAGCCATGTTCATTATTTGCGATCAGAAGAGGAAAAAGGTAAGATGCCCATTCCATTTGCTTTTCTTCAGGTTTACAGGTAATAGAATTCTCAAATTTTCACCAGTTTGGGGAGGGAGATTAGAAGCTGAGCCCTTCTGTGCCTGGCCTATCCACACTCTCGTTTCTTTCTTTCATCACCAGTTTTTAAATTTTACATCAGAATATTCCTCATTTGGGTTTTTAGTGAACATTTCTTTTTTTTTTTTTTTATTTAGTTTGATGTTAAATATTAGAGGAAAAAATTCTCTTCGAACGTTTCGAAGTGCCACCTTAAACCCAAAGTAGTACTTATCTAACACTCAAATCTACTGATGATGGTTCCTGGCTTAAAATCGTCAGTGGCTCCTGTCCCTTAGAAAATGAAACCCACACTCCTTCATAGGCCTGAAAAACTCTTCAGCTGCCTCAAACCACCACCCCACACACCTCGGCTAAACTGTGCCACTTCATGTGCCTGATGCATTATATATAACATTTAACACTTTCAACCTTTAAAAAATACACCTTACTAACAATGCCCTTTGTCCTCCTGTCTAAAGGAGTTGGAGAACCGTTGTCATTCGCTATTCAGCCCAGCTGAATAACGTTCCTCCCCAGCTGGGGGCTTATGCCAGCTTAGATCTTCCCTCCTCAGTTTCTGCAGCGTTTAGTGCGTTGGGTTGCTTCAGCATCCGTCACGTGGCCCATGATCTTGTGTCCACGTTTCTGAGCCTCCTCCCCACCAATGATACTGTGATCTCTTCAAGGACAGGGACTCAGTTTTAGTTTCTTTCTGTCCCCACTTCTAACAAAATGGGGCGGGGGGAGTGGGTAATTGTTGAAAACTTCACATATATACATAAAGTGCTCGTAGTAATGCTGTTCATTTGCTGTTATCATCCCTCTGTACAGATGGGGAGACCGGAGCTCAGAGATGTTAAATAACCTGCCCAAGGTCACAATTATATAAACGATTGGAACCCATACTTTCAGGCTCTAATGCCTATGTGTTCTTCTTCTGCTTCAGCTAACAAAGCCAAACCAAATCCAACCATCTGAGAGTTGGGCTTGAAGTAGGGACTACTGTGTGTTCAATCTGTTGTGTTACTATATTACAAACACTGTGGCATCCGATGAATTAATTAAACGAGATCACTTCTTAGGTCAGTTTCCCAGGAAACAGACTGAGATTTTCATGCAGATGTATTGGAAAGTGCACTCAGGAGCAGCACCTGTGGGGAAGCAGCAGCTGCCTCTGGGCAGAGAGGGGAGCTGCGGGGTGGGGGGGGGGGGGGGGCGTGGGGGGCGCTCAGGGAGCCGTGCAGCGCTTGGCAGAGGGGGAAGCCATGCAGTGCCATCGCTGCAGTCCCGGTCTGGTGGGGATTCTGCAGCTGGCGTGTCTCTTGGCGAGAATTTGTGAAGTGGCCTCACATACTGCTGTGTGCTTTAGCCTTTCAGTGAAACTTTCGAAAAAGAATCTAAAGGGAACAGTGGATTCTGCATGAGTTCAGAACAATCCCAGACTGCAAACCTGCAGAATAATCTCCCTCTTATCCTTTTATTTTCTTGATTTTTTCAGTGCCAACATTCTAAAAGTGTTACTTGAAAAAAATTCTTCCAGTTGTTACCATTTGTACGAGATGTGTGGTAATTACAGAAGATTTTCTATTTTTTTTCAGTGTGTATAATTTGATCTAGGTATGAAACCTGTACTGAGGAAAAAATGAAATGAGGGAGCTATCCTGGAAGCTTATTTTCATATTTTGCATTTTCTAAATGTTTTTCAGTAAACAAGTATTGCTTTTAAAATTGGGGGGAAAACATAGTTTAAAGAAGCACATTTGAGAGAAGGGCTGTAATCATTTTGAATATAATTAGAGGCAAATTCCCAAATTAGAAAATTGAACATACTTGGGAAACATAATTTCTCTAAAAGCAGTATTTAATATTTAGGATTACAATCCATTAAATGAATCTACTTATAAAATTGAAAACAGTGAAAGGAATAACCATCATTTGCAACAGGATAAACAAATCATTATCTGAGAATGGCAATTCTTTGGGTTCCTATCATTTATAAGGGAAACATAATTCTTAAAGTAACAGAGATAAGAAATTCTAAATCATTAGATTAAATGGTGAGTGCCTCAGTCCTGTCTCTTCCCATTTTTGGCATTGAAACTTTTTCACTTTTTATTTTGAATAATTTCAGGCCTTCAGAAAAGTTGCAAAACTAATGCAGACTTTACAATTATCCCTCCCCCAGCTTCCCCTAATGTCAGCATTTTGTGTGACCATGGTACCATTATTAGAATCAGGAAGTTAACATTGGCATAATATTATTACCTGCAGTGTAGATTTATGCTGTTTTACTTCTTCTGTTCCAGGATCCCACTTTCATGTAATCATCATTTCTCCCGAGTCTCCTCTCGTCTTTAACAGTTCCCCAGTCTTCTCTTGGTTATTTTTTTTTTTTATGTTTATTTACTTTTGACAGAGAGAGAGAGAGCATGAGTGGGGGAGGGGTAGAGAGAGGGGGAGACACAGAATCCGAAACAGGCTCCGGGCTCCGAGCTGTCAGCACAGAGCCCGACGCGGGGCTCGAGCTCACGGACCGCGAGATCATGACCTGAGCCGAAGTCAGACGGTCAACCGACTGAGCCACCAGGTGCCCCTCCCCAGTCTTCTCCCGTTTTTCCCAATCTTGACTCTCTTGAATAGACTGATCATGTTGTAGCATTTTCCTCAACTTGGGTTTGTCTGATGTTTTCTCATGATTGGAATAAGGTTATACATGTTTGGCAAAAGTGCCACAGAAACAGTGTTGTGTCTGTCTGCCTCCCCATCAAGGGTTTAACGATGCTGATATTACTTGTTACTGGGAGCGGCAGCCTTGAGGTCTGCAACCTTAACCTTAAAGGAGATTCCTTGAGACTATGCAAGTCCAATTTCACCTCAAACTTTCACCAATTAATTTTAGCATCTATCAGCTGATTTTGTTTGCAGCAGTTTTTACTGTAGTGTTTGCCTAATGATTTCTTTTTTTTTTTCTTCTTTCATTCTCCATTTATTGGAGCTCTACTATAAGGAAGAGCTGCCCCTTTTCCCCAAATTTACTTTCTTATTTGATTTATATCAGTATGGACGAATGAATATGTATTTTAGTCTGTGGGTTACAATTCAATACCTGCATTATTTTGTTGTTTAGATTGTTTCCGTTTGGGCCACTAGGAGTTTTTTCAGGTTGACTCCTGTAATTTTGGGAGCACCTCTTTTCGGCATTACAAGATGTTCCAGGTTCATCTTATATGTTCCTTGCCCCAATCAAGTTGAACCAACTACTTCTCAAAGAAACCCTGGATCACTTTTTTTTTTCTTTCTTTCTTTTTTTTTTTTTTTTTTTTTTGAGAAAACTGTGTTTATAGCCATGACCTGATGGCTAGGTACACTCATTACTGCACAAGCATCATTGCTTCTAGGCCCTATCAGACAGAAGGAGCCAGGAAGTATGTGTGTATATTCTATTGTGGATTTCCCCCTCTGGTTGGGCTTGTTTGTTGGTGGGATAGGTGAAGCGTGTGTGAAACACTGTGGTTCTAAGAATCAGCTGCACAAAGACATACCAAGGGAAGCATCACTTTTCATTCCTTCCACCCCAGTGCTGTTTCTCCCCTGCTTTCTACCCACGTCCTGTCTCTGTAGTTTCTGCTTTATCCTTCCTGTATTTGTTCTCCACAAGTGGACAGATACATGTACAATTTCTTATATCAACTTCTTTCTTATATGAAGAGTAACAAACTTTAATTTTTGTGCGTGTGCGTGCTTTTCTTTTTTTACTTAACAGTATCAGTTCATAGCAAGCTATCTCATTCTTTATTTCTTTTTAATTCCTAGATATTCTATTTTTAGTGCAATTGTAAATGGGATTTTCTTAATTTCTCTTTCTGCTAGTTATTAGTAAATAGAAACACTATAGATTTCTGTGCATTAATTTTGTATCCTGAAACTTGAATGAATTCATGGATCAGTTCTAGTAGTTTTTTTGATGGAGTCCTTATGGTTTTCTATATAGTGTCATGTCATCTGCAAAGAGTGAAAGTTTAATTTCTTTCTTACCAATCTGGATCATTTTTTTTCTTTTTTGTCTAATTGCTGCAGCTAGGATATCTAGTACTGTGTTGAATAAAAATGGTGAGAGTGGACATCTTTGTCTTGTTCCTGATTTTAGCGGGAAAGCTCTCAGTTTTTTACCACTGAGTATGATGTTGGGTTTTTCATATGTTCCCTCTAACCCTGCTTTGTTGAGGATTCTCATCATGAATGGATGTTGTACTTTGTCAGATCCTTTCTCTGCTTCTGTTGAGATGATCATATGATTTTTTATCCTTTCTCTTCTTGATGTAATGTATTGTGGTGATTAATTTGCAAATATTGAACCACTCTTGTATCCTGGGAATGAAACCCCTTTGATTGTGGTGAATGGTTTTTTTAATGTATTGTTGGATTCAGTTTCCTAATGTTTTGTTGAGGATTTGTTCATCGGGCATATTGGCGTGTAGTTTGTTTTCAAGTGTCTATCTGGTTTTGGTATCAGGATAATGCTGTACTCATAGAGTGTATTTGGGGGTCTTCCTTCCTCTTCTGTTTTTTGAACTAGTTTGAGAAGAATAGGTATTCACTGTTACTTAAATGTTCACCTGTGAATTCACCTGTGAAGCCATCTGGTCCTGGGCTTTTGTTTATTGGGAATTGTTTGATTACTGATTCATTTTCATTGCTAGTAATCAGTCTGTTCAAATTTTCTGTTTCTTCCTGATTCAGTTTTGGGAGGTTACATGTTTCTAAGAATTTATGCATTTCTCCTAGATTGTCCAACTTGTTGGCATATACTTTTTCATAATGTGATCTTTGTATTTTTATTATTTCTCCTCCTTCATTTGTGATTTTGTTTGAGCCCTCTTTTCCTTGAGGAGTCTGGCTTTGGTCTGGTTTACCAATTTTGTTTATCTTTTCAAAGATCTAGCTTCTGGTTTCATTGATCTTTTTTTTTTTTTTTGTCTCATTTATTTCTGCTCTAATCTTTATAATTTCTTTCCTTCTACTAGCTTTGGATTTTGTTTGTTCTTTTTCTGTTTCCTTTGGGTGTAAGTTTAGGTTGTTTATTAGGGATTTTTCTTATTTCTTGAAGTAGGCCTGTATTGCTATAAACTTCCCTGTTAGAACAGCTTTTGCTTCTCCCCAAAGATCTTGGACCGTTTGTTTACAGAGCACTTCCTCATTCTTTTGTACAGCTGCATAGTACAAAATTGTATGAATGTGCCAGTGTTTGTCCCTACCACTCTCCTGTGCTTCAGTGAGTAACCTTGTACAGAGTGTTTTCATGAATCTTGTTCATATATATCTCACTATTATTGGAAGTACATCTTCAGAATTGAGTACTAAAAGTGGGTTGCTGGGTGGAAAGGTAAGTGTGTGTCATTTTGCTGGGTTCTACCAGTTTTTTCTCCAGAGGGTTGCACAAATTTGTATTCCCACCAGCAATGTATGAGTATACCTGCTTCCCCATGGCCTCAGTAACAGAATATGTTGTCATATTAACACTGAAATTTTAACACCATAAACAGCAGGTTATTTTGGAAATTCTGGGCTTTCTCTAAACTTATTTTGGTCTGTTTTACTATTAGCATACCAAAACAAATAGGCATATTAGGGGGCGCCTGGGTGGCGCAGTCGGTTAAACGTCCGACTTCAGCCAGGTCATGATCTTGCGGTCCGTGAGTTCGAGCCCCGCATCAGGCTCTGGGCTGATGGCTCAGAGCCTGGAGCCTGTTTCCGATTCTGTGTCTCCCTCCCTCTCTGCCTCTCCCCCGTTCATGCTCTGTCTCTCTCTGTCCCAAAAATAAATAAACGTTGAAAAAAAAAATAAAAAATAAAAAAAAAAATAGGCATATTAGAACTTCCTTGAATTTTTTAAAGTTTATCTCACATATGTAATGAAGTGGAATTTTTTGTTTTGTTTTGTTTCATCTTAGGTTTTGCTCCTTTGGTCTATTTGTCAGATGAATGCCATAATTTATTGGCAATCAAGGTCTGGACCGATCTTAATGAAGACATTGTTAAACCTCATACATTAATTGCTGCTAGCAACCTCCAGTGGCGACCAGAATCTAAATCAGGAATTCCTACTTTATTTGCTGGAGATTTTTCCAGGTTTTCTGCCAGTCCAAAGGAGGGCCATTTTCAAGAGACCTTCCACAAAATGAAAAATACTATTGAGGTAAAATTACTTTGGGCATTACCACGCATTTTGGTATTTTCTTATTTTGATGGTCAAATATCAAGGAAATGGTGGCTTCTATGAAAATTGGATAGTCGGGAAATAATGTGAGATGAGGGTTCCTCAAAGATGAATTGCTCAGGAGCCTGAGGAGATGGGGGGACAACAGCTGGGAGAAAGTGACTTGAAGGGGATTGAGTGAGGAGAAATCCTGAGGAGCATGTTCAGAGCTACAGGTCATGTGGGCAACAAGAATGAGTTACCCATGGTTCATAGCAGTATCATTCGTTAATAACCGGCAGATTCCAAATTCACGTTTTAAAGTCCCTATCTAGTATTTTATAGCTTATGTCTGTCCTTGATTTGAAATAATCTCAAATAGGAGAATACTGAAATTATTTTCCCTGGGTAATGTATACATTTTATGCTTAAATTTATACATATAGCAAGTAATAATTATTAGCTACGGTTTTAGAGTGCTTGCTGTATGTCAGGCTTTGTTCATAGCCTGTCACATTCAATTCTTCCACCAATCCTATGAGGTGGGGAACTGTTTTTCCATTTTATTGATGAAAAACAGCGAGATTAAGTCACACAGCCAAGTTGTTAGAAGCAAGATTCATACTTAAGCTCTCTGAGTGCACAGCCCCAACTTTTTTTTTTTTTTTTTTTTTTTTTTTTGAGAGAGAGAGAGATGGAGGGAGGGAGGGAGGGGCGGAGCGAGAGGGAGACACAGAATCCTTAGCAGGCTCTAGGCTCTGAGCTATCAGCACGGAGCCCGAGACGGGGCTCAAACTCACAAACTGCAAGATATGACCTGAACTGAAGTCAGATGCTTAACTGAGTGCGCCACCCAAGTGCCCCTGCATAGCCCCACCTATTAACCACTGTGCAATGCTGCCTCCCAATAAAATTTTGGATTTTATAAATTGCTAACTAGTAAAGAATCTTCAAGATAAGGCTGTTAGTTTGATATCTGAAATGTGTGTTGTTCAAAATATATATATAAATAAAATCATATTTTAAAAGCATCAGAGTAGCCAGCTGTATAAAGGAAGTTTGTGTAATATTTTACCTAAAGACTCAATATATATTATAGTGAAGAATAACATCCTAATTGATCTGGTTTCTAAATTGGGGGTGGAGTGGGAATTATATTCACGATTTGGCCTCCATACAGATGAAAAACATCCCAGGATTTCTCCCAGGTTTTATTCAAGGATTGTTCAGAGACAACTGTTATTTACATAGCATTTTTAACTTTTACAAAATACTCTCATGAATTAGGTTAAATTATATAAAATTGCTGGTATTCGACCAGTTGTAACTTCGGAAACAACAGTTTTATGTGGCTTAACCTATACATTGTTTCCGTTCTTAGAACAGACGTGAGGCAGTTGTCTCATTTTACTACTAACCCAGGGCATACTCTGTAGATGTTAGGTGATTTACAGCTATTAGGTAGGAAATAGAGCTGGAACTTGAGCCCCTGTCTTCCAGCTCTTAATCCAGTACCGTGGAATACCTTGCTAATTAAACTGGCTGGTTGGCAAGATCTCTCCCGTCTCTTTCCTTCCCTGACGTACACACATTCCCTCCCTCCCTCCAACATGTTGGCTTTGCATTTTTACACTGGTATATTGTTTGACAGTTGCTCTCAAATTTTGGGTGTGTCATTCTTTTTTTCTGGTCTGAATCTTTTATTTCTAATTTTAAAGGTAACATTTTCTGAAAACATGAAAATGTGTATTTTCATTTTACAAAACAGCTTTTCCAATTTATTTTCTTAGAATGTTGATACGTTTTGCAACGATGCAGAAAACAAACTTGTGCATATACTTAATGCAAACAGTCCCAAGGTGTTCACCCCGACGAAAGACTATGCTTCAGAGCCACACACCATTCAAACAGTCCTTGGCCTAGGAAATAAACTTTCGGTAAGTTAATTGAAGGAATTTTATGAGTATTATATATGCAGTCAATACTATATTCTGGTGTGCATGTGGTAAACTTGGTGAAATGGAATTAAACTTGACTAGAAAGTGTAGTTTATTGTTAAGTGGCTCCTGTAAGTATAGGTTATCTGGAAATTGTATCTTGTTTATCAAAGCCAGAATGGAACCTTCTTTGGGGTTACATTTGACAAACAGGTGCTTTCATTTTTAGCATTGCAAGTGCATGTGATAGAAAATAGTGTTTTGCCTCTGTTTTGCCTCTGTCCTTTTGCTAGAAGGACTATTCTATACAGTTAGGGGTGTTTCTAAGCTCAGCTTAACTCTTTAAATCACCGTACACGCAAATTAAGCTGTAAGGTCTTAATACTGACTGATGACTAAATCTCAAGTAGCTAACAGTTGCTTAGTGTATCTGTATTAACTCATTTAATCTTTACCACAACCCATGGGATGAAAATTATCTCTGTTTTGCAAATGAGGAAACTATGGTCTAGAGAGGTTGAACAGTTGCCTAAAGTCACAAAACTAGAAAAGTTAAGTATTAGAACCCAGGCAGTCTGTGCTCTTAAAATGGTTTAAAAATGCTGATCTTTGTTTAAGCTGTTAATGAAAAAAGAAAAGATTCAAGAGTCAGTTAAATCCCCCTGCCTCCCTTTTTGTCTTTTATTACAATTAGTCTTCATTCTGCTTTCTTTTTGTGTCATTTTTGCATCCTTTTATGCAAAACTGTTTCCTTCTGGAATGAGAACAATAATGTAAATGTCTCTTGAAATCATCTGACCTATGAGTCACGATGGGTGTGAGAATGTATGTGGTATTTGTGTGCTTAAATATTTCTAACGAAAAGCTGATTTGATGATGTTTTATATATTAGTGCATCATTATCTAGGCTGCATTTTGTCTTTTTATCAGATGTCTTCTCCCAATAGTGAGATGAATTACCAGAGTCCTTTATCACTTTGTAAGCCGAAAGCAAAGTCTGTGCCCACACCTGGATCAGCCCAAATGACTTCAAAGTCTTGTTATAAAGGGGAGAGAGAGCTGGATGACCCGAAAACCTGCAAGAAGAGAAAAGCCTTAGATTTTTTGAGTAGACTGCCTTTACCTCCACCTGTTAGTCCCATTTGTACATTTGTTTCTCCAGCTGCACAGAAGGCATTTCAGCCACCACGGAGTTGTGGCACCAAATATGAAACACCTATAAAGAAAAGAGAGTTGAATTCCCCTCAGATGACTCCACTGAAATTTAATGACACTTCCCTTGTGGAAAGTGATTCAATAGCTGACGAAGAACTTGCATTGATCAACACTCAAGCCCTTTTGTCTGGTTCGGCAGGAGAAGATCAACTTATGTCTCTCAATGACTCCCCTAGGACTGCTCCCACGAGCTCAAAAGATTATGTCAGGCCGAAAAGGTATCCTACTGCCTCTGGGATCCGAGACTGCGAGAACCCCCAGGCCAGCACCGAAGGATGGGAGCCTGACGTGCAGGACACAGATACAGTAAAAAGGTCATCTATGAGACTGCAAAGGCGACAACAGCAAACATGACGATAAGTCAGTTACTGACTCAGCCTCTCCAGTTTGTAAAAAATACAGCTTCAAACTGCACATCAGTGTTCGCATAATGAGAAAAATAGTTTCTAATTTCCCTGGGTGCCTGTCTATCACAGGAATGCTTTTTGCCTGCCTCTGTGCTTTGATTTGTTACCGATCTTAAAATTGACTGGATATTTATTAACTAATCAAGAAAAAAAATCTCCCTTAAATCTTTATGACTGAATTTCATCACTGGACTTGACCAAGTATTATTTTACAAAGTAACTTTTTCTTTAAATTGTGTCCTTAATTAAATGAAACTAGGTTCGTAAGTACAGTTATTTTGACTCCTGTAATTCTTTTTAGTTCCTATTTTAGATGGTTTGGTTTAGTTTTGTTTCTCGGAGATAGCCCACTGTGACCCAGTTTTCCCTAACAAACGTGTTGATTCTCTTATAGTTCTATCCTGATTAAACGTCAGGAAGAGAAAGATGCAACAGTGCGGTTTTCTAAGACCCATTCTTCAACCCTAAGTCAGCATAACTACAAGAAAAACAGAATCCCCAATGTAATTCCTTTTTATGATTCCACTGTGATCTCTGAAATTATTTTAATTAAAAATTCAAGTACTTTAAATCAGATTTCATAGTGTTAATGTTTTTGTAACAAAGTGATCATCTGCAACTTCAGAGAAAACTGTTCTTTCAAATTGGCAGATTCTACCCACTTTATTTTTAGCCCTGTCACAGGACTCAGCAGTACTTCCTTTAAACCTGGTTTTCTCTAACCACCAAGGCAGACAGTAATAGTTCAATATAAGAGGATATTCTCGTTTGTGACTTTCTTATGCTTAATGGAGAAAAGAGAATGCACTTCCAACCAGGAGCCGATAGCATGGAAAAGCTCTGAAATCAGGTCTTTTACCATGCCTTAAGTTTATATAAAATATCCTGTTTTCAAATCTAATTAGAAACGCATTTCAAAGCCAAGAATAAATCTTTTAAAAAGCAATTTTTTCTTTCATAACTGTGATCCATGATTTTTCGCTCCTCTAAAAATTAACATAACAATAATCCATTCTGCAGTTCTTTTTAACTCAAGTGTTCTGCCAGTCTTGTTAATACATGATTTAAATTTTGTTCGTAAAACAATTTGGTCTTCCCATCCTAATCATTTTCCAAGTGATCCACTCTAGAACAGGGAATAAAACTGGAGTCTCAGGTGAACAAAAAAGAATTAGAAGAATCTAACCTGAACTGCTACTACGTCCTCTATTCTTCCTTACCGTTTAGACCACACATTATAGAGAGATCTCATGCACACACTCCTTTTTTACACATTGTAAAAAATATAGGAAGCTATATAAGCAAAATATGAAGCTTAAGTATATGCAGATATTATCCCCTAAGAAGTGACAATGATTACAAAGTCAAGAATGTACACCATAGGATTAGGGATAATGGTAAAAGCAGTTTGTGTTACTCAACAATTACTTAACGAGACCCTATCTTGTATGTAAAGCACTATGCCGGCTCTGTGAACAATACAAACGTTAATAATACAAAACTACAGGTTAAAGTTGAGTGTTCAAAAAATTACATAAATCAGGAAACTTGGGAACTGAGAGAAAAAATAAATCACTTCTAGCTGGGACAAAGTTGGCAGCATTTAATCAATTATGTTTATGCTTCCAAACCAAGTATTTCAGGAGTCATCCAGGGGTAAAAAGAGACAAACAGGGAAATTACTCTCCTGAGCTCTTTAAAAGCTCTGGATCTAAACCTGGGGCCATATCAGAGTGGTTACTCAGACAAGGTGAATAAAAAGCCATAAGATGTCAATAGTGTCAGGTATTAAAATGCTAAAGTAATAGTCTTTCCAATGTATGCAGATCAAATAATTTATATAAGCATGTAAAATGCAAGGTTGCTTTTGTCTTTATGTCTCCTATTTACTAAAGAAGACTGGTAAATAAGTTTATGATATAGAAAAACTGGTTCTTAATAGGGTAGAATTCTATGGAATTTAGGCAATTAATTTTTTTATATCATTAAAGCAGTCTAGATTCAATGACAAATTCATATAAAGCAATACCATAGATAATTTTTAATAACCATAAAAGCACCATTATATAGGACACTTAAAATAATATTTCACAGAACATTATAAAGAAGCTGTTGGCCAACAAGAAATAAAGCATACATCCTACGTGATCTTATCTATCATGGTCTCACACCAAATTAATCTGATTCTAACCTGTGGAGACTTGATTTGGAATCATAAATTCAGTATTGGTTTAAGAGGGACATCCCAGAGTTGTGGTAGAACTTTATTGTCTTAATGCCACATAAATCGCCAAGACTGCTCATCTTGCAATGAGCACGACTTTTACGTACCCCTATATGATTTATATCTTGGGATGCTTAATTCTTGTGTTCCCAAACATTTGGGCAGCCAACTGATTATGCACATGTCTAAAAACTGCTTAATTTTTTCCTCTTAAAAACTGGTGTTTTATAAAGTCAGGCTTCTTTAATTTCCACTATTGGCACAACAGCCAAAAAGTTCATCAGGTTTAATCCTATTCGATACAGTGGTAGTTAAAACACAAGATGTGGCTTAAATAATGACACTGGTTTTCCTCAGTAGCTTTTAGAGCTATCAAGAAGGATCCAAAAAACTTTTTAACAATGACACATCACGAGAATAAAGGGATAATTTCCCAAAGAGTCTACTTTGAAGGACGATATTCCCTTAGATGTATGCTCTCTAGCATATGCATTTTAGAGGAAAACCACTCTCATCGTGACAGCCACACATCTCACATTTTTTGGATACACGGCTTATCAAAGTAGCAATGGCACTAACATTTTCCTGTCTCCCACTTCTCCCCCACCTTTCCAACCTTCCTGATGGAGATGGGTTTTCTGGAAAAATAGATTACTTCAGAGGAAGTGGTACTGAAGCTTCTGTATATTGAACTTATGTGACTGGGTACGTTTTCAGGGTTCCGTTTCCAATTGGTTCCCTAGAGAAAGTGACTTTGTTTAATCAAATCCGAATTCCAGCATCAGACCATGCATAGAGGATCACTTTTAACAAGTGCTTGTTGAAAATGAATATAATGACTTCTGCTGAAAAACTTTCAGGTCCGACTATTTACACGGGAATTAGAGCTCTGGCTAAAACTGAACAAAGAATAAATACCAAAAGTTGCGGTAAAAAGTGATTTAGGAAAATTGTGAATGCCTGTACGATAGGCCTCTAATATCCATGGTGACAGCCGCCTCTTCTGTTAAAGGAGCTCTCGTTTGTGAAGCCCCCATGAGCCCTCCGGGTGGGAAACTCCGCGCAGGGATTCCAGTATCCTGCGCCGTCGGAAGGTGATGGGTTATTCCTGTCCTGGTTTCTGTTCATTCTGCTTGGCTTTTCCGCATGAAGCACACTGTGAAAGGTAACATCGTGTTCATACCGTTCCTTCATCCGGTGTATTTTTTCTCTTGGGACTCCATGAATGTTCCTTCTACATGAGAAAAAATGCAAACATGTGCTTAAGGCAGTATATTCAAAAGGAGTTACAAGTCCTGCGTCATTACATAGATATGCACTCCCTGGTCTCAGGATTTAACTCTCACTAAAGCATAACATCTCTTTAAGGAGTTATCTTTCAGGCTCCACTCCTGTTTTTTTGTGCTGCTCTAAGGCTAAACTAGAGTTTCGGAAACGCTTTGTTTTTGGAACTCTCAATTTCATGCTTCAAGGTATAAAAGAACACCATGAGATCTACTTATTATATTTTTGCCTGTTAATCATGCATATATCTATAATCCATTTATGTCAGTCCGAGACACTTCTAGATGCTAATTAATCTTAAATTCAAGCGGGCCTCAGAATCAACTGGGGATATAGTTCGAAATGCAATTACCAGAGATTCCCACTGTGGCATGGGGCCCATGAACTAGGATTTTAACAATCACCTCAGGCAACTGTGATGGGCGTGGGCCACAGACCGATTTTGGAAGCACTATCTCCTTGTAACTATAGGATAAATCAGTCTTATTCCTAAAAAGTAAATTCTGATCTCACTGGTTTCTTTAAATCATTGACATCATCAAATAACACAGATAGTAAATATCAGAACCCATGCACTCAATCAACAAGTTAGTATTATTTGGACATTTATTGCTTTATAAATTAGAAGCAGCATCTAGACCCTAAGTGAACCACAGACTGTTGAACGTTTAAAGATCTTTATTGAGCCTCAATGCAAAAACGCCACTGACATGTGCAATCCCATGCAGAGAAAAGTGCTTTCAAACGTTCATTAATGAAGAAGCATTTTAGCAGAAAGTTAAATGTGTCCTTTAAAAGGACCTAGTCCAAGCCAAAGTGTAGCGTTTAGCAGTATATTAGAAAACTGACCCAAAACTAAAGTCTTCACATTAATAAATCCAAAGTGATCAATTTCCAAGAATTACCATTTCTGGCCTGAAAACTACCATGTCCATTTCCAGCCTGAAAAGATTCTTTTGTTCGGTCTGAAATACCTGAAAACAGCAGGATACATAATGAGGAACTAGAAAAACAAAGAAGTACCTTGCTAACTCTTGAACGTTGAATTTCCAGCGAGTGTCAGGTTCTCGGAATATAACTTCATAGTTATTTTCAAGTGCCTGATTTTTCAAAAGTACATAAAACATTGAAGACATGGTATGTATGTTTGGGAATGTTTATGCTGCCATTTAACATTTACTACAAATCTTTTCTAAGATTCCTTTTGTTTTACCAGTAATCCAAGGCCTTAGTTTATCTTACAAGTACCGTTGGTTCATTTCCATACTTAGCCACTCTCAGATTATATTATGGTTCCCAATGATAAGTTTTGGTCAATTTTATCTACTATGTAGGAAAATGATAAAGGTTCTTTGTTTGAGGACGTTTTTAAAAATAGATAGCTGAACTAAGTTTTAAATATCCTGCCCACATGTATGAGAAATGAATTCAGTGGCTTCTCAAAGTCCCTTATAGGATTATCACCGAGTTTTCTTCCGCCAAATGCCTTGTCCCATTCCTCATGCCTCAGTTAGAAAGTGAGGGTGCCCTAGGAACAGAGCTTATGAAATAAAAATGATTTCCCAACACTCTTTACAAACTCCTCCTGCCAAGAAGGGGCTTTCCCTGCTATGCAATACAGTCCAGCCCAAAGCACCGTGCCCCGCGATACTTGGGTTTACAGTTTGCATATAAACATCCAAATAATCTTTGCATTCATAAACTGGCTACTCCTTTCTCATCTCAAAATCTGAACTCTGTTGTCACTATCGTTTATTGTGTTACAAAATACAGAATGAAAACAGCTAAGTAAAAAGATTTCCTCTTCATTCTTGAGATTGAGATGGACCCTTCTCATTAGAAAAGGATTCAGATATCCTAGATGGAAAATACCTAAATTCAGGATCTTAGTAATAGCTGTGGGTGGCTTAAAAAGATTGCACATTCCAGATAATAAAAAATAAGATGTCTTTCCTTAAGCCACTCTCCCACGACTCTTGGTTTTGAGTTGTGCCTTAATTAACTTGACTACTCATGTCCCCTTTCATTTCTCTGCCAAGTGGACTCTTGGTCCATGAACTGAAGTAACGACAAAATTGATGTTCATTCCTTCCTACATTCACCCAAAGTCCCACAGGCTGGGCCTAAATAAACCAGATGGATGTACAATTAGAGAAAAGCACACCTGCGTGTAAGCTCTTTTGCCCCCGGATTAAAAAGAAGCCATGAATAGATGCCACGAGCCCAGTTTCTTAGAGATACTCACTTTACCGTTAGACAAGTGGGGATTATGTATGACAAAATTAGACTACTCATCTGTCGTCTTCTTGCCCTGTGTGTTTCAGAATCTTTTCTCCTATCTATATGCCCAATAGGGAATGAAAACTTATGACCAGAAAAGGTGAAATATGTCTGAAAACAGATCATAATTTAAAATACAAACATAGTTTTATTCCTCTTACTTTTCTATTCTGACAGTAGAGAGCTGAGTTATCTTTGTTTGCATATTTATATTTGTATACTAGTATCTTAATAGGGTTACAGTGTTAACCCTAAATATGTTTTAAAACCAAAAAAAAAAAGGTCACCCCAGAACTCTCATGTGGCAACACTAAACAGTACTGAAATCCCTGCCTGCCAAAGACAGTGTCCTATCAATATAACCTACAACTCGGCTAGCAGCACTGCCCACCCCAATATTTCTCTGCAAGCTTCAGACGGTGCCCCTGTGTATAGATGTCTCTTCTTTGGAAAGCAAGACAGAAAATCAAGACAGAAAAACCATCAAGAATTCGGACCAAGGAGTGTTTACAAATGTACCCTGAGGGGATATTAGCATCTTAGCAAGTTTCAGCCACTGAACAACAGAGAAACACTAAAATAAAACCTGTTTACCTGCTCTCTGAGAGAACTACTATTAATAAAGATGAGATCATGGCAGATCGGAAAAAGAGGAAAGAACAAATGGTTCAATTTTCTCACAAAATTTCCAGAACTGAAAAATCAGAATGATGCTGTTTCCTACCATGACTGCATAGGGCTTCATTTCCCAGGCGTGGAGGTTGGTATTATCAATAATAATGGGGGATATGCCATTCCTCATTGCTTTTCTGGCTGCAACACAATGTTATATAACAGTGAGCAACATGCAACAATCAGAAGGGCGAGCGTACTCCATATTTTGTTATTTTTATTACAGGATGTCCTCATTACACAACTTTAGTGCCATCTATTTCAGAACCCATTATCAATAATTTTCCTTTTCCTGGAATCTAGGGAGGTTGTGCTCTGGCATTCTGTTTGGGGGGAAAAATGGCAGAACTTTTACTACACTCCTTCCATAAAACTTATTCTATGTGCACAATAGGATTTCCCGGGAATTTGGAAAGGAATTTGTCACCTCTTTTCTGGTTCCATTCATGTGCTTCCTCCAGGAAGTCAGGATTGAACTCATAGGCACCATCTTCCCTGAAGAAAAAATCATCCGTGCTGAAAATCAGAGCCCTGGGAAAGTCGTGTTGCAATTGTCTAGAAAGTGGGGAAATAAGAGATTACTTTATGACTAGGCACAGTCATCCTAGAAATTATTACCTTCCACCTCTAACATTCAGTGGTTTATAATTATGAGTCCACCAGGTTGTGCGTTGTTGAAATTCAACGCAAGAAGAGAGATGCTTGCTATTCATAGGAGGCGGGAGAAAACCGAGAGGCGGCTGTGTGTGCAGCACAACTCCTAAAACTCAGAAGTGTGGCCACCACATTGACTTCTGCTGCACCAAATGATTCTAGACACAACTCTGGAGGTTAAGGAGAAGGCATGATGACAGTGGGCACTAGTCCTCACCGCCGTTGCACAGTGGTGTACCAGTACCCCCCACAGACCTGCCCTCGCGTGCCATGCCCCAGTGCCACAGCCCTCCCTTCCCCGAAAGGCTCTCCCCTGTCCTGGGTCCCATCTCCCTGGGGCTCTGTTCTCTGTGAGGACGCATCTGAGAAACTAGTTCTTGCTGAGGTATGATATAGACAAAAGTGATGTATGTGTGTGCGTGTGCATGTGTGTGCACCACCCCTATTAAGGTAACATTTACATTTCACAGTGACCTAAACCAAATGAAAAACAGCACACCAGGAGAAGGAAAGAGGTAGACCCAGCATTCCCCATGCTTTCTTAAATCTCTATCACACTTCTCTAAATATGAAAATATCACAGAAAAAAGGGAAAACCATCGTGGAGTGTCCCCTTTAAAACAAACAAACAAACAAAAAAAAGCATACTAAATTCTGCACAAAATCGAAGAGATGTTTCCACTTGAAATCCTTATTCAGACAATTTGGTAGTGGAGGCGGGGGGGTGCATATTATGGTAGGTAGTAACTGGGTAAATCTCTGAGCCTCCTCTCTCCTCATCTGCACAAATCAAGGATGATTTCACCTATCTTGCTAGGTTATGACACTGAGCTAATAATGTGCAGAAACAGCAGATGCGTCACCTGACACAATGAGTGTTGGTTTCTTCCCTTTTTCCCTGCAGCACCAAAACAAATTTAACAGGCAAACAGAACATATGACAAAATGGATACACTCAGAACAAAGAAAGAGAAAAAAAAAAGAATAAAAAAGGAGAAAGGTTGGAGGAAAAAAGATTGGAGAATGACAAGAACAGGAAATGCAAAGAGAAAAGTCGAGCTGTGTAACTGTGTGTGTTTCTTCTCCACGAGAAGAGTTATCTTTAATCAGGAAAGAACAGAATGAGCATAAGGCACCGGAGCCCAGATCATAAATAAGGTCCCGGGTTGTTCTGAAAAGCTTGGGTTCAATTCTTGACTCTACGATATCCAGTCATGTCACCTATCTCTCTAAACTGTTTTCCCGACTGAAAACCACAGATAAATAGTCACTACTTATGAAACAGGAGTTTCTAGTAAGGCTCAAATGAGATATGAGAAAACATTTTGCAAGTGGTAAAGCACTTTTACAAATGTAAAGTACTGTTATTTTACCAATAATTATAACACAGGAGATCAAATTTACCGACCCAAACTGTTTATATGCCACAGTAATAAAATGCACTGGAGTGCATATGTAATCTCGGAATTACTGCGAGTGAATTAGTATTGCAGTGAATGGAAGAGATGAAGAAACCAAAATAAAGCAAATGCCTCAATTTTCAAGAATGAGTGAACACATTCCAGAAACAGTAAATAAACATTTCTGTCAGAATTCTTCAGAAGGCTTGATCACATTCAAAAAGAAAGCAGCACAGGGGCTCCTGGGTGGGGCTCAGTCGGTTGAGCTTCCCGCTCTTGACTTCCACTCGGGTCCTGATCTCACGGTTCATGACGAGCCCTGCATGGGGATCTGCGCTGACAGCATGCAGCCTGCTTGGGATTCTCTCTCTCTGCCCCTCTCCAGCCTCTCTCAAAAATAAATAAACTTAAAAAAAAAAGGCAGCATAGGTAGCTGATGGGCCGAGTTGGTAAACAGGGATATTCGTTGGACACCATGTTACATTTTGATTTAAATAGGAATCTGATGGTCTCTTGCTAGCCTTGTGGAAAAACGTAGACAAGAAGTTATAATGTTTTTTAATACCCAGAGGATATTAGATAACTCTCCAACTCATTAAACATTTATTGAGCATTTAACATATGCCAAGTACTGGGTGAAGTGTTAAGGTATGATAATAAAATAAAATAGCTGCTTTCAAGGAATTCACAGCCTAGCCAAGGGGCCAGCTGACCTACAGATGAAGCACAAGGGAAGTCAGGGGCGGGAACAAGATCGGACAGGGAAGCATGAAGGAGATGATATCTGACTTGGATCTTGAGACATGAGAAAACGCTGTCGCTTGGGGAACGGGTTAAAAGCACAAGGGGTAAGGGGCGCCTGGGTGGCTCAGTCGGTTAAGTGTCCGACTTCCACTCAGGTCATGATCTCGCGGTTTGTGAGTTCGAGCCCCACGTCGGGCTCTGTGCTGACAGCTCAGAGCCCGGAGCCTGCTTCGGATTCTGTGTCTCCCCCTCTCTCTGCCCCTCTCCCACTTGCACTCTGTCTCTCTCTGTCTCTCCCTCAAAAATAAACACTAAAAAGCACAAGAGGTAAGAGGAGGAAGCTAATGCTTTAGGGCTTGTTACGAGAAAGGAGCTCTAGGGATAAACAAGAATGAAAACACTAAGGATTAAAAGTGGCAAATCATATTTGAAGCATTTCTCCACTCTGAATGCTATGCAATTTAAAGAGAAATTTGGCAAGCTGGAATATGTCTGCAGAAAAGTGACCAGGTATCAGATGAGCAAAGATCATCAAAAGAATGTGCAGTGTTTAAACTGGGGGCAGGGTGTAGATGGGGGGGGGTTGTAGATTTGTATGATCTTCCTGAATAGTCATTCCTTCAGAAACTTGTTTTATCTTCACCTGAATGTTAAATTAGCACCGGCAGGTACAGTAGCATCTGGAACCTGCAGGACAATGAACACTCTCCTAGCTAAACAAAGAACTGATTAAGTAGACAAATCTTGAGATTCCCAAACTTAGGTGGAAGCAATAAATACCATTCCATCAGCTTCAGCAGTGATCAGGACAATGCATCAGCTCTAGCTTTCTGTATGGTGGTCAGGAGCCTCATGCATTGGGGAAATTGAGAGAATGAAAACAAAAGAAAAGGAAAAAAATAGAAAGACAATTACTTCCACAGAACCTTCAACTCCACAGCTCAAAGTCCCCCCTCAAATTCACTTAAAATGAAAACTATGAGAGAAACTCAGGTACTAATCTTGATTTCACAACTTATCACTCTTCTGTGTAATTCTTTCTTTAATCATAAACACCCATGGAAACATATTCAGGTGTCTATTAGTCACTCACTCACTCACTGACAAAGTCCAATATTACTATGTAATTTTGAGTTGGACCCCAACTTTCATATGTAAATTTTCCAACATGCAAAAGTAGACAGAATACAATCGTTCCCCCAGTACCCATGACCCAGGGTCAACAATTATCATAGCCAATCTCATTTCATTTGCTTCATACTTCATTTCACCAAATGTCCCATCAGTCTTCATATTGCCCTGATTGTCTCCTAAATGCATCCCTAGGACTCATTTGTTTGAAGCAAGAGCCAAACAAGATCCACACATTGTATTTGGATGCCAAATCCCTCACATATCCCTATTCCATCACTTTTCTCTCTCCTTTTTATTTTCACCTGAATTATTCCCCACAATCCCTCATATTTAGAAGATGTTCAAACCTTTAGAAATGAGTTGAAAGAATAATTCAATGAACACTGCTTACCCTTCACCTACAGTCACCAGTTGTTAACATTTTGCCTCATTTCTCACATATGAATTTTTGATGAACCATTTGAAAATTAAGTTGCAGGCATCGTGACACTTTCTTCCTAAAATCTTTGTCAAGTATCTCCTATGGATAAGAACATTCTCCTACATAACTACAATAACATTATCACATCTAGAAAATGAACACTAATTTATAATAGCTAATGTCAATTGAATTTTTAAATTTAAAAATTTTAAATTTCCCTGATGGTCCCAATAACATCTTTCATAGGGTCACGTACTGCATTTGGTTATTATGTTTGTGTCATTTAATCTAGAACTGTCCTTGTGACTTCTTTGGTTTCCCTTTTTGAAGAGTCCAGATCAGTTGGCTTAAGTACACCCCACATTCTATGTTATTTTGATGATTTCCTCATGATTAGATCCAGGTTACACACTTTTAGAAGGAAAGTACAGAGGTAATGTTTGTGTACTGCTTTTTGCACGTAATAACAGTTTGTACCGTCGTGTTCAATTTGGTCACGTGGCTTCTAAAAGGTGATGTCAGCCAGATGTCTCCACCCTAAAGAAACAAGGTTTCTCTTGCACTATATGTAATGGCAGGACAGGGATGATGGGAGTGGGCGTGAAGCTGTCAGACCCCAGGTAAGGATCCTGTTGCCCACCAGCCTTTTGCCCAGTGATCTTCACATTCGTTGCTGACCACGCCTGAACCAAGTATTACATCAGGAACTGCAGAATGTTGATTTTTCTCATTATGTAATTTCTTCTACATTTACTTTGTGGCATTGTCTTGTAAAGAGGAACTTTCTCTCCCCTTTTAGTAATCTTTAACATCCTTATTCTTTATGATGTTCAAATTGTCCCATATTTGGCCACGAGGTATCCCTTCAAGTTGGCCCCTGTGTCTTATATATGCCCCTTTGTCTATACAACCTTAAAAATACCGCTTTTCCCTTCTAATTAGCAAAGACATACATATTCACTGCAGAATATTTTTAAACAGAAAACTGCAAAAAAGGGGAGGTTTCTATGTTCCCCCATCTAAAAATAATTATTAACATTTTGACCTTCTTTCCAGGAAATAGAAAGATAGGTAGCTGGGTGAGTAGATAAGTCGGTAGGTAGATAGGTGATAGAATTTTGTATCTGATGTTTTGTTACATAAAAATAGAAACATAATATAGAGCATACCAAATTTTCACCAAATTTACTTCCAAAGCTATTATTTCCCAACTCATGAAATACAGTTCTATGACATTATTTTTAATGACTATGACACAAATATTGATATGGATATACCAGAATTTACTTCACTAATGCCCTACAGTTAGGCATTTATTTTGCCCCCAACTTCTTTGATTATCAGCAAGATTTTGTGTTTTCTAATTATTTAGAGGTACTCTTTTATGAACTGCATTTTCATGTCCTTAGTTAATAAATGTCATCTGTTTCTTACTGAATATGTAATCTTTTTAATTTTGTTTATGATAAACCCTGACATAAAAGTCTGAATTTCTAGAAATTTTTCTAGGCACGTGTATCCATCTTTCATTTTCTACTTTCTGCTCTTGATGATACATTTACATCAACCTTTCCCACTCCAAGTTCATGTAAATATTCATCTTTGTTCTATTACATTTTATTCCCCAGTTCATCTAAAATTTTATTTTGCTATCATGTATTGGTTAAGCATCTAACTAGATTCTTTTTTCCACGTGGAAAACCAGTCATCCCAAATCCATTAACGGAATAATTTGCCAATTCCCCACTGTTTTGAAATACTTTCTTTATATATAAGTGATAACAAATAATGAGGCCTGTTATTGGACTTCCTATTTTTTCCACTAAGGTTGATGTGTAAATTCTTCATTGTCTTCTTTTCCGGTATCTTTTTTTTTATTATATTCAGTAGTTGTGAATTTCTCCTTTATACGATTTATATTTTTATATTCTCATTTTGTTGCAGACACATTTCTGAACACTACCACATAAAAGGACTTTCTTCTGTAAGCTCTACACCCAACACGGGGCTCAAACCGACCCAAGCAGCAAGAGCCACATGCTCTACTGAGCCAGCCAGGCGCCCCAAAGATCTCCGTTTGTTGATGTCTTTGATTCTTCTCATGGTGGGCTAAAATTGGTTGTTCCAATAAATTTTCTTTTCTCTTCAAGAGTGCTGAGTACTAAACAAGGAGCTTGACATATATCATCTCTCCTGAACCTTTATAACAGTCTTATGAACTAAATAATATTTTCTCTAGTTTTTAGATAAAGAAACTAAGTGTTCAAGACGTTAAATAACTGGTCCAGGTTTACACAGCTTGGATGCTGTGCTGCCTAAATTTTACCTCAGGTCTACACAGAGTTCAGATACATGGGTGTTAGATACTTTGCCAGCTCTTGTGGCTCTAAGAAAGACCTTCTATTGTCTTTACACATCAGCAGTTTGGCTTGATGAGAATTACTGGATTACAGTCTTTTCCCACAGATGTTTATAGTTCACATATGTTTTAGCTAGAAATGAGTTTAACTGGGGCACCTGGGTGGCTCAATTGTTTGAGCGTCCGACTTCGGCTCGGGTCACGATCTCACGGCAGGTCTGTGAGTCGGAGCCCTGCGTCAGGCTCTGTGCTGCCAGAGTCTGGAGCCTGCTTCAGATTCTTGTCTGCCCCTCCCCGGCTCGCTCGCTTGCTCTCTCTCTCTCAAAAATAAACAAACAAACGTTAAAAAAAAGAAAGTGGCACGCTGCCACACCCAACAAAAAGTAATTAAGGAAATTCAGGTAGTTAATTAACAGCTTTTGCAACAGTCTTACCAGGTTATGTCTAAGTACTGGGTTTATATTTTTATCATTTTTGTTCAGGTCGTCAGCTCAGAAATATGTGTGCTATTATACCTGTAATCGTTGCTTTGGTTATATTTATTATGGTTTTATTTATATTTATTCTCACATTTGTCTTCTATATTACTCTTTGATTTTCTGTATTGTGATTCTATTCACCTCCATCTCAGACTTTAAAAATCCAACATTTTCTTTGGATACTTTTTAAAAAGTAGATCTCATTTAGCTCGTTTTTAATTTTTTTCTGCTTCCTTGCCAACTCCCTTCATGTTTCATACCTATTATTATTTTTGTATCTCACACCATGGAGAGAAATTTTCAAGAAAAAACAAACTATAAATATATAGAAAAGGAAAAAATAATAATATAACAAGTATCTGTATACATACCATCTGGAGCTGATAATTGTTAACATTTTCTTATATTTGTTTTGTTGGCTTAAAATCCAGCTAACCTCCCTGCCCTTAACTCTGGCATTCCCAAACACCTTTACTCTATCTCTCTTTTCTCTTTTCCAGAGAACTTATCACCTCCTAACATAATATCCAGTTTCCTTATACTTTACATCTGCTTCCCTACCTGTGGCATACAAGGTCCATGAGGGCACGATCTTTGTTTCGTTTTCAGTAATTATTCTCAAGTACCTAGGAGACTGCCCAAAATATAGTAAGTACTCAATAAATATTTGTTGAATGAGTAAATGAAGGGAAAGTGTATTTTTTATATCTATTCATGTTTATATACAGACTTAATCCATTCCTTTTAACTGCTATGTAGTTATCAGCAAACGTAGCTAACATTTTACTGTGTTCCAACACTATTCTCATGGCTTTACATTTCTCATATAATGCTCAAATAGACCTGTGAGATAAGTACTGTATTGTTAGTAACCCCTATGCTACAGATGAAGCAACTGAGACCAGTGAGTGGATACAAAATCAAGGTACAGAAATTGGTCGTGTTTCAGGGCACCTGGGTGGCTCAATCGGTTAAGTGTCCCACTCTTTATTTCGGTTCAGGTCATGATCTCAGGGGTCCTGAGATTAAACCCCATGTTGGCTCCACCCTGGGCCTGGAGACTGGAGCCTGGTTAAGATTCTCTCTCCCTTTCCCTCTGCCCCTCCCGACTTGCACATGCACTCTCTCTCAAATAAAAGAAAAGAAGTAAGTAAGTAAGTAAGTAAATAAATAAATAAATAACATTGGTTGTTTCTATATAGTAATAACAAAACATCTGAAAAAGGAATAAAGAAAACAATCCTGTTCACAATAGTGTTAGAAACAATAAAATATTCGGGAGTAAATTTAACCAAGGAGGTTAAAGATCTAAAAATAAAAGACATAAAACATGGCATCAAAAACATAAAACATGGGTGGGGGGACTTAAAAAAAAATGTAGTGCTTTTATTTCATTTTTTTTAGTTCCAAGATTTTATTTAAATTCAAGTTTGTTAACATATAGTGTGGTATTGGTTTCAGGAGTGGAATTTAGTGATCCATCACTTATATACCACACCCAGTGCTCATCCAAAAAAGTGCCTTCCTTAATGCCCATCACCTATGTAGCCCATCCCCCCACCCAACTTTCCTCCAGCAACCCTCAGTTTGTTCTCTTAAGAGTCTCTTAAGGTTTGCCTCCCTCTCTGTTTTTATCTTATTTTATTTTTCCTTCCCTTCCCCTATGTTCATCTGTTTTGTTTCTTAAATTCCACATATGAATGAAATCATATGGTATTTATCTTTCTCTGACTTATTTTGCTTAGCACAATACACTTGAGTTCCATCCACATCATTGCAAATGGCAAGATTTAATCTTTTTTTGATGGCTGAGTAATATTCCATTGTGTGTGTGTGCACACACACACACACCACTTCGTCTTTATCCATTCATCAGTCAATGGACATTTGGATCTTTCCCTTTTTTTTTTTTTTTGAGGGAGAGGGGGTGGTGAGTGCCTGCATGCAAGCAGAGTAGGGGCAGAGAGAGAGGGAGAGAAAGAATCTTAAGCAGGCTCCATGCCCAGCACACAATCCCAAGACCATGAGATCATGATCTGAGCCAAAATCAAGAGTTGGACATTTAACTGACTAAGCCACCCAGGCACCCCTGGGCTTTTTACGTAATTTGGCTATTGTTGATAGTGCTGCTATAAATATTGTATTTGCCCTCAGTATTTTTGTATCCTTTCAATAAATACCTAGTAGTGTAGCTGATGGGTCGTAGATTAGCTCTATCTTTAACTTTCTAAGGAAACTCCAGGCTGTTTTCCAAGTGGCTGTACCTGTTTGCATTCCCACCAACAGTGTAAGAGGGTTCCCTTTCTGTGCATCCTCGCCAACATCTGTTGTTACCTAAATTGTTAATGTAGCCATTCTGACAGGTGCAAGGTGATATCTCATTGTAGTTTTGATATTATTTCCCTGATGGTGAGTAATGATGAGCATTTTTTCATGTGTCGGTCAGCCATTTGTATGTCTTCTTTGGAGAAATGTCTGTTTCTGTTTTCTGACCATTTCTTAGCTGGATTATTTATTTTTGGGGTGTTGAGTTTGATAAATTCTTTATAGATTGTAGGTATTAGCCCTTTATTGGATATGTCATTTGCAAATATCATCTCCATTCTGTGTAGGTTTCCTTTTAGTTTGGTTGATCATTTCCTTCACTGTACAGAAGCTTTTTATCTTGATGTGGTCCCAATAGTTCATTTTGCTTTTGTTTCCCCTGCCTCCAGAGACATATCTAGTAAGAAGTTCCTAAAGGTCAGAGAGTTGCTGCCTGTGTTCTCCTCTAGGATTTTGATGGCTTCCTGTCTTACACTGAGGTCTTTCATCCATCTTGAGTTTATTTTTGTGTATGCTATAAGTGGTCCAGTTTCATTTTTCTGCATGTCACTGTCCAGTTTTCCCAACACCATTTGCTGAAGAGACTGTCTTTTTTCCATTGTATATTCTTTCCTCCTTTGTCAAAGATGAGTTGACCATATACTTGTTCTATTTCTGGGTTCTCTATTTTGTTCCATTGGTATGTGTCTGTTTTTATGCCGGTACCATACTGTCTTGATGATTACAGCTTTGTAATACAGCTCAATTGTGAATTGTGTCCAGAATTGTGATGCCTCCCGCTTTGCTTGGCTTTTTCAACATCACTTTGGCTCATCAGGGTCTTTTCTGGTTTCATACAAATTTTAGAATTGTTTGTGCTAGCTCTGTGAAAAATCCTGGTGTTGACAGGGATTGCAAGATTTCTACACAGATTGCTTTGGATAGTATAGACATTTGAACAATATGTGTTCTTCCAATCCATGAACATGCAATGTTTTTCCATTTCTTTGTGTCTTCAATTTCTTTCATAGGTGTTCTATAGTTTTCAGAGTACAGATCTTTTGCCGCTTTTGTTAGGTTTATTCCTAGGTATCTTATGGTTTTTGGTGCAATTGTAAATGGGCTTGATTCCTTGATTTCTCTTTCTGCTGCTTCATCAATGGTGTATAGAAATGCAACAGATTTCTGTACATTGATTTTATATCCTGTGACTTCACTGAATTCATGTATCAGTTCTAGCAATTTTTTGATGGAGTCTTTCAGGTTTTCCATGTAGAGTATCATGTCATCTGCAAAGAGGGGAAGTTTGACTTCCTCCTTGCCTATTTGGATGCCTTTTCTTTTTGTTGTCTGGTTGCTGAGGCTGGGACTTCCAACACTATGTTGAACAATAGTGGTGAGAGTGGACATTCCTGTTGTGTTCATGACCTTAGGGGAAAGTTCTCAGTTTTTCCCCATGGAGGATGATATTAGCTGTGGGTCTTTTCTATATGGCTATTATGATGTTGAGGTATGTTCCTTCTTATCCCTACCTTTTTGAATGTTTTTATCAAGAAAGTGCTGTATTTTGTCAAATGCTTTTTATGCATCTATTGAGGGAATCATATAGTTCTTATCCTTTCTTTAATTAATGTGGTGTATCACATTGATTGATTTGCAGATTTTGAACCACCCCTGCATCCAAGGAATAAATCCCACTTGATTGTGGTGAATAATTCTTTTAATGTATTATTGGATTTGATTCACTAGTATCTTGTTGAGAATTTTTGCATCCATATTCATCAGGGATATGGGTCTGCAATTCTTTTTTTGAGGTCTTTGGTTTTAGAATCAAGGTAATACTGGCTTCATAGAATGAGTTTGGAAGTATTCTTTCCATTTTGTTTTTTTGAACAGTTTCAAAAGAATAGGTATTAACTCTTCTCTAAATGTTTGGTATAATTCCCTTGGGAAGCCATCTGGCCCTGGACTTATTTGTTGGGAGATTTTTGATTACTGATCCAATTTCTTTACTGGCTATGGGTCTGCTCAAATTTTCTATTTTTTTCCTGTTGCGGTTTTGGTAGTTTATATGTTTCTCAGAATTTATCCATTTCTTCCAGACTGCCCAATTTGTTGGCATATAATTGTTCATAATATTCTCTTATAATTGTTTGTATTTCTGTGGTATTGGTTGTGATCTCTCCTCTTTCATTCGTGATTTTGTTTATTTGGGTCTTTTTTCTTTCCTGTTTGATAAGTCTGGCTAGGGGTTTATCAGTAAAGTCCAAAGCCAGCAGAAGAAGGGAAATAATAAAGATTAGAGCAGAAATAAATTACATAGAATAAAATAGAAAATGTAGTGTTTTTAGAATGTGTTAGAACTTAAGTGATTATCATCTGAAAAATAAATCTATATATATATATAGACCTATATATATATAGGTCTACATATAAGAACCCCATCATAACCACAAATAAAAAACCTACAATAGAAACATTAAAAAATGAAGAGAAAGGCCCCAAAACACTAAAGAAACCATCAAACAACAAGAGACCAAGAAACAGAGAACACAAAAACAACCAGAAAAAAAAAATGTAAATGGCAGTAAGTACATACCTACCAATAATTACTTTAAATGGGCTAAATGCTCCAATAAAATTACATAGGGTGGCTGAGTGGATTTTTGAAAAATCTATAGGGGGAGCCCAGGTGGCTCAGCTGGTTGAGCGTCTGGCTCTTGATTTCAGCTCAGGTCATGATCTCCCAGTTTTGGGATTGAACTCCTCATCAGACTCTGTACTGACAGCGTGGAGCCCGCTTGGGATTCTCTCTCTCCCTTTCTCTCTGCCCCTCCCCTGCTCACAGAAGCGCCTTCGCTCTCATGCTCTCTCTCTCTGAAAATAAATATTTTATAACATATCTAGGGGCTCCTGGGTGGCTCAGCTGGTTAAGCGTCTGACTTCGCCTCAGGTCATCATCTTGCAGTCCATGCATTCAAGCCCCGTGTCAGGCACTGTGCTGACAGCTCAGAGCCTGGAACCTGCTTCAGATTCTGTGTATCCTTCTCTCTCTGCCCTTCCCCCACTCACACTCTTTCTCTCAAAAATAAACATTAAAAAGTATTTATAAAACTATATGCTGGGGGCGCCTGGGGTGGCTCAATTGGTTAAGTGGCCGACTTCGGCTCAGGTCATGATCTCGCCGTCCGTGAGTTCGAGCCCCACATCAGCTCTCTGCTGACAGCTCGGAGCCTGGAGCCTGTTTCAGATTCTGTGTCTCCTTCTCTCTGACCCTCCCCCGTTCATGCTCTGTCTCTCTCTGTCTCAAAAAAAATGAATAAACGTTAAAAAAAAAAAAGACTTGAAAAAAAAAATATGCTGCCTACAAGAGACTCACTTTAGCTCTAACGACACACAGACTGAAAATGAAGAGATGGAAAAAGACATTCCATGCCAAGGGAAAAGAAAGTTGGAATAGCCATACTCATATCAAATAAAACCAACTTTGAAACAAAGACTGTAACAAAAGACAAAGAAAAGACTTTATATAACGATAGAGGTGTCAATCCAAGAAGAAAACAGAACTTTCATAAATATTTATGCATCAAAATAAATAGAGGCGCCTAGAGGCGCCTGGGTGGCTCAGTCAATTAAGCACCCAACTTCGGTTCAAGTCATGATCTCACAGATCCTGAGTTTGAACCCCCATGGGACTCTGCTTACAGCTCGGAGGCTGCTTTGGATTCTCTGTCTCCCTCTTTCTCTGCCCCTCCCCCACTTGTGCTCACTCTCACTTTCTCTCTCTCTCAAAAATAAATAAGTAAACATTTAAAAAAAAATAGGAGGACCTAAATAGATAAAGCAAATATTTACAGACAAAAAGGGAAAAACTGACAGTGATACAATAATACTGGGGACTTTAATGCCCCACTTACATCAATGAATAGATCATCCACACAGAAAATCAATAAAGAAACATTGGCCTTAAACAACACATCAGACCAGATGGGTTTAATATACAGAACATTGCATCCAAAAACTGCAGAATATACATTCTCTTCAAGTGCGCATGGGACACTCTCATAGACATATCATATGTTAGGCCACAAAACAAGTCTCAATAAATTCAAGAAGACCTAAGTCATATCAAGCATCTTTTCTGGTAACAACGGCATGAAGTTAGAAATCAATTAAGAGAAGAAAACTGGAAAAAACACAAACATTTGGAGACTAAACAGCATGCCACTAACCAAGCAATGGGTCAATGAATACATCAATAAGAAAATCAAAAAATACCTTGAGACAATTTAAAATGGAAATACAACTTTCCAAATCTATGGGATACAGCAATAGCTGTTCTAAGAAGGACATTCATAGCAATACAGACATATTTCAAGAAATAAGAAAAATCCCAAATAAACAATCTAAATTTACACCTAAAGGAACTAGAAAAAGAAGAAAAAAACAAGACCCAAAGTTAGTAGTAGAAGCAAGGAAATAATTAAGCTCAGAGTAGAGATAAATGAAATAGAGACTAAAAAGGATAATAGAAAAGATCAATGAAAGTAATAGCGGGTTCTTTGAAAAGATACACAAAATCAATAAACTTCATCAAGAAAAAAAGATTTACCAGACTCCTCCAGAAAACAAGAGAAAGGACCCAAATCAATAAAATAAGATACTAAAGAGAAGTTACAACCAACATCACAGAACTGCAAAGAATTATAAGAGACTATCACAAATAATTATATGCCAACAAACTGGACAACCTAGAAGAAATGGACAAATTCATAGAAACACACAACCTTCCAAAACTGAATCAGGAAGAAACAGAAAATCTGAATAGACCAATTACAAGTTATGAAAATGAATCAGTAATTTAAAAACTCCCAAAAAACAAAATTCCAGGACCAGCTTCACAGGTGAATTTTACCAAACACTTAAAGAAGAGTTAGTGTTTATCCTTCTCAAATTGTTCCAAAAATTAAAGAGGAAGTAACAATTCCAAACTCATTTTATCCTGATAGCAAAATCAGACAAAGACACCACAAAAGAAAGAAAATCTCAGGCCAGTATCCCTGATGAACATAGATGCAAAAATCCTCAACAAAATATTAGCAAACCACATTTGACAATATATTAAAAAGATCAAACACTATGGTCAAGTAGGATTTATTCCAGGGTTGCAAGGATGGTATACCATCGGCAAATCAATCAATGTGATATGCCACATTAACAAAGTAATAAAAATCATATGACCATCTAATTAGAGAATAAGCTAACTTATTAGTTACAGAATAAGAACTTGACGAAATTCAACATCCATTTTTATCCTCCTGGCCACTAGGCACCATGATAGCTAGCCTGTGTGGCCCAAGCAAGGTCTTTCAGGCATTAGGCTGGGCAGCCCTCCTTGGGGTCCCAGACATGAGGCCAAGAACACAGCTGAAAGTGGAGGCCTGGTATGTGGATCCTGGAGGGAGACCATAGGATGAGATGGTCCAGGCCCCAGGGGGGATGGGAAGAACCTGCAGCAGGAGGGCCAAACTGTAGGTGGCCCTTGTCTCACTCCAGTGCTTGCCTTGGGTTGTACCTTCAACATCCATTTATAATTCAAAACTTCCAAAAAGGAACATAATACCTCAACATAATAAAGGCCATATATGATAAATCGACAGCATGATAAACATCATGCTCAATGGTGAAAAGCTAAAAGCTTTCCCTCTAAGATCAGGAACAAGACAAGTTCTTGCCCCTCTTGCCACTTTCATTCAACAGAGTGCTGGAACCCCTAGCTACAGCAATCAGATAAGAAAAATAAAATGCTTGATTCAAAATGTTAAGGAAGAAGTAAAACTGTCACTATTTACAGATGACATGATACTATATAAAGAAAACCCTAAAGACTCCACCAGAAAAAACTATCCGAATAAATGAATTCAGTAAAGTTCCAAAATACAAAATTAACACGCAGAATTGGTTACATCTGTATATACTAATAATGAGCTATCAGAAAGAAAAATGAAGAAAATCTTATTTACAACTTCATCAAAAAGAATAAAATACCTGGGGATAAATTTAACATAGTAGGTTAAAGACCTGTACTCTGAAAACTGTAAAAAGATTTTATTGATGAAAGAAATTGAAGACAACACAAATAATGGAAAGATACAATGTGATCATGGGTTGGAAGAGTTAATATTGTCAAAATGTCTATACTACCCAAAGCGATCACAGATTCAATACAATCCCCATCAAAATACCAATAGTATTTTTCACAGAACTAGAACAAATGATATTAAAATTTGTATGGAACACCAAAAGACCCCAAATAGCCAAAGCAATCTTAAGAAGGAAAAACAAAGCTGGAGGTATTATTCTCCCTGATTTCAAGCGACACTACAAAGCTATATTAATCAAAACAATATATTACCGGCACAAAACAGACACATAGATCAATGAAATATAATAGAGAGCCCAGAAATAAACCCACATTTGTATGACCAATTAATCTATAACAAAGGAGGCAAGATATACAATGGGGAAAAGACAGTCTCTTCAATAAATGATGCTGGAAAAACTGGACACCATATGCAAAAGAGTGAAACTGGACCATTTTCTTATACCATACATAAACTCAAGGTGGATTAAAGACTTGAATGTAACACCTGAAATCATAAAACTCCAAAAAGAAAATATAGGCAGTAAGCTCTTTGACACCATTCTTAGTAATATTTTTTTGGACTCGTGTCCTTAGGCAAGGGCAACAAAAGCTGTACCAAACAAATGTAATTACATCAAACTAAAAATCTTTTGCACATTGAGGGAAACCATCAACAAAATAAAAAGGCAAATCTACTGAATGGGAGAAGGTATTTGCAAGTCATACATCCAGTAAGAGGTTAATATCCAAAATGTATAAAGAACTTACACAACTTATTATAAAAAAAAAAATCTCATTTAAAAATGGGCAGAGGACTTGAATAGATTGTTCTCCAAAGAAGACCTACACTAACATGAAACAGGTGAAATATGAAAGGTGCTCAACATCACTAATAATCAGGGAAATGTAAATAAAACCATAATGAGATATCACCACACACCAGGCATAATGGCCATTATCACACAGAAATAAAAGATTTTTATTTTTTTAGTAAGGTAAGGATGTGGATAAAAGGACCCTCAGACACTGCTGGTGGGATTTTAAGTTGGTGCAGCCACTGTGACAAATAGTATGGAGGTTCTTCAAAAAATTAAAAATAGAACTACCATATGATCCAGCCATTCCACTTCTGGAAGAAAACAAAAACACCAATTTGAAGAGATATATGCATCCCCATGTTCACTGCAGCATTTTTTACAATAGACAAAATATGAAACCAGCCTAAGCGTCCATAAACAGATGAATGTATAATGAAGATGTGGTGTATATATGAAATATTAGCCGTAAAAAGAATAAAATCTTCCCATTTGTGACAACATGGATGGACCTAGAGGCTATAATGCTAAGTGAAATAAGTCAGACAGAGAAAGACAAATACAAAAATGATTTCACTTATATGTGGAATCTAAACAACAAAACAAATGTCATATGTCAACGATATCTCATTAAAGCTGGAAAAAAACAAAGACCCTTGAGTGCTACAGCTAGATTAAAACCTAGACTTCCGGCCCCAGAGCTGCACACTAAACCACTACACGTGAGTGCTATAAAACAAACAAACCACATTCATTTATCCTTTTCTCTAGTGACATTTAGGTTGTTTGCAGTTTTCCTTACTATGAACAAGTTTCAATGAACATCATTGTGCCTATCTCCCTTCGCATGCATACGTTGAACGTTTCCTGAGGCTATATACATCAAGAGGAGTAGCTATGGGATCCTTTTTTGTTTTTTGAAAGAACAGAGCAGGTGTTGTTTAAAAGTTTCTTCCTTTCAGAAAAATGTTTTTCTCTGATAGAATATATGTTCCATGAAGGCAGGAATGTTTTGTTCACTGCTGTATTCTAAGCAAATAGAAGAATGTCAAGCACATGAGACATACTCAATAAACACCTGCTGAAGATATGAATGGTTCTGGAATATTAAGCTCTATTTCCTTAATTATGCAAACTCATTTTATATAGCCCCAAACTGTATGAGGAGAATTTCTAGTTACTCATCTTTGTACATTGAGAATTTTACCTAACCCTTGGGTTTACCCCCAAAAGGGACTGGAAGAGAGGATTCTTCTTGGATCCCAGTACTTCCTCTGATGTTACTGATATTCTTTTCAAGGATTTTATTTCTTTTTTAGTGTTTATTTTTTTATTTTCAGAGAGATAGAGAGCGAGCAGGGGAGGCACAGAGAGAGAGAATCCCACGCAGGCTCTGTGCCGTCAGTTTCCCAGGAACTCTGAAATAATGACCTATGCCGAAACCAAGAGTAAGATGCTCAACCAACTGAGCCAGCCAGGTGCCCCCTCCTCGAGGGCTTTAAACTGGGAAGTAGGGAACAAGTTCTATGACCCAACACCCTGAAGAGAATGGGGAGGGAACCATGGCTGTTAATGACTTGGGACAGTTTCCCCTGAGGCCTGGTGTGGCTTGACCTTGTTGGTGCTTCCAAACACCATGTCAAAGCTGAACCTTGCCCTATTGGAAAGAGTTGGAAAGATGCAACTCAACCACTGCCAGCCCCATGGATACCACCAAGCCACCGTGGCTAAGGAGACTGCAGCAAGGAGTTCCCAGTCTGTCCTACTGCTCCCTCTTGCTCTTACCCCTCGCCTCCAAAGGAGGGCATGTGAATGCCTACCAGACTCCCAGATAGCCCTCAAGGGCCAGTGCATCCCACTCCACTCTACCTATGAGAACTCCCTTTTTTTGCATGTGAACAACTCCCTTCTGTAGAATCTGGCAATGGTACAGGTGTCCCCATGTTTCTATTGTTGGTCACTTCAGCCATGCTCAGAATAGGAGGAATCAGAAGCACACCTACCTCAGTGTTAACTTGTTTTTTGCTGTGTTTTCCCAAGATGTCCTAAGTCAGTTATAGACAACAGAACAGTGGTTGAACGGAAAACCGTTGGCTGCTGCTTCTCTGTGAAAGCAGCTGCATCTTTGATTCTAATTTTTAAGCCCCTCTTTAGTGTGACTCCTGGGTGGTGAAGGTGGCACATCCAACATCTTCACGTGTAAAACACAGGAAGGATTTTCTTGTGTACCGATGGAAGAGGACTTTGGAGCAGATGGCTGTACCTACGCTTTGTTTCTCTCATCTATTCTCCACAGCCCATTCATTCTTTTACACCTCTCTTTGTGTGAATAATCTCCTTTTCACTTTTGTGCTTTACTCGAGTCCCATGCTGACAACTGAGCTGGCAACTGTTAGGAAGCTTCTGGCACTGACAAATCCATCAAATATTTAGTGACGTAGGCCTACTAGGTGCCAGACCTTCTCTCAGAAGCTGAAGAAAAAATATTTCCTGATATCAAGGAGCTCACAACACGTCTCACAAAGCTACCTTCTAGTAAAATAAATAGATAATAAATAAGTAACCATATGTCGGGGGGTGCTAGTGTAAGGGAGAAAAGGAAGTCAAAGTACAGGGCAAAGAATGCTGGAGAGGTGCTACTTTCGAGAGCAGAGAAAGCCCCTCTTAAAATATCCTTAAAAAGTGTGAAAAAGAACATTGAAATATCCTCACTATACAATCATGCCTCAACAGGATTCCCTAGTAACTATGAAAAGCAGATGTATGTGTGTTTGTTCATGAACATCCCTAGTAGGTAAGACCACTTTGTGTATTACAAAATCTGGAATCTCAGGACCAAGTGCATGATTCTCTGATTCTAATTTCCTCGCTTATAAAATGAAATCAACCATATCGTAGGGTTATTATAAAGATCCAATAAGCCAGCGTCTATAAACTGCCAAGCATACAGTTAGCACTCAATAAATGTACACTTTCTTTCCTTTCTCCCTTCTCTTTTCCCGGCTCTTACCTTGATAAAACCAGATAGCCTTCTCCCCAAGTCATACACATGATGCCATAGAGATCCTTATGAAGGAACAATCAGAAATTAGGTCAGTTTTTCCTTATTGTACAATGTCCTCAATCCATAGAGCCTAGGTCTCTTTAGATAATGTGGAGTGAAAACAAACAATTCCTTATTGGGTTCCTCTAGAGTCTGAATGGGCCTAGAATGGTGCCACTAAATAGAGAAGAGTTCATTGAAATGCCAAGAGGGAACTAAGTCACTAGATTGAATTACAAATGTCTTATCCTGTGAGTAGATGAGGAAGGGGCTTCAGACCCTCGGGGGTTGGATATTGACTACATTTCTCTCCAACATACCATAATCAGGATAAATATGAGTACTTATTAAAAAATCTAAATCATCCCCTCCCATTGTCCCAGTGGTACCACATTAATAAAGAAAATTAATTCCCTGGTATTTTTTATAGCCAAAGAAATATATCATCAATAATGACAAATAATAAAAGGTGACTTTCTTACTCTAAGAGTTAATCCAGGTAAACTTAGCCTTTTTAATAGACCACGTAAACGTTTTTTAATTAAACAACAAATTCAAAACCAACTTCATTAGTCTTTCACCAGGTCACTCCCAGTGGCCTCTTCCTTTGGTGCAGAAGTAAAAGCTCTGCACTAGAAATAGGAAGTCATCCCTGTGACCCTGATCAAGATGTCTAACTTCTCAGTGTCTTAGGCTTGGATTAGGTTAAGGGAACATCTTGTGCATGTCTGAGATCTTCCTATGAACACATTCTTCCCCTTTCATTTCTTCCTCTATTTCTACTGCTTCTCTAGTCATAAACCACACCTGCAATATTATCTTGGTCCAATTCAGCAGCGTGTTCTTCTACTTTCCCAATGGCTCCAGGACTACGATGGTGGAGAATCTCCTGTATAGCTGGGCAGCCTTTCCACCAAGTAATTATAAACACATATCGCACTGTATATTCTTCCTCCCTGTGAAACATTTAAAGCACAGTCCTTATTCATATTCATAGTCCTTATAGTCCTTATAGTCTACAAGCCTATAGTCCTTATAGTCCTTATTCATCCCAACCTCCAGAGAGAGGTGTTGTAAGGACTCTCAGAAGGAGCTCAGCAGAGAAGCTTAAAACCCACCTTAGGAAAATCATTCAAAATGTAAAAAAACTAGTAGTTTCTCCAAGTAGACTTCAGCGAATAAAGATCTGATATGTCCACCTACCTGATCCTTTATTTTCATATACACAGACTTGGAATACCGCAAACTTTCTATTTTGACCTTGCTTTTATTTATAAGAGCCCTGGCCTCATAAATAAAAATGCATGGCCCAAGCCTGCTGGCCGGGTAGGCCGTGGAGCACAGTATGCTTTGGGCTTTAACCTCTTACTACTACAGTTAGCTAACTTAACTGATCCCTTCTCACTGCTTCCCACACGTCACCGTGTCCGCTGGCAAAGTATACCTTCGTCCTTGCCTCTGTCTTATCATTGTGTCACATCAGGAAAGCATCCTCTCACTTCCTTGGAAAGTTTAGTGCCAAAAAATAATGAAACGGTATCTCACTTAGTGGAAAATTTCATGTTATCCAGAGACACGAACAAAAGAAAAGATAGCTGTCGGCAAACATCCTTTGCGCCTGACTGAATCCATGTTGCAAACCATTTGTGACACTGCCAAAGGGAACCGGAACATGGCAAAAGATGCAACATGTACTAGAGCCTGGTTCCTAGACTTTGACTGAAATGTAAAGATTTAAAGAAATTCCAGGTAACTGACATAAGGTTGACAACACTTTTCAAACAAGGCCTAAAAACAGAAGGAAAGACCACCCTTTACTCTTGCCATTTCCTTTCAAATGGACAATTTAGTGGTATATCCATGAAATGGAATATTAATCAGCCATAAAAAGTAATGAGGTTCTGATACAGGCTACCACCTAGAAGAACCTTGAAAACATTAAGCCAAATGAAATAAACCAGACACAAAAAGACAAATATTGTTATGATTCCACTTACATGAGGTATCTAGAGTAGTAAAATACATAATGACAGAAAACAGATCAGAGGTTACCAGGGGCTAAGGAGAAGCAGGGATGGGGAGTTATTGCTTAATGGGTAGACTTTCTTGAAATAGATACTGGTGATGGTTGCCCAACATCATATAATTAATGCCACTGAACTGCACACTTAAAAAATGGTTAAAATGGCCCCAAAGGGGGGATATTTTCACACACACACACACACACACACACACACACACACACTGCAAAGCATAGAGGGAAATAGTCCACAGATGCTTTCATTGATGTAAGAGGAAAGGATAGATGCAGATCCAGGTGAGTTTTTCAGTGCAGCTGTGGAAACAGATAGTTCTGGATCATCTGCTGAGAGTGAAAGGGTCTTGGGACTGGAATCCTATTTCTTCTATCAACTCGGTGTACTCCTTTGTGCAGGTTTTGATGTTTCCGGTGATCTGGCTCTGTGTTAACCTAACCAACACATTCACAGATATGAACCGTCCACGCAGTCAAGCCATCCTCCTCACTAGCCTAGAACACCCAGCTCTCCCAATTCATGTCGCTAATCCTTTTTCTTTGTTCAGCCATATCCTCCCCATCGTCAAGGCCAGCTCAATAACCATTCCCACGTGGCAGAGACGATCTCTCCCATAGTTTTCCTATCTTCCTAACCATCCTCAGTGACCGACCTGGTCTTGAACACCAAAAGCATATAAAATGCTCTTCCCCGTCAGAGCTCACTTACCCACAGTAGTGTATTGATTATTGTTTTCCATCTGTTAGTCTTTTGTGAGCTCCTTCTCTTAATCTTATTTATTGAGCAAGTACTAATAGTCTTTTAAGTACCCAGCAACTGCTATTATTGTTGATTAGTGAATAATTAACAAGAGTTAGTATTTATGTAGCCCACGAATTCCACAGTGCTTTCACACATATAATTATAGGATCACTGTTTACCATAGTATCTTAAATCCCCAACAAAAAACTTATTAATGAAATATTAGCTCCATTTGAATGAAAAAGAACCTGAGGTGTCAAAGAATCAAGTGGCGCATGCTAGTTCATATGCTAATAATTAATAAAATATTTAATAATTACTTGATAACAAAATTAATAACAATAAGTAATTACAATCAATCTTGTGTATTAAAAAAGTCTCCTACTATATTTCCAACTAAGAATAAACCTAGGAAAAATTTTTCATATAGAGAATGACACATTTATTGTGTTATTTAGTAAGTGTTTTGTCACACAACCTGAGTCTATCTAGCCAAGTCATTCCACAAACTATTTTCAACTTTAAAAAGTTAACAAGTAACACATATTTGTCATAGAAAAATGAGAAAGTAAGTCTGGTAGGAAAAGTCCATAATCCTACTATCTAATGTCAACAACCACCAACAGATACCTTTTTACACATTTCATGTGAGTATATGTAGACAGACCCTCTTTCTTTGAACAGAAAATGGGATTTCTGATAGACAGCTTTGTTATTAGGCTTTTTAACTTAACGGGGGGAATGAATATATTTGCATGTCAAATATATCTATGTTCCCATTAATGACTGCATGACTTATAAGCTAATCCTCTATTTCTGTATGTTTAAGTTGGCTCACATTTTTTTTTCTATCATATAAAAAACTCTGTGATGAACACTCCCCTATGTTCATGAGCTTGTCCAATTACTACCTTAGGATGAATTCCTGGAAGTAGGAATTACAGGTCAATGGTAAGAAACTATTTTTGAAATGTTTGTGGTTTGTGTTTTGTTTTGTTTTCCATGAAATAGAGGTGATAAAACAGATTTAGGGGGCATGCTAAGTTTTTAGTATTCTGTTGTACTCAAATTTTTTTTAAACCTGGTAAAACTCTGTTTTTTAAATATGTCCAAAGAATTTAAATAGAAGGTTTCAACATTCAAGCCCCTTCAAACTATAAAAACATATTGGTTGAAAAGCATAAAAATCTAACAGTGATTTGGAAGACAAGACATATCCTAATTTCAATAACTTTTATTATTTCTTTAATCAAATGAGAAATAACAGCAGAAAAAGAAGAACCCACATTTGTAAAAACGATCTCCTCCAATTTTTTTAATTTTTATTTTTCGGATTCAAAAAATACATATTCATTATAGAAAATTTGGAAAATACATAGAAGAAAATATGAATTTCCAAGAATCCAACAATACATAAGAGAGCCTTACAGTTTTACTACTTTCTACACATGTGTACTTTTTAACAATTTGCCATTTTCCTTCTCTCGTCCACCCGACGCCCCAGAAGAGAGGCGAAGGCAGGTCCTTGAGGACCACGGCCTGTGACATCCACCATACCACTCTGTCTTTACTGCAGGCCTCCCTTCTTGCTGAGCTGTGGCCTGGTTCCTTGCTTACTCCCCAGACTGCTTTGTAAATGCACCGCCCACCCCCCAAAGTGCCAAGGCTCCTCTGCCTCCAGAAGTCCCAAGCGGGAGAACTCACAAAGTCAACTTCCAGCTAGCTGCCTGCTTCATTTCAGGGCCAGGCTTCTCCCAAGTGACACCTTGAAGATTTATCTCAGCTGATCAACGTCTGAAGCAGCAACTAATACCTCTTAAAATGTATATAGCACGTTAAAGTTTAGCGAGTTCTCTCACACACATTTAACCTCTGCAAGAGTCTTCTGAAGTGAACAGAGCAGATATTCTTATTTAACAGAGAAGGAAACAAGGTGCAGAGGAGCCGAGGAAAGATCATACATAGCTAGTGAGTGGCAGAGCTTGGACTGGAAGCCATAAATTGACTCCAAGGTCAGAGCTCTTTACCTAGCCATTAAACCGTGCTTAAGTCTGACAACTAGAAATTAAGAACCAGAAGGGTCTTCAACAGATCACCTCATCTAATCCCTTCTTAGTATTCACACACATAAGGAAAACGAGTCCCCGAGAAGCTAGGTGATTGCCGAAAGTCACCAGCTTTCGTGATGAAGAGAATCTAAAGGCACAATCTTCAGACTCCCAGGCCAGTGCTCACGCCAGTCGTCCCTAGAGAGATGTTCTTTAATAAGCTGGTCTCTCATCCGGTGTCTTCTGCTTAGCCAAATGTCAACCAGGAATTAAAATCCTAAAAGTGTAGAATGTTAGAGCCAGAAGGAACCTTAAAGACCACCCAGGCCAACCCACTCACTTTACAGATGAGGAGTCTAAGATCCAGAACCCATGGCTTCCAACATTCAATTCTATGCACTTTCCTTCCAACTCATCCTATCACTTCCCTTCTGAGTAGTTAAAAACAAAATCTGGCCAAAGATGTTTACTTCCTTCTTTGACATTCAGTGTGCCACAGGCCACAGATCAGCAAAGTCAAAGTGAAACTAAATGGGATTTGAATTCAGAAGATACTTAGTTTGTAACAGATGTACCCACCATGACTGTAGCATGAAATATCCAAGTTCTGCTGCGTTCTAAGCAGCCTCCCCCACTCTCCACCCTCCACCTCCATAACCAGACAGCAGGTCTACTGAAATGTGTGTGTCGTAGGAAAGGGCACCAATGACCCTTTGGAAGTCACCCATCCTTTAATCTGTGAAAATGTAGCAATATTGTTTGGCTAAAGACTTTTACTCCACGAATCAGCCAGGAATCCTGATTAAAGCTGGCAGCACATCACCAAGGCTGTCACAGTTCCTTGACCCCAGTGGACCCAGATCCTGTTCTCACCATCTTTGTATCATCTGTGTATCATCCAAATCAGCTCCTGAAAGTATGCTACCTTGATTCTCCTGTAGCAGGTCCATGGTTCTATGGCTAGCCTTCTTTCTCTAATGAGATGGAAAGCTCTTTGAGGGCAAGGCACTACTTCTGCCATTGCCCCTAGCTTCAAGAAACTTGAAGAAAGGTAAACAAAACCATGTGTAAAACCAAGCGCAGTCACAGAGGTGTAAACAGGCAGCCAAGGAGCCCAGAAGAGAGCATCTACTGGTGGGGAGGGGTAGCTGCTGGGTAAGGTAACGGATCCGAGCCTTAAAGGGCTAGTGGAATCAGTCGGGCAAAGGTAGGCGGAAGGCAAGCCAGGCAGGCGGGCCAGCGTCAGCAAAAGCAAGGAGAGAAAACAGTTCAACGTTGCCGGAGCATCAAGTGCAAGGCGGGGAGTGGTGGGAACTGAGGCTGTAGCGGTGGGCCCAGCTCCGAGGCGGCAGGCAACAAGCCCGCGTAATTCGCGCTGACCTGTACGCGGAGGGCCGCTTACGCAATTCGCGAGTAAACGAATTTGGGCGCCCATTACGAGGCTCTGTCAATGACCGCCAGCAGCGGCCGCGCCGGCCCCCTCCCCCTTGCACCTGTGCGCCTTCGCAGCTGCCAAAGCAAACGCGGCGCTGCCTTAATCCGCTAGATTTTCAACGCGGGCCGCACGCCCCCCCCCCCGCCCCCCGGCCGCGGCCACTGCTGCCTTGGGTCCCCCGCCCCCTGGCCCTCTCGCGTCTCCGCTCGGGTTTAAAACGCCTGTTGACGCACTGTGGCGAGTGCCTGCGCGCTAGCGGGCGGCCCCGCGGTTTTCTCTGCAGTCGCCACCGGGGTTCCTGAAGAAGAATCCCTGCGGGCCTCCCGACCCCGGGCTGGGGGCGGCCAAGGCTCCCTCGGCCCGGCTGGCCCGGGGCCTGGCTCGGCGGCCGGGCAGGGGCCGGTGCCATCTGGGGCTTGCGCAAGGCGCAGTGCCGAAATCCGTTCTCCCGGGAAAGCGCAGCATGGAAACAAACAGGACGGGCCGCCCTCCTCTCCCGGCCCGCGGCCAGGCGGGCACCGGGGACGGCGCGGGCTCCCCCGCAGCCGGGCTCGGGCCGGGGCCGGGGCCAGGACCCCGGGCGGGCGCGGCGGCGGCGGCGGCGGCGGGGGGTGGGGGGGGGGGGAACGGGGCGGAGCGGCTCGGGGCAGGGGCTCGCTCGGCCGGGGTCCGCGCGCCGGCGCCCAGGCCGATGTCATTACCTGGCCAGTGTAGTTTTCCCCGAGCCCGGGAGGCCTCGCAGGAGGTAGAGATGTTTCCTAAAGCTGTGGCGGCGCGGAGGTGTCCCACGCGGGGGCGGCGGGGCCGGCGGCCGAGGTTGCTGCTGCTGCTGCTGCTGCTGGAGGCTCAGCCTCCCAAAGGATTCAAGAAAACTCTCCTCCATGGGGTGGGGGCCGGCTGCGAGAGCCCCGGGTTTCCTTTCCTGAAGTCACGGTCTTGGCCAAAGCTGTTGTTTTTGTGGCTCTCCGGCCATGTGATAGATGGAGGGGCGGGCGCTCGGAGGCCAGCCCCTCCTTCCCACCCGACCGAACCGCGCTGCGTGGGAGGGGGCGTCCCTACCTGGAAAGCTGGGGACGCTGGGAGACTGGCAGCCAGGAAAACCTGAGTGACGCGCTCTCCCCGAGCCCCCCCCCCCCCCGCCCGCCCCGCTCTCGGACTCCCTCCCTTGCCTCTCGGTGCCCTTCTCCCAGTGGCGGGAGGGCCTGCCTGTTGGGACACTGGGACACTTCCCCCGGGCCGCCCGCCCTGGAAGTCAGGCTCTCTGCAACAGCCCTCCTCCACCCCACCCCCGACTGGCCTAGACCTTGAAAGTGAAATAATTTTAGTTGACGATTACAGAACGTGAACAGCATTTTGAATAGTTAACAGTAAAGTCCATTGTCCTCCCCAATTTGTGAGCACCAATATCTGGCTAGTGTCCCAGCTGCTAATACCACTGTCCCGGGCCTCTATCGTTTTGGGGTTTTTTTTTTAATCCTTCTTTATCAGCCTGCCAAAAAACATTCTTAGAAAGCTTTGCTGCCTCAACATAACTTTAAGTCTCTCCATTGGAAAAAGCACCCCTTAAAACTCAGATTGATCTATCAATAGTAGCATAAACTGGGGCTCACGGGAAGGAAAGACCATATTGCCCAGGTCACGGGAAGGAAAGACCATATTGCTTTACTTCCATCTGAAAAGACATGGCCTCCCCGGGAAAAGGAGCAGTCTACGGAAATCCTTTCTAGAGAAGTATCCAGAATTGAGTTCTAAGTTCCAGGAACTGGTGAGCGCCAGTTGGTTGATCACCATAGCACTCTCCAGTATTTCACACTCAAGAGTGTGACAGAGAGATCCTATTTTTTGAACCAAAATTCAAGACGCATGGACTGAAAGAGACAATATTAAAAATACCATGCTGGAAAGATCCAGGAGGTATGGTGGCTTTGGCTGTAATAATTATTGTAAAGTACATACATTTTGCTTTTGGCAGCCAAGGTATGAAAATTTTGAAAAGGAATTGTGAAGAAAAGCAACCTCCTTCTTAAACAAAATCCAGAGATTTCACAAGAAACTTTGGAAGGAAGGCCCAAGTAGGGAGGGGCTCTGTGCTGAGAATCCAACCTTGGGATTCCCCTGGAGGGGTGGGGGCAGGGAGATGAGCTGCTGTCCCTTGAAAATCCCTTCCTAGAATCAGAGGTAGGATCTTGACACTGCTGAGAAACATGAGAATTTCAAAAGCTGCTCTACATATTAGGGGAAAACCATAAGGAACAGAGAACACACATGACTCATAAAAATAGCGATGCTTTCATGTACATATCCCTTACTTCTGTGTGTTCTATCATACTTCTTACCAGAGTGTTTTTGCCCAGCCTCAAATACTACCCTTTTCGTTCTAGACTTGCACTATCCAAAACGAGTACCACCAGCCACATGGGGCTGTTGAGCACTTGAAATGTAGCTAGTACAAATAGAGATTAAAATACACACTGAATTTTGAAGGGGCAGTATGAAAAAAAGGTAAAATATCTCAGTAATTTTTATATTGATTATGTGTTGAAATGATAATATGTTGGGTGCATTGGGTTAGTATGTTATTAAAGTTAATTTCATTTGTTTCTTTTTGCTTTTTTAATGTGGCTACCAGAAAAGTTTAAATTACACGTGTGGCTGGGGTGCTTCCATTAGTGCTGCATGAGACCTCCATCCACTTCTATGTTCCTCTACAGAGGGGGGCCCAGGCAATGTGGGAGGGGGCACAGGAGGACACACAGCTTTGGGATCTAGAGGTCTTGGCACAAGGAATCTGCAGGGTCTGTGGCAGATGGAACTACCAAGTAGAGGCTGGGAAATATGAGTGTGCTGTTCAGAAGACAGGTCTGAGCTAGAGACAGAGTTTTGGAAATCCTTGCCCTATGAAAAGCAGACAGACAATAGAGAAGACGGCTGAAGAGGGGGGCCAGGAGACACCAGCATTTGAGGACTGTGTCTCTGAAGGGCATCTGCCAAAGGAGAGTGTGAGAGAATGGTCAGCCAAGCAGACAGAACTCTGAGGTAGAGAGAGGTGTTTGGAGGCCCAGGGAGAAAGAGCTTCAGGAGCAGAAAATGGTCAGCAGTACCTGGAAGGGACCCTAGACGCTTTTCCTTTCCCTCAAACCCCACGTTTAACTAGTCAACAAGTTCTGGCTGTTCTCTCTGATTTATTCCTCAAAACCACCCTGTTTAAAGCTATCTGTCTGTGTATGTTTCCTCCCACTAGACCGTAAATAGAAACGATGTCACCCTTGCCACCCCAAGATCTAACAACATAGCCTGACATTCGGAAGATGTATGGGTCCACAATTGTAATGTGGACCTAAACTACTTTCTCCACAGGCAGGTGTGACGGTGATAATGTCAGCTAAGGAGCAGTCAGTAAACGTACTGACAGATCTGTGGGCCAGCTTGCTGTTAGCCTGCATTCAAATCTTTCCTGGTTCTATCTAGGTGCCAGCCTCCAGAGAGCTGGGCTACCCTCCAAGTCAGAGGACCCCTGTGATAACACTCCTTAGTGCCCTCATCTCAACCAACCAACTCTTGAGCTCTGGGGTTTCGTTCCATTTCTCGCTTACGTGATGACCAGCACAGTCCCGCTTTGCTGCACCAGAAACCACTACGAAGACAGATGTAAAGAAAACTGTAGGTCATTTTCGGCAAATGCAGATACATTCAAATGTTTCCCTAACTGCCACTGTTTAAAAGACATGGAAAAATGAGGAGGTACACAAGAGGGGCTACTGAAAACCAGGAACTTAACCCTCAAACCTACGGTTCCAAATAACCCAGGATTTGGAATGCTTGATTATGAATCGGCCCCAGGTTTCCACCCCAGAGATGCCAAGATGGCAGAAAGTCTGAAGCCAGGATGGAGCTTCCCAAGACCCTTTAACACCGTAGAGCCATTTCAAACATGTAGGCAGTAGCTTTCGCAACTCTTTCTAGTCCTGTGTCTCTTCTTTCCCTACCAAAAATTATCTAATTTTTTTTACTCAAAAACATACATTAGTCTTGTCTCCACGTGTATTCCTCTTGTTATATAAGTGGTGTGCATGGACAGGACAGGAAAGACGTCTACCTTTGCCTGCTTAACTGTTTCTGCGGCGGACTCCTGATTGTTCTGGTGCCTCCAGCTTGCACCTGCTGTCACCTTTCTGCATAATCTGACCAGTGAGAGGTAGGCCCTTGTCCTCCTTTCTTCTCACACAGCTCCCTCCCTGCTCTTCTCTTCTCCTTCCCCTAGAAGCCACGTGGAGGCGGAAGGAAGCTAGAAGTTAGGGGCAGGGGGACAAGGGAAGAGAAGTCATGTGGCCTCTGTGTTCCACCTGGCTGAACTGACAGAGGAAATGCACAGGACTCTGGTGGCCTGGGAGAGGCCCGCCACGCAGAATGTTCTCTGGACAAGGCTGTGCCCCACCTGCTTCTGCCTCCCTGCCTCCCACATTCCATCCGTTACTCTTTTCAGTGCCACACCCCTCCCCCAAGGGGAGGACCATATCTTTTCCACAGCATCTATGTGCCTCTGTACACAAGGGCACTTGAGGATTATAAGCTTTGAGGAGGAAGCCTGGGAGCAGAAGGGTAGCCCCAGCCCATTTTTCTAAAGCTCCATTCTGGAAATTAGGGCAAGATAATAAAGACAGTGCCTGGGAAAAACTAGGGACATTCTGGAACCCAAATACAAGCCTGGGTAGATGGTCAGCCGGTTTGTACCAATACAGCATAAAGGTGTTTCAGAACGGGTCACTACTTATGCTACACTCATTGTTAAAATATTTTTGTTAATTTTGTTAATGTTTATTTATTTTTGAGAAAGAGAGAGACAGAATGTGAGCAGGGGAGGGGCGGAGAGAGAGAGGGAGATACAGAATCTGAAGCAGGCTTCAGGCTCCGAGCTGTCAGCACAGAGCCTGACACGAGGCTTGAACTCAGGGACCGCGAGATCAGGACTTGAGCTCAAGTGGGACACTTAACCGACTGAGCCACCCAGACGCCCCTCTCATTGTTAAAATAATCATAACAATACCCTTGGATAAGGCATGGCAGTGTGGATTCTAATGTATTCATTAGAAATCCATAAATGCTGCTGGTGAAGGCCTCTAGGAGAGCAAGGTTTGCCAGATGTCAGAATCCCCTCCGTAGCTACCTGGGCTTGGACCCTGTTGCTGGTCAGGTCCTCCCTGAAATCATCCCATCCTGGGCCAAAGGCAAGTCCAGTTTCACAGTGGCTCTGAGAGCAAGACTCTTACGGAGTTCAAGCAAACACTGAAAACCCTGGTTTCTGTCTGGAACAGACCCACCATCTAGTAGAAAGATAAACTAAAGCTGCCTGAAAGAAGCGTAAGAAAAAGCACAGCTATTTTAAATAAAGCACTTAATTCCTAATAACTATGGCAGAGGGAGCACAAATATTTAACTTCCACTCCCTCCTTGAAACCCCACAAAAATGTAAGAGGTTTTTTTTGGGGGGGGGCAGTTAGTTTGTTATTATTTTTAAGCATAAATTATAAGAAAAAAGACAGAATATCACAGTAACAAAAATTTGAAAACTAGAAAGCAAAGACCAAGTGTTAATTTGGCAAAAACAAATAAACAAACAAACCCAACCCCCCCCCCCAGAAATCCCCTGAGTTATAGAAAGCCATGAGTCAACACAATTTACCCTGCATAACCCCTAAAATTTCAGGCACTAGAAGATTTGGGGCTGGAAGTGGGCTTTAACAGGCAGGTCAGTGGAAAGTCTGCTTGGGAAACAGACATCCAGAGTCAGGCAATTGCTCATCCCCTCGAGAAGCCCAGAGGTTTATTCCCTGGAGAACATCAGACAGTATAGATAGGGTGGAGTAGGAAGCAAGACAAGACAGATCCTCCCTTTCTGAAAATAGAGGGATTAGGCAAATGCCTACTTGTTGCATAATCACCCCCTCATTTCTGTTCTTCAAATATGAATTTTCCTATTTGAAGACTGGTCAATACAAGTAAACTAAGACAGAATTTTGAAAGATGGTGCAATTTTGTAGATGGTGCAAGACCCACGATCCCTAACCAACACCCCTGAGGTCAGATATGTTTCAGAATTCAGAAAGCACGTGTTTGCCTATTGAAGGTACACAGTATGTGTGTATGTGTATATATATATATAACCTCACATTCTGAGTGGGGACTGAGCACCCCATGGCAATTACCCCGTGGTAATTAAACACATTCATATTTCAGCAATGAAATGTATGAACGGTCACACGAGGTAGGATAAATAAGGAGTAAAATTAACCTGTTTGGGCCAAGTTTTGCTGCCAAATTAGTTTTAATGCCAAACAGATAAGAAACAAAACAAACTAAAAACAACTTGTGATTTTCAAAGCCTTTTCAATTTCAGAATTTGAGAAATGGAATCATGGACCTATACTTGGATATAAGGCCTACCCTTCCATCCTGATGCAATTTCAAAACAAACTACTAAAGTTTTCTGTGCCTTATTTTCTTCCATATAACATTAAAATAGGGCAAATATCTTCAAAATTAGATAATAAAAAGTTCAAGTTGTTACCTCTTTTGTTGAGTTTTTTATTATTCAGATAACTAATCAAGAATGGTTGGACAGATTATCCAAACCAATTTTGGTATCCAATGAGTGTATCGTTGAAAATGATCCTTTGGGCGGGCACTGGGCACTCTTTCTTGACGATTAGGGTCTTCAACAGCACGAGGAGGACTGGAGAATTCAACTACAGAAAAAAAAAAAAAAAAACAAAACAAAACACAAGCCAAACAAGTCTAGAGAAAATGGTGACATATACAGAGTCTGGTGTCAGTTTCCCAGGCTCTTTCCATATTTAAATAAGCCACTACCCTGGTATCTAGGCCTTTACTCTGGCCCTACAATCCCCACACCCTGCTTGGTCCTGTCTCGTTGGAGAGTCAGTGTCCCCCACACTGCCCAACCTTCTGTCTCTAAATCCAAACCTGTTCTCTGCCTCATTCCCTGAGGATCCAGCTATTTACATTATAAAGTTAATAATAAATACACTAATTCATGCAAATGTGTTACCACGTTTATTAAGTCAATGTGTTGCTCTCCTAGGTAACACAATTTCTATTTTGCCTGGGACATTTTAAAGATGATGCTCTAACCCAAGGAGGTATTTAAAGAAATGGAATTAACCCTTCTAAGAGCCTATTATTTTTCAGGCACTATGTTAAGGACTTTGCACAATTATTTCGCTTAATCCTCATTTAATATTCCCATGGCAGGTTGCTATTATAAATCTATCTTCTACACATGAACAGATTGAGGCTCTGAGAGGATAATTTGTTTAAGGTTACACAGCCAGTCAGCAATAGCTTCAGGATGGGAACCCATTCTCCTTCCAGCACCCTGCCCCACCTCCTTACAGGAGTGACACTAAACACCCTAGCCACCAGCAGGAAGAGAATTTTGAAATAGGCAGGGACTTGAAGTTCCCAAAGCCAACCACATTCACCTGCAACTTCCCTCCTTATACATTTCTATCTACCCCTTGAGGCCCACTAATCAGTACATTATGCCAAACACAAAACAGGGAGGCATGTTCTCATTAGAATTGTAAAAAAAAAAACAAAAACAAAAAAAACCTGTACATAGACATAACACTCATCAAGTTCCCCAACAAGAAAAGATGAATAATTAATAATTAGGGGTGACTGCTCTGCAGGAGACCAGAGGGCAGTTTAGCACAAAGATGGAAGAGGATGGTCCAGGAAGTGTCCTTGACACAAAACATCCAAATTTAGCTGACAGAAAAGACCCCAAGTTGGCCACAGCCAAATATATCCATTCTTGTCACACGCTGCTTACAGTGGTGTCACGCTGGGGCTGCCATATGTGGAGGGAGGTGCTGGGGGGGGAGGGAGGGAAAACACTCCCTTCCTAACTTGGTCCTAACGTAAACGCCATGGCAGTTTTCACTGCTATAGCCTCTGTCTATAGTACAATGTTGGAATTGAGGCAACACAATATTTGTCAAATGAATAAGTGAATTTCTTTACCTCCTTTCTCTGGAATTCCTCATAGCCTCGTATCCTTTCTCAGACTACTTTTATCCCACGTTTTCAGGTGGCCCCTTCAAATCCCTAAACTCTTCTCCCAAACCTCTTGTCCTTCTCCTTCTTCTTGCAGCAGAACCAGTTTTAAAACAAACAAAAACATTTTTTACAGAGTATATGTATATTTCTAGCAGAGGAATGGAAACAGAAACCTCTTAGAAATACGAGTTAAAATGAAGAAAGAAAACATATGGGTAAATGCAGAGTGCATTCAGTTCTTATCAAATGCAGACACATATACACTAAAATCATAGCAGCTGTGTTTATTTCATAATTTAGGCATTTTGAAAAAAGTGCAATGTATTTATTTTAATGTCAGCTTGATGTCAAGTTTAAAATATAACATGAGTTTGTCTCCATGTTTTACCTCCTTTCCTAGAGAATCTCCTAATATTTAAATATAACCTATATCCCTAATTCCCAGCTCTCGTCACATAACAATCTGGGGCAAAGGGACGGGGGTGGTAATCCCTCATAAACTGTGTGTTAACAGAACGCTGTAAAATATGTTCTAACCAATAAAGTTGGCAAATAAATTTGGTAACAACCATCTAAGCTTTGTTGTTTTCACAAAAAGATCTACATTTAAAGGAAATAGAAAATCACATGTGCACTAGCACACAGGGTTGCTATGGTAACAGACTACATTTTTTTATATTTACTCTTCAAATTGCAGTACATGGAGCTATTATAACCAAATAATGTCAACATCCACTGCCTTCTGATTGTACTGAGGTCTCTGGAATAAGTTGTACTTACGGTTCCAGAAATTCTCATTTTTAACCAATCTTCTTCTGTCTTTTCTAGAAATTATAATTAAAATACATATAATAATGATTAATATTTGGCATTGGGGTTAAGACTGCATCATTTAACTCATGTAGGAACAGTCTAAAAATAGCAAAATAAACCTAATAAACACAAATGTCCATGTTAACGTTTAAAGTATGGGGGGGGGTGTGAGTGTGTGTGTTTAGGTAGCAGTAAGTTCTCCGTGGGGAATGAAGAGAAATAAGAAGTTTAGAAAAATGTATTTGGTTTTATAACTGGGCACACCAAAAAAATCTACTTTTCCCACAGCTGTGCTTTTATGAACAGTTAAGAAATACCTACTATCCTGTGATATATAATTTTGTTTCACTAAACCCTGTTTTTACCATTTATCTCAAAATAATACCCTTAGCATTGCCTCCAGGCACATTTAAATCACTATCAACTAATGTAAACCCTCTCCCCATTATGTTATATAGTGTGCTACCTTTTCTAGAATTTCTATTACCTTGCTAACATTCCCCACCAGTCCTCCTCCAGCTACCTGGAAAATTTACAGCCCATCAGAATAGTTATGTCTCTCACTGTAGACCAACAGAAAACACCAATAATGAGGTGTTTCCAAGCCAAGTAAATATGAATCTAATTTGTAGCTGTTACTCTATCATAACAGGATAAGACTGAGGGCTAGACAGGAGAAAAGATGTAATGAAGAATAAAAAACTCTCCTAAAACGGGCACCTCAGTTATCCACAATAGGCCCTTATACCAGTCTACTCTACAGCAAAATTAGGGAATTAAATGCAACTTTATCTTGGGACTTATTGAAAAACATGCATATATTAGCTATCTATCCACATGTATTCTTTCTCTAATTTAATATAAGGGATATAGCCCTTCATATTACATCTGATGAACAGGTTTTCTGTGTGTGTGTGTGTGTGTGTGTGTGTGTGTGTGTGTGTGCATGTGTGTGTTTTGTTTTAAAGAAACCAATTGGAGAAGGTCTTCTTTGAAAGCCATAAAAATATACCTCTACTGATATTTTCCACTGCAAATAGATCATCTTCAGTGTCTTCCAGTCAAGGGAAACCACACAGTCATCAGGCAACAAAGATTCTGTGAAAATAAAAGGGAACAAGTTTCATCTGTATGTCATACAGATTTTTACCCTACATGTGAAGATCTGCAAACATGATTATTTGGACTGATATAATAGTAAAAGCCCAGTTTGGAAAATACTTCACTGATGGCTAGAGCAGGAGTTAGTGCGTCTCAGGTCTTTGTTAGTAAACACTATCCTGACTCATGTAAAACAATATGAATCATAGTTCATATTCTCATTAAGTATAAATACATATATCAATAATACATATATAATATTATAACATATGTAACACACATTATATATGATAGCTTCAAGTGGTACTGGCAGAGGGCATAGAATTTAGGTCATCCTTCCCTGTGACGTGTATGAACAGTACAACTATAGCAAGTTTAGTCTTCTTGCAAATTTTTCCTTCCACATGAGAGTGTCGGGGGAAAAAATCCTCACAGACAATTAATGATGTTCATAAATTTTAAAAAAATCCTCACAGACAATTACGATGCTCATAAATTAGTCCAAACACTGACACATACATATCAGCCATACCAAACCACACAAAATATTTTTTCTATACTCATATAAGCCTGGCAACATAGATAGTTTGGTTTCTTCAGGCCTGTGTGGCTTTACTATCTAATCCCGCTGTGTCTACAGAACTCCTAAGGCTAGGATTCATTTGGGTTCCCTGCCCTATTTAGAAGGCCACTGGCCACAGATACAGCAGAGCTTCCCTTGTCCAGCCTGGCCAAACAAATCAGCTGACAATTTCCACCCTCAGTTTCCTCCTCGCCTTTTTTAAGCGCCCGCCACATCCAAATGTGAAATTCTTTCCCTCTATTTTTCTTTTAAGCCACATTTGTATAAGCACTGCTTATAATTCACTTCCACATTGAAGTCATCCCCCCAAAACCATAACCCCATATGCTCTTCAACATCCCCTTAAGCACTGCTAACCTCACTCATAAAATATTCATAAGCTTGTCATTTATATTTTCTATGTGCAATAATTTTGTTTTGTGTTAGTCTTGTCTCCCCATTTAGAAGGTAAGCTATTTGATGAATGAGGTCTATTTCCTCTAGAAAGCTTTCCAAAGCTTAATTAATGGATGCTTGATCATTATTGCTGATTATGACGGTATTGTGCATTCAAAGGCGCAGGTTTAGGATCTTTTCACACGAGTGCCTTCATGCTTTCTGATGCTGATCTAAGGCAGTGATTGTTAATCTTTTTGAGTCAAGTGCTGCCACGTCCCCCTCCCTTGCTCCAGAAGCTGACAAAATCTATAGACTTTCTCAGAAAAAACAGTTCAAAGTGACACAAAAATAGTTGCATATAATTTTAGAATATGGACCTAGGACTAAGACCTTTTAAATGACTAAAATGACTTCATTTATCTTTTAAAATTCCCTAAATTTTAATTAAATTAACTAAATTAATTAAATTGATCTTAAAATTGGTATGTTTCTTTGGTGCATCTAGAAAGATAGCATACTGCACCAAACGGCTAAGATGTGATTATTCACAAAGTTTACAAAAATGATAAACATAACACTAGAACCTCAAGAGCAGGTGAATAATTGTGACTCACTCGCGCTGAGACTTAGCCAATCTTGGGTCTGGGTTCTGGGCACCAATTTTGTTCACAACAGCAGAAGTTTAAGAGCAAAGTAAACAACTGTGGAATGAGCTGTGAGCCAGGAGCAGGGCCCAGGCAGCTGGTAGGTGCAGAAAAGAAAAAGTATCAGGAAGATAGAGGAGAACTTCAGGGATTGGAGCTTTGACTTCTTGGCTCTTACAATTTCTGTCCTCAAGGAAGGGGACACATTCAACTCCATGAAATCGCTTAACACATGCAATTGACTTACAGATAAGGAAAAATTGTGATATGAGTTAGATTCCCTGTTTAAGACATTTAGCATCTTAAATATATTTATTATTTAGAAGAGATTTACTTAGAATATTAAAATTTCATGTGTTTTATTCACAAGTGGATTTTTCATGTGTTTTATTCACAAGTGGATTTTTCATTTCCAAAAACAACAGCAGCTGGAAGGAACTTTTCAAGTCAACCAGTCAGACTCTGTAATCTTCTTTTCAGTATCCTTCTCAGTCTTTAAAAATTAAACTCAACTTATTTCAGAGGATATGTTTTCATCATTTAATCTTCACTGTCCCCCCACCTTACTATTCTCATATCTATGAGCCATACCATGGAGGAGAAAGGGAAGGATCATGCTCCAAACAATGGAAATGTATAAAATAGATTTTTAAAAAAAGGAGGGGGGAACCCATCTCTCTTTGTTATATAATTACTGTTTGCCTGTCTCATCCTTTGTTCTTCTCAATATCTATTTATACTGAGAATCCAAGTATTCTAAGTGCTCAAAGATATTTAAGACTATGGTTCCTGGAAGTGGAGGCAGGCACATGACTCTGAAGGTCAAGCACCATTTGCTATGCGTCCTTTACTTCCATTGCTGAAAAGCATCACAAGATCAATTAACTGCATGAAATCACTAATGCAAGGTAGAAACATTTCAAAAAATTACTCATATATATTAAACTGGACTTTTTGTTTGTAGCAAGTAAACACAATTTACCCATTGGAATTCCAGGGGATCCAAAAAGCTTTACCAGTTGAAAGGCAAACCCTTGTGATAATTGTAGTTCAAGGGAATCAAAGCCAGTGCTCGTCAAATCTTGGTTATCTTCAGTTTGTAAGAACTGTAATGGCTTAGGTTCTTCCCATGTCTTCAGCTTTTCATCAAAACTTTCATTTAAAAAGTGAAGATCAGAAGTGACCCTAAAAGAGTACAAAGTATCAGATTGGCTACTTAAAATTTCTGAAGAACTAAACCCTAGGTCAGGTAGTTGGTCATCTACCCTTGTCTGAGATTTGAAAGTCAAAGATGGTTTCTTGCTCGTAAAAGATACCATCCAAAAGCTGAAGGTATACTGTAGCACAAGAGAAGGAATAGGGTTTTTATAAAAGTACACAGAGCGCCTTAGTCTACTAAATGGCAGGTAATGAGAATAAGACTGTCTACCAAAATTTAAAGGAGGATCTTCGAAAACAGCAAAGCAAAACCATGATGGATGATGATCAAAGGTCATAAGTTTTTGCTTATTCTCCTCTATATTGTTTATTTCTGAGATTCTATCTTTTTCTTCTTCCAAAATAATTTTTAGTCCATGGCTTTCTGTTACCACGCCACATTCCCCTCTTTCTTTCACACTGATATATCTCTGTCCCAGTAAGTTAAAGTTTGGTGCCAAACTGAAAATCCTTTTCTCCCTCCTTTTCTTATTCTTTGTTGAGCATAAGTCACTCTTTGGGATATGCAGGTTAGGCAAGCAGCTTCTAAAGACATTTGTTTCTGTTTCTATGATTGAATCTATATTCTCAGTGGGAGGTGACAAATCTTCATTTTCTATCAACAGCTTCTCCTCTACCAGTGTTTCTGGACTGCTTCCTGGTCCTGAAGTTCCTTCAGGAGTGGAGATCAACTTAATCAATTGTCCCCTGCTGTCTGGAGAGGCCAGCCTTTGCCATCTCTCTCTCTTTGGTCTTTGTTCACATATAAACTTATGAGGTCCTTCAGGCCAGCTCCCAAAATAGGGTTGCCTCTCAGAGCTCAGCTGTAATTCTTCATCAGAAAAATTGTTTGAAGAAAAAGCCCAATAATCGTTTTTCGCTGAATTTACTCCTTGTTCCTTTCTTAAACTTTTATCTGAAGTTCTGGATCCATATCGATTGCACAGAAATGTTTCATTCAGGCGTCTTTTATCTACCCTCTCTCTCTTCTGCATCAATGAGCATGGGATGGACGCAGATCCACCCTGGACGTCTGACCCTGCATGCCTACTTCCAGTGTGCTTTCCTACATTCGTGCCAGACCAGTCATCACTTGCCATGCAGGAAAGACTCTGAGTCATTGTCGGGCAAGTAACAGCGTTTTCATGTGGCATCAATGACATATTTGGAAACAAATCATCGTGTTCTTTAGGGAGGTAATTTTCTGGTGTATTGTCCAGCTCAACTGCAGACATAACATTTGGAAAACCATCTTCAGGATGTATGCTTCTCCATATTTCATCTTGGTGGCTATTTACTAAACCTCTTAGTTCATGTCCCAGTCCACCAGTGAAGGTGCACGCCGATTCTCTGTTGGTGTCTTCCAAGTCTTCCTCTGCACTCTGAGAGGGGTCCTGGTCTCCTGGTGTATAACTTAAGGTTTCAAATGAGTTTTCTCCCATGATTTTACCATGACTGTTCTGCTTTTTACTTCTTTTTCTGCTTCTCTTCTGTTTGTTTTTGCTGAACCTGGGCCCAGTTTTCTTCAAATCGCTTTCTCTGAAATATAACAAAATTAAGGACATTTATAACTTAATTTTTTGTATAACACTAGCAAACTAAAACATTGTACTCTTAATGTGAAAAGTTACAAATCATTAGGACAAGAGATTCTAAAGTGTGCATGTACTTTGTAGTATATTTTTAAATTACTTTTAAAAAGAGATATACTTTCTCTAAGTTAAAAACGAGTACACTTTGGGGTGCCCGGGTGGCTCGGTCAGTTGGGTATCCAACTCTTAATTTTGACTCAGGTCATGATCTCATGGTGCATGGGTTCGAGTCGCATGTCAGGCTCTGGGCTAGATGGCACAGGGCCTGCTTGGGATCCTCTCTCTCTCAAAGTAAATAAATAAACTTTAAAAACTTTTTAAATGAAAATAAAAATAAATGAGTACACTTTGAGAAAGTTACAACTCATTTCCTCGTACCTGTTTCATAAACCAATAACTTTATGAAAACTTAATATGTTCCTTGAAAAAAATATTATTATATATGTGAAACATTTTATACATACACACATACATATACCTACACACACATATAAATACATATATACATATGCATACATAAACCAAGATGTTTATTGGTACATTTATATATTTTTTTTCTTTTTTTTTTTGGGGGGGGGTAGTGATACTCTTCTAATTGCCTACCTAGCCATGGCTCTAAACGAGACGTTCCACCACTATTTTGTGGGGTGTTTGTAAATGTGTTAGGTATTTTTGTGGTCACAATGACTGGAGACGTGTTACTGGCACTTGGTACTGAGGCAAGGGACATTTAGCATCCTATGATGCCAGGGACAATTCCACAGTAAAAAAGTATCCCATCCAAAGGAACAATAGTGTTCCCCAAAAGTTCGCAGCTCCCCTAAATTGAAGATTAACTTCGATCCTAACAGAAAAAAGAGGATTTAGAACATTTTCTAATTTAAATTTGTTTAATGTTTATTTATTTTTGAGAGAGAAAGAGACAGCGTGTGAGCAAGGGAGGGCATGAGAGATAGGGAGACAGAATCTGAAGCAGGATCCAGGCTCTGAGCTGTCAACACAAAGTTCGATGTGGGACTTTAACTCATGAACCATGAGATCATGACCTGAGCTGAAGTCAGACACTTAACCGACTGAACCACCCAGGTGCCCTGAACACTTTCTAATTTGGAATATAAAGATCTAGTCATTTTCTATAAGGTACAGATAGAGAATATTAAAATGCAGTGGAGGGTGGGGGAGGGACAATAAACACAGCTGAGGAAAAAAAAAAAAGTAACAGGATAGAGGATTAAAAAAAAACCAATTAAACAAGCAAACAAACATGGAAGCCAAAAGAGATAATGAAGAAACCGTTGATCAGCTGGGGGCTGGACAAAGGAACTTGCTTTGGCCTGGTTTATTCCATCCCGTGACATTGGGCAATTTTCAACAAGCAGGAGCCCTGAACACCTTGTTCTTTGGCATCTAATTGCTGCTGCCCTTGTTTACAATTCCTGGGTTTTAGTTTAAAAGAACATTAAGGAATGCTAAATTACAGACAGGCAGTTGTAATGGGACTTCTATAAAAAGGATAGCAAATAAAGAATCCAACTTTGGCAGAAATTTCTCCTCATAGTCAGTTCTATCTGACTCTAGTGAGAGCCTCAGCTGAAGCCTAAGGTGCAATAGTTGCTACAAAATTCATACTGAAACTAGGATGTTACTCTGAAAACAAGCTCCACTGTCTTCACCGAAACATGAACCATCCTGTTGCAGGGAAAGGACAAAAGGAATGCATAGATGGCCTAAACCTTAGATAGGCCAATGGACATAAGGGCCTTCTGGAGTTAATTCATTTGTCACAGAGGGGAAGCAGTGAGAAATGATCCCATTCTGGATATATTTTAAAGGAAAACAATATTTAAAAATAAATTGGATATAGAGTATAAGAAAAAGATGAAGTATGGGTAAAAGGAGTTGAGCCTGAACAATTGAAGGGATGAGTGGCCATTTACTGATTTACTGAGACATAGAAGCCTATGAAAGGTCTGGGTTTGGAGACAGGGTTGCCAAATCAGTTGCCACAAAATTTGGTTCAGAGTTTGAACCAATAAGCTAATCTGTACTTACAGTAGAGGTTAGAAAGTAGAAAAGATGAGGGCTTTGCTAATATTCCTCAAGGGTTCTTTCGTTTTCTGAATGCACTACAATCTAATAGAGATTGTATCAAGTAGATCTCAACCTACTTAGAGAAAGGATCGTAGAAACCGGCTAATCATGAAAATTCACGATACCTACAGAGAAGTTAACACGGATCATGAAAGAGTCAGGTAGCTTAAAAAAATAAACTATCAGGGAGATCAGGCAATGTATGAAGGTGGTTTGCCAAAAGAGATAGTCAGAGGAGACCCTACGGATTGGAATTCCAATTGAAAATACAACACAATGCCAAGAAGTGTGAAAATCAGAAGACATTCCCCCACAGGGAAATGTGCCTGAGACTTGTACTTGTTCCAGGTCTCTGGGAAGGAAACACAAACCAGTAACAGTGACTTGTGAAGCACTTGGGAGAGGAGAGAATGGAGGGTAGTGGTGATAACTTCTGTTGGAATGTGTATGCATGGGATGTGGCTTATCAGTAGACATATTGACAAAGTGTGGGAAGCTCATTAATGTGTCAAGGCTCATTAAACTTGATCTCATTTGTGCTGATTCATTTAGGAATGAATGGCACCATTAAAAGAAAAGAAACATCCCTACATAAAAGCCATGGAGAAGAAATCAGGAGAGTTGGAGGCACAGGCTGTAGCTTTAGAAAAGAAAGGAGTAAGAAATGAACAAATAGTAATATATTTCTAATTAATCAAATATTCTGTTTTCTAGGTGGTAGCTGAGAATCCAAGCTCCTGGGTAGTAATAAGTGTACCTCTTAATTATGAGAAAAAGAGTGTTTGCTCAGAAACAAGCTAACCTGACCATGTAAGCTGTGACTTGAAGACAGAGATGAGAGAACATCCAGATAAAGATAAAACTACCTGCTAGGGAGAAAAAAAAAGTATTGTAAGTGCCTAAACTTCATGAAAAAAAAAATTATTAAAGGGGTAGAAACAGTATTTTCCACTGCAGAGGCCTGTACACTAATTCATAAAGCATGATCAATAAATGAAGTAAAATTCAATTAAAACACATGCAGATTGTAAAGGAAAGCTCTCACAGCTTTATAGAATGACCATGGTTGAGGTAATCCAGGCCTAGATCTAGTTTAGTAATAAGCTAGTGGTGGGAGCTTGAGTAAATCAGATCGCCCTTCTAAAATGAGGATAACATTACCTCCTTGTACAGTTATAAAGTTTGTTAATACAGAGGCTCCTAAATGACCTTTACTGAACTGATAGGGCAGATTAAATAATTCTTCCCACTGCCTCTGTACAATATGACTGATCCAATGGTACAAAAAATGTTCCCAGCTACATGGCTGCTTTCTAGTACAACCACACCCTTCTGCTCCTATTGTTTAGGGCTGTATATTTACAAGAAGACAGATGAGTTTATTCTCGTCTGTTTACACAATCATAATTGTTACCATACTATGTAGTTTAATTAAACATTATGTAAACATTACATCAACCAGTGGAATAGGAATACAAGAAAGTTTCTTTTCTTTTCTTTTTTGTAGAGAGAGACTACATGAGCAGGAGAGAGGGGCAGAGGGAGAGAGAGGGAGGGAGGGAGGGAGGGAGGGAGGGAGGGAGGAGCAGAGGGACAGAGAGAGAGAGGGAGGGAGGGAAGGAATCTTAGGCAGGCTCCATACTCAGCATGGAGCCCAACACTGGGCTCAATCCCATGACCCAGGGATCATGACCTGGGCCAAAATCAAGAGTTGGACACTCACCTGACTGAGCCACCCAGGTGCCCCCGATTTCTATAAAAATTTCTCTAAATTTTCTCTAAAATTTCTATAAAAAATTAAAGTAAGTGACTCAATAAAGATGAGGCATTAAGCAATTGTTATCAAATGAGGTGTGGGCAGAATAACTATGAAGTTTGGTTCAAAGTCATAAAAACCTTTAATTCTGCACTCATACTGCTTTGAATATTTCTTTGGGTTCTCCCTCCAATTTACATCAATAGAAACTAGAAATTGTCGACGATGCATTACAGGTGTGGTTTATACATTAAAAAAATAAACTCCATGAAATAAGCTTCCAATAAACAGACTCATACATAAATATTGGTGAATGGATGTGTATGTAAGCATGCATTTTAAGTTCAAATAAAATGTTCATAGTATGTATCATTTCTTAAAGATTCCCCACTTTAATCAACTTTTTCAGTGAACTAACAACCTACTTGTCCCAATTATGCTAGATATAAAGGCTTTTATTGTAAATAAAGCATCTAGCACAATACTTGGCACCTGGTGAATATTTTGTAAATAGCAGCTTTTATTTTTACCACATATCAACAACAAAATAATCTTATATATTTCACTGAGACTCGAGGATTCTATTCAAGACTAGAATGTGAAAATGGCTAGAATGACTTATGCAAAAAAGAACAGTTGACATAGAAGAGCTGGAAAGTTCTCAAAATGTGATTTATTTAATATGTTTGCACATTATTCGAAGTAGAGAAAAAATTTTCAAGTGGCCAAATACAGACAAACTGACCAATCCACCATCTTTATCAGAGATTAATACACCTTTCTCAGGGGGTGCCTGGGTGGCTCAGTCAGCTAATCATCTGACTTCAGCTTAGGTCATGACCTCACTGTTTGAGCCCTGCATCCAGCTCTGTACTGATGGCTCAGAGCCTGGAGCCTGCTTTGAATTCTGTGTCTCCCTTTCTCTCTGCCCCTCCCCTGCTCGCGCTCTCTCTCTCTCTCTCTCTCTCTCTCTCTCAGAAATAAACATTTTTTAAAAATTAAAAAAAAATACCTTTCTTGGGGCACCTGGTTGGCTCAGTTGGTTGGGCAACTGACTTTGCCTCAGGTCATGATCTCACAGTTTGGGAGTTGGAGCCCCGTGTCGGGCTCTGTGCTGACAGCTCAGAGGCTGGAGCCTACTTAGGATTCTGTGTCTCCCCCTCTCTCTACCCCTCCCCTACTCACACTCTGTCTGTCTCTCTCAAAAATAAATAAAAATTTAAAAAATACCTTTTTCAATAGTTGATAAAACAAGCAGACAAAAAAAATCAGGATATTAAAGTCATAAATAGCACAATTAATAATGTTCAATATAATGACTATGGAACACTACATTCAAAAATTAAAGAAAACTTTCTTTTCAAACCATATGGAATATTTAAATAAATTAACAGGCCATCAAACTAGCCTCCACAAATTTCAAAGAATTATTAATGTATAGACCACACTCTTTGACCATAATGCAATTAATTTTGAAATTAGTAATAAAATTTTTTTGGAAAAATTTTAAAATGTTGAAGAATTCATGGGTAGAAAACTTTGTAACAGAAATATATAAAAATTAATCATAGTGAACAATAATTACATATAAAAGCTTCCCATATATATATATGTGTGTGTGTGTATATATATATATATATATATATATATATATATATACATATATATATATATATATTTCCCATAAATGTACCTTCAAAAAAAAAAGGCAAGGTACAAAATTAAAGAGTTAACCACACAATTGAAGATGCTAGAAAAAGAAAAGCAGAAGAAACCCCCAAAAAGTAGAAGAGAAGGAATCATAAAGAATCAAAAAGATAACAAAGAGACTAATCAGGACCAACAAATTCATAAGTTGGTTATAAAATTCACAAACCTTAGTAAGATTAATCAAAGGAAGAAGGAAGCAATTAGTCTTAGGGATGAAAAAGGAGGTACAAATACAGTTCCAGAAGAGATTTTAAATGATAAAAGGATTGTGGCATTATTTACAATAACCAAGACAAGTCTAAGTGTTCATCAATGAACGAATGGATAAAGAATATATATATATATTCTTTATATATATGCATATTATATATACACATATATATTATATATACACTTATATATATGTATATATGTATATAGTATGTATATATGTATATACATATTATATATTATATTATATATGTATATATGTATATAATATGTATATATGTATATATTATATATACGCATGTATATACACATATATATGTATATTATATACACACACATACACACAATGGAATATTACTTAGCCTTAAAAAGAAGGAAATCTTGCCATTTGTGACAACATGGTTGGACCTTGAAGGCATTATACTAAGTGTAGTAAGTCGGAGAAAGGCAAATACTATATAATCTCACTTATATGTGCATTCAAAAAAAAAAAAAAGCTCATAGATCCAGAGAACATGTTCATGGTTAGCAGAGGGATAAGGTGAGGGGTGGAAAATGGGTGAAGGTGGACAAAAGGTGCCATGGCAGGAAGCTGTGCAAGTGTTCCAGATGTAGCTTGCACATAGTTTGCAGAATCTATGGTGAGCAAAAAAGATCTTTTCCCCAAAGATAGGGATTTGTGTTCTGATCACTAATTGCTGCTTCTAAGCATACAGGCACAGACAAAGAGAGTGGCCATTATTGTTGCATGCCCCGCCCACTTCATTGTTGCAAGCCACTTCTCTAGCTCAAGTAACTTTCAAGAGATTTAAAGGGCTGACACCCTTTTTCCCTCCTTTGATCTTTCTTTTTTTTTCTTTTTGGGAGCCAGATATTAAAGACTAGGATGCTCAAAAACAACTTTATATATGGGAAAAATTAGAAAGTGACTGCACGTACTCAGGGAAAGGCACAGACTCAGAAAAGACTTGACAAAACCTTAACTTTACACCATAGGCTGATGGTTGGCACACAGACTGCCTAAAACAACATTAAAAAACAAAAACAAAAACTCAGCCAACACTGATGAAATGGGGAAAATCTGATTTCCAGAATTACATTATTATATTCAAATGTCCAGTTTTCAACCAAAAAAAATAAATAAATCACAAGACATACAAAGAAACAGAAAGGTATGGCCAATTCAAAGGCGGAAAAAATCAACAGAAATTGTCCCTGAAAAAAAATTTTATGGCAAATCAAGTAGAGTCTTCAAACCAACTGCCTTAAAAATGATTGAAGAACTAAAAATGTGGAGAATGTCACAAAAACTTTGTATGAACAAAATAGAAATACCAATAAAGAGATCAAAAACCCAAAGGAAAGAGAGAGAGAGAGAGGAGAGGAAGGAAGGAGAAAGAAAGAAATTCTGAAACTGAAAAGTATAATAAGTGGAATGAAAATTTCACTAGAGAGATTCAAAGGCAGATTTGAGTAGGCAGAAGACCTTGAAAATAAGGCCATGGAAATTATCAAGTGTGAAGAACAGAAAGAAAAAAGACTGAAGAAAAGTGACAGAGCCTAAGAGACTTGTTGAATACCATCAACTGAACAAACACGCAAATTGTGGAAGTCTCACAAAAAGAGGGGGGAAAAGGCAGAGAGAATATTTGAAGAAATAATGGCAGAACCTCCCAACTTTGATGAAAGACATGAATATAAACATCCAAGAAGCTTAATAAACTCCAAGTAAGATGAACTCAAAGAGAAACACAAAAAGACACATTATACTCAAACTTTAAAAAGACAAAGAGAAAATCTTGAAGAGAACAAGAGGGAAGCAACTTGTCATACACAAGTGATCCTTAATAAGAATATATGCAGAGTTCTCATCAGAAACTAAATAGACCAAAAAGTAGTAGGCTGATATGCTCAAAGTGTGAATAGAAAAAAATTGTTGATCCAGAATCCTATATTGAGTGAACTATCTTTAAAAAGTGAAGGAGAGATTAAGGCATTCCCAGATGAGCAAAAGGTAAGGAGTCTGTTATCACTATACTCACCTTGTAAGAAATGCTCAAGGGAGTCCTGCAAAGTGAAATGAAAGGATACTAAACAAAAATGTGAAGTTGGATGAATAAATAAAGATCTGAATAAAGGTAAATACATGGGCAATTATAAAAGCTAGTATTATTGTAACAATGGTATGTAACTCGACTTTTTGTTTTCTACATGATTTACAAGATTAATACATTAAAAAAACAATTATGGGTTTAAAAGCTAGCATTATTGTAACTATGGTTTGTAACTGCACATTTTGTTTTCTATATGAGACTAATGCATTTAAAAGATTTTTTGTTTATGTTTGGGTCACACAATGTATAAAGATGTAAGTTTGATACACCAACAACCAAAAGGAGTGGGGATCAAAACATAAAGGAGAAGAGTTCTTGTATGTTATTGAAATTAAGATGGTAGAAATTCAAATTAGAATGTTATAACTTTTGAGGTTCAGATGCACATAATAACCACAAAGAAAATATCTATGGAATATACACACAAGAAAATGAGAAAGAAACTTAAACATTTCATTGCAAATAATCAAGTGAACACAAAAGAAGGCAGTAATGCAGAAAAAGATGGACAAAAAGCTATAAGGTATACAAAAAACAAATAGCAAAATGACAGAGGTCTCTCCTTATAAGTAATTATTTTAAATCTAAATGGCTTAAACTTTACAAACAAAAGACAGAGATTGATGGAATGGAAAAAAAATATGATCCAGCTACATACTATCTACAAAAGACTCACTTTAGCTCTAAAGATACAAATAGGTTGAAAATGAAAAGATGAAAAAAAGATATTCCATTTAAATAGCAACCAAAAGAGGGGTGCCTGGGTGGCTCAGTTGGTTGAGCCTCCAACTTTGGCTCAGGTCATGATCTCACAGTTCGTGGGTCTGAGCCCCCCATCGGGCTCTGTGCTGACAGCTCAGAGTCTGAAGCCTCCTTTGGATTTTGTGTCTCCCTCTCTCTCTGTCCCTCCCCCACTCGCGCTTTGTCTCTCTCTCTCTTTCAAAAAAAAAAAAACAATAAAACATTAAAAAACAAAATTAAAAAAAAATAAATAAATAGTAACCAAAAGAGAGAAGGGGTGCCTATACTAATATCAGACAAAATAGACTTTAAATCAAAAAAGTTACAAGAGAAAAATGACCCTATATATTAATAAAAGGTTCAAGTTAACAAGAACATATAACAATGGTAAACATGCACATATCAGGCCATTAAAGTATATGAAGCAAAAGTTAACAGAATTGAAGGGAGAAATAAGCAGCTCTACAATAATTTTGGAGACTTCAGCATCCCACTTTCAGGATTGGATAGAACAACCAGACAGAAGTAAGGAAATAGAGAATTTAACATAGTAAACCAACTGGATCTAACATACATATGCAGAACACTGTATCCAACAACACAGCACAAACATTCTTCTCAAGCACACATGAGACATTTTCCAGAACAGATTATAAGTTAGGCCACAAATTAAGTGTCAAGAGAGTTCAATAGATAGATATCATACAAAGTATCTTCTCCTGCCACAGTGGGATAAAGTTAGAAATCAATAAAAGAAGTAAAAATGGAAAATTCACAAATTTGTGGGAGTTAAACAACATACTCTTAAATAAGTAGTAAATCAAAGAAAAATCACAAGGGAAATTAGAAAATACTTTAGATGAATGAAAACAAAATGACAACACAGTAAAATGTATAGCACGTGGTGAGAGCAGTGAGAAGGGGAAAATTTAAAGTTATAAACACATTAAAAAAAAAAAAAGACTTCAAATCAACAACTTAACTTTAAAATTTAAGGAACAATGGTGCACCTGAGTGGCTCAGTCAATTAAATGTCTGACTTTGGCTCAGGGCATGATCTCACAGTTTGTGGGTTTGAGCCCCGTGTCAGGCTCTGTGCTGACAGCTCAGAACCTGCAGCCTGTTTCAGATTCTGTGTCTCCCTCTCTCTTTCTGCTCTTCCCCCACTCATGCTCTGTCTCTCTCTCTCTCCTTCAAAAATAAATAAACATTAAATTTTTTTTAAACTTAAGGAACTAGAAAAACAAACTAAACCAAACGCTAACAGGAGGAAGAAAATAATAAAGATTAGAACACAGACAAATGAAGTAGAGAACAGAGAAACAATAGAAAAAAATTAACGAAATCACAAATTCTTTGAAAATATTAACAGAATTGGCAAACTGTTAGCTAGGGGGACTAAGAAACAAAGATGATTCAAGTTACAAAATCAGAAATGAAAATAGGGACATTACAACCAATTCTACAGAAATAAAAAGAATAAGAGAATATTATGAAAAATTGTATGCCAACAGATTGGATAACCTGGATGAAATGGAAACATTCCTAGAAACACAAAACCTACCAAAATTGAATCACTAAGAAATAGAAAATCTAAATAGAACTACAACTAATAAGGAGATTAAATCACTAATCAAAAATCTCTGAACAACAAAAAATCTCTAGACAAAGAAAAGTCCTGGACCTGATGGCTTCACTGATGAATTTTATCAAAAAATTTTAAGCGCCAATCCTTCTCAAAGTGTTCCAAAAAATTGAAGAGGGGGAAACACTTTGCAATTAATCTGTGATGCCAGTATTATCCTGACACCAAAGCCAGAAAAAGACACAAGGAAAGAAAACTGCAGACCAATATGTCATATGAACATGGAAGCAAAAATCCTCAACTAAACCAAACAGCATATTAAAAGGATTATAGGGGTGCCTGGCTGGCCCAGTCAATAGAGCATGCAACTCTTGATCTCAGGCTTATAAAACTGGGTGTAGAGATTACTTAAAATTAAAATATTTTTTATTTTTCAAAGTTTATTTATTTATTTGGAGAGAAAGGGGGGGTGGAGAATGAGAGAGAACATGAATGGGGGAAGGGCAGAAAGAAAGGGAGAGAGAGAGAATCCCAAGCAGGCTCCACGCTGTCCGCACAGAGCCTGACACGGGATTTGATCTCACAAACCATGAGATGATGATCTGAGCTGAAACCAAGAGTCATATGCTTAACCAACTGAGCCACCCAGGTGACCCCAAAATAAGATCTTTAGATAGATAGATAGATAGATAGATAGATAAATGGATTATAAGCCATGACCAAGTGGGATTGATACATGGAATGCAGGGATAGTTCAGCATATGAAAATTGACCAATGTCACATACCATGAAGGGAAAAAAAAGATTAACATGATCATCTCAATGATACAGAAAAAGTATTTGACAAAATTTAACATTCTTTCATGATTAAAAAAAAAAACACTAAAGAAATTAGGAATACAAGGCATCCAAACTGGAAAGGAAGAAGTAAAATTATCTCTGTTTGCTGATTATATTTAGAAATTCTAAAGATTACACAAAAATATGTTAGAGCTAATAAATTAATTCAGTGAAGTAGCAGGATACAAAGTCAAAACCCAAAAATTAGTTACATTTCTATACACTAACAATGAAAAATCTGAAAAGGAAATTACAAAACAATTTCATTTACAATAGCATCAAAAATAATAATATATTTAGGAATTAACCAAAGACATGAAAGACTTGTACAATGAAAACTATAAGGCATTGTTGAAAAAAATTTAAGAAGACATGAATAAATGGAAACATCCCATGTTTATGAATTGAAAGACTTAATATTGTTCAGTGTCCTATAGATTCATTGCAACTCCTAAATCCCAATGACTTTTTTTTGTAGAAATAGAAAAACCTATCCTAAAATTCATATGGAATTTCTAAGGGATCCCAAATAGCCAAAACAATTTTGAAAAAAAAAAAAAAAAAGAAGAAGAAAAAAGAATAAAGCTCCCACAATCAAAACAGTGTGGTACTGCATAAAGACAGACATATAGACCAAAAGAATAGGGAGCCCAGAAATAAACCCTCACATATATAGTCAAATGATTTTTGATAAGATTGCTAAGATGATTAATGGAGAAAAGGCAATCTTTTCAACAATAGTACTGAGAAAACTGGATATTCACATGCAAAAGAATGAAGGTGGACCCTAATTAAACACCATATACAAAAATTAACTCAAAATGGATCAAAGACTCAAATGTAAAATCAAAACCTACAAAAATATTAGACTATAACTGAGACAAAGTTTTACAACATTGCGTTTGGCAGTGATTTCTTGAATATGACACCAAAGCCCCAGGCAACAAAATAATATAAAAATTGGACTTCATGAAAATTAAAACATTCTGTACATCAAAAGACTATATGAACTGAATTAAAAGGTCCATAAAACAGCAGAAAATATTTGCAAATAATATATCTGATAAGAGATTAATATACGGAATATATAGAGAACTTCGAAAACTCACCACCAACAACAAAAAACAACTTGATTCAAAAATGAACAAAGGACTTGAAAAGACATTTCTTCACAAAAGATATACAAATGGCCAATAGATATGAAAATATGCTCAATATCACTGTTGATTAGGGGAATCCAAGTCAAAACTACAATGAAATACTAGCCATTAGGATGATTATTAGAAAAAAACGAACAGAAAAGACAAGTGTTGGTGAGGATATGGAGAAATGGGAACTCTTGTGCATTGTTGGTGGGAATGTAGAAAGGTGTACTCTCTATGGAAAACATTATAGCCATTCCTCAAAAACTTAAAAATCTAATTACCATATGGTCCAACAATTCCATTTCTGCATATATACCCAAAATGTATCTTAAAGAGATACATGAATATATTTTACAAGGAGTAGAACCCACCTATTAATACTTTAAACAGAATCCAAATAAACAGGTAAAAGTAGACAGAAAGCTGATCTGATTGAAGACTGTGGCCAAAGCCCCAGTTACCCAGATTCCTGCTACCTGCCTAAAGAAGTAATTAAACTCTCCCCCACCAACCAACTTTATTAAGGTATTGATTGAAGACAAAACCGAAAGTCTTCTATGGAATATTTGAAGCGTACTGTTTTGAGGGCATCATCCTTCTCTCACATCCTTCATCCTTTATGAAGAAGCCTCAGATTCATTCACATTCTGACCCAAATTACTTTCTCTAATCCATTTTTCATTCTACTACAAACTTATGCCAATATTCATTTATAGGCATCCAAGACTTCAGAGGATCTGTAAATACCCTGAAATTGGATCAAAGTATAAATATGTACATGTGTGTAATTTTTATAGGAACAAGGACTATTAGCTTTCATTGAATTCTGAAAGTAGTCTATTACCCCAAAAAGGTTGATGCCTGTTTCTGGCTCATCATATCATGGCTTTAATTCACACCTCAATTAATACTCAGGACCAATTTCCCTGTTTTTTCCTTTGCTTTCCTCCTTGATCATTACTGTTTCTTCTGTAAAGACCTCATTCAGTCTAGCTCAGTCTCTGGAACTTTATATCTCAATGCAGATGGTGACCCTCTTACTACAGCCTCTGGAGCTAAACCCAAATGTGACCCATACTGTCTTTGTTTTGTGTAATGAGTTTCATAGTATAACACAGTTCAGAACTTAAATGTGTTCACGTATGTGTATATGTCAGTAAAAATATATATAATTTAAACCCTCATGGCTCTGTTGCTTCTATCTTCTAGGGTAAGGGTATGTATATGGAGACCTTCAACAATATTTATGGATGGCCTGTGAATAGATGGATAGACACTGTTGGCTTACTCTTATCTTTTATTCATTTCTTTAATATTGCATTAAAATGTTGATAAGGGCACCTGGGTGGCTCAGTCAGTAAGCTTCTGACTCTTGATTTTGGCTCAGGTCATGATCTCACAGTTCATGAGATTGAGCCCCGCATCAGGCTCTGCACTGGCAGCATAAAGCTTGCTTGGGATTCTCTCTCTCTCTTTCTGTGTCCCTCCCCTGCTCATACTCTCTCAAAAATAAATAACTTGGGGCACCTGGGTGGCTGAGTCGGTTGAGCGTCCGACTTCGGCCCAGGTCATGATCTCGCAGTTCGTGAGTTCAAGCCCCACATGGGGCTCTGTGCTGACAGCTCAGAGCCTAGAGCCTGCTTCAGATTCTGTGTCTCCCTCCCTCTGCCCTTTCCCCATTTGTGCTCTGTCTCTGTCTCTCAAAAATGAATAAATGTTAAAAAAAAAATTTTTTTAAACACGAATTTAAAAAATAACTTAAAAAAACAGTCATACAAAACTTAACCAAATAATACTCTCCAATATCCTAGAATATAACCAATGACTGATTTTTAATGGGTGATCAGCAGTAATTTAGTGAATAAGTAATTTAGTGAATAACTCTTATTCATAGTGGGTTTAGTTGTTATATCAGATTGTCATTATAGTTAGATGATAAAATGCATTGATCTTTCATGTAGCTGAATACATACAATGAGTTGTATTATAGTGGGGCTTTACACATCCATTGTGATTACAAATAGATTGCCTATAATTAAACTCTTTACTGTCATCTTATTTCATATAGTTTTCCTGTCAGGGGGTAGATGAAAAAAAGGCTGCTTCTACCCTGAATCTTAGAGAACACAAGTAGAGAATATAAAAATAAACAGTTTATATACATTTTCGCGTTATTTTGTCTGTCCTTATAAGAACAGTTACATGGTTCATTTTGTTTGGGATACAAAATTTAAATTTCTCTTACACTAATTGCATGCAACAATATTATCCTTTGTGTTGAATTTGGTAATTGGTTCTATATACTGCTAGTTTGTCAAACATGTATTCAGACTTTTATGTTTAAATCAGTGTATTCTACATTCGAATACTTTTTCAACTTTTAAGAATTTTCTTCTAATTATTTCACTATGGTGATACATCTAAACACTGATGTCGGAAGCACTAGCCATTATTTAGGGTTACTAGATCACTTACAGCCTGGCACTAATGTTTATGAGCAAAATCAAGTTTCAAGTTCTTACACATGAGTCTACACACATATACAGAGACTTTCATGACCAGCATTTTCACAAATGTGTGTAGCTGAAGGTGAGTCCTGTGGGAGCATGGAATAAGCAAAGCAAATCCGTCTAGGTACTAGAAAAATAAGTCAAGTTCATATGCTGCTGATGGGGAGAAGTGCCATCGTGTTTTTGAAAGAACAGTCAAAGAAAGAACAAAGATGGCATTTGATAACTAGACTGTTTTTCTTCAGCTAATTAGTTATAACCCAGATAATCTATATTCTTACTAAAATTTTATTAAAACTATGCTTCTTGCTAGTAACTACTTAGCAAGACTAATTAGTGCATAATAATACAATTGATTTTTATACTTTGCCCATCATTAAATTTCAGACACATCTTGGCATCTAGACTGGCATTTCTCTCTCTCTCTCTCTCTCTCTCCCTCCCTCCCTCTGCCCCTCACCCCTGCTCGTGCTCTCTAAAATAAATAAATAAACAAACAAACAAACAAACAAATGTGTGTGTGTATTTTTTTTTCCACTATGAAAATGCTTTAATGGTGGCATCTGTACAGCATGTGATGTCAAGACAGGAAAAAGCAAGCGCACAATAAATAAATAAATTTTAAAAATAAAATAAAGTAGGGTTCCCTGGGTGGCTCAGTTAGTTAAGCATCTGACTCTTGGTTTCAGCTCAGGTCATCTCACGGTTTTTAATTTTGAGCCCTGTGTCGGTCTCCATACTTTCAGTATGGAGCCTGCTTGGGATTCTTTCTCTCCCTCTCTCTCTGCCCCTCTCCGGCTAGCTCTCTATCTCTCTCTCAAAATAAATAAACTTTTTTTTACAAAAAGTTACTTTTGATGATTATGATCTAAGATAGTAATTACTACTATCTAAAAAATCTAATATTTCAAAGTATATGAAATACCATATTAACTACATTGGATCATTTCTACTTAGATAACCTCATAATAAGTTACTATAATTAGGACAGCCTTTAGCTATAAAATTAAAACATAAGAAACAGAATATAATAATTAATGAGGATACTTAAAATGCAAGGAATTTTCAACTCACAAAATAGCTGTTTCTAAATGGCTGTGAGGGTTTTTTTTTTTTTGTTTTTTTTTTACTTTCAAACAAAATTGAACAATGCTATAAAATGACATTATTATTTTTGTACGCCAACCACAAAAACATTTCATTGAAAATGTGTGGTTTGTTTTCTCTACTTCCTTTATTCCTCTTTATTTTTTGTTTTGTTTGTTTGGTTTCGAAAGGGGTTTAATATAATTATTTTTCTTGTCAAATAAGATTAAGGTCATTCTTTTCTACTCACACAAGGAATGCGAAAGAGGTCCTGAAGTAAATTAAAAACAGCTGGAAGGAAAAGCAAACTACATTTCAGAAGATGTTCAGAACTTCCCACAAAGAAAAGCTCAGGCCCAGATGACTTCACAGATGAATTCTATCAAGTATTTAAAGAAGAATGATATACCAATTGTTCATAAACTCTTCCAAAAAAATAAAATGAGAAAAACACTCCTATTTATTCTATGAAGGCAGTACCAGTCTTATACCAAAACCAAACAAAGATACCACAAGAAAACTACAGACCAAGACTTCTTAGGGATATATTTTCAAAAACGTAAAAAGAGGCAACAAATAAGCGAAATAACAAACTGGATCCAGCAACACACAAAAAGAATTATGTACCATGATCAAGTGGAATGTATCCCAGCAATGCAAGGTTGGCTTAACATCCAAAAATCAATTAGAGTAATACCCCATATCAATAGGATAAAGTACAGAAACCACATAATCATTTCAATAGATGCAGATAAAAGCTTTATAGAATCCAACATTCCTTGAGACAGAAATACTTTAAAAACCAAGAACAGATGGAAACCTCCTGAACTTGATATTAGACTTGTATGAAAAACTACAGCTAATATTAGAGTTAATGATGAAAGGCTGAATGTTTTCCCCCTAAAATCAAAAGACAAGGATAGGCACCTGGCTGCCTCAGTTGGTACAGCATGTGACTCTTGATCTCAGGGTTGTGAGTTCAAGCCCCACATTGGGTGTGGAGCCTACTTAATTAAAACAATTTTTTTCTAAATGAAGAAGACAAGGATGTTTGTTCTCACCATTCCTATTCAATATTGTACTAGAGGTTCTAGTCAGGGCAAATAGGCAAGAAAAAAATTTAAATCACCCAGACTGGAAAGAAAGAAGTAAAATTATCTCTAGTCACAGATACGATCTTATATATAGAAAATCTTAAGGAGGGGCGCCTGGGTGGCGCAGTCGGTTAAGCGTCCGACTTCAGCCAGGTCACGATCTCACGGTCCGTGAGTTCAAGCCCCACGTCAGGCTCTGGGCTGATGGCTCAGAGCCTGGAGCCTGTTTCCGATTCTGTGTCTCCCCTCTCTCTGCCCCTCCCCTGTTCATGCTCTGTCTCTCTCTGTCCCAAAAATAAATAAACGTTGAAAAAAAAAATTAAAAAAAAAAAAAAGAAAATCTTAAGGAATGTATTAAAAAACTATTAAACTAGTTTAGCAAGCTTTCAGGGTATGAGAACAATATACAACAATCAATAGCATTTCTACATATTAGCAATGTACAATCTGAAAATTAACAAAATTCCTTTTACAATATCATCAAAAAGAATAAAATACTTAGGAACATGTTTAACAAAAGCAACTATGAAACATTGTTGAAAGAAATTAAAGAAGACCTAAGTATATGGAAAGGCATCACATGTTCATGAACCAGAAGATACAGTATTGTTAAAATGGCAATGCTTCCCAAATTGCTCTGCAGATTCAGTGCAAACCCTATCAAAAATCTTGCCTGCCTTTTTTGCAGAAATAGGCAAACCGATTCTAAAATTCATATAAAAATTCAAGACTCCCAGGATGGCCATATCAATCTCAAAAAAAAAAAAAAAAAAATGGAGGACTCAATTTCCTGATTTCAAAATCTGCCATAAAGCTGTAGTCATCAAGGCTTTGTGGTACTGGAATGAGGATAAACATAGAGATCAACGGAACTGAATTGAGCCTTCAAATATAAACTCTTATATTATATTTATGGCCAATTGATTTTTGTCAAGTAATTCCATGAAGAAAGTATTGTAAACAAATGTTGGACAACTGGATATCTATATGCAAAAGAATCAGGTTGGACCCTACATCATACCATATACAAAATTTAACTCAAAATAAAGACCTCGATATAAAAGCTAAAATCCACAAAATTCCTATTAGAAAACATAGGTATAAAAAAAAGAAAAGAAAAGAAAAGAAAAAAGAAAAAAGAAAAAAAGAAAACAGGTATAAATCTTTATCATCTTGAGTTAGGAAGTGGTTTTTGAGATGACAACAAAAGCACAAGCAACCAAATAAAAAAGAAATAAATTGGATTTCATCAAGATTTAAAGATTTTGTTTTTCAAAGGATTTCATCAAGATGGTGAAAAGACGGGCTGCCTGGGTGGCTCAGTAGGTTAAACGCCGACTTCAGCTCAGGTCATGATATAACGGTTCCTGAGTTCTAGCCCCACATCAGGCTCTGTGCTGACAACTCAGAGCCTGGAGCCTGCTTCAGATTCTGGGTCTCCCTCTCTCTCTGCCCCTCCCCTGCATGTGCTCTATCTCTGTCTCTCAAAAATAAATAAACGTTAAAAAAAAAAAAAAAAGATGGTGAAAAGACAATCCACAGAATGGGAGAAGATATTCTCAAATTATATATCTGACATGAAATCTGTACCCAGACTATATAAAGAACTCTTACAACTCAGTAATAAAAAGACAAATCCAATTTAAAAATGGACAAAGAATCAGAACAGACCTTTCTCTCCCAAGAAGATATACAATGACCAATAAACACATGTAAAGATGCTCAACCTATTAGCCATCAAAGAAATGCAAATCAAAGCCACAATGATTTCACACCCACTAGAATGGCTATAGTAAAAAAAGGATCCACAATAGCAAGAATGGGTGAGGAAGTAGAGAAACTGAAATTCATAAAATGCCTGAATTATGTACTCTGTGCTGAATGATGTACCTTATTTGCAGTGACAAAATGTGTTTGAACATAAACCTTTTTTACATGCAATCAATAATTATTATAGTTACAATTAAAGTTTATATAAGTCATTATTTTAATTAAACATTTAAAAATAAAAGATAAAATAATCAGATAATAAATTTCAGTTAATAAAGTAGGAAATATCATTCAGAAAAATAAAGATTGAGCTTGTAAAAATGCTTACAACATATTGAAGTAAAAAAAAAACCCTATACTACAAAAAAAAAAACAAAAAACCTATACTACAAAACAGCAATAATGGCTCATATTTCCTGCATAACTGCTATGGGGCAGATATTTTTTATGTACATAGAATTTCATTTAATCCTACCCATGAACAACCTGTGAGGAAAGTACTACCATCATCATCTTCCTCATTTAACACATAGAGAAACTGAGGCTCAGAAATTTGCTCAGTTCACATAATAAATAAATATGTGGAGTTAGACTTAAACTCAAGTCTCTCTAATTCCAAGGTCTATGTTCTCAATCATGCTACGTAGCTATCAAAGTTATAAATCCCACAATTAAAATAAAGATATATATATCAAAATGGCAGTGGTGGTGAATTATGGCATTGATTTCTTTGTGATTTTCTGTGTGTCCAGAACTCCTTACATTGAGCATGTACTACTTTTTTAATAGAAAAAATACACAAATGCATCCCTAAGACCTTCTTCAATAAGTAGACAAAGAAACAATATAAATGTTTAAAGTTTTTCAACATTTAAGCTTTACCGTAGAATAATACCATTATGAGTTGACTGAACATGAACGTATCCCACACAAAAAAGTCTGTGTGCAAATTCAGTTCTAGTTAATAACACCCCCAAATTATGGTTAACTTCCATCTTGTAAAAAAGCTCTTTATTACTTAACGACTTCTTTATGTCCTCATCGGTCATGAACAAGAATAATTCCAATTAGAACTACAGTACAGTGTACTGAATCCATTTTCCTGTTTCTATAATGGGAGGTCTGAAGCTTCCACTTTGCTTTAAATTTTATTATTGCCAGTAACGATAACAAACTACAGATCCTCCAAGTTAACATCAAGCTTGTTCTTAAACATATTGATTTCATTATGTCTATCCTCAAATTGTTAAAAAATGTATAAAGAGACAAAGCAGCATATATTTTAAATATATTGGATAAAATTCACTGTTTCCCTGAAAGTTAAATTCCCCAAGGGAACTAGTTAATTTCAAATCTTCTAACACCTTTTCAAATAAATTCTCATTACTGCATAGGGATTGCTTCAAATACAGAAAAGCCTTTTTACTTTCCCTTGACAAGATCATGCCTCTGCATGCATAAAATTCATGATTAACAAGGTAAATGAGCTCAATATTCTAACATATTAACTCCAATTTTATCAATTACATTTCTCATCTTCTATTACAAATCTACTTTAATTGCCAAGATTTGGGCCATTCTAATTCTTTTTAAATGATCCCTGAGGTTAATTTTCATTGCTAAGAAATGATTTACACCGACAGTAGTACCCACTATTCAGTAAGAAAAACATACAGCTAATTATAATTTATTTTGTTATATGGTCATATAATAAACACTAAAAAACTTGGCTTGGACTTTATGTTGTTCAAAAATCCCCTTGATAACTGTTTAAACCAAGATTGGGAAATCTAAGTCACTTACATGTCACTTTCTCAGGTAAAGCCTATCCTGTCCCCAGAGTTTAAAATTGCAACCACTCCCTCCCTCCCCCACCCCCAATACATGTGCTCTTCTTACCCTGGTCCAGATACTCTATATTTTCTTTCTCCTGCTTTACTTTTCTCCTTAGCACTTATCACCTTCTAACATAACATAGGATTAATTTGTCTTCTTTGAGTTCTTGTGAAGTGTTTTCTGTTTTGCTGCCAACTGACCCCCCAGTACCTAGAATAGTGCCTGCGACATAGAAGGCGCTGTTAAGTGAATAATTTTACCACTAGGTTTATGGTGGGAGCTGTTGCTCTTGTCTGAGCTTATCTGGTGACTTATACATGTCCAGAATGCAATGTTTAATTTTCTAATTAGAGTAAATCTTCATTTTTCACCCTGTTTAGAGCAGGAAAACATTTTCTCCAGGAGCCTCAACCAATGCCTTCACAGTTGAAGAGAGGCTTATATCCCTAGGACAGTGGCTCAGAACCTGAAAATACAGAACAAACTCAGAAAATTCATAGGTATGGGATTTTCCAAGGAAAGGGGGCAGGGCTTGTTTTTCCTTTTTTACATTCTTTGGGTCTCAAATAACTCTTCTTAGTTATTAATCATATCACTATTTTTCCTTAATGTGCTTACTATACATACTTTCCATGTACTATCTTAAAAATATTTTTTTAATATTTATTCTTGAGAGAGAGAGACAGAGAGAGAATGTGAGCAGGGGAGGAGCAGAGGTCGGGGGGGGGGGGTGGAGACACAAAATCCGAAGCAGGCTCCGGGCTCCCAGCTGTCAGCACAGAGCCCGATGCAGGGCTCAAACTCAGGAACCTTAAGATCACGACCTGAGCTGAAGTCCTACCCTTAACTCACTGAGTCACCCAGGTGCCCCATGTATTATCTTTTCAAATCTTCACAACAAAACTCTAATAGGTAGATGCTATTAACAACCCCACTTTTAAATTTGAGTAATTTTCCCAAACATCTGGTAGATGGTAGAGGTCTCTGGCATTTAAAGTTTGCATTCTTAAGCACTATGCAATGGTGCTCCCCCATTCATCATGACATATTACATGCTCATGATGAATTCTACAAATTCATAGATCTCAACATCACTATTATTACCTAACTAACCCTGTTCATTTTATATTAAGCAGACACCAAATATAAAAGAGAGAGAGAATTTCTGTAGGTTTTTCTAGTAAAAAGTTATAGCAAAAAGTTCTAGCAATTTGAAATTAACAATATATTTTGATGGACAAGTCACAGAGAAAAAAGCTTAGGCTACAAAGTAGCTAAGCCAATAATCAAATGGGAAAATAATAAAACAAAAAATCCAAAGAGTCATAGTTTATCATTTAAAAAACTGCAAAAAGTTTTTACTTTACCAGAAGTTCTTCCTAATTGAAATGGTCATTTATTATGGAATTTTGCAAATGTGGTAAAAAAAAATATATTACTTTGTAAAAAAAAAATCTTTTTACTTATCCCTCTTAAAAGGCCTAACTCTGACAATTTGAAAAGCAACAAATTAAATAGTAAAGCTAAACAACTTTCTGAAAATTATAGGAAAAGAAAAATACATTATGAAGCTTTTTAATTATACTTCTTGCCTGAGCCTGAAATGAGATATGTGATGCCCATACATGATCTCATATGCACATCACCCCTACTGCCTTAGGATTTAGCACTTTCAAATGATGCTTATTTTAAACACCCCAAACACCAAGATAAGATTTTAAAGTGAATTTTTTTAAGTTTATTTATTTTGAGAGACAGAGAGAGCAAGCGGGAGGTGCAGAGAGAAAGGGAGACAGAATCCTAAGCAGAATCCTAAGCAGGTTCCGCATTGTCAGGGCAGAGCCTGATGTGGGGCTCAAACTCATGAACCGTGAGATCATGACCTGAACCCAAACCAAGAGTCGGACTCTTAACCAACTAAGCCACCCAGGTGCCCCCAACATAAAATTTAAAAAATTATTCTTACTACATGTATCCTCCAAGTACTTTTAGGCTCAACATCTGTTTTCTTATCAGAAATTAATATGATTAAAGTGAGAATTCATTAGTTTAGTACGCTTGAAAAGGATATTAATAACATTTCAAATTACAAACTTAAATCTGCTTGATAAATCCCATTAATAGCAAGCAGGATTAAGATATCTCTGATTTGCTACAACTTTTCAAGTTCTTAACGTGTTTGACACATTCAAAAGTCACAGCTGTTGTTTTAAGATAAATATAGTAACTACACAGCTAAATCTTTCCAAACATGAAGAAGTATCATCCCCTCTAAGATAATTTCCAAAACTGGATGGCCCATAAGCAGAGATTTAAAATTTCATACACTTGCGGCCCCTGGGTGGCGCAGTCGGTTAAGCGTCCGACTTCAGCCAGGTCACGATCTCGCGGTCCGTGAGTTCGAGCCCCGTGTCAGGCTCTGGGCTGATGGCTCAGAGCCTGGAGCCTGTTTCCGATTCTGTGTCTCCCTCTCTCTCTGCCCCTCCCCTGTTCATGCTCTGTCTCTCTCTGTCCCAAAAATAAATAAACGTTGAAAAAAATTTTTTTTTAAATAAATAAAATAAAATACAATTTCATACACTTAAAATTGGGGGTTTGTTTTTAACCCCATCATTTATACAAACTGATAACACTGATGGAAAGCAACAAAATGTGTGCATTATTGAAGCCTTTATTTTCTAACACACCAAAAAAATCATATACAACTTGGTCAACTGACAGACATCAATAATTCTACTCACTGGAAAATGGTTAATAACCCTAGATGTTTTTAAACAAATGTTTATGTCGATTACTGCCTTCTATGTGATGTCACTGCAAATAAGTTACCATTACTGTACTGAGCTCTTGTTATACCTTAAATGACTTCAAATATATTGGAACTACATTTTAATGGCTTTCTTTCAAACGGCCCCACATGGTTGAGATTTTTGAGTTCTGAATTTTATAGTATTTTTGTATCATCAAATGTTTTCAGGGTATCAGATCTAATTTCTTATTCTGAGATGGCCCCAACTTTACCACCACCTGCTACTGCTGAAATATTTGTGGTAGGTAAACCATTAAAATAGCCTTATTGGAATTTTGTACAAAAAATGCAAATCGCCTCATTAAGAGAGCCTTTAAAATAGGGACGTGGGTGTACAGAACATGTATCATCTCCTTTAGCAAATCAGAACTCTTCTTGGAGACTTTAGTCATGCTCCAAACAAAGTGCATAAGGAAATGACTCCTGAATGAGTGAACTGTTTTTGTATTTCTGACTTCTTTTTGGAGTGAAAGAACATCTAGAACAAGATCTGGAACACAATAGATCCTCAATTAACGTACATACAGATTGCCTGCACGTGTGTGTGTATGTGTTTAACATAAACACAAAAAGGGCCTGAAAAATGCACATCAAACTGTCAACTCTGTTTATGAAGCAGAGTGTGAAGGGGATTAGGAATAAAAAGGACTGTTGCTTTTTCTTCGCTTTATGTGCATTTTTTAGGTCATGCTTGCATTATCTATACGTATAATTTATATCCCAGTTTGCATATCCAAGAAGACAACTCAAGCACTACAGATCATTTCCACACTACGTCCTTGGGAAGACTGTCCTCACCGTGTACGTGCCAGTCACACTTGACAAAGTTCTCTCTTCTTGCCACAAGAAATGCTCACATGGAGCAGCCCCTACGTGTGAAAGCTGCACAGCATATTAACCAATGCTTTTCCCTCCCTCGTGTCTCAGGTAGGTAGCAGCTTGAGTACAATGGTAGATTTTTTACTTTCCTGCTTGCAGTTGTTCACCTTTTCCTTCATGACATATGACTTAAGTGGATCCTAACACATATAGTACCAGTAGATTTAATGATCCAGACTTTAGAATCTTTGTGATGGGCTGGCTACATTCCCGGACCTCACCAGTGACTTTATTTTTCCCTTTAAGATTGTGTTCCAAAGGAGAAACTGTCTGAAAACTTCAATCTGGGATCATCTAAGACTATGGCCATACAGGCCAATGGCATTCTTCTATAGACCTCTGGCTACTTCCTTTTTAAGAGATAGTTCATAACACACGTTCTGGCTGTCTTCCAAGCAGCAGGAAGTTTGACTTCTTGGAATCAGTTTTCACTTCTCTATTCCACGCATCACTATGTTGCACATGTAGAATTGTGGCTTTGTGACCAGTAGAATTAACTGGTGTGAAAGTAACATATGTAACTTCTGGTGTCCTTATGACTATCTGAAGAATTTAGGATGCTGAGCATTGCTGAATTGGCTAAGTGTCCCCACCCTACCCCTAAATTATAACAAAGTCTCTTGTCAACATTTCCTATTTACAATGTTAAATGTAGCTAAAGACGTGACCAAAACTGAGCCTATTTTCGTTCAACCATGCTTTATGCTGCTTTTAATATATAAATTATGAATGAATTCAATTTTCATGCAAGTGCCTTTAAAAATCTTCATGAATTTCTCTGGGTAGCCAACTTGGCAACTGCCAAGGACGACCTATTAAAACATTACAAGCTGAGGCAACTGGGTAGTTCAGTCGGTTAAGTGCCTGACTCTTGATTTCAGCACAGGTCATCTCACGCATGGTTCCTGGGATCAAGTCCTGCACTGATAGCACAGAGCCTGCTTGGAATTCTCTCTCTCTTCCTCTCTCTCTGCCCCTCCCCCACCCACACTCTGTGTCTCTCAAAAAAAGTAAATAAACTTACAAAAAAATAAAACACTACAAGCTAATGTTACTCACCATAAATACTTACTAGGAAAGAAATGACTGGAAGCCAGGAGTCCTGGATGCTAGTTCTAATACTTCTACTGAATTTTAGGTGGTATTTCACCTCAATTTCTTCATCTCCAAGATGTGTTTTTAGCTAGATGTCCTATAAATCCCTTTTGGCCCTAACATTCCATTTCTTAACATGTTAAATACTCTGCCAAATAGAAGCCAGCAATATGTTTAGTATTTTTTTTTTTTTTGCAGAATCCAGAGTATACCATAAATAGCACCTCATTAATATTCACAGTACTTGTAAGAAAATAAAAAGGCATTATCTTTATATGCAATTATTTGAGTCATGAACTGGGACAGTAATGTCACCAAACTGTAGTATAATGAGAACAACGGTTCTAATTTCTTGATTGTAGTATTCTACTCACTGTACCATCTTTGTTGTTTTGTTATACTTAGAAAGCAGTATATTTTAACCCTTCTCACCCCCAATCAGCCAATCTGCTCTCTAATGTACTCAAAACTACCCTGCTCAATTTCTTACTTAAGTGTTCACAGCATTCTCTTTCCCCTTCAACTCTTTCATTTGAATAATTTCACCAATTATACTTTCTCAGCTGTTTCCTATGGACATACTTTTAGAGTTCGGGTACAGTATCTGTCTCATTTTCTACAGAATATCTATAAATTTTCTAATAAATTTCACCCACATACAGAAATATGTCACTACCTTCTCTACATTCACCAGTATCCACTTAGAATTTTTACCTTTACACAGACCCAATAAATCTAAGTATCAAATGGTTGACAAGGACACCAGAGATTCTTTGTACTATTTGCTTCGAAGATTTGGGAGCTTCCTCTCTCTGTGGCCTTTCTCACATTCCCTTCTAGAACTCCAAACTCTTGGTCCTTGAAATCAATTCATGAAACTGGTTTTCCATGCTTTCCAAAGATTTGGCTTGAACGCCCTTCTGCATCAGTCCTGGCTTACCTGAGCAAACTATCTTGCTCTGGCTGTGGTCTCCAAAACCTAAGCTCTCTCACTCATCTGTCTGACCACAATCTCAGCCAAGTCCATTTCCTCTCACCTCCCTACACAAGTTTTCAGACTTGTCCCTAAAACTAGCAGACACAGAGACACTGTTAATTCAACATGTGCAAGTGAGAGGCACACTGGGCTCCCTGGATACAGGAAAGAGAGTGCAGGAGACAAATTCTAATCAATTCCAGCGAATAGCAGAGGTGAGGGAGGTGCTATTCACCTAATACTGGGCATTCTGATCTCATATTCTCTCTGGGACACCACCCATCCCAGGAAAGAATTAGGAGAAAACTGGAGAACCACACAACTTCCTTACGTGAATAAAAACTGCGGGTCCATGACTCTCAGACCTCAAAGAGCTAAAATAATGTGGCCAACACGGTTTGCTAAAATACTCAAACTCTTCTGTACCATTTAGTATATAGTTACCCTGGGACCCTTCCAATGTGCAGCCCAGCCCCTTCTCTAGGACCCCCACTGACCACCCAACCAGCAGGTTAGTGACTAGCACCACAAACGGCCCACAGGTTTCCGTTCTAGTACAGTAACCAGCCTCAATTATGACCAGTTGGTGCCCATGAAATCAACCCCCAGAAATCTTGTCTCCTGGACACAGCTATTGGCTCCCTTCAAGAGTGGACTCCCAAGGGCAAGCCTGTGCTTTACCTGCCTTTCCTACTCATTCCTGGGGAAACTCAAGTGAGTCTTGACCCAGAACAGACCTGGCATTAGCCACCAGAGCAATCAGCCACCCAGACCCTGTTCCTCCGTGTCCCCTCTGCTAGAGCTGGCCTGGAAGACAGTGGGAGATGACATGAGATACCAGCAGCAGTAGCACTGGCACCCCAGTAGGCAAAGGTCTGGTGCTCTTTTGGTCCTCTGACCAAAAGGCTGTTACTACTCACCACTGATTCCCTCAGGATTTTTTCTGAGATAGAGAGATGTGCAAGGTGGCCAACTGGCTGACCACACCAACGATTAAATAATTTGAATATTACCTCTGTAAAAACATATATGCAATCACACCACCTCTGGGTTTTGACCACCCTCCGGACATACCAGATACACACCCCTGGCAAGGAAGATAAAGATACTCATCGACTGTGCCAAGGGGCAGATCAGTTAGCTGACATGCCACCAAATCCCAAATTCTGACTGCATATTCAAGAGCCATCTTGCAATGACTCCCTCACTCAGAGTGTATTTCTATCAATAAGAACTCTTGAATCTATCAGCTTCCTTAAGAATATGGGTTCTGGGGGCGCCTGGGTGGCGCAGTCGGTTGAGCGTCCGACTTCAGCCAGGTCACGATCTCGCGGTCTGTGAGTTCGAGCCCCGCGTCAGGCTCTGGGCTGATGGCTCAGAGCCTGGAGCCTGTTTCCGATTCTGTGTCTCCTTCTCTCTCTGCCCCTCCCCCGTTCATGCTCTGTCTCTCTCTGTCCCAAAAATAAATAAACGTTAAAAAAAAAAAATTAAAAAAAAAAAAAAGAATATGGGTTCTGACCCGATAACGCCTTCTCACTATTCTTGCCCAAGACTTGATCGGACAGCCCAAGTTAGGATGGGTAGGGTTAGGGAGGGGTGTGGTGAGGAGTCCATACCAATGGAAGTATACTTGTGCTTATCACAGACAAAAAGGCCCTTTTTAAACAAACCAAAAAAAAGTTTGACTAAATAACATACTTGGTGACCCTGTCAGATGGGTATATTTACTTCCGGGGGCAGCTCGGGTCCTCTCGAATAGAGACAGAGAAACATAACATGGGTTCAGGAGGACTCCATCTTCTTCCAATAAATGCTGATATTTTTATTAGGGGAACAAAAACAGAAAAACAAGGAACAGTGGCTCTCCTAGGACAAGGGTAGCCTTCATGCACTAACTATGCAGAACAGTGAATCATTCCACTCATCTTTAATTGTAGTCAATTCAGAAAGGCCTCCTTGCTCCTCCTAAAAGTTTTTAGTTTTTTATAACCTATATATCAGACATCTAAAACAACTCAGGTGGTTTTTTTTTTTTTTTTTTGCGACAACAATGGAAAACAGGTGACAACAATGTCACTCTACCATGTTCCACCCAAATCCTTGGTAACCATCTGGTCACCATGGAAATTAAAGCATATAATCAAATTTTACCTACCAAGAGATGGTTAAACATAAGCTATGCTTGACCAAGTTCAGGACAACCCTGGAGGGCTCCCCAACAGCAGAATGCTGGTGAAGAAATGGAAGAGACCACGCTATCAGAATGGCCACTATACTTATCAGTAGAGTAAGCTCCACCCCGAGTTTTAGACCTCTGTCAAACCACTGCCTTGGGAGGCTGCCTCAGGCCACCCCACCTATTCAACAAACACAACAAAAGGTTTGGTGGCTTTCCAACTAACTGACAAGATGTCTACAGATGTTTCTTTCTATTACTTCTCTGTCAAGTATACTCCATTCCAAACACTGCTACTCAAAAGTATCATCCACACTGATGCCAGTCCATGAGCAGTCTGCTACTAGCCCACAAAAGGATAAATACAGAAATTGGCAGTAAGTTTTAAAAACTTGTATAGCAATCTGGATTTTTATATCTGTTGAGGTTAATAAAATATTTTACTTAAAATTTTTTTCTAGTAATTCACTTTACTAAGGTATCAGACTGTGATAGATTAGAAATTTTTAAAAACTAATTTTTCACCATAGTTTGAAAGGTGCCTATCTAAAACAAATGCAACTATGACACATTTCTGCTGAAATCTCTTTGGTGATAACCATTATCTGCAAGACAAAGTCTTAGCTCATTAACACTGTGTCAGGCTCTCCTAGATTTGACCCCTTGATCTGACTATTTCTCTAGAGCAGAACTTCCCAATCTGTGTGCTTGGCAATGCCTCAAATGGGTAAAAGATGAGACCACTGAATGCAGCCTGTGGCAGGTGGGGCTCCCAAGCCCTAGGACCAGGAGCCTTGGGAAGAGTAGGCTGGTCCATTTACTCCAGCAAATCCTGCAAATTTTGTTTTCTGTGTCATGAGGAAAAGACTGAGAACTGATGCCTGGAGTTATCTTCCGCTATCTCTATACCTCCATCAAACCACTGCCAAATGTTGTTCCAACAACAAAAAACCTGCTTTCCCACCCATACCCAAATTTGTATTTCTAGCCCAGACCTCTCCCCTAAGCACACGACACATTCTTCATCTCTATTCAGATGCATTCCAGAGGCAGCACCTCAAACTTAACATGTCGAGAACGGAGTATCTGTTTTCCTTTCCAAATATGCTCCTCCTCCAATACATCATTTCCCAGTAAACTGCAACTTTTTCTCTCTCATATCCATGATTTGATCTACTCAGCAAATCCTGACAACTCAGCTTCAACAATCCTCACCACCATCTTTACCCCCTGGTTGAAGTCACAATCATCTCTCACTTGCATTATGGCAAGAGCCCTGCTTCCACTCTTGCCTAAAACTGATTCTCAAGACAGCAGCCAGAAATGACTTGTGTAACTCAGAACTCTCAGTTTCAAGCAGAGTAAAGGCCTATGTTCCTTCAATAATTTCCAAGGCTCATGTTATCTGGTTGCTTCTTCCTCTTGGACTCTCTTCTATTTTGCTCTATGATCACTTGGCTGCAAGCAAATGGATCTCCTGGAGTCCTTAACTACACCAAGCACAGTCCCACCTCATCTGGGCCCTCACTTGTAGGATCCACTGTCTGAATTGCTCTTCCCTCTCTGCTGTCTTTGCTAATTCACTCTCTTCAAGTCTTTCCTCAAATGTTACCTCTTCAATTAGGCCTTCACTGATGACTCCAGGTAAAGTAGCACCCATTCCCCTACATCACACTTCCCCATCCCATTTATGCTGCTTCAACTTTTCCCATAGCACTTATCATCTGACCTATTTGGCACTTATTTATTGGTATAGAATCTGCTTCCCTACACTGACTCCAAAAGGGCAGAGGGTTTGTCTATTTTGTTCACTGCTGTATCACCTAAAACAATGCCTGGCACATAGTAGGCACTCACGAAATACTGAGTAAATATGCACATGAATAAATGCATTACTGTTTGCTGCTTCTGAGTCCTTAATCACTCAGTGGCTATTGCCTTACAAGCCTTTTCCTATACTCTTTTCCTTGCTAAATCCCACTTTTAGACGAGGCTTAGCCATCAACTCCTCCAGAAAGACTTCCCTGAACCTATTCTTCCACATTTCACTCAATGACAACTAACTCATTAACTGAACAGTAGAGAAGTAACTCCACTGCTACACGTTGATGCACAAACACCTTACTGTCTCTTCTCACTACTGGCTCATATTTCCCAACCACATTCCTCCAATAAGAAACCACCACTCCATCCCCAGTAGCTTCTGTTTCCACCTATTTCCCTACTGCACTAAGTCCATCTACTACATGTTTGCATAGATTGTCCCAAGGGTCATGATACGGCTGATGTACTTAGGAAAAACATAAAGCATTCTGATACGCAGTAGGCAAGACAATTCAAGGAAGAAGCCTTGTTTTCCTAGTCCAATTCTGTAACTTAAAAGTAGTCCACTGCCCACCAAGGAATGATACGGCCAACAACCAATAAAGCAAGCCTCCGGTATTTCAACACCACTCATGACTTCCTTGTGTGGAGCCCACTGTACTCCATTCCATTTCAGGTTCTGGTTCCAGACTCTCTGTGTCTTCCAGTTTACCATACCTTGCTTCATATTTATTGACTGAACTTCTGTCTCCTCAGCATAATCTTAGTGTTTTCTCAGACTTATAGTTAAGACCCACTACGGCTCTCTTTACTGCCATGGGCAAGATGCTCCCCTGAGCTTCTGTTCTGAAGAACTACTAGAGGCTCTGTGCCCTCAGCAAGTCTGACCTATAAAGGGAGAGTTCAAAAAACCAAACACACAGGTCTTGAACATTCCACATTATTTCCATACCACAGCAATTTATTGACATCTTGCTTGGAAAGTCTCAAGACTAATTAAAAACTGCTATTTCTTCTGATTTCCCTTCTTTGTCGAATGGTATTTATTCTACTTACAGATAACCTTATTTTTCTATAAGCAAATTGTTTCTAAATATAGTAATTTCTTCTTCACTGTAAGAGTACAAAATAATCTGAGTCAAGAAGAATGGTATGTTATTAAAAAGTTAGAATGCTATATTTGAGGTACTAGTAATTGTGTTTTTTAAAGTTTATTTATTTATTTAGAGAGTGAGCATGAACAGGGGAGGGGCAGAGTGAAAGGGAGAGAAAATCCCAAGCAGACTTTGCACTAACATGGGGCTTGATCTCAAACTGTGAGATCATGACCTAAGCAGAGATCAAGAGTCAGATGCTTAATGGACTGAGCCACCCAAGCATCCCAAGGTATTAGTAAATTTCATCTTAAAATATTACAAACTGCTTCTTACCTTCCAACATAAACCTTCTTCCCGTTTGTCTAATGAATCCTGTAACAACTCTAACTGTATTACAAAAATAGAAAGCTGACATACACTCAAACTGATGTTCCCATCTTGAATAATTCACTTCATAGAAGCCCAGGCTGCAACGAACTGTTTCACAGAATTACAGGTAAGCTAGTATCACACACCATTACATGAACATTATATAGAATGTCATGTATGAAAAACAAGGGGAAAATTGTCACCATGAAGACCAAGGTGGGATGGGGACAGAGCCTCACTACTTTTATTATGCTTGACATTAAAACAAACCAAAAAAATCCTTCTTTCTTCTTTTAAAGAAATATGTTTGCGTGGTCTTGCCAATACACTGCTCTGTGAAACTAATCATACTAAATTTATCAGTAAACACGGGAATATCAAATTGATTGGATCATACCAACAGTCCACACAACACAGGTGAACCAATAGTGAACTGTAGGAGAAAAAGGCACATGTAGCAACATAAATTGTTTTGAGCTATTCTACAGCTTAACTCAAATGCCTTCGTTAAAGAGGAATATGAGTATCTTTGACAAATTTAATAACTAGAACACCAAACTTTTCCTTCTAGGTATCTCTCAGCACTTCTAACTGGTATAAAAATCCATTTGTTTGGAGGTGCCTGGGTGGCTCCGTTGGTTCAGCCTCCAACTCTTGATATCCATTCAGGTCATGATCTTGTGGTCAGGAAATCAAGCCACACTTTGCACACTCAGTGTGGTGCCTGTTTGGGATTTTCTCTCCCTCTTTGCTCTTCCCTGGCTCTCACACGTGCACGCGCTCGCTCTCACTCAAAACAAATAAATTTAAATTTTTAAAAAATCAATTTGTTTCCTTCTCTGCCTATTCCTAGTATATATCAAGAGATGAAATTATCAAAAGGCAAAACAAAATCATGGAATCTCAAGGCTAAAAGAGCTATTTCAGTTAAAATTCTAACATAGTCTTCTCATTTAATTCATCCAATAACCCTACGTTAAAGAGATCGGAAAGGTACTGTCCTTAAACTTGCAAGGAAAAGTTTCAGAAAGTTAAGTGGCTTACCCAAGCTGCAGTCAGAACTGCAACTTATCTTCTAATTATGCAATTTTGAATTCTGTACTCTCCTACAAGTGGAGGTTTCCGTCCTTCACAACAGTCCCTAAGGCGCCTTGAAGGAACAGTCTGAAACACAGAACTCAATAATACTGTGAACACCTCCAGTGTCAGGCAATCCACTGTATACTTCTTAATGAAACACACGCTATTTCCAAAAGAAGTCTTTGAATTAAAACTTAAGAACCAATGATCCAATCAAGTATCCTTATTTTACACATGAAGGACTGCAAAAGAGAGAAGGAAATGCCTCTCAGCTAGCTAGTGTAATAGCAGTGTATTAGTTTGGTAAGGCTATGACAAAGTACCACAGACTGGGTGGCTTAATCAACAGAAATTTATTTTCTCAGAATTCTGGAGGTTTTGAGTCTGAGAATGAAGTGTCAGCAGGGTTGTTTTCTTCTAAGGCCTCTCTCCTTGGCTGGCAGATGGCTGTCTTCCTCCAGTGTCTTCATATGGTCTTCCTTTCTGTGTGTCTGTGTCCTAATATCCTCTTTTTATAAGGACACCAGTCATATTAAATTAGAGCTCATCCATATGACCATATTTTATCTTAATTACCTCTTTAAAGGCCCTATCTCCAAATATAGTTACCTTCTGAGGTACTGGGTATTAGGAGTTCAGCATATAATTTTGAGGGAACTTAATTCAGCCAGTAACACTCTAGCGTCTCCCTATTTCATGTTCTTCTCATCACAAAATATATTCACATCATCCCAACAGCCCCCCAAGTCTAAATTCATTCCAGCATCAACTCTAATAAGTCATCCAAATATCATTTACATCAGGTATGGGTGGACCTGAGTTGTGATTCACCCTGAGGTAAAATTCCTCTCCAACTGTGAACTGTGAATCTAGTTAAGTTACCTGCTTTCAAAATACAATGGTGGGACAGGCATAGGATAGACATTCTCATTCCAAAAGGGAAAAATCAGAAAGAAAGGGGTAATGGTTCTCAAACAAGTTCAAAAACTAGCAAGGCAAATTCCATTAGATTTTAAGGCTAAAGAATAATTATTCTTTGGCTCCATACTCTGTCCCCCGGGCCCCCTGGGCTGGAGGTCCTGCCTTTCTGGCCCACGAGTGCGGTAGCCCTACGTCCTCAGGCTTGGGGCTCCGATCCCATGATGGCAGTGGCAGCCCTGGCGGCAGCCTCTGAACAACATTTAGGGACATTCTTCTATGTTCTTGAAGGATAACACATGATCACAACCATGAGGACAACACAGGATCACAGCCAGCCGGTTCTACTGACCTATGGAAACCCAGAAGTCTGAGCACTTCCCTTCATTTCATCCTTTCGGTCCAAGCTGCTAGGGTTTCTGCTAGCATTACTTCAGCTCTAGTTCTGCTGAGACAACTTAATGCATCCATAAGTCACATGCCTGTATTCTCTTTAGCAAATAGTTGTTTAGCAACAACCGTGATGTTGTCTCGAGAACACATACTTTCTAAGTCTTCATAATAAGCACAGGCTGAGAACTTTTCACACAAGTTTGGTTCCTTTTTGCTTAACAATTCCTTCCTCAATTTCTCTCTCTTGCATTTTACTATAAGCAAGGAGAAACCAGGCTGTGGATCTTACACTTTGCTTAGAACTCTCAGCTAAAATGGGGCGCCTGGGTGGTTCAGTTGAGCGTCCAACTTCGGCTCAGGTCATGATCTCACGGTTGGTGGGTTTGAGCCCCGTGTCGGGCTCTGTGCTGACAACTTGGAGCCTGGAGCCCGCTTCAGATTCTGTGTCCCCCTCTCACTCTCTGACCCTCCTCTGCTCTCTCTCTCTCTCAAAAAATAAACATAAAAAAAAAAAAAAAGAACTCACAGCTAAAATATTCAAGTTCATTATACAAGTTCTATTTTCCACAAAACACTGGAATACAGTTCAGCCAGTTCTTTGCCACATTCTAACAAGATCACCTTTTGTCCATTCTCCAATAACACTTCCATCTGAGGCTTCACCAAAACATCTTTCACATTTCTACCAACATTCTGTTCATGAGCACGTATGTGTATCTAAGACAACAGAAGCCATGTCAATAGCTCTTTCTTTTCATGGCCCTTACCAGAATCACCTCTAACGTCCACATTTCTACCCACAATCTCCTGGGGCAACCTTGGCTTTTTCTAAAATGCACCTCAAAATTCTTCAAACCTCTACCATACCCAGTTCCAAAGCTACTCCAATATTTCTATGTATTTGTTAAAGCAGCATACCAATTCTCAATATGAAAATCTATTGTTAGTTTGCCAAATCTACAAGGTACCACAGATTGGGTGGCTTAAATAGCAAAAATTAATTTTCCCACAATTCTGGAGGTTAGAATTCCAGGACCAAGGTGTCAGCAGGATTGTTTTCTTCAAAGGTCTCTCTTGTTGCCTTTTAAGGTTGGCTGGCTGTGTCTTCACAAGGTCTTCCCTTTGTGTGCATTTTATCCTAATTTCTTCTTATAAGTACACCGGTCATATTTGATTTGGGCCCAACCCATATGATCTCATTTTATTTTAATTACCTTTAAAGGCCCTGTATGCAAAGAGTCACATTCTAGGTACTGGGGATGAGGACTTCAACACATGAACTTTGAGGGGACACAATTCAGCCCATAATGGGCTGACAACCACTCATATTCACTTATTTTATGAATACTGAATATCACTTTTTCCTAGCCACTGTGCTAGCTGATGACCATGTAATGGTAAGCAAAACAGATACAAAGACTGGCTCAAAATCTCTGATTTAAAAATAATGAGTGGAAACAATCATCTACTCATACAAATTGATAAAAAGTACATGAGAACATATAACATGTATTTTGGACCCCACCAAGCCTGCTATGTCCAAAATGGCTTCCTTGAAGAGCTCAAATCTGAAGGATGAATATGGAAGGGGGGTGTGCACACAGAACTTTCCAGGAAGGGAAACTGAACAGCACAGTCAAGGAACTGAGAGGTGGTCAGTAGGGCTGGAATACAGAAAGTAAGAAGAGTAATAAAACATGAGGTTAGATAGGAAGGTAGGAGTCACATCACCCAGCGTCTTTAGCCTAACAGCAATGGAAAGCATCTGAAAAATTTTACATGTGATTATATTTTCTTTTTACAAAGATCACTCAGGCAAGATAGGTGCTGGTAATGTTCTATTTCTTGAGCAGAGCTCTGGTTACATAGATATGTTCACTTTGTGAAATTTTGAGCTGTATGCTTATAATTTAAGTACTTTTCCATATGTCCATTATACTTTAGTCTGGTTAGACTGTGCAAAGAAAGGGTAGAACAGAGCAAGTATTGATGTGGGGACCCTAGTCTCAGTAAGAGATAAACTAGATGATAATTCAAACTAGAAAGATGGCAGTCAAAAATGGAGAGAGAGATTCAAAAGGTATTTTTTAAGTGGCAAAATCCACAGACCCTGGTTGATGAACTGAATATGAAGAGGGAAAGGAAGCATTAAAGAAGACTCCCAAGTTTCTGGCTTGCAGAAATGGATGGTAGATTCATTCACTATGCAAGGAAATCCTAGAAATCCAGAGATGGGAGAAAAGATCACTGCTCAATCTTTCAAGACGATCACTGCTCATCTTATTAGCAGAAATATCAGGTAGGCAGTTAAGTAAACAGTCTGAAGCTCAAAGGACAGGTCTGTAGAAAATACACTTGGGGATCAATATTGTTAATAACAGAAGCAGTGGGTACACCATCCTTCAGCCAATATTTAACGAGCTCCTATAGTATTACAGGCACTGGTTTAGATTCTGTGGATATAGCTGTGGACAAAATAAACAAGTTCTCTTGGGACTTACATTCTTGTTCAGGAAGACCCTCAACAAACCAGTACCAAATAAGGTAACTTCAACTACTAGTAAGTACCATGATGAAGACAAAACAGGACAATGTAATAAGAGTGACAGGGATGGGGCTATTTCACATTAGATTGGAATAGTCGGGGAGAGTTTATATTAATTTTTTTTTGAATTATAGATTATTTGCTCTGTTGATAAAACTACAGGGCAACAAAGAAAAAAGTGAGACTACTATGTCCAAGTAAGAAATGATGAAATCTCCTGGGGAAAGCGAAGAGTAAGAACAGAAGGTGGTCTAGAACTAAAACTGAAAAGAATTTGGAAAAATAAAAACCAAGAAAGGCAGCAAATGAGACTGAGAAGTGCGCAGAGATAGGAACAAAAACCTCATCAGGGAAAAATATTTTAAGGAAAAAAGTGATCAAGAGTCAAATGCTTGCTGAGTCATCGTATGGGAACTGAAAAAGGCTCATCAACACAGAGGAACATTCTGGAAACCTTAAAATCTAAAATGGTAGAGGAAGAAGCTAAAACGGGAATGGGTTGAATAGCAGCAAACACAGGCTGAGGTGGGGCGCCTGGGTGGCGCAGTCGGTTAAGCGTCCGACTTCAGCCAGGTCACGATCTCGCGGTCCGTGAGTTCGAGCCCCGCATCAGGCTCTGGGCTGATGGCTCGGAGCCTGGAGCCTGTTTCCAATTCTGTGTCTCCCTCTCTCTCTGCCCCTCGCCTGTTCATGCTCTGTCTCTCTCTGTCCCAAAAATAAATAAACGTTGAAAAAAAATGAAAAAAAAAAAAAAACCAAAAAGCTGAGGGGAGGGTGCCTGGGTGGCTCAATCGGTTAAGCATTGACTCTTGATTTCAGCTCAGGTCAGGGTTTCATGGCTCAGTGGTTCAGTTTGTGAGATTGAGCACCTCCTGCGGTCCTGCTCTGAGGCTGACAGCACAGAGTCAGCTTGGGATTCTCTCTCTGCCCCTGCCCCCCCTGCTCACATGCTGTCTCTCTCAGAATAAACAAACATTAAAAAAAAAAAAATGGTTGAAGGGAACATGACAATAGGTGTGCACAGTTCTTTAGAGGAGTCTGGCTATAAAGGAGTGGTGACAATAAAGAGGGGCTTTAAGAGATGAGACTTGATCACGTCTGAATGTGGATTTAAGGAAAGAAAGCAAGATTGAAATTACAGAGAGAAGGAATAATTGTCAACATATAAAGATTCCTGAAAGTAGTTAAGAGATGCAATCCAGACTACAGGTATACTTATTTACCTTAGATTGGAGGAGGGCTACCCTCTCCACTGAAATAGAAGAGAGAATGGAAGTAGAACTCAGACTGCCCCACTCTTGCAATGATGTGTTCTTTCCACTAAAATCATGCCATAAATATTCTGAAAAGTGTTCTAAGTAGGACAACAAACCAAAAAAAGAAAAGTTTTTTTTAATGTTTATTTATTTTTGAAGGTGGGGTAAGGGGGAGACAACAGAGGATCTGAAGCAGGCTCTGTGCTGAGAGGAGAGAGACGTGGGGCCCAAACATGGGGCCCAAACTCACAAACTATGAGATCATGACCTGAGCCAAAATCAAGAGTCATAGGCTTAACTGACTGAGCCACTCAGGTGCCCGATTTTTTTTTTTTTCTAATTAGACTTAGGATCACAGTGCTTCAGAAGAAGGGCTCTGAAAAATGACTTTAGGACAAATACCTGAAGTATTTTTCACAGATTGTCTAGGAATTCTGCAAAGGGTTAAAGCAAAAAGCAAGAGAATAATCTCTAAATGACCCTAAAAGAAATGGATAATCAAAAGCCTCAAGGTTGCCTTATTTATCTGTATTCTAGGATTTAGTTTCTTGATCATAAATCACAAATCTAAAGACCACTGGTATAAAATCCAAAAACAAAAGGCTCTGATGGCACCAGATGCACCAAGTGAAGTGGAAGAGGACTCCTCCCTGCTGGTCTGCACACTCTGGTCCTAGCAAGCATCAAATCCAACTAATTCACACTCCAGCTCCAGGTTTCCTAAATTACAAACTACCCTGTAAATTACTCTACTTAGACCAATGTGTCCTTGATATCAAAAGGTAGTTTTAGGAAGGATACTCAACAAATATTTTATTGAGTCTTTTTAAAGGACAAAGATCCAAAGACCCAGTAGTGACCAAAGATGACAAGGAAGACCCCGTTTCATGGCATTTAGGGTACAAGATCATCTTTCTTCATAGCTTGGGCTCTACTGGTTCTTAAAAAGCAAAGGGAAGATAAGGAGGGAGAATACCACTTTGGACCACTAGCCTATCCTTCTAGCCTTAACAATTTCTTTCCTAGCATTCCCCAGAATTTTTTTTAAAAGCTGTTTTTTTCTCATTAATTTTTAATGAAGTCAAAATGACTAGCCCAGGCCCCTATCACATTTCCTGTACATACTTCAATTTACTTACATTTGAATTGAAATGTTTTAACTACATCTTTGCTAGTATTACATTGTACTATATTTCAATAACCTCAATTCCATAATATATTGCTTTCTAGGTCCTGAACTGAAAACTAATTTAATCTATTAATGAAATCAATGCTCTTTCTGTTTCCATGAAGTCTTTCTTGTTCTAACAAAACTTCTACCTCTGATAAAATAAAACTTCTACCTCTGATAAAATAAAAAATAAACACCTCACAATCTACTCTAAAGATTAAGAAAAACCAAACAAGATCCAGTCCTTCTATTTAAGTTAACTAAAACAAAATAAGGCAATAATCAAGTTAGAATTCTTCATTCCATACTTAAAGGTTTTCCTTGTAGATTCTAATTAACTCAAGATATTAGTTATATAGTAAACTTAAGTAATTGCCTCTTTTACTGTTCTTTAATTTTGGAGAATTAAACAACACAGAAGAAAATGCTATTTCAAAAGACAGAAATGCTTAATTTTTCAGAAATTCAAAAAAACCGATGTAATTGCTATAATATCTACTACTACAGCACACTAATAAGTGAACAGTTAAAGAAAAATCAGTTAAGACCACTTACACTAGTGTTGACCTTTTCTGGGAAACATTGCCTCAAACTTAACCAGCGTAACAAACAGCTTATGTAATTTAACACTCCATTTATTGAATACTACACACTTCAAAAGCTCATTAATATTAGAAATTAAATTTTAAACATTAAAGCACAACAGCGTATGTAAAAATTCAATTGCAAAGATGTTGCTGAAACGTGATTATCAATTATATCAATGTATATCTTATAGAAAATATTAAATACTAAATGGTATCTTACTTGCAATCTTGACTCTTAAAAATAGCACTGTAGATAAATGGCCACTTACATACAGGTTTCTTTACTCACTGTTGTTGATAAATCAACATACCTTCAATCCTACAAATTCAAAGGTACCATTAAAGATGTATTCAATGCTTTACCGGAATTTCTTTCCTACCTTAAAAAAAAAAAACCCTAAATTTATAATATTTTTTTAAAAGAAGGCTGTGTTTAAAAGATAAAATGAGATATAGTAAGGAATATGCCTGACCTAGATTTTGATCCCAGTTATCTCTCTCCCTAGGGAAATTATGTTGGCTAAGTTGCATAACCTCTGATAAGTTTTTGTTTCCTCTTTATAAAACCCTTGTAGGACTGTTATGAAAACTTGAGAGACTGTTAACAATCACATTTACAACACAGCCTGGCATTGACAGGCATTAAATAAATGGCAGCTGCTTAAATGAACATTATATTAAGACTTACTGCTATTAAATTCCTGTTGTTCATTGTAGCAGCACTGCCCTATATGAAGATCCACTTGTAGAGGTCAAACTCAAAATACCTATCAACTGTCCTTCAAAATCACTCAGTTCTTTAATAAAGGTGGACTGCAGAATCATGATGTAATAGTGAATTCTACAATACTGAATTCCCAACTACTACTTACCAACAAGTCTATCATCATGATGCTTAAGTGTTATAAAATACTTCTTCTCGAATTCAAACATCCAAGTCCTATGCCATGTTTATGGGATTCTTTTTTTTTAAATTTTTTTTTTCAACGTTTTTTATTTATTTTTGGGACAGAGAGAGACAGAGCATGAACGGGGGAGGGGCAGAGAGAGAGAGGGAGACACAGAATCGGAAACAGGCTTCAGGCTCCGAGCCATCAGCCCAGAGCCTGACGCGGGGCTCGAACTCACGGACCGCGAGATCGTGACCTGGCTGAAGTCGGACGCTTAACCGACTGCGCCACCCAGGCGCCCCAATGGGATTCTTAACCATGTGTAACCATTGGTAGACTTTTACAAATCTTTCCAAGGATTTTCATATCTAAGTTCTAACTAAACAGCAGGGTCAGGAAACTAACTGCAAAGCTGTTGGTCTATAAATATAACATGGTGAAGTAAGTTTCATAAGGAACAATGAGTTCAGTAAAACATAGGAGGGGAAAAAGTTACCTCCATTTTTGTCAGCCACTTACCATCCCATCATCTTCATTAAAAATGTTATGAAGTTACACAAGCATAGCTGAGCAGAAAATGGACAGAAAATGTGTATGGGAAAAGACTATGAAAGAAACAAGAAACACAATTTCTAATACTAACAAGACAGAAAAAAAAAACAAACAAAAAGAAAAAAGAATAAAGGCAGAGGAAAAACCCACAATCCCGTCCCAAAATTAAATTTCATTTTGTTATATTAAGAAACTGAAGAGTTCAGAATTACAATTGAAGAGATAGTACGAAGTTGTACAACTGCAATGAATAGTTGTAGATGAACTACCCCAAAGCGCAAAGCTTTGGATTTATATGTCCTGAGAATGCAGTTAAAACTGCAAAACAAGAAAATAATCTACATAAAGTTATTTCAATGGACTCTACTGAACTTGCATGCAATTTTAACCATGAATGAACAGATTATTCTTACTTTTTTCCTTTAGTCACTAATAAAGTTCAGACGCAAAAAACCCGTGTCATCTTAAAAATCTCTCAATCTTCCCATTAATTTACAAAAAGTTCAATTTAAAAAAAAACAGAAACACTGAAATATTTACAACTGGACAACACTCCCAGATAAAGTCTTCAGTTACTCACCAAAGCAGGTGCAATGCTTCTTAATGTGACTGGGTCTAGTTCTAAGACTAGGAGTCAAACTATAACTGTGTCCATACTAAATAATCTATTTTATTCATACTTAAGACAGCTTACTGACATTAATGGGCTCTACACTGGGAAGTATATTATAGTACGTGATTACTGCAGTCATCACACCTGGAACATGACACGGTTATCCAGAAAACAAAATTTGTTAGGAAAAAGTAGATTATTTCTAATCTAAATCACTAAAATAAACTATTAAATGCATTGAGAAGTCAAAACTTTCCAATAGACACAGCCCTAGCTTGAGGTTCTTTTTTCAAAAAGTTATTTGGGTTACTCTTTCCCTTTGTTTCTGTGTGTACAGTGATAATGCACTAAGAATTTCCACAGGAGATATATTAAAAATTCAGCTTACAAATGTATATTCTATTACAAAAATTATGCCCTTTACTATAGCCTAAATAAAGATACTGAGGTAAATGACAGCCATTCTATTACAAGTTTTTGCAAAAATCATAATTATAAACTCTTCAAGTCTTGCTCTGCATTTTATAAAACATGCAAAAAATGAAAATTTTTTAGACTCAGGACACTTAGCAGTTTGAATCAGCTGAACTGATTTAAATATTTCTTTGCAATGTAAAAAAAAGGAATCAAAAGACACAGGAGAAAATCAAGAGTTACTCCTCCTTGAAGACCTATTTCAACAAACTTAATAGTACTTTTTACCATTCTAAGGCTATTTTAAGGAAAAATCTGATATACAAATAAGGAGACCAATTAGTTTACCAGTAACATTAATTTTAAAAATAAAATAAAAATTGGCATGCCAATTTTAATCAGTAAAGAGGAAGAAAACCATTACCAAAGAAGATATTCATTAATCCCTTAATATAATCCCATCTTTCTCTGTAAATTCACAAGAATTACAGCTAACAATTTTAGTGAAAAAAAACTTTTATTTATATATTATAACCTATAAAATTGATCTTCAAAAACCAGTAACTCAACCTGCTTTTTCTGCTACCACCAAATACTTATTCTGACTGATCATTGTAACAAAAGTAAACAATACTTTGTCATGATTCTAGATTAAGCTGTTACTCTATTTATATGGGTTGCAAATGTTAAAAACATACACACACAAATCTTCAGCCCTAATAATGAATTCTCAGTTACTGCATTCACGTTAGAATACTACATAAAACTTCAATGAAGACAACAAAACCATCCAGTCAAGGCACTAATGTATTAACAACATTTCTTCAACATTTTCTGAGGAGAACACCAGCAATTTTCTTTATAAATACTTAAAAAAACTAGACTCAGAAAATCAGATATTTCTGCAATAACAAAAACTAGAATTTGGTCAAAACAAGTCTCTCATGTCCTTTGAAATCATGAATTCTTTCAAAACTTACCTATACATAAAACTAGAAAATTCCACAATCTATATTAGACAAGAAATCAGCAAACTTCAAATACTTAAATCCACCCTATTGCTCCAACAGAACACAACCCAATCTTTTGTAAACAATTTACTTTAAAACAGACATAAAATATAAAAAAGTTAACATTTCTTTTGAAAAAGTGAACACTGAAAATAAAGATTACCTACCTAAAATGCAGTACCAGAATTTCGACTGAATTACCACGTAAGTATTTTTGTTAGCAGGATTATGACATATAGAAAATTATAAATCTGCTTATTAAAAGGAAAAGCATTTTTACACCAAGCCTATGAAAAAACAAAGCTGTATTCTGTGTAACTAAATGTATTTTACCTTATTTAAATATGAGGACCAATGCCTCCTTTATTCTTTGGGATAGAGACCTACTACTCATAGCATAGCAACTGGGGGCTATTCTATTAAGAATATAACTGAATTAAAAAAAAAAAAAGAATATCTGAATAGAAGAGAAATTTTGATGAAAATATTTAATCAGTAAATTTCATATTTTTATAGATTTTTAACATCAAAGCAATGACTTCTAATAGTGACTATGGTATCTTTTATTGCATATTCATAGCTCGTTCTGTTATTGTTCAAATAATAAACAAATTAGCCAGAATGCTAAGAGGGGAACTACTGATTTAATATGCTTAGTGGAACTATTAAATTAATTTTGTCTTTAAAAAAAAAAAAAAACTTCAACGTCTTTCAGAATTTAATTCTCCTGCCTCAATATGGATCTATAATTTAAAAAATCAGCAATGATTAATGATCTCTACATGATTATTTAAGTACTCAGAAGTACTAAAAGATGAAATTGATCCATTATAAAATCTGGAAATTTATTTCAGGCTACTAACATGAACATACTTCCTTATAACATTAATCTTTCAAACGCAATTCTCTAATTCCTTGAAAATGTGCTTAACAGATATTAAGCATCTATTAATCAAAATCTATAGATTCACAGCACTATTCCTCTCAACAGTTTTATAAAGACAGAAGGAAAGGAACACATAGTATATATATATCTAACAGATTTTTCATCTGTCCCCAAATTCAATTCTTCTGTACTATTCTCAAAATGTGCTAACTTACATGATAAATAAAATTATGGGAAACACAAGCCCAAATACTAAGAAGTGTTACCCTTAAATAAAAAAAAATACGTGAAAATACTGGATGAAGAAAATGTGTATATATATAAATATATATACATTTACACACAAAACATGGGTTAGCATATTCCTACTATATCACATTTAGTTAAGATGAACAAATACATACAAACACACGTGTTAAACAAAATAGAGCAAGATAATATTCAAATGTAAACAGCACTGAATAGTACAAATAGAAATCATATTCTTATCTCACAAAAGGCAATGTAAAACAGACCTTGTTGAGAGTGCTATATTTAGTTTTGTGCCTTGCACTTAGTATTACTTAAAAAGTAATATATAGATGTGGGATAACATTTAAAGTAAAGTTGAAAAGAACAGCAAATGGTTTTAAACAACATATAAAGGCAGATTATTAGGTTCAGGATGGGCTGGTTTAGGAGTCAGTTAATGGACCATGAAATATTATGTAAAACATTTGAAGGATCAAAACATTATTTTTTAAAAAGCATGTAATTAGCTGGGGTTTTTTCCTAAAAAAAGAGCAAATCAAAGATTAGGGTGAATTACAAAATCTCTGAAATGAATTCCATCTCAGGTTTTAAATTTTAAGAGACAGAACACAATCTAACAAAGAAAACTCTCCAGTGAGACATATAGTTGGCCTACAGAAAAATTAAAACCAGAAGAAATAAAATATCCTACAGGACAAATCTTCTTACAATTAATGCTAAGGACCTGTCCAAAAAATTTTAATATTAGAATTATACTGTGTTAAATTAAATAGAGAAAAGTGATTTATTATCAGAATAACCTGAAGAGCTTTTTCTAAATATACAGTGATTTCCCTATTTATCCACTCCAGAATTGGGGAGTGTGAAGGGGCAGGGCAATGGTTTGAGAAGAGTGATGAATATGTATATGATATATTATGAATATGTACACTGTGGAGAAAACCACCCAGGTGGTTGACATACCTACTGCTATATAGTATTTAATGGAGAATTTAAGCAATATGCTCTAATTAGCTTATAAATACTTTTGTCACACAGACGAATCTGCAGAAACATAATTTTACCTGTGTACTGAATAGGGGAATCAACTGAGGTGCCTATAAAAAGTTAGTATTTCTTACATATTTAAATGTAGGAAAGGTAGTTAAGGAAAATTACTAGCATTTTATGCAAAGTTAGATTTAGATATGAGCTATAAAACTGTTCAACATTATCTACAAAATAGGTAAAATTAGTTTAAAATTCAGTTGTAGAAAAACCATTCTAGGTCCTATCCACACTACTCAGATATTTTCATAATAACCAAGGGAATTACAACAAAAAAACTATAAAAACATTTAAAAAACCATTTTATATAATTTTTATTTACACTTTAGGATTTAAACAACTTGCTGGGAACATCCCTTGTGGGACAACGTAGTCTTTTTTTATTTGAAACTATTAAACTTCAAGATAGGCTCACTAATTTTTTTCAAGGGCAAGCAACAAATGTGTTAGCTGAAAATAGCCAACTTAATGATTATTTGTAACACAGACTTGATTAGGTGAGCCTAGAGATCCTCCCCACCTCTGTCTCCCCTGTGAAGGAGGAGGTCTTTGTGTGCTTTTGTGTGGCGGTTCCACTGAATTCATTACAATAGAGATGGACATTTCGTATTCGTAACGATCCAACATCTGAGCAATCTTCTTTCGAGATACACCATGTTTATTCCTCCTACCAAAAAAGAAAAGGATTTAATTCTTTAGGGTAACAAAGTACAGATTCTAAATTATATTTTACAAATAAACACTAAAAGATATACCTCATTCACACACATTTTGGACAAAAAAAATTTATACTGGCTCTCAAAAATTTTAACAATATTTTAAAAATACTGAAAGACACCATAAATCACAACAAAATGTTAAAAGATAGTATCTTCTTCACACAGAACTAACTACCAATTTGCTGAACCATGGAGTTAATCTCCCCCTAATTAGCTTCTAATAACAAATCAAAGATTATAAGACAGTGTTTTGGGAATTATAGAGGAATTGAGTGGACTTCTAGGGCTTACAAAAGTCATATGAATATTTATCACTTTTTAAGTTATTTTAGGACACTTCCTACTGTATTTTTATAATTTATTATCAACACCAAATTATTATTAGAGATAAAACAACTTGGCCGTATTTTACAAAACAAAATGTTGAGTGACAGAAATTAGACACAATGAATATACATTGTATTTTATTTATATAAAATTTGAAAAAAGCATTAAACCATGGTGTTAGGCAAAAGATGTTTTAGAAAAAAGATGCATTAAAAAAAAAAAAAAAACAATAAGATGCATTAAAGAAAGGGAAGTAATTACCAGGAAAATTGTTACTAGGAAAAGGAATTGGAAGAACTTTTGAGGTGTTAATAATATTCTTATAATGTGGGTAAGGTTAAATGAATATTTACCTTACAGGAAATTTGTTAAGTTGTATATTTACATTTTACATAATTTTGTGAGTTTAATTATGACAACAAAAAGTGGTTTAAAAATTACTCTTGACCCTCAAAAAACTTTTAACATTTTATTTTACCCTTGTAGTTTTCTGTAACTTGACTTGGATATGGCAAAACACACAAGAACATATTTTACATTTATGGTTATAGTTCTAGATTTACTAATGTTAATTAATTTTTCCCAGAAAAGGGACACAAAAGAAATGTTTATGCTTTAAAACTATTGCTATTATGGTCAAGATGAGAAGAGAAAGCAGAAAGGACTAGAAGACAAAAAAAAAAAAAAAAAAAAAAGGGCCAGAGGGGAAAGATGAGGTTGAAATGGCAAGATATAACTAAATCTACAATATGTCAGAATTGGTAATTCAACTTACCAAAAAAAATCTGTAAGACTATACTAGACATCAATTAAGCTCACTTTAATTTATAAAGTCAATTATATTAAGAATTCTAATAAATTTCAACAGTCCCTCAAATGTTAATGAAGCCTAACTGTATTTGTATTTCATCAATTCTTTTATTCTGCATAACCCAAACAGCTTTAGTTCTTAAACTTGTCTCTTCTACTTGAGGTGAAATACACACAGAGAAGCAAGCAAACAATACTGAATATTAATAAATCTATCAGTTTTATCTACATATGATCACAGTATGCAAATCAGAAAGGGAAAAGGGGTAACCAAATGAATAAAAGGTAAGGGGAAAAGAAATTAGTTGAACATCATACACAGAATAATAGCGTTAAGCTGGAAGAGGGCAAGCTGAAGTGGGGAGAAAAAAACTGGTTTTTAAAAAAAAGGAAGCGATGGCTGCACAACTCTGTGAATATACAGTTGACCCTCGAACAACACAGGTTTGAATTGTGCAGATCCACGTACATATGGCTTTTCAGTAAATACAGTGCAGTACTGTAAGTGTACTTTCTCTTCCTTATGACTTTCTGAATAACACTTTAATATATATAACATACAAAATAGGTGTTAATTAGGTGTTTATGTTACCGGTAAGGCAGCAGGCTATATGTAGTTTGGGGGGGGGAGGGGGGTAGGGAATCAAAAGTCATTATCAAAAATGGATCAAAATTCCATTATCTGTGGATTTTCAACTATACCAGGGGTCAGCACCTCTATCCCTTTCATTGTTCAAGAGTCCACTGCACTGAGAACCATGAATTGTACGCTTTTAATATGTAAATTGTAAGGTATGTGAATTATATTTCGAAGTTGTTACCAAAAGCAGAGAGAGGAAATAAAAAACAAAGAAAGAAAAAGAGTCATAGGAAAACCAGTGACATGAGGGGAGAGAGATCAAGGTAAACACAAATGGAAGGCCAGGGTTGAAATCCACAGTCCCTCACCACAAATTTTGAAACTGACAATGCTCTGAAAACTCAGTCTTATATTGACTCAGATGGCAGCAAAATCTAATCAAACCTGTACTCATCTGGCAGTACAACAAACATTAGATTATGCAGAACCTTTCTTATCTAATTACAGGACTAGTCATGATTTGCCACAGAAAAATTAAGATCTGTGATTATGACATGCTGCCCCAAACTCTGCTAAGCGTATGATGATTGCATATACGCACTATATCACCTTTCTTGAAAAAACAAACAAAAATAACCAAAACCTGAATTCTAAAACATACTGATTACAAGGATCTTGGTTATGGGATTATGAATCTGTAGTAGTAAAGATGGAAAAGAGAGAGCAAGCCGAAAACCCCAGGTAAAAAGGTGATGGGAGCTAAAATGGGAAGAGAAGTCTGAAGGGTATTGCAGATAAGTGGCCTCACTAAACACCAGAGGAAAAGTTCTAACTTTTTCTTGAAAGTATTCTGGATCTCCACTAGCATTCAATAAACTATGAAACAGTGGTAGGAATTCACATAAGAAAAAGTAACACACTTAACAAGGAAAATTTAGTAAAATCTACCAAGGGAAGGTGCCCCAAGAAGCCTTGAAGTCAATGCTTCTCTTAACAGAAAGTGAGTAGTCCCTATTCACAAGCAGCAAACATAAGACAAGCAAAAGCTAGTGAAGCAATTGGGTAAAGAAAAAAGAAAAAAAGAGAAAGATTCAAAAAATGTTTTCAAAGATAAGGATTCAGAAACAATTTGAGTGCCTTACTTTTCTAATTCTTCAGGATCAAATTTCCACCAAGTTTCAGGTTCATGAAACTCTACTCTGTATCCTTTTCCTATGGCCTACACAAAGGAAAGGAAGAAAACAAAAACCCAGAGAATACTTCTTAAAGTAAAAAAGAAGGCAGATAATTAGGAGTTTCATTTAGACAATACTTCTAAATTTGCTCTACCAAGAAAAATTCTACTTTTAAATAACATGGTCTATAAATATACTAAGACAACTTAACTGGACAATTTCAAATTACTATCCTCAAGTCCAGGCAAAACTAACAAGATGAACATATTTCTTTATAAGTACTATTCCCAGGTTTTAAAAACTAAGTAAATGAATACACCTCTTTATAAAATAGGGACAAATGTGTACATAATACATATCAAAGCAACCAAAATTTCAGAATATGAAAAAACTGACAGGATAAAATATTAAAATTCTCTCATATCTTATATTTACCATTTCCACATATGGTTTCATTTCCCAAGCTTGTGTATTAGTGTTGTCTATTATAACTGGAGATCTCCCTTGATTGATAGCTTGTTTTGCTGAAATAAAAAATAAATTTAAAAAACAAAAACAAAAACCAGAGGACTATTAGGTTAAAATATACAAAATAAAATGTAAACATTCATATTAAGAAATTTTCTATATCTCTGTACTTAAAACTAAAATTATGCAACCTCTTGAGTCAGTGCCATGAAAAAAAAGGACTCCACATTTATTAAAAGGGAATTAAGAGACATAACCACGGACAATGTGTATTCTCTAGATCGGATACTGGTTTTGACAAACTAACGGTAAAGAACATTTGGGGGAAAACATTTTGTTGAACTTACAGCTAAGGAAGCCTTCAGTCTAGAGCTAACTTTCATTTAGAGGAAACACCGAATACAGTCTGACTATGAAAAGAGGTGAACATCTACTGACATGGCAAGATGAAAACTGGTAACTAAAAATGGCAAATTATAACATAATATGTAAGTATGACTTTATTTTGGTCAAAATACAGAGATCCAGGGAGAGTTACTAAATATCAAAAGTGGGCATCTGAGGGTAACGGGAATATAAGCAATCTATGCTTATCTTTATCTATATTTCCCAATGTTCTATAATTATAAATAATGCCTTTGAAATAAGAAACTTAGGGTTTTTTTTTTTTTTTTAAAGAACGCTATGGAGGGGCGCCTGGGTGGCGCAGTCGGTTAAGCGTCCGACTTCAGCCAGGTCACGATCTCGCGGTCTGTTGAGTTTGAGCCCCGCGTCGGGCTCTGGGCTGATGGCTCAGAGCCTGGAGCCTGTTTCCGATTCTGTGTCTCCCTCTCTCTCTGCCCCTCCCCCGTTCATGCTCTGTCTCTCTCTGTCCCAAAAAATAAATAAATGTTGAAAAAAAAAATTAAAAAAAAATGCTATGGATATATTATTACTTGCCAGCAAAACTTTACATACCAAGTAGCTAAATACCAGTTAACTGACTTTGTAAATATTTCTTAGGACTAGAATTCTCGAATTAGGAGCTGAGATCACATGGAACTTTTCTAAACTACATCTCCCTATCCCTTTGCCATCTCTTCCCCATGAGGTAAGAATCACAGCCACAGTTAATGACAAGAGTGTGCATACCCCAAGTGTAAACAGACAAGAAACGTAATTAAGAACCTACAATAAAATTTAAAAGGCTGAGGCAAAAGGCAATGCTATGGAAGTTTTGTTGGTGCTTAGAATTCAAAACATTAAGTTCTACATGATGAAAACATTTATACAGATGTCTAAGGACAAACAATTGCAAAGGTTAAGTAGTAATGACTGTCGTGGAATACATATTTGGAAGAAGATGTCTCTAACAAAAGAAATTTTGAATTTGGGTCATAAACAGCCTACCAAAATGCTATCATCTCCCATTGCTCTATCCCGAATCATAAACAGTGATCAAATCTTTCATTAAAAAAAAAAACTTACTAAACTAATTATCTTAAATGTCTAATAGTTAGGCTATCACCTCCAAGGAGTTACATTCCAGAAGAGGAGCTTAATAACCAAATTAAATCTCTGATTTCAAGAATGGGAAGATTATCCTCTTTCAATGAAAAGGCATCATGTAATACCACATTTCAGTACACTCCAGGAAAAAAGTTCCTAAGTAAACAATGTTTGAATACCCAAATAATGAGAGTCATTTCTTAAACAAAATAACCACCATATTTTAAGAAACAGTAATGACACCTTGGAGAGGTTTTTAATTTACAGACAATCTAACATGAATTTAGAGTCTTCTAATAACACACACATGAAGCAGACAGATATTCCCAGAATGGTACCTGGCATTTAAAAGTATTCAATAAGGGGGTGCCTGGGTGGCTCAGTCGGTTAAGGGTCTGACTCTTGACTTCAGCTCAGGTCATGATTTCATGGTTCGTGGACTTGGGCCCCACACTGGGCTCTGTGCTACAGTGCTACAGCATAGAGCCTGCTTGGGATTCTCTCTCCCTCTCTCTCTGCCCCTCCCACCTCTCTTTCTCTCTCAAAATAAATAAACATTAAAAAAAAAAAAAGTATTCAATAGGGGTGCCTGGGTGGCTCAGTCAGTTAAGCCTTTGGCTCAGGCCATGATCTCATGAGCCCCGCATGAGCCCTGCATCAGGCTCTCTGTGCACAGCCTGCTTCAGATTCTCTGTCTCTGTCTCTCTCTCTCTGCCCCTTCCCCATGCATGCACAGGCCAGGCTCTCAGTCAGTGTTCTCACTCCTTGCTAAGTGCCTGGAGCCTGCTTGTGATTCATTCATTCTCTCTCTCTCTCTCTCTCTCTCTCTCTCTCACACGCGCGCACACACACACACACACACACACACACACAATAAACTTAAAAAAATAAAAATATTCAATAAACATCTGTTAAAAAGAGAAATTTAGTCCTAAGTTAAGTCATGACTGTTAGTTATCATTACCTTGAAAACATTTATGTTATACTGATAATAAAACCAGCACTTTATCTAAGCACTATTCTTTGTTCAGCAAGTATAACTCACATGACATAAACATTTAATGTAATATTCTAGACCAGTACTGCAAAGAGAAAAAAATGTTCCACACAAATTTCACAGTCCACCAAAGGTATACTGGCTTCATTAAGGAAAATGTTTCAGTAAGGAAACAATTCACTATTGGATAAAACCATTAGATATAAGATTGATGGAGAACTTGATAATGGAGTAGGCTGCCCCTTTGAAGCTACTAATCAATCTTAGCATCACTAAAATTGGGACAACTAGACATATGGTTACATACATACATACATAAACCTAACAAATCCTCCTGTCTAGAACTAACCTCTATTTAAATACAGGAGAAAGAACAGGTTAAATAGTTACCACAAGAAGCAGACAATTACAAAATATGGGACATTCTGTAGGACAAATAACGAAGCTCTACAACAAATTAATGTTATGAAGACAAAAAGAAGGGATAAAAGAGGATACAGATTAACATAATTAAAGGAAACATAAAACCAAATGTACTGCGAGGAACTAGCTTGTACCCTGATTCAAAGAGAACAACCGTAAAGAAATACTTACGACAACAGGGAAAATTTCATTACAGGGTGAGTATTACATGATGTCAAGAAATTGTTTTTTTAAGTGTGATGATGGCATTGCAATTAAGTAAGATGCCATTAAGAAAAAGTTCATTTGAAGTGCATAAAATATGATGTCTGCAATGTACTTTAAAAACCTTAGCAAATAAAAGTTGGTGGGGGGGGGGGGTTAAAACAAAAAGGATAAAGCCAATAAAGGCAAAATCTCAATAACTAATAATAATTCTGAGTGATGGATGTATGGTGTTCATTGTAATCTCTCTACTCTAGGTTTAAATTTTTCATAATAAAAAACAGTTTGTGGGGCACCTGGGTGCTCAACCAGTTGCGTGTCGGACACTTGATTTTGGCTCAGGTCATGAACTCATTGTTCATGCGATGGAACTTTGCATCAGGCTCCATGCTGACAGTGTGGAGCCTGCTTGGGATTTTCTCTCTCTTTCTCTCCCCCTCCCTCTCCTGCTCACTCTCTCTAAATAAACTTAAAAAAAATAAAAATAGAAACAATGAATCATCAATGCATTCTTCATCTTTTTAAAAAGAAATTAACTTATAATGTAAGCACTTACTAGCTCTAGATCAAAAGTTTTCAATCTTGACTGCAACATCAGAGTATCTGGATAACTTTCTAGTTATCTGGTATCTAGCATCTGGATACCAGTGCTCAGATCCACTCCAGGCCAACTAAACCACAATCTGTGGAGCTAACATTAACTCATAAGTTTGTTTTTTTTTAAGTCCCCAGGAGGGGTGCCTGGGTGGCTCAGTCAGTTAAGCTTCTGACTCTTGATTTTGGCTCAGGTTCATGGGATCAAGCCCCTCTTCGAGCTCTGTACAGACAGTGCAAAGCCTGCTTGGGATTCTCTCTCTCCCTCTCCGTCTGCCCACCCTCTCCCCCAGCTCACATGTGCACGCACATTCCCTCTCTCTCTCAAGATAAACTTTACAAATAAAAATATGTGTGCCTATGTTATGAACCACCAATCTAGAAAGAGAAAAAACTGACTGATGTGCTTCTAAAAAATGTATTAAGTAGATTTTTTTTTTTGCAGAATAATGTCAATGTGGAAAACTTTTAATATTCAAAGGTATTATATGAAGACTTAACATTACCATTATTCATAGAAAAATACTTTTTGGGAATATACAACAGTTTCAAGAGTTCTTTGAAATTTATTCCTTAGGTATAAAATAAAGGTTATCAAAATAACCCGCATCTCTATTTTGCCAGCCTATACTGGTACACTATTTACAGTTTACAAAATATACCTTTCTAAATTCTCTAATTTCATAACAACCTTGATCAAGTAAGGCAAATATAACTATCATTGCCTCTAACAGATGAAAAAATTGGGTCTCAAAGCTATTTAATGGCTTGCCAAAGTCATTCTGCTGGTAAAAGTCAAGTTGAGAATAAAAACTCAGTCTTCTCCTAGTCAAATATTCCATCCCAAAGACATGGCCCAAAACAAACCTCTGTTCTGGTTCCAGTCATGGGCATCACCAAGTTGATTAACATTATACCTGTACCCATCTTGATGGTGAAAATAGTCATCAGTGCTGAACACAATGCCATCACGACTCTGACCAAGCAGAATTCTGTTAATAAAAGAAATCATAAGGTGCCATTTATAAAATTTATAACCATCAAAAATAAGCCACACAGGAATGAATCTCTGGTACTTACCTGTAAATATATAGCAAACATAATAGCACGGGAGCAGATTTCAGATTTCAAACATCACTTCACACTTAAATCTATACAATTACAACCAGTAACGTTTGTAGGTGGCATTTGTATCACCACTTTTAAAAACATTCTTCAACCAATCCCCAAATTATGTTAACTATTATCCATGTTTTAACTTTAGTGTGAACTTGTATTTATAGTTTCTAAAATTGCCTAAATTTAGTGCAATAAGTAACCTAAAAGGCAAATAAGCCTAAGCAATTCATCTGGGGAAAACTTTATTTGACCTAAGATAGCTTTGATAAACTCATTTCCACAAGGCACAAATACATATGACCTAAAAGTGGAAGTCAGAAATAGCTTGAGGCTTAAGGTTGTGAAATAACATGTAATCCTCCAAAGTATAATCAAACTTTAAATCTGCTAAGAGATTAAATTACTAAATGAAGTCAATTACTAAGCACTAAATAAAAAACACACTCTTCAAATAAGTCAATGATAATCAAACTTTGTTCTCACAATATGATACTACCTTAAATTTCTAGGCACAGTGAGATTAACTAGTGTTCAGATTGTCAGAGAATTCCCCAAACCAGTGACTCATGAATTAAACTGGGGCAGGGGGTGCTGAGAAAAGGTAAAAAACAGTGAATATAATTTGGATCCAACAATAATAGAAGTTTTTTTTGTTGTTGTTTCTCTCCTCCCTCTCAGCCATTAGGCAAGTGGATATCATTTTATAATTTTCTTAGATGGGAAGAGAGTGGAAAGTGGTGGAAGGGATTGAAAATAAGAGTATTGTCATGGGATGATTCAAGAACACATACCTCCAAATCAAAGGAATAGGAAGGACTCCAACTATTAAGACAAACCTATCCCTCCTTTCCTCAGCTTATTGTAAACCTGTAAATAGGCATACCTCAGAGATATTGCAGGTTCAGTTCTACACCACAATAAAGGGAGTCAAATTAATTTTTTGGTTTCCCAGGGCATATAAAAATTATTACTAAAAAAAAAAATATATATATATATATGTATATATATATGTGTATATATATATATATATATATATACACCTTAATTCAAAAATATTTTATTGCTAAAAAATGCTAACCATCATCTGAGCTTTCAGTGAGTTGTAATCTTTTTTGCTGGTGGAGGGTCTTGCCTCAATCTTGATAGCTGCTACTGATCAGGATGGTGGTGGCTGAAGGCTGAGTGGCTGTGGCCATTCTCTAAAACTGGACAATTTTGTATTGTATCGACTCTTCCTTTTGTAAACAATTTCTCTGTTTGATAGCATTTTACTCACAACAGAACTTCTGTGAAAATCAGATTTAATCCACTCAAAACCTGCCACTGCTTTAACAATTAAGTTTATGGAATATTCTAAATCTTTTGTTGTTATTTCAACAATGTTCACAGCATCTTCACTAATGGACTTCATCTTAACAAACCACTTTCTTTGCTGTCCATAATAAGAAACACCTCATCTGTTAAAGTTTTATCATGAGATTGCAGCAATTCAATTACATCTTCAGGCTCCACTTCTAATTCTAATTCTCTTGCTCTTTCTACCACATCTGCAGTTGACTTCTCCACTGAAGTCTTAAATCCATCAAAGTTATCCATGAGGGTTGGAATCAACTTCCAAATTCCTATTCATATAGATATTTTGACCCCATGAATCATGAATATTCTTAAGGGCATCTAGAATGGTGAATCCTTTCCAGGAGGTTTTCAATTTACTTTCAACTTACTTTGATCAAAGAATCACTATTTTTGGCAACTACAGCCTTACAAGATGTATTTCTTAATAATAAAACTTGAAAATCAAAATTACTCCTTGATTCACGGGCTGAAGGATGAATGTTGTGGTAGCAGGCATGAAAACAACATTAATCCTGTTCTACATCTCCACCAAAGCTCTTGGGTAACCAGGTATACAGCCAGTGAGCAGTAATAATTTCAAAAGAATCTTTTTTTCTGAGCCATAGATCTCAACAGTGGGTTTCTAATATTCAGTAAACCATGTTGTAAACACACATGCTGTCATCCATGCTGTCTGCTCAGGCAGAGTGCATTTAGCATAATTTTTAAGGGCTCTAGGATTTTGGGAATAGTAAATGACTATTGCCTTCAACCCAGTCACCAGCTGTGTTAGCCCTTAACAAGAGTCGGCCTGTCTTTTGAAGCTAAGGCACTGACTTCTCCTCTCTAGCTATGAAAATCCTAGATGGCAACTTATTCCAGTAAAAGAATGTTTGTCTACAGTGAAAATCTGTCATTTAGTGTAGCCACCCACCTTCATTAGTTATCTTAGCTAGATTTTCATTAATTAGCTACATCTTGCTGCAGCTTCTACACCAGCACTTCCGCTTCACCTTGTACTTTTATGTTATGGAGACAGCTTCTTTCCTTAAACTTCATGAACCAACCTCTGCTAGCTTCACACTTTTGTGTAGCTTCCTCACCTCTCTTAGCCTTCACAGAACTGCAGAGTGAGGACTCTGGATTAGGTTTTGGCTTAAGAGAATGTTGTGGCTGGTTGGATCTATTATCCATACTACTCCAACTTTCTCCATACTAGCAAGGCTATTTTGCTTTATCATCATTTGTGTGCTCAGGGGACTAGCACTTTTAATTTCCTTCAAGAACCTTTCCTTTGCAGTCACAATTTGGCTGCCTGTTTGGCTCAAGAGGCCTGGCTTTTGGCCCATCTTGACTTTTGGCATGCCTTCCTCACTAAGCATAATCACTTCCAGCTTATGATTTTAAGTAAGACGTGCAACTCTCCCTTTTAGAACACTTAGAGACCACTGTAGGGTAACTCACTGGCCTAATTTCAATATTGTTCTGTCTCAGGGAATAAGTAGGCCTGAAAATAGGGAGAGAGATGGGGGAACAGCAGGCTGGGGAGCAGTCAGAATACAATGTTTATCAATTAAGTTTCCTATCTTATATGGGCACAGTTCGTGGCACCCCAAAACAATTATAATAGTAACATATGAGTTGCCTGGGTGGCTCAGTCAATTAAGCATCTGACTTCGGCTCAGGTCATGATCTCACAGCTCATGAGCCGGAGCCCTGCATCTGGTTTTGTGCTGACAGCTCAGAGCCTGGAGCCTGCTTCCGGGTCTGTCTCTCCCTCTCTCACTCTGCCCCTCCCCCACTCACACTCTGTGTCTCTCTCTCTCCTTCAAAATTAAACATAAACAAAATTTTTTAATAGTAACATCAAAGATGACTAATCACAGATTACCATAACAAATATACTAAAAATAAAAAAGTTTGAAATATTCTTAGAATTGCTAAGTGACATAAGGACATTCAGTGAACAAATGCTTTTGGAAGAATGGAGCAAAAGACTTTCTTGACACAGGGTTACTGCAAACCTTTAATTTGTAAAAAGTGCAGTATCTATGAAGCACAATAAAACAAGGTATGCTTGTACATTTTATAATAAAAATAAAAGTGCAGATATAAAAAAAAATTTAAACACGCATTTCCAATTATAGAAATTATAGTTCGAATTACTTCAAACAAAGCAAATGAAATTAAATGGTTAGTTATTTGCGAGGCTGGAGTTGGATTTCTTTTTTAAGTCACCATGATTTTTCCAAAATATACTATCTAACATAATTGGCAGCTTATTTGTTTATACAGACAACCCAGAATATTAAAATGCTACAATATTAGCATTCCAAACCAAAGCTCAATCATCTAAAAATAATTTTGACCATAATCAGCCTTATCATATCAAATTATTTTCAACAGTATCAGAAAAATGATACCACCTCTCTTAGACATCCTGTTTCATTTTTTTCCATTCTTTTATGAGCACTGATTTTTCAGATACTAATAATACCATACCACAAACGTATAATAGCTTTTGTACCCAAGAAATGTTTTAACCACAAAAAAAGGTAGGTGGCAGGGTGTGGAGAGGGGAGGAGGTAGCAAATCAACTTACACCATTAAACCAAGTAAACATCAAACATGAATAAACCTCTATGAAGAACATCTTAAATATATAAATCATAATTACAGCAAATAATTTTAGCTTGGAGAGAGACTTTTTCCTCCCAGACTGTTCATGCAGCTTTTAAAAATTCCCTGAATTACCTCAAACTGTGAAGCTTTATTTTGGGGATTTATATAAAAAATTACCTATAATCTATTTGGATATATGTGATGCCATATCAACCATCTGAACCAAAAACAAGTTACTTAAAAATATTAACATTTTCAAAATTCTTATGGTCAGATTCTATTAGAACTTTCACACATTAAGTAAGGTGTTAAAATGAATCCTCCAAATGTCAAAACTTAGAACTCTGAAAAATCAAGTATCTAATAAAAAAAATCAGGTATGAACTCACTGGCTACTTGATTTGTATTTTCCAGAATATCTATCTTTTTGAAAACTTACTATATGACAAGCATTTTATGTATATCTATGACCCCATTTAACTCTCCTGACAACTTTGCCAATTTGATATTAAACAAATCCAGAAAAAAAAATGACTTCAGAAATCAGGCTCCTGGAGTTACAGAGCAGTGTCAGAGACAAAACCAATGGCTTACAATGAGGCCTGCTTCCTGGTATTCACCCCCTCCTATAATCCCTTCCCCTTTAGTGTGAGTGGGAGTCAGTGACTACAGCTTCTAACACAATATGGCAAGGTTGATGTAATGTCCCTTCTGAGATTAGATTATAGAAAAAAGTGACTTATGTTTTAGGCTCAAAGCTGGCTCTCCTTCTCTTATCAGAGCTGTGAATGGAGAGCATCCCAAGGAGAAAAGAACCAAGGGAGGTCTCCAGCCTATAGCCAGCAACTAAATGAAGCCTTCAACCCAACAGCTCACAAGGAACTAAGCCTTGTCAACAACCTCAGTAGAGATCTTCCAAGCAGATCCACCCCAACCTTCAGATCAGAACAGAATCCTAGCCAACACTTTAATCAATAGCATTGTTAAAGACCTTGGACCCAGAGGCACCCAGATAACTGCACCCAGACTCCTGTCCTTCAGAAACTGTGAGATGATAAATGTTTGTTGCTTTAACTGTTTTTAATAAGTTAATTTGTTACACAGCCACAGATAACTAGCAGTCTGTGCTTATAATTCTTCACTTAAGTAAGGAACAAGTGAATCCCGTTCCTTAACTGTTTTGGGAACCCTAATGGCCTATTATGAGTTAATTTTCATAATTTATTTTTAAATTTTCTAATAACTATACATTATTTTCTCTAATAATCCATGTGCATTTACGACCAGAAGTGATTTTTCCCAAAAAAATCTGAGTAGAACTGACATTTCATGAATGCTTTATCTCCTGCATTCCCTTATCCCTGCAGGGTGGCCCTGCATACCCTTATCCCCAAACCACTTCACTGGGGCACTTCACTCTCTAAACACTCTTTCAATTAAGGATAGTATCTACTAGGGGCACCTGGGTAGCTCAGTCGGTTAGGTGTCCGACTTCCGCTCAGGTCATGATCTCACGGTTTGTGAGTTCAAGCCCCGCGTGGGGCTCTGTGCTGACAGCTCAGAGCCTGGAGCCTGCTTCGGATTCTGTGTCTCCTCTCTCTGCCCTGCTCACGTGCTCTCTCTCTCTCTCTCTCTCCCAAAAATAAACATCAAAAAATTTTTTTTTCTTTTAAAAAAACAGATACCTACATAAGGAAAGGTCAATCATTTCCTCTGGAATTTAAACTGAGATCTCCTCCAAAAGCAGGGAGGAAGACAAAAAAAGCTCTTCCCATTTCTCTTTAAACTGCAATTTCTTGGGGCACCTGGGTGGCTCACCTGGTTAAGCTTAATCGTGGGACTTTTGATTTCATCTCAGGTAATGATCTCACAGTTCCCATAGGATTGAGTCCTGCATTGGGCTCCATGCTGACAGCAGGAAGCCTGCTAGGGATTCTTGGATTCTTCCTTCCTTCCTTCCTTCCTTCCTTCCTTCCTTCCTTCCTTCCTTCCTCCCTCCCTCCCTCCCTTCCTTCCTTCCTTCCTTCCTTCCGCAGGAAGCCTGCTAGGGATTCATTCATTCTTGCTTTCCTTCCTTCCTTCCTTCCTTCCTTCCTTCCTTCCTTCCTTCCGCAGGAAGCCTGCTAGGGATTCATTCATTCTTGCTTTCCTTCCTTCCTTCCTTCCTTCCTTCCTTCCTTCCTCCCGCAGGAAGCCTGCTAGGGATTCATTCATTCTTGCTTTCCTTCCTTCCTTCCTTCCTTCCTTCCTTCCTTCCTTCCTTCCGCAGGAAGCCTGCTAGGGATTCATTCATTCTTGCTTTCCTTCCTTCCTTCCTTCCTTCCTTCCTTCCTTCCTTCCGCAGGAAGCCTGCTAGGGATTCATTCATTCTTGCTTTCCTTCCTTCCTTCCTTCCTTCCTTCCTTCCTTCCTTCCGCAGGAAGCCTGCTAGGGATTCATTCATTCTTGCTTTCTTTCCTTCCTTCCTTCCTTCCTTCCTTCCTTCCTTCCTTCCTTCCTTCCTTCCGCAGGAAGCCTGCTAGGGATTCATTCATTCTTGCTTTCCTTCCTTCCTTCCTTCCTTCCTTCCTTCCTCCCGCAGGAAGCCTGCTAGGGATTCATTCATTCTTGCTTTCCTTCCTTCCTTCCTTCCTTCCTTCCTTCCTTCCTTCCTTCCGCAGGAAGCCTGCTAGGGATTCATTCATTCTTGCTTTCCTTCCTTCCTTCCTTCCTTCCTTCCTTCCTTCCTTCCTTCCTTCCGCAGGAAGCCTGCTAGGGATTCATTCATTCTTGCTTTCTTTCCTTCCTTCCTTCCTTCCTTCCTTCCTTCCTTCCTTCCGCAGGAAGCCTGCTAGGGATTCATTCATTCTTGCTTTCCTTCCTTCCTTCCTTCCTTCCTTCCTTCCTCCCGCAGGAAGCCTGCTAGGGATTCATTCATTCTTGCTTTCCTTCCTTCCTTCCTTCCTTCCTTCCTTCCTTCCTTCCTTCCTTCCTTCCGCAGGAAGCCTGCTAGGGATTCATTCATTCTTGCTTTCTTTCCTTCCTTCCTTCCTTCCTTCCTTCCTTCCGCAGGAAGCCTGCTAGGGATTCATTCGTTCTTGCCTGCCTGCCTTCCTTCCTTCCTTCCTTCCTTCCTTCCTTCCTTCCTTCCGCAGGAAGCCTGCTAGGGATTCATTCATTCTTGCTTTCCTTCCTTCCTTCCTTCCTTCCTTCCTTCCTTCCTTCCGCAGGAAGCCTGCTAGGGATTCATTCATTCTTGCTTTCTTTCTTTCCTTCCTTCCTTCCTTCCTTCCTTCCTTCCTTCCTTCCTTCAGCAGGAAGCCTGCTAGGGATTCATTCATTCTTTCCTTCCTTCCTTCCTTCCTTCCTTCCTTCCTTCCTTCCTTCAGCAGGAAGCCTGCTAGGGATTCTTTCTTTCTTTCTTTCTTTCTTTCTTTCTTTCTTTCTTTCTTTCTTTCCTTCCTTCCTTCCTTCCTTCCTTCCTTCCTTCCTTCAGCAGGAAGCCTGCTAGGGATTCATTCATTCTTTCCTTCCTTCCTTCCTTCCTTCCTTCCTTTCTTTCTCTCTCTCTCTCTCTCTCTGCCATTCCCCCACTCACCCACACTCTCTCTCTCTCAAAATAAATTAAAAAACTTAAAAAAAAAAAAACCTACAATTCCTTATGGCTGCTATAACAAATTACCACAAACTTGGTGGCTTAAAACAGCATGTATTATATTATAGTTCTGAAGGTCAAAAGCCTGAATTCAGCTCCACTGTGCTAAAATCAAAATGTGGGTAGGCTGGCATTCCTCCTGGAGACTCCTTAGGAGAATCTGTATCCTCGCCAAATTTTCCAGCTTCTAAAGGCCACCTCCATATGGTCCCTTCCTCCATCTTCAAAACCAGCAGTGTAACATCTTTCCTCCTCTCTGAAAGTGCTTCAGTATTTATCTCTTATGAACTCCCAACATTTTGCTAATATAATAATGAAATTAGTTGCCCATTTCTGAAAATACATTCGCTGTCATTAGTGAAACCAGTAGAGTAGAAGAAATGCATATAACCTAAAATATCTTAGGTTCAACTTTCCTCCCTTGTATGAACAGGGTCTATAGTCCACACCCCTAGGAATGACACCCAAAGCTTGATCCCTAAATGGTCCTGTGTCCAATCCCTGACTCCAGAGGATTCTGTTTGTCTGATGGCAATTACAATGGTAACAAATTCCACATCTAGAAATTGTTGAATTCTGCCTGAAATAAACCTTTAATCAAAGCACCGAAAGTTTTCCTAAAAGGACAAAGAGCTAGCACTTCCACATACCTACAAAGGGGTATGAACTGTTTTGCACTAGCTTATTCATAAATATTTAAACTCTGTAATTGTGTTAGAACTTAATCTAAAACTTATTTCATTAAAATCTGTTAGCAAAGTTGTGGGTAAACAATTAGGTAAAAAATTTGGTAAAGAAATACTACATGAGTTCAGAAGGATAACTGAGGGCTGAGATGACAAACCAAAACCTCAAAAGGCAGAGGCATTCAAAAGAACCTTTGAATAAATACTGACAACAATGAATGGACAGGTATTCTGTCTCCTGCTATAGAGGGCAGGTGCTAACCCAACTACAGAAGGACATGAAGATGGGAGAGGTGGGCAAGGACTAAATGAAGGAAGAAGGGGACTTGAATACCTTTCTTTCTTCAAAGCCCATTTTGGGGGCACCTAGGTGGCTCAGTCGGTTAAGCATCTGACTTCAGCTCTGGTCATTATCTTGTGGTTCAGTGCATGAGTTCAAGTCCCGCACTGGGCTCTCTGCTGTCAGCACAGAGCCCGCTTTGGATCCTCTGTCCCCTTTTCTCTCTGCCCCTCTCCCACTCACTCACTCTGTCTCTCTCTCAAAAATAAATAAAAACATAAAAAAAAAAAAAAAAAGTGGTGACCTAGGGGCTCCTGGGTGTCTCAGTCGGTTAAGTGTCCCATTCAGCTCAGGTCATGATCTCGCAGTTTGTGAGTTCAAACCCCCGCATCGGGCTCGGTGCTGACAGCTCAGAGCCCCGAGCCTGCTTCAGATTCTGTGTCTCCCTCTCTCTCTTTGCCCCTCCCCTGCTTGTGCTCTCTCTCTCTCAAAATAAATAAAAACATTAAATTAAAAAAATTAAAAGAAAATAAGTAAATAAACACACATTTATAAAAAAAAAAAAAGGGTGGTGACCTAAACAGATACGTTTGCTTCTTTTAAATAAGCTTTTTAAAGTCAGGAGTCAGGTATCGGGCCCTGCATGCAATAGATATTAAAGTGAAGGAGCAGAGAAGAAACACGCTATCATTTATATCCATAGTTTGATCTTGTCCCAGGTTTTGTAACTTCTCCCAAGCCCTTTAACCTGAACCTATTCTCTTAAGCCTCTGCTCCTTCTATGAAATGAAAATAACACAACCAATCTTACAAGATTTTTATATGTGAAAGTACTCTGTAAATTGTAAATCATGACACAAATGGTAGTTACTACTATAACATCCACTCCTATACACCTAATTCCTCAAATATGCATATTATATATAATCACCTCTATCATTTCCAACTATAATTATTCCTCCTTGAAATTCTATCACATACCTTATTCACCTTCGGTTTCAACATACTCCAATGTTATCTCAAATCTCATCTTTCCTTCTTAAATTTATTCCATACCCATGCATAGTCAGGTGACCCTAGCTAGGAGATCCCTTCATACAATTTCCAAATTGCAACTGTTTCTTTCTTCTGGTCTTATATTCTAAATCTAGGAGACTGCCCATGTTCGTGAGACTTCACCCTTAATTTCTGTATTTTCTAAAGAGTTGAAATCTCATCTTCTCTACAAAATCTTCATTAAAATAAAAGGAATCAAAATGCAAAGACCTAAATTTAAATTCATTTACAAAGATCACAGCTTACAATCTAGCTTAAAATAAATGTCTGTACCATAAGTTTAATCTTTAATTTCTTGCTTCTGAAAAAACTTCTATTCAGACTGTTTTGCAAGAAAATACAAAACATTTATATAATGGTTCTTTGGACTTCTTTATCCTCACCACCAAGACATCAAGTTTTCTTTTTCTCCTTACCTAGCCTACATCTTGAATCATCCTACAAAAACTGCAAAGAATTTGTATTGTTTTTCTTTGTGTTATTTTTCACAACTGCTTTCATTTCACAAGTGAAATCAAATGCATCAATATTCTTTTTTTAAAAATGTAAACAAAAACAAGAATTTGAAACATTTCGTCATTCAATAATATATCACCAGCTGTAACTCCATTTTACTCAGGTACTGCTCACCTCAGACTCCTTAAACGTAAAGAAATCAAAAGGTTCCCTCTGTCAATCAACGACATGAACGCAGCACAGTGCTTAAAACACACCCACACCTTCTTTCCTTGGGTTATCTCATTTACTTCTCACAATGATTTCAGGAAAATAAGTATTACTCATTTTATTAACAAATAGCAAAACTTGTCCAAGGCCATAAAGTTTGAAAAAACGAAATCAAAAGCCTGAGTCCAGCTCTTCTTGAATCTGACTTAAAAAGGGAAGGCTAATACAGTTCTCAAATAGCATTTACTTACATCACTGTCATAATTATACAATGGTGTATCTATTTTTAAAACCCTCAGCGGAATCTTTACATGCCAATTCTCCTTTACTCCATCAGGAAACATCCTTTTAAATATTTACACCATCAGATACCATTCTCAAGTGTAACAAATTAAAATTTTTCTGCTAGAAACATGAAAGCATTTGTCGTTGATTACAACTATCATCTATGATTTTTAAGTAATGAATTACCAAGTATTTACTTGGTATCCTTTACTCACCGAGACAACGTTGTTTTCCCAGAACCAGGCAACCCTCTTAAAAGAATAAGCAGTTTCTGCAATTTATTTAACTTTTCCTCTTGAAACTGCTGGTTCATAAGCCTGTGTGTTCCATGATGGTTGTCCATAGAAGTATCTTTCCAACATCCTTCACTGGTTTCATAGAAACCATTACTCACATATCCATCTTGCACACTGTAGCCATTTGTAGAGGAATGATCTCTACTGGTGTTCTCACTACAATCAATATAGTCATTGTTCTGATCAAAAGTCAAACAGTTCCAGTTAACGTGACAACCATTTACATAATACCCATTTTGAAACTGAGAACCATCTTGGGCATGGAAAATATTTGATGGTGGATTTGGTGGAGCATCGAATCTTTGAATATTTAAATGATAGTTAAAACTGGGAAGAGGAGGACCGGGGGGTACTATAAAAGAATGTACTGACTGCCATTCAGGCCTGAAGGAAGTAAACGAATCATCACAAAATGCAGGTATTACTTGTCCATTACAAGGATATTTGCCTGGCTCGTTTCCCACGTGCTGTGGATAACCACAATGTGACTGAAGAACATTACTAACATCTCTTTTCTTTCCTTCTTCAGATTTTAACAGATCATTATTATGGCCCTGATGACAGGCAGTAACTTGTTCCTCAGAGGGTTCAGGTTCTTTACAACTTCCTTCCAAATCATCTTTTTCATTTTCAAGCTCTTCAATTTCTTTGTAAAACTGGAATAATTCATTGTCAAGCTCTGATTCTTTGGAGTTAAATTTCTGTTTCGTTTCTCGTCCTTTGTCAGCTATACCATTGATAGTGCCTGACTGATTCCTCCCTTCATTACATTTCCTCTTCTCAGGCGGTTTGTAAATGGGTCCTATAAATGCTTTACTTGTGCTATATATCTCATCATCTGTGGATACCAATGGAGGACCTGTATCCTGTAAAATCTGTGCATCAATGGATTCGATAACATCTGGTCTATTATTACCAGGCACCTCATCACGCACAGGTTTCGGCGAGTCTGTAGCTTTGATTTTGTCCTCCTGAGGATAACTATGTCCTCTGACATCAACAACGGTCACAGGAACCCAATCATTCCCAGTTTTCTCTTGGATTCTGTGAAAATCAGCACTACCATGGTGGGAAAAAACATAAGCCTCTTCAGTCGACTTCAATTTTTTATAGCATGGTTCACTTGTTAGTTCTTCACCATGATCCAAGGATTTTGCTTCAATTTCACCATAAGGCATCTGGGGAACAAATAAATCACATAATTATTAGCTAATATTTTAAAAATCTAAACAAAAGTTTTTCAGAAACACCAAAACAGAAAAGACATTTGAATGTGTGATATACACAATTAATGGTAACATTTTCCCAAAATACAAAACTTACAAAGTTGTAATTTTATAACTACTTACTATTTAAGTATTGTTATAATGATTTGGGGGGGAGGGGGGTGAGTCTCACTGAAGGTAAGTAATCTTTTTTTTAAAAAAAGATATATCTCACCTTTAATGGAAATGATGCATTTCTGAACTTAAAGAACTTAAGTTTGGAAAATTAAATCAGTAATATATATTTGATGATATACACAATTGTATACTAAGATGGAGAGTAAATCTGCCAGCCAAACTGCCACATTTCCAAAATGGTGTGATAAATGGCATTTTAAACCCTTACTGTTTAAAATCCCTACATCTTGGGGAGTAAATGGATCCAGCTCTCAAACCTCAGCGTCTCCTTAGCAATCAAATGTTAGGTTACCTGAAATGCCAGACTTTACAGACCCTATTCCTGTTAGTAAAAGTGGTTTCCAACCGGCTGTACTGCATTAATTTAAAAGAAAAATAAATAAACAAACAAACGTCAGTTGCACTAAGAGTGACTCAAACATGTCACATTACGTTTAGAAATCTGGCAACTCCCCAAATCAAAGAGCTGATCTTTTCCACATGCTTGGTCAATCTCAAAGATAAATTCTGCTTCCCCTGAAATTACTTAGGGACCCTCAAAAGTGCGATCCCAAAGCCCGTTTTACATACTTCTTCATTCTGCTCTCTCTCTGGTGTTCCTCTAACAGAGAGGAAAAGGGGCAAAAAAGACGAACTAAACGATACAGGTAGGCCTACAGAGACTGAAGATGACACAACTGCAAAGAACGCCGTCCTTTTGGAAACGGCCCCCCTTCCAAGCGCCTCCGGCCATCTCTCCGCTTCTCATTTCCTCCTTCGAAGTATCATAAAAGTGTCAAAGAACAACAAGCGGTTGCATTAACACGGCGTGGCCTATACACAACCTGAGTCCCATGGCCTCCTGACCTCTAAAGAGGGCAGCCCGGGCAAAAGTGCGTCAGCCGGGGTCTTTGTCCCAATGGAGGCTGTTCGGGTTGTCAGAAATTCAAGAGATCTCCGAGACTCAAAGGTCCACTCCGGGCTAATCAAAAGGGTCCAGCCAAGAGCAGACGAGAGACCAAAAAAAAAAAAAAAAAGACAAACGTCACCGTCACTACCCCACCCTTACTTAAAATGGGGTGTTTACTCACCTTACACTACAGCTCTGCATTGACTTTTACCTCCCAATAAAATCCTCGTCTAGAAAGACACGAACATCTGAAAAGGTAAAAGCAACGCGCAAACACCGCCCCAAAGCAGAGAGGAACTAAACCCCAAGCCCTCAGCATCTGGGCAAGCTGCACCGCCGTACGCAAGATGGCGGCCACCGCGCTGTTACCCCGGCAGGAATTACGGATTTGCGCTCGGCATTGTGGGAACTGAAGTCCAGCGTTCGCACTGGGCCTGGTAAACTCAGCGCTCGGAGACTTGGTCTCCCAGAATTCATTGCGTGAGAGACACACTAGCTGTGACAAACGTAAACCCTAACTAGTTCCCAGATCTGGAGTGGGGAAGTGGTTTAGAACTGTCAACTTGGGCTGAAAACGTCAGTGACCCTACTCTGGGATTCATCCGTAAAGGAAAAGAGAACGTGAGTGCCTGGCATCCCAGATACATAAGCCGCTCTCAGCGCGATGCTTTTGAGACTTTCTAGGAGACCATCAATCAGGCTTTTCAAAGGGGCCTCAACCTTTGTTACCGCCAAGTAGGGTTGCCGGCATTTCTACGAAAAACCACTCAGTAATTTTAAGTTCACGTTCTTCTATCCATGGAGACAATCACTGCAGCAGAGCCTTAAGTGCGTAAGAGAAAATTATTTAGTATCGTAACTATGTTGTGTTTGAGAAACAAAGGCCAATTACTGAATTGCCTGTTAAAAATCAATTTGTAACAAGCGCTTAGAACAGCACCTGTTGAAAAGTAAGTGCTGTGCGTCTGTTAAATTAGAAATAATTATTTTTTAAATGAACAATTTGGCAATCCTCAGCCAAGAGCCCTTTCTCTTTTTCCGCTACCACCCCACACTCTCTGGGCCCGCTCCCTTCCCTGTATTCTTTCCTGCCACTACAAGTGAAACTGCTAATGTCTTCGTGTTTAAATAAATCTTTCTGTTGTGATAATGTTTTAATTTATAAATATAATAGTTAAAATCATAGTCTGGAATATTTGCATTTAATTATTTAACAGCTTTATGATCAAGAGGGCTTATGCTTATGACCAAAGCAATCCATCCCCTTATAAACAATCTTCCTCAAATACAAATTCCTACGTCGACCTTCGATGTTTCCTCGTAATTAGATTCAAGTTATGCATTCTCTGCGAAAACAACTACTTAAGTGAAGTTGTGTCTGTCTCAGGATATTGTGTATGGAGGTTCAGGATGTCTGTCTGTCCACCGTAAGTTGACATTAGTCTTTATCACCCTATCAAGGTGTTTTCCAGGTTCTCCACTGTGTATCTTACCACTTGCAACTCATAGGCAGTCTATGAAGAGATACTTTGACATCAAGCAAATGTCTTTCTCCGAATCAAACTCTACCTATGATTCAACCTCCCCTGAAGATCCTTGCTGCAACTGATCTTTACAATGACGGTTACAAACTGTAGATTTTTTTACCCCTAACTCCTTCAAGCGCTCCACCTTTACTACAGGTGATTCTGCTTTTTATAAAGAAGAGCTCTCCTTGTTTACTATCAGCATGAATTTATGCATTCCTTTTTGTTCAAGAAGTAATAATCCATTGCTGTCTTTTACTTATTTAATTAGCTGGTTAGTTATATTAGATAATTTTTAGGACAGTTCTGGATTCTCAGAAAAACTGAGTATATATAGTACAAAGTTCCCATGTACTGTACCCTCCCAACCACACACACACACACACACACACACACACACACAGTTTCCACTATTATTAACCTCTTATATTACTATTATACATTGTTATAGTGAATCAATATTGATACATTAACATTAATTACAGTCCATAGTTATTTAGATTTCTTTAGTTTTTACCTAATTCCCTTTCCTTTGCACAATCCCTTCCAAGACACCACATTACGTGCAGTTGGCATTTCTCCTTAGGCTCCTCTTGGCTGTGTGTCAGTTTCTCAGACTCTATTTGTTTTTGGTGACCTTGACAATTTTGAGGAAAACTGGTCAGGTATCTTGTAGGATGCCCTTCTGCTGGAATTTATCTGATGTTTTTCTCATGATTAGACTAGGGCATGGGGTTTTGAGGTAAAGTGTTATTTTCATCACATCATAACAGGGGTAATACTACAAACATAATTTATGATCGTGTATGTTAAACTTGATCACTGCCTAAAGCAGCATTTACACATCTCTCTACAGTAAAATTAGTCTTTTTCCCCCTTTCCATATTGTACTCCTTGGAAGTCACTGTGCACAATGCACATTTCTGGTTGTTAACCTCCCTTTCCATTAGCGTATTTACATATTTTATTTGAACTTCTGCATGGGATATTGTTCTCTTCTTCCCCATCCTTATTTATTTTGATGCTCAAAGCATCAGATTTGGCTAGCTTCACCTGGCTCCCTTTGACCTGCATGTTGAGCACTTCCTTACTTTTGTGGCACAATAATTTTCCAGGCTTGTTTTGTACATTTGTTACTCCTACCCTGGAGTCAACAAATTCTCCAAAGCCTTGTTTTCTTTTGTGTTTTTTTACTGGAAAATGGCATTTAGAAGCTAAGACCTTAGAACTAAGTGTGCTTATTGATACTGGGGTATTACTGCTTTTAGGCCCTCTCAGTAGGCAGAAGTGAGGAAGAAGGGAATAGATATATATATATTTTTTCACTTAAATCATGAATATTGATACTTACAATCCAATCCAATTCCTCAGTATTCCTTGTTGCCTTCCCCATTTCATATTTGTGTCTGCCTTTGTTAACAGTGAGATACTTGTTTTCTAACAGCAACAACACATTTACTTATTACCCTCATCCTATATTGCACATAAAATAGTTTAAGAATTGTTACATTCAGGGGCACCTGGGTGGCTCAGTCAGTGGAGTGTCCGACTTCGGCTCAGGTCATGATCTCACAGCTCATGGGTTCGAGCCCCACATCAGGCTCTGTGCAGACAGCTCAGAGCCTGGAGTCTGTTTCCAATTCTGTGTCTCCCTCTCTCTCTGCCCTTCCCCTGCTCATGCTCTGTCTGTCTCTCTCAAAAATAAATAAACATTAAAAAAATTTTTTTAAAGAATTGTTACATTCATATGATTACAAAAGCAAACCTACTAAATGGGGTTCAAGACTTGTTTGTAGTTCTACCCTAGATTGAGAGTTGAAAGTAAAAATACTACGTGCAAAAATAATTTGGATTAGTTCTCTGACCTTATGCAATCCTACTTCAGTGGGTAGTCATTTGAAATACACTTGAATTCACTTGCTTCTATTTCTAGTTTTAGTTTGTTTTTTCTTCCATTATTGATCATTTCATTTTACTTTTAGAATATGTAGCATAATATGCTTCCAAAAATCTAACATACAAAACAGTGTAATCAGAGAAATCTCACTCTCTTGTCTTGAACTCTTCTTCCTACTACCCTTTATATGTATACAATTTTATTGTTTTTTGATATATCCTTCCTGTGTTTCTTTTTGTAAAAATAAGTGGATAAATGTGTGTTTTCTTTCTTACTCCAAAGTGAACGTACCATATATGCTGTTTTGCATTTTGCTTTTTTTCAGTTAATAATATCTTCTGGAGATCACTTTGCATCAATTTATAGAGATCATCTTCATTCCTTTTTTTTTTTTTTTTTTACAGCTGCAATACTCCATTGTGTAATTATACTACAGTTATTCAATTAAAATCTGATGCTTGGATATTTAGGTAGTATCCAACATTTTGTAACTACAAATAATGCTGCAATACTAACCCTGTGTTTTTATATTTTAAGAGGACTATCTTTATTTGTTTTTTTTTTAATGTTTATTTGTTTTTGAGAGAGACAGACAGAACATGAGTGGGGGAGGGTCAGAGAGAGAGGGAGACACAGAATCCAAAGCAGGCTCCAGGCTCTGAGCTGTCAGCACAGAGCCCGATGTGGGGCTCAAACTCATAAACCATGAGATCGTGACCTGAGTTGAAGTCAGACGCTTAACTAACTGAGCCACCCAGGAGCCCCTAAGAGGACTATCTTTAGAGTAAGTTCCCAAAAGTGGGATTGCTGGATCAGAAGGTAATTCCATATGTACTGCATATTGGCAAATTTTCTTCCATAGAGATTATATCATTTTGCATGCCCACCAGCAATTTATGAAAATGCCAATTTACCTGAACTTTTGCCAACATAATGAGTGAGAAATTGTATGTCAGTATAGTTTTAATTTACATTTACATTACTTATTGTAAGTTAGGGAGATTTTTATGTCTTTTCTGTGGATTTTTTACCTTTGGCACATGTTTTATTTAATTTTTTTAGTCTTTTTAAACTCAATTTAAAATAGTTAGGGATATTGGCCCTTTATATGGCATATTTCTTGCAACAGTTTTTTTCGAATTTATGTGTCTATTTGTATGTGCTTTGGGTTTTTTTTCCCCCTCATGTAAAAATTTTTATTTTTTTGGCAAAACTCATTCCTTTATTGCATCTGGACTTTAAGTCATCGCCAGAGAGCCTTTACAAACATGCAGGGTAATAGGAATTGTTTTATGTCTTCTGCTAGATCTCCAATCCACTTGGAGTTTATACTTACATATGGTATAGGAAATGAGTTTCTAATTTTCCCAAACATGATTTATTAAACAGTCCATCTTTGCCTCAGCAGTTTGAGATACCACTTTTATCATATATTAAATGTCCACATAAGCCTGAATTTTCTATTTTATTCAATTAGTCTTTCTGTCTACTCATGTACTAGTACTACACTTTTAATTGTATCGTGTAGGGCTTATCCACCCCACTCCCCAATAGCTCTTACCTTTTAGAAATTTCCTAGCTATTCTGAGATAGTTCTGAGAAAAAGGTCTTTGGCACTTTTTAAGTTGGGATTGTACTTTATTCATAAATCAGCTTAAAGAAGAACTGATGTATGAGTAATATTGACACATCCTGAGAATAGAAAGATATTTGATATTTGAACAAATAGAAAGATATTTGTTCAAGTCAGTTTTTGTGTCAGAATATTTATAGTTTCCTTCACATAGGTTTTGAACATTTTATTAGGTTTATTCCCAAGTATTTTATCTTTTTAGTTACTATTGTAAATGATACATTCTTTTTTTCTTTCATGAGATTGCCTAACTGGTTGTGTAAGTTACGGCTGTTATTTTTCATATTAACTTCATATCTTCCTACCTTACTGAATTATTTTGTTTGTTTGTTTGAGGTAGTTTAATATTGATTCCTAGGGCTTAACAGGTATGATAAGATGTCATCTGTAAACAGAGATAGTTCTTTTCTTCTTGTTGTTCAATTATATCTCTGGGGCATCTGAGTGGCTTAGTCAGTTAAGCGTCTGACTTCCGCTCAGGTCATGATCTCACCGTTGGTGAGTTTGAGCCCTGCGTCGAGCTCTGTGCTGACAGCTCAGAGCCTGGAGTCTACTTTGGATTCTGTGTCTCCCTCTCTCTCTGCCTCTCACCTGCTCCCGCTGTCTCTCTCTCTTTCTCTCAAAAATAAATATTAAAAAAATTTAATTATTATGTCTCTAATTGATTTCTCTTGTCTAATTATATTGGCTCATACTTCTAGCACAATATACTAATGGAGATAGTGATCATCTTTGCTTTGTTCCTGACTTAAGTGTAAACGTCTTTAATGTTTCTTCATTAAATTATAGAAAGTATTTAGAAAATATCCATCCATTTCTATTTTCTCAGGAGTTTTAGGAATGAGTGTTGAATTTAGATAGTGTTTTTCAACAACTAGACATACTCATATGGTGAATTAAATTAATATTTACTAATACTAAACTATACTTTCATACTTGATATAAGTCCTACTTGGTCACAATACACTGTTTTCTTAATGTAGTACTAGAAATTATTCGCTATATTTTCTCTAGATTTTTGCACTGGTATTTTTAAGGGATGTGGGTTTGCAATTTTTGGGGTCTTTTCATAATCAGGTTTAGGTATCAGAGACTAGTCACTGATGGAAAAATTAGAAACAAAATAGTTGGGATGCCTGGCTGGCTCAGTCAGTAGAGCATTCAACTCTTTTTTTTTTTTTTTTTTTGTTAATGTTTTTATTTATTTTTGAGACAGAAAGAGGCAGAGCATGAGCAGGGGAAGGGCAGAGAGAGAGGGAGACACAGAATCAGAAGCAGGCTCCAGGCTCTGAGCTGTCAGCCCAGAGCCCGACGCAGGGCTCGAACTCACAGACTGTGAGATCATGACCTGAGCCGAAGCCGGACGCTCAATTGACTGAGCCACCCAGGCGCCCCTAGAGCATTCAACTCTTGATCTCAGGGTCATGAGTTTGAGTTCCACATTGGGTGTGGAATCTATTAAAAAAAAAAAATAGTTAAGAGTTCCACTGGGAAAGTCCCCTTTGATCTTCTTTCTCTGAACATCCTTTAATAAGCTTTATTTTTTCTTGTCTTCACATTCTTTGTTCTTGTGGGCCTTCAACTTTCTAATATTCTTGTGAATGAGGACTACCCGTGGTATGCACCATCTTTGAACTTTTGTATATAGCAATAAAAAACATCTTACCCACTAGAATGCTTCCTATGGTATACATTGGTTTAGGGCCCTCTTGTTTTCTTCCTCCTTTAAGTAATTCTTGTTTGCAAAATGAGAGTTTACTTTGGAGCCATTTTTTTTTTTTTTGTCACATATATAGTGCTTATTGTGTTTAGCCTTTCCATCCCTGGCTGTTACAAACTCAGAATTGATAGCATCATTTTTTCCTGGTTTCTCATCACATTCTGGTGATATCTGCAGTGGTTCCCTTTGTTGTACCTTTATAATTTTAGGCCCATGACTTAAGCCCATATCATTTCTTCCAGTCGCTGTTCTATCCTGATAGATCTTAAGAATGGACCGTGCCAGTTTGGCCATTCACAATTACTAAGCTCTTTTTCTGCCATAAGTATCCACCAATATCTAGAGATAGAGGAGGTTGTATGGCTCCTTGCCACAACTTTTCAGGTTGTAAAGAAAGCAAATCCCAGACTAAATTCTGCTACATATACACGCATTTATTAGCAAACGGCTACAAAACAAAGTAACAGCAATTATAAATCTGGTTTGCAAGCTCAGTGAAGTCCTAACTTTGTCCTAAATGTGTTAACCACAATTTGCATGGAGGTTTCATTGAAACCAACAGCAACAGAGAAAAATTCAGTTACTTTATACATGGCAGGCAATAGGAATCCTTCAAATTGGTGGCTGAACACAAACTTTTTCAAAATAAAACTTCATTCCACTCCAAAACATACCCTGTTAGTGCAAGGGTGATGATTGTTTCTATATTCCAACACACCTATCTTTCTATATATCTACACATGTATCTTGAACATCACTAATTTTATCAACAAAAATCTGTTTCTAACATCAGATAGGCATTGGTCAGAGGTGACTAGAGCTAAAGTGGATGTAGTAGTCATCTCTGGAACATGGTCTTAAATGGGAGCTAACCATCCCTGAAATATATATTTCTGATTAGGGTACAGACCACCCTTAGGGTATAGATTTCAGCTAACACACACACTTTGATATCATATTGTTTATACTAAAGTACTTAAAAATAAACTACAGGCAACTTATAACAAAATATAAGCCAAGCCTCAGTTCATTTGGCCTGCCTGTCTGACTTGTATTGCCCTGCTCCCAAAATGACACTAGAAGACATTTTGTAAATAAGAAAATGGGGGCGCCTGGGTGACTCAGTTGGTTGAGCGTCTGACTTCAGCTCAGGTCATGATCTCATGGTTCATGAGTTTGAGCCTGGGTCAGGCTCTGTGCTGACAGCTCAGAGCCTGGAGCCTGTTTCAGATTCTGTGTCCCCCTTTCTCTCTGACCCTCCCCTACTTGTAGTCCGTCTCTCTGTCTCTCTCTCAAAAATAAACATTGAAAAAAAGAAACAAAACAATGCTTTTATTTAACTTATTGTGTTCAATGCACTTGTCCCTGAAAGTGACAGTGTGAGTAATCCTAAACAGAGAAGCAAGGGAGAGCATTTTTCCTTAGCAGTGGTTACAGCAAGGAAGGTGGTAACAATACAGGTATAATGAGGCCGCCGCAGGGGGCCAGCTGGCTTCCCAAGTTGGTCCAGGCCTTGGAATACCCACCATTAGATCTTCTAACAAGTATGTTCTCTGGTGATGGGCATTATTACCCCCACTCATCTTTCAGTCTGTATTCACAGAAAGCCAAACTTTACAATTGATATAGCATACCAGACTTCACACAAATAAAATGATGCAAAGAAATGGAAGAATAAGCAATTCTTTTCAATGAACCCTGAGAAAGCTCTTCTTAAAACCATCTTTCTACAAAGCCACATAAATTTTTATCCTATTCATAAAGAAAATCTGCATTTGATAATTTTTGTATCTAGGGGCGCCCGGATGGCTTAATTGGTTAAGCGTCCCACTACGGCTCAGATCATGATCTAACAGTTCGTGAGTTCAAGCCCCACATGGGTCTCCACACTGACAGTGTGGAGCCTGCTTGGGATTCTCCCTCTCTCCCTCTCTGCCTGCCCCCCTCCATGCTCTCAATTCCTCTCTCTCTCAAATATAGAAATAAACTGGAAAAAAAAAGATAATTTCTGTATCTAGAACAGGAAATTGCATGGGATTGGGTAAAAAAACTTAGGTAATAAAATATATCATACTTTTATGTCATGGAATGTAATTAATTCCCACAAATGTTTATGGATCTGGACATGGAGCCTTTATGTTTCTAATCAGGAGTTGCAGAAATAACTTCTTTCTTGGCTGTGTAGTACCAAGGTCATTGGAAAGTATACCTTGTAGGCAGTTTTCCAGACAACTAGTCAATATATTTGCTTTTTTTTTTTTAATATACAGCTTCAGTAAAACCATGACTTTCATGGTTTCACTAGTTTTCCATCAGTGATGTGATATATTGATTTTTCCATTATAAATATTTGTAGTTACCGTGCAGTAAAACTTATTTTTAAAAAATAATGACATTTCATTACGTACAGATGATATTTATTATTTTTAGAACCTAGAAATGCAGAAGCTGAATTTATTTTTAACTCGATCATTGTTTAAGACTGCTGAGAGGGGGCGCCTGGGTGGCGCAGTCGGTTAAGCGTCCGACTTCAGCCAGGTCACGATCTCGCGGTCCGTGAGTTCGAGCCCCGCGTCGGGCTCTGGGCTGATGGCTCAGAGCCTGGAGCCTGTTCCCGATTCTGTGTCTCCCTCTCTCTCTGCCCCTCCCCCGTTCATGCTCTGTTTCTCTCTGTCCCAAAAATAAATAAACGTTGGAAAAAAAAAAAATTAAAAAAAAAAATAAATAAAAAAAAAAAAAAAAAAAAGACTGCTGAGAGGAGAGTGATTGGGGGATGGTTTATTAAAGTTTTTCCTATTAAAGATTTTCCCCTCTATTTTATTAAAGTGATGCATTGTTATCACAGAAAATGCAGAAATACAAAAAGGATAAAGAAGTTATATTATTTGGTGTTAGCCGTAAGTACCAATTCTGACCAGATTAAGCAGAAGGAAATTTAGGGGAAAGATATCAAAGATGTCAGAGAACCCAGGATCAGCTGGGGACCCAGCATGGAAACGGATGAATGGATGCAAGGGTTTTTAGGAATAGCTCACTAGGAGAACCATGGCAGCAGGAAGTATATCTGCAGAAAAGTCTTGCCAGCACTGCGGTGAACATTGCTTGCCATGAATTTTTGACCGTCATACTCTTTTGACATTAGTTCAAAATTCAGAATCTCAGGAGAAACATATGATTATCCAAATCCTAGGTCATGTGCCCATACACTGACTGTACCAGAAGAGGGAAAATGGAAGTCTGGCCCCTTCAACTCTCCTTGCAGCTCTTCCTGCCTCCAAGACTATGTACAATGTGGTATTATCTGCTAGGTTGCTGGCTATCCTATTAGGAAGTCTGGGATTGGATACTACACAGCCAAAAAATGACAAAAATCACCTAGAGAAAACATTTTGTTATCTTTCCCTTTAGGCCTTTTAAATGCATTTTTCTTCCATTTACATAACTTGGATCACAGAATCAGAATACAATTTTTAAAAATCCTACTTCTTTTAATTACCAACATAGCATGAGCACATTTTCCTATTACTAAAATGTTTACAGTCATTGATAATGGTCAAATAATTATCCATAACACATACAATAGTGTACTTAAATATTTTCCTACTGTTGGAAATTGAGATTGTTTCTAAGGGTAAAATATTCTATAATACAAGACAGGGACAGCACACTTGGCTCCTGTAAGGATCTAAACTTGCCCCATGAGTATTCCCATATCCAAGGAGCATGATGTTAAATGGCAAATAAAAGCCACCAAGATAGGAAAAAAGTTTTGTATCTTTGGACCTTTAATGGTACCTTTTTGCTGTATTTTGAACAAGAGATCTGCATTTTCATTTTACACTGGGACCTACAAATTATTAGCCAGTCCTGACTGAATTCCAAATACTTTGACCCAAATTGGAGCCAAACCTTCCAGATTTCTCTCACTCCTTCCACATCCCCAAACATGCAATTTATTCATCAGCATTCATCCTCCTGTCTATGCTAAAATTGTTACCTCCTCATAAAGACTGTTATACTATGTTTCTTTGTTATTCTCTATCTCAGCATGTCCTTTAGTGTTTTTATTGCACAAATTACAATATGTAATTATTTATTTGTTTACTTGTTCATTGTCTGTCTCCCCTAATGAAATGTAATCCCCATGAGGAAAATGGCTTGGTCTGTCTTGTTCACTGCTTCATCTCTAGCAACTGGCACATTGCCTGGAACATAACAGATGCTCAATAAATATTTGTTGAGTGAGTGAAACATGGGACATTATCTCATCAGTTACCAAGGAAGTTGACGGGAAGACTAAAAAATGATTTGGGATGTCACAAGAAATACTACACCTTTTTAAAATGGCCAAATGACCAGAGAATTGAAAGAAGATAGACTTGATTATGTGAAACAGTGACCAAGTCAAATCAGGAAATATTTATAAAAGGTCTGCTCTGTTCAAATCATGAGGTCACATGGTATTTCACTCTGGGGTCTTATAATCTAGTCAGGAAGAAGGAAAATTAACATAAAAATAGGAAATAGAAATACAGTGTAGTAGAGCAACATTTTTTAAAAAGTAAACTCTATACTCAATGTGGAGGTTGAACTCATGACCTTGAGTTGCATGCCCTACTGACTGAGCCAGGCACCCCATGGAACAACATCTTTAAAGTAATGAAAGAAAAAATGGTCAATTAGAATTCTATACCTAGTGAAACTATATTTCAAAAACAAAGGTAAAATACTTTTCCAGTTATATAGATACTGAACAAATTTATCACTGGTGGTGCTGAAACAATTGGATATCCATATTTTTAAAAAAATATCCATATTTCTTTAAAAAGGGTAAAATAATTAAGATTTTAAAAAGGGTAAAAGAACTAAGATCTATGATTTCCACCATATATAAAAATAGCACAAAATGTATTATAAGCCTTTAAAAAAATCTCCAAAATATAAAACTTCTCAAAAAAAAAAGGTTATTTTTTACTTTAGTTTAGCCAGATTTCTTAGATTCAACATCAAAACCATGGTCCATAAGAGAAAACAACAGAAATTGTTGACAAACAATAATTGTCATCGAAATTAAGAACTTGTATTCTTTGAAACGTACTATTAACAGAATAAAAAGATAAGTCATAGACTGGCACAAAATGTTCACAAACCACATATCTGCTAGGGGATGTGTATCCAAAATATAAAGGACTCTCTAGGTGTGCCTGGGTGGCTCACTCAGTTGGGTGACCGACTTTTGATTTCAGCTCAGGCCTTAATCTCACAGTTCATGGGATTGATCCCCGCATCAAGCTCCTCACTGACAGTGTGGCAGGCACCTGCTTGGGATTCTCTCTCTCCCCGTCTCTGCCCCTTGCATGCTTGCATGCTCTTGCTCTCTCTCTCTCTCTCTCTCTCTCTTTCTTTCTCTCTCAAAATAAATAAATAAATATTTAAAAAAGAATTCTCTAAAACCCAAAATAATAAAACCTAATTTTTTTAAATGGGAAAAATTTGAGTAAACATTTCACCAAAAAGTATAAAGGGATGGCAATTAAGCACACAAAAAGATGCTCAACATCATCAGTCATAAGAAAAGTGAAAATTAAAGCAATTATACACACACACACACACACACACACACACATTTGTTAAAAATGTCCAAAATTAAGATCGACCATAACAATATTGGCAAGGCATACAGCATATGGAATTCTCATACATTGCTGGTGGATACAAAATGGCACAACCACTTGGAAAACAGTTTGGTAGTTCCTTCGAAGTTAAATATCCACCATCATATGATCCAACTGTCCCAATCTTAGGTATTTATCCAGGAGAAATGAAAAAATGTTTGTAACAACTCTATCTGTAATAGCCCCAAATTGGAAACAATGTATATTGGAAAATACCCATCAACAAGTTGATAGATAAGTAAATTAACATGCCATATGATGGAAGAATATTCAGCACACACACACAAAAAAGACTATTGATACATATAAAACATGGATGACTCTCAAAATAATATTAAGTGAAAGAAGCCAGGCAAAAAAGAGTACATACAGTACAGTATGATTCCCTTCATCTAGAGTTCTAGAAAATATAAACTGATATATAGTGGCAAAAAGCAAATCAACACTTGCCTAGGAATGATGGGAGGGTGAGATGGGTTAGGAATTGGAGGGTAGTAGGGAAGGACTGAAAAGGGGCCCAAATACCTTTGGGAGTAGCGGATACATTCTTTATCCTGCTTGTGTTGTTAGTTTCATGGATGAGGATGTCAAAACACAAATTGCACACTTCATATATGAGCATTTTATTGTATAGTTTTTTAACTGTATTTAATCAATCTTGTTCGCATTATGTCTTCCAAAAAATTTCTCAAAATGTCTGGTCAGTTGTGGCATCCTCTTGGCTTCCATTTTAAACTAGAAACATTTTAGGGGTGCCTAGATGACTCAGTTGGCTAAGCATCCAATTCTTGATTTTGGCTCAGGTCATGATCTCACAGTTTGTGAGTTTGAACTCCACATCAGGCTCAGTGCTGACCGTGCAGTGCCTGCTTTAGATTCTCTCTCTCCCAATCTCTCTGCCTCTCCCTCACTCTCTCTCTCTCACTCTCTCCCAAAATAAATTAATAAACATTTAAAAAATTAAACTAGAAACACTTTAGACCAGCTACATTCTGGTTTTTATATTCAACTAAGCCATAGATATTCCAACACAGGATAGTCTACAGAAACTAAAATCTTTACCAAATGATAAAAAGATAAAGGTTAAACAATTAGAAACCCATTTATAAACATAAGCTTGTATATAATTTAAACTTTAAAAGTGTTGGGCTCCCAGCCCTCTCTCCTATCTCAAATTTTGCTGCTCTCTTGTGCCTCCTGCATCTATATTTACCTTCCCTGGTCCCTTCGGGAAGTGTTTCTGTGCTGCCTTGATGTGTCCCCTCAATAAGATGTTACCAGTGCCTCTGCTTTGTTTCACTCTAGGGTTCTTGCCCTCATTTACTTTCTCGAAACATGCCAATGCAGCGACCACCATATCCTCCTGAACAAGCATTTTCTTCATTTCCTGTGGTTAGAGGGAAGGGATAGAGGACTAGACCACTACACATCACGCAAGGTGATGTGTCATGCCTTATGTGTCATCAGGCAAGGTGTCATGCCTTAGACCTAAAGACAAGGAGGTCTCCTCCTGTTGTCCTCGTGGGGTGGCCTATCCTACGTTAGCAAGCTCTTTCAGTTTCAGAAACCTCGCCCTGGTTACCAATTGATTTTGATTCCTCCTCAGATTGGCTAGGTCTCTAAAACTGAAGGAGATGAAAGCTAAATTGATTAAAATGGAACTTACAAGAACACTGTCTGAAGGTTCTCAGTGATGAGATAGGGGATATAGCTCAAATGTCATTTCAAGATTGGTTACTCACACATTCAATCTGTCGGTCTCTTGGATATCTCTATCCAGCTATGCAACCATACAATTCTGGTTTTTCTGTCTCTGTGATGGTAGTTGGTTGTGGACTGAATAATAGAACACTACAAACATGGCAACCACAACATGGGCGTGTGTGGATAAGTGAGTGCAATTGTGAACAAATGCCGTGCCTCCCAGATAAAATAAACACAGCAGGATGGTGGAAGGGGGAGATTATTCCCTATTTTTGGATATGCTTAGTTTGAAGAGTGGGTTCTTTTGAAGGACATGCTTCAACTAGTTCTTCCTTACTGAAAACTCCCTGTATCTTCATTGCTAACCTTGCTACTGAATGCAGCCAAAAATATCTATTCAATACCACCATTTGGAGGTTTTCCAGGCAAATCAAAAGCTCCATGTTTGAATTCATCATTACTTATTCCCCGCTACAAGGTCCATTCTTCTTGCAAGTTTTTCTATTTCAATGTAATGATACCACTGTCCAACGAATTCCCCAAGCCCCAAACATAAATGTCTTGACTTTTTCCTTTTGCTCACTCTCTACACCTAATCTGTCACCTTCTAAATAGCTCTTAATTCTGTTCCCTCTTCTTCGCTACTATGGCCACGCACCTTCATCATTTCTTTCCTGAATTATTGGAATCGCTTCCTAACTAGACCATCTGCTGCTATTTTTTTCCTCTATAGCCCATTCTCCACAAGGTGAAAAGTTATTTTCTAAAAAGTAAATCTGACCGAAAATGTATGGAAGCCTGTACAAGGGACATCTAACTCAGACTTGATGGGTCAGAGGAGCAGCATCTCCATCCAGGTTGCTGAGAAGATTTTATCTCAAGGAGACCGCTGGAATTAGATGATAGTTGCTGTTGACTGCCCTGGCCTTTTAGAGGACTCAAAGCCTTAGGCAAAAATATGAGGCTGTGCTACTTAGCAGAAGCTAGATGGTTAAGGATCTTGTAGTGATTCTAAGTGGGACTTTATCCTGAGGGCAGTGAGATGCACTACATCCAGGAAGTCACTTGATCAGATTTCCATTTCCCAAGATCATGTAGCTGCTAAGTCTGAGTCCAATTGCTAACCAAGCCTTGTCTAGCCTATGTTGTTCTGCCTATGATTGATCTCCAGCACACAAATATCACCACGGTCATCCTTAATATTCTATAGCCATTTACATTCACTCATGCAATATATAGGAAACCCCTTCTGGCCTAACAGTTGAAAATACAAACATAAATGATAGTTATTTTCAAGGAACTCATGGTCTACTAGAAGATATAGACATATAAACAAATAAAAAAAAACAAAAATACAGGGTAATTAGAGTCAGAATAAAGTTCTAGAATATGGCTAGAGGACTATCCAAATCTACCTGGGTGTCTTGATGGGCTTCTCAGGAACGGGCAGCTGAGTTGAGTCTTGAAGAGTGTCTAGAGATTTTTCTGGAGGAGAAAGACACAAGACACTCAAAGTCAAGGAGGCGAGACAGAGAACTTTCCAAATAATTCCATATGGCCAGAGCATACACTGTATATTGTATTAGAAAGATAAGCTGGGGCAAGGGTCACAAAGAGCTCTGTAAAACGTAAAAGGATTTCAGGCTATGACTTGTAGGGAAGGGAAGTGGGGAAATGGCAAAATTAGAATTGCTTTGTAGAGCTTTGTGATGGTTTGGTTGTAATGGGGTTAGGACTGGAAAGGAGAGGCTGCTGCATTGATGACAGTAGGAGGTAAAACCAAACCCAAGTAGGGGTCTTGGGTAAAGTAGATTGTGTACTTGACTTTCCCCCTGGTGCCTAGCCGCTGACTCACTCATCTCTCCTTTGCACTGGCAGTCAATTCATCCCTCTTTTTTCAGCAGTGGGTGGTTAAGCTGTTTGTTGACTAAAACTTGGCCTCCTCATCCCACGCATCCCCTCTACTGCAACCTTTGTGTTTTTAAAGGAAATGCCTCTTAAATGCTAGCAGTGCCTTCAGCAGCCTGGTGGTGCTCCCAAGTCATAAAAAAGAACTGTAATGTCCCTGCCAAGGAACTGAATGGTGAAGACATGCCACACCAACTTTGAAAGGTTACAAACTCTTGTTCTTTGCCATGTTTATAAAATATGTAAAAAAAAAAATGATAGCAATATGCCAATCTTAGTTTAAGAGCTTCCTTATAGAACATAAAATTGGTTACCTATAGAGTTTTTAAAACATTTTTTTTTAATTTTTTTTTTCAACGTTTATTTATTTTTGGGACAGAGAGAGACAGAGCATGAACAGGGGAGGGGCAGAGAGAGAGGGAGACACAGAATCGGAAACAGGCTCCAGGGTCCGAGCCATCAGCCCAGAGCCTGACGCGGGGCTCGAACTCACGGACCGCGAGATCGTGACCTGGCTGAAGTCGGACGCTTAACCGACTGCGCCACCCAGGCGCCCCATACATTTTTTAATGTTTATTTATTTTTGAGAGAGAGAGAGTGCAAGGAGGGGAGGTGCAGAGAGAGAGGGAGACATAGAATCCCAAGCAGGCTCCAGGCTATGAGCTGTCAGCACAGAGCCCAACATGGGGCTCAAGCCATTAACTGTGAGATCATGACCTGAGTCACAGCTGGATGCTTAACCAACTGAGCCATCCAGGCACCCCTACCTATAGAATTTCATAATAATTTCCACTTATTAAGTGACTACAATGTCTCAAGAATTGCATTTGGGGCTTCATACACAATGTTTTGAATTATCGCAACATCTCTGAAAGGTAGCTGATATCATTATTAGATTTTACAAATCATTATATTGAGTATTTGAATGGTTAGGTAACTTGCCCAAGATTCACAGTGGGGGTTGGGATCTAACTTAGTTCCATTGGATATCAAAATCCACTCTCTGTACACAACCTTACAATGCCTTTCTGTGTAGATGTGTATGTACTTACATACTTTAGGTAGGTTTATTCACTTTGAGGAGCTAACTCATATTTTTAATTAGCCTTCTTTATAATTATTTCAGGTTGTCTCCAGACACTAGACTCATTTCACTAACCATTCTTTAATGAAAAAAATAATATGTTCATTTAAGATATTTATTGTACTTTATAATATTGTACCAAGCAAAACCTGAAACTAATTGGTACATAAAATACCCAGTGATGTCATAATCTCTAATTTTGTTTCTATAAAATACTAGCATGTGAGGGTATTGACTTACACTGCTGGTAGAGTAAAAATTAAAACAATTTTTCTGGAAAACAGTTTGGCAATATGTACCAAAACTTTAAAATATCTTCACTTAAGGGGCGCCTGGGTGGCTCAGTCAGTTGAGCGTCCAACTTCGGCTCAGGTCATGATCTCACAGCTCATGAGTTCAAGCCCCGTGTTGGGCTCTGTGCTGACAGCTCAGAGCCTAGAGCCTGCTTTGGATTCTGTGTCTCCCTCTCTCTCTGCCCCTAACCCACTCACATTCTGTCTCTGTCTCTCTCAAAAATAAATAAAAAACATTAAAAAAATTAAAATAAAATGTTCACTTAAAAAAACCCTCATCATTCTAGAATATTCTGTCCAAAGTAGACAGAAGAGTATAATAAACTGTCATGTGTCCATCACTCAACTTCAATAACTGTCAACTCAGAGTCAGCCTTGTTTCATATAAATTCCATTTTCCTCCTATCTGTATTATGTTGAATTCTAGATATTATATCAATTCTTTTTTCTAAAAAAAAATGTGTCACTGTTTTTCATTTACATTTACATTTTAACTTTACATGGGAGCATAATATATATACAGAAATGTGTTGCTCCATTATTTATAATAGCCAAATTATGGAAGCAGCCCAAGTGTCTATCAATAGAAAATGAATAAAGATGTGAGATACACACACACACTCACACACACATCACACACACAAATATATATGTATATGTGCACACATACAATGGAATATTATTCAGCCATAAAAAAGAACGAAATTCTGCCATTTGCAACACATGGATGGATCTAGAGAGTATAATGCTAAGCGAAATAGTCAGAAAAAGACAAATACCATATAATTTCATATGTGGAATTTAAGAAACAAAACAAATGAACAAAGGAAAAATTAAGAGACAAACCAAGAAACAGACTCTTAACTAAAGAGAACAAACAGGTGGTTAACAGAAAGGAGGTGAGTGGGAGGATGGATAAAACAGGTGAAGGAGATTAAGAGTGCACTTATCTTGATGAGCACTGGCTAATGTAGACAATTAATGAATCACTATATCATATACCTAAAACCAGTATAAAATGCGTGCTAACTATACTCGAAATAAAAAAAAAAAAAAAAAAAAAAAAAGGAAAGAAATGTGCTGCTCACCAAATTTTTCAAAAATAAAGAATGTATTTTTTAGGGAAGTTTTAGGTTCACAGCAAAATTGAGATGTTATGGAGATTTCCCATATACTCCCTGTTCCTACACATGTAGAGCTTCTCTCATTATTACCATTGCCCACCAGAGCGATACATTTGTTACAAATGACATGTTATAATTACCCAAAGTCTAGGGTTTACATCAGGGTTCTCACTTGATGTTGTACATACTATAGATATGGAAAAATGCATAACAACATACATTGCAGACTATGAGTCTGGAGTTCTCTCTTGTCCAGCAAGAGAAGAGACACAGAATAGAATACAAGAGAGGCTAATATCCAAGAGGAAACAAGAGTCCCGAATAGGGGTTTCATCTCCGTATTTATTCAGCCCACAAGATATTACCCACATGGTGAACGTGAAGAAAACAAGATCTTATCCAAGTGGTAAGCGTGGAGAATACAATGAGACAGTAATCATTAACTTGTGTGTTCAAAAAGCAAAGGGTCTGGGACGGAGGCAGGTGGAGTTTGTGATAGCATATTGATATCAGGTGGAAAGTAATTTCCTGCAGGTGACATAATAAATTACTCATAATCCCATTACTGTATCTCATTAGGCAACCTCGGGCGCTTTCACCCCGTGGTGGTGGCTTTCTGCCTAAGCTTTTTTCTAACTCATTTATGTAAGCAGAACCTATTTACCCACACATACATCCATCCTTATAGTATCATACAGAGTATTTTTGCTGCCCTAAAAATCCTCTGCACCCCGCCTATTCTTCCTCACTACCCAGTCTCAAACACTGACGACCACTGATCTTTTCACTGCCTCCACAGTTTTACCCTTTCCAATACATCATATAGTTGGAATCATACAGTATGTGGTCTTTTCAGATTAGCTTCTTTCACTTGCTAATATTCATTCAAGTCTCCTTCATGTCTTTTCATGACTTGATAGATGACTTTTTTAGTGCTGAATAATATTCCTTTGCTGGATGTGCCACAGTTTCTATATCCTTTCACCTACTGAAGAACATTTTGGTTGCTTTCTGGTTTGGGCAATTATGAATAAAGCTGCTGTAAACATCAGGTTTTCAGGTGGACGTAAGATTTCAACTTTTGGGGGAAAATACCAAGGAGTGTGTTCACTAGATCATATAAGAATATGGTCAGTTTTGTAAGAAATTGCCAAAGTATCTTCCAAAGTGGCTATACCTGTTCCATTTTGCATTCTCCCCAACAATGAATGTTTCCTCTCATCCTTGTCAGCATTTGCTCTTGTCAGGGTTCTGGATTTTGGCCACTCTAATAGGTGTGTAGTGATAATCTCATTGTTGTTTCAATTTGCATTTCTTTGTGTTGGTTCACAAACAGCCCTCATACATGCAGGGCAAAGAGAGACAGAAGAAAGAGGCAGATCACTTCACATTGGTAGATGGCAGTTTTAATAAACAAGGGAAACTTATTTACAAGGCTTGTCTTGGGCGTCTGAAGGAACAGGAGATCTCCACACCCACTGCCAATCTTAAATGTTTATATAGAGGCCTCAACGGGTTTCAGTCATACATACTGTTTAGATAGTTTCAACCCCACACACCACATTACTATCTCAAAGCTGTGTCCTTGGGGCAGCTTCTAGCATGGGAAAGTTAAGGAAAATGCACATTCCAAGGACAAGGAAGGGGGTGAGGAGCCTCTGATTGTACAGGTCCAGCCAAAGGGTCAATAGGCAGTCACATCCTCTTAATGATCTTCTCAAATACCCTGATGACATATGACGTGGAACGTTTATTCATATGCTTATTTGCCATCTGTATATCTTCTGTGGTGGGGTGTCTGTAAAAGTCTTTGGCCCATTTTCAAAAACATAATTTTTTTTAACGTTTATTTATTTTTGAGAGACAGAGAGAGACAGAGCATGAGCAGGGGAGGGGCAGAAAAAGAGGGAGACACAGAATTCAAAGCAGGCTCCAGGCTATGAGCTGTCAGCACAGATCCTGATGTGGGCTCAAACCCATGAACTGCGAGATCATGACTGAGTTGAAGCTGGTCACTTAACTGACTGAGCCACTCAGGTGGCCCTCACCCATTTTTTAATTTTTTAATTTTTTTTATCAATATATGAAATTTATTGTCAAATTGGTTTCCATACAACACCCAGTGCTCATCCCAAAAGGTGCCCTCCTCAATACCCATCACCCACCCTCCCCGCCCTCCCACCACCCATCAACCCTCAGTTTGTTCTCAGTTTTTAAGAGTCTCTTATGCTTTGGCTCTCTCCCACTCTAACCTCTTTTTTTTTTGTTTGTTTCCTTCCCCTCCCCCATGCGTTTCTGTTAAGTTTCTCAAGAGCCACCTAAGAGTGAAACCATATGGTATCTGTCTTTCTCTGTATGGCTTATTTCACTTAGCATCACACTCTCCAGTTCCATCCACATTGCTACAAAGGGCCATATTTCGTTCTTTCTCATTGCCATATAGTACTCCATTGTGTATATAAACCACAATTTCTTTATCCATTCATCAGTTGATGGACATTTAGGCTCTTTCCATAATTTGGCTATTGTTGAAAGTGCTGCTATAAACATTGGGGTACAAGTGCCCCTATGCATCAGTACTCCTGTATCCCTTGGGTAAATTCCTAGCAGTGCTATTGCTGGGTCATAGGGTAGGTCTATTTTTAATTTTCTGAGGAACCTCCACACTGTTTTCCAGAGCGGCTGCACCAATTTGCATTCCCACCAACAGTACAAGAGGGTTCCCATTTCTCCACATCCTCTCCAGCATCTATAGTCTCCTGATTTGTTCATTTTGGCCACTCTGACTGGCATGAGGTGATATCTGAGTGTGGTTTTGATTTGTATTTCCCTGATGAGGAGCGACGTTGAGCATCTTTTCATGTGCCTGTTGGCCATCCGAATGTCTTCTTTAGAGAAGTGTCTATTCATGTTTTCTGCCCATTTCTTCACTAGGTTATTTGTTTTTCGGGTGTGGAGTTTGGTGAGCTCTTTATGGATTTTGGATACTAGCCCTTTGTCCGATATGTCATTTGCAAATATCTTTTCCCATTCCGTTGTTTGCCTTTTAGTTTTGTTGGTTGTTTCCTTTGCTGTGCAGAAGCTTTTTATCTTCATAAGGTCCCAGTAATTCACTTTTGCTTTTAATTCCCTTGCCTTTGGGGATGTGTCGAGTAAGAGATTGCTACGGCTGAGGTCGGAGAGGTCTTTTCCTGCTTTCTCCTCTAGGGTTTTGATGGTTTCCTGTCTCACATTCAGGTCCTTTATCCATTTTGAGTTTATTTTTGTGAATGGTGTGAGAAAGTGGTCTAGTTTCAACCTTCTGCATGTTGCTGTCCAGTTCTCCCAGCACCATTTGTTAAAGAGACTGTCTTTTTTCCATTGGATGTTCTTTCCTGCTTTGTCAAAGATGAGTTGGCCATACGTTTGTGGGTCTAGTTCTGGGGTTTCTATTCTATTCCATTGGTCTATGTGTCTGTTTTTGTGCCAATACCATGCTGTCTTGATGATTATAGCTTTATAGTAGAGGCTAAAGTCTGGGATTGTGATGCCTCCTGCTTTGGTCTTCTTCTTCAAAATTACTTTGGCTATTTGGGGCCGTTTGTGGTTCCATATGAATTTTAGGATTGCTTGTTCTAGTTTTGAGAAGAATGCTGGTGCAATTTTGATTGGGATTGCATTGAATGTGTAGGTAGCTTTGGGTAGTATTGACATTTTGACAATATTTATTCTTCCAATCCATGAGCAGGGAATGTCTTTCCATTTCTTTATATCTTCTTCAATTACCTTCATAAGCTTTCTATAGTTTTCAGCATACAGATCTTTTACATCTTTGGTTAGATTTATTCCTAGGTATTTTATCTTCTTGGTGCAATTGTGAATGGGATCAGTTTCTTTATTTGTCTTTCTGTTGCTTCATTAGTGTATAAGAATGCAACTGATTTCTGTACATTGATTTTGTATCCTGCAACTTTGCTGAATTCATGTATCAGTTCTAGTAGACTTTTGGTGGAGTCTATCGGATTTTCCATGTATAGTATCATGTCATCTGCAAATAGTGAAAGCTTGACTTCATCTTTGCCAATTTTGATGCCTTTGATTTCCTTTTGTTGTCTGATTGCTGATGCTAGAACTTCTAACACTATGTTAAACAACAGCGGTGAGAGTGGGCATCCCTGTCGTGTTCCTGATCTCAGGGAAAAAGCTCTCAGTTTTTCCCCATTGAGGATGATATTAGCTGTGGGCTTTTCATAAATGGCTTTTATGATGTTTAAGTATATTCCTTCTATCCCGACTTTCTCAAGGGCTTTTATTAAGAAAGTGTGCTGAATTTTGTCAAAGGCCTTTTCTGCATCGATTGACAGGATCATATGGTTCTTATCTTTTCTTTTATTAATGTGATGTATCACGTTGATTGATTTGCGAATATTGAACCAGCCCTGCATCCCAGGAATGAATCCCACTTGATCATGGTGAATAATTTTTTTATATGCTGTTGAATTCGATTTGCTAGTATCTTATTGAGAATTTTTGCATCCATATTCATCAGGGATATTGGCCTGTAGTTCTCTTTTTTTACTGGGTCTCTGTCTGGTTTAGGAATCAAAGTAATACTGGCTTCATAGAATGAGTCTGGAAGTTTTCCTTCCCTTTCTATTTTTTTGGAATAGCTTGAGAAGGATAGGTATTATCTCTGCTTTAAACGTCTGGTAGAACTCCCCTGGGAAGCCATCTGGTCCTGGACTCTCATTTGTTGGGAGATTTTTGATAACCGATTCAATTTCTTTGCTGGTTATGGGTCTGTTCAAGCTTTCTATTTCCTCCGGATTGAATTTTGGAAGTGTGTGGGTGTTTAGGAATTTGTCCATTTCTTCCAGGTTGTCCAATTTGTTGGCATATAATTTTTCACAGTATTCCCTGATAATTGTTTGTATCTCTGAGGGATTGGTTGTAATAATTCCATTTTCATTCATGATTTTATCTATTTGGGTCATCTCCCTTTTCTTTTTGAGAAGCCTGGCTAGAGGTTTGTCAATTTTGTTTATTTTTTTCAAAAAACCAACTCTTGGTTTCGTTGATTGGCTCTACAGTTTTTTTAGATTCTATATTGTTTATTTCTGCTCTGATCTTTATTATTTCTCTTCTTCTGCTGGGTTTAGGCTGCCTTTGCTGCTCTGCTTCTATTTCCTTTAGGTGTGCTGTTAGATTTTGTATTTGGGGTTTTTCTTGTTTCTTGAGATAGGCCTGGATTGCATTGTGGTTTTGATTAGAATTTCCCTGATGATTAGGGATGTTGAACATTTTTCATGTACTTGTTGGTCATCTGCATGTCTTCTTTGGAAAAATATCTATTCAGTTCCTTTACCCATTTTTTAACAATTATTTTAAGTTTATTTATTTATTCTGAGACAGAGACAGATACAGAGAGAGTGCACGGGAGGGGCAGAGAGAGAGGGGGAGAGAGAGAATCCCAAGCAGGCTCCCTACTCTCAGCACGGAGTCTAATGCGGGGCTTGAACTCACAAACTGCAGGGCTTGAACCCACAAATCCTGAGATCATGACCTGAGTCGAAACCAAGAGTCTGAAGCTTAACCAACTGAGCCACCCAAGAGCCCCTAGTCTGTCCATTTTTAAAATCAGATTGTTTGTTTGCTACTGGGTTGTATGAGTTCTTTTAGATACTCCTTACCAGAGACATGATTTGCAAGTATTTTTTCCCATTTAGCAGGTTGCCTTTCCATTTTGTTGATGGTTTCCCTTGCCGTGAAGAAGTTTTCTCGTTTTATCAAGTCCCATTTATTTTTGCTTTTGTTTCCTTTGCTTTTGGTGTCAACCTTTGGAATTTATTTAGGAACCCAGGACATGTTTCTCTGTATTTCTTGTAAATTGGTACTTGCATCTAAAGGCTTGATCAGATTCAGGTAAGATTTTTACGGCAAAGTTACTGCATAGGTGCTGCTATGTTCTTCCACCAGAGCACCTAACATTCTATTGCTCCTCTAAAGTTCTATTGTTCCTCTAACGTTCTATTGTTCCTCTAACGTTCTATTGTTCTTCTAACATTCTGTTGTTCCTCTAACGTTCTATTGTTCTCTAACATTCTGTTTTTCCTCTAACGCTCTATTGTTCCTCTAACGTTCTATTGTTCCTGTGTGATGTTAGCAGGTATTTGTGGTCAGTGTCTGCATCTGTTATTTTCATTCACATTTACAAAATGATGATATTCTAATTCTATCATTTCTTCTTTATTTATTAGCTAGACTACTTCTGTTCAAAGAAACTATGTGATTATCCACTGGCACAGTGTGTATAGACAGGCAGGATAAATGATGGATTCTTTCCCTTTATTTGCCATGTTTCAAAATAATGAGTTGGTTCGTTAGCAACCTCAAAGGGTGACTAAGTGTTTTTACTTTAAAAATATATCATGAGTTCATGGATTTAAACATATCTTGTGTTACAATTAAGTACTGAACTGTTAAACAATAACAGTTAAATAAATTATGATGTATCGACATAATAGATTAGTAGTCACTAAAAATAATGACATAAGTATATATTTATTCACTAATAATTAACTAACTCATGATATTTTATTTTAAAACTATTTTTTCAATCTTTTTTTTTTTTTTTTACATTTATTTACTTTTGAGAGACAGAGAAACAGAACACAAGTGAGGGAGGGGCAGAGAGCAAATGAGACACAGAATCCAAAGCAGGCTCTAGGCTCTGAGCTGTCAGCACAGAGCCTGACGTGGGGCTTGAACTCACAAACCACGAGATCATGAACTGAGCCAAAGTTGATGTTTAACCAACTGAGCCACCCAGGCGCCCCATGTAGTGGCTTGATTGTTTTTAAAGTTAAATACAGGGGCGCCTGGGTGGCGCAGTCGGTTAAGCGTCCGACTTCAGCCAGGTCACGATCTCGCGGTCCGTGAGTTCGAGCCCCGCGTCAGGCTCTGGGCTGATGGCTCAGAGCCTGGAGCCTGTTTCCGATTCTGTGTCTCCCTCTCTCTCTGCCCCTCCCCCATTCATGCTCTGTCTCTCTCTGTCCCAAAAATAAATAAATGTTGAAAAAAAAAAATTAAAAAAAAAATAAATAAAGTTAAATACATACTCATGGTGCCAAAGGTAAAAAATTTCTCTTCTACCATTGTTCTTAAGCTACCCAGTTCTCTTCCTAGGAGAACACTGAGTTTGTGTATCCTTATATATATTTTCAGAAGGTTTAGAGCTGATAGTTCATCTGTTATGCATTGATATGACAGAATTCCTTGTTAAAATAATGAAAGTCTTCTATAAGTTTGTTACATAGTTGCTTCTCTGACTTCCTGAGTACTCTCCTTCCTCCTTGGGTATTCCAGCCCCTTTCCAGCACTCCCCAGACCTTCCCCATATCCATTGTCTAAAGGGTGAATGAATTCCTGGCACACTAGGGAGCATTCAGCATCCTGCTCAAGCTACAGCCAATATCCATTCTCATTTGTCCTTGCTTAGCCTGTAAAGTTGCAAATGTTTTAAATATTATCCCTGGATATTTCTTTTTTTTTTTTTTTTTTTAATTTTTTTTTTTCAACGTTTATTTATTTTTGGGACAGAGAGAGACAGAGCATGAACGGGGGAGGGGCAGAGAGAGAGGGAGACACAGAATTGGAAACAGGCTCCAGGCTCTGAGCCATCAGCCCAGAGCCTGACGTGGGGCTCGAACTCACGGACCGAGAGATCGTGACCTGGCTGAAGTTGGACGCCCAACCGACTGCGCCACCCAGGAGCCCCTATCCCTGGATATTTCTATGCAAGCAAATACATCTTACATTTTTAAGAAGATAAAGCACATTATGAAACATTATAAATGTATATTTAATGTATATTATTACACTTATATTACAAAACATATAAACACGACATTTTTATAAAATGTAAATGTAAATATATGAATAAAATATATTCTGGACTGACATACAATAAAGCATTAAAAGTAATTTTCTATGGGGGCTCCTGGGTAGCTTAGTCAGTTAAGTGTCTGACTTAAGCTCAGGTCATGATCTCATAGTTTATGAGTTCAAGCCCCACGTCAAACTCTGTGCAGACAGCTCAGAGCCTGGTGCCTGCTTCAGATGCTGTGTCTCCTTCTCTCTCTGCCCTCCCCTGATCGTGCTCTGTCTCTATCAAAAATAAACAAACACTATTTAAAAAAAAAGTAATTTTTTATAGTGACATGATTGTAATTGATTTTTTTCCTTTTTAATCTTAACTGCATTTACAGATTTCTCTACAATAAACTCATTATTTATTAACTTTTCAAAAAATAGAATATGCTTAAGCTGGTTTTATCTCAGCAAACTAAAAAAAATTTTTTTTAGAAGTAACATCAACATTTTTCAACAGCTCCATCTGCTGGCCACTAAATAAAGTTAATTTTCAGATATTAACTGTATTTATTTTTACTACAGCCAGGAGAAGAAATAGAATTCCTGTGTTAAAACAAAGGATGCTTCCTACATATCTTTGAAGAGTGAGTATTAGGAATCAAGTTAATTTACCTGCTATGAAAAGTGATGCGAACTTGGGTAGCTAGAGAGCAGGCTATTACCCCAAACACAACCCAGACCTGTTTGCCTAGAACAGAGACAGGACACTGAAAATCTGGTTTGGTGTTTTTGGCTATCTTCCACTGGAATGCTGATTTTGATGGTTGTACAAAATAAAAACATCGATAAGAGATTGAAAATATATATGTATGAAATATATGATATTGCCCAAATATTCAGAGGGGCAGTCTAAACTCTCCAATGTCATTCTCATTACTCTTCAAGTGAAATTGCTCTTGGTTCTGTATCTCTTTATTATTTCCTGAAATTGAATTGATGATAAATATTTTGCTAAATACAAATCTCTCTTTAGATGGTAATGGGAGGTATGATTGTATAAAAATCTCTTAGGGGCGCCTGGGTGTCTCAGTCGGTTGAGCAACTTACTTCAGCTCAGGTCATGATCTCACTGTTGGTGGGTTCGAGCCCCGCATCGGGCTCTGTACTGACAGCTCAGAGCCTGGAGCCTGCTTTGGATTCGGTGTCTCCCTCTCTCTCTCATTCCTCCCCTGCTCGTTCTCTGTCTCTCTCTGTCTCTCAAAAATAAACAAATGTTAAAAAAAAATTAAAAAAAACCCTCTTAGTTATCTAACTCTGGAACTGTTAAAAAGTAAGGTTTATCATTATGCTCAGTAAAATAAGCTAGTCATGAAAGCATGAATATTATATGATTTCCCTTGTATGAAGTACCTACAATATTTCAAATTCATAGAAATGGAAAATAGAATGATGGTTATGAGGGACAGGGGCAAAGAAGAGGGGACTTGTTATATTACGGGTACAGAGTCTTAGTTTTGAAAAATGAAAAAGTTCTGGAGATCTGTTTCACAACAATGGAAATAATACTTAACACTACTGAACTGTGCACTTAAAAATGGGTAAGAGGTGAATTTTATGTTTCTTACCACAATAAAAAGGTTTATTATATATATAATATTGATGTTATATATTATAGAATTTGTAACATATACATATATAACAAATTCAAAAGAACACATTGAAGCAACCCTGCACTACACTTCAGATTCCATTTTTCTTATCTTCTTGCAAGTAAATCATTATTTCCATACATTCATAGCATTTGTTTGTGACTTACATTTTAAAAAGATATTCAAACGTGTTTTTGAGATGGAATGAATCACATTGAAATTACTCTCTAAATTAATTGGAAGATGATGCGAGTCACTAAAAATGTCCCCCTATTTATGTATCCCTGTACAAGTCACTTAGCTTTTTGGGTCTCAGCTTCTTTATGGAAAGTGAGTTGAAAGAAGTGATCATTTCTATGCCTTATGAACCCTAAAATTCTCAAAATGTTTTCATGGCATCTTTTTGATGTCCTTCCCTAACCAACTCTAAAGCCATATATCTCTAAACAAACTGGTAATAAATTTTAAAAAGTCACCATCAAGTCGTTAAAGGTCTATTAGGTGCATTTTATATAACAAATTACACTTAGTTTGAGCCTATAAAAAAGAAGTCTCTCCTTTACAATAGGTAGAAGTAACACGAGCTTATAAAAAACACACTTGTTAAATGTAGATACACATGTAGGATTAATATAATATCCACACCTTACTTGGAGAGATGATTCAGACCCTAGAAAAGAATAGGGATTGTTTTATTTTTACCCTTATTAAATAAACAAAATGAGGTGAAAATTTTCTACAGTTTTAAATAGCATAGGCAGTACCACTATGGAGATGAAGGGTAAACTTACAGGACAAAAAAGTGTTGGGGCAAAGCAGCATGGGTGTGGGAAGTGGGGAAGAAGTGAAGAGGAATAATAACAGTGGCTAAGTAGCGGAGTCTGGTTGAGGTAGGAGTAGGCCCCTATACAGCCTCAGACTTACCTCATCCACACTAGTGGGAGCTGCCCTGGATGCCAGAGAATTCAAAGCAAAATATAAATACGAGGCTTGAGGGAGAGTCCTCATTTCTATTCCATTCCGTCATCTGGCCAGATTGCTCTAGTGCTCACTATATCTAACAACATGTAACAAAATTTATTCTAAAAAAACATGCTTAAAGAAGCTCATGTATTACTATAGGTATGCTTCTGGTACTAAGTTCAGTTGCTTGCTGAGATTGTGGCTAGTTCTAGTGGCTAATCACAATATTCCTTAAACCAATTCTCATTTGCTTTCTTACATAGCTGAACCAACAATATACTTGACATAAAATATGAAATTTAGAGTAAGTCATTATTCTATATTAAAAACACGAACATAAAATAACCACGTACATTCTGTATATGTATAATACTATGTAAGTATATATGTGTGTATGCCATGTATATATATTTAAATGCATGCACTTAAACTGGTATGAGCAAAATTCTTAACAACTTCAACAGTTGCAAAGAATACGTAATAAAACAGTGTTTGCTATTTATTACAAGTTGTTCAAAAGTAGCATTTTTGATTCCAGGGTCTATTGGCTGTGCTGTTCACAGCAGGAAGCCATCTGCCACATGTGCTTACAGAGCACTTGAAATATCTCTAGTGGGAATTGAGATGTGCTTTAAATGTAAAATTCACAATATGAATGAAAGAATGTAAAATATCTCATTAATATATTTTTTATATTGATGGCATGTGGAAATGACAATATTCTGGATATATTATGTTATGTAAAATATTATTAAAATTAATTTCACTAGTTTCTTTTTACTTTTTAAAATTGGAAGATGTTAAATTGCATACATGGTTCACCTCATATTTCAGTTGGATAGCATGGATTTACAGTGTAAATAAATGCAATTTCCTCCCATTAATCAAGTGCAAGCCCATGGATTACACACACTGCTGAGTGCTGACTACGGATAAGAGTGAATGGTCTTTGCTTTGGCTGTTCTGCCTCATATATTCAGGAATACTCAGTCAGCAGCTCAGACCTCACTCACAATGGTGACCTATGCTATTCAACTCCAAGGCAACCAAGAAGACTCTAGCAAGTGTGTATATTTATTCAAACAATATTTTATAACACACACACACACACACACACACATTTCTCTAAAGATCCAAGAACATTTTTTAAGAAGAAAAAAAGAATTTTAGTTTAATGTTTGCATAGATCAGGAGTACCATTGGTTATTAGGTAGGTAAGAAGATGTTCTAGAATTCCTTAAGGAACAAAATGTACTTAACAAGATGAGACCTTTAAGACAATGTTCAAAAGAAAGCATTTTCTGTTCTTGAAGAAGAAAGTTAGAAAACTGCTTTGGCTTATGTTTGCTAGCTCTGGTATTAAGATGTACTATGAAGTAGGCAGAAGTCACCTTTCCCTAATTTTCCTTTGTGCCATACTTCCCCTTCTAGCTCTTCCCCCTGTTTGGAAATCCTAGTGCCTTTCTCAGCTCTGTCTCTCTTATTTGTCTCTTTCCATAGAAAGAGAAATAATCTTCTGTTAATGTAAGGCCAGTAGAAGGTTGGGCTCAGAGACACATGCAGTTTGCAGAAATTTCCCAGGTGATTTTGGGATTCTTTCACTCCACTCCTGTCGAGAACCACTGCCCTCAGATTGTAGATGAATGTAGCATTCTTCCAGGAATATTTACCTTAAAATAGGAGAGTCACAGAAGGGGTACCTGGCTCACTCGGTAGATAGAGCATGTGACTCTTGATTTCAGGGGCTTGAGTTCAAGCCCCATGTTGGGCATAGAGGTTACTTTTAAAAAAATAAGTAAATAAAATTAAATAAAAGGAACAGGCAAAAACAAAACAATGTTTAAGTGGTGCCTGGCTGGCTCTTGATCTTGGGGTCGTGAGCTTGAGCCCCATGTTAGGCGTAGAGTTTACTTAAATATTTTTTAAAATAAAAATAAAGAAGGTCACAGAATAGGCACAATGCTTAATACAAGGAATTAATCATGGAGGGGGGAATTCTAGGCACCAGAAGCTGAGTTTTGGCTGAGGGTGGAGGACAAGAACCTCTATGCTATCTTTCCATGGTGGCTGCATTGTGAATAAGGGTCTGACTTCAGGGTTTTGGAGAAGATTGCTTCATCCATCACCTGATTGCCTAATGCCTAAACATCACAAAGCTAATTTCTACGGGGCTTAGTCTCTGCTAATTGATACCTATGGGCTAGTGGGTTACCTTTTGTAGGTAACACAAACACATTTCAACATGTTTTCTGAAGATCCAATACCTTAACCCAAAGAATTAATTAGTTGGAATTTCTGCACGTTTGTAGGCTGGCAGGGATCATATTTTTCAGATTGACTGGCCTTTGGGATGTACTTTGAATTACACAGAATAAATAGCACCCCATATCTAGGTAGGGCCCAGCCTTCTAATTTACTGACTATATTTAGATGCTTCTGGAATGAAATGATGACTGTGAAAGTAAAATAATACACTTACTCTTTTTTTAAAAAATATTATTTTTGAGAGGGAGAGAGAGAGCAGGGGAGGGGCAGAGAGAGAGGGGGACAGAAGATCTGTCTGTGCTGACAGCAGAGAGCCCAATGGGGGGCTCGAACTCATGAACCTTGCTTGAGATGATGACCTGAGCTGAAGTTGGACACTTAACCGACTGAGTTACCCAGGTGCACTGATACATTTATTCTGATCAGATATTACCTTTCAGAAATTCTCTCGTTGTTTTTTTTTTTTTTCTTTTGACGTGCCCATACAGTTTCTTATAGTTCAGCATACTTCCAGTGCATTTTAGGAAGTGATTCTTACATTAATTTTGCTATTCATATATTTCAATAAATATAATTGCCAACAATAAGTACTATATTTCTAGAGGAGTACATTTATATAGCATTCTATTTTCTTTTTAACCTGGAAATTATTTTCTTTCAAATGCCATTCATTTGAAATTCTAGACCCTCAAGAGACAATTCTCCAGCATACATCTGCTGACATACTTCCTGCAAGGTTCGCGTCCCCCAGGTAGGGTAGGGTGGGTAGTCAAGACTGTATGATTTCTGGCTTCAGGTGTGCAATAACAAAGATTTCAGAAACCATGCTCTACTGTAGTAAGGCTAGTCTAGTAGTATAGTAAAGTGTAGCAGAAGAGTACTAGGGGGCAATGTAGGCGTTTTTAGGGCATTCCTGATGTCTTCCAACTTCCTAATCCCCTTCATCTCAGCTTTAAATCCTACCAAAAGAAAAGAAAAGGTCCAGATAACCCAAATATGAGTAATGTGGTAGGCAGAATAATAGCCCCAAAGATATCCATGTTGTAGTCCTCAGAACCTGTGACTAGGTTAGGTTACATGGCAAAGAGGAATCGGGGTTGCAGATCAAATTAAGGTTGCTAATCATCTGACTTTAAATTAGATGGGGGGGGGGCTTATCCTGGACTACTCAGGTGGGCCAGTATAATCACAGCGTCCTTAAAGGTGAACAAAGGAGGCAGAAAGGAGTCAGAGAAAGAGATGTGGCAAGGGAAACGGGGTCAGAGAGATGCTGCCATGCTGCCTGTGAAGATGGAAGAAGTGGGACACGAGCTAAGGGATGTGATCAACTTCTGGTAGCTAGAAAGGTAGGAAAATGGATTCCTCCCAAGACCCTCCAGAAAGGAATGCAGCTGAGCCACATCTTGATTTTAGCTCAGTTAAACCCCTGCGGGTCCTCAGAAGCACAGAACTGTAAGGCAATACATTTGTGTTGTTTTAAGCCACTAAGTTGGTGATAATTCGTTACAGCAGCGGTAGAAAACTAGTACAGCTGGTAACTGGATTTGTGGTTCTTTGTAATCAAAGATAATTCTAACCAAGTCTGTATAAAATCAGCATTTTTAAAATATGATTCCCATATAATTCCTCTTTCTCAAGGTCGGCAGCAGTGACAGCTGACTTTTAAATGGTTTATGTTCTTAACTGTCTTAAATTACGCCATATCCTATTATATCTCTCCTGATGAATTAGAATTTTGTTGTTTTTTGGACTTCATTTTTATTAGATGAGTTTTAAGTTCACAGTAAAGTTCAGAGGAAGGTACAGAGATTTATTTACTACACACACCCTTGTCCCCACACTTGGTTATTTTTTAAAGCCCTAACACATAAGTTTATTTTTGCTTTAATACCAATTTCATTCAGATTCCAGTTTCCCTAAAGAGTGTTGCTTTAAATGAAGGTTTCTATTACAAATTTCTGGAAATCCACTTCCTGTTGTATAAAACACGGTTTCTTTTGTCAGAAACTATGCTTCTTTGAGGCCTTAAATATTTTTTCCTCTCTGTCCTAAGGGTAATTGCCAGGTCAACTCTTTTTTTTTTTTCTTTTTTCTTTTTTGGAGCCAATATACATAGTTTGTTTTAAATATGAATCCAAGTTAGTTAACATATAGTGTAATAATGATTTCAGGAAAAGAATTTAGTTCTTCATCACTTACACAGAACACCCAGTGCGCATCCCAACAAGTGTCCTCCTTAGTGCCTCGCACCCATTTAGCCCATCCTGATCAACTCTTAATACACTTCCCCAAAGCTGCAGGAGGGAGGAGCCGGCACCTCCCGCAGGTGAAGGGGGTTAGAGACCTAAATGGAAGGCTCCTTCACGATATTCAGATTATTTCTCCCTCCAATCAGGACAACTGTGATAACCTAACATATGAGTGAAATGTTTTGTTACAGGTTGAACCACTGACACTCTACCCACCTGCCGCTTAAATAATTCCTCAGAATGGGAAAGGTACGGATTAAGTAGACACATAATACACACAGCGTAGAAAAAAAACTACTCTCCGGTATTTTGAGAATACTAGGCAAGAGTTACCAAATAAAGAGCAAAGTAGTTAATACCCATTTCATTTACACAGCACAGCGTCAGTACTCAATTTCAGTGTTTTAAAACAATACCCAACTTTTATCCCCAAAGTTAGAGATCTATAACAATTTACGTGGTTTTCCCAAAAAGTCCAGGACCGCCGCAGTGGCAGAGAAATCATTGACAGCTGCGTGTCTGGCGGCCACCGCGGCCACAGCGGCGGCGGCATGCCCCCGTGGCTGCGTGCGCGCGCGACGGGGCGGGGCGGAGTCGGAGCCGGGCGCGCGCGCGCGCGCGGGGACGGGGCGGGGAGAGCCCAGAGGGCTGGCGGGCGCGCGCCCGGGGCTGTCTGGCCGGCAGGGGGCGCTGCGCACCCACGCCCCGCGCTGCCTGCCCCCGGGTGCTGTCCGCGGCGGTTCGATTGGAGCAGCCGCCGAAGAGCGCTTGGCGCCATTTTGAAGCGGAGAGGAGGAGGAACGGCCGGGCTGGCTGCGGAAGGGGAGGGGGGGGGGAGGAGGCGATTGGATGCGGCGGCGGCGGCGGATCCCGGAGAGCAGCGGAGTGAGAGGAGTAGCGAGTCGGGCACCCGGAGGTAGGAAACAATTCAGTTAACGGAAAGAAAATGTCTCTCTTCTCTGGTCTCCGTGCTCCATTTTTCAGCGCCCGCCACCGCGGCAGTGTCTGTGGCGGGGCTTAAGCGCCGCCCGCCTGCCAGCCGAGAGTCGCCTCCCGGCATCGGGGGCTGCAGCCGCCGGCTCCCTGGCGGCGGCCGGGGCCGGGAGGAGTGGGGCGCGGGCCGGGGGCGTGGGTCGGGCTGCGCGGTGGGGGTGGGGAGGGCCCCGCCGCCGGCGCGCTCCCTCCACGCCGCGGGCTCAGTCGCAGCCTCTGGAAATTAAACTTGCCGCCCTGGCCCCAGCCGGGGCGCCCGCGGCGGCGGTGGCGGCGGGCGGTGACCTTGCGCGCGGGCGGGGGTCCGCGCCCCGCAGCCGGGTCGCCCGCGCCCCGCCGCCTCCGCCTCCGCCCCTCCCCCCGCGTCCCGGCCGGCCGGCGGCTGTTTCCCGGGCGGCAGGCGGGCGGCGCGGTGCTCCTGTTGAATCCTCCCGCTGGCGGGTTTTCCCCCTTCCGGGCGAGGGGTGGGGAGCGCGGGTCCGGGCTGAACCCCGGGCGGCGTGCGGGCCTCGGGCGCCTTCGCCCCTTCGCCGGGTCCCCGCGCGCCTCGCCCGCGCCGCCCAGCCCTTCGCTCCGGGCGAGGAAACGGGCTGCTAGAGTGACATTTTTGCACTGTTACTTGCCAATCGCCGGACATAAAGCGCGCTAAGCGCGCTCTCGGAGCTGGTGCTGGGGGAACCTGAGGACCTGGTGGAGCGAGAGCGCAAGTACTGGCTGGAGAGACTCCTCCTGGGCGACAACTGGGTTCTGGCTTTCCTTTAGGAAGCCTTGGAGTTGGAGTGACAATGAAAATGGTGTGCAGTTGGAAATAGTTAACATTTTTGCGCTGTTATCTTAGTGACACTTGAAAAGTTTTGGTCAGAAGAAAAATCTTGTATGTTGCCGCTGTTGTTTTTTGGTACGTACGTTCAAGCTGCGCCAAGCAGAAGTACAGTTATTTTGAGGGAGTGGATCTGAACCCTGAAATGCGGTGCCTCGCCTTCAGACTTGCCTTGTTACTGCCTTCCTTCCCGGGGAACGCGTAAACTCCGGGAAGGGTTTGAAAGAGCAGGTTGCTACCCTTTCAACACACGTTGTAAGAATCCTAACTAACCCAGTAAAAGAGAACCCTTTATTTTGCTTTGAAGGATGTGCTCTGAACGCTGTTTTCACACTTCTATTATGAAGTGATGGATGGGCAGTGCTGTCCTGAACGACCCTACCCTTACTAGTTTAGGAAACTTGGGATACAGCCTTTAATTTCCAAGGCTGGCCATAGGTCTTTAGTGAGTTGGGAGTCTTCTACTGTCTTCCTAATAAACTTTAAAAATTCAAGCGTGATTGTAAGAGCGAGCTGTAAATAAATTACAGTTATTTCAAACTTGCATGGCGATACGATCATTGTTCTCAACTGACCCCTGTAAAGTTCCAAGCTAGAGCATTTTTGGTATTAACTTACGTAATAAGTAAAATAGTTAAAAACACAAAAATGGTATTAAGCAAAATAAGGGCTGGAAAGGACACTTCATATAGGCAGCACATTTGTCAGAGATGTTAAGCATTTTTAGGGACAGTAAGATGAGCATTCCCATGGTTGTATGCAGGTCAGTTTGTGGAACAGTTAATCTTGTATCACCTGGTGATAGCAGAAAACCTAATTAAAATTAATACCGGTGAATATGTAGGTGAAAGTTTCAACATGGGACTTATGTTAGATGTATTCTCAAAAACTTAACTTTAAAAAACACATCTTAGGTCCGAACGTTATTCCTTTGAAATAAACTTGCAAATACATAGAGAAAAGGTGCACTTTTGACATTCTTTGATTACTGAAGTAGCTAATTTTTTTTGCCTTTTTTTCTTTTTCTTTTTCTTTTTCTTTTTCTTTTTTTTTTTTTTTTTTGCTGTTTAAAAAATTACCATTTTTGCAGCTGGGTTTTACCTTAGGGGTTAAATATTTTAAGTGACAAGGTAGTGTTTGGATTGGTGTTTCGTTTTAAAGAACTTTTGTGCTCTTTATTATTTTCTCCTTTTTTTGAGATTGATTCTCCTTGTATGAGCTTTGTTTTCACAGCAGCTTTTGTATTCTTCCTGTTGCTTTTATTCCTGTCTAATTATGTCTGTCTTTTCCCTCACTTTTTCCAGGAATTGCAGGAGATAATGTGATGACAGTGATTCTTGTCATGAGATGTCATGAAATGTTGCTAAGGTTATTTGACAGGTAGTCTGAGCTGGCTGTTGATAGAAGTTGCTGTATTAAGTTTACTTAAAAATTGTTCTGCAGCTTTAACAGTCACAAAGAGTAACATTTTGAGGACTTGACTTTATCGATAACTTGGTAAACCTAACAATAAAGTGATACCCTGTATTAGACAGAACTTGCTCTGATGAGGAATGATACTTTATGAGGAAGGGAATATTTTGGGAAGTTGTGTTTTGTTTCTGTTTTTTTTTTTGTTTTTTTGCTTTTCCCTCTTGAAGAATTAGGATTGTCCTTTGACTTCCTCATTGCAACTTTTTTGATCATATGTGCCTAGAACTAACAATTTAACTGTGATTTGGCTTGGATGGCAAGTACTGTATATAAGTTAGAAAAGAATAAATTTATGTTTCCTTTGTTAGTGTTAGAGAGCTATAAAGAAACTTAAAGATGATCATCACCTTAGTTATGATATGCATGAGAAATTAGGTTCAGATTGTAATTTATCCAAAGTCACAGTCATATTCATATGGTGGAATTGGGGTAACTCTTAGTTTCTCATGGAAGCTTAGAAGCTTCTATATGGTCTGTATTGTTTTGTTCAGGATTTAAGTAATAGTTAAAATTCCTGCCAGATTGCATATTATTCTTCATTCCCTTCTCCATTCATTCAATCAAGAAGTAATATTTCAAGGTTAACATCTGTTTCAGAGTCTGGTTTTAATAATTTTTATCTGGCATTCAGTCCACTTAAGTTGTCTCAGAAGATAACCTTTTGCATGTCTCTTTTCTGGAGTTAGTTGATCTTTCGTTGTGCAACGTTACTTGACATGGCATTCATTTATTCTTCTTGAAACTTGTAAGCCAGGGTGATTTTGAGGTTAGTATTGAACTTTATTTTGTTATAAGATGGATGTGTATGACGGTATTTTTTTCACTTTTAAGCTCCGTTTGCTACACCAGTCATTTGTCACTTCCAGTTAAAATAGATATTTGGATAAAATTGTGTTTGGTTTGAGTATTCCTGTTTGGAAATGTTAAAAATTCCAGAAATTCTTAGTTTAAAAGTAAGCCCAGTATTTTCTCCGAAAATGTATTTACTTTTGAAGCATATTTAAGAAGCTGGCAAATGGTTCTCAGTTTTGACTCCTCAGCGTGTAGAGGTCAGCTCTTCCTCACATTATACTGTTATGAAGCTGATTATAACCATTTTCCCCTATAAATGAAAAGGGTTTTTAGCCATTTCTCACTAGTGCAAAAATAGGGTAGGTTTGTTGCTTTGAGACTGTAATTGTTTTAGGTGGGAGGGATGATCATGCACAGGGAGAAAATTATGAAGATTAAACTCAGATGAGCAAAATTTAGTTGCTTAAAGCCATTAATCTGAGATATTTAAACATATCCATAATAGTTATTGTGTTCTAACGACTAGGCATTAATAATAGGCAGTAATTAGAAGTGCTTAGTTTAGTTGCACAACTTCTAAGTGGCTAAGGGGACTGGAGGAAGACTGGTTAAAGCAGGAAGCATCTTTAAAGGGCCATGACCTGGAAGTACTCCTCTAACCTGCCTCTCCCTTTGACAGAGAATGCTTTAACCTGATTCAGTTAAAATGAACAAATGTTAAGCTCCCATATGCAGAGTGCCAGAGATGATGCAATAACAAGGACTGAGATCTTGCCTTGTAGAAGTTTAGGGTACTGGTTGGCCACCTGCACCAAGGTGGTGGGAACTGAGAACCAGACAGTAAGATCCCTGCTGTTAAGGCTTCTTTGAGTAACAATTGAGGTTGCTCTTCTTTATGTGGGAGAATGAAATTAGCCAACACTAAATATAAAACTGATAGGAAGAGGGAATATAATAACCATAAGCATTGCCTCTTTCTAGGAGAGGATGGTTGGGGGGGGCAATAGGAAATGAGAGTTTGTGGTGCTTTGGGCAGTGTAGGGATTCTTTTTCTTTTTCATCTCAGAAGTGGTTTTAGAGTGAAGAGATCTTAAAGAAAAGCCCCAGATGTATACCCAAAATCTATTTCCACAATATATCCTCTACTAGCTGAAATTCAGTCAAGCAATTTTAGTCAGTCTTCTGATATGGAGATGGGGGAGGGGCTGTGTGTGGATAGTTGATGGTGAGAGTCGTGGTTAAGGTTGTGGGGCTTAGAGGACTTTAAGTAATTTTATACTTTAGGTTAAAAGTTATACATGTATATGATAAACATTCTGATGGCACAAAAAAGTAAAAATAAAAGCTACTTGTCCTCCCTCCCCCCCCCCCCCACCAACAGGCAATCCACTGTTAATAGTTTCTAGAGAGTTTATTTTTCAAAAAACTTATACAAATAGTGTTATATTGTACCGCCCATTTTTTTTCAACTGCAGTTTACTTTTTTGCCTAGCTAATGTCACAGAGCAGTTTTCATATTGGCACATATAGATCAACGTAATTAAAAATGATTATTTTATGAGGATGTATCATGATTTTTTCTTTCGAGTGTTTAGATTGTAACAATTTACACTGACCAGTCGTTTATGAGTATGCCTGTAACATGTTCACCAACATTGGACTTTATTAAACCTTATGCTTCTTGCCAATTTGATATGAAATTTTTATCTTGTTTTGATTTGCATTTCTTTGATTATGAGTGAGGGTAATCACTTTCTTTTTTCTTTTTTTGGGGGGGTATATGTTTATTGGGCAGAAGTTACTTGTAGCACATACTTTAGATGGAGCTTATTTTACTTGACTCTTTCTCCCCCTCCCTCGTCTAAAATGAACTGAGAGAGGTGCAATTTTTAGAGAGTTATAATATTTTTAGAGCCTGTGGCACCTTGAGGGGGGCATTGCTCTGAATGGAGAGACTACAGTGCTAGACTTTGAATGACCAAGGGCCAACATTGAGCATATTGAGAGCCCTTAACTTGGTGTTAACGAGGTATATAAAGTCAGGAAGGGAGATTTGAGAGGGCAAATAAATTTTGTATAGGGCCAGCTCTGTCTTCTGTCTGCTTCTCCTGTCTCACTACTCCCTTCCACCTTCAATTGTCATTTGGTTTTTACCTGTGCTGTCATTTCGTTTGCTCCTGTTCCCTGGCAGGGGTAGCAACCTTGACCTTGTTATTTCAAGAGTTCCTCCAGAGATGAGGGACACTTAGTTTTAATTATAAGGGAAACTGATTTTGCTTCAAACCAGTCAAAGGGAGCAGTTCTCATTTCTTACATCCTTTAGATCTATTTTCTGATGTTTAGTAGTACCTTTCTGTAGTTGATATTCTCCTAGGGTGTCAGAGGCCTTACATGCTGAACTGTACAGAAATCAGGGGATGTTGGCAGGACTACATGGACTTTGTTCCTGTTTAATCCCTACATACCACCCTCACCCCCAGCTTCACAGTTTTTTTTTTTTTTTAATGAATTTTTTTCCTTGTAGCCTTGGGAAGTGATAGGTTTAAAGGGCTTTTGTCTGTCACCCCCTCTGTCCCCAATCACAAATGATAACCATGTGTAAGTGATGTTAATTAATGTGACTGTGGTGATCTTTTCACAGTGCATGTGCATAGTATCAAAACATCAGGTTGCATATCTTAAATATGTACAATTTTTGTACATCAGAGATACAAAGCTGTTAAATTTTTTGTCTAAAGTTACCGTACATGCTAGTTAACATCAGATAGCTAGTCCTTTTTCATCATTACCTCTAGCCTTGGCCAATGGTTCTCAAATGGGGGTGTTTGGGACACCCCTTCCCTCCCCAGTGCCTCACACCAGGACATTTGGCAAGGTCTGGAGACATTTTGGCTATCATAACTGGGGGAATGGGGGAGGGTGGTACCACTGGCATCTAGTGGGTGGAGGTCAGGGATGTTAAACACCCTACATTATGTAGGGCAATGCTCCACAACAAAAAATTATCTGGCCCAATGTATCAATAGTTCCAAGGATGAGAAACCCTGGTCTAGGTAGAATTTAATCCGGGAAGCCCGTAGTTAACCCCAGCTCAACTGAACTAGGCCTGCCCACCAACTCTTGATAGTAGCAATCCAGCTATTTCAAGGCTTTCATTTAGTTTTATGCTCAAAATGGCAAGCTTTGAAATACAAGTCTTGAGCACTTTTTTTTTTCTTTGTCTCTTTGGTAAATTTCTTTTTGGCTATTGACTTTCCTTCTCTTCTCCCTTATGATATAATATAATTGGGGTCAAAGCTTTGTAGTTCTAGTTGGGAGTTTGGAAGGTCAGTAGCATTTAAGACTTGAACGGCAGTAGGAGCATATGTAGGCATTTGATGCAATGCTTGATGAGCAAAAGCCCTTTCTAAGGAAGGCAAAAGAGCTTGGTGGTTAAGCCTGTAGACTTGACTTAGGTTTTTATTCTGTCTCCATTACTAGCTAGCTTTGTCACCATGGGCAAATTACTAATTTTGCTAAGCCTCAGTTTCTGAATCTGTAAAGTGGGTGATAATAGATACCTCACATTTAAAAACAGCTTAATTCAACTATAATTCACATACAGTATAATTCACTGAATGAACGTGTACAATTGTTTTCTAGTACATTCACAAGTTTATGCAACCATCACTGCAATCTGATTGTAGAACATTTTTATCTCCCATGAGAGAAACCCCAGACGTGTTAGTTGTCACTTCCTATTACCACTAATCTCATTCGTTGTTGTTTTTTTTTTGTTTTTTGTTTTTTGTTTTTTTTTGGGTGGGGGGCAGATAAGCCAGACCAAATGCTTACCCTGGTGCCAAGATGGTAAGTACTCAACAAAAAAACCATTAGAAGTTGGTGCAGGGATACTGTATTTGTGCAAAGTCCATTCATATCACTTTAGAGGGCCAAGATGGAAAATTGTTTGTTAAATGGTTTATTTTATATACTATACAAGAAATTCATGCTCCAAAATATAAAGATAAAAGATATTTTTTCAATTATGAAATGTATATTCAAGTAGGAAGAAAGAAACTGGTTGTATAAAATACCAGTTATAATTAGAAAATAATTGAAAACAAGGCAGAATAAAGTGTTTTCAGGAAGGTGTAAACAAAATATCTGAAATTGGGAATTTGATAAAAGGAAATTGATTAATCATGTCAAGCTGAGAGTACAGGAATCATGAAAAACCTCTTGAAGTGAGGGACTTTTTGGCCAAGTCTTAGATGATAAAATATGAGACTTTGACTCCTAAGAAGAGCCCTTGAAGAATGCTATACTTCTTGAGGTATTGGTGGTACCATCATCATCATCATTTCTTGCTGCCTCATGCTCCTGCCAAATGTTGCCTCTGGTAGCTTTATCCATGGTCTTTTTTGATGTTTCTAATCTGTTGTATTTGGGAATTTATCTAAATGCATTAAGTAAAGTTTTAGTGAGAGGTTGATGTCTGTGACAAAAGGATATGAATATGTGGCCTTATGTTGTCTCTTTGAATTGCATTTTTCGTTTATTTTCTGATTTAATTGGGTTTATTGAGTAAATAGTTCCTAGACAAATTAGGCTGATAAAAATGTTTTCTTCTTCCAGCGCTTCTACTATGAACTATATCCCTGACCTCTCTCCTAAATGTCCTGTCTTCTTTTTCTTGTATACTGTATTGGACACAATACCTCCAGTACAACATATTCAAAACTGAATTGCTTTCCTCTACCTCTACCCTTTAACATCCTGTCTGGGTTAATAACACAGATACCTTTTTTTAAGTTGTAAGGGATGACTAGATTTGTTATCAAGTCAGAAACCTGGAGTCTTCTTGATCTTTCTCCTTTACTTCTCATATCCAATGAATTAACAAATCTTGTTGATTCTGATACAGTATTTTCAAAGGTATTTATTTATTTATTTATTTTTTTAACATTTATTTTTTTTTGAGACAGAGAGAGACAGAGCATGAACAGGGGAGGAGCAGAGCAGAGAGAGAGGGAGACACAGAATCTGAAACAGGCTCCAGGCTCTGAGCTGTCAGCACAGAGCCCGACGCAAAGGTTTTTTAAAAAATAAATACTGTATGCATATTAGTACTTCAAAAGTGAAACAGCAAAAAGAGGAAAAAAGATACACAATCAAAAGTTTCTCATTCATAGCCTTTCCTATCTGTCTAGTTCCCAAATTTCTACAGTAGTTTACTCACGTTATTGATTTCTTACATATCCTTCTGGGGATTTAAAAAATACAGCCGTTAATAAGTACATTTATCCCATCTTTCTCTTTTCCCCTCCTCCTGCCCCCAGATGTTTTACATTAGTGTTGGAAACTAACTGCTTTGCCTTTTACTTTCTCTCTCTCTCTCTTTTTTTAAGTTCGTTTATTTTGAGAGAGAGTGAGAGAAAGTGAGAGGCGGAGGAGCAGAGAGAGGGGGAGAGAGAGAGAATCCTAAGCAGGCTCTGGCACTATAAGCTCGAAGCCTGATATGGGGCTCAAACTCCCGAACCTTGAGATCATGACCTGAGCTGAAGTCAGACTCTTAACAGGGCCACCCAGGTGCCCCACCTTTTACTTTTTTTTTCCCCCACTGAACAATATACCTTGGAGATCTTAACGCAGTAGTGTATAAAGTGCTAGTTGCTTATGCACGCTCTCTACTTCTCTCCACTTTTCAAAAGCTGCTGTTCCTTTTTACTTATGAACCACAATTTAACTGGTAGTATAAAACACCAGTTATCATGAAATAATTTAAAAGAAGGCGGAATAAAGTATTTTCTTTTAAAGCCCATTGGTGGACAGCTGTATTGTTTCCAGTTTTTACTATTATAAAAATTATAAGAATCTTGCATCAAGCAACACTGTTGCATATATCATTCTGTACATATGCCCATGTGTCTGTAGGATAAATTCCTAGAAGTGGAATTGCTGGGTCAAAGAATATAACAGGTATAATTTTGATATTGTTAAACTGTGTTTCATAGATGTTGTAACAATAACGTGTATATGAGAATACTTGTTTCCCTATACCCTTGCCAACACAGTGTGTAATCAAGCTTTTTGGATTTTTGCCAATACGATAGGCGAAAAATGGTATCTCAGTGTAGTTTTAATTAATATTTCTCTTACAAGTGAAGCCAAGCATCTTTTCATATGGTTAAGAGCCCTCTATATTATTTTTTTTCCTGTGAACTCTCTGATTTTAATCTTTACCCATTATTTTCTGTCCATTTGGGGATTCTTAAATTTCTCTTCAGTCCCTGTGCCATTGGTTGGTTTAGTAAATGTAAACATGACTTGCTTGTTTGCATGCATTTGTCTTCTGACAGGTATCTGCTTACACCATCACTCCCTTCTAGGCTATCTCTTAGACTATTAACAGAGTGATATTTCTAATCATGAATTTGAGTGTGTCATTTCCTTGCTTTAAACTCTTCAGTGGCTCTTCACGCCCTTTGTAATCCAAGTATCTTAGTATTGGCATGGTACCTACCTGCCTTGCCAGCATTTCATGTCACTTTGTGTTAGGCTCGCTCAGCTCCCAAAACACTGCTCATAGCTCCCTACTGTGTTGGACCTTTTGTCTCTCTGTCTTTACATGTGGTATTTCTCTTCTTGCAGTGGTCATTCCTGCTTGTTCACATGTCCAAACACCTGCTTTTCATCCTCTACCTAATGGAAAGGTTTTTCTGATACATGACTCTTCTTTTGGGCAACGTGTTGTGCTCTTTACCCCTTCTCACAAGACCCTGTGTATACCTTTATAATGGAAACCGTCATGTCATGTGTTGTTCTTATTTGTGTGTTTTTTGCCCTTATACGGTTAACCTTTGAGGCCATGAACTTATAGTTATTTTGGAACCTAGCAGAGTATTTGGCACTGGTAGATGATTAATATTTACTGAATACACACAAATGTATGTATATATACGCTAAATATAAGTCTGGACAACCCAAGACTAGGTGGAAAAAGGGAAAATTAATACAGTGAGCTCATGAATTGTTTTTAAATTTATTTTTGATTTACTTATATATGTATTATATATTATATATATTTATGTTCTGTATCTGCATATATTTATATTAAGGTGTAAACTAAATACAGTGAAATGTACAGATGTCACTTTGATTAGATCAATACCCAGTGCCCAAAAGATGACATTGAGCATTTTTGTCATCCCAAAAGGTTCCCTCTTTGCCTTTTTTATCCAGTTCCCTCTTCCCCAAGCACTCTGATATCTAACAAGGTAGATTAGTTTTGTTCTGTGTTCATGCAGTGTGCTTTTTTGCATTTAGCTTCTTTTGCTTAGCATTTCCAGATTTATCCATGAAGTGGAATATATCAGTTTTTCTTTTTATTGCTTAATTAAATTAAATTGGATGAATATACCACAGTTTATCTTTTCTTCTGTTGATGAACATTTGAGTTGCTTCCAGTTTTTTACCATTAAGAATAAGACCTATGCGTGTCTTCTTGCAAACAGTTGTTTTCATTTTTCTTGGGTAAATACCTAGGAATGGAATTGTGAGTTTATAGGCAGATGTGTGTTTAACTATGTCAGAAATTCCCACATTTTCAAAGTGATTTTCTACTTTATATTCCCACCATGAATATATGAGAATTCTAGTTGCTCTACATTCTTGCCAACATTTGGATAATCAGTCTTAATTTTAGCCATTTGTAAGGTATGAAACGGTTTCTCATTGTGGTTTTATTTTGGATTTCCTTGGTGGCTAATGATGTTGAGTAGCTTTTCATACAGCTATTGATAATTAGTGTATTTTCTTTTGTGAATTTGTCTTCCAAGTTTTCTGCATGTTTAAAAAATTGGTTATCTTTTTATTGGTGTGTAATATAGTCTGGATACAAGTTGTCAGATCAATGTGTTAAGAGTATTTTCTCCTAATTTGTAGTTTGTCTTGTTTTTTCTTTAATAGTGTATTTTGACAAAGTCTAAATAATCAAGTTTTTTCTTGAATAGATATGCCTTTTGGGGTGCCTGGGTAGCTCAGTCTGTTGGGCGTCCGACTTTGGCTCAGGTCATGATCTTGGGTTCATGGGATTGAGCCCCATGTTGGGCTCCGTGCTGACAGCTCAGAGCCTGGAGTCTGCTTCAGATTCTGTGTCTCCCTCTCTCTCTGCCCCTCTCCCGCTCATGTTCTGTCTCTGTTTTTCTCAAAAATAAACAAACGTTAAAAAAATGAAAAAAATAGATTACGTTTTTTGAGTCGTAAGAAGCTTTGCCTATCCAAAAGTCATGAAAATAATTTCTTGTGCTTTCTTTTAGAAGTTTCATAGTCGTAACCTTTATCTATAAGGCCATGATCCATCTTGAATTATTTTGCACGGTGTGAAGTAGGAGGTTAAAGTTCATTTTTAAAAATACATTTATCCAATTCCAACACCATTGTTTGGAAAACAAAAACAAAAACGAAACACCTTTTCTTTGCTGCAGTGATTAGCCTTTGTGTCTTTATTCAGAATCCTTTGAACTTATATGTGTAGATCTATTTCTGGACTCCATTCTGTTTCATTGATCTATTTGTTTCTCCTATGCCAGTGTCACAGTGTCTCTATTACCATAACTTTTGGAATCAAATAGTGTGAATCCTCCAGCATTGTTTGGCCAGTCTGGCTCTTTTGTGTTTCAGGGTCTCAATTTCTATAAAAAGAAAGTCTTTTGGGATTTTGATTCGGATTGTGTTGCTCTGTAGATATATATAGGGAAAACTGATCTGTACCAATATTGAATGTGGTAGTTAGCCTCTCACATGGTTCCCATTGATCCCTGTCTGGTATTTGCACTGTTTCATAGGCCAACTTGCACATTGATTAGGGTTGATGTGTGTGATCAATAGGGTATGGGAAAAGTGATGGTATGTCACTTCTAAAATTAGGTTAAAAAAAGATACAGTGGCTTGTTACTGGTCTTTTCCTCATCACTCACTGTAGAAAAAACCAGATGCCATATTGTAGAGAGAACTTATGTCAAGACCGTGAAGGGTCTGAGTTTTTACCCTACTTGCAAGCTCTCAAGTTAGCTTACTATAGTTTCATGGGTGCTGATAAAAGACATGAGGCCCCTGGGTCAGATTGGAAAGACTGTCAGAATTACAGGAGGAGTAGCTAGGGTTTTGGCATTTTTGCACCAGTTCCTTGAGTTCCATTTCACACCTGGTAACATGAAGAGGGCCAGATGACACCTACATATGCAGTGGGCTATGTTTCAGGAGAGGAACTTTGGACACGGGGAACCTGGATATTTTTATTTATTTTTTTTATGTTTTAAATGTTTATTTTGAGAGACAGCATGAACAAGGAGAGGGACAGAGAGAGAGAGGGAGAGGGAACAAGGGAGAGAGAATCCCAAGCGTGGAACCTGATGTGGGACTTGATCTCATAAACCATGAGATCATGACCTGAGCCGAAATCAAGGGTCAAATTTTTAACCTACTGAGGCCACCCAGGTACCCCAAAACTGGATATTTTTAGATGTGCAGTAAGCATACCTGCTCTTTGCTTTGGAGGTGACTTTCTTTATCTTCTAAGTCTGTTCATTTTATAGATACCTTTGAAACATAGTTTAGAACAAAGGGCAGTCCATCCTCAGTTGCAAAATGTGCAGAAATGTAGGTCCCATGGATTATTGTCTCCTAACATCTACGTGACAAAGAACTGGGGCTTTCTGCCAATAGCCTTGAGTGACCTTAGAAGCAGATCCTCCTCTAGCCTTCAGTTGACTATTATTTATTTGACTACAGTCTCATCAGAGACCCTTGATCCAGACCCACCAGCTAAGCTGCTTCTGGATTCCTGACCCTTAGAAACTGAGATAATTTTGTTTCAGCTGTTAAGTTTTGGGATTGTTTCTTACACAGCGATGACTAATACAGTTGTATATCTCTCCTTTTATTTAGTTCATCTTTAACATGTGTTGTATATGTGTGTGGAAGATCTCTACATCAACCTATTAAAATGGATTTTTGCATATTAATATGTTAACATATCAATCATATAATGTGATGTTATGTTAATGTGTTAATTTATATACATGTAATAAAAAGTAACATTTTGGGGCACCTGGGTGGCTCAGTCCATTAAGCGTCTGACTTCGGTTCAGGTCATGATCCTACTGCTTGTGAGTTGGAGCCCCGTGTTGGGCTCTGTGCTGACAGTTCAGAGCCTGGAGCCTGCTTCAGATTCTGTCTCTGTTTCTCTGCCCCCTTGCCTGCTTGCGCTCTTTCTTTCTCAAATATAAATATTAAAAAAATCTTTTAGGGGCGCCTGGGTGGCTCAGTTGGTCAAGTGTCCAACTTTGGCTCAGGTCATGATCTCACAGTTCGTGGGTTCGAGCCCTGCGTCAGGCCCTGTGCTGACAGTTCAGTGCCTGGAGCCTGCTTCAGATTCTGTGTCCGCACCCCTCCCCTGCTTGCATTCTGTCTCTCACTCTCTCAAAACTAAATAAAACATTAAAAATTTTTTTTTAGACAGTAACATTTTAATATTCTCTGTAGAGATCTTGCATGTATTAAAAATCTTTTTGATGCTATTACAAATGAAATTTTGTAAATGTTCTTTGTATACAAAAATGCCATAGTTACTTTAAATTGAGTTCAGATTCGTTTAGTTCCAGGACTCTTTGTAGATTCTTTAGGACTTTCTTTACAAAAATAGTCAGATAATTTGTGAATAAGACCGTTTTATTCCTTCCTTTCCTCATCTTACAAGCTTTTTCTTTGTCTTGCCTTATTTCACCATCTCGCATTTTCAGTCTAATGTTAAAGAGCAGTGGTGAGAATGGACATCCTTGTCTCGTTCCTGATCTTAAGGGAAAACATTGTCCTTCACCATAAAATAGGATGTCAGCAGTGGGTTTTTTTGTAAATTAAAAGAAATCAGATGGAAGATACTCCCTGTTGTACTGAAACTTTTAAATTATGAATGGGTGTTAAATATTGTCACACATCCCCCCCCCCTTTTTTTGTATTTAGTGAGATGATTGTATGGCTTTTATTCTTTATTCTGTTATTTATTTTGGTGAAATATATTTATTGATTTTTTTTCTAAAGGAAAGTTTTTTTAATGTTTATTATTGAGAGACAGAGAGAAACAGAGCATGAGCAGGGGAGGGGCAGAGAGAAGAGGAGACACAGAATCCGAAGCAGGCTCCAGGCTCTGAGCTGTCAGCACAGAGCCCGACAGGCCTTGAACTCACAATCCGCAGGATCATGACCTGAGCCACCCAGGTGCCCCTATTTATTGATTTTTGAAAGTGATACCAATCTTGCATTTCTGGGATAACCTTACATGATCATGATGTTTTGTCCACTTACCTGTTTTTGGGTTTGTTTTGTTAAGGATGTCTGTGTTCTTGATAAATACGGTTTATGATGCTTTTTTTTTTTTTAATTTTATTTTTGAGAGCAAGAGAGAGCACGTGCCAGCAGGGAAGGGGCAGAGAGGGAGACCCAGAATCCTAATTAGGCTCCAGGCTCCCAGCTGTCAGCATAGAGCCTGGTGTGGGGCTCGAACTCACGAACTGTGAGATCATGACCTGAGCCAAAGTCAAGCAGTTTGTGGGTTATTTAAGTTATCAAATCTTTTGGCATATGGTTTATAATTTTCCATTGTGATCCTTTTAATGCCTGCAGGATTTGTCGTGATTGGTCTTTTATTCCTGATGTTGGTAGTTTGTATTTTACTTTCTTCTGTTCTTCGTCATTCATGCTAGGGCTTAGTAATGTTATTTCTTTTCACAGCTTTTGGTTGGCTTCTGGTTTTAACTTGATAATTCCTTCATTCTTTTTTCTGTTGGTTTAATATTTTTTTCTGGCTTTTTTGAAAAAAAATTAAGCTTTATTTTTGAGAGGGGGAGAGAGAGAAGCAGAGAGAGGGAGGGAGAGGGAGGGAGGGAGGGAGAGAGAGAGAGGGAGGAGCAGAGAGAGGGAGACAGAATCCGAAACAGGCTCCAGGCTCTGAGCTGTCAGCACAGAGCCCGACACGGGGCTCGACCTCATGAACCACAAGATCATGACCTGAGCTGAAGTCGGATGCCCAACTGACTGAGCCACCCAGGTTCCCCTTTTCTGGCTTTGTGTCTAAATGTGGAAATTTAGACATTTAAACTTAAGACTTTGTGTTTAAATATAAGCACTTGAAGCTATCCTTTCTTCTCTAAGCATTGCTTAATTGCATGTTTAATGTTTACATATTGTATTTTCATTATCAGTTAAAAATATTTTCTAAATTTCTTTGTGATTTCTTTGACTCATGGAGTATTTAGAAACATGTTGTTTGATTTCCAGGTATTTTGAGTTTTCATAGATAGTTTCTTATAGTTGAATGCTAATATGATTCTGTTGGGGTCAGAAAACATACTCTAAAATTTCTGCCTTTTAAAATTTGAGACTCATTTTATGATGCAGTATATGCTCTATGATACAGTTGGGTCAGATTGGTTAATAGTGTTTAAGTCATCTATATCATAATCAAAACTTTTTCTTTATATATAAAAAATATTTTAGGGGTGCCCATCCCCTGCTTGCACTCAGTCTCAAAATAAACATAAAAATATTTAAAATAAAGTATTAAAAAATACGTAACATAAAAGGTGACAGTAAAGGATGGGAGAAAAAAACAGGTTAAAAAAATAAAACACATAGCAAACAACAGAGTTGATTAAAAAAATACAACACACGTAGCAAATAACAGACTTAAATTCAGCCATATAAATATTGTTAAATACAATGTTTCCTAAAACTCCAAAGACAGAAATTGCTATATAAGTAGGTTTAATATTAAAAAAACAAAATGAGGGGTTCCTGGATGGTTCAGTCGGTTGTGCATCCATCTCTTGATTTCGGCTCAGGTTATGATCTCTTGGTTGGTGGGGTCAAGCCCCCCAGTGCTGAGCCTGCTTGGGGTTCTCTCTCTCCCTCTTTCCCTGCGTCTCTCTCCTCTGCCCCTCCCCCATGCATACACGCACGGCCACACACACTCTCTCTCTCAAAATAAATACTTAAAGAAAAAAAAAATGAATGAGATCTTGGCCTTTTGCGACAACATGGATGCTAATAAGTTAAAGACAAATGCCAAATATGTCTTTTATATGAGGAATCTAAAAAAAAAAATAAGTAAACAAACAGCAGAAACAAACCCATAAATACAGAGAACTGATGGCTGCCAGAGGGGTGGAGGGTGAGGGGATAGGCAAAATGGGTGAGGGAAACTGGGAGATACAGGCTTCCAGTTAAGGAATCATTAAGTCATAAGGATAAAAGGTACAGCATAGGGAATATAGTTTTTGGTACTGTAATAGTATTGTGACAGATGAACTATACTTGCAATGAGGATAGCATAACATAAACTTGCCATATAACTATATTGTACACTTGAAACTAATGTAACATTGTATGTTTACTATATCTCAATAAAAAAGGAAACATTTTTAAAAATGAAAATAAAGTCCACTAAATATATGCTGTATATAAGAGATGCATTTTAAGAACAAAAACACAAGTCAGGTTAAAAGTGTAATAATGAAAATCATACATCATGAATGTAAATAGTAAACACAGGAGAGGTTGTGTACTTACATTAATAACAGAAAAAAATGTAACTTCAGGTGTGCCTGGGTGGCTCAGTTGGTTAAACATCTGACTTTGGCTCAGGTCACGATCTTGTGGTTTGTGAGTTTGAGTGTCTTCTAGGGCCCTGTGTCGACAGCTCAGAGCCTGGAGCCTGCTTCAGATTCTGTCTCGCTTTCTCTCTGCCCTTCCCCTGCTTATATTCTGTCTCTCTCTCAAAAATAAATAAACATTAAGAAAAATCTTTTTATTAAAAAAAAAGGGGGTGGTGGTTAACTTCAGTAAAGAATTATCAAAAGTAAAAAGGTCAATTCATCCAGAAGGCATACCAATACTAAATGAGAATCCATCTAATACCAGAGAGCCTGAGGCAAAAACTGCATTAAGGAAGCACATGAAGCAAAAGCTGATTAAGTTATAGATATAAAAGTTATAGGAAGAAATGAACAAATCTGCAATTATAGCTGGGAGTTATAATACCCCTCTCTTAACAAGTGAAATGGGTATAAAATAACCTACAGAAATATAGATCAGAGATCAGCAAACTACAGGGCAGATCCATGGCGCTCTGCCTGCCTTTATAAGTAAAGTTTTATTAGAACACTGCCATGCCTATTCATTTCCATATCGCCATGGCTGTTTTCACACTACAATAAGAGAATAGCCACTGCAAGGGCTATAATCCACAAAACCCAAAATATTTTTTTTTTTAATTTTTTTTTTCAACGTTTATTTATTTTTGGGACAGAGAGAGACAGAGCATGAACAGGGGAGGGGCAGAGAGAGAGGGAGACACAGAATCGGAAACAGGCTCCAGGCTCCGAGCCATCAGCCCAGAGCCTGACGCGGGGCTCGAACTCCCGGACCGCGAGATCGTGACCTGGCTGAAGTCGGACGCTTAACCGACTGCGCCACCCAGGCGCCCCCCCAAAATATTTTTTTAAAGTTGTTTGAGAGAGAGAGAGACTGCAAGCAAGTGGAGAAGGGGCAGAGAAAGAGGGAGAGAGAATCCCAAGCATGCTCCATGCTGTTAGTGCAGGGACCGATGTGGGGCTTGAGCCAGCGAACTATGAGAACATGACCTGAGCTGAAATCAAGAGTCGTATGCTTAACTGAGCCACCCAGTTGCCCCTATTTTAAATCTTCTATTGGCTTTTTAAGCTAAACTGCTTTGTAATTTTTTAGTGGTTGCTCTAGGAATTACAGTATTCATGATTAACTTTTACATTTTATTTTGCACTAACATGCTATTTCACGTAAAATGAAAGAACTTTACAAAGTATAATTATATTTGACCTTTGTGCTGTTGGTGTGTTATTTTTTGCTTCAGCACAGTGCTGTGTTTGCTTTAGTCACTGGTCTCTTGAAGAATTTCAGAGAAAATAAATGAGATAGTCCTTGATATATACCTACATATTATTTCAGGTTTTCTTTCTTTCTCTTTCTTTCTTTCTGTCTGTCTGTCTGTCTTTCTGTCTTTCTTTCTGTCTTTCTGTCTTTCTTTCTTTGTCTTTCTTTTTCTTTCTGTGTACATCTAAGTTTCAACTGATGTCATTTCCCTTCAGCTTGAACAACTTCCATTAACATTGCATAATGCATAAATAAATTGATAAAGTCTTGAGTCTTAGTTGAATATGTTTATGTTTTTTAAGAGTATTTTTGCTGGATATAGATTCTGGGTTGATAGTCTTTTTAATTGCTTTAAAGATGTATATTTATTGTCTTTTGGTTTCCATTGTGTCTTCAATTTTCAATAATTTGATTTATATTTTTTCTTTTCCTTTTTTTTTCTGCTACTATGTTTAGAGTTAGCTGAGCTTATTAGATTTGTAATTTGATATTTTTCACCAAATGTGGGACATTTTAACCATTATTTAAAAATACGTTCCCTGTTCTGCTGTCTCTGCTCCTTTTGAGATTCTTGCTATTCTGCTTAAAATTGTACTGTAGGTCTCTAAGTCTGTTAACTTTTTAAAATCTTTTCCCCTCAGTTCTTTAGATTGAATAATTTCTACTGCTCTGTCTTCAAGGTCACTGACTCTTTTTTATGTTTTTTTTTTTAATTTGCTTTTAAGTATCCCTGCCCAAATCTTTTTTTTTTCTTTTCTTTCATTTTTCAGCTTTATTGAGCTGTAATTAACAAATAACATTTTGTAAATTTAAGGTGTACAGCATGATAGTTTGAAACGTATATATTATGAAATGATTACTACAGTAAGGTTAGTTAACACATCCATCACCTCACATAGCTAACATTTTCTGTGTGTTGTGAAAACATTTAAGATTTTTTCTTAGCAGCTTTCAATTATATAACATGTATGGGATTATTAACTATAGTCACCATGCTGTACGTGAGATTCTCAGAATTTATTCATTTTATAACTGAAAGTTTTTACTCTTCAAAAAAGTCTCCCCATTTCTCCCATACCCCAGCCTCTTGCAACCACCAATTTACTCTCTATGAGAGTTCTCCTTTTTCAGATTTCACGTATAAGTGAGACTATTTGGTATTTCTTTCTCTGATTCATTTCATTTCGCACAGTGTCTTCAGGTTGCATCCATGTTGTTGTAGATGGCAAGATTTCCTTCTTTTGCTTGACTGAATGAATGCATTTTATGATATACACATACATAAAATACACCTTTATCAAGTCATCAACTGATGGACATTTAGGTTTCCATGTCTTTGTTACTGTGAACATTGCTGCAGTGAACATGGGGGTGCTGATATTTTAAGCCCATTTTTAAATACTATACCCTTCAGTTCTGGTATTTCACTTGGTTCTTTTTTTTTAAATGATTTTTTTTCTTTAAAAAAAAATTTTTTTTAATGTTTATTTTTGAGAGAGACAGAGACAGAGCATGAGAGGAGGAGGGGCAGAGAGAGAGGGAGACACAGAATCCAAAGCAGGCTCCAGGTTCTGAGCCATCAGCACAGAGCCTGACATGGGGCTCAAACCCACGAGCTGTGAGATCATGACCTGAGCTGAAGTCGGACACTTAACTGACTGAGCCACCCAGGCGCCCCTAAACCATTTTCATTTATCCACTGAGATGTCCCATTTTGACCATATTCTTCATTAAGTTTTTCAACATATTTATAATAGCTGCTTTAGCATCCTCGCTTGTTAGTTCACTCTTCTGAATTATTTCATAGTGTTTTTCTTTTAACTGCTCCCCCCCCCCCCCCTTGACAGCACCTCATATTTTCCTGCTTATTTTCATGTCTAGAAGGTTGTAATTGTAGAGTGGACATTGTGGATGATATGTCATCTCTAAATTCTCTTTATCTTCCTTTGGGGAGTATGATTAAATTACTGGCTGATCATCTTGAACTTGTGGAGGCTTGGTCTTATACTTTAGTAAGATGGGTCTATAGAAAGCCTGAGGTGTTTTCTAATGCCTTGTAACTTGGTTGGATTCAAACTCCAAGCTCATGTCTCTGCAATGGGAAGCAGCTGACATTGCTGCTGAATTCTTTCAGCTTTCCAGTTTTCCGCTGGGCTCCTTGGAATCTTCTTTAAGCATATACAATTCAAGGGTTTTTTTTGTTTTTTTGTTTTTTTGTTTTTTGAAGAATTTGAAGAGTTTATATTAGTTTTTGAGGGTTCTCTTGCTATGGCTAACTCCTTTACTGAATTTCCTCTCTGAGTTTTCAGCCACTCTGTGGCCATGAACTTCAATAAAACTTCAGTTTTCTGCCTGAGGTATAGTGGACTTGTGTTATTGCAGTTGAGGAGTGCCCTTCGAAAAAAGCTGTATAAATTTGAACACTGTACTTCTTTTCTTTCAGTAGTCAAATTTCCCAATATCTACCTGCTCTTGGTTGCTTTGTTTTATCTTTGAGTCATTCTTAAAATTATTTTATCCAGAATTTAGGGGTACCTGAGTGGCTCAGTTGGTTAAGCGTCCAACTCTTGATTTTGGCTCAATTCATGATCTCACGGTTCCTGAATTTGAGCCCTTCATTGGGTTCCACCCTAATAACATAGAGCTTGCTTGAGATTTTCTCTCTCTCTCTCTCTGTCTCTCTCTCCCTCTCTCTCTGTCTCTATGTCTCTCTGTCTCTGTCTCTGTCTCTCTGTCTCTTCCCCTCTCTCTCTGCCTCCCCACTGCTTGTAGCTTCTCTCTCTCAAAATAAATAAACTTTAAAGAAATATTTTCTACAGAATTTATAACTGACATCTGTGGAAGGGTTAGTTTTAGGAGTAGACAAAAGCTACTCCACCATTATTAGAATTCTTCACAAACTAATTTTCATTCATTTCAAATTAGGCCTTTAGGCATAGTTGCTTTTAACACACATCTTATTTTAGGATTACACATTTTTAGAGTAAGAGAAGTTTGCTCTTGCTTCAATTACATACACTTGGTCTAAATCAGTAATTTAGTGAAGAGTTGGGAGCTAAAGAATGTTTACAAAAGCTGGTGAAAGGGATTATATTAAAGCTGTATTTCTACTGCTGTTCCTTCTTCCCCTTTTTAGCACAGACTTCATAGACAGCATTGGGGACACATAGGATCAGATAATAATGGAAAAAAAGTCATTTTTCAATTGTCTTTGACCTTCTCTTAATATTTCTGCTTTGTGGAAAAAGTACTAAAATGTAAATGTTGCAGCTGCTTCTGTCTTCAAAATTTGTGTTCATGATTGGGCTGTTGGATATCTATTTATGTTTAAATGTTTAGCTAGGTACCAGCTCAGGTCCAGAGGACCCTTTAGATTCATTCTACAAAAATTTGCCTTTAAACAGATTAAAAAAGAAAAAAGTGTGTGTAAGAGGGAACTGAATGGATTGGTTTAGAGATGGCACATACGTCTTCTAAGAGATTTATTGTTTTGTGCTTTCAACACACATCTAAGGTTAACATTAATGTAGTCATTAAAAATACTAGTACATTAAGGTGTTGTTGATTTTTAGTTTTCTTGAATTTGGACAGCATCTATTTTGTTATTTTAATGTGAATATAACTATGAGAAGGTAGATTTTATTTTATTTTATTTTGAGAGAGAGCACAAGCTGGGGAGGGGCAGAGGGAGAGGGAGAATCAGAAGCAGGTTGTGTGCACCATCAGCACAGAGCCCAGTGTGGGGCTTGATCCCATGAACTGCAAGATCATGACCGGAGCTGAAATCAAGAGTCTGCCACCTAACTGAGCCTCTCAGGTGTCCCAAAAAGGTAGATTTTAAATTTGAACTTGCTCCTTTAGAAAGTAAATGCATTTGAAACTTAATGTTTTTCAGTTAAATTCTAAAGTATTTTTGCTGATAGAAGGAAAGTGAGGTACACGATAACCCCCAATGTATGATAGTTGACTTTTTCTTTTTAGTTGGGTGTAATATGAGGTGGAGAAGAGAAGGGTGGACACATTCAGCCCTTTCTACAGTAGTCTAATCCTAAATAACATTTCCATCTTTATTAATTAGAGTTTGATTAGAGAAGTAAAATTATTGTAGTGATTGATTTTTTTTTTTTTTTTAAATGAATTGTGGGATCTAGGTATACACTCCTGAGTGTGGTGCTAGGCTTAAGTCAGTAGGGATGACATGTGGGAAGGGAAGATAGACATTAAGTTGGGGGAAGTAAGGTTAAACTGAAACATGCAAAGATCATTTGGAACTTATGGAAATAGCTAGAACCTGTAAGCCCAAATTTCAACCTTCATTGCTCTCTCATTGCTTCCAAACCTGCAACTTTGATGATGTGCATAATTAGTAGGTATGGCACACCACAACTTTCAGGAAGTATGGCACAGTCTCAACTTCCAGTTTCATCATTGCTGCATCCCTAGGTGGAAACTAAGATCCGTTGTGGAGCTGCACACAACCTGCCCTAGTATTACTTGGAAAAATGAAGAAGGAGATCTAACAGGAGCTAGGGGAGCTGTGGGCCCAGTTGCTGCCTCATGCCAATGACTGTGGGCCCAAAGATCCATGACAATGTGTGAGAACTGCAAAACTACCTGACTTCATGTTGAAGTTCTACATATGGCTGTTTCTTCACTTTTATTTTCTAAATTTCATGGGAATGTCTTTTGAGGCCAACCCTAACTCGCAAGCATGCAAGGAGTGAAATTTGGAGAAATGTAGTTCCGGCCTAGCTAAGATGACAATAAAAAGCCATCATAGTCCATTCTTTGATACCATGGCACCTATAGACCCCTCTTTTAATTATATTTAACTTACAAAGACAATTGGAAAATTATGCTTTTGATGAACATAATGCAACTATCCTTTGTCCAACTGATAACATACAAATATTCTTCCTAAGATAGGAAAGAAAATTCCTTTATCCATAGTGGGTTCATTTTTTTTTTCTGCTTAAGTCACATTTTCTACTTAATGTCCTGTAACTTAAATATTGATATGAAATTAACTACTATTAGATGGTTGTAGAAAGATAAAAAGTTTATCTATATATACATATATATGTGTGTGTGTGTATATATATATATATATATATATACATACTGATTTCTTATATCAAAACAAATAGTAGAATGTTCATTTCTGCAACTAGTCATGCGGTTGTAATTGCTATCTATAATTGCCTTCTCCTGTCATTCCACATTCCCTGTGTTCTTGGCAAGTACCTCAGCTGGTTGTGGTTGCTTGCCTGGTAGGGTGGCTCAAACCTTTATTCCTTAAGGGTCTGTGTCATTAGCAGTCTTGCCTGGATTGTTTCTACTGACTTTAATCACATTACATGGAAATACTAAGTGGTGTCCCAGAGGAACTCCTGCATTTCAGACATACTTTTTCTTAGCCCCTCTTGTGTAGTAGGAACGTAGCTTTCTCTTCATAGTAAGATCAGTCACCACAGTCAGTTCCGTAACCTCTTCCTTTGTTGATTCATTGGCATGGAAAGCCCAAAGTGGCTGAGTGGTGGTCTCAACTTCCAGTTTAATCATTGCTGCATCCCTAGGTGGAAACTAAGATCCACCGAGGGCACTGTATGGGCATAGGTGTATATATAGGTGGGTAGATGATGTGGTGTGTTGTATGTCAGTGAATTGGGAAGCAAAGTGCATCAGGTAAGAGTGAGAATGAGTTAATAAAAAATAAGTACATTTTGTAAAACACAGAGAATTTATCAGGATATCCTGTACACAAATATTTATTTACATTGAAAGAAGTATAAATATATCAAGGAAAGTATATGTAGTTTTTCTTTTTTGTTGTCTAATACTTAATGGACAGGTGGTATTAGTAATTTGGTTCTAATTCCAGTGTACTTTTTGGATATTTTACTTGAAGGAGAAAACAAAAATTAAAATTAGTAGTTCGAGCTTTTATAAATTTTCAGTAATATGAAATAGTGAGCATATGTGGTTTCTGTCCTTTGCACAAAGGAAAATGGTATAGTAGCATTGCATGTCTACTTTGAAACTGAGGAAGTTATATAATGTAAGTAGGAGGGTGAGCTTGGATCCAGACTGCCTGACTTTAAATCCTAGCTCTTCTGCTTACCATGAATTTTGATTAGTTATTGCTCTAACAACCCAAACCCCTGCCAAAACAAAAACAAAAACTGGTGGTTAAAACGAATGTATATTATTACTCATGCATCCATGGGTTAGATGGATGGTTCTGATCATCAGGGCTAGATTTGGCTTATTTCATCTGGAATTGCTCCTATATCTGCAATCACTTGGCAGGTTGGTGGTGGGGGTGCTGCTCTAGGGTGGCTTTTTACATTTGTGGCGGTTTACTGGCTCTCTTATGGGGGGGGGTGGGTGACTGAGGCACATGTCTCTCATCATTCATCAGTGAAGTCTGGGCTTGTTCATACATGGTGGTGGCAGGATTCTAAGAGAGGTAGTAGAAACATGCAAGATCTCTTGAGGATTACACATGGAACTGGCACGTCACTTCTGACTTTATTTGGCCAAGTTCATTGGCCAAGGCAAATCAGGAGGTCAGTCAAAATTCAAGATGTGGGGAAATCAACTCTTATCTTCTTATAGGAGGAGCCAGGGTCATATTGCAGGGGGTATGGATACTAGGAGGGGTGGAGAATTTGGGCCATTTTATAATCAATTCCGCTATACAGCGTGATCTTGCACAGTCCTTCATCTCTCTAAACCTGTTTCCTAACCTGTAAAAATGGTTAGGAGAGTCACTATATTTTCTGAGATGATTTTGAAGATTAGAGAACTTCTGTAAAGTGCTTATGGTAGTATCTTGGTATACCAAGTTTTTTTGTTTGCTTGCTTGTTTGTTTTCCTTTAAAATCTTAAAATACTTGCCTTTGAGAGCCAGTACAGTGTTTAAAAATGTGGGCTCTGGAACTGACTGTGTTGGAGTCCTTGCCCCACCCCTTCCTGGCTTTTAGCCTTGGGCAAATTACTTAACTTTTTTGTGCCTCACTTTCTAGGAAAGATTACTTATTTTGCAGGGTTGGTGAGGATCAAATGAATTAATACACAATAAGTGTTTAGAACTGTGAGCACTATATAGGTACTCAGTGTGTTGTTATTCCTCCTCCTATTATTACAGTGTGCTGCCTTTAATCCAAACCTTTTAAAACCTTATTGAAAAGTTTAGATCAGGCTGAAATTAGCATCCTTTCTTGTTTAAACCCATCTAATTTTTTAATGAAGCAGTTTTAACCTTTATGGTTGGTTTGCTAATATAATTATGAATTTTAGTGATGTGAATTCATTACGTAGAAACATTTCAGTTTGGAGTAAAACTGTCCTGTAGTATTTTGTCTTTTATTTACTTGCTTTTTAATCTTCTTTCTAAGCTTTTCCTGCATGTCACTTATTTCCGTGGCTTCCATTCTGTGTTGGTTACCCCCACATTAACGTTTCAGGTTTAACTTTCAGTTCTGATTTTCATTCATTAACGATTTTTTTTTTCTTCTCTCCAGTTAGTCATTAAATTTACTTTTTTTCCTTTCTCCCACCCTTCTCCTCCTTTATGCTTGTTACTTTTCATTTGGTCCAGGTCTCTTTTCCTTTATGCTTGTGGCTTTTAGTTTAGTCAAAGTCCTCAATTATTTCCTTAAATTAGTAGCCTCCTAACCAGTTTCTCAACTCCAATATTCTACTCCATCCTCTAGGAACTGTCAAGATAATTTATGTAAAAGATGTTTGATTATTTCATTTGCTTGGTTAAAATTTCTTTTTTAAACTTCCCGTGCTTGCAAGAAAAAAATAAATTTGAGCATCCAAGGTTCTTGATGAATCTGCCTCTGCTTCCCTTTTCAGCAGAATTTTTAGTTCACAGTAGAATTACTTAGTCCTGGCTATATGAGATTATTGAGGACTGTCAAAATCTCTTGCACTTTGTGCTTTTAATTTCATCCGTAATCCTCTGCCTAGGTTTGTTCTGTTGGCAGACTTTCAGATTGTGCATTTTTATTTATTTTATTTTATTATTATTTAAAAAAAAATTTTTTTTTTTTAACGTTTATTTATTTTTGGGACAGAGAGAGACAGAGCATGAACGGGGGAGGGTCAGAGAGAGGGAGACACAGAATCTGAAACAGGCTCCAGGCTCTGAGCTGTCAGCACAGAGCCCGACGCGGGGCTTGAACTCACGGACCTGGAGATCATGACCTGAGCCGAAGTTGGCCACTCAACTGACTGAGCCACCCAGGTGCCCCCAGATTGTGCATTTTTTTTTTTAAATTTTTTTTTTCAACGTTTATTTATTTTTGGGACAGAGACAGACACAGCATGAACGGGGGAGGGGCAGAGAGAGAGGGAGACACAGAATCGGAAACAGGCTCCAGGCTCTGAACAGTCAGCACAGAGCCCGACGCGGGGCTCGAACTCACGGACCGCGAGATCGTGACCTGGCTGAAGTCGGACGCTTAACCGACTGCGCCACCCAGGCGCCCCCAGATTGTGCATTTTTTAAAAAGATTTAGCTCAAGTGTGATTTCTCAAGGAGGGTTTCCTTATCCCTACTACCCATTCTCAGACATCTGATTCTTTGCCTGGTCTGGTGTATGCTTTTATTATAGCATTTATCACATTGGTGTTTTTAAACATCTTTGTTTAGGTATGATTCATATGACATACAATTCATTGAAGCGTGCAGCTCAGTGGTTTAGTATATTTATAGTTTTGCATCTATTACCACAGTCAATTTTAGAACATTTTCATTATTTTAGAAGGAAACCCACACCTCTTCACAAGTACCTCCTAACATCCCTTTCCTTCTATAATCACTAATCTATTTTGTCTCTATAGATCTGCTTATTCTGTGTATTTCATATTAATGGAATCATTTAATGTTTGGTCCTTAGTAATTGGCAGCTTTTATTTAGCATAATGTTTTCAGTTAGTCTGTGTTGTAGTGTATAGCAGTATTTTTTTTTTTAATTGCCAGATGTTTCATTGTGTGCTATATTTTGTTCACTAGTTGCTGGGCATTTGGGTGGTTTCCACTTTTTAGCTATTATGAGTAGTGCTGTTGTAAGCATTTGGGTACACGTTTATGTGCAAACATGTTATTGTTTCTCTTGGGTATGTACCTAGGAATGGAATTGCTGGATGCTGTGGTAACTGTTTCACTATTTGGGGAAATGCTAGACTGTTTTCCAATGTTGTTGCGCCGTTTTACATTCCCACTATTAGTGTGTGAAGGTTTCAAATTTTCTACATCCTTACCTACACCTGTTATTGCCATTCTTTTGATTGTAGATATGCTGCGGGTGTCATCTGGTATCTCATTATGGTTTTGATTATTTTGTGATGGCTAATGATGATTAGCATTTTTTCATGTGTGTATTCACTATTTATATATTTCATTTGAAAAACTATTAATATCCTTTTGTCCATTTTAAAATTGGGTTCTTTTTATTAGTGTAGCAGTTTTCTAGATACAAGTCTCTTATCAAATATAGGTGTTTTTGTTTTGCATTTTCTGTCATTCTTTTTGGTTGTTTTCACTTTCTTGATGTTCTCCTTTTAAACATGTTTTTTTTTCTTTTTCTTTTTTTTCCTTTTTGCTGTGAATTCCTAATTCTTACTGTATTTGAAGTTAAGCCCAGTCTCTCTCTCTCTCTCTCTCTCTCTCTCTCTTCTGTGTTGTCGTAGTCTTGGTACTTGAAGGGCTCCAGCATAAGTTACTATGGCATAAAAAATTATTTTGGGAAGGTATTTGAGTTCCCGAAATCTTTTATCTGCCAAAGAACAGAGCCTCTTCAAAGAACTCAGTTGTCATAAATTCTCTCTGCCCAGGAGCAGCCTTGGAAGACTCACTCTTCTCACTGGTGATGAGAAGTCTCCATACCACGCCTAAACAGACATTGTCACAAAACTACCATATCTCCTATCCTGTTCTCCTAAGGGCCCATTTATTTTTCCAGAAAATGATTTGTTTTCCTGTAAGTGCCCTTCCCCCTTTCCCCTATTAAAGCTGGTATGTAAGCCATAGGTTCTAAACACCTTCTTGAGTCACACTTTTTTTGTGAACTACTATATATACACACGAATAAAAATCTGTCTTCTCTCTAGCTAATCTGATGTAGGAGAGGAAAAAAAATATATTTTCTTTACCCATCCTAGGTTTATTAGCTGGGACCATACAATTTAACTGACAAAAGACAGAATAATAAGAGAAAAACAGAAGTTTATTCATTTTTGCATTGTGCATACACATGGGAATACTCATTGATGAGTAACTCAAAAGGGTGGTTAGAACTTGGGCTTATGCAACATCTTAACAACAGAACAATACTTTTTTTTTTTTTTTTTTTAAGAGAAGGACAAGACAAAAAGGACTTTGAGCTTCTAAGGGTGGCAAATTGTGGGAAATTATATGGGGGAACTAATGGAACATAAGTGTTAGTAAAGTTAAATTTGAGATATAATCATGTACACCCAAAACTGATTATATAACATGATTTAATATTTGTATTGCAAAATGATCATAATAAACCTAGTTAACATCCATTACATGTAGTTACACTTATTTTTCTTGTGGTAAAATCTTCTAAGATTTACTTACTCTCTTAGCAACTATTTAAATATACATCTCATTATTATTAACTGTAATCACTGTGTTGTATATTACATCCCAAGACTTAGTCATCTTATAACTGGAAGTTTGTACTTTTTTTTTTTTAATTTTTTTTTAACGTTTATTATTTTTGAGACAGAGACAGAGCATGAAGGGGGGAGGGGCAGAGAGAGAAGGAAACACAGAATCGGAAGCAGGCTCCAGGCTCTGAGCCATCAGCCCAGAGCCCGACGCAGGGCTCAAACTCACAGACCGCGAAATCGTGACCTGGCTGAAGTCGGACGCCCAACCGACTGCGCCACCCAGGCGCCCCTGGAAGTTTGTACTTTTGACCACCTTTACCCATTTCATCCATTCCTCAACCTTTGGCCACTGGCAAACTCAGTGTGTTTTCTGTATCTATGAATTCAGCTTTTGTTTTTGTTTTTATTTTAAAATTTTTTAATGTTTATTTTTGAGAGAGGGACAGAGTGCAAGTGGGGGAGAGGCAAAGAGAGAGGGAGACACAATCTGAAGCAGGCTCCAGGCTCAGAGCTGTCAGCACAGAGCTGGATGCGGGCCTCGAACTCACAAACTAAAAGGTCATGTCCTGAGCCTAAATCGGATGCTAAACTGACTGAGCCACCCAGGTGCCTCTGTTTCTGTTTTTGTTTCTAAAGTTAACTTATTTTGAGAGAGATGTTAGAGCTGGAGAGGGCAGAGGGAGAGGGTCTTGGATATCTAGTTAGATTCTATAGGTGTTCCTTACAATATGCTTTTTGATTTTAAATTAAATTTTTACTTGCTTTGGTTGGTATATGTATATCATACTTTTTGCGTACTAATCTGCCCATCTTGCGAGACTTTAGTTTCCCAATATTTAAAAAAAATTTTTTTTTAAGAGTGTGCAAGCAGAGGAGAGATCAGAGGGCAGAGGGAGAGAGCAAGAATCTCAAGCAAGCTCAGTGCAAAGCCTCACATGGGGCTCGATCTCACAACCCTCAGGTCTCACAGCCTGAGCCGAAATCAAGAGTTGGATGCTCAACAGACTGAACCACCCAGGCACCCCAATATATTGCTGTTTTTGAGTTACAGTACAGCCAACTGCATTATCTGGAAATAATGAGATAGTGTTTTTTTCCTAATCCTTATACCACTGGTTTCTTTTTCTCAGTGCACTGGCTAGAATCTTCTGGTAAATATTAAAAAGTGGTAGTGATAGTGGGATTCTGTTTGTTTTGGCTTTAGAGGGAATGCTTGATAAGTTTCACCAGTAAGAATGATGTTTGTTGTTAGTTTTGGGTAGATAACCTTTCTCAGATAAGCATATTTTCTTTGTGCCATTTTTAGCAAATGGGTACTGTTTTCTGCCTCTATTGAGATAGTTTTCTTACTTCAATTTGTTGATATGGTGAATTGAATTATATTGATTTTTTTCTGGTTATTAACCAACCTTGGCGTTATTAAGGTTACTCAGACTTGGTCATGATATAGCTACACTGTCCAATGTATAGCTACACTGTGCAGTGTATGAAGCAGTAGCTACACGTAGCACTTGAAATTCATGAAAGTTAAATAAAATCCAGTTTCCCAGGTATACCAACCTCATCATTTCAAGTGTTAATTGTAGCTGGTGGCTATCATATTGGAGAGTGCAAAGTACACATTTCAATTATTGTGGAAGGTTCTGTTGGGCATTGTTGTGATATAGTTGTCATTGAAATATATTGCTGGAGTTATTTGGCTAATCCATGTATATATGTTTGTTTATGCATCTGTAATCATGCCAAAATTTTATTAGTTAAAAAAAAAACAAAATTGTATTAGTTTCATAGAAAGAGATGGAAGGTAGTCTCTTTATTTCTGTTCTCTGGAAGAGTTTGTGTAATATGTAACCCTTTCTGGTCTTCGAAAATTTGAAACATCTCATTAAGCCTTCTTTGTGGGAAGATTTTAATTATTTTCTCTAATGATAACTGATCTTTTCAGATTTTTGGGTTTCTTCTAGAATAAGTGTTTGTTACTCATATTTGTTTAGGAAATCATCTGAGTTATCAGATTTATTGCCGTGAAGCAGGAGTCCTCAAACTGTTGCCTGCAGGCTGCTGCCTCCTTTTGGTAAATAAAGTTCTGCTGTAATACAGCCATGCCCATTCATAAGTTGTTGGTAGTTGCTTTAGTGCTATAAATGCAGAGTTGAGTAATTATGATGGAAGGTATGAGCAAAAACATTAAACTGTCTAGTCCTTTAAGAAAACGTTAGCCAATCCTTGGCTTAAAGTATTCTTTATTGTCCTATCTATTAGTGCATCCTTAAATCTCTGTAGATACATTTCTTTTTTTATTCCTAATGTTAATAGTTATTACTCTTTTCTTGATAAGTCTTGTCAGAGATTTACCATATTTTGATTGTTTAAATGTATACTCTCTAATTAATGAATTAGTTTCGGTTCTTTATTATCTTCTTTCTTAATTCTTTGGGAACTTTCGTATTGTCTTTTGGTTTCCTAAATTTCATGCTTAGTTTACTTATTTTGAGGCGTTTTTCAGTATAACATATAAGGCTCTTTCTTTTTTGTGTTACTATCCCTAATTCTATCAAGTTTTATGTTCATTATCTTGTATCACTCAGTTATATTACTTGTGAGCTTTTTGTAACATATGGAAATACTTATCTTTCTGTTTTCTACTAATTTAATTACATTTTAGTTATATAGGTGTGGTGGGTGAGATTTGGATTCTTTTGAATTTTTTGGGACATGCATTATATATCAGATTGTTCTGACATTGTAAATGTTTGTGTCCTTGATAAGATTATGTAAGGATGCAGGGTTGAATGACTCACAAATTAAGCTTGCTGTCTTATTTCCGTCTTCTATATCTTTACTAATTTTTCTAGTGTATAACCTATCAATGTGGAAAAAAGTATGTTAAATCTCTTGTGTCGTGGTGATTTTATTCCTGTGGTTTTATCAATTTTTGCTGTATTTTCATCTTATTTAATAGCTTACATAAACTTAAAATTATTTTTGTGGTGATTTGAATCCTTTAATCATTTTGTGATGACTTTTTTATGTCATAATTCTTTGTGTGTTAAAATTTGTTTGGTCTGATAAGAATGTAGGCACCTACTTTATTATTTTTCTTACAGTTCTTGTTTTTTACTTGGCCTTTTTTTCTCTTTGCCTTTTTTCTTTTTAAAAGATTATTTTCATTTTACTCCAGTCCCTTTTTTCTTTTTTTTAAAGCTTTTTAATTGAGTAAATTTAACATCTGACATTTTGCAAGTTTAAGGTGTACCTTGTGTTATTTTGATATGCTTATATATTGTAATATGATTGCCAATGTAGCCAAATTTATCATAGTGCATATAGTAGAAGATTATTGTTTGTATTCATTATGCTGTGCATTAATTAGGTCTCTATGTGTTATTTACTACTCATTGAAAATTTGTATCTTTAAACACTATTACTCTTACCTCCTCCATCCCCTAAAAATAAAAATTTTACTCTATGTTTTACAAGTTTAACTTTTTGGATTCCACATACATGTGGTATCATATGTACTTGTTTTTCTTTGTTCACCTTATCTCACTTAACATAATGTGCTCTGGGGCCATCCATGTTGTTGCACATGACAGGATATCCTCCTTTCTCATGGCTGAATATAGTTCCTTGTGCATATGTACCTTTTTTTTTTTTTTTTTATCCATTCTTCCATTGATGGGCATTTGAATTGTTTCCATATCTGGGCTATTGTGAATAATGCCGTGATAAACACAGGAGTGCATATATCTTCTCAAAATCGTGTTTTCATTTCCTTTGGGTATATACCCAGAAGTAGAATTGCTAGATCATAATGTTAGCTCTATTTTAAATTTTTGAGGAACCTTCATATTTTCCATGGTGGTTGGACCAGTTTACATTCTCACTGGTGCTATATAAGGATTCTCTTTTGACCACATCCTCACTAACACCTGTTTTCTCTTGATAATAGCAATTCTAACAGGTGTGAGGTGATATCACATTGTGATTTTTGATTTGCGTTTCCCTGATGATTAGCATTGTCGAGCATTCTTTCATGTGTTTTTCACTGGCCATTTTGATGTCCTCTTTGGAACAATGTTTAGTTTTTCTGCCTTTTTAAAAATTAGATTATTATTACTATTATTTTTTAAAGTTTATAAATGTTTATTTTGAGAGAGAGGGAGTGTGGGAGGGGCAAACACAGGGAGAGAGAGAATCTCAAGCAGGCACTGTGCAGTCAGTGTGGAGCCTGACATAGGTTCGAACTTACGAACTGTGAGATCATGACCTGAGCCGACACCAGGAGTTGGGTGCTTAACCAATTGAGCAGATTTGTTTTTTTATTATTGACTGAGCTTTTCATATACTTTTTATGTTGATCCCTCATCTGATACATGGTTTGCCAGAATTTTCTCCCATTGTGTAGGTTTTTTGTTGTTGTTAATTGCTCTTTTTCTGTGTAGATGCTTTTGAATTTGATATAGTCCCACTTGTTGAGTTTTGCTTTTATTTTGGCTTATGATGTCATGCCCAGAATTTATTGACAAGACCAATACCTGCAAGGTTTTTCTCTGCATTTTCTTGTAGGAGGTTTATGGTGTCAGGTCTTATGTTTAAGTGTTTGATTCATTTTGGGTTAATTATTGTGAGTGGTGTGAAATAAGGGTCCAATTTCATTGTTCTGCATGTGTTGCTGTAGTTTTCCCAGCACCATTTGTTGAAGAGACTATCCTTTTCTCCATCGGATATTCTTGGCTCTCTTGTTGATTGTTGATCATATATGCCTGGATTTAATTCTGGGCTCTCATTCTGTTTGATTGGTTGAGGTATCTGTTTTTGTTTTTGTGTTGTACTGTAGTTTGAAACCTGGAAGCATTGTGTGTGTGTGTGTGTGTGTGTGTGTGTTTGTTTTCAGGATTGCTTGGGCTATTTGGTGTCTTTAGTGGTTTCATACAAATTTTAAGTTATTTCTTCTATTTCTGTGAAGATTGCGTTAGGTATTTTGATTGTGGGGGTAGGTTGTGTTGACTCTGTAGATACCTTTGGGTAGTATGGCTATTTTAACAGTATTAATTCTTCTGATCCATGAATATGGGATGTCTTACTCATTGTGTCTTCTTTGATTTCTTTCAGTGGAGTCGTGTAATTTTTGTTGTACAAGTCTTTGGCTTCCTTGGTTAACATTTCTAAGCATTTTATTGTTTTTGATACTATTTTAATTAAATGATAGTTTTGTTTCTTTCATAGATACTTCATCATTAGTATATAAGGGAGTGCAGCTGATTTCAGTGTGTTGATTTTTTTTTTTATGGTGTCATTTTCCTGAAATCATTGCTTAATTTTCAGAGTTTTTTTGATGGATTCTTTGGCATTTTTCCATGTATAATTGATCCTTGAACATTATAAGGTTTAGGGATGCTCACCCACTGTGCAATCAGAAATCTGTGTATAACTTATGACTCCCCCAAAACTTTACTACTAATAGCCTACTGTTGACTGGAAACCTTACCAGTAACATAAACAGTCAATTAACATATATTGTATATGTTTACATGTATAATATTGGTATATTCTTAGAGTAAGCTAGAGAAGAAATGTTATTAAAATCATAAGGAAGAGAAAATATATTTATGATACTGTACGTACTGAGAAAAATCCACATATAAATGGACCTGGGCAGTTCAAACCTGAAGTTGTTCAAGGGTCAGCTGTATAAGATCATACCGTCAGCAAATGGTGACGGTTTTACTTCTCTCAGATTTGATTGCCTTTTATTTCTTTGTCTTGGTTAGTTGCTCTAGCTGGGACTTCCAGTGTTATATTGAGTAGGAATGGTGAGAGCAGTCATTCTTGTTTTTGATCTTATAGGAAAACACTTTGAATTTTTCTCCATTGAATATAATGTTAGCTGTGGTTTTGTCTTATGGCCTTTATTATGTTGAGGTATGTTCCTTCTATGCCTTATCTGTTAAGGGTTTTTATCATGGAAGGATGTTGTATTTTGTCAAATGCTTTTTCTGTGTCTATTCACGTGATCATGTGATTTTTGTGTTTTATTGACATGTGATATATGTATTGATATGTGTATGTTGAACCATCTTTGCATCTCAGGGATGAATTACACTTTGTCGTGCTTGATTATCTGATGTGTTCTTGAATTCAGTTTGCTAATATTTTGTTGAGAGTTTTTTAATCTATATTCATTAGGATATTGGTCTATAGTTTTCTTGTAGTACTTGTATGGTTTTGGTAGGAGTATAATACTGGCTTCATAGAATGAATTTGGAAGTATTCCCTCTGCCTTGATATTTTGGAAGAGCTTGGTGTTAATTCTTTAAATGTTTGGTAGAATTCTCCAGTGAAGTCTTCTGGTCCAGGAGTTAACTGTGTAGGGAGTTTTTGTGATTACTTATTAAATTTCTTTATTTGATCTGTTCAGATTTTCTATTTTTTCTGATTCAGTCTTGGTAGGTTGTTTATTTCTAGAAATGTATCCATTTCTTCCAGGTTTTGTAATTTGTTGGTGTATAGTTACTTTGCTACTGGTCATTTACAGTTTTATTTTTGTAGTATCAGTTGCAGTGTCTCCTCTTTCATTCCTGATTTTATTTATTTGTGTTTTCTCTTTTTTCTTAGTTTAGCTATAGGTTTGTCAATTTTGTTTATCTTTTTGAAGAATGAGTTACTAGTTTTTGTTTATCTTTTCTATTTTTTTTGGTCTCTATTTCACTTATTTCCACTCTAATCTTTATTATTTCCTTCTTTTCACGACTTTGGGCTTAATTAGTTTGTAAAGTTAGGTTGTTTATTTGAGATCTGATTTCTTAATATATGCATTTATTGCTATACATTTTCCTCTTGAGAGCTGCTTTTGCTGCATCCTACAATATTGATATGATGTTTTTCCATTTGCATTTGTTTCCAGATACTTTATTTCCATTTTGATGTTGTCGTGGACCCAGAGTTTGTTTAGAAGTGTGGTGTTTGTTTAGAAGTGTTTTGTTTAGAAGTGGGTGGCGCAGTCGGTTAAGCGTCCGACTTCAGCCAGGTCACGATCTCACGGTCTGTGAGTTCGAGCCCCGCGTCAGGCTCTGGGCTGATGGCTCGGAGCCTGGAGCCTGTTTCCAATTCTGTGTCTCCCTCTCTCTCTGCCCCTCCCCCGTTCATGCTCTGTCTCTCTCTGTCCCAAAAATAAATAAAAACGTTGAAAAAAAAATTAAAAAAAAAAGAAGTGTGGTGTTTAGTTTCCACATATTTATAGATCTTACTGATTTTTTCTTGTTGATTTCTAGTTTTGTACTTTTGTGTTGAGAAAAGACAGTTGGTATAATTTTAGTCTTAAATTTGCTCAGATTCGTTTTGTGGCCTGTCATATGTTCTGTCCTAGAGAATGTCCCCCGTGCAATTGAGAAAAATATGTATTTTGCTGCTGTTGAATATATATGTTAAGTCCATTTGTTCTTAAAGTGTGGTTCAGTTTCAGTGTTTACTTGTTTATTTTCTGTCTGCGATATCTTTCTGTTGCTGATAGTGGGGTATTTAAGTCCCCTACTATTACTGTATTGTTGTGTATTTCTCTCTTAAGATCTGTTAGTATTTGCCTGATATATTTTGGTGGTTGGGTGTTGAGGATGTATATTTTTATGATTATTGTATATTATTGATCTTTTTAGCATAATCTAATGCCTTTTTTTTGGTCGCTTGTTAACCTTTTGTGGCTTGAAGTCTTTTGTCTGATGTATATATATATGGCTGTGTCTACCTTTTGGTTTCTGTTTGGAATACCATTTTCCATCCTTTTGCTTTGAGCCTATGTGTGTTGTTAGAGCTGAGATGAATCTCCTGTAGACAGGATATAGTTGAGTCTTGTTTTTTTAATCTATCCAGCCACTCCGTACCTTTTGGTTGGTAAGTTCAATCCATTTATATTTAGGGTGATTATTGATATGTAACGATTTACAGCTGTCACTTTATCTTTTGTCTTTTGGTTATTTTGTCTCTTTATTGTTTCTTTTTTCTACTGTTTATCTACCTTTGTATATTGGTAGTTTTCCATGGTAATTTGCTCAGTCCCCCCCCCTTTTTTTTTTCTTTCTTTCTTTTTAAATGATTTGTGTCTCTGCTGTAGATTTTACTTATTGGTTTCCATGAGGTTTACATAAAATATTTCATAGATAAAATAGTCTTTCTGTTGGTAGTTTATCTTCATTTACCTATAAAGCTGTTCCATTCTTCTGTTCTTCCTTGATATTTTTGATGTCATAAATTATCTTTTTTAAAATTTTTTGTTTATTTATTTTTGAGAGAGCGAGAGACAGAGTGCAAGCAGGGGAGGTGCAGAGAGAGAAGGAGACTCAGAATCCAAAGCAGGCTTCAGGTTCTGAGCTGTCAGCATGGGGCTTGAACCCATGAACTGTGAGATCATGACCTGAGCTGAAGTTGGAGGCTTAACTGACTGAGCCACCCAGGCGCCCCCCTGATATGCTTGATTTTCAATGAAACCTAATGCATTCCTTATTTATCGAGTTCTTTATCTTTAGAACTGTGTAGTTCTTTTTTAGAATTTCTCTTCGCTAAGATACTCCTTGTGTTCATAAATTTTATTCCTGAGATCATTGTATTGCCTTCCTGAGTTTTCTTTTAGCTCAACTTCTTCACGAAGCTATTTTGAGTTCTTTATTAGTTAGATGGCAGTGTTTTGTGTTTTTGTATTTAGTTGCTGGAAAGTTTTCATTTTCTTTTGTGATATCATATTATCATGATTTTTTTATAGTGTTTGATTAAAAAGTGCTTCTGCCTGTATTGGAAGTAGTGAACATCTTTCTTATTTACTTAAAGCTTTATTTCCTTTCATTCTCAAAAGCTCAATAGGTTGGTAATTAGGAGCCTTCTTGTTTTTCAGTAGGTAGTGCTGTAGCACAAGTTTTTGGTGTCTCTGACCAGGGCTTACTTGCCACTATGTTTGTGAGTATTGGTATAAAAACAAAAACAAAAAAAACTGCCAGAGAGAAAAAGCATGGTGGCAGATTTGGGGGGAGGTGTGTGCTTAGCACTTGGGGCTTTGGGTTTGCCCACAGTCCAGTAGGGGAGAGTCCTTTAATGTTGGGGGGGGGGGCTCTTAGAGGTACACCGTGAGTCTTGATCGGCTTACCAGAATCCTGGGGTAGACAGTAGAAAACGATTTTCTGAAGTTCTTTGCCTGCTTCCTTTTACCCTTCCCTCCCTGCAGTCACTGTGGATTCTTCTCAGAGAAAGTAGTGGGTCTTTCCAGCTGCAGCATGCATGGCAGCATGCACTGGACGTCCAGTGATCACTTTCACCTTCCACCTTCTCTGCCAAAACGGACACTAGATCTGCTGCTTTTTCTGCTACTGTTCCTATCTGTAGCTTCCTATCCACCCATTGGTGCACAGACGGGTGGACCATCATTTGTGGTCCTGTTGTGCTGTGCAGAGGTGCTTTTTATTGGGCTATGGATGTATGATTAGTTACAAATCGAAGGAGGGAGAAAAAAGCAACTACTTACTTACAATGCAATGATGTTGATGTCTAACTGCCCTTTTTTTTTTTTTTTTTAGGTGTGGTAGTTTTAGTGTGTTTCTTTTAAAAAATAGTTAATACCTTTGAAATTCTGTATTGCATAAAGTAGTTTTAGTATTAATACCTTGGTCCCTTTCAAAATTGACACAAAGTCCCTTTTACTATCAATAGCACCCTCCTCCCAGCTTCCATGATGATATTGCCCAGCATTTTAGTTCTCTTTTTTATCCCCTAAATGAGACTTGTTAGTTGTGTACAGTGCTTGTTTGTATTCTGCTACCTTGTTTAAAAGTTCTTTTTTAAAAACTTTCTTCTATTAGAATTTCAAAGTTTGTTATCTCCTGTCTCTTAATTCTCCTTTAAATTTCTCACCTCCTAGCTTTGCATTTTATGTGGTTTCTTCAAATTACTAATTTTTATGACTTTCTTTCTGCCCATTTTTAATGTTTAACCTGTTCATTGAGATTTTGAAATCATCCATTAGTTTTTTTTGTTGTTCATTTCTAGTTTTTTTTGGTGATTTTCAAAAGTTTCTTTTTGTTCGCATATTCTGTGGTTTAATTTTTAAAAATCCCTTTTATGTGTGTGTCGTTTCATATTTTATAATTTGGCAATATTGAAGATCTGAATTCAGTGGTGTATAACATGTTCACTCTTGGTATTTGTGTCCTTAGGTGTGTGGTGATCCTTGAGCAGGACTCATATTTTGTTGAGCTTTATTTAATATGTGGAAAATTTGGGAGCTTACATTGAGAAGTTTTTTTTTGTTTTTTGTTTTTTTTTTTTTTCACTCCATAGAGGAATTTCTTTTGCATCTGCTAGGAAATAGGACTTGTTATGTCTTGGGAGCTGTCTAGGGTCTTATATGCTTAAAGCATGACTCTCAGGTTCAGTTTGCCTCCTAGTAGCTAGCACTGTGCTGATATGAATGTTTGTTTTCTTACATCTTTATGTGCATACTACTTATTACTCAAGTTTCATTTCATCCTATTTTTGTGGAGATGGATAGGTGGGGAGTGTGGCAGTGAAGGTGGAGTGTGGAGATATCCTTATAGATTTTCTTTTTTATGAGCTCAGCAACATAATTTCCTGCTGGATTTGTTGGGCTCTTTATAATAAGTCTGTATATTGTAGGATGTTCCATTTTTATTTATTTATTTATTTATTTTTTAATGTTTTTATTTTTGAGACAGAGAGAGACAGAGCATGAACGGGGGAGGGACAGAGAGAGAGGGAGACACAGAATTGGAAGCAGGCTCCAGGCCCTGAGCCATCAGCCCAGAGCCCGATGCGGGGCTCGAACTCACGGACCGCGAGAACGTGACCTGAGCTGAAGTCGGCCGCTTAACCGACTGAGCCACCCAGGCGCCCTGGATGTTCCATTTTTTAAGTTGTATTTGTTAGGCTCATCACTACCTCTGTTAGATACCTTTCTCTTCACCCTTTCCCAAAAGTCACCCTTTCCCTTTCTCATGCTTTCAGGTCCCCAGAATTTTCTTGTTTTACTGTTGCTACTTTTCAGGTAGTCTACTCTAGTCGTATACATAAATCTCTCCACGTTTCATTCAGTGTACTAATTTAGAAATTCTTTAAAATTTCTTCTGTGTCTTACTGTAGTTTTTAAATTTTACTTGACCTTTTTGCCGTGATACTCAGTTGGTGTACTTCTTTTGGACCCTCTGACTCTCCTGATGTGCTTGTTGATATGTCTTTGTTGATATGCAGTTAAGCGAGATTCTAAATTAATTATTATTGACAGTGGGTGTGGGCTGCTTTAGTAGTTGTACCAATTAGATTATTTTCTCTAGATGAGTTCTCCTAAGGGATGTGTGGCTCTAATCCTCTATGTGGGTTATCCCTGGTGTGGTAAATGAACTGAGACAGCATTTAAAAAAGTGAATTATTGTTTAGGGTATGTGGGCAGGGAACATATTGGCAAGGCTTGTGTCTCCCTTGAACAAGACAAATGGCTGAAAGAGCATTTGGGTCACAAAATCCCAAATGATTTATCTTGCAGTCTGTGTTGAGTCAAGAAAGCTCATATGAAAGCTCTTTGCCCATCTTAGCTTTGCTTTGATATCTGGTGGAGTTCCAAAATCCTATTTGCTGTGTTCTCTTGAGCTGAGATTATTAACAGGAATTAGGAAGTAATTTGCTGTAGAGGTAGGAGTAGTTACTGGAAGATTGTGTTTTATTAATTATGGTGGGCCAGAGCTAGGGTACATTCATCTTGTTGTCTTCAGTCCATTCCACTCCATTTCTTCTGAGTTGGGGTGGTTTATGGAGTTTTGGTTTTGCTTCTGTTGACTATCAGCATGGTCAGTGACCTTCTGATTTCTAACATTGCTTTTTCTTTGTTTTTATAGTTCTTGGGCCATTTTAATAGATTTGGGGGAGAAGAGAGATATATTATAATGTGATTAACCACTGTAAAATCAGAAGTTCTGTTGAAAAAGATTCAAAGGTTTATTCTCTTCTTTTCAGGTAGAAAAGTTCCTTCTTAACTAGGGATAAGATTTTGATGATTTTACTTTTTACATCGGAGCTCTAACTTCTGCATATCCACTCCTTCCTTACTGTTTCCCTCCTTTTTCATCACCCCTTTTTGTTGTTTTTGTTTTTTGTTTTTTTGGTTTTTTTTGTGTATGCATGATGAGGTGGGAATCTTAAGTTTTTTTTCTCTTTTGTGTTCCTTTATTACTAAGTAAGAATTTGTTGTCCCCTTTCTCGTGTTCGCACTCACTGACATTTTTTTGATAGATTGAGAAGTCATTGAGACTTTGAGAAGTCATTTATTAGGTCAGAGATTTTTTGTAAACTGGTTTCAATTAGAATAGAAAACCTCATGAATTACCCACAAAAAGAGTATTATTTAATGAGACTTTTTTTTTCTTAGCGTGTTTATGTATTGGGTTGTACTGCAATTAAAAAATGAAAATTTGAAAGTCACTGTCCTGGCCTTAGGTTATGGATTGTGACCTATGCCTCCCCCAAAGAATCCGTAATTCAAAGGAGATCTTCTGTAGAGTTGAGCAGCTTTAATTGAAGAGCTGGTGGCATTTCTGCCCCCTTCCTTGCAATAGCAGCCATAAGCTGTTTGTTGAAGTCTTGGAGTTCCAGTGGATACTGTTATAGGTGTGGAGGAGGTAGAACAGACTGTGGTCCTAGGCACCTCCTAGCTGTAGAGACTTCTGCTTTTTAGGTATTTTGTAACTTAGAATTTGGTGGGAGATTTTGTTTGACAGAAGAGCTCAAATGCTTAAGAGTATTTGAAAAGATTGTTAGATAACCAAGGCTTTGAGACCGAAATAGCCCTTGTCTTTATTTAAAAACAGTTTTTTTAAATGTTTGTTTATTTTTGAGAGAGAGCACGAGTGGGGGAGGGGCAGAGAGGGAGACAGGGAGACACATGCTCCAGGCCCTGAGCTGTCAGCACAGAGCCTGATGCGGGGCTTGAACCCATAAACTGCGAACCATGACCTGAGCCAAAGCCAGATGCTTAACCAGGTGAGCCACCCAGGAACCACGCCCTTGTCTTTAAATAAATCAGTGTAGTATAAGTAACGTTTGGGTATTTCTTTCTTTAGTTATTCAACCTTTAGTTTTGTTTCCTGCTTTTCTAGAATGAAATGTAGTGAACATCCTCACGTTTTGGTATGTTTTCAGTCTTTGCAGTTTTTCATTTTTTTTGGCCCTGTTACCAGTGAACATAGAGTAGACATGATGTACCATAGTGCAACTTAATAAAATATCTGTGACAATCACTTGTAAACATACAGTGAAAGGTTCCCAGAAATTCTTGGTTTATGGTCCCCTTTGTGTTTTGTCACTTTTTTCATAGAGCCAAAAAATGATAACCTAATAGTTCTGTTTCAGTACTCAATAACTTAAGTATTTATGGCTTAGGAATTACATATACATTGAAAGAAAAAATATATATTTTTAAATTCTTAAATAATGAAAGTTATTTACTAATGGGATATATTTGCCTGTTAGGATGGGATTGGACACTCCCACCTCATTTCCTACTTCTCACTGCAGTACTTTTTTTTATCTCATCACCTGCCCCCAAAGCCAGTTTCTCATTGATGTGGTACCTTCAGAAGGAATGTAGAATGATTTTATGTTGAAATGGAATTACCTCGAGCTAGTAGTTTACTTGGTGTCTGACAAATCTTGAGAATCATCACGTTTTATCGCTAATTAAAAATATCCCATAATGCCTGTGACTTTAGCAGTGGTGTTTTGGGTGTTCTGAGATATCTTGGAGCACCATTTGGTAATGGTAGGTGTAGGTATTTACAGCTTATACAGCAGTTAAGCAAATAGTTGCTATCTACATTTCATAGAAGAGAAAATGCAGCCATTTCTGTAGGGTAAGCTATAGGTATTTGTATGAAGCCAATCTACTGAGCGGTCTAGTTGCATCTTGTTAAAGGCAGAGGTGCCTTTGGCAGTTCAGAATATTTACACTCTTGGCTCCTGCCACGGTCTACAACCTTGAACATCTTTTGTCTAGTCTTCATTTAAAAGTTCAGTTTTAAGAAAAAAATGTTAAGGAAAGCTCAAAGGATAGGCAGTCCATAATATCTGTCGATTACTGGTTTGTTTTCCGTCTTTAAAAAATGCTTTTTAAAAATACTTTATTACAAGTACTTGAAATAACATATCTTATAAGAGAACTATTTTTCATTCAAAGTTCAAATCAAGTCTGTATTCCATTTTTACATGCTTGACAGTGGCAATAATTTTGAATTCTATATTTCCCGTTAATTTAGTTCTGTGCATATTTTTCCATCTCTCTAGAAGTGCTTTTATTTTTGGTATATGTTATGGTGGTACTTGTTTTATGAAAATGTTGTCCTTATATCCATATGTGTGTGTGTGTGTGTGTGTGTGTGTGTGTGTGTGTGTTTGCGCGCACGCATGCACAGACTTGAGAATAATACTTTTCTCGCTTAGCATTAGTATGGATGAGCTTGATAGAGCTTATTTATTGTACTGACTGCATAATCTTCTGTGGGAAGATTTGGCACGTTTCATTTAGCTGTTTCCTTGTCGATGTCAGGTTTTTCCCATGGTTTTTTTTCCCCCCACTATAAACAGTGCTAAGATAAATATTCTTGTACAATTTATATTGACATTTTTATTACGGTGAGATAGAATGGGAAGAGGAGGATTACTGGGTTGAAGGGAATGTGCTGTTAAATTTAATAGATATTGGGGCGCCTGGGTGGCGCAGTCGGTTAAGCGTCCGACTTCAGCCAGGTCACGATCTCGCGGTCCATGAGTTCGAGCCCCGCGTCAGGCTCTGGGCTGATGGCTCAGAGCCTGGAGCCTGTTTCCGATTCTGTGTCTCCCTCTCTCTCTGCCCCTCCCCCGTTCATGCTCTGTCTCTCTCTGTCCCAAAAATAAATAAACGTTGAAAAAAAAAATTAAAAAAAAAATTTAATAGATATTATGCATACATTTCTTTTTAGAAAGGCTGTAATAATTTACATTTCCAAACACTGACAGATCAGTGGTTTTCACATTGTTCCCCGGGACTTCCTTGACAAGAAGAGTTGGGGGCATTGGGGTACTGATCACCCAGTTCAACTGGAGAGCTCTTTTAACTTTTAATCTGTTCACTGTATTTGATGTTGTTGGAACATTTTGGTTAGAAGAATGAGTTTCATCATTAAAATAAGCTTGAAGAATCACTGCCCTGTGTAATCAGATTTTTCTTTTAGATCAAACCAGCCACTGAGATCACTAACTTTTTGGATGCTTGTGTTGGCTCCCAATTCCCATGGAATTGTTTTTATTGAACCATATTTTAAATACTTTGAATTGTACTTTGGCTTGCATTGAAGGATAAAAAGAAGTAAATAAAACTCATTTCTGTGCTTATTCTAGATATGGTGCAGGGTTATCCTTTGTATTACTCACTGATCTCCTGAGGGTTCAGTGAGGACTCAAGTGTCAGAAAAAGTTTCACTTCCCTTGAGCAAGTTTTAGGTTTTTAACTCTTGGACAGTGTTAACCTTACAGTTGATATTTCTGTTTGATTTATTCATCTTATGCTTTTTGAAGATAGTTTGTTAGAGACTTATTTGTTATATACCATAACTATAAAGCTCCATACTTTGTTTTTGAAATAAATAAAACCAAGAGGTTAGGTATGCTACTGTGGCCGTTTCCAGTCATATAACCATGTAAGCAGCTGAGGTGTCATTCCAGTTCTCTCATACAGGACCTTTCTGATCCTGGGTAAATCAGTCAACCTCTCTTGACCTAGGTTTCTTCATTTGTTAAATAGGAATGATAATAAAATGACAGTTAATGATTTATCAAAAACATCTTTCAGTACATTCAGTGACTGGTTTCATAGGTTTTTAAAGGGTTTTGTGATGAAAGAAAAAAAAAAAAGAAGCCAAAGTGCAGCCCATTAAAATTAAATACGTGGGGGCTAGGAGAAATGTGGCTCAAATCTGGAGCTTTCAGATGTTGTTTACCCACTTAAAAATATATAAATAAGTGTATATTTTCTGGTCAGATTTTGTATTTCTCCCTGATTCAGTCTTGGAAGAGTGTATGTTTCTAGGAATTTATACAATCTTCTTAGTAACCCAATTAAAATATTAAAGCATTCCTTAACTTTTCTTTTCTGGGTCTTTAGCCTTCTAGTATTATAAGCTGTGTACTTTCTCTCTAGAAAACACATTTTCACATATATGCAAACTTCATGGACTCTCTTACATGACTACATGCCTCATAGACCTCTTAAAGCCCATTTTTATGGGTTTCCTTTTTCGAAGTTCAATTTAAGAACTGATCTGGAGTGGTGGTTCTCAATCTAGAATGATTTTGCCCTGCAGGGATATTTGGTAATACTTGGAAACATTTTTGGTTTTATGTAAAACTACGGGTCATGGTGGGGTGCGTGTGTGTTTATGTTTATATGCTACTGGTGTCTGGTGGGCCAAGGCCAGGGATGTGGCTAACCATCTTGGAATGCGTAGGAACACTCATATGCCCACCCACAGCAAAGAATTCTGAGCAAAAACATCAACCAGTGGTGCTTTGGTTGAGAATCCCTGATCTAGAGGAAGAGATGAATCAGATTTCTTCCAAAAATCTTTCATAATCCTTGAAATCTAACTGGGCTTCTTTGCTGACAGTTGGGTAGGATATTGTTAAGGTTGTATTCTCTGGACCTTACTCTATCTTGAATATTCTGCCTTTGGTGTTTGCATAGTTTATTATTTTTCAGGTTTCTGTTTAAATGTCACTTCATTCAAGAGTCCTTTTTTGTCTTTGCAATCTAAAACAGCTCCCTTCTCCACTTACCCTTAGTTTTATTAACATTTCACATTACCTAACACACACGCTTATTTGTTGTCTTTCTCCCTTCAACTTTAAGTTCCACAAGAGTATGCTTCTTTGTCTTTATTGCTATATCTCCCCTAGCTCAAACAGTGCTGTGGTATAATAAATGTTCAAATATTTCTTGTTAAAAGAATGAATGGCATGAGTCTGGTATTGTGGCAAGTTTGTGTTATTTTAGCAAAGTTCTATGTTGTAGAGATCAAATGAGCGGATGGTAAGGTTGACAACCTTTTGTGAAAATTAAGGGCTCACCCAGGTGTAGAATAAGCTAAGAGCCTATCTGAGGGCTAAGCAAGGATTAAAAAGAAATAGTTCTGGGGGGCCTGGGTTGCTCAGTCAGTTAAGCGTCCTACTCTTGATTTCAGTTCAGGACATTATTTCTTGTTTCTTGAGATTGAGCCCCATGTCAACGTGGAGCTTGCTTGGAATTCTGTTTCCTCTTTCTCTGCCTCTTCCTCCCTCGCTTGTTCATGCTCTCTCTCTCCCTCTCTCACAATGAAGAAACAAACCTAAAAAAATAAAAAGAAATAGATTTTTGGCTGCTCTAGAATATTCTGTACTGTTCTTCAAACTTGTTTGACCATGGGAATTATCTGAGACACTCCTTAAAAATGTGGGATATGGGGGTGCCTGGGTGACTCAGTCGGTTAAGCTACCGACTTCAGCTCAGGTCATGATCTCCTAGTTTGTGAGTTCAAGCCCTGCATCGGGCTCTGTGCTGACAGCTCAGAGCCTAAAACCTGCTTCAGGTTCTGTGTCTCCCTCTCTCTCTGCCCTCCCCCGACTCACGCTCTGTCTCTCTTTCCTTCAAAAATAAATAAACATTTAAAAACAATGTGGAATATGAAGTCTCTCCCAAATCTACTGAATCAAAATTTCTAGAGGAGACACCAGGACATTTTTATTAAGAATAAATAGGAGAAGTGTAGTCTTTAGATGACACTGGGAGAACTGGGTTTCTACATGCAAAAGAATGAAGGTTGGACCCATATCTCAAACAATATATAAAAATTAGCTTAAAGTGGATCAATGGCCCTAAAGAGCTAAAGCCCATAAACTCTTCCAAGAAAACATAGTGGTAAAATTTCATGCCCTTGGATTTAGTAACAAATTCTTGGCTGTGATACCATCAGCAAAAGCAGTAAAAGAAACAAAATGGATAAATTTGGCTTCATAAAAATTAAAAACTTGTGCATCAAAGGTCATTATTAAGAAAGGGAAAAGACAATACAGAATGGGAGAAAATATTTATAAATCATATATCTGATAAGGATTTAATATCCAGAATATATAAAGGATGCCTGCAGCTCAACAGCAAAAGGACAAATAACCTACTTTCAAAATCGGCAAAGGACTTGAATAGACATTTCTTCAAAGAATCCGTAAAATCCTAAGTATATACCAAAAAATTGAAAACAGGGCCTTGAAGAGATATTGGTACACCCATGTTTATAGTAGTATTTATAATAGCTATAAGTGGAAACAACCTAAGTGGAAACAATCCATTAACAGATGAATGAATAAAGTGTCATATGTGTTCAATGGAATGTTATTCCATCATAAAAAGTAATGAGGGCATGATAGTTGATACAGCATGAATGGATCTTGGAGATAATTCTGAGTGAAATAAGCCAGGCACAAAAGGACAAATACTGTATGGTTACACTTAGATGAGATACTTAGAATAGGCAAATTGATAGAGATAGAAAGTAGATTAGAGGTTACTAGGGGCTGGGGAGAAGACAGAGTGGGGGGGGTTATTACTTAATGGTTATAGAGTTTCTTTTTAGGGTTATGAAAAGTTTCAGGAATAGATAATGGTGAAGGCTGCTCAACATTGTGAGTATAATCAGCGCCACTGAATTCTACATTAAAAATGGCAAAAATGGCAAATTTCACTTTATATATATTTTACCACAATAAAAAGTACCAATAGCAAAAGCTGTTGAATTGTGTACTCTATTATTATTTTTTAAATGTATGTTTATTTTTGAGAGAAAGAGCATGAGCTGGAGAGAGGCAGAGAGAGAGAGGGGAGACACAGAATCTGAGTCAGGCTCCAGACCCTGAGCCGTCAACACAGAGCCCGACGCTGGACTTGAACTCACAGATTGTGAGATCATGACCTGAGCTAAAGTTGGACGCTTAATCAGCTGAGCCACCCAGGCACCCCTTGAATTGTGTACTTTATTATTTTATTTTTTATTTAAAAAAAAAAAATTTTTTTTTTTTTTTTAACATTTATTTACTCTTGAGAGACAGAGAGATACAGAGCATGAGCAGGAACGGGGCAGAGAGAGGGGGAGATACAAAATCCGAAGCAGGCTCCGGGCCCTGAGCCGCCAGCACAGAGCCCAATGCGGGGCCCGAACTCAGAAGCTGCGAGATCATGACTTGAGCTGATGTCAGATGCTCAACTGACTGACCGACCCAGGCGCCCCTTGAATTGTGTACTTTAAATAAAGAGTGAATTGTCTGGTATGTGAATTATATCCCCATAAACTTGTTTAAGAAAACAAACAAAAACAAGCATTCATGTTTGGGCAGTAATGCCAAAGAACAAAACCGGGTTGATTTTAGCTAGGAAGTGTATTAGGTAGTTGTTGGCAATTATCTGTCATAAACAGAAAAATCTTTGTAATTCTCTCATGGAATAAGCAGCAGTTTCCTCATCAGGGTGATGCAGCTGCAAATATAATATGCCTAAATAGGTAAAGAAACTTTTGGACATTAATACAGTTGAAAATAACTGAAAAAAGTGATATTAATCAGTGAGACTAGATTAAAACGCTTGTGCATACCTTCAAAGTTTATATATTTAGGAATATCTTCAAATATTTATGTACTGTGTTGGTTTTGGTATGTTTTCCCATTATAGGGAAATTTACTGAGAAAGTTATCAAATTACACTTCTTGGTGGACTTGACATCCAGGTTTATCTTCCAGTCATCCTTCTCCCAATTTAGTCATTATACTTCCATCTACAAGGTACATAACTTAAAACATTTTTTAAAATTTTGTGGTAAAGATGGTTAATACAATAGAAAACAGGAGAGAAGTATGGTTTAGTGGGAAGAAAAAGGTTAAGACAGCAGTATAATGACCAGTGTTTAATTAACAACCTTGCTTAGGTTATGTAGTTACTGTACTTACACTTAAAAATTTTTAATTCTTAAGAAAATTTGTAACTTGTTAATAACTAGACTTATTTTAGTCATCATTTCACAATACATACATATACTGAATCATTATATTGTACACCTGAAATTAATATGATGTGTTATGTCAATTCTGTCTCAGAAGTTTAAAAAAATTTAAAATGTGGGACCAGTTTTATTATGTTTGAAGTTATATGGGATCTAGGTGTTTGACAAGATTGTTTAGATTTATTGTGTTATGAAGAAAACTACGTTCTTTAGTTTATTTTAAAGTGATAATATTTTGTACCCATAGATGCAAAAAAAAAAAAAAGGCTGAAAATCCTGATGCAAAATTGCCTTTGTTTTTTACAAGCAGAAGATTATTAGAGTCGAGAATCCCTAAGTCTTTCTGTATTAAGCAGTCTAGTACGGCTTCAAGTGCAGATAAAGTATCTGTAAGGCTGTTTCCTTCCTGTTTAACAAAAAATTGAAAGCTGTTTTCAATTTTGCTAAATTTATTTCTGTTAGAAGTCAGTACTACCTTCAAGGGCCTACATCTTGAAGGAGAAAACCTGAACTCTAATGTTCAATGTTGAAAAGTTTGATTACGATGCTGGAAATAAATGGAGACTAACTATGCTTGTATGATATTTGGATTGTTGTTGTTTTGCTAATGTTCTGTTTTATCCATTATTTTGAAAAGTGTGATTTGCAGAATGAGATTTTTCTAGAAATGCACATATAACAGATACCTGTACTTTTTTTTTTTCAGGTCTAGCATATTTTTGTGCTTTTTCTAATTGCTCAGTGTTTCCTCTGCCTCATAGCCATTTTGAATCCTAGAATCCATACCTAGCTATCTTCCTGTCTTCCACAGCTTGAATTCCAACTTTGTGATGTGCTGCTGCTGATTTTCTCTACCATCTTTGACAGAATGAGTTGTTCTCTTTTGTGTTTCCTTGAAAACACTTAGGTCTATAAGCCAGTGATTTTTAGCAAATTTAGAGTGTATAACCATTGTCCTCCAAAGATTGCTGGTGTCCATTTGTGGTTACTCCTTTCTCAACCCCAGTGCCAGATGACAACTCGTCTATTTGCTTTTTATGGATGTTTCCTGTAAGTGTAATCTATGCAATACATAGTTTTTTGTGTCTTGCTTTTCTTATTTGTGGAATATTTTTGAGGTTCATCCATGTTGTATCATATTTCAGTACTTTGTTCCATTTCATTCCTAACTAGCTTTCCCTTGTATGGGTATACCACATTTTGTTTATCCATTCATCAATTAATAGATGTTTGGGTTGTCTCTACTTTTTGGCCATTAAGTTGCATTGTTATTTAACTTTGCATATAAAAATCCTCATGTAACCTTTTTTAATGTTTGTTTATTTTTGTGAGGGAGAGAGAGAGAGACACTGAGTGTGAGTGGGGGAGGGGCCGAGAGAAGGAGAAAGACACAGAATCTGAAGCAGGCTCCTGGTTCCAAGCTGTCAGCACAGAGCCCAACGTGGGACTTGAACCCACGAACCATGAGATCATGACCTGAACCAAAGTTGGATGCTTAACTGACTGAACCACCCAGGTGCTCCATGGAACCTTTTTTAAGTGTGGGTGTTTGGGCCTGAAGATTAGGAGATTCAAGTGTGCTCCAAAAATTGGGAGCCATGAGGTTAAGGGAATAGGCTTTGGGAATCAGATATGGATTAGTTCCAGTTTAGTTGCTGGATAACTTCAGCATAGTTAATCTCTTTGACTCTCAGTTTCCTCATTTATAAAATGGGCGTAATTATGTAATTCATCTCATTATTAAGAATTATTTCTTGAGCTCAGCTCTCGCTTTTTTGCCTATCACTGTTACTTAGATATACAGCAGTGAACAAAATTATATTCTTATTCTCATATAGTTCATGAAAGTTCAGAAGGGAATATAGACATTAGAAGATAAACACCTATACTTATGATAAATTCTTTGAAGGAAAAGTACAGGGGTAGTGTTGAGAGCATATAGTAGAGATTTAGTTTAGTTTGGGCAGACTTGGGAAAGCGTACCTGAGGAATTGACACATAAGATTTGAAAAATCAGTGTTAGCCAGGCATGAGGGGAAGAGGTGACAGGAGGAAAAAGGTTTGAGGCAGAAAGAATAGCACACACTGAGACAGAAAGATCTTGGTTTGGTGCCTTTAAGGAGTAGAGGTGTGATAGGAGTATGGTGATTAAAGTGGTCAGATTAATATATTTGGAACTTATTTTAAGGGTACTGGGAATCTATTTAAGAATTTTAAGGCAATGATATGAGGAGATTACTGTGCTAAGAAGATCAGTTCTGGCTGCTGTTATGAAGAACAAATTGGAGGTGGCTTAGATTAGGTTGTGGTGAAATGATGGCTAAATGAGGGTGGATTTCATTTATCTTTTACAAGTAGCATTCACAGGACTTGGTTGGTCTTAAATGTTGAAAGGGTCACTCCCAGTTTTTTGGGGAGGAACAAATTGGGTACACTAAGGCACCATATACAGAGAGAAGATAGAAGGTGGGTTATTTTGGAAGGGGAAGAAGTTGGAAGATAGCTTGTTGTTTAATTTGGGGGATTTTAAGTTCAAGATGCCTTTGTGAATAAATTTTTTTTTTTTTTCAACGTTTATTTATTTTTGGGACAGAGAGAGACAGAGCATGAACGGGGGAGGGGCAGAGAGAGAGGGAGACACAGAATCGGAAACAGGCTCCAGGCTCTGAGCCATCAGCCCAGAGCCCGACGCGGGGCTCGAACTCACGGACCGCGAGATCGTGACCTGGCTGAAGTCGGACGCTTAACCGACTGCGCCACCCAGGCGCCCCGAGATGCCTTTGTGAATAAACCAAGTAGAAATGTCAACTGGTTGTATATGTGAACTAGCTTTTATAAGAGATCTGTTGGTAGGGTATGTATTATTTTAAAGTCTTTGGAGTAGGTTTTAAAAAGCTTATGGCAAAAGTCTGGAGAAAAACATATAGACTAAAAAGTGAATAAAAGGGTCAGGATTGAATTCTGATGAATTACTAATATTTAGAGGCTGGGTAGAAAAGGAGACAACGAAGACAAGAGAGACCAGTAAGGTAGGAGGAAAATCAAGAAGAGGTAGAGTAGACTAGGAACCAAAGGAAGAGAGTGTTTCAAGGAGAAGGGTATCATCAACTGTGTGTCTGTACTGCTGAGATCAATTAAATAAGGGTTAGAAAAGTGTTCATTTGATTCGACAGCATGGAGGTCAGTGATGACTTCTAGTTAGCTTTTATTGCATAGCAAATCACCCCACAAGTTAACGGCTTAAAATAACCACCGTTTATTTGGCTTCCAGTTCTACAGGTTGACAAGTTGAGTTTGGCTTAGCTGGGCAGTAGCTGGGCAGTTCTACTCATCTGGATCAGCTTTAGTGATCCCTTACCTGGGCTTGCTCATGCATCTACAGGTATGCCTCTGTCATTACCTGCTAGTTTGGCTGTGGCTGGCTTGTTCATGATGATCGTGGCTGGAAAAACTGGGACCTCTTTCCATATGATCTCTCATTTTCCAGTGTGATGACTTCTGGGCTTGTTTGTGCACAGGTTCAGTAGAGTTCCAAAAGCAGCAAGTCTGTAAACTCCAAGCCAGAAACCCTTGTTAAGCTTGCCAAATGTCCTAGTGGATCAAGTCATAAGTTCATTTCAGATTCAAGGGCTGGAAAAACACTCTTGATTGGAGGAGCAACAAAGTCACGTTGCAAGGGTGTAGTTACAGAAAAAGGAAAAATCCTTTGCCGTTTTTGAAGCCTGCTACGATGATTATGGCAAAGGCATTATTGCTGATGATGGGGGGGGGGGATGTTGGAAACAAGATTGCTAGTATGAAAAGTGAATGGGAACTGAAGATGTGAAGGTAGAAAATATACTTCTTGAGAGGCTTGGCTGTGAAAGTAATTTGAGAGAGAAGACAGTAGTAGTTGGAGGGGTATTTGTAGTCTGAGCAGGTGTGTTGCGGTATTCTTTCCACTGGAGAACAGAGTATGTTGAGTGCTGAGAGAAGGGATCGAGTAGACACTGAGGATGCTGAGGCAGAGGAAAGAGGAGACAACTAATTAAGTGAAAGTCTCTGATAAACCTGTAGAGGATGGGATTTTGTGTACCTGGTTAGGGATTAGCTTTTGATGTAAGGCTAATATACTTTCTAATAACAGGAAGGAGAAAATGGATATAAATGCTGTAGGTAGGCCAGTAGATTTAGTGATAGGACCCTGAAGAGGTTCCTGTTTGATAGAGCTGTTTTCTCAGTGAAATAGGGGCGTGCAAGAATGTATGCTTAAGGTTTGATGTTCATAGAGGAATACCCAATTTTATTTCCCCACTGAATGGGACACTGAGCTGATGTAGAGAAATACCAGTCATTTAGTAAATGGGAGATACTGTCATTATTAATACAAAAAGTATTACTTTAAAGAGATTTACAGGGGCACCTGGTTGGCTCAGTTGGTAAAGCATCCAGCTCTTGGTTTCAGTTCAGGTCATGATCTCATGGTTCGTGGGATCGAGCCCTGCGTCTGGCTCTGCACTAACAGCACAGAACCTGCCTGGGATTCTGTCTCTTCTCTCTCTGCCCCTCCCCCCACTTGCACACATGGGCATTCTCTTTCCCCTTCTCTCTCTTTCTGTCAAAATAAACATTTAATAAAATCTAAAAGATTTAACAGAATACTTTATGTATTGTTAGAAACTGGTGCTAATTGATGGAGCGCTTCACTGACTCCAGTTGGTTAAGCATCTGACTTCAGCTCAGGTCATGATCTCATGGTTCCTGAGTTCGAGCCTCCTTCGGGTCCTCTGTGCCCCTCCCCTGCTCATACTTGAGCTTGCTCTCGCTTGCTCACTTGTCTCTCAAAAATAAATAAACATTAAAAAAAAAAAAAAACTGGTGCTAGTCGAGATATTCTATGGCCTAGGGCTCTTTTTCTTTTTGAACCAGTTAAGTTAAACTTTACTCCCTTCTGTAATGTTGATGGTCCTTAAAAAGCATGTAGGCAAGAAATATGTTTAATCTTTTGTAAATAAACATTACCAAAAATATGAACAGAATGAGTTTGCTGTCTAAAAGGACTTTAAGCCATTTAAAATTGCTTTGTTTCACCAGAACTCATAGGGATAACTATTAAATAAACTTAATTTGAATTAAAAAAGATTAATTCAACTTGCTTAGTAGCTTAGTGGTAACACTGTATATGGAAAACAGCTTTTTGTTTGCATAGTTGGAAAATATGTAAACGTGGCCTTAAGGTTATACACTTAGGGAAAATTAACATAATTTATTTTGTCTTTTATTCTTTTAGAAAGCACTCTTACTAGCTTTTTAATTGTTCCTGGCTTAGAATAAGCCTAACTTCTATTCTCTGTAATCACTCTGGACTGGAAAGGTTGTCTTTATGGAGGGCACCATCTGCTGGTTATAAGAGGTACCGATTGTGGGAAGACTGCATTTTGCAGTTACCAGAGTCTTCACAAAATCTTGTTTCCCTTCTAATTCCAACTCGGACTTGGAGTAAAGTCCCAGGAGGAACAGCAGTTTTTAATAAACACAGCCAAGTAGAGATTCTAGTAGCAGTTTGATTTGATTTCTGTGACCCTGAATTTGTTGTCACATACTGGATTTTTAATAAAAATCACGACAGTGTCAGATGTCTTTATTTCTTCTCAGATCAGTTAAAAAAATGATTATTCCTATTGCTCTTACCTTTGCTCTTCAGTCCAGTCAGTGCTTTGTTTTTTTCCATTCATTGAAAGGATCTTAAATATTTTTACTGTAGTCTTATTTGATCTTAACAACATTTATTTATATGTGATATTATCAGAATAAAGAACAATGTTTTCATTGATTTTTCTTCCAGTGACTGTCAGTATGATTTTTAAAAATACTGATATGGGGGTGCTTAGGTGGCTCAATTGGTGGAGCATCGGACTTGAGCTTGGGTCATGGTCACATGGTTCATGAGTTTGAGCACCATGTCCAGCTCTGTTGTCAAAGCCCAGAGTTAGCTTCGGATCCTCTGTCTCCCTCTAGCTTTCTGCCCTGTGTGTGTGCACACGCTCTCAAAAATGAATAAACATGAAAAAAGATCAGATTAAAAATACAGATGTTTCCCTTAATTAACATTTTAGATGAACTTACTCAAAGGTTGTATAAGCTCTTTAGTATTAGAATATTTTATTGTGTTTTATTTGTTCATATTGGATATAAAAATGTAAATATTTGTAACAACATGCATTACAGTGCATACAATGAAATTAACTGCTTTCTGAAACTATTTGTTTCACATTACCCTTTAAAAGCAGGAAAATTCTATATCATAGTTTTACTATAAATTGGGGGTAAATTAAAAGCATATATATTTTAAATGGAAAAAGGAATTTGTTCTTCTATAGTGTATTTAGTATATAAAATGGATTCTGATAGTGGTCAGTTTTATGTAAATTATTATTAAAAAAATTTTTTTTTAGCATTTATTTATTTTTTGAGACGCAGAGAGAGACGGTATGAGTGGGGATAGAACAGAGAGAGAGGGAGACGCAGAATCCGAAGCAGGCTCCAGGCTCTGAGCTGTCAACACAGAGCCCGACATGGGGCTCGAACTCACAGTGAGATCATGACCTGAGCCGAAGTCGGACGCTTAACTGACTGAGCCACCCAGGTGCCCCTATATAAATTATTTTTTAAGTACGGTTATTATTTTCTTATTTTCAATGTATCCACTCTGCCTTACATGTGAATAATTGAAAGTCCACAAAGTTGAAATATATTATGTCAGATAATTTAAGTCTGTTAAACCTCAGAGGAGCAGCTGTATATCAATATCTCTTATTCATTTCTGATAAAAATTGAAGATCCTATTTATTTCCCATACCCTTTCTTTCTTCAGCATTGCTCCCTTTCCCTCTTTCTCATTTACACTTTTTTTTTTTTCTCTTAGGTTGCAGTTTAATAGTTATTTCTGTTATTTCGGGAAACTTTTTCCTTAAAGATCACCTTACCAGGTCCAAGGGAGTATTTACTAAGGCCATTTTGTATGTTTCAGCAACATGTGTTTCTGAAATAATTAGCACTGTATGCCACCCCTTCATCTTCAAGCATTTTTTTCTAGGTTAAAACATTTTTTTTTATTTTTATTTTTCTACCTTTTCTGACCCTTCTGTTTTTCTTCCTATCCCCCTCCCCATATCAATATAGATATTTCCTCAGGGTTGAGTCTTGGTGTCTCAGCTCATCCTACATGTTTTTCTTAATCTTGTAAACCCATAAAGCATGAGCTTTATGACCAAAATATTTTCTGGCTTTGATTTTCTTTAAAACTTCAGATCTATATCTTTAGTTACCTTTTAGACCAAAATTTTTTCACCAAGACTTGACCTCTGTATGTTTTTTCCCTATCTCCATTATGGTGAGAGCAGAGATTTTATATATTTGCTTGTCATTGCATTCCTTGTATATGGTGTAGTATATTGCACCAAGTAAATTCTCAGTAAATAAGTAATTGACTTTCAAGGAACAAAGGCTTTGAATCTTGTAATCATCTACTTCTCTTTCCTTTTTTTTTTTTTTTCTACTTCTCTTTTAATATCATCCATAAGTCTTTGAATCAGTTCTTGTTTCCCCATTTCTTCCTTACTTCTTATCTGGAATGTTGTAGCAGTTTTTTAACTGGTTTTACTGTATTTGATTTCTCCTTTCTGGTCTGTATTGCCTGTTGTAGCCATCATTTATTAGAACAGTTCTGGTCATTCATTCAGCAAGGATTTCCAGAGTACCTGCTTTGTGCTAGGTTCTCTGATAGATGCTAGCATAAAATGATATACTATCCTTCGCTTATAGGGCTTATGGCCTAGTAAGAGACATAGAATAAGTTCACTAAATATGATGTGATAATGCCAATTATGATATGTTCAAAGTTTTCCTAGCTATAGGGGGAGGAGTCTTGCTCTGGTTGGAGAAGTCAGTGAAAGTTTAAACATAGACTTAATTAAGGTACATCATTTGCTTAGTAGACAAGGGCCAGTAAATATGTCATTCTGAAGAAACAGCTTGTATATATTCACAGAGATACTTCAAATCTCTGCTTCCAGTTCTATTGTTTATAAAACTGAAGTGCAAACTGAGTAAACCTGCCTCTTTATTGGCTCTTATCTTTTCTTCCTTAGCTCCCTTTACTTCCTTCCACCTTTTCCTTCAGTCACAATTCTAGATCTTAAGTTAAATTCTGAACTTTCTTCTCTAGATTGGTAACACATTCTAAACTGTTCTCTCTGTCCTTTTGTTCTATACATCATTACCACTTCACCCCCATTCACCTGTAGAAATGGGCTTTCTTTTGATCTTATATTTTCCAAGCTTGTTATTTCTGTTAGAATAATTATAGAATTTACTGTGATTTAAATATTTAGGGAGATGTTTGGTTTTTTTGGTAGATTTTGAGATCTATCTTACTCATTTTGCCCGATGGTCACTGCTAAAGAGTTCTGCAAATAACAGGCACTTGACAAATTTTACCAAGGCCAATTTTTGACCATGTAGATGACTTTATTCTACAAAGGCACCATATCTATATTACTTAGTTGCAGGGTGTGGTCACAATTGTATATCTATTGTTAGGAATAATGAGCATTAGCTTTTACTTGTGTCGAGGCAAGGCAGAGACTTTTTTGTATTCCAGCTTCTGTGGAAAACTGGGAATCCTGTCACATTTACTATCCTCTGAAATGATTTGTCCTGGGCCTTTGCTAAATATCTATCTTCTTTGGTTGAAGGAACACAGCTATGACCTTGGTTCTTCTCACTAATCTACCTGGAATTCATTTTGTGTAAGCTGTGAGGTATAGGTATGATGTTATTTTTTTCCTTTTCCTTCTTCCTTCTCCCTCCTCCTCCCTCCTCCTCCTCCCTCCTCCTCCTCCCCCCTCCTTCCCCCCATCCTCCTACCTCGTTTATGTATTTTTGAGAGAGGGACAGAGTGCAAGTAGGGGAGGGGCAGAAAGAGAGAGGGAGACACAATCTGAAGCAGGCTCCAGGCTCCAAGCTGTCAGCACAGAGCCTGACACAGGGCTCGAATCCACGAACCATGTGATCATGACCTGAGCTGAAGTTGGATGCTTAACCCACTGAGCCACCCAGGCACCCCGATGTTATTTTTTTCTATGTAGGTATTAAAGTATCTCAGAACTTGAATGAATTATTAAAATTTCAAACAACTTTATTGAGCTATAATTTATATATTGTAAAATTAATAAATTTTATCCCTTTCAAGTGTACAGTTCAATAATTTTTTTTTTAGGCAATTTACTGAAAAATGCAATCATCACCATAATCCAATTTTAGAACATTTTCATCGGTAAGATCCCTCATGCCCGTTTTCAGTTAATCCCTCAATGGTTTCTGTTGAGTTTTTTCATCTTGAGCTCTCTGTAGCATCTAGTACTGTTGGCCACTCCTTGTCTTGAAACATGGTATACCTCCTACTTTCTGGTACAGCTTCCTTCCACATCTTCTCCATACTTCTTTGGTCATTCTCACATTCCTTTGTAAGTTCTTTTTCCTCTCCCTATTTCTTAAAGATGTGCCTTCTCTTATCTCTTCTTACTTTATAAGACTTCCTGAATCTGTCATCTGTGCCTCTGGTTTTAACTATCACTGAGGATCCCCACATCTGTCCCTGGCTCAGACATCTCTCTGGAAATCTAACTGCCCACTGACCATTTTCCCTCCTCTTCTTTTTCTTCTTCTTTCTCCTCCTCCTATTCCTCTTCTATCTCTTCCTCCTCCTCTTCTCCCCTGCCCCCACCCTCGACCCAGCAGATGGGGCAAAGCATTTTATTTCCCAAAGGGTACCTGAAAATCTTTTCTTTTTTTAAAACAGATTTATTGCTCTATAACTGATAGAGAAAACACTGCATATATATTATATACAACACCTATGATACCATTACCACACAGCTATCACTTCTAATAAAATAGCTATTACTTCTAAAAGTTTCCTTGTGCCCCTTTGCTTTTTTTTGGTAAGAACACACTTCACATGAAATCTATACTCTTAACAAATTCTTTTTAAAAATATTTTGTGATGTTTACTTTTGAGAGAGCAAGAGAGGTAGCACACATGAGCATGAGTGGGGGAGGGGCAGATTGAGAGAGAGAAAATGGAAAGCAGGCTCCAGGCTCTGCACTGTCAGCACAGAGCTCACTGTGGGGCTCCAGCCCATGAACTATGAGGTCATGACCCGAACCGAAGTCAGACGCTTAACCCAGTGAGCCACCTTTAGGTGGCCAGGCACCCCTACTCTTAAATTCTTAAGTTAGTCCTAAATACTGACTTAGCTATAGGTGCCATGTTGTATAGAACATCTCTAGAATTTAACCGTCTTGTATAACTGTAACTTTATACTCATTGAATAACTCCCCATTTCCTCCTCCTCTCATCTCCTGGCAGCCACTATTCTATTTCCTGCTTCTATAAGTTTGACTATTTTAGATACTTCTATAAATGGAGTCCTGCAGTATTTGCCCTTCTATCACTAACATATTTCACTCAGCATAATGTCTTCCAGGTCCATCCATGTTGTTGCAAATGGTAGGATTTTCTTCTTTTTTAAGCCTGAATACTGTTCTATTTTAAGTATATACCACTTTTTCTTTATCCATTCATCTATTGATGAGGATTTGGGTTCTTTCCATATCTTGGCTATTGTGAATAATATTGCAGTGAATATGGGTATGCAGATACATCTTAAGAGATATTGATTTCCATTGTTTTTTGGATATATAGCCAGGATCAGGATTTCTGGATTGTATGGTAGTTCTATTTTTAATTTTTTGAGGAGCCTCCCTACTGTTTTCCCTACTGGCTGCATCATTGTATATTCACATCAACAATGTACAAGAGTTCATCTTCCACGTTTTGTCAACACTTGTTAGCTTTTTTTTTCTTTTTCTTCTTTTTCTTCTTCTTTTCTTTTTTTTTTTTTATAATGGCCATCCTAACAAGTGAAGTGATTCCTCCTTATTGATTTGCATTTCTCAATGGTGAAAAATAGCTTTCTTCTAAGATCAGTAACAAGACAAAGATGCCCAGTCTTGCCACTTCTGTTCAACATGGTACTGGAAGTCCTAGTCAGAGCAGTTAGACAATGAAGTAAAAGCAAGAAATAAAAGGAATCCAAATCAGAAAGGAAGAAGTAAAATTACCTGTTTATAGATGATGTGAAAACCTTAAAGATCCTGCAAAAAAACCTTTTAGAGCTAATAAATTCTGTTAAGTTGCAGGATACCAAATCAACATGCAAAAATCAGTTACATTTTTATATACTAACAATGAACTGTGGGAGATGAACAAAAGAATTCCTTCACAGTAGTATCAAAAGGAAAAAAATGCCTTGAGAACAAACTTTATCAAGGAGGCAAAACACTTGTGTACCAAAAACTGCAATACGTTGATCAAAGAAGTAAGACACAAATAAATGGAAAAACATCCAGTGTTCATGGATTGGAATATTTAATGTTGTTGAAATATTAGGCAATATTCGGAACTTTTTATCTTGTCCTCTCTGATCTTTTCTTACTGTTGTGCGTTTCATATATTAATTTTCACGTATATTAATTTCACGTAGCTCTGATTCTAGGCTGTCTTTTCCATTGATTTTTTTTCCCTCCTGCACTAATGCTACATCATTTAAATTACCTTTATAATGGGTTTTAATATCTGATAGAACAAATCCATTTAGAGTGTTTTCTTCTTTAAGTATCTTGCTATTTTTGGCCTTTTGCATTTACATATAAATTTTAAGATAAATTTGCTATAGTTCTTTTAAAATCAAAACTTGAATTTGATTGGATTGTATTGATTCCATAATCACAGGGAAGATTTGCTATCTTTACAGTATTTGAGACTTCCAACCCAGCCCATGATATATCTTCATTTATTTAGGTTTTCTTTCATTTCTGTCAGTGAAGCTTTAAGATTTTCTCTAAAAGCACATCTTTTGTTAGATTTACTGCAGGTATTTTATGCTTTTCTATGTAAATTGCATTTTTAAACTTTCTAGTTGCTGTCCATATGAATACAATTGATTGGTTTGCTCTTAAGCCTTCTTATTTTGAAATAATTATAGGCATAAAGTTGTAAAAAATGAACATAGAATCCTATGAACCCTTCAGTTATCTTTTGCTGGTTGTGACATCTGATGTAGCTGTAGTACAATATCAAATTAGGAAATTGACATTTGTATAATATTGTTAATTAAATTACTGATCTTACTCTGTTTTCTCAAGTTTCTGCACAATATTTTCTCTCTCTCTCTCTGAGTGTATGTAGTCCTGTGTACTTTGATCCTGTGTATAGATTCTTGTCATTACCATCACAATCAAGATACAGAATTATGAAAGAATTCTCTCATGCTACCACTCAGTCGTATCTGTGTACCCTGGCAACCACTAATCTGTTCTCCATGCCTATAGTTGTCATTTTGAGAATGTTAAATTAATGAAACCATATAGCATGTAACCTTTTGATATTGCAGTAAGTCTAATGACCATAGATTATTGCATGTGTCAGTAAGTAAGTTTTTTAGTAGTGCGTTTTATGGATCTGTCAGTTTAACGGATCATTCCTTGAGGAGCTTTCGATTGCCTCCGGTTTTGGGGTGTATGAATAAGCTGCTATAAATATTCTTGTACAGGTTTGCATGAACACAAGCTTTCATTTCTGTGGGAAAAATACCCAAGAGTGAAATTGCTGGTTTGTATGATAAAGTGCCTGTTCAGTTTTATGAGAAACTGCTAGATTATTTTCAGCTATGTTTGTACTATTTCACATTTCTGCCAGCAGTGTCTAGATTCAATTTCTTTGCATCCTTGCCTACATTTGATGTTGTCGCTATTTTCTATTTTAGCCATTCTAATAGTATATAATGGATTTTTTTTCCTTATTTTGTTTTTAATTTGCATTTCCCTAATGATTAATGAGGTGAACATTTTTTCATGTGCTGATTTGCCATTTGCATTTCCTCTTCAAATGTCTGTTCATGTCTTTTGCCCATTTTGTAATGGATTATTTTTTTATAGTATCTTTTTAAGACTTGTTTATATAGGCTAGATACATGTGCTCTGTCATATATGTATTTGCAAATATTTTCTCCAGTATATAGCTTAACTTTTAACAGTTTTTTCACAGAGCAAAAGTTTTTAATTTTTGAAATCCAGTTTGTCACTTTTTCATTTTATGGATCTTGTAGTGTCATTTCTTAAAACCTTCTAGTCTCAATAGTGAAGATATCTTCCATGTTTTCTTTTAAAAATTTTTGTTTACATTTTCTATTTAAATCTTTGGTGTATTTTAAATTAATTTTGTATAAGATATGAGACACTTAGGTCAAGGTTTTCTTTTTTTCTTTTTCCTTTTTTTTCTTTTCCTTTTTTTTTTTTTTTCCTGAGTCTGTGTTTATCCATTGCTCCAGCACTATATGTGGAAAAGACTATTATCGCTTCATTCAGTTGCTTTACCACCTTTGTAAAAACAACAACAACACACACACACACGCACACACACCAATTAGGCATACTTGTGCAGATCTCTTTCAGGTTGTCTGTTTTTTTCTATTGATCTATAGGTCTGTCCCTTTTACCCACATCACATTGTATTGTTTATTGTACTATATAAAAAGTTTTAAAGTTGTGTAGAATGATTACCTTCTACTTCATTGTTTTCTAAAATTGTTTCATCAATTTTAGTTCCTTTGCCTTTCTATATACATTTTGGAATAGGCTTGTTTCTGTCTACAAAAAGTCTTGCTGGGATTTTGTTAGAATCTCCAAACCTGTAGATCAGTTTGAGGGAAATCTGATATCTTTACTATGGTGAGTTTTCCCATCCATGAACATGGTATGTCTTCCATTTATTTAAATTTTCTGTGGTTTCTTTCATTAGTATTTTATAATTTTCAGCATACCAATCTTGTATATGTTTTATTAGGTTTATACTGAAGTATTTCATTTATAGTAGGAGTGATTGAAAATAGTATTGTGCTTTTAACTAAGGTTTCCATCTATTCCTTGCTAGTATATAGAAATACAGTTGATTTTGTATATTGAGCTTTATATTCTGCAACCTTGATGAATGAGTTTTTTTATTTTTTATTTTTGTAGATTCTTTTAGAATCTTCTATGTAACAACCATGCCATCTGGAAATGTGGCTTCTATTTAATCTGTGTGGCTTCTATATCCTTTATCTTGCCTTAGTGTGTCTGGCTAGGGCTTCCGGTATAATCTTGAATAAGAGTGGTAAGAGCAGACGTATTTGTTCTGTGTCTGATCTTCAGAGGAATTATTCAGTCTTTTGCTGTTATGTATTGTGTTAGCTATAGGCATTTGATGTTTACATATTGAGTTTTCTACTCTATACCCTTGCTAAACTCAATCTTCTCTCTCTCTCTTTTTTTTAGTTTGTTTTGAGAGAGACAAAGACAGTGCAAGTGGGGGAGGGGCAGAGACAGGGGGAGAGGGAGAGAATCCCAAGCAGACTCCATGCTGCTGTTGCAGCATGGGGCTCGATCCCACAAACCGTGAGCCAAAACCAAGAGTTGGACACTTAACCAACTGGGAGCCACCCAGGTGCCCCACTAAACTCAATCTTCTTAATTCTGAGGTTTTATCTGTAAGTCCTTTTGGAGTTTCTATGTACATAATCATATAATCTGCAGACGGTAGCTGTTTTGTTCCTTCTTTTTTTATCTTTATATTCTTCATTTCTTACTTCGTTGACTACCATCTTTATTACTGGGTCAAGTAGAAGTGATGATGGAGGTATGCTTGTGTATGTTTTGATCCTAAGTAAAAATCTTTCAGTGGATCATGATTAATGGGCCATCAATAAACATGATTTATGGTGTATAGTATTTGTAACACCCGACCTTTCTCAGATAAAGGAAACTTTCATCCAGTTTTTAGTTTGTTAAGCTTTTTCTCTTTTTTGTCTTAGTTTTCAAACTTTTGTTGAAGTTTTCAAACTTTTTTTTTCTTTATTTATTGAGATTATCACACCATTTTTCTTTTTTTGTCTCAGTTTATTTGTTTTGAGAGAGCACATGCCAGCAGGAGAGGGGCAGAGAGAGAGAATCCCAAGCATGCTCCCCACTGGGAATGTGGAGCTAGAGCTCATGAACCATAAGATCATGACCTGAGCTGAAACTAAGAGTTGGATGCTTAACCCACTGGGTCATCCAGGCACCCCTTGTTTTTCTCTTTTTAATCTGTTAATATGAGGAATCTAACCTTGCATTCCTGGGATAAACCCAAGTTTTAATAACGTTGCTACATTTGGTTTCCTAATATTTTATTTAGGAATTTTGCATCTTTGTTTATGAGCAAGAATGGTATGTGATTTTTCTTGATTTTTCTCATTGGGTTTTGATATGTTGTGCTAGTTAGTTGTATAAGATTAGTTGGAAAAGATTCCCTTGTGTTTTGAGTCTTTGGAATTATTTATGTGGCATTGAAATTATTTCTTCCTCAGTTATTTGATAGAACTCACTAGTAAAGCTATGTAGACCTGGAGTTTTTTCCTTATAGGAATATTTATTGATTGTTGATTAAGTTTATTAAAGGTATTTTTTTTTCTTGAGTCATTTTTGGTAAGGTATAGATTTTCTTCATATTTGAATTTTCACATGCTGATATGTCAAAAATTTATGATTGTCTTCTAAGTTTTTACTTTATTGATCATATACTTGTTTTCTTTTGATTCATTCATTATTAGGAAGTATACTTACGAATTTTTTAATGTTTGGAGATTTTTATTTTTTGTTGAAGTAGAATATAACTGAGGAAAGTAAAAAATTATGTTGTCTAATATTGTCTAGCTCTGTGACTTTACACAAAGTGAAAACAGTTCTATAACCACCATCCAGATAAAGAAGTAGAACATTACCTGTACCCAATATAGCCTCTTTAGCCCTGTTTTAGTTACGTTTCCTACCAAAGATGTTCAGTATCTTGACTTATCATAGATTGTTTCCTTGATTTTGAACTCCTTCAGAAATGTAAGCTTGTGTCGGTGGGCGGGGGGGGGGGGGGCACATAGTATATGCTAAACAATATTCTAAATACTATATGTTTACTTATAGCTTTCAGTTTTTCTTTGGCTAATTTGTCCTTATTCCAATCTATTCTTGAAAATTATATTCCTTGGATGTAAGCTTTAGCTTTGCAATTATAGTCTTTTCCCGCATTGAGGATGGCATTTTGCTGTCTTCTGGATTATATTGTTGCTACTGAGAAGCCACTTACTAGTTTAAATACTGTTCCTTTCAAGGTAATATGATGGCTTTAAGGTTTTGTTCTGTAGAATTCTTAGTATTTTGAATTTAATTCTGTTTGCATTCTTGAATTTATGGATTGATATTTTATGCTGTTTTCCTCAGACAGAGGTCTCTTTCATGTTTTCTTTTGATACTCCCGTGAATCATGTTAAACTTTTCTGCCTTCTGTATATTCTTTTGACCTCTCTTCTAGTTGACTAATTCTGATAGCTTTTTCTAATCTGCTAATAAGTATGTCCATTGAGTTTTTAATTTCAGTTTTTGCATTTTTTATTTTTAGAAATTCTACTTTTCTGGTTTACTCTGTATAATTATTTATTCCTTGTTATTTTTTTAATGATATAGTTTTGCAATTTGTTTAATAATTTGTTCAATAATTGTAACATCTGAAGTCTTCGTGTGTCCTGTCTTGGTGTTTGGTATTTCTGCTGATTCCTTCTCTCATAGTGTCATGTTTCTTCAGGTTCTTGATTATTTTTGACTTGATAGTGCTCATTTTGACCCCTGGAAACATCATAGTGGGGATTGTTTGAGGTGCAGAATTTTACTTAATTAGGTGCTTGGAGGTACTACCACTCAGGGGTCACTGAGTTCATATGTTGAGGTTCTCTGGACAACTCAGGTAATATGAACCTCAGCAAACGTGCAGGCCCATGGCAAAAACTAATTAGCTGTACCTCCCTTGTATCTATGTTGCCTTGCTTAGTACCAAGGCAGCTTTCTCTGCTGTCCCCTGGTGATGGGGGCATGGGCACATGTTGATTTCTGGCTTATCTTTGTGATTTCTTTTGGAGATGGGGTAGTATTCTGCATTGATGTCAGGAAGGTCTCTTTGATATTCTACTTTGACAGGTTGAGATTTACTTCTGTCCCTCTTGCCTCATAAGACCACCAAAACTGAACTCTAGATTTGTGAGGGTTGGCAAATGGCCTTAGAGCCTAAATGGATATAATGTTCCAGTGCTCCATTTACTATTCTCAGGTCTTGTATTTGGTTTTATTTTGGCCAAGTAATTTGTGATGCTTTAAAAAACATGCTTATTTTGTTTTTTTTCCCCTTATTATTTATAATTTTTGTAGTTGGAGGGTTAGTGCAAATAACTTAGCTTGCCAGTAGTGGAAATGGAAATTAACATACAATTGAAAAAAATTGGGGAAATGTTTAATAAAATGTTTTTCGTTAATTAGGTGACCTACTGTAAATTAGGAAGTAGTTATAATAAATTACTTGGTGGGAAGATAGGTAACTTATGTTTATTATTAATTTTGTTTACACTTATTTTTTGGTTTGCATCTAATAGTTTTCTTATTTTAGGGGTAAAAATATTTCCATCATGGCTCATTCAAAGACAAGGACCAATGATGGGAAAATTACTTATCCTCCTGGTGTCAAAGAAATCTCAGATAAAATATCTAAAGAGGAAATGGTGAGACGGTTAAAGGTGAGTATAATTGTGTTACATTTTGGGGGCATCTGTTTAGGGTGGGCTGTTACCTGTGGAAATCACATAGAGCTGTATTTTATTAGGGCATCTGAAAAACAAATGAAAGCTAAAAAAGCAAATGAAAGCTAAAAATGGCTTTCTAGGGCCTCCTATACTTGAGCATAAAGAATCAATCTGTAGTACTCTTTATATTCTTTGTTGTCTGTAGAGAGTTCTCCTTTGTTCTATATCTCATTTATTTTAGAAAACAACCATTTTACTCTAAGAAAGGAAGTTTACAGTCTTTGTACTGAGCACTCAGGCTGTGTTTTACTTTCTTGTAAGTTATTTTGAGAGGTTAAAGTGCTTTACTTTTAGCTTCTCTCCCTGCTTCTGACATGCAGCAATGAATCAAGATTGATGGTGAACTTCCATAGATGAGGCAGTCATTGTATGGCTAGAGTCTCTTTATACGTGTTTGAACAATATTTTACTTTTGCTTCAGGGCAGTGATAGTCCCTGTGATTATAAAATGGTTAAAGGAGCAGAATGGCCAAAGAGAATGTTAAGCTAATTCATCAGTTAGTGGACATGTTTTTATTTTTCAGCATTTTTCCCCTTCTAGGTTATATCTACCTAGACGTTTATGTTGCTTGATACATTATTATTATTTATCCAGTATTTTAAGACTGGAAAACTTACCTTAATTAATCATTGAAGGCCTAGGAACCTTAAAGCAAAGTACTGTTTTATGGGTATTGCTGCATGGTTTATTCCTAATGCTCGTAAATTTCCTATAAAGTCTTAGTATTGTACCTTTATGCATAAAGTATTAGAATGTCAAAAAATATCGGAAGTTTATTATTCAAAGGAAAAGACATCTTTGAGCACATTAAAAATACCAATTTGTGTGTGTTATATCTAGTTAGGAACTTGTGTATGTTTTGTTAAAAATAGTGAAGCTACAAGCCCTTTGTATATGACATGTTCCATTTTCTGTGTATCTACATTCTCTTCATCTATTGACTTTTTAGAGAAGCGAGTATTCATTTATTTCCTCAGATTATATTTCAGCAGTGATAGGTAAACTTCTCTATTGTTTGCTAAGAAAGTATTATTAAATGCAGAAATTATACTTAAAGGCTGATTAACATTTAGTGTCTCGTAGAGATGTTATTTTCTCAGACATCTTTAATAGACAACTTAAATGTGAGTTACTGAGTTTTATAACACCATTTGAGTTGTAGACAATTTTGAGGGATTCTCATTATCTAGCCCTTGAGTAAACTTTGTTAATCTAGGTGGAATGATTACCACAGTGCTCACATTTAGTGTTTGTAATATGTTTTCATTATTTTGTTGACATCTATGCCCAGAAATCTGGTTCATATACTTTTCCTTCATTTTTGTTTCCTAATTTATACTTATACTTACCCATATTTTTAGCAACCCTCTTAGAGAATTGTAAAAAGGATTTAATGTGGGCTGATGGTAATTTTTGAAATGTACAATTATGGGGATAAGTTTTGTGAATTACAACAATTTGTTAACAGGTAAGGTGTCATTATATAATTTCTAGAGTTTCCTATAACATTTTATTCAAAGTATACTGAAACTCTTCCTCTTTGGTGAAGAGATTCTAGAGAAAGTAATGGTTTCCTGCATGTGGGTCTCTCTTTTTTTTTTTCTTTGCCTCTTTTCATAATATGCGTAGGCCGTCAAAGCATACATCTTACATCAATAAAATTAATAAGTTAGGAAGTAACTCTGGACCTCGTGCCCTTAAGCTAACTGTAGTGCCCCACTAGCAGGATTAGTCTACTGTTGTTTCTGGTGTCTGGCATAATAGAACTGAGGGTCTGCCCTCTGAGGAACACTGTTCCCTAGCAACACATTAGATGGTTTATTACTCAGAAGTCTAGCTCTCTGGCAGAGTAGAAATCCTTGTGTTTTTTAAGGACCAACTCATAGCTATTGATACTTGGTGGCAGCCCTACTTGTTGATTAGTATTCGCAGCACCACCTAGTGGATGCCAGGTGGTTACCTTTCCATTAGAATTGTATTTAAATGTGTGCTCCTGTCAAGTTAGGCGATTTAAAGTCTCATTTGAAGTAAGAATAGTACAGATGGAGGGTTCATTGCGACAACTGGTACTGAAATTAGAGAAAGCTTTTTACAGAACTCAAATGGTACCAATTCTCACCATTTTTATTTCTGTCCTGCTTCCTTTATGTAAATGTTTTTGAAAAAGGAACCATTTCCTATAGGTTATTTCTGCTCACTCCATACATGTCAGTGAGTTCTGCTAGTAACTATCCATGTCATATTCTCTTTTACAGTGGCGCAAGAAATATTTTGTTGGATGCTGTGGTAGTCACTTCATGGTAGCTTTTTAGTGTTTAGGAATGCATCTTCATCATCCTTTCTTAAATATATTTATATATTCTTTTTTAGCTGAATATATAAATCTGTATATCTGGAATGGTTTATGGCTCAGATGGAAAAAATAAATTGTTTCTTTTCCTAAGAAGTATAAATAAGGATTAGTTATATATAAAAAAGGGGCACAGTTTTTAAGAAGGACATACTCCTTTTAGTCCAGTTGTAAAAGACCAGAAATGCCATGTAAGGCTAGTTGTTTGGGTTTTTTTAAATATCTATATAATTTATTGTCAAGTTAGCTAACATACAGTATATACAGTGTGCTCTTGGCTTCGGGAGTAGATTCCTGTTTTTCATCACTTATATACAACACCCAGTGCTCATTCCAACAAATGCCCTCCTTAATGCCCATCACCCATTTTCCCCGTCCGCCCCCGCCCCCCGCCATCCCCATCAACCCTGTTTTCTCTATTTAAGATTCTCTTATGGTTTGCTTCCCTCTCTGTTTGTAACTATTTTTTTTTCTTTCTCTTCCCAAATGGTCTTCTGTTAAATGTAAGGCTAGTTTTAAACTTATTTGGCAAGCAGGTATGATGGGTAAATGAAAGTATTTTAGTCTTTTAAAAGAAAAGTTATTTTTCTGTAGTTTTAGAAGGATCTGTTCTCTCTCAGAGGAAAAATGAAAGTACTTTATATTAATTATTTGGAAGTTAATCTTTGCAATTAATTTGGATGTTATTTCAAATGACTGTATTTTTGCATGAAAGATTTCATTATTTCATTATTTTATTTTTGTATAGATGGTTGTGAAAACTTTCATGGATATGGACCAGGACTCTGAAGAAGAAAAGGAGCTTTATTTAAACCTAGCTTTACATCTTGCTTCAGATTTTTTCCTCAAGCATCCTGATAAAGATGTTCGCTTATTGGTAGCCTGCTGCCTTGCCGATATTTTCAGGATTTATGCTCCTGAAGCTCCTTACACATCCCCTGATAAACTAAAGGCAAGTACTGACTTAAAGAACTTAAAATAGTAACTGGTGCTTCTATTTATCTTTCTAACTAAAATGGGAGTTAAGGTATTTGGATAATTTCTTTGGATTTTTCGACATTACCTGCAGCAGTCTTTTATTAAACAACTTTACTTTTTAAAGACCCCCCCCCCCCCACACACATACCCCATTTAGTACTTACTTTTATTAAAGAATTTTGATCCTTAGGATAAGAAGTAGATTAGTACAGTGTACTCTATACTTTTTATAGTATGTTATCATTAGCTCTGTTTCAGCAACACTTGGAGGGGGACACTTTTCCCTTTTGAACATCCATACTGAAGACCATATTCATTATTTAAAACATGGTATTTAATATAAGCCTGAATGTATACCATATGAATCATTCATTTAAAGGAAGGTGTGATTGTGATGTCAATTGTTTGGAAGACAATACAGTGAACAAAATTTTAATGAAAAGTTAGGAACGACTCCTAGTACCTGTTTAAAGTAGTAGTAAGTAAAGCCATATGAATGGAGAATCTTTAAAAGAGGAAAGAAAAAAGGAGACTAGCATGATTAGTCTAGCTGCTAGAAAGTGTGAAATAACTAGAGCTGTGCAAAAAGATATTGAATAAAGCAGGTTAGAAAATGAGAAAAACCAGTAATGATAAAAGATAATTGTGGAAACTGTGGGTTAGAGAATGAATCCATAAGATTATTAATACCCAGTGTGGATAAAATGATGGACAGTTTAGGTTTATTTCATTTAACAAGTATTGATGTTTTAATTATGTGTCAGGAACTGGGTTTACAGTGGTGAAAAAGAGTCATGACACAGCCCCTAATTTCATGGAGTTGCTTCTTGATTATTGGAGTGAGGAACTTGCTCATTTCATCAAGTCTGCCAAAATTCTAGCATGGAATGCCCAACCTGCTTTGGTTGTAGTTGTTTAATATTTTAATTTGGTAAAGAATCTCAGGATAGGGGCAGTATTTGTCACTTAAAGGTGGAATTGAATTGTGAAATTTGAGAATGGTCAGAGGTTTAAGTAGATAACATGAGCTGATCTGTGGACTTGTGTACCCAGGTATATATTTTATTTTGTAATTACAAACCTCTGATTTGGAGATGGGATGTGGGCTCTTCCTTACTAGTGTCTTGTTGGCATTCTGATGAAGAGGAAGGTCTAATTTAAGAGTACTGCCACAGGTTTCTTCTGCGTCTTGTGGATTTCTCAGTTTGCATCATCAGTAACCTATCCTAGAGCTTTTGGGTAGTGAAAAGTCCTCCCAAAAGAATATTACACATCTGTTCTATTTATAACAGGACAATTTATAGGAAGAATATTGAGGAGCTGAGACTAAATTAGCATCGTTTTGGATTATTCCATCCCTGAAAAATTTAAAGTATCTTATATTTTCTGTTCATATTTTTTGGTCTTATTTTAAATGCCTCTTTTTTTTTTTTCTTTTGTTGAGGTAGTACTTAAAATTTAATCATTTCAAGGATGTTCTCTAAATATTTATGGAGTAGTTTTCACTATTGATTAGCATAAAGTTTGTATTTTTCTTTGTGGTAGCAGCAATAGAAAACTGACACATTGATCCTCGTATTTCCACTGTCAATTTATTGTTGTCATCAGAAAACCCTTTTTATACATCTGGCTTCATGTGTAATAGGTCAGTGATTGTTGTAGAGGTTATAAATGATTGTTTTCTTTCTATCTCCAGGTAGTCAATGTGGCACTTAGTTTTCTCTTAATCACACTAGGAGGGTTTATTCACAGAGGATGTATTTTGTACAGTATTGCTATCAAAGTAACCATTTTGCAGGTTGTACTTTTCATAGTATTTTTTTTTGAAAAGCTAGTCAGTTACCTGTATCTTTCTTCTCCTTTAAAAATATTCTTATCATTTTATTTAGAAGAGAAATATTTTTTTTTCTTAGTATTGATTGATTAGCATGCTTCCTTTGCAGATTAGCTTTTTTAATTTTACCCTTTTCTACGATCTTAAAAGGCTTATCTCCATAAAAATTGCCTTAAAGTGACATTGAACCTATCTCTATCCAGGTACAAAAGGAAGACATAGTAAAAAAATCAAAAGCCAGGAGATATGGGGATAGATCAAGAAATGGTGGGGAAAAACAAGTAATTACAATGATTAGGTAGGAAAGCTTTATAAGTTAACTTCCACAGGTCTTTTTAAAATTTCTAAGTTTCTGTGACCTAGTATATTTTCACTTGGTGATTTATTTTGGAATTTTAAGTTTCCCAAGCTGTGTTTTTGCTGTATAATTATCTATATAGTGCTGTTCCAGCAAACCTAATTAGCTCTCTGTCACTGCCACCTTTGTTATACTCATAATAGGATAAATTTTGGTTTAGTAGTTTTTGGGTCTAGTTTTTTAACTTTAAGATGGAGGTTTTTCTTTATCTAAGAGCATGGTAAATTATTTACTGTTTTCCTGTGAAGGGCAATAAGATGTTTAGTGTTTCCATATGGTAAGATTTTTCTAAGAAGTTCCAGCTAAATACAGTTTTTCCCCCTGGTTCTTTATTATGGTAGATACACATGAGTGCTGAATTAGCTTTAGGAGTTTAGTGAATATTTTTCCTTAGCATTCATAATCTAAACAATACTTTGTCTCTTTTTTTGAAGGATATATTTATGTTTATAACAAGGCAGTTGAAGGGGCTAGAGGATACAAAGAGCCCACAATTTAATAGGTATTTTTACTTACTTGAGGTAAGCAATATATCTTGAGATGATATTTCAAATTGGGTTTTTTGCTTGTATATTTTTACTAATTAAAGTGTTTACCTTTCGCTTTTTTTATTTCTTATTTTTAGAACATTGCTTGGGTCAAGTCGTATAACATATGCTTTGAGTTGGAAGATAGCAATGAAATTTTTACCCAGTTATACAGAACATTATTTTCAGTTATAAAGTAAGTTCATTTTACTAGGCATATAACTTATTTTAAATACATAGTATTTAAAACCCATAAGTGAATATGCATTAACTGTTTGTTATGATGAGTATTTGGAAGGTTCTAAGTAACATTAGAACTCATTAACATGGGGCACCTGCTTGGCTCAGTCTGTTAAGCTACCAACTCTTGATTTCAGCTCAGGTCCGTGATCGCACGGTTAGATCAAGATCGAGCCCTTGGTCAGGCTCTGAGCTGGCAGGGTGCAGCCTGCTTGGGATTCTTTCTCTCTCTCCTCCTCTGCCTCTGCCTCTGCCTCTATCCTGCTTGTGCTCTCGCTCTCTCTCTCTCTCTCTCTCTCTCAAAATAAATAAATAAACTTAAAAAAAGCCTCACTAACATTATTTTTATAGATGTTTTAAAAGTGAATAGAACTTAATTTGTAAGGTATAATACAAGAGTGGCATAAGGCAGTCTATATAGCCAATATGAAAATATTTTTTGGATTATATTTTTTTATCTTTAAATATTATTGGCTCCTTGATTCATGTAAATAGTTGAGTTTTTGTGTATTCTTTAAAATTATCTACTAGAATTAACTTTGCAGCAGTTTGATTTTCTGAATTTAAGGCAAAACTAAAGTTGATATTTGATTCAATTGCTTTTGATTGTGAGACTGGTTAAAATTAGGGAAAAGTAATCTAGGAAATACAGTTTAAAATATATTTTGGATGCTCCTATAAGATTTGGAATAGAGGGAAGCTTTAAGTGAATATATGGAATTTGACTTGATATTTTAGTATAATGTTTTATAAAGTAGTGCTCTTCAGTACCATGTTATGATTAAATCCTGTACACTTTATTTTTATTATTTTTGAGAGAAGGCGTGGTCCTTTGCGAAGTTGTATATATCCTAATACTTCATGTTGTACTAGTGTTAGGAAAATGTTTATGTGCACATTTGCGTGAACAAGAGACAGGTGGGAAGGGGCAGTGGTGGAGGGAGAAAGGGGGGGGGAGGCGGAAAGAGGGAGGGGGAGGGAGGGGGGAGGGAGAGGGAGAAAGAGAGAGGGGAGGGGGAGGGCGAAAATCCCAAGCAGGCTCTCCACTATTGGCACTGTCACTGTGGACCCCATGTGGGGATTGTACTCTTGAACAGTGAGATCATGACCTGAGTCTAAACCAGAAGTCCGACACTTAACTGACCCACCCAGGCACCCCTGAATCCTGTATGCTTTAAATAAAATATCTATTTTGAATTTCAGCAATGGCCACAATCAGAAAGTTCATATGCACATGGTAGACCTCATGAGTTCTATTATTTGTGAAGGTGATACAGTATCTCAGGAGCTTTTGGATACAGTTTTGGTAAATCTGGTACCTGCACATAAGGTAAGTAGCAACATATACCAATATGTCTAAAGCCTGTTAATATTAAGGTCAAGAATTTCTGCTTATGTTCCAAATACAATTTTTCCTGCTTTAACCTTAGTTTTAGAGAATCTGTTTTATTGGTTAATATTAATAAATATTAGTAAAACATGGTACACTTATTAGTTACTAATTAAGTAGATGTAGTTTATGTGATAAAATATCTGTAATAACTGTGTGGTGTAGGATATGTTTCAAGGAGTGAGTTAATACTACTTAGATGCTATCATATAACTTTATGTGTCAGGAGATGCTGAAAGCAGTTAGAGCCTTAGTTCTAAGACAGCAGTAGTTAGATGGAGTGGGGGGTGAAATTAAAAGGGAAGTCTCTACTAATTTCTGGACAAAGGATATGTTCATGACAGTGTTTCTTCCCTTGGTGATATTAATCAAGACTTGTTTGTGTGTCTTGTTCTTTGAAAATGACTAACTCTCCAGTAAACAGTTGGAAATAATGGTTCTGTGAAAGGGATAAAAGAGAGAGTTAAAAAGAGGGGCCAGGGAGTCACGAGTATAAAGATCTGTGCAAACTGAAGAACTTCCTGGCACGGTATAATCTAATTTCACAAGTATATGACATTCACACAAAAAGTGCTTCCATGAAGATGACTGCATAATTTAATATTTCCGGATTTAAAAAAAAAATTTTTTTTAACGTTTATTTGTTATATTATGGAGAGAGACAGCATGAATGCAGGAGGGGCAGAGAAAGAGGGAGACACAGAATCTGAAGGAGGCTCCAGGCTCTGAGCTCTCAGACCAGAGCTTGACACAGGGCTCCAACTCACAATCCAACTCACAAACCCGGAGATTATGACCTGAGCCGAAGGCAGACGCTAACCGACTGAGCCACCCAGGTGCCTCTAGTGTTTCCAGATTCTTAAAATAGTCCATCAATGCTGAAAGTTAAATACTGCAAATAGACCTAAACATTCAGATAATACATTTGTTAGATAAAAATAATAAATACCTTAAAAGATTTAAAGGTAATATATGCTTCAAGGGATCAAAGGCATGAAAATAAGAGTTAAAAACATAATAGCTAGATATATGAAAGAAGTTTAGGAAAAAAGTAGAAATGAGAAATGGTCATTGAAATTAAGATCTTGGGGCGCCTGGGTGGCGCAGTCGGTTAAGCATCCGACTTCAGCCAGGTCACGATCTCGCGGTCCGTGAGTTCGAGCCCCGCGTCAGGCTCTGGGCTGATGGCTCAGAGCCTGGAGCCTGTTTCCGATTCTGTGTCTCCCTCTCTCTCTGCCCCTCCCCCGTTCATGCTCTGTCTCTGTCCCAAAAAAAATAAATAAACGTTGAAAAAAAAGAAATTAAGATCTTTATTGGGTTATAAAAGATTTTGAAAACTAGGAGATAGATCAAGGAATTATACAGGTAAAGTGAGATAAAGAAGACATGAAAAATACTGAGACATGAAAAACAGAATGAAAAGGACCAATATAGTTTATAATGATTTCAGAACACAAAGTAGAGAGTAGAGAAGAAATGTTTAAATAAAAATTTGCTTAAAATTCTCCAGAACTGTTGGAATGCATGGATTTATGGGTTAGGTAGCAAAAGTCATGAGCAGAATAAATAAAAATAAATCCCAGTCCAGGAACATCCTGGAGAAATTCTAGAATGCCAACAGAAATTCTAGAATGCCAAATAATCTATAAAGCACCCAAAGGGAAAAGGCACGACACTTACCAAGGAATAAAGATTAATCTATTGCCGACTTCTCAGTAACAAGGATAGATGCCAGAAGATAATGGGACTATATTTCCAAAGTGCTAAGATAAAATAACTGTGCATGTATGTGTAGGTGTGTGTAGTCACATACCCAATTTGAGTGCAATTAAGATATTAAATACTCACTTGTCAATAGATTCTTCCTGAATGAACTATGTGAGTATTGTAGAATGATGGAAGTTGAATTAAAAGAAGGAACAAGAAATAATGATGTACAAAGAAATGCTCCAAATAAGAACTAATACATTAAAAAAAATAGTAGCAATGATAATGACTACAGGGATGTTAACAAAATAGTCCTGAATTACTGGATACGAATAACAAATAACAGATGAGATTGAATGGCTTAATGGAGAGTCAGTGAGTGATCTAATCCTGGTGGTGGTGGGGAGTATAGAGCTACTGATTAACATCAAACTTGAAGTATTCATATTAAAATTTTCAGGATTAGAGTAAAAGAAAGAATTACAATAAATGTAAATGGTCTAAATTTGCTACTTAGACTGTCATACTGGATTGAAAATAATCCGGGGGGGAGGGGGTGGTGTTGTGCATCTGGGTGGCTTAGTCAGTTAAGTGTCTGACTCTTAATTTCAATTCAGGTCATGATGTCATGGTCCTGAGATGGAGTCCTGTGTTGGACTCCATGCCGGTTGCAAAGTCTGCCTAAGATTCTCCTCTCTGCCCTTCCTCTACTATCTCTTGTGCATGTCTCTCACAAAATAGGAATAATAATAATAATAATAATAATACAGTGGGTCAAAGAGATAAGAACAAAAGTACTGTCACAAAAAAGTCAAAAGCTTATAAAAGGATGGAAAAAAGACTTGCCAGGCATATATTAACTGAAAGAAAACTGAAACAAGTTGTACTAATATCAGATGTAATAGTCATTACTGGGTAAAGAAGGGATTTGTACAATGATAAAACATTTAGTTCTCAGGAAGATATTCAAAGTTGCATGTATGTAGGCTCAAATATATAGAGTATAAACTGAAAGAATTACAAAGAGAAAGAAACAAATTCACCACTTGGTGGCTTATCTTAACAGTTTTCCCAATGATTATAAAGTTTGTGGGAATTTTGAAGATTTGAAACAAACAAGTTTATAGCAACCATGATTAACATGTCAAAAGAATAAATCATAATGGTTGGGGTTTTGTACATAGCAGAGCTGCTCCCTGCTGTGATCTGTTGAAAGTCAGCCCTCAAGACAAGGGCTTGGTGGGGTGGGGGTGGGGGGGCAAGAAAGAAAGAAAACAAAAAATTAAAAACAAAACAAAAACAAAATAAATCGTAATGGCAATTCTGAAAGATTTAGTAATGATAATTAAAATGATACATATTAAAACTTGTAGGATACAGCTTAAATTTTTTTTTTAATTTTTTAAATGTTTATTTATCTTTGAGAGAGAGAGAGAGACAGAGACAGAACACTAGCAGAGAACGGGCAGAGAGAGAGAGGGAGACACAGAGTCTGAAGCAGCCTCTAGGCTCTGAGCTGTCAGCACAGAGCCTGACGCGGGCCGAACTCTCAAACTGTGAGATCATGACCTGAGCTGAAGTTGGATGCTCAACCAGCTGAGCCACCCAGGTGCCCTGAATGTTTTTTAAATCTAATTTTATTGGCCAAGTGTCCAATTCAGGAAGTTTATAAAAATAATCAGATTATACACCGTATACAAGGAAGAAAACAAGTACAGAAATTAAAGACATAGAAAATACAGTACATTTCACACAAACTCAAAGCTGGCAGTTTGAAAAATGTATTAAATAGTCAAATCCATGGTAAGTTGAATCAGAAAAAAAGAGATGGTATCAATATATGGTTTTGGAATGAAATGGGGAACAACAGACATTAAAAAGCTAAAAAGACAGTTCTATGAACAATATTTTATGGTAATATATTTGAAATTAGGTAAAAGAATTTCCTAGAAAATATAACTTGCCAGAGAAAATTTTAAATAACCTTTAACCAGTAAAAGAAATAGAATTCGTTTTAAAAATTGTATCCATAAAATGAACAAAATCCCTTCCTCCCAAACAACAGTGGCAGCAATAATAAAAGTAACAGCAGCAGAACACAAACCAACCACAAAAGAACTTAAACTGAACATCAGGAGATAACTCCTAATCATTTAAGTAGCATACAATTCAAATGTCAAGTACACCTTTCTAGATTATAGAAAAGGAAGAAATGCTCCACAGTTCACTTTATGAGTGGAATATAATCTTCATAGAGAAACTAGACAAAGCCAAGCAAGTTAGAAGAGTCATAGGCTAATTTAGTCTAAAGTTGTAATCATATCACATAAATTCAATATAAAATAATAACATTTGGAACGGTGTAAACTATTTATAATGAGCAAATTGGCTTTATTGTAGGAATATAAGAATGGATAAACAGAGAATCTTAGAGACTAAGATATTTGTGTAAATTAACAGATCAAAGAAAAAAGTATCAGTAGATGTAGAAAAAGACAGTTTGATAAAATTCAGTGTAATTTATGATAAAAACCTTTTAGCAAAGTGATAAGAATATGACCCACAGAAGACTCAATGATAGAGAACAAACTAAGGGTTGATGGAGGGAGGTGAGTGGGAGATGGCCTAGGTGTCTGTATTAAGTAGGTCACTTGTCATGAGCACTGGGTGTTGTATGTAAGTAATGAATCATTGAATTCTACTTCTGAAACCAATATTGCACTTCATGTTAACTAAAATATAAAAAATAAATTTTAAAAGTGGTAAGAATATGTATGATACTGTACATATGGTACATGCTGAAGAATTTTCTTTGGAGTTAGGAACACTTAGTCAGGAAAAAGGGAACTGTGCCATTTCTAATCTGCATCAATTAAGTGTCTTTAGTGGAGTAAAATGAGATAAATAAAAGATAAAAGGATTAAAAAGAAGAAATAAACTGAAATTGTTTGCAGATAATATGACTGCCTGTGTAGAAAACACAAAACAGTGTATAGATAACTTTCTAAAACAAATAAAATTCTGCAAGGTTGCTAGATATAAGATCAATATATTAAAGGCTGTTGGTATAATTTTATAAATTTGTAGCTTTAACAAAGACTTGAGCTGTTTAGAAATTTCACAAAAATGTGGACAATTATGCTGAAAATCATTGTAATTCAGGAAAAAGTATAAAAGAAGACTTAGATATTCTGCATGATTTGTTATGTTTATGGGTGGGAAACTCAGTATCATCATGATTCCAGTTTTATGCATACTAATAGATAATCCAGTCAAAACAGAAAGTTTGAATGTGTGTTGTGTGTGTGGGGGGGTAATTTGACTAACTGATTCTAAAATTCACATTGAAGAGTAAATGGCCCATAATAACTAATTTTGAAGAATAGAATAGTGGGGACTTACTCTACCACCTAGTATTAAGACACTGTTTCCATATCCCTTTGACTATAATCAGGCAGTAGTAGGCAACGGGACATATGGAAGTAATGGAGAGTTTACAAATATATGCATAGTTACGTAGAAACTTCAAAGTGTGGGTATTATAGGTCATTGAAGGGAATATGTACTGTTTATTTAATGATTGGTTTTAGGACAATTGAAAATCCATATGGGAAATAATTATTTAATACCATACATAAAAGTAAGAGGTAGAATAAAGATACAAATCTGAAAAACAAATCTCTAAATTTTTATTTGAAAATATAAAGCAACATCTTAACCTCATTGTAGAAGAAATTTTTTTAAGAAAGATACAGTGAGCACAAGCCAAATAGGAAAGTATTGATAGATTTGGTTACATTAAGTTTAAAAACTTCCCTGTGCTCTAAGATACTATAAACATTGTGAAAAGACAAGTATAGACTAAGATATGTTATACATAAAGTTGACAAAGTTTTAGTGTGTAGAATTTTAGAGAAACTCTACAAATAAGGACAAAACAGCCCATTTAAAAAATGGCAGAGATGGAATTTACAGAAAATGTCTAATACGCACAAAGAAGCATGTACAAGACATACAGTTTAAAGTCTATGAATAGGAGAATGAGTAAATAAGCTGTAGTGTATTATGTAGTAAAATACCTAACGGCATTTAGAAATGAAAGAAGTAATTCAGTAGAAGCATCAATAGATGTAAATCTAAAAATATGCTGAATGTGAGTTTTAGGGTATCTACAGTGTACCTGTTTTCTGTAAGATGTTTAAACTGGAGTAGCAATTTTCTTTCAGATCTTTGGTCTTGATGGTTTCTGTCATTGCCAGAATCGCTTAGAAACATGTTTTCTTAAGATGTTTTTTTCTTCTGCCTTTTTTCTTTTCATATTTTACTGTTTGTTTTGTTTGCTGTATCCTTGGCCTTACCTGTGGTCTGAGATGTCCTTGAGTAAGTTTGCTGTCCCATAGGTGCCCCAAACTCTTTTGTCTTGCCCCACCTATGGGCCCCCTATTCCTGTTCACATTAGAACCCAGCTCATTTTCTTATGACGTGTTCTTCTGGACCTGAGGTAAAACAGCCTGTGTTTGTACTCCCCTGAACTGATTTGACTTCGGGACTAGATGTAGAATGACTATCTCCTCTCCTATCTAATAAAAATTTGTTGACCGTTTCTGTGTGGTTTACTTCATGCTGTGAATGAAATAGGAAGAGAATGTAATTTTCCTTTCTTGGAAGGGATCTTATGATCTAGTAGACTAGTCAGTCTTAAAAGAAGAAAAATGTCTTTGCCTTTTCTTTTATTCGAATTGAGTTTTAGATAGTCTCATTTATGTACTCAGGAGCAGCTTTTTGAATACAGGTAATATTTTGTTTTTCATAATTAGAGATATATAATATATATAATATAATATATATAATATATAGGTTTTTTTTTATGTTTTTCAGAATTTAAACAAACAAGCCTATGATTTGGCAAAGGCTTTACTGAAGAGGACAGCTCAAGCTATTGAACCGTATATTACCAATGTAAGTTTTTCTTGTAATTGGTTGTCAGAAGGATTAGCCAAAATTTTAAAGATAGCTAGAGGCAAAATTTTGGCAAGTAATATTACATAATTTTAAATTTCATGTTGTTTTAATTATTAAATAATATATTTTCTTTATCCTTCTTATTTAAAATTATTCTTGGCTAATATTTTATGGGTGGTTAGCTCCCCTCTTGTTTGTTCATTCATTTACTTCTTTCAAGTTGCCTTAGAACTAGAACATCTTTAATTTTGGTTAGCAAGATACACTTTTTATTTCTAATATTACAAGTAGAGCTAAATGTTAGATAAAATATATAGAACTTCTCATTATTCAGGGAAGTTAGAGCTTTTTGAAGATTAAATTTGATTGTACAAGAAGTAGATATGAACTAATACCAAGACCTTAAAGTTGAAGGCACATATTAATGGCAGCGATTTGGTACAGTTGCCTATCTTGCTATTCCTGGGATAGATTTAAAATACAACTACCTTTTTTGAAAAAGAGGAGGAATTGAGATGAATCCTTTCAGTATCATCCCAAATCTGCTTGACCGTCTTGTAGCTGTTTTCAGAAGAAATGTATTTTAGCTAATAGGTTATTGTAAGTTTTATTTTTCTCTCCTTAGTACGCTTGAGTTGCACCACTCTAGATACATTCTGTGTGAATGGTGCCTCCTGGAACAAATCTAGAACACAGTGTTAGTGTTGGCCTCTGGAATTTATGTAGCAGTTCTCTCTACTTTCCACTTTCACTTACCTCCAAATATGTAAATGTTATAAATCAGTCTTCTTGAAAAGAGTGAGAAAGTCATTTATAATCACTTATGTATTTAATTTTCCTGAAGTTTATTGAAGGGGCATATTTCCTATAGTATATAAAAATTGAAGTCTATATATAAAATACATGATGAAAAAATGTGCTTTGAATAGTAACACACTTTATAAAATAGTATCTTGGTAAATCTCAGTTTTTGTTTCTGACTTACTTATAGCCTTAAATAATTCTAAGCACATGATGATTTGGAAAAATGAATTTGATTTGTAAGGAAATTGTTTTGGAGGGTGAATTTTCACAGTTTGGACAATCAAATTGTGTAATCTATCTTAATAGCTCGAAATTGGCAGAGAATTCTAAATAATGATATCTGCAGGTTTTGTGAGTCTTGGGTGTTGGCTGGAGTAAATTGGTTGGATTGAGTGGGTTGAGTTTTGTTTTGTTTTGTTTTGTTTTTTTTTTTTCATTATTGACCTAGTGGCATTTGAAGTGTTTAGACCCAGACTTATGCATTCTGTGATTAATTAGCCTTCCCTTTTCCTTTGATTCTCATGTATCTGAATGACTATCTCCGTGGCCCTTTAGATATACTAGGTGAGCTCCTCCTGGTGGTCATTTATTTAAACTGATATTGCCAACCCAGATGTTTCCTAGGGGAACACTTATATTTTTTTGGTGCCTTTTTTCTGGTTCATTATACTATTGTCTCAACATATGTATGTGTTTGAAAATACTTATAATTAGAGCTAAAAGAAAAAGGACCAGAGAAATACTTTTAGCAATCTCAGGTAAATCAAGGTAAAAACATTTCCTTATCACTAATACCTTATATTAATTTTTTGTTCTTAGTAGTTCTTGCCTGCAGAAGTAGAACTGCCCTCTTGTATCTTTATCAGAAGCTGGGGGAGGAGAGGAGATTAGTAGAATGGTCTGAGCAGACTTTCAATTGTATGTTTATTCCCAGTACTTTGTTCATTGTTTTATCTCATTTTCTTGTTCTTTGCTTTATTTGAGGGTTAGCTAAGAAGTCATTGAGAATTGCTTTTTTTCCCCTCTTGTAATCTTATACATCTTATTTTTCTACCTCAAACCTATACAGTTAACATTTAAAATTACTTTCTAGTGAACTTAATTGTTTTGTAGTAGGATGAAATGAATTACATTATTAAAATAATTCTCAGCCTTTTTGGACTTGTACATGTAGTAGCCATTATTCATTTATCTTTCTAGTGGAGAATTAGCAAGCAAAAAAAAGAGAGGTAGGATACTGAGGTAATAATAACCCCATTTCTATCTCTTTTTTGCTTATGTTGTTTTCACTATCATGGATATCCTATAGACACATTCAAGTTCTTAATAATTAGTGATTCTTAAATATATAGAACTTAAATGACTGTGGTGGTGTAGATTATTTTTTAAATATAAAATTTGTCAATTGACAATTCAAAACAAACCAAAAAGTATTAAATAATTTTTAAAAAGGTAAAACAGTATCAAAAACAAAAAGTACAGGGTACACTGTACAGTAACAAATCAAAAAATTTTCTGCATGGATCACTTCTTGGTAATTTTAGTTTTCATTAGGACGTTTTAATTACAAGTTTCAAGTTGCTTAATCTTGCTAGCCTCAGTATTTGCATCTGTAAGATGGGGTTAATAAAATGCTTGGAGTGATTGTAGAGAATGTGTTGTTTAATGTGAAAGCACTTTCGTAAGTAAAATTGACCATTAAACTTAAGGTAGAATTTCTTGCTGACCTTTAACTTACCCATACTCCTTTCATTAGGAGGCAGTTGTTACAAAATAAATTTGTAGTGGGAAAATCAGTTACCCGTTTATAAATAAAAGGCTAATGTATTTTGGAAGGAAATACTTTAATCAAACCTCTATCTGCCTCTTCCACTATAAGTCCTTATGGGGAACATGGATTGTTTTACTTATATTGTAGTACCTGCTGCATATTATTCATTTGCTAAATGTGTATTGGGCACCTACTCTGTCAGGCACTATGGCAAGCTCTTCCTATACAGTAGAGAAGACTGACTTGGCCCTTGCCTTTATGGAGATTATAAATGTTAAATAATTGTTATTGATGACATTTATAAGAAGTTAATCCAGGGAGTGATTTTTTGTTTTTTTTAATTTTCAAGTGACTTTTCTCCATACTGATGAAGAAGACAATTAGATCATGTGACAAGGTGGCCAGATTGGAAAGGATTATTGTGTTTTTGTTAAGGAAAGGTTAGATTTACTGTTTTTAAACAGGAGAAAATTTGTGAATGAAAACAAAGCCATTTTATTTTCAGCCTGAAGGAGAATTTAACCTCAGAGGTCATGCAATTCTTTTCCCACAATATTGATAAACCAGGACAACAAACAAGTTATTTTAAAAACGAGTAAAGAAAGAATAGTAAAATAGAATTTGTTCTCCCCCCCCCCCATCATGGATACTTAGTTTGTGCAGTCTCACAGACATAACAAACTTCATTTAAGAATAACCTGAACAGTATGGAGCCTGCTTGGGATTCTCTTTCTCTCCTTTCTCTCTGACCCTCCCCCTGCTTGCGTGCTCTGTCTCTCTTCCTCTCTCTCAAAGTAGTTAAATAAACTTTAAAAAAAAAAAAAAAAAGATGAACCTGAGTTAGGGACACCTGGGTGACTCAGTTGGTTAAGTGTTCGAATCTTGATTTTGGCTCCGGTCATGATCTGACCATCATGAGTTGGGTCCCCATGTTGGGCTCTGCACTGGGTGTAGAGCCTGCTTGGGATAATCCCCCCCCCCCGCCATTGCTCCTCCCCAGCTCATGCACATGCCTGCTGTCTCGCTCTCTCTCAATACCTGACGTAAAGTAAGCAGAAAAGACCTAGAAATGTGAAGTCTTGAACTTTGTACTATTCATATAGAAAACCTATTTAAGCCAGGTTGTGTTGACTGTAACTGAGAGAAGAGATCAGGGCTTATGTGTTATAAAAAATCCTTAAACTACTTCTTCAAGGAGACAGAATATCCTGTTGAGAATGTGTGGTATATTCTCTGGCTTAATTTCTTACAAATTTGGAAGACTTTAAATAGAAAGGAACTGGACCATTATGCTATGTATCTTTACCAGTTTTGGTAGTAATATGGTAAATGATCTGAATGTGGAAACCACTTATAGCTGGTTCCTTATAGAAATAAAGTTCAAATTTGGATTTTCAGTGTGTGTGTGTTGTGTACTTTTAATTGGATTTTCAGTAGTGCTGTATACCTTGTACATATGCACACACATTTCATCGGAATATAAAAGAAGACAAAAAAGATTAGAAAGAGGTTGTTTTGCTGAGAGCTTTCCCCCAAGGTCAGGAACACGACTGGGATGTCTGCTCTTGCCACTGTTATTCAACGTAGTGTTGGAAGTCTTAGCTTCAGCAGTCAGATAACACAAAGGAATAAAAGGCATTCAGATTGGCAAGGCGAAGTCAAACTTTCACTGTTCTCAGGTGACATGATACTCTATATGGAAAACCCAAAAGATTCCACCAAAAAGCTGCTGGAACTGATCCATGCATTCAGCAGAGTTGCAGAATATAAAATCAATGCACAGAAATCGGTTGCATTCCTATACACCAATAATGAAACAACAGAAAGAGAAATCAAGGAATCGATCCCATTTACGGTTGCACCAAAAACCATGAAATACCTAGAAATAAACCTAACCAAAGAGGTGAAAAATCTATACACTGGAAACTATAGAAAGCTTATGAAAGAAATTGAAGACACAAAAAAAGTGGAAAAATATTCCATGCTCCTGGATTAGAAGAACAAATATTGTAAAAATGTCGATACTACCCAAAGTAATCGACATATTCAATGCAATCCCTATCAAAATAACACCAGCATTCTTCACAAAGCTAGAACAAGCAATCCTAAAATTTGTATGGAACCAGAAAAGACCCTGAATAGCCAAAACAATCCTGAAAAAGAAAACCAAAGCAGGAGGCATCACAATCCCAGACTTCAAGATGTATTACAAAGCTGTAATCATCAAGACAGTATGGTACTGGCACAAAAACAATCAGTGGAACAGAATAGGGAACCCAGAAATGGACCCACAAATGTAAGGCCAACTAATCTTTGACAAAGCAGGAAAGAATATCCAATGGAAAAAAGACAGTCTCTTCAGCAAGTGGTGCTGGGAAAACTGGACAGCGACATGCAGAAGAATGAACCTGCACCACTTTCTTACACCATACCCAAAAATAAACTCAAAGTGGATGAAAGACCTAAACGTAAGACAGGAAGCCATCAAAATCCTCGAGGAGAAAGCAGGCAGAAACCTCTTTGATCTTGGCTGCAGCAACTTCTTACTCAACACGTCTTTGGAGGCAAGGGAAACAAACGCAAAAATGAACTCTTAGGACCTCATCAAAATAAAAAGCTTCTGTACAGTGAAGGAAATAATCAGAAAAACCAAAAGGCGATCGATGGAATGGGAGAATATATTTGCAAATGACATAACAGATGAAGGATTAGTATCCAAAATCTATAAAGAATTTACAACACCCCAAAAACAATCCAGTGCAGAAATGGGCAAAAGACACAAATAGACACTTCTTCAAGAAGACATCCAATCCACATGACGGACTGACACATGAAAAAATGCTCAACATCACTCATCATCAGGGAAATACAAATTAAAACCACAATGAGATACCACCTCAAACCTGTCAGAATGACTAAAATTAACAACTCCAGCAACAACAGATACCGGTGAGGATGTGGAGAAAGAGGATCTCTTTTCCACTGCTGGTAGGAATGCAAACTGATGCAGCCACTCTGGAAACAGTATGGAGGTTCCTCAAAAAATTAAAAATAGAACTACCCTACAACCTAGCAATTGCACTACTAGGTATTTATCCAAGGGATACAGGTGTGCTGTTTCAAAGGGGTAGTGTACCCTAGTGTTTGTAGCAGTGCTGTATGGAAAGAGCCCAAATGTCCATTGATAGATGAATGGATAAAGATGTAATATATACACATACATACATACAATGGAGTATTTCTCAGCAATAAAAAAAAAAAAATGAACTCTTGCCATTTGCAACTACATAGTTGGAACTAGAGGGTATTATGCTAAGCAAAATTAGAGAAAGACAAATATCATATGAGTTTACTTATATGAAGACTTTAAGATACAAAACAAATGAACATTGGGGAAGGGAAGCAAAAATAAGAACAGGGAGGGGGACAAAACATAAGAGACTCATAAATAGAACATAGAGTTGCTGGAGGGGTTTTGAGGGGGATGGGCTAAATGGGTAAGGAGCATTAAGGAAGACACTTGTTGGGATGAGCACTGGGTGTTATATGTAGGGGATGAATCACTGGAATCTACTCCTGAAATCATTGTTGCACTATATGCTAACTAACTTGGATGTAAATTAAAAAATAAATAAAATACAAAGGAAAAAAGAGGTTGTTTGGAGGCACCTGGGTGGTTAAGCGCTCAACTTTGGCTCAGGTCATGATCTCACAGTATGTGGATTCAAGCCCCACGTCGGGCTCTGTGCTGACAGCTCAGAGCCTGGGGCCTAGTTCAGATTCTGTGTCTCCCTCTCTGCCCTTGTTCCGCTTGCGCTCTTTCTCTCAAAAGTAAACAGAAAAAAAGAGGTTGTTTTGCATTATAAATATAAAATTGTATGTTTTAAAAATGGAATTGGCTCCTTCTGTGAAGATACAAGGCTTTTTCTTCAGTGTTCTTGTCTTCCATACATGCCAAGGTGATGTGATCTCTTGACTTTAAGAAATTTACCTAGTAGGGAAATTAAGACATGTACACAAATATAACTGTATTACAACTTAAAATATAGTAAGTACCATAATGAAAAATAAAGTACATATGGTAGGTAGAGTGTTGATTGATAAGCTAATTGATAAATTAGTACAAGTTATCTTTTGTTGTGTACAAGGTGAATTTCATGTACAAGGTGAACTAGCCTGTAGTTTCCTACCTACTGTTAGAAAATGTTTTGATAAACCTAGTTTGATTTTGTATAAAATAATAATAAATTTAATTGAATAATAATGAAGATTTTAGAAAATTCATTTTGTCTATGCCATTTCAATTAATGATAAATTTTCTTTCTCAAAAGTTTTTTAATCAGGTTCTGATGCTTGGGAAAACATCTATCAGCGATTTGTCAGAGCATGTCTTTGACTTAATTTTGGAGCTCTATAATATTGATAGTCATTTGCTGCTCTCAGTTTTACCCCAGCTTGAATTTAAATTAAAGGTAACTATTCTAAAAGGGATATGGTCTGTCAGCCACATTAGCAAAGAGCATTATTTGTGGCTCTTTAATTCTTAGGATGGTTTTTAGCTGGATATTACAGATGTTGTGGTATATTACTGTTATTAATTACATGTTTGTACCTTACCTGTTTACCTCCAGTACCCAGGGTGATGCCTAGCAGATAGCAGTTACTTAATGACTTAGGGTAGTATTTTTCTTCAGGTATTTTCCAAATGAATTCTAGATTGTGACTGACTTTTCAGATCATAGCTATACATCAAGCTTGTTTTCAGGCACAGTTTATAGTGGTTCCCAAGATCCCTTGATGAGGCAATAAAAATAGTTTAGGGTCTGTTATTCACATGTTGTGAAATATTTTCCTTTTGTGCATATTCTGTTATGCTTATGTTGAAAGCTCCGTTACTTTTCTCATAGTTCTCTGGGATCTGTTGGTGGCATATTGCTATCACCTTGACATTAAATTATCCCATCAAATTGAGTTCCATTTGCAGATTTGAGGAATAGTCTTTTCTCTTTCAAATTATTGCAGGAAGATTAAATAAAGCTGGTTATAATGAATAATCTTTGATGAAACCTGATGTACCACCCAGAAAAGTTCTTAAATGATTTCTGTATTACAGTTCTTGTTTCTAAAGATTTTTGTCTCTTTCAAAACAAAAAAATAAACAGTTCATATTGGTAGTGTGAGTACCCCACAAAACCAGCAAATGATCATTCTTGTTTTATTCTAGGGTATATTTTTTTAGCAATTTTGATGAGGCAGAATGCAGTCATACTTTTAATTTTTGGTTGATATGATTTTCTTTAATAAAAATGTTTAATACTATAAGAAATATAAGTAAGGGATTATAATCCCTGCTTTCAGCAAATTCAACATCTAGAAGAGAAAAAAAGTTCAGATTTAATAAGAGGCCAGATATTATAGGTGTCCTAAAAGATACAGACAACATACAATTGAAACAAAGGAAACAACTGCAGAAGCATACAGAGGTAGGAAGATGCTGGGTCAATTTGTGGAACACAGAGGATTATAGTTGGATAGTAACATCAAGTAAGTTTAAATCATCCCTGGCTGCACATTAGAATCTTCACTCTGTGGAGCCTTAATAAGCAGATGTCCAGGGATTAAATCAGACCAGTTGATCAGAATTATTGGCAATAAAATCCAGGCTGTTTTGTTTTGTTTTGTTTTGTTTTGTTTTGTTTTGTTTTGTTTTGTTTTGTTTTGTTTTAGAGCTTTAGAGGTCATTTTAATGTGCCCCAGGGTTGAAAAGTACTTATTTAGAGGAATAGTGAGAGAAATAATAGAGATGAGTTAGGTCATTATTGTGGGAGCTTCTAATGCTAGGCTTAGGCATTGTTTTAAAATTAAAAGAAAAAAAAAGTATACAGTAACAACTGTAGTACCTTGAGTATCAAACAAATAGTTTTTCAAGGATCTGCATAGGTTTGATGTGAGTTAGGTTTTGAATTTGATTGTGAATGGAAATGAGCCTAAATTGTAAGAAGGGCCTCTAACGTTTAGTCAGACTTTGGTATGTATTTTCATGTAGGGAGTTATTGCTTTAATGAGATGATGAGATCATTTAAGAGAAAATTTAATTTTTTGAAAAGTTTGAGCATTTTTGTGTATAAGTTTTCATTTGGAGTTCATGAAAGTTTTTGTGGAATTGAGAGATGAGGAAAATCATGGGAAAATTGTCATGAATATATCTATCTGATAGTTTTAAAGCTGTCTGTGTTTTGTTTTAGAGCAATGATAATGAGGAACGCCTACAAGTTGTTAAACTACTGGCAAAAATGTTTGGGGCAAAGGATTCAGAATTGGCTTCTCAAAACAAACCACTCTGGCAGTGTTACTTGGGCAGGTATATGACTTTGGTGTCCTGTTTAAAAGTAATATATGTTTGTATCTACTTTACATTATTTTAAAACACCCGATTTAATATTTTTCTGAACTATTAAAAATTAAAGGTTTTATATTTTGAGATTTTTTTTAATATATGTTGAAATGTTTGAATGTTGGTAGTGATTGGCCATATTTACAGTTGCCCTTCTTTTCATCTTATTTTGCCCTTAATTTTTGAAAGATGATACATTAATTTTTTTACTTTTATTTTTTTTAAAGATAATACGTTTATAAAGCTATCTCAAGGGGCACTTGGGTGGCTCCTGGGTTAAGCGTCTAACTTCGGCTCAGGTAATGATCTCAAGGTTTTTGGATTCGAGTCCCGCATCATGCTCTATGCTGACAGCTCAGAGCCTGGAGCCTGCTTCAGATTCTGTCTCCCTCTCTCTGCCCCCCCCCCCAAATAAATAAATATTAAAAAATTTAAAAAGCTATCTCAAGAGGTATTCTAGTCATGAAATTAAAATGTGTTATTATTACATAGCAGTGATTCATTCCAACTGGAAATAAATCATGAGACATTTGTAAAGACAAGGATATCCACAGAATGAAGAAATAAATGATATGCATGTTCTTCCTCCTAACCTCCATTGTACATTTCTCATTTAAAGAAAATGATAACCTGAATTCCATGTATGCTTTTAATTTCCACAAACCTGAAATTTTGCAAAATTTTGAGTGTGTTTGTAGATTTCTCTTTTCTATGAGAAGAGTTCATTTCATTACATTTCTAAAAGTATCCCTGACCTTGAATATGTTAAAACCACCTCTCAAGTGCCCTGGCTGAAATGTACTTTGGCCCTGAAGTTAAAGGAGAACCCCTCCCACCCCTACCCCTGTCCCCAAATTTTTCTCATAACAAATAATGCAATTAAGTCATAAATAGGATTTTAAAAGTCTTGTTCTTTTTTTTTTTTGTATTGAAATATTTGTTATAACCACTTTTCTGTCTTCTCTTAATACTAGAACTGTCGATGATGATGATAAATTTAATCTCTTTTGGCCTTATTTTTCTAATTTTTTAAATGAGGTAGAAGGTTTTATAAATTCTTAAGTGCTAAAGTCATAATGTGATTTCCTGCCTCTTATGTAGCTCAGTACTATTTCACAAGGTGCATTAAATAAATAAATTTTAGCCCATTGTAATTTTGAGTTTGATTTCTAGACTTTTTCCCCTGAAACAACAATGGAAAGTTCTTGGGTAGTAGAGCAAAATATTTTATACGTTTAATTATACCAGTCAACTTAAAGTCCACTTAATGTGGTAAAACAAAAATACAGTTTTTACTTACAGACATTTAATATATCTTTAAATCAGGACTTGATTTACCCAGACTTTGTGAGATTTTAGAAGGGGAAAAAAATCTCGATTAAAATTTATGTCACATTTCCATTACATTGTAATTTTTTCTTTTAATTTTAATGGCCTAAAATTGAAACTCACTGATTCTTACCAAGTTTAAGGACCTAGACTATTTTTTTAAAGAGGTCTTATATTTATTTGTAATGGTTAAATAGCACATGTTTAATTGAAAAATGGTAAAGTACATAAGGATGGAGTACTTGGATTCAAACACTCTGGAAACTTTACATGAGATCATAGACTGGATGTTAAAACTTTTTTGAGTGTACTTCATAGAGCGTTTTTTTTTTCCTAATAATAAGCTTTTATGAATAATTTGGTGCTCATTTTGAAGACCTCTTTCCCACCCCCTTTAAAATACTGAATTTGTTTCTTACAGTATAGGGTGATACATGATTTCGAAACCTTTTGGTGATACAGAATTAAGACATATGAAAATACTGAGTGGAAAATTCTTGCTTTACTTTGATGTTCTTGTTGATACTAGACAAGATTTTTTTTTTTTTTTTAATTTTTTTTTTTTTCAACGTTTATTTATTTTTGGGACAGAGAGAGACAGAGCATGAACGGGGGAGGGGCAGAGAGAGAGGGAGACACAGAATCGGAAACAGGCTCCAGGCTCTGAGCCATCAGCCCAGAGCCTGACGCGGGGCTCGAACTCACGGACCGCGAGATCGTGACCTGGCTGAAGTCGACGCTTAACCGACTGCGCCACCCAGGCGCCCCGATACTAGACAAGATTTTTTAAGAAACATCACTGTTTTTGCATTCCAGGATGAACCAATGCATATAGGCTTTCAACATCAATAGTTTAGAGATGACTAGACATCACGTGCTTTATGATGGAGGAAGAAGATGCCATCTGTGAAATAGCCTTGCTAAAACAGTGAATCTGAATATTACTGGTGTCTAGATCTGTCAGTTTATAAGATTTAGGAGAGAGGGGAGCCTATTAATTTAAGTCAGAAAAATGTAATGTAGCAAAATCTAAACTCTGGAAAAACACTACACACACAATCAAAAGCAGTTACTTCACCAAATAAATTATAAGGAAAAAAATTGATGGAGGAGAAATACAAGATCAAAAGATACTTAAGTGACATCAATAAATGAGTTTTAGTATTTTAGAAATATATACTAAGATACTTCTTCATATAAAAATTGGCTTTAGTATTAGTGGAAATGTGATGGTTAACTGGATAGGAGTAATTTGGGCTCAGTTTTTAGAGTCATGTAAAATAATATGGGGTTTAGTGCAAGGTCTGCCACACTTTTGTGAATGTTCTATATTTAAGAAGGGATACTTTGAGGAAAGGTTTTCTTTCCAGACACAGTTTAGGATTTATATAATGTATCTATGAACTATGTACACACATATGCATATATAAACAGGCATATTTGAAAGTATAATACTTATAGGAAAAATCTTGTCCTTCTAAGTTTTGTGCTTGAGCCAAGCATGTATTGTTTATACATGTTCCTTGAAAGTACATAGTTCAGGAGATTGTGCTGGTTTAATATCGACATTCCAAAGCATTCCTAGATATATAGCATATCAAAACTTTGTTGAAAGAGTCTGACTTCCACTTTGAATTACTCTACATAAATTGTTTTTTCTTTTAATTAGAGGAATAAATATAAATTGAATACAGATTAAACACATATCTGTTTCTCTTATTTTAAAGATCATTCTGTGCCTTTATATTTTTTCAGGTTTAATGACATCCATGTACCAATCCGCCTGGAATGTGTCAAGTTTGCTAGTCACTGTCTCATGAACCATCCTGATTTAGCAAAGGACTTAACAGGTACTATATACCCACAATAGCCAATATTTCTAGATGCTTGTTGGTGAAAATAATTAGTTTCATATTTATATATATATTTATATATATATATGTGTGTGTGTGTGTTTGTATATAACTGATATATATGTGTATATATATATACATATATGTGTGTGTATATATGTGTGTATATGTGTGTGTGTGTGTGTATGTGTGTATATATATATATGTGTGTGTGTGTGTATAGGAAAAGTATCCCCCTTTTTGGTTATTGTGTTAAATAAAGACTTTATTTGGTAAAGTCTTCTTTCAGCTCATCATCATGGAAGTTACTCTCTGAAGCCAGAAGCTTGACTCCTTGTGCCGCCTTAGTCTAGAAGCACCTATAAAAAGTCAGTGTTACCAGAGACAGTACTAGTTCTTTAGTTTAAGAACAATTTTAAAGATATTCTAGGCATTTGGATTTGAACAGGTTTTGACTTTGATGTTCTTTACTATTCTTTAACATTTTAGAACTGAGTTGTGAGTCATTAATTTTTAAGCTTATTAAACTATGCTAAATGGAGGTAACTTTTCTGAAATCTGTATATTTATAAGGCAGTTTAGAACTTTGCATTTTTGTAGTAATAAGAATATCATATATCTGACTATTGCTCTTTTATAAAATTTTTTAAAGTTTCTTTATTTTCGAGGTGGGGGAGGGGCAGAGAGAGAAGGAGACAAAATCCCAAACAGGCCCTGTGCTTTCAGTGCAGAGACCCAATGTGGGGCTTGAACTCACGAACCACGAGATCATGTCCTGAGCTGAAGTCCAATCCTTAACTGACTGAGCCACCCAGTTTTTTTTAAATTAGGAAATAGTTCAGAAAATAACAGATGACTATGATAGCCACTATGTCTTTTTTAGAAATGTTAGCATTTTTGCTGTATTTCCTTAAGAGATTAAAAAAAGAAAAGAAATTGTTGATGTAGTTGAAATGCCCCTCATAAATTGTATTCTTCCTGTTTGCAGAGGGTAGCCCACTCCACTAAATTTGGTCTGCATCCTGTTTGTTTTTCTATGTCACATGTGTCCATAAATTATATGCAGTATTGTTACGTGTTTTAAAAATCTTACTGAATTTGATGGTGTTGAACTTATTTTATATTTTTTATTTTCCATGCTTCTTGTTTTGTTTTCCTGTTTCCCTCTTTTCTGCTTAATTGATTAATTTTCTTTGTTCTCATTTTTCCTTTTCCCCCTGTGGGCTTGGAAGTTAACATTCTCTTTTGTGCTTTCACTACATAATTGATTAGTGAAGTCTAAAGTCAGAACTCTCACTTCTTTCTGAGCAATCAAGGAACCTTGAAAGTTTTAACTGCACACTCTCTTCCTAGCTTTCATATTATTGTTACTTTCTCTTTTTAAAACTTTACTAACTTGTAGTACATTTTTAACTGATTTTTTTAATGGTCTTTGCTTATGCTTCTTAAATCTTACTACTTCCTTCTGAGTTTCTTTTGATAAAGAAAATGATAAAGTGTATTATTAGTTCATAATATTTTTAACAATAATTTGTCATAGTCATGCTTTCAGGTTTTGCTGAATTTCTACCGGTCAGATTTAAACAGCAAATATTTCTCATTTTCATCCTTTTTGGGGGAGATGCCCTGCCTTGAACTCTCTATTTACCCACTCACTTCTGAATTTGGACTGATTGTTCTTTAAGCTTCTGCTTTGTAGTATTGATCTTTAGATGATCCTTTCTTCCTCTCACTTTTGTCTTTTCCCTCTCTTTCGTCCTTTCTTTTCCTTTTCCTTTTCCTTTTCCTTTTCCTTTTCCTTTTCCTTTTCCTTTTCCTTTTCCTTTTCCTTTCCTTCTGTGTGTGTGTGTGTGTGTGTGTGTGTGTGTGTGTGTGTTTGTTTCTTCTTTCTCTTTTTCCCTGGACGTTTCTTTTGCTGTAGCATTTTGTTCTGTTCTTATGTTATTGATGTAAGATTCTTTGAGAAAATTAATGATAATATTTTGGGGAATTTTTTTTTCCTACAAAATGTTTGTTTTAGCTAATTTGTTTTTCCCACCTTTTATTTGCTTTTGTTTATACTATCCCGTGTTTAGAGGCTTTCCTCAAATGCTTGGCAATGTGTGGCTCTCTGCTCATAATTAAGAGTGTGGGACTAAATAAAGAGCTATTTGGAAAGCCCTGAATGTATACATGGTATTGGTGACTCTGAACTTAACTTTAGGGTGATTGCAATGGGTTGTTTGTTGGAAAATCTTCAGTTTAAGTACTTGCTCTTCAACTAAACTGATCTCCCACTGAAGAGTATCCTGTCAGAAGTTTGAAAGTCTAGCTGTTAGTGTCTTCGGGACTCCTTTATTATTACTTTATTCTTTTTTATTATTGAGTGCTATTCTGTTGTATAAATACACAATAATTTATTTATCTTTTTTTTGTTTGATGGACTTTTTGATTTAGGGCTGTTAATACTGAAATTACTGTATTCTTACAAGTGTTTCTATGGGTTTATGTTTTTATTTCTCTTTAACTACTTAAGAGTGAAATTGCTGGTCATAGGGTAAATACGTGTTTAATTTTATAAGAAATGAGTAAGTTTTCCATATTAGCTCTACTGTTTTCCAGTTGCACTGATAAATGCTTGAGAGTTTTATTTCTTAAGCATTTTTGTCAACATTGTGTGTCATCAGTCATTTTGATTATAGTCCTTCTCATCAGTCTTGCTGTTTGTTGTGGTTTGAACTTGCAGTCTCCTGATGACTGATGAGATCAAGCATCTTTTTTATGGGCATATTGATATTTTCTTTTATGAAGTGTCTAAGTTTTAAATCCATCTTTTTAAAATTGGCTTGTATTTCTAATTGATTTGTAGTAGTTCTGTATATATTCTAGACTTTAAAAAAAAAAGTATTTTTCCTGTAGTCTGAATTTTTTTTTTTTCCTATTACCAGTGTATTATAAAAGGATACAGGAGGGGCGCCTGGGTGGCGCAGTCGGTTAAGCGTCCGACTTCAGCCAGGTCACGATCTCGCGGTCCGTGAGTTCGAGCCCCACGTCGGGCTCTGGGCTGATGGCTCAGAGCCTGGAGCCTGTTTCTGATTCTGTGTCTCCCTCTCTCTCTGCCCCTCCCCCGTTCATGCTCTGTCTCTCTCTGTCCCAAAAATAAATAAAACGTTGAAAAAAAAATTAAAAAAAAAAAAAGGATACAGGAACAGTCAAATGAAAGAGATGCATAGGGCAAGGTGCGGTGAGGGTGGTTGGGTGCCTTCTCTGGTCTTATCACTCTCCTAGCACCTCCAAATGTTCACCAAACTGGAAGCTCTCTGAACCCCATTGTTTAGGATTTTGTTTTGTTTTATTTTGTTTTTTATTCTCAAGGTAGCTAACATACAGTGTAGTCTTGGCTTCAGGAGTAGATTCCTGTGATTTACCACTTAGATACAATATCCAGTACTTATCCCAGCGAGTGCCCTCCTCAACGCCCAGCACCCATTTTCTGCACCCCCATAACTCCCCATCCCCATCAACCCTCAGTTCTCTGTACTTAAGAGTTTGCCTCCCTCTTTGTTTTCATATTATTTTTGCTCCCCTTCTCTTAGGTGCATCTGTTTTGTATCTTCCACATGAGTGAAATCATATGATATTTGTCTTTCTTTGACTGACTTATTTCGCTTAGCCTAACACTCTACCCTTGTAGGGTAAGTCCTGTTTGTCCCTAGCTGTGTTCAGAATTCTCTCTTTATTTTGTATTTTGCCAGTTTCACTATCATATGTGAAGTGTTGACCTGTTTTTGTTGATTTTGAAGGGAGTTCTCTGTGCCTCTTGGACTTGGATGCCTGTTTCCTTCCCCAGATTAGGGAAGTTCTCAGCTATAATTTGTTCAAATAAACTGTCTGCCCCTTTCTGTTCTTCCTCTGGAACTCCTGTGACACAAATATTTCATTTCATCTTCTGGAACTCTAGTGACACAAATAATATTTCGTTTCACTGAATCACTTAGGTCTCTAATTCTCTCATGGTCTAGTAATTTCCTTTCCCTCTTTTTTTCAGCTTCATCATTTTCCATAATTTCATCTTCTGTTTCACCTATGCTCTCCTCTGCGTCTTCTGTCCTCACTGTCACTGTATCTAGTTTATTTTAACATTTCATTTATAGCATTTCTTAATTCATTGAGATTATTCCTTAGGTCTTTGATCTCTGCAGCAATAAATTCTCTGCTCTGCTTCTTTTTCTAAGCCCAGCTATTAGTCTTAGGACTCTAATTCTAAATTTTTGCTCAGCTATATTGTTTGTATCTGTTTTGAGCAATTCTCTCACTGGCTGTCATTTCTTCCTGGATTTTCTTTTGAGGAGAATTCGTCTGTTTGGTAATTTGGGCTAGGTTTCTGTCTTTAATGTGTTTGAATAGCTTTTCATGTGTTCTGCACCTGTGAGTACTACTATGTTAAAAAGGGGTCGTACACTATCCAGGGCCTGGCACTTCAGGAAGTGTTTTTGCAGTGTGTTGTGTGCTCTGTTTTCGTGTATTTGGCTGCTTTCACTGGTCAGTCCTCTACAAAGCTTCTCCTTGCTCCTGGTGGTGGATTGTTTGGACCTTCCACCAGGTGTGCTTTGATCCTTGAAGTAACCCTGGAAAAAAGGAAGGGGTGGGGAACAAAACCACAGGACAATTGTTTGTTGGTGCCTGGGACCGGTGGCTGTGCTCTTGTGGTGGAGAGGCCATCTGGTTCACTCAGTGTCAGTCCTCCTCCAGTAGATAAGCAGTTGCCAGGCATGGAGGTGTGGGGTTTGTTATAAGGGGGTCCTGCCTCCACTGGGAACCACTGTCCTGAAGTCCCACCATGTTGGTGATGGGGAGAAAAATGGTAATACCCCAGTCTCTCTTCCCTGGACCGGGTGTCTCAAACCATACTGTTCAGGCAGAAATAGCGCTGCCAGTAGGCTTACTCTGCTCTACAGTCTCCCGTGCCTCCTAGGTGTTGGGCTGGGGTTCAAAACTTGATGTCTTAAGGTGCCCTGCACCTCGCAGATTCTGCCCTGGTGTAGTGCCACTGAGCCCTGCCAATAAAGGGCCCTGGGCTGGCACCTCCAGGGTCTTTTGTCCTTGGGAAGGAACTAAACCCTCTTCCCAAAGTTCTCCGGGAAGTGGACTGTTCTTTGCCAGTGCGGTGCTCAGATCTCTACTGCACCCCAAGGCTGGCTCCCTGCCTGCCAGCCACACTTACAAGGCTCACTCTGGTCTGGAGAAAGCTGTGCACTTTTGAAAACTCCAATCTTCAGCTTCTGAAGCTGTTTGCAAAGTAGAAATTGGCACTCTCCATATTTCTTGTTCCCCAGTCCATGGTCTAGAGATGTTTTTCTCTTGTACTAACACAATACTGCAATTCCACAGCCTCTCTGTCTCTCTCTTCCTTCTGTCCTTTCACTGAAGGGATTCACTCCCCTCTGTGCCTGCGCTGTTTTATCTCCCCCAATTCGTATACATGCACCCCTGTCCCTCCAAGCTGTTTCCTGTCACCTGTGGAGACCTTTCTGTTACTCCACAGACTGATCTCTTGGGTGTTCCGAGTGATCTGACCTCAATAAGCTGTGTCTGAGGGAAGAGGGAAATCCTGGTCCCCCTACTTCTCTGCCATCTTCACTCTTCCTCAGAATTTTTAAAAAATGTTTATTTCTTTAAGATTTTTGAAAGAACACGTGTGTAGGTTTGGGGCTGAGAGAGAGGGAGACAGGATCTGAAGTGGGCTCTCAGCAGACAGCAGAGAGCTCGATGGGGTGCTTGAACTTAAGAACTTTGAGACGATGACCTGAGCCGAAGTCAGATGCTTTAACCAACTGGCCCACCCAGACGCCCCATCCCATAGTCAGAATTTCAATGCAAAATTTACTGTTAGCTAAATAATAGATGTTTTCAGTTTTTATAGCTATTTAAAATATATTTTATATGTGAAAAATTTCACCAGTAACCTGTTTAGTCGTCAGCATTGTTTGAATGTTTGAAAGTTTACCAAAAGATACTATGTAGTTTCATTTTTTTTTTTTTTGTAGTTTCATTTTTTAATAAAACATTTATGTTACTGTGTTGTATGATTTCCTAGTTTTCAGACTCTGGGTGCATTTTAATATTTTTTTTAATTCCCATCACCTGTTTCACCCATCCCCCCCACCCACCTCTCTTCTGGTAACCATCAGTTCTCTATAGTTGAGTGTGTTTCTTGATTTGTCTCTTTTTTTTTTTCCCCTTTGCTGATTTGTTTCTTAAATGCCACATATAGGTGAGATCATACAATACTTGTCTTTCTCTGACTGATTTCACTTAGCATTATATTCTGTAGCTTTATCCATGTTGTTGCAAATTTCATTCTTCCTTATGGCTGAATAATATTCCATTGTGTGTGTGTGTGTGTGTGTGTGTGTGTGTGTGTGTTTGTGTGTGTGTGTTTATGTATGTGTATCTGTATACCACCTCTTATTTATCCATTCATTTATCACTGACCACTTGGGCTTTCTCCATAATTTGGCTATTGTAAATAACGTTGCAGTATACATAGGGCTGCATGTATCCCTTTGAATTAGTGCTTTTGTATTCTTTGGGTAAGTACCCAGTAGTGTAATTGCTGGGTCGTAGGGTAGTTCTATTTTTAATTTTTTGGGGAAACTCCATACTGTTTTCCATAGTGGCTACACCAGTTTGCATTCCCACCAACAGTGCCAGAGTGTTGACCTTTCTCCACATCCTTGCCAACATTTGTTGTTTCTTGTTCATTTTGGCCATTCTGACAGGTGTGATATGATCTCTCATTGTAGTTTTGAATTGCATTTCCCTAATGATGAGTGATGAGGAGAATCTTTTCATGTGTCTGTTGGCCATTTGTTTGTCTTCTTTGGAGAAATGTCTGTTCATGTGTCCTGTCCATTATTTAATTGGATTGTTTGTTTTTTATAGTGTTGAGGTATATCAGTTCTTTCTGTATTTTGGATACTAACCCTTTATCACATATATCATTTGCCAATATCTTCTCCCATTCCATATGCTGTCTTTTAGTTTTGTTGGTGGTTTTCTTTGCTGCACAGAAGCTTTTAATTTTGATGTAGTCCCAATAGTTTATTTTTCCTTTTGTTTCCCTTGCCTCAGGAGACATATCTAGAAAACTGTTGTTACGGCCAATGTCAGAGAAATTACTACCTGTGCTCTCTTCAAGGATTTACATGGTTTCAGGTCTCACATTTAGATCTTTAATCCATTTTGAGTTTATTTTTGTGTATGGTGAAAGAAAGTAGTCCAGATACATTCTTTTGCATGTACTGTCCAGTTTTCCCAGCGCCATTTGTTGAACAGACATTTTTCTATTGTATATTCATTCCTCCTTTTTTGAAGATTAATTGACCATATAATTGTGGGTTTATTTCTGGGTTTTCTGTTCTGTTCCACTGATCTGTATGTTTATTTTTATGCCAGTACCATACTGTTTTAATTACTACTGCTTTGTAATATAACTTGAAATCCTGAATTATGATACCTCCAGCTTTGTTTTTATTTTTCAAGATTGCTTTGGCTATTTGAGGTCTTTCGTGGTTTCATGCACATTTTAGGATTGTTTGTTCTAGTTCTATGAAAAATGGTGTTGATATTTTGATAGGTATTGCATTAAATCTGTACATTTCTTTGGGTACTATAGACATTTTAACAATATTAGTTCTTTTAACCATGAGCATGGAATGTCTTTCCATTTTTATGTGTTGTCCTGAATTTCTTTCATCAGTGTTTTATTTATTTATTTAATTTTTTAGAGAGAATGAGAGAGCGCACACCCATGTGAGTGGGGGAGAGGAGTAGAGGGGGAGAGAGAGAATCCCAGGCAGGCCTCACACTCAGCACAGAGCCTGATGAGGGGCTTGATCCCACGACCCTGGGATCATGACCTGAGCTTAAATCAAGAAATGGATGCTCAGTTGACTGAGCCACCAAGGTGCCCCAGTGTTTTTAGCTTTGAGAGTACGGGTCTTTGATCTCTTTGGTTAAGTTTATTCCTAGATAATTTATTGTTTTTGGTGGAATTGTAAATGCGATTGTTTTCTTATTTCATTTTATGCTGCTTCATTATTAGTGTACAGTAATGCAACTAGATTTCTGTACAATGATTTTGTATCCTGTGTCTTTATTGAATTCATTGATCAGTTCTGGTAGTTTTTTGGTAGAGTCTTCAGAGTTTTCTATGTATAGTATTGTATCTTCAGATAGTAAATGTTTTACTTTTTTCTTATCCTTTTGGATGCCTTTTATTTCTTTATGTTGTCTAATTGCTTTGGCAAGGACTTTCAGTACTATATTGAATAAAAGTGAAAGTGGACATCTTAGTCTTGTTCCTGACTTTAGGGGTAAAACTCAGTTTTTACCATGGAGTATGATGTTGGCTGTGGGTTTTTCATATAAAGGCTTTACCATATTGTGGTATGTTCCTTCTAGACCTACTTTGTAGAGGATTTTTATCATAAATGCATCTTGTACTTTGTTGAGTGCTTTTTTTCTGTATCTATTGAAATGATTATATGGTTTTTATCCTTTTTCCTATTGATGTGATATATCAGGTTGATTGTTTTGTGAATATTGACCCACCCTTGTATCCCAAGAATAAATCCCACTTAATTGTGGGGTATGATTTTTTTTAATACATGGTTGGATTCAGTTTGCTAATATTTTGTTGAGGATTTTTGCATCTGTATTCATTAGAGACACTGGCCCGTAGTTCCTTTTTTTGTGGTATCTTTATCTGGTTTTGATATCAGGGTGGTACTGGCCTTATAGGATGAATTTGGAAATTGTCCTTCCTCTTCTGGTTTTTTTTGTTTTGTTTTGTTTTTGTTTTTTTTTTTTTGAAATAGTTTGAGAAGAAAAGGTATTAACTCTTCTTTAAATGTTTGGTAGAATTTGTAAAGCTGTTTGGTCCTGGACTTTTGTTTTTTGGGAATTTTTTTGATTACTGATTCAATTTCATTGCTGTTGATTGGTCTGTTCAAATTGTCTATTTCTTCCGGCTTCAGTTTTGGTAGGTTAGATTTTTGCAGGAATTTATCCATTTCTTCTAAGTTGTCTAGTTTGTTGGCATATGGATTTTCATAATATTCTGGTACAATTGTTAAGAATTGTATTGTTATTGGTTGTTGGTTGTTATTTCTCCTCTTTCATTAATGATTTATTTGGGTCCTCTCTTTTTTCTTTTCTTTTTTTTGGTGTGTGTGTGGGGAGGCTGGCTTAGAGGTTTTTATCAATTTGATCATCTCAAAGAACCAGATCTTGGTTTCATTGATCTGTCCTGTTTTTGTTGTTCTTGTTTCTTTATTGTTTATTTCTGCTCTATATTATTTCCTTCTTTTTGCTGGGTTTGGGTTTTGTTGTTTTTCTAGCTCTTATGTAAGGTTAGCTTGTTTATTTTAGATTTTTCTTGCATCTTGAGATAGGCCAGTATCACTATAAACTGTACATTTTAATTTTTGTAGTTGACTAAAAGACAGCTCTGAAAAAATCTAGGAGTCTCAGTACTTTTTATGCACATTTTCAACCATTTCTCATTTCACAGCATTCTTTATCTGTGCCTTTCTCATTCCTTGGTGCCTTGAATTTCTCAGTGTTTCCACGGTTCTTCTACCCTGGAAATAAGCTTATTTATTAATCTCTTTCCTTTTTGGATTTCAACTTTTTCTTTTGTTTAGAAGTCATACATCTGTCACAATTTTGTTGAAAAATCTCTTTTGCTGTGATCTTTTGTACTTGTCTCTTTTAAAAGATGTTTTCATAGGGTTTCAGGAGTGAGCTAAGATTAATGTATGTTAGACATTCACGTTTATCTTTATTTACAGCGTGTTTGATATTCATCGTTGTGCCTTCAGCTACATTTTGAGGGACATGGCCATATTGTGAAGAAGAAATTCTCAGCTGCTTTGTCATGCTAACTGAGAATTTCTTCTTTCTCCTTTGTGTTCTCTTCCTCTGCACAGTTAAGATCTGTAATTTAATAGCTCTTGTATATACCCTGCTTAATATGAAAAATTTGTTTTAGGGAAATTGGGACACATCTTAAAATTGATGGTGTTGTCATTGGTTTTGTTTTAGTGACACCTAAAGTGGTATGTGTTGCCCTTGAAACAAGTACTGTGAAAGCTAAAACTCCTGTGTTTATCTTGGTGGGGAAGTGAACTTGATCTATTTTACATACTTCATTTGAAATCAATACTAAAAGCAGTTTTTTTATTGAGTTAGGTAAATAACATTTCTGTTTCTTCAGAAGTTTTTATTTTTGTTTTTAATGTTCACTTTTTTTATTTTTGAGAGAGAGTGTGAGCGGGGGAGGGGCAGAGAGAGGAGGGACAGATGATCTGAATTGGGCTCTGAGCTGACAGCAGCAGGCCCCATGTGGGGCTCCAACTCATGAACCATAAGATCACAACCTGAGCCGAAGTTGGATGCTTAATCACCTGGGCGCCCCTTTATTTATTTATTTATTTATTTATTTATTTATTTATTTATCCACCTACCTATCTATTTATTTATTTATTTTTAAGCAACGTATTGTCTTTCTCATTTTTGGAAATAGTTCCTTTTAGGGAATGCTTAAGGTGAAATTGCTTAAGACCAGAGTAGTGGTTTTATAGGTGTTTGCAGTGTAATTATTTGCTAAACTATCAATTTATAGGGAAGTAAATCCATTTATAGTCATAAGCACTATTTGCTGCGTATAGCCATGGCTATGTGTATTACTCCAAATCCAAGCAATGAAATTTTAGCTTGCTGGTCTTATAAGAAAAAGCTGAATAATGTTTGGGGTTTTTTGCTCAGTTGTAGTATCTCTTTCTTAAGCCTCATGTAGCATTACTGAAGAGTGTTAATTTTTTCTTTCAGCTTTCTCAGTGCCAGATCTGAACTGCAATGTTTTTGACTTTAAGATCTTCCTCCAGCCACTCCTAATTGTTAAATGTTTAATTTCTTCTGTGTTCCTTTTGGCTTTTCTTAGTTCAGTCAGATGAACTTGCCTTGTGGTATTTCCTATAATCCTGTTTCTTGGTGACTGGTATCTTAATTTTGTTCTTTTAGAAACCTTAGGTTTTCCATAGTTAAGGGATAGAAACGTGAATACTCTAACCTTTTCCTAGTAGGTCCATTTGACTTGAATATTTTAAACATTGAAACAAAAAACAAGTGAGATATTTAAAGTTATTATACTTCTTACTTCATTTATATGGTTTAATTAATGAGGTTAGGAATTCCTTAATACACTACCCTGTTCCCCTGCTGCTCAACCCTACTTGGTTGCATGTAAACTACTCTATTTTGACTGAAGGACTGACCTTCATTTCTACTCCCCTCCCTCCACTACTCTTAATTTTCTTGAAACATTGAACCCTCTACTTAGGTTTTGCTTTTGTTGTTTTATACAACTTTTAAAAATATTTTAATTGTTAAAGTTCCATTTTAATCAATAAAATTTTATCTTTCAGAGTATCTTAAAGTGAGGTCACATGACCCTGAGGAAGCTATTAGACATGATGTTATCGTGTCTATAGTTACAGCTGCTAAAAAGGATATTCTTCTGGTCAACGATCACTTACTTAACTTTGTGAGAGAAAGAACATTAGACAAACGGGTGAGTAGGAATAATAATTAGTAGTAGGCTTTCACTTTGAATACTTGAAGTTTAATAGTATTTCATTTGAAAATACAGAGATTTAAGTGTAATTAATTAACCCTTTTTGAGGGGGTCATTTTAATATTTATGAGGTTTTATTTTTTGTTACATTAAATTTTGTTAGTTTTTTAAGTTGAGATTATTTATTCTCATCCTAAAAGTGAGATGGCTCTAAATGGTAGTCAGGTGTTTTAGCCTGGACACTAGTTTTAATCAGTGACTTGTAAAGGGCCTTAATAACTGACACAGCTTTCTTATATTGTTGGCTCTCTTTTCTTTTTCCTTTCCTATCGGTATCAGTTAATAGTTCTTTAGCTGGTGGTATTATAATTTCTGTGGAATAGAAAATAACACGTTTTCAACTTGGTAAAGCTATACCTAGTAGAGCAGCATGCTTCTAGCTTATCTTCTGTGATCCTAAACCCTTTCTTCTTGAGTGAGCACCTACTAGCTCCACTCAGCAATCATTGGCTTCTTTAGGTAAATACTTTACATCATTTTAATAGTCGCTGATACGGTTGATTTTGCCATCTTCACTTAATAATGCTCACTTTGATAATGCTGGTTGTGGGTGAAGTACAGATGGTCAGGAATTGCATGGTTTTCCCTCCAAATCTATAGATATTTGGAACAACTTATTTTAACTAATAAATTTAGACTTTTCTTTATTGAATATTTCATAGGGGTATTAATGAAAATGCCAAAAGGTGTAAAGAAGGAAAAGGAGATTTGCATCATGGTAGGCTAACTGCCTTCTAAGTATTCAAGTAGTCTTTCTCTTAGACTTGGAATTTAAACTAAGTGTCTATGTGTTGTTGGGATCACATATATGCACATAATTTTTGATAATCATGTTGTATTCATCGTAGGGCTACTTGGTTCAGTCATATAAATATTAATTGGATACCAAAAAGTAATTGAATATATTTATGTACTTGGTAGTATTAGAATATACTCTGTCTTTTAAATTCTCCTTAAAGCAGCAGTTTGGGGCATTAGAGTTAAGATAGAGAATTAGGAAGTTTCTACAGATAAATTGAATTCCCACTTTATGAGTAAGTCTTTTGATGTATATTGGTGGATGGATGAGATAAACCAAGGGAAGAATATCACTATGAATGACAGACTGCAAAGGAGAAAAAAGTGGATGATCTGATCTGTGCAGTTTCATGAAGTTCTAAACATTACATCCTGATTGTAGTGCTGTGTTTGTGTAAAATTAAAGGATAAACTCATTCCAAGATAAGCAGTATTAGATATACTATAGCAAATAAATACTTAAAAAAATAGTTGAATACATTCCTTTTACACCTGAACTTGATTCTCAAATACACAAAATGAACCAAGTGGCTTCATATTTAGCATTTGATAAAACCAGCATCATGTACCTTTAATTGAAGTATGATTAATATATACCATAAACTGGAAAAAGTGTATAAGGGATAGGTCACAATTAATTCAGTCTTTGCCTTTTAAAATTTGGTAACACGTTTTCTCTCACCAATTGTAAGTGACTTTATGTAGATTGTGATTAACTTTTATTTTTTAGGTGTAGGCAGTGGGTTTAAGATATTAAAACATTAAAATTCTTTATACATGTTGCTATCTCTGTACTTTTCATAGTAGATATATTAAAATGATAGTTGTGTTTTTTTCATAGTCATTATAAATCGATATCCAGTATCTGAGGATTGATGAAAATGTATTGTGTAAAGTAACTAACTTAAAAATAAGAAAACAGACTTTCCTGAAGTATAACGGGAGCATTTTTAAATTATAAGAAAACATTTTTGTTTTTACTTTAAGTGGAGGGTACGCAAAGAAGCCATGATGGGACTTGCCCAAATTTATAAGAAGTATGCTTTACAATCAGCAGCTGGAAAAGATGCTGCAAAACAGATTTCATGGATCAAAGACAAACTGCTACATATATATTATCAAAATAGTATTGATGATCGGTAAGTTAACGACACTGGGTAAAATATCTGGTGTTTGTGTTGTATTTAACTGTTGTTGAAACGCTGTTTTAGGCAAACTGTTTTCTTTATAACTTGAAACTCTCTTCTCAGTTTTTACTGCAAATTAAAGATAGTGACTAGTTTTCCTCCCACCAAAGCCATAAATGAAGCAGTAAGGTACATATGACTTTAGGGATGGATACAGCTTTTATGTTCATTTTTGTATACTGTTTTTGAAGAGTAATACTTAAAAGTAGAAATGTGTGTAATTTAAATTTTATTTCATAAGTAATTTTTCAAATAACATTTTTTTCAAATAAATGAAAATAAACCCTTTGGATTATAGATAGTTTTAATAAAAAGTTTGTACTCAAGCCTAAAAAGACAGGTTATAATTTAATATAAAACACATTATCTGAATATAATCTTTGTATTTTTCTATTGCAGCATAAAGTTAGATCTTGTTTGGATCCTAAGCATTTAGTAGTTAATAGATCTGTGATTCCTGCTTGCAGTCTGAATTGATTTCACTTGATTGAATTTATTTTAAATTGCTAGATCCAGATGGTAGTGCCTATAACAGATCAGAATGAGAAAAATAAGAACCAGTGGGCCATCTTACAATTTTATGAGTTACAGGAACTAGAAACTGGGTGTCTTATGTTAACATTATCAAAGAAACTTCGTAGTTATTATTTTTATAAAGTTGAAGTTTTTAGACGTTTTGAGTGTGCAGCAATCATTGTCTGGAGATTTGCATTATTATGAGTTGCTGGTTCTTTTTTTTTTTGTACTTTTAACCAGGTCTTTTTTTCATGATGATTACTGCAGAAACTCAGAAGAAGAATCTTAACAATTTCTTTATAATTTTAACTTAGAGGTGCTTAGAATTTGCCACTTGGAAGGACGTGGCGTGTTTTTTTTTTTTTTTAACGTTTTATTATTCAGATAAGGAAATTGAATCCCTGCTACACATTCACTGTCATGCAGAGGTAGTTATCTTAGCTGGGTATAGGGATGTTGCTAGCACATCCAGCTAAATTGTTTTTTGGCCCCTCTTCTTACAGAAGGAAATCTTTGATTTGGAAATCTCATCTTCATTTTGAAAGCAGAAACTTCTTTTACACATATTCTTTATATGTTTTGGAATTTTATATACAAATTCAATACATTAAGAAAAGTCATTACAGTACCTTCTCTTTGTTTTTGTAGATTGCTTGTTGAACGGATCTTTGCTCAATACATGGTTCCCCACAATTTGGAAACTACAGAACGGATGAAATGCTTATATTACTTATATGCCACACTGGATTTAAATGCTGTGAAGTATGTTTCAAATGTCAAATTTTGTTCTTATCCTCTTTTGCAATGTATTTTATGGGGGAAAATCACAACTGTATTTTTAAATGTTAACAATTTATGTAATAAAAATACTGTTTAATTAGTCAGACACAATAAAATATTTGGTTCTCTTTTCAGAAGGTACTGCTGTCAATATGAGATTAACAAGGATTTTTGTAAGCAATTTAAAAATAGAGCTGACTGGCATGGAATCTTTCAGGATTTGATTCCCACCACCCCCCTCACACCCCCCATCCCCCGCCCAGACATTTATATTGTTGTTTCAAGAAGGATGGATGTACCTTTTTTATTTTTTTCCTTAAGGCATTAAGAAGGTCCATACTGAGAAAATCCTACCACCTTATTTTGACCTGATACTAATTTGAATTTTGCAGTGGGGCAGTAGGGAACATATTTTTGTGCTGCATAGCCTCAACATAGTGTTATAGTTTGGCATATGGGTAAGCACAAATACATTTTTATGACCTCTTTCATTCAGAAAATACTTTGGATTGCCTTTGTAGGGAGTTGAAATTTTGGACATGGAAGAGACATTGCTAATTGAATCACACTGAGGGTTAGGAAATTGAGGCCTTGAGATTGATTTGCTTGAGGCTTTAGAAAATGTAGATCCTTTGCATTCCAGCAAATGTAGTTACAAGTATAGGGGATTAAATGTTTAGAAATTGGAAGTCTAAGGAGCTGTATAAATTTTCACTTTTACCTCTGCTTAATGGGGCTTTTGACTTCATTTCCTCCATGGAAATTATTATATGTGCTATTTATGTCTTTCATAGAAACGTTGAGGAAAAGGTTGTAGACGGGGGAAATTTAATTTCTTAATACCTCCTGTATTTCAGGCAGAAGAGTATTATCAGTGGCTGTTTTTGTGCTATAACAGCAGAATTGAGTAGTTTCAACATAGATTGGCCCACAAAGCTTAAATATTAAATAAAATATTTATTATCTGGCCTTCTGTAGAAAAGCTTGCCAGCGCCTCATGTAAATGATATTTTTCCTGTTTTTCACATGAGGAACTGAATCCCAGAGAGGTCAGTTAACTTGCACAAAATCACACAAGTGGTAAGAGACAAAGTCAGGATTTGAACTCTGTTCTGCCTGGTTCCAAAGTTCATTCTTTTTCCACTGCAAACAGTCAAATATTTACTACCATATTTTGTTGATTTTGAAACCTAAAATTGTCATATGCTAACATTTTTAGACTCAGAGTTTATCCTCTTCTTCATGGTGCAATTGAAGGTTTCTTTGAATGAATGAATGACATAAGATATGTATCTTATATCCTATTTGAAACAACCTATGGAAATCACAGTCTGGACTTCTTGACTCAGCTCACCTGTCATTCATGAGTAAAAATGAAAACACTTTCAAACAAAAAATGAGAGTTCTCCACTCATAGATCCAACATGAAATTACTAAAGAATAATAATTTCTTTTGGTAAAAAGGACATTAAATCTAGAAGGAAGGATTAGGATGTAAGAAGCAACAAAATTTTCAAACACTTGTGCAGATCTACATAATGCCTATAAATTAGTCATAATAATAATAACAAAGTTTTCTTGACAAGGGAAGGAGGTGTAGATTAAAGAGTAAGTTGGCATCAGGGTGTCTGTGTTGCTTAGTCGGTTAAGTGTCCAGCTTCAGCTCACGTCGTGACCTCGTGGTTCCTGAGTTTGAGCCCCGCATTGGGCTCTCTGCTGTCAGCACAGAGCCTGCTTCAGATCCTCTGTCCCCCTCTGTCTCTGCCTCTCCCCTGCTTGCACTGTCTCTCAAAAAAAGGTAAACATTAAAAGAAAAAAACAAAAAAACTTTAAAAAGTAAGTTAGCATCTAGGCTGATATTTAGCCAGCACACACTTCTTGAACAGCATGTCAGCTCTCTCAAGAGTCCCCGGGATCCTCCCTCCGCCTGACTCTCTGCTGTGCCTGGGCACAGCAGAAGGACTGCCTGCTGTTCTGATTGGTTGGTCCTGTGTGTTTGTAAAAAATTTTGAATACTAGGTGGACACTATCCGATAACAGCATGTAGGATGGTAGATAAAATGTTCTACAGTTCTTTTATCACAGAAGAATGAGGACAGACATGTTGATTAATTAAGCTGTGAATTAAGTGTGCGAATTAAAAATTTGAGTTGCCCTAAAAGAATAGAATTAGAACGTATGGCTTCCAAACCCAGAAGGAGCGAGACGGAACTAGTGAAAATTTTAATATGAGAAATGTAAAAAATTAAGAAAAATAATTGTAAATAGAAAACACTAAATAAATAGCAGTTATAAAGCTATATGTATCCAATATTATTTGTCACTTAAATAACAACAATGGTTGATTGAATTAAAAAGTAAAAATGCTGGAGCACCTGGGTGATCTCAAGGTTTGTGATTTTGAGCCCAGCATCAGGTTCTGTGCTGTCAGTGGTCGATGGAGCCCACTTTGTATCCTCTGCCTCCCTTTCTCTGCCCCTCCCCCGGTTGCTGTCTTGCACACATTCTCACTCACTTTCTCTCAAAAATAAACATTTTTTTTTAAAAAGTAAAACTGCCAATCATAAAAGATACACTGAAAAATAATGCCATGGCAAAGTCTAAAGTAAATTCCAGTGTGTGGACCAGTTGATTCTACAAAAATGGTGAGTGAATAGTTAAGTATTTTAACTTAAAACAGATATTTGTAATATTTTTATTTTTTAAAAAAAGTTTATTTTAAAGACAGCGAGCAGGGGAGGTGCAGACAGAGGGAGGAAGAGAGAGAGAATCCCAAGCAGGCTCCATACTGTTAGTGCAGAGCCCAACAGGGGGGCTTAAACCCATGACTCATGAGATCATGACCTGAGTTGAAACCAAGAGATGGACACTTAGCCGACTGAGCCATCCAGGTGCCTTTATAATACTTTTAACATAATTTTTTATTTTAACCAACATTTTGGAATTAACTAACTGTAAATCAAATACTTAACATTTTGTAACTTCTACTTTACATTTGTGATTTCTCCAAAAGTCGTTACATTTATTGTTATGAAATATTCAATGCACACCAAGAAATTGCATTTGGTTTCAAAACAGTAATAAATATATCTGTGAATCCACATCCATCTTGTGAACTCTTCTCTTTTTCGTCCTCCTGTCTTTCACCTAAGGATACTACTAGCCTTAATTATGTATTTTTCATTTCCTTTTAAAAAATAGTCTTATACATATATGTCTATATATATGTCTCTGTCTCTGTATGTCTCTATATATATGTCTCCTTATGTCTCTCTATATGTCTCTCTATATGTCTCTCTATATATGTATGTCTCTATATGTCTATATATATGTATATATATCTATATGTGTCTATATATATGTATGTATGTCTATCCCTTAATAATATTACTTATTTTTGCTTGTTTTTGAACTTTACAAAAGTGGAACGATTGTGGATATAGTCTTCTCTAACTAACCCCCCCCCCCATTTTATTGTGTTCCTAAGATTCATCCAAAATATGTATAGCTTGTTGGTCATTCAATTTCACTGTGGTATTGAATTACATTATGTCATGATGTCATAATTTTATTCTGTTATCTTGTCATTGGCAATTTGAGTCCGTAGAAAGAATGGACATTTGTCTTTCCACTTTTTTTTTTTTTTAAACTAATGCAGATAGTACCACTATGAACAGTTTTCAATTGAGAATACACATGCATAGGTTTCTTTAAGGTATGGTTATAAATGGTTCTCAGATTTGGCTACATGTTGGAATTACTTGAAGAAGGTTTAAACAATACGGACACCTAAATCTCACCTTAAGAGATGGTCATTTAATTTGAAGTGTAGTCTGGGCATTGGGGTTTTTAGAAAAGTGTTTCTGTAGATTTTAGTGGGCAACCAAGGTTTAGAATCACTGATGTATAGCTAGGAGTAGAATTGATGAGTATACACATTTTCAGTATTGTAAACTGGTGTCAGATTATTTTCCAATATGATTATGCTAATTTGTATTCCCATCAGTGGCTTGTAATTTTTTGCATCTTCCTAAACATTATTAGCCATCTTATTTTTTGCAAATCTTTTGAGTCTCAAATTTTATCTTTTTTTTTTTCATTTTCCTGAACAGTAATAATCATTTGCTGAAAGAGCCTATATTTTTTTCTATGATCATGTTCTTCTGGGGAAGACAAAGTACTTAATATGTTTTAAATTTTTGATGTATATCAGTTTTGGGTAAGCCCCTACGTTAACTAAATATCTTCACTAATGAAAAAGAGAACAGAGGGAGGCTTGAGTGCTCTCTAATCCTGGTGTGTGTTGCCACCTCCCCCAAGTTTCCTAGAACAACTGTTAATAACAAAAGTTAGTGGTAGTTTCAGGTGTCCTGGTTGTGATCTCTTTGGTTAGGTTGGCTCTCCTCTCGACCCATTTTTGTACGGCTTCATCTGGTGGGTAATTTGCCAACTGGGAGCAGAATGTTGGAAGGGAGGTTCTCTTCAATATTTGCACAGGTTTCTGACTGCAACCCAATGGTGGCTGTCTTTTTCTTCGAGTTAGTGCAAAACCCTAGTGAGGGGACTCGACAGATGACAACTGTAAGAGTATCTATGCTTTAAGCAAATTTTTCACATTTATGTAGTGACAGAGCTGGAATTCAGGCTCATATGAAATGATACGAGTCTTTATAATAATGTTTCTACTATTTTTTTTTTCTTTTTAAGGACTGTTGAGAAGGGCAAACACAAACATAAATTTGTCTTCGCTGCTTAAGATAATTTTATTAAAGTACTTCAGAGGATGGTTTCCCTAAAAATATATTACAATATAAATTCTTAGTGGTGGTCACTTTTTGATTTAAGCTATAGCCGTAATAGTTTAGAAGGAGATTTAGAATTACTTGAGATTTCATATTTAAAGTAACAAATAACTATAATAGGTAAAATAGTTTCTGTTTTAGTTTAAGTGAAGACAGGTTACAAAATCTAGGCCTGTCAGAAGTTGTAAGTAATAATATAGTGTTAGCAAGTGAGAGACCATTCATTGACTTTGGAGTTCAGGAATAATTTCACAGATGACTGCTCTGTTTCTTTGAAAATTAACTCTTAGCTGTTAGACTTTTACAGCCCTCTGTATACTGGTCATTTTTCTTTTCATATTTACATTCTTAAAACATGCCAATTAAGCTTTTAATTGAAATTTAATAACTTGAAAATAGTATAGTTATTTTAAATTTAACTTCTAAGATACAATGTCCCCAGTACTGTTGGTTTGCCAGTACCATTTTGAGGTGATGACTGTAAAGGAATTTAAGTGTCCACATTTAAACTATTTTACTTCCATAAAGGTATCCAAAGGTATTCTTAAAACCTAGTGTTAAGGAGGAGAATGAAAATTTTTAACAATCGTCTGTCAAAAGAGAAAGGGTGGTTTTATTTTTTAAAAAAATTTTTTTTTTCAAACGTTTTTTATTTATTTTTGGGACAGAGAGAGACAGAGCATGAACGGGGGAGGGGCAGAGAGAGAGGGAGACACAGAATCGGAAACAGGCTCCAGGCTCCGAGCCATCAGCCCAGAGCCTGACACGGGGCTCGAACTCACGGACCGCGAGATCGTGACCTGGCTGAAGTCGGACGCTTAACCGACTGTGCCACCCAGGCGCCCCAAGAAAGGGTGGTTTTATATGCTTCTGTACCGTATTTCTTTTTATGGCAATGCTTCATATGAATGATACTGGAGGGTAATAGATCTATAGAAAATTGGAAACAAAATAATGGAAAGTATTTGGTTTTGGAAAATTCTCTTTTCATATATTAAAATATATGTGGTTTTGAATTCTGTAACGTAATATTTCAATAACATTAGCTGTTCTCTTAGGATTTATGCATATTTTCTTGAGTATGTGTATAGTTTCATTTTAGATTTAAGTTTCTGCCTGAAAACAATAAAAGTATTAAGAGGACATCAAAAATTTTGCCATATAAAAATAGTATTCAAATAATATGTAAATACATGTATGTATGTAATACATATTTATATAACAAACATTTATATATAACATGTAGATACATGTACATGAAATTATATAGTATACATATTTTTACTTATAATATATGGAATATGTTATAGTTGTATATAACATATAAATACCTGGTTTATATAATTTATATAAACATGTTATTTAATTAACTCTGTATACTTCATTCAGACTGTAAACCTCAGTGAGTCCTTAAAAATCTAAACACATAAATTGTACCTCTAAACTGTGAGACTTTGAGGATTAAATAAAACAAGTGAGAAATTGTCATTTTTTAATTTACATCAGTTCGGTTACATATTTTAATCTTATTTAATGACTGTTTACTTATATATAGGTATATATATTTTTTATAATACATAAACGTAATCTGTAAAGTAACATTGTAAATATTTCTGTTGTAGGAAAAAGTATCCCTCGTTCTCTCAGTATTCGCTCTTTTCTGTCTTTGATTCCTTTTTATCCTGCCTACTGTAGGACCTTACTCCATCACGCATTCCTTTATTTCTAAAGGTTATAATCTCAGTAGGTAATTCTTCTACCCTAGTTTACAGACATGTTGTAGTTAATAATAGTTCTTCCCTATTTTTGTACAAACCAAAAAACAACCATTTTCTTTTAATACAAATATTGCTTCCAATGTTCGTGTCTTTTATGTAGGACTCTTCTTTCTCTCCATACATCATCAGTTGCTTAGTCCTGTGAAATTTACCTCGTCTCTCATTTTTTTGTTAATATTTGAACTTGAAAAGCAATATATTTGGAATATTCCAGTAGGATTTTTATTCTGTTTTGTTATTTAAATTGATGTGTTTGTGTTTTTCAGAGCATTGAACGAGATGTGGAAATGTCAAAATCTGCTCCGACATCAAGTAAAGGATTTGCTTGACTTAATTAAGCAACCCAAAGTAAGTTAAATTTAACGAAAAGTTTTTCTTTGACAAGTTTTGTAAAACACCTATATTTTAGTTACTCTTCACCGTTGCTACAGTGTGTTGAAATACCTATTTCTATATGGAACCATTCTACTCGAGAAGCTATGATCTCTAATTTAGAACACTGAAAAAAAAATTTATTTTTATTTTTATTTTTTTTTGAGAAAGTGAAATTTCATGAGCAGGGGAGGGGCAGAGGGAAAGGGGGGAGAGAGACTCTTAAGCAGGCTCCATGCCCAGTGCAAAGCCCCAGCACAATATCTGATGTGGGGCTTGATTTCACCACTGTGAGATCATCACCTGAGCCACCCAGGTGCCCCAGAACACAGAAATTTTTAAGAAATCGATTGCGTAAAACATTTAAAATTTACATTTACTATATTTGTAAAAGATGACACCTAACAGGAAAGAGAATGTACTTCCTTGTACTCAGAATTAAAGTTCTTTTATAGTTTAAAAAAAAAACAAAACAATAACTGTCATTGAAAACATAGAAAATAGAGTAAAACTGCACTCTGTCTTGCCACACTAAAATGTTCCCATCATCTTTGAATAGTCTTGTGGTTTTAGAAAATTTTAGTATCATACAATTTTAGTTAAGTATCTCTATATTTTTACTTAAAATATCACGGTAGTTTTAATGTACTGCTTGATTTTCATAATTATAATTGTGGTATTCACTCAGTTGATGTATTTTATTTTTTGAAATTTTACAGTGATTCTAGTTTTTTCCCCCCTTGAATATTTTTTGAGAATGTTGTATATAGGCCTGTAAAAGGTATAATTCATTGAAAAAGCAGTACGTGTGGTCATTTTAAATGACACACATAAGTGACAATATGCTGTTATGTTTTATTTCCTTTCAGTCTATAGTGGAATGCCTCACCACCATCCCCCCCAAAAAACTTCCACAAAACAAAACATATACTGCGTGGTCATAGAACAGAGGTCAATAGAGAGGAGTTGTTTCATGTTAGGGCTAACAGTAATCTCTTTGCTTCTGGTTTATTGAACATAACATAATCTCTTTGATTATTGAGTATATTGAACCTGCTAGAATTACTTTTTTCTTATTATAAATGACTTAAAACTAATATTAGTGTGATTCTGCTATTTCAGTACTTTCTCTGCCAACTAGCAAAATTGGAAAATTCCATTTAAGTTAGTATGCTTCAGCCAGTAAACGTGTGTTTCAGTTAATGTTCTAATGCGATAAGTTAGTGTATTTTAGTTAATAAGCTCTGGATAATGTTCTCCTATTTGCTGTTTAGAGCTGTATTAATTTACTTCCTTTTGGTCAAAGTTGCATGGTTAACCAAAAATATGAGATGTTTTCATGTGCATGTAAATAAAATTATTGCTGATTTTAGGCATTATTGAAGTCATAGTAGCCAAGTAGTATATTAAGTGTGCAGGTCATATGTTGAACAGCATGATGTATGAGACTAATAAAAAAAAATAACTTTGTTCTTGACTTTCACTGTCCTTTTAAAATTTATTTAGTGGGACCTTCTTTTCCCTTGCCGGTTGATAACAAGTTGGGAGGGTCTTATAATTTCATTCTCATGTGAAATAACAAAATATAGTCTCAATTCAGTTAAAATGTTTTAATGTCTTCTACCTAGTGGAATTTTCCTTTAACTTGTCTTAAAATAATTACTGAGTTATCCAGGTTAAAGAGGAAATTCTCATTAATGTGTCAGGTTGAAGAAGAAACCAAATGGAAGATAGTACCTCACTTTATACTGAGAATTATAGTAGACATTATAGAGTTAAGGGTAGAAAAAATTAAAAGCTATATTCCTCTTTTACTAGGAAGACTCTTAGTAATCAGTATGTTTTTTTGCATTTTTCCTTGTTCAGTCTGATAAAGGTAGCTTTTATTCCTATTTAGTTCAGCAGTATAGCCCTTCTTCTCTATTTAACTAAATTTAGATTTGCTCAGTGTCACACAAAGGGACATAATTTCTAGTGTTGTACTTTTGTTGATACTCTTTCCTTTTCATGTGGATCAACTTCTTGAAAGCCCAGCAACACCTGCTTCCCCCAAATTAAACAATAGAATCTTTTGATTCTGGACAGATTTATTCAAATACTTTAAATTCCAAATATTTGGGAATTAACTCTTGAATTCTGTGTTTTGTATCTTACTTTCTCTTAGCAAGCTCCTTCTAACTAGGGATGATTTTTGTATTTTATTTTTTGCCTTCACTCCAGTATTTTTCTGGTTCAGTATATTATACAGAGTTGTTGAATGACACCTTTAAAAAAAAACAACACTAACTTGATGCATTGAATAACTAGCACCTTTAGAAACATTTTTTACACATACGACTTTACAGACTGTATTACATGAAGCACAATATGGTGACACGTTGATTTACTGAAATAATGTTCATACAGCAAATAAACAGCACTCTTGGAAGAATCTTTTGTACATGTCAGTGGCGTTTTTGTAATGGTCTATATCTAGTTCTTCCCCATAAGCTGCATGACTATGCCTTACAGTCCTCTGGCTTAAAAATTTTAGGAAGGCCTTAAGTCAACCGGCATTATATCCTTATCAACTTTTTGTTTGAGATAAGCTTAAAAACTTGAAAACCAGGTTATTTTATTCCTTTTCTAATCTAAGTTGCCCTGTTCTTTCACTACTAAAGAAAGCAAAATCTCTCCCTGTTTCTAAAGGTTGGTACAACAGTCTTTGTTTGTTTGTTTGTTTGTTTGTTTGGAGGCTGACCAAACAGGGTGAGGGAAGAGATGGTGACAACAGAGCATTCACTTCCACTTTCATCCACTTTGTGGAGTTTGAACCTAGTTCAAGAAGGAGCTCACAGTGGTGGTGGTCAGGGTGTGGGCCTGGAACATTAGTAGGTTATTCTCTAATTTTCTGAAGGGTATGATGAAGATTATTAGGAAATACTAATTTTGCGTTTTTTGTGTGATTTACAGACAGATGCCAGTGTCAAGGCCATATTTTCAAAAGTGATGGTTATTACAAGTAAGTTATTTCAGATATTATATGTAAAATTGAAGGTTTAATTGAAATATTTGTTTTTGATAATTTGTTTTCATGGAGTTCCACTTTAGGCTCTGATAATACAGGAAAAGAGTCAAGTGTTTTTGATTGTTGTTTAACAGACAACTCAGCTTCAGCTTTTCTTGTTCTCTGATTCTCATTTATTTTGCTACACAGAATTTTTCTTTTTCTTTTGTGTGTTGGAATGAACAAATGCTGGAGAAAGGATTTATTATATAAATATGTTTTGGGGAATTCGTTCAAATTATTGCATAACCTTGCTGTGAAAACTGAATCTTTTCCTTGGTGTTGCTTGCTTTAATGTGAATCTGTCTGAAGCTAATTTCATTCTGAGCCAAAATTTAGAGGAAAGGGTATACCTAATAACCACAAAAGAGCTTCTTTGGGGGAAAAAAAAGTACTGGTTTGCTTTTTTGCTTTCAGTGATTTCAAATAAAATGTTACTGCACTTGACAGTAAATACAAAAGGATTGTGTGGCACATCTCCTTTGTTCAGTGCAAGGATAGGGCAGTGTAGCTGTTTCTGTATGGCAGTTGCTTTTCCACCCGCCTCAGAGATCACTGTGTAGCGTAGCACACGGACAGACTGAAAATCAGGTAATGCTTCTGCTGAGTTTCCACTTGGTAGTAGTGAACAGATTTATCTTAGATGGATTTCTGAGATGTTAACAAATATTTCAAGCTGTGTGTGGAAGTAATGCTCAGGTTCTGAAGAGAACAGTAACCTAATTAACTGAATTTTAGACTAAGTGATAGGATTTTTGGCATGAGTACGGGTTTAAGACCAAAGTATCTTTTAGTTTGGGGCAGTTAAACATAAATTAGTTTTCAGTCTCTTTGGATAACCTTAAAGCAAGTGATTTTCTGGTATTGGTTTTTAATAACTATTTCCTCAGTAGTTTGGCTGTGGTGCTATCTCTTAAAAGGAGATATCTCCTATATTTTTTCTATATTTTACCCCTGTTTTCCCAAATTCTGTTCTGAGGAATGCTGGTATCTTGAAGGTGTTAATAGTACTGTTAGAAAAAAGGGTTCCATGGTCAAGTATGTTTGTAGAATGTTGAAATACAGGTTTTTTGTTTCCTCCCTCTTTTCTAGCTCTGTCTCCTCCTCCCCCATTTCCCATTTCCCTCTTACCTCATTCTCATTCTTTTTGTTTCTTAAATGGTAGATTTTATTGTAGCCTTTAATACGATACTTACACATTATGGAGGGGCTGTAAAGTTATATTGTCCAAAATTATTTGAAGACACTACAGTAGATTTTTTTTGTATTATAGAAACATGAAAAAGTCAGATAGTCAAGTATTAATAATTAATATAAAAGTATTAATAGTCAAGATTAATAGATCCTCATTGATTTAGCCAAGACTTGAAATGGAATTTCAAAGTTGTATATGAACTTAAAGACTGCATTCATGTTTTAAGATTTAGTTGAGTTTCTACAACTTTTATTACAGTCTGTGGTTCTGTATTATAATTTCTGTTTTTAGAAGTATCCTAGTCTGGTCCTCTGTAACATTTGTGAATAATTAAAAAAAAATAGACACTAGGATTAGCATTTTACTAGCTTTCATAAGTGTTTTAATACATGGAAAAGTTAGGAGAGTAGTATAAAAAATCATCTTTGATTCTATCAGGACTCATCCTTTCTCATGCAATCATAACATCCAGCAGCAATACCTGAAACTGTTACTCAGTGTGTGTCATCGACAGATAGCCATGTGTATATGAACCGGATGGTTTTAACAGTAACTCAGTATAGGAGAATAGTTTCTTAAAGGTGAAACTTACTGATCTCTTTCTGTGAGTTACAAGAGAACAGTATACACAACAAACTCGAGACAGTAATAAATTGGTATCTTCAGGTGGACATGTAATGCCCTTAAATATTATAAGGGGTATTTAGAGTCAGTTCAGTCTTTCCCTACCAAGATGTTTCTTCATAGTGTTCTTGTTTCCTATTTCTAGAAAGCAGAATTTAGGGAAAATTGACTACTGAGGTTGATCCACAATTTCTAATTAAAATTAACAGAATTTGTAAATTAGGATTATTAAAGTAATAAGAATGAAGAATGTTGATCTTCTGTTAGTTTGAGAAATTTCTGAAATAGCATTTTAATTGGATTTTAATTGATTGAAGGAAATTTGCCAGATCCTGGTAAGGCTCAGGATTTCATGAAGAAGTTCACACAGGTGTTGGAAGATGATGAGAAAATAAGAAAACAGCTGGAAGTACTTGTTAGTCCAACATGCTCCTGCAAGCAGGCTGAAGGCTGTGTGGTAAGGGAAGACGATTAGAAGAGCTAATGTTTCAAGAAACCCTCACATCTTTTTTTGACCCTTTTTATAAAATAATTTATATTTGTTGGGTAAAATTTAGAAAATATCACAGAAATGACAATACAGATAAACTGTAACCCCCGTGTAGAGACAATTGCTGTTAATACTGTAGGATGTATCTTCCAAAATAAGATATTATCTGTACAGCTTTGTGCATTTTACTTTTTTTTTATTAGTTTTTTACAGCATTAATAGCAACATAGCATACCATTGAATTGAACAATCCACTTATGTTACACATTGAGATTTTTTTCCCCAGTTTTTGTTTAAAGAACACTTTAATATCTTTATAGCTAAATCATTTTACACAGCCTTGATTATTTCTTTAGGATAGATTCAGTGTTGGATTCTGTCATTGTTGGAAAGAAGCAAAACTCAAAACATAATTATTTTGGTGGGATTTGTAGTCGTGGTTCCTGGTCATTTGACCATTTTTTTTCTCCTTGGGCATGTTAGCCATTTATGTTTTTTTGTGTATTGTATGTTTTTAATCTTTGCCTATGGAATGACATTTATCTTTGTCCTATTGATTTGTTAATCATATATGTTAATTAAGCTGCAAATAATTATCTGTCATTTATAGTCTACCCTTCCGTTTTGATTTTGATGTTCTTTATATACCATAGTTTTATTTTTATCTAGCTAAGTCTATCAGCAGACTCTTTAAGGTGTTTGCCTTTTGTGTCCTGCTTTCAAAACCCCATTCTATCGCAAGTCAATGAAAATATTTACTGATGTAAGGATTTCTCAGTCTGTTGCCAGTGCATCTTCCGAGAGGTTTTTAATAAAGAGAAAACGATGATTCTTGTCTCCACCCCAGATTGACTAATCTCCTCAGTGAGGTCCAAGAATCTATAGTTTTAACAAGCTTCCTTGATTATATTACTCTCTGAAGTATTTATCTCCACTGACCCTTGGTTTTATTCTTTTGTACTTGTTCTATCTTTTTGGAATTTTTTTGGTATAGAGTATGAGATAGGGATCTGTCTCTTTATTCTGTATGTCTGTTCAGTTATTTCAAAACAGTATATTGAATAATCCATCTTTTTCCTGTTAGTTGAAATGTTACCTCTCTCATATGCAAAATTCTTAGTTTTGTTTGCTCAATTCATGCAATTCCTGTTGATTTTCTTATTCCAATACCAGTATTGCATGATTTTAATTACTTTAGGTCCTAAACATTTTAATGTGATGTATTTATTTAAACAAATTTTTGTAATATTTAAAAAAAAATCTACCTTACAGCGTGAAATAACTAAGAAGCTGGGCAACCCCAAACAGCCTACAAATCCTTTCCTGGAAATGATCAAGTTTCTCTTGGAGAGGATAGCACCTGTGCACATAGATACTGAATCTATCAGGTATTTGTATATAAAAATACTAAATTTTCATTACTATTCATTCATTCATACTTCAGTCAGTTGCTTTTGAGTACCTGCTATACACAAGGCACTTAACTGTGTAGATTTTTTGTATATGTAAAATGGCTATATACGAATCTATATATGTCTGTACATCTGTCTGTTCATATATATGTGTGTGTAATGTATGTGTACACACTGATCTGTACATATCTGTGTATATTTATCTTGTTATTTATTTTAATGTTAAATATTACTTGCATTTAGATGAGAAAATGTCATTTTAAGCCTAGTTTCTGTTACCAGTATACCAGGAATTACTCTTTTTAGGTAGCTTGAATAGGATAAGTAATGCAGACAACTTGTAATTATGCCCTCAGGAAAAGAAAATTAGGTGAATATGTTGTAAAGCAGTATATGACGCATTTTCACAGATATTTGAGAACGCAAAGTGTTATTTTTAAAACAATACTCACTTCCGCTTATATATCACCTAACTGTGACATCTTGGAAAATACTTTTCTTTTTATGACTGTATTCCCTTAGGTAAAATGTTTTGTTTTTTTTTTTTTTTAAACATTTTCCTAAAATGTTTCAACTGGTTGAGAAAAGAAAGCACTTATAGAATGTGTGTGTGTGTGTGTATGTGTGTATATACACACACATACACGCATACATACATTCATTACATTCTGATTTACTGGTCATCAGTAAATGAGATATATTACAATCTACACTAAATAATACCATCCTGTACTCAGTGAACCCTTTTGGGGGATTTTTTTGTTTGTTTGGGAGGGTAGAAGGTGTAGCTTTTGGACTGTGATCCCCTGCAAAGTAGGGAGACACCACTTTGGATACCCTGTAGTCACTTTGGATTCCTCTTGCATCAGTTTTCATTTGAAGAAGGGTTTCTATGGTTTTAAAACAAAAAAATCAGACCCCTCTATATTAGTACTGAATCAGACTGAAACTCCTTATTTAAGTAAATAATCTCATGCTTTCTATACTCAAGGCAATGCTAGTTACATACTAGCAAACCATACTTTTTGTTTTTCATTAACCCTCTGTTTGGTAATGGAATAAAGAGTTTTAGCTGAGAGATTATATTATAGTTTCATAAAATTAATGCAGACAGTGTTCAGAAGACTCAAGGATTTCTCTAAGAGAGTAGTATTTGACCTAAGAGGAAGAATGTGTAAGATTATGTTTTTATGGAGGTGGGAGAAAGAATATTCTAGGCACTGAGCTAGCTGGATAGGAAAAAAAAAAAAGGATATTTAGGAAATGATTGCCATCCATTTAAACTATAGTGTGGAAAGGTATAGAAATATTATGAGATAATGCTAAAAAGAGTTGGGATCAGATTGTGGAAAGCATTTAAGGTATAACTTTAGAGCTTTTACTTTAGTCTGTTGAGAACAGTGGATGATTAATGATGGGTAGGAGGAAGGAAGTAGAAGAGATAGACCGTAAAGTGTTATAAATTTTGGATGCTGGTAGTGGAATGGAAAGGAAAGATTATATTTGGGGAAGGTTTTAAAAGAATGGGTCATCTTACCGGAGATGGGAATAAAGTTGAGGAGTCAAGTCTAAGAACTCAAGTTCCAATGAAGCACATAGTAATAACTTTGAAAAGAATTAAGGGAGCTCATGTGCTTCTTACTTGGACATGACCAAAAAGTTCTTTAAAAATCAAGGAAAATTGAGCTTAATGTGAAACTGTGATAATGGATTCTTTCCCTGGGCAAGAGATTGTATAGAAAGAAGTAAAAAGATAAAAAGATCATGGACAGAACCTTGGAATTTTGTTTAACAGTAGAAAAATTACAGGAATGTAAGAACACCAGGTTTTTGTAGTGTTTTGAAAGATAAGTGCGAGAAAGTTTTCACAAATAATGTGTACCATGAACATTCTGACTGAGAATCAAAATAGGTCTTTGGCTTTATTGTCAATAGGTCATAGTGATACAGAAAATATATCAAAACATAAATAACAGTAACAGGTAGTAGCAGTTAGTCCTTATAAAGTGCCTGGGATGATTCTAAATGTTTATCTCTTTTGCTCATTTACTTCTTAACCATATGAGACAAGAAATGTTATCATTTCCAATTTATAGATAAGGAACAGTGAGTTACACAGATGTTGAATAATTTCCCCACTGCTAGGAAGTGGCGAATGACATTGTAACCCAGGAAGTTTGGTTCCAGAGCCCTCTTGGTTAACCATCACACTATATATGTCTCAGATTCCACTCTTAGTCCCCACCAGTAGTCAGTGAGTATCCAATTCACCTAACTCTTCCTGCTAGAGTGGCTATTAACCTTTTTAGTCCTTGCCATTTTACAGGTGAATGATGATCTTCTTTTTTAAAAACAATGTGTCACTAATAAAGTTGAACATTTTTCCCCCCATATATTTCTTGGTTAATTGCTTTTTAAAATACTTTTCTATGAGAGACTTGGAGAAGTTGTCTTTTGCTTATTAGTTGTAAGAATCCTTTATAAAATAAGGCCATTAACTTAGTTCTATTGCCTTTCAAATTTGTATAAATTATATATAATTAAATCTGTCATTTGTTTCCTTTATGATTTTTCTGCCTTTGGTATCATATTAGGTGGTTATGTTTTTTCTGTTTAAATCTTTAATTGGTCTGGAATTCATTTTAGTATAATGTGGAAATAGATATCCATCCTTTAAATGCTAGCTGTATCAATTCCATTTATTGGAAGATTCTTCCCTTCCCAATTTTGATTTGCAATGTTTCCTTATTATAGCATACATTTTTGTATGATTTGGATTCTTAATGAATTTTCAATTTGGTTCCTTTGTCTTCTGAAGGTTTAATGATACTTTTTATCTTGTTGAGAAAGTTCTTTCATCCTCCCCCCACTAAAATTAATTGGCTGTTCCCAAACCTTAATTGATTTTTCCAGTTGAGCCATAGAATGAATCTGTTGAATCTTCTTTACCAAGTTGTGTTGCCCTGATACATTTGTAGATTTAGTGAAAAATGCCATTTGTATAATATTGTGTTCCCATTTTATAAAAAGACTTGTTTTGGTTTTTTTCAAATCCCTGTGCTCCCTTCATATAGTTTTAGAGTTTACACATAGATTCTGTGCATTTATAACTTTTTATTTTATGTATTTTGACTTGTCGTTGTGAATAGATTTTCCCCATCTGTATTTTATAGGTGGCTTTGGCTGATAGAGAAAAGCACTGTTGATTTTTTTGTGTTTTGTTAGTGTCACGTCACTGAACTCTCAGTATTTTTTAATAGTTTTTCAGTTGATTCTCTTTGGTTTTCCAAAGAGGTTGATGCTTTTTCTCACAGATTTTTATATGACTGGCTCTTGTTCTTTGGTTCTTAGCTCAGAAATGCCTTTCCTGACTATGCTGGGTAACGAACTTCACTTCTTGTCTTTGCCTTCTTTCTAATCTTTGTTGTTCCCTGATTATATTTTCTCTGTATTTGTTTACTTATTTTTGGCCTTCCTTCACTAGACTGAGAGCTTCATGCCCTTAATCATGGAAGAAAATAATGAATTTGATTTTGGATAGGTGGTATTTTTCATTCCTGTGGGATGTCTAGGTAAAAACCCTTGAGGCCCCTGAGATAGTTTTATTCGGGATAGTTGGAGCTATGAGACACAGTTAATCAATAGATCAGCCACTAAGAGGTGATAAATTTTAAGGAGACCCTGAAGGGGGACAGATAAATTTGACTCGTAGCTTGAACTTAAATTTGAGTACATAATATTTTTGTAGAAATATAGAGCTACTAAGCATTTTAAGGAACATTGAATAGTTGAATTTTCCTGCTTTTGATACATACTGTGTCTCTACCCTTAGTGTATGTTATGCCTGAAAATGTGAGTGATTATTTTAGATAATTGACATTGCATTATAAATGTTTATTTTAAAATAACAAACTTGTTTTTAGGGGCGCCTGGGTGGCTCAGTCGATTAAGCATCCAACTTCGGCTCAGGTCATGGTCTCGCAGTTTGTGGGTTTAAGCCCTGCGTCGGTCTCTGTGCTGACAGCCTAGAGCCTGGAGCCTGCTTCAAATTCTGTGTCTCTTCCTCTCTCTGCCCCTCCCATGCTCATGCTCTATCTCTCACTGTCTCTCAATAATAAATAAACGTTTAAAAAAAATTTTAAAAAAAATAGCAAACTTGTTTTTAGAAGAAAATTCAAAGCATTTTGTTTCCTTTTTAATCTGTTTTAATTTCTAATGAAGTTTTATTATAGGTCTATTATCTAGGTATTTTTACACCTTTCAGGAACAGGCCTGTGTGTTTCTGGCTCTTAACAACAGTACTGACACATAGTAATATTTGGCAAGTGCTTTTGGCAATATTTTGGCAAGTAATATTTGAAAGTGCTTAATGTTGCCGTTTATCCTTTATTTCAATATACATTGTGGGACTTCTGGAGCAATAATGAATTTTAGATAATTAGAAGACATCTGTTTATGTGTTTAGGCATAGATTTTCCATGGAAAATGCAAGAATAAAAATATAGATAGCGTTAATAAACAGCAAATCAGATAACATTTGGACTTCATTTGAATGGACAGGGGAAAATACTGTTTTGAAAACAAGTGCCTCAAAATACCTATTACAGTTTTTTTGTTTTGCAATAATGTTTGGGAAACAACTATATCAGATTTTTATGTGTTTGGATATGGTCTGTATAGAAAATATTCAGGATTATTTTTCTTAGACATTGCTACTAAAGGCCACTTGAAAATATGACCGTCTTTTTTCCCCTCATACTTTAGTGCTCTTATTAAGCAAGTGAACAAATCAATAGATGGAACAGCAGATGATGAAGACGAGGGTGTTCCAACTGATCAGGCCATCAGGGCAGGTCTTGAACTGCTTAAGGTAAGTATGCATATGGTGAAATGAAGAGCCTAATCAGGTGACTGCCTAATATGTATAGTATATGTTTTGTGTGCTTCAGACTTGCTTCTTAAGTTTATAGAACCTGAAGTAAAATTTTCTCAATCATTTTAGGTCATGTAGAAATGCCTCATTTCCTCTAACATGTACGCTAAATATTTTAAGGTTTAAATTGTATAATATAGCCTAGTATTATTACACTAAAATAGTGCATTATACTTAGAAGTTGTCATCAGGAAGCAAAGATGGAGCCAAGTTCTTCCTAAAACTTCATTTTACCTTTTATTTTGTTAGTTGAAATAAGCTACTGCCTTGTACTTATTACAAAAATACCAGTTAATTGTTGACAACTTAGAAAGTATAAAATTATAAAGAAGAAAACTTTCATAAGCCTATCATACATAAACATTTCTTTTGTTTCCCTTTTAATCTTGAAAACAATGCACACTTTATATAGTTGAGATTAGACTGAGTGTATAGTTTTATATCTTGACTATTTTCCCTCATTAAATTACAAGCATTTTTTTCAGTGGTTTTTAAGATAGTGTTTTTAAGAGTGCCAAAAAACATATCTGATTTATGGCTGTTATTTATTTGATGGATGCGTTTGGGTAAGTTCATTGCCTCCGCTTCCTTATCTGTAATGGAGATAATGATAGCACTTATCTCACAGAACACTAAATTAAACCATGTACGTAAGTTTCTTAGCACAGTGTCTGGCTCATATTAAGAAACATTATTTTTTTTGAAATGGTGATTAGTTCACTTTTGCGGTGTCATAGTATTCCCAACTGTTTCTCTGGATATTTAGATTTTTCTAATTTTATTCTTATAATCACTGCAAAGATAAATATGTCTAAGATCTCTTGCAAATGCCTTTTTTTAAAAAAATCCTGAAATGTAAAGAGAATGATCAGTTTCAAAAATTTTTGATGTATATATTTAGTCGAATTCCTTCACAGAAAAATCATACTCCTATATAATTCCATCAGCAGTGAAGGAAGGTGCCTAACTTATCTTCACAAACATGGAATATTGTAAATTTTAAAGAGATTTGCTAATTTGATAAGTGAAAATAATGTTTTAATTTGTGTAATTATTGCAGTGAGGTATAACTTCCATATGTTAATCATTAGTGTTTTCCTTATGGTGAATTCATTATTTTTTATCCTGTGTTCATTTTCTACTGACATCTCAATTTTTTGTTCTTTTTAAACTGATGTGAGTTTTTTATTTCCTTTGCTTTTTTAGAATTAAAAAAATAAAATGTAATCTATTATATGTAAGTTATAAGGTCTGGTAATGAAGTGAATACAGTGAAAAGTAAATAGGATGCTAACTCAAATAGAGTATTAACAATTCTGTTGAGGGGCACCTGGGTGGCTCAGTTGGTTAAGTGTCCAGCTCTTGATTTCAGCTCAGGTCATGATCTCACAGGTTCGTGGGATCAAGCCCCACATCAGGTTCTGCACTGCGGGCTCTGCGCTGACAGCACAGAGCCTGCTTGGGATTCTGTCTCTCCCTGTCTCTCTACCCCTTCCCCGCTCACTCGTGCACACACAAACACTCTCAAAATAAATAAACATTAAAAAATAAAAAATACTGTTGCATTTCCCTGAGTAGTTTTTTCCCTGATTCACATCCCCCAGATATAATTGTTCTGAATTTGAGGTCATTATTCATTATTCATTCTCATACTGTCTTTATAGTTTTATCATCTCTATTTACGTATCTCTAACATCACTTACTTTGCTTGTTTCTGTATCTTACAAACACGGCATTATGCTTAATATATTTTTCTATGACTTGCTTGATTTTACTTTCCACATTTGATTCTACTTGTTTATTTTAAGCTTGAAAATCCTGTCTTGTTCAGAAAATTTTTATTCTGTTCTTTAATCTGAAATATAAACATCTGAAATTTATTTTGAAAGTGTGTATTGGAGGGAAAGATCTAATTGGATTTTCTCCCAATAGCTATGCAGTTTTATCAGGACTGTTTATTAAAAATCCCATTCATTTTCGTTCTCTGTTGCCTCTGTAGAATCTAAGTTCTTATATATGTTAGGACTATTTATTGCTTTATGTTTTCTGTTTTGTTTCTTCTATTAGTACCATGTTGATTTGATAATTGTAATGTTATGATACCTTTCACTATCTGTTTTACCCCCTTCCCTGAATAACCTTTTTTCAAAAATGTTACTAGCTAGTCTCTTTTAATCCCCTCTGTTTAGAAAAATGAGCTATTTTGGTAAATTCTCTCTTCTTGTCCCTCTTCTCTAATTCTCCTCCAAAAAAAAAAATCAGGGGCACCTGGGTGGCACAGTTGGTTAAGCATCCGACTCTTGATCTTGGCTCAGGTCATGATCTCATGAGATCATGAGGACCCATGTTGGGCTCTGTGCTGACAGCACAGGGCCTGCTTGGGATCCTTTCTCTCCCTCTCTCTCCTTCTCTCTTCTGCTTCTCCTCTGCTTGTTCTCTCTCTCTCTCTGTCTCTGTGTCTCAATAAATAAATAAGTCAAACATTAACCAAAATCTAAATTATTTTGAGTAGAATTATATTAACATGTAATTTAATTTTGAAAGAAAGGACTTCTTTAAATCCTGTGATTTAAAGAACATATCTTTTACATATTTGAGTAAGTTTTAAAGTTTACTGTGTTCTCATATACTTGTTAGCATAAATATTTTTGTATTTACTTTGATTTGAGTATTTCCAATTGTATTTTAAAGATGAAAAGGGTTTACAGACCATTTTTGTGACTCATTTTTTTAGGTACTCTCATTTACACATCCCATCTCATTTCATTCTGCTGAAACATTTGAGTCTCTCCTGGCTTGCCTGAAAATGGATGATGAAAAAGTAGCAGAGGCTGCACTCCAAATTTTTAAAAACACAGGAAGCAAAATTGAAGAGGATTTCCCACACATCAGATCGTAAGTTGAGTTTATTCTGATAAATACTCTGGAATATAGAAAAATAATTTACTGTTTCTCGATTTATGTAGTAGTTGGAATCTTGTAAGTTTTGAGGAAATCATGTCTAAGTTATATTAAGTTGGTATCGTTCGGTTTAGATTCTCATTTCCTGAGGGGATAGCACTGGTTGGTATTTTGGATGATTTCATGAAAATGTGGGGCAAACATGGCATTTCTTTCTCAAGCATCTATTTTGCGTAAATATTTTAATGAAAACAATTTTCTAGTAAAACATTCTCTTGACATGGCATAGAATAAACAATTCACATGAATTTAAGGTCTAGTGGGAAATTTCAAAGAAATTTCAGCAGGACTGTGCATAGGACTCTTCACTATCCTCTGTGATTAAAGGTATTGAATTGAAAATTTTCAGAAGCACTGCTTTATTTGACGTAGGGAAGCATGGAATAATCATCCTAATAGCAGTGTACTTTTGTGTGTGTTTTCAGTATTTCTAAGAATTGGAAATTGTGCTGTTATCCTTGGGATCTCTAATGCTGGTTGATTATTCAAGATTCTGTGATATCTCAAAACGATGAGTCTTCATTCTGTATGGACCCGTACTTCTCTGTATGCATCTCTCCTCCCGCTTCCTGGAGGGTGTATCTGACAGTTGGTCCTGATCTTGCCATAGGCATTGGTGGTTCGCTTTACATCTGCCTCATTACTTCTGGCTTAGCTGCTGGTCTAATTAGTTGTGGTTGGGGTAGCATGCTTCTTCATGTTGAAGAATTACCTGTGGCCTATTTCCTCAGAGAGAAAACGGACAAAGGTAGCTCTTAAAATCCCAGGTACACTTTTTGTTATTCTTTGTTCATGTGAACTTAATTCTAGTTCACATGGTAATTGAAACATAACCAGAATTTTATAATCCCATCCTCTTTGGCAGGAGTAAGAAACTTTATTGTTTAGAATTGACTTCTTAATTTTTAAGAGGATGGGGAGCATGAATATTCCTTTGGAATGGTGCTCTGATTCTCCAACACAGATCAGAGATCAGAGTTTGGGGAAAAACACATGCACACACACAGTACATATAATGCTGTATCACTTACTGAATGCCCACTTATTGTATTATCTCATTTAAACCTTGTAACAGTTCAGTAAAGTGTAGGAATTATCCTAATCTTCCAAATGAGAAATCTGTTATTCACTTGAGGTAAATGGTTTTAGATCATATAGCTAGAATGTACAGAGGGAAGATTTGAATTTAGGCCTCTGGATGCCTATGGTACCATATCCATAATGGCACAGTTCCTCTCTTAATTAGGGTTTTGGGCAAGTTTTAGTTTGATTTATTCACTAGTGGTTTTTATTTTCATTCTTGACTATCTTTCCTAGTATCTTTAATATCTTAAACATTGATGTATTTGTGGGAGAACTATATAAGAGCAAGGTTGAAAGGTAGACATTTTAGAACATGCAAAGGTCATTTTAAAACATACGCTGCTTTAATATGGAACTTGAAGATTATTTGATTTATATGCTAAGTATATTTCACATGTTTCTCATGAGGAGAATTAACTGATATTGAATACCTGCTGTGTGCACACACTGTTCTTGGTGAAGTAGCTCATAGTATAATATGTCTTCCAGGAGATAAAATATGTATGCAGATTTTATGTTTTAAATTATTAATTGGGTGAGTTGATTTTGAGGAAAAATGATAGAGCTGAGTGTTGATTAAAGCATCTTCCCTTGAATTCACCAAAATAATTTAGAGGAACCACAAGAGAAATGAATCGTAAGTAGAATTGGACAGAATTGCTCCTAGATTATTTAGACCGAATTGAATGTGAGAACATTGATGGTTGATACCCATATTCCTGAATCAGGCATATAAGGGAATGGATAGTAAGTGTTCTGTCCTTGGTTAATTTAGAAGGAGGAGATTGAGGTATGGGCAGGCTTTGAGAGAAATAAGGAGAGCCTAATTTCGGCTGTCATAGAACTAAAGGAGAGACTTCGTGGTCACACCGTTTTTCTTTGGACTGACCTACTTTCCTTAGCAGGAGGAGCAAAGCTTAGAGGTGAAGTAAAGCTTAGAGGAGAATTTTGAAGCAAACGTCTTACTACCAACTTTAGAGACACATAAAAGATTGTGTGTTCGGCCACTAAACAAAAATGATGGTTGCTATGGTTTCTGTTCTGATTCCTGTCTGTCAGGAGTCTGACTTACCTCCAGAGTAGGCAGTTGTCCCCAAACTAAGAGTCCCCTTATAGCATGGAATATAGCCATAGTTCAGGTGGAGCTAGTTCTTGTCACTGGCAGGTTTCAGTAGACTTGGAGAGAAATTCCACGGAGATGAGAGACTTGCTGCCTTTAGTCCGCACTCCCTTCTCCATGCTCCTTACTTAGCCAGCTGATGAAGGAGTTGGGAACTTTGATATTAATTTTTTAAGAGTGGCATCTGATGTTCAGTCTTCAGGGAGATGCTGCCTGCCTTTTTGTTCAAATGGCAGAGCCAGAGAATTTCTGTTGCTCAAAGGTGAGTTAACAGAGTACAAATAAATTAACAAACATGAAACCGATGCACATATTTTAGTACTCAAAAGAAAGCTGATAATCACTGTTGGGAAGAATTGAATTTTTCTAGGAAAAAAGAAAATTTTAAGTGATTCTAAACTGCCAAAAAGTTAAGCAGCAAATGATACCTGGAAAAAAAGAAAACAAAACAAATATATAAAAAGGGAAGTGTCAGAACCAATGGTAAAGAAGACAGGAACATACTTGCATTATAAAGTATAATTTAGTATAAGCAGCAAGGAGCAAAGTAAGCAATTTTGAAAATGTAATCGGTAAGCTAGCATTGCAACTTGAGGAGATTGCATAGAATGTGGAAATGTAGGCATAGAAATGAAGGCAGTTAAATTTCTTTAATAGCAGAAAGTGAAAAGCCCTAAGTGGTTTTTGTGGTGAAGACAACAGAGTGATGGAAAATGGAAAATAATAATAAAAAAAATAATAGTAAACTTTTTCAGAATGATTGGCTACTTGAATCTGGATATCAAGAGGACTCCTGTTTTAGGAAAATATCCTGGTGGAATTTACTGAATTTTCAGGGATTACAGAAGTGATTTCACAAACATCAAGGGCAAAGAAAAGGAAGTATGTTATGTACAATGGAAAAATAAAGAGGCTCGCTTATTTCTTTCAACCACCTAAGATTTCTGAAGTTAATGATTCAACAACTAGAGAGATTTCATGGACAAAAAGAATATAACCTAAGAATTTCCTAAGTAGCCAAGTTGTGCTTAAGGACAAATCAAGGATGTTCTTTAGGATATAAAGACTCAGGAAATGTATTAATAACCCCTTTTATATTATGAACTCTGCCTACCAAGTTATATACTCTTCCCCTTTGCATTCAGTTTTGCTTAAGCTCCTAATTCTACCTTTTGTTTTTGTTGGCGTTTCTGATTTGTTTTTTTCTCATCATTTTACTTTTAGTGTTTAAATTAAAATTTTTTTTTTAACGTTTATTTATTATTGAGAGAGAGTGAGCAAGGGAGAGGCAGAGAGAGAGGGGAACACAGAATGTGAAGCAGGCTCCAGGCTCTGAGCTGGCAGCACAGAGCCCGATGTAGGGCTCGAGCTCACAAACTGCGAGATCATGACCTGAGCCGAAGTCAGACACCCAACTGACTGAGCCACCCAGGCGCCCCTCAGTGTTTAAATTTTAGATGTGCCTATATCTATGTTTTAAATATTGGAAAACCTGATTTTTTTTTTTTTAAGGAAAATGTAAATAAATAAAATTGGCTCGAAGAAGAAGAAAAAACCTAATTGGGCTATGATAATAAAAAAAATGGTGAAAAGTATCCTCTAGTAAAACGTGCCAGTAAAAGTTACATGTTAAAGAAAGTATTATTTCACATCTGTAAGAAACCAAGGATTCTAATTTTTTTAAGTTGTTTAGAGCATGACAAAAAAAACCAAACAAACATTCAGATTACTTGTAAAGCCAAGATAACCAGCAGGAGTGCTAAAACTAGTTAACAGATATTCCCTCAAAAGAAAACTTCAAACAGAGCTTACTAATATTGCTGCAAAAAGTTTAAGTAAAATTTTAGAAAAAAGAGAGTTGACTACAGTAAAACAAAAATATATTATGGTCAGATGTGATTACTTTCAGGAATACAAAGAGGATTGGTATTGATAGGCCTAATATTCATGTTACAATTTATTATATAATTGAGTATAAGGGAAAAGGCACACAGTAGGTCACATTGATGTGACAAGGATTAGAATGCTAAAGGAGTCTATTTCTAATTAAACCTAATAAATTAGGATTAAATGCCTTCATAACATAATAAATGTGTCTCAGACCAAAAATAGGTGTCATCATATAGTAAACACCAGAAGCATTCGCAGTAAAATTAGGAACAAAATGAAGAAATTACACTATCTCTGCCATGATTTAACATTGTTTCAGAAACATTAGCCAATATAATTACATTAAAAAATAAATTTAAGAAGTACAAGTGTTGGAGGAGATAGAGTTATTGTATTTCATGGAAAATCTGTGAATCAACTGAAAAACTACCAAAACCAAGATAGCCAATATAAGCCAAAATCCCATATAACACTAACAACCATTTTGAGAATATTATAGGAATAAAAATCAGAAGACCTAGGGGTAACACAAGAAATTTGCAGCCTTATAATACTGAGTGGAGAAGTATAATATTTAACAAAAAAATTAGGAAAAGTTAGATTGCCCAGTAAATTATTGGCAAGCTGTTTTGAAAAGAAAAATCAATGTAAACTGCTTGATTTTACATATATTTGAAATGAGTTAAAGATTTATCTAAGATTTTAAATGTATAAAATGAATCAATAAAAGTACTGGTAACCAGAACAGTTTTGTAATTCCTTTTTTTTTTTTTTTTTTTTTGTGGGTGAAGGGGTACTGATGCCAGATCATAAGATGAAATACTGATGGATTATATTATTAAATATCCATTTGTTGAAAAATATTTATAGAGACTCTACTGTGTATAAGGTACTGAAGTGTGTATAAAGTTTTGTTGATGAACAGACTCTGTCCTTATATTTTAGTGAGGAAGAATACCATTTAGACAAAAGCAGAAATCATGAAGTAAGTTAGAAATACAAATGGTATGCTTGGAAACTATTTTCAGTATGTATAACTTTGAAAAGGTTAATATCTGTAACGTATAAAGACTCTTAAAAATATAACAAACAGGTTTCACAGTAGAATACTGGCAAAGGGAATGAACAGGAAATTCACAAACAGGAAAGCCTTCTAGCTCCTCAAATCAAGAAAAGACATTTATGCCTACTAATAGTAATTGAGGCAAAAACAAATAAAAACACCAGGATTAGCTAGCATTCCAGTGATGTCTCTTGATTGAATTATAAATGATTCAGCTTTTCTGGGTTGGTAATGTGGTAATACATACCAACTTAAAATGTGTGCTTGTAGTCTTCCAACTCTGCAGTGTTATTTTCAGGAACTTATTTCAGAGATAATTAGAAAAGATACCTACCTAATGATACTATGGGTCAGGGTTGAGTCAGAGGAACAGAAACCACACAAGGTATTTTAAACGTACATTAATTAATACAGATGTTTGAAGGATGAAAGAGCAGGTTGTTTTGGTAACCCAAGGACTATGAACTGCTGGAAGCAGCTATGACCCCTAGGGCTGGCTGGCTGACAAGTGGTGTTCAGGACTGCCCATTGGATGGAAGAGCCCTGTCAGTATTGGCACAGCCAACCAGCTGTCACAGTAGGAGTGTCCTAGTTGTTGCTGGGGGGGTGGGGGTGGGGGTATGGCAGAGCTACTGCACAAGATGCCTGAAGAAGCTATAGTGTCTCTTATTGGAAGAATCCAACAGGAAGGCAACTCTTGAAGGAATCTAGGAAATACAATTTCTGATTTATAGCACCAGGGTCTCAGAGCAGATTATAGGGTAGGCTTAAATCTTAAAGCTCAGAAACAGTGCATAAATAACTAGAATAAGGATGTTGGTGCTTTTGTTGTTAAGACTAAAAAAGAAAAACCAAAACATCTAAATGTTCATCAGTAGGGGATTGGTTAGACTAGTTGTGGTATAATATCTATCTGCTAAAGATATATATGAGCATTAAAATTAGTGTTTAGCAGTACTTGATACAGGAAGTTCTCTACAGCATTATTGGTGAAAAAATGTTTCCAAATACTATGTAGTTTGTACCCTGGTTTACTTAAATATATGTATGTATGTATAGAGAAATTTTAGAATTGTTAACCAAATGTTAGCAGTAATTATTTCAGAGTAGTAGAATTTTGAGGTTTTTTTTTTTTTTAGTGGTATTAATGTATTTTTCAGTTTTTGCATTTTCTGCATGTGTGTGATTATTATCGGGAGGAAAAAAACCCTTGAATTGGAAAGAAGAAAATCAATTTAACAAGGGAGTAAAGCATTTCTTTTAACGGGAACTTAGAAAAAGCAATCAGAAGATAGTTGTTTCATTTACATTTCACTGACTTCTAAGACTGCCTAGTAGTTCAGAATTCTTGAAAGTTTTTTTTTCTTTGTTTTGATTTATTTCTGTTCTGTTTATTTTTTTTCTGTTTTCTGTTTAAATGAATATGCAAAACATTGGATGAGCTTAAAATTTCTCATTCTGTCTTCAAAAATTCCAACCCAAATTGCTTTTTTACTTCTATGTGACATGTAATTTTCTCTTGATTACTAAGAAAAGGTATTTATGGATGTTGGTATTGGAAAGTCTGATCTATGATATGATGGGTCTTATCTGGGGAGTTTAGTTACTGAAGTTACCAGAAAGTAATAATTTTTCATTTCATAAAGAACTTCAAACCATAGACTAAAAGGATAGTTTGGTGAGACTCTGAAACATTTTACTCCTGAAATTTTCAAACATATAGAGAAGTAGATAGACTATTACAATAAACTCCTATGTATCCAACAACTGGCTTATATATGAATAACTTACAGCCACTTTACTGTAATTTATAATTCTACTTCCCCTGTTCCCCTTATATCTGAAAGCAAACCCCAGACTAAATATATCATTTTATCTATACATCTAAGTATCTCTAAGAGATAAGAGCTCTTAAAAATAAACATAATACCTTTCTCACAAACATAGGTGACATTAGTTGCTTAATGTTAATATCCAATTAATTTTCTCAAAAATAGTAACTTTTTTTAAATCAAGATCCATAATGCTATTTGTAGATGCATTTATTAAAGTGCCTCATTTCTTTCTTTGTGTTTGATAAACCAGGTTTCTCTTGCAGAGTTTCACATAGACCGATTTTTGCTAATTGTATGCCTTTGGCATATTTTAATGGGTTTCTTATATTTTCTGTAAGGTTATAGTTAAATCCAGAGGCCTGATTGGATTCCAGTCAACTTTTTTGTTGTCAGAGGACCACTTTATAGATGGTGGTATGCCCCTCTGTCGGTTGTTGCTTAGTGATCAGAGGTGATGTTCTGTCATTCCTTCTTCAGTTACTAGCTGAATACTTTCGTAAAGAGGAACTTCTCATCTATTCTCTGGTTCCCCAATGTTACATCTGTTCAGGAAAGGCAGGTTAAATGCTTCGTTTTTTTTAAGTTATTGAACGGTGTTCAAAATAGTGATTTTACTAGCCTCCTTCAAATGTGACGAATTAACTGTTGTTGTCTTTTTAAAATAACCGTTATAAACCCATGAATTTACACATACTTGACAAATTGACAATTTGTCACTGATGCTCATATTGCCCCATCTATATCCAGGAGCCTATTTAAGTTGACCTTTGAGTCCCTTTGAACAGCTCCACTAATCTCTGTAGTTTCTTAACAATTCCGATGTGACAATTTGTTCCAGGCCCATCTTCTACATGTCCCACACCTGAAATCAGTCATTTCTCTAAAGAGCCCTGGTTCTTTTTAATGGGAATGTTATTAAGATGATCATAATGTGAGTCTTGTGGGTACTAATGCCTAGTGTGTGGGTCATTTTTTAAGACAATTCAGCGGACATAGCAAAAAAAAAAAAAAAAAGAAAGTCTTTCTGGAAGATAAAATGCGTTGTGTGTTTATATTGATTATTCCAGTTCTAACTCAGGGCTACAGTATTTTTACATAATCTCTTCAATTTTACATTTGTATCTCTTTTTCCCCAACTTAGATAACACAGGATGATAAAATCATGGTATTACATATTAACTCATTTGAATTATGCCGTATTAAATACCTAACAGTCTCAGAAATGGCAGTAACACTACCAATGTTACTCCTAAAAAGAGTTAAGTTTGTTGACTTGTTATCTTTAAGGTATGTATCACATTAGGGATTTACAGTCAAATTTCTCTATTTCACAGTTACTTAAAATGATTCTTTTTTGTGTAGTTACGCCACCAAATGGATACATACTTTTGTTCATTTGCTTTATTTTATTACTTTTTTTAATGTTTATTTTTGAGAGAGACAAAGAGTGAGGGGTGGGACAAGGCAGAGAGAGAGGGAGACATAGATTCGGAAGCAGGCCCCAGGCTCGGAGCTTTCAGCACAGAGCCTGATGCAGGACTCAAACTGAAGGTAAGATCATGACCTGAGCAAAAGTTGGACGCTTAACTGACTGAGTCACCCAGGTGCTCCTGTTTGTTTTATTTTATTTTTTTTTAAGTTTGCTCTTTTAAAATAAAATTTAAAAAATATCTTTTAATTTTAAGTAGGCTTCGTGTCCAACGTAGGGCTCGAACTCACAACCCTGAGTTGTATGCTTTACTGATTGAGCCAGCAAGGAGCTCCTAAAATTTAATTTAATTTTTAAGTTATATGAAATATTCACTGGTTTTGAAGAGAGTTCTGAAAGCAAAATATATTCCAAGAAGTCTAGCTTCAGTTTCTCATCTGTCTACCTATTCCTTTTTACCTTTAGATAAACTTGGAAAAAAAAACAAAAGTCCTCTATGCATGTCTGTCTGGGTGTGTTTCAGTGTGTATATGTATGTGTATTCATATGCCCCCTTTGACAGATAAATGATAAAGTACGCTGTACACACTTTCCTCCACCTTGCTTTTGTCTTTTGATACATACTGATAGTTATTCCATATTTAAGTAGTTATTTGTGCTTTTTATCAGAGTAAATGCATATATAATTTTGCTAGATTTTGCTACATTTCCCTCCATGGTGGCTATAACGTTTTGCATTCTCACCAGCAGTATACAAATGTACCTGATTCCCCACAGCCTTGTCAAGTCTGTGTTGTTATGATTGTGTCTCTTTTTCCTGGTCATCGTCCTTGTTCTGCAGTTATTGTCTGAGAGTAGCATAACCACTTCTACTTTCTACTTTTTTTTATATCAGTGTTTGCAAGTCATGTTGTTTGCCTTTTTTTTTTTTTTTAACTTTAAATCTTTGTGGGACTTGATATTTAAAATGAGTTTCTTTTAAATATCCTACAGGTTAGTCTTTGTTTAGTTACATTTTTGTTGGTTTGTTTTGGTTTTGGTTGTTTTAATCCAGTTTGACAAACTGTCTTTTGGTTGGAATATTTAGACCATTATGGTTAGTGTAATTATTGATATAGTTAGATTTAAGCTGCCATCTTTATTTTTGTTTTGTCTTTTCTCTGTTCTCCTTTCCCTCTATTTCTGCCCTCCTTGGGATTAACTGAGTATTTTATTTTTAATTGTTTTTTAAAGTATTTAAATTCCAGTTAACATACAGTGTAATGTTAGTTTCAGGTGTGCAGTATACTGCTTCAGCACCTCCATGCAACAGTGCTCATCACCACAAGTGCACTCCTTAATCCCTGTCACCTTATTTAACCCATCAGTTTGTTCTCTATAGTTAGGAGTCTGTTTCTTGTTTCTTGGTTTGTCTCTCTCTTTTCTTCCTTTGCTCGTTTGTTTTGTTATCTTCACTACTGGAGATAATCTACATTCAAATAAAATTATATCACTTAATGTATATTATAAAAGCTTTGCAACAGTATATCTCCATGCCTTCCCCCTCTAAGCTTTTGTTGGCATATTTTGTTTCTGAATATGTTATAAATTCTACAATGTGTTGATATTTTTGCTCTAAACAGTTTGATAAGTCTTGGATTAACAGTGATAGATTTATTGGTACACACACATTTACCATTTCTGTCACTCTTCATTTTTTAGATATCTGTATTTTCATCTGGTATCATTTTTCTTCTAGAATAACTTTATTTCTTATCGTATAGTTCTGCTTGTAATTCATTATCTCAGCTTTTCTTTCTCTGAAAAAAATCTTTATTTTGCCTTCATTCTTGAAAGGTATTTTTTCTCAGTAGAATTCTAGATTGGCAGTTTATTTTCATTTAGTACCTAAAAGATGTCACTGCATTATTTTCTGGATTGCATAGTTTTTGATGAAAAGTATTCCTCTGTATATATTGTTTTTGCATATGTAATGTGTATTTTTTTTCAGACTATTTTTAGGATTTCTTTTCTTTATCACTGTTTTTACCAAATTGATAATGGCATGTCTTGGAATGATTTACTTTATGCTTCTTCTCCTTGCAGCTTATTGAGATTTGGGGGACTATGGGTCTTTTTCCCATCAGATTTGGAAAAATTGTGGCAACTATCTCTTCAGATATTTTTTTCTGTTCACCCCTCCTCACCTCTTTGTTTTCTAGGACTCCAGTTGCATGTATTTTTTTTTTTTAATTTTTTTTTCAACGTTTATTTATTTTTGGGACAGAGAGAGACAGAGCATGAACGGGGGAGGGGCAGAGAGAGAGGCAGACACAGAATCGGAAACAGGCTCCAGGCTCCGAGCCATCAGCCCAGAGCCTGACGCGGGGCTCGAACTCCCGGACCGCGAGATCGTGACCTGGCTGAAGTCGGATGCTTAACCGACTGCGCCACCCAGGCGCCCCTAGTTGCATGTATTTTTGACTACTTGATACTGTCTTACAGGTCACTGATGCTCTGTTCTTTTTTTTTTTTTTTCCTGTCCTTGTTTCCCTCTGGTTTTATTTTGCATAGTTGCTATTGCTATGTCTTCAAGTTCACTGATGTTTTCTTCTGTAACATATAATCTACTTTTGATCCTATTGGTATATTTTTCATTACAGATTTTGTATTTTTCATAGTAGTTGCATTTGGGTCTTCTTTATGTGTTTCATTTCTGTCCTCATGTTCATGTTTTCTTGGGCATATGGAGCATCTTGATAACAGCTGTTTATGTCTTTGCTAATTTTGTCACCTGTGCCATTTCTGGGACTATTTCTATTGATGAATTTGTTTTCCTCGTTATGTATTACAAGGTCTTTCCACTGTGGCTGGTGGAGACCTGAATTACTAGCAGCCCCAGGTGCGTTAGGGAATTTCTTGGCTTATTGCTTTCCAGTGTTCTTTTCCTGGTCTCAGGTAGTTTTTTTCTTCCTCATGCATGGCACTGATTTTTATTCAGTCAGTGACTTGCGACACCCCTCTGTGGATCTCCAGAATTCAAGCTCTCTTGCTGTCTTTGTAGCTCACTCCTCTGTGGAACTCTGCCCTAGAAATTGTAGCTGCTTCAACTCCCATCTCGGTCTCCCTCAACTCCATGCTACCACCAGATTCTTACTGGGTTACTTCTCCTTACATGGCAGTCTGGAGCCTTGCAGGCAGCAAGTGAGGATAGATGTAGGCCTCTTGTAGTTTATTTTCCATCTTTTAGGGATTACAGTCATATGCTGCCTGTTGTCCTGTGTCCAAAACCTTTAACATGTTTATCTGTTTTCTGCTTGTTTAAAGTAGGAGAGAATCCCATTTCACATATGCCCTCATCATGTGAACTTTTAATTTGTATGTTTTTAATTGTTTGTAAATGAGTGAAAGTAAACGTCTTTTCACACATCTCTATCACACATAAATATCTACTTATTTTAATATTTATTTTTGGGAGGGAGGGAGAGAGAGAGCGAGAGCGAGAGCGAGAGAGAGAGAGAACACACACGTGAGTTGGGGAGGGACCGAGAGAGGGAGACACAGAATCCAAAGCAGGCTCTAGGCTCTGAGCTGTCAGCACAGAGCCTGATGCGTGGTTCGAACTCTCTCAGATCATGATCTGACCTGAAGTCAGATGCTTAACTACTGAGCCACCCAGGTGCCCCTGTATATCTACTTTTGAAAAACTTTATTTTATGTCCAGCCCATTTGTCCATGATATTGCTTGTCATTTCATTCTATATTTGTAGACGATCCTTACATTAAGGATATTAACCCTTTGTGAAACAAAATGTAGAATTTCCCCTCAATTTATCACTTGTCTTTTTATTATATTTTACTGTTGGTGTCTTTTGTGGTACTCTATTACTGTTGATGAATTATTGTATCTATGAATTCTTAGTATTTGGGCCCTGGGTTGGTATTGAGCAAGGAGGTAGATTCAGAAGTTGCTTTCACTGTGAGATGTTTGAATAGTTGAGCTAAGAGATCTTGCTTTATCCATTATTCTTTCTACGTTTTTGTGTTGTGTAATGATATGATACCTGAACCTTCTTCCAGCTACATGACTTACTCCAGAACTCTGCTCAAATGTTACTTTATCTGCAGGGTCTTCTGTAACCACCCTCTTTCAAATTATAATACTCACACACCTCTCCCCACTCCCTATCCTGTCTTCTTTCTTTTCCTTTTTTTCCTCCACAGAAGTTATCCCAACTTGACGTAACACATATTTTGCTAATTTATGTATTATTGTTTGTCTTGTCCAAAATATGCTGGTAGCATGAAGGCAAGCATTTTGGGACTTTTAATAGTGCCCAGCACATAGTAAATACTTAGTTTGTATAGGTTTTATAATCCGATTTCCCGTTATGTAGGTTGTCCTGGTATAAAATGAAAAATGAATCAGAAGAAGAAAGGGACTTGAAAAAGTTTAGGTCCCATTATAGTGGTCTTATATGTTGTATAAGGTGGCAACAATTTAGCGGGAGTGATAGCTGTGAGAATAAAAGAGAAGAAGCTAATGGGAATGACATTAAGAAGAAATGGGTCGCCATCCATGTTTGTATTTAGAATTGTTAAGTAAAAAGAAAAAAACTCTTGTATTTGGACTGTATTTTTAGTATAGATGTTTATAAAGCAGAATTAGAGACAGTTAAAAATGAGTTCAAGTCAATTTTTTTGTTCTTACAAAACATTACTTAAAAAATACAAATGGTAAAGTATCTAGTGGAGTCTTGCTGATTTTTCTGGTTTACTGTTTTTCTTTAATTTCATTTTTTGTTTTCTTTAGAGCTTTGCTTCCTGTTTTACATCACAAATCTAAAAAAGGACCCCCCCGTCAAGCCAAATACGCCATTCATTGTATCCATGCGATATTTTCTAGTAAAGAGACCCAGTTTGCACAGATATTTGAGGTAAAGAGAAAAAAAAATTTTTTTTGTTTCATATATTATAGTTAAAAAAACACATATTAATGATTTTATAGAATGTGCACATTTGGAGATGCATCATTTTATAGTACGTTTTCAGGATTTGAATCCGTATAATCAATATTGATGAGTGGTTAAAATATGAAAATATCTGATTATTTAGATGTTTAGTACTAACTTAAATTCAGAAATCAAACAATTATATCGTAATTTTTGGTATTATACATTTAATATTAGGAAGCTTTTTCATTAATAAGTAACTATATATAAAATCATACTTAGTGATAATCAGTAATGATTATTCTGTCAGTTTATAGGTTTAAAAATTAGAGTTCTGTTTACGAGATACTGCTGAAGTTTGTGGAGTTTTGTCAATTCTAATTGGTAATATAAAGTACAAATAGATTTATACTTAGATAATCACTGACCTAATTTTATACAGGTTAAATTGTTTTTTAAATACATATTTCATCTTATTTTTTCTATTTTATTAAATAGAAATTACTATTTCCCTTTCTAAGCATTGCATTTTATTTTAATCTACTATAATCTGGGGCTATCTTTAGTATTCTTACTATATATTTAGCATTTTTACATAGTGCAGGAACCTTGAATGAAATCAAAGCAGTTTGGAAAGTATGCTGAAGCTACTTCACCATAAAAACTTTGACTTGTTATCCCTGTTTTGAAACATTTATGGTAACCTTTTCAAATCTTCATGTATAATGCTAAAGACCTGAACAAGGAAGAAAAGTAGTTGTCTTTATCAAACATTGTCTTTGCTGTATATAGCAAATAATTTATTTTTAATTTTGTGCCTTTTGGGGTGGAGGCATTTTTTGTAGTCTGTTTTTATATATGAGAATGACTTTAATGAATTCATGTTGATTTAGAAAGCTTTTGTTTTTCTTGATTAGTCTCCTTTCTCTTCCTTTCAGTGGTGATAAAGAGCAAGATAACGTTAATAATAACTTGAATTTGTTATGTACTTTTATTTTCATTTTGATATTATATATCTGGTATTTTATTTATTTTTTTCTCTGATATTTTATTTTATCTTTACCACAACCTAACCTGTGATCCTTCTGCTATAATGTATAGGTTGGCTACCTTCTGAGAAAAGGTTTCATAGAGGTATCTGGCCTTTATGAGATTACTGTTAATCCAGGGTCTATTAATTTTGCTTTCTTAGAAATGATTTTATTACCTTATTTTGTAAAATTGTCACACTCATTATTGAAAAACCCGCATGATCAGATTTTCATTTATAATACAAAGAATCTGGCATTTTGGTGTACAATGGAAGTATTGAGGGAAGTCATCAAGAATAGCGAGAAGTAAACTCATTTAAATATACTTTCGGCCAAATGAAACCTTATATTGACCCGATATTTTAGGGGAAGAACAGTTTAATATGTTTTTCAAGCCTAGAATTCTTGGTGTTCAGCATGGGAGGACAGCATCAACTCTTTATTAAAAGTGTCACTGAAAATTTTAATAATCTATTTACTTGTTTACAAATCAAAAGATACAAAACAAATCCAAATAGTAAGTAGTAAAATAATAAGTTTTCTCCTCCATCTCAGCCCCGTATCCCCAGCTACTCACTTCTCATTCCCAGAGGTAACCAGTGTTAACCAGTTTCTAATACACTTTTCTCAAGAATATTTATTCATAATACACATAATACACACACACACACACACACACACACACACAAAACACAAAATCACACACATAGATTTTGTTCCTTTCCCTCTCTGCTTATGCTAGTGATAGTCTACTATAGTCACTCTTGGGATTTCCCTATTTTAAAATTGTAACGAAACATTTTAGGTATTATCCTACATGGGTATACGAGGAGTCTCATTCTTTTGTCATGGCCAAATATGTATTAATGTTTGAGTTTTCCATCAGAACAATAAAAATAATTCTCTTAGTTGTGGCACTTAATAGTTGATGGTATAAAAATGCACAAAAATGCCTGTGACTCTATATAATAAAGTTTATTTCTTGCTCCTGAAAAAATGTCCAGTTGGGTGTTTGGATTGCATTCTAATCAACAGTTTAGACACACAGACTTTTTTTGACAAATGCCTTCTCTTTTTAGTCCCGCTGGAACTTTGGTAGTAAGCCTGTCAGTGAGTAAAGAGAGAATATGGAGAAGATACATTTCTCATACTTGCTTCAGTGCGGGGATTGCATACCTCACTTTTACCCCCAATCTGTTAATAACCAGTGCTTTTTCACATATTCTCATCTAACTACAGAAGAAGCTGCATGTGTAGCCATGCAGGAAGTAGAACAGAAGTGGATATTGGTGAACACTGCCAGTCTCTAACATATTCATCTATGTGATCATAAAATATACAATACATAATATGATTCTCCCATGCTGAAATTTTTTTTACCTATTTCTAAAATATGACTTGGGCAAAACTGAAAATAATTAAATGTGATGCCTTTTAGATATAAATAACCTATAGTTTAAATATAAGCTTGAGCTACTACTTACATCATGTATATGTATTGAAGCTTCTATAGGTTTTTTTTTTTTGATTTGAGCATGAAATATGTGAATAGTTTATTTACATATTTATAGAGTTGAATATGTTTTCCTTTTCTCATTTTCAGCCTCTGCATAAGAGCCTAGATCCAAGCAACCTGGAACATCTCATAACACCATTGGTTACCATTGGGCATATCGCTCTCCTTGCACCTGATCAGTTTGCTGCTCCTTTGAAGTCTTTAGTAGCTACTTTCATTGTGAAAGATCTTCTCATGAATGATCGGGTAATTTATATTTTTTAGACCTGTGTTCCTCACATTGTTATCTTCTAAAAGTGAAATGTTGTAAATAACACTTCCATTTGGCTGCTTTCTTTGAGGTTTTCCTATCTTTTTAACATGCTCTTTTCTCCAGTAGAACTAGAGGCATTGAAACATGTCTTTAGTTGAGCATATGCATGTAACCTGCAATACATTCCTTGATAAATACAAAATATCATTTGATTTTCTTTCAGCTTTATAGTGGATTAATTTTTATAATGATATCTATTTTTAAAAATGTGAAGACTGACAAGCTAGGTCACATTATGGTTGTCATGACAATAGTTGTTTCTTTCCCTCCATACAGTAGAGAATTAAGAGCACTAGGAGAAAACATTAGGAAAGAACTAAGTGATTTTGTCTGTCTTCAGTTTGTGAGTATTTGGGGTAGGGCATGTTTGAGTCTGGGAGAATTGACTCCTTATAGTCATGTGGCATTTTATGCATGTGTGTGCATATTTATGTATACACACACATATAAACATGCATGTGCAGACACTTATGTAACCAGTTTTGTGGCTGCTGTGTGCTCAGCACTGTACTAGGTTCTTTGGAGAATTAAAAGAAGTATAAGATAAAGTTTCTCCTCTTAAAATATAGTTATAAATCTTGCAGTGTGTAGCTATATTACTTACATGTTTCATATTCATCATTATCTTCTATTAATATACTTTAATATACTATTAATGCTTTTAAACTGATTTATTATGGAAAAATAGTTTTGGGAGATAATAGTCAAGATAATTGTATGTATTAGATCTCTAATGATTTGTGGCTATTTAACTTTAGTTGACCAGAGCCCTGTAATTTGGAGACCAAAGGCCTGTGTTAATTACCATTGTCCCTGGCTGTGTTCTTCAGCTATGTCTCTCACTTTTCTTCTCCCTAAGTACAGTATTTCATATGTTCTTTCGGTTATGTATGCTAATCATGTGTTTCAAGTTTGATATCCTTACTTTGTTTTGTTTTCTTTAATGCAGAAATTTTGTTGAGATAAAAGTGCATACTTTTTAAGGGTGTGGTTCATTAAGGTTTCACAAAGTTAGCATTTTTGACCAGCTGACAATCCAGGCAAAGAAGTAGAAATTTACCAGACTCCCAAAGCCCCTGTGTCTTTTTCTTGTTATTAACCTTCCCTTCTCCCAGAAGATAACCATAATCTTGACTTCTAACACCAAAGATTAGTTTTACCTGTTTTTGAACGTTTATAAATGGAATTATGTAGAGTAAATTTTTTATGTCTGACTTTTTCTTAACTCAGTATTACATTTGTTAGATGAATCCATCCTGGTGTATATAGCAATGGTTTGTTCATGTTTGTTGCTGTATAGTATTCCATTGTTTGTGTATGCCATGTATCTGCTCTGTTGCTAAACATCTAAGTTACTTCTGGTGTTAAATGCATACCGCTATTACAAATACTCTTTTACATATCATTTTGTGCACTTATGTATGAATTTCTTTTTTAGTTGCTGTATCTTAGAGTATAAGTATGTATAAGTTGTTTTAGTAAAATTTGCCAAATTATTTTTCTTTCTTTCTTTTTTTGCCAAATTGTTTTTCAAAATGATTATACCAACTAATATTCTTATGTATGCTGAATGAGGGTTCTAGTTGTACCATTTCCTTGACTGTACTAGATATGGCAGTCTTCAACATTTTAGTCATTTTATGAAGTGTAATGAATGATATGCCCTTAGGCACATTTTCATATTTGTATTGACATTTTGGTTCTCCTCTTTCGTGAAGTGTCTGCTCAAGCATCTTCCACATTTTTCTATTAAATTGTCAGTCTCTTATATTCATTTGTAAGATTTCCTCATGTATCTTGTTGGCAATATGGTTAGCAAATCTCTTTTCCCACTTTGTAACATGCCTTTCACTCTCTTAATGGTGTTTTTTTTTTAATTTTTTTTAATTTTTTTTTTTTTAATGTTCATTTATTTTTGAGACAGAGAGAGACAGAGCATGAATGGGGGAGGGTCAGAGAGAGAGGGAGACACAGAATCCGAAGCAGGCTCCAGGCTCCAAGCTGTCAGCACAGAGCCCGACGCGGGGCTCAAACTCACAGACCGTGAGATCATGACCTGAGCCGAAGTCGGACGCTTAACCAACTGAGCCACCCAGGCGCCCCCTTAATGGTGTTTTTTGATGAGAAGTTCTTAATTTTAACAGAACTCATTTTATTATTTTCTTTTTAGTACTTGTCTTTTTTGTCTACTCCAAGGTTGTGAACATATTCCCTGTATTATTTTCTAGAACAATGGTAATATACAAGCTTCTAGCCACATGTAGCTATATAAATTTAAGTTTAAACTAAATATAATTGTAAATCTAGTCACACATTTCAAGTGCTCACTAGCCACATACTGCTAGTGTCGAACAGCCCAGAACATTTCTGCCATTTCAAAGTTCTGTTAGACAGTGTTGCTCTAGAAGCTTTATTTATTTAATTTACACATTACACTCTGAAGTCTACTTGGGATTGATTTTTATATATGGTATATGATTACTATCCAGATTCATTTTCTTTATTTCCATCTGACTCAACTCACATTTATTGAAAAGACTGTCTTCCTTGCTGCATTTAAAAAAAAAATTGAGATGAAACTCACATAATGTAAAATTAGCTGTTTAAAGTATACAATTCAGTCACATTTTATTTAGTACATTGACAATTTTGTGTGACCGCCACTTGTGTCTAGTTCCAGATCATTTTCATTAAGCAGTCACACCACATTTCCCCAGCCCTGGGCAACCACCAGTCTCCGGTCTGTCTTAATGGATTTAACTGTTGTGAATATTTCCTATAAATGGAATCCTGCAATATGTGACTTCTTGTGTTTTTCTTCTGTCACTTAGCATAATCTTTTTGAGGTTCATGTTGTAGCATACATCAGTACTTCATTCCATTTTATGGCTGAATAATATTCTGCTGTATGTATTTATCACAATTTGTTTATCCATTTATTCAGCGATGGACATTTGGGTTATTCCCACCTTTTGAATATTATGAAAAGTGCTGCTATGAATTTTATGGCTGGGCATTTGTTTGAGTACCTGTGTTTAGTTCTTTGGGTATTTTCCTAGGTATATACCTTTGCTAGATTATATGGTGATTCTGTGTTTAACTTTTTTATTTTAGAGAGTGCTCAAGATGGGGAGAGAGGCAAAGGGGGAAGAGAGAAAGAGAAAGAGAAAATGAGAATCTTTGGCAGACCCATGCTCAGTGCAGAGCCTGACACCAGGCTCAAACCTATAACCCTGAGATCATGACCTGAGCTGAAATAAAGAGTTGGGCTCTCAATTGACTGAGCCACCTAGGTGCCCCAGTGTTTAGCTTTTTTGAGAAACTGACAAACTATTTTCCACAGAGGCTACACCAATTTACCTTCCTGCCAGCAGTGTATGAAACTTCCAGTTTTCTCCACATCCTCGCCAACTTCCTATTTTCTGTTAATTTGATTATAGCCATCCTAACGGGTGTGAAGTGGCATCTCACTGTGCTTTTGATTTGCATTTCTCTAATGTTATTGAGCATCTTTTGATGTACTTATTAGCCATTTGTGTATCTTTTGGAGCAAAGACTATACGTGTCTTTTGCCCATTTTTTTAGGGCTCTGTGTTGAGTAGTGAAAGTTCTTTATACTTTCTAGACACAATTCTCTTGTCAGATCCATGGTTTGCAAATATTTTCTCCCATTTTGTAGGTTGTCTTTTAAGTTGTCCTTTAATTTTTTAATTGAGATATAATTGATATGTAACATTATTTAGATGTGTGCAGTGTAATGATTCAGTATTTTATATACTTTGAAATGATCACCGGGGCGCCTGGGTGGCGCAGTCGGTTAAGCGTCCGACTTCAGCCAGGTCACGATCTCGCGGTCCGTGAGTTCGAGCCCCGCGTCAGGCTCTGGGCTGATGGCTCGGAGCCTGGAGCCTGTTTCCAATTCTGTGTCTCCCTCTCTCTCTGCCCCTCCCCCGTTCATGCTCTGTCTCTCTCTGTCCCAAAAATAAATAAAAAACGTTGAAAAAAAAAATTTGAAATGATCACCACAAAAAGCCTAGTTAATATCCATCCTACACAGTTACATTTTTTTCCCCCCTGTGGGAACTTTTAAGATCTTGGCAACTTATCAAATATACACTATATGGCATTACTAACTGTAGTTACCAGGCTGTACATCACATTCCATGACTTATTTATTTTATAACTGTAAGTTTGTGCCTTTGACCCCATTCAGCCGTTTTGCCCACCTACCCCTTCCTTTGTCAACTATCAGTCTATTCCATGTATCTTTGATATTATATTAGCCAGTCTGATAAGTGCGAGGTTATAATCTCATTCTGGTTTTGATTTGCATTTCGTTGATGATTAAGGACACTGAGCATCTTCTCATGTGTCCTCTGTATGTTTTCTTTGGAGATATTATCTATTCAAGTCCTCTGCCCATTATTTAATTGGGTTGTGTTTTTGATACTAAGTTGTGTAAATTCTTTATATATTTTGGATATTAGCCCCTTATCTGTTGTATGATTTGCCAGTATCTTCTCCCATTCAGTAGGTTGCCTTTTCTTTTTGTTGGCAATTTCTTTTGCTGTGCAAAAGATATTTAGTTTGGTATAGTCCCGTTTGTTTATTTTAGTGTTTGTTCCCCTTGCCTGGGGAGACTCTTGCAAAAAGTTACTGCTGAGACAAATGTCAAAGAGCTTACTGCCTGTGTTTTCTAGGAGTTTTATGATTTCAGGTCTTTTATTTAAACTTTTTCCCTTTTGAATTTGTTTTTATATGTGGCCTTAGATAGCATGTAGCTGTCCAGTTTTCCCAACACTCTTTATTGAAGAGACTGTCCTTTTCCCATTGTATATTCTTGTGTCCTGTGTCATAGATTGTGTGACTGTACTAGAAGCACACGCACACACACACACACACACACACACACAGGTTTACATCTGGGCTCTCTATTCTGTTGATCTCTTTGTCTGTTTTCATGCCAGTACCATGCTGTTTTGATTACTATAGCTTAGTATAGCTTGAAATCAAGGAGCATGGTGCTTCCAGTTTTGTTGTTCTTTCTCAAGATTGCTTTGACAAGTTTTGATATCTAGTAACATAAGTCCTCCAAATGTCTTTAATGACAACTGCTGCTGTTGCTGCTGCTACTACTGCTGCTTCCTTATTGTCATCAGTAGCTTTTTCAAGATTGTTTTGGCTATTGTTAGCCTTTTGCATTTCTATCTAAATTTTAGAATCAGCTTGTCAGTTCTCCCTATACTTCACCCTAACTGGCTGGAATTTTGATAGGTATTATGTTGAGTTATAAATTTTATTCATCATCATTTTAATACCACTTTTCATTCAGTGAACATGGATTTATAATCTGAGCTTTCTATTTCACGAAGATGGTATATGTCTTAGTCTTCAATTTCCCGGGATAAGTTTTCTTAAATTTTTGTGTGGATGTCTTATCTTTCTTAACTATGTTCCTAGGCATTTTATGTTATTTGATGCTATTGTAGATAATATGCTTTTTAATATTTACCTGCTAACTGTATATTGTTGGGATATGGATGTAAAGTTTCTTCTCTTTTATATTGACTTTTATCCTAGGGTCTTGTTAAAGGCAGTTTGTAATTCTACCAGTTAGTTTTTGCATTTGTGGGGTTTTCTCTTTTCACAGTCATGTCATTTGTTCATCGAGACAGCTTTAATTTTTTCTTTTCCATTCTTAATGCTCTTTATTTCTTTTTCTTCCTCATGCCTTGGCCAGGACCTTCAAAACAATAGAAGTGGTGATAGTTGACATTTTTATCTTCTTCTCAGTCTTAGAGAGGAAGATGGACTATTGGTAATCAGTAGAGGACTTGAAAACTTCATCTAAATGACATAACTAGGACACTACAGTGAATCTCGTCCTGGCGTATATTCTTTCAACTTCGTCTTTTATTTAGAGTAGTCTGTTTATATGTAATGTAAACAGTGATTTGGGTTAATTTGCCATCTAATTTTTATCTTAAGTTTGTTCTGTCACTTCCGTATTCATTTTACTCTTCTTTCTTTCCTTGTTTTTGATCAAATATTTTTATTCTGTTTTCCCCTTTACTGACTTCTTTTTTACATTTTCCTCTTCTTTTAGTAGTTGCCCTAGAGATTACAACATTCTTCCTTGACTCACTGAAGGCCAGTATTAATGAGTCTGTTTTAAACTTTCAGGACAATAGTTTCAGTATTCTTAAGAACTTTAGCATACTTTAATTCCCTTCATTTCCTGATGCTTTTTGTGCTCTTGTACACATAGGACCATTACTGTTGTGATTTTATACAGTTAATATTTATTTAGATTTACAACATATTTTTCCTGTTTTCTTGTTTTTCATTCCTTTTTATTTATGTGATGATTTCTTTCCTACTTAAAGAATTAAAGTAGTATTTCTTTTAGTGTGGATTATTGTGAATTCAGTCTCTTGGGTTTTATTTGTCTGAAAATGTCTTTTCTTTGCCTTGATTTTTTTAAAGGATATTTCCTCCAGGTTTAGAATTCTACACAGGTATGTTTTCTCCCCTTACCATCATCTTCCATTTTCTTACCTTTTCTCTTGAAATCAGCTGATGGCCTTGTTCCTTTGAAGATTTTCTTATTGCTTTGAATGCTTTTAATTTTTTCTATTTTGCATTGGTTTCCAGTTTCACTAAGGTGTGTCTGGATGTGCTTTTTTTATATTTATCTTACTTGGGGCTTGTAGATCTTCTTGAATGTTTAGCTTTGATATCTTGCATAAATTCTAAAAAATTTTTGTTTCATATTCTCTTTTCTCTCTTACTGTAGTTCTAATCATGCACTGTAAACATACAATTTATTTTACTATGATACAGTTTTTTTTGACACCTTCATATACTTTTCTCCCTGTTGATGCTTCAGTTTTGTTTTCTTCTGACCTGCTCTTCAGATTTGTTTAATCTGTGTTAAGCCCATGCACTGAATTCTTAATTGCATTTATTTTATATTTCAATTTTATAATTTATTTGTAGCTTTAAAAAAAATTTTGTAAGTTTTTTTTTTTAGATGTTTATTTTTGGGAAACAGAGTACAAGCGGGGCAGGGTCAGAGAGAGACAGGACACCAGATCCGAAACAGGCTCCAGACTCTGAGCTGTCAGCACAGAGCCCAACATTGGGCTCGAACTCATGAGACATGAGATCATGACCTGAGCGGAAGTCAGCCACTTAACCCACTGAACCACCCAGGTGCCCCCCTGTAGTTTTTAGTATAGCTTTTAATTCCCTGTCAGAATTCTCTATCTTGTCATTTAATTATTGAACTTCTTTAATTATGTTAATGTTGACATCAGCCTTAATTTCTACATCACCTGTGGCTCTTTTTGTCTTATCTGTTTTTTTTTTTTCTCTTTTTGGTAAAATCTTGTCCTATACACATCTTTTAAAATATTTATTTTGAGAGGTGGGGAGGGGCAGGGGCATAGAGAGAGGGGGACAGAGGATCCAAAGCAGAGAGCCTGATGTGAGGCTCAAACTCCCAAACTGTGAGATCGTGACCTGAGCCAAAGTTGGACACTCAACCTACTGAGCCACCCAGGTGCCCTGTACATGTTATTTTTGATTGAGTGGTAGATTTTGTGTGTGAAAAATGTTACAGATAATTTGAGGCTCTGAATAATTTTGTAATTCTTCTGAAGAGGATTTATTTTTCCTGCTGATGGCTGGTTGAGCTGTTGTCAGATCACGTTGGTCCAGTCAAGAATGCACTGTTTGGAAGCTAGACTTCAGTTTCTGACAGGCTGATTCTTTTTCTGATCACCTTTAGGTGTGGGGTGTATTTGTTAGGGATCCACCTAGATGTTCAGCATGTTTTATAGGGACTCTGTTCTTTATTGGGCCCAGAATTCCAGTTTTTTTCCTTTCCACCTCTGTGACAGTGATGAAAACATTGCTTAATTGTCAGTTTCTTTCCCTTTTAGAATCAGTTATCAGTTTTTATGAGAAAAGCAATCCTAGGGCCAGACTCAAATCTCTTGATTTCTCTCTTCTTTTGAAACTTTATCCTGCAAATTTTCACTGCTTTGGTAGCTCTTTTATCACCTTAAAACTGATTTTTTTTAAAAAAAGATCTGTTGTCTAACCTTTCTGTTTGTTCCAAGGAAGATGGTTCAAAAAGTCTAATCAGCTTTTGTCAGAAACAGAACTTTCACCTTTTTTAACCCATTAATTTGTCTTATTTTAATGTTATTTTTGATCTGTATATATTTAACATTTCTGTAACTTGTTTTATAATAATACAGTGAACACTTATGTATTGTTAGCTCCTGGTTTATTACTCTCCAGACCTTTCCTTCTGTGTCTTCTCTGTCCCAGGTAACCACTGTGTTGAATTGGGATCTATTACTCCCCAACTAAAACAAAACACTTTACCACATGTATATCTCTAAAATACTTGTTTAGTTTTGCTTATTCCTTTTTTTTTTTTTTTTTTGTAATGTTAGTTTATTTTGAGAGAGAGAGCCAATGCATAAGCCTGGGAGAGGCAGAGAGAGAGGGAAAGAGAGAATCCCAGGCAGGCTCTACACTGTCAGCATGGAGCCCAACGTGGGGCTCAATCCGTATGTTTGAGTTATACCGTATATATTCTTGGCTGATTTGCTTTTGTCATTACACATTTGTTTCTTCATATAATCCTTGTTATTATATCTAGCTGTACTTCATTCATTACTCTGCATTATGATATCAGTGTGTGAAATCACTTACATGTATTCTCTTAGTGGACATTTGGAATATTTCCATTTCTTTCCTCTCTGAAACAGTGCCCCTATGAATGTTCTTATAGAGGCCACCTGTTGCATATGAGCAAGAATTTCTCTAGGTTATCGTTATACAAGTGAAATTGATGAATCACAGTGTATACACACATTTAACTTTTCATTCCCAAATTATTTTTCAAAATCAGTGTTAAAACTTATTTTTTATTAGCAGTATATATACCCAGGATTGTCAGATCTTTTCACTTTTGCCCATTTATTAGAAAATACATTAAGACTCATTCTGGTCTTAATTTGCATTTCCCTGGTTGTTGATTAAGTTTTTATGTCTAGTTACTATTTACGTTGCCTCTTTCTGAAATTCCTTTTGAGGTCTTTTGCCTTTTTTTCTGAGCTTTTTGTCTTTTATAAGTAATCTTAACACACATTAATGCTTTTCTGGGTATATGTTGCAATATCTTGATAATAAATGCATAAAATCTCATTTATGGTGTGTCTTTACTCCCTTTGTGTGGTGTCTTTTGAACAAAAATTATCAATTTTAATGTAGCTAAATTTATTCCTTTCTTTTGTAGTTAGTGCTTTTTACATCTTTAAGAAAGCCTTCCCTACTCTAGTGTTACAAAAATAGTCTCCCATATGTTCTAAAAGTTTTAAGGTTTTCTTTTCACATTAAAAAAATTTAATCCATCTGGAATTAATTTATTTGTTTGTATGCTGTGACTTTAAGGATTTCATTTCTTTTTTCTTCCATTAGGGCAACCAAATTTCCCATCATAAATTATTGAGTAATCTTTCCTTCTTCCAGTCCTCTGCATTGTACCACTTATATCGTTTATACCCTCTGTTCTTTACGGATGCTTTGTTGGCTCATCTACAGGGTGTCTTTCCTTAAAGTTTTGTAATTTTCTTTGTAAAGAAAATTTTAAAAATTTTCTTGTAAAACTTTGTTAGGTGCTTTGATTTTTTAAGTTTTGTATTATATTCGTGGTTGTGATTTGGAGAATTATTTTATAGTTTGAGTCTTTTGTTCATTTTTCTTGCTAAATAAACTCTTTTCTCCTTATTTTTATTTTTTTCTGAAGAATGCCAGTCTTGATTATTAGAAATGAGAAAATTTCTAATCCTTAAATATTTTATCACTCTACTAATTTCCTTATATTTCTATATGTGTTTCCTCTGCTTACCATTTTTCATCTCCACTTCATATATCAGGTTTTGAAAGTGATATAGTCAAGTCTTCTGTGGTGATGACATTTTCTATCTTTTACTCTTTTTTTTTAAATCATTTTTGTTTTTATTTATTTTGATATTCTGCTAGTTGTACAGATGTTCATGAATTTTATATCTTGCTGTGTTATAAGATTTAAAAAGCACATCAGTATCCTATTTACACCAGTGTCCCAATCAAATCCATATCCCATTTCATGCCTTTGATCTTGACTGATACATTTTTTCATCTTGTTAGTTGTACATTTACTCTGTCATTGATTTTATTGCATCTGTTTGGGATTTATATTATTTTGAACCATCTGAGAGTCTGTTGGTTTTATTTATAACTTTTTCTATTTTGTAATATATACTGATTGACTTTTTCTTATGAATTAAATATTTTAGTAGAATATATATTTGAATAATTCTTTCAAAATGGTGTATAACTTGGAAACTTTCTCTGTGTCTTAGCTTGCTGAAAATATATTTTCCCTTATTCTTGAGTACTGGTATCCTATGTTTCAGGGCACTTGGCTGCAGAAAATTCAGAAAATTGTTTTTTGGCATCTAGTCTCGGCAGCTGAGAAATCTCAACTTGATCTGATTCTCACTTGTTTTTTGGAAGGTTTCCCCATGGAATCTTTGGGATCTTTTTGATATTCTTAGTTCAGAAATTTCATCAGAACATTTCTAATGTGATTGCTTTTTCATTATTTCCACTTTATACTTTGAAGGCATTTCTCAACTGAAGTGAGCCGAAAGCTGTATGTGTTTGACAAGTTTGCCTTCTGGATGTTGGGACCACCTGTCCTGTTGCCCAAGAGTTACCTGAGCTGCCATTTATTTGAGTTCTGTTTCTGAGTCTGCCTCTGGAAATCACTCCTGTCATCTGGCAGCATACTGGATCTCTAGTATTCCAAGATTGGGTTCAGCTCTCTTGTCATCTTACTTTAGTTCCCTGGCTGCCACTGTAAATTCACACGTATTGCAACGCCTGTGCTTTGTCATCTCAGGATTGTTCTGTGATTGTGCTTAAAAAAATAAAAACAAAACAAAAAAACACCCAAACTTTTTTGGAGGATATTTCCTTCTGTGCTTTTATGGAGACGGAAAACTTCTAGCTCTGTTCATTTTTTTACTGTATATTTTTTGTTTTTCAATTTTCTAAAGTTCTGGCCTTCTCCTTGGCCCTTTTTGGTTTCCAGCCCTGCTGTGTATCTGTTGCCATTTTGGTGGGATTTAGGTAGGAAGATATTGATGCATGTTTTTTTCTTCCTTAGAGTCAACTGCAAGCCTTCCTAATTTTTCTTCTCAAAATTTTTTGTATGTATCTTACCCCTTGTTTAAGAACTGCTTTTTGGCTCTGTTGAGTTTGATTCTAGTCTGTGCCAACTGCCTTAAATAGTTGAATCATTAGTCTCAAAGGGCTAAGTAAGGAAGCATACGTTTAAGTGGTTAGAGTTGGTCCTTCCTCACACTTATAAAGCATCAACTGCTGATGGATGTGTAAGTGCTATATGTGGGTGCTAGTGAAGATAAGTCAACCTTCTTGAGAAATAGATGAGGTAGGTTAGTCATCTATAATGACCATCACTGCAGAAGATAAAGACTTCATTCATTCACTAAGTATTAATTAAACATGAAAATTCTTATTTATGTTTTAATGTCCTTCATTTTTGTTTAGCTCCCAGGAAAAAAGACAACTAAGCTTTGGGTTCCAGATGAAGAAGTTTCTCCTGAGACAATGGTCAAAGTGAGTGATATACATAGACCTTTTTATTTTAATACATTCACTAGATTGTATTATCATTATAGGTATTAAAATTCCTGTTATAAAGATATGGCTGTTAAAATCATCCAAGTGTTTATATTTATTATATGACATCCCATCTGCTTTTATAAATTTTTTTTTTTTATGTTTATTTATCTTTGAGAGAGACAGAGACAGAATATGACTGGGTTAGGGGCAGAGAGAGAGGGAGACACAGAATCCGAAGCAGGGTCCAGGCTCTGAGCTGTCAGCACAGAGCTCAACGTGGGGCTCGAACTCATGAGCTGTGAGATCATGACCCGAGCCGAAGCTGGACGCTCAACCGACTGAGCCACCCAGGCACCCTCCATCTGCTTTGAGAGTAAAGAGCAGTAATGAAAACCTGAGGCCTCATGGACAACTGCACATAATCTAATGCGAAAAGAAAAAAAAAAAAGTGTTTAAAACTGCCTCCATGTTGCTGCTTAGAAAAGACCATGCTGGTTTTCTCATGTACATTCTCCTATTCAGTAAAGATGGTCATCCAGGAGAAGACTGTTCACCTTTTCTATGAGATTTGATAAAACTTTTTATTTTGATTTAAAAAACAATTCAACCCATTGTTCCTTGAAGTAGGAGTAATACATAAAAGATTATTCATCACTAGTGTAGAGAGTATTTATTAAAAGGATCTACAGTCTGTAATGTAGACCACATCTCATTCCACTGCCAGGAAAAAATATATTAGATACTGTTTTTCTAGTTGTAGTTTCATATAAATCTGTTCGTGTTGTGTGTGTATGTGTGTACTAGTTTATATTTTATATTAGGAACTATTTTGTCATGTTATTCCAGCTTCAGATTTTGATGCTGTTTCTGCAGCTGGTGGAATGATGCTTGGTGCTTTTAGTTCCAGTATAAACCTGTTTTCTCAGCATTGGTCTCAAGCAGCAGTTTTGTGTAGTCAGGCAGCACTGGACTAGAAGGCAGGTGACCTGCACTTAAGTTCATGCTTAACAGATGCCCTAGGAGAGGGATCTGAAAAGTTTCTGCCATATACCATTGTTCTAGACCCACTTAGCTCCTGAGCCATAGATCTGTAAAAAACTAAGATAATAAGTGAAAACGAGATAATATGCACCTCTTCAAAAAGGGTTGTTGGAAACATTAAAGGCAGTAACATATTTTAAAGTACTTAAGTACTTCATAATTATAAAATGTAGCACAAAAGATGGAATATAATTTGTAGCTGGGAACTTAACTTTTCTGACTAAGAAAGTTAGCATGATTTACTGTGGGGTCTAAGGAGTAAAGCTTATGATGGGGAAACATTAAACAAAAAGAACTGGTCTTTAGTTCTATCATTCATTTGTCAGTTGCATGGGTGGGAGGGTAAAACATCTTTAAGGCATTCAGTTATCTTGATATATGCGGAAAAGAATGATTCTTTTTTCCTTTCCTTTTCTTAAAAAGCATCCATTGAAACCATTTCATTTTTTTGAAGGTTGATACAGAATTTTTTCTTTTAATGTAGCAATGTTGTATTTGTCAATTTGTCTTTTAAATAGATTCAGGCTATTAAAATGATGGTTCGATGGCTCCTTGGAATGAAAAATAATCACAGTAAATCAGGAACTTCTACCTTAAGATTGCTAACTACAATATTGCATAGTGATGGAGACTTGACAGAACAGGGGAAAATTAGGTATGTAATTATCATTTCAAAATTCTTGTGCAGTATTTCAATATCATGTGTAAATGTTTAAAAAAATTTGTTTTTTAACATTCATTTTTTGAGAGACAGAGAGCACAAGCAGGGGAGGGGCAGAGAGAGGGGGAGACACAGAATCCGAAGCAGGCTCCAGGCTCCGAGCTGTCAGCGCAGAGCCCGATGCAGGGCTTGAATTCATGAAACACAAGATCATGACCTGAGCCGAGGTCGGATGCTTAACTGACTGAGCCACCCAGGCGCCCCCGTGTGTAAATGTTTAAAGGTCATTTTCTTTTTAAGAAAATAATTAGTATTCCCATGGAGATGTGCATATATTTTTCTTATAATATGCTTTTGTACAGTGGTTATTTCAAAATGGCAGTCATATGTCTGGGGCAGGGTATTGCTGTACATTGTAAATATTTTAAACAATAAATGTTTACTTTTTTGAATATCTAAATGTGAAATGGCTAGTGTACCAATCAGTAATTGATGTTTTCCATTCTTATTAAAGTCTAAAGGAAAAAACACACTGGGTAGAAGACAAGTTATTGAATCTGTTTCCAGAACTATAAATCTAAATATATGCAAACTTAAAAATGTACTTGATTTAAATTAAATTATATAAACACACACACTTTGTTTTGTTTGAAATATGTAGTTGAGTATAGTGATTCAAAAATTGGACCCTGGAGCCTGGATTCAAATCCTGGCACCACCACTCACTAGCTAGGTGACCTTTAGCAAATGACTTTAACTACCTTGTGTGTCTGTTTCCTCATTTATAAAATAGAGATAGGGACACATGGGTGGCTCAGTCGGTTGAGCATCCGACTGCAGCTCAGGTCATGATCTCACAGTTCGTGGTTCGAACCCCGTGTCAGGCTCTGCACTGACAGCTCAGAGCCTGGAGCCTGCTTCGGATTCTGTGTCTCCCCCTCCTTCCCTCCCTCCCTCCCTCCCTTCCTCCTCCTCCTTCTCCTCCTCCTCCTCCTCCTCCTCCTCCTCCTTCTTCTTCTCTCCCTCCCTCCCTCCCCCTCTCCCCCTCCCCCACTTGTGTGGGCACATGCACGCTCTCAAAAATAAATAAAATAGGGGGCGCCTGGGTGGCGCAGTCGGTTAAGCGTCCGACTTCAGCCAGGTCACGATCTCACGGTCCGTGAGTTCGAGCCCCGCGTCGGGCTCTGGGCTGATGGCTCGGAGCCTGGAGCCTGTTTCCGATTCTGTGTCTCCCTCTCTCTCTGCCCCTACCCCGTTCATGCTCTGTCTCTCTCTGTCCCCCAAAAAAATAAATAAACGTTGAAAAAAAAAATTTAAAAAAAAAAATAAATAAAATAGAGATAATGGTTATAATCATTATAAGACATTATAATGTTTTGTCTAGCTATTCATGTGCATATTTAGATTTCATCTCACCTGTTTTTATTCATGTTATTCTTTAATGAAATCAAATGTGTGTTTTAATTCTGCAAATATATGTGAATTGCATTGGTTCACTTTTTTTTTTTTTTTTTAATTTACATCCCGATTAGTTAGCATGTAGTGCAACAATGATTTCAGGAGTAACATTGGTTCACTTTTAAAACAAGTCTTTATATAGAAATCTGGTCTTCAAAAACTTAGTTGTAAAATATTGAATTTAATTATTTGTCTTTATTTGCACTAAATAAACTCCAGAAGAAAACCAGAATTTCCTTTAGTGGTGGTCAAGTGAATTACCTCATAATAGCTACTTGGAATATTGCTGTTGATTAACTGAATAGCACCTCTAGGACATGTAACTTTAGAACCTTATAAATGTTGACATGCATTCAGTCAGCATTTTTGCGTAATCCTTAGAGAAAGGAGAGTCTTAAACCAATTAGGTCATTAGATTGTAGAAGACCAAGAATTTGTCTTTTAAGTCACTCTCAGCGCTGTATATATGGTAGACACATACTTGTTTTATGAATATTAAATAATCTTTTACTGTGAAAGTACATGGGGAGTCAGTTTGTCTTTTAAATACATTAAGGCTATTAAAATGATGGCTCGGTGGCTTCTTGAAGTGAAAATAATCACAGCAGATCAGGATTTACTGTGTAATTCATCTGATACATCACTATATTAGGAAGAATTGTTTAGATGTATTTACTATTTAAGAATTTACTAATGTTTTAGGGGTGCCTGGGTTGCTCAGTCAGTTGAGCATCTAACTCTTGATTTCGGTTCGGATCATGATCCAGGGGTCATGGGATCGAGCCCTGCGTCAGGACTCCGGACTGAGTGTGGAGCCTGTCTCAGATTCTCTTTCTCCCCCTCTCCCCCACTCCCCTGCTTGCATACTCTTTCTCTCTCTCCCAAATCATAAAAAAAAAAAAAAAGAAAGAAAGAAAAAGAAAAATTTTGCTAATGTTTGAGGTGTGTCCCATTAAGCAGAAGTTTTCTTAAATTTAAAAGGACCTTCTTGGTAATATTTGAAAAGTTGAATTCTAAAAATTGTGATGTTTTCTGCTACACCTGCTTTCATTCTTCTTTTATACTTAGCACATTAGTTTTAGTTGACTGATTAACAAGTTAGGACATTTTTGTGCCTAATCTATAAGTAAACACATAACCAAAAAAAATCCATACCAGAAGACTTTAGCTAAACATACAAATATATTCTAAGCTTTAATCTTGGCTAAAGCTATTTTATGTAGAATTAAATGACTTCAGTATAGACTGTGTTCAGGAAAAGAACTTTGGAGTATTAGACACCATGTTCCAAAGTTAAGTAAACATAAGTGTTCAGTGTCACTGAATTGCCTTCTGCCCTTTTTTTGGCCACAGGGAATTTTTAAAAGTTTGATGTAGCAAGTAGGAATGTTCTTATGCAGACATTTAGAAATCTAATTTGTAATTCTTTCTTATTTATTTTTTAGTAAACCGGATATGTCACGTCTGAGGCTTGCAGCTGGAAGTGCTATTGTAAAGCTGGCACAAGAACCTTGTTATCATGAAATCATCACATTAGAACAGTACCAGCTCTGCGCATTAGCTATCAATGTAAGGAAGATGGCCATATAGAATAGAACTTTATATGGTCTTTGACTTTTTAGGAAGAAAAAAGTCCTCCATGATATAGAGATAAAAATGTTGAATTGTCTCCTTTTGGAAAATGTATGCATGAGAAACATTTCATAGTTCTAAAACTGTTGTTTGAGTTTTGGGTTGCTAACATAGTACATTCGATTCTCGTTATTTGTAGTAGTTCTATTCTACAGAGTCAGCCCAGCCACCAAATTACCAAATACTGATCCATTGCTTCTAAGGGAAATACAGGGGTGGTTTCTCCAAGGCTCTGTTCCCAACATTTTTGTCAGTCTGTCAGTACATAAGCTTGTTTTATGTGTGTTTCTATTTGAGGACATATGATTTAATATATAGTTGTGTCACTACCATTGAACTCATGACCAACAGCGCTGTAACTCCTGCCTGAATAAAACTTTGCTAACATGTATTCTCCCTATGGCATATCACAACCTTCTTGCTTTTAGGAACACTGAACAGCACTATGCTTGGGAGCTCTTTTAAACAACAAAACCACCAACAAATGCACAAAAATGTGAAAAAATGTGGCACTAAATAGACTGTCAAAAGGACACTTGTTTGCAATACAAGAGCTGACACAACAGGCCTTGCTTTGTTCAACTTCATTCAGATGGGATGTATGTCACATGATTCAGATTGTTGCTTGTTCATTTACTCACTACTGTATTGATTTACTTTAAGTATTGATTTTGGGGTTACAAATAAATTGTAGTGAGTAGGTGAATTCACAGATTTGGAATGTGTAAATAATGAGAATTGAATATATTGAGGTCTTAAAAGGAATAAAAAATACAGACATTTACAGTTTTATAAAGATATGATACAGATTAATAAACATTTCTTATTTCTCCAGCCAGTTAAAATTTGAAGTTATTAACAGCGATACCAATGGATTCATTGTCTAGTCTTGCAGATTTCATATTAGAGTAACATAGTATTTGAATCCTGTTACTTTGGAAGTTTTTAGCATCATTGAGAAAATTAAAAAGGACTTCCATAATGGAAAATATGATATTTAAATATGAGCTTTTCATTCATTTTTTTGGTCATTTTACACTTAATTTTCCTGTTCTTTTCCAAGTAGTCTTCTGTATAAGAATTTGGCATTTATTTTAGGGATTATTGTAATTTTTCTTTCCACCCTTCCCTCTGCTTATTTTTAAATTAGTGCTTATGTGTAACTCCTAGCCATAAGCAATTGCGTGTTTTTTGTAATCATTTTGTCAGAATATGGTACTTTAGTCTTTAAAAAAGCTATTCCAGATCTCCAAATCTTGTTTTTGTTTTGTTTTAGTTTTAGTGTTGTAATTCAGATATTATACTAAACCATTTGAAAATGAGATTTCGAGGAATCCATAATTTCCTGGTTTAGTTTTTCTCATTAAATTTTAGAAATAATCTTATTTTGCAAGAAAGTGAAAATTGTTTAAAAATATATATTAAATTTCTTAGAAGAAAACCTTTGTAATTTTTTTTTAGATTGGTGATACAGTTGGTTGATTTATCACATTCTTGGTCTGATATTTCTAAAAGTATTGGTGCTACCAGTTTTAAGGTGGAAACTGTTACAGAAGTATGGAAATACGTGAGAGAAATGGGCTTTGTTTGAAACTTATTGTGTGTAAAAAGTATGTACAAATCGTTAAATATTCACTATGTGTGAAAAGCATCCATACTTCTAGAGATTTTCTAGCACAATATATGTTATGTATTACTATCTCAGTCACCAAATCCCCAAGGTGAAAGTTCAGATTGCCTAAGTTTTAAGATTGCTTTAGAATACTGTTGATTGACTATGGAACATGTGTTAATGGTTGAAAGTTAGTTATTAGCATATTCTCACAACTTACAGACATACGCAGTTACCCTCCTGAAAAATACCTTTCTGCTGTGCTTCTAAACCCTGTGCTTGTCTCTTCTTTTTCAGTCTCCAAACCTCAGAGTGTTATCTGTATCTTTGTCTCTTTTACCCACTTATCTCTCAGTCCTCACTACTCACATTTTGGCATTTGCTTTTCTTGTTTTTCCAAAAATGCTTTATTGAAGGCCTCGAATCCAGTGATACTAGTTAGTCTTCATTATACATGTCCTTTCTGCATTATTTGACACAGCTCACTGCACCATTATTCTTGAAATTCTCTCTGGTTTCTATCTCCTGATTTTTGTTGTTCCTCTCTAACTACATTTTTTTGTTCTGTTTTCCTTTAAATGCATGTATTCTGTAAGGATTTATTGATGACCAAATTTTCCACTTATACATTCTTCTTTAGCTGTCTTATTTTCTTCGTAGGTGACCCCTGTACTAGCAACATTTTAACATTTTTGCAGGTCAGTCTGGTGCCACTTATAAGGCTAAACAGAAATTTCAAACTCTTATGGTCTGTGAATGTTAAGACTGAATTCATAATCTTTCTGAAATCTATTCTTTACTGACATGTAGAGCCTCAGTAAGCATTAAATAAATCCAAATGGTATTCTTAGATTGAAAAACATGATTTATATTTGACTATTTGCTTGTCCGTGTGCCTTGTTACAGAAGTGCAGATAATCTGTCCTGTGTCATATCTTTTCACTCATATCTTCTTAACTGTTCTTACCACTGTAATCATCATTAGCTTTCACCTGGACTGTTGGGAGACTTTTCTGCTGTGGTTTAAATTTCCCTATCACAGTTTCAATCATATTATTTTCCCAGTCAAAATATTTAGGGGCTTATACTTGTAAAAAAAAAAAAAAGAGAGAGAAAGAAAGAAAGAAAAATTGCATGTATTTTACTGTTTGGCTGTTCAAACCCTTCTAATATTGTGGGTCCAAATATACACTTAAAAAATCTTGTTTAACCCACTACCCTTACCTACCTTCATTTCAGTGAAACTGAACAGTTTTTTTCTTTTATGTGCCTGTAGTTTGCTTTCTTCTCATTCTCACCCTCCCATTTCCACAAGTCCATCTCTGACCCTTTTTGCAAATCAAGGCTTAAACACAACCTTCTCCACAAAACTTGCTCAGATTCTTACAGCTGGTCTCATTTTTATTCCCCACAGATTTTATCTTCAGTCTTTTGACACATACATGCATCATGCTTTATTTATTTTTATATACGTCTGCTTTATTTCTCTTACTCGAGTTGAGTTCTTTAAAGGTAATATTGTGATTTATATATACAATGGAATACTACTTGGCAATGAGAAGGAATGAAATATGGCCTTTTGTAGCAACATGGATGGAACTGGAGAGTGTTATGCCAAGTGAAATAAGCCATACAGAGAAAAACAGATACCATATGTTTTCACTCTTATGTGGAGCCTGAGAAACTTAACAGAAGACCATGGGGGAGGGGAGAGGGGAAAAAAAAAAAGAGAGGGAGGGAGCCAAACCATAAGAGACTCTTAAAAACTGAGAATAAACTGAGGGTTGATGGGGGGTGGGAGGGAGGGGAAAGTGGGTGATGGGCATTGAGGAGGGCACCTGTTGGGATGAGCACTGGGTGTTGTACGGAAACCAATTTGACAATTTCATATTAAAAAAAAAAAAAGGTATCTCCGAGGTTCTTGTATATTTGAATAGAAAGTAAATCTGGGGAAACAGAAATTCAGTAATATGAATCTTAATATTATTTAATAATTAAGTATTTTAGAATTTGAATGCAATTCATGAAAAATTTACTTTGTACTGCTATCTGCTGTACGTTGTTCTAGGTTCTGTAAAATACAAAGCCATGGCTACTGCCCTTAAGAACAAAAGCTCTTAGAACAGAAAATATAAAGAAGTGTTGATAATACAATGTGATACACAAAGTAATTGAACTATTTGCAAGACACTGTCAGTAGTTCTGAGGATAATTTGTACTAGGAAAGGGCACTAAAAGTGAATTTACTTAAGATGCAGACAAATTAATTTCACAGTTAGTGAATAAAAGCTTTAATTGGAACTTTGAGGAAAATGTTTTGTAGTATTACATACCATCTTCTTTTTTCTTATATTGAACCAAATAGTGGTTAGAACCATAACCATGAAAGTATTAAATGTTTGCTTTTTTGAATGTTTTTTTCCTGCAAAAAAAATTGTATTACTCTGTTCCGTACTTCACATTTAACTTTTGTAACATAGTCAAAAGGATAATCATCTTTGCAAAAAACAAACATTTGGAGGCTGTCTCAGTTCCTAGGAAGACATATTTTAAGTTTTTTCTTCACATGCTTTTCTATTTGATGTACCTATTTGTCATCATTCTTGTCAGTTTTCTCCTCTTTCATTATTAACTGTGACAGTTAGCTTGCACATGACTTAACAGTTCTTCTCTAACTTTAATGACATATTTTGGGAATCCTACTACTTTTGCCATGATTCAGTAATTAATTTATATTATTGGATCCTGAATGATTAGTGAGAAAGTAACAAAAACATGGTCTTGGTTGAGAATGTATCTGAGTAGGGGGAAGGGATGTTTGGAGATTAATTTTTTAATGAATGGTGAGTTCATCTGTGAATATATTTGTGATATTTTGACTTACACAGTTTGTAATTGGGTATTTTCATGGTGAATAATCAGATAGTGAAGATTCCTCTACCCCGTGGGAGTTTTAATACTGAGGAAGGAATGAGTTGATGTCAACTTTATTTTGTTGGGTGTGAGGGTTGACAATAATTCTGTGGAATTAGAATACTCTTTAATTTCTTATTTTTTTAAATTTTATTTTAGAGAGAAGTGCATGAGTGAGCAGGGGAGGGAAAGAGAGTGGGGGGGCAGAGAGAGAGAATCCCAAGCAGCTCCACACTGTCAGTGCAGAGCCCAACATGGGGCTCAGTCTCATGGCCTGTGAGACCATGGCCCAAATCGAAACCAGGAGTCGGACCCTTAACTGACTAAGTCACCCAGGTGCCCCAAGAATACTTCTTAAAAAATAGATATTTGGGGCACCTGGGTGTCTCAAATGGTTAAGTGTCGGACTCTTGATTTCAGCTCAGGTTATGATCTCACGGTTCATGGGATTGAGCCCCGTGTCGGACTCCAGTGACAGTGGGGGAGCTTCCTTGGAATTCTCTCTCTCCTTCTCTTTCTGCCCCTCCCCTGATCATATTTGTGCTCTCTCTATCTCAAAATAAACTTAAAAAAGAAAAGAGATAAACAAGTCTAAATTAAATGAGAGAAGGTACACAAAATAAGGATTTAAAGATAAGAGCAAGATGTTACGACCTAGGTTTTGAAAAAAACCAAAATGTACATTATAGATAGTAGAAATAGTATGCATAACATTGCAATAGTATGAAAGACACCACACTTTGTGTTAATTGGTGGAGGGTAAGGTGTAATTATGAAGGTCTTTATACGTTTCATATATGACTCAAATGTCATATTGAGCTTTGTCCTATAGCTTATTGCATAGATAATCTATATGCCAGATACTGTGCTAGGTTTAGAGGCTCAAAAGTGAATAAAGGCATAGTTCTTGTCTTTAAGGAATGAGCCGTGATGGGTAAGACCTATAAACCAATCATTTTAATACTGTATAGTGAATGCTATGCCGGAGATACGCACAGAGTGCTAAGAGAGGATAGCTGGATGCCTGATAAAGACTGGAAGATATAGGAGCTGTTGTTAGAGATGAGGAGGAGTTAGCTAGAAGAGTGGAGATGGGTGGTTTAGTAGAGGGAGTTAGTATGAGGAAAGCAGGCACAGTGGTAATGAACAATCGGTTCATTTATAGGACTAAAAGTAATTTGGTGTTCCTGAAATTGACTAGTAACTCTTGCCTTCAGAGTTGTCCATTTTAATCTGAATAGTTTTTTCACTGTTAAAGCTAAAATATATAAATTGGACAGTTTTATCTTGCTCAGTAAGTGCAAAAGCTAGATAGGAGATGGTATTTAAACTATTTTTAATACCTTAAGTTAGGATGGATTTATATGTACTAGCTTTATCTGTTTTAAAAGTATATTCAGTATTTTCTAACACATGTAACTTGGTACCTTGTGAACACTACAGCCTTGAAATGAACATGTCACAATCCCTCAGTCTTGTGAGCAGAAGCAGTGGTTGTCCATAAACTTGCTCTCCTTTACCCTTCAAATTTTGTATGTGAGGTTGTTACTTATTCTTTGTTGCCATGTGAATAATCTGTGGAATAATTCTGTCTTTACAGGATGAATGCTATCAAGTAAGACAAGTGTTTGCTCAGAAACTTCACAAAGGCCTCTCCCGATTACGGCTTCCACTTGAGTATATGGCAATCTGTGCACTTTGTGCAAAAGATCCTGTAAAAGAGAGAAGAGCTCATGCTAGGCAGTGTCTGGTCAAAAATATAAATGTGAGACGCGAGTATCTGAAGCAGCATGCAGCCGTTAGTGGTAAGCATATGTGAAAATGGAAGTATACTATTCTAGCCAGTTGCAGTTTTATTGAACACAAAGTGATGTTACTGCTATTTATTATACTCTAATTGGCCATCATTAAATACAAAGTTGTTACTAATTTTCAATAACCGTTTTCCTTTAAAAAAGTTCATTTGACAAATATGAATCCATAGGTATTTAAATATCAACCCATGTTTCTTTATGTAACTGACTGAATGGCCAAGGAAAATAAGCAATGACATTGGAGATACTTTTAATAAAACCGTGAAATATGCGTGCGTGCGCACACACAGACATATGTGGTGTAAGTACTGTCTTTTAGATTTAAAAAAGTACAGGTCTTTTATCTTTGATTGTTTTTCCTGGTAGCTGATGTTAATATCCGGTGCTTATGTGCCTGTTTTTAATCTCATTTTATCCCATTTGTGTTACTAGTTTTTGTGTCTGAGTTCTTCATTGTATTTTTAAAAAATTTTTTTAAATGTTTATTTATTTTTGATAGAGAGACAGAGCATGAGCATGGGAGGGGCAGAAAGAGGGGGAGACACAGAATCTGAAGCAGCCTCCAGGCTCTGAGCTGTCAGCACAGAACCCAACGTGGGGCTCGGACTCACGGACCACGAGATCATGACCCTCAGAAGTCAGAGGCTCAACCAACTGAGCCAGCCAGGCTCAAGCCACCCTTGAGTTCTTTTAACAGCATTAGAATCCACCTAGTTACCCAAGTCAAAAATCAGGCCTTTATTTTTGTACCTTCTTTTTTCCTCTTATTGGTCACCAAATCCTCTAGATACCTTGAATGTTTCTCTCCTTAGCTCTCCTACTCTGGTATATTTCACTTGGGTAATTGAATACACTCCAAACATCTTCCTGTTGTGTTTCCTTGCCTCTGACCCATCTCCAGCTGTGCCACACACCATTATCAAGAATACCATTCTAAAACAGGTTGGATCATGGTACTTCCTTGCTTGAAATCCATGTTGATTCTTCATTGCTGATAGGATCTAGTTGAAACTCATTAGCATGGTCCTTACTCTCAGCCTGAGTTTCAAGCTACCTATAAATTTTGTGTATCTTATACTATGGATTATTTGAAATTTGTGCAACCATCTTTTAACTTTGTTGTCAACTCTATCTGGAAATTGCCTGCCCTTCTAGACAAATATAAAGAAAACTAAGGAGCGTGGTTTGCACCTTTTGAATCCTTTAAAATACAGTTTTGGTGTTACTGCATCACTGGGGCCTTCTTTCTTTCTCTTCCTTCTCAAACTTGGAGAATAAGAGCTCTGGAGTCAAATCCCTCTTCTGTTTACTGGTTGTTTGGGGGCAGGTTACTTTCTCAATCTGAGCCCTAGTCTCCTTATTTGTAAAATTGGTATAATTATACTCATTTCTTATGGTTAGCATGAGGATTTAAGTGTTATGTGTATAAAGCACCTGGCATGATGTGTGGTTCAAAGAAGTACTTGATACTTGTTAGCTATACTTACTTGAAGGCGCCTTTCACATTGAAGTATAGTTTGTGTCTCTACACTTTCCTGTGAGATCTTTATCTAGTCTTACTCATCTTTGTACTTAAAATAATATGCCCCAATAAAAGTAGTAAGCCTAGAAAATAGTAAGCATTGAATAAATACTTGATACATTTGAATTTGAATATCACTGAGTTTTGAAACTTGTTACTTTTTTCTTCTGTATTCTATATTTTCTTGAAATAAATATTACACACCAACTATTCTCTTAGAGTTCAGCAATAAGGAAATAAATAAAACTTGGTGTCTTATTGACACATGTAGTATTTATTATATGCCAAGTTGAGTATCTGATTTAAAATTTTATTTTGAGGGGCGCCTGGGTGGCTCAGTCAGTTAAGCGTCCAGCTTCAGCCCAGGTCGTGATCTTGCAGTTCATGAGTTCGAGCTCTGCATTGGGCTCTGTGCTGACAGCTCAGAGCCTGGAACCTGCTGTGGATTCTGTGTCTCCTTCTCTCTCTGCCTCTCCCCAGCGCATGCTCACACTCTGTCTCTGTCAAAAATAAATAAACTTAAAAAAAAAATTAAAAATTTATTTTGAAAGTAGGAAATATAAAAGGAATTGTTCAGTATATGACTCCTGGTCTTTTTGACTAATGTTTGGTAAAACTAGTTAGGATTACCATTCTGACCTCTAGTGCAATTTCTGATCTCAGGTCAAAATATAAAAATATTTGAATTTAAAATAAAAGTTTGTTACTTCAAATGTCCTAGAAACTCTGAAGTCCATTACTTTAGATCTGTTCATTTTTTTACAAATAATCTCAAGTAGTATCAACCTTATTTTTTGTACCATATTAACATTGAAAGATGCATTATTATTATTATTTTTTTTTTGCTCAGCTTAATAAGGGAGTGTTAAACATAAGGTTGCTCATAATCACAAGAAAAATAGATCTTATGTTTCTTTTTCTTAGATATAGTTTGTTTGGGTCACTTTTTACCATGTGTGTTTGAAAATGAAAATATTTGTCTTTGTAGACTCAGCATATGGTGCATTTAGTAGGCATTTCAATATTGGACATGATGGATGAATGAATAAAGTCTTTATGGTGTAATTCAACACTGGACATTTCAATAAATTTTTCTTGTAGCCAAATTTTGGGAAACTACTGGGATGCAAGAAATACGGTATCACAGACAAAGTGTAAGGTTTGGTTTTCTAACCTGGATGTTTGTGTTTTGTTTTTTCTTTTTCAGAAAAATTATTGTCTCTTCTACCAGAGTATGTTGTTCCATATACAATTCACCTTTTGGCACATGACCCAGATTATGTCAAAGTACAGGATATTGAACAACTGAAAGATGTTAAAGAGTAAGACCTTTTTCATTCCATTTTCATATTTTCTGAAAGCTTTTTCTCTTTGTTGCTGATAATGGAATTGCCATTATAATTAATTAGATTTATTTAATTTCTTAGGAGTTCCATGTTCTTCCCTTATTCCTTCTCTTGTTTTTCTTTTTTCATACCATATCTTCATATTTCATTTCCTATATGATTTCCCAAAAGTTAATTTAGCATAATTAGTGCACTGCTGTGTCTCTTTCGTTCTGGCACTTCTTTTCTATTGATGCAGTCCATTAAGAGTTTCCATTCCAGTTCTTACCTTTTCCTGCTTTCTTCTACAACTCTAAATTTTCATGTGGGCGAATTAATACTCTCCTTTATTCACATAGCACTTTTTCTTTGCATTAACTATCTTTCTCCGTAGGAAGAGAGAATGGTCTAATTTAGTAATGGGCCAAGTTGGTTACCAAGGAACTACCCCACTTACTACTTCATTGGTGTTTTTCTAGCTCAAGTTTATGGCACTTGTAATATTTTCAGAGATTATTGTTGAGAGGCAGAAAGACCATCTGTGCCTGGGTGTGGAATAGGGAAATACAATAATATTTAGAGAAGTCTTCCTAATACCGCCATACTTCTTTAAATAAGCTTAAGACCCTAGTCCTCTTTCTGTTACGATAAACGTCTGTGGTTTTGAATAAATGAATTTATTATGCCTTTAGCTTCCTATTAAAGGAAAATAACTGGTGGTGTCTTAGTTCATAGAAATATTTGATAAATATTTGTGGTACCTCAAGAGAATAAAATCAAATTACTGGTAACTTTTTTATGGCAAGGGAAAAGCTGTTACTACCCTCTTTTAGCCACAGTTTCTGTTTTTTTTAAAACTAAGCAGTTCTCCCAAAATGAGTTCTGTGTTAGGGTGATTGTAACTAATGAAAACTTCTAACCATCTTTCTCAGACAACTTTGGTTTTTGAAATACATTTAATATTCTTTGGAATTTACTAAATATTTTTGGTTTATTTGTAAAATGCCCAGTACAGTCTTGAGTACTCTTCCCATTCTGTCAGAGAGCTGCTCCAGAAGAACTTATTCTATTCCCAACATCCTTAAGGTTATTTTTCCCCTTCTAGAATGATACCTTGCTTCTCACTTTACTTTTCTCTCTTCTCACTTTACTTTTCTCCTCTGTGCCACAACTCTGTTCCATTCTGTCTATATAGTAAAGACACAAAGCACTTTTGGTTTGGTCTTGAACAGAGTTGTATGTAATTAACTGAGCTAGTGAAACTTTCTTTTAATTTTTCCCTCTTAAGCAAAGACAGTATGTGTAGTTGTCAACCATGGTTTTTTTCCTCTCTAATTTATTCATTAAGATGCTTAACTATTGAGTTAGGTGGTTATATTTTCTTGAAAACGTCCAATCAGGACTTCTGTCTTGAGTGCTTGAGGCTTCACTTTATCTATGGCCCGGTTATTATTTTAGGCAGTTTTCTTTCCCTGTCATACCTAGGGGTTAAGATCACTTCATCATTTCCACCATTTAAGTTCTTTTTTAACCTGCCTCTTTGGTATTGAGATTTTGAGAAGGGGTCTTTTGAATTCACACCTACATTGCTGATAAGTTGTGATTTGTATGTGTGACATACCTTTTTTTCTCTTTTGATTTATAGCTGTTTTTTCCTTTTTAATTTTTTCCGTTTGTGGAGTTTATTATATTTATATTAAGAATTATTTTATCTATATTTAACAACTAATTTTTTCATTTCTTTTTCTTCCCTTTTTCTTAGATGTCTTTGGTTTGTTCTAGAAATATTAATGGCTAAAAATGAAAATAACAGTCATGCGTTTATCAGAAAGATGGTAGAAAATATTAAACAAACAAAAGATGCCCAAGGACCAGATGATGCAAAAATGAATGAAGTATGTAATTCTTTGTAAATAATCATGCTTCCCTGTTGATTTAAGCATTTGAGTGTGGGTGTGGTACTTCTATAGTATGTATAGACATTATCAATCTTTTTTATTATTTAATAATTAGTATTTCTATTAGTAATTAGAAATATTGAAAACAATAGTTTAACTTACACTATTGTACTGAAAACTACACACAGCCATACCTTGTTTTAATGCACTTTGCAGATAATTGCATTTTTTTTTTTTTTTTTTTTTTTTTTTTTTACAAGTTGAAGTCAAGTGTGTGACAACCTTGCATGGAGCAAGTCTGTTGGCAGCATTTTGCCAACAGCATTTGCTTATTGCTTATTTCATGTCCCTGTGTCACATTTTGGTAATTCCTGCTATATTGTAAACTTTTTCATTGCTAATTATATATGTTGTGGTGAACTGTGATCAGTGATCAGTGCTTTGGGGTTCCACAAACTTCACCCACATATAGAAGATGGCAAACTTAACTGATGTGTGTGTTTTGACTGTTGTAGCCACCAGTCGTCCTCTCTCCCTCTCCTCAAGCTTCCCTGTTCCCTGAGACACAACAATATTGGAATTAGGCCAGTTAACCCTACAGTGGCCTCCAAGTGCTCAAGTGAAAGGAAGAGTAGCATATCTCTCACTTTAAATCAAAAGCTAGAAATGATGAAAGTTAGTGAGGAAGGCGTGTAGAAACTGAGATGGGCTGAAAGCTAGGCGTCTTGTACCAAATAGTTAGCCAAGTTATGCATGCCAAGAACAAGTTTTAAAAGGAAATTGAAAGCGCTACTTCAGTGAGAACACAAATGATAAGAAAGTGAAATACTCTTATTGCTGATACAGAGAAGGTTTGAGTGACCTGGATAGATCAAACCAGCCACAGCATTCCCTTAAGCCAAAGCCTGATCCAGAGCAAGGCCCTAACTCTGTAATTCTGTGAAGGCTGAGAGAGGTGAAGAATCTGCAGAAAAAAGAAGCTAGCAGAGGTTGGTTCATACGCTTAAGGAAAGAAGCCATCTCCATAAGATAAAGTACGGAGTGAAACAGCAAGTGCTGACATAGAAGTTGTCCAGAAGATGTAGCTAAGGTAATTAATGAAGGTGGTTGCTCTAAATAACAGTTTTCTAACGCAGCCTTCTGTTGGGAGAAGATATCATTGAGGACTTTCCTAGCTACAGAGAAGTCAGTGCCTGGCTTCAAAAGGCAGGCTGACTCTCTTGTTAGGGGCTAATGCAGCTTGTCTCTTGAGGCTGAAGCCCGTGTTCATTTCCCATTCTGAAAATCCTAGGGCCCTTAAGAATTATGCTAAGTCTACTCGGTGCTCTATAAATGGAACAACAGAGCCAAACAAATAGCACATCTGTTTGCAGTATGTTTTACTGAACATTTTAAGCCCATAGTGGAGACCTCAGAAAAAAAGATTTCTCTCAAAATATTACTGCTCACTGATAATGCACCTGGTCACCCCCAAGGCTCTGATGGAGACCTACAATGAGATTAATGCTATTTTCATGCCTGCTAACACAGCATCCATTCTGCAGCCCAGGGATCAAGGAATAATTTCAACTTTCAAGTCTTATTGTTTAAGAAATACATTCATAAGGTTGTACCTACCGGAGATAGTGACTCTTCTCATGGATCTGGGTAAAGTCAAATGAAAATGTGGAAAGAATTCTCCACTCTACATTCATTAAGAACATTCATGATTCATGGAAAGAAGTCAAATTATCAACATGGACTGGAGTTTGGAAGAAGTTGATTCTAACTTCTTGGTTAGAATCATTATGGATGACTTTGAGGGGGGTTCAAGACTTCAGTGGAGGAAGTAACTACAGATGTGGAAAAAATAGCAAGAAAATTATACCTGGAAATGGAGCCTAAAGATGTGATTGAATTGCTGTAATTTCATGATAAAACTTTAATGAATTTGGAGTTGCTTCTCATGGATAAGCAAAGAAAGTGGTTTATTTATTTTTTAATGTTTATTTGTTTACAGACTGTGAGCCAGGAGAAGGGCAGAGAGAGGGGGAGAGAGAGAATCCCAATCAGGCTCTGTGCTGTCAGCACCGAAACCGCTTTCCTGGGGCTCCATCCCATGAACCGTGAGATCATGACCTGAGCCCAAATCAAGAGTCAGATGCTCAACCGACTGAGCCACGCAGGCGCCCCAGGAAAGTGGTTTCTTTAGATGGAATCTGCTCCTGATGAGGATGCTGTGAAGATTGTTGAAATTACAACAAAGGATTGAGCATATTACACAAACTTTGTTGATAAAACAGCAGCGTTTGAGAGGATTGACTCCGATATTGAAAATTCCGCTGTGGGTAAAATGGTATCAAACAGCATCACATGCTGCAGCGAAATTGTTAGTGAAAGGAAGAGTCAGTCAGTACAGCAAACTACAGTTTTGTCTTATTTTAAGAAATTACTACAGTCACTCCATCGTTTGGCAGCCACCACTGATCAGCAGCAGCCGTCAACATTAAGGCAAGACCCTCTTCCAGCAAAAAGATTTTGCAAGTAACCGAAAGCTCAGATGATGGTTAACGTTTTTAGCAATAAAAGTTTTTAATTACTTGTACTGTAATTACATTGTACGTTGTTTTTTAGACATAATGCTGTTGCACACTCAATAGATCATAGTATAGTGGAAACATAACTTTTATATGCACTGGGAAACCAAAAAATTCATTTGACTCACTTAATTGAAACATTTGCTTTATTGTGGTGGTCTGGAGCCGAATCTGCAGTATCTCTGAGGTATGCCTGTACTAATTGCATGTTGTAGAATTACTCCTAATTCAGAGTCAAGGCTGCCACCTTAAGTACCTAATTTTCTTTAATACCATTGCAGAAACTGTACACTGTGTGTGATGTTGCCATGAATATCATCATGTCAAAGAGCACCACATACAGTTTGGAATCTCCTAAAGACCCAGTACTACCAGCTCGTTTTTTCACCCAGCCTGACAAGGTAGTTATTTTAGATTTTGTGTGTGTAGATTGAAATAAAATGTATTCTCAGCACTAGGTTGTGGGAAGATTAGGAAGGATCAGTATCAAGAGCTGGCGCACTACTAATGTCGTGGAAAGGTCGGCTTGCGTCTTAATAATGTGGTGCAAGACTAGCACATGGGCCAAATCGGAGGACACAAACAAGGTCTGGAGGTTAATCAGGATTATCTAGAGTTTGTGTTTGGAGTTTTATGCCAGTCTACGAGTACAGGCAAAAATGTGATCAAAGCATGTAGATCTGTCAGTTAATGGCCAGTGATCCAAAATGGGAAGGAGAATGCTGATAGAGTCTGAAGTTACAAGCCCTTGATTGAAATTTATAACTGGTATGAAGAAACAAGGGCAGACACCGGAACAGGTTTGAGACCCGGGGAATACCACAAGAATGTTCCCCAAACTCAGTACAAAACTCAAGTATTGTAGGAAATACAAAAAAAAAAATTTTTTTTATGTTTTATTTTTGAGAGAGAGGGCGCAAACAGGGGAGAGGCACAGAGAGGAAGAACACAGAATTTGAAGTAGGCTCCAGGCTCTGAGCTGTCAGCACAGAGCCCGACGCCGGGCTCGAACTCACGAACTGTGAGATAACCTGAGCCAAAGTCAGACGCTTAACCCGACTGAGCCACCCAGGTGCCCCTAGTATTGTACGAGCTATACAAGGTGTTTTCCAGATTCTCTTAGAGGTTCATAATGCATCTAAGCCTGTTGACTGAGAGTTTGGAAAGCACCACTACCGTTTTTGTTTTTATGTTTGTGTTTGTTTCTAAGTAAAATAGCAGTTAAGGTCTTACCAACATACAGAGATTTGCAACAGCCTTGTGGAACAGGCTCACCCAGTAGCTAAAAGGGACTGTCTGCTTTCACCTTGTCATGATTAAGATAACAGGAGTAAATGTGGTCTCTTCTGGAGAGTTTTTTTTTTTTTTACAGAAGCATGTGTTTTCTGATGCACTTACAGAGAGCTCTAGCACATTAGAGCTCAAATATGTTTTGTTAATATTGGAGTTGGTAGAAGGTTAGTTTAAGCTTATTACAGTATTTAAAATCCGTGACTGAAATTTTGTGTTTGAACTTATTATTGAAGTATGTCTTTTATTATGTACTTTAAAACAAAATCTGTTATATGCTTTGTTGGCTTTGAAGCACTTCTTGTATAGTGTTTGATTATTCACTAACTACAACTTTTTCTCCTGCTTGTAGAATTTCAGTAACACCAAAAATTATCTGCCTCCAGAAATGAAATCGTTTTTTACTCCTGGAAAAGTACGTTTTGAGAGTCATTCTGATTTTTACATGGTAGTTTATTTTACTGTGATTATTGGCAAAATTATGTTATTTTGTATTTCTTTAAAAATTAGTGTATCTTAAGGTAGAAAATAGTTATTAGATCTCTTCCATTTACTAGTAAGAAATAATATATTTACAGTATAAATGCAAGCTGAGATACATGAACTTATTTTGTAGCCTGAAATAAAGTGCTGGAGACCTTGATCTTTAAATATCTTATCCTGTAATGTCAAGATAAAAATCTTAAAGTTAAAAACATCTTATGTCTTTCCAAAGCAGTTTGATTATCTATTTTTATTGTTGACTGTACATTTTATTTGTTCTTTCTATGTAAGCCTTTTCCTCTAAATCGCAAAGAAGCTTAACTATTATGCTTGTCTGTATAGTTTTTCACTTATTCAAGTGATACTCAATTTATAATCCTTATTTTGCTTAAGGATAGGTATATTTGTGTGTGTGATTTGTATGTAAATACTTGGACAGAGATTTATGGTTCTTTATGTATAAATTTCTTCCTGCTTTAATCAAATAGAAAGAGATATGCATTTTTCATTTCAGCCTAAAACAACAAATGTTCTAGGAGCTGTTAATAAGCCACTTTCATCAGCAGGCAAGCAATCTCAGACAAAATCATCACGAATGGAAACTGTAAGCAATGCAAGCAGCAGCTCAAATCCAAGCTCTCCTGGAAGAATAAAAGGGAGGTAAGCACCTAAGAAATACCATACTTTACATTTAAGGATTCCATCAAGGCAATGAGATCTAAAATAATGTAACCCAAAACATTTAATGTCAGTGAGTGGAAATCAGTGCATACCCGAACAGCCATTTACATCTTCCTGTTTATTTGCTTCTTTATTTTAGATAGGCACTCTATCTTGGGCTTTCATATTTTAGCTTGTTGGGATACCCTGTATTGGTAGACATAAGCTAAATGTCTGGCAAACTTGAAACTGTTATATTATAGTACAACCATACATTAGAAAACATAATCATTAAAAATGATGAGGTATGAGCTAATGTGAATTGTTTCCACAATACATTATTGAGTAAAAAAGGCAAAGAATAGGACAGTATTATAGTATTTTCGAGTTTTTACAAGGGATTTGTCTTCAGATTGGCTTGTATATGCATAGAAAAGTTTTGGGAGAATACACAACATCTTGTGGTAGTCTAGTATAGGAAGGAGATTCTCTACTTTTTGGTTTGAGTTTCTTTTTCCCATGCACATGTATAAATTTTTTTGTTTAGAAAAATTGTTTTAAATTTGTACTTTCAAATCATGCTCTACAGATTTTTGTCTTAAGAAAGAGGAAAAGAGAAAATAATTCACAGTTTAACTCGTTTTTGTTTAGTACTTAGCAGTTTGTTAGCAGCAAAGCCTTGCACAGGCCCTAACTGCCACTGATTATTGATTTTGCTTAGTTATTATGAAAGACTGTGCTATCTTTGCATTGTTTGTAACCAATCAATAAAGAAAGGATGAGACATTCTAAAATGTCTTATCAGTTTCCTTGTAACGAATAAATTGTCAAATGATATATGCTAGAGAGTGAACAAAAATACATTTATAGTGCTTGTTTTAGATTCCTGTATTAATACATATTAGTGGCTGATACTTAAGTCGCCTTCACCTATATCATTTGGACATTTTCTAGTGGGATGGCTTCCTACTTAACAGGACCAAACCATTTCCAGCAACTCATATCCTAAGTTACTGGTTTTTCTTTTTGGATCTTGGATATAATAAAAGAAGATCAGTCATTTAGGCTGAGAGCCTCAAAATTGCTTTCGACTTTTTCCCTTTGCTCAGATATTGCTGTGGAGCCTAGTGATCTAATTTGCAACTTTTATTAGATTGCCCTATCGTTTATGGAGAAGAGAGGAACTAGAATTGAGATTAAAAAAAACCAGTTAGGAGTCAGCTAATGGTAATTCAGAGAAGGGATGAAGAGGGAAGAAGATGGTAGTCAAATGTGGGATTTATTTTGATTTTAGACCCAAATTGTCTTGCTGATGAGGTAGATGTGAATAGTTATGAAAAGGGAATATTTAAGGATGTATCCTAGGGGTTTTTTTTGCTTGAATGTTTCTATAGGTAGCGGTGCCATTTACTGAGATGTTAGAAGCCTTTGAAGAGGAACAGGCTTTGTGCATGCAAGCGCGCACGCGCGCGTGTGTGTGTGTGTGTGTGTGTTTTCTGGGGAGATGGGGAAAAGAGGAATGTCCAAATAACTATTTTGGCTGTGTTAAAGTTGAGATGCCTATAGGAAATTCAAGTGAGTGGGCAGTTGGATATGTGAGTCTAGAGCTCAGGGTAGTTTCTAGGCCAGAGATTGAAATTTAGGATTTAACGATGTATAAATGGTTTTCAAAGTCACATTAAAGATGAGATCACCTAGGACAGAAGACAGGCTTCATACCAATAAATGAGAGCTTGTGAGCTTGTGCTGTTAATTCATTTACTAAGTATTTATTGAGTGCCTATTTTATGTCTGGCACTGGTACAAGTGCTTAGTATAAAATAAATACAGTTGGCAAAAGATCCATGCTTACATTCTAGCAGGGGAAGTTAGTAGAGAATAAACATAATAACTTTAGTGTGTGACAGGGTGTTAAAAATACAGAGAAGAAGGCCTGGGTGGCTCAGTTAAGTGTCCCATTCTTGATTTCGGCTCGGGTCATGATCTCACGGTTCGTGAGATTGAGCCCCACGTCAGGCTTTGCGTGGACCACTCTGAGCCTCCTTGGGACTGACTGACTCTCTCTCTCTCAAAATAAATAAAATTTAAAAAAAAACTCAAAGAAGAAAAAGCGGAACTGGGAATATGGGAGAGATAGGTGCGGATTGTAGTAACATAGGCCAATCCACTTGCTAACCAGAAAGGTTTTAATTTGCTTTATGTTCCCACTCCAAAATAGAATTTAGTTTTTAAAAAGACTTAGTAAGAAAACTAAATTTGTGATTCTTCAAGTTTCTCTATTAAATGTAATTCATTGCTTGTTGGTTTGGTGCTAAATATGATAGAATGAAACAGATACTTTTCAGAAAAGGATGAAACTTTTCCTCATATAGCTGTAAAGCTACACTAGGGAACAGGGAAAGCTTTTAAGGTTGTTTCGTTGTAATAATAATAACAAATGTCTATATTAAAAGGCTTGATAGCTCTGAAATGGATCACAGTGAAAATGAAGATTATACAATGTCATCACCTTTGCCAGGAAAAAAAAGTGACAAGAGAGACGACTCTGATCTTGTAAGGGTGAGATATTTGGTTTGATTTTATAATTATAATAAAAATTTTACTGTATAAGTAACAGTGTTTACACTGAAACCAGTTAACATTACTCTCAAATTTGACATTTGATTTTCTCTTAATGATTTTAATCACAAATGTGAGTTCATCATTATCCTCTACCTTGTAATTTAAGTATATTGAATCTCTTGTGTTTCTTGTCATTCTAATGAGTGATCTTTATTCTGTAGATCTTGGAAATCAAACATGCCAGTCCCATACTCAGAACTATTTGGGGGTTTTTGTTGTTGTTGTTGTGTTGTTGTTGTTGTTATTGTTGTTGTTTAAAACACAGTAAGTTTAGACTTAGCATTAGAAAAGGGAAGTAGAATGAGGATCCTTAAAGGCTCCTCCATTTTAGATGCTTTCTTAAGCCTTTCATTACTAAGTAAGCTTCGAGCAAAGGTAGGGAATGCTGCAGTTTTCATAAAGGCTTCTTTTTAAATTTTAATAGCAGTGATAATTTGTATGATTAGTTAGACTGTAAATGCCATTTAAAGACAGGTTTGTTAAATTTTAGTACAGATACAGAATACAGTTATGTATTTCTATACATCCTGATAACCTTAATAATTGGGCACATTTTGACTTCTAGGTTAGCTTTAAACTTTTGAAAAATTCATGAGGCTCTCTGAATCAGTTTATCTGTAAAATGTGGCTACTTAGCTGTTAAGGTTTATCAGAATAAATGAATTAGTCCAAGTCAGTTGGTGTTGCTGCTATGTTATCATTACAAAGATCAATATTTTTGAGTAATGATTACTATAAAGTAAATGTTAATGCATTTGAAATCTACCCAGTAGAGGTGGAACGTTATTAATAAAATACCTTTGCTTTCTCTGAAATATTACTGCCCTTCTTTTCTACCACTGGCCCAACATTACATATTCCAAAAAGCTTTAGTTATTTTTAATTGTTTTCAAGTTTCTCCAGTAATTTGTTCTGCCAGATTGTTTTTCTTTCCAGTTAAAAAATTATAATTCTTAAATTCTTACTAAATCCTTACTACTTATACTGTAAATTCTGATTTTTATTGGCTGTTTAAAAATTTTGCCCAAGCAGAATTAAAAATTGATCGCTTAGCCAGAAAGGAATCCTGTTATCTGGATATATAGAAGAGAACCTTGAATTGGAAAAGGTATTTATGTCTTCTAGTCCTACTTCTCACTTAATGCAGAAATTCCTTCGCTAGCATTTATGAGTTGTTTACCACGTGCTTAAAAATGCCTTAGGTGGAAAGCTTACAATTTCTCTCATTTGTTGGAAACATCAACTCATCAACTAAGCCACCTATACCCACATGCTGACCTGCTCCCTTATGTATATCCCCCCCCCAAATGTGGGAAGCATGGTAGTGATGAATTCTTAATATTTTGTTATCCTGTAAATTCTGTATCTAGTTCTGCCATATTACAGAGCAGTGAAGAGCAAGTCTCTCTTTTCCATAGCAAAGTTGTGAAATTTTGAGCTTTTGAGATTTATTTGTATAATTATAATGGAAGCAAGCCTTTGGGTGCCTTTTGTGTAACATTGTATCCTTTTTCAGAAATACTATAAGAACCTTATTAATACATATCAACTGAAATATCCTTAAAGAGGTTAGCATTTTGAGACAGAAGTTCAATTTAAAGACCAGTAGATTATAGAGAAAGAGTCCTGTCTTTGTATATACTACCACCTTGATACTAAAACTTCATCACAAAGGAATTGTTGTCCATATACATTTATATTCAAATATTTAGTTTTACAAATAGAATGTTTTCCTGATTTCCTGCTTTTAACCTCAGTTTTATACTCCCTCTGTTCTTAAGATAATGCAGTGCAAAATGAAAAAGAAACTAGAGAATGTAGTGCTTTAGTAAACTAGCTTATTTTATAGTATTCTCAAGAAAGCAGACATTAAATTTCCTGTTTACCACCAACCTTTTCCAGAGTATGAAGGAATTCAGCCACCTTATCACATTTTTGGACATTAAAATGAATTGTAAAGTTTAAAACTGGAGGTGATAATTGTAAAGTTAACTTTAATTCAATATTTCTCTTACCTTTGCATCTCTGAGTAACAATAATTATTTGTACAAAAATGCAAATAAATGCTAACAAATTAAAACCAGTCACTTATAGGTCTGTTTTTTCTAGAATGTAAGGATAATTTAATGTTAAGAAATCTTTTAACATAATATATCAAATCAGTATACCAAATAAGAAGAATACTAACAAGATAACTTCAGGTCATGTCAAGAAGATATAAATACAACTTAAAATCCATTCTTGATACATATGAACTCTTACTAACCTAATACCAGAAGGATACTTCCTTAACATACTAAAAGTTTTATCTGTTTAAATCAGTAATCATTGACTCAGTTATTCTTCTTAAATTATTCTTACATGCAAAATACTTGAAACATTTTAATTAAAAATCAGAAGCAAAACAAGTAATTTGTTGTCATCACTATTATTTAAGATTGTTCTAGAATGTTTGACAAATTCAGGAAGACATGAAATAGGAATCAAAGGTATGACAGTGAAAAAGAAGAGACAAATTCATTTTTCTTTTGTACTCTTAGAAAAATAAGAGAAGCAATTGAAAAACTAAGTATTTAGTATGGTAGCCAATTAAACATCTATACGTGGTAGATGTATGTATGTGTATAACTAACTTTAGTCTGGTAATTTTGCTTTATATCAAGTATACATTTGGGGGAAAGGAGATTTGCTTCACCACAGTAACCTCTTCCACAATAAAGCTAGGTAGGTAGGTAGGTAGACAGACAGACCGACCGACTGACCAACCAACTGACTGATCAACCTAAACATAGCCTTAAAAAAGTAGGGGGAATCCGTGTGGGGAAAATATCCAAACTGAGAAACTTAGAAGACTTGAATAGAAGGAAGACATGCCATGTTCTTTAATGGGAGAAATGAATAAAAACAAATGATGGTTCGTTCTAAATGAATCTATATGTAATTATAAAATAATCTATATGTAATTATAAAATTCCAGTGTGATTTTAAGTCCATGTGGAAGAATAAATGGTACAAAAGAGGAGTAATAACATCAGCCTAACCAAACACAAATGTATTTCTTTATTTCTCTATGTTTAGTAAAATATTATGCCATTGTTACAATAGCCCAGAAACATTCTTAATTTTTAAAACCTAATACAAAGTAAAGGAACCATTATAAGTCAGTGGTTTTTGAAATGATTGAAATACTCTTTGGGGGTGGATAGGAAAGACAATTTAGAATTCCATGTCAAATCCTATCAAGATATGGTAATGTCTTAGTCTGCTCAAGCTGCCATAACAAAGTATCGTAGACTGGATGGCTAAACAACAGAAATTAATTTTCTCACCTTTGTGCTGGCCGATTTGCTTCCTGGTGAGAGTTTATTTTCCTGGTTTGCAGATGGCCACCTTCTCACTATTCCTCACATGGTGGAGAAGAGAGACAAAAAGATCTCTCTGGTGTCTCTTTTCATAAGGGGCTAATTCTGTTATGAGGGCCCCACCCTCATGATCTTATCTCAACTGAAATATCCCCCAAAGGCCCCATCTTCAAATATCATTACATCAGAGGTTCTAGCTTCAACATATGAATTTTTTATGGACATAATTCAATCCTTAACAAATAGGAAATAAAATTTAAATACACACAAAAATATAGAAGAATGTAGATTTAAAATACTAAGACTCCACTATACAAATGGACAAAGCATAATACCAATGACATAATTAGCGTAATTACCAATGACATAACAAAATGACTAAACAAATCAGATAATTTTTGTTGTTTTCTTTTCACTGATTTTTAAGAATGTAAATTGACACAAACTTTTTGGAAATAAAACACTTGTATTTGTGAGTTTTATACATGCATGTGTATGGGAAGCTGTAAGGGCTTATACTGTTCTTGGTTTCTTTGGAGAATTTCCTCAGTCTCCATCTGCCGGTCAGTGCATATATATTCTCTGAATGTAGACTAGGCTTTTATTTTGAATTTGAGTTTCTGATTAACTAATTTAAATTGTTTTTGTTTTTAATTGGTTGTAGCTGGGAAGAGACAGTATCTTTGATTCAGAAGTATTTTCAAAATTTTTAATAAATGAATATGTTTAACTTTTGTGTCTTGCAACCTCCATTTATAAAGGAAAAGTAGCTCTTTTATGGTGTCTAAGCATAATATATAACATAGTTGATATTTTATATCTTATACACTGTGGAATAAAATTAGAATCACTTAATTTGACTATTAAAGCAGATCCATTATACTTTGATATAGTTATCCATTATTCATGCATGGAATTTAAATTTTTTTAAATGAAATAACTCATTAAAATTTAAAGTTTAATAAAATACTGATCTTGAAAGGTGTCAATTTGAGACTCTCTAGCTCAAGTAAAAATGAAAATTTACCCTCTTAACTCCAGATAATTTTTTAAGTTAAAAGACAAAGTAGTTATGGTTCTGATATACTTAAAGACTCTATATTTTATTTAGGTACAGTTTTATGACAAAAGTGGATAACATTTTCTTGTTTCATTTTTCAAAATATTCATCCTAACAAATTTATATTTGAAATTGTGATTTTTATTCCTAGTCTGAATTGGACAAGCCTAGAAGCCGGAAAAAAACACCTGTCACGGATTCAGAAGAGAAATTAGGTATGGATGACCTCACTAAGTTGGTACAGGAACAGAAACCTAAAGGCAGTCAGCGTGGACGGAAGAGAGGCCATACGGCTTCAGAATCAGATGAACAGCAGTGGCCTGAGGAAAAGAGGCTCAAAGAAGATATATTGGAAAATGAGGATGAACAGAATAGCCCGCCAAAAAAAGGTAAAAGAGGCCGACCACCTAAACCTCTTGGTGGAGGTACACCAAAAGAAGAACCAACAATGAAAACGTCTAAAAAAGGAACCAAAAAAAAGTCTGGACCTTCAGCACCAGAAGAAGAGGAAGAAGAAGAAAGACAAAGTGGAAACACAGAACAGAAATCAAAGAACAAACAGCACCGAACATCAAGGAGAGCACAACAGAGGTAAGTGCATGTAACTCTGAACTGCATGTATTTAGTAACTGTGTTCTAAATCATAATTTGATGCTATCCACATTTGGGTCTTCCCCAAAGCAGAGCAGAATCTCCTGAAACTAGTGCAGTTGAATCCACACAATCCACACCACAGAAAGGACGAGGAAGACCATCAAAAACGCCATCACCATCACAACCAAAAAAAAATGTGTAAGTTGTAAATAATATTAAATTTCAAACCAGTTTCAAATTATTTTGCGAGAGTTTATCAGTTTTTTAAATATACATAGGGCTGTATTTAAAATCCCATATATTTAGTCCCATTATACTAGGTAAGATAAAATTTTTATAAACTTACCTAGGTAATTGATATCCCAGTTAACCCTCTGGTAACCTCTGATTACAGCTTTTAGGCAAATCTCTTTAAATGAACACCTAATAGTTTATTATTTCCAATACAGACTTTATGATACCTAAAGAGATGAGAAAGTATTTTTAAATAATCACATCATACTGACCAAGTTGCTTGTCTTTCCACACTATAGTTTTTAATATCTCTCCTCAGCAACTTTAAAAAAAATAGTTTTTATATTTTTGCTTTTATTCTTTGAATTGTGTAGGAAGGTCACAGGCATTATTTTTCTTTAAATTATAGCCAAAGAGATTACCACATGTAGATCTGAAGTTTTGGGGGTTTTGGTTTTCTTTCTTTTCTAATCAAATGAACAGATCTGTATCTACATATAAATAGTTGTGGAAGTTCACACAAGCATATGTTCATGAGAAAATCACAATAACAAATCTGTACCTAAAATTGTTAAAGTAGCAGGAGCGTCAGTGCTGTCATTTGTATATTTTGCACTTTTTTCTCAGTTATTTAAGTGGAAGTAGAACAGCATGTCTTCCATTAGTCAGAAATTCTGACTGTAATTCTGAGAGTGACCCCGTTGCACACTTACATCACTGCCTTGGCTTTGCAGAGTTGCCAGCACACCTTGGCCAAATACTTAAGTTATCTTGGAAATTTTTCCTCTTCCTGTGTATTCCCCAGGAAGAGGAAAAGTTGCTTGAGTGTCTAGCTACTTCCTGCCTTTTTCCATGTAATTTTTTTCTCAGGTAAAAAGTAAAGGTAAGTACATTTTTGTGGCAGCTTTGTAAATGTGTTTGGATTCAATTACGAAAAGTAGCTATTTTTAAAAAACAAATTCTTAAGGAATATTAAATTCCCACGATTAATTTTCTAATGAGGAAATAACAGAAATAGCTTTCAGGCTCATAACTTTAATTAGTTTATATTTGCGCATCAAAAAATTAAGGGCGTAATCATCTAAAATTATACACATCCTCATACAAATGGTCTAAACCAAACAAGTATTTCTTTTAAAAATCAGTGCAGAAAAAGACTCTATATTCCATCTTAACAGCATATCTTCCTTTCATGGGGAATCTATTTTTTTTAAGAACTAGAATAACATACGTTATGATCTGCCTGTTTTTCTTGTTCTGACCTCAGTGGAATTGAGAAAGATTATATTATTTTCCCTGTAATTCTTGTATTTTCTTCCATTAACTCAGAAAAGCCGAACCAAGTAAAAAAAAAAAAAAAAATTACTTGGTTTGAGTGTGTATTAAAGAATACATATCGTGGATTACCCAAGAGAAATGATAAACTATAGTCTTAATTAAAAAAAAAAAAAGTTAATCAGGGGCACCTAGGTGTCTCGGTCGGTTAAGCATTTGACTCTTGGTTGCAGTTCAGGTCATGATTCACAGTTTGTGGGTTCAAGACCTGCATCAGGCTCCATGCTGACAGTGTGGGGGTCTGCTTGGGATTCTCTCCTTTCTTCTGCCCCTCCCCTGCTTGTGTGCACGCACTCTCTTTCTTTCTCTCTGTCTCAAAAATTAAAAAAAGTTATCATACGGAGAATAAACTGATGGTTGTCAGAAGGAAGTGGAGGTGGGAGCATGGGCAAAATGGGTGAAGGGGAGTGGGACATACTGGCTTCCAGTCTGGGAATGAATAAGTCACAGGAATAGAGGGGCATGGCATAGGGAATAAGGTCAGTGGTGTCGTAGCAGCGTTATCTGGTGACAGATGGCAGCTACACTTGTGAGCACAGCATATAATATGTAGAAAAGTTGAACCACAGTGTTGTATGCGTGAAACTGATGTAACATTGTATGTCCACTATACTCAAAAATTTTTTTTAATTTAAAGAATATACATGCAAATAAATATCAAAAGGGATACATTTGATTAAATGGTGGTATCTCTTACATATATTTGATTGCCTCCTATGTTTCAGAGAGTACGAGGTGCTAGGGTTTACAGTGCCTTACAGTGGCACAGAATAGACATTATTCTTGTCCTTTTGGGATTAACATCTAAATGGCATGTAGTCATTACATAATCACACATAAATATGGAATTCTAAATTGTGATCTGTGCCCTGAGGAAAACTTCAGGGTACTATAAGAGAACATAATGGGAGGGCTAGGGAATTGGGGAAGTTTTCTCTTTGGAAAGTGAGAACTGATTTCTTGAGAATAGTAGGAGTTAGGCTGATAGAGAAAAAGGAGAAGAACACAGTTGGAGGGAACATTGTGCTAAAGGTTCCAGAGTAGGAAAAGTCTTGGCCAATTCAGAGAGTTTGAAGGAAGGCAAGAATTTGCTGGATTGTAGTTGTAAGGAATTAGGGAGTGGAAAGAGATGAGAATGGACAGATGGCCAACAACTGTCTGCAAGGCCTTATATATTATGTTAAGAAGGTTTACAGAATTTCTCGCAGTACAGCAGGGAGCTGTCTAGGGGGAGTGAGTGACATCAGCTGTTTTTACATTTTTGGAGAAGAGGTGAGACGAGAATGGTGTGGAAGTTGTGTGGTAGCAGTAGAGGTGGAGAGAAGTGAATAGATTGGAGATTTCTTTGTAAGAATTATAGGGCCAGATGAAGACTGATACGCTATTAAGAAGGACTCTAAATTTTCTGTTTTGAGCAGCTTAGTAGATGCAGATGCCTTTTACTGAGTTGGGAAAGATAAAAGGAAGAGCAGACTTTGGGTTATGTTTTATAATCTTTTATTGTCTTGGTTTTTTTATTACTTGGTCAGTGTTTGTGAGATTCTAGGATTAAACACTGGGTTAGGGGTTAGAATAAGAATAACATTTCTTGTTTTGTAAGGTAATGGAGGATAAAAATGGTAATAAATGAGAATTTATGAAATATTTTGAGCATTTCCTCTGAGGTGATCTACTACTTAAAGATCAGAATGTTCATTTTATTTTACCTCTGTTTTACTCTAGCCGTGTAGGACGCTCCAAACAAGCAGCTACTAAAGAAAATGATTCAAGTGAAGAAGTAGATGTGTTTCAGGGTAGCTCTCCTGTCAATGATGATGTTCCACAGGAAGAAACAGAGGAAGAGGAAGTTTCTACAGTAAATGTATGTGTCTATTAAAGTACCATGTGTTAGCATAGAATATAGGAATAGAGTTGGTAAATACTTGGTCAGCTCCATATAGCACTTGCTGTTACTTATAATTCTAAGTATTTATTTACTTTTCTTGAGCAGTTTGTAACGTTGGTTCACCTACCACCTTGGGTAATGAGAGAACTTCCTTTATGGAATCCTGAAACTAAGTGAGAATGACAGATGTAGCCTAGTGAAAATGTAAATGTCAAGTTTATAACAATGTGGAGAAGAACAAGTAGCATTCTGATAAATTGACCCTTGAAGCATTTAAGCTGTACCTTGATTTTAGACCACTGTTATATGTTAAATAGACTATGGCTAATGTTTCATAACTTTTTCTTTGAGTTTCATAGTAGTTTTACAAGTTAGTCATCTAGAATAAAATCATGTCTTTGAAATTTACGAAATTGGTAACCTAGATTTCTTTTACAAAGGTCAGAATGTGATTCTTCGTGAGATAATTTTTTAAGAATGGCTTTGTCGGTTAACACATCTTCAGTGTTTCTTTTTGGAAGAAATACAGTTAACACATTGAAGTAAACTGTTCTGATGATATACCAGTGCTGAATCTTTGGATCAGCACAGTTAGCCATCTTTGAGAAACCTGTGTTGTGAGATCAAGTCCCAGGGTTGACCCCCGCCCCTCTGTCCTTTTTAACATAATCAGCACTTTTGTCTGCACCAGGGTTCATTTGTGTACCAGATATTCACAGAAAAATATCTGAACTGTGGTCTCAAACTTGTTGGGCTTGTTTCTTACAGCTTTGTTTGTTTGTTTGTTTGTTTGTTTGTTTTGGATGTAAAAATAAGACAAGAGTCCATAGTGATTAATGTCTTCATCAAAAAAACCCCCAAAAAACCATAAATTAATTGAATTAAAATCCTGTTCTGTTTATATTCATCTTAATACTGATCTTTTTAGAACTGAAGTTTTACACTTTCATTAGTACTTGCCAGTAAATGGTAATATGTCTGAATTCCATATATTCCTATGTATTTGATAATTGTTAGGCTCTACATTCAGTAACTGTTTTCCCAGAAAGACAACTGTAAGCCTAAGTTTAAAATGTTTTCTTTTACCACGGAAACGTAAGTGAAGAGATAGTTGCAATTGTTTTTCTTGCTGTCGACATTGCTTTCTGTTCATTTCTCTTTAAAATTATTAAATAGTGAAGTAAAATAGTTTTTTCTCTTGCTATTATGGGAAAGGCTATTTATGGGCATTCAAATATTACATAAGGTCTAAATATGTGATGCTGAGGCAGAAAGTTTTAAAATAGAAAGGTTTGAAGTGAAGAAAAGCAAAGAAAATCAGGAACAACTAAGAATAGTGATTTGTTAAAAAAAATAATATTAATTACTGCCAAGTCTGGTATCTTAATTAAGCATCTGGTAATTTTTCTTTTAAGGTACGGCGGCGAAGTTCTAAAAGAGAAAGGCGATGAACAAATGTAATTAGTAACTTTCTGTGTGAAAGCTTTGAAAAGAAGCATTTTTTTTGGTCAAGCTTGAGGCTAAGTAAAGCCTTTGATGCACAAAGCGGGACTGCTGGAGAGTGGACAGTTGGACCTTACTTTGATGACCTCATGTATTTGTGGTCACAGCGCTTTAGCCATACGCGTGGTGATAACATTGACTCTGGAGTCCTGTGAAAGTGTGATGTGCGATGGCTATGTAGACATAAACTAAAGAAGAAACTTGTAAATATGTTTTTTTCTTTTACTTTTTTCTTTTCTTTTTCTTTTTTTTGTTTTTTGTTTTTTGTTTTTTTAATGTTTCTGACTTCTAAAGTGCTTGTATAGCTTTTATCTGCGGCTTTAAACTGACAGTCCCAACTGTTTATTGGATCTATTGATTTGGAAAGAGTTTGTTAGGATAGATCTTAAGCAGTGATCTGTCAGTGTTTGTATTTGTATTCTCTGCAATTTTACTGTGAAAAAAATTTTTTCAACAAATGGTGTCATTTTCTTGATGTCATTGTTTGTTGGAGAGGTAAATGGTCTCTTTCCCTTGTGTATCTTACCTAGTGTTTACTCCTAGGCACCCTTAATCTTCAGAGGTGCTAAATGGTCTGCCATTACACCTGCATGATGCCTCCAGCGGGAGGACACCACGCAGATTGTGAAATAGTCCCGAAGTTTGATTATTTTACACCTCAGTATTGGTCTCAGAATTTTCTGGCCTTTCATGGCAATGAAAATTTTAAGAAAAGAGAGATTTAAAATATTTTAATTTTAAAGAGTGTGTTATAAAATAATGTACTGAATTCTTTATCCCATTTTATCATCATCCCTTTTCAGTTTTTATTAATCTACTGTATCAATAAAATTCTGTAATTTGAATTAGTTTTTAATAGTCTAGAATGTTATTGTGTATAGATATTTCCTCTTGAACATTATGTTCAGAAATACAGATTATTACACTATAATATTAAATCCGATATATACACATAGAAAGTTCCAGTTCTCCATAACAGTGTAAAGTTAATCAGAAAGAAAAAAATTTTATTGATGCAGTGTGTCTTTATAAAGCTGTTCTTGAAAGCAAGTGTTTTGTATTTTATAGTGAGTTGCATGTTTATGAAAAAAGTGCTGAAAATGGGATGTGCTCTTTTCTGTAAAATCATATTTAGCCATAGTATATGATAGATTGCCCCATAACATAGTTTTTCATCAAGAGTTTATTATTGTACTTTATTTTGGAGCCAAAAAAGTTGTTTTGGGGGGGGGCAGGGTGGGAATGGTATATCCAACTATATGACCTACTGTAGGTATCACAATCTTAAAAATTTTGAATGAAATTCCACTTTGTCTAGATTGGGAGAAGTGGAAATTTATTTGGTTTTAGAGCAGATCTTTTCTTTTCTTCATTGTAATCTGCAAAATATAGAAACAAATTACTTAAATCAGTATCCTTTATACAGTTTTATAAACTGTATTTTGAACCAAAACATAAAAGTTACTACTTAATGCTTGCCTAAATTCATTTTAGTATTTCAGGTGCTGTTCTTTTGTTTTTTTCACAGTTAACATCAGAAAAAAAAATCATATCCTAACTTATTAAATGTATCACATTGAATAATGGAGCATTTTCATATAATACACCATTATGTTGAAGGTATATTTCCAAGATTGGTTATAATAGAGGGGGGATATAATAAAGAAACTACTATTTTGGAAAATGACATTTTACTATTTTCCAGTGTATATCACAATTGATGTGATTATTTTTCTTTTAAAGATTTCTTCATGTTTATGAAACGGCCTTTTATTTTTTAAAAAATGTTTTGAATTGTGTCTTAATCTCTCAATATTTAACTATTCTTCATTTCCAACAGTACTGACACCAGTGATTACGGGAGGCTGCTGTATACAAGGCAGCTAATGTCGGACCAAGATACATTGGTTTTTAACCGTTTCATGAACTCAGTTCTCCCAAACACGCTATTTGTATCTCAGCAGTACAAAGGCATGTTTTTAAATCTATAAAATAAAGAATAAGGGATAGCTTTGTATTTTTGTCGTTGACTAAATTGCACCGGAAATGTTTATGGAAGTATATCTTTAAGACCATTTTATAAAACATAATGAAAAAATGATTGTGGAAGATTTTTATTTGCATGATCATAGTTAACCAAATTTCATTGCACAACTAATTCTGTACATCAGTTCACAAAAAATGTTCATTGTAGATTTTGTTTAATGCCAATAAGTCTGTGATTTTACAACTTGTCTGTTCACTTTTTGGGAAGATTATGATGTAAATTTTCCATTTTTCTGTAGAAAAATAGGTGCAATAACGATCAAAGTTTTGATGTCCTGAGTCTTCATCTTAGGGGATTATCTTATTATGTTTGAACTTAACATTTCACGTACTGACATCTGGAGAGCCACATACTATAACTAAAGTAAAATTACGTATGTATACAACATTAATTGCTAACGATAGTTAGCAAACTCTTCAGTCGTAATGTTCATTTTGAAAATATGTACTGTATAAAATTGAGAAAATATTTAACTCACTGTAACAACTTCCATTATGAAAATCTTACGATTTTTCGGTGAGGTTATCTTGCTGCACTCTGTAGCAAGTTCATTTAATCTACATTATAATATGATTTCTTGCTGCAGTGCAACAGGAAGCTTTTGTTTTCAGTGATCTCCACTGTATATGTAAATTACAAATGTGGCTGTAAAACTTGTTCCAGGTATTAAAGGTTAAATTACTTTCTGTATCTTCTTACAGCTTGTAAGTTTGATTTTTAAGATCTCCTTTTGCCCATGTGAAGAATGTCAGGAATTTAAGAATTTGTTTAACCTGGGCATATCTCCCCTACCACATAGTATTATGTCACCATCACGAACAATTGGTATTTAGATAGATAACCAATATCAGACACATTTTTTGGATTTTCTGTGAAGTTGAATAAACATGAAAGTTAATATGTAATTGTATTATTTTATTTATGTTAATCAGTATATATACTTACATGTGTTTACTAAATGAAGAAAGGCACATTTTGATGATTTTTTATTTTAGAGACTTTTGTTGCATGGAAAGGAAATCTGTTTCCCAGTAACATTTTTTCAAGCTTTTTGTTTAAACTTCTCCTTTAAAATTTTGGCTAACAGAGATTACTAAGTACTATTTAAGTTAAAGGATTGCATAACTGAAGAAAATAAATGTATCATATAAACTTTAAAAGTAAGCACTGAGAATGTGAGTTGCTAGTGGCAGTTTTATGCATTTGTTCAGCAAATACTTATTGAATGCTTACTATGTGTTAGGTTAGTGTGATTCTCCCCAGCCGGGGGAGGGGAAGGGAGATAAGGAAACAATACTTAAATATATAATGTCAGATTATGAAAAGTGTGGTGAATAGAAAAGGAAAAACCAGATGGACAATAGAAATGATTGGAGGTGAAGCTATTTTATATTTGGAGCTATGTTATTCAGTACATAAAATGTAGGTTTATTATGCCTTTATGATGAAGTTATACTTTTAGAATTGTCAAATGTCACTCGATATGTGTACAAATACTCCATGCCTACTTTGTCTCGTATGAGTATAGCCATTCCAGTTTTGTTTGCGTGACAAAGCTTTTTCTGTCCTTTTATTTTCACCCTATTTATATATATCTTTAAGTTTAAAGTGTGTGTTGTGTAAACATTTTAATTCTTTGGCCTTGTTCTTTTATTCAGTTATAGGATCTTTGTCCTTTAGAGTGTTTAGACTATTTACTTTTGGTATAACTACCGATGCATAGTAGGCTTTAAGTTTATCAGCTTACTGTCTTTTTTGCCAATCTTTTCCTTATTTATTTGCTCCTTTTCCTACCTTCTTTTGGCTCAGTCAAATACTGTTGACCTTTGAGCAAGTGGGGATTAGGAATGCCAATCCCCCCATGGTTGAACATCCACATAAAACTTTTGAGTCCCCCAAAACTTAACTACTGATAGCCTAATGCTGATCAAAAAGCCTTACCAGTAACACAGTTGATTAACACATATTTTGTATGTTGTATTTATTATATACTGTATTCTTACAATAAAGTAAGCTAGAGAAAGGAAATTATTATTAAAATCATAAGGAAGAGAAAACACTTGCACAGTATTGTAATGTATCAAAAAACAATCCAGTTCAAACTCATGTTGTTCAAAGGTCAACCGTACTTAATGCGCTTCCGTGCCTTCCGTTGGCTTTTTCGTTATACCTGATTATATTATTCTTCTGTGGTTACCCTACAGATTACATTATCTATGTTTGGCTTATTATAGTCTGTGTTTTATTAATGCTTTTACTACCTTCTGGACAGTTAAAGAACTTTAAAATGGTTCAACTCCATTTGCTGCTTCCCTCCCCTTTGTGGTATGGTTTTTATGTTTTGTAGTTATAAATGCCAACGTATCATTACTTTAGGTAGTCGGTGTTCTTGTTTACGTATACATTTTCTCCCCTCTTTGCTACTTTTTTTTTTTTAATCTAGTTTTGTGCTTTCATCTTAATTCCTTTTCCTTCAGCCTGAGAAGCTTCTTTTAGTATTGCCTACAGTGCGGGTTTTGTGGCAGTTAATTCAGTCAGCATTTGTTTGAAAGGTCTTTATCAGACCTTCATTTCTGAAGAGTGTTTTCTTTGGATACAGAATTCTAGATTAGCAGTTTTATTTATTTGGCAGTTTAAAACTTTGCATTCCATTTTCCTCTAGTTTTCGTATTTTCTGTTGCAAAGGCAGCTGAAAACCTTTTCATTACTTGTAGGTCATGTGTCTTTTTTTCCTGGCTCTTTCCTGGCTCTAAATTTCCTCTTTATCTCTGTTCTCAGCAGTTTGGCTATGGTGCACCTACTTACGGTTTTCGTTTTTTTTAATTTTGCTTAGGGTTTACTGAGCTATGGAATCTGCATGTTGATGTAGTCTATGAGTTGTGAAAAATCCTTGGTCATTATCCCTTCACATGTTCTACTCTTACTGCTTCTCTTTCTGACACTCCAGTTATAAATATGTTGTACTGTTTGTGTCTTGTGTGCTCTGTATTTCCTTCGGTATTCCTTCTATTCTTGTTTTCTCTTTGTGCTTCAGTTTGGATATTTTCTATTGGCGCATCTTCAGATTTACCAATCTCTTCTGACTTGTGCAGTCTCCCATTTAACCCACCTAATTAGTTAATTTCAAAAACTTCTCAATTTTTTAGTTTTAGAACAATTAATTATATTTTATGGATTTAATTTCTGAAAGTGTTTTTTTCTTTTTAAAATTGCTGGCAGAGATTTGAATTATGTGACTACAATATCTGAGTCATCTGTGGATCTTAGTCTGTTACCTAATTTTTCTTTCTTAATTATTAGTCACATTTTTCCTGATCATATTTCTTTCTCCCTCTATCTAGGGCTTTTATGCAGGACAATGTGTATAAAAGAACTGAAGGATTGAAGTTGATTTGATTTCCACCCCCCGTCTCTGCCCCAGGAGAAGATTTACCTTACTTTCTGCTAGGATTGTAGGGATTGATCACTTCAATCTGTGGAGTTGGTCTTGGGGTACAGCTTTAATTAGACTAGTCCACTTTTTTCAAAAGTCTTGAGGGTTAGACTTATGTGACAGGCCTTTACCTTTAGCACAGCAAGACTACAGGTTTCATTCAGCCTTTCCAGCCCAGCTGAGAAGTAGGAACGCTGTTTTACATAGGATAGTCAAAGGAACTTCTTTGAAAAGATGACATCTGAGCATGGACTTCTGTTAAGTGAGAGATAAGCCCTATGAACACCTAGGAAAAAAAATATTACAGGCTGAAGGAAGAATAAACACAGAAGTCCTTAGGGAAGAATGGACTTTTAGTATATCAGGGATTTCAAGAAGGCCAATGTTTCTGGAGTGAAAGTGACCATGGATATAAGGGTAGGAGGGAAAGTCAGAAGATAGTGAAGAGTCGGATCATAACTGTATGTCTCTCAGGAGTTGTGTTTACAGTTTGAAGGGAGTCCATTGTGGGACTTTGAGTAGGAGAGTGGCACAATCTGGGCTTTTTCTTTGTTGTTAATTAAAAAAACATAGTTGACCCATCAACAATGCAAGGTTAGGGGTGCTGGCACTCTCCCTTCCCCGGAGAAAGTTGAAAACTTGTGTATAACTCTTGAGCGCCCCCCCCCCCCGAATTTAACTACTGATAGCCTTATTGTTGACTGAAAGCCTTACTGATAACAGTCGATTAACACATATTTTATATGTTACGTATATTATATACTGTATTCTTACTATAAAGTAAGTACGAAAAAATATTAAGAAAATCAAGAGAAAATACATTTATAGTACTGAGTGTATAGGGAAAAAAACCCATGTATAAGTGGACCTGCACAGTTGAAACCTGTGTCATTCAAAGGTCAACTGTACTTTCAACTCAACATGTCCAAAGAACTGAGCACCTAACCTTCCCTTCCCAAATCTGGGCATCTTCATATATCTGAAAATAGAACTAGCATTCAATTAGTAATACAAATCAGAAATCTAAAAATTGCCTCTGGCTTTCCCTCTCTCTAACCCTGTCATCTAATCCGGTTGAATTTATCTCCTGATTATCCCTGGAATTTTTCTTTTTACACCGATGCAGTCTGTCTTAAGTTCTTACCATTTCTTCGCCTCCAGACTGATACGCTGACACTTACTCTTGCGTCACCTCAAATTCATTTTCGCCGTGTAGCCAGACTGTTGAAATTGAGTGATCCCATCTACCCCAGTGGCAACAGTAACAATGGTAAACAATAGAAACTCTCCAACCCTTTAACCATTTACCATTGCCTTTAGGATGATGTGCCCCACAAAGCTCTGCATCCTTGGTCGCTGCTCTCTAGCCAGTCTTTGTAGTCTATGCCAGCTACACTATTCTCTCAGTCCCTTGCACTTAGTTGCCAGAGGTACAAGATATTAGGGTGTATATAAAGCTATGTAGACTTTGAAAAGATAAAGCATATTCTGTTGTCTTCCTGGAGCACTTTTCCTTCTGCTGCTGCATCTAGCTTCCTACTCACACTCCCAAGTGAGAATTTTCCCTAAGGCAGCCTTCTCGAGTTCTGTGAGCAGAGCAAAACCCTCTATCATGTGCCCCCTTAGCTTACCTCTCTGTAGCACTTCGCACAGTTGGCATCTGGATTATTTGATTAATGCCTGTCCCAGTGCCCCAGAATGCTCCACTACATGGAGACAGAGATGACACATATTTTTGTTGACTAGTTTATCTCTAGTTGCTCAGCACATTGCCTGGTACACAAAGTAAGCACTTAAAAAAAGTTTGTTGAATAAATTAACTTTGCATTAGTAAAATTTACATAAATTAGAAAGTTTGTTTAAGATCAAGGAACTTGATAATTTGTTGTGTCAGATACCTTATTAAAAGCTTTCCATAAATTATCATCCCACACAGTCCTCACTGCAGCTCTGTGTGTTGGTTGATGGTATGCCCTTTAACAGATGAGGGAACTGAGGATCAGAAATTGTGGTTTACCCAAGATTTCTCCTCTCTAAAGTGGTGACCGAAGATTCGATCACATCTGTTTAACTCCAAAGCCACCCTTTCTGTGCTACATCAAATATTAATTATCAAATCAACGTTGACTAAATACTAATAAATTTTAAAGTAGTGATAATGTAATTCTTCAGTTGTGTTGGGATTTCCTAGTCAAGAGGACGAATGTAATATTGGCCACATTTTGCTGGATAGTCTGCTACCCGTTTGCCTATATTATCTCCCATTAGAAGAAATGTGTATAATCAACATTTTACAAATAAACCCCAGACTTGCCCAAAGTTCCCAGAGTAGAGCTATTCAGAGTTGATGGTCTTAATACTTACACTATGATGGGTTTGGACCAGAATTCAAACTACTTACTTAAAACAGCTTTCTGTTTATTGAAAGCATATAAAATGCTTCACACCGAGATCTTAGAAAGTGATGGATAAAAATGTCAATTTCATTTATTGTTCATAATCTACATTCTTGAGCTAATGAGTTTAACTGGGTTCACTATATAATCTTCTGCATTATGGCCCTTGGGTGCTTGTAGTTTTGTATAAAAATCTTGGGGGAAAAATTCCTGGAGAGATGATAATACTGTTAACTGTGAACATGTTATAAATGACGTGTGAATGTTTATGAGTCGGGTGCCTACCAGACCTGTTCAATTAGGAACTGAGACCCATTTGGCTGAGGTGGAGAACTTTCTGCGTTGTGCTTGGGTAGTGGGGAGATGCTTTCTTTGCACAAGCAGTTTGAGAGAACATTTTGTAGGGCTTTGAATTCAAGCCAGCTAAGGAAGCTACTGATGACTTTCGAGCAAGAGAATGAAGCATATAAAACATATTAAGACTTTTAACATCACAGCTTTAAAAGAGTGTGTAATACAGTTAAGGGACTATAAATAGAGGGTCCGGTAAGTTAACTATAGAATATATTAGTAGTTTGCCCTGATGAAGCAATTGTCTTCAACACTGAAGCCATTCATAACTAGAAATTGTTAGAATGAGTTCTAGAGTTCCATTGTTCAGATAGGCAGACAACATTCAACATTAAGTTAAATATTTTTGTTTTGATTTAAAAATTCACATAGGGGGTGCCACTGGGTGGCTCAGTTCGTTAAGCATCTGACTTCTGATTTTGGCTCAGGTCATGAACTCATGGCTTGTGGGATCAAGCCCCACTTCAGGCTCTGTGCTGACAGTGCAGAGCCTGCTTAGGATTCTGTCCTCTCTCTCTGCTCCTCTCCCACTCACGTGTGCTCTCTCTCTCAAAATAAATAAACGTTTAAAACAAACCCCTGTACTCATTAAAAAAACCAATTCACACAGGGACTTCCAAAATACTTTCCCATTGAAAGGAGGTAGAAACAACAGGACATTCAGCACAAAATATGAAAATCACTCTTTAGTTTACTAGATCAGGATTTCAGTCTGTCACACTTTCTCACTTATATATACCTATTATCTTTTGTTTTTATGTAAGTGGGATCATACTATACCTTTTTACAACTTTTACTCTACTTAATGTTCTTATAAGGCTATCAGCACATACAGGTTTATCTCACCCTTTGAACAACTGCATAATACCCATTGTATGGGTATGCCATGATTTATTTAATTACTGTTGTTTTGGGCATTTGGGTTATTTACACTTTTCCCTATTACAAATAATTCAGTAAATGGTCATCTCTGTATACGTCTTTGTGCCACAGGGCCAGGTTTCTTGTAAGAAATAGATTCCTATGCAGAGAAGTGTTGTGTTCCTTTAATTTTTTTTTTTAAAGTTTATTAGTTTTGAGAGAGCAAGCACGTGGTGGTGGGACAGAGAGAGAGGGAGACGGGGGATCTGAAGCAGGCTCTGCGCTGACAGCACAGAGCCCAACGCGGGGCTTAAACTCAAGAACCGTGAGATCATGACCTGACCTGAGCCGAGATGCAGAGTTGGATGCTTAACTGACTGAGCCTCCCGGGCGCTCCTGTGGTGTTCCTTTAAATGATAAATTCTGCCCAATTGCTTTCTGAAAAGTGTACCCAATAATGCTTTAAAATTTTTTCTCATTCCAGTGGTTACAAAATTGTTTTGTTTTCATTTCTCTGATTACAAACAAAACTGCACTGTGGCATATGTTTTCATTTCAGTTATTTCTGTCCTGTGAATTACTTGTTGATGTTCTTTGCCCATTTTTCTACTTTTTTTTTTTATTACATTGTTATCTCTGGGTAAAAAGGGAGGAGGTACGGATGGGTTATGGATTATAGCCCCACTGTGTTACATTTCCTTCCAAAAAGGTACTGCTATTTGGGGCTAGCATACAATAGTCCCCCCCCCCCTTACCTGTTTCGCTTTCTGCGGTTTCATCTGTCTATGGTCACCTGCAGTCCAGAAGCAGGTAATCCTCCTTCTGAGGGATTGTCACACGGTCAATAGAAGCCTAGTGCTGTCACAGTGTCTGCGTCATTCACTTTACTTCATTCTCCTCACAGAAGCATTTTGTTATCTCACATCATCCTAACCAGAAGAGTGAATGCAGTACAATAAGGTATTTTGAGAGACTACATTCACATAGTTTTTATCACCATATATTATAATCGTTCTGTTTTATCGGTATTGCTAATCTCTTTTGTGCCTAATTTATAAATTAAGCTTTATCATAGATATGTATGTATAGGGAAAATACATAATGTATTTTCTAGGGTTCGGTCCTATCCATGGTTTCAGGCATCCACTGGGGTCTTAGAATGTACCCCCCTGTGGATATGGGAGGACTGCTACGTGTGCTGGAAGTGGGCTTACCATCTGTCTTTACATATTTTCACATTAGTCTCTTGCTTATTAAATATATGGAAGATACCTTCTAGTGAGTCACCTATCTTTAAGCGTTTTAAAATGGTATTTTCTGTCATATGATACAGAGGTTTTTCCTTTTTGCGAGCACAAATCTGTCGGTATTTTTCATTATGTCTTCTGGGATTTGTGCTTACTACAAGATTGTGATAATACTTTCCTGTTTTCTTCTAATACTTACAGGTTGTTGTTTGTTTTTGTTTACGTTATTTAACCCACCTGGGGACTATTTTTGTATCTTGCATATGATTGTGGTATAACTTAATTTTTCTTGAGTGTAGTTACTTCTCTTAACACAGTTTACTGTATAGTTTCTCTTACCTCTACTAGTTTGAAATGCCACAGGTAACATGAACTAAATCTCTATCCACCTGAATCTGTTTTTAGTCATATTTGACTGATTTCTGTCTATGCCTATAACCAACATCTAGTGTAATTACTATACCTATATGTTTTTATATTTGGTGTGAAAAATTTCCCTAAGTTTTAATTTTAACATGTCTTACTATTCCTGGCTATTCTTGTTGTTTTCTTATTCAAAATACCAACATCTTTACAATAATACTGAGTCTGCTCACTGAGAGATTTTTTTAAAAGGCCTTCCCTTCAAGCAGTTTTGTTATTTTCTCCATAAGAATAGGCTTTGCATCTTTAAAAATGTATATATTTTATGGATATTAGTATCATTGCAAACATTGTTATTGCTATCATTCCTTTATTTTTTAATTGTTTATGCCTGCTGAGTTAATGTTTTCAGTCACTTTATTGAACTTTTCTATTGGCTGTAACAGTTTTCCAGTTAATTCTCTTGGATTTATTAGATAGATAACACTCTCTCCAAATAGTTCTGCCAGTATTACTCCAAATTGTTCTGATACATGTATGTCATGTTTTTCTGGTCTAATTGTGTTGGTTGACACCTTTAGAGCATTGTTAAATAGAAAGCCTCTTGCCTTTTTCCAGTTTAAGAAAGTTTCTATTTCTGTTTAATCAGGGATATTAAAAAATAAAATTTGCAGTGTGTGTTGAATTCCATGTTTGCATAACAGTTTATGGGGTTTTTAAATGTAATTATTAATGTAATGAATTATATATACAGTCATCCTTGCTTTGGTAGGATTAACCCAGCTCGGCTTGGTCATGATAGATTCAGTGTGCTAACATTTTTCTTAATATCCTTATTTCCATGTTGAGTAATAAGGTTAGTTTATAATCTTCTTTGTTGTGTTGAAACTTTTTTGAGTATTGGTATAAGGGGTTTTGCTGACCTTCTAGAATTAGTTGAAAAGCTGACTATATTTTTCTTTTTAAAAAAAAATTTTTTTTAACATTTATTTTTGAGACAGAGAGAGAGCACGAACGGGGGAGAGTCAGAGAGAGGGAGACACAGAATCTGAAACAGGCTCCAGGCTCTGAGCTGTCAGCACAGAGCCCGACGCGGGGCTCAAACTCACAGACCGCAAGATCACGACCTGAGCCAAAGTTGGACACTTAACCGACTGAGCCACCCAGGTGCCCTGAAAGCTGACTATATTTTTCTATGAAACAGTTTATATAATGTAGGAGTTATTTACTTCCCAAAATCTTGACAGAGCTTACATTTAAATTGTACATGGTGCCTTTTTAAACGTCATTTTTAAAAATTTCCAAGTTAATATTTCGGAAATCCAGGAAACAATACAGTCGACCATCATGATCTCATTCTCCAAGTTTAAAAGGTGTTAACACTTTACCATATTTTTTTCAGTTCTAATCCTCCCTCCTCCCCCAGTACATACACACGTTCTTTTGCTCCTCTCCCTGTGAGGGAGCAGCAAAATCTCTCAGGAATGTTTACCAGTCAGTGTTGCAATGTTTCTTTCTTGTGTTTTAAGAATAAACATTCCATAACTGTGCCACAGATGCTGGGGAATGATTGAATTTATGTTTGTCCCTTCATGGGGAGGATATGCTCCCTTTTAGTATATGTGCGATGCAAAAGCTGCATCCTTCTTTTGTTTGTAATAAGAAGTAAGATATCAAAAGGTGTGACTAAAGCTTAGAACCTCTTTCCTCTTCGTTTTTAACTAAGAGATAACTATCCTGATATTAATGTGTATTTTTCCCGTGAATGTTTTCATCATTTTACACATGTATATGAAAAAAAATACATGGGACTATTTTATGTGTTTTTAAACATGGAAGAAAGCCTATCATGTCCATAATTTTGACCTGTTTTTCACCCAGTACCGTGTCTTGGAGATGTAGCTCTGTTGATACCTACTGATCTCTCCATTTTTTCACAATATAACATCTCTGAAATTGTATGCTTCTTAAATCAGTAATGTCGTAAAATTGGCAGCATTTCTTTCTTAATGATGTGTGCCTTATAATTGATGGCATCTAAGATTTGATTAGTTAATTCCTCTTAATTGCTTTTGTGAGGCATTCTATTGTTTGAATATACCACAATTAATCCATTATAAAAATCCATTGTAAAGCACTGTTAACCATTTTTCTTTTGATGGATAATCAGATATTTTGCACCTTCACTATTGCAAACCAGTGCCCAAGTGAACAAACATCCTTCCTGTCTCATAAAAACAATCATTTGGAATGAAAATGTTGAATTTAATGACTATGGAAATGCTACTTTTAGGTATTGCCAAATTGCATTCCGAAATAGTTGTATTACTTTATATTCCCACCAGTAGTGTATAAGAGCTTTTGTTTGCTTTTCATTTTTAGACTCGTATCCATTTGAAATTAACTCTGTGTGTGCTGTGAGTTAGGGGTCTAATTTTTTACAAATGCATAGCCTTTCACCTCAGCACTATTAATTTATTTTTCTACTTTTATTTAAATGCCACATCTGTCATATACCAAGTGCCTTTTTACGATGACAATATATTAAAAGTTAATATTTATTTTTATGTTTGTAATATTTCTAGGCTCTCTTTTGTGCTCCATGAGTTTATATATTTCACTCTAGTGAAATAAACGTATTAGTTTATATATTTTGCTTTCCTATTTTCACTCGATAGTTTTGTAGTAAGGCATCTCCCTTATTAATACCCTTCAAAATTGTCTTGGCTGTTGTCTTTTCACACGTTGCACATGAATTTTAAAATCAGGTTGGCAAATTCTGGGGGGAAAATCCTTCAGATTTTTATCCAAATAGTGTTCAGATTTTTTTGGAGATGATGATCATCTCTATGATATTGAATCTTCCCACCCATAAATACAGTCAGGTGGTTGGTGTCTATCTATCTTTTATATCTATCAGTAAGTTTTACAGTGTCCTTGATAAGAGTCATGAGAATTGTATCTTTCCTTATTGCTTTTTCTGTTTATTGCTGGTGGATAGGAACACTAGCTTAGCCTACCCTGACTCCTTTACCCTGAGTCTGTTGGGGCCTAAAAGCTTTTTTAGGAGCTGAAGCTCTTACTATCTTTTTTAGCCTCTTTTATGGTTATTTAATATAAGTTTCCCACTTCTTCCTGAAGTGAAGCTTTGGTAACCCATATTTTCTTTGGATATTGTGCATGTCTGGATTTTAGAATTTGTAGGTAAAAGTTTTAGATAGGCTATTTTATTTCATAAATCTCTGCATCATCTCTATGTATTTTTTTCTTGACTCAAAAATATTTGGCACCTGTTGTTTTTCCTCTGTCCCTGGATTTCATTGAAATTTTCTTAACAACCAGCATTTGGTTTTTTTGATTGAGCATTTTTTTGTTGTTGCTTGTTATCTTTGTAATTTCTACAGTGATCTTCATTTTTTTTTTCTTTCAACTGTACTTGAATTTATTGGTTCTTCTTTTAGTCTCTTGGGCTGTATACTTTGTTCATGTACCTTTAGTCTCTTTGTTTTGTAATGTATACATTTCTAAGTACTACTTGGTTACATTCCAAGGGTTTTCTGTTTTGTGTTTGTTTTTTTGTAGTGTTTTTCTTGTTACTCATTTCTAAATAGCTTATAATTTTGGTTTTGATTCTTAAACCTGGTTTTCTCTCAGAAAACTTAAAAAAAAATCTGGATAGGTTTGAAGGGGGGGAGTAGTTTTGTTATCTTTTTGTGATTAATTTTTAATTCAAATGTGGGCGAAGAGTATCATTTGTGTGATTTTGCTTTGTGGTCTATATTGAAAGATTTTCGTGTGTGTGTGTGTGTGTGTGTGTGTGTGTGTGTGTGTGTGTGTGTTTCTATTTCTATATGTGTCTGAAAAGAAGGTTTATACACAGTATTTTAGGTACCAAATTCTGTATATGTGTGTGTGTTTTAGATTGAGCTTGATTATTGGATTATTTCAATTTTTATATCTTGTTTTTATTGTCTGTCAAACCTGTTGGTTTAAGAGAGTTCTGTTAATATTCCACCTGAATATTGTGAATGTGTCCATTATCCTTTGTATCAGTTTTTATTTTATATATTTCAAAGTTGTGTTGTTAGAAGTTCCATGACTGATACATATTCTTGATGGATTGTACCATTTCAACAGCATAAAGTATGTTTTCCCCCTTTACTGCTTTGCTTGAATTCTGTTTGACCTTAACCTTGCTACACTTTTTATTTGATACCCCCTTTTTCTGACTTCCCTGTGTCATTTTGTTTTACATCTGATCTTATAACAGCATATAGTTGTCTTCATTATTTATTTTCCTCCATTTTCTCCGTGCTCTTTTGGTAATTCTTTTTAGATTTCTAGAGCTTTTCAAATTGTGTTCCCCATCTCAACTTTATCCTTGCAACACTTATCTCTATCATGTGTGTTGGGCTATGCTTCTTCCTAAAGATTTGTTTTTTTATTTCTAGATTTGTCAAAATTTCTATATTTTAGTTTTCTTATCTTACTGTGGATTTATCTGCAGTGTGTATGTTCTTATCTGTTTTCATAAAATAATTTCATGAGGTAATTGCCAATACTCAATTTTCTGTCTGGATCCATAGAATTCCTTGATTTCAGCACTTATATTGTACTCCTACTCATTTTTCTTCCTATTTGCTTGGGGGAGTAAAGTTTCATAAGCTTGGCTTAATCCATCGTCTTTGGGCCTTCCTGAGCTGCTTAAAAAACACAAAAACCTAGTTATCTTAGCATGTCTTTGCTACTATTACTTATCTCTATAGGTTGTAATCACTTCAGTTCTTCAGAGCTTATAGTATCCAGCCCGATTCAGAGCAACTCATTTTATAGGAGAGTTATTAGAGTTATTAAATCCAATCTTCTCAGTTCTCTTTTCCATGATTTCTATGTATCACTTTTGGACAGTGTTAGGATAGGGTTTTCTTTCTACTTTTCTGAATGTCATTTTTACTGGTGGTTTTTCTTCCTTACTCCTTAATTGGCATTGTAAGTTAATGTGAAAATTGTCAACATTTTGCCCTCTTTCTAAAAACAAAAGACAGTTTTACTGACTTCTGCACAGTAGAAATGGTACTCTTTGTATTTGTTGATCAAGAAAATTTATACATATAGTTGTAAGTTAAGTAGAGCCGTATCATAAATTATTTAACTTATACTGATTTTAGAACCTATTCCCTTGGAAAGATGTAATTCTCCTATCTCCTTTAATCCCCAAAACACATGATATAATATGATTGAATAAGTATGTAAAAGGCAAATACTTAAAATGAAGTAAGTCTTACAGGAAGCAAGATTCTCCATTCCCCAGTGTTTTCAGTTGTTTGAATACCTTGACACCTAAATATACATCCTTCTACATCTTTCATAGGTTTAAGACACTGGTTCTTAAATTTTAGTGTGCACTACTTTGGGTTATACATATAAAACCATGGGAGATGTAAAGGATTTTTAAGGGTACTTTGACTATACCTAAATTTATATGGCAACTTTAGACTTGCCACACTCGATGAATTTTTATTCTCCACATACATTTGAATGATACTACTATATATATGGAAAAGACATGTATTGAAACTTGTGTAAATGTAGATCCGTTCATTCCTTGTGTTAACTCCAGGTATAAATGAAAGTGTAGACAAATAGCTAGTAGAGCCTCATGCTCCTGGCTTTGCAGGTTTAACAGATGTGTGATCTTACACAAATCATTTTACATGTCTGTGTTTCATTGCCTCATCTGTAAAATGGGAGTAAGTAGCCTTTTTTGAAAAACCTCAAAGTATAGTCAAAATACAGTGTGTGTAAAAAATATATATATATATACATATATATATATATGTATATATATATTGTCAAGTATATATATAGTTGTCAAGAATTCAGTTATCAGGATAACTACCCACTATTAGACAAGACAGTAGTAGTTGGTTCTTAAAATATGTGTAACTGAAAAAGCAAGATACATGGGGAAGTGAGAGTTAACGTGTGTGTGTGTGTGTGTGTGTGTGTGTGTGTATTAAGGTGTATGTGTTATATATGAACTGTTTTAGGGCAAACTGTTTCCATCCTTTTATAGTAACCACCTTTGGTGGTTTCTTAAATCCCTGACCTCTATTAATTGCCCAAATCATAGTTCATCTTGCCCACTAATCCTGTTATGTTTTTTCTAGTTTTTTTTTTTATTGTGATAAAAAACACATCACAAAATTTGCCATCTTAACCATTTTTAAGTGCACAGTTTAGTGGTATTAAGTATATTCATGATGCACGACCATCATAATTCTTCTTGCGGAAGTGAAACTATACCCATTATGCAATAATTCCCCATTCCCCTTCCTTCCAGCCCTGGGAACTACCATTCTGCTTTGCCTCTATGATTTGACTACACTCTAAGTACCTCATATTAAGTGGAATCCTGCTGTATTTGTGTTTTTGTGACTGACTTACTTTACTTAGCATAATGTCCTCAAGATTTATCCATGTTGTAACACGTGTCAATTTCCTTTTTTTTTTTTTTTTTTTAAAGACTGAATGATACTCCCCTGTATGTATGTACCACATTTTTCTTGACCATCTGTTACTGGACACTTGGGTTGCTTCCACACTTTATTGTGAATAATGCTGCTGTGAACATGGGGGTTGCAAATATCTATTTGAGACTCTGCTTTCAATTCTCTTGGGTGTATACCCAGAAGTGAAATAGCTGGATCAGGTGGTAATTCCATTAAAATTCTTTGAGGAACCTTCATATTGTTTTGCACAGCAGCTATGCCATTTTACATTCCCACCAACAGTGCACAAGGGCTCCAATTTCTCCACACCACAGAACCTGTTTTGATTTGTTTATTATGTGTTGGTCTGTAATCCTAACCAAATCTGAATCTGAGACTAAGCCCTGTCCCTTCTTGCCTTACCTTCTGCTTATGACATGTTAAACTTTAGCTTACTCTTTTAAGTGGCCCAACTTGATTACACTGTAGAAATGCCATTGTTTTTCTGAATACCTAGGATATAGACCTTCATGGAATCTTATCTATCCTACCTTTTAAAACCCGGAGACTCTATTCTTTCTATGCCAGTGCAACTGTTGAAAAAAAAGAATTGAAATAAATAGAAAATTTCATAGGTAAAGAAACAGCCATAAATCTATACCACAAATTATGAACAATATCTGTCAAATATTTTTGGACTAAAGGTAAATTCCAAGAGCATCGTGAAAACAGACATCAAGAAAGAATTCTCCAAAACAGTCACCATTCTGAAAAGTCCACTTACAGACCATCCGATAGGAGTGTCAAGTTGGTCTTGGGGCTTAGTTAGACCTTTGACAAGTGCTGGAAATGAGAAATTTCATGGAATCACTACCTTTCCTGCCTTTCAGTCTCCAGATGGAGAGAGAATTTATCTGATAGTGAGAGATGGCCAGAGGGAAACACAGCTGCACAACCCCCTTGCAGTTGGTGACTGAATTCAGCCCAGAGAAACACCAGCTGGATCTCCAGAAAATCTATGACAAAGGCTTTACTGTGAGCCTACTGACCTCTTGCTCTGCAGGAGGTGGCGCAAAAAACGGAGTGTGGATGTGCTCCCTCCCCCATGTACCCCTTGGTGAGAATGTATTCTGAAATCCAAATTAAAACTGTCAGCTGTTTCAGAACCAATTTCCCTTACAATGTCCTGGACATTGTAAATAGAGGGCCTGGATAGAATTGCTATCATCAGAAGATAACTAATGGGCAGAAAGGAACCAGCAGAGGAATTGGATAGTCACCACAACCCAACCAGACCCTTCCTACCCCCCACACACTTCCCCTTCCCAAAGGGACAGAATAAAAGACCCCCCCCCTTCCCAAAGGGACAGAATGAAGAATCTATGTCCAAAGAATATTCCAGGAAAGCAGATACCAGACATTCTCCATACTCTCAATGATACGGGAGAACTCAGAAAAAGAGCCCAAAGAAGTGATGAGATTGAGGAGATGAAAGCTTAGCCTGCAAATACTTACAGATAAAAGTATATCAGGGATCAAAACAAGATAGATCTAATAGATACATGTTAAATCCTCGGTCCTTGAAATAGAATATACGTAAAATATTTTTTAGAGAGTGCAAGCAGGGGACAGGAGCAGTGGGGGAGAGAGAGGATTTTTTTTTTTTTAATGTTGATTTATTCTTGAGACAGCGTGAACAGGGGATGGGCAGAGAGAGAGGGAGACACAGCATCTGAAACAGCCTGACGCGGGGCTCGAACCCATGAACTGTGAGATCATGACCTGAGCCAAAGTTGGATGCTTAACTGACTGAGCCACCCAGGCACCCCGAGAGAGAGAGAGAGAGAGAGAGAGAGAATGAGAATGAGAGAATCTTAGGCAGGCTCCACACTTAGCATGGAACCTGACACAGGGCTTGATCCCATGACACTGGGATGATGACCTGAGCCGAAATCAAGTTGTATGCTCAACTGACTGAACCACCCAGGTACCCCAGAATATACCTTTTCAAGCAACCCTGGATCATTTACAGAAATTGGCTATCATGCCAGAAACAATCTCAAATTCTAAAATTAAAAATTAAAACCAAAGAAATATTTAATTGGAGTTTTTCTTTTTATATGTATATATATTTTCAGATCCAGGGGAAAAAATAGGTGAGTAGCTAGAAAGTAACTGTAATAATACCATTGCCAAAGGCAATTTATCTCTACCCTATGGTTGAGAATGTGAACTTCACAGCCACAGCCTGATGGGGTTATGTCTGCTGCACATCAGATGTGCAACTTGAGCAGGTTGTATAACCTCAGGTTCTCCGTTTCTGTGGATTAGATGAATGTACGGAAGAACCTAACACATGGTAAGTGCTCGAAAACTTCGCTATTACCATTTTCTAAGATGGCTGGTGTGGCTAGAATGGGGTAAAGAAGGGAGAGCCATGTGCTAGGTGAAGTCAGAAGTGTAGGGAACACAGATATAGGGCCTTGCAGGCTAACGTAAGGACTGTGTCTTTCACTCAAGTGTGATGGGAAGCCATTTGAGGTTTTAAACAGAGAAGTCTTATACTCTGACTTCCATTTTAAAGATTCATTTACGTAATCCTTATTACGTCTCACGACCCTGAAATCAAGAGTCTCATGCTCCAACTGAGCCAGCTAGGCGCTCCTGACTTCCATTTTAAAAGGATCCTTTGGCTAACATGATGAGGACAGAGAGGAGGGCTGAGACAGTAAGACCAGTGAAGGGGACTGTTGCATTAATCTGGGTGATATATGACTGGAAAGGCCATGAAGGACTGGGATGGTAGTTATGGATGTAGTGAGAACTGTATGGATATGTACTGAAGGTAGACCCACCATGATTTGCTGAAATGAACCTGACCCAAACGCTGGAGAGGTGGAGAGGCCATTAACTGAGTGATCTCTATTACTACTAAAGAACTAGGCTAGACAATAATTAGAGAATAAATATTCTTTTCTAAATATGGGATTGGATTCTTGAATTCTCCAACGAGTTATGAGCTGTGTGGAATTCATAGCTGACCTTTAGGGGAATGAGTCTGCTCCCAGATTCCCTTGCAGGGGAGCCTGAGCTGACACCGGGGACCTACATTCACCCTGTTCACAAATTAGAGCCCCTCTCCCTCAGGAGCCCGTGGTGATTCAACAGATAATAGTGACAAACATCTGGTGGAAGGTGCTGCAAGAAACCAAGATGTGGCATTTTCTCCCGTGGTAAAAGTGTGGGATGAGAAATCCCTCTTGTGAGATATTCACCCAGGTTTGGAGAACACCGAGCCTCCAGACTGGGAGTCAGTTGGCCCCAAGCTATCCTTGGTGAGTGTAGAGAGAAAGAAACTGAGAAAGTGTGTGAAGGAGAAATTTATCAAATAAAATTATGTTTACTGTATGATCTCACCTGATTTACACTAAAATTTACAATTCATTGGTGAGATTGGGCTGGTTTGGGTATACTGTGAAGAAGCAGGGTTCTCTGCATCAACTGACACAAGGTAGAATCAGAGACACAGAGACACTGGGTTATTGTTTTTGGGTTTGGTAACCTGGAATGTCACAAGTGCCTTTTCATAGGGCAGTGTCAGGGCACTGTGGGGGTGGAGGGGAGGGGGGCTGAAGCCAGACTGGGTTGAATGGATGGGAAGTTGGGAAATGGTGACAGTGGAGACTGATTTGGGGACATTTGGGTGATAAGCCAAGAGGAGAGTGTTTGTTTGTTTGTTTTTAAGGCCTAGATTAAACTTGAACATCTTTTCTCCACAAATAATATATATATTTTGGGGTTCCTGTCCACAGCCTTTTTAAGGAGTCTGGCTTGGCCCACAGCCCCTGCTAAGTCACATGAGACTGTGAAGGCGTAGCCTATTCACGAGTGACCTATGCATTATGTGATCTTAGAAGATAAGCCACACCCACTTGAATTGCCCCCTAGGAATCTGATTAAAGACACGGACAACATGAGGCACCTGCATGGCTTGGTTGGTTCAGTGTCTTACTCTTGATTTCGGCTCAGGCCGGGTCATGATCTCGCAGTTGCTGAGATCAGGCCCCACATCGGGCTCTGTGCTGACAGCACAGAATCGGCTTGGGATTCTCTCTCTCCTTTCTCTCTGTTCCTCCTCTGCTCGAGCTCTTTCTCTCTCTCAAAACAAATTAAAAAATAAACATTTTGGGGGTGTCTGGGTGGCTCAGTCGGTTGAGCGTCCGACTTTGGCTCAGATCATGATCTTGCGGTCTGTGAGTTCGAGCCCCGCGTCAGGCTCTGTGCTGCCGGCTCAGAGCCTGGAGCCTTGCTTTGGATTCTGTGTCTCCCTCTCTCTGCCCCTCCCCTCCCTCCCCTCTGTCTCTCTCTCTCTCTCTCTCTCTCTGTGTCAAAAATAAAACATTAAAAAAAAATTTTTTTTTTTAACTTTTTTTTTTTTTTAAAGACACAGACAACAGTTTCTAGTGAGCTGTGGATAGTAAATACAAAACCGTTGGGCCACATTCAAGAGAAAGATGTGGATGAGAGAGGCTGGTCTCCAGAAGTGAATCAGTTCCTGCACCTTTTGAGCTCGATGGCCTTACCATAACCCTCTTTCCATTTCCTGTTACTCAAACTGGTTGGAAGGGATTTCAGCTCCTCCAGGATGAAAGGACCCTGACGGGAGCCGTCTTCCTTGGGTCTCCTTGTTTTCAGCCCCTCCTGCTCTGCCGTGTTGTACAGGTAATAGCAGGGCGAGTACCCGAGTGCTCTCTTCACTGTGTTCTTGACCGTGTTCTGCATAATAAAGTGTCAACTCAGTGAGCCCTTCAGAGCCTGCCAGGATATGGCCCATCCCGCCTTTCCAAACATCCTCTGGCTATTTTCTAATGTTAACTACTCCAACTAAACTGATTCACACCCATCACCCCACCAGCCTGCTTGTCACCACTCTTGTGCCTAGTTCACCCCATTCTACCTGCCTGTGCTCTGTGCTGCTTCATTGCAGCACAGGTGGGGCGTCACCAGGGCCCCGCTCAGACCCCCTGACTCGACCTGACAGGCCTGAGTGGTTGGAACCCACGTTAAAATTTGAGAAGCATGGGTCTCTGCTGTCTGTGTAAACCTCGCCCCTGCTCTAGGTCCCGGCCTCTGGGCTGGGGGTCCCCACTCTATCTTTTCTGACCCTATTGTGATCGTTGACCTCAATCTGAACTCCCGCAGCAGGGTCAGAAACCAACAGTAGCTTTCCTGAGCGCTTGCTGTGAATTGGTTGCTGGAGTGAGCACTTTTATGTGTGTGTCACCCACTTCATACCTCAGAACAATCCTATGAGGTATCACTACCCCCTTCTTCTAGATAAAGGAACCGAGACTCGGAGTAACTCACTATGTTCAAACAGCTAGTGTCAGAAACAACATTCGAATTGAGATCTTTTCTGATTCTTGAGCCCACGAAACCTTTCGTATACCCTTATGGCAAGAAGTCTGACTAAAACTGGACACGCTGGAGCATACACATCCACGTGGATACTTCAGGGGGTTGACTGTGATGACTTATCATTTTCATTTTGCGAAGGACAGCCGTGAAATTATGCAGGAAATTAACAATTTCGATTATTCTGATTACAAGACAAACCACGCGTAGCTTGCGTCACTTCTCTTATACTTGGCATTTCCCCCTTCTCAAGGTCGAACATCTTCTCCGCATAATGTGTAGTAAAGTTTCTACACAACAAAAACTTTACATTTTAAAATATCTACTTAAAAATGCCTCGGTGTTTTGCACACACTAGTCACATAACGAATATGTGTTGAACTCATTTGAGTCTCACAATAATCATGTCATAGTCATCCCTACCTTACCTATATAGTCCCCCTTATCTATATAGCATATAGCATATGCTATATACCTAATAGCATATCCCAAACTGAATTCCTGGTCTTTCCTCCACATCCACCTCTAAGCCTGCCTCAGCCCCAGGTCTCCTCATCTCTGTACCAGTTTTATCCCTCTGGTTATTTAGGCCCCAACCCTAAAGTTACCTACACCCCTTCCGATCTGCCAGGAACTCCTGTTGACTTAAAATATATCCAGAATTTAACCTCTTCCGTAGCCATCCTGTGGTCCGAGCCACAATTACGTCGTAGCCAGGGTGTTAGTGCGCGAGGGCCGCGGTGACAAAGTGGATTAAACGACACAAGTGTACTGTCTCACACTTCTGAAGGCTACGTGTCTGGCCTCAGCGGGATTGCTTCCTTCCGAAGGCTGTGAGGGAGGAGCGTGTCCTGGGCCTTCCTCTCTGGCTAGTGACCGGCCATCTTCTCCACGTGTCCCCGCGCACTGTCTTGCCTGCGTGCGTGTCTCTGTGCCCAAATTTCCCCTTTATTAAGATGCCGGTTGTATTGGATCAGGGCTCACTCCAATAACCTCGCCTTAATTTCAGTACTTCCGTAAGGACCCTATATCCAAACACAGTCACATTTGTAAGTACTGGGGATTATGACTTCAACACATTGGGCTCAGGGGCACAACTCAACACCTAACACCCGGATTCTTGCGGAAGCTCCTTCCCTGGTCTCTCTACTTCTCTTGTCCCCTAGAGTGCATTCTCCACACCGCAGCCAGTTACCTTTTGTAAATGGAAGTGAGATCATATTTCTCGTTTGCTTAAGATCCTGAACGCATCATCCTTGGAGTAAAAGCCGAAGTCCTCACCGGGCCTAGGTGCACGGCCCTGTGACCGGCCTCTGTTACATCGCTCTCGGTTCTCACACGCCGCGCTTCAGCCCCAGGGGCTCCCTTGAAGTTCTTGCCATGCCAGACAAGTTTCCGTATTACACTGGTTTTATGTGGTATTTCCTCTGCCTGGAATATTCTTCTCCCAGATATTGGCATGTGTTGTCCTCCTCTCCTTCAAGTGTTCAAGTGTTTCTAAGTCAATGAGGCCTTCCCTGAATTCCTTGTATAAAGTTGCATCTCCCACCCCAGCTCTCCTCAAGGTCCTTTCATGCTTTATTTTCCTCCACAGCACTCATCACTTTCTGGTATACTATACAGTCTGATTTTATATTTTGTTTATTGCCTGTCCCCCTCCATTTGAATGTGGCTCGGTGAGGCTTGTTCTCACCTGCCTCCCCAAGGTCTAAAACAATTTCTACTTGCCGGCAGTCAATACATATGTATAGTAGGAATAAAGGAATCCCCATTTTGTAAGTGCTGAAACTAAAGAGAAGCTGTGCATTTTTCAAGGTTACTCAGTAACCAAGGTTACGCAGTAACATGGTAGAGCTTGGATTAGAACCCAGGCAGCCTCCTGGTTCAAAGCTCTTTGTACCATAACCAGACCATGAATATTTTCTTTGTCATAATGACATCAATATATATGCTAGTTAAAGCTTCATTTTCATCTTATAACCTGTCTTCTGCTCGAGCAAGCTTGTTTCTACCTTAATAGCCGAGTTAGATCACTGCATTGTCAGTCTAATTGGTCCAAACCCTAACCTGTACAGCAAGTACAGCCAGGCCCCCAAACACAGACTCTCTCAATTGACTCTCTGGTTGCATCTGGACCACCGATGATACCAATATTATTTTATATTAAGATAATTTTGTGGTGCCTGGGTGGTTCAGTTGGTTAAGCGTCCAACTCTTGATTTAGGCTCAGGTCACGATCTCATGGTTTGTGAGATCGGGCCCCGCATGGGGCTCTGTGCTGACAGCATGGAGACTGCTTGAGATTCTCTCTCTCTTTCTCTCGCTGTCCCTCCCTCTCTCCCTCTCTCAAAAATAACAAGCACTTTTTAAAAAGATAATTTTTATAAGGTAATATAAAGACATGGTTGGAAAAATCAAATATTATGTCAAGGACTGTGATAAAATATCCCAAACTCTCAGGATAATATATCTCTTGAGTGCCACCCACCTCCTCTCTCCTGCACTCTCTGAGCTTTGTGTCTTTCTGGGCACAGCTCATTCTGTGACTTTTCCTTCTCTTGGGTGAAATCAGTTTCCTAGCTCTCATGTCTTCTTCTTAGATTATTTCCTTATTTTGCCAGAATTCTTCCAGTACATTCTTAAGAAGGGGTTATGGAAAGTAAACTTTGTGAGTACTTGAATGTCTGAAAATATATTTATCCTACATTCACACTTGATTATCATTTGCCCAGAATGCAGACCCCCTGCTTCTCAATGGAGAAGCATCAACTGTAAGGCAAGTGGTAGGATATATATTGGTGTGGCTCTGGAAAATTCAATCTGCCCTACTGAGTGAGTTAGCAACAGGTGTAGTTGCGTCTTTTAGTTTCTGTCTCGTCCTTCCTTGCCTGGTCCCTGATCCCTAGCTCCATTTTTCCTGTGAGCTCCTCTCCAGTCTTTGGAAACGTTGAGCTTTCTGACCCCTGACCGTGCGCTCGATCCCAGGCCAGCGTCAGCTTTCTCCCTCTTGGCTTTCTGTTTTGCACTTCGCTGCTACCCTCAGCCTACGTGTCATTGACACATTGATTAATTTGTCTGCAGACCTTATGAAGGGGAAATAGTGCTTGCAATTATAGTAATCTAATCCAAAAGACAAGTACAACAGAGGCCATCAATCCCCGTGTACCTGTAAGTTTTCGTATTTCCCCTTTCCCCTACTCTATAGTTTTTCTGCTGCAAACAAAACAAAACAAAACAAAAAACCCGAAACAAACAAAACCAAAAACAAACAAAAAACCCCTAAAGCTAGAGATCTTGGACGCAGAAAACAAATAATTTAAAAGAAAATAGTTTGTATTTGAGGAGTTTCTTTTTTGTTTTGTTTTGTTTTGTTTTGTTTTGGCAGACAATGATTTCACATACGGGGCTTCCTTTGCAGATTGACGTGTTCAGAGATGAGTGAATAAGGGGCAGAGCTGTTTACAGCTCAGGGATGTGAAGCCACAACCAGTAGAAGACTGAAAGAAAGACCACCCAAGCATGGTATTCTCGCGAGTGGGAACGTGTGGCTTGAACACTGGTTAGAAAAGATATGAGAGATCACACATATAAGGGAAGACACGCACACAAATAGTGTGTGGCTTGGAGGCCCAAGGCCGAGGGAGGGAGGCTGCCCCCAGCAGTGCCTGGGAAGCGACGCCTCCCCTCTGTGGGCCTGGCTGCTCCACAGCACAGAATCCTGGGCGCCGGGTGTGGAGTCTGGGTAAGGGAATGACTCGGGGTCATTTAAAAGAGATCATGGCTACAAAGTGGCCTGCCAGAGTCAGGATTGCTCAGCATGAAGAGTTTGGGGGTTTCCAAGGGCCAATGAGGAGGGGAGTCCAGTGTGACTGGATGAAGGAGAGGTGCCTTGAAGCAGGGAAGCTCAGAAGGGGAGACTGACAAACCCACTCGAGTTCCCATGAAGGAAAGAATCTGCTAGAAGCATCTGCCAAGCCTGGAGACCTTGCCAGCTGCATGTCCCAAGAGCCTTCTTTCCCTGGTCTCTATGTGCTCCTAACCCTCCAGGAGTCACCACGGAGCCGTCAGAAACAGTCCCCAGGCGGCGGAGGCAGCGGGAAGGAAAGAAGGAACTGAGCACATGCCCGCCTCAAATCAGGGCCCACACCTGTGGGAGAGGGTGGGCGGTGATTGAAGTGTTAACTGATACATTGGGGTTGAGATGTGAGATGTATGACTGACAGGACTTTGTCTCTTTAACAGTGTCAAAAGGCCATGGGCTTGCTCTCATTTTCGTCTAAAACCAAGGGCAGTACTCTCCCCACTGTCTAAGTCAAAAAGTAGAGTGGGGGACAAAACAGTAATACAAAGTTGCATTTGGAATGCATCTCACTAACGCCAGATCCATGAACTGGTAGTAAGAAAGTGCTTGGGGAGGATTATTCTATGCCTAAACCTAGAGTACTTGACTTTTCCCTCCACCATGATTCTTAGTAGAGATGTAAGTGGAAAAGAAGCGGCGAAGGGGCCAATCCAACGGTCCGAGTAGCGGCGGGCTGGCCAGACAGGGAGAGGGATGCGGCGACGGCAGAGTCCCAGGTGTGTGGGTTACAAAGAAAAGGTTCACTCGTGTTTGTGGGAAGGTTTATGATGCATACACTGTTATTATAAAATTAATTTATTTTTAACTTAATAGACTTTAAATAGCTTATATTCTAGTTAGAAACCAATAGAAAATAATAAAACATTCAAAACAGCTTAAATAGAATAAGGAGCAAAACTGAGTAAATCAGAGTTTATTCATGATAGAATAATACACAGTCATTAAAAATCATGTTTTCAGGGCGCCTGGGTGGCTCAGTCGGTTAAGCATCCGACTTCAGCTCAGGTCATGATCTCACGGTTTGTGAGTTTGAGCCCCGCATCGCACTCTGTGCCTACAGCTCAGAGCCTGGAGCCTGTTTCAGATTCTGTGTCTCCCTCTCTCTCTGCCCCTCCCCCGCTCATGCTCGCGCGCGCGCTCTCTCTCTCTCTCTCTCTCAAGAATGAATAAACATGTAAAAAATTTTTCTAAATCATGTTTTCAAAGAATATTTGATAACATGAAAAAAGTCCCTGATGCATTATTTGAAACATTTAAAATTCCTGTTTCTATACAAAAAATGGTTTGATGTTAGTAGTTTCATATAGTTTAATCTAGCAACAAATGGAAAAAAAATGTAGAATACAAATTGTTTATACAGGATGATCCCAATTTAGGGGAAGAGAAGCTAAATAGAAATACTTATTGAGAGGCTTCTAGGTGATTAGTATTTTATTGTCTCTTAGAATCCTCCCAGAAACCCTTTGAAATAGCTATTGTTATTGTCTCCATTTTATAGGCTCAGGGATTCTGGGTGACAAACATGATAGGTTTATAGCCCGGTTCTGACAAACCCTGGCATTGGTGCCCTGGGACATGGGGGTCCTGGCCACAGAAGAAAGTGAACTGACACCCTTGGCTCTAGCCTTCACTCCTTACCCCCAAGGCTCTCTGGGAGGGATCCCTTTTGGGGTGGTGACCAAGGACATGCTCCTCACCTTCAGAGCCCAATCCCTGGGTGGCTCAAACTTTGGGACATTGCCAAGTTCCATCGTGGCCCCCCTGACTTCCCCTCTTCCCTCTCTCCAACTGGCTTGCACAGCAGAGTAGAAAGCAGTGTCCCCTTCCTGACCAGCCAGGAGTGAGCACAAGAATGCAGGCTTCATGGTCTCCATGCATCCTGAGAGGGTGCCTTTTGCTGTCACTTAGCACCAGTAGCATGAAATGCTATATTCTCCCATGGAGCCCTAAACAAAACTCCAGGGCACATGCATTTAACAATCCATTATCTTATAAGGGCCACACAGAAAATGGCAAGACTGGATCTAAATTCAGCTTGCCTGTCTCCCTAATCAAAACCACAAGGAGCTGCCAGTTCACACCCAGTAGGTAGGCCGTAATCATAAAGACAGACAGTAATAAGTGTTGATGAAGATGTGGAAAAATTGATCCTCATACACTACTGGTGGGAATGTAAAATGGTACAGCCACGTTGAAGACAGTCTGGCAGTTTCTCACTTTAACTACTTGTCTATGTTTAACCATAGACTTACCATATAATCCAGTGATTCCAACTTTTAGGTATGTACTCAAAGGAAATAAAAACATGTCCACACAAACACTTCTGTGTGACTCATCAGAGCCGCATTATTCATAATATACAAAAAAGCAGAAACAAGCTAAATGTCCATCAACTGATGAATAGATAAATAAAATGTGCTATATCCATACAATGGAATATTAATTGGCAAATAAAAAAGTACTGGTACATGCTATAACACGGACGAATCTTGAAAGCGATTATGTTATTAAAAAAAGACAGTCACAAAGGAACCACATATAATACGATTCCACTTATAAGAGATGTCCAGGACAGGCAAATTCATAGAGACATTTACAAGATATGTAAGAAACATGCTATATTAATGGGCAGAAAGAATCAACATAATAAAAATGTCAGTTGTCACCAAGTTCAAGATAATTATAATCCTAATCTAATTTTTTTTTCCCCCAGGGAGCTTGACAAATCAATTCTAAGACTTAAGCGAAAGAACAAAGATACTCTGGAAGAAGATAAGAAGGGAAAATTTGTTCTAGATAGCAAGACTTACAAAGCAATGATAATATAAACTCCTGAAGCTCAGGGCTTAAAACCTTTTAGAAAACAATGTAGGATGATATCTTTATGACCTTGCGATAGATAAGCGGTTCTTAACTAAGACAAGGTATGCTCTAACTGCAAAGGAAAAGATTGTTTGACTACATTAATGTGAAGAACTTCTGTTCATTAAAGGTCAACATGAAGAAAGTGAGGAGTCAAGCCAGAGTCTGGGATATGGTAACTGCACACATATGACTGGCAAAAGGTTCGCAATCTGGACCATAGAAAGAACTCCTGCTTATCAGTGAGAAAAAGACAACCCAACAGAAGTATGGGCAAAAACTTGAACAGACCTTTCACACAAGAGGAAACAGATGGTGAATAAACATGCTTGACTCCTCAAGGCAATGCAAATTAGGACCTCAACTAGAAACCATTTTACATCCACTAGATTGGAAACCTTAAGAACTTTGCTAATGCCGAGTTTTGGAAAGAAAGTGGATCAAAGATATTTGCATATTGCCATTGAGAATGCAAATGAAATGTTTTGTGTATCCTATGACAGAGCAATTCCACCAATATATACCCTGGAGAAATTCTTGAATGTGACATCATGAAATGTAATAAAGTGTTCGATACAGCCATGCTCACAAAACAATGAAAATGAATGAGCATGGATGAATCTTAGTACTAGAAAGTTCAGTGAGAAAAGCTGGTCTCAGAAGACTACATAGTGATGAGACATATTTATGAAACTCAACAAGCAAAACTAAGCCCGATATTGTTAGTGATACAGTATAAAACTATATATGTGTATGTAAAAAAAAAAGCAAGGAAATGATAAATCTGACATTTGAGAAAGGGGTTATACCTGCTGAGGGCACAGGTTGGGATAGGAAAGGAACACAGATAGGATCGTGTTTCTGTTCTGTTTTGTACGTGGGATGGTTTAATGATAGGCATTTCATTTATTATTATGCTGTGTAACACATTATAGTCTTGTTTGTGTATTAAGTGCATTAAAATTAGACACAGAGAAGAAAGCCATGGCCAAAGCACGTCGGAATTCCGGGCTCAGATGTAGCTGTGTATATCCATCCATCGGTTTTCTGCGTGCGTGTTGCAAGGGGCAGCATACAAGAGCCCAGCACCCCCGCCAGAGCCCTGGTTTCCAGAGGAGGGAGGCATGCCGAGTAGGGCTTGTAGTTTCTCTCACTCGACTGGCTCTTGGCCCAAGTCTGTGTGCTAACGTCTGTGTTTCCTCCCGAGAGGACACAGCGAAAGCTCTGTTACCCAAACTCTACAAGTCACCAGTAGAAAGGCTGCTGTGGTTTGGAACACCTGTAACTGAATATCACCGAAGAAAGGAAGGGAGCCATTCCGCCTTGCTTGCAGGGGTCTGAGTGCACTGTGAGGGCTCCGAGGAGGAGGAGAGGGACAGGACAGGAGAGGACAGGAGGGCACAGGGCCTGGGAGGTGGCCCTTGCGCCTCTCACAAGAGGTAGTGCTCATTGGACACATCAGGTGCCAGTGGAACTTGCCGGGTGGAGGCTCGGTGCCCAGGGAACACTGCCAGCGAGTAGGCTGTGTGTCCACAAGGACAAGTAGGAGACCCTTGGAAATGCCTGTATCCACAGCTCGGAGGATATTTTTATTGAAGAGAATGGGATTTACGGAGCGCCTGGGTGCCTCAGTTGGTTATGTGTCCAATTCTTGATTTCAGCTCAGGGCATGATCTCGAGTTGGTGAGATGGAGTCCCGCATCAGGCTCCTTGCTGGGTGTGAGCCTGCTTCGGATTCCGTCTCCCTCTGCCCCTCTCTGGCTCATGAGATTGTGCACTTGCTCTCTCTCTCTCTCTCTCTCAAAACAAAACAAACAACAACAAAACAAGAGAGAATGGGATTTATAAAATATTTTTTTTTGGTTGTTTATTGGGACATGGTATCAGCATTAGTCATATCTCTCTGTCTCCCTCCCTCTCGGTCTCCCTTTGTCTCTGCTTCCCTCCCTTCCCATCTCCCCGGATCCTGATAGCAATATTGTGCTACAGCTCAGAGCACAGATACCTACTTGTTATTATTTGCTCTTCTAGGGGCCCCTAGATATTTCCCCAGAAATAAAGGGTAACGTTTCCCAGGAAAAGTGCAAATGTCCATGGCCTTCGTTTGAACATGACCTCTGTCCCCCGTGGCTCCCTCAGTCCCCCTCAGTCTGTGGGGCATGATTCACTTCTGTGTGGTATGCTCTTTAGTTTCCAGAGCCGTGGTACGAATAAGATGACGTTAGGGTTTTAATTGTGCCCCTTCTCTGGCATTGTGCTTCTTAACTCCCAGCCTTCTAAATAAATCTCTTTAGAATCTTTACATAATTATCAATGTTTTATGTGTAAATGCCAAGGTTGACAAACTGCTCTGAGAAATTTAATTAAAAACCGAGTACGCTTATTTGGAAATTGAGAAGTGGCATTTTATTTCCTCCTAAATATATTTACACATAAAGAGAATATAATATGATGCTGCAACTCAAGAGATACGAGCACAGATTAAATGATTCTTACGACAAAAGCTTAAGTGTATCGTCCCTATCCAATCTCCTTCAACAATGCAAATCGCTGCATAGCTAATGGTTGTGCAGCCCTAACAGCAGTCACTTGTGTCAAGTGAAAGTCTAAATATGAAACTTTTAAAACCTTTCTTAGAAACTGTTGCTGTTGGGTTATCCTATAATGTAAGGGTTCACTACGGTCTCCAACAGGCAACATGGCTTTTTGGTTAATTTTTCTTCAATAGACTGGAAATGAGAGTGCCAGATCAACTCATTAAAACACTGAAATGACAGTCTCACTGTTCAGATACCACAGGGTGTATAAACCTTGCATTTTGTAAGGTCAGATTTTTACACTGGAAGTCTGTAGACATCCTTAGATTTTTAGCAGAAGGCTACCGCTCCATTAATTACATGAGCTCTGTTGGGCTACGTAGAATATGATTAGGTTTTGTCGACATTATATGAACACTGATTGCTGTCTAATCTCTGTGGATCTACAGAACTAATGCTCTGATCATAAATAATACATGTGGGGTAAGAATTCTGATGTTAATAAGCATAATTTGCTGTGAATATTTCTAATATTGAAACATTTTGAACTTCCTACATTCTGTTTTGATGACCCTGGCACTATGAGAGTATAGTAAGGAGAATATATTTTGTTATATCTTCTGTTAGGTTTAGCTTTTTTGAGTGGTTATTTAACAGGGTTTAGGTTTTTGTTTTTGTTTTTGTTTTGAGTGGTTATTTGATGGGGTTTATTCTTTGCTCCACTACTAAACAAACAAACAAAAAACATCTGGAAGAAACCAAGTCAGTTCCCAGCAGGTTGGAAGTGGAATGTTACCATCTTAGAATATAAAATCCGGGGCCCCTGGATGGCTCAGTCAGATAAGTGTCTGACTTCATGGTCATGGTCTCACGGCTGGTGAGTTTGAGCCCCACAGAGGGCTCTGCACTGACAGCATGGAGCCTGCTTTGGAACCTGTCTCCCTCTCTCTCTGCCCCTCCCTATCTTGTGCTCTTTCTCTCTCAAAAATAAATAAACATTAAAAAAAAAAAAGAATTTAGAATATAAAATTGAAATTCTCTGCCCCTCCCCATCTTGTGCTCTTTCTCTCTCAAAAATAAATAAACATTAAAAAAAAAGAATTTAGAATATAAAATTGAAATTCTCTGCCCCTCCCCATCTTGTGCTCTTTCTCTCTCAAAAATAAATAAACATTAAAAAAAAAGAATTTAGAATATAAAATTGAAATTCAAAATAATATTGACAAGATGAATTGTTGGCAGGGTAAGTACAACTATGTTTCCTGGGAAGAAGAGCATATTTCAGGTGTGTGAGATCTAGGTTCTAGTGTTGGCTTGCGATACTGAAAAAGTTACTAGACCTTTCTCAGTTTTGTTTTCCTTATTTGAGAAATGGTTGATTAGACCTAATAGTCTGTAATGTATCTCTCTGTAGGAAACAGCATTTCTCCAAAATAAAAATGAGAAAGGGTTTGTTATACACAAATATAGAAGAATTTCTGTTCCTACTAGTACATGAAGTGACCACGTCCTATAAAACAAGATTGTGTGTTGAGGCGTAAGCCCTAGGGCAGCCCTCTTAATGAGATGCCCACTCTTGCCCTACATCACTCACTGCTCTCGAATCTAACGGATGAAAAGCGATGTTTGTGAATGTCTCCGTGCATTGCTATAACTTGTAGCGTTCACATTCTTTGCCATTGGGTACCCAACGTGCAGCCAGCCATCTTGAAGACTACAACTATTTTTATACCATGCAGGAATCTTAGGCTTTGGACTTTACTCTGGTGGGTTACAGAGATGCAGTTTCACATCACACATGACCTTGGCATAGGTTAAAGCACGATATGTTTCTGAAGATGCCTCTCTGTCTCATGACTTTTCTCATCGGAAGAATTTTCCCTCCAACCGCAACTCTCGGAATCATTTGTACATTCACCTCAACTCTGCGACTTGGGGATGTCGGGATCTTCTCTATCTAGATCCGGCTCTTGCCCCCCCACGATGCCAAATATGTGCCCTGCAACATTCCTTGTGTTTATACACATATCTCCTATCGTAAAATCTCCACAAGCAAGTATATCGTCCAGGACACTTTATGTTGTTGGTACTGTTTACCTGGTGTGACTTCTCTAAGCACCAGTAATAGGAGAGTTAATTGGGGTCTTTAATCATAAGTCTGGTTTGGGGTGCAAGAAAAAGAAAATATTCAATTCAATGAGCTTAAAAAAGAAAATGTATCACGTGAAATAAGAAGTTTGGCTCACGAACCCAAGTCAGGGTAAAGGATGGACTCAGGTTTACGTTGCTCAGCTTCCTGGCTTCTCCTGATGGTTGCAGAATGGTTGCAACAGTTCGGTCATCACATCTAGTTGTGGTTACATCAGCAGCAGAAGAAGCATTTTCTGTGTGTCTCTTGTCATTAGTGAAGGTATTTTTTCCATATTGCCTCCCCTCCCTGGCTCAGAGTTCAATACCTGTGCCTTAACCCATTACTTGGCTAGAGGAATAAAACTATCACGACCCTTAATTGATATCTTGTTTCACCTGCCCAGTTTATTTATATAGACATAACAAGAAATGTGGAATAATGCATACAACTTTCTTTTCATAGGTAACAAAGCCAGAACCACATAATATTAAAGCTTTAGAATTAACTTCTGTCTGGAGGCTTTGTAAAGCCTCTGGAATTATAAATTATTTTTATGAGAGAGGATTTTTACCATTGCTATCAGCATTATTTTCCCTAAGATTAATTCTTTACTATCTGTGAGGCTAGAAATAGGTTTTTCTAGGAAGGCTTTGTAGATGTTATTTCTGTGTGTAAAACGTATTCCTCATTCCCAAATGGTGGGCTTATCACATCGAATTGAATGGAATTTTTGGCCTGGGCAGTATCCAGTTATATTCTGGTAATAAAAGGCCATAGTCATAAGGAGTAATTTCTTCTAGAGGTGGATAAATTATATCAATTTGTCTGGTTAAATTAAAAAAAAATTATAACAAATTTGGTCACAAAAAATAAGGAACTTAGTCAAGTTACTTTCCATATTATTTAATCTTTGTTATATTGTTTTGTAGACAGGACCAATCAATACACGTCCATATAATCCAATTGTTATTTTAAAATTGTTTTGACATAGTAGCTTATTTGAATTTTTTTTTTCTAAATTTTTTAACGTTTTTATTCAGTTTTTGAGAGACAGAGAGAGACTGTGAGAGGGGCAGGGGCAGAGAGAGAGAGACGGAGACACAGAATCCGAAGCAGGCTCCAGGCTCTGAGCTGTCAGCACAGAGCTCGATGCTGGGCTTGAACCCACGAACCGTGAGATCATGACCTGAGCTGAAGTCTGCCGCCTAACTCACTGAGCCACCCAGGCACCCTGACATAGTAGCTTTTAATTTAGGTCTTATGAGACAAGATCTCTCAGAGGAGTTTTTTCCTTTTTCTCTTTTGAATTTTGACATTTCATTTGTGACAAAATGCCATATTAGGAACGCTTCATTCCAGCATATGAGTAGCTATAACCCATTAAATTAAGGATGAGATATTAAATTAAACATATTTTTCTAATGTAGATTGAAATTAAATATTATTCATAATGAAATTAGTACTCACCGACTTTTCAGGAACACATATCCACCTTCATTATAATTCACCTTTCCATTTATTGAAAAAATTGAATTTATTATTCGATCAAGTTGTTAAATAAAAGTAAAAGTTCTTTGCAATGTGTGTTTGTGTGAATGTGTGTGCGCACTGAGGGAGGTGGCAATGTATTTAATGGTACCTTCAGCCTCCAGAGCAGACAACATTTTCTGCTGCTGGTCTTGATTTTCTTTTATACTTCTAGATACATTCCCAGCAGGACCTTAATGTAGTTAAATGAGCTTATAATGGCTAAAGGGAGAAAACGGTCTCCTAGATAGCATATTAGAATGCCCCTTCTGAGAAAAGAATTACAGCAAAACTTCGACCTAATTGTGAAAACATCAAACTTATAAAAGCATGAAATTGCATCTTAGGGTGCACATGAATTAATATTCTCGTCATGCTGGAGATTTTTCCACGTATATCAGCGCTCAATAGCACACAGGCTTTTGCACCACTGAGGATTGCATTGCAAAGCTGTATTGTCTGCTGAAGAAAAAAGAATAAAGGACAATAAGTGAAATACCCAGAAGAGTTGGGGCTGCTCCATGAGTGAAGGATGCTTTAAGGATGGCCTTTCTCTGAAATTCCACTCTCGTGTTCTGCCCCAAGTGGGAGTAGAGCCGTTTCTCGCGGACCGATGACCCCCGGGAATTTGTGGGGCTTGCCAATTTTGGAAAAAATTGTTTAATGTTTACTTATTTTTGAGAGAGACAGAGACAGAGCACGAGTGGGGGAGGGGCAGAGAGAGAGGGAGACACAGAATCGGAAGCAGGCTCCAGGCTCCGAGCTGTCCAGAGGATTAGGGCCACGCCGGATGGCCCAACACCACACCTGGAAACACGTCACTGCCACCTCTACTCAACTGCAATGTCAGTATGTTTGCAAAGGGACTATCCGGTGCTGCGTGCCCGTGTTGCTGTGTGAAGCAGAGTAAACCATCTCTGAGCCCCAGACAAGGCCCTTCGGAGACCTGCGGATTCTGAGCAAGTTGGGCTGATGGTGTGAAAAGGCAGAGGAAAAAAGAACTATCTCCTGCCTACCTAGCAGTTTTTTACTCTTGATTTTATTTATTTATTTATTTTTTCCAACGTTTATTTATTTTTGGGACAGAGAGAGACAGAGCATGAACGGGGGAGGGGCAGAGAGAGAGGGAGACACAGAATCGGAAACAGGCTCCAGGCTCTGAGCCATCAGCCCAGAGCCTGACGCGGGGCTTGAACCCACGGACCGCGAGATCGTGACCTGGCTGAAGTCGGACGCTTAACCGACTGCGCCACCCAGGCGCCCCCACTCTTGATTTTAAATAGGAGTAATAATTTGGGGGGCCAGTAGTTTGAAAACAGCCCTCACTAGAAAATGGTTCTCTGGCATATGTCTACACGGACGGTAACATACTCACTTGGCGACGAGGCAAGGAGCTCTTCCAAAGCAGAGGTGAAGGGCACTGGCCCTGAGATCAGAGAGAGTAGGTTCTAATCTCAGCTCTGTCTTGAGCACATTCCAGTAGATTCTCATTTTTCACGGTAGTTCTGTTTTACGAAGTCGCCACAAACACTGAATTAACACTGAAATGCAGGGTTAGGCGAACCTTTTCGTCAAGTGATCAACACATACCCCAGTTTTACGTGTGTCTCTGTTTAAGCGCATCTACTGACTACGTATTGTTGACTCATTGACATTGCAATCCTGGCAAACAGCACTGTAAACGAGACGGGAACAGAGCTTATCTAATGCACACGTTTTCTCTGCAAAGCAGAGTCTAGGCTCTGCAGGAACGGAGGGACACTAGACAACACCTCAGCGCTGCGTTTGGGAGTCTTTTTCAACAGTGAAATCACCAACCAAAAGCCCAGAAACGCGAAAAACGCGGCCCTACCTAGATGGCAGGAAGGACACTTGCCTCGGTGAAAGCTGAAGCAATAGGGCGGAGCACTGCCTTGTGGGACCTCCCCCGGAAGGGGCGTGCAGGCAGCTCAAAGTTTTCCTTGCTCCGCCCATGTCCACAAACAGCCATGAAAAGTACCATGAGTTTTGATGTTGAGGGACAAGTAAATTTTTGCGAGTAGGTGAATTCCTCAATAAAGAACGCATAAAGAATGGGGACCAGCTGTACTTCACCTCCATGTACTTTAGTCTCCTCATCTGTGTATTAGAGATTGTACAATTTCTTCTAGAAGATTTCTGGGAAGGTTAAATGAGATGAGGTTTTCACAGCACCTGGTCCATCTGAGCTCCTTCTTCTGTCTCTGCCCCTGCATTCTTTCCAGCCTTGTCTTAGGACCCAGCCTGCTCCCCCCTGCCCTGGTCCTTCCCTCCACCAGTGTATACATCCAGACTCCAGTGGTTTCTCACCCGTATCCTCTAATTCCGGTGTGCCTCCTCCTTTGAGACTGGGTGAACCCTCAACTTTGCCAAGAAGGTTTTCAGATAATCTTAATCAATGCTGGTTGTGCCATACCTGTTAGGTGGTAACGCTTTGCTTGAATCTGGTTTTGGGCTCTTGTTTCCTCCTCCCTCGTATACTTCAGTGGGCAGGGAACATGTCTTCAGCCTTTCCTCTGCCTCACAGCACAGGCGCCAAAGCTGGGGGCTTTGAGGATACGCCATAATTAATATGTTTGAGTGAATAAATGCACAAAGGAAAGAAGGGAGAAGGAAGAGAGGAAAGGAGAAGAGAAGAGGGAAAGGGAGGGGAGGGGAGAGGAGAGGGGAGGAGAAGGGAAGGGAGGACAGGGGAAAGGGAGGGGAGGGAAAGGGGAAGGGAGAGAAAGTAAGGTAAGATAAGGTAAGAGAAGAGGAAAAGAGAAGGGAAGGGAAGGAAAAAAAAGAAAGAAAATAAGAAAAGAAACGAAAAGAAAAAAAGAAAAGAAATGAAAAGAAATGAGGTTTTCACAACACCTGGTACATATGGGCTTTAAAAAAAAATTTTTTTAATGTTTATTTCTGAGAGAGAGAAAGAGAGAGAGTGCAGAGAGAGAGGGAGACACAGAATCCGAAGCAGGGTCCAGGCTCTGAGCTGTCAGCAGAGAGCCTAACGTGGGGCTTGAACTCGTGAATCGGGAGATCATGACCTGAGCTCAAGTCGGACGCTTAACTGACTGGGCCACCCAGGTGCCCCCAAAACCTGGGTTTTCCATACAGCATGTGCTTGCCTGCTCCATGTAGTTCAGGCTGAGAAGTCATTGTGACTGACAGAGGTACTTGATGTTCAGCGCTGAGTGTGGTTTAAGGGCTGTAGATTGCAGCTCTTCACTGCATCTCGTCAGGGTGCAGATTCATCACCACGGGGAGACTGGCAAAGGGGGAGGAGCAGCCGCGCAGAGGACGCAGTGGGCCATTCCTCTCACCGCCAGCAGGTGCGTCATGGAAGGTGTTTTGGACCGAATCTTACCGATACTCTGCTCTCAGATCCAGTTCTCCATCTGGCTAATTTCCTTTCTCTCTACTTCATGTACCTGTGTAAACTGAGCTTGTTTGACACGCCCCTCGTGGTCTTTGATGGCTTTCTGGCTACCCGACTTGCAATCAGCCACTTCCTCAAGAAGCCTTGACTTCTCCTAGAGAGAAAGGGTAATTTCAGGACCAAATTGGGACGGTCAATTTGTGTCTAGTCCCTTAAAAATATTTTTTTAATGTTTATTTATCTTTGACAGACAGAGAGAGAGAGAGCACGCACCAGCAGGGGAGGGGCAGAGAGAGAGGGAGACACAGAATCCGAAACAGGCTCCAGGCTCTGAGCTGTCAGCACAGAGCCCAACGTGGGGCTCGAACTCATGAACCATGAGATCATGACCTGAGCCGGTTGGATGCTTAAAGGACTGAGTCAGTCACCCAGATGCCCCTGTGTCTAGTCCTTTTAAGTTAACAAGGCTAAAGGGAAAAAACTTATATATACAACAAAACACCTCATGACTTCATATTGATAATCCCAATAAAAATTTGAGACAGATTTTATTTAACTTATTCTCTTATGTCACCATCTCCTTTTTTCCATACTAAAAATGCTGGTTCTTGAGGACACAAGGAATGAAAAAGTCAGTATAAACCCTAATTGCTTATTTTTTAAAAATCCCATAATCACACACCACAGTCTCAGAATAAAAATACTAAAACCAATGTGACAGCTGAAAAAAGCTTTGGCATGTGCTTCCTCCATTCTTCCCCCCTAAAATAATAGTTATGCCGATCCACAACTATATGGTCAACTTGTCTTCGACAAAGTAGGGAAGATTATCCAGTGGAAAAAAGACAGCCTCTCCAACAAATGGTGTTGGGAAAACTGGACAGCAACATGCAGAAGAATGAAACTGGACCACTTTCTTACACCATACACAAAAATAAACTCAAAATGGATGAAAGACTTAAATGTGAGGCAGGAAACCCTCAAAACCCTAGAGGAGAACACAGGCAGCAACCCCTTTGACCTCGGCCAGAGCAACTTACTAGACACATTGACAGAGACAAGGGAAAAAAACCAAAACTGAACGATTGAGACTTCATCGAGATAAAAAGCTTCTGCACAGCGGAACAATCAACAAAACTAAAAGGCAACCTGTGGAATGGGGGGAGATATTTGCAAATGGGATATCTGATAAAGGGTTAGTATCCAAAACAACTTATCAAACTCGACCCCCCAAAACAATGCAGTTAAGAAGGCAGAAAACATGAATAGACACTTTTCCAAAGAAGACATCCAGATGGCTAATAGGCATATAAGAATATTCTTAACATTACTCATCATCAGAGAAATAGAAATCAAACCACAATGAGATACCACCTCTCACCTGTCAGAATGGCTAACATTAACAACACAAGAAACAACAGGTGTTGGCAAGGATGTGGAGAAAGGGGAACCGTCGGGCACTGTTGGTGGGAATGCAAACTAGTGCAGCCACTCTGGGGAACAGTATGGGACGTTCCTAAAAAACTAAAAGTAGAACTATCCTATGACCCAGCAATTGCACTACTAGGTATTTACCCAAAAGATGCAAAAATACAGATTTGAAGGCATGCATGTGCCCCCGTGTTAACAGTAGCATTACCAATAATAGCCAAACGATGGAGAGAGCCCAAATGTCCATCGACCGATGAATGGATAAAGAAAATGTGGTATATATACAAGGAAACATTACTTAGCCGTGAAAAATAATGAAATCTTGCCATTTGCAACGATGTGGATGGAGCTAGAGGGTAATAAGTCAGTCAGAGAAAGACAAATACCACAGCATATGTGGAATTTAAGAAACAAAACAGATAAATATATGGAAAAGGGGGGGAAAAGAGGAGAGAGAGAAACAAACCACAAGAGACTCTTAATGATAGAGAACAAACTAAGGGTTGATGGAGGGAGGTGGGTGGGAGGTGGGCTAGATGGGCATTGGGTATGATGGAGGGCATTTGTGATGAGCACTGGGTGTTGCATGTAAGTGATGAATCACTGAATTCGACTCCTGAAACCAATATTGCACTGTATGTTAACTAAAATGTAAATTAAAAAAAAAAAGTCATGCTAAGTCTGTATTGTCAGCACCTATAGCCAGTATGTACTATAGGTATTCTCTCATTCTAAACCTTCATTGGGTCTTAATTCTACAGGTTTACCAAATTTATTGCTCCCCCACTCATCTTCTGTCTCTCTAGTTATTTTGGTTATCTGAAGCTCATTCTCTAGTGGATTTCTCAAGAAGGGCTCATGGAAACAACATTCCTCGACTTCTTGCATATTGGTAACAGTGTGTCTGTATCTTTTATACTTAAAACCCAGTTTTGCTTGATATAAAACCAATGGCTTACATTTTTTTTCTTAAGGATCTAAAAATATGCCTTTCCATTTTCTTTTGGCGTAAGTATTCTCTTTGAAAAGTTTGATGATAATCTAACTTTGTTTTCTTAGTTATCCATTCTTTTTTCTAGATGCCAAGACATTTTTTCCCTTCCTTCCTTCCTTCCTTCCTTCCTTCCTTCCTTCCTTCCTTCCTTCCTTCCTCTCTCACTCTCTCTCTCTCCATGTCTCCTCTCATTCTTTCTTTCTTTCCCTCCAGTAATTTTATTAGGTAATCTTTGGTCATTCTACATTGATATTCTTAGGTACAGTATGTGTTCTTTCAATGGGTGGTTTCAACGCTTTTTATTTTAGGAAAGTTTTCCTGAATTATAGTTTTTTACCATTTACTCTGTTCCCTTGCTTTTGATTTTTTTCTTCAGATACTTATATTATCTTCATTTTAAATCTTCAATATTTGTTATTTTCTCTCAAATCCTTTTTATCTCTTTCTTCATTTTTTGTTGATTTTTTTTCAATTTTCCTCTTTCTATCTTTTATGTCTCTTAAGGCATTATTTTTTGTGTCTTTTTATTCTTGTGTTTCTTCTGGTTTAGTCTTTAATTCTGAAAAACTTTTGAAAAAAGCTTTTCCTGAGTTATGCAGCCTCATTTCTGAGTTTTTCTAATTCTTATTTATGTTTTCTTTCATGTGTTACACTTTTTAAAAACATCTTCTACTATTTGAAATAGTAAATTATAGTTTTGATCGGCTTTGTGGGCATGTCTTTCTACTAGGCTTTAGTTGTCTGTAGGATGTTATTCTGCTCTTTATTCCTTTTTCCTTATGGTAAGTTTGTATAGGATTTGACCTTGAGGATTTTCTGTTGTCAGCTTTTACGCGGAGTTAGTTTTCCTGAAATCTTAGAACGAGATCGAGTCCAAAAGCATTCCTCTAACTCAAGGAGTGCCCGCTTCTGTTATTTTGTGTCGTTTACAAAATCTGGTGACTTTGCTTTCGGAGGTTTCCGGGGTCGGTTTCCTTCCCACTTTGACCTGGGCCTTTGCTTTATTTTATTTTATTTTATTTTATTTTATTTTATTATTTTTAAACGTTTATTTTTGAGAGAGAGAGAGAGAGAAGACCCACAGAGTGTGAGGGGGAGGGGCAGAGAGGGAGTCACGGAATCTGAAGCAGGCTCCAGGCTCTGAGCTGTCAGCATGGGGCTGATGTGGGACTCGAACTTTTGAACTGTAAAATCATTACCTGAGTTGAAGTCAAACACTTAACTGACTGAGCCACCCAGACGCCTCTGGGCCTTTGCTTTAAAAAGTATGGACTGATTTCTGAATTTGCCACAAATTCAGGGGCCACACTCACCTCTGCATTGTTCCAGGTTTAGTTTAGGTGCTACCAAAGCAAGCACGATTATAGCCTTTTGACAGGTTTTGCTGCTCTAACAATTCTTTCCATAGAAACTAGTATTTAAAAAATGCAAATCTGATTATGTCACTTCCATCCCCACCCTGATTGCTCTGTGGCTTCCCACTGGACTTAGAATAAAATCCAAACTCTTGCCGTAGGCTCAAAGCTGTGCACGCCCTGGCCCTCGTCTTCTTCTCAGATTTTGTCTTATTTTCTACCTCTCTTCCCTAGCCCCCTCGCTCCAGTCAGACTTGTCTATGTCCGGGAACAACCAAGCTTGTTCTGCCTCAGGACCTTTTCACCTGCTGTTCTCTTTGCTTGGAGCTCTCCCCTGCCTAGGGCTTCAGCTCTCACGTGCCTGGCTCTATCCCATCCTTCAAATATCAGCTCAGATGTAACCCTGACCGAGGTGATTCTTGGCCACCCTGTTTAAAGTGACCCTGCACCCCTGTCTGTCACATCTTTCTTTAATTTCCATCTGAGCTCTTGTCACAGTCAAAAATTCTCTTAGCCTTTTCTTTACCTGTTTGCCACATGCTGACTGAGGCCGAGGATCTCTCCTGCCTTGTTTTCTACCATGTGTCCGCTGCCTCGCACAGTCCTGACACACAGCCAGGGCTCAATAAATATTTATTGAAAGAACAAATAAGTTGGGTTCCCATCATCTGTGTGCTTTTAAAAATCTTCACTGCCTCACTGCCCCGTCCACCCTTTGTGCACAGTCACTTCCTAGCGCACAGTGATGCCTTCCTTAGGACTTTTATCCCCTTACTCTGTTATTCAGCCATCCATTCACAATTGTATCTGCTTAATCCTCTCCACCGGGGGCTCCTTGCAGACAGAGTTAATGCTATTTGCCTCATGTCCCCAGCTCATAGTGGGGATGCAATAAATCTTCCTCGAATGAGTGAGTAGATGTTTTCTCTGGACAGCCGAGGTGAGAGGACATTTGGGAAGACACCCGACGAGTAAGCTTGAGAAGTTAGAGAGAAAGATATTTTCAAAGCCCACTCTTCCGCTGCGTGGCACTAAATGTCCTTTCTTCTGTGGTCCCTCATGTGATCCCCACAAAACCCTAGAAACTGGAGCAGGTTTTACTATTTTGAAACGAAGACACAGGAGCCTTGTGAGTTTAAGTCTGGACTTAACAAAGTCTAGAGGGAGTGAATTGAAGACAAAAAGCCATTTGATTCCAAGCACGGTGCTTTTTGCATGAAACCGGGTTGGGTGTGTGTCTAACACAGCACAACGAGACAAGCGTTCTTTCACGGATGATGAATGTCGGAAGGTAAATCCCAGAGAGCTTGCATTGCTCTAGGCCAGTGCGGCATCATCGGAACAAGGGTATAAACTCGAAAGGGCTGTGATGGATAGGACCCATCTGGGTGCACAAAGCCTGGTGTGGATTTTTAAAACATAAGAGTCTGGCTATCATTCTTGTCTAGAACAGGAGCTGAGAACCAAACAAAGGTGGGGACATGATGGGTCAGGAGGAGGCGGGAGGCGGGAAAGGGTTGGTAAACAGGGCCGTGCGAGGATGAGTGAAGGTGCCCGCGTGTGGCGGCCGCGGATTATGGACGGCGAGGAGCTGTGTGGGAGCTAAAGGGGTGATGGACAGTTGGTGGCAAGGGGTGGCCGGAGCGCTTCTGCCAAGGTGGGGAATGAAGTGGGCGCCCCACGCCAAGGCCAGATCTTGTCCACGTCCATATGGTGCCCTGAGCGTGGGGATTCTGAAGTGCGCCTTCTGTCTGTGGCTGGTGTGCATTTCCTGCGGGCTCCTCTATTCTCTCTCTACTTCAGATTTTCACTTCGAAGAAGCTGCACTACAGTCTAAATTGGATTCTGGGAGACAAATGGCACGACGCTGCCACCTTCATTCCTCATTTACTCACTCTTTCAGGAGGGCCTCCTCATGGATGGTGGGTGCAGGCCACTGAGAATGTGAGGCTGAGTCTCCCGGGGACCCGGAGGGTGTCCCGAACAGAAGCAGGCCGTCATCTCCCACGTTCAGGCAGCAGCCTCCCTGCCCCACACCCTCAGCCACCACGTGAGTTAGGGATGCTCGGCGTTTGTGGCATTTTCTGAGCACTGGCTGCCGCCCTGGGTGGAAAAGCCATTTGGAAGCTGGTGTCAGACCCTGTGACCCCGCCTGTCCCTGCCCAGCATCTCTGTCCCTCCCCTGTCCCACCTGTCCGCCTGATGTCTCCATCTCTGGACACAGACGCTTGGACCCCCGCCTCCCCATCGGGTTGGTCAGGTCAAGGTACTGATATGCTCTGGTTAAAGGACCCTGCTCTGGGAGATCACCTCGCTCCAAATACTTGCCCCCTGTCGCTTGCTAAAGTTTCACTCACTTCCTCCAGCAGCCCTCAAAGGTACCTGTTTCATAGTCCCAGGGTCAGTGTTAACTCGTCCTCCTCTTTTCCTTCCCTTTGCCTCACTGAACGCTCATGGGAATCACTAATGCCCATTACCACACCTGGGAGCAGCGGTTCTCAAACCTCTCTGGAAAACGATGACATTTCATTTATTTCATTTATAAGATCGAAAGCCCAAACTTCGGCTGAAAGCAGCCACCAGCTCACGCTAGTCTCCCGTGTATGGACTCGTGGTAGAGAAGTACCGGCAGTCCGGGAAAAGTATATTGGGGGAAATTATGAATTAAGAAGATTCCATCCATGAGCATGGTTCTCCTCTTCCAAATGAAGACCTGGGGATTGTGAGCCTCTGGCAGAGCCCCCTCCGTGTGCTGTGGGGATGAGGCAGCATTTGAAGGAGGGAGTGACGAGGGAAGGAATCACGCACGTCGCGCACCCACCATAGGAGAATCAACGCTGGGGGCTTTACAGTGAAGTTTAGGTGTCATCGGAGGGGGGCCCCGAGGGCTGGAGAGGGTTAAGAATAGCCAAGGGGTCCCTAGGAAGCTCCACGACAACATTTTTACCCTGGAGGAAAGCTGTATAGAGGGTTGGGAATGATACTAATAGCTAACACTTCTAATAATGTCTATGCCATGGCCACCACTGTTTTTTTTTTCTTTTAAGCCACTTCATTGAGAGGTGACTGATATGCAAAAGGCTGTATGTAATTAATGTATACAACTTGATGAGTATCTACCTATGAAACAATTACTAGAATCAATCCCATGAACGTGTCCATCGTCTCCAAAGGTTTCCTCCTGCCTATTGGTCCCTTCATTCATTCATTTCATTCATTCATTCCAGCACTGTTTTAGGGGTGCTTGTATCATCACCATTTTACAGATGGAAAAACTGAGGCACAGAGAGTTAGTTAGAGAGTTAGTTGCCCAGGGTTAGTTAGTAGAGGTGGGCTTTGTGGAGTCTGTGTCTTTAACTACTGCCTTACCTCGCCTTGCCGACCACCGCCCTTCAGCGTTCCCTGCTCCCCACCAGCGTGTAGCCTCACTGTGTGTGTGTGTGTGTGTGTGTGTGTGTGTGTGTGTATGGGGGAGGGGGCGGGGGAGAGAGAGAGCATGCCAGTGAGCCCAGGGGTCAGCGCTAAGCCCCAGCAGCACTGAGACTCTGTTTTCCTCAGTGCCGTGTCCTTCCCACCCACACAGTGCTGAGGAAATGTTTGTTGACTCAGTGAAGGAATAAACTTAGATTTTTCTGAGCGCAGGGCTCATGTAGCTCTTTTGTTAGCAGTTATTTCGTGGCCTTCGTTATGACCCAGTTTTCTTTTTTCATTTGGGTGAAAAACGATTCTGGCATTTAAACAGCATGACTTCATTGTTGATTTTTTAAATCTATCCCCACCATCAAATTCCCCTTTTGGTATTTTGTCTCTCCTAATATATTTAAAAACATCTGTCTTTGTAGTCTTTTTCTTCTTTCTTTTGAATCTGTGATGCATTTTAACAAAGGGTATTCTACATATGCAAAACAGCTATATTTTTTAGATTCATTCCATAATAGAGGTTAAGAGTATAGCTTTTTGATAATAAAGAACTTTCTTACTATCTTTCTGATTGACGGAATAGGCAAAGGAAACACCATAATTGTGTGAAACGGCCTGACTTAGAAACCAATTATAAGGAACATAATTATCTACTAATAAAATATGCATGTAAGTCCTTGGTTGCTGCTTCTAATGTTGCCGTAGACAAATGTGTAGCTAGCAGAAACTTGCATAAAGCAAATTGAAAGCCAACCTTTTCTAGACTATGTCTGAAAATCTTGTGACAGCCAATATCTCAGAATCAGAAATAATACCTGTTTTTTTCTCCAGCAAATGTCTCACCATCTCCCCATTTGAGTGTGTGTGTATGTGTATGAACATGTGAGTGTGTGAGTGTGTGTGTGTGTGTGCATGTGTCGGAGTGATGGGATGGCTCAGAAGGGATATTTTCTCATTGGAAATTAAAGTTCACAACTCCCCCTTTCTGTCTACTGATGATTATCAGTCTATAGGTTTCTCTGAGCTTCAAAGCTGGAACTCTAAGGTTCTTTTTTTTTCTTTTAATTTTTTTAGTGCTTCTTTATTTTTGAGAGAGAGACAGAGACAGAGAGAGAGGGAGAACAGAGGAAAGGCAGAGAGAGAGGGAGACACAGAATCCGAAGCAGGCTCCAAGCTCCGAGCTGTCAGCCCAGAGCCTGACGCGGGGCTTGAATTCACAAGCTGTGAGATCATGACCTGAGCCCAAGTCGGAGGCTTAACCGACTGAGCCACCCAGGTACCCCGGTTCTTTTTTTACCATAAGGATGCAAATGAATAAAAAGCTCCCCCGGTTCCCTTAGAAAGCACATCACTACAAAATATCCCTTTGCCCACCTCAGTTTCTGTAAGCTGTGGTCAGTGGAACAAGGGAGCCCAACCAACACCCCTCACTTTCTTTCGGCGTCTCAACGGGACCAGGGCTGTCTGCTCTGGGACAAAACAAGAGAGGCTTCCTTGCGGCCCTCCTCTCCCGCCTCTTCAGGGGCATTCGTGAGAAGTCTGCTAGGCTGGGGCAGGCTTGCCGAGGTGGGGTCAAGCTGCACAGCCCTTCTCCTTAGGCATTCAGAGCCTTCACTCCTACCTGTAACATCCGAATAAATTCTTGTCCTGAGGCCGGTCAAGGCCTCACTGCGGTGCTGTGGCGCTGAGATTATGCCTTGTGCTTCCTCCGTCCTATTGCTCTGCTGCAATCTCCTCACTCACTATGTTTAATCAGTTCTAAAGGCATGTTTTTGGGGGTGGACATATTTTAGCATCTTTGGAATCGGGATGCATCTTACAGTCAGTAGAAATTCCATTTCGTACCAACTCTGTCCTGAAGGCTGTGCTGTGAACAGCCTGCGGCCCCGAACACATGCTGAGCTTTCCTGCCAGGCCGTCTCTGCTCCTGCTGTGTCTTCTGCTTTCCGTGCTTTGTCTGCCTGTGGAAATCGGTCCAGCTCAAAGACTCGGGTGTGCGCGGAGGCTTCCCTGGTTACTCCCATCCAGAAATGATCCCTTTCTTCCCTAAAATCTGTACAGAGATCTGTTTGTGCCTTCTCGTGGTATTTAGAGCCTTCCTGAAAACTGTTCATCAAATTGTTTTTCTTCCTAATAAATTCTTACTCTGATTCTCGTGGGTATATGTAAGCACAAGATACATTTAAATCCTCAAACGGTTGCTTTTCCATGAGCAATTTGGTAAGGAAGTTTTGGCAAAACTCTGATTCAGATACAGTATCTGCTATTAATTTTATGTGAGATTTTTCTGTGTAAGGATCAACAAAAGGACATGAAAATACAAGTACTTAAGAATACTTTAAATGTCCTATTATTTATTCTAAAAATTTCATATTTTTTCGAATTTAAAAAAATCCAAGGAAAATAGAAAAATAGAAATGTTTCTGAATTTTTCATCTCCTCTCTTCTACCCCTAGGCCATTTACCTTTTTGATCCTTGGGGAGAAAGCAGGATAGATAATGAGCCCAAATTATGGTGGGGAGGCTTGGGGGTGTTTGCCTTGAATGCCAGGGTGGAAACATAGATTTAAACCTGCTTAACTAGGAGGAACTCTTTCAGAGAGTTCTGAAATGAGGGAAGCGGTAAGCAATTTTTCCTGTCTCAGCTCACGGAGGCCCGAGACACTGTGGTCACTCAAAGTGGGAAGTAGGGAATGAACCCCAGGGCCTTCAGCATCCCCTAGCAAACACTTACAGAACTTTCACCGTGTGCTGGGCAGAGGATGGCTTGTGGATGATGGATGTCTGGCACTGGGCTTTCCAGAATGTGTATTCAAATTAGCCAGGCAGTTTCCACGCCCTAAGCTAAAGCAGTGAGAAACAACAAAGGTTTGAGTCTGAGGAGTGGAAGGAAAGGACTACAAAAAAGTAGATAAATACGATAGAGAGAAGAGTTTCTGAGAGTAAATGATGAGTTCAGTTAGGTCCTCAAAGAAATCTTCACTGACATACTTTTAGTTGGAGAAACCGTCTAAGCTATTATCAGTACGTGCACCTTAGTGTGAATGAGTCTGGGAGCATTTCCGTAGAGCAGATTTTACAACAGTGGCTGTGGGGGAACACTGAGCACCCAAGGAGGAGAGGGGTGCGGCTGAGGGAGGAAAGAGTGGCAGGGCAGAGGACTCCTTCCCCCTGTGTTCCTGAGACTGCCCTGGAGGAAGAGGCAAAGACAAGATCTGCTCTGGTTTTCCTGTAAGCAAGAGCTCTCTATGCCTGCCGGGTGACTTGGGGGACCATGAGAAGCTGGGCTCCACCTCCAGCATCTGCCCTCTGGAGGGCTCTAGATGGGTTGGCCACGGCTTAGCCTGTGCTTGCGATCTGAACCCTCCAATCACAACGTGGCCTTTTCAGCCACACAAGTTGCGAACGCTGGGTTTGGCTGGTCACTGTTGTTGCCATCTTTCCTCAAGCTTCACAGAGTCTCATTTACAGCTGGGAATACAGTACATAAAGAAAGGTGCTGAATCACTGGAGCGCCCGACAAAAACTGGCTTTCTATCACTTCCTCTGAAGGCCCCGAGAGCTAAGATAGCATCTGAGGCGAGGGAAACTTTGTTATCTGGCAAATAGGTATTCCAGTGTGTACTCATATGCCCAGTCACTCAAGATTCATCTCTGCAGGAAACTTTCAACCAAACACAAGCATCGCTTTCTTACTCCCTTAGGTTTCAGCAGTATTGAATCATTGCATTGATCTGTCTTTTCATGGTTGGTATTGTGTCTTTTAAGTGCGAATGGGATCTGTGGCCAAATTGCAAATCCTAAGATTGTTTCTCAGAGCACAGCATGGAAATGGTAGCATACAAATACTGTTTGCAGAAGGCCTTGTAGCCTTCCACAGAAAGGTTGATTGGCAATGCGATTTCTCAATTCAACTCCAAAACAATTAAGCATTTATTGAACATCTATTATGGACTAAGCTTTATGCCGGGCACAGGAGATGCAAAGACGTAAAGTGAGAAACTATCCTCACCCTTCAGTTTCATTCATTCATTTATTCAACAAAACCCTATTCTAGGCACCGCTGATACCACGCCAGTGTTATCTCATGGAGGTCATATTACAGCAGGGGCAGGAAACAAATAATATAACAGCAGGTGAAGATTCCTAGGCCTTAGGGAGAGAGAAAGCAGGTAACCCGAGTCTATGTGTGTCTGTGTATTTTAGATGGGTGGCCATGAAAGACTTCTCTGAAGAGATGGCACCTGGGTAGAATTCTGAATAAATCAGGGACAGATTTACCAGGGACAGATTACCTTGTAGGAGGTGGCTTGTCTCGTGTGCCCGAGCAACAACTAGAAGGCAGTGGCTGGGCTTGGTGAGCAAGGGGGAATCTGTAGGAGGTGAAGGCCAAAGAACCAGGTCAGATCGTGCAAGGCTTAGAGGACAATTCTGGACTTAAATTTTATGCTGTTTTATTTTGATTTTTGCAGTTTGATTTATTTTTAGCATGCGGGATTTTAAAAGTTTACTTATTTTGAGAGACAGAGAGTGAGCACAAGCAGAGGAGGGGCAGAGAGACAAGAGAGAGAATCCCGAGCAGGCTCTGCTCTGTCAGCACAGAGCCTGATGCAGGGCTCAATCTCATGAACCATGAGATCATGACCTGAGCCAAAACCAAGAATAGGACACTTAACTGACTAAGCCACCCAGGCACCCCTAGCATATGGGGTTTAGAAAAAGAAAAACATTAAAAAAATTTTTTAATGTTTATTTATTTTTGAGAGAGAGAGAGAGAGAGAGAGAGAGAGAGAGAGAGAGGAGGGGCAGAGAGAGAGGGAGACACAGAACTGAAGCAGGGACCAAGCTCTCAGCACAGAGCCTGATGTGCGGCTTGAACCCATGAACGATGAGCTCATGACCTGAGCCAAAGTTAGATGCTTAGCTGACTGAGCCACCCAGGCACCCCAAAAAAGAAAAACTTTAACTGAAGCATAACAAACACAGAAAAATACACAAATCTCAGGTATACAGACTGAATATACCTGTGTAACCAACACTCAAGGTTGAGAAACAGAATTTCACCGGCACCCCATCCTAGTGCCGCCTCACAGACACCCTTCCCTCCCCATAGAGAAGAACCATCTGGCTCCCAGAATGACTGATTTTGAAGTTCATACAAATGAAATGTGTCTTTTGTGTCTTGTTTCATTCATTCAACATTATGATTCTGAGATTCTTCCATGTTGTGTGTTGTGTTTGTTCATTCTTGTTACTGTATAATATTTCATTATATGAATATTCCACAGTTCATTAATCTATCCATTTGGGTTGTTTTCAGCTTTTTGGCTATTTCAAATACAGCTGTTATGAGCATGCATCTATGTATCTTTTGGTATATATGTGTGTGTTGATATAAATCTAGGGATCAAATTGCTGGCTCATGGAATAAATATATGTTCAACTTCAGTAAATAGTATCAATTTCCAAAGTGTTTGCATCACGTTTCACCCGGATCAGCATTTTATGAGAGTTCCAGTTGTTTCATACTCTTGCCAGTGCTTGGGATAGCTTGTCTTTTGGCTTGTGCGTATTAGCCATTCTGTTGTGCATGTTGTGGTGTGCCATTGTAATTTTAATTTGTATTTTCCTAACACTCATGAACTTAAACACATTTTCATTTTCATATGTTTGTGGGCCATTAGGATATCTTATGTTGAGATTTCCCTGTTCAACTCTTTTGCCCATTTTTGTTTTCTGTTAATTGAATGTCTTTTTGAATAGTTTGTAGTTCTCTATATATTCTGGATACAAATCCTTGGTTGAATATTTATATTGAAAATATCTCTCACTCTGTGTTTTGTATCTTTATTCTCTTTATGGCATCTTTTGTGGGGGGAAGTTCTTAATTTTAATGCAGCTCTTTTATTATTTGTGGGGTTTTATTTTTGTGTTTTGTTTAAGAAATCTTTTCATATTCAAAGCTAACAAAGATCTTCTTTTATGCTTTTGTTTTGCAATTTTATTATGTTATCTTTCACATTCAGGTCTGCAGTCCATCCAGACTTCATTTCCTTGCATGATGTGAGGTAGGGATGATGCTTCAATTTCACACATATGGCTAGCCATTTGACCCAGCACCATTTATTGGAAAGATCATCCTTTCTTCATTAGATTTAATTTTGAGTGCAGTGAGGAGCTGTTTGAGCCTGTTCCACAAGGGATTGACATGATCAGATCTGTTTTGAGGGGATCAATGTGACTGTGCTATAAAGAACAGATGGTGGGAGGCAGGGGTGAAAGCAGGGAACCTAGGAAAGAGGTTGTTATAAATAGGCCAGATGAGAGATGGTGGGTACATGGAGTAGGGTGGTAACAGTGAAGACGAAGAGATATATTTTGAAGATCTTGTTTCATAGGGCCAGTTCATGAATTGGATGCAGGGTGTGACTAAAACGACAGAAGTCAAATGTGGCTCCAGAGTTTTTGAACTGAACAATTAAGCAAATAATGGAGAACTATTGGAGGGTACCTGGGCTCTCCAATATCCATGAAAATAATTCTAGCTGTCAGACCTGTGTTCAAATTTGGTTTAAAGTTTTATTTATAAACACGTGGAAGAAAATATAAGTTGATTAAGTCAACACGAATTTGAGCTCTTTTCTCCTTTGGCTTTTGTCTACCAGTGAAATTGGAAAATGAAAATACTTCACAGCCTCCCTTGCAGCTAACAATGAACATAACATAGTCCTTGTCAACAACCAGTTTCAGAGGTGTCTTGGAGCCCCGAGGGGTGCCTGATACATGGTAGGTGCTGTGATATTTGTTGAGTGAAAGAATAAAAGAATGAAAAGTATAAATGATGTAATTCAAGATATAAGAGGTAAAGAAGATATTTCTGGAATGACATCGATGGAAGAAAAAGGAAAGTGATGGAGAACAAAGGCTGAGTAGCTGGCTTTGGCAAAATAGAAGGACAGGTTTTCTCTGAGAGCAGGTCATCGATTGTCCTGATGGTCACTCAGTCCAAGGAACTTCTTTTATTCTTGACTTTGACTCTGGTGAGTTAATGTTGATTACCCTCTCTGAGTTTTCCACTTTTATCCTCTCTTCTAGTTCTCTTACTTCTCTGGTCACACCTTTTTTTTGGGGGGGGGGAATAGCTTTGTTGAGATATAATTCACATACCATACAATCCATCCATTTGGTATGTACAATACAATGGCTTTCAGCCCATTCACAGATATGTGCAAACTCTACTTCGAAAAGAAATCTGTACCTCTTAGTGGTTCACCGTTCTTTCACCACCCCCAGCCCTAAGTAGCCATGCATTAAGTGCTTTTATTCTTCCTTTCCAACCTGGGTCCTCTTACTTCTCTTTCTTGCCCAATTGTCCTGGCTAGAATCACCCATACAGTGGTGAATAAAAATGGTGAGAGACAAAAAAATGGATGTCTTCATCTTATTCTTGATCTTAGGTGGAAGTTATCCAGTTTTCACCATTAAGCACAATGTTAGGAGTAGGTTTTTGTAGATGCTTTTTAATTGGGTTGAGGAAATTCCTAATTCTTCCTCTTCTTAATTTGTAGAGTATTTTTGACATGAAAGTATGTTGGATTTTGTCAGATACTATTTACTGCCTTTTTTGAGATGATCATATAGCATTTCTTTTTATTCTATTAATATGGTCTATTATATTAATTGACTTTTAGATATGAAATCAATCTTTCTTCCTGGGACAAATCTCACTTCGTTAATGCTGTATAACTACATTTATATGTTGCTAGATTTAGTTTACTCATATTTAATTGAGGATTTGTGTCCATATTCCTAAGAGATATTAGTTTTCTTGCGCTGTCCTTGGATTTTGTATCAGGGTAATACTGGTTGTATACATGAGTTGGGAAGTATTTCCTCCCCTTCTATTTTTTGGAAGAGTTGTAAAGAATTGGCATTAACTCTTTAAATGTTTGGTAGAATTCAATGGTGATGCCATCTAGGCCTGTTGTGGGTAGTTTATTGATTACTAATTCAACCTCTTCACTTGTTAAAGGTCTATTCAGAATTTCCAGTTCTTTTTGAGTCCATTTCAGTAGTCTGTGTCTTTCTAAGAATTTGTCCATTTCATCTACACTATTTAACTTATTGGCACACAATTGTTCTTAGTATTTTTTTACATTCTTTTTTATTTCTGTAAGGTTAGTAGTAATATCCCTTCTTGTACTTCTGACTCTAGCAATTTTTTCTTGGTCAGTCTGGCTAAAGATTTGTTGATCTTTCCAAAGAACCAGACTTTGGTTTCATTGATTTGTTTATTATTTTTCTATTCTCTAACTCAATAATTTCTGCCCTGATCTTTATTATTTCTTTCTTTTTGCTTGCTTTAGATTTAGTTTTTTTCCCCCAATGTTTTAAGGTAGAAGGTTAGGTAATTGATTTGAAATTTTTCTTCTCTCTTAATATAGTTTTACATATACAATATACAATACAACCATAATACCTTAGAGAAGCTTTTAGGGAAGGCAGGTGCCTGAGAACCTGATCCTCTTAAAAGACTATAATTTGTGCTGCCAAAATCTGGAGTCCTCTCCTGGATGGCTCTTGGTGTGTGGTCAACTGAATGAGTTTTCAGATTTATAAGGAAAGATCTGGAGAGAGACATAGACAGGGAAAAGACTCTTCATGATAAAGTGGGAGAGTCAATTTTTTCTGCCAGACGGAGGACAAGCTGGGAAGAGGGACTCTGGGGAGTGACATCCAGAGTGGGCCACAAGATGCAGATAAAGCCACCTCATACAAGTGACAGGAGCAGGTGCAATGATGGAGGGAGAGGATTCAGCAGGTGCTGAAATGTAGAACCAAAGAAACGTATTAGGTGAAACAGAAGCTTGGGGAAGAAAGGGAATCAAGCCCATTTTTATTTAAGTATTACAAAATAAACATGACTTCCCAACACTGGCAATGTCATGGTCACCTAGGTAGTCTGGCTTTGTCCATGTCTCTTTTCTCCGCAAATGGGAAGTGAGTCCCTTGGCTCATCTGAGGACATCACATCCAACACAGTACGGGACTTGGTTGTTGAAATAATCAATGAACAAGACATGAATAAGGATGGAAGAGATTGGGGAGGGAATTAAGAGGCTGGGAGTGCTGGGGCATGCCAAACAGGGTTGAGTGATCAAGGAAGAGGATTAGATAAGGACCCGACAAGAAAAAATTCCGTGGGACTCAGATTTCTAGCAGCCATGTTCCCTGAGAGGAGAAGTGGGCCCAAGGACTGAAGGACCAACCAGGTGGGCTGTGAGGCAGACAAGGGGCCCTTTCCCTGGCTGGGGACTCTATTGTCAGATGTTTTTTCTTTTTTTTTTAATTTATTTTTTTCTTTTCTTTTCTTTTTTTTTTGTGAAATTTATTGTCAAATTAGTTTCCATACAACACCCAGTGTTCATCCCAAAAGGTGCCCTCCTCGATACCCATCACCCACCCTCCTCTCCCTCCCACCCCCCATCAACCCTCAGTTTGTTCTCAGTTTTTAAGAGTCTCTTATGCTTTGGCTCTCTTCCACTCTAACCTCTTTTTTTTTTTTTTCCTTCCCCTCCCCCATGGGTTTCTGTTAAGTTTCTCAGGACCCACATAAGAGTGAAAACATATGGTATCTGTCTTTCTCTGTATGGCTTATTTCACTTAGCATCACCCTCTCCAGTTCCATCCACGTTGCTACAAAGGGCCATATTTCATTCTTTCTCATTGCCACGTAGTACTCCATTGTGTATAGAAACCACGATTTCTTTAGTCAGATGTTTTTTCTAAGTGCAGCCACTATTTACTTTTATAAGAAGTGTGGCTTCAGGCGCCTGGGTGGCTCAGTCTTTCAGGCATCCGGACTCTTGATTTTGGCTCAGGTCACGATCTCACGGTTCATGAAATTGAGCCCTGTGTTGGGCTCTGCGCTGACAGTGTGAAGCCTGCTTGGGTTTTTCTCTCTCCCTCTCTCTCTGTCCCTCCCCTGCTCACATGCTTTTTCTCTCTTTCTCTCTCTCAAAATAAATACATAAATAAACATGAAAACATTAAAAAAAAAAAAAAAGAAGTGTTCCTTGAGTGACTTTGCTATGTTTGGATAATACTAAGTAAAGCAATGATTTATGGGCAACTGTTGAGAGCAGCCTTAAACCCCAGCCGTGGGCTGGCAAGATAATATTGCTATATTCTCTGGAAGATCTCCTCTTCAGAGTTTATTACCCTTCTCGAGGTTGTAGTCAAATAAAGTTATGTTTGCTTAAACCGGATGTGCTTATCTGAGTTGTCTTCCTTTTAGGAAAAAAAGAATGGATACAGTGACATAAATCTGCAGGGCACCACGGAGATGAAACTGATGGGGCCACATGCCGCGGGAGGGAGTGGGTGATACCCTGGGGGATGGACACACTGGGAGAAAAAGTGAAAGCAAACAGTCACGTTTGTACAGCCCCAGTCCTGGAAGTGGATTTTGATTCCTGTCACACGCAGCTCCAAGGTGCCCCAGCAGCCGAGCCCCTTCTGTGTTTGCTTATTTGTTTAGCAAAGGGAAATGTCCCCAGTCTAGCAGACTTCACGAACTGTTTGCCTGAAGGGAATCACAATGAGGGAGTGAAACCGGAAGGCAGGAAATAAGACTCGAACATAGGCTATTCTTTTTGAAAGGGCATTTGTACAATGACTGTATAATGTTCTGTCTGACCAAACAAACCATAGTTTTAAGAAATTATCTGTTTTGTCACTTCTATTTCCTCAGTGTCACATAGTAGGCACTCAGTAAATATTGCCTTGATGCATCTGGTTTGTTTTCAGTTTTTGTCTTTCCAAGCGATGCTGCCTGTGAACACGGCTACCTACAGGCTCTGCGTGTATCTGATCACGTCCTCCGGATAAATTCTTAGGAATGAAATCACTGGTTTAGAGCCATGCTTCTCAAGTGCACACGAATCATCTGGGGGTCTTGTTACAATGCAGGATCCGATTCTATGTGTCTGGGGTGGAACCTGAGAGCCTGCATTTTTAAGAAGCTTTGGGTCCTGCTGACGCTGCTGGTTCGGGTCACTTGAAGCCCTAGATAAGCAGGTGGGGCCACTCACCTCCAGGGGGTGGGTTTGAGTGGACCAGGCCCTGGGTGTCGGGAGAAAAGAGGCACCTAACCCTAGGTCTCTAAAGTCAGTCCCTAGACTGTCCAGGTGAATGTGTGTCCTTCCCTCATGAAATATAAGAACGACTAAAGAAATATTGGTGGTGAGTTTTGTGAACTGTTGGGAATCAAATAGACACTCTGGGAATCCAGAAAATCACTAACGAGCTAATAAATAGGCAGCTGGCAGCCTGCCAATTCTTAGGAGCATCCATCCAGGCCCCACGCAGGAACAGGTGATTGCGGGGTCAGCTCAGGCTAGCTTTGCTGGGGACAGTCACACTGCCATCTGCCGAACCCTGCCTCGGGCTGAGAGCAAACTGCTCCCTCCTCCTTGCCTCCACTGTGGGGTCTTGAGGGACAACTTGCCGCAATTCAGCCCTCGGTCAGCAGGAACCCTTTCCTCCAAAGAAACTTGCCCCAAGATACCCATTGTCCTTCTGTCTGGGTTTACTCCTTCTTATGTTTATTTCCGGGACTGTTCTCTTCAAAGTGGCACTCAGGGGGCCGGCCAGAGAAGGGCGGGAAGTGCGGTGGGTAGCGTGCCCCCAAGAACTTCCACCGCAGATTTACAAACGGAGTGTGAGCTCCGGCTTGTGATGTGGTCGACCTCCAGGGATAGTTCTGAAAAGCTGCCATGGTTTTATCAGTTCTTATTAACGGTTTCTTTTGGAGAGATTTGCCCCTGAGGTGATTTTGTGAGATGCAATCTAAAACCGAAACAAAGAAATGATTCACCAAAAGCATCATTTAGCCTGCAAGGGGAGAGGAATCATTTCTTCCATAAAGGCCTTTGCTAAGAACTAAACGCCGTGAAAACCCTGAAAACATATTTCAAATACTGCAGTTATTCTCAAGCAATCTGCTATGTCCTGTGTTTCTGCTAGTTCGATCACATGAGAGGAAATTTCTTTTCCAGCCGGGAGTTTCAGAGAACCTGACCAGTGCCAGGACACCACCTGGGCCCCAAAGGAGTGCTGGAAAGGTCTCGCAAACATGGGACCTGCTTTCACTCGGCCACCTGACCCAGCTAAGGAGACAAACCAGAGGCATACAGAATGTCCTGGTACCCAAGCCCAGAAAATGCGCATCACAAGACCGAGCGAACGTAGACTAGTCTGATATGTACAGACGTCCGATTTCCCAGCGGAGGCGGCCTCCCCCTGTCTGTAGTTCTGGGACCCTTGTCTCTCGTGTGGATCACTCCCATGACTCTGTTGCTTCTGATCTTACAAAAAGTTTTTTGTGAATTTGTCTTAACTCCCTATCTCATAAGCTTCTTGGAGAATGTTAGGTCTGGCTCGACGTGGTAGCCTTCGTGCATAATAGGCTCGACGTGGTAGCCTTCGTGCATAATAGGCTCTCTGTCTTTTTTTTTTTTAATGTTTATTTTTGAGAGAGATAGAGCATGAGCAGGGGAGGGACAGAGAGAGAGAGGGAGACACTTAATTTGAAGCAGGTTCCGGGCTCCTAGTTGTCAGCACAGAACCTGATGCGGGGCTCAAACCCACGAACCGGGAGCTCATGACCTGAGCCAAAGTCAGATGCTTAACCAACTGAGCCACCCAGACGCCCCTAGACTCTCAGTCTCTTACGAACGAATGATGAGTAGAGGATCAGGTAGAGACAAATCAAGAAGGTTTCCTGGAGGCGATGACCTTCCTCCTAGTTTCTGAAGAAAGTGATGATCTTGGGTTTGGTGAAAATATCTCCTTGATTTTCCTTTTCTCTATTTTGTAGACTTTCTATACCCTGTTCTTATTTTATTTTATTTTTCATTTCATTTTTTTAAGTTTATTTATTTTTGACAGAAAGAAAGCAAACAGGGCAGGGGCAGAGAGAGAGGAAGAGAGAGAATCCCAAGCAGGCTCCGTGCTGCCAGCACAGAGCCTGATGTGGGGCTTGAACCCACAAACCACGAGATCATGACCTGAGCCGAAATCAAGAGTCAACCCTTGACCAGTTGAGTCACCCAGGCGCCCCCTGTTCTTATTTTAAACGTGACTGATTCTCCAGGTCCTTCCATGTGTGTCTGTCTGTGTCAGTATCATCCATCTATATCTATACTCTTTTCTTTCATCACCGTAACTCTCATCTACATTTATATGGTGGCTCCCTTCCTCCCAAACTCCCATCAGACCTCCCTGTGGAGCGTGGTTATTCCCGTTCACGTAACTGTGCTCGTGGACAAAGACGCCTGCAGATTCCTCCCATTTCCCTTTGTCGCTTGGGATCTCAGGATATGATTTCACTGACAGCCTGACTCTTTCTGTAATTCCTTTGCTGAACTGTCGATTCACAATTTCCTCACAGCCTTTTGCTGAGTGTAACTCAAATCATCTGTGACTTTGACCCAATGACAGGAAGCTCACACCTCAGGGGCATATGTCCCCTGGCATCAGAGTGGGCAGACGGTGTCCATCCCCCTTGTTTGTGAGAACATTTCAGGGCCAAATTCAAGCGCTGTCACCTTTGCCTGGATCTGACTCATGAACTAATTAGTCACATTTGCGGCTAAAGAAGAACGAGCTGTGGGAACAACTTGATTTATTTTCTCTTTCAACAATCTTTTGAACCTGACCGTGTATGGCGCAAGAGGTCTGCTCCTGTATCAGCAGCTTGACTGAAATATTTATTGAGCACTTCCCACAGACAGAGGAGTATGAGGGCTAAGAATTACAACGAAGGGAAAAGAGGCAGGGGCTTTAAACTTACTTCCCGGGCTTGACAGGCAGGTCTCTGGGGAGCAGGAGACACCTGTTAACTTCTGATCCCAGGATGGGGCCAGGTCAGCCCTGCTCTCTTCTATGCTTCTGGCCATTTCTGGACAGACTAGAGCTCAATGGGGTCTCTGGGGACAGAACCAGAGGCAGGAGCAGAAGTGCAAGCCTTCTAGACAATCCTACGATAATGGAACCGGCAGGGAAACAGAAGGAGAATAGCAGATTTTATGGTTGTATTTAGCTCACATTTTGTCATGCAAATAACAGTGTGACCATTAGGTGAGGGCAGTGGTCAAGGACCAGCCTGGTACTTAGCCCTGCCCAGTAGTACTTGGAGAGAAACACCAAGCACTAAGCAAAAAGCACTCAGGGTCCCACAGTCCCAACTCAATAGCCAGATGAGGCTTTCAATACTGTTCCTCCTTATGAGGGAGGAACCTTCTTTTTTCTTTTCTCTCTGCGTCTTCTCTTCACCATGAAGCCATCTCAATTCGAGGGCTGTCTGGAGCTGGGGCAGGAGCCCGGGGCGTGTCCATGTGCAATGTGTGCATAGTGTGATCGTTGCCTAAGTTCAAGGGCTCTCTCAACAAATGATTTGCTTCTCAACAGTGCCTCTTATACCTACTTAAAAAAAAAAAGCTTCTGGGGCGCCTGGGTGGCGCAGTCGGTTAAGCGTCCGACTTCGGCCAGGTCACGATCTCGCGGTCCGTGAGTTCGAGCCCCGCGTCGGGCTCTGGGCTGATGGCTCGGAGCCTGGAGCCTGTTTCCCATTCTGTGTCTCCCTCTCTCTCTGGCCCTCCCCCGTTCATGCTCTGTCTCTGTCTCTGTCCCAAAAATAAATAAACGTTGAAAAAAAAAAAAAAAAGCTTCTGGAAATACAAATGAGAGCAGAGACCTCTGAAAGTTCCCTTGTCATAACTTCCTTCCATTTAAGAGACTAGTCGTGTGTGTGTGTGTGCACGTGAGGGAGAGATGAACACTGAGTTGGTCTTTTGGGATGTTTATGACTTGATTGTCACCAAAACTAATGGTCAAACTAAGCGCCCCAAGAGGGGCCTCTATCCTTGCAAACCAAAGCCAGAGCATTTATCATGTTTCCTCCCCCTGTCCGGCTCCCACCCTCTGCCCCCACCACCTCTGTCACCACAGCAGAGAGGCTCCTGCTGAAGGAGGCAGATGCCGGCAGAGCTAGGACACGACTGAGACGGCTGTACCAGCTTCTCTCCCCATGTGGGCACATCTCTTCAACAACAGGGTTCTAACTCATCGTGCTCTTTGAAAACTGCCGGGTGCCTGCAGGATCTCGCTGTGAGCGGAGTCCCGGAGTCTCGAACTACTGGGATCTAAAGAGGAAGCAGCAGGGGAGCGGAGAGCCCAGGGAAGATGGGTTTTCAGATGCCCGTGGAGGCTGGCTGGGACTCGGAGATCTGTGTGCGACAGGGCTGTGCACCCTGATGCCGGGGCCGTGCTGCCTGCCCTCGGGGTTCAGGAAGGTCTGGCGGGAAAGGCAAAAAGCTAAGTCTATAGTGTCGCTCTTCAACTCAACTCATGGAGTAACGTTTGGTAGGCCGGGGAAGCAGGAAAGCAGGAGCAATTCCTTCCTGGACATTCTTCTAATCAATAAAGCAGGTGAATCTAAGTCCTATAAATATGTACTTCCCACCAAGGGAGAAAAAATACAGCCCTTCAATATTTTAGTTTTCCTTGAATTAGCCCTTATGCAAAGCAGTTGCTCCCCTCTGCCATGAGAACCTATTCACCCCAGAGTCTGCTTTCTCACGAACCTTCCAGACGCCCTAGACTTGAATTCCAAAGAGCTTTCTGAAGGGTCCAGAGCTGAATCTTTACATGTAGAAACATTCAGAACAGAAAAGAGCATGGGGATAATTATTTTTCTCATCATCTGTACAAAAAAGTCCTTTTCTCAGCTTTATTGAGATATAATTGACAAATAAAAATTGTATACGTTTAAGCTGTACAGTGTGATGTTTTGATACACACATACTTGTGAAATGTTTACCACAATCAAACTAACACATCCATCACCTCCCATAGTTACCTTTGTGTGTGTGTGTGTGTGTGAAACATTTAAGATCTACTCTCTTAGTAAACGTCAAGCATATAATATAGTATTATTAACTGTCTGCGCAAATAACTTCTAAAATCTCCTGTGGTTCAGGGTCACGGCCAAGGTTGGACAGGGAATGAGTAGGAATGAAGGCTTAGATTACCTCATAAGAGCACCGTGCTCATTAAACTCCCGCTTTCAGAGTCAAAGAAGGAAGGTGTGGGGGTGGGGAGGCCGTCTGGGACTCAGAAGGAAGGGGGAGGAGAAAGTCAGTGACTCATGCATTTACCTACACCTTCATGGTCAGACCTTATAACTGAGCTGCTTGAATGAGCCCGGGGGATGTGCTGGGCTCCATGAGGTTTAAAGGTGCGGTGACTCAGTCTTTTCCACCTGATCTCAGAATCTGGCGGAGGAGCAGAGTGAGGACACCAACTCTTGGAATACATGGAATGCTGTGTTATATGGAAGTTTCTAAAGTGCTCTGGGAAACCAGAGGAAGACGAGAGCAACAGTATCTGGGGCCAGTGGGAAGGTTTCATGGAGGAAGCAGCAGCAGGAGGAAGAGGCACAGCTGGGAGGAAGGCGGGTTTTTGCAGGAGGTGGTCACCCAAGCCTGCTCTCTCCTCTGAGAGGGTGAACTCAGAGACGCCAAGAGGCACAGAACTCTTCTGGAATTTACCAGAGGCCTGAAATAAACTCAGGATACTACTGGCATTTGGAGACTGCCATGAACTATAAATAGACAGTAGAGAAGATGTTCAGAATATTTTCTGAATGTGGAGGAAACTCATAGATGTTCCCAGCATTGAGGCTGTCCCACGAGAGCTGGGGCAGGGTAGGATCCATTGAACGACAGCCCTCCTTTCACAGCGAGCCTAAGGAGCTTGAGAGCCCCCAGAAGACTTGCTCAGAGCTTAGCGCTCAATGCTCTGCATCCACGTGACTGTGGGGCGAACAGAGACCACACTGGGGGCAGAAGCCGCTCTGGGATGCCAATCAGCCGGTGCAGCTCACTGGCTTCTCAACAGCTTAAAAATAATGCTTCGTTATGACTCATGCTCTTTGTATAGGAAAATCCAAAGAAAACAATTTTGGGGGGCTTTCTGCATTTTCCAGAAAAAGAAATCTTAGGGTGAAAGAAGCAGATGCGGTTTCTGACCCTATTTTCTCCCTGGCCTCAGTTTCCTCATCCAGACCAGGAGGAGGCGGGGCCGGTGGAGCACAAACTCTCTTTCCTGCTGAGACACTTTCTTAGTCTGAGCGGTACGCAGACCAGCAGCTGTTTGCAATTACTCAGCCAGGCAGTCAGAGGATGTTCTCTCCCCACCATGTTTCTGCATCTGCCAAACTGAATTCTTTTTTGGGCAACATCTGTTCTTATTTCCCGTGTGATGTTGTCCCAGTTGACCACAAAAATAATTACATACTTATTCTGAAGTAATCAGTTCATTGAAATCCCTTTCAACAAGATAGCAGATTTCACTGGGAGAAGTGACATGTCAGGAACAGAGTTCCTTCTGGGGGCCGCAAATCAGGGACCTTACCGGTGCCCTTGTCTTTGGGGGTGGTGGGGAGAGGCAGAGATGACTGCCGTTTGGAGTCGTGCTAGACCTAAAATATCAGCCTCTTTTCCCTCCCTTGGAGCTGAGCTGTGGGAGGGCTGCTCACAGACGGTGAGCCAACTCTTATATAAAGTTCATGGCAACATAGGTAAAGGAGCTGAGGACTTTCTTACGGCCAAGAGTAACACAATTACATATATTCTATTTCCTTTGTTATCTACTTAAAAGGTCTCAAGTAAGCCAGTAGTAAAAAAATAAAAATAAATATAAAATAAAATAAAATAAAATAAAATGTGCCCGAGACAAACTCATCTCTTGATCCCTTGAACATAGTATGAATAAAGGTTTTGGGTCAAAGGGTGATAATAGGAAAATAAGATTCACAGTCACTTTAAGGAAGTGAGTGAAGGTTTGTAGAGCAGAAAATAACACTGGAAAGGCAGACCAGGTATTAGATCTTTGATGACCTTGTATGACACGTTGAGCCTCTGTACTACATTTTATGGAAAATCATTGGAAGGATCTGAACATCTGGTTTAATTGGATTTCACATCTTCCTTATCTCAGCCTGCCCCCACTTTGAGGGGACAGAACACAATGTATCATCTATCCCTGGCATATATTGTTCTGAGCTCTACATACTTCCCTTTCCTTCCTCAAATGATGGTCTTGCATAAATGTTTTCCAGGAAACTGAAAGTTTTCTGGGTTTGGGGGGGGACTGCTAAACCTTTTAAAGTCAGTAATTATGGAACTTGTCTGTATTCATTTATTCAGTGAACTATATATTAAACACTTGCTATATGTCAGATGATATTCTAGGTTCTAGTGACACAATGAGTAAATCATAGTTCCAGACCTCAAGGATCTTAACTGTGGAGGGAGATGCTAAAAGGTATATTTCTTATAATGTAGTAAATGAGATAGAAATAAGCACCAGGAACGGGGCGCCAGGGTGGGTTAGTTTGTTAAGTATCCGACTTCAACTCAGGTCATGATCTCATGGTTTATCAGGTGGAGCCCCACTTCCGGCTCTGTGCTGACAGCTCAGAGCCTGGAGCCTGCTTCCTATTCTGTGTCTTCCTCTCTGTCTCTGCCCCTTCCCTTCCCTGCTCCTACTCTCTCGTTCTCTCAAAAATAAATAAAAAACATTAAAAAGAAAGAAAGAAAGAAAGAAAGAAAGAAAGAAAGAAAGAAAGAAAGAAGCACCAGGATCTGTGGGATTATAGAGGTTCAAGGGAAAGGCTTCTTAGAGAAGATGAAACAGGCCTGTGGGTTAATGGATAGCCAAGAGTTAAGTAAACAGGTCAAGAGGGGTGCAGGAGCATTTCAGGTAGAGGGATCAGTTTGGTGTGTACAGTTTGGTGTTATGAGAACAGAATGCTCCAGAGAGAGGGGAACAAAAGTCAAACTGTTATAGCTGGGAACTCAGGAACCAGAGGAAATGGAGGCAGAGAGGGAATAGCTTATTTTAATGACCGTGCTGCTTCTAGAAATACGTAAAACAGGATAATCTCCAATCCTTCTGCAAATATCCAGAAATTCTGGACAAAATACACCAAAGATTCTTCTGAATGACTGAGGAGCTTTGAGAAAACGAGAGGACATTCTCTGGTTCTAGAAACAGAAGGAACTGAAAATCATACTGGTAAGCTTTTGCTTTATTCCTTGGATTAGAGAAGAGCACAGAACAGGTGGGCAGTCTGTGTAGTCTAGGAACTTGCATTCTAAGGCCCACATGGCAACAGGCCATGTGACCATAAGCTGATAAAAAAAGACCTGGAGCTGAACCAACCCTCTCCTTCAATCCACATGCTCAAGAGGCTATCTACCCTCAGTGAAAGGGGACTAGGAAAATTTGTGCTCTGGCACAGAAAGATAACAGATAGCTTGTTTGTCTTTGGTTGGAAAAAAGAGATCCCCCTTCCCTCTTCCTCCAAATTAATAATCGCAGGGCTGTGCTTCATCAGAGTTTTGGGTAGTAAGTTGATACTACTCATATGGTCCAGCAGCAGCCAAACCAAACATTTTTCATAAAAATGGTTTCCAGATTAGGGATACAGTGAGGACTCTTTGCAGGAATGAATGAAAAATTCTTCTGAAGGGGACATGTTCTCCCACACAGGACATAAAAGTTTGTATAGCAGAGACAACAAAAATCAGGTTAGACCCCTAAGAGCTTTCTTTAGATAATTAAATGACAATATATTAAGGATAATATAAAATAAATGTATTTAAGTGATTAAATACAAAGTGATTAAATACAAAGAAGGGTTTAAAGTCATAACAAGACAATATGTGAAAATATTGGCAGATTTGAAAGACTCACAAAGAACTTTTAGAAAAAAACGTCATTGGAAAAATTTAACGAGTAAACAGCACTGAACAGAGAAAGAGTCAAGTGGAAGATACACCTGAAGAGATTTCCAAGGGTGCAGCACAGAGATAAAGAGAGATAAAGAGAGAGATACGTAAGTGATGTTAAGAATCATGGAGGATAGAATGAGAACATACAAACTATGTCTATCAAGAGTTGTCACAGGAAAAATAGAGTAAAAGGATAAGCAATATTAGAAGAGCTAATGACTTTGAAGTTCCTTGAACTGACAAAAGATACAGGTTCAAGGAGCACAATCATTCCTGAAGGAAAAGACATACAATGCCACTTCTGGACAAATGATTTTTGAAGATTTAGGATTTCAAAGACAAGAAAAGATTCGAAGAAACCAGAGAAAAAGACAGATTTCTTAAAAAGGAATAAAGTTGGAATTTTCATAGACTTCACAACAATATAAACCAAAAGATAATGGAATGATATTTTCAAAATCTGAGTGTCAGCCTAGAATTCTCTTTCTAATTAAATTCTCCTTTAAGAGTGAGGATGAAATAGAGACATTTTTAAGTTCAAAAGTTGGAGGACTTACTACTTTTAGGGAATGAAATGCTGAAGAATGTACTTTAAGAAGGCAATGCATTTAAGTTGTATGTAAGTGATGAATCATGGGAATCTACCCCCAAAACCGAGAGCACACTATATACCCTGTATGTTAGCCAACTTGACAATAAATTATGTTAAAAAATAAAAATTAAAAAAAAAAGAGAGGAGACAATGCAACCCAAGAGAAAACAGTAAAATCATGAAGTAATTGTGAGCGCAGAACCTGGTAACATGCAGGTAAATTTAAACGAGTATTGACGAATGATAGTGACCAATTCAGGTGCTAAAAACAAAAACAAAAAACTACCAATAATGTCAGCATGGAAGATGAGAACAGAGTAATTAGAGTTAAACTGTTTTAAGGTGTTCATATTTTGGAGAGAAAGGAAGAGAGGTTGGTTATTTTAAACTTTGTTAGGTCAACTGCGTGTATTAAAAATTTAAGAGTTACTACTGAAAGAATGTGAATAGAATGTTTAAATTTCAAACTGGTAGAGAGAGAAAAAACAATATAAGGAAAATATAGTTAATCAAATAGCAGGCAGGAAAGAAGAAGAAATAAGCCATGAAAGAGCAGGGTATATAGAACATATAAAATAAGGTGATAGAAATAAATCAAATATATGTGATCTGAACTGTTGCGCATGAATTAAAAAGGATAGATTATTAGGAGAGTGAGGGGTAAAATCCAGCTATAGCCTAATTCTGTGACACACATCTAAAACATAATTAATTACACAGAGCAAAAATGAAGAGATAGGAAATAGCTGTCAAGCAAATGCAAGAGAAAAGAATATATGGCCATATAAATATTAGATGAAACCAAGTTAAAGGCAAAAACCTCGCTGTTAATAACAAATAAGTTACAGCATAATGCTAAAGGAACAGTTCAGTGGGAAGATATACAAATTCTTAAATGGGTACAAAAAATGGTGTGAAAAGATACCATCTACACCAGCGTTTAGTTATATGGCCTCAAAATACAGAAAGCAAAAATGGACAGAATTATAAGGAGAAATCCACAACCATGGTGAAATATATCATAATAAGTAAACTTTTCTCGGTAACTTATCAAGTAGACCGCAGATGCAATATTTTAACAACATAATTAGCAAGATTGATATAACACACATATACGGAACTCTGTGTACCCAGCATTTAAGAGCCAATGCGAATTCAGCTTTACCCATTCTGAAGAGAACAAAGCCTCAGAGGGCGTGTACAGTGGAGAGAACTTAGAGCAGGAGTGAGGAGGACAACTCTTTCACTAGTGTGGCCCCGAACCTCAGGACTGCCGTGTGAGAGAAGACTGCTTTATTCTTTAAGCCACCGTATTCTTTGGGGTGTCTATTACAACAGTTTAGCATTCTACCCTAATCAACGGAAGTTCTATCAGACATTCTTTTTTAATTTTAAAATAATTTTAGGTTTATAGAGAAGGTAAATAACAGCACCAAGTTTCCACATGCCCTTCGCTCAGGTTCCCCTAATATTAACGGTTTTACATACCTGTAATACAATTATGGAAACTAGGAAATTAACATTGGTACAATACTATAAATGAATCTGGAGACCTTATAAGAAATTCTCCCATTTGTCCCCTAATATCCTTTTTCTGCTCCAGATTCAATCCCAGATTGCATTAACTGTCTTCTTTTTTTTTCAAATTTTAATTCCAGCATAGTTAACATTCAGTGTTAAATTAGTTTCCGATGTACAGTATAGTGACTCAACACTTTATGTTACTAGGCACTCATCATCTCATCATGATAAGTATACTCTTAATTCCCCTTCATGTATTTCGCCCATTCAATTCATCCCCTTCACCCACACTCCGACTCAGTTAGCATTATATTGTGACATATTTGTTATTAACAATGAGGTTTTGGCCTTTAACTTGGCTTCATCTAGTATTGAAATGGCCATGTATTCTTTTCTCTTGCATTTGCTTGGCACCTATTTCTCATCTCTTCACTTTTGCACTGTGTAATTAATTGTGTTTTAGATGTGTGTCACGGAGTTAGGCTTTAGCTGGATTTTACCCCACACTCCCCTAATAATCTTTCCTCCCCCCATTTTAGGTATACGGTGTCATACTGTATATACTTTTATTTTGTGAATCCCTTCATCGGGTTTTAATTTTACTGCTTTTGTGCTTCCTATTTTTCTTACTCCTATTTATGGTCTTTCCTTTCTACTCATACTCCCCTTGACCATTTCTTGTAGGGCTGGCTTTGTGGCCATGGATTCCTTTAACTTTTGTTTGTGTGGGAAACTCTTTATCTCTCCTATTCTGAATGATAGTCCTGCTGGATAAAGTATTGTTGGCTGCAGGTTTTTTTCTTTTAGTCCTTTGAATATATCATGTCACTCCCTTCTAGCCTGCAAAGTTTCTGCTGAAAAACCGGCTGCTAGCCTTATGGGGGTTTCCTGTGTGTGTAACTATTTTCTTTCCTCTTTCTATTTTTAAAATTCTCTCTTTATCACTGCTTTTTGCCATTTTAATTACTATGTGTCTTGGTGTGGACCTCCTGGTGTTGATTTTTTGGGGGACTCTCTGGGCCTCCTGGACCTGAATTTCTGTTTCCTTTCCCAGTTTTGGGAAGTTTTCCGCTATTATTTCTTCAAATAATATTTCTGTCTTTTCTATTTCTGGGATCCCTATAATGCAAGTGTTATTATGCTTGATGGTATTACTGAGTCCCCTAAGTTTTTGTTTTTTTGTTTTTTCTCTTCTTTCTCCTGTTCAGCTTGATTGCTTTCTCTACTCTGTCCTCCAGGTCACTGATCTGTTCTTCAGCTTCTTCTGGTCTACTATTGATTTCATCTAGTATATTTTTAATTTCAGTTATTGAGTTCTTCATCTCTGATTGGTTATTTTTTTATGTTTTTTAATCTCTTTGTTGAGGGTCCCACTGAGGTCCCCCAGTCTTTTCTAAAGTCCAGTGAATCTTTATGACCATTAATTTAAATTATCTATCATTACTTTCAATTCTTACCTCCATTTTGTTTAGCTCTCTTGCTGTGATTTTGTCCTAGTCTTTCATTTTGGACACACTACTCTGTCTCCTCATTTTGTCTAACTCTCTATACCTGTTTCTATACGTTAGGAAAGTCAGCTATGTCTCCTACTCCTGAAAGTAGTGGCCTTACGAAGAAGAGTTTCTGTAGTGCCCTGCAATGCAGTGTCTGTCCCCTGTTCACTAGAACCTGGCACTTCAGGGGTGTCTCTTATGTGTGTCGTGTGTGCTCTGCTGTTGTGGCTGAGTCACTTTTGCCTTTGGTCCAATCATCTGCAATGGCTCTCTTTGCCTGTTGTAGACAAGGTTTGGTCCCTGTGTTGTTAGTGGGCCAGCTGGGGACCACTTTGGGCTTGAGTTGAGTCAGATCGGGCCTTTGCCAGAGATGCGGGAGCACCAAACTGTGGGGCACGTTCCCTGTGTTGTCCCCAGAGAGGCTTTTGTTGGTGGGCAGGGCCTGCAGTCAGACCAGATGTCTGCTCCCAGTCCCCTGCTAGAACTACAGTACTACTGGTGTGTGTAGTTACCTTCCGCTCTCCCTGGACAGTCACTGAGGAGTGGTGTTGGCCTCTCTCAGGGCTTCTTATACACTGTCAGGCTTGTAGCATCGTTTTGGATGGGGTCTGGAGGGGACAGGTGCACAGGAGAATGGGGGGCAGGACACTTGGTACTAGCAAGGTCCTGCAGCTGCCTGGGAAAACTCCTGCCCGAGGTTAGGCAGGTTGGAGGGGGGTGATCTGCAGAAGTGTGTTGGAGGCGGGGCTGTGGTATAAGCAAGTTAGGTGGAGAGTGTTGGCGCTGGTTCCCACAGTGTCTGTGTGTCTACACTTGGGGGTGAGAGGGGGGAAATGGCACCCACCAGCTCCTTTGATCTTGGAGAAGTCTTCCAGTGATCCCTGCCTCTCCAGCACATGCTCTGAGATTAGTAAACAAATCTCCCTCTCTAATAGCCTAGATGTTTTTCAAGCTCCTGCTTCTATGCTGTATCTCAGAAGGGTTGTTCATTGTGCTGTCTGTTTAAGGTTGGGGACCTAGTTAACTCTAGGTTAACTCTAGAGCTGAGCCTGCTGGTTTTTAAAGTTCCAGGTGTTAAGTCCTGAAGATTTGTAAGAACTCATGAGGTTAAACCCCTCTGGCTTTCAAAGCCAAATGTTATGGGGATTCATTTTCCCCGTGTGGGTTCTCCATGGCTAGAGTGCCTACTCCTCTCCCCTCTCCACACCCGCCATGTCCCTCCCTCCCATGGATAATCCAGAGGGGCCATTTAGCTCCCAACCATGGCTCTACCCCTCCTGCCCTCCTTGATGTGGCCTCCTCTTTACATTCAGCTGTGGAGAGTCCACTCTGCCGGTTGTTTTCTGGGTTATTTACACTGATGTGGGTGTTATCTAGTTGTATTTGTGGGATGAGATGAGATTAGGGTGCTCCTCCTTTCCCATCTTACCTGGAAGTCTTTTGTATTTTCCTATTTTTGACAATTTCTCAGCCTTCCTTTGTCTTTCATGACCTTGACTCTTTTGAAGAATACTGGCCAATTTTTTAGAGTGCTCTTCAATTTGAAATTTTTACATCTTCCTCATGACTAGATTGAGATTATGATTTTTTGACAAGAATACTACAGAAATGATACTGTAATCATTTCTTAATGCATCATATCAGGAGGCGCACATTGTTGACAAGTCTTTTTCCTGCTGATGTTGACTTAGTTACTTGTTTAAGGTCACATCTGCCAAATTTCCCACTGCCAGGTCATTCTTTTCCTCTTGTGATGAATAAATATCTTATGGGGAGATACATTAAGACCATGTAAATATACTGTTTCTCATCATACTTTTAGCCAGAAATTTTAGCATCTGTAGATAATTTTTGTTTTTATAGGAGGGGTCTTCTTTTGGGCTGGCATCTACACAGGGTGAACCCACGTTCCTCAGCCAAAGGGTGAAGGAACTAGCTGCTCCTCCTGGTGGGCTGGGCAAGTGGCCAGAGCAGGCAGCACAGACTCTCAGACTGCAGGACCTGACATGAGTAAGAGGCCATGGTCTGGGTGGCCAAAACACGAGGGGAAGTATGGCCAGTGAGGAGTTATAAGCTGCTTGAGGACCAAGTTTGTCCCCTTCATCATGGTTGTAACCCAGGCTTAACACAATGGCTGGACATGGTAATGCTTGTTATGGGCTGAATTGTATCCTCCCTTCAAATTCAAATGTTGAAGCCTTAATCTCAAGAATGGGGCCTGGCGTTTTGCACATCTGACAAGCTCCCAAGAGAAGCAGCAGGTCCAAGGACCACCCTGGGTAGCAAAACTTTGGAATGCCTTAGAGTCCTAGAGTGCTGAGGCTTGCTTTTGAATTGAAAGATCTTTAGTAATTTCAGAGGAAGATGGGGAAACTTATTCGAGTTCAATTCAGCAACTACTTTGAGCACTTTGTAGATGCAAAGCCTGTGGAGTAGCCCCAGGAGGGCCAGTGACAGCTCCTCAAGGAAGAAGGGAGACCATGCAAGACAGTCTGCCCTGACTGCCAGGCCCCCTATAGTCTGAGGAAAGCCAGTTTTATTCCACTGCAGGTATAAAAGATGAGGCTTGCCCATCAGTCATGTAGGGCCGCTAGGGAGACAACTTTTTCATCAAAGCTTAAGAAAAATAAGATTAGTTTTTGAAAAGAGTGGGAGGCAGCTGAGAGTTATTTGTTGATGTCAGTGGCCTTGGAAATTCTAAATGAGATTCTCTTTCATTTTGCTGCCCTTGGGTCGGGCTCCTTCTGTGGAAGCATCGTCTTCTTCCTGCGACCTGCCTGTGAAGGCACCTGACTCAGGCTCTCTAGCGGTGGTCAAAGTCAAGCGTGCCTCCCCAGGCCCCAACCCCGTGTCATTTTAATATACTTTTCCCTCCACCCAACAATCAAACCTCCTTCAGGAGCTGCGGTAAGGAACAATTTCTGTGCTCACAAAAATCAGTAACCTAGTTTTCACATGGCTCTTCGTCCAAAGCTCTAGGAAAACACTTTGCGATGGAAATTTGGCTGCGAGTCATTGCTGAGAATTACAAAATGGTGGGATTATTATTATTATTTATTAATCAACCTATAAATAGCCTCAAAAAAAAATCCAGGTGACTCAGCCTGAGAGGAATGAAACTGAGCTCCATTTGCCTTCTTTAGTGAAACCTACCCCCAGACCAGGAGGCTGGAATGGTGTGGGCCAAACCTGGGAGAGGGTCTGTTGGACATCCTGTGGGGCAGAGGGCCTTGTGGGAGGTGGTGGGGAAGCTAGGATTTCTGTAGGGAATTATTTACAGAGGGTGTTGGGCCCACTGAGTTTTTCTTTGCTTCTTTTGATAGAAAGAACCCACACCCATGACTTTTTACCTTTCTCCTGTTTTCCCCATGGCAGGATGTCATTTTCACAGGAGTAGAGCAAGTAGAAGGGTGGTTTCTCATCTCACTCATGCCAGAAGCCCCCACAGGGGTCCCAGCACTGGAAATCCGAATGTTTGCCATCCTCCTCTGCCCCATGGCTCTTTTAAAAAGCAGTTCCGAAACAGTCGGCTGGTCCTGGGCGTGTGCCAGGCTGCTCTCCCTTGGAAGCTGAGGGCCTCTAGGAGGGCCCCGCTGGCACCTCAGGGCATGGAGCAGAGAAGCGTTTACTGTTTCTGCTCTATTTTGTTCTCCAGCTTTATTGGGATACAACTGGCATGGAACGTTATGTAAGTTTAAGGCATATAGTATGTTGATTTGATAGGCTTATATATTATTGCAAAATGATTAATTACCACCCTAGCATTAGCTAACACCTCCATCACTTTACATAATTACCACTTCTTTTTTTGTGGTGAGAACATTTAAAATCTATTCTCTTAGCAACTTCAATTATATAATACAGTTTTATTAGCTATAAACCCCATGTTGTATTTTAGATCCCCAGAACTTGTTAATCTTATAACTGAAAGTCTGTACCCTTTGACCAACATCTCCCCATTTCCTCCATCCTCCAGCCCCAGTATAACCACCATTATACTCTGTTTCTCTCTGGGTTTGGCTTTTTTAGATTCCACATATAGGTGATATCATATAGTATTTGTCTTTCTCTGTCTGACTTGCTTCACTTAGCACAATGCCTTTTGGTTCACCCAAGTTGTCACAAATGGCAGGGTTTCCTTCTTTCTCATGGCCGAATAATATTTCTCTCTGTATATATTTTGGAATATTAGTCAGCCATAAGAAGGAAGGCAACCCTGCCATTTGTGACAACTTGGATGAACCTGAGGGCGTTGTATATATTATATATAGAGAGAGAATCTTTAAAAAAAATTTTTTTAATGTTTATTCATCTTTGAGAGACAGAGAGCAAGTGGGGGAGGGAAAGAGAGAGAGGGAGGCACAGAATCCGAAGCAGGCTCCAAGCTGTCAGCACAGAGCCTGATGCGGCGCTTGAACTCATGAATTTTGAGATCATTACCTAAGCCAATGTCAGATGCTTAACCGACTGAGCCACCCAGGCACACCGAGCATCTTTTTTATCCACTCATCTGTTGAGGATTAATGGTTGTTTCCATATCTTGGCTGTTGTGAATAGTGCTGCAATGAACATAAATGTGCAGATACTTCTTGGAGATCCTGTTTTCATTTCCTTTGGATATATACCCAAAGTGGGATTGCTGGATCATATGGTAGTTCTGTTTTTAATTTTTTGAAGAACCTTCATATTATGTTTCCTAGTGGCTACACCAGATTGCATTTCCACCACAGTGCACGAGGTTCCCTTTTCTCCACATGCCCCTCAGCACTTATCAATCTTGCCTTCTTTTTTTTTTAACTCTTTCTTTTTGATGGTAGCCATTCTAATAGGAGTGAGGTGGTATCTCATTGTGGCTTTGATTTGCATTTCCCTGATGATTAGGGATGTAGAGCATCTTTTCATGTGTTTATTGGTCATCTGTGTATCTCCTTTGGAAAAATGTTCAGATCCTCTGCCCACTTTTTTTTTTTTTTTTTTTACGTTTATTTATTTTTGAGACAGAGAGAGACAGAGCATGAACAGGGGAGGGTCAGAGAGAGAGGAAGACACAGAATCGGAAACAGGCTCCAGGCTCTGAGCTGTCAGCACAGAGCCCGACGCGGGGCTTGAACTCACGAACCGTGAGATCATGACCTGAGCCGAAGTCGGACGCTTAACCGACTGAGCCACCCAGGCGCCCCCCTCTGCCCACTTTTTAATTGGATTATTTTTTGGTGTTAAGTTGTAGGAGTTCTTTATATATTTTGGATATTACCCCCTATCAGATATATCATTTGCAAAATCTTCTCCCATTCAGTAGGTAGCCTGTTTGTTTTGCTGATAGTTTCTCTCACTGTGCAAAAGTTTTTTAGTTTGATGTAGCCCCAATTTAATTTGCAATGCACACATGCTTTTAACTCTAGTTTTTGAAAAAATTATAGACGTTTTTTTCTTTCTACAATACACCAAACCATTCATGACAAAGTAAATTGATAATGGTGAAGGCAGACTAACTGTAAGTTATAATTATAAATCAAGAATGGTAGGGGTGTCTGGGTGGCACAGCCAGTGGGGCATCTGACTGTTGATTTCGGCTCAGGTCATGATCCAGGGTCATGGGATCAGCCCTGCATTGGGCTCTGCACTGAGCATGGAGCCTGCTTAGGATTCTCTCTTTCTCTACTCCCTCTCTCACTCTCTCTCTCTGTCTGTCTCCCTCTGCCCCTCTCCCCCACTCACATGCTTTCTCTCTCTCTAAAAAAAATTAAATTAAAAAAGGAATAGTAGCAACTCTAGCCAACTGAAGACAACCCTCACCATACACTAATAGTAGAGAATTCTTTTAGAAAAATTTGGAAAATACAAATATTTACCCATGCACTTTTGTTGCCACACACTGTGTGGCTGCCAGACTTCCTAGGAGACTATTGAATGAATGGCCCCAGTAAATTCTGATCACATGTTAATTTTGGTTTATGAATTCCATTTTTCAGTTTCTATCCATAACTCATTTAATAGATGACTACTGAGTAGCCCTAATTACTACTGAGCCACCTAATTTTGTGGTTGAGTGATAGTCTGAGGGACAGCCTACGAAGTATGGAGGATAGGGTTTTCATGTTTGGAACCCATTAAGACTCACCAGGTGGTTTATAAGGGGATGCGCTGGAAAAAAAAAAATATTGTTCTGGGGAAAGAAATGGGATGGAGTCGAGAGAGGTCATATCAGAGTATCCAGGAGGCACGTGTAGTTTGGAAACAAAGGTGTGTTTTATTTCATTGCTTTGCTTTGCTTTTAGTCATGATATTTAATTTCTTTTGAATTTAAAATAATATATTAAAGTAGGGTATGAGATTGTGTATCCAAATGGGAAATGTATTAGAAAGCTGTCAGATCACTGAGCATGTAAAATTGGTGTAAGTAGAGTAGCAAATTCTTCCCCAAATTTATTTATTGATAGAGTCTGGTTAAATGGCAATGGATGCCATTACTCAAGTCTCTTGCCTCAGATCCATTGCCGGAGACTACCAAGCCCCCTACCTCTCCTTGCCCTCCAGTGACCCCTCGAGCCTCTATTCTACCACTCTTCTTGTTACCCTCTCCCCTCTGGCCATACTGGCATTCTGATTGCTCCTCAATCAACAAGACATGCTCCTGCCATGGGGCCTTTACACTGACTGCTCTCTCAGCCTGCAATGTTCTTCCCTCAGATACCATCATTGCTCATGCCCTGACTTAAGCTCTAGTCCTTTTACCAAACTCATTTTCACAAGGAGGTCTATCGTGACCATTCTCTTTGCTCTGCAAACTTCCCTGTACTCCTTTCCTCTAACTCCTGAATGCCCTTATCCTGTTCTGTTCTTTTTGTTTTTTCTTTTTAATAGCACTTATTTCCTTCTGACACATTGTGTAACTTATGTAATTATTGGTTTGTGATATTTATTAAGTCATGAATCTATTGAGTGAGATTTGGAAACCCAGGTCTCTAATATTTGGAAGGTCTATTTTGTCACTGTTCTGCAATCCGAGGAAGACAATTTTGAACAGTTGTAGACTTTTCTGATTGGGCATGAGTAACATGCCCTCATTATTTTTTGAACTGCTTACAAAACATAACTTTTAAAGACTTCTCCATTAGCATTGTTTATGGTCAGTTCTAATCCAGTTGGCTTTTAAGCTTGCACACTTGCTTACTCTTATCACTTATCCTGGTCTGTAGAGGATGCTGTTTACCACGCACATGGCCCCTTCAGGGTCGAGACCCCCATTCCCCTAGCTTCTGGGAGTGTCACCTGCTGATGGCTCTCTGGGACTTGCTTTCAATGTAAAGGGAGCATCTCACCCGAAGTTATACCTCTCTCTGAACATCCCACATCCACTGACTGGTTGGGATGGGGTACGAAGGCCTAACCTCCTTGACTCAGTTCTGAAGGGCCAGAGCTGAGGCTTTCATCACAACTGCATCAAGTGTCTAATCTGACTTTCCTTTCAGTTGTTCTTCCAACATTCTCCACTAAACTTCCTGCACGAAAATCCTCATCTCAGAGTCATTTCATAAGCAACTCAACCCAAGACAATTAGAACTAGAAGTGAGACTTTAGAGCTGGATTACCTACAGGGTGGCTGGCAGTGAGGGGCCCATCACTGGTGTTAAAGCATTTGGAGAGTTCCTGGCAGGTTGTCACGGGAGAATTGTTGAAACTTTCACTTGCAAATTGGGGTAGGATACTGGAATGTTGATAGAAGGGAATGCACTGGTGGGAGCAGCATCGTGGGCATTTGAAAGGTCCTGGGGAAGTAGTGACTATAAGGACAATGAAATTGGGTAACTTTTATTAGGTGCTATCAATTAAAGAAAGACAATCAAAGGCTGAGGGAAACTAATCACTGGTTTAATGTGTTGTGGCAAAGCTAGACAGCTTTCTTACAGCAGATAGAGATACTCTTATCTCCTGCAACTGGAAGGTAGAAAAAGCTATATATCAGGCCCAGGCATTAATTATAAGGGTTTTGGAACTTTATATAAAGTTGAATTTGGAATCTGGCAATTCTGGCACATCAGGGTCAAGGTCCAGGTTAGGAATGAGTGAGACCCTCAAACTTGGAAGAGGACATCTAGGTTGATGCACTTCAGATTCTTCAACCCCTAGATATCTCTGAACCTACTGGTCCTACAGAAGTACTCCACTCCTCTCTGTTAAAGACTATCATCCCCCCCCTACCCCCCACCCCCAGCTTTTACTTAAAGAAAATGAAAAGGCCTCTGTCTTACGATACAACATGTACCTCCCTCGGGATCTATTCCTACCCTTCTACCAGGCCAAATACTCAGTTGCATCCCAATCTGGCTGCACAACTATTGGTTCTGTTTAGGGAGGAAAAGTACTGATGGAAGGAGCTGTAGGTCTTAGCTAACATGCACTGGCAGGAGCCAAGGGATTCTATCTGAGGGTAATGGATCAAGGGTGGCAGAGCAAAACTTGGGAATGAAGAATTTATTGATGGGCATGATAAAGTTGGAACAGTATGCAAGGGTAGAAAGCCCACCAGCCCACTGTAGTCCACAGGAATGCATAGAGGACACCCAAAGAGGTAAGGAACACACTGGTGACAGCTGCCAGCCAGGCTGATGGGTGATTCTGTTAGAAACCTGGGATCTTTGATAGCAACGGGGATTATAAAATCCTGAATAATAGACTCCAGGTGGCGCAATGTTCTTTATGAGCAAAAGAGTGAAATCTCTGCCTTGGGGTTATCGTGTGTAGAGAGCCATGAAATGAGTAATGGAACATGGTGTCCTGGAGCAAGATAGGTGGGCTTCCAACAAGAGTATTGTTCCGTTGAAGCAAGTAAAAGAAATCAAGTATAGGTTATCAGGAGGCTGAAGTCACCTGCTTTAATAAAAAGTCATAATTCTTTGCCCCATTTCCTCATCTGAACCAGTTTTCAGGATGATGACCCATTCACAAAGGAGAGGCAGATCCTCAGGAGGAAGAGTCCTGCAACACTACAGTAAATGTATATGGTAATGAGTTTCCCAGTCCTTCTCCAAAGGAACCTCTGGCCATTTACTTGGGTAATTATACACCGGGATAAGGGGAATAACTGGGCATTTCAAGGACTGTTGGATGTAGGGTCCCAGTAATTGTAATCCAGTAATCTAGCAACTGAAGCATCATCATGGCCACCTTGTTAGAGAAGAGACATATGGAGGCCAAATAGTAAATGGAGTCCTGGCCAGGATTTATTTCACAGTAGTTCCACTAGGCCCAAGGACCTACCTTGTGGTCATTTTTCTGATTCTTGAATACATATTTGAACTGGACATACTTGGTAGTCGGAACAATTCCCACATCTGAGTTTAGGAGCATGTGGAAACCTCTGAATCTGCATCCTTGCCTCAAAGGTAGTAAAACAAAAATCATATTGTATCCTGGGGAAAATGGTACAGATCAGTGCCATTCTTAAAGATTTATGGGATGCATGGGCTGTTGTGCTTTTCACATGCACATTTAGTTTGCTAGTTTGCCTCCTATAGAACCACATGGATCCTAGGAGTGGATTCGTATCAATTCAGTGATGGAGAAGATCTAATTGCAGCTGCCCTGCTGGTATCATTACTAGAGTAGATTAATATGGCCTCTGGCTCATGGCATATGGCCATTCGCCTGGCAAATGTGTTGTTTTCTATTCCTATTAGGAAAGAGTGCTAGAAGCAGTCTGGGTTCATGTGGGACAAACAACAGTATACATTTAGTATTTCTCTAGCTTTTATGTTAACTCATGGCCTCTGCCTTATTATAGTCAAAGAGGCCCCAGACCATCTGGAAATTCTGTAAAACATTATTTTGTTCTACTAGACTGATGACATTATGTTAATTGAACTGATGACCAAGAAGTGGCAAGTATGTTGGAGCCCTTGTTAGGACACATGCCCTCCAGATGGTGAGAGATAAACCCAATCGGAGGGCCACCTTGCCAATGTAGCTTTAAAGGCTGTGTGGCCTGAGGCCTGTTGGGATCTCTTTCCAAAATAAAGAACACATTATCTCTGTTTGTTCCCTCTCCTAGTAAAAATGTAGCACAGTGTTGGATTGGCCTTTTGGGTTTTTGGAGATAGCACATTCCATACTTGGACATAATGCTTGGGCCCATTTGCTGAAGGACATGGAAAGTTTTCAGCTTTGAGTGGGGTCTGGAGCAGAAAGGACTCTACAGCAGGTCCAAGCGGAGCTATAGGCTTGGCAGACCTTGCCCAATTTTGATAGTAAGTGAATGAAGGCAGCTGCCATTACCTGAGAAGGCTTGGTGATCAGGGATTCAGACAGGTTCTGGTTCACTCCATCAGGTAAGTCATGAGAAGAGCAGACATACTAGTATCCAGTGAAGGAAATGTAGCATGATTGGTAGAAGAAGGAGAAGATGAATATCATTTGGAGCCTGAGATCAGCTGCAGCAGCCGGGGCAATAGTTTGTGCTATTACATTCAGACTCCTAAAGGAGATATTTCTGGAAGGGGTAAACTGACTACACAAATCAAATGTACCCAAGCAGTGCAAGGATTGGACAAAAGTGGATGCTGTAGCGTGTGTCCCAGAACTTCCTTCAGGACTGAAAAAAGGGTCATCTTCATAGCTGCTAGGCATGATGGCTGATAGCTAAGCCCCTCCTTGGGAAAAGCGCACATTTAATGACTGGTCCAAGTGCTGGGTCAAAGGCTAGGCCACCTGGCCTTAATTTGAGATATCTATGAAAGGCTATCCCAGCTTCAGAGCCCTCCACAGCATCAGATGGGGTCTCTTGCAACTGAATTACTGTCTAACTTCTTCCCCTAGCCAAGTCTGCATCCTCATTCCCAATGGGTATTGTCTCCAAAATAACTCCCTGATATGCTTTTTATACACACGTATATTTCTCTATTACGTATATTTTCTACGTAACATAACTCACAACACTAGGAGATCCAATCTGTCATTATATTAGGTGTTAGATTTGAGGCATTTGGAGATCTGGTGATAAATGGAGTCCTGGTCCAAGTCCATGTCTAGCTGGTCTAGAGTTCACTGCCTAACTGGTCATTTCTCTGGTTCCTGAGTCTTCTAAATGGTTATATTAGCAAACAGAGCCTTCAAATTTCTCTCTTGTCTGTGGTTCTCTGACCCATAGGAAAGGCCAAGTGTAGAAGTCTGAGATTGCCACACCTTCCCAATTTCCCCATCTGCAGCCCAGATAATGACTCAGAAGCAAAATCTCATCCTGCTGACTTGGCAGAAATTAGTGCCATCCTTAGAGATGTATAGGGATGGTTGTCCAGATCATCTCTTTGTTTAATTCATCTCTCTCTGACAATGGACTGCAGTAAATTTAATCCAGTGGTATCTCCAATCATAGTTGTTGTGTGTATGTTGTATCTTTACTTGAAAAAACCAGCGCAGCTTCTGGCACTTAGTATGTAGCTACTGGTATGGGAAATGCATGTTTTTCAATTCATAGTAAGAGGAGATGCTGAAGCAGTTTGCATTTACTTGGAATAGATAACAATGTACGTTCATGGTCATGCCACAGACCTGTATCTTACATTCTTTATTATAATACGGTCCAAAGGTGCCTTGATTATCTAAACATTCTTCAGAGCATCAGATCTGTCCACTATTTTGCCAATATTATGTTGATTTAGATCTGGAAGAGTAGATGGCAAATACTTTGGGTGTTCTGTTAGGACACATGTGCATCATAAGGTGGGAAATAAACCTCAAAAAATTCCAAGACCCTGGAATCCTGGTAAAATTTGTGAGCTCCAGTTGTCTGGAAACATATATGATGCTTTATAGTGTTGCTATGGTAGACCAGAATGTTCTACAGTGTTTCTGGCAAGCTCTGATAGGAGAGTTGAAGAACAGAATCCTTGGCTTCTAAAGTGAGACCATGCCATCTGCAGCAGAGAGCTATTCACTATTTGAAAAGTAGCTCTTGGTATGCTACTGGGCCTTGGTAGGGCCTGAACATTTAACATGGGAAAGGACAGCAAGTGATTGGAGATTTCCAACATGTCCTGGGTATTTTTGGACTTGCCAAATCAGGCTTGATTCAATTCATCATACCATGGGAATATTACATGTGGGATCTGAGTACATCTGGAAAACACAAATAAGTTTTCAGAATGAATGGTCCAGTTTCTTGTGCACCTATCTCTCTTGCACTAATGCCTCCCCTATGGATTTAGTGATGCTTCCCTATGACCAGATGATCAACAGAGAAAAATCTTGGGTCTTGTTCATAAGTGGGTCAACTCGATATGTGGTTACTTTTGATATGCTGCTGTATTACAGCTCCACTCACAGATGCCTCTGAAAGACAGTGGCAGGGGAATGGGGAAATCTTCCCAGTGAGCAGAGCTTAGAACATCACACCTGGCATTCAACTTTATAAGGGGGGGGTGCAGTAGTTTGAGGTAAGTACATACTTGGATCAATCAGCAGTGGTGAATGATTTAGCTTTTTGGTTAGGGCTTAGGATAAGAACGATTGGAAGCTCAGAGACAAGGAGGTCTAGAGAAGTGTGGATACTTCTAAGGGAGTGTGAGGACCTTTGTGTTCACCTCAATGACCAATTCAAGAAGCATCCTCCATACAGGAAGCCCAGAACAACTGAGTGCATAGGATGATTCATCCAGTGGAAATAAACCAGCATCTCTCCTTGGTCACCTCCATTCTTGCATTATGGTGCTGTGAACATAGTATTCATGGGGGTGAAAACTGAGTTTGTGCATAGGTCTAAGAGCATGGACATCATCACAAGGCTGATCCCCCTACTGTCACTGCTGAATGACAGAGCTGTCAGCAGCTGAGGCTGATATGGAATCACCTATAAGGAGACCAACCAGCCAACAACTGCAGGTTCATTGCATTAGAACTCTTCCATCCTGGAAGGAATACTGAGTCATCCCTACTGGAATTATTACATATTCCAGGTATGTGTTTTCCTTTCTTGCCTTTAGTGCTACTGCCAGAACCACTGGTTCTCAGTCTTTCTGATTTATTCTATCACTTCGGACCAGTGAAGGAAAGTGAAAATGGGCACATGGCCTTGAGATCCACTGGTTCTATTGTGCTTCACACCATTCAGTAGTGACTGGCCTAACAGAACACTTGGAGGGTCTCTTAAATGTGCAGATCAGTTGCTAGCTTGGAGTTGGCACCAGAGAGGTTGATACACTGTCCTTCAAGATAGAATAAAAACATTAAGCTAATGACTGTGATATTTTTCTCATACTTAGACGAGATGGGTCTAAGAACCCAGTGGTTAAGTAGGAATGGCCCTTTTCACCATTACTTTCAGCAACCCACTTGGGGGAATTTGTGCTTCCAGCCCCTATAACCATAGGCTCAGATGGATTAGAGGTCCTGGTCCAAGGGGAGGGATGTTCTTCCAGTGGATGCAATAAGGGGTCTACTAAATCTAAGGTTACGGCTTCTACTTGTTCACTTCGGGTTCCTCATGTAAATAGACCAGTAGGCAAAGAAAGAAATTGCCATATTGACAGGGGTAGTGACCCTGCTTATCTTGAAGACAGTTGCTGCTCCATAACAGGAGCAGGAAAGGTATGTCTGGAAATCCCTGGGTTGTTTTTTGGTGTTTTCATTGCCAAATAATAATTATAAATAGGCAATTGAAGCAGCCATAGCCTGATAAGAGCATGATGGCCAAGGACTTAGATATACTAGAAAGAAAGAGCTGGGTTACCTTGTTAGGTAAACAACGTAACTGGGCACACTGGCTGGGTGAGCAACTTAGACCAGTGAGCTGCCTGAAGATGAGGAGAATCTAGAATGGATTCTAGACATGGAGATGATTAAATATCAATTGCAGCCTTGGAACCCACTGTAGCAGAAGGGGCTATCGCTTCCTGTTGTAAGCTGTTTCTTTAGGAAGTTGTGACCAGTCACCACCTTGAAGAAACATTGACCAGACAGCGTGAACTTAAGAAGCAGTACGACTGGATCTCAGTGGTGCAAGGCCAAGTGGACCACAGACTGTCAGAGCCTTGCTCACATATCCGGACCTTGCCATTTTGGTAGTGTTCTGCAGGATGACTTTTAACTCTCAGTATCTGCTTGGCACCACAGAGCTTTTTATATTTTATTTTATTTTATTTTATTTTATTTTATTTTATTCTATTTTATTTTATTTATTTTTACTTTTTTACAATCTTTTTTTTTAAATATGAAATTTATTGTCAAATTGGTTTCCATACAACACCCAGTGCTCATCCCAAAAGGTGCCCTCCTCGATACCCATCACCCACTCTCCCCTCCCTCCCACCCCCCATCAACCCTCAGTTTGTTCTCAGTTTTTAAGAGTCTCTTATGTTTTGGCTCCCTCCCTCTCTAACCTCTTTTTTTTTTTCCTTCCCCTCCCCCATGGTCTTCTGTTAAGTTTCTCAGGAGCCACCTAAGAGTGAAAACATATGGTATCTGTCTTTCTCTGTATGGCCTATTTCACTTAGCATAACCCTCTCCAGTTCCATCCATGTTGCTACAAAGGGCCATGTTTCATTCTTTCTCATTGCCACGTAGTACTCCATTGTGTATATAAGCCACAATTTCTTTATCCATTCATCAATTGATGGACATTTAGGCTCTTTCCATAATTTGGCTATTGTTGAGAGTGCTGCTATAAACATTGGGGTACAAGTGCCCCTATGCATCAGTACTCCTGTATCCCTTGGGTAAATTCCTAGCAGTGCTACTGCTGGGTCATAGGGTAGATCTATTTTTAATTTTCTGAGGAACCTCCACACTGTTTTCCAGAGCGGCTGCACCAGTTTGCATTCCCACCAGCAGTGCGAGAGGGTTCCCGTTTCTCCACGTCCTCGTCAGCATCTATAGTCTCCTGATTTGTTCATTTCAGCCACTCTGACTGGCGTGAGGTGATATCTGAGTGTGGTTTTGATTTGTATTTCCCTGATGAGGAGCGACGTTGAGCATCTTTTCATGTGCCTATTGGCCATCTGGATGTCTTCTTTAGAGAAGTGTCTATTCATGTTTCCTGCCCATTTCTTCACTGGATTATTTGTTTTTGGGGTGTATTTTATTTTTCAAGTGCAGAAGGCTGCCTGCTTGCCCAGCAAACCAAAGGCCTGGAGAATTAACAGCCCCCACCCTGGGAGCTGCCCTCAGCAATGACAGACAGGAGTTGGTGTATAACAGCTTTGAGACAAGTATTTTGCAGTTTCTTAGCCTTTTTGTGTGGCATAAACTGGCTGCCCACTGTTTCAGGTGGTTCAATATGCACACTTTATAAGCAACTTTCTCTGCCTCACTTCCCTACTTCTCTGTGATTGCTTGTAACTTCTACATAAACTACTTCTGCTCAAATCCTGTGGCAGGGTCTGCCTCGGGGAGAATTCAAGCTAAGAGGGCTTCAGTTACTGTTTCTACCTTTATTTTCCTTTTGCATGGATCTCTTATACCTCTCATTTGGGCTCCTGTGGCTCCGTTTGGACTGTGTCCGGGGGCAACTCATCGGCAGATCCTTCTTAACTGAAGGCAATCCAGTCCATGTCGTCTTTAGGCTCTAGGGCAAGTGGGCAAACATCATCTGGGGATAACTAAGAAGACAAACCTCAAGCAACTAAGGCAGCTTAACCAAAGCCGTGTGGCATTAGTAGTAGAACTGGGAATAGAACGGTTTTCTAAATAAGTTGTGTCTTATCACAGAGAAGAGGGTTGATGAAAGTCTCGCCAGCCTGGGAGCACATATGTTAATCTTCGGCCTTCATCTTGCCAGCAGGAACTTCACATCCCTAAAGAATGTGCCAATGATTTCTGAGTGCTCCAAGCTGGCATTCCAGAATTTGCTCAGAAATCACCTCTCAGGTTCTTTTTCTCCCTCTCAGGCTCCTGAGGTCACTGTCCACAGCCCTGGACAATGTGCTCCTGATGAGAATGCCAATGTCTTTGCCCAGGGCATTGTCTCGCAATGCTCTGGCTTCCCTGGTTGATGCATACAGCTCAGGAATCTTCCACAACTCTTGGCCAGCCATCGCGATGATGTCCCTGGTCAGCATACCCATGTCTTCCCCAAGGGGCTGTCTCTGAGGCCCTCAGAGCTGCCATTCCCAGGATGCAGGACCGGTCAGACCCAAATACGGAGCACAGAGCCTCTTCCAGGCCTCCGGAGCTGCATTGTTGGCACCTGGGGTTTTCATCTTCTCTCTCTTGAGAGCATCTCCTCCAGCTTCTGACCCTCGTGCCCAGATTCCCCGACAGCCTTGATCCAACAAAAACAGACACATCCTCCCATGAACAAACAGCAGTTTTCCTGCACAAAGACGCCTCCATCCATTCTTAAAAGGTAAAAATGAAACAAAATCTCTCCAAAGGCAACTAAATACATAGAATAGAAAGTGCACTTTACATACAGACAATACTTTTCATGATCACACAGAGCATTCCAGACACAGCAGTGTCTCAAAAGCCTCTTGATTCTCCAATTATGGTCCCAGTTTCATGTTTACATACCCAATGGCCCTTTGAATGGGTTTCCTGGAACAAACGAGCTTCCGAAGGTATACCCAAGTCTTCTTCTCTTTACACCCCAAATTCCTTTGAAATGACAGCCTGCCTCACCCACACGGGCTTCCTTCATTCCTGTCATGTTTTCAGAGGTCTTAGGACCAAGTTCATGGGACCAGTGGTATCTGCAAAGTCTTCCCTTTAGTGGTGACAGTGGAAAGTCCTGTAGCCTTCCTGGACATACATGAGCACAAATGCTGACCCACCAGAGCCACCGGTCTGGAGCCCTTTTTATCGCACTCATGCCAACTCATAGTCAGTTTTTAAGCTCAGTCTCAGGTTAGCCTCTGGGCCCAGACTACTGACAAATGGTCTTTCTGGCTCCAAGTGCAAGACTGTTGCCTGGTGCCCCTTAGAAAAGAGGGTGAGATTTTGAGAATGGCAGGGTCACTCCTTGGGGGGCCCCGTGGAGGCTGGCTCCAGACAGCTCTCGCCAACCATTCAATGGGAAAACGACCGTCACAAACTCTCCTGCTGCCAGACTTGATGCCCCCTAGAAAGTGGCTGCACCATGTGAGGACAGCTAGGTGAAAGTCCTCACTTTCAAAGTGAGTTTGAAAGCCTTTCTGGAGTCCCTCTCTCAATCCAGACCCAGCTGATAGAAGCGAGTCTTGGGAAAGCTGACTCATCCTGCTTTGCTCAACTTTGCTCTGCCTCCTACTCAGTCATAAATTGCTGCACAGGCTGTGCTGGATAAATTGACATTAAGAGTTATTAAAGGAACGAGTCGAGAGTTTAGAAAATATGCATCCACGGCAGGCGTCGGCGGTCTTCTGGAAGAGCCAGGGCAGGGCAGAGTGACTTAGTGAGCCACGGAGCCAGGGCCTCGAAGCTCCAACAGTGGGAAGAAATTCCAGGGCTCCGGGAGGCCCAGCACAGCCTCTCAGGGAGGCAGCCATAAAGGAACCCAGTGATGAATCAATGTAGCCTTGTCTATGATACCGGGTTTTATGGTCTGTGGGTTTATGTAATTATTTGGGTTTTGCACAGAGATTTGTGTATTTAAGCCTTGCTTTAAAAATCATTGTTTTTATTTTTGGCAGTCTGATCGTAATGAATCTCGGTGGGAGCAGGGTCCCTCCTATCTGTGCGTGGGCAGTTGTAACTCCCCGTCTGTGGTGTTCCCCTGGATCTCCCCCACACCAGAAGGGGCTGGTGAAATTGGATCACACCCAGCCTGGTGCTTCTCTTGCACACGATTCTCAAACTCCTGTGTTGCCACCGAAGTGTTTGTGCGTGGCTCGTCTCCCCTACCAGACGGTGAGCTCCCGGTGTAGGTCTGGCCTTCCCACCATGCTGTGGAGACAGTAGGTGCACATCGTTCGCACGAGTGACCGTGGAGCTGCCTCAAGGGCCGACCGCCGGCATCGGGAGGAAGACGCTTACCTGTGCCTTGTCATTTCCTGTACAAGGGAGCAGGTAGGTTTGTTAGAATTTAGCGTGAAATCGGCTGAGACCCGTCTGTGACTTCAGCGGCCAGGCCGTAGCGCCCCGGTTCTGCAGAAGGCTTACTTGGGTGTTATCCCAGAAAACTGTGGTTGCCAGAGGAGTGACCTCTGGATAGCAGCAGTTAACGTTTAATTACATGTTTGCTGTATGCTGCAGAATGTTCTGCAGGCTGTATGTACATTAACTCATCTAATCCTTACAGCAACTGGTTGAGCTAAGGTCTCTTATTATGCCTGTATTACGGACGAGGAAACTGCAACACATAATAGGCCTTAAGTACCTAAGCAAGTACTTAAGCTAGCAAGTTATGAAGCTGGGATTTCAACTCAGACATTCTGGCTCCAGGCACTGTGCTCTCAGGCAGGACGCTACGGGACTGTTTAGCAACTTTTGAACACGTACCCCCATCCCCACGCGCCACAACCACAACTCCCACACCCTTCCACCCCTCCGCCTACTCTCTCACACATGCACCCACACACCCACTCACCCATCCGTCAAAAATTTAAGTCCCCTTTGGAATAAACAGCTTATATACAATGGCTATGTTTTTAAGAAATCTGTTAAATCTGCTCTGCCCCTCTTCCCAAGCCCCCGTTTTGGCTGTCAGGCTTGGTAGAAGAAACCCACAGTGAATAAAACCTCTGTCTGGGATTTTAAAAGCAATAGTGAACACTAGAAATGACGACAGTAATTTGGAGTCCACGGAGTTTATTCTGGAAAAATCAAGATAGGGACTCACCGAAAATGACATGATTTGCGATATGTATTAAAAATTCTCAGTTGCTTTGTTATGTGGCTTTCATATCGGGCAATATTCAGGGAAGTTTCCATGTTTTCATTATGTTCCAAATGTTGATTCGTATCTTTATGTTCGATTCCTCCAAAACCTCTGAAGGAGGTTATTGTCCGTTAGTGTTTAAGAGGGTATCTGCCTTGGGGCGCCTGGGTGGCGCAGTCGGTTAAGCGTCCGACTTCAGCCAGGTCACGATCTCGCGGTCCGTGAGTTCGAGCCCCGCGTCAGGCTCTGGGCTGATGGCTCGGAGCCTGGAGCCTGTTTCCGATTCTGTGTCTCCCTCTCTCTCTGCCCCTCCCCCGTTCATGCTCTGTCTCTCTCTGTTCCAAAAATAAATAAACGTTGAAAAAAAAAATTAAAAAAAAAAAAAAAGAGGGTATCTGCCTCTCCTACTCGTGAAGCTGAGTGATTTGAATATGTGCTTTTGATCTAACTGTTACCATCACTAGCTGACTGGTGTGGGAAAAGGGACGGCCTGGATCCCGATCTGGTAACACTGGACGACTACTGACCTCTTTGGGACTCAGTTTCCTCCTCTGTACAGTGAAGGGAATGAATGAGAGGACTTCCAAAATCTGCCTCAGTTCTAATAGCCCATGACTGTGAGTATTTTAAGCCACATTGCTGGATGGCTAACCTTTATGCACATTTTTCTTACATGTGTAACAAAACTTCATCCTTGGCACTGGGTTTTTGGCACAACAGCACCTTCAGACAAGCCTTCTTATCTTGGAAAATAACATTCAGAGAAAGAAGCGATTTAATTTTTTACTTTAGACAAGTAAAAAATGCTTTTTTTCTCATCCTCCAAATCATCTTCTCTTCATAACTTTTCCTAACCATTGAGTGGGCAGGGTGTCTGGTGGCCAAATAACCTTTACACGGAGAGGACCAAGTCCTGGCTGCCCCCAGAGGCTCATCACAAAAATCACTTCGTAGATTAGCAGGTCTTTTAACAGGGATAAAATGCTGGTTCTGCCTGCTGGTCCGTTGGCAGATGTCCCGGAATTCACTAATGTTGCATTCAGATTCTGAATTTGGGTCTTTTGTCCCCCATTACCTCAACACCTTTGTGCTTTTAAAAAAAGAATCCATGTCAGGGAAAGACAAAAACAACTAGGGGTGAAAACAGTAACAGATTAGCGACTCGGAGCAGCAAATGAAAATTGTAGTTTCCTGGCGTATAATACGAAAGTTATGTTTACACTATACTGTAGTCTATTATGTGTGCAATAGCATTATGTCTAAAAAACCCCACAATATACGTACCTTAGTTAAAACATACTTTATTGCTAAGAAATGCTAACCATCATCTGAGTTTTCAGTGAGTCATAATCTTTGTGCTGGAGGAGGGTCTTGCCTTGATGTTGGTCTGCTGACTGATCAGGGTGTCACAGGTGGCTCTGTGGCAATTTCTTAAAAGAAGACAACAATGAAGTTTGCCCCATCAATTGACTCTTCCTTTCACCTGAACACTTTGCAGCTGTTGTGGGGTTATTTATTGGCCTCGTATCAACATTGTTATGTTTTAGGGTATAAGAAGGCCTGAGGAGATGGAGAGAAATGGAGGAGTGGCTTGTTGGTGAAGCAGTCAGAACATACACAACATTTATCAGTTAAGTTTGCCATCTTATACGGCGGTAGGTCGTGGCACCCCAAAATAATTACCGTAGTAACATCGATGATCACCGATCTTGATCACAGGAAACACAGCTCGCCATAACAAACGTAATGACGATGTATCGTGAGAATTACCAAAATGTGACACAGAGACAGGAAGTGAGCAAATGCTGTCGGACAAATGGCACCGATAGACTTTCTCGAGGCAGGGTTGTCACGAACGTTGGATTTATAAAAAAACTCCTCTCTGTGAAGCGCAATACAGTGGAGCAGAATAAAACAGGGTATGCCTGGAATATGTGCCAACGTCTGTTGAGGACTCTGTGGTTCCAGCTCCTGCCGTACTCTCATCTGGAAGTCTGTGACGCGTGCATGCAGTGAGCGCAATTTGCGCTTGAACAAGTGGTTAATCTGAAAGGTGACTAGCACCAACCGTTTCCTGATGCAATCTAACTAGCAGCTCTCTTTCAAGGACAGCACACCGGGTGTTTGTCCATAAAACAAAGTTTGCTCGGATACAGTTGGCCAGGGACATCTAGCCCTGTCCAGTTGCAGATGGAGGCGGGACCTTCATTCAGTGTTGCTGTCCTCATCGGGCACTTGTTGTACTGGGCACTTGCACAGTTCTGTGGCCTGCAAGACGCGCGAAGCCACCAGATGGCCAGTCAGCGTGGCCATTGGGAAGCGTGGGAAATTATGGGATAGGTTTACAAAAACGTATGTGGGAAGAAGAGGTTGAGCTGTCTTGCGGCGGGGAACGTAGGAAGCAGGCTGACTGCTCTTGCAGTGTCATCTACTCCGTGGTTACGTGGCAACAACTACTTATTTATTTTTGCTAAGCACGCCTGCTAGCAAAAATCTTAAAAAACGGCAGTCTGTGTTTAATGGAAAACGAAGCAATGAAATTCTGCTTCTTAAGTAAGTTGATGGTGAGTGTATAACTTGCCCTAAAATGTTTGGCAATATTCCCCACCCACCACCAGGCCCACCGTGATATTACTGACCATGTGAAAACCAGAAGATACGAACCTCATGAAGAAGCATCGGCATCTGCTTCACAAAGGAGTCGTTATTTTAAGAAGACCGTGCTTAAGGATGACAATTTAATACCCGCAGTGGCAGAAGGTGCTTTGACACATCACTCCGGCAATGATGACTTTTCGTTTAGATCAAAAAATGGTTGTTCTAGGTTAATTTTGCTCATTTTGAATCCCCAATTTTTTTGCTCATATATGAAAAGACGTTTGCTAATGTCTTCATGCCATTACCAGAGGAACTTCATCGATAGTGAAGGCTGATTTGTGTTAATGGCACGAGAGCCTTCCAATAGAAGCCATTTAATTCCAACAATGTTTGCGTTTTTTTCCAAACGCTTCATAGGATCAAAATGAAGCTTGCAGCAGTTCGTTCTGTTGAAGGGAACATTATTGCGAATGCTATTATAAATTCAGAAATAAGGTTAACGTTAGAGATAAAATTTTGATTTTTACGATGGTGGGACCAAGTATTGTAAAAACAATGCTTTTTAGTAAGTTAGGAAGCTTAAGGAACATAAATGTACTTGTGGTTGATTGTGATGCACATATAATTTATAATTCTGTCCAACCAAGCTGCAATATTTTACTGATCAAAACAGAAACTGTAATTGTCAAAATTTACAAATATTTACACATTATCACAGTTGTTATGACTGAGTGACAAAATTTTTGTGATGAAGTATTTTTTTGTATTTATCAAAACATAATGAATTTGATGAATACAAAGCATATTTTAGATGGTAGAACATGCTTTCTCTCCTTGCTGCCAACTATGAGCTGTAGTTTAGGTACGCACGTGCCTTTGAAGAAGGACTTTGTAAATCAACGTAGGGCATTGAACTTTCTATAAAAGATTCTGACAAATTTTGGTTGTATTTTGTTCAAAATCAGTTGGGATTTTTTTTTTAATTAGTACATTCAAAGGAGGAAACGTCAAAACTTCAGATTTGAAGCTTTTGGTGAATTTTAATAATTGAGAAAAGAGCTTGTGAAGAGGAAAGCATTAAAATTATCTCTATAAAAGGCAAGGGAAAAGCAGAACAAGTTAAACAATATTAGAACAAACTAAATTTAAAATTTAATTTTGAATTATTATAATTGCACCTTGGAGTACATTAAATTGCAGGAAGAATTTCTTGATAGAACTTTTACTTTATTAAAAACTTATATTCTGTATTGGAACGGAATGAATTCAGAAGGTCTGATGTTGGAACACCTTCATTTGGCAAAGCCTTGAAAATAATAATAGAGACGATGCATTTGGGGGCATTTTGTCTTGTAGCAATAATTGTTAAAAAATAGAGGCAAAAGGCAATTCTTTTAAAAATACTTGGGCTACAGTATTTATACCTTTCAAGATAAAGAACATTAGAGAATGGATGAAGTGCTCTGCCTATCTAAAAGTGGGGTGCTAGTGGAAGTGCTGAGCAAGGGGGAGTCAAATCCATGCCCTTTGTGTGTGTCTCTTTGTGTGAGGACATATGCTAGCCCTCTACGGCACTGACTGGTTACTCCAGGCGATGACACCATACTGCGGGCTCAGTGTTTGGCCTCTGCTTTTAGCAAGTTTGGTACCCAGGGTTTGTGGTAGCCAGGTAAGACTTGTGGAAAGGAACACTGTGTTATGTAGCTTCTATGGAGCAAGCCCTGGGGCAGCTGACTGACATGCAGAGAATTGGCACTCTTTTTCACCTTTCTAGAATGTCCTCTGCCACGATGTCTCTGGAAGACATGTGCATGGGCCATAAACAGCTTCATGCCCTATAATCACTCTGTAAGATCCATCCACACATCTCTACCCCAGACTTGTCACCAATTCTCCAAGTCCCTGAGCAAGCAACCACACCACTAGCCATTGCTTATGAATCATTGTAGATTTGTCTCCCAGGCCATTTCTCCTTCCACAGGAAGGGACCAGGTGTTCCACTTGAAGTTTGCCTCCCAGGATCATTTCCTTCACCACTGCCTTTCAGGACCATCCCTGAGTGTGAAGTAGTAAGGTAGGCATCCACTTCTGGCTGGTGCCAGCATATCACACTGATTCATCTGTAGACAAGGTCTGTGCTTTACCTTCTTCTGATAACTGGACATAATAAACTCACTCGGAGGCCATGGGTGTGGGTTCAGAAAGCGGTGGTAAAGCAGTGGGAACAGGAGCCACGGGAACCAGAGCCAGCTGTTGGTAGTTTGCCTGAACTCTCCAGACCTGCTTGGTCTTGCTCTCATGTATGCCACTTCCAATGTGTAATGGAATGTTGCCATGCATGTCCAATTGGGTAGTTTGGCGGGTTCAATTCATGATGGATACTCAATATATGATGAACAGTCGGCTTGCACAGTCAACTTGGTATCCTTTGGTGATGTGTAAAGCCTCTACCAGAGGCCAGGAGCCAGCCACGATCTGCTTTTAAGAATGGAGCATAGTTGTCAGCTGAGGAGTGCACTGAGGTTTGCCAGCCACGCTGATGGGCTCCATTAACACTTTCTTCCTTTGGGTCTGTTGATAATGAGAGCTAAGTGGCGGGGACAGCTTGCACCACAGCCTGAACACACTGAAGAACCCTGTCTTATTTTCTGCTCCACTCAAAACTAGAAGCCTATGAGATCCTTGGTAAGTGAACTATAGCAGCACATACCTCAGGATGGTATATATTACTTCAAAGGCAAAAGAGGGCCACCAAGTACCATGTTTCTTTCTTTGTGGTACATGATACAAGGGGAAGTGACTTGGTTCTCACTTTAAAGGGAAATCCCCACACACTCCACTCTACTCCGCTGAATCCCTGGGAACTTCAGTATTGCAGGTCCACATAAACTTTCATGGGGACTGTCTCCAACCTCTGGCATGTGGGTGCCTTAATTAGACATAAAGGGTGTTTGATATGACCTGCTCAGAAGACCAATTAGCAAATTATCATCAGTATAACGGATCAGCATGTTTTGTGAGCTATTGAGATTATCATGACCCCTCCAAACTACATACATGCATGCATATTAGATAGGTGACAGATAGATAGACAGATAGATAATGGATAGATAAATAGATAGATAGATAGATAGAGTCCTGGGATTAAGGGGTGGGCTAAAGGTAAGTATTGGCCCTGACAGCAAAGATACAAAGTGGACCTAAGATGTGTTTGTCATCACCTCATCTGAAGTTTGCCATAATGTATAGTAATTCTTCATGACCCATCTGACCTTTGCTGTAGCCAAAAGTGTGAGTACTTAGGGATGTGGTAAGAATCACCATCCCTTTGTCTCTCACGTCTTTGATGGTAACACTGGCCTTTGTCATCCCCTGGAGATGCTTTGCTTCTGCTTTACTCTCTTGACTGAGAGAGAATCTTAGGGGGGAGAGGATAATTCCTGGGGTTTCTACTTGGTTCTTCCTACCAAAACAGCCTTCACTTCACAGATTAGGAAGCTAGTGGACAGCTTTTGCTACTTTCTCTGCGTAATGTCCATTGTACAGTACATCTTGAGTTAGAGATACAGCTGCCAAATGGGTCCACTGTTCCTCTGGCCCTACTGTTGGGTGGGTCCAACTCCTTCTAACTCTGACCTCTATAAGGCCCTACTCGAACTGGTGGTCCACAGTGGAATTTTGGATTTCTGTATGGTCAGTGGATGTGTAGCTGGGAAACCTGAATGAGGCTTATGGATTGTACCAATATCAGTTTCTTGATTTTGATACTGTGAAGTTGTGTAATATGTTAACAATGGGCAAGGGGGGAGGGTATTTGGAACTTCCCTGTACATTTCTCTGTGCCTCCTGTGAATCGACAATTATTTCAAAGCAAAAATTTTTAAAGATAGTTGTAGTTGCTTGCTTTGCTGGGCCATTGAGAGGATCAGAGTAAAAGGCATCTAGTGCAATGTTTAGCACAGGGAGGGTTTTTAATCTATTATATCCACACAGACACAAACATATATACATACCTGCATTTATGACATTCCTAGTCTCCTATGAGTGAAATATGGGCATTGAGTTGTTTATCTATCAAATATAATATGTATGCCTCACTTTGTACTCTTATTTCCCTGTTGGCCCAGGGCAACAGGGCTGACCACAGCCTTGGTCCCCAACCAAAGGTGCTATCCGGTCCCCACCCCACAGAACCTGGAACATGTGCGTTACGGTGAGGCAGTGGTGAGGCACCACCTCGGTGTGGTAGAAGGCAGTGATGGTGGTGTTTCACAGTGGAAAGAGCAGAACTGAGGAACAGAGGGGTCTGACGTGAGGATGCTGGGAAGGCTCAGGGGGGTGACTGGAGACTTCACCTTTGATTATACGTCAAAGAGCTGTGGCTCTGGCCCACCATGGACAGGTGTGCCATGAGAGATGAGACTGATGTTCATCTTGCTACTAATGCTTGTTTAAGAACCTGGGCACGATGTCTAAGTACATAACTAAAGTTGATCTTGACGTCATTACCTGATTCATTATAGTGATTTTCTGGTTGTTTTTATGGATCATTGTAAAACTAGTTTTGAATGAAATATGTATCCTTACTTTTTCCATCTTAATTTTTAAGAACGCGTGTATCCTTCAGTTGCTAAGTAACATGCCTATAAAGTGTTATCACAGAGGTTCTATCTGAATAATTTCTGTAATCACTTAGGAGATTGCTTTAATAGTATATCATCCTAAATGGTAAGAAATGACTAATTCTAGGCTGTTTGGAGAAAACTGACTGAAGTATTTCCTCAAAGGCAGGAGGTTCATCAGCCAAGGAGCATAAGACAGAGCACATGGTATACGCCTCGCTCACTGCGCCTCCCCGTCACAAGTTTATCACTGTGTTTCGTGCCTCCAGATGGAGCACACGCTCACCAGGAACTTTCTAAAGTTCCAAAGAGCCAAAGGATCCAAAAAGAAAGATTTTTTAAAAAGAAGTATTTTGCTCTAGTGGATTGAAAAATCGCTTTTATCACAACCATAAATGAAGCATGATTCAGAAGGAAGGCAGTATTGCTCCAGTTCTCAGGGCAGAAACACAAGCAGAGCTGAAGCATGGAAGTCTCATAACCATCCTGATCAAGGGGAACGCTTGACGAGAGACCCATCAGTGTGGCTGCAGGAGGTCTCCTGTGTTACGTCATCTTCTGCTTTTTACACAAGGGTGCTGGAACAGGTGGTCAGGAGCTCAGAAACATGCTCGCCTGACCTGGGGACCAACAAGACAGAATTTGTGATTCTGAACCCCCAAACACAGGCCAGGTTTGTGTGGTTCCCAGGGGCAGATTCTACCCCAGTCCTGACTGTCTTCCAGAAGCCACAGTCCAGGGCTGTTTGTATGAGCACCACAGCACACATTCAGGTGTCCCCTACTTTGAAGAAATTGTGTTCCTTAACATTTCCTTCCCTTCTGTTGACTGATTTCCCTCCTCTATCACCAGACGTTTAGAAAGACTGGTGCCGCTCGCACTGGCTACGCTGTCTGGCCCCACATTTTCTCTTCTTCTCATTGTAATCTACATCCTTGCTCTCCTCCCCAAGTAATCACCAAACTGCTCTTCCCGAGGTCTATTGTGACTTCCTAAATGCCAGATCCTTGTCCTATTTTCGGCCGTCCACCTGAAGGACATCCCTGCTGTGTTGGATGTGGGACACCGTCTCCCCCTTGCAGCTTGCTCCTCCAAAGGCCTTGGTCCCTGGCTCCTCTCTCTTGGTCTGTCTGTCATCCCATGTCCTCATCCTCCTGTTCCTCTCCCCATTTCTTCTTGGTCCCCTTCGATGACCCTCCTCTTTCTGCCCTGTGACTGTTGGCATCCTAGAGGGTTAACCTTTTAGCAATTCGTTCTTTTACCCCTTCCACCTGTCCCCAAATCCAGAGCCATCTTGTGCATCCTACTTGGTGCCAGGCACTAAGCTAGTGCAGGAAATACAGAGATGAATGAGATCCAATCTTCAACCTCACTGTGCACACTAAAGTCTAGAGGGAGCAACAGTGTGTACTGTGGTATAAGTTTGGACCAGAAGAGGTGGGGGAAAAATCAATTCTGCGTGATGGGAAGGAACATGTAGTATAATACACTGGAGTATTTACCATGTTGCCTAATTGTTAGAAGTGAAGGTCTGTCAGGCCTAAGCCAGGGCTTTCCAGAAGAAAGTGCGTGTGTGTGTGTGTGTGTGTGTGTGTGTGTGATGTTACATGCATGTGCGCCTGGAAGTCTCGAGCAGTTGAGGAGCTGTTCCACTCTAAGAAGGGGACCTTATCTTACTCAGGAAGTGCTTCAAATGTAACTTACTGGAAGATTAGCTGGGGGAGGCTAGCTTTGCCCCAACTTGCAGATGAGTCAGTAATTATTTGTATTCCCCCTTTGAACTCTATACTCCAAATTATTTTTGTGTTTCCAAGGGTCATTTCAAAAATACTTAACAAAGACACCAACACAGATCAATCTGGGTGAGTGACTGAGCATGATTCCAGAAGTGCTTTTTTGTGCCATAAGGGAAATCCTTTAGATCATGGCGGGGGGGGGGGGGTGGTGTGTGAGTACGTGTGTGCATGTGTGTGTATGTGTGTGTGCATGCATGTGTAGGGTGTCTGGAGGGAGAGGCTGAGCAGCTGAGTTAGAAAGGAAGGGGACAGAACAATTTCACAACTATCTGAAGGTACGTCAGTGTGTTAATGTCCTGTATGGTCATACAGAGGCAATCTTGCCTTCCTCCTGAGACTGAAAATTCTCTAAGAACAGATTACACAATCTTATTTTAAGGTCAGCTGACTAGCAACCTTAATTTTCCCTTTGACATGTAACCCAACATATTCACAAGTTCTGGGAATAGGATGTAGACGTTATTAGGGGGTGTGCATTATTTTGCCTACTATATGCACCTATGAGACAAACAAAACAAAACAAAACACACAACACTCCTAACAGTGTGAATGGCTAGTTAAAATTTGGGAGACATTACCTGCAAAATACTATAAAGTAAATATTATCTATTTGGAAAATTCTCTTATATGACTTGAAAGTAATCTGGTAGATGCTAACCCTGATGATCAAGACAAAAAAGTTTGAATAAAGTTGTTCTATGAAGAAGAGGTTAGAAAAAGCAGTATCTTAAAAAGTATGTGTATAAGTAATGCACTTAATATTTTAAACAGACATTTGACTATTTTTGCTATATCCTTAAAGGTCATGTGCTTGAGTTGGCCAAAACACTTTTTAAAGATATTTTTCTTAGAAAGCAAGATCGTCTGATATTGTGGTCACCTTATATTTGAGCATACAGGATAAACATTTCTTTATTAAAGATTTAATATATCCTCAAAATAAAAATTTAAATGGTTAGGAAAGTAGATGGTAAAAGATAAAGGTGTGTGTGTCCTGACCAACCCCAGTCCTACCCTCCAGAACTAACTACATGAACAGTTTCTTGAATATCTTTCCAGAAATGCTCTGCCTTTAGGCCTACATCATCTAGCTCCTGTTTACTGCTTGTAATACTCTTCCCTTGCTCTCTATGCTCCAGCCACTCGGCCTGCTTTTTGTTTTTCCAAAACATCTGGATCATCCCCGAAGCCCCAGGACCTTTGCGCTTTCCATTTATCTTCTTGGAACGTCTTCTCTCATATCTCTGCATGCCCAGCTGTATCTCGTCTTCCAGAGACCAGCTCAAAATCCCTTCCTCAGTGGAGCTTTTCCTGTCCTCATGTACCCTGCTACCACATAATACTGTTTGTCTTGGTCAGCTTGGGTGGTTATAATAAAAATACTATAGACTGAGTGACTTAATATTTTCTTACTCTTCTGGAGGCTGGAAAGTCCAAGATTAAGGTGTTGACCAACTCAGTTCCCCCAGCAAAGTCTCTTTTCCTGGCTTGTAGAACTTTTCATTGTGTCCCGGCCACCGGGCTGGGGGTGGGAGGGTGGAGAAGGAGAAAAAGAAAAGCAAGCACTCTGGGGACTCTTCTTATAATCCCATCGTGAAGGTTCCACCTCATGACTCATTTAAACCTATCACTTTCCAGGCGCACCTGGGTTGCTAGGTTGGTTGAGCATCCAACTTCAGCTCAGGTCATAATCTTACATGATCTCATGGGTTCGAGCCCCACATCAGGCTCTGTGCTGACAGCTGGGAGCCTGGACCCTGCTTTGGATTCTGTGTCTCCCTCTCTCTCTGCCCCTTTCCCCCACTCGCACTCTGTCTCTCCCTCTCAAAAAGTAAAAAAATAAACATCAAAATAATTTAAACCTATAACTTTCCAAAGCCCCCACCTCCACATACCATCTGCTGGGGATTAAGACGTCAACATAGGAATTTTGGAGAGGCACAATTCAGTTCATAGCACCATGCTGGTTTTCAGAGCACACAGAATGCTACTAGCTGAACTTAGCATCTCGTGTTTTGCTGTTCATGGCGCAAGCCCATCTAACGAACACAAAGCTCCCCCTGAGGACCCTGCCAGTCTTTCTCAATGCTTCCCTCTTTTGAGCCTCCATGAGATGTCCCACAATAGTGCCAGCTTTGAGAAGAAACTAGTGACAGATTTTACTGACGTGTTTGCCAACAAGATTATTTCAGAATCTCTTGACTACTCATAGACTTTGTCTTGCTTTCTCCACAAAAGAATAAAAGGAATTCTGATAAGGACGAGTAGGTGTCGAGAGCTCCTGATTTTGGAAGCACTAAAGATTTTGGAGCTCTTCAGAGCTGTGTTAAACTCCACAGAGTGAAGGCCTTTGCGTGGTTGACGTCCTAAGACACTGCTCACCTGCCCAACCACGTGAAAAATGAGTGTTGAGGACTTTTTCCTTGACTGGAAATGCACATGATAATGAAGAGACAGAGGCTCAGAGAGGGTAAGTGACCTATTCAAGGTCTCACCGCCTGTCACAGAAGGAGCTGGGCTTAGCATCCAGGTCTGGTCCCCCATGGAGAGCTTCTTCAGGACAGACTCACTGTCTCTTCTCCCTTTACTCAAACAGCCAGCCAACCTCCATTCAGATGCAGTTCCAAGCAATTGGCATCAGAGGCCACCCCTTGACTCCAAAAGGAAGTGGGACAGAAAAAATTCCAGATGGTTCCCCAGGGTATACATCCACCTGCCACTGAGTTGCTGGTTGGAGGCAAGCCTGTGTTTGGGGCTTGTGACCAGGTCCCAAGGGACCTTGTTCCCTTGGGTAGCTGTGGACACGAGGTTATGTTAAGAAAAGCTGATCATAATGAAGGGGAAAGGAGTGACTTGAACTAGGCTGGTCAAGCCAGCTGATGGGTGGGGCCCACTGGGAATTCAGGATCTTGCACCTGAGATGCCAAATGAAGCATGAGGCCCTCTCTCAGGGTCTGCCTCAGTGAATTTTCACCATGTCCGCTGAAGACACAGACACGCACAACTAATGTATTCATTAGAAAACAAGCCTTTGTAAATTCGCAAGTAAACAAGTGGCAGGCAGCTTGCATTCCGTTATCAGTTTGTTTTTAGGAGAGTAAAACCCGCAAAATGAGCAACAGACATCTTTCTCCTGAGCGTTCTTCTCAGCTTAAGTGCACAGTGAGAAAGGAATGGAGGGTGAACGTAATCCAAAGCTTCCGAAATGCCTCTCAGCCCTGGGACGGCAGCCTAAGTGCCTTAAGATAAACAAGGACTCGGTTTTGAAAAGCCTCCGGTGGCCCTTTGCCGTTAGGTACAGTCACATGAAATTCCCGAGACCTCTGGCAGGTTCCATTGTGCCCACACCAGAAAAACCAGAGCAGTTCCAAGTCTGGAGTGAACTGAGCACTGAGGTGACCCTTGTCCTCTGCACATCTGAGGAGGCTGACCCCGGTGCTGCTGGAGCCTGTGATGCAAGTCTGATAAAAGACTCTGCTGACTGCTGACTGTACCCCACACCCATCTCCTTTTCGCCGAGGATTTCCACTCTCACCCCGTTGTGAACAATGGGGTGAAAATGTCAAGAGAGGTGGTGGGGAGCGTGCTAGTCCCTTTATGCTCTGACATAATTACCACCCCCCCCCCCCGCCAGGGGCGTGCTACATACAACATTTATTTATTCCTCACATTTCTAGAGGCTGTGAAGTCCAAGTTCACAGAGCTGCCAGATTCAGCGTCTGGTGAGAATGCACTTCCTGTGTCTGTCTTCTGGCGGGGTCCTCACACGGCCGAAGGGGTGAGAGAACGCTGTGGGGTCTTTTTATAAGGGCGCTAATCCCATTAGGGCTCCAGCCTCATGACCTCTCCAAGGCCCCACCTCCAAATACTATCACATCAGGGATTAGGTTTCAACATAGGAAACGTGTTGAAACACGCATTCGATCTATTGCAGAAAGGGGCACAGAAGGAAGCATAAGGGAAGTGAGTGGGTTTTGGGGAGGGGAGCGGATGAAAAGGGCTTTGGCACATGGTGTGGGTTGCTTGTTGAGTTAGGTTGCATAATTCACCCCAATACTTTGCTTTTCCTTGTACCCACACTCTGTGCCTGGTGCCCTTGCGGCTCCTCCTGCTAATATATTTCATCATCTCTGACTTTGGGTTTGGCCCATTGACTAGCTTCGGATAATAGAATGGGGCAGAAGTGAAGTGACAATGTCCCCGTTCCCAGCCTCAACCTTAGGAGGCTCTGCGTGACTCCGCTTGCATTCTTCCGCCTCAGCATTGCCATGAGAAGAATTTTCCTCAGTGGCCTGTTGGTCCTAGGAGGAGAGGCATGTGGGGCACAGCCTGGATCAATCCAGGTGTGGCAGAGATCCAGTTATGTGAGCACATTCAGCGGAGATCATCAGAACTATCGGGTGGGTCAGCTAACCTCCAAACACACGAGAAACAGCAAAATATTGCTGTTTTAAGCCCCTGAGTTTTAGAGGAGGACTCGGCAACCAAAAAGAATGAAATCTTGCCATTTGCAACAATGTGGATGGAACTAGAGTGTATTACGCTAAGGGAAATAAGTCAGTCAGAGAAAGACAAATATCACATGACTTCACTCATATGTGGAATTTAAGATACAAAACAGATGAACATAAAGGAAGGGAGGCAAAAATAATAGAAAAACAGGGAGGGAGACAAATCAAGAGACTCTTAGATACAGAGAACAAACTGAGGGTTGCTGGAGGGGTGTTGGGTGGGGGGAATGGGCTAAAGGGGTGAGGGGTATTAAGGAGGACACTTGTTGGGATGAGCCCTAGGTGTTATGTATAAGTGATGAATCACTAAATTCTATTCCTGAAATCTTTATTATGCTATATGTTAACTAACTTGGATGTAATTTAAAAAAATAATTTAAAAAAAGTGAACTAATATACCTACCTAACAACCACAATCCTTTTCTCCTTTGGTGTTGTAGAGTCCTGATTTTGTTAAAGATTATAATGTGCCATTATTGGTTTAAGGCAATCATGTCACTTCTGTTACTGTTTGCTAGATAACTTTCCTTCCCAGGCTTCCTTGCAGCTGGTGGTGACCAAGGTGACCTAGTTCTGGCCAAGGAGACATAAAGGGAAATCTTTGGGGGAAGATTTTCCTCCTGATAAAAACAAAGTTCTTTTCTGTCTATCCCTTTCTTTCCTATTTGGGTGCTGGTATGGCTGTGTGATATCTGGAACTGTGGAAGCCATCTTGTCACCATGAAGTCACACATTCAAGGATGAGAGGTCCACACACTGCAGATGCCCAAACAGGGTGAGAAAAGCCTGGGCTTTTGACTGCATTGTTAAGCTTCAGAACAAACCCTGGGACCATCTACCTCCAGCCTCTCACCAAGAAAACAGTGATCGTCACTATGGTTCAAACCACTGTCGGCCAGGTCTTCTGCGATGGCAGCCCAGTGCATTGTTGGGTGGTAAGGGTACGGTGAAGGTGGAGGAGAGGGGTGTGGGTGACGAATTACGGAGGGGTGTGTCATAGTGCTGTGAGAAGCACACTGAGAATTGAAGAACTTTTCCTAATTAGCTGTGTAACCTTGAGTAACTCACTCACCTCTCGGGGCTGCAATTTCCTCTCTGGAGAGAAGGCATTTAACTAGATGATCTCTAAGGTTTTCACAGCTCGAACACTGACTCTGAACATACAGTCAAGTCTCTGAGTACCACAGCTGGGCAAATATTCACAGAGGATTTTGGAGAATTATTAATTATGCCCAAAGAAAAGACCAGGGATAGTTGTTCTATAGCAAATGCTTAGCTCTGGGCTTGTAAATAATGAGTTTCTTCTTCGTTTCTGAGCTCGTGTCTAATGTAGGTCTTACCTGCTCTAGGGGACTTTCATCAAATGCTCATTAGATGCCTTGTTTATAAAAAATGATTTGCATGCAAGGAGCAAATGCTTCCTTTTCAGGAGCAGGTGTTGTGGGATGAGGAGAAACATGCTGGCTAATGCCTTGTCATCCAAATTCACAGAAATTTCTGGTATCCTGGGCAGGTTTGACACCATTCTGGGAAGAGAACTAAGAGACACATCTTCTGAATAAATTAGTCTATTTATTCAGTTTCTAGTTCTGTAGGGTAGAGCTTTGGCAGGATCCCAGAGAAGCATCAGCTGGGGAAAAAAATCACTTTATTTTCTGCTTTAGCCAACAGCATTTTCCTGCCTGGACTCTGCAAAAACGGACTTGCTTAGCATTGCAGGCTCCTCCAGCTGCCACTGTTTCTCTGTGGCCTTCTGCCAGCACATGCCCCCGGCTCGGTCAGATTTCTTCAGCTCTCGTATTCCCCCCCCCCCAAAACGATTTTTCTTTAATCTGTCCCTGATTTTCTCTGCAGTAATATACACAAGCTTACCTCTTCCCCCGTTTGCTTCCAACTTCCATTATCTCCCTTGCTCGCCCTCTCCTCTTTTCTCCATCTACTGCCACGTTCTGAAAGGTTTCTTTGACTTTTGTGAAGTGATGTCCCTAAAATCTCATCAGAACTCTGGGTGTCATGATTATCTGATATCATCATGCAGACGTGTTTTGCCAGCTACTATTTGCTCTGCAGAGAGAATTGCACACTTATGGTCTTGCTCTGTTGGGCAGAGCAGTGAAGACCAGCTGAGCACGTGGATGTCATTCATTTACATACACATTTTACAAACCTTTATTGAAGATGACCATGGAATTCGAAAGCATTGAGCTAAGGACTATAAGGAGAAACAAATTACTTTCTGCACGAACATGTCCTGTCTGGAGCTTCCAAAGAGGAGGAGCAGGTGAGAATTTTGAAAGGAAAGATTTTCCCTTCTAGCGACACATACCTTAGGAGATACCAAGATTAAATGTATTTTATCATAACTGATTCGACCCAGCTGACGTGGACCCCAAACCAACCCCCTATTGGACCCAACTAAAGATTCTTTCCTGAACAATGAACAGTTGGATCTGTTTGAACCCACCAGATACAGACCTGTAGATTGATTTCCGAGGTGCTGTTTTTCAACCTTTAATCACCGTGAACCCCTCTTTCCAGGTGACACAACCTGACTTTCCTCCCTCAGCTATTCAGCGAATTTCTTCACTCGCGTGTGTTTCCTTGCCAGGCAAGTCAATAAACTTGGCTTTGTAGATTTTATTTATTTTATAACTCTGGTCGTCCTCATTTTATTTGTTTTCAGAATATAGGCTGTAGGGGAGCCAACTAATGTTTAACATCTGGCAGCAGCACAGAAGAAATTCTGAACATTAAAAACGACTAAAAGAAAAACAACCTAACCCAACCAAAAAACAAGCCAATAACAGCCACAGTAACATCATAACAGCAAATCTTACTCAGGAGACAAGACCCTGCTAGGAAATGAGACCCACGATAACTTCCCAGCTCAGGTCATTTCTGACCAGGAGCTGGTTTCAACTGGATGAAGCCAATTTCAACAGCGGTCTATTGTTTTCCATGTTGGTGTGGCTTCTTTGTTCTGTTTAACATTCCAAGTTTAGCAGGCTGGTAAGGAACAAAGGCCGTAATTTTAACAAAAATTACCTGCCTTTTACTTTTCTAATTATTTACCGGGTACTGCTGCAGCCTTTGGTTCGTTTAGGTAGGAGTTATGCACCTTTGGCTCTTATATTGTGATATCTGGATTTTCTCAGAAGAATCCTTCCAGAACTTGAGTTCATTTTGCTTTGTGATCTTATTAAAGAAAGTCAGGAGATTTTTAGTTCCGAGCAGGGTTTCTGCAGCACATGTCTCAAACTCTGGGAATTATTGGAGGCCTGTACATCATTCCTCACTGAAGGAAACATCCGGCACTTTTCCCATACGTGTACTTTCCTCCTACATCAAGATGCTATTATGATTTGTTTTCCCCCTTATGGCAGATTACTAATATACCACATATTTGTGAAGGGAATTTATTGAAAATATAGCAGAATCCTTTTAATGTACTCCTTGTAGCTTTAAAGTAATACAGCCCAATCACGTTTCTGCCTCTGGCTGTTCCTATATTTTAGGGATTTTGGTCTGCAATATAAAGTACACAATGCTTCGCTTGTCTTAAGTCAGATGCGACTCAGTGTCTTTAATGGTGACCTTCCCTGTTCCCCACTTGTTGTCATCTTTAAGTAAATGTTTATTCAGTGCCTACCACCCAGGGCTTTACCTTGGGCATATACAAAATGGTGTTTGAATGTATTCCCTCTGCCTTCTGAGAGCTCAAGTTAAGCCATCTTCCTCCCTCCCTCCCTTAAACGTTTGTTAGTGGGCAGAAGAGTGAACATAAGAGGAATCCTTTGATAATTCAAGAGACAAGCCAGAGCAAAGGCCCCACTCAGGAGTGAATGTTTAATGGCACGTTTCCAGAATGTAGAGAGGAGGATAGTGCAAATCAGTAGAGGCAGTATATCAAAGGAAGGAGGGAAAATAATGGTTATTTCTCTTCCTTTTGTAGAAATCTTCTTATGAGACATGGTTTCTTGAAGCTATCAGCTATCAATTGCTGCATAACAAATGACCCCCAAATTCAATGGCTTTATTAAAACAGCAATGATTTATTATTTCCCGTGATTATTAGGGTTGAAAATCTAGGCAGTTCTGTCGCTTGTCCGGCAATAAGAGTTGTAGGAGTTTGGGGCTGGAGGGTCTATAATGGCCTCGCTCGCTATCAGGAATTGATGCTGGCCATTGGCTGGGATGTGTCTGTTCTCCTTGACGTGACCTCTTATCTTCCACTACACTAGAGTGGGCTTTTTCACAGCAGAGTGGTCTCACGGTCTTGAAGTCTGAGCTCTGGAACTTGTACGGTGCTACTTTTGCCACGTTCTATTGGTTCCAAGCAGGACCTAAGCACATTCAGATTCAAGAGGTGGAGAAATAGATTCCACTTTTTAACGGGAATACCAAAGGGACATAGACCCGGGCAGGTGTGATTCATTGGGGACCATTACTCTAACAATCTATCACGGCAGAAGCGGGGTCAGAAGACTGGGAATGAGCAAGGAGGGGGATAATTTAAGAACCGAACATTCAGGCTTCCCCCAGAACCTTTGTCCTTGTCTTTAATTACGGAATCCTATGTGTCAGAAAATAATAGGTTGTCCCCAATTATTTGTTTCTGGGGATACAGACGCAAAGGGATGTCTTAGTGAAGGAAAAATGAGGGATGCCTACACTCTTATTAAAGTTTGGCATTTAGGGAATACTATATAAGACGGAAAAGCAGAAAATATTTAATTGCCAAAGAGATGAGGGGAAACAGAAGATTTTATCAGGCAAATATATACACATTCCAGATTATGTATGCACATTGGAACACACATATGAGATGCTTTCTGCTGTATGATGATTTTAATTTTATGGTTGTAGCTTTTAAAGAGCATTTTCCTTTCTGTGTAGCCCTGCACTTCAGGGAGTCTGTCACTGAGTGATGAGCACATGGCTTTAACTGCAAGCCATGTGGGTCCTTTTGTTTAAGTGTCTTAGAGTCATAACCTCAAGTTTCCTCCACATAATCAAAAAAACATGTTATTCTTTATTAAACGAATGGATTCTAAAAAATCCGTTATAACTGATTTTTTTTTTTAAGTTGAATTTTAGTAATGATTCTCGTGGGGTTTCTGGGTGGCTCGGTCATTTGGGCGACAGACTTCGGCTCAGGTCATGATCTCACTGCTCCTGGTTTGGGCCCCGCATTGGGCTCTGTGCAGACAGCTAGGAGCCTGGAGCCTGCTTCGGATCCTGTCTCTTGTCTCTCCACCCCTCCCACACTCAAGCTCTCTCTCTTCCAGAAAAAAAAAAAAGAAAAAGAAATGATTCTCATAGCACAAATTTGTACCTTTCTCATCAATCCTTAACTTTCCCTATATTTAGATTCTGAATCTAACACCAATACTCTTCTCTAGGATTTCTTCTCTCAGCAGGTACTATTGGCTTTCCATTGGAATGTCTAAAATACTGAAAAGGTTGTTGGACTGAATTAAAGAGGTGGCTTTAGTTTGCCTTTCCAGCATATCATGATTCTGTTTTATCTGTGTGCAGACGGGAAAAAATGCAAAATAAAGGTAAGGTGCCACAGAGATCATACTTATGTTTTTATTCACTGCTAATTTACCTGTGAGTTTTACCTTGGCAGGACTAGTAAAACGCAGGTAGTTTATGTTCTCTCTTTCCATTGTTACCAAAAACCACTTCCTTATACACTGCCCTAACTTCGGGCTTCTATAGACACTTTCCTGGTAGACCTATAATTGGTAACAGTTTGAAAACTAGTCTTCAAAGGTTTGGAATAGCAACTTAACCCACCTTTATTATATAAGCGCTATCTTTATTTTTGGAGCCAGGACAACTCAGGTAAACAAGAAAATAAACAAGAAAATAAAAATCACTCAGAGATGACCACTCTTTATTTTTTAAAAATGTTTATTCATTTTTGAGAGAGAGACAGAGACCGAGTGCTAGCGGAGGAGGAGCAGAGAGAGGGAGGCACAGAATCCGAAGCAGGCTCTAGGCTCCAAGCTGTGAGCACAGAGCCCGATGCGGGGCTCGAACTCACAAACTGTGAGATCATGACCTGAGCTGAAGTCGGACGCCCGATCTACTGAGCCACCCAGGCACCCCCAGAGATGACCATTCTTAATTATGTCCCAACCTGAATCATCTTTTTGAGAAGTACTCCAGTGAGCCTATCTAAGCCTCTTCCCCTGACAGTCCCTTCAAATTACACTGTCTCTTCACCGATCAACCAAAGGCAGCAAGCAGCGCGAATCCGTCATGAGTTGCCCTGTGGCGGTTCCGCACCAGTAGGGACTTGCCTTTAGCACTCCGGGTGGGTGTTGAAGATACTTCTTATTCCCTAGCTCTCTCAAGGGAGTTTTGGGGGTAATTAGACTCAGCTGACTTTCAATATGAACAAGATCAAAACCAAAAATTTTCTCATTCTTGAGTTACTGTAGTTGGATGAAAGTGAAGCCGTTACCAAGTGCAACATCGGGTCTTGCGGCCCAAGGCCACCAGCAGAATGTCACAGTCTCTGAAGCTTAACGATTTCAGCCTTTATGTCGCCGCTTCCATTTTCACAGCCCGAACGCAATCAATTTCCACAGTCCACCGTGGAGGTGAGGATGACAACGCCACACATTTCTGCAACGGATGCAACATCCTGTCATTGGCCAATTATTTGCACAAACACTCAAAGTGTGCCTGCAACTCTGGGGGAGGCAGAGACCTCCTGAAGTGTCTCCGCTCTGCAGACGCTCAGGTTCTTGGGTCCCCTGCTCCAGACCAGCAGCTGTTTCAGCTGGCCACCGGGAGGATGTTGCAGGGCCAACCACGCAGAGTGGAGGCCAGTGGCATGTGCCTATTCGGCAGAAAAAAACGACAGCTCTACAGAGCGAGCGCGCAGATGACACCCCCTGGTGTTGGTGAGGATGGAGTAACAGGCACACGCTTAAACCGCTGCCGGGGCCTCTGCGAGAGCAAGTCCCTGGGACACTCTGGAAATACAGTGACAGTGTGGTTATGTGTCACTACTTTAAGTGGCTGTGGAGAGTGTCATTGCATGGATGCACCATAATTTATTTAACTGTTTCCAATTGTTTGCTATTATAAACAGTGTGTGATCAACGTCCGTATGCGTATTTCTCTGTGAAGTTGACCCATTAGGTCCTTGGCAAAAATCCTCACGAATGGAAATCTACGGCGCTGGTACATGGTGTCAGGTGACCGTCTAGAAAGTTGCATATAAGATTGCAAGTCGATGGCCTATGTTTTCTTGCAGTTTTTAACTAGAATGTGCATTTTTACATTCAGATATTTGCTCCATCTGAAACTTATTTTGGTGGTAAAAGCCATTTTTTTTCCAAAAGACTAAGTCAGTTTTCCCTACTCACTTTTACCCTCTACCAAGTTCTCATTCATACTTGAGTCTGTTTCTGCATTTTGTGCTACTGAGCTTTGTGCTAATTATTGTTTAATGCTTCAATTTTTGTACTTGTGTGATATGTTTTAATATCTAGTAGGACAATTATTTGCTCATTATTCTGCCTGGCTATTTGTTCATGCTTCTTCTTTCAGAAGAACTTTGATATCAATTTTTTTTTTCCGTATTAAAGGGAAAAAACTCTGAATTTTTTTTTTTTTTTTTGCTTGGGACTTGCATTGATTTCAGGCGAGTTGTTACATTTTCACAATACAGAATTTATTTTTCCATTTATTCAAAAATAGAATTTATTTTTCCGTTTATTCCAATACCTGTGTCCCTCAGTAGAATTTTGTTTTCTTCACGTAGGCCCTGAACATCTCTTGTTAAATTTATTCCTAGGAATTTCATGTGCTTTTTTTTTTTTTTGATTGCCACTATTAAAGGGATATCCCCCACATAGCTATCTAGCCACTCGACCAAGTAGGCTAATCCACTTAGCTCCTAATGCGCAATCGTCTGGAAGCTCCAGCTCTCGCCTGTGCACGGATATCTACAGGGAGCAGCAGAATGGAGACTGGGCCAGGCCCACTCTTACTCTCCCTCCCCTCCTGGGCCCTTCCTCCTTGGCCCCAAGATGTGGGTGTGGGCCCAGTTGTCCTAGAAAATAAGGGAGAATCAACCCACCTCATGAAACTCCCCACAAGTGGCCAGCAATGAAAATATGATCTTATTTCTAAGTGCCCAGGACCTTGTACCTGGAGTCAATTTCCACAGGCTGGGCCAGGTGCCCTATAGCTGAGGGGCCAGGAGTTTGGTGGGGTGGGGAGAGATGGCACGACTGTGTCTGCTTTGTTCCAGTGGCTGAGTTAGTTCAGTGGTCTGTGCAGAGCTTCTCTAAGTTATGCCAAAACTTAGCCACTGAGATCATCATTCAACATGGTCATCCTGGCCATGACCTTGTGACCCAGAGCCTAGAAATCAGTGTCTTGGCCCTCCCTGAGAGTCCTCTTTTACCCTGGTTATGCCACAGGAAACCTACTGGGGGAGAAAGGTTGCCCTGGATTTTCAGAGGTGCTAGACAATCTCCTCAGGGCTCTAGCCTGCAGGAAGAGAAATTTCTGGAAAACAGGATGGGGCTCAATTTTTTTGTTCTTTTTAGTTCTGATTTCTATCTCAGTCATTAAAAAGCAAGCTTTAAAAATAAGACCCTATCCATTATGTTTTAATAATCATCACTGGGGCTTCAAGTGATTAATAATGGAAGGTTTTTGTTTAAATATTAAACATTAATGGTTTTGTTCTGCTCTTGAGAACTGGAGGCAGAGTTGGAAATGGGCTCACAACATGCTGTACCCCTGGGGTCTGGGCTGATTGCAAAGGTGACCCTCGAGAGGTGGAGCCTGTAATCAGAGGATGCTTCCATCCATGCCGTGATCTGTGACCCGGGGCTGCACACTGTCTCCCAGGCAGCATGGGACTTCACAAAAGCCTTTTGCATTTTTGTTTTCCCAAATGACCGATGGATCTGCTAGAGAGGAATTTATTGTCAATTGCTTCTTTCCTTTGATGCCACATGACTACTCCAAGGCTGAGAAAGCTAAATCCCTTAATAATAATAGCCATTATCTGGCACTGAGCTGACACTTCATATGCATTATTCTATTTAAAGTTTACAAGTACCCTGAGGGATACGAAGTATTATTCCTATTTTAAATATGAGGATATGGAGACTTCGAAATGTTAAATAACTTTCTAAGTATACCCACCTTGTAAGTGGTAGAAGTAAGATTTGGAATCAGTTCTTATCTGATTCTGAATAACATGACTTTCCATTTCCCTGTCTCACCTAAGTAAACAATAATTAAATAATTGGTGCCACTCTCTTGAGATACGACTGTCTCCTAGACCCTAGGCCAGCTCCTGTTCTTTTTTGAGTAAGTGATGTGTCAGGATGATTTCAGAGTGTGGGAAACCAGGGGTAGTGGCATAAATATAATAGAAAACAATTACACCTGAGTTTACCCTGTGCCAGATACCGTGCTAAGTACTTTGTAGGTAATAAATCGTTGAATCTTCATAACAACTTCATAATGTAGGTTCCATTATCGTCCCTCCATCCTACCGGTAAGTCACAGAAACACTAGGCAGCTTGTCTAATATGAGATAACCAGCAGGCAGTCAAGCCAGGACCCAGGTAGGCTGGCTCTAGGGTCCTGTGCTCTTATTCATATGGAGTCTCTCCAACTAAGATGGGAAAAGCGGGGTGGAGGAGCTTTCAGGGAGGGGGTGAGGGCTGGTGTTATCAAGAGTTCTGTTTGAGCATGTTATACCTAAGTACATTATTGGGTATCCCGGTGGAACAATCAAGAAGGCATGTGGATACCAACTTGGCACCATCAGCATGTAGGTGGTATGGAAAGCCCAAGAGAAGAGGAAGTCACCTCTAGAAAATGTGTAGGTAGAGAAGAAGAGAGGCCAATGGGTTCCTTCCACATTCTGAGAATGGGTGGAAGAGGCAGGGCTGGCAAAGGACCCAAGTGACTCCTCCCTTTCTCTCACACCCCACATCCGAAGCCTCAGCAGGACCTGTGGATTTCTACCACTCCTTACCACTGCCCAGCCTCCACTGCCTTAAAATAATCTTCCACCTGGTTCACTCCTACAATCTAGAGTACCCTCTGACAGACCACTCTGGTCACCCCACCCTCCTTACTAAACTCCTGCCACACCAGCCTTCTTGTTCTTAATGAGTGGGCATGTTCCCCTCTGGGCCACTGCATTGCTAGTCCCCTTACCTGTAAATACCCTTTCCTAGAAAGTCCCAGGGCTCCATCTGTTGCTTTGTTCAGATTCCTACTCAAATGCCATCTCCTCTTTGGGAGCTTTCCTGGCCACCCTACCCAAAGGGTGCCCTCAAATCTCTTTCCCAAGATCTGTTTTAGTTTTCTTCATAGCCCTTATTACTGTCCATATTGTATTACATGTCCATCGACCTCCTCCTCTCTATAATGGTAAACTCTGTGAGGGTGGAAGCTCTCTGTTTATTCTCTACTGCATTCTCAGTGCCCCGAAGAGCACCTAGCCTGGTGGAAGATACATGACAATTATTTGTGAGTGAATGATTGTTGAAAAAGAAACTGAGAAGTAGTGGTTGGGGCAGGAGGAAAACAGGTGGTCACAGAAGCCAAGAGAAGAAGGTGTTTTAAGAAGGCAGATGTCTGTCCACGTTTAATGCTGATGATGGTTAAAGCAACAGGATGGAATCTGATTGCTGACGTTCATCCTGTTTCACTTTATTATTATTGGTGTGATAGAGACTCATTTGCAAGGATGTTCTTTGCAGCATTGTAGGGAACAGCAAAACATCAAAACCAACCGGAATAAATAGGCATGATTAACTTAATGGCTGAACACAGTAATACACCTATTCTATGGAATACCATGCAGTCATCCAAAAGAGAGAGAGATCTATAGCATTTTCTAAAAAGATGTCCAGATACATTAAGTCAGAAAGTAAGCTGGAGTCCAATTTATACTATGATTCCTTTTTTTGGTTTGTTAGAAAAGATATAGATCTACTAAAAAACATTAGCATGGATAAACAATAAATCATTTCATAAATTATCTCAGTGGAGTTGTATGGGGAGATTTTCACTTCTTATTTTGTATACTTATTCTTTAAGTGGTAGGGTTATTTTTGCTCTTGGCAGTTTCCCAATATATTGCAATTGCCAAGTAATTGAGAAAGGAAAAGAAATAAATAGGATGATATATATATACACACACATCATATATATATGATATATATATATACACCATACATATATATGGTATATATATCTATTTAAATAAATAGATAAAAAAAATTGAGCACGGAAACTCTGGACCAATCATGAGTCAGAGAACATGAAGGAAAGCTCCAGACAAGAACGGACTGTTCTCTCCTTGTTTGCCCCTGCTCTGAGTATATGAGAGGCCTCATGTAGCTGGGGTGTTGGGTGGCAATTGTCATGAAGTCATACTGGTTTTGAGTTAGCTACTCGGTTTCCCACAGAGAGAAATTTCTGCTATGTTCCAGTGGCTGAGTTAGTTCAGTGGTCTGTGGACAGCTTCTCTAATTTATGCCCCTGAGATCGTCATTCAACATTTTTTTCCCTCCTCAAGACACCTAGAGTCCGTGAAGTGCACTCTGATGAGAACATGGCATGCAGGACCACTTCTCTCTTCCAGACTCACCATTTGTCCAGACCGTTGACAACAGGGAGCTGTGGGACATACTTGGCTTGCCTCCTAGAGACTTCATAGCAGAGTAACATTTACTTTTATTGGATAGGTAAGAGCTAAGGTCATCCTCTGAAACAGATTCTCTGGCAAAATGGAAATCGGTAATTTACCCCCTAAATTCCATTTTTAAAGATTGAATTCTATTTCAGTAATAAGAATTGATAAAGGATGCTGATGTTATTCCCTTTTTACTCTGTTAAGGAACCAGGATTGCATCCAGCTGGGTGTGTGGGAGAGTCAGCAAAGTAACCATCTCAAACTTCTTGAGAGAGTAGTCCATATTTGCTGTCTTTTTCTCCTTTCTAGACCTTTCTCCAGCCATCTGCATTAGGCCTTTCCTCCTCTTGGCTTTCGTTGTCTTTATTTGCTCTCACTCTTTTGTCACCCACATGCTAGGAGACTGCCTTGTGTCCCTAAAGCCCCTCCTGGCCCCTTATGTGGAGAGGCCCTCCCTGCACAACATGCCTGCCCCAAGCACTCCCACTGCCTTTGCTCAGGCTGTACCCTTTGCCTGGCAGGGCCATTACCTCATTTTTCTGCCCAATGAACTTACCTTTCATGATTGGCTCAGCTGTCTCTTCTTTGGAGAATCTTTGCTGGTCATTCCCTCCCACTCCCAGGAAGAACTGGGTGTTTCCCAGTCTCTGTCCCCATAGCTGTGAGCAGACTGTGGGTACAGAGCTTACCTGAGAGCCGCTGTGGCTTTGTCCTCATGTGTCTCCTTGTCTTCCATTAGACTGCCTGTCTCTTCCATTAGACTTGCATCCTTAGCCCTAACACAGTATTGGGGAGAGAGTAGATGCCCAGCTCGTGTTGGCCGATTAAATGGATGCATTTATTGGTTCCCAGAGGGAAATACGAAAGGCAAAACCCACAGTTTTGCTGGGGATTCAGTGTTCTGAAGATAGGAATTCTGAAGAGCCACGTGAACACAAACCCCCACCCAGTCACCACTTTGTCCCCCCTTCTTCCAAATCTATTCCGGGGCTGGCCCAAGAGTTTTAAATCCCCATTCCCAATTCTGTTTCTGACTCACTAGCCCTTTATATTACTCACTTCCTGTCTACAACGGCACTTGCTGGTTTATAAAGCAAGGTGACCCTTAGGGATAACAACCGAGAGCTTATAAACAGTCTCAGAGTCCCATGAACTGTGTAAAGGCTAAATGTTGTCATGAATCAGTAAAGTGCGTGAGTGACTGGAAACTGGATTGCTAACTACTTTATTTGTCAAATTTAAAAAGTACTAAAACCACCCCAAGGGGAGAGTTTTGATATTCACTCTTCCTCGCGACTCATTTCTTATGAAGAAGAACAAATAAGCCAGGAAGCCAGGATTTCAGTGGGGCTGGGGGGGGGGCGCCTCTCCTGCTCTAATTCCCACTTTTGGTGTATTTAAGTAAGTGTCTGCAAAGAGAACGATGCATAAATTATGAGTACCCAAAGGCAGTTCCTGTGAAAGGAAGGGAATTTATAAATGTTGTGGCACTGTTTCCCTCTGAGGGGTGCCCAGTGAATCAAAGGTCACTGTGGGTGTTTACTCCCTTATGTCCCCTGCTGGGGGAAGGAGGGTGACCCCTGCGTCATTTCTCAGCATCTCAGCACCTGAGGGTGTAGGAGGTCCTTTACTCTCTCCTCCAGGCAAGCCAGAGTAAGCAGGGTGCGCTGCGGACCCCTGGCCTCCCCAACAACGGGTACCTTCCAGATCAGAAATAATTAGCTGAGGCAATGCCAAGTGCCAATTAGCTTGGCATATAAACATGCGGCTTCCTAGAAGTCAGGTCTTAATATTAATACAAGGACTAAAGAGTGACAGGCAGTCTGGGGAGTAAAGTGAGGACCTTGATATGCTGGCTTGTCTCCTGGGATTTCATAAGAATGCAGTGGATGCTACCTAGTATAATGGGTTTTAGCTAAGCCTTTTGTCTTTACGATGTGAGGGAGAAAATGGCAGGGTGGGGTGGGTCACTCTGGTCCCTGTCAACTTCAAGGATGTGCATAGTGGACTCTTAGGTGTTCAGAGCTCTCCTTTGCTTGCAAGGGTCCTGAGGGCCCTGCGGGGTGGAGTCTATGTGGGTGGCTGGGAAGGGTAGATCAACAGCTCATCCCACAGGGCTTTCCTGGGACAGAAGTGGGGACGGTCCCACCATGGGAAGACTGGATGGTCAGCAGCTGGAGGTTTGGGACCTGGACTGTGTGCAGTTCTTATTCAAGGGAGAGGTTTTCCTTCTCTCCGAGGAAGGGCCAATCTTTCCCTCAGGTTGGGCCAAACACCTCTTTCCGATGCTAAAAAGAAAACCAAAAAGCTGTATTCAGACATTACTAAAAACCTCAAATATTCATATGTAGCCATGTATATAAAATATGCATACATAGTGTTATAACTGCTTATAATATGTATATATGGGTGTGTTGGTATATACACGTATGTGTGTGTGTGTGTGTGTGTATAAAATGTGTGTGTGTGTGTGCATTCTCATATTCTCAAGATAATAACCTATCTTGAGAAACCCCTTGTCTAACCACATTTTTCCTGGCCAACATCGTAATCATCCCCTTAGTGCCTGCTTTCAAAGACCATCGAATAGGAGAAAAGCAATTCTTTCCAGGTTAGAGTAGCACACGTGAAATTAAAACTGGAATAGGCCACCTGAGATTTTTATTCAATGTATATTTCATTTTAAAACTTGAAAACCGTATTGAAAAAACACTTTCAGTATATTGAATTGCGAGGGCCTAATTTGGTGCTACAGACTGATACTTTGGGATGTGTCTACTGACATAGGAAGTGGTTGGGGGCTGGGGGCAGTCATATCCTAATTAACTCCAAGAGACTCCCCGGCCCCTTCTACCCAATCTGGGGCTAGGTGCCTGCACATTAGTAGATCTCATCTGAATGACAGGTTTCAGAACACATTGAGTTAGACCGCCCCTCCCCTGACAAATATTGTACACTTCAAGACATAACAACACTGTGAAACTCAATGAAGCACCACAGAAACATTTCGTATCTTTAGAATGTTTAGGGACCTCTGTGATTGGTGGCCTCACAACATTGCCAATTTATTGAATTTTTACATTCTATGGGCATGATCCCAGAAAGCCAGTCCCAAAATGAAATCAATCCCCATATTTTAAAGGGCAATTCTTTGCTCTGACAAAATTATGGGGGCTCTTAGCTTCTTGGATATTCCATCCAAAATTAAAATGGTTTCCTTATTGATAAACTTCAGATCTGAGCTCCTCAGGTGAATATTTTACATGGCAAGTGAGATGCCTGGACATGTCTATTATATGCATAAATACATTATACTTTGAATGACCTGTGAACAAACACGTTAGGAATTATGCAAATGGTGGTAGTTTTGGGCTCTGTCTTAAAGTCAGTGGACAAGAATATGTTGGGAATTGGCCCAACCTGAGGGTAAGACTGGTCCTTTCAGGAGAGAAGGAAAACCTCTCCTCTGAACAAGAACTGTCTATAGACTGGGCTGCAGAGCTCAGTAGAAGCCCCTGGTGATTGAACACATTGAATATATCTGAATATATTTTTGCAGAACCTGTTCCTGAGTGCTGATGGGTTGGCAGGGCTGTCTTTTGACAGGCCAGGCAACATCTTTTGGTGATGTGAGATAGATGTATCCTCATCCTTTAAATTTATAGTTTAATTACTTGGAAATACACAGCCACATGCACACACACACACACACACACACATGCACATGTATGCCAGGAATGGCAAATAGATGTCACTCTTCATGGAAATGTTGATTGATCAGTGGAGACCACCCTGAGCACTGTCTTCAGAAGGACTGTGGAGCAGTAGAAGGAAAACCACATCGAAGCTGGTTAGACACAGCTGCTAGGGGCAGGGGGGAGTGGTCAGGGTTGAGAGTTCTCGTGGGGAGAAGCTCAGGGGCATGGAAGGATTGAATATCACGTTGACTCAGGTTTCAAATCTGTCTAGTGCAATTCTATTTGATTCAAGCTTGTTAAAATTCACTATATAGTAATAGTCACCTCCAAGCATCAAAAGTTCACCTAGAATTTGTGTAGTGAGTGTACAACAAGTGACTCGATTTAAGGCAGGAAATGGAAAAGAAAATCGGTGAGTTCATTTTAAGCTAGTTATATATGAAACAAGTAACATTAAGCTAAATTCATACATTATCCCCAAACGTACATTAGCCATGCTTCATGACTTCCTAGTATTAAACATGTTTCACAAACCTTACCCTTCATAAACACAGAAAGTATACATTTTAATTGGGTAAAGATAGGGCTTATCATAAAATAATTTTATAAGATGACCCTTATCTCTTTACATTAGATGGCACAGAAATCTGTGACTTGTGAAGGAAAACAGGAAAGAGTCAAATTTATATTCCTTGAGGCCTTTGCCTCAATCTGATTAGTTAGCAAATAGTTTTTTTAATTGTTTAGTTCACTAGGCCATAAATTCAGCTTCCTTATCAGCACAGAGCAAGGCATTTTATAGCACAGCATCCAGAATAAACAAAAGCACTTTAAACCCAAGTGATTTGTTTCATAGTTTCCCTTTAATTAAAGCTCTCTTCTTAAATAGAGGCTCATGTTTCTGAATTCCTATTTGCCTTTTTTAGAAAAGGACTTGTATTATTTTCTTTGTCCATAGGAAAACAAATAACAAGATGCTTTCAGACAGTGATTGTATCATTTCGAAATTGCATTTGGCTGGCAGTCACAGAGACCTAACTGTAGTGACTTAGGCAAATTAGGTTATTTTTTCTCCGTCACAAGAGAACATGAACGTTGGCACGTGCGCGGCAGCTCTGTGCCTCATCACGGACCCAGGCTCCTTGTGACAGCATGTTCTTCCATCTTTGGTTCGTGGCTTTCATCCTCAAACTTGCTTCATGGTGCAAGATGGAAGGAGCCTCAGCAGCCATCGCATGTCCATTCCAGGGAGCCATATTGGCTCCATTCTAGGAGGAAGAGGGTCTGCGTATCTTTAAAGAAACCTTCTCAGAAATTACACCCAGCAACTAACCATATTCCAGGAAACTCCATATCTTGCCTGTCTCCGTGGTCCTCAGCCACTGGATTAACTGTGGGTAGATTCACCACAGCCTGACCTCGCCTCCTGCTTATTCGCCGTAGCTCTCCTTGCAAGGCTTCCCCATCGCCACCAGGGAGCGGGGTTCCACCTGATGCCCACGCATGCGTGATCCGGAAGTGCGGGTTACTGCCTCGACTGGTGAAACTTTTGTTAAGAGTTAATGAAAGCTGTGGGATTGGTTCTTTTTCCTTCCTGTCCATCCCCCTTTTCCTTCCTGCCCGACCTCCCGCCCAGGACGGACATCCTGAGTTGCATAGTTCATTTGCCTTTAGTAATAGGCCCCATGAAATTAAAAATCAGTTGTGTTTGATGCCCAGCAATGTCCAACTTGGAAACACACCTTCATATTGGCTCTCTCTCCTTCCCTGCCGTATGTCCCTTTTTCCTCACTCCTACTTCCCTGGGAGTGCATTTCCTAATAAATTAGCGGCACATACACTTTCATTTCAGGCTCTGCTTTCTTGGGAACTGAAGCTAAGATAGGGCAGAACTTGGTGACGTGTCCATATCAGGTAGGGGGGCCCCCGGCAATGTAGTCTTTTAGCTGGTAATCTTTACTTGTCAGATCAGATCATATTTCTGTTGCTAAGGAGGGATGGGAAAAGTCTCTGCCACAGTGACCCGAAGTATAAAGGACATTAAACAGAGTGATGGCAGAGAGTGACCAGGGGCAAGGCCACATCCAGGGATTCTGTGTGCCGTTGGATTGGTCCCTTCAACAGTAGGCGAAGCCAACATTGAAAAATTCCATCAGCTGCATTTAGCGACACTGGGGATTCTGGTGCCTGTGGGTCTGTGCCATGGGAACAAATCAAGGTGAGGCAAATTGCACCAGCTGAGATCTTTTTCTTCTGAGGCTAATAGAGCCAGGTTGTCTAGAGCAGCCTGCAGCTACAGTCCCCCATGGCCTGGTGTAATTCAAGTGGAGCTGCTTCTAGAGAAGGAGGTCTTAGGAGATCTTGGCCAACCCTATCGTGAAGTGACCCTAGAAGTTGTCTTCAAAGTTCTATTATTTTTTATCAGGACTGTGGAAGGCAGGAGAGAGTGGGTGCTGGCAGAAGTGAAATAAGATGGGAATCTGGATAAAAGTGGAAGTCAAGGTCCAGTGTGACCCAAAAAATGAAAAAAGATGCTACTCTTATGGGGCAGGACTGCCAGCACCAAGAAGACAGTAGGGTAAGAAGAAAGCCAAACAGGGGTGCCTGGGTGGCTCAGTCAGCTGCGTGTGCAACTCTTGTTTAGGCTTGGGTCATGATCTCATAGTTCATGGGTTTGAGCCCCGCATCAGACTCTGCTGACTACGGGGCCTTGTGGAGAGTCTCTCTCCCTTTTTCTGCCCCTCACTTGACTGTGCTCTCTCTCTCTCTCAAAATAAAAAAAATAAAAAATAAAAAAAAAAAAAGAAGAAGAAATCCAAATAAAGCTGGAGTAACAAAATGGGGTTACCCAGAGGCTTTTAGAAATGGGAGATGAAAGCAAGGCATTGGGAGCTTGATCTGTGTGGAAGTTTTCCTTGGTTGTGCCTTAGGGAGCCAGAGGGGATCCCCAACTAGAATGGCTTGATTTTTTTGGGGGGGGGGTTCAGTCATTCTCCCTCCCTAATTTTGGATATTACTTTTTTTTTTTTTTTAAGATTTTATTTTTAAGTTATCTCTACACCCAATGTGGGGCTTGAACTCCCAACCCTGAGATGAAGAGTTGTATGCTCCTCTGACTGAGCCAGCCAGGTTACCCTGTATATTACTTTTAAAATAAAACAATCTCTGGAAAATAAAACACTCAATATTATTGATCAGTTAATACTCAAACAGGGACTAGTTGATAACTGCTGAAAACAATAGAACAATGGATTATGGGGTATGAGGACATGGGATGGGCATCTGGAGAAAGGACCCCAAAATCTTGGAGAGAAGGAAAGAAATTACTAGCAAAGGGCTGGCTCAGATTCACATGTTTGATTCCCTCCCCTAAACAGTTTGGCAACACCCCAGAAGGTAGAGACCAGAAAAAGTACAAACTGTGTCAATTATACTACAAACCATTAGTCCAGAATCCCTGTGCAGCCCAGGTGGGTTCAACAATGAACAAAGCCAGGCCAGACTGTCCAAAGCATAATTTTATTAGGTGCTTCTCAAAGTACAGAGATAAAGGACAAAACCAGATAGGGTGCGTTTGGCTGCAAATAACAGAAAAATCTAGATTCACTGCTCTTGAATAATATGGCTACTTTCAAGGCTGGTTATTCAGATACTCAACAACATCTTCAGGATCCCACTGTTTTCTTTCCATCCTTCTGCGCCGCTCTGCCATTTTCAGTCTGCCAAGATGACTGCCATAGATCCAGACATGGAGTGGAGACATAGAAATGTCTGGCGGAAGAAAAAGTGTTTCTTTTCAAGTTCTGCTTGTGTCAGTAAGGAAACTCGTTTCCGGAGGCCCTTTGGTTGATTTCCTCTCATGTCTCATTGACAGAATTGCTCCTGCCTAAGCCACATACTGGGGGAGGCAAGGAGGTAGCAGCAATGGCTTACACTGATCGTGAAGACACTCTGTAGGGCCTACGTCCCATGGCGATTAGCCATGTGGAGGAGCCTGGATACCTGAGGAAACATACCCTGTCTGAGCCTCAGTCCATCTGTAAAACTTTACAAATTGTTCGCAATGAATAAATAAAACCGCATACATGATGTGTGAGCCACACGGCAAACCCTCAGCGATTACGGGTGTCTTCCGTTCTCTACCTTCAGTTCCGGAATGTGAATCCCTCTTGCCACCCACCAAAGACTTTACTAGGTGGAGAGAGCCATAGTGTCCCTGGCTTTCAGAGAAGATGTTCTTTCTGTTTTCAGTGCTGAAGCTCTAGCTTTGCCTCTTGTGTTGGAGCTGTAGTCTATTATCTCCCTTCAAGAACTCAGGGACATTTCAAGATGCTGGCATTATAATTCTCTTGTCAACTTCTCCACAACAGATGACACATAGGCTGCAGAATTTGTCCAGGAAATTAATGGAGGATTAAGCATATACATTCCCTGTGTACTGCCCAAAGGAAAAGCAATATTCTCTGGGGTCTCAATCACTATGACTGAAGGTTTCAGTGAGCTGGCCTGGCAGATAAAGACCCTTCAGGGGTATATTCAGGGTATGCCCTTGGCCACTGGCCTGCTGCTACCCAGTGATTGCCCTGTTGCCACCTCTGGCTTCCCTAAATCAGGGCAGATAGTGGTCTGACTAATGGAGCAGGGGCTTTGGAGTCAGACAGACCAATCTGTATGTAAATAGCTATGTGACCATGAAGAAGTCAGTGAACTTGCTTACAGCTCAGTTTATTTATTTTTTCATCTGGAAGGTAAGTGCTATGGACTGAATGCTTGTATTCCTCCTCAAATTCGTATGTTGAAATGATAATCCCCAATAGGATATTTGGAGGTGGGACATTTAGAAGAATGCAAGGTCATGAGGGGCAGACCCTCAGGAAGGGCATTCACGGTCTTATAAAAGAGACTGCAGAGAGGATCTCCTTCCCCTTCCCTGATTTGAGGACACAGTGAGAAGATTGCTATTTGTGAACCAGGAAGCCGATCCTCACCAGATAACAAATCTGCTGGTGCTTGATTTTGGGCTTCCCAGCTTCTGGAACTATGAGAAATACATGTCTATTGTTTATAAGCCACCTAGTCCGTGACATTCTGTTATAGCAGTCAGAATGGATTAAGATCGGGCTTTTGGAGGTAGTTAGGTCATGAGAGTGAAGACCTTCTGATGGGATTAATGTCTTTATAAGGAGAGGAAGAGACCAGAGCATGAGAAAATGGCCATATATGAATCAGGAAGAGGTCCTCACCTGACACAGAATCTGTGGCACCTGGATCTTGGACCTCCCAGCCTCCAGAACTATGAGAAATAAATGTTGGTTGTTTAAGCCACCATGTTGATGGTATTTTGATATAGCAGCCTGAGAAAAAAAGACAGTAGGTTTAATATCTACTTTACAAATTTGTAAGTTTACAGATAACGCATGTAAAAAGTGCCTATCACAGAACATACATTCAATAGATAATAACTACTATTTTTAGTAAATGAGTTCATCTTTGTGTATATGTATATGTGTATATATATTATGTATGTGTATATATGTATATATATAAGTGTATATATGTGTAATACACACACACACACACACACACACACACACACACAGGTTTATTGAGGTTTAATGTATGTATAATAAAATTCATTCATTTTAAGTGTATGGTTTGGGGAGTTGTGGCAAACATATATCCATATAATCATCACCATAATCAAGATCTAGAATATTTCTGTTACCACTCCCAGAACTTTCTTTGTGCTTTTTAGAATCAATTTTCGACCCCCACCCCACTCCAACCTTCTATCCCTGGCCTCAGGCAATCACCAATTTACTTCCTGCCATTAATGTTTTGTCTTTTCTAGAATTACATAAAAATAGAATCATACACTATAATCTTTTGTATCTGGCTTATATATCTTCACATAACGTTTTTGAGATTTATCCATATTGTGTGTATGTTAGTAGTTAGTCTTATTCTTTTGCTGACTAGAATTCCATGTTCCAGTTGATGGACATTTGGATATTTCCAATTTGGAGCTATAATTAATAATGCTGCTATGAACATTCATATCCAATGTGTGCACATATGCCTTAATTTCTCTTGGGTAAATATTTAGGACTTGAACTGATAGATCATATGGTATATTTAATTTGATAAGAAAGTACCAACTCTATTCCCAAAAGGCTGTAGCATTTTGTATTTTCACTAACAATGCAGAGATTTATAGTTAATTTACTCCTCACCAGTACTTGGTATTGTCATTTCTTTTCATTTTAGCTGTCCTAGTGTGTGGATGGAGACACCTTATTGTGGTTTTAATTTTTCACTTCTTTCATAACTCATATGCTGAGCATCTTTTCATGTACTCATTGGTCATTAGTGTATCTTCTTTCATGAAGGGTCCAATCTTTTGTCCATTTTAAAACTAGGTGGTTTGTTTTCTTATTTTCGTGCTATAGAGTTCTTAGATATTCTGGATTCAAGTCTTTGGTCACATAGTACATTTTACAGAAGTTCTCTCCCATTTTGTGACTTGCGTATTCATTTTGCCAAGAGTATTTTTCAAAAAGCCTGTTGTTTTTTTTTTTTTTATTTTGACCAAATCCAGTGTATTAAATTTTTCTTTCATGGTTTGTATTTTTTTTGTGTATCTATTTTTTTTGTGTATTTTTTTGTGTGTATTTTTCTTTGCTTATCTAAAGCTTACAGAGATTTTCTCCTACTTTAGTTTTAACATTTAGACTTACGATCCAGTTCAATTAAAAAAAATTTTAAGATGTATTTTCGAGAGAGAGACAGACAGACAGACAGAGCACGAGCAGGGAAGGGGCAGAGAGAGAGGAAGACACAGAATCCGAAGCAGGCTCCAGGCTCTGAGCTGCCAGCACAGAGCCTGACACAGGGTTTGAACTCAAGATCGTGACCTGGGCTGAAGTCTGTCACTCAACTGACTGAGACACCCAGGTGCCTTGAGTTCAAATTAATTTTTATGTATGATGTGAAGTAAGGGTCAAGGGTCTTTTCCCATATAGATATTAAGTTGCTGTAGCACCATATATTAAAATCCCTTCCCTATTCAATTACCTTGACATCTTTTTTAAAAAAAAAAAAAAAGAAAAGAAAAAATTAGCACCTGGGTGGCTCCGTTGGTTGAGTGCCTGACTCTTGATGTAGGCTCAGGTCAAGATCCTGGGGTCATGGGATCCCCTTGTCACGCTCTGAGCTAGGTGTGGGGTCTGCTTGGGATTTTCCCTCTCTCCCTCTGCCCCTCTCACCTGCTCACCTGCTCTCTCTCTAAAAACAAAACAAAACAAACCAAAACCAAAACCAAAACCAAAAAAAATCACCTGACCGTAAGTGTGGGTCTATTCCTGGACTATCTGTTCATTTTCATTGATCCACACACCCATCCTATGCCAATATGACACTGTCTTGGTTGAGGTAGGGTTATAATAAGTTTGAGATCAGACAGTGGAAGTTTTCTAATTTTTCTTTTTCAAAGTATTTTGGTTATTCCAGGTCCTTTGCATTCCCAAATACGTTTATGCCAATCAACTTGGGGTTTTCTACAAGAAGTCTGCGGGGATTTTGATGGGGATTACATTGAATCTACAGGCTAACTTGACAAAGGATATCTTAACAAGACTGAATATTCTGATGCACAAACATTTACCTGTTTATTTAAGTCTTCTTTAATTTCTCTCAGTGATGTTTTGTAGTTTTCACTATAAAGCTATTGTATATGTTGAATCAAATTTATTCCTAAGTATTTTATTTTTGATGTTATAAAAAGAACTGTTGGGGTTTTTTTTCCCCTCAATTTCATTTTCTGCTTGTTGCTGGTATATAGAAATGGAATTGATTTTTGTATGTTGACCTTGATTCCTGTGGCCTCACTAAATTTGCTTACTAGTTCTAGGAGCATTTCTGTGGATTCTTTGCATTTTATATATCCCTGATTTGGTTATCTGAAAATACAGATTGGTTTGATTTATTTCTTCCTTTCCAAACTGCATGGCTTTATTTCCTTTTCTTGCCTATTGCATTGCCTAGGACCTCTAGTAAAGTGTGTAATAGAAATAGAGGTGTCAACTAAACGAAAGGCCAACCTCAAAAGAGGTTAGCAAATGCTTTACTCAGTTGTCTTACGGAGGACTGTGGCCTGGGAAACAGTATGTGAGATTGCTCTGAAAGAACTGCTCCAAAGCTCACCAGTTAACAGATGATTATATGCAAAAAGGGGAGGGGCCGCGGGCTTGCAAGCAGTTCTCCAGGGTATAGTTGCACATCACAAGGTACAATTTGTTCCGTTGTAAAAATTGAGGTTGACTGATTTCCGTGGGGACATGTGAAAGACCCTTCCGTCATCTTAGTACGTTGTTTCTATCATTTCTGATTGTTCAAAAATGCCTCCACTGCATGCCTCCACTCAACTGGTTTTCTGGGTCTTGTTTTTGGTTTCTTCTTGAGGTTACTTGAGATGGTCACAGGAGGCTGACACCAGCCACCTACTGCAGTTGGAATGTGGGGGTGGGGGGTAGGGTTGGGGGTTGCTGGTAGCAGTGGTGGTGGGAGTAGTGGTGGGAGAGGTGGGGGTAGGGCAGAGGCAGTGGAGAGGGTGGGGGAGGGCAGGCATCCTTGCTTGTTACTGATCTTAAGTGGAAAAATTAGAGTCTTTCACTGATAAGAATGATGTCATCTGTAGCAATTTCATAAATTCAGTTTATCAGGTTATGAAAGTTTCCTTCAAGTTCTAGTGAGCTCAGAGCTTTTATTGTGAATGGGTGTTTAATTTTGTCAAATACCCTTTCTGCATCTATTGAGATGATCATAGGGTTTTCCCACTTTACTGTATTAATATAGTGAATTATAGTTGATTTTCAAATGTTAAACCAACCTCACATTCCTGAAATAAACGCTACTTGATTTTAAAGTATTATTCTTCCTATCTATTGCAAAATTGGATTCGCTAATATATTGTAAGGACTTTTGTATCTATAGTCATTGTGATGTGATATTGTTTTCTTTTGATGTCTTCAAATGTTTTTGGTATCAGTAATACTGGGCTTATAAAATAATGTGGAAAATGTGGTGTGGTGAAAAATAAGCAAAACAGTGGCCCTCAAAGATATGTCCAGGTCCAAATCCCCAGAATCTCTGAATATCCTCTCCTATAGAAAAAGAATCTTGCCAAAATAATGAAATTAGTTTTCTGGAAATGGGGAAACAGTCTTGAATTATCAAGATTGTGCTAAAGAATAAAAATTCAACTAATACCTCTGAAGATCTAATTAGCTTTCTTCGAGGATTCAGGAAACATTCCTTCTAGTAAATAGGCATTGGAGGAGCTATATGAGACACAAAGCTTTTATAGGGGGATCAAGACTAGAACGTTATTAGCAAAAGAAAAGGAAAGATTATTTCAGGGGAGGTTGCCTTCCCTTAGGGGAAGGCAGGGGGTCTTATCAGGCAGATTACCTCACTGGTGCTGACCAGGAAATTCCAGACTGATTGGTTTAAAATTCCACTCCTGGGAGAGGCAGAAACTGCCAATTAAGACTTCATTTGCTGTCCTGGAAGCAAGTGACTCCACCTTGGGCCTGTTATCTCTTTTTTCTTTTCTTTTCTTTTTTTTTAAGCAGCTATAAATGCAATCATAAATGTCCTTACTAGTGACAGGCAGACAGAGATTTCACACAGTCGGAAAAGGAAAAGGTACACAGAAGAGGCGTCAGTGTAACCATGGCGGTGTAGATTGGAGTAATGGGGCCACAGGCAGAAGAATGCTGGAACGGTCAGGAAAATGTTTCTGCCCTAGAGCTGCTGGTGGGAGCAGGACACCTTGATTTTGATCCAATGATGCTGATTTGGACTCCTGGCCTCCAGAACTCTGAGGGCATAAATTTCTGTTGTTTTAATATAGGAAATTTGTGACAATTTGTAAGTAGCCCCAGGAAACAGAGGAGCTGTCTCCTTCTTCTGTATATTTTGAAAGATTTTGTATAGGCCTGGTATTATATCTTCTTTAAGTGCTTGGTAGAATTCACCTGTGAAGCTATCTGGGCATATATATTTTTACTCAAAGGATTTAAATGACAATTTCAAGGTTTTAAAATTAACATAGAGCTATTTAAATTTCCTATTTCATCCTGAGTTAGTTTTGGTGATTGTGTCTATTAAAGATTTTGCCCACTTCGTTTATATAGTTGAATTTATTGCCATAAAGTTATCCATTATATTTCTTTATTATTCTGTTAATTTCTGTAGGATCTATGGTAACATCCTCTCTTTCACTCCTGTGATCATTCATATCTTCTCTTTTGTTCTTTGTATTGGCAGCTTTTAGGCAATAGGCTTGAGCAATGGAAACCTGATGAAGGCAAAAGGGCCCACAGCGACCACCTGGCTGAGTACAGGCAGGCCCATCAGGCGACACACTTCAAAGTATCCCAAAGCCTTAACTAACCAGTGGGCTACATATAATCAGGCGCAGTTAACCAAAAAAGGGAAAATTCTATAATCCCCGTACCTCCTAACCTTCCCCCTTTAAATTCAGCCCCCACCCACTCCCTCAAGGCAGTGTCTCCTATGTTGTCCTGCCCACCGCTCCCTTGTGGTGTATTCAATAAACTTCTATCTCCTTTATTCTGCCTCAGGTGAATTCTTTCACTGCTCCAGATCAGGCTGGCCCACATCTGGTGGCACCCATCTGATGGGGAGAGATACACATTTGGTGGCTCAGGCAGGGGCATTTTGTGCCCACCTTCCAACCCCCCCCCCCATTTGGGGGACCCTGCATGAGGAGACTTTGCTGACCCAAAGCTTTCCTCAGATTCTCCAGGAATTTCCACATACTTTCCCTTCGTGGACTGACTCTAGTAATCCTTGGGGAACTGACGACCTCTGGCAGAGGGCGAAGGTTACTCCTTGGGGAGGATCGGAAGCCCCAGTGGAGAACTGGCCAGACTGCCCTTGCCAGAAAGGGTGAGGGAGTTTTCCCTTTTGCCCTTCCGAGGGATACTTCTGTCCCTCTCCTTCCCCTTTAGAGCCTTTCAGCAGCCTACCCCTAATACTTCCAGACAACTGAAGACCCCTGGCCAGGGCAGCTCCCTGCTGTGGTCTGAAGGTCTGAGAGCAGGCAGGTTGGACTGTGTGCACCTGTGAAGGAGAAGGAGCCCTTTCGTCTGATTTCTCATTACGTCCCCTGAGTCTGTTTCCAAAAAGTCTGGCACAGCTGGCAGCAGAAGCTCTCGCAGGACAAGTCCGCACATGCTAAGGACTTGGTTGGGACCCTCTCCTCATGCTGGCTGACTCTCAGCTGCCTGGTTCCTTATGGCTCCCGCCCTTTTTCCTTTGCTCCTGATGATCCAGCTGCCACCTTGATCTGCAGGCCAACCTGTTCCTGTGCACTTGAGTGGTGAGTCCTCCCCACTCCTCTTTCTAACCTGTTCTGCCAAACTCATGTCCGGCTCTCCCTGTTGTAGGGGATGCCCCAATAGGAAGTGCGGTGGCTATTTGCCATCTGTCCCCGCCCTCTCCTTGGTGGGACACCCCAGAAGAGAGTTGTCTTGTAGAAGGTCAGGTCCTTTTTCAGGACACCCTCAGTGAAATTTCAGTCAGGAGTCAGAGCTCCATTCCCTTTGGTGGGATGCCCCTTTGGGAATCGGCAGCCAGTCTTTCCCACTATTCCTCACTCTTCTGTGGAACTCTTATAATACTCTTTTCCAGCTTAACTTCCTTTGCCAGAACTCCTCCAAATGGTTGGAAATCTTATAGATACAAGCCTTCATGTGTCCTCAAACCCTGGCCTTCACAAAAACTGTCTAGCTTGGTTTCATGGCCCTAAATCAGGATCCAAACTAAAGGCCTCTTGCAGAATGTGTTTGGCCACTAACCAGGCTCAAAAAACTCCTCCCAATATAATGGATGATTATCTAAATAGGCCTTCTAATAGACCCAAGTTGCTGGAGGAGTCACACGCCATCCTTGGGGAGGGGGCACTCACTCTCATACTGTTCCTCCTAATGCGCCCAGGATACTCTTGTTGAATGTGGGGGCTTCTCCCTCTTTCATTTCCTGGCTTAATGGCTATGATAATTGGAGCCAACTATTTCCTTTTGTTTCAGGGAAGCTCCTTGTCTTCTCTAGCCTGACATGGACTGCCTATTTCCCTTTGTTGGTAGAACAAACACCTGCCTTTTCATCTATCCAAGCTGGTGAACTTTAGAAACCGGAGTCCTTTTTTTTCTGCTCTCTGGGTTTTTATCTGCTTTCAGCCTTGCTGGTGGCACCTCACCTCTTCTGCCTCCCCCTTCCCCTGTTTCTGTACCACTTCGAGTGTGGTCTTCATAACTGGCGCCTCTCCAACCCTGTTGCCTCCAGTGCCATTGGCTACTCCTCCTACCCTGACTCTGAAGGAGTGAAGAGCACCCCCTTGGGCTTACACCGCCCACTTCAGATTTCCCTACCGGTGCCCCAGGCCAAAATTGACATCGGGGAACAAGTTGATTGACTTTTAGGTGCACCTAGGTGGCACATAATCAGCATTTAAACTAATTTAAGTTTGTTGATTTAATTAAGATAAACCTGTCTTTAGAGTTATAGCATTAATGATGAAACTTTTATTCTACCAGGGTTTACTGAAAGGTGAATAAGCTAATGATCTCTGCTGCAATTTGTCAGCAAAAAGATGACTTAAAATGATGGTTAAATTTGTCTGTCTCAAAGTTCTCATGGGTAATTGTTAAGCTAGCTTTCAAAGTCTTTGGTAACCTGAAACTTTAGAGTTTTGCTTGGATGATGGATTGGATTGAATTCATTGGACATCTAAGTCTTTTTCAAATAGTAAAGCATTGGTTACTAAACGTATGTTTGTGCTTTTGGCTTTTTATTGCAGAGAAGCTGAAGATACTTGAGTCTGTTGGAAAACATGTTTTGTGCTTAACTGATTCATAAATTTGCCGTATAAAGAATTCTGATGTAACAGTTCACAATTGATTACTACTTAGTTTTCACTAGAGACTATGGTTTCTAAGAGTTAAAAATCTGCTAAAGGTAATTAAAACTGATGTAAATAAGGAAAACAACTCTGTATGTAAGAAAATAAGAAAGAGATGTGTAAGAAAGATGTAAAGAATGAGAATACATTGTGTTGTGGTAAGGGAAAGTAATTTTGTCCTAAAATGAGACTGGTGGTTTGGAGAGAAATGACTTGGGATAAAATCTGAATGTAAAAGAAAGTTGTAAAAGGTTTGTGAAGGGAAATGTTTGGAAGAAATTTTATATGTGGTCAGGATGGACTAAGATTGAAATGAATGGATTTTAAAAGTACACTGGTATAAGTTTGAAATTCTGCATTTCTTTTTGTTAAAAAGATAAAGTTTTATTGGATTGTTAGTCTGCTCTTGATAAGAAAGTGTAAACAAAGTTTTCTCTTTATCTGCCCAGAAAACCAAAGTTTCTGTGTGTGTGTGTTTTTTTTTAAATCAGGTCTTTGATTATCTGCAATCCTGTTTAAGCATGTGCTTTAAAACTTTCTAAGGTTTTTAATAAACTTTCCTGAGATTTGCTGTGTCATAGCAGTAACTGAATTTCCTTGCCAATTGCATCATAATGAACTTTCATACCAGAAATAATAATAATGTCCATTTCTGAGCGGTTTTTTTTTTTTGGTCACTTATAGTTATTTTTCTTTTTTTTTTTTTTTTTTTTCAACGTTTATTTATTTTTGGGACAGAGAGAGACAGAGCATGAACGGGGGAGGGGCAGAGAGAGAGGGAGACACAGAATCGGAAACAGGCTCCAGGCTCCGAGCCATCAGCCCAGAGCCTGACGCGGGGCTCGAACTCACGGACCGCGAGATCGTGACCTGGCTGAAGTCGGACGCCCAACCGACTGCGCCACCCAGGCGCCCCTATAGTTATTTTTCTAATGCAAAGTGAATTTTGTCATCAGGAAGATTCACGAAAAGGACTTTTTTTGGGGGGACAAATACAGGTATTTGATATCTTTAAGATCATAAAACTAAAATGGGTAAGAATGTCCAAAACTAACTAAAAAGTTGCATTCAAACTGAACAAGAATTAGTAACATGGGACTAAATGAACTGAAGAAGATGATTATAGTTTTGTGACTTGTTTAAAACATAGTGTTTGCTCTTCTAGATTAAGGAAATTTTCTCTTAAGATATCAATGACTTACAGAAATGGGATAAAGTATTCATTTGTGAACAAATTGAAACATTCAACTTTTGTCCCTACCTGAACCCTCTGAAATTCAGAAATTCTCAGTGAATATTCTTTCTTTTATGGCAAGTATAGTTATTTGCATAAATTCAGTAAGACTCTGTTCTCCTTGTATCCTTGTAACAGGACACCATTAGAAACATGTGTTATTTTACCAAGGCTTTGACTGGAATGTTATATTTGAGAGACGTGCATACATTCAGATATGACCAGACAACTTTAAGGAATTAAGGTCGACTTCATGGAGCCAAAGAAACCCCTCAGAAATGTTGGCCTGATACCTTGCTTACAGAGTTCCCAGCAGCCTTACCAGGTGAGTAAAGAATGTTATTTTCTGGCAGGTACAAGAACCTGAGGATATTATAGGAATCTCAAGAAGAGGAATTCACCCAAATCTATTGCATCATGTCAGATGGCAAGTATTTGGCTTGGCTTCTGGGCTTGAGAGCCTACTAAAAGTTCTATCTAGAGATTCCCAACAAAAAATTCCAGCAAAGCAGATTTTAAAAGATCTATCTGACCAATCACTATTTTCTTGCTGAACTTATGTAAATAATTAGGTGAAATTTGTTAAAATTGGATTTGTTTTTTGAATGAATTAATCTTGATTTGGCTATCTCTGGAAATAAGGGTGATTTTAGAGAGAAAAACTATGTTTCAATAACACACCTTTGTGTATGTTAAATTCTAGTTCTGATTGTCTTTGATTTGTTGTTTGCCTAAGCTAGACAACTCGAAGGAAACTTAAGAGAAATTGCCACAATAGCTCATGTATAGACAATCTTCATGCTTGTTATTCTGTGTGGAAAATAAATAACAGGGCCCCATGGACATATGATTATTTGAACAGCTGGATTTCCCAGCAATTGTATAACTCAACTATCACTTTGACCAATTCTGTGTGTCTGGGATGACAAAATCACTCCTTAAAAGCCAGAGTGTACCCCATTCTATAGGGTTAATTATGGACTCATGGAGATAGGTAATAGATGGCCCAATTTTCCTTATAATTGGATAGGATAATACACTTGGGGACCAGTCTTCTCCCACTGGCCAGTGATCTCTCATAATTAGGATATTGTTAAGGCTAGACAGCAAACAAAGAGGACTTCTTGATGGTTTTATCCCTTAGTCATTTTTGTCCCAGGAGCTGCCTCTATTGAGGCTTTAGCCAAGCACACAGCAGCCACATTTAACCAAACCCAGCTCGTAGTCACCCACCAACTCAGAAGGTAGCCCTCCAAAACCAAATGACCCTTGATACCCTGACTGTGACTCAAGGACCTATGCTTTATTGAAACAGAGTGTTATGTGTATACCGCAGATTACCACAAAAATGTGACAAGGTTACTAAAAGACTGAAATACTCAAATTGGCGCTTTAAACATGCCCTCTCTTTCCTTTAGTGATTGGTTAAGCTTCTGGATTAGAGGAGGATTTTTGTCAGCCATCAAAGGACTCTGATTTGGGGTTCTATTTCTTTTTGTTATTTTAATTATGTTTCCCTGTTTCCTCCCACGTTGCTCCGCCAGGTGCCAAGACTCCTTTGTTGCCAGAACTTCAAGCCAATAGATGATCCTTTCTACTCAGGGAGATTCATACCTCTGGTTTACCTTGGATTCAGCTGCCTCTGCCTTTCATAACATATATATATATATATATATATATATATATATATATAAAATTCCAAACTGACCAGTGTTGACCCACAGGAAGGAACATCTCTTTGCCCCTATTCAACAGGAAGAAGACCTTTCACCTTAAGGAAACTTAAAGATGTAAAGGTCATCAGGGCACCTGGGTGGCTCAGTCGGTTGAGTATCTGACTTCAGCACAGGTCGTGATCTTACCGTCCGTGAGTTTGAGCCCCATGTTGGGCTCTGTGCTGACAGCTCGGAGCCTGGAGCCCACTTCAGATTCTGTGTCTCCCTCTCTCTCTGCACCTCCCCTGCTTGCACTCTGTCTTTCTCTCTCTCAAAAATAAATAAACATTGAAAAAATAATTTAAAGATGTAAAGGTCAAAGTTGTTCAGGCAATAGCCTTGAGCAATGGAACTTGATCAAGGCAAAAGGACCCACAGCGACCACCTGGCTGAGTACAGACAGGCCTATCAGGTGACCCACCTCAAAGTATCCATAGGCCTTAGCTAACCAATGGGCTACTTACAATCAGGCAGGTACCAAAAAAGGGAAAATTCCAAAATCCCCATACCTCCAAACCTTCCTCCCTTTAAATTCAGCCCCACCCACTGCCTCAAGGCAGTGTCTCCTTTGCTGTCCTGCCCACCACTCCCTTGTGGTGTATTCAATAAACTTCTATCTCCTTTGTTCTGCCGCAGGTGAATTCTTTCGCTTCCTGGGCCACTGGCGTCCACAGGATCAGGTTGCCCCACATTTGGGGCCCCCCATCTGATTGGAAGAGACACCATATTCTTTTTTTTTTTTTGAAGTTTTTAATGTTTATTTATTTTTGAGAGAGAGAGAGACAGAGACAGAGTGTGAACACAGAAGGGGCAGAGAGAGAGGGAGACACAGAATCTGAAGCAGGCTCCAGGCTCTGAACTGTCAGCACAGACCCTGATGCGGGGCTTGAATTCACAGGCTGCAAGATCATGACCTAAGCTGAAGATGGATGCTTAACTGACTGAGCCACTCAGGTGCCCAAAGAGACATCACGTTCTTGATCAGTGCACTTAGGTGTGTGTCACTTTTATCGATCTTTACAAAAAAAAACTGCTTTTGTTTTCATTGATTTTGTTTATTGTTTGATTTTTATTTTATTTATTTCTGATATTACTTTCTTTCTTCTACTTATTGTGGGCTTAACTTGTTCTTTTTCTAGCTTCTTTAAGGGGACTCTTAGATAATTGATTTTAGATCTTCCTCCATTTGAAACTAAATTTTCCTGTAGGCATTCCTTTAACTAAATGCCATAAGCTTTACTATGTTTTGTTCTCATTTTCAGTTAGAGCAGAATATCTTCTAATTTTTTTGTGTGTGTTTTATCTCTGGGATCTACGTGTTTAGAAATATATTGTTCAATTGATACATATTTGGGTATAGCCCAGATATATTTCTGTTATTGAGTTCTACTTTTACTCTTTTAATAGGTCAGAAAACACATGCTGTATGAATTTAATCCTTTTACATTTATTGAGTGTATTTTTTTTGGACTGGCATATGTGTTCTATCTTAGTGAATATTCCACGTGCCCTTGAAAATTCTGCACTTGTTGGGTAGAGCACCAGTAAATCTCAATTTGGGCAAGTTGGTTGCTGGTTTTGTTCAAGTTTTCTATATTGTTACTGACTTTCTGTCAACCTGTTCTATCAGTTGATTGGGAGAATAATGTGAAAGTCTTGGTTCTGATTGTTATCTATCTCAGTTTAGACAGCTTTTGTTTTATGTATTATGGAAATTTTATTGGATGTCATATATTTATGATTGTTCTGTCTTAACTTTTTCCTGTCTCTGGAAGTTTCCTTATCTTAAAGTCTATCCTGTCTGATATTAACAGAGTCTCTCCATCTTTCTTGTGCTCACTGTTTGCATATGTCTTTTCCCTCATGTTATTTTCAACTTATTTTGTCTTTGTATTTTAAGTGCTTATATGATAGCTTACTGCTAGATATGGTCGCTTATGTAGTCTGAAAATCTGTTATCTTCTGATCCAAGTGTTTAGTCCATTACGTCCAATGTAATTAACGATACGGTTGGATTTAGGTCTTCCATTCCATTGTTTTTAACTTGCATCATTTTTTTGTTGTTGTTCCTCTGTCCTTCCTTTTCTGTAAATGAAATGTTTTCACTGCCATTTAAATTCCTATTGGCTTTTGGGGCACCGGGGTGGCTCAGTCGGTTAAGCATCCAGCTTTGGCTCAGGTCATGATGTCGCAGTTCATGAGTTCGCGCTCCACATCAGGCTCTGTGCTGACAGCTCGGAGCCTAGAGCCTGTTTCGGATCCTGTGTCTCCCTCTCTCTCTGCCCTTTCCCTCTCGTGCTCTCTCTCTCTCTCTCTCAAAAATAAATAAACATTAAAACAAGTAAAAAAATTCCTATTGGCTTTTTAGGTATATTTCTTTGTGTTAATTTTTGGTGCTTGCTCTGGGGATTACAATATGCATCTCTTACATGTCACAATTTACTTCAAGTTACTACAGGAACCTTGTATCAGTATATGGACCCACATTAGTATTTTAATACTCCTTTTGGTTTTTATTTGGTGAAATGTTGATGACTTTTCTGATATATGCTGATTGTAGAAGAGAATGGTTAACTATACATAGTGGAACAGGTGACCTTACATAGGAAAGTCTGAGGTCATTGGAATGAGGGGAGGGGAGGTGTGACTTTGTAAGTAGAGACCACAAAAGGCAGGGGAGCTTCCTCCCAGCACTGTGACTGTTAGAGACCATGAGAGAGGAGTGTTGTTTCAGAAGGCGGAACGACTAAGTCCAAATGTGCATGAGCTATGGCTTCAGAAAGACAAGGAAAATTGGGAAGTGGGTGGGTGGGTAAAATTTAGAAACTCAGTTGAGGCAATTTTTTTTTTTAAGTTTATTTATTTTGAGAGAGAGAGAGCAGGTGGAGGAGAGGCAGAGAGAGAGAGAGAGGAGGGTGGGGAGAGAGAGAATCCCAGGCAGGCTCTGTACTGTCAGCTCCAAGTGCCATATCGGGCTCGAATCCACAAACCATGAGATCCTGAGCTGACTCCAAAGTCTGATGCTTAACCAACTGAGCCACCCACGTGCCCCAAGGCACTTTTTTATTAATAGATAAAATTAACAAAACATTTGTGTTAGTATGGAAAAGTATATTTTCCTGGGACTCTATTTACACCTGAGTGCCAGCTGAGCTAGGTAAAATCTAATGGGGAAAATGGAGACATTTATAGAAAGAAAAGGGATGAAATGAAACAAATACACAAAAAAGAATGGATGTCACGTTGCCGTGACTAGCAAATCTAGTCATTAGCCTCACTTTACAGATGAGAAGAACAACTTTTGTTTTTGCACAGTGTGTAAATTTAGAGTGAATTAACAAATTCTTCTCTTGTTATAGATTTTTTTTTTTTTCCAATGGGAAAACACTAGCAAGTCAATTCGGCTTCACCCTGGATTTTTTTAAATGTTTGCTCCTAAGAAAAGTCTTAACTATTGCACCTGTTCCTCTAGTCAAAAAAACATTTTAATCACCAGCAGATGTGCCCATGGCAAAAGAAAACGTGAAGTCCTGAGCGTCTCATTAGATGAACCCTGTGATAGGATAGGTTACATTTAATTCCCAAGGCCCTCTCATTATATTTCTTTTTAAAGGGCTTGTTGCAATATAGGTCTTATGAACAGGGAGGCTGTCTTACCTTGGGAAATTCTAGCATTTCATCCTGTCCTTTAATGTGCCTGCCACAGTATTCAAAAGGCAAGTAAAAATTACAGGTATTAGGATGATGAAAAGTGTTTTAAAACATTAAACCATTTAACTAAACTTTAAGCTCTTTAAATCACTTACCATTGGAGGTAAATTCAGGAAGATAACATTAACAAAGGAGCCCAGGAATGCTGCTACATGGTATTGTCATAGTTGAAATCGGACATGGTGACATTCCAGAATGGAGTGGTTGACAACTGAGTGTAATTGCCTGCTTGGGGAGCCCTGGACACACAAGACTCATCAGTTAGTGGCACTATCGGGGACATATCAACATCAATGGCTTACATTTCATTGTCTCTTGCCCTCACCTGCTGACAGAGGGCCTCCCACCTTTACAAAGTCTTCCCAAGGCATGTTTGAGTGTTTCTGGGGGTTTCTTTCTTTTTTTTATGTTGTATTCATTTTTTTTTTTTTGAGAGAGAAACAGAGCATGAGCATGGGAGAGGCAGAGAGAGAGGGAGACACAGAATCTGAAGCAGGCTCCAGGCTCCAAGCTATCAGTACAGAGCCTGACATGGGGCTCGAACCCACAAACTGCTAGATCATGACTTGAGCTGAAGTTGGACACTGAACTGACCGAGCCACCCAGGTGCCCCATTTCTGGGGGTGTCTTGTACGCATTCTTGAATGAGTGTCCTCGTGAATTGTCCGCGTCTTCCCTCTCTTCTATGTCAAAGGCTGATATAGATGTGTGCGTGTTGGGGGTGGGAATGTCCCTTCGCAGCCCACATTACACTCTGTAAGTCTTGGTGGAATGTGGGACTACTTGAACTCTCTCATGTTTTACAGAGGCTATCGGGAAACAGATCTTTTATGTTCCTTGCAGCCTTTCTGGAATGTGACCTAAGGAAGACAGACATGGAGTTGTCTGTAGGATAAGTATTGCTGTACTCTAAGTAACTGCCCTCCTCTGTTTCTCAGCTTTGATTATCTGCCCAAGTGAGATGTTTCTGGCCGCTTAGTCCCTTAAGGAGTATTTTCTACAGAGTTAGGGTCTCTGCTCTGGGAAGGCAGACGCTATACCTCTCTTGTTCATCTCTGCATCACCAGAGTAGGCACACACTGAACACTTGTTATCTCCTTGCCTGGGGCTCTTAAGTCTTGGCAAATTGAATTCTCTTAGGGCTGGCCCCACAAGTTTGTCAGTTGCCAACATTTTGTCTTAGGCACAAGCTAAAACCCTCCCTGCATTTAAATTGTCTCCTAAAATATCATAGTTACTTTGGGCTACATTGCTTTATTCCTAAAAAGCTTGGAAATTGTGACAAAATTTCATTGCCCATTTTGTTACTGTTTCAACTCAGGCACCTCTTGATTTGCATCGTTATGTATTTGGTTTCAATATAGGCTAATGCGGGCATTTCAACAATTTAATCATGATGAAATACTTGTCCCTTGCCTTGCCACTAACAAATCGGGCTAGGGTTGCCAGAGAAAACACAAGACGCTCGGTTAAATTTGAATTTCTGGTAAATATAATGAATAAGGTTTTAGTATTGTTAAGTCCCATGCATTTTGGCAATGGAGCGTAGTCCCAAATTTATACTAAAAATTAATTTTTCTGAGATTCAAACTTATTGGCTCTCTCGTTTCTATTTTTCTGGAAAAATCATTTTCTGTGGTCCTACTTCATCTATAAAATGGAATATCAACCTTGTGTACCTCATTAATCTCAAGCTCAAATGACATCAAGTACATGAATGTTCTTTGGTAATGCCATAAAACTGTGAAACACTGCTAGCCATTTAACAAAGGTTTATTGAGTATCTATTATTTGCCCTGGCTGGTGTTAGTGCACATTTGCTATAGTGAACTTAAAACAAGCAGAAGTCAGTTTTTGCTTCTAAGGAGCTTTTTAGATCACTAAGAAGATAATCTCTGTGGTCTTTTAAACACTCTAGAAGATAACAAGTATGTTGCAAGGTAGTAAGAACAGTGTATACCTCCTGGAAGGCCTGAGAGCTAAGTCCTGCGTTGGACTGAAGGGTCTTATGGCTTCTGGATTCCCTGCTGGGAATCCTCAGGAATCCTATGAGTGCCCCTATAGAATGCCGGAAACATAGGAAGCATAATGAAGTCCAGAAACAAGGCATTGGAACAGGGAGGGAATTGTCCTGGTAGCATAATATCAGGGCCAGTCTCCAGGTTCCAATGTGAGTTAATATATGCTCATTTTTAATTTTAATTTCACTTTAAACAATACCTTCGAAAAACAAATTAACATAATTTTCTTTTAAAATGCGTAAAGTATCCCATATAATCCATCTACTACTCATATTTAAAATGGGAGATTATGTTGTTTTCATTCACTCATTTATTCACTCATTCATTCTCTACTCAGTAAATACCTATCAAACACCTGTTATGTGCCAAACCAAGTGCTTCATCTAGAGGGTATTTAGAAATAAAAAAAGGAGACAATCTCATGGAGGTGCTCACTATACGTGTTTCAATAAATAGACCCTGAAATCTTTAGCGATTCTAGTAGGACGGGTAAGCTTTGAGTGTGCCCTTGATCTAGGAACCCTCTTTATTCCTGTGGGAGGAATATCTTTTCTCAATGAACCTTACATTTGGGGAGGATCACATGATCCAGATTAGCTGACCGACTCTGGTATCCTAGAAAGTGACTGATGTTATGGCCAGTCACCCTTATTTCTTAAGTCTAGGAGAAGACAAACATATATTGCATATAGTTAATACAGCATGATGAAGGGTGATGCAAGGGGCCGTAGAAGCAGAGGAGAGAGGGTCAGTGAGGGGTTTCTGAGCAGCTTTCCAGAGTAGGCAGCTCTGGGTTTTCAAAGAGCTGGGAGATCACCAAGGTGTAAACGTGGGAGAACACTGCTGGCAGGACGAACATCATGTATGGAATTTATCATACGCTGCTTTATGGCTTTCTGCTGTCCTGCCTCAGACTGTAGGCTCCAGGCCTGAGAGGGCTGTCTTGTCTTTGCATCCCATCATCTAGGAGAATGGCTTTCGAACTGCTATTTTAGCTCAATGGGCTGAAGTTGCAGTAATAACTTTTTTTTTAATGTTTATTTATTTCCAGAGGGAGAGAGAGAGAGAGCACGCGTGCACAAGCTGGGGAGGGGCAGAGAGAGAATCCCAAGCAGGCTTCAGCTGTCAGCACCGAGCCCGATGCAGGGCTTGAACCCATGAACTGTGAGGTCATGACCTGAGCCTAAATCAAGAGTCAGATGCTTAACCTACCGAGCCACCCAGGTGCCCCACACTAATAACTTTTTAACATAGACTTCACAGTACTGAGATGGCATATGATAACAGGCACCGTGAGGTCAAAGACTGGTTCAAACCTTGGTTTGCCACCCACTGGGTCACTCAAGGGCACTTGAGCATGGTGCCTTCCAAACTTTTTCCTTATAAGAAAAATGAGAAACATCATACCTACTTCATATGTTGTTTTGAAGACCATATCCAGTGATGTGTATAATGTGACTAGTATAATCACAGACATCTCATTCCACATTAATTCCCCATCCCCACCAGAATATGCTTCTTAGACTGACTTGGAATTCAGTTGCTACATTTGTTGGAAGAAAAGTTTAAGAACCTGGAATATAGCCCACCGAACAGTAAAAATTCTGCTAGTGTGAAAAATAACTACGTTTACAGCTTTGTACGCATTCATACATGTTTTGACATATGCACACATTGCAAATAGATTGTGTTTAGATAATTCTCTTGGGGAGGATGCTTTTGTTGGCTTATGGTCATGCATGAGTCCCAGATGTGTTCTGGTGTGGCAGCATCTGGAAATCAGGAGGCTATTTGCAATACACCGTGAACATTTGAAGTGTTAAAAAAATACTGAATATATACTTTGCTGTGGAATCACTGTAGATAAAGAATAACCCATGAGAAGTGTTTAAAACCATAATTTTTGGAAAAAAATCTCTGTGAATCGGAAATAGCTGGCCATTGATTTAGGGACATGGTAGGACACCCATATTCCTTGGCATCAGAATTTGACAATCTCTGGTCTGTTAGATTAACCAGTTTCAGTGAAAATCAGTTCTAAATCATTTTAAACATTTCTTAAACTGGTATCTTTCTAATAGACCAGCCTTGAGAGAAGTGGGCCATTTTGGGACATAGCTAATTTCTGGAATAATATCAGAATACTTAGTTTAAGCACACAGAACATTATTAAAAGATATGAAAGGCCCCGTTCCTCTTACCTTCCCATCCAATTCAACATCATTTTTGAAGAGGGGAATAATTAATCCCATGGCAAGACTCCTTATCTTATGAATCCTTCAACTACTTGGGCCCTCCTGGAACCAAAGAGAGGAAACTGACTCAAAAGCACTGTCTTTGACAAACTTTTCCACTTTCTATCTTGGTTCAGCAGCATCTAAGAGTCAACCTCAGACTTGGTCGGTAGATGGAAGTGTTTTAATGTCTCCTCCTCCCCTTACGTCATCTCTCTTGATTAAAATACGCAGGACGGAGGGTTTAAGAGGCTTGATCTGTGTGAGTTAACATTCCTGGAAAACACTTCCTAAGTAATAGAGGGCAAGTGTATCCTGTGGGCCTAAAAAAAGCCTCGTTCCTCTGAGGAATGTCACAGCATAACTCCCAATTGTGTCCTCACTGGCCACATCTCCCGACACAGCCCCTGTCTCCCAAACATCCTGTGTTCCAGCTATGCTGAGCTGTTAGTGATGATACCATGACCTCAGGAGGAATTTACAGAGCTGCAAAACAAATATATTCCAAACACATTTTGTCTTTGCATATACTATGCCTTTTGCTTGGATTATCCTTCACCCCACTATCTATCGGAAATCTCCTATTCATCCTTCAAAACCTTCCTCAAGTACCACTTCTTTAAAGTTATCTTCACTATTCCAAGGCAGTTAGTCAGTTCTTTCCCTGGGCACATTTAACATCTCAATCATAATATTTATCACACCATTTTATAATTTACCTGCTTATCTGTCTACTGCCTGGGACACCCATTGTTAGTTGCCTACCAAAAACCTTTCTCCACCTCTTCTTACTGATAGAATCGTGGTGTTTTTCAGGTATGCAGCTTCAAGGAACACTGGACCTCCTCCTCTGCCCCTGGGGGTGAATTTTGATTACCTTATTCTAATAATGTCAATTTTAGCCTGCCTTCCAGTAATTGGTTTTAGCTTGCGTGTGTGATGCAATGGCTGCCCATGAGGTCAGCTGTGGAGGAGTTTCTCAAGTTGGCTTGTGCATATGCATCACCTGGGATTTTGCAGATTCTGATGCTGGAGGTCTGGGGTGGGGCCTGACAGTCCCCAGGGGAGATAGAGCCACAAGCTGCAGTCTGAGGACAACCTTTTGAGTAGTAAGCTAAAGGACTTCTAGGTTAAGTTTCTTTACCTTTTTTAAAAATTAATGTTCGTTTGTTTATTTATTGATTTATTTAGAGAGCAGGGCAGGTGCAGAGAGAAAGGGGGACGGGGGATCCGAAGCAGCCTCTGTGCTGAAGGCGCAGAGCCCAGAGAGCCTGATGTGGGGCTCGAACTCACGAACTGTGAGATCATGATCTGAGCCAAAGAGTGATGCTTAACTCACTGAGCCACGCAGGTGCCCCAAGTTTCTTTGCTTTTAAAAACAGACACGAGAGGAGAACAGGTCCTTTGAGGTCTCCTAAATCAGCTCTGTCATATGTGTTGCCTGGAGCTGCTGTAGCATCCTGTGAACACCAAGGAACAAGCCAAGATGCTGGGGGCGGCAGAATGGAAAGATGGAGAAAAGCCTAGGCCTAGGGCTCATGAGGTTAAAGTGTTGAATCAGTTAACCTGGAGCAGCCCATCCTCTACGCATTTTATTGTTTGTGCTCTGGGAGGCATCGTTTTATAAAATCATATATTTTATAATTCAATTGTATATGCGTATGTAGGTACAGTGTCAGGATGTAAAATGTCTTTCTAACTCTGGGGTGTGGTCATGAATGTTTGAAAACGCCAGCCTGGTCAAAGGGCCGGTTGTCCCTCCAGGGCTCTGTGCACGTGCACTGTACTCCCCCAAGAGGCAAAGCTGGTTCCCTGAGCCCTGCCTGCTGGCTGGGGTTCTGTTACACCCCCTCCCATTCTCTCTCTTTCCATCCCCAAGCGCCATGTTCAACAGCCTAGCTTACAAGCCGGTTCCTGACTCTGAGGAAACAGCACCCTGTGCTCTCTTCATTAAACTGCTTCCTGTCCTTGGTGCTGAGGCTTGTCTGAGCCACGTGAGTGGACTGGCCTCTTGCTGGATGACTTCCCACCAGACCACACGGATCCCAGCCAGGGGCTGTTTGAGCCCTGAGTCTAGCTGTCTATGCTCTGCCCGGGAGGGAAATGGACCAGAGTCAGCATTTGTGGCCCAGGGGGCCTTAACCAGTTAGTAGCCTGGAGTTTTGAAGGAGATCTTACTTACCTGCTTCTGGGAGTGCTGCTGAAGGCGCACATGTAATGATAGGACTTTGGTCCTAAGTCTGAGACATCACTTGGAAACCATTGGGAGGAACGCCAGCCCTATAAAGCCGCTGTTAGGATGGGGACAGAAACCCAGCTCCCCATCTCTCTCCTCCTTCCATATACCAAGCCTGGCTTGCCATCCCTGTCCCCAGGGCTCTGCCAATCCGGGCATGTGTCTGAGGTGCTGACAGGAGAGACATCAGTAACTTGTTCCTCCTGTGCAGTCTTTTCGACATTCAACCTGTGTGCCAGACAAAGCCAGACCTCCGCGATTTCCCACCTCTGAGCATTTTCCCACGATGTTTCCCCCACCCAGCTTCTGCATCAGGAAACCCTATCGGTATGCTAAGGTGGAACCCCCATGCTACCCTCACTATGAAAACTGCCCCACTATCCATTGCCAGAATTAACTGTCCTTTCCTCTGGACCCCTCAAGGTTTTGTTTGCGCCTTTATGTGAGCACATATCACACACTGCCTCATTGCAGTTATCTGGGTTTCTGTCTGGCCTCCTCTGTGTACTTCTGAGTTCCTCGCAACAGTGTTTTAATCAGCTTTAGTTCACAAACTCCTGAACATGCAGCAGGTGCTACACACATTATAGGACTGATATGCTATTATTTTCAGGGTTCAAAATGATTAGTGACGTATATGATCAATTGATTTTTAACAGGGATGCCAACACCATGCAGTGAGGGAAAGGACAGTCTTGTCAACAAATGCTGTTGGGAAAAATGCATGTCCATATGCATAAGAATGAAGTTGGACTTTACCTCATGCCATATACAAAATTTAACTCAAAATGGGTGGAAGACCTAAATATAAGAGCTAAAACTATAAAATTCTTCGAAGACAACATTGGGAAGAAGCTTCAGAACAGTGGATGTGGTGATAATTTCTTGGAATGATACCAAAGCCAAAGCCAAAATATAATAGATAAATCAGATTTTATCAAAATTAGAAATGGACAGGGGCGCCTGGGTGGCATAGTCGGTTAAGCGTCCGACTTCAGCCAGGTCACGATCTCGCGGTCCGTGGGTTCGAGCCCCGCGTCAGGCTCTGGGCTGATGGCTCAGAGCCTGGAGCCTGTTTCCGATTCTGTGTCTCCCTCTCTCTCTGCCCCTCCCCCGTTCATGCTCTGTCTCTCTCTGTCCCAAAAATAAATAAACGTTGAAAAAAAAAACAAAAAACAAAAAACAAAATTAGAAATGGACAATTAAAAATTACGAAAGTAAAAGGACAGTATAAAGAAAGTGAAAAGACAATCCATAAAAATGATAGAAAACACTTGAAAGCCGTATATCTGATAAGGGATTAGTAACTAGAATACATAAGAAACTCCTGGAGCTCAACAACAAAAATGCACACAATATGATACAAAAAGGGGCAAAGAACTTGAGTAGGCATGTCTGAAGAAGATGTGCAAATAGCCAACAGTACGGAAAGATGCTCCACATCTCTAATCATCAGGGAAATGCAAATTGAAACCATAATGAGATACTACTTCACACCATTAAGATGTCTACTATCAAAAAACCAGAAAATAACAAATGTCGACAAGGATGTGGAGACATTGGAACCTTTGTGCACTGTTGGTCAGATTTAACATGGTGCCTCTGCTTAAAAAATCAGTATGGGCATTGCTCAAAATTAAAGTGGAATTATCATATTATCCAGCAATTTCACTTATGGATACACATTCAAAAGAATTGAAAGCAGTGACTTGAACAGATATTGGTACACAAAATGCTTGTAGCAGCATCATTCACATAGGCAAAGGATGGAAACCACCTAAATGACCATCAACAGAGGAATGGATAAACACAATGTGGCATATACATGCAATGGCCTATTTTTCAGCCTTAAAAAGGAAGGGAAACCTGGTATGTGCCTCCGTCCAAATGAACCTTGAAAACATTATGCTAAGTGGAATAAACCAGACACTGAAGGATCAACATTGTATGATCCCACTCTAGGAGGCAGACTAGTCAATTCATAGAGACAGAAAGTAGAATAGATGTTACTATTCTGGAGGAGAGGGGAACAGGGGGTTACTGTTTAACAGGTACAGTGTTTCAGTTTGGGATGATGGAAAAGTTCCTAATGTGGAAGGTAGTGATGGTTGCACAACAATGTGAATATATGTCACGCCATTGAACTGGACACCTAAAGATGGTTAAAATGGCAAATTTACATGACAGTCACTTTACCACATTAAAGCAAAATAAGCAAATGATCCGTCAGTTGGTAGTCTAGGTTAGTAGGGATAAGATGGTTTCTGTCTTACTGAATGGAGAGAAATGGGGCATTTTTCCAGAGCTCAGGATCAGGGATCTGTGATATGCCTGAAACACAGCCCACTTCTCTGTCTGCCCTCAGAGTCTCTGGCGTCTATAGAGATTTGAAAGTTCCCAAATTTCCTGGTTGTGCTCTAAGCCTATGGCTTTGAGAGAGTTTGGGACTCCCGGAATTCCCAAGAATCACAGTCGGGGGAAGGGGGCGGAGACAGAGTTCCGTACAGTGTGGTTTTGGTTCTGAAATCCTGCCGTGGAAGGAGGCTAAGACTACTCCACATCCTGTGTTAGCTGGAACACATGGGGTAACTGAGTATTGGTCCAGGCGTCTCCTCAGGACAAGAGCTTCGTGTGGGGTGCTGGGAAGATTCACCTGCTGCTATGATGCCCTGCATGGAATGCTGACGTTTCCAGAGCTCCAGGAGAGCCACCAGAATTTGTGACTGCTAAGTTGGCAGTACTTTTGGAGTGAAGACCTGGCTTTGAATCCCAGGACTTGAGCCAGGTGAAGGAGTCAAAGTCGTAAGAAAACACGTATCTTTGCCTTTGAAAGAGGAAATGCTCCCAGTTCAGCCAAAATGAAATAAAATTGTTCTTGTTGCTGTTGTTTTGAATCCATGGCTTCTGGTACAACAGTAGTTTGCATCATCTTCGTGCAGTTCTATTGCTCTTAACTGGGAGCCCCCTCCTCCCTTCCCTGAGCACGGTGCAACCTCCTATCTCACACAGGTTCCTTTTATTTTCGGAAGGTCCTTCCATTGTGGCCTGATGCCACAGTTGTCACATTCATGGGCCTTGTTAAAACCAGATTTCACCCTTGATCTTGATGGATCCGGGGTCTGGGGTGGGGATGTATACTTTAAAAACAATTTTACTGACATATAATTCAGGAGGGTACTGTACTTTAAGCAGCACCTCTGGTGATTCTGATGAGCGGCAAGGTTTGGGGACCACTGGCCTGAGAGGGAAATCAGCCAGACCTGGCACTGCTCCAGGAGATACAGAGGGAACAAGTCTACCAAAAAAATAATAATAATAATTCCCATTCTCATGAAACTTGCATTCCAGTCAGGTAATGATAGTCTAGTTCAGTAGGTAAATGAGATCAGTACGTAATGCTAATCTATTTCAGTAGGTAAATTTCAGATGCTGAGAAGTACTATGGATAAAACAGGGTCACGTGAAATAGAGGGGCTCTGGAGGATACTTTAGCTGGAATCTGGGAAGATGCTCTGAGCAAGGAGAAACCTGAATGATGAAAAGAAGCAGCCATGTGAGGAGAGAGGGAAGATGGTTCCAGCCAGAGGTAATATCTGGTGCTAAGGCCCTAGGGAAGGATGAGCTTGGCAGGTGCAGGGGCGGAAAGCAGTCCGGGTAGCTGGAACATGGCAGGTGGGAGGAAGAGCGGGAGAAGGTGAAAGCTCAGGAGCAGGCATGCAGGCCCTGTGGGTCTGAGAGTTTGAGTTTTATGACAATCGTAATGGGAAACCCCTAGAATATTTTCAGCAGAGGAGCGACGTGATGTTGTTTATGAAGATCATATGGCTGCGCGTGAAGAATAGACTTGTGAAGAGGAAGCGCTGTTGCAGAAATCTAGGTGAGAGATAATGGGGGTTGGGTTAGGGTTGTGCCAATGCAGATGGGGAGAAGTGGTTGGATTTGGGATTGGTTTTATAGGCACAACCTATTAATGGATTAGATATTGAGTATAAGAAAAAGAGAGGATTCAAAGATAACTCCTAGGGTTTTGGACTGATCAAATCAACAGAAGACTCAGGGGGTGAGATGGCAGATTTGGCTGTGTTGGTTTTGAGGGTGCCTATCGGACATCCAAGTCCAGAAGTGAATAGGCAGTTGGCTATGCAAGTGTGCATCCGATGGAAGAGTTCTGGGCTGGAAACGCACATCTGAGAGTAAACAGTGTGGACAGTCTGCCAGGCTGTAGGACCAGATAACATGGTGGAGAGTATAGACCTGGAAGAGACCACGGACCCAGGATGACTCCAACATTCAAGGTTTGGTGTAGGAGGCTGAGAGCAGGATATGGACAAGGGTGAGCACGAGGTAGAAGAGAACCAGGGGGATGCGTTACGGGAGCCAGACAAGGCAGTGTTCAAGGAGGAAGCGGCCAGCCTTGCTGCTGCTGAGACAATGAGTAAAAATGCAGAGAGAACTGACCAATGCTCTGGTCAACATGCAGGTGTTAAGTGGCCCCACTAAGCATTGTGTTAATGATATGACAAAAGCATAACGTTGGCAGGATGAAAATAAAGTCCCTTGTCCTAGTTCTATAAGAATAGTTGCTTCTGCATTTTGGGGAAGCCTAAGCCATCAAAGATAGAGCTTGGGATAGGGGGGTGGGGGTGGGTGGGGGGGGCATAGTGGGGGCAGTCAGGAAGACTCGCAAAAGAGAGACGATTCCCTCAGGACAGGAACGGACAGAGACCAGAGGGTGGAGGACTGGCTGCCCCTCAGAGACAAGGGCTGGTGGAGGCTCCACACCTCCAGGACTTGGCAGAGATTCTGTTCTTCACCTGTGGGATGGAAGGCAAGAACTCCAAGAGACCACATAAACTTGGGTCTGAGAGTACCACGGCACCTATCATAGACTGGAGGTAAAAGGCCTTCACTCCATTTTCCAGGAAGTTCTTAAGCCTCCTGGATTCTAGAGCAGGAATTCGGAGAGTGGATTTCTTCTAATCCATTGGGATAGACCTTAATTCAGAATTAAGATGACCTAGATAGAGTGATATTTCCTTTGCACCTGAGATTGTGGGCTGAAATTCATTTCCACTAAGCTCTACAGTTTTCTTCAATCTCTTTCTCTCCTCAATGAAAAGCAGTATAATTAACTTACACATATCAGAGCATAAGGGTTTATAGAGCATTGTGATAAAAAAATGCAAAACACTTTGAAAAGTCATAAACACCAAATAAATGGAAAGGAAGAGAGAGCAATGCCCTGCTCAGAAAGAAAACCACTATCTCATTAAATCAGAAAGCTCCAATAAACCTGAGACCAGGAAAAACTAGAGTGAGTAACTCTTTAATAGCGTATGATCAACAATATTAGCTTGAAAATGTTAATATCTTTTATCATCACAAGTCTCTGGAGAGCAGGAGCTAGTATGGAGCCCAGCTAAATACGTCATCATCTTTGTGTTACGATGTTTTGTTCAACAAAAAGAAGGGAAGGAAGAAAGGAGGGCAAAAGGTTGTTTTCTTTACCTCCTTTGTGAAATTCTTTTTTTCTTTGCATTTTTTTCCTCCTGTGCTAAGGGTTGTCCTTTCACTTTTTTTCTTTTCTCTTTTCTTTTTGTCTTTTGTTAATTTCCTTTGTGAACTTCTCTCCTGCATGCTAATAATGTAAACACTCCTGGGGAGAGTAGGGAAGAGCAGTTTATCATTTATATTTATACTTGGCTCTGTCTAAGGACTTGAGCAGATTTGCCAGAAAGTGTAAACTCGGTGAGCAGTTAGAGGAAGCTCCCTGCTTGGGAAAAAGTACCTCCCCCTGCCCCCAAACAATTTGGAGTGATGAGAATAAACTTGGGCTACTTTGCAATCTGGCTCAGGGCATTTCAATCAGTACCAGACCAATCTGCTGTCGATGCCCACGGTAATTTGATAATTTCTACAAGAAACGGTTCAGGTTCTCATCCTACACTCCAGAGTTCAGGCTGCAATCCCCACACAGTTTAATTTTTAGAGGGTCTTTTTTTTTTTTTTTTTTTTTTTTTGCCTGGAGGCATTCTTTAGGTTGGTGGCCATGCTCACTTGAGCAAGGGCGATCCTGCACGTCGCAGTTGCAGTGTCCAAGCAAGACAAAAGTCCAGAGGAAGCATTAATCAGGTGTGAATATCGCGGATGAGAAAATTGTCGGGGCTGGCGTGCAGCGGCAGAGCGGCATCTGTCTAGTGTTTGCTGGATCACCAAGCCCAGGAGGATGGGTTGCCTAGCAGCTCCCAGTCACTTCTGGCCAGCGCTAGGCAACAAGATGCAATCTGTCAGCTGCAGGCTGTCCGTGTGTTCTCCCGGTGTTTAGAAAACATGTAGGTATTTCAGAAGCATCTAATTATCTTTGGTCTCATTCACTTCACTCTGTGCCTCAGGTTTCCCATCTCAGTGTCTCCCCCCCCCCCCCCGCCCCCAGAGGTCCAGATGCTCTTCTCACATAGGAGAGGACCTAGACTTTGCAGGAAATTGTTCACGCATTGCAGAGAACAGGAAAATGAGAATTTGTCTCTCTGGGTATATGAAGCCAGCTCTCTCTGGTCATTTTCTTTTTTTTCTTTTCTTAATGTTTATTTATTTATTTATTTATTTATTTTTGAGAGAGAGACAGAGAGACAGAGACAGAGAATAAGTGAGGGAGGGGCAGAGAGAAAGGGAGACACAGAATCCAAAGCAGGCTTCAGGCCCTGAGCTGTCAGCACAGAGCCCGACACAGGGCTCGAACTCATGAACTGCTAGATCATGACCTGAGCTGAAGCTGGAAGCTCAATCAGCTGAGCCACCAGGCACCCCTCTGTGGTCATTTTCTTTTCTTTTTTTTTTTTTTAATTTTTTTTTAATGTTTATTTATTTTTGAGACAGAGAGAGACAGAGCATGAACGGGGGAGGGGCAGAGAGAGGGGGAGACACAGAATCGGAAGCAGGCTCTGGGCTCCGAGCTGTCAGCACAGAGCCCGACGCGGGGCTCGAACTCAAGGACCGTGAGATCATGACCTGAGCCGAAGTCGGACGCTTAACCGACTGAGCCACCCAGGCGCCCCTCTGTGGTCATTTTCAAGGCTCCTCACCCACATACAAATTGTTAGATGTGCAAAGAAAAATTCACTGATGGATGGCCAGGGAAACCAGGAGGCTTTTTTTATTGTGTGAGCAGCCATTCTACTACCTTCTTGCTCCCTCAAGAAAAGGAGAGACAAGGATGTGGTGGGGCAGGTCTCTGATTTTCGTGGCCAACTGAGCAATAGTCTTTCTTGTGTGCTTTCTCTGTGTTAATCCTTTTTTGACTTTTTATTTCTCATGATAACCCCATTGTTTCTTTTTTTTAAGATTATTTATTTTGAGAGAAAGAGAGACAGAAATAAAGCATGAGTGGGGAGAGGGGCAGAGAGAGAGGGAGATAGATAATCCCAAGCAGGTTCCGCACTATCAGTGCCTCTAAAGTGCTTCTTCAGAAACTGGGTTGAAAAAAAATATGATATATGATATATCTATATCTATATCTATATCTATATCTATATCTATCTATCTACCTATCTATCTCAATCCTTCCTAGCATCACAGTGCCCAACTCCCTAAGTAGGAACCTGGAAACAAACAGAGGAGATCAGGTGACTCTGAGAATGGAAAGAGGTGGGGAGGAAGAATCAAGAGGCTTGGTTTAAGGTCAAAGTGAGTAAGGTGAGAATTTACAAAAATACAAGCTATCTCTTCATTTGTAAAACAGCTCCCTTAAAAGGTTACTGCTTTTGAATAGGAGTTTTATGACATTTGGTTCTTCTAAGGTCTGGGCACCATCCCCTATACACATGTACACACACACACACACACACACACGCACGCACACTCTGTGGCTTCATTAAGTTATTGACTCTCAGACCACCTATGAAGGGTATTATATAAGGCAATGACTCAAACTTTAATATGCATGTAAATCATCTTGTCAAAGTTCAGATTCTTGGATGGGGCTGGCAGATTGAGGCTGGGGCCCAAGTGTTACCACTTTGGGTAGCAAGGCTGTTGCAGCTTCTTGACTGGAGAAGGAATTGGGCCTGAAGACCTCACAGGTCTTTCCTGGCTCTTACTTGGGACCAAAATGTGGCTTAAACGCAAACCATCAAAGGCACAAAAATTAGCAGACTCACTAAATCGCACCCCCTTTGGTTGTCTGGAAAACTCCTTGTCAATATAACTTAATTTTTTCCCCGGCGGCTATACGATTCGAAGAGACGCCTGATACATGGTGTGGAATCTCTGTGAATCTTTGCCACAACTGTTTGAGGTAGCTGTTGTTAGTTTTATGTCCAAGGCGAGGAAATTGGTGGTAAGCGCTGAAGTCAGGGCTGGAACTCAGATCATTTGCCTTCATGTCGTGGATTGTGCCTGTAAACCACAGAAAAACACTTCGCAGACCCTAGAGAAAGGGATGGGTAGCAGGTGCTTATAAACTCAGCCTTGATAAGTTTGCTGCGGTTGGGACAGATTGTTTGGACTGGGGGCGGGAGCTGCAGGGAAAGCATAGATCAGTCAACTCTAATGGGAAAGCCAAGGAGGTGAGATTGTGTTCAGTGTGACCCTCTCCTCCTGGTGCTTCCCTTTTCTTGCCTCACTTCCTCTCCCTACACAGCCGCGCACACCCGCATGCTGCGCTCAGCCTGGCCGTAGTGGCCTGGCCTGGTGAGCCCAGCGCGATCGGGCTGGAATTCATTCAAAATGAGATGTATTTATTTATCTCCTTGTTACCCAGAGGCAATTCGAAGACATTAATAACAATAGGCACTTACCAGAGGAGCTGGGGAGATATTTGAAAGGAGATTGTTCAGCTTCAAGGACAGAATTTCTAAAAGCGGACTATGAGAGATTTTCATCTGTGTGCGTGGGAGGGGGTTAGGGATGGGGGAGAGTGCCAGGCGGGAACAGGGCTGCCCGCAGGTGCTCAAACCCATCCCAGGCAGTGCCAGCCCAGGTAGGGGAAGGGCAGGGCCCCCCCCAGCAGCACCATGCACCATGGCTTCCGAAAACTGCTTGACAACATTTAGAAAAACAAAGTCATACTAGGTGAGTTTATTCAAATGGGTTTGGAAAGGTCCGTGACGTGCGAACGCAGGCCGTGGAGAAGTAAACAATGATTAATAGCAATGTCTGCTGGGCTGCTCAAGGGGTCTTTATTACATTTTATCTAACAGCCTCATTAATGGCCTAGAAGAGGTAGATGCTAACCGAATTTTAATTAAATTCACGGTGAATATTAAATTCGGAGTGATTGTGAATCTCAGGGAAGGCAGGAAGGCAACCTAGGAGTACGCGAGAAGATAAAAGAAAATTCAGTCTTAGCGGGTGAAGAGAAATGCCTTCGAAATGATTTGTGTGGAAGTAATAAGGCTTTCAGAGATTGGCTTATTGTGCACCAGACACTGCCCCGGGTGCTTTGGAAGTGTGGCTCATTTGTTCTTTCCAGTAACATGACAGGGTAGGTGCAGGTGAGGAGGGGCAAGAAGGGGTGAAGTGGTTTGCAAAAGGCACACACGTGGCAGATGGTCTAGAAATTAAAAAAAAAAACAAACACCTTGGGTCGTTCTATTTTATATTTCTTTTCCTCTAGAGTAAAGCCATGCTTTAAAAATGTTTCTGGTTCTATGGTTTTAGTGGAAACGCATATTTTGTGTATTAGCCTCAGAATAACCTATTTAAAGAAATGCTTTTTCAAAAAGAGATGATCCTAGTATCCATTTCATGACCGCCGTGAATGTGGCCTCCCTTCAGCCTGCTCTAAAAGGGGCAGGGGTGCCTGGGTGGCTCAGTCAGTTAAGCGTCTGACTCTCGATTTCGGCTTGGGTCATGATCTCACAGTTGGTGAATTCAAGCCCCCCATCAGGCTCTGCCCTGACAGTGTGGAGCCTGCTTCGGATTCCCTCTTTCTCCCTCTCCTTCTCTCTCTGCCCCTCCCCTCCTTGCTCTCGCTCAAAATAAATAAATGAACTTAAAAAATAAAAAAATAAAATGAAAGGGCAGCCACCAAGGACTCCACCTACAGAAAGCACTCAGTGTGAGCAGGGGGTCTAATCTGCTTGGGTCACTGCTACGGTGACCCAGCTCCGAGAAGCGTACCTGGCATGCAGGAGACATTCAAGAAACAATTAATAAATGCATTTCTATTAGTCCACATTGATTTCCCATCAGCTTCAATTTGGAATTCAGAAAGCATTAGGTAGTGGTTTTAATGGCAGGGAGGAGGGCCGTGGATGCCAGGTAAGGACGCACCTCCGCTCCACGCACTTACAGGTTTGAGCTGTGGAACACTTGCTGTTTGTGATGTGTAACATGGGCAAGAAACTCACCAGTTTCCTTGCTCATAAGGGAGATGGTGGCCATGACCCCTCTCCTGCTTTCACAGGATCTGGGGAATCAAATGAGAGGTGGACTGAAAAGGCATCTGGCAGCCAGGAGGCACAGGATAAATGTTAGTTATCATGCAGTTAGAACCTTACACTGTGTTTATTGAATTTAAGATCATCCCTAGGCTACCATTTGGAAAACAAGCTAGTTTAACCACTCAAATGAATTTATTGTAGTACTGAGATAGTCCAAGGTTAGTGTGGCTCATCACTTAGGAACAGATGGTAACAGACTATGCTTTCTTTCCAGGTGAACTTCAGAGCCTTTGGGCATGGGGCCCGGGAATGTCGTTATTGAAAAGGGTACATGTGGTTGTGACGTTCCACCAGGTTTGAGAAATTCAGGGAAAAGTTGCTTCCTGAAGGGATAGCAGAAAGGGGTGGGGCTGGGGGAACAAATGGCCAGAAGGCAAGGAAGTGGCCAAGGAGGCCAAACGATGGGGGTTACTGGGGACCTTGATTCTTGGCAGGGAAGAGCTCAGAGGAAATGATGTCAAAGTCAAGGCCAGGGACTGTGCCTTGCAGGGTGAACACAGGGCCTCCCATTGCCTAGCTGAGGGCCACTTGGGTAACTGGTGTCTGTATCAGGAGAGGACGCAGAATCAGTACTTCCTAGTTCCGATAATTGAAGATTATCTTGCAAATGGAGGTGAGTTATTTGTAGGGTCAGCTTTCATACTGCTGACTGTGTTCCTATACCTGGAGAGGTTAATTAGTTCCCCTTTTCATTGTATCCTCTGACCCAGCCATTCCCCCAAGACCAGCGGTGAGTATAAATTGTGGTCACTCGTTGAGTCAACAGTCATTGGTTGAGCACTTGCCAGGCTCTCTGTGTAGCCCTGGGAATACAAGAGGGAGCAAAACAGACATGTCCTTGCCCTCTTAGAGCTCACGATCAAGTGGGAGAGATGGATGTGAACGAAGTAATCAAATAAATGCATACACAATTTGAAAATGTCTGTATGTGCCATGAAGAAACGTCTAGGGTCCATGAGAGCTTATGGCCGGGTGTGGTGTAGTGACAGTGTCTGTGACGGTATTCCTAAAGAAGTGACGCTTGAGCTGGTATTAAAGGGCTATTGGAAACTACTAGGTGAAGGGAGTCAGGGCAAGAGTGTTCTGGGTGGAGGAAGAACTTGTTCAAAAGTGCTCAGGTGTGAGGGATATGTCACAGGAAGACCAGTGTGGCTGGAGGGGAGAGGCGGAGGGTGACTACAGTGGAGGCCTGGCAGGGCCCTGCGTACCTCACAGGCTGACTGCAGGGTTTGGGCTGTAGTCTTAAAAGAAATGGGAAACCTTGGAGGTTTGTAAGGAAGAGTGGCAGTAGGGGTGGGGTGTGTGAGAGAGAAGGAGAGGTTGAGGGCTGTGAGAGAGAGAGAGAGAGAGAGAGAGAGAGAGAGGCTATGCTAGGGCTGCCATCATAAAGTACCACAGACTGAGGGGCTTAAACAACAGAAATTAATTTTCCCACAGTTCTGGAGGCTACAGGAGATGGAGGTGTCAGTAGGGTTGGTTTCTCCTGAGGCCTCTCTCCTTTACTTGTAGATGGCTGTTTTCTTATGTCCTCATGTGACCTTTCCACGGTGTTATGTCTGTGTCCTCATGACTTCTTACAGAGACACCAGCCATACTGGATCAGGGCCCACCTAATGACTTTGTTTTAAATGGATTACCTCGTTAAAGACACTGTCTCTAAATACCTTCACGTTCTGAGGTCCTGGGGGTTAGGACTTCAACATAGAAGCTTGGGGTAGAGGGACACAATTCAGCCCAGAACAGAAGTGTGAGTGGATTTACGTCTGAAAAGGCTTCTCTGGCTGCTGGATGGTGGATGACTGCAAGGGAGGAGAGCGAAAGCAAGAGGCCCCGTTGAAGCTGCCTTGATAGGCCAGGCTTGGCTTGTGCCACACACCGTGACATGGAACACCCGTTCCGGCAGCCTTTCCGCCTCTTGTTAGGACTTCATTGCACGTTCACGCAGAATATTCTAATGCTATGAAAATCTAAACACTGCTCTAGAAGCTATACTTTTCAAAGTAGTCAGATGAGGGAGTAGAAAATTTTACATTGAAGAAGTACCTCTATGTTTGAGTTTAAAAAAGAAACCACCCAGCTCCAAAAGTTCCCCAGCCCTCTAAAGGCATAAGGGAATGATTTTTGTAACTTAGTTATGAAAACACCAGATAAGTAAAATGATTTTGCATTATTGAGTTTTCTGCTGAAAAGTCACTTGAAATAAAAATAAGTGAACAGATACTAGTTGTCCTTTAAAATATGGTTCTCTAATTTGTCAGTGTTTTAGAGAAAGGAAGATGAGAGAAAATGATATCATTTAGCTATCGAAAGCTCATTTTCTTTCTCTATACTTGATTATATAAAAATTTGGAACAGCAAATCTGAACAGATCAGAATTGTCTCCGGTTCAAATAATGATACTCCCCAGCACATATTCATCATAAGGAGATGCTTCTCTAAATCCCTAAAAGGTAGAAGTATTGAAGCACATCCACAAAATAAGCTGTGGCCTAGAATGGAGGAGATGACAGATACCAGAATCACTGGTCACTCAACCGTGTCTCCTTTCCAGGCACTGTGCACAAGAGCAGGTCCCAGATAAAGTTGATGGGCCACCTGCCTCACGATCACTTGGGAAACTCGTCCCACATGCAAATTCTCGAGGCTCATCTCAGCCCAAATCCACATGTCTGCACAAGACTCAAAGTATCAACAACTCTAAGCCATCGGAAAGCTCTCCAGGTGATTGTTCAGCCCAGTAAAGTTTGAGGACCGCTGTCAGAGACAAACGTATACTGTGCTATGTGGGCAAAAAAGGAAAATCAATTCCTCATGTCTGCCCTGAGGATTTATTATTGGCTGGGGAAACTTCATGGAGATGTGAAGTCATAAGGCAACAACCCATAGCATAGAATCTCTTGACTTAAGAGACCACCACTGTCATTTAGCCTAATCCTGTCATTTTGCAAAGGGCAACTAACACAGAGAAGGCTTACGGACCCAGGTCACATGCTTAGGGGGTATGCTGGGGTTTGAATCCAAGTCTCCAGTTCAGCATTTGGTCCACTCTGTGGTGATGTGTTGACTGCTCCCCTTGCATTGCCTCGAATACATTCAGATGGATACACAGCACATGGTCCTTACAGAGAGGAGGGGGCTAGCTTCCTACATGAGATGCTTGGTTTTTGTTTTATTTTTAATTTTTTTTAAACATTTATTTATTTCTGAGAGACTGAGAGAGCTAGAGCATGAGTGGGGGAGGGTCAGAGAGAGAGACAGAAAAACATAGAACGTGAAGCAGACTCCGGGCTCTGAGCTGTCAGCACAGAGCCCAATGTGGGGCTCGAACTCACGGTCCACGAGATCATGACCTGAGCCAAAGTCGGATGCTTAACTGACTGAGCCACCCAGGCGCCCCACGGTTTTGTTTTTTAAGGGGACACACAATCCTTGCTCTTTTCTAAGTTTGAAATAAAAAAGTCATTCGTGCATTCTGCAAAGTGTGGCCCTGGGAAAAGCTTACCATCTGTGCTTTGTTGTTGACTAGAACACGGACTGGAAAAAAAAAAAAAAGAAAGAAAAGGTCACCCAGGCAGTGCATGCGGCCTGTTGAGCCTCACCAATTCCTGGAAGGCTGCAGTAGCCTCGTGGAATTAATTTTTAACTTATCTAGGTATGCTTCTTAAAATAAAATTTTGATCTTATTGAACTAAAAATAAAGGGATTGGAGTTTGTTTGTGTTTTTTTGTCCTAAAAGATTGAGAAGTTAATATCGTCAAGAATGCAAAGTGCTTTACATAAGTTAGAACCAGAGAAGAAATTATTATACAACATCATGAAGGACTTATGCTCCAAAGAAGGGGACCGCTGAAGGATGGTGCTGCCACCCTCTTTTCCAGCGGACTTTGAGGACAAATGGACTATCACCCCTCCTATAGTTTTCTCGGGTTTTCTCAAATAAGGTCATGGCTTCAATCGCCCTCTACATTCGAAAGTCCTCCGAAGCCCTTACGGCACTGACGATGCAATGGGGATCCTCTTCTTGCCTGCCCTTGGCATAATGTATCCAAAGTGCCCTGGTGGCAGATGTAGCTGAAAGTTCAGTGGGGTTCTGGCTGTGTCCACCAGTAGCTGTATCCCCCTTTGAGAGCCAGAACCTGTTAAGGTACGGAGTTCAGAGGTGCTGGGATGAGAAGCCAAACTTTCCCACTTGGTGAAAAGGGAGGCCAATATTGCTCTCATCCCTTGGTTCCTGAGCCCATGCATTTTCCCAACTTGGGACAAAACACTATACTGGTCACTGGTTTAGTGTATTTACTGTGTCCTACATGATGCAACACATCCATGCAGGGTAGTACATCCTAACGGGCTCCTCACATGTACCTTCAGCAGATAATTTTGTCCTTCTGTTGGGCCAGCAACTTCCCTATGATGTGGAATGTGAGAGATCAGTGGGTCCTGTGGTCATGTGCTTGCTGACATAGCTCCTGCTATAGAGTGGGGCTCTTGATGTTATGTGGGCTACAATGTTATGTGGGTTGTGAGAATGTGGATCACTCTAGAGCCTTCCTTCAGATAGTAATGCTGATTGAGTCCCTGTGAACAAGAAAGGCAAACCCATATCAGAATATTGTCAATTCTCTCAAGAAGAGTCACACCCCTTCCAGGGGCTGGGCTGGTTGGTCTCCTTGAGGGAAGGTGCCATCTTAGGGCCCAGTGTGGATTTGTTTTGTAGGGTTTCATTCAGCAGTGGCATAGCCAGATCAGCCTTGGTGAGAGAGAGGCTGTACTGTTGGGGCCATGCATGGCCTCTATCCCTGCCCCATGGCTACCTTGTGCATGTGACTATTGGGTCAGTACAATAAAAACATAAATAGTTCAAAATTTTGTTAGTTTAAATGTCAAATGTGGTAAATATGTACAAATACAGCTCATATACTCCAAAACTCTTGGGGTCCTCCATAATTTTTAAGAGCGTAAAGTGGTCTTGAGACCAAAATGTTTGAGAGGCACGTCTCTAAACCAATTGTAGTATCTCTGGTTGGTCAGAGCTGCTGGGCCTGCCCCCACTCACAGGCTGGGGCTGAGGCTGTCCATCAGCCCCCCTTGAAACACTGTGGACTGTAAATGAGGGGCAGGTGGCTCACCGAAAGGAAATCTACAAGCTATTGTCAGCAAAAGGGGGAGTTCTTACTGTTCCCTGATCCAAACAAACAAAATCCAAAACCAAACAATGGGTATTTACCACCTTAACGTTCTTGGTTTCATTGTTTTGAAATCCTCAGGGCCTAAACCATGTAAAACAAATACTGTTTGTCCAATGACTGAATGAAGGAAGGAAGGAAGGAAGGAAGGAAGGAAGGGAGAAACAAGTGGGTGAATACCTGAGTGAGGGAATAAGTGAATAAATGAGTGAATCAACAAAAGCTAGGGAATGATCCAGATAACCTTTTGAGGTCCTTCTGAGAGTATGATTTTATGTGTCTCCCACGGAATAACCATTGGAGTGTGTGTGTGTGTGTGTGTGTGCGTTGCATACATTAAGCAGGTGGGAGGATGGTGATGATGACTTGGAAGGTGGCAATTTTGAAGCCCTCTTAGCCAAAGGGCTTCAAGATCAGACCACGGTCTAACCGGGAATCTAAAATGGGCCAGAAGGTGGGACAATGACAGCAACAGCTGGCTCACTGCCACCCCCTCCCCATGCCCCATCAGGACACAGGCGTAACTGATCAGAAAGCCAAATGCTGGTAGGAGGAAGCTGGGCAACCCGAGGCAGCTCTGAAGAAGAGGCCCCAGGGGTTCCCGGGCAAAAGACAGGTTTGAATATGATACTTAAAAATTACAGTGCAAGAAGGCAAGTCCATGGGTCAGTGAGCCACAGTTGTGCACTGAAGAGAAATTGCCTTTTGGCAGAGCTTAGGTATGCTGTTTATGTATCTGAATATAAAAGAATCACATTTAGGGATGAATTTACAGGGACTCAGAAAAAAAGTGCAACTAATGGAGTCCTGCAGGACTGAGTGGATGCCAAAGAGCTATGGGAGGGAAGTGACAGCAATGCTTTTAACAAATAATTGCACTGTGGGTGCCCAGGGCCGGGAGACTGCCGAAGTGAGTCAGAGCATGATGCCGGGCCAAGAGGGGTTAGTTGAGATTGCTGATTACACCCCCGATGCCCAGCCCCGTGCTCCTGGCCTCATTGGTGCCCTGTCGGAACTCAGAGCAAGTCAGCATCACGTGAGTGTTTGCTTACTTCTCTTCCTTCTTTAAGAGAAGGGCCAGTGACTTCTCGGTGTCTAAATGCCTCAGATTGAAATGTGTGAAATTGGGTATTGCTGGCAAATTTACTGAAGCCCGGCCAAGTATTTTGGAATTCTAATAGGGATTTCATCGCCCAGCAGAGATGGGCAACTCCTCTTAATTGTAGGGCTGGCTCATGTGACAGCCAAACCCAAGAGAAGAAGCCTAGGCTTCCGGGGGCGTGCTGATAGAACACGATGTGTGAACCATGCATGGCCTTGCCATCTGGGCGAGACTGGAGCTTGATGACTGGAATATGCAGTGACGTTATGATGAAACTTTTCACCTTGATCTGTCCTCAAAGAATAAGCCTTTAAGAACCATCCTCTGTCAGAACCTAAGGAGATATTGTTAAAACTGAGTCTGTACTTAGCAGCCATAGGAGCGTTATGCCTTTCAATCCTAGGTTTTGGATTTTTATCATTTTTATAAATCTGATGGGTCTACACTTACATGAGTAGGGAGAGTTTAAAAATATAAAGAGGAAAAAAGTCACTGGTAACTCTACCTTTCACCAATAGCTACTATCACCATTTTAATGCATGCCTTTTATTGACATGCTAATTATATGCATGTAAAAAATAAAATGGTAATTGTATTTTTTTTTTTTTGGCCTTTGGTAATTGTATTTTGAACAAGCAAACAAACTAACAAAAGTATGGTAAGGAAATATATATAAATACAAAAATTCTTAAAGTGAAGGTCACCTCAGAAACCAGCACCTCCATCAGGATAAGGGCTTGGAGGACAAGGTCTTTGAACTGGATTTTAGACTTGCAATACTGAATTACCCCACGTGCTCAAATGATCTGTCCAAACAAACAGAAAATGACTTTATTTTTTTTTTTTTTTTTTTTTTTTTAAATTTTTTTTTTTCAACGTTTATTTATTTTTGGGACAGAGAGAGACAGAGCATGAACGGGGGAGGGGCAGAGAGAGAGGGAGACACAGAATCGGAAACAGGCTCCAGGCTCTGAGCCATCAGCCCAGAGCCCGACGCGGGGCTCGAACTCACAGACCGCGAGATCGTGACCTGGCTGAAGTCGGACGCTTAACCGACTGCGCCACCCAGGCGCCCCGAAAATGACTTTAAAAAAAAAAACTAATGGGTGTTTAAACTAATGGGTCTCTGCCTGTGGGTGTACATATGTGTAATTTTAAAGGTAATAAAATTTCACAGTCAGCAGCATGGATGTCTGGGGATGGGAAGACTGAAGCCAACAGAATAGAATGACATGAAGTAGAGGCCTGTGGCAGCAAATGACAGGGCACCCGGATGTAGGAGACACTGACAAGTGAAACATAAGATGAAGGCAAGCACCTGTTATAAATGGCAGGATCGCACAAACAGTGCATGGACAGACAAATGGGCTAGGAAATCTAGGTAGGGCCACTGTGGGAAATGAAGAAACCAATGTACAGAAAGGGACAACAGACAATCACCGATACAAACTGGCCTCCTCGGGCCTGATTAGTCTTCCGTGAGCTTACGTTGGCTCTATCCTCATTAACGCTGCTTGTAATACTCTCTCACCAGTTACTTATGGTCACTGGGAAGTAAAAGAAAGCTTTCAGGGCTTCTAGGGATGTTGGGGGTTGGTGCCTTATTGCATTTGCGGGCATTTTCAGATCACCCACAAACGCTTGTTCTGTCATTAAACTCTAGTTAAGGGGCTGTAGACACAGGTAAGAAGGTAACTGAAATTTAATGCAGTTTGTGGTAGATACCAGATGAAAGATTTAAATGATGGGGTCTCAGGAGTTCAGATGTGAGAAGAGATCTTTGTAGGCAACACAGCTCCAATATTTCTGTCATATCTGAGTCTGGTTCTGATGCTTGCCTTGTCCCTTCAAACTGTTGCCTTCCTTTTAGTATGCCTTGTAATTTTTTGTTGAAAAATTTTGTTGATGTACAGGGTAAAAGAGACTTTTGTGAATTGGCTGCCAGTAATGTAGTGGTGAGGTGTGGGGGAGGGGAAGGTTTCTATAATCATGTGATTGGGTCTCAGTCTTTTAGTGAGATTCTGCCTCTGGACTGTGAACATCAAAAGTGCTTTTCAGTACCTGATTCTCCACCCCATTCCCATCCCATCTTAGATGGGACAAGATGGCTAGAGGCAGCTAGAGTTGGTTATTTCCTAACCCCTGAGTCAGTTAGATTCTGATAAGAACCCAATAGATTAGGCTCTGGTAAAATAGTTTCTCCTGAGGGTAGACCTTGTTAAGAAGAGAATGCTCTGGTGTATTTCAAAATGGTTACCTTTTCCCTCTCCAGTGGGAAGCTCAAAAGGAATTTTCTTCAATATTCAGTGTGAGAACCCAGTAGAGCTCCTGGAGGTGAAACTTACAGAAATGTGGGCAAATCCCCCTAAAACTGAGCCCTCCCTGGAGATTTTGTCTTTCAGACTTGCTGAGTCTGAAACTTTCAGACTTGCTGGAATTTGTTAATTATAGTTCAGGTGTTCCTATCCTGCTACTGTTTCCCTTAGGGATTTTTACCAGTAGGCTTCTGCTCCAGGAAACAGCTTCCCTGCTCCAGATATGCCTCTCTGTATCTACCCATCTGTCTCTAGTTTAGGGGGCAGTAGTTTGTCTTATGCCCCCAATTTTCTGACAAATCTAACAAGAGTTGCTGATTTCAATTTGTTCAGTTTTTTACTTGTTAGGGTACCATGATCACTTGTGAATCCTTTCAGATTGGAGTCGGGGCTCCAAAATTCTCTTCGTTACTCTGTAACACTTGGAGAATACCAATAACAGTCCTCAGTATTCAACCAGCACAAACAACAAACAAGTATTTAAGGTAACAACTTTGAGATAGTGGGGCATATAGAAATCAGTATGTTCTGAGGGGTTGTGGGTGCTCTGCCCACCGATTTGGATGGTATTCCCTGCAGAAGCCATAGGGCTTCTGCCTTGTTTTGACTAGATCAAGTATCTCTACCCAATGCTTAGCACCTCCTCTGCTTCAGATAGATATAGGTTAAAATAATTTCTCCAAGTCTCAGTTTCCACATACATAAAAAGGAAATAATAATAATAATAATAATAGTTATAATACTGACCCCAACAGAGTGTTGTGAGTACTGAGATAATGCATGTTAAATATGCAACTCTAGTCCTGGAACATAGCAAACACTCAATAAAAAGCTAGTATCATTATTATTACTATAATATCATAAGTTGGTTGTATTAATAAAATTTGAGAATATAAGAGCTAGAAGGGGGCTCAGGCACCGCAAAGATACAGACTGTGGTCTCTACACACTTAAGTGGGAATTCTGCCTCTGCCTCCTCCCCCCGGCAGGATGACCTTGGGCAAGTGACCCTCCTGCCCAATAATATGTTAGACTCACTGGGCTAGTTAAAGTTTAGAGTCCAAGGTTCCTTGCCAGGTATTTTGATTAAGTGGTTTTTTCTGTGGGGCCCAGGGATCTGCACTGTAGAACGTTCAAGGGGATTCTGATCTATGAACCCCATGGACCATATTTTGTGGAATGTTGACTCAGTTTCTTTTTCTTTTTTAAGTCTATTTATTTATTTTGAAAGAGACAGAGACAGCACAAGTGGGGAAGGGGCAGAGAGAGCGGAAGACAGAGAATCCCAAGCAAGCTCCACGTTGTCAGTGTGGAACCCGATGTGGGGCTTGAACTCACAAAACTGTGAGACCTTGACTTGAGCCCAAACCAAGAGTCAGACACTTAACTGACTGAGCCACCCAGGTGGCCCTGTTGACTCAGTTTCTTGAAGTCTCAGGCTTTCTCCCATACAGAGGACCAGTGACACCTGCTTTGTGGTTTGTGTATGGAGAGTATCTGGCCATGAATCCAGCATATTGCAGGTGCTCGGGAGCATTGGCTTCTTTTCCTCCAGATAGTCTATTCAAATATTCCATCCAACCATGTGAGTCCAGTGCCAAAGAGATTAGATTCTCTAGAATGTGCCAGAAGTTGACAGAAATCAGCTAACAAATGAGGGAGCATCACACTGTAAAGTGCGAAGAGTCTGTGAAGCACATAAGCATATTTTGAAGAATATAGGCCAGTGATATAATGAGTGGGAATCCCACTCCCACCCCGCAGATCAGCCACGTGTGGAAATCAAAACTTTCCCTCTGATGAGTGCATTTCCGTGCTTCCAGAGGCCAGAAACCATATGAGCGGCAAACAGGACCTGCACTATTACCATCGGCAGCAAACATTTGTAATGAGTTTTGGAAATTTGACTACTTGCCGGCCTCTGGTTCATTAATGTAATATTAGAAAGAAATTAACAGGGTATGATGACCTCAGAGGACATTTGGGGAGAAGGCCGAGTCCATGCTGAACTGGCTCAGCTACAAAGAAATGAAACTTGGGTTTGCCCACAAGCACTGGAACTTTTAAGGTTCTTGTTTGCTGTGTGTGCATCCCATTATCTCAGCAGATAGTTGCTCCTGCTGTTGCTATAGAATGGAAACTTTGAAGCCGTGGTGTCTATAATAAGCCAGATGAGCTCACTTGTCAGTGTCTTTCCTTCCTGTTATACTTTTCAGTATGGTAAGCTGCTATTTAACTTTGAATTGTCACAATCTGTGGCATTACATACTGATATAATGTCTTTGCTGTATAATTGGTAAAGAGCATCGTGATACTTCTGATTGCAGGGGATAAAACTATACGGAAACATAAGAGTGTTTATAGAAAATGAAAAAAAAAAATCAATTCCACCAGCTATCCCAAAAACAAGTTGGGCAAAAACATTAAGCCTTCTTTATATATTTTTTCTTTTATGCCAAGAATTTGCTTTCAAATGAATTTTTCCCCTTTTCATCCTCCGTGGACACAGGATATATAGCAGCAGGGGAGGAGATGAGAAAAATCTACTGAAAGCTGGTTCTGTTTAACAGATTAAATTCAAATTTGCTTTTAAAAAGAAAGAGCTTGTAATGTTTTATTCAGGTTCAGCAATGGCAACATCATCAGAGTGGAAGCCTGCCTTAAGGAAAGAAGTTTGAATTTTTGTAATTAGAAATTGCGAAATAAAGCTTTGAAACAGAATCTGATTTGTCTATGGGGATCTTTTTTGTTGGTTTGTTTGAATTTATTCATATATTTGTCGATTCATTCAGCCACCACTGGCTCCCGCCATCTGTGCTAATCAGAGGAAAAGGGAGGAGAGGGATGGTGTCCTTAAGGACGCTCTGATCTCTTGAACCCGTGACTGTCCGTGGAGTTCTGTGCCCCATCACAGTTGGTGCGACATTTTATTGAAACTACTGATTCAACAAACGCTTGTTGAGTATTTCCTCTGTGTCCAGCACAGGGCTCTCTAGTCCTTGCTTCCTGTCTGGGGCTGTAGTGAGGATTATTGGGGTTATTGCAGGTAGGTTGACCACGGGAACGACCCTGTGGTAGTGGGCTTCAGTGGATGGGATGTGGAGAAGGAAGAAGTTTTTACCATGAAATCCTGCATCTCTCCTACAGTCATGCATTTTGACCTTCTAGTCTCCTCACCTTGGCTTAGGTTTCTCCTTTTGGCTTCCATCACTTGGTGACTTCCTTCCTTCCTGTCTCCCTCCCTCCTTCCGGATTTCTTTTATACTCATTCTATACATACTGCTGCCATGAAACTCCAGCAATATTTCACCCCACCAACTTTATTCAAGGAAATATAAGAGCGGCCGGTAGGGGATAGGCTGCCCAGGAGGATGCTCAAGGGCTCCGACTCCTTGGCCTATAGGAGTTAGGGCAGGGGCCCAGGCTCCACCCCTTCAGATTGGACAGGTCTGAGGATGGGGAACATGATGTTCCTGTTTCAGCTTCAAGTATGTAGATACATACAAGCACATTGCTCTGTACAGCTACATGTGAATCTTTTTCAGGAGAGTTTTGATATTCTGAGTTATGGAACTAAAGTGCTGGCTCCTCTCATGAGAAGCACTGAACCCAGGATGAGTGACAAGGATATTTGAAGTCAAGGAAATGAGGAGTTATGGATTCTTGGGGGAGGGGGAGTATAACTTGAAGAGTTCAGCTGTCATTTCCTTTGCACTCATTTAGATATTTTAATTATACAGGATCATAGATCAAAGAAATTATATATATTCTTCATTGAAGAAAATTTTTAATGAAGACAGGGCCTTGTTTATTGCCTCCCAGAGGGTGAACCTCTGAATATCACTTTTGCCCTTCGTGAGGGCTGTGTCTCCTCTCTGGGTCTGCCAGTTCCATAAGGGCAGAACCAGGTCTATTTTTGTCACTGTAAATCCCCAAAGCCTGCTATGGTGCCTGGTGCCCTAAAGTGCTCAGCACATATTTATTAATGTAAAATAATGAGGCGTATGAAGTCATTCTGAAATGCTGCATTGTATAGCCCAAGTACCCTTAAACAGGATTCTTGACCAAGTGACAAACTAAAAACCTCTAAGAGAACATAGCAAACCAAAGCATGATGTTGAGGAATATTCTACTAAGGGGATTTTAAACCACTGATTTAAGTACCAGCCACATATTCCGTTTTGAAGTAATTGTTTGAAGAACTCAGAAACGACAGGATGACACCCACACTCCTACAGGGATATTCATGGTGGGGGCCCAAGGCTGGTTGTTACCATGATGATCAAAACATTTATTGTGAAGGTGGGTCCAGTTTTCAGATTGGGGGAAGAGTCATTTATAGGGGAGACGTGGGGAAAATAAAACAAAATGAACCCTGACTTCAGCTTACTAGGAAAAATTTTCTGGTTTTAGCATTATCAAGTTCAATGGCCATACCCATGCCATTTGAGTAATCGCTGGGTATATGGAGCCCAACAACTGAACTCAGCCGAGTTGATTTACTGACTGACTTGAGTTACTATGTCGTCTGTGTAGTCAGTGCTGCTTGGTTTTAAATCAGATCAAAATATACTTGAAGGGCAAAGAAGTTGATTCAGCAGCTTACCTAAAACATGCACTCTAGCGATGACAGAGAAATCTAATTAAGCCTAAAAGAAATTCAGATGTGTCAAAAATTTCTAAAAAGATACAAATGGAAAATAAATGCTCAGAATTGTATCTGTCAATGAATTTCTGGATTACACTGATAAACTACTGATGAGAGCAGACAAGTATTTTGTTCTATTGGATGGATTTTCTTCCCCACCTACTAGAAAACATTTTTCATGATATTATGTTATTAATAGAGGGTTCCAAACCATAACTAACAAATAGTTGCTTCCTGTGTTAAGGATAATGACTTCATATAGCAGAAAAGTTTGTTTTAGGGAACTAACAGAGTGTGTCTGTAAACAGGCAGCTGGATTGGACACAATTGAAAGATTTGGTTCTCAAATTTGCTATGGCTCATTAAAATTGTATTTGGAGCAGAGGGCCTATTACTTCTTGGATTTTTGTCTTCGCAGAGTTGTATAAACAGGCTGTTGAGAAATGGAACGATCAAATCTTCTCCTTGCATCTATTTAACAGTGCATATATGCATATGGCTATTGTCTTCAGTGCCAGTGAACTGGAACATGAAAATATTATTTCTAAATACAGCCAATATCCTTAATGGAACTACTTATAAAATCAATCTTACAAAATAAGACTGTACGGGGTAGTTTGCTATGATATTGTTTTAACTTTTGTTGTTGTTCAGTGTCAATCTCTAGCAGTTTTTTGTTTGTTTTTGTTGTTGTCTGCTTGTTTTGTGTGTGTGTGTGTGTGTGTGTGTGTGTGTGTGTTTGCTAATTACTGTTGAAATGTGTAGTACTCATAGACAGAAGGAAATGTGTCTAGGGCATCTTTGTGTAAGGGTACAAGTCTGGACTGCCAAACCTGGGCACAGAATCTTGAGTGAATTGGTCATGACCTTGTCCCAATATCTTCTCCTTATGAAACCAGGAGGGTCTTTACTTACAATTTTCTGAGGACAATGATAGCACTAACCAAGGATGACTAAAATCATACTATACATTAGCATGAAAACTCTACACAGTTTACAAATAACTCAGGTTTGGTCATATGAAGTGGGATCCCTTAATGGGGGGCCCACCGAGTCCAATTTATCATTGAAAAAAATATATACATACATACATATATACGTGTGTGTGTGTGTGTGTGTGTGTGTGTGAGTGTGTTTGAGGTAAATGTACCAGCAGTTTCTCTTATGGGCAGGAATAGGTAGGGGTCACCTTGGAGCATCTTTTTTGTGTGTGGTAAAATATATGTAACATAGAAGTTATCATTTTACTTATTTTTAAATGTAGAGTTCAGTGGCACTAAGTGCATTTATGATGTTGTGCAGTCATCACCACTATCTATTTCCAGAACTTTTTCATTACCTCCAACTGAGATTCTGTACCCAATAAACGCTAACTTCCGATCCCCTCCTCCTAGCCCCTGGTAACCTCCCTTCCACTTTCTGTCCCTATGAACTTGACCACTCTAGGTAACTCATGTGAGTGGAATCACACAACACTTGTCTTTTCGTGCTTGGCTTATTTCACTTAGCACATTGTCCTCAAGATCATGCATGTTGTAGCCTGTGTCAGAATTTCCTTCCTTTTTAAGGCTGAGTCATATTCCACGGTTTGGCCAGACCGCTTTTGTTATCCATTCATCCATAAATGGACCCTTGTGTTGATTCTACCTTTTATCTATTGAGAATCACGCCGCTATGAATGTGAGTGTAGAAATATCTTTTCAAGACCCTGCTTTCAATTATTGTGCATACAAACCCAGAAGTGGAATTGCTGGATCATGTGGTAATTCTATTTTTAATTTTTTTGAGGAAGCTCCATGCCGTTTTGCACAGTGGCTGCACCGTTTCACATTTGGAGTGCATCTTTCTTGATGTGCATCTTTCTTGATGTGCATCTTTCTTGGAGTGCAACTCCTCAGGGAGTTACTGTGGAATTTCCTGCCCACTGTCCTGTGGGCTCTGGTATAAAAGAGCTCTCAGGACACAAAATTAAAATGTTTCCTTGATAAAAAGTATTATGACAACATCAAGATCCATATTAATGGAAGAAATGCTTTGCCTCTCAGTGGAACAGTGCTTTGGGTGTGAAAATGACACAAGGAATTGAGCCGCATTCTAAGTCCTATTAAACAAAAATGAAGCTACCATTTCATTTGTCTGAATGAGACCTAATGCTGTGGAAAAAGCATTGAGGAAGAGATTTCTGTGCATATTTAGATCCTTAAGATTGGGTCATTTTATCTCTTTTAAATGAAGATTTTCATACCCTGGCCCCTCCCTCCACAACACACACCAGAGTCTCATAAAATAGTTTTTCTACACGAGTGATTCATTTCTTCATACACATTTTTTTTGGAATTGTCGTTTTGTGCCTATGAAACAAAAGAACTTTTGATTCAGAAGGTTAAAAACACGTTCTTGCCCATTCTGATTACAAAGATTAAAACTATTGGGCCTTATCTCAGCCATGAACTCAGGGAATGAAACGTATGTTTCCCTAGATGTGTAGAAAGCTTGCAAGAGCACATTTCATTTGCCCAAAACCTCACAGGATAGCGCGTTCCAGGTACTGGACCCTGACACCCACACACTGCTAAATAAGTATATATATATATATATGTATATATATATATATATATATATATATATATATATGTGTGTGTGTGTGTCTAAAATATATTTTTTTATATATTATATATTTTTATATATTTATATTTTACATAATATATATTTTATATCTATTATATATCTATATCTATATATCTATATCTACATCTATATCTATATCTATATCTATATCTATATCTATATCTATTTCAGACACACACGAGCCCTCCAGTGTGTGTGTGTGTGTGTGTGTGTGTGTGTGTGGTGGGGACAATGACAGTCACTCCAGAGCCAGGGGCCTAGTGAATGTCAAGAGGCACTAGAGGTTGAGCTATTTAAGTGGCACAAAAAAACCCATTAGATATGTTGTTTTGTAAATGTTTATCTTTATGTTTCATTGTATCCAGATGAATAGCACTTCTTTTCTATGTGTCTGAATAAATGAAATGATCAAGAAAAAAAAAATGTGTCCCACATGTGTTCAAAAGCAGAGGAAACTGCTAGCTAAATTTAGAATTCGATACATAGGAAAAACACTAAAAATAGTTTTTAACTGGTCTAATTACTTCCTGATCATTGAGGGTTCCTATATAGTTTTTCAATTATCTAGGTTCCTGTGATGGTTGATTTTATGTTACTTGGAGGGTGTTTTTGGATGAGATTAACATTTAAATCAGTGAACTTTAAATATAGCAGATTGTCCTCCATATTGTGAGTTGGCCTCATCCAATCAGACCAACACACGAGTAGAACAAAAAGAATAATATCCTCCGGGCAAGGGGGAATTCTCCAGCAGACTGCCTTTAAACTCTATTTGTACTATCAGCTTTCCTGGGTCTTTAGTCTGCTGGCCCACACTGCAGATTTTGGACTTGCCAGCCTTCACAATTGCATGAGCCAATTCCTTGTAATAAATCTCTCTCTCTCTTTCTTTCTCTCTCTGCTTCTCTCTCCCTTGTCTATCTACCTAGTTCCTATCGGTTCTGTCTCTATAGAGAACTCTAATACAGTTTCTTTCTTATGTTTGCATTTCCTTTCTCCCTGAATTCCTACCTTTTGTAAGGTGAACTCCTATCAGTGTTTTATGCTTTTTTTTCTTTTAGTGGGAAATTAAAATGGCTTATCTTATAAAACTATACAAAACAAATGTAAGAGTATATAGGAATAAAGAGATAGGAAGGTATCAGTCAGGGTTCTAGCAAGTAGGATTCCACTGGAAAGAATTTAACCGCAGAGTGACTATTTATAGAAGTGCAGAGGGTGAGGAAGCTAAGGAGGCATGGTGAGCCCTCAGGGAACTAGGGTTAGCAGGAAGTGGTTACCACACAACAGCTTGAAGAGAAAGGAAGAGAAACTGTGTTTGTAGAGCCCAGTCCCTGGAGGGGCCACTGGCTGGAGCTGTAATAAAGGAAGAAGGCAGACTATGACTGGAGCAAGAAACAGTGAAGAAATGCCCTGATTCTTTCATCCACCCCTCTGATCTCCTGCCAGCACCTCTTGCCGAACCGGTGCGGATCTCAAGGGCAGGAGCTGGGAGATGCAGTCCGGAGAGGCCAGCTTCCTGGGGCATACAGTAGGGGAGAGACAGTGGATCTGGGGAGGCCAAAAGAATAGCTAGCACACCTTGAAAAGTATCCAAAAGGTTTTGCTAAGGACTACACAGTATCACGCTTCACCACCAGCGGACCTTCCGGCTTTGACGGCTGCGTGGATACAAAGCCTGGAACATACACTGCGTTGCCCACTGAGATTGGACCAGACTTCTGCTTGTTCCACGCCAGCCGTCACTAACCCCAAGCAGAGTGGACAGATGTCCATTACCCTCGCTCAGATTGGTTTTGGCCTGCCTTCTGTCCCTGTGGGCTGCTCTGGGCACCCGAGGCAGTTTTTACCATCTCCTCTGCAGGTCCCAGCCTGGCTCCAGCCAGCCCCCAGCAGCCCTGAGAACCGAGTGGTACCTCTCATGACCATCACAGAGGATGTGAGAGAGCGCGTGCGCACAAGTTGGAAAGGGGCAGAGAGAGGACGGGGGGGGGGGGGGGGTGGGGAAGAAAGAATCCCAAGCAGGCTCTGCACCACCAGCACAGAGCCCAACCAGGGGCTTGAACTCATAAACCATGAGATCGTGACCTGAGCCAAAGTCGGATGCTTAACCAACTGAGCCACTCAGGCGCTTTGACCATTTGGTATCTTTTAATCTGTCATTTTACTTCAAGTCGGTGCCATATATAGTCATGTGGGCATAAAAGACTATCTGAAGTTATTTTGAGGGACACAAAAATGGATAAAAATCAATGAGCTTTTTCTAAAGTTTTTGGGGAGAGGCGTATGTGTAAAATTCCAAATCTTCCAGTTCAAACAATTAACCTTGCTTTATTGTTGTATTGGCAAAAAAAAAAAAAAAATCTCCCAGGTCATACATACAGTGTTTTAAAATTATTTATATCAGCATTACCCAGTAGGTCTGCAACAAGATCATCCGGAAACCCAACTTTAAGAGAATAGCAGATAGAAGGGGCGAGGAGAAGAGATGGTGTTACCCGAGCCCATGAGAGCTGGGGTCCCTTGAATGAGGTCCACAGGGTGAGAAATGTAAGAGGTGCTCACACTCTGGGTGGTGCGGTGCCCATTCTCTCCTGAAGAAAGCCCCAACTGGAGCTGCCCACCAGCTTATTCTTTCTGGTTGATAGAATTCTACCATCCATCCATTCCTCCAGGTAAAAGCATCTTTGAAAAGGCAGACACTCTCGTTTAAGTTGGGAGAGCATGGGTGATATACTTAGGTTGCCAACACTGTTACGAATTAAGAGTTGAGATCATTTTGGGGTGCTGAGTGGCTCAGTCAGTTAAATGTCAGCCTTTGGCTCAGGTCATGACCTCATGGTTCGTGCGTTCAAGCCCCATGTCGGGCTTTGTGGTGACTGCTCAGAGCCTGGAACCTGCTTTGGATTCTGTGTCTTCCTCTCTCTCTGCCCCTCCCCCACTCCTTCTCTCTCTCTCTCTCTCTCTCTCTCTCTCTCTTTCTTTGTCTCTCTCTCTCAAAAGAGTTGAGGGCATTTTGGAGCACCTGTGTGGTTCAGTCAGTTAAGCCTCTGACTTTGGCTCAGGTCATGGTCCAATGGTTCATGAGTTCGAACCCCACAACAGGCTCTGTGCTGCCGGTGCAGAGCCTGCCTGGGATTCTCTCTCTCTCTCCCTCTCTCCCCCCACCAAATAAATAAATATACTAAAAAAAGGGGGGGGGGAGTTGAGATCATTTTCCATAAAAGGGGAGGTTGTAAATTATGAAGATACATTTTATATTCTTCCAAATAGTATTTCCTATGGTCAGCACAAGATTCCAGAGGCTCCAATCAGCCAGCCAGATTCGTTTGGTTTTGTTTTCTCCTCAGTATAGGACTTCATATGCAGAGCGGAGGAAAAGTAGCCCAAGAAATATTAAATAAAAATTTACATCAAAGAAATGCTGGGGGCGCCTGGGTGGCTCAGTCAGTTAAGCGTCCGACTTCGGCTCAGGTCACAATCTCACAGTTTGTGAGTTTGAGCCCTGCGTCGGGCTCTGTGCCGACAGCTCAGAGCCTGGAGCCTGCTTCACATTCTGTGTCTCCCTCTCTCTCTGCCCCTTCCCTGCTCATGCTGTGTCTCTCTCTGTCTCAAAAATAAATAAACATTAAAAAAAATTTGTTTTTTAAGAAATGCTGAATGTATCTGTTCAGTCCCCATGGTTATCACCAATCACATGTGTCTTAGTCAGCTTGGGCTGCTAGAACAAAATCCAACAGTCTGGGTGGCTAGAACAACAGATATTAATTTCTCACAGTTCTGGAGCTTGGAAAGCCCAACCAAATCGAGGTGCCTACAGATTTTCTTCCTGGTGAGAGCCTGTTTCCTGGCTTGTAGATGGCAGACGTCTTGCTTGGTTCTCACATGGCAGAGAGAGAGAGAGAGAGAGAGAGACAGCTCCGGTGTCTCTTCCTCTTCTTATAAGGGCACTAATCCCACCATGGGGCCCAACCCTCATGACCTTATCTAATTACCACCTAAAAAACCCATCCTCAAATACCATCAACACTGGGAGTTAGGGCTTCAACATATGGATTTTAGGGTGTCACACACATTCAGTCCTTAACGACACGGTACAAATAACGTAGTGTGAAGATGTTTGCAGAAATACTGTCAGGAAAATGGCTGAAATGTTAGCTTTTTGATTCCAGCTTGACTCTGATCCATTGTTCTAGTTCTGTAGATAGTTGGTCTTACGCATATGGTGGTGAAATGTATTGCATCCTTCTTCACTTGCAAAGAAAATATGTGGTCCTCGCAGCTCAGCGACAGATGGCCAAAGTTTACAAAACCACTAAGAAAACAAACTCAATGTATGAAAACAAAGTTCACTGCTAACGTTGGACCCTTTCTTTCATGTTTTGATTCATAAGGTAACAGTGTTCTAAACTGGAAAAAGAAAATACCTGACAGCATTTTTAAAAGCAACAACACCCCTAGTTAGCTGCTAAGAGCAGTTTCTTTTTTTGGATTAAAATGCACAAAGTAAAATACTTCTGGGGGAGTGGTTACATGTGGCAACCTTAAGGGGAATGGCTGATGTGAAGGGCATCCCACTGCATTCGCTGTGGGATAGAATCAGCTTCCTCCTCATATTTGTGGCTAAAACTTTGTTAGGCAATATGGTATTAATGAGAAATATGGAAAAGAATTAGGAAATAATTATTGTTTACATGAAAGCTGTTCAACTACTTGTGCAAGAAAACCTCTCGCTTCCATATGACCCCATTCTCCAAACATAAAGGGAACAGATACACGTTAATGTCTGCTGACTAAGTGTGTAATTACAGATAGCACTCTCATAGTTAATCAGAGTATCTCAGGAGTTGTAGGAACGGGAAATCTAGCTAGAAAATGCCTTCCTGACATCATAATCAATGCATTTGCCTAATTATATTTAATCGACTGAAGCACGTTTTTGAAAGAATATGTAAAAAACTATTCTGTGCACAAACCTGTCCAAGTCTTCAATAGGATGCTCTGAACAGAAGCTTTGGGTGAAAGGCCTTGTCGTGTTACACAGACACCACCCGCAAATGTCTGTAATTCTCTTGGTGCGCCATCCCGCCCATGTGCATGATACAGGGTGTTCTGATCATGATGGGGGGCGGGGCAAGGGCAATGAGCAAGTTCAGAGTCATGACCAGGAGGCGAAGGTGCAGCTCTGCAGCAGGGCTGAGGGTCCTTGTGGAGATGACAGAGGGGACTTTTCTTGGGGACACTTCAGTCCTTCGTGAAAGTCCGTGTTTCTAGGAATTGAACTATGACAGCATTTACCAGGGATGGGGAATTTAAAGTGAGGAAAGGGTCATATTACCTGTGAGCTCTTGTTTTCTTTTTTCTTTTCTTTTTTTTTTGACAAGAAAGTGATTCTCAGTACCCGGAATAAGGAAGTAAGGGGGTCACCAGTGCGCCGAAAGTGGAGAAGCAGAGAGATAAATGCAATGGAACAGAGAGGCTGAAACTATGCCACAGGGTATAATTCTTTCTTAAAAGTTGGAAGATGCTATGATTTCTGTGCCATAGCTAACCTTCAAAGCCCTAAAGACGATACATGAGTTAAAACAGTGGACTGTGTCTCCCTTATTTATTCTTGTCTTCTAATAAATATACTAAATAACTGAATCATCTTTCCTGATAAACAATTCAGTGGGGATTCTGGGTGGCTCAGTCGATTAAGTGTCTCACTCTAGATTTCGGGTCAGGTCATGATCTCAAAGTTGGTGAGATGAGCCCCACGTGGGGCTCTGTGCTGACAGTGTGGGGCCTGCTTGGAATTCTCTCTCTCTCTCTCTCTCTCTCTCTCTCTGTCTCTCTCTCTGTCTCTCTCTCTGAAAATAAATAAACTTTAAAAAAAGTTAAAAAAATTCATAGTCACCTAAATTTTCAATCATTTGAATGTGTCCTAAGGCAATTATGCTAGGTAGGTCATGTGAGACAATTCCCCTCAAGAAACATAAATTTGAACTAAATATGTGATGACAACAGTAACATACGTTGAGTGCTGACCATATACCAGATTGTTCTAAGTGCATCACTCATGTGAATTAATTTAATTGAAGGGACAGAACAGGCAACATACAATTTTTATTGTATGGCAAGGTGATGCATTTTTAAAATTTAGAATTACTAAATATAATAAAGTGACAATAAAACATTTGTGGTCCCATGGATCACGTGTGACACAAAAGGGTGTCTATGTCTAATCTGTAGATATTATGTCTAATCTGACAAGGGACTAGTAACCAGAATACACAAGGAACCTGTGCGTATCAACAACAAAATACTCCAATAGAAAAAAACAGGCAAAATATAGACGAAGTGGTTTACAGAAGAGGAAACTCTTTGAGCTAATAAACACACGGGAAGCTGTTCAAACATTAATAAGAGAAATGCGAATAAAACAATGAAACGTCACTTTGTGCCCATTAATGAGGAATTAATCAGGGAGCTGGGTGATGTCCACGTTCAGCAAGGGTGTGAGGTTAGGGGTCCCTCTGCCTTGCTGGTGGAAAAGCAGACTGGAACAGCCATCCAGGAAATGGTACACTACTCAGTGCAGCTAAGCTTATGGACGCCCTAGGGCCCAGCCATTCCTCTCTGGAGTCGCCCCTGGAAAATCTCATTATAGACCCTTAAGCGACACATCTAAGGGCTTTGGTAGCAGATTATAGAGGCATCTGAAATCCTTCAAGGAGAGTAGGTGATAAACGGTCAGGGTATAAACACTGAGGGAGGACTGTGCCATAGTCAGAAGCAACAGATTCAATTTTCATGTAGGAGCATGGATAAATGTTAAAAATATAACACTGAGTGAAAAACAAACAGAATGAGACATATAACATAATTCTGTTTATACAAATAAAAATATATCTTAAAGCTATAAAATTCTTAGAAGAAAATATAAGGCAAAAAAACATAAGGGAAAATCTTCATGACGTTAGCTTTGGCAATAGTTTCTTGGATATGACATCAAAAGCACAGGCAATGAAATAAATAAATTGGACTTCATCGAAATTAAGAACTTTTGTTCATAAAGACAGAAAGTAGAATGGTAGTTGCAGGGTTCGCAAGGGAGTGTCTAACGGGGACAGAGTTTGAGATGAAAAAGTTCTGGAGATTGATGGTGATCATAATCACACAGCAATGTGATTGTACTTAATATTGTTCAACCATGTACTTAAAAGTTGTTCAAATGGTAAATGTTTTATTTTTTATGTTTTAAAGACAGAGGGAGAGCATGAGCAGGGGAGCAGGGCAGAGATGGGGAGAGAGAATCTCAAGGAGGCTCTACAAGCAGCACGGAGCCAAAATGGTATATATTATGTTATGTATACTTAACCACAATTACAGAAATAAAAAATACATTCAAAAAGACAAAAAAAGGGGCGCCTGGGTGGCGCAGTCGGTTAAGCGTCCGACTTCAGCCAGGTCACGATCTCGCGGTCCGGGAGTTCGAGCCCCGCGTCGGGCTCTGGGCTGATGGCTCAGAGCCTGGAGCCTGTTTCCGATTCTGTGTCTCCCTCTCTCTCTGCCCCTCCCCCGTTCATGCTCTGTCTCTCTCTGTCCCAAAAATAAATAAACGTTGAAAAAAAAATTTTTTTTAAAAAAAAGACAAAAAAAGAAGAAAAATATATGTGATTCGGATAGTTTTTAAAGTAGGCATGCAATCCTTTTTTTTAAAAAGGAGAAGGGAGAGGGGCGCCTGGGTGGCTCAGTTGTTGAGCGTCCAACTTCAGCTCAGGTCATGATCTTGAAGTTCACGAGTTCGAGCCATGCATTGGGCTCTGTGCTGACAGCTTGGAGCCCAGAGCCTGCTTTGGATTCTGTGTCTCCCTCTTTCTCTGCCCCTCCCCAGCTCATGCTCTGTCTCTCAAAAATAAATAAGCATTTATAAAAAAAAAAAAAAAGGAGAAGGGAGATTGTGCTTGTGTCTTTACTTATGTGAAACAAAGCAACATGTAATAATTAAGTGGTCAATATTGTGCAAATTTTAAAATTCATTAATTTGTTCAAAAATTTTTTGAGAGAAAAGATGTATCTGCACAAAACAACAAATACACATTTTAGGACATTTGTAAAACACACTAGAATGTTTGATGGGGGAGGGGAAGGGTTTGGCTACAGGATAAAAGGGAAGAAACAAGTAAACGGAATAGCAAAGGAAAATACTTGTGACCTCTCAACTCAATTCAGTTTAACAAACATTTGTTAAGACTCAACTTTTTCCAGGCACTTTATTTGTATTTGCTCTTTCGGATGGTATCTGAGCCTAAATATGATTTATGTACATGAAATAATGAGACTCCTTTTTAATTTTTGTTAGAGAATTGCATGTGCCACAAGAACAGAGGAAAAAGTAAAAAAATTATCAATGGAAAAAAGTGTCTTCTAAGATTCTTTATCTTGCTTACATGGTTTGAAAAACTGACATGTAATACTAACCAAGACGCTATCTTCAATATAGCTTTTGTCTCAAGTGTTGCCATTAAACCATTAAAAGCCAAGAAATAGAATTAAAAATAAGCCACAACAAAAATAATGTGATAGACTTGGAGGAGATTAAATGTTATTTAAATTATTTGTATATTAGTCTCTGATGAAAAATAGAAGTTTAGAGATACATTTAGATATTGCTAAGTCTCAAGTTACTACAACCTCTACATGTCCTAATAAAACTAACCCTTAGTAATCCCCAGTCATTCGTTAATTCAACAAATATTTATTAAACTCCTATCACCTGCTGGATACTGGGCCTCAATAACCATTACTTTCCAGTTGATATCTCCACCCCAGGCTTCTCTGAATTCCAAACCTCATAGCACAACCTTCTCTACATTTCTGCTTGACTGGCTCAAGAGTGTTTCAAACCCAGCACGTCCAAAAACCTGTGACTCGTCCCCACAACTGTTGTTATTTCTGGGTTTTGCTCTCAGAGAATGGCTCCACTTAACAGACACTAAGTGATCGTCCATGACACCTCTCTCCATCTCTCTCTGTTACTTGTCTTATCCAGTGACTTCAAGTCCTGTTGATTTTAACATTTAAATATTTCTCAAATCCATTCACTTTCCCCCACCCATCTTCAGTCACCGTGAGTCCAAACAACTATTATTATGTCATTTCTTGACGGACTCCTGGCCTCACACATGTGTGCCCAGCCCTCCACCTCACTTCACATTGAAGCCAAATCTCGTCATGTCATTTCCTATCCTTCCTCCTCTCTTAAAAATCTGTGTCTCTTTAGTTGAAGAATAAAATCTCTAAGGTGGCCAGGGATGTATTTATGGTATTGCTCCTTCCTGTCTCTATCCTCTCCCCCATTCTCATCCCATCCTCTTTGTCCTTCCATACTGCCTTTAAGTCCCTTGAGTGCATCATGTCCCCTCTATGACAGGGTCTTTGCAATTCTTATAGAATTGGAGTGCTCTTTGTCTCCCTCCTTCCTCCCTTGTGTCTCCTCTTTTGCATAGTTCATCCATTCACTCACAAATATTTATTGAGGACCTACTGTATGCCAGGTGCTGATTTAGGGTGCTGGAGACTCAGTGATGAAATAAACTCCATGCCATCTTGAAGATTTAATTTTTGTGAGCTGCATTTGGACTCTGGGGGACTAATTCTGACTTAGCTCAATGATCCTTCTTCAGAGAAGTCTGATGAGAGTAGAACAGGTCTCCTTGTTACAAGTTCACAAAACCCTGTGTATTCCTTCCTAGTACTTATCACGGCTTGTGATTATGCATTTATTTGAGGGCTTATCTGAATATCATCTGACTCACCCATTAGTCTGTAAGATTTATTTAGGTTTGGGACATGCCTGTTTTTTCTCATCACAGTATCCTCGGGGCCTTATCACAGATTCTGGGTGCCTAGAGCATCTTGGATCTAGTAAATATTTATTGATTGAATAAAATGTGGTAGAAAATGATCTCTGTCCTAAGGTTAATCCAGTGAGAAGGTAGATGAATGAACAAATAATACAAGCAGGGAGAGAATTCTGACTCAGAAGTATATACAAAGGCTGAGGGACACATAAGATCCCTCATTTTATCATTTGTTTCTTAAATTGGGAAGACAAGCACATTTATGTGCTGAAGGTTAATAGCCAACGGAGAGATACAGGAAGGAAGGGCCCTAATGAAAGGGCAACTTCCTTGGAGAGAGGGAGGGATGGGGTCCAGAGCTCCATGAAGGGTCTTGGTAATGGTTGGGGAGCTCTGTCTGATGGTTTCAATTTCTTTGTGGAGTCATAGGCTAGATCTGCTTGGGCTAGTACAGTAGCTATTTGCTACATGTGACCACAAGCCCTTTAAACATGGCCTGGAAGGACATGTGCTCTAAGTGCAAAACACATATCAAATTTTGAAGTCTTAGTACACAAAAAATAATGCAATATATCTCATTAATCATTTTTATGTTAATTGTTGAAATGATAGGGTGCCTGGGTGGCTTAGTCGGTTCAGCTCGGTCATGATCTCGTGGTTTGTGGTTTCAAGCCCCGCCTCGGGCTCTTTGCTGACAGCTCAGAGCCTGGAGCTTACTTTAGATTCTGTGTGTGTGTCTCTCTCTCCTCTCCCGCTCGCACTCTGTCCGTCTCTCTCAAAAATAAGTAAATATTAAAAATATTTTAAAAATTGTTGAAATGATAATATAGTCAGCTCTCATTATTCATAGTAGTTATGTTCTGTAAAGTTGCCATGAACAGTGAATTAGCAAATGGTGACTCATTGGTCTGGGGAAATACAGGATGGGGCTCCTGAGAGTCTCTGGTCACATTTTCACCCATTGATCAATACATATCTTTGCTGTATGTGTGTTTCTGTTTAAGACAACCTTATTTAATATATATATTGTCCCATTAACATTGAACTCACAAATGATAGCCCTCTAACCCACACCTGAAGGAAGCTTATCCAACACATTTATTATCTCCACAAGGCACACCCGAGCCTTCTTGCTCTCAGAACACTAGACAGCACTTCAGCACTATGCTTGGGAGCTGTTTTAACAACAAAATCACCAACCAAAAGCACAAAAGTGCAAAAAATGCAGCACTTACTAGACCACAGAAAGGACACTTGTTTCCTTATGACAGCTGAAACAGGAAGGCAGAGCGCTGGTTTCTCTGACCTCAGCTGGGAATGTGGGTGAACAGTTTTTTCATGGATTCTATTATTATTCCAAAAACCAAATTGCCTCCTTATGCCTTTGATGCTTCAGTCAGTTCCTGCTCATTAATGCACACAAACACTATTATTTTTCCATAGCAAGACTCTATATTCTCTTTGTAACATGGTCTGGTGTCTTATTAAGTTTCTGGCCAGCTGTCTCTGCTCGGCAGATGTCTTCATTCGGCCGCCTGTGACAATTCTAGGAGCTTTCCCTGTGAGTTTTCGGCAAAGCACAAAGCTACTGGTGCACGTGAATGGCTTACAGTTTTTTCCCCCCTAAAATGAACTTCCTTGTCTTTGTGAATCTCGAGTCTCATCAGGCAAAGGTGCCGGCCAGGAGTGAGTTTTGCTGCCTGCTCTTTAGGCTTTCTGAACAGACTCAATGGTGGCAATTCCACAGATGCTGGTACCTCCCAGAACGGGTCTGAGATGTCCGGGGGGGTGGGTTTCGGCCGACCAACCCTGCAATTCTAGCACCACTGCATTCACGCTACGGTTTTGTTTTGTTTTGTTTTTTGTTTGTTTGTTTCTCTTTCTGCTCTGATTTCTGCTGGGGCTCTTCACAACAGCAGCCCCCTGGCTATCTTGCAGACTTGATGCAGATGCTTTTTTTTTTTTTTTTTTTAACGTGTATTCATTTTTGAGACAGAGAGAGACAGAGCATGAACGGGGGAGGGTCAGAGAAAGGGAGACACAGAATCCGAAACAGGCTCCAGGCTCCGAGCTGTCAGCACAGAGCCCGACGCGGGGTTCGAACTCACGGACCGCGAGATCATGACCTGAGCTGAAGTCGGACGCCCAACCGACTGAGCCACCCAGGCGCCCCAGATGCAGATGCTTTTAATCAATGTTTTTTTCTGATTGTAAAACTAATAATCTAGAAAGCTCAGACAATAGAAAGAACAGAGAGAAATAGTCAAGTAATTTTAATACTTATATGCTTGCCACACGGAGGGAACTAGTGTTAATATTTTCCTGCTGGGCATCACTAGCCCTTCATGTGGCTTCACCAGCAGCGGACAATGTCTGGGGCGCAGGGACAGGACGACATGCCGGTGCCAGGTGGCCACTGCACCTGACAGTCAAATACGAGCACATGAGAGGGTCCCTTCTGGAGGAACTTTACAGGCGAGGCCCATGTTCTGCGTGTGCAGACGGAAACAGGAACAGAAACTTTGGCATATAAATACTAGTGTGACAGCGTTTGTGTTTGTGGGCTAGTGACGTCTTCGTTTATGGGCTAGAAGACGTATTTCTTCTTCCCATTTCTCTGTTAAAATTGGGATATATTCTATGTATACTATTTTGTATTCTGTTTTTTTTTACTTAGTAGTGTAATTTCCCCATACTATTAAATACCTTAAAAAAAAAAAAAAAGGCTTAAGCTTATAGAGCGAGTATCAGAAAAAGAGAGACCATCCCTTGTCAGAAACCTCTCCAGACATAAATACTCTGCATCACCAATATTTAGCATATGGGGAAGGTAAAATAGGAAGAGGAGAGAGCATGGAGATCTGTTTATTTGCAAGTAATGGACATTCATAATCAATGAATCTAGTTACTGAATTCCGACTTTTGTGAGGGATGCAAAAAGAGTAAGAACAGACTTTGTCTTAAGAAACTTCAAGCCTTGGGGCGCCTGGGTGGCTCAGTGGGTTGAGCAGCCGACTTTGGCTCAGATCATGATCTCACGGTTTGTGAGTTCGAGCCCCGTGTCGGGCTCTGTGCTGACAGCTCGGAGCCTGGAGCTGTTTCAGATTCTGTGTCTCCCTCTCTCTCTGCCCCTCCCTCACTAGTACTATGTCTCTCTCTCAAATAAATAAAAACATTAAAGAGAGAGAGAGAGAGAGAGAAACTTCAAATCTCAGGGCACCTGGGTGGCCCAGTCGGTTAAGCGTCTGACTCTTGGTTTTGGCTCAGGTCATGACCTCATGGCTCGTGAATCTGAGCCCCACATTGGGCTCCTTGCTGACAGTGCGGAGCCTGCGTGGGATTCTGTCTCCCTCTCTCTCTGCCCCTCCCCTGCTCACATGCTTTCTGTCTTTCTCTCTCTCTCTCAAATAAATAGACCTAAAAAAAAAAAAGAAACTTCAAATCTAGTTTGGGATACAAGATTTGAACTTATGAAAAATTGAATAATACAGAAGTTAAGTACTATTTAATAGTAGCATAAATATTTCACAGACAAGCTGATGCTAATAAATGGTACGGATAATAGTGAGTCATGAAATAATCATTGCTGGAAAGAACCTTTGGAATCGTGTCAGCCAAATTTCTCATTTGTCCCACTGAGCTGGCACACAAGATACTTGCTGGTTGTTTGCTTATCTGTCGCCTCCTCTATGACCCGGCCCGGCCACCCGGCCCCTTGAGGATAGGGCTGGGCCTGGGCCATGGCCGTAGGTCAGGGCTTCCTCATACAGAAGAAAAACTCATTTTAAACACTCAATAAAGTTTGTGGGAATAAAATTGAATTGAACACGTCAGGTGCACCTTTGTACGCCCACAGTGCTTTCTAATAATAGGTGATCAGTGAGTGAAGACGAAACAAACAAATAATGACAGGTGACTTGGGAAAGAGGGAAGACCATGTCTCTCATGTTCAAAACATGATCCATCACATATTGATTGTTCTGTCTTGGGAAAATTAGTGAATAATTCTGAGTCTTTCTGGTCAGTGCATAAACCTAGCTGGTGTATATTTCTAACCCTAGTATACAGTCATATATATGTATATATGTATATATGCTCACCTTATTTCTAAACCTGCTTTAAAACACTGCCTTTTCTCTTGTCTTTTGGTTTCATTTCATTATTAATTCGATTTATATCATCGGTAAAGTTCTGATGATATTTTGAAGATGCTTTGAACTTGGGTGACCATGAGACCAGAGGCCACAATAATGGAGTAGGGACGCCAGAAGAATAAACTGGTTTTGGAGGAAGGTCATGGCTTGAAGCTGTGTGAGTTAGCTAGGACTGCCCTAACAAAGGACTAGCTAACAAGAAAAGTGTCCTGAAGAAACCAAGCCCATTCTTTTATTGTCCCTTAGTTCACATTCCTCTCTCCTCTCTCACAGTGCATCTTATGTTTGTCAATACTTGCTTATATTTTTCTGATGTCTTGGTAAGTGTATATCTTGCTTCCTTAATCAAATGTTAAGTCATCTGTGCATTTTCTTAGTTTTTTTTTTTAATGTTTATTTGTTTATTTTGAGAGAGAGAGAACAGGGAAGAGGCAGAGAGAGAGAGAGAAAGAGAGAGAGAATCCCAAGCAGGCTCCGCACTGTCAGCTCAGAGCCTGATGCAGGGTTCAAACCCACAACTGTGAGATCATGACCTGAGCTGAAATCAAGAATTGGGTGCTCAGCCGACTGAGCCACCCAGGTGTCCCTTTTTCTTATGTTTGAGGACACACTGGAGCACTGTAAGGGAACCCTTGCTGGATGAGTATGGGAAGTTGTCCCCAGCTTGGCCCTCCCAGGGGTAGGTAGATGGGAGGAAGAGAAACCCATCATGGTTCATTGGTCAAGCTTTCTGAAAGAGGGTTTGGCAGCTAAAGTGGGAAGTCTGGTGTAAGCGGTTCCACTCCCTGACCTTGGACAATATGAGGAAAAGCTGTACCTGACAATGTGACCAAGAACAATGTGACCTAGTAAGTGCTGTAGGTGAAGGGCAGTGATGGTCTTCTCAGTGCAGTGCCCTGCTTACCTCCCCCAGTATTCCATTTGGAGGAGGAACACTACACTACATTTCTTGAGGAATTCTTCATTTTTAGGAGGTTCTGGAAAATAAATCTAAAAAGGTATTGGAATGTCCCTCCTGTCCCCCATTTTATACTCTTTGAACAGAACTTTGAAGAGAGAAAGGGCTTAGAATGTCCTATTCTCCAGGATCTTCTCAGACCCGTGGGTTCACCTGAGCCTGGGGGAGACCACCATGGTGGGTCCTGAAGCTTCTCTCAAGTTCTGGGGCTGCTCAGGGGCACCCAACCTCCTAATAGGCTGTACACCAAGCCCTGGCCCAGTATGAACACTGCTGGCATCACTGGTCTGAGCCACAGTGATGCTCAGGGCTTCATTCAATGCCTTAAAACTCCTTTCCAATTACTGCCTCAACTTCTCATAAAAAAGCCCTGAAGTCTTAGAGAGACAAAACCCAGGTGCAGGATGAAATTGCGTGCATGGTTCTATCAGCAGTTCACGCTGCCGCACTTCTAGCTGACTGTATGCCATCCTCTTAATTCCACCATGGCTCTCTTTTACCTGGGAATTTCATACGACTCAGTGATAATGATCTTCATGTTGTAGGTACTGCCTTCAACACTGGTATGTCATCAGCTGTGACTGTCCACTTGCAGAAATGTGGTGGGACTTTCAGAGATATGGCCCAGGGACCTTCGATTAGACTGATGCAGAGATTTGTTCTGGTTTCCCATCTCATGCATATACTGGGCACCAGATAGAGACAGGCCATCAGCCATGAGCATTTCGAAGTCCCTGCTCTCATGGAACCTATATTCTAGCAAGATGAGACAGACCGTATACAAGGGAACAAATGAATATGCGCTATAATGTTTGGTATGTTTTAAAGAAAATCGAAGGGTGCCTGAAGAATCAGTCAGTTGGGTGTCTGACTCTTGGTTTTTGGCTCAGGTCATGATCTCACAGTTCATGGGATTGAATCTCGCGTCTGGCTCTGCACAGTTAGTGCAGAGCCTATTTGGGATTCTCTGTCTCCCTCTCTCTCTGCCCCTCCCCACCTCAAAAACAAGTAAGTAAACAAACAAACAAACAAAAAAGAAAATCTAGAAACTGATGAGATGAGGGCTGCTACTTGATATTGCTTCCTTAGGGGAGGACTTCTTCTGATACCAGTTAATTAAAGACTTGAGTGTAGTGTGGAAACAATTTGTGTGGATATATGGATAAACGTTCTGAGCAGGGGGATCAGCAAATACAAATGACTGAAGTCAAGGGCATGTCTGGTCTATTCAAAGCAGAGTTGGGAGTCCCATATGGGATGAGGGAAGAATAGCAGGGGTGGGGGTGGGGTTGGCAGGGTCTAGACCACACTCGAGGATTCAGAATTTCTCTGGGCATAATGGGAAGCCACTGGGGGATACTGGACAGGAAATGATTGACTTCACATTTTTAGAGCATCAGTCTGGCTGCTGCTTGAGGAATCAGGGAGCAAGACTGGAAGCAGAGAGAAGGTGATTGCAGTGACCTGGGATTAAACAACGTCAGTTGGGGTGAGGGTGATAGCAGTGAATATGGTGAGCACCAGTCCAATTTGGGATAATTTATGAACCTAGAGTCCAACAGAGTTTGATGATGGATTGGATTAGGGTTGCCAGAGGGAGACAATCAAGAGGCACTGATATAAATCAAAGTCATTGGTAATCTTCTGATTCTTGGGTTGGGTGATAGGTTTGTGGATTCATTAAATTAGTCTGTGTTACATCTTGCACACATAATTTGTATATTCTTTTCTATGAATCAAATGTTACATTTAAAAATGTTTTAAATTTAGTAGAGAAAGACCATGGAAAGAAAGGAATTGGAGACGGTGGATGCAGATCATTCTCTCAAGGAGAATTGCTGAGTGGTCTCGCAGAGGTGTGGAAGGGGGTGTGGTATCCTGTGACACAGCACCCCGAGTTTGTATGTGCGGATGCTGATAGGAATGATGCCTCAGTAAATAAGGAAAAGAATGAGGATGGAGAGGGAACTTCAAGAATGGAGCTCCTTGTTATCGGGAGGGGATGGGGTGAGAAGCCAGTGAGGAGAAGAGGCTGACCCCTGGATAGGGTGGGGCGTTTCTGCATTATGAGAAGATGGGAGGCAGAGTGTAAGCACAGAGCCGTGTGGGATGGGAGATTTGTTGTGAGAGGTTGTGAAGTTTATTTTCCAATCACTTCTGTCTTCTCAATGAAAGAGAAGCAAGGTCAGCCTCTGAGGGTGGGAATGGGGGAGGAGGTGTTAGAGCTTGAAGAAAGAGGAGAAGCTATGAATTAGGAAGTGGAGAGAAAGGACACAGGAAATGTGCAGGGTGGTTGGGCTGGGCTGACGGCCCACGTGGGACTTGTGGTAACAAATTTTGAGATAATCCACCTGGTGCCTTTTTATTTTATTTTATTTTATTTTATTTTTTTTGCCAGGCTACTACTTTGAAGGGAGAAGGGTAAAGGCATTGAGAAAGAATGCAAGGGCGTGATTAGAATAGCAACAAAGGAATCTCAGCTCTAGAAGGAGGGGAGTGAGGTTGTGGGCGGGGTTGAGATGGTAGGACAGTGGCAAGGTAGTAGGGTCAGAGGATTCCCAGTCTTAGTGGGGCCGTCGAGTCCTTGCCAGGCAAGTACTGGTGGGAGTAAGACGGAAAGGTGGCAGGGGGCGGTGGCAGGGGGCGGTTACAGGGTGGCGTACGTAAAACTGAGACGTTAGAGGTGATGTACTTATTGATAACGACAAAGTCTAGGGTGTGGCGTGGATGTCTGTGGAAAAAGCAGGCTGGAGGCCAGGAGCATCAGAGATGAGGTGATCAATGAATTTAGAGGCCAGAGTGGTGGCGAGAGTGCATAAGCAAATAACCTTAAGGGTAATGAAAGTAGTAGTGGAGAGAAGGACCAAGTCAGGTGCTGAGGTCTTCAGTCAATGAGGGGTTGTTTATATGGTTGTCGAGGACCTTCAGATGCTGCAGTCCGATGGCTTTGGAAGCCATCCACCCCTCCCGGGGTCTGCAGGGAGGATAGAGAAACCATCGTCTGGAGGAGGCATAGGAAGAAGGATCCCTCTGCTCAACTCGACGTTCCCATGGCGTTCCTTGTCTGTTTTCTTTCCACTGCTCTGCTCAAGTGCGGGCTTTTGCATTCTGCTTTCACATTTCACATTAAGATTTGAGATATGTTTATTCTTTGAAACTCAACTGCCCAGGGGCGCCTGGGTGCCTCAGTCGGTTAAGCGTTGGACTCTTGGTTTTGGATCGGGTCATGATCTCGTGGTTTCATAAGTTTGAACCCTGAGTCAGGCTCTGCACTCACAGTGCAGGGCCTGCTTGGGATTCTCTTTCTCCCTCTCTTTCTGCCCCTCCCCCACTGATGTTGTTTCTGACTCTCTCAAAATAAATAAACTTAAAAGAAACAAAACCTCAACTGCCTTTTGGAAAAGTGAGCAAATGAGTCATTTCTGAGTAAAAGTGTCCATGACCAGGGCTGGGCATAGGGAGGTGCATTAGGCTGTTCAGGAGAACTTTCTTGTGGAGTTAGGAGTGTGGCTGGCTGAGAAGATGCTTCTCTGATCACACGTGGGGTAGTACATTGGGCCTGATGGAGTCAGGGCCTCGAGGCCAACCTCTGTGTAGGGAAGGTCCTTAAAAGACTTTCTAAGCAGTTTGAAAAGAAGTCTCTGGATTAATAACTAGCAGAGATTGGAGTGGGAGAGACTGATGACAGGAAAGCCAGCTGGGAGGCTTTGGCAGAAGTTATAGAGCCTGAATGGTTTGGGGAAGGTGTGGAAAGAAGGAAGGAGGGAAGGAAAGGGCAATTAGAGAAGATATTTTGAGAAAAGAACCAAAATAATCTATTTGATCATTGCATATAGGAGACAAGGGGAAAGAAGAATGAGAGAGGACTCTAAGGTTGTTTTCCTGGAGATGGGAGACTACTGTCAACCCTGGAAGAAACAGCAGTGAGCAGGTGGGCTAGATTTGGAAGCAAAATAGTTTTTTTCATTTTTGAAAACATTTTTTTTTTTTTTACTTCCCAAAGCAACACAGCCACTGTGTTCTTGTATTATAAAATATAAAATATATTTATATAACAAAACATAAACTCTTATATAAAATATAAAATAAAAAGAAGTAATTAGAGGTAAAATTTTGGTATACACTTTCCCAAATATGTACAGATATTTGTGTGAGAATTTTAGAGCATATGTTAGATCATATTTTACCTAAAATTGCATAAACTGCTTTTTGATTTTTTATTATTTTTTAAAGTTTATTTATTTATTTCAGGAGAGAGAGAAAGCAAGAAACAGAGTACAAGCCAGGAAGGGGCAGAGAGAGGGAGAGAGAATCTTAAGCAGGCTCCACACTCAGCATGGAGCCCCATGTGGGGCTCAAACCCATGAACTATGTCATGACCTAACCCAAAATTAGAGCTGGATGTTTAACTGACTGAGCCACCCAGGCGCCCCAACCTACTTTTTTTTTTAAACACTTAATATGTTGTAAACCTTCTGTGTCATTGCATAGTCTACTACTCTGCCATTTTGAAAAACCACACAGTAGTCCATTGTATGGATAATTTGTTATACCAACCCTCTCTTGTTGGATATTTAGGGTGTTTCCATTCTTTTGCTACATTCAACATTTTTCAGCAGCTGTCTTATAGCTAAATATTTGTTCACAGTCATAATGTTTTCCCTGTCATTCTTTTATCCTCCAAATACATATTGAATGCTGAGCCCATGGGATCAAAAGTGAATTCGATCCAGTCTTATCTCCAAGGTTCATGTGGCTCAGGGCGGGGAAACAGACAAGGAAGCAGGCCTACATTTACAAGGCCAGCATTACAATCTAATTCTCTGATTTCTGAGATTATATTGTTCAGAATTTAATTTAAAATTCCTATCTTCAATGCTTTGTAAAATGCCACGATGAGTTCTCTAGGTTAATTTTCAGAAATGAAATTGTGATTCAACATTTTAAGATTTCAGTCTGTGTTTCCCAGTTGCCCTTCAGAGAGGCTGTGCCAGTGAGACCCCCCAGGAAGGTGAGGCAGAGCCTGCTGCCCCTCCCCTGGCACCCTTTCTTGCCCTTTTCTAGGAGTAACAGACATCCTCAAGTTGTAGCTGGGCACTCGGCTTCCCAGCTGTAGATTAATTTCCTACTTCCCTTAGCAGCTCGGTATGGCCATATATCTTTGTTTTGCCACATGGGATATGTAGGAAAGGATGAGTGCAACTCGTGGCTCCTTCCTGTAGAGATGCTTACTCTGGACATTCTCTTGTCAGTTCCCTGGTTGGTGGCTGAGAAATGGCGATGACGGCGGCCATCTTGGACATGTGGGCCGAGGATGGCAGAACCAGCTCAAACCCTGGATTGTCTCCCCCTGGACTCTCAAGTGAGTGAGAAACGAACTTCTATATTGTTTAAGCCCCTGTACTGTTGTTATACCAGCTTAGCTGGCCCCAAAGTCATATACACAGCACCTAAGAGTATCTCTTAGCCTAAACCCTGGCTAACACTTTGCAAATTTAAGGCCAAGAGTATTCTCCCTTTTAATGTTTCTTTAGTGGCCAGAAAATTGTACCTTTTTTTGTTTACATGGCTAATGGTTATGGAATTATGCTGAACTTATTAATTGGGATTTTAACAAGCAGTAACATGGTTTGCTTCCTGGTGGAACCCTATGCTCCCAATTTAACTTGGAGTTAGCCTTTACTCCTCTCTCTCAACCGCACATCTAATCTGCCAGGAAATCCTTGGCTCTACTTTCCGAATAGATCCAGAATCTGACTACTTCTAGCCACTTCTACTGCTACTGCCTCACTTCCAGCCTGCTTACTTCCCATCTTTTCCTGAAGGAGCAGGCAGAGTGATCCTTTAGAAGCCATCCGAGTTCACATCAGGTGAACCCTCATCTCTGAGAACCCTCCAGCAGCTTCCCAGCGAGAAGCCGGCTTCTCTACTCAGTGAGAAACAACGTTCTCTGTTCCTGCCCCAATGGCCTCCTTGTTGGTCCTGAGTGGGCCAGGTCCACCCTGAGCCCAGCCCTTTGCCCTGGCTTTTCTCAGTGTCATTTATTCTTTGTCCAGATATATCCGTGGTTCATTTTCTCACCTCCTTCAGGTCTCTGCTGAAATTCTGCCCCTCAGCGAAGCTCATCCTGACCCTGTTAACTGCAGCCACTCCCCATCAGCAGGGCAGTCCTGTTCTCTTTCGTGACTACATATTTACCTCCCTATAGCACACATCACCTCCTAATGTGCTATGTACTGAACGGTTTACTTAATACGCTTATTGTTTATTTTCTGTCTTCACTAGAATATAAATGACACGAGGGTAGGGAATTTGTTTATTTTGTTCACTGCTCGATGCCAAATGCATAGTACAATACCTGGCATGTAGTAAGCATATTTGTTTCCTATTGCTGATGTAGCAAATTACCCCAAACTTAGCGGCTTTAGACAACACAAGTTCATTAACTTACAGTTCTGAAATCAGAGTGTTGGCAGGGTTATGCTCCTGCTGGAGGTTTCAGGGGAAAATGTGTCTCCTTGCTTTTTCCACCCCTAAAGGCTGAGGCCATCCCCTGGCTCGTGGTCCCACATCACCACCAGGTCTGCCGGAATCACCTTACCTCCTTCTTGGACTCTGGCTTTCCTGCCCTCCTACTTCCAGTAAAAGGGATTTCACTGGACCCACCCAAGTGTGTCGGTGTTTCTCCTGAAGGTATAATCTCATCCTGAGATTCCCCACCCTCTCGACCTCATCTAAACCTAATTATCACCCAAAGGTCTCATCTCTAAACACTACCACGTTAAAGATTAGGGCCTCAATGTATGGATTTTGAGGGGACACGATTCAGTTCATAGCACCCAGATAATCCAAGATAATCTCTCTCTCAGGATCCTTAAGGACATCGGCAAAGTCCCTGTTACCGTGTAAGTCCTTTTCATATTCATAGGTTCCAGGGATTAGAACATGGGCATTTTTGTGGGCACCACATAACTGCCTATCACAGCAGGTGATCAGTGAATATTTGTTAAATGAGTGAATAAAGCCTTGTGAATATGAAATACATTTCTGGGTTTGGTCTGGTTGCTGTACATTTAATTCTATTTCAGGCCAGACTGTCCTCGCCTCTGGCATTCTAGTGGCTAATTGTTCCCAGGGGACTTTGGCTGTGGAAGTTCCCCCCTTGCCCTGGTCTGGTGACACAGCTCCAGGACAGCTCTCTGAAACTCTTCCTTGTCAGCTGTCCATCCACAGAGCTTAAGTCAGATCGCTGTAAAGTGTGAGCTGGTAACAGCAGTCACCTCATTCCCTACTTCTGCTTTTTAGGCCTCTCGATTCTCAAAATATCTTGTCGCCTGTGCCACAATATTGGCTCTCAACACTTCTCATCGTCTCCTCTAACACCATCCACAGGTCACGCTTCCTGAAAGGTGTGGGGAAGCCTCTCCCTCCCCTACTTCGGGGAGCAGGACTGACTGTTGGCACTTTGATGACCCTAATTTGGAGGAATGGGTTTTATAAGAGTGAGTGGTCACAAGCTCAATCATGTTAGAGTCACTGCAGCACCCAAGCAGAGATGTTTATTCACTCCACCAGTGCTTACTGAGCGCTCTGCAGGGCATGAGGGCACCGCGCTCTGCCCTTGAGAAGTTCACTGTGGATCAGATGCTGCAGGAGCACAGATTTGAGTGAGAGATTAGCGAGTGCTTCCTCCGAACCATAAAGAGCGTGACTCTAAGCTAGAGGCTCTATGTGGCTCTTGGGGACAGAACCAAGACCCTCTGGTAAGAAGGTACAAGGAGGCAGACTCTATGGAACAAGTAAGATTTGGTTTGACACTGCGGACTCTTCACCAGGTGGTGATTTCCAGGTCAGGAGAAACGTTTGGGCAACGGGCAGGAAGGAGGGAGGCAGAGAAGACTCCATACCTGGTGGGACTTGGCGGTCCTATGACCCCAAGCTTCCTTCCGAGTCTAAGATTCTCTTTCTGATTAGGTTGGGGTACCAGGCTGATAAAGACACATGATTAGTACCTGGGTCACTATCAGCTGCAAAGGATGGAACCCACCCTGGCTGGTTTAAGCAGAGAAGGGATTTGGACTTGCAAGGACATTAAGTCACTCACAGAATGGGATACATTTCAAAGCACAATGGAGGCTGAGCTTCAGGGAACAGGAAACCACTCCCACTCCTGTTGCCGCCAAGAGTCCAAGAGTCGTCACCCAGATGGAGTGGATGCCCTCTGGAAATGATCTCAGACTCGGTTCGCCTCTCCCCTCTCCCCTTCCTTCGCTCCTTCCTTCCTTCCCTTCTGTGCCTCTTGCATCCATTCCTCAACTCTGTGTTTGTTCTTTCTTTCTTTTTTGATATTGCTTTCCTAAGGATACGAGTTCCGTGTTCAGAATTTCTCTTTACATTCCCTCTCTTTTCTCTGGGACATAAAAAGAATTGAAAAGAAGAGGTAGGGAGATTAGTGCTTGTTTCCATTCATACAGCATCACTTTACCCACTGGTACTACACTACTGAGTTAATCCTTAGGTGATGACTTAGCCCACCTTTTCCTTTGTTTCCTTTTTTTTTTTTTTTTCTTCCTCAGAGGTGAGGGATGGGCAGAAAGTATTTACAAAGGAAAAATAAAAGGAAAAAAAAATCCCCTCCTTCAATTCCATGCCTCAGAGGTGGGACGCATTTGGCATATCTTCAGCCAGGAGATTAAAAAAAGAACTCTAAATTTGTAACATAATTTATGTAAATTTCCCCTATTGAAGGGCATTGGGGATTTTCCTATTGTCTTTGGTCACACACAGTGTTACCAGGCATTTGTTCACATGTATCTTCATCCATTTGTTGCTCTATGGCTGTAGGATAGAGTCCTTGAAGTGGCATTTCTGAATTAGAAGGTATGGGCACGTGTATTTTTTATAGATAATGACAAATTACCCTCCTCCAAAGTTGCAATATTACACTTTTATCAGTAGTATATGAATGTACACATTTTCTAACACTAAATGTGATTTTTTTCCCCCTGCTTTTAGGTGAAAATGGTTATCTCTTTTAACAATTTTCTTTTGTTGTCTATTAGTTTGATCATTCTTATTTGCTTGTGTTTATTGGGAATTTTAATTTTTTCCTTTATGACATGCCTATTCACATTTTTTGATGATTTTCACATTGAGTCGATTGCCTTATTTACGTATTCATTTACAGAGACTCTATGGATCACAGCTATTAACTCTGCAGATATTTTCTTCCAGATATGTCATTTGTCTCTAATTCTAAGCAGTGTCTTTGATCACTCAGTGAACGTTGTCAGTCTTTTCCTTTATGTTGTCTGGGTTTTATTTCATGCTGGAAAAGGCTTTCTTCACTACGACATTGTAAACAAGGTCTCTTGCATTTTTCTAGTATTTTTACACATTATTTCACTTTGATAACTAGTCGCTTAGGAATATTTTGTTATTACGGTGTAAATTTGGAATCTAACTTTATTATTATTTTTTCAAATGAATGGTCATTTTCACCAGTTTAAAAAAATCATCCCCTCCATTTTAGCTTATGTTAAACTATTGTAAAATTATTATATCCATGGATCTATCTATCCATCCAGAGCTGTTTTATATATTCCAGTATGTTTTACTATTTTTTTAAGTGCTTATTTATTTTTTGAGAGAGAGACACAGAGCACAAGCAAGGGAGGGGCAGAGAGAAAGAGAAAGAGAGAGAGAGAGACAGAATCTGAAGCAGGCTCCGGGCTCTGAGCTGTCAGCACAGAGCCCAACGTGGGGCTCAAGCCCACAAACCATGGGATCATGACCTGAGCCAAAGACAGATGTTTAACTGACTGAGACACCTAGGTGCCCCTGTTTTACTATTTTTTTCACTATCCCAGTAATACATTGCTTCCCTTATAGTAGTGAAAATTCTTTCTTATTCCTCCTTTCACAATTTTTTACTGCTTTTGCACAATTTACATTTCTTCTCTGACACTAAATATTTTTTATGTTTATTATATATCTGATTTTTTTCTCCTGTCTGTTCTTTGTGTGCTTTGCCGATTTAAGCATGTTGAGTTTGAGATGGGAGCTTGAAATTTCCTGGTTGAAATGCAGGGCAGGCACTGTAGGTATAGAGTGGGAGCAGAGGCAGATCACGGCAGAGATTCCAATTTGTGAATCACCCTCACAACTGCAACCAAGGAATAGATGAGCTCTCAGAAGAAGGATGTTGGGAGAGAGATGGATGGAGGGCCAAGGACTAAGAGATGGGGATGGTAAATAAGAGGAGAGGTGACAAGTGAGGATCACAAAAGTCACACCATAGAAAAGAAATTATAAAGATCAAAATGCCCAGGCTACATAGAGGTTCTTGTTGAAAAAAAAGAAGACTTTCAGGTTCTCTGTTTAGAGGGAGATGGCCCAAATAGTGTGGGTTCAACATCAGCACTGTTGGCTGAGGATTGGTAGGCAACTCAGCTGTCACTCGGTCAAGGGCTCAGACCCTACATCCGAATCGTATTAGTTACACTAAAGAGTGATATATTTTCTGCCATTTTTCCATGCTGGTGATATATTCCAACTAATTAATTCACTTTCTGCTTCAACCAATTCCCCTGGTGACTCAGGACATCAATTCAAGCCTGTGGCCAGGGGCAGAGGGACAATCATTGAGTAGACCAAAGGATGCTAATTGGGCCCATCCAAGTCTGAACCATTGCCCTTGGTCCTAGCCAACAACAGAGACTGGCCATATGCAAAGAAACAGCAAATTCCATTTCGTAATGTATGAGAAGTACAGCTATACATCTCAGTGAGAAACAGGTCATAATATTGTGAATTTAAACACAGGCATTTAGACAACCTGAAGTACTATATCAAATATTTGAGATAAATGTGGTTTAGATAGTTACTTTAGAAATGCATGCTGTGGAGCCTTAATCTTGCTGGTCAGTGATATTTTAATCATCTTTTGTTGACTCTTCAGGAAGTTCACTATGGTGGCTTTGACTTTTTTTCATAGTCCTCCAGCTTGCTCCCTCTTGGCAGCTGCCCTAGCCTTCTCTTGTACTAGAAGACAGAAACCATTAGTGTTAAGTTTCATGGCATTCCCCTGCCCACTGCCATCAGCCTGTCACCTCAAAATATATGTGTACGCCTTTGTTTCTGCCTCCAACTCTGTCTGTAGCTGTACCTACCTTTCTTCTTTTCTTCTCTCAAGAAGATATAGTCCTTCCTCACTTTGGACCAAAATGTGTTGACTTGATATTTCCTTTAATTTGCATACAAATTTAAATGTCAGATAATGTTGAAAGGTTTTATTGTGAAATCACCAAACCTCCTGATTTTGCCCCTTTCAACTCTTCCAGTTGTTTTTTCTTGCTATTTCACCACACAGTTAAAAATGATGTGTATGTACCCCCTTTCTCTTGAGGCATTGATACAATTGCCCAATACAGTTATAATCATAATTCTCTATTACATTCATATAAAGTATAAATAAGTAAAAGTCATTCACAGTGGAGCCAAGTAGTGTACTATAACTTTTCCTTTATCATACGACTTTTAATTTTTTTTTTTCCTAAGGAAGGGATTACCTCATTTTCTTTCTTTCTTTGAGTGCGGTTCTGATGCTTGTTTTGTCTCCTTAGATTGTGTTTGGTTGTTTTTGCCTTCTAGCATGTAATTTTGTAATGTTTTGTTGAACACCGGACATGATCTATATGGTCAAAGGAACCGAGAGGTTTGATTGTGAGGTTTTACGTTACTCTGGCTAGGAGTCAGGCTGTGTTTTCCGTTTGCTGTAGCTGTGGTATCAGAAGCTAAAGTTTCTTCCAGTGTCGTTGTTATTTGTCTCTCTTATCATCTTTCATTTTTTTCTAGAAACTTCCTTTGTTTTAAATTTTTTTAATGTTTATTTATTTTTGAGAGAAAGAGAGACAGAATGTGAGCTGGGGAGGGTCAGAGAGAGAGGGAGACACAGAATCCGAAGCAGACCCCAGGCTCTGAGCTGTCAGCACAGAGCCCGACATGGGGCTCAAAATCGTGAACCGGGAGATCATGACCTGAGCTGAAGTTGGACGCTCAACCGACTGAGCCATCCAGGCGCCCATAGAAACTTCTTAGAGTCTGAGGCTCACAGTACTGTTGTTTATAATCCCCTGTTATTATACAGGAGTCCTTTGATGTGGCGGTAAGGTGTGGGGGGAAGGGGAATCATTCTGTAGTCCCATGACTGGGTCTCCATCTGTTTACTGAACCTGATTTGGATATATCTCTTGCTCCATGTCAAAAGCTAGTGGGAGCTGAAGTTGGGTATTTCCTGCCTCCTAGGATGGTTAGGCATTGGTAACCCCCGAGTTGGTTAGCTCTGGTAAAGCAGTTTGAGAGCAGGTCTTGTTAAGGAGAACTGAGAGGTATGAGCTGTTTCAGAATTGTTACTTTTCCCTCCTCCTGTCAGAAGCAGGAGAGGCCTTTTCTCCTGTCTTCACAGTGAGAATCTTGCAGGGCAGGTGGAGGTAAATTTCACAGAAGTGTGGGGGGCCCCTTCAGAGTTTTAAACTCCCAAGCTTGTTCACACTGAATCTTCAGCTATCAATTACAGCTTAAAGGTTGCTGCCTCAAAGAAGAATTGTTGATTTTCAATTTGTTCAAGGTTTTTCTTGTTGTGAGGATGGGAGTCCTGACTTCTAAGCTTTTTACATGTCAGCCTAGAAACCTGAAATCCTTCACTTTGAATTTCTTGCTAAGCTTTCATATTTACTCCGTAAACCCTATGAAATCTCTCTCAACAAAGTTTATAAGATATCTACCTTTGGTGCATGTGTTTGTTTCCTGGAGACATCCCCCTTGAAGCCCTCTGTTCTCCCGCTTCCGTCTGGAATGCTTGAGCTCTAAATTGGCTAAGTCCTGAAGCTTCCTTTTGCTACAGTCTTACAAATTCCCTTCATGTTTTATCTGCCTTCTTACCTCTGTTTCATGCAACTCATGTTTTCTCCTTTTTTGGCTTACTTCCTTGTGTTAGTGGAGGACATATTTTCATAGCTTGGGAAAAAAGATACATTGAAAGCATCTTTTAAAAGATCTTTAGGGGCGCCTGGGTGGTGCAATCGGTTAAGCACCCAGCTCTTGATCTCGGCTCAGGTCATGATTTCACAGTTTGTGAGTTCAAGTCCTGCTTTGGGCTCTGTGCTGATGGTGCAGAGCTTGCCTGGGATTCTGTCTCTCCTTCTCTCTGCCCCTCCCCTGCTTATCCTCCCTCCCTCCCCCTCTCTCTCTCTCAAAATAAATAAACTTAATTTTTTTTAATTAAAAAAAGATCTTTCTCCTATTTTCTAACGCTTTATTTTTCTTGCTAGTTTTAAAGGTATTTTCTTATTTTCCAATACCTTTACCAAATTTAAAATCTTATTTTTATTTGGCATATTTTTAACTTCCAAGAGTTCTGTTTTGGATCTCTATTGTTCCTATTTATTCTTATCCTGTTCTTGTACCATAGATGCAAAATCTTATCTTACTTGAAAATATTAAAGACGCTTTTGACTCTTGCATGAGGAGTTTTCCTTCATATATCTGGTGTTTCTTGGCTGTTCTTTTATACTCAAGAATGAGTCACTATAAAGCTGTCTGGAAGCTTTAGGTGCAGAGGCACGGCTTGTGGCAGAGAGAGCTTTACTGCCAGCTGCTCTGATGGAGTCCTGGAGCCAGCGTGGCGAAAAGGGTTGCGGGTCCCACTCTTGCTCTGCAGAATTTGATCTACTTTCCTAGCTGCCCCACCCGTGCTCTTCTCCAAATGTGCTGTCCCCAAAGCTGCTGCCTCCTTGGATCCATTTCTTCAGAGAGAATAAGTTCCCTGTAGGGCTAGAGAATGGGTGGTGCCAGACTGTGTTACGAGTGGAAAATTGGAATAATTGATCCCGTTTTCAGGCCTCCAGCTGCCTGTGCCTTTCATAGTATCTCAGACCTTGAGCCTTTCTGGAGCGATGCCAGGCGAATCATCTTGTTTCTCATACACATCCTCCTCAGCTAATTTCACAGACCAGTCCTTCATTTTCCTTTCCTTTCCATATACCTCGCTCAATTTCAGTGAAAGCAGATATGCCTTTTATCCTCTTCATATTGAGGGTAGTTTTCAGAGAAAGGGAGCAAGGTATTTTTTTTTAAATGTTTATTTTGAGAGAGAGAGAGAGAGAGAGAGCATGAGTGCAGGAGGGGCAGAGAGAGGAAGAGAGAATCCCAAGCTGGCTCCCCACTATCAGCACAGAGCCCGACATGGGGCTCCATCCCACGAACCGTGAGACCATGACCTGGGCCGAAGACAAGAGTTTGGAGCTTTACCAGCTGAGCCACCCAGGGACCCCAGGGAATAAAGACATCTTGACTCCAGCAGCTCAGTGCCCTCAGCCCCTGGTGCCATGCTTCTTGCTTCTAGACATAAGCCTTGTGTCAGAACATGTTTAATTGGGGTGTAAATTGGTTCCAGACTATGGAGGCAGCAGTGTCACTTAGAAGGACACGGTGGGGAGGGGGAGGAGGTGCAGGATTCAAGCCCTCAGCCTCCCTGCTCTGCTCAGAAGAGATGGAACCGTCCAAAAGTGCTCAGGTTCCACAGGCTACAGAAGCAGCCAGAGCCCAATCTAGTGTCTCCACGAGGTACCTCAGCTCTAGAGAGTTTGGCCGGGCTTCAGCTTCCCAGGAACCCAGTCGCTGGCGTCTTGAAGCCTTCATAGAGTTCTCTTTGTCACCTTGGTAGTAGCTTTCGGTCCACTGCCCTGGGGCGCTTGCATAGGCTGCCTTCTCCATCTCTTGAGCTTTCCAGCTGCATGCTCTCGTTTCTGTGGTCTTTTTACGGTCTCCCTGTTTATTTTGCTGGGACCTTAAAAGTCTAGCATCATCTACTTTAGATCACAGCTGGTGCTGCACAGTATTTTGCTTCATCGAAAAGATGAACTCCCGGACTCCCAATTCTCCTTCTCCTTGACCTTTCCTCCTCTATGCACAAACAGGTGCAGAGCTCCTCACCTTGAAAAAGTTTCTCTGTACTCTGTGAACCCCCCAAGTGACCATCTTCTTGCACTCCTTCCACTGGCCAACTCCTCAGACGAGGAGGTACAGACGGCCTTTATCTCCTCACCTCCCACACTCTCTGATGCTTCACACCGCAGTCCGGCTTGAGCCCTCTTTAGTTGTCTTTTCTCAACAAGTTTGATCATCTCTCCTTTTGGAAGTGCTCCTCTCCTTAGCTTGAAACGCACATTATCCTGGGACCTCTGGCACTCCCCTGTGGGTTTCGTTTTCTTTTCTTCTCCTTTCTTACGCCACCAGCTCTCCTCATAGATGGATACCCTTACCAACAGTCAGCCCTTGGCTTTTGGTTGTTTCTTTCGGAACACCCTTATCTTATCTGCCATCCCAGCATCAGAATGTCTGGTCCAAATCTCCAGGCCGTATCTGCCTTTTTAGTCTATTTCCCTGCACAAATAGGTGTTTTTACTACAAATACACTGTGAGGCTTCTTTTCTTCATGTTTTGCCTTTCTACTATCCTTGCCTCCAGATCTCCTTGTAAATTTTATTCTATAAACCCCAAATGTTGTCACATTTCTTATGAAGTTAAACAAAATTTTTTTTAATGTTTATTTTTGAGAGAGAGAGACAGACTGTGAGTGGGGGAGGGGCAGAGAGAGAGAGAGGGAGACACAGAATCCGAAGAAGGCTCCAGGCTCTGAGCTGTCAACACAGAGCCCGACGTGGGGCTCAAACTCACAAACTGTGAGATCGTGACCTAAGCTGAAGTCTGGCACTTAACTGACTGAGCCACCCAGGTGCCCCTCTTATGAAACTTTTCCATCCAATTCAAAATAGGATAATTTCTCTTTCCTCTGAATTCCTGGAATGGGTATCATGTGTGTCATTTGTGAACACTCAACAACATATTATCAATATTCTTTATCCTGTTTCTCCAATGCAGTATTGTCTTTGAAGGCAGGGTGAGGGATCAGCTACGATTTGAAGTCTTCAGCTCCTCACGGTTGCTTTGCCCATGGTTGCTACTCAGAGAGGTTGTTGGTGACAATATCCATTCCTCCCCATAGAGGCTGAATGTTGTGGCTGAGGAGCTGAGAGCTTGTGAGGCTGGGGTTGTGTTTGGGCCCATGGAGGTCAGTGGACTTCCTTCTGCTCTCTTGCCTGGCATGGGCTCACAGAGCACACAGAGAAGGACTTACAAGAAGGGACTGAAGGGTGAAGGAATGTGGATGATGGGTGGCTTGAGAACCACCTTGTGGTTGTTGAAAATCATCACCGTGACAGATCTCAGTAAGTAGATTTTAAAATTTCCCTTCCTTGGATGCATCAATAACTTCACCTTCATATTCAAAGCACAGCAAGTAATTAATCTCTTGTTTGCCGGAGAACAAAGCACTAAATGAAACCCACATTTTAGAATTCGAAGGTGGCTGTGAAAGACGAGAACCAAAATAAAACTGAACAAGTGAGGGGCAACGCGAGCAGTTACTCACGCTTCAGGAACCCGCCGGTCAATAACCACAAACAGAAACTTGATAAACAGCAAGTTCTGGAAATAAACCTTAATTATCATGAATGTTCATCGTCGAGTTAAATTAACTATCACCTGGGAATATCTCTGCAAATGCGGGAGCCTTTGATGTCCAACTTAGGAGAGATGAACTTCAAATGTGAGCATTAATCAACTTGGTCATTCTTTTTAACCACGGCTCCAAAAACAAAACAAAACAAAACAAAACAAAACAAAACAACAACAACAAAACTCTTTTTGTTAAACTGTTTTTTTTTTAAACTGTTGGTTAAATAAAAGTAGCAATAAATACAATCTTCCCTGAACAGACCATACATCAATAAGTGAACACTTAGCCTAAGCTACTTTTCCATGAGACCCATGATGCATTTCTAATTGAAACTTAACAAGCTACGATCCAGCAAATGCTCCAGTCGTCAGCTCTAGAAGGGAAATGTGGTCCTGCACGCAGACATAAATGCTTTTTGATTTAGCGGGGAGCGAGTGTGCCTGCGCAGTTGTGTGGTATAATTTTTTTAATTGCTTAAGTGTCACTGTTTGTTATTTCACATTTATTGAAAAATGTAAATGCCACATGTAAAAGAATAGCAGTATGTCTTGTTCCAGTCCGATGGCTTAATCTTACTAATCACGATAATATATGCTAGCTGGAGTTGGGAATATTTAATAAAATACTGGAATAAATTTATTGTGCTAACATGTAAAGGAAATTAATAAAAGCACCTGCATTTGCAATGTTCAAAACTTTACCAATTTTAAATTATTTTTTTTTCAACATTTATTTATTTTTGGGACAGAGAGAGACAGAGCATGAACGGGGGAGGGGCAGAGAGAGAGAGGGAGACACAGAGGGAAACAGGCTCCAGGCTCTGAGCCATCAGCCCAGAGCCCGACGCGGGGCTCGAACTCGCAGACCGCGAGATCGTGACCTGGCTGAAGTCGGACGCTTAACCGACTGCGCCACCCAGGCGCCCCAAAACTTTACCAATTTTAAATGTGTAAGAAACAGCACAGGGATGATCATCCCACAAGGACAGACGTACTCATACCTCGGCGGAGATCTTAGTCATTCAGCACAGGCACAGGTGTGCTGGGAGTGAGTCCCACGGTACTGGAGGGGGAGGGAGATATTTGCAGGATCTTACATTTGTCTGCGTTTTCTGTGATGGAGTCATCTGTGTGCACATTTTTACGTTTGCATTTCACAGGCCTCAAAGGTGGCAGAGTAGACACAGACATCTGCATTTTACATATGAGAATCTTAAGCCTTGGAGAAGAGATTGTTCCAAGATCACAGAGGTGGAGCCCAGGTCGCTCCACTCGCCACCAGATGGACATCAGTTATTCGTAGGTCATGTATACACATCTTCAAATGGACACTGTGTCCCCACAACCTGTCAAAAGGGCTCTCTCTCAACTGGGTTGAAGTCACCAATCTCCTTTGTTGTAGTGGGTGGGAGTGGTTGCTTGGGCTAAATCCCTCCTCCCCTTTCCCTTCTCCGTTCAGGAGGCATTGGTGGGACCCTGGGACCCTGGGCTCCACCAGAGCTGCGTGCAAAACTTTACACAGATAAGTGACTTGCTAAGTCAGAGCTGAAAGCTAAACCGTGATTATTCATAAAAGGATTTTTTTTTAAATAGGTAAATAACAGTTACTCAAAGTTGAAAACTTGGTACTTCGTTTTTTCTTAAAAAACAAAAATGTGTAATAAGAACAATCAAAACTGTCGTTGACAGGAACTCGCCACCTTTCCCTTCCTTTGAGCCGTGGGCAAGTAATTCTGCAACGTCTAACTCAACAACCGGCGCTGGTCTGAAATGGTTACAAGATAACCGTATGAGGGAGAGTAAAGCAAAGTGTCAATGCAACCCACGCGTCTCCTTTGTCTTCCTTGAAGGCTTTCTACACGGGTCCCTGGGGACCGACCCTCCGTCCCTGCGCGTCCCTGCTCTCCCTAAAGACTCTAAGAAAGTCCGCCACCAGTCGCTGTCTCAAGGCATCCCGAGTTCCCACCTGGCTTTCCCCACCTTACCCTCCCAATCGGTTTCAGGCAAACGGCTCTAACAATGTCGGCCTAAAGCTGTTCTCGGCCTTCGAGTGGAGGCCACGAGAAAGCAGGTGCTCCCCCACCGCCGGGCTCCGGGAGGGCAGGCAAAGAGCCCGCGCTGAGCTCGGGGAAAGTTGGTGGGCCGCCTTCCCTCCTCGACGAACACCCGCTCCGTGGCTTCTCCCAGGGGAAAGAGAAGGTGGCCGGGAGGCCGTTTGCGTCGCCAAACATCCCCCCCGCGCTCCTGGGAGCAGCGAAGGACAGGTGCCTTTTCTCCGACGTCCCCGAGAGGCGGCCGCTGCACCTCGCTCGCTGCCGCGCCCCCTCCGCGGCACGCGCTCGCCCTCTGCGCCCCGCGCCCTCCCCATTCCCGGGAGCGGGGAGGCTCCGGCTCGCAGGTAATTATTGCCAGCGGGGCCCGGCGGGGAAGCGGGGGTGGGCGCGCCGGCAGGGGCGGGCGGCGCGGCGGGGCGCGGGCATAAAGGGGCGCGGCGCGGTGCGGCGCCCCAGCGCCCGGCTCCCGCGAAGCATGCCCGCCCGCGCCCCGCCGCGCCGCCCGCGGCCGCCGCCGCCTCTGCCGCTTTCGCTGCTGCTGCTGCTGCTGCTGGGCCTGGGCGCCCGCCGCCTGCGCGCCGAGCCCGGCGACGGGGCGCAGACCTGGGCCCGCTTCGCGCAGCCTCCGGCCCCCGAGGCCGCCGGCCTCCTCCACGACACCTTCCCCGACGGCTTCCTCTGGGCCGTGGGCAGCGCCGCCTACCAGACGGAGGGCGGCTGGCGGCAGCACGGCAAGGGCGCGTCCATCTGGGACACGTTCACCCACCACCCCCCGGCGCCCCCCGGCGCCCCCCCGGTAGCCCGCCCGCCGTCGGGCGCCCCGTCGCCGTCCCCGCCCGCTACCGGGGACGTGGCCAGCGACGGCTACAACAACGTCTTCCGCGACACGGAGGGGCTGCGCGAGCTCGGGGTCACCCACTACCGCTTCTCCATCTCGTGGGCGCGGGTGCTCCCCAATGGCAGCGCGGGCGCCCCCAACCGCGAGGGGCTGCGCTACTACCGGCGCCTGCTGGAGCGGCTGCGGGAGCTGGGCGTGCAGCCCGTGGTCACCCTGTACCACTGGGACCTGCCCCAGCGCCTGCAGGACGCCTACGGCGGCTGGGCCAACCGCGCCCTGGCCGACCACTTCAGGGATTACGCCGAGCTCTGCTTCCGCCACTTCGGCGGCCAGGTCAAGTACTGGATCACCATCGACAACCCCTACGTGGTGGCCTGGCACGGCTATGCCACCGGGCGCCTGGCCCCTGGCGTCCGGGGCAGCGCGCGGCTCGGGTACCTGGTGGCGCACAACCTCCTCCTGGTGAGTTCGAGGGGCCGGGCAGAGGGCCACGCGGGGAGAGGGCCTCTGGAGATGCCAGGGGCAAGTGGGGGGCCGAGCCTTCAGCCTAGAGGAAGTTCCATTTGAACACATTCCTGAAGTCACCTAGGGTTGGCATCTTGCGGGGGGAGGGGGGGGCTGAGCAGCTGGGGCTTTCCTGGGAAGCCAGGCATTTGGGAACGGGGAGAGAGAAAGGAAAGTTCCTTTCTCTGGGTGTATGGGAATCCCTAGAGGTAAGGAGGGGACGATTTCCCAATAGTAGCTAAGGGGAGAGTGAGGAGGGTGGATGAAAGAAACAGGTTTGTTAGGAAGACGAGCAGGTGGCATTAGCCTCTGCTAGAGTTTGTGGAGATGTCATGGGTTCAGTGTTACTCCAGTAAGATCTGTGGGGTGTGTGTGTGTGTGTGTGTGTGACACAGAGAGAGACAGAGAGAGAGAGAGAGAGAGAGAGAGAGACCCATGTTCACAGTGCAGCAGATGCAAAGGTCTCAAAATGGCACCTCCTGGAGAACTGAGCTTAAACTGTCTTTGGAAGTTCTTTCTATGGCAGGCAGAACTGCGTCCATCAACCATACTAATCGTCAGGGCAGTGAAGACCCCTTGGACAATCTTAAACAGGGCTGTAGCCGTAAAAATACAGAAGCAACTACAGGCTGATCTAGATTGTGCCCTACAACAACAGTATTCCCAAGATCCTTTCTCCAGTTCAGAGGACTCCTTGGTGATGAGATGATCCTTAGCCTGACGCAATTGATTTTGACACCCTTGTGCAGAAGGCTTAGTACATCCTGACGGCAGGAGTTCTTGATATGCCACGATCAGGTTGTCTCTCAGTTCTTCTTCCTAGTTCTTCACTCAGTGCTCAAGATTAGGTGCCACTGATTTGAGGGTTCCTTTATGATAATGTCAGTCGTTGGCACATTTTGTACAGAGTTTTATACCACGAGAGAAAGAGGTTTTTTTTCTGTATATGTGCAAACATTTTAATAAAAGTGTTTACATGTCTGACTTCTCGTACTCTATTTTGGTGACTAGTGGGCTTACGGAAGACCTATTTTAAATTGAGAATTAAGCCACAGATTTTGAACAAATTCAAGATGAAAACCACTTCTACACACTTTTCATGGAAGCCACTGAGGCAGAACAGGACTGGGTTGTTGAGGTGACTAAGCACTCTGAGCTCCTGGTAATGTTGGAATAATGGCTAAATAAGACTGTATGTCAGCTCCTGTGTGCTACCACGGGGCATAGAAGAATGTTGGATTTGTTTGACAACAAAATTGTGATTTCAGATTGATACACATTCTTCTCGTTAAGATACTTTAGGGCAATAGTAAGAAACTTTATCAGTCTGTCAATTCTTTAAGGAACCAAAATATCTTAAACACCACCTGTTCATTGTTGGTGATAGAAAAGGTATGGGAAGAAATGGTCCCTCTTTTGAAGAGAGCATAAGCAAATTTTAGTTCATACCAGAAACAAACAAGAAATTTGTAGACCAGCTGGAGGGTCCGATAGACCATTCCTGCAAAATCACTACTTTAGATTTAAATCATACAAGTTCTATTTTTAGAGTGCATGTATAGGGGCGCCTGGGTGGCGCAGTCGGTTAAGCGTCCGACTTCAGCCAGGTCACGATCTCGCGGTCCGTGAGTTCGAGCCCCGCGTCGGGCTCTGGGCTGATGGCTCAGAGCCTGGAGCCTGTTTCCGATTCTGTGTCTCCCTCTCTCTCTGCCCCTCCCCCGTTCATGCTCTGTCTCTCTCTGTCCCAAAAATAAATAAATGTTGAAAAAAAAAATTTAGAGTGCATGTATTAAACTCTGTATGTATACAAAAAGTCATCAGTTTTTATTGCAGTGACTTACATGATCCTTTCACGTATAAAATCAGGACTGGGGACTGAAGGAGCTTTCTAGTAGACTGGTATTTGAAATGGTAAACATGCTTTTTTTTGATCCTTGTTCCCACTCTTGGCCCTCTGATTAACTTTTCAGTTATAGTTTTGTGTCTTTACACACAAAAAAACCTGACAAACACTAACCATCCTTCCCAGAAACACAGTGGACTTTGTATTCATAAGAAATTAGTTAACAGGTGGACGTTTGGTTTTGCTGAGGCTGCAAACAAAATGCTAGTAGCTGTAAAATATTAATTTTGCTTTCAAATTTCTTTGGTTTGGAATGTAGCCATTCTTACATACTATGAAGAGGTAACTTGTCGTTATCAAAAACAATAGCTTGATTTTTTCATATGAGATATTTTCATTGTGTTTTCAATGTTCTTTCTTGGTGGCTGTGTTAGGGACAGGAAGGTAGGGAAGTTTGGAACTTATTTGAAAAGGTAAGACATATTGTGCATATATGGGTAATAGAACATTTCAGCCAGGGCTTAGATATTGCTGTTAAGGCCACTAAGCCCCTAGCATATTCTTTTGCATTTGGGGATCTGATGCTGGTGAAGGAGCAAAGTGGCCAGCACCCCTTCCCTGCCCCATTGTGTGCTTCCACTAATTTGCAGACTAAAGAGACCCCCCCTCCCGGGGAGACTGGGGATTTGAACCAACCTTCTCTCCTAGCCGCCCACCCTCACCCCTGCGCTAACCCCGAGTTCAAGAATCGTTGTCTGATGGCCTGGAGGACAGGAGGCAGGTCAGACAAACAGCAGGTTGAATAATGGAGGATTCTGCTCAAAATGGAAGTCTCCATATTCTTTTGGGTTCCTGGTACTGAGATAAACCTTGAAAAAATGTGTGTGTGTGTGTGTGTGTGTGTGTGTGTGTGTGTGTGTGTTTAAAAGAGAGCCAGAGTCAGAGACTGGGAGAAACAGAACTAAAAGGTTTTCCCCAGAGAGCTCTAGGACCCCCGGGTTGTTTTGCTCATCTGAGTATAACCCAGAAAGAGGACACACCTTTTCTCTGTGACTTGTAGAGAGACTGCTATACCTTCACAGCTCCTGATGTCCCCTGAGAAACTAGCATTGAGGCCTGTAGTTGGGCTTCTGGCCCCAGCAGTGCCTCTGAGTTTTTATTCTGCCCATGGGTTTCTGAGAAGGCCAGGACCGAGCTGAAGGTACGCGTGGGCTTCCCATGTGGGAGTCTTGCAAATGTTTGTACAGGGAACCTGTGGAAAAAGACACTTTCTTTCACTTAGGACGTGGGACTAGGCGAGAATACTTGGGATGCTAATGGGTGGTACAGACGTGATTGGCATCGAGCAGGCTATGCATTAACATCAAAGCTCACATCTTAGCCGATCTGTCTGCAGCATTTGTCTAGACACTGTTCTCTTTCTTGACACACTTCCTCAACTTGACTCTCTTGCTTCCCTTCTCAGCTCACTGGAGATTTCCGTGTCCTCCTCACCTTGCCTCTAGATATTGGAGGGCCCAGGGCTCCATCATGGCACCTTTTCTCTAGATTCACTCCAGGTGAACTCTTTGAATGCTCTAGATCCTGATGACTCCAAGTTTGGGGTCTCCAGCCAGAACTTGTGCTCTGAGCTCCAGACGGTCCTGTGCTTCCCATACCCATTATGGCAACTCTGAACTTTCAGTTGGTCGGGCCCCAAGCCTTAACTCTTCCCTTTCTCTCACATCTTACTTGCAATCTATCAACAAATCCTACTGCCCTACCTACCTTCAAAACGTACCCAGAATCCAACCACTTCTCCTTCTATCTGGAGCTACAGATCCAAGTCCCTGTCAGATTCTGCCTGGATAATTGGAATAGACTCGTAGCCGATGCCCTTGCTTATGCCCTTGTGCCCTGTGGTGTTTCATGATGGACATTCTCAAGGATATCGTCCTGTGTGAGCAAGACAAAGTCCCTCATTTATTAAAATCCCACCTTTCCTTGAAGAACCAGTTCACATTTGAACTGGTCTTCCCTTCGGTTCCACACCCGAATGCCGTATCTTCCTTCCCTGGACCCCACTGTGCCTCATTTCTGATGCCTTCTACCACACGCCTCCTTCATGTGACCATTTCCTCCTTTCACTGCCCCACTGGCTGGGCAATTCCTTAAGTAAGGAAGTCATATTCACTTGATCTCTCCTAAAGTGCCATCTTGTCCTTGGTAGGTGCTCAGTGAGTGCTCCTGGCCATTTAATAGCCTGACTTTGCCTTTATAATCTGATGCTCCTAGGGTTTTCTTTCTTTGTCAGTCTTTCTAGCCACTCTCCAATGGGACAAGGAGTGCCAAATCCTAACTGCGTTAAAGATCAGCAAGCATAATGGGGCAGAACATGACATTTTCAGTAAAAATTTAAGGTTCATCAGATTTATGATTCCATTGTAAAGATTACCAAACAATTAAAAACTATAGTCCCTATGCAATATTATGAAGAAGTTTCCAGAATTGGAGGTGGGGGAAATCTCCTGGCTGGCTTTAGTAGTGTGTTGAAGTAGCTTTGTTATCTAGTTGAGTTTTCATTTCCCAAGTAATAGTGGAGGCAATTTATCTAGCAGATACATGCTCAAATTATATATGCCACGTACTTTTGGGAGGCACTTTACCAATTTTCCTCTCACTGAAATATATTTGGTGCATAGATGGAATAATCAACTGGGTTGAACGTTAAAGTATTTTATAGAATACTGCTGAATTCCTTAGTGTGTTTAATCATAAATAGTTAAAAATATCTCCCAAAGAGCTTGACTCACTCTTCTTTGAATAGCTGACTGAACACGGTGTTTTTTTTAAAGGTTACAGTCAAGTCCAAGAAGAATTTTAAGAATAGAAAAAGGACTATAATAATTTCAAATAATTTCAAAATGGTAGCAATGTTTAACAGTGTTAATAAAAAAAGAGGAAAAGTACAAACTACTCAACCTTCAAATAATGTCCACGTGTACTTCTTAAGTACAAAGTGAACGAATGTTCAACTGTGTACCTGGCTGTGGAGTTAGTCATGACTTTGGCATATAGAAGTCTTATGAGTTCTATTAAGTGTTCAGACAATATGGTTGCTCTAAGCCAGAATTTTATTATAATTAACTTGTACAAAATGTGCCTTTCTTTCCATGAATGTCATCTTTTCAAGGCACCAGGGAAAGTTTAGGTGTAGGAGGAGAATAGAATACATGCTTAATGGGAGGACAAGAAACAAAGAGTGGATGAGTAACAATACACAGTGTTAGTGAGTCCTCCGGGGTCCACACCTCCTCGGAAACTACTAAATTACACTTGTCACTCGTACTTACACAGAGAAGCATCGTCTACCTTTTGTATGCTCCGTCTTGGTACAAAGTCAGTCTGAAGGATCACTCTACTTCTTTGCCGCTCCATCTTGGGATAAACTGTTATTTAGCCTTCAGACTCCACACTGATGTTTCCGTTACGTGCTAACAACAGGAAGAGTGGATTGTTTTACTCATTTGTGACTCCTTGAGGTCCCAGACTGTAAGATCATATTTATTTTTCAATTTTTAGTGCTTACCTCACAGAAGAATACGATCGATATAATTTTTAATGAAGGAATAAATGCAGATGTAAAATCATCTCTACTTATTTCAGTATGTATGTCCTTTTTTTCTCTCTTCTCAATTGAATACTTAAAGTCTGTTTTCTCACACAGTGTCTGGGGAGGAGTTTAAAACCGTGAGGAAGAACAGGGAAAAAATTCCTGCCCAGATAGGTGTATGACCTTTGTGCATTTCCAGGGCAAGTAATACCCGCATTTCATCCAGTGACAAAGAAAGAGGGGAAGGGGAAGAATGTGGCTGTGTAAGTGCCCCACCTGGAGGCTGTACCGTCCTTTCTACTCACATCGCGTTGGCAGAATTCAGTCAAGTGGTGTAAGGAGCCTGGGACTTATTGTCCCGCTGCATAGCCAGGCGCTCAGCAGATAATTCTAGTTGCGTTGAAACCAGGTGGAACCAGATCTTTCAGGCAACCAGGGATCTCTGCCACACCGCCTATCTCCCAGGCATATTGTGAGAAGGAAAACAAAATCATAAATGTCAACATGTTTTGAAAAATGGAAAGAACTCTACAGAGGTGAGGTATGAATTTATTGTCAATCATAATAATAAAAAAAGCAAAACCACGAGCTATTTAGGAGAGAGGAATTAGACAAATACTTTAGAAATTGTTGCCCTACTTAACTTCTTCACATGCAACTTATAGCACTCAATGGAACAAAATTTTCACAGTTATTGCAATAGCGTTTGACCAAAGATTATTCAAATCATTTTTGGAATGATCTATTTTACCCAAAACACATTACCAACTACCTTTGTTTGGACCCAGTTTGGTGTTTGAAAGAAATATACTCAAGTTTACAACTGCTATAATTTGATATGTTGACCAAACTAAAGATAACTATTTCGTGAACTTTTGTGGTCTCAGTCTGAGTAGATTTTTTATTGATAACATTATTGTTTAAAGTATAGACGTCAGAACATCATCCATGAACCATTATCTTTGTGGTTTGATGAAATACTCAAACGAAAAGTTGTGACGTACGTTAAGTGAAATACAGTGGTTAAGCAAATACTATTTCCATGCCTGTAGTGCATCTTTATTTGATGGTTAGAAGGTTAGAAATATAGGGGCGCCCGGGTGGCTTTGGCTCAGGTCATGATCTCGCCATTCTCAAGTTCGAGCCCCGCGTCGGGCTCTGGGTTGACAGCTGGGAGCCTCAATCCTGTTTCCAATTCTGTGTCTCCTCTCTCTCTGCCCCTCCCCTGCTTGTGCTCTCTCTCTCTCTCTCTCTCTCAAACATAAATAAACATTAAAAAAATTAGAAAAAAGGAAAGAAATACAAGGGGCTGGGGAAATCCCAGGTCACATTTCTTCTCAGGACAAACCACTCCCAGTGACTCTCCTGGGGTCCTCTAGCTTCTGCTCGACTATTTGCAGGAAGAGGAACTCAGTTCCTCCCAAGTAATCCACTCATTCTCATCTTTTATATTGAGTGGGAAGCCTGTCTCTTCATTTTAGGACTTCAGTACAGGACTTACCCCTGGTTGGCTCTTGGCCTTTCCAAATCTCAAAGAATAAAACGAACTGCTTTTTGATGAGACAGCCTTTCAAATATCTGAAAAGGCCACTTTGTTCTTCCTAAGTATTTTCTCTTCATGCTGAAGTCTGCCTCAAGGAGAATTAGAGGAAGCCGGACATTTAGCCAAGGCCCCCCTCTTGGGAGCCTGCCATGTGGCAGGCAGGCATGTTGTTGAATTCTGAGAATGCAAATATGACCCTAGAGAGGCCTCTGTATCTTCTCACACTTGAGGATAAGGTCGAGTGGGAGGTGGAAAAGTTGACCTTCCTGTTTCTCCAGGGGTGGGAAGAGGGGCATGGTCTTCAAGGAGCAGAGCCCTCCAGGGTTGGTTCTCAGACCTGCGTGTGTCCCACCATCCTTAACAAGGGGCTGGAGATGGGTGTAGATGTAAGGGGCCGGAGGTTTCCAGACTCCGGATCCTGCAGAGAATAGGGACCTCTGGCTGTATTTACACGTTCTTTTTGTGAGGGACCAAGGGATGGCTCCAAAGCCACAGGGGAGGTGAGGGGTGGTAGGGAATGTATGTCATCTCCAGGCACCTGCAAATCTTTGGGGGGGGGGTGCTCCTCCTCCTTCTTGTCTGACACCCCCTTCTCCCTGGATTCCTCCTCATTTGGTCTTTTCCCTCCAGCCCCTTCCCCTATCAGTGACATTACTTCTCTCCTGGTGTTGGCTTCTCTTTACTCAATGTCAGGCCTTTCTGCTGGGGCTTGGCAGAGGCAGGGGGAGGGAAGGGTGGCAGGGTCTTTCGTTCTGGGATCAGGTACAGCTTCCCTGAAGTGATCTGAAGCCAAACGGAAGTCATAGCACAGATATTTTCAAAGTACACTCTTTGGGCTGCCTGAGAGATTCAGCTTCCTCTTGTTTACCTAACGTGGGCTGTGTTTACCCTGAACCGATCGCTTGGCCCTTTCCACCCTTCCTGGTCAGGGTTACATGTCACAGCCTCCCTGGACCCACAAAGGACAAAAACTTCTCTCTGAGTCTGCAGGTCTGTTCCAGATATACAAGAGACTGTGGCTGGGGGGAGTGATGGCGGTTTAAGGGTTTAAGGGAAAGGCTCTCACATTTCCACAAAAAGAAGGATAAGGTAAGACCCCTGCCCTCATGTCCCTTAGAGATTAGTAGGGGAGATAGGGTTGTCAAATAATTACATTGAAATGTGTAAGTGCCTTCATAGAAGTGAGTACCAGGGACGGCGCGGGTGCCAAGAAAGGAGGGATGGGTAAGAGTTTTGGGGGTAGTCGGGGAAAACTATGCTGGTGAGATCAGGGGCTGACAAGCACTTCTGCAGAGGGCCAGGTCTTAGGCTTTGTGGGTCATGCAGTGTCTGTCGCAAGCACTCGCTTGTGTCTGTGCAGTTAGAGGGTGGCAACGTGTAAATGAACGGGCACGGTTCGTTGACAAAAATAGCTGTGGGCTCTTATCGCTGGGGCTGGTGTGCAGGCACCCAGCATAAGAAGGGCTTGTGATGGTCCGGGAGAGCGGCATGCGGTTGGGGTAGGTGGCAATTCGCCCCACAGGATCGGTCGTTGGAAGGGCTGAAGCATCGGGGGAAAGGAGGGAAAGAAGCTGGAGAAGCAAACCTAGAATTTTTCAAGTCCTCTCTTAGAATTTGAGGTACAGAACCAATTGTAGCTGCCCCAGATGTTTAGGGCGCATTTCTTTTCCTGGACGCTGACTGAAGATAATGTCGTCCAAGACTGCATTAACCGTTTTGGCTGTCACCTCCCCGTGGACTGGCTTAGTTTGTAGTCAGTTAAAGCCTCTCGGGCTTTTTAGTGTTTCCCTGTGTAAGTTGCCGTTAAGCCAGACCTCTCCTGAAATCTTTTGTCGCTTATTTTTGAACTTTTAATCTTAGTAAATCTCATCTTCACTGGGCAACAGAGGCAGTTACCACCGATGGATAATTCAGTTAAAGGAATAGCGGGACGTGCATACAGTGGAATAGTATTTGGGTATTAAAAAGTTGATATATGGTGATTAAAAAGTTGCACATGGTATGTTGTTAAGAGAAAAATGCCAGTTGTATTATGCTTCTTACATAGCTCTGCTGATAACGACATGTGACTAAGTAGCGAGCACTTTACAGTTCTTGGGCTGTGCGGGGCTCTCTCTAGCCCCTTCCTGACATAACCAAAACTAGATTTGGCATTCCTGCTTGGTGCTTCCATAAAATCCTGTATTACTTCTCTAACCACACTTGACCCATTTTACTGAAGTGATTTGTTTGCTTGTCTTCCCTCGACAGACCTCAGCTTTGAGATGCCAGGAACCATGTTTATATTCCTGTTTTATACCCGGAGCCTCACAAGGGAGGCATGCAAGGGAGCATGCAGATGTTTGTTGCAGGAATGAGAGAACACACCCCCTCCAAGAACGGGGAAAGGACAAAAGTTAACAGTGGGTTATTTCTGGATGGTGGGATTACAGAAGACTTTAGAAAATTTTTATTTTTGAGAGAGGTAGAGCATGAGCGGGGAGGGGCAGAGAGAGAGGGAGACACAGAACCTGAGGCAGGCTCCAGCTGTCAGCACAGAGCCCCACGTGGGGTTCGAACCCACGAACTGAGAGATCATGACCTGAGCCCAAGTCGGATGCTTAACCACCTGAGCCACCCAGGCACCCCCAGATGATTTTTTTTTTTTTTGCTTTCTGGTTATCTGGATTTTCTAATTTTTCTGTAAGCAAAATGTATTACTTTTGTGATAGAGAAATAGTAAGTAGTATTTCTGGAAAAAGATGGCAGATTGAATTTACCCACTACAATTTTTTTCTCTTCCTTGAAACCCCATGAAACTGTAGTAAAGAAACTGCTAAAGAATGAAGGTGGGGGAGGAGTGAGGGCAGGAGAGAAGGAGGGAAGGGGGTGGAGACAAAGATCCACACAGTGGAGACAGCAGAGTAGCGGCAAAGCTTTGGAAGCTGAAAAGCAGATGTACGAGTGTTATTGACTGAGCAGGCCTAAGAAGGTAGACTGTTGGCAGGAGGAGAGGCCAAGAACAAATCCTAGGATTGCAGAATCTCCAGGAGGCTCCGAGAGTGGCAAGACCAAATATTCTGGATCTGGAGGAGAAGGGAGTTAAGTGCTCACATGAGGAGAACCGGCTGAAAGTTATTTAAGAAAGAACCAGATTCCTAGATCACCCCCTTCTCCTCACTGCTGGGCATCTGCCCCTTCTCCTCTCAGGAGAAAACTAGAGGTTAACTTTCTAGAGAGTAAAAAATGGGAAGTGTCTGGGCTTAGGGACATCAGGCACATTTGAGGGCATGAGTCCTATACTGAAAATAAGGAGTAAGTGAACATATGCAGCTGACAGCTGAGACACCCCCAGCCTCCCCCCCCCCGCCCCCCATCTTCCCTACCAGGGTCTCAGAAGGCTGACAGTGTGGCTTACTCTCCAGGTAGAGATTGGAAGAATCTTCTCCAGGGAATCTGATGAGTTCATGTGGAAAGACCTCAGATACTGATCCTAATGTTTTCCATAACAATTAAATGAGACAGATCCCTCTACAGTGAAACTCAAAGTCAGCAAACCCCACCTACACTGTAGCTCAGACCCTCCAGTCAGGTTTTTTGTTTGTCCTTCTTAAATATGAATAGGCAGTCAAAGATCAACAGACATCTGAGGAAAGCCTCTAACATGAAAGATTGAGACCCACACAAATAAAGAAACAACAACAGAACGATCAACTAATTTTGAAGGAAACTTGGAGAAACCAAGAATATGCAGGGAGAAAATGCTCAAACCCCCCTACCAAACTCTCAGTCAAAACATACAAACTTCCAGTTATCAAATAAGTCATGGAATGTAATATACAGCACGGTGACTATAGCTCATAACATTGTATTGTATATTTGAAAATTGCTAAGAGAACAGATCTTAAAAGTTCTTAACAGAAGAAAACTGCAACTCTGTGTGGTGACGGATGTTAATGAGACTTATTGTGGTGATCACTTATAGTATATACACATATTAAGTCACAGTGTTGTATACCTGAAACTAACATAATGTTATATGTCGGTTATAGCTCAATAAAGAAAAACAAATGTTAAAACCCCCAATGGGAGTCTGAGATAAGAGAAGATACTGAATACAGGATATAAGAAAAGGATAACAAGATGGGGGGGATACTTGAAAATGAAATACATTATAACAGAAATGAAAAATTTAATAGAAAAGTTGGAACATAAAGGTGAGGCATGAAACCTAATAATGTAGCAAGAAGACAGAGAGATGAATGGAAAAAAAGTCAAAGAGGTGGGAGATAAAGGTGTAACATTCAAATAATGAGAGTTCCAGAAGGAGAAAGCAGGGGTGCAGTAGGGTGTTAGGCTGTGGCCCTCAATGAACCATGCCGGCCAGTAGCCATGATCTGTGCCTCCCCCTTCCCGGACTGTGGGCTTGACAGCAGATGTGTTTTGTTCCATGGAACATAGTGAATGTGAAGCAACCAAAAGTTTAATTAAAGTGCATTCACATTGGAAGTCTTTCTGGATTGCTCCGTCATGAGAACCAGTGTCAGCACGTGGGCTGGTTTACTGAAAGCTGAAGACTGACTTTGGAAGATCAAAGATCACCCTGGATGTTCTCGCCACCGGTGAGATCCCAGCTGAGTGCAGCTATATGCGTGACCTCTGCTACATCACATGGAGCAGAGGAACTGTCCAGGTAAGCCCCGTTAACCCGCAGAGACCAGAGAAATCATAAATCCTTGTTATTTCAATCCCCTGACTGGGGTGGTTTGTTTTATAGCAATAGATAACTGATAGAAAGAGAAGGCAAATGATGAAGTAATTCCAAGATATTTCCTAGAACTGGAAGGTGTGAATTCCCATACTGAACGTGAGGTACTTGGGGAGTCATTATAGAACAAAGCTGCTGTGGTACAGCAGGGCCAATGGGTCCATGAGCAAGGGATCATGGCTTTTTATTTTGCCATGTTCTATTAAACATCTTCACAGCTCCCTGTGAAGCGTGGCAGTCTGCCCAGCCATGCCAATACCATGTTATGCCAGTTGTGGCCTCCTGGCTTCTGGCTTTAAGCACCACCCACTGCCTGGTCTCTGTTACTTCAGGGTGTCATGGCCTCCATGGATGAGAACAAGCCCAGCTCTGTGATGGCCTCTCCAACCATCAGCCTTGACCTGCAGAGAACTGCCACCACACCAGTGATGCTTGTGCGCCCTCACTGGCATATTCCCAATGGACTTGGTGCATGGTGTCTCTCCCTCTGGTGCTCAAATGAAACGCCAAACTCTAGTGGGTTGTTTGGCCTTACATAATATCCTCATTCCAGTACGCCTACGTCTCTCGGCTTCTTGTATTCCTTCCTTTCTCAGCTGTCAGGGAAACTCAAGCATTTCTGCCCACTCAGCGTTGGCCATCACTTTTTCTAGACTTCTCAGAGCCATTCGAGCAGCAAGTTTGCCCTGTGTCCCGAGGTCCTGGCCAGAGCATTAACACACATTTCTGGAGAGAGTGCTCCGTAGTCAACAAATTCTGTGTTGTCTTGTCTTACATTCCAGTTCTGGAATCCAGGGCCCTCCAAATTCAATCCTGGTAGTACTCCTTGGGTTCTTGCCACTACATTCTAAATCTTTTTTTTTTTTTTTTTTAAGTTTATTTATTTGACAGAGAAAGCACAAGTGGAGGAGTGGGCAGAGAGGGGGGCGGAGAGAGAGAACCCCAAGCAGGCTCTGCTCTGTCAGCACGGAGCCCTGACGCGGGGCTTGAACTCCTGAACCATGAGATCATGACCTGAGCCGAAGTCGGACGCTTAACCGACTGAGCCAGCTAGGTGCCCCACTACATTCTAAATCTTGAAGCTACTTTGGCATATAATGTCTTGCCTCCTCTGTAGGCCCAGCTGCCTCCAGGTTTTAAACCTGGGATTTAACCCTACTTAGTGGCCTGTCAACTTCTGAGGGAGGTACCTGCTGTCTTTTAAGAGTGAGGCCTCTTCAGCATAGGGAAGTGCTATCTCTAATTAGGCAAGGGCCAGCCACCTCTGTAATCCCCAAGGGTTCTAAGGGTTCTGAAGATCCCAGCAACAATGGCCCATGTTCCAGAGTCTTAGGTTTTCCCAACCAGGGCTCTGACCTTGGCATGACAGACCCACCTTAACTGAGCATTTAAACATCTCTGCAGCTCTGTATCTCTACCAGGTCCTAGGACTGAGGCTAAGCTGTGTGTATACTTCCACTTCAGGAGATAAGCTACTAGTGAAACCCTCTGGCTCTCATACTGAGTCTTTGCTTCTTAAAGGCCCTTGGTTTCTCATGATCTCTCTGCGGAGACTCAGTACAGTATGATAGGAAGCAGTCAGTTCGCCCCTCCTTGTGGGCATTGGAATGCCTGGATCATTGCACCTACGATGCATTCCCCTTCACCATGACATTTCCCCAGGTTCCACTGGTGAAATATTTGGCAATTGGAACACTGTCTTGTCCCAAGAAACTATCTGCCCCCTTAATATTACCCAGAATGGCACTTTCTTTCCCTTCTAGGAAGTGAAACCTGACTTGTGTTTGTTTAGGTCTTCTGAGATGCAAATGTCAGAACAGGATTAGATATGTAAAACATTTATTGAAGGAAACAACTGTGAAGGATAAAGAGGAAGGAGAACAGAAGGCAGAGCCTTTAGACCATGACTTGTCTGACATCTGTGAAAGAGAGTGGGCAAGAAGTAGGTTTAGGTGGGAAGAGTCTCAGATGGCAATACAGATCTAAGAAAGATACAGCCAGGCCAGTCAACATTGCCTATTAGAGGGGTCCCCATCCTGCAGGAATGGGTCTACATTAGTACCCCTGCTATGTTCAGTCATAAGGGAGTAGCCTGTGAGAAGCATGACCTCAGGGCCAATGAAGGAGTGGGTCCAAAGGGGTAGCAACTGGTGCTATGGGTCAGTTATGCTTCTCAGAACAGGAAACTGAGCAGTGCATTTTCATGGCTACTACAAACACCCCAAACACCAGTGAGGAATGCCACTCCCAAGAGGGGAATTTCCAACCAGAATTTTTCTAATATATATTTCCAACCAGATTTTGTTATTTATTTAAACTATCAATCATTTATGAAGGTAAAAGAATGAGATTTCAAACTACTCAAAGTCTCAAAAACTAAATCTTCCATGCACCCTCCATCAGGAGCATGATGGAGACAAGAAGGAAGAAGGAAGAAGACAGAACAGTAAATCTAATCCAGGAACGTGACGGTGAATTGTAGACCCAGGAAGTCAACTGTGCAGCAGAACTAAGAGCAACCAGTCCAGAAGGGGAGAAGATTCTAGAAGTGGGTCTCCAAGAAAAATATTGGAGGCTGATGTGAACTTGTAGAAATTTATGCTGACGGGCTGTTGGAAAGTGTGGGAAGAATTAGACACAAGCACAAAGAAAACCAAGGAAATGAAAAAGCAATGCAATTAGTAACTTTAAGGAAAACAAAAATAAGAAAGAAAACAGTCTTAATTACCATGTTATAAAGCCCATCTGTGAGTAATAGTCACATTAGCAGAGTAATGTCAGTTATGGAACATTAGTTTTTTAAACCAAACTCTGCTGTATAGCTAAGTCCTCACCTACCATAACAGGAAGTCAGTGGATACTGCCTAAAGTGTGGAAGTATGGAAGTGTGTAAATTTCAAAAGGTATAAGAGTCAAAGGTATTAACTTCTGCCAAGGGGACCTGGGGAGATTGTAGGGGGGTGGAGGGTAGGCAGAACTGCAATTATTGTTACAAGTTGCATAAAAATTAAAAAAAAAATTTATCATCACTTAAAAACATTTTTTTAAATGTTTGTTTTTGAGAGGCAGTCAGATTGTGAGCAGGAGAGGGACAGAGAGAGGGAGACACAGAATCTGAAATAGGCTCCAAGCTCTGAGCTGTCAGCACAGAGCCTGACACAAGGCTCGAGCCCACAAACCGTGAAATCATGACCTGAGCCGAAGTCGGTCGCTTAACCAACTGAGCCACCCAGGCGCCCCAAAATTTTTATCATCACTTTAAAACTTAATTTTGTGGGGTGCCTGGGTGGCTCACTCAGTTTAGGGTCCAACTCTTGAGTTTGGCTGAGGTCATGGTCTCATGGTTGTGAGATTGAGCCCCACATTGAGCCCCAGGTCAAGCCTTGCACTGGGCTCTGTGCTCAGACTCTTAAGTAGAGCCTGTTTAAGATTCTCTCTCTCTCTCTCCCCCCACCTGTCTTCCCCACTCTCTCTAAAAAATAAATTTTTAAAAACCTTAATTTTGTTAGTTATAGTGCTTATTTGTAACATTTTGGTCTGTAGAACACTTTTTGAATTGAGCTTTGCAGAATTTCCAAATTTCCAGATTAATGCTTTGTGAATTTTCATCCTTTTGATGATAAAAATGTTGAAAAGAAATAGGACTGTGAGTAAACTCTGTTTACTTGTTGTTAGTGACCTTGCCTCAGTGGGACAGCTCCTATTAATTAGTGTTGCAAACACCTGTCAGTGTTAAACAGTAAGCAACCAGTAAATTTTTGCTTCATCAATGAATACTCTTAAAATATAGCTTTCAAGCATCAATTATTCAAGAAGCAACAATACTATCATATAAATTCATTTCTGACTAGTTTTTAAGTACTTTTCTCTCAAATATGAATGGACAGCCAAGCATCAAAAAGTATTTGAAGAAAGTGCTCAACATGAAACAGAATAAAATAAATAAACAGAAAAGCAAACCAAGAGAAGCAAATTGTGCAGGAAATTAAATACACACAAACTGAAAAAAGAACAGAGAATATTAAATAAAATTCTTGGACCTCCACAACGTGATTGTTTAGTAAAAAGTTTGGAGAGTAAAGTAAAAGAAATGCCCCCAAAGTAGTGCAAAATGACAACGAAATGGAAATGTTAGAGACAAGGGGAAAAGATTGAAAAGATCAAGTACAAAAGTCCAACATCAGACTAACAGGAGTTTCAAAAAAGAGAATATGGAATAGAGGGCAGGAAATTACTAGAGAAATAACATAAGAAAATGCCCCAAAACTGAATGTGAGCCTTCTGCTTTAAACTGAGATCCTAGAACAATGAATGCACAGTTGTAGAGGGATTTCGAAAGCTTATCTTCAATGTAATCTGTTCTAAGACTCTAATGGAAGGTATGCACCAGCAAAATTACAGAGCAAATAAGAAGAAGAAACTGGATCCGGAAGAGTATGGCTCCAATTCATGAGAAACAGAGAAAAATCCTAGGACAAGCACAGCTCTAGGCAGCATCTAGTCCAGATAAAACCAGGAAGATGGAAAGGTCTAGCAGAGCAGGTGGAAATGTACTCAGTGGAACAGGTGGTATGGCAGTGAATAGGATGGAGAATCACGAAAGCATTTAAGCGCACGGAATATTTTGCAGGTTTAATAATGAGGTGATTGTTTTTTCAGGGGAAAATAAAAAACTGTCCAAAAAAGGCAGTGGGGGGCAGGGGGATATTGTTAGTGTCCTATTTGGCTTTGCAATGACCAATATTTATATAGAAACCTTGAACTGATTAATGATTTAAATAACAACAGACATTTGGGAGAATAAAGGAAGAAAGTTGGGGAATGTAAAAGTGCCATCTCTTCCTTATCATGATGCTGTATTAAATTTTGGAATAATCAGGTCATTTAGGACCATGATGGTAATTACTGGAGGAAACCAGCTAAAAGTTAAATGTGGCTGCCTGCAGGGAGCAGGAGAGAGAGTTTGAGGGGGTGTGGAAAACACTGTTTTTCATGGTTGGCCTTTGGTACTATTTGATTTCAGGCTACATGAATGGATTTATGTAATTAGAATAATTTTTAAAAACCTGTACCACTGAATAATGCTTTATAGAACTTGAAGTGCTTTTGTGTGTATTGGGGGGGCAGGTAAATTAGTTGAGAGGCTCAGAGTCTAGCTGACTTTCCCGTGGCTGCCAACTGGGATCAGAACCCAGCTTTCCTGAACCGGTTCCCAGCACGCATTCCATTAATGCAGGCTGCCTGAGCACAGTTTCATTTGGGGGTGTGCTAGTGAATGTCTAGACTGCGAGAAAGTTCCCTTCTTGTCCACATATTAGCACTCTGAAATGGAGGAGAATGTGAGCCCTAACTTGTCACCAGTGTTTTTTACCTTCATTAAATATCTAGAGACCCACCATTACTAATATTTAAAAAAACTCTAAACCATATACATCAGTTCCACTAATTGTTGCTACGTCATTCCCCAGGACTTACTGGATTCCACATGGTGGGTTGGGATTAGGGAAGTTTTCTCTGCAGTCATGTCACTTCGACCGGGCTGGGCTCTCTCGCATGATGGGCAGTTAGTGCACAGTTTGTGAGCCTCAAGTCAGTCACATTTCTTATGTGGAAGCTAGCTTCAGCTTAGCAAGCACCCCAAGAGAACCAACTAGAAGGAAGTGGTGTCATGTAGCTTCACTTCTGTCAGATCAGTCACAACCCCCGGAGTCAGGGGGAGGGGGAACACAGACCCCTCAGGGGGAGGAGTGGCAAGGTCACGGTGTACTGGATCGTGGGGGATGTTCTGTCTTTGAAAAATATGAGTTGCCACACATCACAGGCTTTCCAGCTCCCAGCGATCTGTCTGAAATGTCTTTTTCCATCTCCCCAGGACCTACACATCTTTCAATATATGGTTTGGAAATTACCTCCTACGTGAAGACCTCTCCACAGGAAGGAGTCTTCCTTTTCTCTGAAGCTCCATTGTATTTTTTTTTTTAAATCCTTCTTATGGCCCTTTCATTTTCTTTTTTTTTTTTTGAAGACCTTATTTATTTGAGAGAGAGTGCGCGAGAGAGCAAGCGCAAGTGGGGGCAGTACAGAGGGAGAGGGAGAAAGAGAATCTTAAGCAGACTCCATACCCAGTGTGGAGCCCCACCTGGGGCTCGATCCCACGACTGTGAGATCAAGACCTGAGCCGAAATCAAGAGTCGGATGTTTAACCTAACTGACTGAGCCACCCAGGCACCCGGGCCCTTTAATTTTCCATCTTATGTCACATTTTGTGTACATGGGCTTTGATCCCACACTATCTGCCCTGCACAAATTGCCTGTTGCTTAAATGTTTGCTTGGTGAAATAATGATTACACGATAACACATATAATAGTTGTGAAAAAAGTGTGTTTCAATTCAGAGGTCTTGTTTGATTTTCCTTTGCAATTCTAATTTCAGAAACATTGGAAGGAAGCAATCTCTCAGGAGTTACAGCAGAAACTGCCTAAGGCTGCCTCCCTGTGTTTATTGCTAATCTGTGAGAAACAAGGGGTGGGGGGGGTGGGGGTAAATACCATGCTATTTACAATTTGATTAAAAAGCTTCTTTTCGTTTCATGTTTAATCCCCTTTAAATTTTCCCTTTCGTCACAGAGGGGGGCTAGATCAGGCATTTCCCCATTCTGGAAACACTCTTGCAGGCACTAACACATTTGGCCTCAACTCTAACTCCTGCCCCTCACTCACTGCCCTCCAGTCCTGCCGAAGGTCTTGCTATTATGCCTTGGGAATGTTTCTCCCATCCCACCTGACCCCCAAATCCACAGAATCAGCTTCCTCACCTGTTTTAAGCCTATGCTCAGAAGCCACTTTCTCGAGTGAGGCACAGCCTGACCACCCCGTCCAAAACTGCTTCTCCCAGAGAGACCTGGCCTGTGAAGGAAGTAGAGAGACGTACTTCCTGGCTCAAGAAGTACATCCCGGGAGGCTTGTGTAGAGGGCCGTTCGCCAAATGTGTAGGTACTGCACATGAAATGTGTGAAGAAGAATTTGGGGGGCTGGCTTTCAGCTTCAGAATAGAAGACCCTATAAGAGCTATTAAAAAACAAAGCAAGCAAACCAACAAAATCCCTCTGGCATAATAGCGGCTATTAAAAATGCAGTCTTCCATTTCTTATGCAATCCTCAGAAGCTCCAGGTCTAATAGTTGCTCAAGTGTCATATACATACTAATTAATACCCCTTGAAGATTATTGGAAGGTCTCTAGATCATAAATGAATCCTACCAAAGCCCAAGGAGAGCAGTTTGGGGAGGGGCAGTGGCGGATAAAGAATACTTTTTGAGGGGTGCGCCTGTGGCTCAGCCGGTTAAACATCTGACTTTGGCTCAGGTCATGATCTCATGGTTCACAAGTTCGAGCCTCACATCCAGCTCTGTGCTGACAGCTCGGAGCCTGGAGCCTGCTTTGGATTCTGTGTCTCCCTCTCTCTCTGCCCCTCCCCCCCCACTACCTCTCAAAAATAAATAAAACACATTAAAAATTTTTTTAAAGAATAATCTTTGAGGATTATTCAAGACCACAGAAAAATTTTCCTAGATATGGGAATGGGGCCGAATGACTGGGTATCTTCCTGAGCTGAGGCCTGGAGCTGGCCTACCCGGGTCAATCCCATTCTCTGATCCTTATTTCCTGGTGTGCCTTTGCTTGATTTGTTATTCACTATGGATTAGGGGTACTTTAAGTTCTGTGAGGGTAGATGTTAATGAAGATGATTCTTACCCAATAAGAACACATATGGATTTTGCCCTATAGAGATGTCAAAGGAGACTAACACCGCAACATATTTAATGGGGGAAAAAATGAAAGATTGTTGCACGCACCACCAAGAAAATGCATCTCCTCTCCTTGGCGCCCAAACCACCCTTATTTTGTTCCGAATTTTCTGTACCACTTACCACCTTCTAACATTCTTTATAGTCATGTTTATTATGTTTGCCCTTTTTATCTCTTCTGCTAAAATAGAAGCTCCATAAGGGCAGAAATTTTTGCCCAATTTGTTTGCTGTTGCCTCCCCAAATGCTAGAACTGAGCCAGGCAGGTAAATAAATGCTTATTATATAATACATATTATATAATAAATAAATATACAGGCAGCTCAAAATTACTTGCAGAATGAGAACATCCCTTAACTTAGACCAGTGATTTTCAAGTGCTTGGAACTTGACCCATGGTAAAAAATTGACATATTCACAACTGAAACGGAACTTTCACGAAGCAGCACTTACCTACCCTTACTATACACGGCACACTCTGATAATTTCTAATGAGTCCTAGTCTAGGTTTTCCAAATTGCTGTAGCTCCTCATAACTGGATGTCACAACTGGACTCTGCCGTGAAAAAATGACAAGGTACTGTGGTAGAAATTGCTACCACATGAGGTAAATGGGAAAGAGGGCGGAAATGGAGGGGTAGTTACCTTCTACTGGCTACTCCACAAAACATATTTTATATTTCCATAACCTTACCCCGTCTGACAACACAGAAACCCTCGCACGCTTACATGTCACTTTTTCTTTGGGTGGAAAGTGTTCTCTACCTGCGAGGGGAATTGAGTTATTTTGAAAGCAAAGAGCCGTAAATGAGTCTGTGAACTGATAAATGATCTTAAAGTCTCAGAGAGAGTCACTCAGTTGGCATCTGCTGTTGATAATTCAGAGCAGGAGAATTAGGAGAAGAGGCAGAGGTAAAACATTTAGAAAGTAAAGCTGACTATTACGAGGAAAATACTTTTCTCGGTTTTGCGGAAATTGGAGAGCAGCTGTGTCATGAGGGTATTATAGATTTACGTTGGTGATTTTAGTAATGGATGTTTACTGAAAAGATTCTAGCTGATGGATGAACCACAGGATGCTTTTGCTGACTGTGTGATAAACATCCCTTATATGAGTTCTTTATCTTCTTGTCCCTTTTTCTCATCTAGCCTTATGTCTCCCTACCTGTTCCTTCACCATTCTCATTTTGTTGCTATTAGAAAAACAGAGATACAAAATCCAGGGATTGGAACTCCTCTATGTCTCCGATAACATGGTGATTAGTGGACTAGGTGGGTTTTGGTCACAAGCCAGATATTTTGTTAACAACCTGGCATCAGTGATTTGGAAGGATTTTTAAAATTTTTTTTTTTTTTCAACGTTTATTTATTTTTGGGACAGAGAGAGACAGAGCATGAACGGGGGAGGGGCAGAGAGAGAGGCAGACACAGAATCGGAAACAGGCTCCAGGCTCCGAGCCATCAGCCCAGAGCCTGACGCGGGGCTCGAACTCACGGACCGCGAGATCGTGACCTGGCTGAAGTCGGACGCTTAACCGACTGCGCCACCCAGGCGCCCCTGGAAGGATTTTTATAGCAGCATGATTTAGTATTAAGTAGAATGAATTAACTGATGTTGATTAGTTCTGTACAGATAAATGAGGCAAGAAACTTGATCTCTGATTTATTGATGTATTTACTCAAAATGAGTTATGAAATGCCTTTTACTTCATTTGAAGGAAGTTTATGCTTAAAAACGAATGAATAAGGCCTTTTATGTAACCTGCTTTGGAAAAATCCAGACAAAATGCTTATAGGTAACAAAACTCCAAAATCATGCCATGATTTAAAAAATCTACCTTGGCTTTTGTCTTGACTAGTTTAAAAGCATACCCTTACCTGAGTGAGGTCTTATAGAATCTCAAATTTGGTTATATGTGTATTTAGGGATTCTATATTTGCAAATGACCAACCCCAACTAAAACTAGATTAAGGAAGATTTTAATAGAAAGACACTGGGATAATTCACAGAATTGGAGAAAAGCTCCAGGGACTTTAGGAATTGGACTTTCAGGTAATTATTACCATGTTGGGGGGGTGCTGAGGGTGGCAATCTCTCTCTCCCTCCCTCTCTCTCTCTGTCTTGCACTTGGGTTTGCTTGGCTTCTTTACATCTCACTGCAGAGGGTCTCTTCTGATACCAACAACCCCAGATTTACTCCAGAAGGAGGGGAGAGCCTTGCCTCCACTACAGCAGAAAAATCTCAGGGAGAATCTCTCATTGGTCTGCCTTGGGTCATTCACCTTGAAGTTGAAACTGAATCCTCTCTTATGTCTATTTATTTCATATAAGTACAGATGAGTCCATAAACTAGGTAATACTACACCTGCTTTATCTGTAGCTAACTATAATTTATGAAAATTATGATGATCATTTGTTTTTTGATGATCATTTGATTATTTGCTAACAAATAATTTGTTCCATTTAATCCCTCAGTCCTGGATTATTTCAACTAATCCTTATTGTTTTCCCTTTAGATTGTTTCACCTAATCTAAGAACTATGTCTGGCACATAGCAGTTACTCAATAAATATTTGACTAAAAGGATAAATAAATAATCTCATATTGTTAGATATTCAGGCTGTTTCAATTCAACTCTTGTTGATGAGGAGTGTAGAGCCTTGCTGAAGAGCCACTAATTTATGAAGAACTATGAAGAAGCATGGTTCTACTCCAGCTACATATGTTCAGGGTGTGGTGGGAAAGGAACGTCTAAATGCATCCAGGACGCCAAACAAGTCTTCACAGAGGAGAGGAGAATTGAGCTGAATTTGGAAGGAGTGGACTTTTACAGAGAGTAACTCGGGAAAATGTCACTAAGAGTAAGCAGGGTTAATTATGAACTCTTCTTAGAAGAAACAAATTCAAAACAGGAGGCAGGGAGGGCCACAGATAACAGAGGAAAAGTAGAATGCCATTTCAGGATTGATAGGCTGTCATCCAAGGTAGAGCCCTGGGTGAGGGGTATCGAGAAATTGACTTGTCTGTAGTAAAAGAGCTGGTCGGGAAGGGATGAGATATGAAACTTGTATGGATATGAAACTGTACTAGTCCTACTTCTTAACTTGTGAGAGGCCATGAGGCTTGGTGCTCAAGCTAGAAATTCTACTTCCCCCGAAGTCCAAAGTGAAGGCAAGAAAGGCCAGCGGCTGCTTATTACCATACATGTATCTCACTGGGTGTCAGGGAAGGTGGAGCTGAGGCCCTGGGCACAGGTTGGGACTCGGAAGGTAGAGTCAGGTCCTGGGCAACATTTGAGGAACCACACACAGAGACTACCGGTCCTGGTGTTTTTGTGGCTAAACATTCTAGCGGGTTATGTTTGGAAATTATTTTTGTGCTCTCTTAAATTGTTGTTTGGTGGAGGCTGCTTGAAACTCCATCTGTAGTAACAACAGTTTATAATCCACAGAACTGTGCTCATAGAAACAAAAGGGTTAATTTGGTCTACAAACACGAACACTGGATAGCTGGCATACTTGTGTAACAGCACAGGGTGGCAGTGACTTTTAGGAAAAGTCCTTAGACATGTGATCGTGATATTGTTCTTGTAGTAAAAGGATGCCAAAAGGAGAAAATAGCAAATCTCTGGGGCTCTCCAAAATTTGTCTAGTCCTTTGACCTTTCTTAAAAGAATGTACCTCTAATTTAGAACTACACAACACTTCGAGGTCTCTTCTTGGGTGGAAAGTAGACAGAAATTAGCTGCTTGAATTATTTTTTGCTTATGGGCTGCATTTCAGTTCTTTAGCCACTGGTCTCAGTCAATTTAATTATGATTATTTGTAGGATTAAGTTAATCTGTTAAGAATTATTCCATTTCATTTTTTAAAAAATATATCTGAGGAATGATAGCCAAAAGTGACCCTGTCAGTGTTACCTCTGAAATGTATTTGAACGATTGTTAATACCATCCATGTCTTCTCCAACTTTCGACGCATACACCCAGCCATCAACCAGGCATCTTCACCCAAATATCAGACCCACGGTCCAAACAGAACTTGATCACTTTCCTTCCCAAGTCCCTTACTTGTTGCTTTCTCTGTTGTCCTTGATTCTTTCCCTGCCTCACAAGTCACGTGTAATTCATCGGCTAGTTCTACTGATTGATTCCACCTTCAGTGATGGCTGAAATCTGGCCACTTCTATCTACCTCCTTTGGTCCAAACCAACATCATCTTTTACTGGGACCACAGCAATAGCTGCCTAACTGCTTTCCTTGTTTCTATGTTGCCCTCCTGGAGTCTGTTTGCCACATAGCAGTCCGTGATCTCTTAAAAATCATAAATTAAATTCCATTACTACCACACTGAATCATAAACTTACCCGATGGGTCACAATCATAAGTTTTTTCATATATTGTCTTATTTCATCCCCATAAGGATATGAACGTAAGGTGCTATACTTGTTCTTATTTTACAGATGAGGAAACAGAGGCACAGAGAGTTAGATTATATGTCTAAGGTCACACAGCTAATAAGGGTACAGATTTAGAACAGTCTGACCTAGCCCATGTTCTTAATCACTAAGCTTAACTATCTAGTGAATTTCACCTAATTTAGAATGAAATTTACTCTATGACACAGCAATTTCACTGTACTAATAGGTATTTACCCAAAGGATACAAAAATATAGATTCAAAGGGGCACATGCATCCTGATGTTTATGGCAGCATGTTATCAACAATAGCCAAACAATGGAAACAGCCCAAATGTCCATCAACCGATGGATGGATAAAGAAGATGTGGTGTGAGTGTGTGTGTGTGTGTGTGTGTGTAATGGAATACAACTCAGTCATCAAAAAAAAAAAAAAAAGGAAATCTTGCCATTTGCAATGACATGGATGGAGCTCAAGCGTATTATGCTAAGTAAAAGAAGCCTGTCAGAGAAAGACAAATACCATGTGATTTCACTCATATGTGGAATTTAAGAAAAAAACCAGATGAACATAGGGGAAGGAAAAAAAAGAGAGGGAAGTCAACTATAAGAGACTCTTAACTACAGAGAACAAACTGAGGGTTTCTGGAGGGGAGGTGGGTGGGAGATGGGCTACATGGGCGATGGACATTTGTGATGAGCACTGGGTGTTTTATGTAAAGGATGAATCACTAAATTCTACACCTGAAACCAATTTTACCATATATGTTACCTAGCTAGAATTTAAATAAAAACTTGAAAAGAAAAAAAGAATGGAATAAAATCAAACTCTTCACTGCGCCCTATGAGGCTGAGCCAACCGCGTCCCAGCCTGACGCAGGTCTGGCTCCCCAAGAAGCAGATCTTGAGTCAAGAAGTGCTTGCAAGAGAAGTCAGTGAGGGCATGAGAGCAGAACAGGGAGAGGGAAAAGACAAGCTATGTTGCCATCTCAGCTTGATCCCTTGCGGGACCTCTGGACTGTAAGTTGTATCCCACAGTTGCCTTTCAGGTGGATTTTGAACTCCCACACCTGTCTGTCATTGCCAACAGCCCACTCGGCTTGGAGGTGGGAGGAGTGGGGGCTCAGTGTCTTGTCTGATCTTCTCTTTGAGGAGATTCTCCCTTTGCCTTCTGTACGGTTTACCTCCAACCTGCCACATGCCCACAGGACCCACAGACCTCTACACTGGTCCCATCCTCTACCCAGAATGCTTTTCCCCTCCAGGGCTCCTTTAGCAGCCTTCATTTGTCATGTTATTGATAGACCTCTCCTCAAACATTCCTGATCAAAGAAGGCTTTCATACTGTACTCCCCCATCCTGACCCCTGCCACCTCCGATTCTCTTACTCAGCTTTATTTCAAGGACCTCTCTTCCTCCCTAGAATGTAAGCTGCATGAGATCAGAACCTTATTTTGAATCCTATTGATTTCTAGAAACAAGTGCCTAGGACATTTGTTGAATGAATAAATGAGTGAGTGAATAAATGAGTATTGATCCCCTTAATTAAAAGCTAAGTAACTACAAATTAAAAAAACTTTTTTTTTTAATGTTTATTTTTGAGAGACAGAGCATGAGCAGGGGAGGGACAGAGAGAGAGAGGGACACACAGAATCTGAAACAGGCTCCAGGCTCGCTCTGAACTCTCAGCACAGAGCCTGACACAGGACTCGAACTCACAAGCCATGAGATCATGACCTGAGCTGAAATCGGACGCTTAACCAACTGAGCCACCCAGACACCCCAACTGCAAAATTTTTTTAAGCAACAAATTACTACTGTAGTTTCAGAAATAAATTAGTGTTTCAGAGAAAATCAGTTTTCTCTTGCCATGTAAATCTTAGATAATTCTATTTCTGTCCCCGAAATAGCTTCGCCTGTGACTGAGGTTTTCTTTCTTTCTCTATAGATCTTTAAAATTGACACACATATTTTAATGTATACTTTGATAAATTCTGGCAACTGCATACACTTGTGTAACCAACATTCCAATGAAGATCAGAACATTCCCATCACCCCAGAGTTTCCTTGTGACTTTTTTCTTCTTTCTTTTGTTAATGTTTATTTATTTTTGAGAGAGAGAGAGAGAGACAGATGGAGTGTGAGCAAGGGAGGGGCAGAGAGAGAGGGAGACACAAAGTCCAAAGCAGGCTCCAGGCTCTGAGCTGTTAGCACAGAGCCCGACGCAGGGCTTGAACCCACGAACTGTGAGATCATGACCTGAGCTGAAGTCAGACGCTTACCCTACTGAGCCACCCAGGAGCCCCCTTTGTGACTCTTTCTAATCAATTTTCACCCACCATAGGCAACCACTGTTCTGATTTCTATCACAGCAGGCTGATTTATGAATTCTATGTGAATGGAATCACGCAACCATAGGCTTGTATTCTTTGTGTCTTGGTTCTTTTGCTAAATATAATATTTTTGAGGCCAATCCCTATTGTTGCATTTAACAGCAGTTCATTCTTTTTATTGCTGAGTAGCATTGCATTGTAAAAACAGACAGGATTTATACATACTCCTGTTGATGGACATCTGTGTTATTTTCAGTTTTTTGCTATTGTGAATAATGCTATTGTAAGCATCCTTGAACCGTTCACTCTTGTTTTTATCTTGACATTGTGTCTTTTTGTGGACCTATTTTGTCATTTCTTTTGGGTAAATACCTAGATGTGGAATTTCTGGGTTATAGAGAAAGCCCATGTTTAACTTTATAAGAAACTGCCAAATTATTTTCCAGAGTGGTGGTACTAATTACACTCCAAGCAGCAATGTATGAAAGTTCCAGCTGCTTTTCATCCTTGTCAGAATTTGCTGTCAGTCTTCAGCTGTGGCATTCCTGTGCATATGATAGCTCACTGTGGTTTTAATATGCATTTCCCTGATAATGTTGGTGTTGAGTACCTTTCCATGTGCTGATTGATCATTGGTGTAGATGCTGTTGTGAAAATGTCTGCTCAGATCTGTTGTTCATGGTGGCGATATGGTTGATTTCTTTTTTTGTTATGAATTGATAGGATTCTTGTATTTATTTTGAATACAACTCTTTTGTCAGATGTGTATATATATATATATATATTTTTATACATATACATATTTCTCCTCAGTGCTTTGTCTTTTTTGTTAACTTTTTTGATGAGAAGATTTTAATTTTGATGTAGTCCACTTTATCTGTTTTTTCTTTTATGATTAGTGCTTTCTGAATTCTAAAAAATCCTTACTGTGAGATCCAGAGGCTATGTTTTATTCTGTGAGTTTATAGTTTTATATTTTACATTTGGGCCTGTGGTCTATCTCAGATGAATTTTTATGCAAGGTGTAAGGTTGGGTTTATTTTTCCCCATAATGGTTTCCCAATTGTTTCAAGAGAGTTTGTTGAAAAGACTTTTTTTTTTTTGCCATCTAAGGATTTGTTCAAAATCAATTTGCATTAGGTCTATTTTTGAATTCTTTATTCTTCTCCTTTGATCTATTTGTCTATTCTTATGCCAATATCACACCATATTAAATATTATAGCTTTATAGTAAGTCTTGAAATCAGGTCCTGTGAATGCTTCAACTTTGTTCTTCCTCTTGCAATTTATTTTAATTTATCTATGTCCTTTGAATAATCACATACATTTTAGAAACAACTCATTAATGTCTACAAAAAAATGTATTGGAATTTTGTATGGGATTGTGCAGAATCTAGAGATCAGTTTGGGGAGGATGGATAAGTTTCAGTGTTGAATCTTCCAGTGAGTAAACATGGTATCTGCCCCATCCAACCTTGTACCAGAGATCTGAGCCTAAACAATAAGGAAATCATACACTGAAAGGCAGAACTAAAAAAATACAATAAAATAAAAAAAAAGTGGTATCCTTCTCCTTTTTCTATATCTTCTTGAGCCGTTTTTAGTACTTTGTGTATTTCTAGGAATTTGTTCATTTCATCTAGGTTATCTCATTTGTTGGCATACAATTTTTACCATCTTCCCTTATAATCCTTTTATTATGGAAATAAATATACAGAAATGATCAGTAATAGTGTCCCCACTTTTGTTTCTGATTTTAGTAATTTGAGTCTTCTCTCTGTTTTTCTTAGTCAGTCTAGATAATTTATCAGATAATTGTCTAGACACTCTTCTCTGTCTTGTTTCTATCTCCTCTAATCTTCATTATTCCTTTTATTCTGCCAGCTGTGGGTTTAGTTTGCTCTTCTTTTTCTTTTTCCTTAAGGTGGAAGGTTAAGTTCTTGCTTTGAGGTCTTTCTTTTTTAGTATAATGATTTACAGGTATAAAGTTATCTCTGAGTACTGCTTTTGCTGTGTCTTCTAAGTCTTGGTGCATTGTGGTTTTGTTTTTATTCAGCTTTTGTTTTTATTCATAAGTGTTTCCTAATGTTCCTTGTGATTTCTTCTTTGACTGTTGATTTTTAGGAGTGTGTTCTTTAATTTCCACATATTTATGAATGTTATTGATTTCTTGTTTCACTTCACTGTGGTCAGAGAAGATACTTTGTATGATCTCAATCTTTTAAAATTTATTAAGGATTGCTTTGAGTCCTCACATATGGTCAATTCTTGGGAATGTCTCATGTGCACTTGAGAAAAATGTGTATCTGTTCTCGTTGGGTGGGGTGTTCTGTGTGTCTCTTAGCTCGGATTGACTTCTAGTAATGTCCGAGATCTCTGTTTACTTGTTGACCTTCCGTCTAGAGTTTCTGTCCACTATTGAAAGTGGAGTATTGAAGTCTGCAGCAGGTATTACCAAATGGTATATTTCTCTCTTCAATTCTATCAATTTTTGTTTCATTAGTTTTCTTTTCTTCTTCGTGTGCAAATGTTTGTAACTGTTACATATTCTTGAAGGATTGACCCTCTTACCCATATGTAATGTTCTTCTTTGTCTCTTGTAGCAATTTATTTATTTATTTATTTATTTATTTATTTATTTTAATTTTTTTAAATGTTTATTTATTTTTGAGAGAGACGGGGTGTGTGAGCGCGTGGGGGGGGGGTGTGCAGGTGCAGAGAGAAAGGGAAACAGAATCCGGAGCAGCCTCCAGGCTCCGAGCTGTCAGCACAGAGCTTGACGCGGGGCTCGAACCCACAAACTGCAAGATCATGACCTGAGCTGAAATCAGACGCTTAACCAGCTGAGCAACCCAGGCGCCCCAAGTCTCTTGTAACAATTTTTGACTTAAACTATATTTTGTCTCATATTAGTAATGCCATGCCATTTCTCTTTTGGTACATTAAAAAAAACTTTTTTTTTAATGTTTATTTATTTGAGAGAGGGACAGAGAGAGAGACAGAGTATGAACAGGGGAGGGGCAAAGAGAGGGAGACACAGAATCTGAAGCAGGCCGTGCTGTCAGCACAGAGCCCCACATGTGGCTTGAACTCATGAGCCGTGAGATCATGACCTGAGCCAACATTGGGTGTTCAACTAACTGAGCCACCCAGGCACCCCTCTTTTGGTACATTTTAAAAAATATTGTTGTGTTTGACCTCCAGTTACTTTTTGCATATCTATTCCAGGGATGTTTGGTTTCTAATTTTCGTTTCTTAAATTTTTTGGCAGATTTTTACATCACTGTTGTACTAACTTCACAAGTTGAATTGAGAACGACCTCTCTTCTATTTTCTAAATGAATTTTTGTGGAATTGGTATATTTTTTCCTTAAGTCTTTGATAGAACTCACTAGTGAAATTACCTGGGGTTAGAGTTTGTGTTTTTTTTTTAAGTTTATTTATTTATTTTGAGAGAGAGAAAGAGAGAGGGCACATGCACATGAGCTTGAGTGGGGAGGGGCAGAGAGAGAGTGAGAGAGAGAGAGAGAGAGAGAATCCTAAGCAGACTCTGTGCTGTCAGCAGCAGACACTATCTGTCTTTTATTTGGAGCGTTTAGTCTATTTTCATTTGAGTAATTATTGATACGATTGGGTTTGTGTTTACCATTTTGCTGTTTGCTTTCTATTTATTTCATTGGTTTTTGTTTGTATTTTTCTTTAAGCATTCTTCTAGGTGAATCAAATATTTTTTAGTATTTCATTTTTGTTATCCTACTGGCTTTTAAGGTAAACATTTAATATATTTTTGTGGTTTCTTTAAAGATTATTCATCCTGGGGCACCTGGGTGGCTTAGTCGGTTAAGCATCCAACTTTGGCTCAGGTCATGATCTCACAGTTCATGAGTTCGAGCCCTGCTCTGAGCTCTGTGCTGACACTCAGAGCCTGGAGTCTGCTTCAGATTCTGTGTCTCCTTCTCTCTCTGCTCGCACTCTGTCTCTCTCTCTCTCAAAAATAAAGAAACATGAAAAAATTTTAAAATAGAGATTATTCACCCTAATTATATAGCCTATGTAGAATTAATATTATTAATCCCCTTTGATAAAATTTTCACTTTATATATTTTACTTTTCAGTTCTAAAATTGTCATGCTTTCTTTGAGTTTCCGTTTCTCTGTTGTTATATGCTGTTATTCCACATCATTCACTTTTTATATCTATCTTTTTCTTGAAATCTTCGAACATACTTGTAATAGCTATCTTAAAATTCTTTTGGGTCATCTTGGCTTTGGTTTCTGTCCTTTTGATTTTTTTTTAATTAAGATTTTTATTTTCTTGCTTTTTCAATGTCTAGTAATTTTTTTTTATTATGCCTGGACAATATAAATAACACATGATAGGAAGTCTGGCTTATGCCACTTCCTTTAAAGGGTGTGACATTTTGCTCTGCCAGGCAATTACTTTACCAAGGATTCTCTTGAACCCACTAGGCTTGGATGTAGTCTTTGTTAGAGCTGGTGTGTCTTAGTTTTGTCCTTATTCCTCACGTATGACCTTTATGGATTTCGGTTGAATGTCTGAAGTATTCAGCCATGTTTCTCTATTGTGGCTCTCTAGGTACAGCCTTTTGTATTCAGCTCTCAGACCTGTGGCATCTGCTCTTTGAGAAGCCCTGCAGAATCTCGTCTTCTTCATAGCCAAGGACTGCCGGGAAATCCTCATGCAGAAATCTGGGCCCTCCCTCTGTGCCCTTCTCTTCGACATGTGGATCTTCAGCAGCCCGTATCACTGAGCTCTGCCTTCTCAGCTCAGCAGTGCTGCTGTGTGTTGCTTGGGCTTCATTTCCCTCATCCAAGTCTGGAAACCGAACCGTGGTAGAATGCTGGAGTGGACGTGGGGTTCATCTCCCATGTTTCCTGTCCCTCACTATTTTTTAAATACCCAGTTTGTGTGAAAGTTTTCATTGAGCTCTGTGAAGGGTACAAATAGGTAAATGACAAGGAGTCATTTAACCAGAGAGAAAATGTTTATATGTGTTTATGGAATTCAGAATATTTCAGTTGACTTCTAAAATGTGGTGATACTAGCTGATTGGCAGAAAGAAATATAAGATTAATTTTTTTCTTAGATTTTTCAGAACGTAGATTGCAAAATCAACAATGAGGCTAGGAAGGAAGTGGAGAGGACATTATACACCGTGTCATATGCCCCACATTAGATCATTAGCACATCTTGGGACTATGCAGTATTATTCTTAAGAGCCTACTATGCCAAATCCATTCTAATTTATTTTTGTGATGGTGTGCACCTGAAAGTTTTCTGTCTTTCAAGGTCTCAGAAATAAAATACAACCAGGGTATGTGATGAGAGTTTTCCTGTTCTGGCTCAGAAAAATGTTTGCTTGTGTCGACACTCTTTGGTCTGGTTTTCACTGCCAGCCTTCATTCCTCCATATCTGTTTGTTATACGTATTCTGCCCCAGACACTTTGCTAGAATCTGGGAATAGACACATAAAAGACCTAGTCAAAGACTTGGAAACACCTACAATCTAGACACTTGAATGAATGCAACCCAATATGGTGAAGGTCTTTTAATAGAGGGCGGCTGTGGAGACACATGGAGTGGACACTTCAGGGCAGAGAGAGGGAAGATGTCAGGGAAGACTTCCCAGAAGGGTGATGTCTGAGCTGAGTTTTGAAGCGGGGTGGAACTGGAGGGACTGGGGAAAGGAAAACTTGAGAGAGATGCACCCATGAAGGCATGGGAGCCTAGCGATTTCAGACCTTCGTGGAGGGTTCCATGCACCTGGGATTCAGGACTTGAGGCAGAGACCATAAGGCACAACAAAGAAAAATTAGGCAGGGGTTATTTAGATCACAGCTTTCAAATTACTATCATGGGCAGTTCAGCAGGGCCAGCCATCCAGCTCCTATGAGCTATTTTTCATTTTTAAATTTTAAGTAAAAAACAAAACAAAACTCTAAAGCAATACATGTGTATGGTAGGAAATGAAAAAATATAGATAAGCAAATTGAAGAGAATTATACCACCCACAATCCTGCTACAAAAGCTCTTTTAACAACTTATAAATCATTTCAGATTTGTATGTGTTTTCCTTTAATAAAAAATTCTGTTAAACTCTACTTACTACTTTGTAGCCCACTTTTCTGTTCAGTTAGTATTTTAGAAACAGTTTTAACATGTAAATGGACGTTCTTCCGCATTGTTTATAATGTCTGAATAGTAGTATATCTTTCGTCATACCATAATGTGTTAAAAAATGCACGTATGGGTGTGAATGTATTTGAATATTGGACATTTCAATTGTTTCAATATTTCACTATTGGAAATAGTTCATAGATAAACATTCTTACATACACCCTTAATTACTTCCCTGAGTCTATGTCAATAGCTTTATTAAATGTCAATCTTAAAATAACAAGTTTGTAAGATTAACGTACCTGGAATAATTAGAAAGCAATGCAAAACCAAACATAACCATGTGTCCCTCTTAATCGTCCTTAGTTGTTGCCACACCTTAAGTAGTGACCGTCCCACACCTTGCCTTATAGTAGTCGACTACTCAAATCTACCATCAGAAAATGGAATGAAGGTGAATGAAGCAGGGTTCAGTTCAGTTTAACAGGCAATGGAAGGGGATGAGGGAAGCCAGGGAGCTCAGTCTGGGGAGGAAGGCATCATTACCTGCAGTAGATGCAAGAGAGGTATGCCAGAGACTCAGAGAGCACCCAGAGGAGGGACATGCAGCCCAGTGTGGCAGGTTGGGTGGGGGTGAGGGTGGGGGGGCCTCCATGAGTGGGATGACCACCAAGTTGGGCTGTGGTGGACAGCAGTCAAATAACAGATCAAGTAGGGGTTTGGGGAGTAGAGTGAGTGGTTAAGACAAGTGACATCCAAGATGCTTTCTATATTTGTTTGCAATCTCCAGAAAAACAGTTCACCCTTCCTTCCCTTTTTGGTTCTCTTCAGCCCCTCAATGCATGGGTTGATGGCAGTCCACATTGGTGAGGGTGGTCTCCTTTACTCAGCCTTCCTATTCAAATGCTAATCTCTTCCAGAAATACCCTCATAGACACACCCAGAAATAATGTTGTTATGGTTTTGTTAAATTAACATTTGTTAAGTGGAGCATAGTGCTGTATGGTGAGCCCCAGTTCAACAACAGAGCACAAGAGAACTTGAAATAGAGAAGTCTGTTACTCACAGGTCCTGGAGGAAGTACTCGGCCTTAAGGGGCCACATGGGGAGGTCAAGGCAGAGTACAGACAAAGAGAGAGGCAGAACCCAAATACATGGCTTGATTAGGGTTCTTAGGCAAGGGCCAGATTGGTCAATTCAAACCAGAAAGAGGATTTTAGTAAGCTCCATGGTGGTCTATCTAAAGGGCCCATAAGGCATACAGGGGCTGGGAGCAAGGGGCGATTCTGGATCACAAGGGCGGTTAGGGAGGTCATGTCAGGACCTTAAATTTGACTGTGACCCTGCAGGCTGCTGTCTAGGGCATGCACTTGCAGGAGGGGCTGATGTCAGGTCAAGGTCCTTCAAGGCTGCATGGCCAAACAAAATGGCTGCTGAGGCAGCATTACCATGGCATAGTTTAGCTAAACCCTTGACAAGCATTTTACCAGCTATCTGGGGGGCCCTAAGTCCAGTCAAATTGACACATAAAATTAACCATCAACTTCCCAATGCTGCAAATATATACTTCTATAAAATAATAAACTACTTAGTAGACATTTTTACTTGCATCATATCACATGATCCCCATCGTGCCCTTGCAGGAGAATAGATGCTGTCCCCATTGATACTGAGAAGTACCTGAGGCTCACACTGGTAATGGAAGGGGGAGATGGGATCCCAACCTAAGCCCTAAGCCTCTTCTAATCCAAACCCCAGGTGGCATCAGTACCTCACTTGGGTGCTCTTGGGCTGAATTCCTTAGGAGGTGATATTCCCTGGACCTGCTATGCTTTCCTTTTTTTTTTTTTTTTTTTCTGTTCATCCTTTAAGGAGAGAAGGAGTAAGCATTCATGGAGACCTTATTGAATGCAGACTCTGTGTTAGGTGTTTTATGTAAATTATTTAATTGTCATAACATCTCTGTGAAAGACACAAGGAAGTTAGTCTCACCTGCCAGGTTAGGTAGTGTGATTAAAGGCACCCAAAAATGTGACAGGGCAGGAAGTTTATCTGACATTAGAGACCACGTGTACATTTCTGTGTGGCCCAGGGCATTGGTTTCCTAGCCAGACTTCCTCTGCACCATGTCAAAATATCCAAGGTTAGAGGAGTGGTCCGTTAGTGTAGGCTATTCTATGGTAGGACTCCTACTTCTGCTACCTGCAAAACTGACCCAGATTAGGAAGTTCTTGGGTTGCTCTCACTCTTGCCTGGCCTCTTATTTCTATCACAGCAGCTGGTCTGTCGAGGTGTGTCTGTTAGACTTAGAACACGAGTGCCTGTGGGCCTCAGTTGGGCCAAGTTAAGAAAGTGCCCTGATCTGACATTCTGAGGACTAGCCTGAGATGTTCCTTTTCTTTTCTATTTAACTGTTAAGCGACATGACGAGATGTCTTGACAATGGGGAAGAGAGATATCGGGTGGTGGAGGGGAGGAAGATAAAGGTGGGGGACACCACAAGACCAGCAGCGTAGCACGACTGAGCCCCCCCGCCGAACCACATGGGTGAATGCTACTATTCTTCTGATCAATCTTTTATTCTCCCTTTCCTTCGTAGCATATGGGTAGATGCTTCAGGTCATGAAAAAATATATTCAGTGGAATGAAACATAGTAGATATTTACTAAGAAACTAAAAATGAAAGTTAGACATAAACTATTTTATTCCACTGAAATATTTGGCTGAACTCATAAGAACAGTGATAAGATCATTCTTGGACACCTGCACTGAAATGAACCATGAGAAGAATATTTAGGGAAAATGAAGAGCATATTTGGCATACTGAAAGAGCTTCTTCAGGCCCAGGGAGCGGGATGAAATTGGCATGATCATTTTGGAGAATATGAGTCAAACAGAGAACTGGAATGAGGTTTTCAAGGAGGATATATTAGGGGAGTAAAAGGCCAATAAACAGCCCTTGTGTTTGTAGAAAAATATGGAGAGTAAATCAAGGAATTCAAAAGTGAAGAGAAAATTCAAATGAGGGAGGAAAAACCCCGTAATCCTCACTGGTATTCATAAATACAAAGAAAACAAGCGAAAATGAGATATCAGAAGTCAGCAAGATTTTATGGGAGTATAAAGTTAATCTTAAGCAAAGCCCATTTCATTGCTGTAGGAAACTCCCAGCTGAGTGCTGACTAACTATGGACAGCTGATCTCCTCAAAGCCAAGTTTGGGTGATTCTTGCTCTTGGCTCGTACCCTCACACTTCTGGGTCCTGTGCGAACCAACACTGTCTCAGAGTTCCAGAGGGTGGGCCGAGGCTAGATATTGGAGTTGGCCCTTTACTTTATTGTGCTGATTCTTCTTAGGGAAGAATAAAAATTAAGAATAAAGGGACATGTGTTAGAATTTTAGCTGTCAGAGATGAATACAAAATATCAAATTGACTCCAACAACTTGAGTCACCTCGAAAACTCCCAGTCTCTTAGGATAAAAAATATATAATCCTATTTAGAAATTCCTGGTGTGATCATAATGCAGGATTGGTTCTTTTCACGAAGCCTATTAATTAAAAGTTACATAATCCAAAGTCAATTAAGTAGTAAGATATTATAACAAATTCTTATTTCATTAACTTCTCAAAGTATGAATAATGACTTCAAGACAAGAAATTCGCATTTTCCACTGGCTACTGAAAAACAATAGAAATAATTCCAGTCGTGGTAGCAGCTCACTGTGGGCTGACCTACCCCTGAAATAACTTATTGTTTCCAGGTGACTTTTACATTGTGATTTTACATTGTGATTCATTAAGTTAGGCTTGATGTGAAACAGACACCAATAGAGTTGAGGATTCAGAAATGTATTACATATTTCTTCTCGCAATCAGAGATAAATTCACCGTGGCTTTTCTTTTATAGGCTCATGCCAAAATCTGGCATCTCTACAATACTTCTTTCCGTCCAAGTCAGGGAGGCCAGGTCTCCATCGCCCTAAGCTCCCACTGGATCAGTCCTCGAAGAATGACCGACCACAGCATCAAAGAATGTCAAAAGTCTCTTGACTTTGTACTAGGCTGGTTTGCCAAACCCATATTTATTGATGGCGACTATCCTGAGAGCATGAAGAATAATCTTTCACGTCTTCTGCCTGATTTTACTGAAGCTGAGAAAAAGTTCATTAAGGGAACAGCTGACTTTTTTGCTCTTTCTTTTGGACCAACCTTGAGTTTTCAACTATTGGACCCCCACATGAAGTTCCGCCAGTTAGAATCTCCCAGCCTGAGGCAACTCCTTTCTTGGATTGACCTTGAATATAACCACCCTCAAATATTTATTGTGGAAAATGGCTGGTTTGTCTCAGGGACCACCAAGAGAGACGACGCCAAATATATGTATTACCTCAAAAAATTCGTAATGGAAACATTAAAAGGTAGGATTGGGGATAAAATTCTAATTTCTCGTTGAAAGCAACAGGAAAATCTTTCAGATGATCTGTAATAAACTATGTGAATTTATAGATTTTAATTGTAATGAAGAAATTCATTTTGGCAATAGTAGAAATGCACTTATGTAACACCTTTCTCATTTGGGGACTTGAGGAACTTAAACTCATTTTTAAACTCATTTTGAAAATGAGAAACTGGGTTATAATGTGTGAAAACACTTGACTTTCAGAGTTAGTACTCTAGAATTTTAGATTATATTAAGGATTAAGTGAATCCCAGGACATCTAGACCTCTGTACGTGTTTTTGGGTTCTTATTATTTGCACTGAATAAAACAATTTTTAAAGAAAAAAGAATATCAACCCTTTCTGAAGAAAATATTAAGTAGTTTATTCTTTTAAAGATTGTGTTCACTTATTGTGGCAAGCACAATGCTAGGATAGAAAATGGAGCAAGACCATCATCTCAGGCCCAAAGAACACCTACTGGAAATAAAAATATTCCAAGTGAAAACATACTGGAGATAAGCATGTTGGTGAAGACATTTGTTTGTAGAATTACCCAAGTGTGACAGCCTTTTATTAGTAAGAAAGGTCATTGGTTTACCAAACAGTGACCATTATATGCAACTTATTTCCGTAAGTAGTAAACCCCTCAAATGCTCTTGACACATGAGGCCAGTGCCTGGCTAGGGGTCACATTGTTCTTGTCCTCTCTTCTCTTTGCAGCCATTAGGCTGGATGGGGTGGACGTCATTGGGTACACGGCCTGGTCCCTTATGGATGGCTTCGAATGGCACAGAGGTTACAGCATCAGGCGTGGACTCTTCTATGTTGACTTTCTAAGCCAGGATAAGAAACTGTGGCCGAAATCTTCAGCCTTGTTCTACCAAAAGCTGATAGAGAAAAATGGCTTCCCTCCTTTACCTGAAAATCAACCTCTAGAAGGGACATTTCCCTGTGACTTTGCTTGGGGAATTGTTGACAACTACATTCAAGTAAGTCAGCTGACAAAACCAATCAGCAGTCTCACCAAGCCCTATCGCTAGTAAGTAGTGCTTCCTTATTAGGTTGTCATGACACATTGTCCATTCTTTGGGCCAGACGTGATTCCTTAATGAGAACATTAAGGGCACAATTTGGAACATTGCACCCTTCTCTCCACAAATCTTCCTAGCTTCATCTTGCACTTTAAATCAGTCCCAAAGGAGGAACAGATTTAAAATATATGAATATTTAATATCTGAAAAGATAGTAAAAAGATAAAAATACTCCCTTTTAATACAGTGGTTTTGGATGCTTTTTAAAGCAGTTGAGTTCTTCCATAAACAAGATAGGACAAACAACTTCAAATTTTCTGAGATCTCAGTGGAGCTGCTGAGTCTGAGGCAGGAACATTAGGCAGAGCCCTGCCGGGGCTTAGCTGCACCCTGTTGCAGAAGCATCTCAAGCGGTGAAAACTCTTGCTCCAATGGTTCACTGCTTGAAGTTTCATTTCTAGAACTAGTTATCGAAAGGGTAAGGAATTTCTTCAAAATGGTCAACCAATATTTATTGAGCACTTACTATTTAGTTAATCCTCAGTATATTTTTAACTTCCCAATTTTAAAGGAATTTGTTTTCTGGAGCTTGATGGACTATTTTAGGAGGCACTTATTGGATGCTTAGCATGCACAAAGCCCTGTGTTCATTGCCGGGGATGCTCCGTTGAGGGGAGTGCACACTGACATGGGTAAGATTGACCCCTGATTTCAAAGAGGTCTACTGCTGGGCACCTGGGTGGCTCAGTTGGTTAAGCATCTGACTTCGCTTCAGGTCATGATCTCAGAGCTCGTGATTTAGAGTCCCGTGTAGGGTAAGCTTGAGCCCCGCTTCAGGTGAACACAAGCCCTGCTTCGGGTGAGCCCATCTCCTCCTCTCTCTCTGCACCTCATGGGATTCTCTCTCTCTCCCTCTCTCTCTGCCCTCGCTTATTTGCACCCTGTCTCAAAACCAAAAAAAAAACAAAAAAACAAACAAACAAAAAACCTCATAGAGGTCTACTGAGGGAAAATGATTGATGTACAAATAATATAATAGAGTGCATGGAGCATGGTGTTAAGTGAGCAGGTGCTGGTGGGGTGTTGTTGAAAAGTCTGAGTGTGAAAATAGAAATCAAGACAGAGACATGGGCGCCTGGGCCGCTCAGCTGGTTAAGCATCCGAATCTTGATTTTGGTTCAGGTCGTGATCACTCAGGTCATGATCTCACAGTTCGTGAGTTCAAGCCTGTGTTGGGCTCCATGCTGACAGCACGAGCCTGCTTGGAACTCTCTCTCTCTCTCTCTCTCTCTGACCTTCCACCACCTGCACACACACACACACTCCCTCTCTCTCAAAATAAATAAATATTAAAATAAGAGACAAAGACAAAGTGTGGTATCCATAGACAAGCAAAGGCATTTGGCACTTAGCATGCTGTCGGATGCTTCTAGCCAACTCACTGGTGCAGTAGGAGAGGAAAATCACTTTCCCTCTACCCTTCTGAGTTCTTTAATTATAGGGAAAATTAAAAACAGACTAAAAAGAGAAACACAAGCAGGAGTATATTAACATGTGTACCTGATATATACATGAGAGATACTCAGACAAAAATGTGTTAAGTCCTTGAAGTGACTTAGAATTCAGGTTTAAGTACCAGCTTAATAGAAAAAGCTGGAAGCAGAGGTAGGATATATGTCTCTTAGGGAAGAATAAGCGATTTTTAGGAAAGATGGATGGGCCCTTAGAAGGATAGATGGGAGCCACAAGAGTTTCTGACAAAGTCTGGGTCTTGTGGTGGCCTCTGGCCTCCTGTGACGTGTCTCGATCTTCCCTGGGTGATGAAACTGCTGGGAGGGATTGATGAGAACAGAGTTCCTTCTGGAGCATCTGTCTTTAGGCAGGTAAGGGGAGTTCAGAGAAAGCCTTTCCCTGCATGTTATTATTTGAGTGCCTACAGCTCAAAATAGTATACCAGAGGGGCATATTTTGGGGTGGCAGGCCCTGAACTACGGTCACATTTTGGGGTGGCATATTCTGTTACCCTTCAGTTCAAAACAAGTATTTGGAAGAATGGTTGGATCTGAGGGAGGGTCTTTTAGTTGAGCTGGGTTGCTGTTTTCTTGTAAACATCAAATGGCAGTCCTCTATAAGGAAATAAATAACACATTCCTTCATACATTTTTTGCTGGGTTGTATTATTCTTAGGTCTTTTGAAGACCTCCGTTTAAAAGACTTAGTTTTAAGGCACCTGGGTGGCTCAGTCAGTTAAGTTTCCAACTTCGGCTCAGGTCATGATCTCACGGGTTCAAGCCCCGTGTCAGTCTCTGTGCTGACAGCTCAGAGTCTGGAACCTGCTTCGGTTTCTGTGTCTCCCTCTCTCTCTCTGCCCCTCCCCTGATTGTGCATGCCCCCTCCCCCCAAAATAAACAAACATTTAAGAAAAAACTTAGTTTTAAGTCTCAGTCTTAAATCCCTTCTTACATTTAAAAGGCGACTGAGGGACATGTATTAGCCAGGATGTCTGAGCGTAGCTCTGCCCTGTTGGGTTTGGGGTTTTCCGCCCTCCTTCTCTCTCCTCCTTCAGCCTCTGCTCCTACCTCCTTTTCCTAATTTCTCTCCTGCAGGTGGGAACCACAGTGGGCTTCAAATAGGGTCTGGAGGTGCAGAAGTGGCTGGTGAGATGGGCTCCCCATCCTTCCTCCCTCCCCTGTATTTGTGCTCTGGACGGGTTGGTCCCTGGTCTTTGTTCTCTCTCATGACCTTGTGCCAGGCCCCGCTCCCTGCCAGGCTCTGTGCCCTTGGTCACTGAGGGCTCATGCTCCGCCCTGATGTCTAATAGCAGGGCAGGTAGTTCCCGCTTCAGTTTTCCGCCAGCATCTCTGTGCAGGCAGTGTGAACTTGGGAGGGACTGCACATTGGAGGGAACTCCTTCCCTCCTGCTCTGCCCCCCGCCCCAGGGAGGGTTTGCCTTGGGAACCGGTAAGTAGTGAGAAGGTTTTAAGAGGACCACCGATTTCCTCAAGAGAGCAGAGAAACTCTAGGCAGATGCAACAAGTATGGCAGTGAGGAGGAAGGCAGATGGGGAGACAATTGCTTTTTCTACCCCTCGGGGGCCATTGTTTTAAAATTTGATCTGATGCCAACGAGACATTAGGCCTGGACCCTTCCCCTGAGGCTGCATTGCCATTTTACCTCATCACTTCCGGGGTCGTGGTGGTGGTGGTGGTTGGGGGGGGGGGTCTCTGTTCCTCCACCCACTGGAGCTCCCCAGTCTCTCCCACACCGAACCAGCCAAACACAAAACAACTCACTCTCAGACCCTCGGTGGGGGAACTTCTCCAGAAGCTCTCTAGTGGGAAAAGGTTGCCACTGCTGTTTTGTTCTTTCTGCTTTTCACCTTGAGCTTGGCATTATTTTAGCAGGGCCCTTCCTGAGGGAACTTCCTAACCGACAAAGTAAAATTAGGGCAGTTCTGAGGAGTGTGTGCCTATGTTTTCATTTACAAGCTGTTCTCTGTACTTTTCGTACATTGAATTAAAGTCCTGAGAAGTAATTTTTAAACCATTGAAAGTTATCTTTTCCCTCCTGGCTGGTATTTCAGTGACTCCCAGGGTCACTGTCCCTGGACAACCACTAATGCTCATAGTAAATCTAGGTACAGAACCTGCCACATGCTGGGGACATAAAGCCTGTTTAACATTGGCCACTAATAGGAGAAGGTTTCTTCCACGATAAACGAAATATATACTTTATATCCATTTCTGAAAGGCTGCCCTTAATTTTTTCATTTTTTTATTAAGAAAAGTTGACAAATAGAGGTTAGACAGAATTGTGCCTAAGTACTTATTTCTAAGCGTCCTGTAGTTTCAAGAAACAGATCCCCGCCTCCCCCCTCCCCCCGGAAATTGTACCTTAGTCTCTCATATTTATTTGCAGATGGACTGAATAAAACCTGCTGTTTTGGAAAAATTGTGGTAGAAAATGTATAAATTTAGTCAACTCAGAGCTCTATAAAAATAAGCCAAAGAATTCCTTCAAGCTATGAACACTTTCACTTCAAAAGAGCATGCAAATATTTTCTCTTGCAAAGCTGAGGAAACAAGATTTGTGGGTGCATCACAGTGGAAAAATACTTCTCACAGCATTCCCACCGTACTAGGGGACACGCATGCGTGGGTGATCTACAAGAGACGCTTCTCCAGAGAAAGCAATTTCCCTCTGACACGCTGGGTTTTTATTACTTTTCCTTTATAAACACAGCACTGACCCCTCCAGAGGAACAGCAACTCAGGCCCGCAAAATGCAACAAAACTTCTGCTAGAGGTCCCTAAACGGAGTTAGACCCCAGCTTGCATACAGAGGGTCAAACCAAGGAGCCTGTTTGAACAGGATTGTTTCTGAGGAGAAAACTGGTTCCATCAAGTGGTTCCTTGGGATGAACTCTCAGTTTGCATTTTCCTCCATGGTTTACACGTGGAGGGAGGATTTTATGATTTCAGTTTTACAACGCGTCTGCTCTTCCTCAATACTTATTTCCATTTTGGAGGCTTATGGATCAGATGATTGACAACCATTATTGTCATGATCATCACAGAAAAATAATGTAGAAAAACTTAAAAACTATGTTAAAATAGCCCGATATGTGGAAATGACAACATCGTTCCTCATTACCACATTCTCTGTCACTTTTACCATCAGATTGAATTGGTTAAATCCGGTCTTTGACACTAAAGGCAATAAAAAGCAACAGTCACTGGTTTTTAGCATGGTCTCTACCTACAGCAAACTTCAGTTTGGAACATGATTTTAAGAAGTACAATTTAGTTTAATTTTTTAAATTTTTAAAAATATACTTTTTAACGTTTATTTTGAGAGAGAGAAAGGGGGGGATGGGCAGAGAGAGAGAAGAAGAGACAGGGGATCCTAAGCAGGCTCTGCGCTGTCAGCGCAGAGCCTCTCATGGGGCTCGAACTCAGGAAAGGTGAGATCATGACCTGACCCGAAACCAGGAGTCCCACACTTAACCGACTGAGCCACCCAGGTGCCCCCATGATTTAATATTTTACATACCATTTTGCATTTTCTGATTCTAACTCAGGTTTTAGGCTTTATCTTTTCATCCATTTTTTTTTTTAAATTTGGGAGTCTCATAATATTAGTAGTTTTTTTTTAATTAAAATGCAATCGTTCAAACATGCTTGCTTAACACAGAACAGAGGTGTGTGAGAAACGTTGTCATCTGAAATGATCAAGAGTTGGAGCTAGGGGTAAAACAAATATGCATCAAAGAGTGGAATGTTTTTTTTTTTTTTTTTTTTTCCCCAGGAACTTAACGACTTGGGAGGAATGGTTGAAATGGGTAGGGAGGCTCTATTTTTGCCCCTCTTGCTTGTTAGTTTCGCGGAAGGCGTTGCGTGGGATTTCGTGAAGCTAACGCTTACTCCTCTGCTGGCAGGTGGACACCACTCTGTCTCAGTTTACCGACCCGAACGTTTACCTGTGGGACGTCCACCACAGTAAGAGGCTAATTAAGGTGGACGGGGTTGTGACCAAGAAGCGGAAGTCCTACTGCGTGGACTTCGCTGCCATCCGGCCCCAGATAGCCTTACTCCAGGAGATGCACGTTTCCCATTTTCACTTCTCCCTGGACTGGGCCCTGATCCTGCCGCTGGGCAACCAGTCCCAGGTGAACCACACGGTCCTCGACTACTACCGCTGCGTGGTCAGCGAGCTCGTGCGCGCCAACATCACCCCGGTGGTGGCGCTCTGGCGACCCGCGGCCCCGCACCAAGGGCTGCCGCGGCCCCTGGCCAAGCACGGAGCCTGGGAGAACCCCCACACCGCCTCGGCTTTTGCAGAGTACGCCCGGCTGTGCTTCAAGGATCTCGGCCACCACGTCAAGTTCTGGATCACGATGGGCGAGCCGTACACACGGAACATGACCTACAGCGCGGGGCACAATCTTCTGAAGGCTCACGCGTTGGCCTGGCGCGTGTACGATGAAAACTTTCGGGGCTCTCAGAAGGGGAAAATATCCATAGCTCTGCAGGCCGACTGGATAGAGCCGGCCTGCCCTTTCTCCCAAAAGGACAAAGAAGTGGCAGAGAGAGTTTTGGAATTTGACATTGGCTGGCTGGCCGAGCCCATTTTCGGCTCTGGGGATTATCCGCGTGTGATGAGGGACTGGCTCACGCAGAGAAACAATTTCCTTCTACCTTATTTCACTGAAGATGAAAAAAAGCTAATCCGGGGTTCCTTCGACTTTCTGGCCGTAAGCCATTACACCACCATCCTCGTCGACTGGGAAAAAGAAGATCCAATGAAATACAACGATTACCTGGAGGTGCAGGAAATGACCGACATCACGTGGCTCAACTCCCCCAGTCAGGTGGCAGTAGTGCCCTGGGGCTTACGCAAAATTCTCAACTGGCTGAAGTTGAAGTACGGAGACCTCCCCATGTATATAATATCCAACGGCATAGACGATGATCCGCAGGCAGCGCAAGACAAGCTGAGGGTGTATTACATGCAAAATTATGTAAATGAAGCTCTGAAAGGTAAGGAGCCCCGGAAACAGCAGCCCCTCGAAGCGTATGTCACGCGAGGGCGTGGTACTCCATAGGCACCCTCAAACGAGTACACCCACTGTCGCCTGGGAAGCAAAGTGTTTGCTATCCATTCCTTGCCACACTGAAAAAGTCCAAGAGAGAGTTAGTATTTTCCCTTCAGGATAATGGAGTTTAGCTAAAAGTCAAAGACCCTAGCGAGGGGGGGGGGGGGGGGAGGGGGGAATGCCTAGCACCTGCTGGGGCCTATAAAAGCATGGACTTTCTTGTCCCCCATTTCAGACGGCTTCACAGCAGTCTTACCTCCTTCATTGTGCATGAAGATTTAACCCAAGTACATCATAGTAGGTTTAATTATGTAAAACCTTCTACGTTAACTGTAGCTCAATGTTTGTCCTCGCGTGAAGGAAGCCTGTTGTGATCAAACCTAATTTAGTTTTATTAAATAGTATTGAAATTTTCTCCGATGCACCAAGTCTGTGTAAAAGTGAAGTGCTGCGTGCAAAAAATTTTAATAACTATTCTGTCCTTTTGTTTTTCTAGCCTACGTATTGGATGGTGTCAATCTTTGTGGATACTTTGCTTATTCATTCAATGATCGCACAGCTCCAAAGTTTGGCTTCTATCATTATGCTGCAAATCAGTTTGAGCCCAAACCGTCCATGAAACATTATCGGAAAATGATTGACAGCAATGGCTTCTCGGGTCCTGAAACTCTGGGGAGATTTTGTCCAGAAGAATTCACCCTGTGCACCGAATGCGGCTTTTTTCACACCCGCAAATCTTTACTGGCTTTCATAGCTTTCCTACTTTTTGCTTGTATTATTTCTCTTTCTCTGATTTTTTACTACTCTAAGAAAGGCAAAAGAAGTTACAAGTAGTCCTGACCTTTTTCCTATTCATTTACTTTGAAATGATTATGCACACACATCAGCTGTTCACCATTTGCACTTCTCAGTGTCGTAAGACTGGATTTCACTTATCTGACTTCTAGAAAAAAAACGTGTGGCGTATGACAGAGGTATGGAAGTGAGCACAGGTGATTGTAAAATACTGAATAATGTGAATAGTGCCTGGATTTGTTCTTTCTTGGAGGATGATCAAAGACGGTTAGGGGCCATCATCTCTGCAACACATTCTGTAACAAATGTATGGGAAGTGGGACCCATTCTGGAACATTTTTATAGAAATTGAATAGCAAGATCAGTGCCTGTTCCTAAATTATCTTGAAGTAAAACAAATGTGGAAATAAAAAGTTAAGTCCCAAATAACCATCTCTAAACTTCCATGATATGCCTAATGGTCTCTGTTGGACCCAGTTTCCCTTGAAAAAGAAATGGTAGAATATTAGAGACATGACAGAGGGCCCTACGCTAGAACGTTCCTTTTAAAAGCAGTGTTTCTATCAAATGCTGCTAATATTAATTTACATATCTGGTTAATGATGTACTTAGCAGAGCAAATTGTAGAATTTTATTTTATGTGACTTTCAAGGCGCTTTTCAGGCCCTGGGGTCCTTGAGGGCTTTGTGTCACTGGGGCCTTGTCAAGGGTCTGTACATAGAGGGCTTTAAATGTTTGCAGAAAAATAAATATGAATCATGAGATGTTGGACTCTTCAGGAAGCATAAACCGATCGTGCAATGCATTATACTGCGTGGCGAGGAGGAAAGGAGGAAAAAGTGCATATTACGAGCAACAGTATGATTAATTTGATTAGAAACCCTTTGATTTTAGAGCACTCCTTTCAATGAATGATGTGACCTTTCCTGAGTGAATAAGAACGAAATAATCACTCATCCTATGAAGAGTGACTTCACTTGCTGTTCTTTAGAAAGTGCCCTGATTTGTTTGAATCGAGTTTTTAAAAATTCTTACTAGGTTCGCATTTGGTCTGATAACACTGGAAGATTTATTTCTGTGATCGCTGAGGTTTATTTTCTATTTTTGCTGCACCTTCTATGGAACTAGCTTTGAAGTAGTTTTGCTTTGAACTTTCACACTGAAACATGCTACTGATTTCTAGAAAGGGCTAATGAGGTCTTATCTTTTAATGCCCCTTAAACAAGTTTCGCTGATTTTCAGACAGGGGTCTTTCTATGACACTGGAGTTGTGGACGATCATAATGTTTGTTTTATAGATAAGCCAGTATCATATCAGGCAAGGTAAACCACTATCGTATCAGGCATAACTAATCTTGCCGACACAGGGTTATAGTGTATAATAAAATGTTGTACTGTATTATGTATCATCTTTAAAGGTGGTGTGATTTTTTTCCATGAAAGATAAGCTTTTGTTGGTATTCTTTTAAAAATTGGACTTATTATTAAAATTGGAAACTAGAGAACAATAGTTTCTCTTATGTATATATATTTTTCTGATTATAAGAGTAATATATATTCATTGTAAAAAATTTTTAAAAACACAGAAACTATACGTAAAGAGAAAAAATTACCTGTCATCGCACCCAGGTAGTCACTATTACCGTAGCCTGTGTATTTTATTTTACATAATTACAGTCAGATCATATTGTAAATAGTTCTGTATCTTTATTAATTTTTATTGTGTGTTTCCTTTGTCATTAGTCTTCAAAAACATGATTTCTAATAGTTGTAGAGTAATTCCACTATACAAATTTATCACAAGTTATTTAACCATTCCTATCAGTTGAACTAGTTTCTCATTGTAAATTCCTGTTAAATAATGTTTAAAAGTTTTCTTGCTACCATATTAATTTTCATTCCCTTGAGTGTAGACAGAAGCAATTCTGTCCCTTGATGAAGTATTGTAATAAATCTGCCTGCAACTTACTGCTTTCATAATCATTTGACTGGCTGCTGGATGAATTTCTTTAAAAAACAGTTTTTTGAGTTGACTGAATTACATAGGCTATGAGCAGTGAAGAAACGGGTGGACAGCCAGGGTGGAAGGTGGAAGGGGGTGGAGGCTGCCTCGTGTTCATCCCTGTGGTTCAGCGGAGACTTTCAGACACTGAGAAAGCAAAATAGAGGAAGAGCCGAAAGAGACCAAACAGACATGCCAAAGCCTCAAGGAGAACTGACATCTCAAAACCATCCATAGTGAGAGCAGCGTATTAACATTGAGTCCTCACTGACCTTAGGAGGAGGTCAGTGGCTCCCTACAGCGGGAAAGTAGCGAGGGTCCGCCCAGACCGGGGGAGGGGAGAGGGGTAGGGAGGAGGGGGCGGGGCCAGGGGCGGGACTTCCGGGCCAGGGGCGGGACTTCCTGTCCACCGCCCTCCTTCCGCATCAGTTCTAATATTTTACTCTCTAGTGCTGGGTACTTCACCACTTTGCATATTTTCTTGAAGGTAGAGACTCTTCCTCTGGAACTCCTACACCTCTCATTAGGTTGTGGGGCCAACTCTGCAAGGGCATTAGGTGGTACTGTGGTTTTCTGAGGCCTTTGGGCTAATTTCTGCCACACTTGTATTTGCTCTGCCTTCGCAGTTCCTTTCTCGGACCCGGTGTACCCCTTGCACTTATGCCCAGTTCCTTTTGCCTGGGTTTGCATAGACGGTTTTTCAGATTCAATACGGACACTTTTCATTGTATTTTCATCTTCCACAGACAAGAATTAGAATCTATTAATGCCTTGGAAGCTTTTCCTTTATACTGTTTATACCAAATGCAGTCCAACACAGAGATAATGCAAGCTGCATATTTTAAATTTTCTAGTAGTCACATTAAAAAATTAAAAATGTGGAAAAAATAAAGATTAATGGTATACATTATTTTTCCAACATCATCAAAATATTAACTTCAACAGGTAATCGATATAAAAATGATTAAGATTTTTACATACTTTTTTTTTTTTTTTACTAAGTCTTAGAAATCTGGTGTGTGCATGGCACATCCCGTGCTCAATTTGGATTAGCCAGACTGTAAGTGCTCAATAGCCACGTGTGGCCTAATGGCCACTCCACTGGACGGTGCAGGTCTGTAAAGAAAGCCTTGCTCTGCCAAGTCAATTACTAGCATAATTAAGATACCCCAAATATTTAACAAACTAGAAGAATAAACTCTTCAAGAGTCTTCCAGCTCTACAGTCCATGGAAATAAATTGGTAAGTAAGTTTACAATTAAGCTAAACTATCGATTAAGACAAATATTTTTAAACATCTTCAGGGAAGGGAGAATTCTGTAACTAGTTCTGAATCTTGCAGTATTTCAGGTGGTGGAATTCAACTGCTCTTGTTTCTACATAAATCTACAATTCCATTTTTTCTCTCATTCAAATTGCCTTTTTCCAACTGAATAGAGCAGTTATATTGTAGCATCTCCATTGAATATTTAATATTGAGCAATGCTGCTCAAAATTTCTGTCTGGGAAAGAGAATGTTAATTTTGATGACATGGACCAATCTTGACAGAGAGCCTTGGTTCTAGAGGGAAATCAGAGGCCATGTCTTCTTGTTTTGTTTTGATTTTTAGTATTTAGCCCGGAGCCTCCTATAAAATATTGTTCAGTAAATGTTGCTTAGTTGAATAAATGTATGAAGGAATGACGGAATACAGGAATTAACAGAATTAGCTCCCTGACATCACCTTTGTCCAGAGACACATTTAATAAAGACTGTCAAGAATCCAAAATTGCCATGTGTTAGATGCCACACAGCATCAGTTCTGTGTATCCAGAGGAAGGAACACAAGTTTCCATGTGATAACCTTTGATAGCCTTTCTAGGTAACAAGGCAGTAACACGGCTTTCCTAAGTCATCACCCCTAGACCAATCACAGAGTGAGAGGATTATAACTTGTTTTCTTTCTTATTCACATTGTCCCTTAGCCAATCAGTATTCTATTTGCAAGTACTGTTATAGGTTAAGTTCTTTATATGCAAATAAGTACCAGGGAACTCCTCTTCTAGCAGGAACTCCTTTATGTCATCTTGAAATACAATTTCTAAGAATATGTTGCTTTTTTCTCAGATCTGTTATATTTTTCCATTTGTATAACCATTAAGTATTGTTAGAGTTTTGTTTGTGGCAGTGCATTTCCTGGGACATTTTTGTTTCATACATTTGTGGTAAATACCCGTTGTTTGATATCAAGGAGAAAGAGGTCAAGAAAAACCACAAGGAACCTTGAGTAAATGGTGGAAATATTCTACTGCCTGTGATAGGATGCCTACAAATGAAATTTATTTTGTGATGTAATTGCTACATACCAGAAAAGGCTTGGTGACTGATATTCCAGCCTCAGTTTGAGAAATAGATTAGAGAAGAAAACAGATTAGAGAAGGACAAAATTTCAACCTACCTATTAATCGAGGCAGAAGGGCAGACAGAAAAGTGTCAGTAGACCTACTTCAAAATGTCACTGAGCCTCAATTTCTTCATCTTTGAAATGGGAATAATGTCTATAATAGCAAAGTGCTGAGCATACTAACTAATTCAATAAATAAAGCACCTCCACCAGACATGTTTTTCTGGATTGATTCCACTTATTTTTAATGTGCGTATGATTTTTTGTTAATCAGATATTCAGAGCTCAGTAAGACCCTAAGTAAGACCAGGGACTGTTACAGTTAATACAATTCACCCTGAAGTCCCTTCGTTATTTCATTTGTGACTTTGAATAGACATCGTCCTAGGATGCCCATGGGTGAAACCAGACTAAAAATACGAATCCCCACAGTTAATAATACCAGATTACTTTCTTGGCTGTGAATTTTACGAATGTTGAATTGATAGAATCCTGAACATAATTTGGCAGAAGATGCTTCTATATCAGTGTGCTCCGCCATCTGCTCTTTGGAAACAATCTAATGACACAGACGAAACACGGAAATTTGTATATTGTTATTGAATAATTGAAGACCCATTACCTAAATTTTTATGTGATTCAAAAATCCTTGGTAGAGTTTCTAATTTTGCTTATAATCTTTCCATATGCTTATTTTATGGTAAAAACGAATTAACTTTTAATGAGCTTATTTATTTTTTATAAATTATTTGCAATGGAAACATTGCTCCTTAATACATTACTAGAATATGCTGATTTCCTTTTTTCTGTTTAAAATCTCAATTGATTAGCTTATACATTTTGGGTTCCTTTCACTATTATAGTAGTTATTGTCTAATGATGACCTTAAGCGTAAACATTGCTTAAGACGTTTCAACCTGTTTTGATCTCCAGCTGCATGCGAATCAAAGCTTTGGCTAATTTAGTTCCAGGTTATCAGACTACAAGTTTTATAGTGTTTCAAGGCCGTGTCATTTAAGACATGAAGGTTTCGGGGCGCCTGGGTGGCGCAGTCGGTTAAGCGTCCGACTTCAGCCAGGTCACGATCTCACGGTCCGTGAGTTCGAGCCCCGCGTCAGGCTCTGGGCTGATGGCTCGGAGCCTGGAGCCTGTTTCCGATTCTGTGTCTCCCTCTCTCTCTGCCCCTCCCCCGTTCATGCTCTGTCTCTCTCTGTCCCAAAAATAAATAAACGTTGAAAAAAAAAAATTTAAAAAAAAGACATGAAGGTTTTATCACTCCCCAGCCCCCCCCCGCTTTGAATTATGGGTATTATGAGTCTCCAGTAAGTAGCCCAAAGACTTCAAAATGTAGCATTATCAATAGACAGGGGCAGGAGTGGTAAGAGTAAGCCACAGAGCAGCAAAACAGATACACTTTGAAAAAGATTGACGGGTCAGGTGAAAATATTCCATTAGTAAAAGATAACAGATGAGACATGAACATGATTTTATTTCAAACTGTACCATTCTAAAATATCCTGATTCTATCTGTGCCTTCTCCTGGACCTAATAACCCACCAAAACCAACACAGTGGGGATTACTCGTCCATCAGACTGACAATACCAGAGCTGCGAGATTCTGGCAGTATTCACCTTGAGAGGAAGGAAGGAGACGAAGCCAGAAAGCATGGGAAGGGCCTGCAGGACTGGGGAGAGCCCATGAAAGAAACATTGGAAACAATGACAGAATTTTTCCATTAGGGAACATTAGAGTGGGCTAAGGTTGGATATTTCCCTTCTACCAGGTCAGTTGGGCGTTGGTAATAACACGCAAGAAGGTTAGGCCCCGTTTAGCTAGTTTTTCATGAAGGTAGGACGTGTTAACAACAGAGTGCTCTCAGGCGCCTGTCCATAAAGCATGACACTCTTGTTCTCTGTGTTGTGAGTTTTGTTTTAATTTTTTAAGAATGTTTATTTATTTTTGAGAGAGACAGAGCGCAGTGGGGGAAGGGGCAGAGAGACAGAGGGAGACACAGAATCCAAGGCAGGCTCCAGGCTCTGAGCTGTCAGCACAGAGCCCAACGTGGGGCTCAAACCCACAAACTGTGAAATCAGGACCTGAGCCCAAGTCAGACGCTTAACCAGCTGAGCCACCCAGGCGCCCCCCGGGGTTGTGAGTTTGATAGTAGAATTTACATCAAACAAACAAATAAACAAAGTGCTCTGGTGTATTCCAAAATGGTTCCTTCTTCTCTCCCCTTATCAGAAACAATCTCCAACATACTATGAGAACTTGATAGAGCTCCTGGAGAAAATCTAACCAACTGTGCACCTCCCCCCACTGCCATGACTGGGTCTCCTTAGAGTTTTTTATTCTTCGAGATGTCCACACTGAGCCTTCGACAATTCATGAATTCCTTCCCCAGCACTGGTTCTTGAGGTGGTTCCCACCTGTGAGTCTCTGCTTGGGTACGCCATGACTCCCTATATTTGTCTGTCTCTCCATTTTGGGGGCAGCGATTTGCTGTGCGTCTTCTCCTCTCTGACAGATCCAAGAAGAGTTGCTGATTTTTCAGTCTGTTCAGCTTTTTGCTTGTTGTCAGGATGAAGAGGTGACTTCCCTCCCATCCCGTCTACAGAGATAGAGAAAAAAAGGAAAGGAAATGCTGCCATGTTTATAAAGCAGACTGGGGGCGGGGGTGGGGGAGGTTATCATCAACCTGATTGTGATGCAGTTGTAAAATACAGTCTCTGTCATCTCAGTGGTCTCTCCAGCCTTGGTCAGGAAGGCACAAATACATAAAGAACCCCAAGGATCATCACTGGTCATATTATGGACATGGGTGAACGGGTGGATCTGGAATTCTCCAACCTCATCCTAAAAGTCTGGATGACATCATCATCACCACTGTGACTTTGTCAGAGGGAGGTGAAGGCAGTACCTGTGTGATGCTTGCGTGAATGGCACGGCTATTTTTGAAAGCCTTTATGAATATTGTGCTAACACAGGAATTTATATTTTTATTCACAATATTTTAGACTACAAATGACAAGTGTTTTATTTCTGGCTACAGTTACACAAGAACAATCTTACAAAAAAGAAAACAATTTGGCAAACAGTGAGTGTTGCAGTGCACTCACCGTGGATGTTTCTTGTTGGGTATCTCTCTAGCCTTCAACCAGATATGTCTGAAGAAGAATATTCATTTTGTTTCCCTTCAAACTAGCTCTTCTTTCTGTTTCCTTCATTTCCCCCAGTCCTCCCTGGGGGGACATTTAGCATGAAATTCTATGGATTCTTTTCACTCTGATGTTTCTAGCATCCACCTGGCATTTGAATGTCTGCTGAAGTTGTCCTCTTTGAACTGCTTGCTTAGGCTTCTCCCAGACCCCCTCAATGGTTTTCTGGCTTGTGTCCATTCTGCCCGTCAAACGCCATTTTGATTCAGTTCATTTCCCTCTTCAAGTGCCTACAGAGGGTGTCCTTGTTCCTCACCATCACCTGGCATTTGCTCTAAATCTCCCTCTCCGTGTCCTCTGACCTGGTCATCCACAACCTGGCTGAACATTAGGATCAGCACCTACTACCGTCTACTACCAGGATTTGTTTGTCTAATCTCTGCCATCGGATTATAAAGTGCTCTGAGGCCGGTACCTTATTTGTCTTGTTATTCTCTGGAATGAATATTAATTAGTTAATAAATATTTCTTGTATGAATAAATGCTTGATGAAAAAGGGCTAGAAACTTATTACAGGTGGTTCTTTAAAAAGAGTTAACTGTTTGTTTGTTTGTTTGTTTTCCAGTTACCGAGGCTTAGTTGACCTTTATTACCTGGAGTTTTGCCAATCAGACTTCTCGAGTCAACAACATTTGTGATGATAATTGGTGTTCATAGTGATTGCCCTGGGGCTGGACAAAATCTTGAACTGCCTTCTCAGTCATTTAAGAGAAGATGATATTAAGATGTTTATTTCTAGTTAACAGGTTCATTACATGTATCATCATGGATTATCCATTTTAAAAGAATTAAAATACAATAAAAAATTATGATAATATCACACTGAACATTAATTTTCCTTTGACGATCAGTCCGTTCAACAAATAACTAGCACACACTTAATATGTGCAAGTTAATAGAGTTATTACCTAGAAATATTCTACTCCAGTCATATTTATGTGTATCTGAAATGCCTTGTGCATCGATTGTGCCAGTAATTGGCATACACTGTGATAGTTCATCAAGTTTTGCCAGTAGACGTTTAGCAAAATATGGCTCTTTAAAATAGTGTATTTTGTAGAGCAATTACTAAAAAGTTGCCTATGACGCAACGTTCTATAAATCAAATCCAGCTCTGTGATGTATCTTCAAGGTACCTTCGAGCAGGTTGGCTGCCTATCTAATCTCACTGGTAACTTCGGTCTCTGTGGCGGTGTCAGTAGCTGCTCTCCCCACGTCTGCATCGCCCAGGAGAGATGTAATACTAGGTAAGCAGATTCTAACTGGATGCTTTGAGCAGTGGTTCTCAAGCCTGGTGGCACACTGGGATCACCTAGGGAGTTGTAAAAACCAGTGATGCCTGGTTCCTTTGCAGGATGCTGACTTGGCTGGTGTGGAACGTGGCCCTGTGTGCCTCTTTCCTGGCTCTAGTGCACACTGGATGGGCTCGCAGCCTCCCCCAGGTGACCCTGGCCCTGCGGTCCAGGAGCACCTTCTCCTTCAGCTAGTAGCTCAGGTGAGGCCGTGGCTTTCTGCTGCTGCTACTCCTTGCGTTTCCTCTCTGTCCCTGCCGGCTTCTCGGCCCTTCCATCACATCTGTAACCAACTCTGTGGATTCCATTCTCCCTTTTGTAAAACCTCAAAGGCGTTCCTCTTTTCCTTGTTCTGGTTCTCAGAACTTGGAACGTGACTGAGACAGCTGGCAGTGAAGACAGTGAAAACCGCGAAGTAAGCGCAAGATGAGACACCCTTGGACAGCCAACCTGAGTCCTGCCTGGAGGGCAGAAGAAGCCCAGGCAGGAGGGCATGGGGGAGTGGGAAGGACACAAATTTGGTGGCCATTTCCAGACCATTCTTTCAGCAGCACACTTTGCAGATATTCTATAACACAAGTCTCATGGGAGAATTTCATGAAATGTTCTAATTTCATCATTTTCTGATGATTTAATTTCCTTGTCATAGGTCACACTTTTATTTTGTAAAGTCTATAGGGAAGAAATTAATTTTTTACGTGATGCCTATCTCCTGGTATGTAGGGTTGACTACTTATAATCTTTTAGTCCATATTAGTGTGGTGGAAGAAACGTAAATGTGAGTTTCTTTTTACGTTTGCAATTCCTTTTTACCAAACCCTGCTTTTGGCTTATGCTTCAAATTCCAACCATAAGGTAGGTTTGGAAAGTCTCATCCCAGTTAAAAAAAAATCAACCTCAACAACTGCCTGTTTTTTGTCTTGTGCAAGCAGGAGTGCTCTGTTCTGTATTACCTGTGTAGTCCTTTGGAGTTCTGTTGCCGGCTGCTGTGTAAACAGGAGGAAGCAATCCCAGTAATCAGAAGGAAGTTCAAGGCTGATCACATGCAGACCCATAGCCTTTTCTTCACACATGCATACACACACACACACACACACACACTCACACATAACTGCCACACCTCCAGCTAACCTTACAGCAGCCTTCGTCCAACTGTATTTTCTGAAATGGCCTTACTGAACGGGACTTTTTCTGCTCCTTTGTAGACTCCTTCAGAAAGCGGTTGTGAACAACTACATTTTACACAAAAAAATTGTCAGTCAAAGCCAGCGTTTTGGTTTTCTTAGGAACAGCACTGCTATAAGCAGAGAGATTGAACCCCGTTTACCCAGAAGTGAATATTAATAATAAACATTTGTTAAGCCCCATCTTAAAAGGTGTGATACTATCATCATTTTACAGATGAGACAATTGAGGCTTACAGAGGTTAATACCATGCTAAATTTGAGGCTTACAGAGCAGGGGAGTGGAGGTAAGAGTGGGATCCAAGCAGTCAGGACTGCTCCAGACCTTGTACTCGGAATTTATGTCCATCACGTTTTAAATGGCTGGATGAATGCAAAGCTTCTCTAAGCCTGAGCTAATCAGTCTTGGGAAAATTAGAGGCTCAGAAAGACCCAGCAACTAATATAAGTCATTAGTGACTATTTAAGGTTAGGTTCACATTGCTTTCCTAGGAAAGGTAGCCAACCGATTTACAAGGAGAAGAGAGACAATCGCTGGCTAAGAGAGCTGCACAAGGCCTCTAGAAGGAGAGACTGTAAATGGCAGATTTATAAGACAAATTACGAGATTGGCAATAAAAAGTGCATTAACCACTCCAGCCCAAACCACTAGTGGGTGGAAAACCAGGAATTATGGTTGCTATGGGGCAGAGCCCACGGTTACAAAGGGCCCAGGTTGAGGACTCTGTGCTTGGGTTTATGTTCTTCTGTGACTGTCTGGAAATTCTTCATCCACGTCTATCTCTGAATTTGTGTTTTGTGGTGATCCAATGCAATATGCACATGGGTGATGCACCGGGTAGCAGCCCGCGTGCGGATGGCAGTGGTCCAGCCCAGTCCACGGGCACACAGCAGTTGGCCCAGACCTTCCGTGCACGCCTCACGGCAGTTCAGCCTTCCCAGGGGTGTGGCCAGGACAGAATCTGGGTCCATCGGTGGTGGGAACGGTGGCGGCAGGAGTGGCAACCACCCATCTGCAAGTTCAAGGAAACGTCAGAGGAAACGTTGAAATAGCATCGTATAAATTCGCATGTAATGTTCCACTTACATGAAACCCATTTGTACAGAGAGATAAATCTTTTAGAAGAAGTTATTCTGTGATAATCCTCAGTTCCACACGTAATAAAATGTATATTTAGATATAATTTATCAGAAATTTATCTGCATATAATATCTCCAATAATCCCAACAATGTTGTCACAGCATGTAAAATAGCTCCAGTAACAGATGCATATGCAGAAAGAGTCTTCTCAAAATTAAAAATGATAGAAAATATTTTTGTAATCTTGCAAGAGGGACTAATATTGTTTTATATATTTTTAAAATTTTTTTAACGTTTATTTATTATTGAGAGAGAGACAGACAGAGCATGAGCATGGGAGGGGCAGAGAGAGGAGAAGACCCAGAATCTGAAGGAGGCTCCAGGCTCTGAGCTGTTAGCACAGAGCCTGATGCGGGGCTCAAACCCACAAACCCAGCGAGATCATGACCTGAGCTGAAGTGAGACGCTTAACCGACTGAGCCACCCAGGCGCCCTGGGACTAATATTGTTTTAAATCAATAGCTATTAAAAATAAAGTTGCGGGGCTCCTCAGGGGCTCAGTCGGTTGAGCATCCGACTTCTGTTCAGGTTATGATCTCCTGGTTCGTGGGTTCCAGCCCCGTGTCTGTGCTGACAGTTTGGAGCCTGGAGCCTGCTTTGTTCTGTCTCCCTCTCTCTCTGTTCCTCCCCTGCTCATGCTTTGTCTCTCTCCTTGAAAAATAAATAAACATTAAAAAAATAAAAAAAAAAGTCGCTAGAAGTATGGATTTTGATGTTCCAATAAATTAGCCAAAAAGTCAGAAAAATCATACCATCGATGGAGGTATCACTTTAACAAAGCATAATCATTATGACATGATATAAAATGATGACACCAAAATATCATTCTGCAAATTTGCAAGTTTGTGTTGTTACTCGTGCATCGCTATTACTCCTGTTATTCTTTTGTAGGTAACACAAAACTTTTGAAGGAGAACTTTTTATATTTTAGTACCTTCAGTAGCACTTTTCCCTGCTCTTTCAACGGGAGCTTTCATTTTCATTTTGCATGGAGTCCTTTACGTTAGGTATCTGGCCCTGCTCCCAGCAGAAGGAGATGATACTATAGAAGAGACAAAGGGGATGAGGTTCCTTACCAAGCGTCCGAGTTTCATTTTTATCCTGATGAAATATATAGCTCCAAGCAGAGGGAGTGGCCAGCTCAGGGCTGGGGTTGAGTGAGTGCTGAGTCAGGTGCTACCTTCTGGCGTCTGGCCAGGGCGAGTCTCGCTTTGGAGGCGGCGTGCTTTCTCTGGTTGCCAAAGTAGCACATTAGGTGCTGGACGGCATTCCAGGCAGAGACAATCCGAGAAGAAGGGATTGTTTCTTTCCTTAGGCACTCCTCTAGTACAAAGTACTGTACGTTTTATGTCTATTTTTATTCTCATCTTCTTTTCCTTCTCCCCAGAATTAGCGCTGCTTCCAAGGGGAGAGGGAGATGGCAGAGTGGTCTGGTGTCTGTTGTGCTGGGCTGGAGAGCTGGATGTGGGCCTGGCTTTGCCCCTTGTTGAGACCTTTAGAAGCTACTCAAGTCTTTACTTCTTCATTGGTGAAGGATGCAGTGACAGCTGATGCATATTAGTGACACTGCTTTGACTCGTTGCTTTTGTGTCATCAGAGCAAATGTCAACAGCGGGAGAAAGGCAAAAACACGGTAGGTTTATTACAACAGTGCTTGGTCATGTACGTGCCCCGAACGGGTCTTGGGGACCTGCAGGGTTCTGTGGACCACATTTTGAGAACCATTGTTCTGTGGCATCGTTTGAAGATGACAGAAGCCCCAGTGTTCAGAGGAGACCCAGGAGCCCGAGAGAGGAAAACCCAGCAGAACACACAGGACAAGCCCCTACATGAAAGATTAAAGTTTGAACCAAAACGCAGAAGTATGTCAACGTAGTCAATTATGCTTTGTAAAGACTTTCTGCATGCTTTTTGAACTAAAACTGCTAGCAAATGAATTGGAGGGCAGTGGTGTTAGTGAGACTATTAGTGACCTGGAAATTCACCTGGAAGTAAGATCTTAAAACACAGAGCAAATGAACGAGGACAAGATAATCAGGAGAAAAAAACTGGATTGTTGGCAGCTGTATCTGGAAGAATTAACATGTGAGTAAAAGAAGATTTAGAGAAGAGAAAAGGAGCAGATGGAGAAGAGGCAATAATTAAACTAATGGAAGAAGAAAATGTCCTTAAGATTAAGAAAGACCTGAATGTGCAAACTGAAACTATTCACAGAGTTCCAAGCAGAAGGAATGAGACAAAAATGTCCCCAAAGCTAGTCTGGAAAATTCTTAAACGCCAAGAATGGAGAGAAACCAGTACCAACTTCTAGACAGAAATAACTGCTTAAAGAATCAATGCCATTCGATGTTTCATATGCAACACCTTAATTTTTTTTTTTCTAATGTTCATTTACTTTTCAGAGAGAGAGAGAGACAGAGACAGAGTGTGAACAGGGGAGGGGCAGAGAGACAGGGAGACACAGAATCCGAAGCAGGCTCCAGGCTCTGAGCTGTCAGCACAGAGCCCAATATGGGGCTTGAACCCACGAACCACAAGATCATGACCTGAGCCGAAGTCGGACACTTAACCGACTGAGCCACCCAGGCGCCTCTCAAATGCAACACCTTAAGCATAAGATGGCGGGTATGTGGCCACTGAGAGAAATGAATTGCCACGAAGACCCTTTCTTCTCTGAGCGTGTCAGTCACCTTTCAGGATGGAGGTAAAAGCAAGTGTGCTGTGATCCAGACAGCGTATCAGTTGTGCACCTGGGACTCTGGAAGAAACTACTAGGGGAGGATAGAGCAGGCAGACCTCCACCCACTGCCTGTACCACCACCGAAGGAACCAGAGCACGGGGAGGAAGAGAAGCAGCGGTGAGCAATGTGTGCCCAGTGGAATCCAGATGGACAGCAAGAGACCAGGATTGAATACTAGCAACCCCAGATAAGAATTCTTAAAATAGAAAGGAACTATGCAAGGGTAATTCTAAGAATAATCTGGAACTAAAAGTGCTGAACTATTTAAGGGAAATCTAAGAGCTAGGGGTGAAGGAGGAGAAAAGCAATGAAGCAAAGCATTATGAAGATTTAATCTTGGTCTGGATGAGGGCAGAGTTGAGAATAGGAATGAAAATATTCTTTTTTTTTTTAATTTTTTTTTCAACGTTTATTTATTTTTGGGACAGAGAGAGACAGAGCATGAACGGGGGAGGGGCAGAGAGAGAGGGAGACACAGAATCGGAAACAGGCTCCAGGCTCTGAGCCATCAGCCCAGAGCCTGACGCGGGGCTCGAACTCCTGGACCGCGAGATCGTGACCTGGCTGAAGTCGGACGCTTAACCGACTGCGCCACCCAGGCGCCCCGGAATGAAAATATTCTTAGGAGACTGATCTCATTAGTACAGGCGGTCTTGGCGAAGGAATAAATTATATCTTTTGTGTTTTTTTAAAGAAAATTACAGAAATGTGTGTTTTGTTATGAGCCCCGAGAGAGAGGAAGCAAACATTTATGGAATAGAAACTTCCAGAACAACAGTATTCACAAAATGAAAAAGACAATGAAAGGAAATTTATGAAAACCAGCAAAAAATAGCAGAAGGAAAAGGAGACAGCAAAGTAAAGCAAGCCGAATACAAAGTAAGCGAAAAATGGAAGGGATAAAATAAAGCACAAAAAGCACCATGAGGTCAAAAAAGGAAAAAGAGAGAAGTCTGAGAAACGCTCACAGCAGGAGAAGCCTGAGGAACATGACAATTACATGAAATGTGGTATCCTGGACAGAGAACAGACATTTGATAAAAAAACTAAGAGAATCTGGTTTGGTTTTTAGCTTAGTGGGAGAGAAAGACATTACTGTACTATTTATGCAAACAACTATGTAATTACAAATAAGAAAAGTGCAAAGGACAAAAGGACTGTGAGACTGTTTTCCCAACTTAGTTGAGGGTATGAGGGAGGACTTCCTGGGGGAAGTGACCGAAGCTGAGACCTAAGTGTAGATAGGAGTTCCCTAGCCACTGGGGACAGGTGTGGTGAACACTACTGCAGAAAAGTTTGGAGGTGGGCAGAGGGAGAGAGGTGGAAAGTGGACCTATTTATCCTAAGCCTATAGCTAGTGTCTACTTTAAGGGGCAGTCACAATTTTCCTATTTATTAAATAGGAACCTATTTATTTACTGACTCCTGAAGAACATGCAGGGTTTGTTTTTTTTTTTTTTTAACATCCATGCATTACTTACAAAAATAGTTGGTCATGTACTTGACCACACAGAAAACCTTTATCTCAAAAAGGTGATTCAGAAACCTAAAAAACACTGATGATCTCCTAGGAAAACATAAATTATTAAAATGGAAGTAGAAGTACAAACCTTGAATTAGACCAGGCACCATAGAAGAGATGATAAAGGTGATTAAAAATGCATTACTGAAAAAAGTTAACAGGATTTGATGATTTCATAGCTGAACACTAAGCTTAACAGGCAAGCCATTCTGAACCATTTAAGACCCTAGAAGAAGACAATTCTCATTGTCTTTATGAAAGCAATCCTGTTACTACAACCTAATAAAAATACTGCAAAAAGGTTGATGTCATTCTAATTAGATGCAAAATATTTTAAATGTGATATTAGCTACAATAATCCACAAATATGTAAACAGACTAAGAAACTATGGCCAATAGAGTCAATTGCAGGAATGAAATGTAGATATCAGGAAATCAAGCAATGTAATTCATTAAATCAACACATTAAAGCCAAAAAATAAATGAACATCCCAAAAGATGCTGCAAAGCCATTTTGATAAACATTCGGGAGTTCTTTCCTTTTTTTATTTTTAAGTTTATTTATTTATTTTGAGAGAGACAGAGACAGCAGAGATGGGGAAGGGGCAGAGAGAGAGGGAGAGAGGAAGAATCCCAAGCAGGCTCCACGCTGTCAGCACAGAGCCTGACATAGGGCTCGGACCCAGGAAGCCGTGAGATCATGACCCGAGCCGAAACCAGGAGCTGCCATTTAACCAAATGAGCCATCCAGGAGCCTTAGGAGTTATTCTTAATAATAACTTTAAGAATATATGTACATGAGGAACCCTCGTAAATATGATATAGACTACAAAACACCAGTAAACATTATCCTAACTAGAAAAACACCCAAATCATTTTAATCGTAATCAGGAACTAGATAAGATTGCTGGCTCTTGTCATTATTATTCAGCATTGTCTTAGAGGTTCTAGCAAAGATAGTACGAAAAGATAGTAAAATCATTTTAAACACATTTAAAATCATTTAAAAACATTGGGAAGGAAAGGATAAAACTTTCGTTTTTTGTTGGTAATATTATATTCTTGGAAAATACAAGAGACGTAAGAAAAAAGCACTTGAAATGGTAAGATACAGAGATAGAAAAATGACATACAACAATGAATAGCAGAAATCACCTAAATGTGAGCATGGGAAAAATTAATTTGTGGTTGCAATAAAATGTAAGGCAATACTGTGTGAAGAAAAGTATAAAATCCTAACAACAAGATTCAACCTAATGGAAAATCGTTCTATGTTCTTCGATATATCCTAAATTCTTAGATTTATTGACTGAATGTAATTAAAATGTTAGATCTCCCCAAATTCACTATACGCATGTATATATAATATTTATAATACATTAATTATGATATATACTACAATTCCAGTTAGAATCACAACACTTAAAAATAATATAAAATGTTCTTAAAGCTTATTTGAAAAAAATGAAAAGTCCAATAATAAGATGTATAAAGAAAGACCTAGTGAGTGCAGATATTAAAACATACCATACAGCCACTATAATCAAATAAATAGGGCATTGGGTTTTGAAACACATATGGTAGAATAATTGAATGGAAAATCTAGATTCCAAAATACACACTATTTTAATCTATCATGAAGTTTACATTTCATTTCAGTGTGAGAAGAAAGGTACACATTCAACTGGCTATTCATCTGGAAGAAAACAGAAATGTATTTTCTATTTTCTCTCAGCATTTAAATAAATAAATCCCAGATGATTGAAGACTTCAGTGTAAAGAACTAGATAAAAAAAATCAAGGAGATAAACGAATTATCTAAATTATAAAAGAACATGTAGGAGCCTCCATATACAGTTTAGGATTTGTGGAGAATGTTCTCACCCAAGACAAGAAACCAACAGCTAGAAAAGATTTAAACAAGGTCAGTGAGGAATTGTAGAGGTCAAAATATATTTGCATCACAGATGACAGATAAAAAGTTAATATCTTTAAAATACCAAGAGTTTCACTAATAGGCAACAGAAAATAAAAATAAATATGAATGGATAATTTAGCCCAAAGTGGGCATAGTGGCCATAAGGTATGGATATTTAAAATCATCTGTAATCGGAGCACCTGGGTAGCTCAGTAAAGCGTCAGACTCTTGATTTTGGTTCAGGTCATGATCTCATGGTTCATGGGATGGAGCCCCACATCAGGCTCTGTGCTGTCAGCTTGGAGCCTGCTTGGGATTCTATCTCCTCTCTTTGTGTGCCCTTCCCTCACTCACGCTCTCTCTCTCTCTCTCTTTCTCTCTCTCTCTCTCTCTCTCTCAAAATAAATAAATAAACATTAAGAAAATAAAATCATCTGTAATCAAAGAAATGCAAATTAAAGTAACAACACAATAACCCTTTACAGCCATGTAATTAACAAAGACAATAGAATGGTAACACTGTTACTCTGGAGGTAAGGATGCAGAGGAAAAGGTACTGTTGCACTTTGCAAACTGAAATGTGAATTGTTACAGTCCTTTTTATTTTTTTTAGTGTTTATTTATTTATCTTGAGAGAGAGGGCAGGCGCCCATGAGCAGGGGAGGGGCGGGGAGAGAGGAGACAGAAAATCCCAAGCAGGCTCTGGGCTCACAGCAGGACTTTGATCTCATAAATAGTGAGATCATGGTCTGAGCAGCACCCAAGAGTCAGATGCTTAACTGACTGAGCCACCCAGGCGCCCCCTGTTACAGTCATTTTTAAACTGAAGTTTGGCAATATCTTCTAAAAATAAAAATTCACATGCACTTTGATCTACCAATCTCATTCCTAGGCAGCTATTCTGAAGAAATAAAAATACATACCGTAATAATATAATTTCACAAGAATGGTGTATCATGTTTATGACAGCATTATTCATACAGTTAAAATTCTGAAACAAGATGAATTCCCATAAAGAGAGGAATGGTTGAATCAATCTTTAAAATAAAAAAATTTAAATATCATAAAACATTATGCAGCCATTAAAAAGAATGAATTATAGCAAAATCAGTTGACTCCATTAGGATTTCTATGAAGTATCATTGAGAAAATCTAACTGCAGAAATGTATTAACGCTGCATTTCTGTAAATAATACTAATAAACGATGACCAAAGTATGTCATAATGTTGTTTGTGAATGTGTGCACTTGTTTACAAGGCTAGGTTAACACAGAATACTTAGTGTGGTTTGGGAAGGAAGGAGGGAAGGAGGGGGAGGGGAAGGGGATGGGAGGGGAGAGGAAGAAAGGAGGGACTGAGGGCTGGGGGAGGGAGGAAGGAAGGAATAAATGAGGGAGGTAGGGAGGGATCTGAACTATTTAAAAAGCCAGCATGATCTCCATTTATGTTCTCTTTGTGGAATAAAAACAAATAAAAGACTGCTGGGTTACCAATAGGCAAGCTTTCAGTCACTTTTTCAAAAGACCTGACTTTTCTACCTTATTGTTCCTGTGGCTACTATTCTGTTAGCAATTATGTTGCACTTGGCACACTGGGGAGAGTTCTTTTTCATCTTTCCAGCCTATTAAATAAACAGGCACTCCATGTTTCTTTATCACTCCATTTGTCAGGTGGTGTTTGTGCCACATAAAAAGACAGAACATTGCACAACCGTTTTGCCATGCTTGACAGCTTAACGTACCTGCCAATTGGTGTGCCAGCTCCATATTTTAAATATTTTAATTAAACAAAAATAGAAATCTATACAAGTGAACTTCTGAATAGCTGCATTTCTCTTAAGTCCTCGGGTTATAGCGTATTAAGAAGAGAAGCAGGAACCCATGCCCGTAAAGAGCTTTGCATAATAATTCTTGATTCTGGGAATGCCCATAAAACCAGGAGACTAAATCTTCAAGGCCATCTACTCATTTGGGAAATAAAGAGGAGCCACAGGGCGTGTCACTGCCTTCCTCAGTCTACCTCAAATGCAATCCTGCTCCCCTTCCCCAGATTTTCTACTTCTTGTTGGCTTATTCCTTCTCCTCCTGAGCCATCATCTGCCTGGTTCCCTTGACTTTTGTCTTGTGATCTCTTTGAAGCCTTCCTTCTCTCCATATCCATGGAGATCACACAGTTAGTTTAAAATCCACTGTTACATTAACTGACCTTTATAGCAAAGGTAGGTTTCAGTGACCCTTTACACAGATCTGAACAGAAAGTCAGTACTCACAAAGCTAAGTGGATAGAACAAATCCAGTCCAAAATGTCTTGGGATTTCTTCATAGGGAGAATTCATATTCTTGTCTTCTGCAAATGCTCTCGTATCAAACTCCTATCACACTCCTCCCTTGCCTGTCTCTAGTGTAGCAACTGAGTATTTTGAGAGGAACTTTTTTTTTTTTTTTTTTGGTATTAGAAACAGAAAATAATTCATTGCATTACTTTGGTATTCACACTCATGTGGAAGCCTGGAGGTTCAAGATGGAATATTAGAAGACAAATCTTTCATAGCTTGTCCTCCAAAAAAGAAAACAGGCTTTGGGAAATTTCAGGTTTCTCAGAAACTACACTTGACATACTGCTAAGCACTGTTCTGTTCCTGTAGAGACGGACAATTATGGGGAAATAATTTTGGGGAGCATGGCCACACTAAATGATAATGACCAAAGATGCCCTGGTGAATTTTGCCATTTTGCGTGACCTTGTACTTGATCTAAATATCAGAGGTGTTAAAACACCAATAAGAATGGCTACCACCATTTTAATTTGCCTAACGGTGCCCCGAGCACCAGTTCTTTGAAAACAGCTTGGTTTCCAGGCTGAGGTTACCATGGGGACTCAGTCTTTTGCAGCCCTCAGATGGCCATTCTTGAGGACTCTGCTGAATCTATGGGCTCTTGTTTTTGAGAATGTCTGACCATGCAAATGTTCCTTATGGTTGGAAATAGTAATTCTCTAAAACTGCTTGTGACCTCCTAAGGCATTGCCTGATGAATCAGAGGTGTTTGCTTTGTTGCTCAGGGAGGCCCGGGGTGCAGAGGAACAGGCAGGGCATGCTGTTTTCTGTGACCTGGTTGCCCCCTCTGAGGCTACTCCCACCCAGCGGTTTCCCGATCCCTCCTCCCAGCATCTGGGTTTGCTGCTCTGCTCTGAGGACTAAACCAGCTTCCAACCCTGCATGCACATTATCTCCCGATGGGGCCCCCTGGCGTGGGAGCAAAATCCTCCTTGGAAGGAAGTGAGATCCGTGAACACAGAGCAGAATTGAGACAGGAGAAAGGGGCGCTCATGGCCTCTGTCCTCTCAGGGACAGGCCATTGACAGGAGAACCAGACTGGAAGCCCACCGCCCAGATTTCTCTCTTTCCCAGGCAGACCTTGATGAGCATTCCCAGTGTTTACCTCCGAGATTTCCTTTCTTGTGGTTCCACTGCTGACAACTGCACATGTGGGCAGAACATTCTTTCTGGTTTCATAGAATCAGCGTCTAGTCACTTTGAACTGGGAGCTGTTTTTGTCTTTTGAAGGTAACCACCTTTTTTGCTTGACCCCCTGGTCGTGCCTCTCAAAGGTTCACCCCCTTTCATGCCTAAGTTTGAGGGGTTCTGAGTACAGATCCTCTCTCCCCGCCAGTGCTGGCCAACGTCTCCGGCTGGGAAGGAATGCATCTGAATTTCTTTTCCCCTGTTCTCCTCCTATTGGCCCCTCGAAAGTGTGTTCATTTAGCACATTTTTCTTCCTCACTCTTAGGGTGGAAGCTGGAAAAGGAAAAGACTGCAAGAAAGCAGAAAGCATAGCCCTAGAGGATTTCAGACGGGGGGTTAGGGAGAGAGTGCCAAAATATGTTCTCTGTCTCACCCTCTTCAAGAACACGAGCGAGTAGAGTTTGGAATTATTTTACCTTGTTTTGGGCATAATCCCTGTGATTATTCCAATCCCTGTGATTATTTAAACTGCAGATTTGAAATAATCAATGATAGCAGAGTGATTATAAGAAGTGCGAACCGAAATTTGAGTTAATTGCATTCTACCATTTCCTCCGATCACTTGGAAATTCTATTTTTGCTTTAAGTTGAAAACAGTGAACAACATTTAACACTGTGAATGACTTCACCCCATCCGAAACATGGACAGTAACAAGTGTTGATGAGGATGTGGAGAAATTGGAACCGTCGTGCATTGTTGTCAGACGGGTAAAATGGTGCCACCGCTTTGGGACACACTTTGCCATTTCCCTTAAAAGTTAGATAAACCACATACCGGGTGGTCCAGCAATTCCACTTCTAGGTGTCTATCTAAGAGCAATGAAAACCTACCTGTACGCTTACTCTGCCATTTATACCACTGTCCATTTGTTAGAAGCAACTCACTAAATACAGCCCACATTCAAGGAGAGGAGAATTAAGCTCTGCTTCTTGAAGGGAAAAACATCAAATACTTTGTGGACATATTTTATTTATTTTTTATTTTTGTTAATATTTATTTATTTTTGAGAAAGAGAGAGAGAGCAGGGTAGGAGCAGAGAGAGGGAGACACAGAATCCAAAGCAGGCTCCAGGCTCTGAGCTGTCAGCCCAGAGCCCAACATGGCGGCTCACATTAGAGAGGAACCCCCCTGCTCGTTAAGGGAAGCGGCACAGCAAAGATCGGGTTGCCTGGATTTGAAGTCCAGTCCTGGCTGAGTGATGTCAAGGGCCTCGACTTGCTCTCTGGGCCTCGACTTGCTCTTCATTAAAATTGGAAGTGATAGTATGTGTTTCATTGGATTATTGTGAGGCTCGATACATCAATGCCGCATACTCTGTACATATATGTGAACATGTAGGAAGATTCTTTGGCATTCAGCAAGACCTCAGTGCATACAGTTGTTGTGAGATTCTTTCTCCTTGGCAGGGAGTTGATTCCACGTGTGGTTGGGGCTGGTCTGAGGCAGGAAGATAAAGAGCATATAGCGTCTGGGGAATCGTCCCCTGATGTGTATACTTCCAGGTCTGAAGTTCTGGTTCACGGTGATGCCCCCCATTAAGCTTCTCAATTCCACCTGGACAATGCTATGGAGAACCGCCACGCCCACCTGCCACTTGGTTGGATTTTGTTTTTGTTGAGCAGAGTACAAGTACTTTTAGCCTTGGATCCCTCTCCTAGCCTCGACTCCCTGGTCACTGTGTGATGGCCTTAACCCTGTACGGGCATTACTGCCCCTGAGAGATGCTCTTCCTGATTTGCCCAGATCACAATGTCACCTTGAACACTCGATTTCCGATCTCTGCGTGACATCTTGGCACCGGAATGTGGGGCCATGAGGAACTGTTTGTTTTACACTCCCCAATCCTGGAACAAAAATTACAAAGCATTCAACTTTCTTCTCAAAAACTGCCCTTCTCGTCCTTATTCAGTTCCATGAAGCGACAGCCGTTGCTGTGCGTACGATTGTTTAAAATTCTTTCAATTCACGTGCAGGAATCCCGCTTGATGCCTGCTTTGCAATAATCTGATCCCTGAACAGTAATCGGCTCATCAGGACTGTAGGGGAGGGGGGCTCTGTGCAAAACGAATTTGGGGATGTACGGGGGAGAGTAGGATGGACATACAGCCTTCTGAAAAATGAGCAATGCGGCGAGACACCTGTAGGCTTCGTAGAAAGGCTGCGTCTCGGGGCCGATGCTTCCACTGAGTCAGCTGCTGTTTCTCGTGCTTTGTACGTGGACTGTGTTTTGTACTGGACCCACTGCAAACGGACAGAAAACCAGGAAGAAATTTGCTCTCCTTTGCCACTTGCAAGTTGCTTCTGAGTGGAACATTCCGTTTCGTTCAGTTTCCAGAATAGGAGCACTGCTCTGGAGCGAGTGTTCCTTATGCTTGGTGTCCAGAGGGCGGCTCCAGCAGATCCCAGCGATGGGTCACCCCCAGTGGCTGCTCCTCCGAGCGCATGGCTCCTTTCAGACGATTGGAGAGTTTGCTTTTTCCAAAATAATTCGAACCGTCCATCTCCACGGAAGACAGCACAGTCTATTTGCCAGCTATGCCTGGTTTCCTTTTTCTTTTCCCCTCACGATGAGGACTAACAGAGAACCTAAAGGATTCTGAGGAAGACCAGTGACTGCTCCCCAATCCAGCCATCTTATTTGTGTGTGTGTGTGTGTGTGTGTGTGTGTGTGCCGTGCCCCCCAGTTTGGCACTTTCTTACCTGATGTCTTCAACTCTTGTCCCCTTGAAGCCTGTCCTGCCAACAGGGCGTTGCCCCACCAACCCCGGGACAGGCTCTTTCCCTTGGCTGCCGCCTCAAGCGTGTGATGTGGGCATTCTCTTGGGTCCTCCTTGGACACACGGTTCCTGGCAAAGCTGTGCATTACGGACTTTAGACGACACCGATGTCAGGCACCGTCTTTGGGAGTTCTCAGAAAATGCCTCGGGGGCTTAGAAACCAAAGGCGAGGGGGATTTTCAGAGAAGAAAGATCAGATTTAGACAGCTTTGAAGCGGTGGAAGGGGGGAGGGCAAGGTGAGGGAAGGGCCAGGTAGGAGGAGGCTGCCAGGAAGACCCCTTCTGAATCAAGGCAGAGCTCCCCCATCCCTCAGGGTCCAGGAAAGGTGCAGCGTCCCAGCTTCCCGGAGAGTAAGGCCCGCGCAGAGAAGCAATCCTCCTGCCCACCCCAGTTATCCTGGAACAAGATCAGATCCACTGTCGGGTTTGGGCTTTATTTTACACGGTAGTGTAATTTCAGCCTCTTCCTAACTCCAAAAATAGCTGGCACCGACCTGCCGATGCCTGAAATCCCTGTGCCCCCTGATTCCCAATAAAGAGATAAAAGGCTTAATTATGCAAATCTCCGGCGGAGGAGCTCGGGCTGAAACTCATTCATATTAAAATGTCATCAATCAGCTTTGCAGCGGTGGGATGACTGACACCAGCCGTGGCGGAGGCTGTCTGCAAGAGGCGGCCCTGGAGCCTGGATGTGAGGAGGCACCGGGAAGGGAAGGCGAGGACGCCCCGTTCCAGGGCTGGCTGCGGCTGGCTGCCGGCTGGCTCTTCTGCTATGCCCGCCAGAATCAACGTGGTGGCGTTTCCTCTGAGATAATCCGGATTTAGGGCAGCGAATCAACGAAGTTCTGCTGTGTGATTATTGTCTGGCGTCCAGAGGGTTGAGCTGCACCCTCGGATGCGTCGCCGAGATGGAGTTGGGACTCATTCTTTTGGCCAAGCAGTGCCAGCTGTTCATCACGTTATGAAGGCTCGGGGTAGGGGAGGCTGGTGAAGAGAGGTGGGCTTGGGACCAGGCAGGCCCTTCCCTGCAGGCGAAGACGTTCGCCTGTCTCGGAGTGGACAGGCTCAGCTGGCAGGGGTGAGGCGGGGCAGGCCGGAGCGCTGGGGGCCTCTGAGGTCAGGTTGGGGTCAGTGGGCCGGAAGACAAACCCCTTTCAGGTGCAGCTTTAAGTTACGCCTTATTCTGAACTTCTCCCCAGGATATTGGTGGAGACTTACTGTAAGGGACAGCCTGGTCTCAGACAGTTGTGCTGTGGGGATTTAGGGAAGAATTGGGGGCAGCTCCATACAGAGGTACCGAGAGGAGAACCGGGTCTTCCCCACCGAGACCCCCCAAAAGGTCAGTGTGACAGGAGCAGAAAGGAGATGTGCGGAGCCCGGCAGTGAGCCGAGGAGGTCATGGTCAGCAGGGGTGGCTGCTGTGTGGGGCGCGATGAGGGCACCAAAGCCGATGAACGGAAGCCTGCCCCTGACCACACCGGAGACCTGGTCTCCAGAGCTCCCTGGAGTACCTGGGGACCTTTGAGACGTGCTACTATCCGGGAACCAGAAAGCAGGGGCCTCACGATCATTCAGGCTTAAGAAGATGTTACAGTTCGGGACATGTGGGTTTCTAACATCTGTGCCTCCCTGCTCTCCTTACTTCCTGACCGGCTTGGGAGATGCAGCCATTCTGTCTGATGTCTGAGCAAGTGTTGTTCTCAGGGGATTCATTTGTCTGGTGTTGCTTTTTATTTATTTTAAGAGAGAGAGTGAGTGAGAGCGAGTGAGCAAGCGCCAGGGAGAGGCAGAGAGAAAGGGAGAGGGAGAATCCCAAGCAGGCTCCATGCTGTCAGTGTGGAGCCCCATCTGGGGTTCGAACTCCTGAACCGTGGTATCCTGACCTGAGCTGAAATCAAGAGTGGGACCCTTACCTGGCTGAGCCTCCCAAGTGCCCCTGTACTTCTTTTGCTTCTCAAGGAATAGGTCTCTGCAAGTTGATTAATTAATTGATCAGTCCTACCACTGTAATTTTAAAAAACCTAGTGGAGCGGGAGAGAAAAATAGGGTGTCTGTTTGAGTAGTTCTCTACCCCAGCCCTCAGTAAGGTTTTTCTGGACTACCTGATCTATCTCCTGCCTTTTTTTTTTTTCCTCTATAGAGCTTACGTGGCCAATTATTTATCTTGTTTCTTGGATATTTTTCCCGCTAGACCAAAAGCTTCATGAGAACAGGGATTTTTTGCCTCTTTTGTTCACTGTTTTATTGACTAAGAGTCTAGAACAGTGTCTTGCACTGTGCTCTATACATATTTACTGATTGAATTAACTAATCAAACTTTTATTTGCTGTGAGCAAATATTTGTTAATTTCAGAAATAGCCACGTTTAACTTCTTGGGACACCAGTGAATTCTCCGTTCTTTGTTGGAGAGGTGAAGTAGTCAAAGCACAGAATGGAAGTTATTTCATTAGCTTTGGAAAACTTTACACAATGTCCCTATGTGATGACGTCCTTGTCTATGGCTTCTGTCCTCCTAATGCCCACTTTATTTTAACAATATTTATGGGATAATATAGCAGGAAGTCTAAGATCTAGAGTTTCAACCATGCCCTCAAGAGCTTACAATCTAGTAGAAGAGTTAGCTTTATTGCTAAATAATGACATGCAATGTGATTCGTGCAATGAGAGAAATATGGAAAGAAACAGGTGGATTCAAGAGGGATGGTCAGGAAAGTCCACGCCCGAATAGGGCTTTGAGGAATAAATAAGTTATCACATGACCAACAAGAGGGAGAGAAGGTCAATGCAACATCACAGAGATGTGAAACAGTGGTTTGGTATCACTGGGCCAGTAAGCATATGGACAGAAGAGGCAGGAATGACAAAACTGAGGTGACCTAAGGGACACAGCTTCAGCTTGGGCACCGGTCACTCTCTTGGGTTTCAGTCCTGTGTGTTGAACTGGCTGGTGGGCACCTCCACCTGGATGGCTCCCAGCCATTGCAAGCACTACACGATCAGAGCCCAACTGACCACCTTTTCCAACATGGTTCTCTTCCTCCCTGCCCCGCTCCCCTCTGAAACGTGCTCTTCCTCTTCCTTTTCCCTTTTCAATTAAAGGACAAACCACAAACTAGAAACTCAGAGTAATCTGTAGCTACTTCCATTTCTCCATCCTTCTGCAACCAACTGATACATAAATCTTATGAACTCCAGCTCAGAAATATCCTTAAAAATCTCTCTACTTCTGTCCCCACAAATATTGTCCACCTGGACTGGTTACCACGGCTTTCTGCTGGATTTTCCACCGTCACACTGCTCTTCGTCACTCCGGGCTGCCCTCATCTCAGCCGCTAGTCATTCTCATGGCTGTTACCTTCTGGAAGCTTCTCCTCAGCACCCATTAGGTCCTGAGCTAATCAGAAAAGGACAGATTCCAGTCTGGCCTATGGGAGGGGTCTTAGGTACCTGTCTTGGGCATGCTGGAGTTGAGGGAGGATGCAAAGTGACAGGTCAAGCTCCCTTCACACAGATTAGAGAGGCCTTCTCTCAGTTAGCAAGTGGTCTGGGGTTAGACCTCGCTCATCACCAGAACCAGCCTACCCCCTGCGACAAGCAATGGGCATTACAACAAGAGAGGGAGAAGTCAGGCCACCAGCCCGGCCTTTCCTGCTGATTTGTTGGAGTTTGTCCTTGGAGATCTCACCAGTAAGCTCACCATACCAGCTCTTGGCATCTTTAGATCATATGGCATCCAGACTGATCTGGAGCTCCCTGGGTCTTGGCATTTTGGTTTGAAAGTGTCTTCTCTGAGGGTGTCGAATGAACACTACATCTACATAAATACTTCTGCAAGTAACAAGGAACAGGGGAAAGCAACATGCTCTAGAATGAAAGGAAAAGCAAGTTATCATGGATTGGTGTCAGCTCAGGAAGGCCAGTGGTAGCAATCACTTTATTTCTCTCCAAGGAGAAACCAAAAGGAAGAGGGAAAGGCAAAGATGGGGGTGTCTTCATATCCCTGCTCCTGCATATAAGAACATGCCAATTCTCTTTTAGCCCATTTTAAGTCTCTGCCATCAGAACAGATGTGAATCCACCTCTCTGCTTTTTGGCTCAATACAGAAAGCCCAACGTCCCTGCTGCAGCTGAACAATTCCTGGCTCGTGACCATCCAGCTTTATCTCCTGCTCCACTCACTCCTATCCTCTGTACCCTCTGACCTCGGCCTGAGCCACACCCCACTTCTACCTGATGCCCAAGCCCGTCCTTTCCCTTCACATCCTAGGTTTTCCATGTGCCAGTCCCTTTGTCACTCTTCTGAAGTCGCTGGGGGTCACCACCACCTCTGGGCTTCATAGACTTTGCAGTAACTTACTACTGGGTATTGTATATATATTCATCCTCGTTACTTACAGAATCTGCATTTGCAAATTCACCCACTTTTCAAAACTTACTCGTAATCCCCAAATCAATACTCACTGCTCTTTCCTGGTCATTCTTGGCACAGAACTGGAGTCACCATTGTTCATGCACATTCCCAGCTGAGACCAAGCAAATGTGACCTCTGCCTTCCTGATTCAGCTCTCATGCCGTAAAGAAGTATCCTTTTCACGGTGCATTCAGTACCACGTTTTCCCCCTTTTTGAGCTTTTTGTTAGTGATTTTGCTGTTTAAAATGGCCCCCAGATATAGTGCTGAAGGGCTGTCTAGTGTTCCTGAAATCAAGAAAGCCGGAATGTGCCTTACAGAGAAAATAAGTGTGTCAGATAAGATTTGTTTAGCCAAGAATTTTAGTGCTGTTGGCTGTGAGTTCCATGTTAATGAATTGACCGTATGGTACATCTAGAAAAAGAAAGAGGAAATGCACTGATCCGTAAGTGAGGCGACTCTGGAAAGTAACACTGACAATGCATGATGAAGTTATGGAAAAGATGGAAAGCATCTAAATTTGTGGATTCCTGAGATGATGGCCCATTAAAAAAAAAAAAGGTAATAAAGCATTGTTGTGAGGCTGAAAGCCTAATAAATCTATAGTCACATTACTCGGGGTCAGGAAAATATTAAGCCTTTCTTGACTGTTGTTTTCCTATAAAGAAATACCGTAGCTCAATCATTATTAGTAAGAAATAGATATTGAGTAAGGCATGTTTAAACAGAAATTCACATAGAATAAGGTTTATATATTTATTGGTTGACACAAATGTTGTGAGCAGAGGCTCCTGGGAACCTGCCCCTATATTTCTGTCAGGAGCAGTGGTCTGGTACTCGCGAATTCAGTTCACGGTGACTTTAACGAACAGAACTGCTACAAGTAACAAGAAAGGACTGCTGCCTATCACTGTTTCTGTTCCACACCGTCTTCTCTGCAGCCACACCTCTGCCTGCCCGGTGTCCCAGCCCCCTCCAATGTCGTGTGGATGTGGACCAGACATGTGAACAAACGTCCTCTGCGGGAAATTTTGCTGCCGAGGAACAGCACTACTCGGGATTTTGAGCCTCGTCTGGGCACAAGAGCATGTGGGTTAGGAGACACCTGGGTGGCCTGTTGGGTGGGGTTGCTAGAATGGAAGTAAACAGTCTCCAGAGGATGTAGTCGGCCGGGGGCGAAGGCATGTGCAACATCGCATGCTGCCCGTTGTTCAAACTTGCTGGCTTTGCAGTGTTACAGAGCTGTGACTGCAGGTGTTTATTTCCTAACTCCTTGTTCGGTCAGCACACGCTGATTTTGCTTTTGTGTCAGCACGTGCCACTGCCCTTAGCTGGGGTCTATTTCGTCCCTGTACATCACGTTCCTGAGAAGGTTTGAATTCATATGGTCTGGGGGCTCAGGATGTTTGTAGCCGGTGGCCGCCAGAATGACCGCCGTGTCCTCTTCTTTCCCATAGGGGGCAAGTGAAATTCCTCCTTTGGCTAGGACAGGAAACCTTTCACGAAAGGGGGGACGGCAGGAGAGGGACGAGCAGAGGGCAGGGTCTGGATAATTTTTATGCGGGCATGTGGTCTCTTGGGCTGCTGTGCCTTTTGCAGCCTGTGGCCGAGACTACCAGGGAGCTTCTGCTTAACTTAATGAGGAGCTACTTTAGTTATTTGTTAGAAGTAAAGCAGAGAACAAATAGAGTGAAGGCCAGAGGCTCGGGGTCAGACGTGGCTACTCTTCCTGGCCCAGTGGTGCAGCCAGAGGTCCCTTCATCATATCTCAATTTCTCGTCTACCCTGTGAAAATGAAATGTAGCTGTAGTTTCCTGAATCTTCAATAAAAATACCGTAGATGTGTTTTTAGAACTTCCAGACTTCATAACAATGAAACGTAAAAAAAATAAGCCCTTCCCATCACCTTAATGCCTTAGACGCAAATTAAGGCGCCCAGACTGTTAGTGTTTGTTGGTAACAACATCCTTGTATTTGGGAGAGGTACTGAAGACAGGTTTTCCGCTTACAGGATGAAGCATGAAAATCAACATATGTTTTTATAGAAAATAGGAAATATTTAATGTATATAAATTTATTTGCCTTGGCAATTATTTACAATTGATGATTGATACCAACAATTGAGGTAAAAATATACATGAGGTATAAATGTAATATTTAAATGCAATATCATATTTTATTTCCATTGGCAAGATAACAATGAATAAAATACTGTGGTATTTGACAAAGAAGCTCGATGCATCTTTTCCCTCATTTTTCCTGTTTTATTTTTTTAGACGCACTAGGTTATGCAGCAGTGACGTGATCAGCACGCGCGCAAAAATGGGAAAGTCAGGTGATTTGAAGAGAAGGGGGGTCATGGATACAACCGTATTGGTTTTAGTACCCTCTTGCTTCCCAGAGTGTGGTCTTTGGGCCAGCAGCATAGGCATCCCCGAGACTTGTTCGAAATGTAGAATCTTACTCCAGACTGCCTGAATTAGAGTCTGCAGTTGATCAAGATCTCCGGGCGATTCGTGTTCACGCTAAACTTGGTGATACAGTACGATTCATCCGTGTGTGTCTAGCGTATTTTCCAAACCCCTAGGATTCCATCTCTGGACCAGTGTTAAACTAGATTAAACTTCATTAATCTTGTCTATGCATATTAAGGTAATCCAACATGTATGGTTGAATTTAAGATGCATGGCAGAAGTGAATTTGTTTTCCTCACGGAGCATTGCCCAACTTGAAAATTATGGGTTTGCTGGCCACTTCTTTGTAGGCAAGGAAATGAAAAATTCCCAGGTCATAATTCAAATAGTATGATTTTCCTTGCACCATAGAGAACTCATATATAATATTTTTATTTCTCTCAATAAAAGAATTGCACATTGCTGATAGGAAAAACATTACATAATAACATAAATGCATAACAATACAAAAGAAAGGGAAAACACTCATTTAAGGTTTTTTTTTTCCTCCCATACCAGTTGCTAAGTTATGATGCCAATCTTCATGGATTACCAAAGGAAATCTCTTCCTGAAGCCAAGCATAATAACTTATCTTTCTCTCTACCGTTGTCGAATTACAATTAACAAAAAAACTCCACAACTTAAATCCATTAGCAATGGGTTAAGGAGAGTCAATCTGCTTAGTCTATACAATAATAAATAAGTTTGGGTCAAACGTGTAGGTAGCTTGACTGGCTAATGAAGAAATATGAAATTAAGAAACCTGTTTATATTTTCTAAGAGTTCTATTTTCGCAGAGTACAGTTTTGGTCTTATCGTTAGTTTAAAACCCTGTCTTTTAAATTGCAAAAGTTTAACGAATTATATCTTAAGAACATCCTCCATGGCAAAATAAGAATTCCCTGAAGCTGTAATGGTCCAGGACTCTCAACTGACCATCGCCTCCCCTGTCTGGTGTCCAGAGTTAAATTCAGTGCAATGTATCGGTAAGAAAATGCCGATTAACCGTGACCAAAAAGGCCACTGGTCATACAGAATGACATTTAGGAACATGATAAAATGTATCTATGAAAACTCGATAAAACACAGAGGCTCCCTTGGGCTTTGACTATGCAAAGGCTATTATATTTGGCTCTAACCAGCAGGGCAATGAAGTTCTTGCAGTCACTTGCCCTGACTCCAGTGGCCCGTGGGCATCTGACATTTCACCAAACTGCATCCGGCTGGGTCCACTGGCTACTGGCAACCTAGCCTTATACTTGGTCATGACTTCTACTCCACTTCTGTGCTTTTAAGAGGAGTGAGTATTCTTTTCCCAGCATTCTCCAGCACTCCAAGCTCAGTTTTTGAAGGATGCAAGCAAACTGACAACACATAACAACTTTCAATGTTGTTTTCCTTTGGTTAGCTAATCTTTGGTTAGACATCGGGGCCGACCGACAGACTACACATTTTCATACCTGGGTGTTAGCAGCAGGACAGTGGGGGGCTGGGCCCAGAGCAACTTGGAAAGAACACGTGAGTGAGGAAGGGACTCACTGAGTCAGATGCATTCCTTTTCAAAAGACGCAATTATATATAAAATTGATACTGTGCATATATACAGTGAAAATAGAGATATACACACATATGTACATATGCTATACATACATTTATTTACAGTTAAGAGTATGCTTCTTAGAAGCCTTTAAATAGCAAATTAGGCAATGCACAAGAAATAATCCATTTAATTTTAAGTAACATAGATAAATGTTCCGATTTTTAAAAATATTATATTAGTAGGGATGTAGCCATCTCCAGGAAGGCTAGGAAAGTTCTTGGCAATTCTTGCCTCTTCAACATTCCGACTTCTCAGTGTTTCCATTTTTAAGCATTAACCACGTCTCTCTCTCTCTCTCTCTCTCTCTCTCTCTCTCTCTCTCGCTTTCTCACGAGCAGACTCTCCCACAAGTGTTTCCGTTCACTTCCTCTTCCCTGAGTTTGATGTCGCACTGGGGAAAACTCAGATTTTAGTTTCTGGACCCTCAGCAATGAGGGGCTGAAAAGAGTTTCTAATCCTGGCAACTTCTGCTGCACACAGATGTCCAAAGCCTTTACTGTACCACTCTGGGGAGTGACCTCTGTGGGGACAAAAATGAGAAAGGAAGTGGGAAAATCTTTCTCCAAACCTCAGCACTTTATCACAGCAGACCGGGCTGTGCTGTGGCCCGCACCTCGGGGCGCATGCCTACAACTCGGGGCTGACGCCTCGAGGGTCTGAGAACCTCACTCTGTCATCAGGTGCCTGGAAAATGCCTTTTTGGCCAAGTATTCAGTCTGTCTCTTCAGGGTTCACTGGGTGCTTCGCAGCAATACCATGTCCCCAGAGAAGATTCAGACTGAATTCTGGAATTCACTGAGAACACTCAGTGTCCACGGACCCAGACCAAGAACCTGTTTGGCATCGTGACTGCCTTGACGGGGTCGGAAGTAAGTTCGTTTCTTCTCAACGCACGGCAACAGGAGGGGGCGGCAAGAGGAGAGCAGGCGCGACAGAAACACACGAGAAGGGGACTCGCGATCGCTGTGCTGCCACCAGGCGTGTGTTCGCCCTGCCTGAGAAGCACACAGAGTGGGAACGGCACTGAAAGTAAAGAAAAGCAAAGGGCTGCAGGAGAACGTCAGAAGCTTGGGAAGGAGGGGGAAAAGGAAAACAGAGAGGGGGAGCGATCACCTACGAAAGCACGCGAACGGCAGCGAAAACACCAAGTAGGGTGAAACGGGGGATCAGGACGACGAACGGCGCCCTGGTGACTCTGGCCCTTGAGTGAGCCTGGCGTCCCCGGGAGGGCACACTTACTTCAGGTCTATCCTGCAGATGTGGGTCAGTCTCGATTTGCCGGAGCCACAAGGTTCTATCAAGTACTGAGAATCCATCACCACGGCCCGCACGCCGCCCATGAGCTGGGCTTCCTCGTGCTCCACGGAGAGGGACACCAGGGTACACGTTCCTTTGGGCAGGTCCGTCTTCCAGGTCCTGTGGCAGAGCACCCAGCACCGCAGGATTAGGGCCGAGAGAGAAAGAAACACCTGGGCGAGGCACTGAGGTTCGCGCCTCTGTTTTCCCGCTCAAATCCCAATCCTGGTTACTTCAACGGATGGTTTCCAGAAGGGTGTGTAAAATCTTTACAGTACAGTTCAAAGCAAGGGTCTCAGCCCTCCGACCCAGAGGCCAGAAATGGTTTTTCAGCTTTCCTTTTATTTTTATTTTACTTTATTGATTAAAAAAAACTATTTAAACCTTTTGTTTTAATGTCTGTTTACTTATTTTAAGAGACAGAGACACAGAGAGCAAGCAGGGGCAGGGCAGAGAGAGAAGAAGACAGAGAATCCCGAGAAGGCTCCGTGCTGTCAGCAAAGAGCCCGACACAGGGCTCAAACCCATGAACTGTGAGATCATGACCTGAGCTGAAATCAAGGGTCGGATGCTCACGTGACTGAGCCACCCAGGAGCCCCAGTCTTGCAGCTTTCCAGTCTGCCTCTGGAACCCCAAATCAAGGCTGTAGAGGTTCCTGGCCATTATTGAACGGTTGGTCTTACGGTTTTAGAATTAGGACTTGCCCATTCAATTCATTCAATAAACATCTCCTGGACACGTGAGAAGCCACTAAGAACACAAAGATACACAGCCAAGGAGGAGAAACAGACATACAGAGCGACGTCCGAAACACCAAAGTGAGTGCAGTGATGAGGCTATGCACGGAGTGATCTGCAATCACGTGGAAAGGAAGGTAGGGCTGACAAGGGAAGGCTTTCCGGAAGTGATGCTCAACTCAGTCTTACAGGAAAAGTGAGCTGGTGTGCTTGGCCTGAAGCAAATTAGACACATGTGGACTGCTAATTCTTTTCAAGTACCTGAGTGGCTCCTAGGCAGAACAAGAAAAAAAACACAGTCGGTTTGACTCCGGCAGGCAGAGATGCGACGGCGTGTGTCAGCTCAGTATAGAGAAGACCTGTCTCACAAAGTACACTCTCCAAAAATGAAACAGGCTGTCTGAGGAGTAGGAAGTTCCCTGTTACGGGAGCCATTCACACAGAGAGGGGGCTACCACTTGGAAAAATGTTGCAGACGGAAATCAGGAACTGTGAGAGAATCTGTGTAACCATCATTTCTATCGTAAGATACAGGTTTCATTATCATAATCCCAGTTATTTACATCACCAATCCCCTCCCTTGCTTGGCCATATCTTCTATAACTTTGTCAGCCCTGTCCTACTATACCAGGAAGAGAAACTACTCTGGGTGCCCAGCAAGACCTTGGGAAGAACAAAGCCCTATAGAAATGCCTAGCAACTTCTCCACGGGTGGGACCCTTCCCTTCACGTGAGATGAAGTGATTAGCAATAAAAACTGGAAGTTGTACAGATTTGTGGGGATAAAATGGAAAAATCCTCAGTAGCTACCACTGGAAGCTCCCGAGGATCTAGGGAAGGAGACAAAGAAGTAAATGTGGTGGTCCTGAATGGAGACCAGCCGCGTACAAGCTGGTCTAGAGAGGGAGACACTCTGAACAGGAAGCATCTCAGCCTTGTGACCTCCTCACCATATTTGTCACCTTCTACCTTCTTGTGTCAGAACCACCTTCTACCTTCTTGCGTGGTTAGTTTTCTCGAGCGTCGAGTTCTTCCTGCCCAGAGCCTCATGATGCAACCACTTTCTCTTTCAAGTTGTGGATTAACTATCGGTGCTGTGAGACTCTGCCCTAACCACTACGTTTAAAATTCAACCCCTTACTATCCTCCTGTCTTCCTTACCGCCCCCACCCCAAGATAAGGAACCTGATCCCCTTACTCATTATTTATCGATCCTCCCTCCCGGATAAAATGCCAACCCCAAGAGAGCAGGACTGCAGTCTCTTGTATTCACGGCATTATCCCCACAGACTCCCCACGGTGCTGGAATGATGTCCTGTACTGAGAAATAGGCTGGTGGAACTGCGGGATGGATGGAAGGACGAGGCTCCGTGCATGGACTCTGGCCCTCAACCTCCTCCAAAGGGAGGGAAGAGGCACGCCATGGCACGGTTCCATCCCAGAAGAACTGGCTGCCATCCCAGAAGAACTATTTGCAAGAGTGAAGATGTGAACTTTAACTTCCACGAGATGACTAATGTCCCAACAACTGTGGGACTAAGCCACCCTTAAAACTGCCCACGTTCTCCACCAGGATCCCAAGGTTGCTAAGATAAACACATATATTTTGGCAAAAATGACCCTTAGAATTCAAGGTCCCAAGGACCAATTCCAAAGGCATAAATAGCCTGTGTGAAAAGTAACCTGTGGTTTGCCATCAAAACTAGTTTCATAAAGTATTTGAAACAGACGTCGGGGAATTTCACTAGTGATTCCTTTTGCACTGCTAATCTATGGGAAGAGACACTGTCTGCCATCAGTTATCAATAAAAAAAAGCATATATTGGTTTAATTACATTTTATTTGGTTTCTTGGTATCCTCAGTCCCTGTCCTTTCTGATTCGATGCTGGCTCCCCAGCCCATGTGCACAGCTATACTCTGCACGTCTCCTACTGCTGGCTGAGCACCCCTTCCAAACCCAGAGGGCAAGGGGCCAGAACTCAAGCCAGAAAGCTATCAGAAGCAACACCTGAACAGAAGACACAAGGCTTGCAGGCCTGTCAGGCCCTGAAATCCTCCTGGATACCCAGCTGTCTGTGCATAGTTGGGCCTAAGGCACAGTTGGGCCTCGGGGTTGTGCCAAGGTTTCCACGCATGGCAATGAGTTATGAATCTCTGAGGTTGCACTGATGGATTTTGAGTTTGCACGTACTTCTGTCTTAAGAGGTACCCACACCAAAGACTTGCTTTTCCAAGGGAGAAAAGGCAAAATCAGGAGAAAAGTCAGAGTCAATTTGCATAACATGGCAGCAAGTCCCACTGGACCAACAGCAGCTTATTCTTGGGACTCTGTTCTGAGGAAATGAGCAGTATTTATGGCCTAATAAACTGTCTGCTCCGTAATGAAAGGGGCCAGAGGAGAGCCCAGCACAGCCGTAAACTGGGTGAAGGAAGCAGGAAGTCGGGCATAAATACAACAAAGTCAGGTGTCGCTGAGGGCAGCGAGCAGAGGCTGCTCGCACCCAGCAGAGGCTGAACTTAGGTGATAGAACTGTGCGAAATGTTTAAATATGCAGCTCTTTTTTTTTTTTTTAAAGTTTATTTTTTTAACGTTTATTTATTTTTGAGACAGAGAGAGACAGAGCATGAACAGGGGAGGGGCAGAGAGAGAGGGAGACACAGAATCTGAAACAGGCTCCAGGCTCTGAGTTGTCAGCACAGAGTCCGATGCGGGGCTCGAACTCATGGACCACGAGATCATGACCTGAGCCGAAGTCGGACGCTTAACCGACTGAGCCACCCAGGCGCCCCTAAATATGCAGCTCTTAATCTGCTTCTGGAAACAAAAACATCTTAAACCCTAGAGTCAGGCTTACCTGAGAACCACGAAGTCCCTGGAAGGATGGGGGGCCATGCTGTTCAGCACGTACTGATAGATTTCTGTTTGCTTGTCCAGAGTTTCCACAACCTTCCACTGCACAAAATCCTCATCCCACAGGTGACGCTCTCTCAGCACACGATTCAGAACCACCGAGGGGGGCGCTTCGACCTCCGCAGAGGCCTTCCATAGCTTCAGCGGATGCCCGTCCCCCACCTTGGGAAAGACACCATCGAAGGCTGAAGGGGCCAACTAGTTCCAAAGAAAACCTACCATACTTCACTGGGCGCTCAAAAAACATCACTGGTTATGTCACTGGGAAGTGATTCTGCATATCTCAGGTTTAAGACGTTAAGATGTTAATCTTTAAGCTTAGAAGAAAAATAACAGTGATCGTACAAATAATCTCCATCAACACACACGGTATTTACTGTGTGCCAGGAAAGATTCTAACCCATTTGATTTTTAAATAGCCCTCCTCCAACAGTGGTAGGATTATGTCCATTATGCAAATGAAAAACCAGGCACAGAGAGGCATGTGACTTGCCCAATGTCACACAGCTAAAGGACAAGGATAAGATTGGTACTCTGTACTCTGATTACAGGCACCAGAGACTGCTTGGTCTCTAGAGTGGATCTTTGACCTGTTTGTGTGTGTGCCAAGCCCCATGGACAGAGTGGCCTTTTTTTTTTTTTTTTTTTTTTTTAATTTAAGAGTGAGAGAGAGAATGCTAGTAGGGGGAAAGGGGCAGGGGGAGAGAAAGAGAGAGAATTTTAAACAGGCTCCACACTCAGTGTCTGCCTAACATGAGGCTTTATCCTAAGACTCTGCGTTCATGACCTGAGCAGAAACCAAGAATTGGACACTCAGAGCCCCTAGGTGCCCCAGAGAGTGGCCATTTTTATTTATTTATTTTTTTAATTTTTTTTTTTAACGTTTATTGATTTTTGAGACAGAGAGAGACAAAGCATGAACGGGGGAGGGTCAGAGACAGAGGGAGACACAGAATCTGAAACAGGTTCCAGGCTGTGAGCTGTCAGCACAGAGCCCGACGCGGGGCTTGAACTCACGGACCATGAGATCACGACCTGAGCTGAAGTCAGACGCTTAACTGACTGAGCCACCTAGGCGCCTGAGAGTGGCCATTTTTAAAGCAAAACAAATCCCTGCTTGTTAGACATGGGGGTAATTTTGTTACAACCCTGAGATTACCTTTTTGAAAGCAAGATCTGTATTGTCTGTGCTGGAGCACGTGACCCAGCCTTTGAACTTCTCCTTGGCTTCTTTCTGGAGCCCCTGGACGAGATGTTCCAGGTACATATGGAAAGTTGCTCCGCTCTCCTCCAGCTGGGACCCCAGGTCTTCTAGAGTCGGAGCGTGGATCTCAGCCTCCACGTATGAGTTATGGGACTGGGCTACCAACTCATGTGGGACCTGAATCAACGGATGCACACAAGAGCAACATACGGAGCTAAAGAAATGCTGAAACTAATAGTTAGAGAAAGCAAAGTAATTTTGTCAAAACCCACAGTGTGGGCAACGGGCCTAGCGCCATGGGGATAGTTTCCCAAGATCAGCGGCAAGGCTGGGGTGGGGGAGTTTCCTAAAGTCAGGAAAAGCAAATATGTTTCTGAGACTACAGTTATTATCCAAAACATTGCAATGACTTCCCATTCATTCTTTCCGTTTTCCTTTTAACGTATTTTTCTTCGGTTTGGCAAAATGTGGGCTCAGGAAACTTAAAGCACATAGACTTAAGAGAAACATCAAATATGAGTCAGAAATAGCTTTACCTTTTTAGCACACTTTTCCCATTTACAGATGCCAATTCCACCACAAAAAGTATGCCAGCAGTCTACTTCAATAACTTCTTAAACACATCTGTGGGTACACTCAGAGCCTGTCACTGATTCTTGGTTCACAGAACCAAGAGGGTTACGCAGATGTTGAACCTAATCAGGTCCAAGTTAACACATCCAACATAACTGGCTGGCTGGCCTTGAAGCTGGCACTGGAGGGCAATGGAACCGTTTTCTTGAAAACCATCATCACGGTAGCCCCAGGTGTCTAACTGTCAGGGCCTCAGTGATACCGAGCTCCTCATGCTTCTTGGGGGCAACGACCAGAGCTGTGTTGTGTACCATTGTCATTATAAAATCAGGAACAAACACATATAAGCCGCAAATGCAGCAACGGTTCCAAGCATCTTCTCTGGCTCCAAGAGCTATGAGGAAGGCTGCTGGAAGCGGTTACTCACCTCAAACAGTCTGTCGCATTCTGTGATCATGTGGGCAAGCCCCTGAGCCGCGGCCAGGTTCTCACTGAGGTCCTTTTGATCTGGCTTCCCGGTGGCATATTTCTTCTGTATGACTCTATAATTGAAGGACAGAGTTGTAAGCGGATCCCAAACCCAAGAGCTTTTCGCAATCCAGAGCTTGTCCCTTTTGTTTTCGGTTCCTGTCCAAGATGCTAATCCAGATCCCAGACTTTCTCATTTCCAAATAAAAACAATGACCACACAGATATTCTGAGTCAGGGGAAGAGTCTGACAGCTCATAATGAAAAACCTTGGAAAAATACAAGGGCAGGAGTAACTGCTGGGGAAGAAATTTATCTATTTTTTCCCAAATTTGAAACCATGCCTTTACAGGCTGCTGTTCTCAGGTCTTAAGTCCTGCTTTTTTCATAAAAGATTGTAAATATGACTTCTTTCCCACCCACACACTACATACACACCAGAACACAATGCCTCAGGCTTTCTGGATGGCAATGGCCATCCTTCAGTACTACTTGGTTTTATATCTGAGCACATGAATTAGCTCACCTTGAAACATTTTCTTTCTTTTTCTTAAAGTTTATTTATTCAGAGAAAGAGAGAGAGAGAACGAGCGGGGGAGGGGAAGAGAGAGAGAGGGAGAGAGAGAATCCCAAGCAGGCTCCATGCTGTGAGCGTAGAGCCCCATGCAGGGCTTGAACTCACAAACTGTGAGGTTGTGACCTGAGCCGAAACCAAGAGTCGGATGCTTAACTGACTCCGCCACCCAGGGGCCCCTCGAAACATTTTCTGATTATAATAAACTAAATGCTGACAAATCCCCAAACTGAAGTACAATACTAGAAGTGTTCTTGGTTTGTTTGTTCGTTTAATGAACTATGGGGAACATCGAAGGATTATGGCTGTTGATGAGAAAAACCCACCTGGGGGAGCTTTCTTTCTTCAGTAAATTAAGATGAAAGAGGGAGGGGGCCAGACACACAGCCAGGTTCATGGGTGTCATCTGATTCTCTTCCACCGAGTTGACCACGTCACTCAGGAAGCACAGCAGCGTCTGCAGGACCTCCCTGCTTTCGTCGGCCAGCAACAGGACGGCCGCCTGCACTGCTTGCAGCCGCTGCTCCTTGGGGACATCTGCAGAAAGGCGGGTGCCGGGTCGTTAGAGGAACAGCCACAGGAGGAGCCAGCTGGGGGCCCGTGAGGAAGCTCCACCTTCCCGGGGTGCAGACCCCCTCAGAGATATGACCGTCACCGACTACCACGGCGACAGCCACTAACAGCACAAAGAAGTAAGTCACCGCTTAGGCCTCACAGCTGCTGAGAGGCAGAGCTGGGACTGGAACCCAAGCAGTCCAGCTCCGGACCCGCTGCCTTAACAAGAAACGCTGTTTGGCAAGGAACGGCCCCGTCCTGGCCTTTCACGGTCTCTGAGCTAGCCACCTGCTCAGCCGTTTGCAAACTGTTTTTCTGCTCTGACTGCAGCTGGCGGCTGGCCGGGGCACGGTCAGCCTGGCCTCCCTCATGTCCACCCTCCCACCAGACAGCTTGGGAAGCACCTCTCAGGAGGCCCAGGGCTCCAGGGCACGTGTTTGGACACCACTGTGTTAGGGGACGGCGGCCTCGCCTTTCCCCACCTCTAGCAGAGGAGCCGGGCCTCGATGCCAGCTTGGCGCAATTAACCACGAGTGGTGGGACGGAGCTGGCTGGCCCTCTCGAATGACTCCTAGAGGCTCGGCTCCTTGAGGGTCAGCCGGACACATCTTCCTTTCTCCTACAAGTCCCCAGGGCTTGGTGCAGAGGGAGTGTGCTGTTGTTTCATGCGGTGACCTAGTGTCACGCATTTCAGAGTTTTGGGGAGTATGGAAGTTGAGGCTGTACTTGGGGAAGAGGATCCACGTTCACTAGGGTGATGGGGAGGGTCTGGCCGTGTCGGGCCACTCTCCTTCGGGGTGGTCCGTGTGGGGTGGAGGTGGTGGGTGCTGGCCCTGCAGGTCCAGAAGGGTGCGGGCCCCAAATAGGTGATGTGAACCGAAAGGGAAAATCCCAGCAAATGGCTGCTAGGCACTACATTATGCTGCCCCCTGGCTGTGTTCATTATTGATCTTTTAGGTCTGACTCAATGCCCTTATACCTCTGACTCTGAAAGACCCGGTCAAGAATTCACTCTGGTTACATGGTCTTTCTTAAAATACCATGTTCTAGAACAGGTGTCTGCAGTGGGGTGTCTGTCCTCTGAAGGGGTGGAGGAAATGCGCTTGTGATAATCCTTGACACGAGAGAAGAAAATATCAGGATTTTCAATGGTGTTTATGTTTTCTCTCATGCTTTAAAAATACTGACTGGGTACGTTTTATAATGTTTGTCATAGTATATCACAGTATATTTCTATTATGAAAAATAAGTATACATGCTCAGATATTTACTAGTAGTGGTAGGGGTACATGATAAAAAACATTGGAACCTGCTGCTTCAGAGGGCCTGTGGTGTGACCTTCATCCCGGGTCTGGATCCTCTCCATCATTGTACATCCCAGGGCCGGGTACCCTCTGGACCCCGGTCACGCAGCAAACCCATATTTCTGGAAAAGCCTGATGTACAGTCAATGTTTTAGAAACCATCTCTACCCCTGCTACGTCCACTGTGTAGTGGCACAAAACAGCCCGGGGTTTAGTAGAAAAGAGCCATTTTGTTCAAATTATAGCAGAACCTTTTTCTTTTTTCTTGCTTGTGCTGAAACAGAAGCAGATGCTTCAGGCTTGTCACTGAAGTGTTATAAATTCAGCTGAGCCATTGAACTGCTTTTAAATATGCTGCTTTGGCTAAGATGTCTAGTGTGTACATTGTTTAACTTCAGATCGCCAATATTCCACAACAAAATTTGTAAGAGTCATCTGTCATGGCTACATGTTGTCTCAACTTTCTCTCTAGTCACTTTTCCCTTTATCTGTCAGAAAGGATCTTCTATTATTTTCTATAAAAATTGTTGTGAAGGTCAACTATTAATCCCTAAATTCAGCATTCATCTTGAATCCTGTCCTCTTTGACCGTTCTGTTACATTCGGCACTCGTGTGGCTCCTGCCTCTTTCTCAGCTCTCGGGAGACTACTCTAGACCTGCATATCTAAATGTTGATAATGGCAACGATGTGGATGGCTATTGGCATCTCAAATTCAATGTCCAGTTGACTCTGAACACCTCTCCTCTCCCTGCTCTCAAACCAGCTCTCCTTCCCCTCTTCCTTTCCATATTCTCCCAGTCACCAAATGTTAGGACTACAGAGTAGTCTCTGATCCCTCCATCTTTCTCCCTCCTGTAGACCAGTGGGTTTCAAATATTTTCATTATCCATCCAAACTCCAATTAATCATTTAATGAAAGTCCAAGAAGTAACATAGCTAAAATTAAAACTGCCCTGGAAAAGGGGAGGAAGAACGGTCCCTCTCTTTGACTCTAGAGTCTATCCACGGAACACTGAATTTCCAGTCTCACTGCTGGAAGTCACAGCAGGTAACCCAGTGCTTCACTTACTGTGTTAGCTCACTCACTAACCCCCGGTTCCTGGACAGTCCAATATCTCTTGTTCACCACTTCCACATTCATGGGTCACAAGAGCAGTTCTGATGGATATTTACCCTTGTGGCAGACACAAACATGGATGCCTATTCAACATCTACTCCCTCTTTCTTCCTCTACAAGAAAACACACTTTCTGTTCAGGTGCGGGCTGCAATATGCTCAGGGAAGGTGGGTCCTTCCTGCGGACTAGGGAATAACCATGCTGGCCTAACTCCCAAATGGTAATCCTTCTCTTTCCAGTGACTGATTGAAGGGAGAAGGTATAAATAATTTCTGGCCTATGGGACCAAGATAAATGCTAGGAACTTTTGTAAATGTATCTCCCTGATAAAAAGAGACATTTGCCCAAGGAGAAGCCCTTCTGCTCTCTTCTTGACTTTGAATGTGATTTGGGGAAGACATGATAATTATAAGTTGTGGTAATCATAATTCTAAGTTGTGACCTTCAGGGGATAACCAAGAGAGGCTGACTTCAAGCCTGGCATCACTGAGCTGTGAAATTAACCGACTCTGGAATTACATAATTCCAGATTTCTTGTCATGTGCGATTGTATGATTTTTTTTTTTTTATTGTTTAAGCTATTTGCTGGATTTCTGGTTCTGTCTTTATAGCCGAGAGCATTCTAACTGGTAACTCCCTCAACAACACCCAAGGGTTGGTTCCTCAATGCTTAACGAATCAAGTATGAACTCTTTGCCCTGATATTCAATGCCCTTTCTTGGTATGGACCCAGTCTAATTTTTCAGTGTCAGTGGTCCTACATCGTACAGTTACCACTCATGCCAGCCAGATGAATACCTTGTAATTCCCTGACACATGCTCATGCTATTTGTATAACTCAACAAGCGTTTCTTCCATAGCCCAACCTTCTGTTGTGGAACCAAGTTCGATTCCTCATCTCAACCTCCTTGGGTTTTCTTTGTAAGCTTACTGTGGAATTTCTCCAATCTTGCTGCACAGCAGTTATTTATGATATGTCTCGTGTCCCTCAGTTGTAAGATCCTTAAGAGCAGAGAGTAGGTCTTACCCATCCATATCATCTGTAGCACTCAGCACAGTGTCCTGTGCATAAGAGGAACTTGGCAAATGTTTGCTCAGCTAAAATAAACCCTGCTTTGATCCAGTTTCTTGCTGGTGAGTCTCAGAAGGGGCCAAAGGGATTTATCTCTTGGAAATCATCTGGCTTTAACCTTAGACTAGTGTCAACCCTAACCTGAGAACTGATTAAATGTAAAGAATCATATATGATAGTTCCAAACCATGAGGGAGGCTTCATGGCAGCTCAATCTCTTATGGCAACAAAATCATAAACTCTCTGTGTTTGGGCTCACACAACATGTACCATTAATTTAACTTAACTTATTCACTTTGACAAAATAATATTTATTTAGTGGGTCATCACTTTATCCTGTTTTTACAAGTGGTATTTACTATAATCCCTTTTGGATTTGCAGTATCGTAGGCTCCTGAAACACATTTAGCCCAGAATTCTCTATAGCAGGGATCTTCTTCAAATTGGATTATTTCCATGTTGAGTCCCAGTTCAGGTATATTTTGCTGAACACTCAAAGTCCACAGCCAAATATATTTTTCCTAAAGTATTGGGACTTGGACCACTAAAATAATTTATAATCATAATATTATTGCATCTAGAAAAGAGTCATGTGTTCATTTCTAATATCCCCCTTTGCTGCTACCTTCAGAAGGATATGCTACCTTCAGAAGAATAAAAAAATTTTTATTCAATGGTTATTTATTTTAATTATTGGGGCTTTGCTGAGAATTGTCAATTTAGCATCACTTAAAAAATTCCAAGTGAAAACATTACTTCCTTGAATTAGGCCTAAGCTTCATTTGGTTTGTTTACTTTTCACCAATTAAAATACATTGTATTAAGATACATTTGCTTCTTATTTCTGGTCATTTGGCTTTGAATTTCATATATCCCAAGGAAATGTTTATTTTAAAAAGATAAAATATATTTTCTAATGCTATTCATTTATTTTGAGAGAGAAAGCATGAGCGGGGAAGGGCAGAGAGGGAGGGAGAGAGAATCCCAAGCAGACTCTATGCTGTCACGGCAGAGCCTGATGCGGAGCCCAAACTCATGAACTGTGAGTTCATGACCTGATTCGAAATCAAGGGTCGGATGATTAGCCCGACTGAGCCACCCAGGCACCTCCAAAATTAAGTAAGTTTATAAAAACATTTATATACCAAATAAATTCCATTGTGTCCCCTTTGCATTTTAAAGTTATTAAAAGTACATTGAAAGTTAGTTTTAGATCTTATGCAAAACCCTACTGAGAAGGAAAACTTTGATGTCAAAAAGGTATTTTCAGACCCGTAAAATATGGCCTGGAGATTTCCATATCAAACTGTGAACAAAGTTTACTTTTGGAAAGAAGTGTAGAATGATAACTTTCATATATTTCTTTATGGATTTATGTATTACTTGTACAACAAGCACTCAGTCTGCAGAATGTTTTCACGTGGATGCGTGTGCATGAGAACAGTGGTCTGCATGGCTTCCACTTACACTGATAGATGTGGAGGAAGGTCTCGCTGAGCTTGTTGGTGAAAAGAGGCTCCGGGAGGTCCCGGAAGAACTGTTTTACCATATCCGCCACATCATAAGCAGATTGGTCCTCATAGCTGACATTCTCAGGGAAGCTCTCGTTCATCTGACGTAATGCATGGATTCGAGATTTCACGCCCGATTTTCGAAAAAGACCCACCTGAAACGAGTCACAGGGACGTGTTAGCGAGGCGGCCCTGGCCCCAGTCATTCTCTTCCTAAAGCAAGCAACCTGGGAGTGATGAGAGGGCGTGGAACCAGGACCAGAATGAGCAGCAATTGCTTCCGAACTGGTAAAACCGTGAATGACGAGTTTCGTTACTTTGGGCAGTAGTTGAACGTTGACTTCCTCTCCCATAAAATAAAGATAAGAATAATGCTCTACCCCACAGGGCGTTCATGGAGACTAAATGAGAAAATGTGCATGACAGTGTTTTGTAACCTGTAGCCTTCTAACACACTAGATGCTATCATGGCATTCACTTATCCAACAAGCAATGATTAAATACCACCCTATCGCAGGCATATTTACAGTTGCTAGGAGCCATTAGTGAGCAGAGCAGACCGGACAAAATTCCCTGCCGTCTGGGGTTGACACTTTAGTGGGGGGTTTTGAAAAAGTTTGGTCAATGGAAGGTTTGGTGGGTCCCAGATAAGCAAGCAGTGCACCTTTGGGGGAGAAGTTCATCGGGAATATGCTCATGAAACAAAATAATACCATAAACATGTATTTTGATTTAAGGGTCTTATTTCTTGTTCTCCTTTGGAACCCCTGTAATCCTCCCTATGTCGGTTTCTCATATGATGCTTGGCACCCATTATTCTACCTGGTTGGTTATTATGTGCATAAGCTGTGGCTCTAGTGAGGATCCCTGGGTGGCATTTTTTTCACTTTAAGGCATTGTCTTATGTAGAGTTTAGATTCCTCTTCTCTTTGACATGTAAATGGAGAAATGGAGCAGTAAGGAACCAAGGAGATAATGCTCCTAATAGGAATGAGTTGAGGTGGAGCAGAGCCCCAGGAGAATGGAGATTCCTGCCAGGGTCGGCAGGTTACACTCTTGGCCCCTCAAGAGGCTCTGCACTCTGGACTTGCCTCTACCCAAGAAATGACTGAATTTCTCTGGGACCCCTGGTTTACAGTGAATTTGCATGTCTGCTATTTTTTTTTTTTAATGTTCATTTATTTATTTTGAGAGAGAGAGAAAGAGAGTGTGTGCTTGCGTGCACGTGAGCAGGGGAGGGGCAGAGAGAGAAGGAGAGAGAAGATCCCAAGGAGGCTCTGTGCTGTCAGCACAAAGTCCAATGGGGGCTGGATGCCACACACCATGAGATCACGACCGGAGCCGAAATCAAGATGCTTAACCGACTGAGCCCCCCAGGTGCCCCAGCAGGTCAGCTATTTTTAAGTGCCTGTAGGGCCCGGAGTTGCTCAAACTCGGTCGTTCATTCAACCCTCAATCTCTACTCTTCTCACTCCTGAAGGGCTCACAGGTTGGCTCACTTCCAAAAAGGTGGGGAGATTTTGAGCGGTCAGACAGGTAAGCAGCCACACACGGTCAGCCATGGCTCCTCCTCCCTGAGCCCGGGGAAACTTTCAGGCCAGGTCAGCGGCTGCTCCGTGTGCCAGGCCAGGCTTGACCCAAGTTCAGGTGTCTGAGGAAAGCTCTCCTGGTTATTGCTCTAAATGGAGAGCTGTCCTAATTCCTTTAAAGCACAGTGACAGCAAGGGGAGAAGTCTGAGCGATGAGAGAATACTCAGGTTTTGTACACGTCAGCGGAATGGATCGCAGAGGACATCATACGCTGCTACGTTTTGTGGCAATAAGAACCGAATCCTTAGTAACACTTTTTTTGCGTTCCCAGGCTTAGCACCCTAATTCCACAGATCAGGAATATTCAGGCATGTTGTCACTGAAAACATTAATTGCTTTCTTTTTTATTTCTTAAAGTTTGGAAAGTCTAGAAAATGCAAAACTTCGCCGCACTTAGACGACTGCTTCAAGAATGCAAAGGACATTTATCATCCTCTGGCGACTGCTCCAAACTTCATCAAAGCGCATGAGAAGAAAGCACGTACTGTCGAAAGAGAAATTCAAGGTGTCAGATGAACGATTACTAAAGTGAGGTCCATCCTCAGCCTGGTTACATTCTCGACTTCTCTAGTTCTGGAAGGAGGCCCAGGACGGTGCCACGGGGCTGTGCTCCACGGGAGTTCTCAGAATCGAAGTGCCTGGAGGGTGAATTGTGAAGTATGACTCACAAACATTTATCCTCCTGTGAGTTGGTATTATTCCGCCTGAGAATTCCTGTTATTTTCTTAGCAGCAGAGGACTATTGATTGGAATCTATCAAGAATAGAGCAGATAGGCGTTTGTGGGTAAATTATGGCATCCCGAGTCTTGCTGGCTTCATCTCTGGGTGAGGACCGACGTGCATGTACAAACACATCCCAGCAATGTTTTCCTCGTATTGTTCCGTTTCCAAGTTTCTTTCTAGTTTCAGCAAATATTGTTATTTTAATTATTTTAGACGTGTCTGGAGCTCTCCAGCTGCGGGCTCTCAGCTGCTTGTTCTGACTTAGATCTCACAGGATGTCCAGAGGGCAGTCAGGTATTTATTTGTTCTGCCTCAAATTCTGACAATAACCTTCCCGTCCCACCCTTATCTTCCAGGGATGTGGGAAATATCTGTGGGATCTGTGGATTTTTGTTGGAAGCACAGAAGGAAATTTCTTTCCTAAACTTAATAAGGAAAAGGTGGTCTGAACTCAGACCAGATTCCAGATGTAGTAGCTCAGGATGGCAGAAGGGAAAGGCAGAAAGAAACCCCTGTCTTCAACCTTAGCCCTACGCTGATGAAAAAACTAACCTTGGAGCCACCCTACTTCCTGACTTCTTGTTACAGGAGCTCGTGAATTTCCTATTGGGTGCGCCATTTTGGGACTGTCTTCTTCTGTTCCTTGCAGTGGAAAATTCCCAGGACACAGTGACTAGAAGATTCTTCTGATGGTGTAGAGACCCTGAGAATAAGGAGAAGTCCACCTACCTTCATTAAGCAACCATGGCGGCTGGTGTGAGTGACTGGCAATAATCATTTCTTTGAAAAGTTTTCAAAGGAGTGATGAAATTTGCACTTCTGGTGAAAAAAAAATTTTTTTTTTTTTTTCCCGAGTGAAACCAGAGAACCGAAGAAACCATGTTAAAGCTGTCGCTTCTAAGGGCAGCCTTGTCATCGCTGTGGATGGGAGGCTGCCCCAGATCCCTCAGCTTCATTATGAGGAAGACCCAAAGAGTGTGAAATGTCTTTCATTTGCCTCTGCGCCTGTCACTGCTGGTAGTCACACAGGGCCCCATGCTTGGTTTCATTCTCTGCTGTCACCGTCTTGAAATTCTTAATAAGTTATGAACAAAGAAGCTCAAGTTTTCATTTCGCACGAGGCCTTGCAGGCTCCACAGCAGGTCCCGTTCTCGTGTGCCGCTAAAGCACGGCTCCAACACCCTCTCCAAGACGGGAAGACTAGTGGTCAGCAATGCAGAGTTCATTTCACAAGCATCTTGCATGTGATCTCTCCTTTCACAAGTAAAAGGGTGAGTGGCGAGTGTTCCCTTGGTCCTGTTTTACTTTCCTCTCTTTTGTCTTCCACCTAAAATCCCAGCTGTGAAAAAGCAGACTCAAAGTATAACCTAGAGAGGCCCCAGAGCATCATTTATGTCATCTGAGGTAGACAGCAGGACCATGATGAACAGGCAGCGCGTACAGGGCACCTGCACTGAGTAGGAAGTGTCTTCCCAGAATAATTGGGCTTCTAAAACTTACTGTTCCATTAGAATGAGAGGTCGGGCATGAGTGCTGCATTAGAATTCAAATTTCATCTAAATAACATTAAATCTCCTACTTGGCATCCTTTTTATGCTAATCCATTCAATACTTAATGATGTTTATCAGGACTTCCATTTCCTCCTCTTCAGAAATGTGCTCAGCTAATGAAGAAAGGTTGGTTTTATGCAGAAAGTGAAAGGTTCCTAAGTACAGGGTGTGGGGGTGCGGGGGGGGGGGGAGGGAGGAGGGGCGGGTTCTGATTCTGAGCACTGCAGGCTTTGCCTCTCCTCTCCCTGCGGTGGCTTCACATTCATCAGGATGGGCATAACCTGTGCTTCTGTGCGCCACTGATTTAGGGCAGAAATAAAAGCTCAGCCAACAAAGCAAGGCTCCTCTCGCACACTGCTATGTCTGAATACAAATGGTTCATAATTGAAGGCTGAACTTCCTTATTTCATCTACGGCCAGCTGCATGGGTGAAAATGGATACACTGTGTTTCATCATCTATAAACTGTTCTGCACTTGGGAGCGTAGGAGGGGAAATGTTGGCAATGTTTCAGGGCCCCGGGGGGCTGCGCTCAACCGTTGGTGATGAATGCTTATGTTTGAGGTGAATGCTTAGCATGAGGAAAAGGGGTCTAGCTCATGGTAGGAAGCCTCCTTCCCCGGGGTCCAGGGCAAAGCCTTGGGAGAGTCTTGGATGGTGGTTCAAGGGAACCATGTGAAGGGAGGCAGCACAGAAGCCAGTTAGAGAAAGGATGTTCTGGATGCTCTGGTTTCCTATGACTCAGGGGCTGAGATCTCAAGATCCTGTGCAGACCTAAAACTTTTCGGTTCTAAGGAGGTGCTACTGGTGAAGAAGGAACAGTCTAGAGTGATGCATGTTCCTCCCTCTTACTCTTGTCCCCTCTTTCTTTACTGATTCATTCACTTTTATGTGCTTTTGTTTGCTCTTAGAGTCTCTAGAATAGTCTTCCTTTTAAGCCTGGTTTTAATTTTCCATGTGTTTGTCTGGTTTTCCCTTGTGCCCTTGTTATTGCCACCTTCCTTCTTCACCGGGACCAGAGTGGGGGGGGGGGGGTCTCTGTGTGCTTTCCACACTCTGTGATGGTGAAGGGGAGGGACTTACAAGGTGGGGAGCCCTGCAGGTGTGGAGGGCTTCATGAAGTCCTAACTGGCTCTGGGGAAAGTCCCGTTGACATTTTATGGATTCTTACTTTTGACTGATACAAGAGAGGGTTGCCTCATTCATTTTGGTTACATTTATAATCGGTATTTATGTCCTCGAAATCAGTCTTTTGCCCACAATCGTTTGCCAGCACACTGTTTTCTCAGTAAGGCATCCTTCCAGATTGAAAACACAGTTAGAGGCTTGATATGGAGACCGGGAATAAGCCAGTGAGCCAGGATCGAGGAGATTTTGGTGCCCACCATCCTTCTCTCGATTTGTATGACTTTTCCTTCAGATAGGAGACTAGACCAAGTAACAGTGGTCTTACTGATGCCATCCATGATTCAGAATCTACAGGGGTCCTGAGTGGTTTCCAGTCTACACTAAAGGAGTGAGTAGAACAGTGGTAGTGTAATTTATTTACTCCCATCCAACTTTGCTCAAGAAAGAATTCAAGGTGACCTATAATGATCTCTAAAATGTATAAGATACAATTAAATTAAAGATAAAAGATAAGAAAATTTGAGAAAAAGGAACATAAAGATGAAAAGGGCAGCCAGAAATGAGGTGGACGTACAAAATTCATGCCAAATATTTACATATTTTTACTACAGGCAGAATATACATTTGGCTCCGATCATTCTAGCAGCTAATATAGAGAGGAAAAAATACCCAGTTGTTTTTAATATTAAAAAAGCTAAACAAACAGACTCATCATCCAAAAGAAACACAATGCTTTCAGGTGTTGGGGCCAGAAAAAGATTCTTCCATTATCACAGAAAGGCTATCACCTCATGTAATAACCAACATCATCAACAAACAAAGGGTATGATGCACAAAGGGTACGATGCATTCATCAATGAGTTGTTTAGGGCTATTTCTCAAAGTGTCCCTTGATGCTGGAGATGGCATCACCCTAGATCCACTGGGACAAGCAATTCTAACAGGTGACAGCAGAGTGGAGTTTTTAAAAACCTGGACTCTGGAGTTGGCTTTTCAAGCGAGTGTTGGCTCCACCATTGCCACCTGGGGGACAACCCCACCCAGGGTGGAGATGGCATTAAATGAGGCAGTGAATGTAAAACACTCAGTATGATGCCGAGAACATGCTGGGCATCAAGAAATGTTACTATTATTGAGCCAACTGCATAGATGGATTGCATTTGCTTTAGGTATTCCTGAACAAACACTGTTTTCCCTTGATAGAGCTTTCGCTGAGAAGCATTCACTGGCCATGCATTAGAATATCTAGAACAAAATATTTTTTGTTCTTGGGAAAAGGCAGAGCCAAAAGCTCTAAGGAAATAAGCCAAGAGGAGGGACACGTCTCGTAAACCCTTAGGAAAACTGAGAAGCTTGGAAAAACAGGTGTCTGAAAAAAAGGTTACCCTCCACAAAACACAATCTTGGGTTTTGTGATATTCATAGATGATCCACCTTTGATTGGTGTGCAGTTTTGGTAAAAGCTCTAAAATTAAAAAAAAAATAATAATAATGCTTAAGTAACTGGATTCATTGGTTTGCTCTATTCAGATGTTATTCACAAGTCAGTTAATGCTGGGGCATCTGCTGAGCACCACAGTTATAGAAAAGTGGTCTGTTCCCTTCTTTCTGAGAAATAACAGGGAAGCTACTAAAGCCATTTCTCAAAACACAATAGTCCTCACCATGACAGTAACAGCAGCCACTCCTGCCCTCCACTATGCCATCGAAATAAATGGAAGAAATGTGTACTTGTATATTCTCTAAATTAGGAGTGGGGAGGCAAAAAGCGGATCATGCATCATATGAAGAAGTTACTCCTATTCTATTAGCTCCATTGAAAAGTGGTATCTGATTCATCAAGAGACCATCCTGATTCTGACTGTGATCTCAGTTTTGGGGTAGATACAAGCATAAGTAGCCAGGATCTGTGAGTTCATGTAGCTCAGCTCATTCTTATTCACTGAGGCCAAGGCCAAGGGTAAATCATTAAAAGGTGCAAATAATCCTAGGTGGGCATGGATTATTCACATGGTATTAAAGGGTATGATGCACAAAAGCCACTGTAGAAGACTTACCTGAAGATACCCCCACTACTCCAGAGTGTAATTTATCAAGTGGGAATATGGCTCTTTTGGGGGGCAGGATATTTAAGAAACTAATGGGTATTAGTTTGGAGGAGCAATGAGTTGGCCTAGTAAATTACAGACTGGAATGCACTCTGGGTCCAATCATAGGCCACCATTATGGTGGTTCCCAAACAGTCCTGGAGACAGAAATCGATCTCTGAATATTTTATTTAGCATTTTAATCAATTCTACAGGATGAGGGGATATTTGACTTAGCTGACATCATTTTCAACATTTACTTGCACATTTAAAAAGATATACATTAATTCATCTTTGGTTTAAGTTTTCCTGGTCATGGTGCTGAAAGAATGATGAAAAGGGATGAAACCATGCCGTGAAAACAGTGGCAGCAGTGGGCCAATAATTAAAAGGAAATGCAGTGTAAAGCATAACTCCCAGTTTCTGGGGAATGTAAATTTGCCAGCACAGGTAGAAGCTATTAATATGAATTTTCACTCAGGACCTCATTCAAGTTGCCAGTGAGGAAATACCTTCAAATAGCTTGATAAGGATGTAACCTGGTCAAATTCAATGCTGACATATAAAGATCACAGTGCCTTTTCTTTTTGGTGAGGCACGTCTTATCTGATACTGGAGGGATCGGACTTGGTCCGGCATTCCATAAATGCACGCCTGTGTTTGGGATGTCCAACCATACCTGATCGAGGCAGTTGCTACGCAGGTATCTGAGTGCTTGCTGAATACTCTGAGGCAGGGGCTGTCCCGTTCTCTGCACATGAACTATGAGGGGAACACCAAAGACAGTCTTGTCTTTGTAATCAGGAACTTTCATCCTCTTCATGAACTTTGGAACTGACCTAGAATTCACAGAAACCAGGTCACGCGAGCCTCTTGGGGCAGCCTGTGGGGAGAGGCTGTGAAAGCAAGCAAGAGGGAAGCCAAGCTTTTGTTGGAACAACCAACAGACACAGGGGGAATTCAACATCTCTCCCTTAATGAATCACATTACATGGAAATACTGTGTGTGCCCCTTGCCTATGTTAGATGTCTAACTATTAAACAGCATGATTCATGTTAGCGGGATGGATTTATGGCTCTGTTTTCAAGTCAAGTGGACAACCTTCCAGTTTAATCGTGAATGACACTTACTGTCCCCAGTAAGACAGAAGAAATTTAAAAACTATGAGAAGAAGAAATTTAGTTGGGTTTGGAGGAGAAAGGAGGGGAGAGATGATGAAGCACTTCTTGGCTACGTTCTTACTTTTCTAGAACCGGTCGAACTTTTTAAAGGAAATTTTAATACAAGCATATATTGATTTGACTCTGCAATTTATAACTCCCTAAAATATTTTTATAAAGGCACTTTCGATTCTTCTCTATACATAATATATAACATAAGACGATTAATGACGTATTTTATATTTTTTCAAATCCATCAACTCATCTAAAATAGGGACTTACTTAAGGTTTCAACACACGCTTTTGTCAATTCCTTACTATAAAGGTTTACTGCATATTCTTGTTCTTATTTGCCAGTGTGGTAAACGCAGCAATGTAGTTGAAGAATCAAATGCTCTTTGAATGAATCAACGCTCTAAGTGTTGAGCTCTGCCCTGCTCCAGAAGGTACGAGTGACAGCTGTTTCTTTGCAAGCTGCCAGAATTATTTTATGGCCAGTTTATTTTTAATTCCTCTGTTCACTATTAATCACCATTTGCTGGTCTTTGTTTCCTTCTTGGAGCCTGACTGCTTTCCCTGGAAACTAACAAGAGAGCTACAGATAAAGCAATGCTTCCTGCAGGCGACATCACGTCCCCGCTGCGGCAGCACAGAAGGCAGACAGTAAGGCAGAGCTCCGGCATGCTTTCCAGGAGATCGGAACGAATGGCTTCTTCAGAAATCAGAACTTAAATACTGAAGCTTTGGCAACTGTGTACTTAGCTCTCGAACAAACGATCCCCTCCTAAGTGACCACACTACGCACCACGTCCAGCCGTGTTTATTGGACAGGGAGTACTTCTCCATGATGGCCGTGAGGCGAAGTAGCGAGAAACGCTGGAGCAGGTTCAGCTGGCCGGCTGTCTGGTTGCTGATGTGGGGTGCCGTGGACGGCTGAGGCTGGTGCGAGAGCTGGAAACTATTCCATCGGAGTCGCCTTTACCGGAAAGACGGTCAGAGAAGCCAGTCACAAAGTGGATATGTCATTGGAAAACACAGGATGTTACTAACTTTTAAGTAGCTAATCAAAATAGTTTTCGAGCCAAGAAAATCACAAAGCAAATGGAACAGGAGGTGCCAATGTACAGAATGAACATAAGAAACTTTTTTTTTTTTCAAGTCTGATAATGGAAAAGGTCATTCTCTGTTTTGTTGGGAGGTTTTAAATAAGTGACATAATACATTTTATTTGTTTGTTTATTCCTAAATTTGCTCCCAAAGTGTTGAAAGCGGCTGAGACGGTGTATGTGTAAGTGTGTGTGGAGGGAGAGAGAGATGCAGAGAGCTTGAGACAGAAAGTGAGATGTGGAATGTTCCGGAACTGTAGAACATTTCACACTGCCGTCCTGTCTGCATTCTAACTCTCCTTTGCTGTTGAGATGGAACCTGAAGGTGGCAGGCACAGATGAAGACACACTCCTGAAGTGACAACACATTAGGGAACCACAAGACACATGTCTGTCTCAACAAGAGCCCAGCGGCAGGTACAGTATTACTGTTTCTACTGCTTTAAGCTCTTCTGGGTCCCTTTTTCAACGGTGCTTCTGAAATGCTCTTTGTAAAACAGCTTTAATGTACCCTGTAATGGGCATTTTTTAAAGCCAAAATAAACTTGTGAAGTATGCACCCTTGCGTCTCAGAAATTTCTCATAGGATTAAAAAAAAAAAACAAACTTAAAATTTGAGGTGGAGCTGTTTAATTAATACTGCAGCAAGGACACGGGAAGTACTTGGGGCTCCCTTACCAGTGATCCCTGATGGTGCCTAGCATAATGCTTTCAATGTATACTCACTAATATATATATATATATATATATATATATATATATATATATATTTAGTAAAACTGAGATCGAATTAAAGGATAAACACTCAGAGAAATGAATGTGAGTTGACACGGATTCAATCCCCATAATATTTGTCACAAAAGATATACTTGTGTTCGAATAGCCTAATCCCGTGTATCACCTCAAACAGGGTCAGGCATTTAGTATGTGCTCTTTAAACATTTCTTAAACAAAGACACCATGATTATTACGAGATGGATCGAAAATCATGCCACCAACCTGTTTGGCCTGGTCAGAGAGGCCCCTACACCAGAATCCCTCCTTTCCCTGACCCCAGTGGCCTCCGACTCATTAAGAGATGCTCTGTCCACATCGCTGGGTGTTGTCCGACCTTCGGAGACTGAGTTGCCTTCGAAATCTAAGGTGATCTGATTAGGCGATGGGAAGGGGCATAATCCAGATTCTCCAACCAGTGCGTCGTGTGTTTGCAGCTCAGGCAAGACGTTCTTTGACCAGTCATCCACTACCTCCTGGAGCCCATTGACGTGGTGCAAGATGTCATCTAAATGAGGGAAGAGGTCATCTTTCTCCAAGTCCAAAAGGTCTCCCGTGCTGGCGTACAAATGGGAGCCCGGGACGTTGTCGTAGATACTGACTCTACTTGCTCTGTGGCAGGACGCCATGAGTCTGGGCTCCCCGGCACCAGGGCCCTGCTGTCTGCCCAGGGAGATGCTACCGGTCCTCCAGTTAACCCCATTGCTACCGTCTGTGGGCGAGAGGCTCTCAATAGAGAGTGCCTTGGGGAACGTTCCTGGTTTGTGATCCTTGGGAATATGCACTACCAAGTTCTCCTGGGAATGGAACTCGTGTGCGTGGTTCTGGTCGCCTGTGTCCCGCAGTGCCGTCCCGGCCAGCACGTCCAGGTCTTCCAAGTACATGCCCCCGCGCTTGTTGGCCTCCTGGCTTTTCCGTTCCTTGGGGCCGGGCGTGCTCACCCCGCTACCGCTGTTTAACGACTGGCTGCTTTCCCCGCTCCATTTGCCGGAGCTCAGGAGCCCTCTGGTGCAGGCAGCGGGGGGCGAGCTCTGGAGATCCCCGTTCGGGATGGGGACGCACTGCATGGCCTTGAAGGCCTCTGGCTCCTGTTGCAGCACGGGCCCGCTGATCACCAAGCCCCCGGTCCGCCCCGGCCCCTTGTGCCTTCCATGCGCTCCCTTCCCTCGGAGTGTCTCCATACGTTTCAAAAATGATTTGGCTCTGGTCCTGGTGGGTTTCTCATTCTTTGGGTGGAGGGGGTAGCTGAGAACGTCTCTGGGGGACTGTGGGAGGCTGCCGCTGACGAACGTGGCGTCCAGCATGACTGGGCTGTCGGGGCAGGACTGGCCGGGGCAGTCGAACGGCTCGCGGCCCGCGCTGTGGCTGCCCGGCTGGCCGCGACCGTCACTCCCTCCGCTGCTCTCACTGTGAATGGAGCAGACCTCGGGCTCGCTCAGGTCTGTGAGGACACTTTCACTGCTGGTGGTGTTCCTCATCCTAATGTCTCCCGATGACCCATTCCTGTCTCCTCCGGGGAACAGTGTGTGCAGGTCGTCCACGCGAGACCACCGGCGGCTGGTTCTTTGGAAAGTCCATTTGTTGCTGATGCAGAGATCTTCCTCATCTGAGTCGTCACCCTGAAAAACATTACAGATGACGCTCGCTTCCAGGAAGCATGGATGTAGTGGGAAACCGGGTGAGCACAGAGGCACGGTACTCCCCCTCTTTTCCCTTCCTTCCACGCGTGCCCTCTGGCTGTCCCACGGTCCTTCCACCATCTTTCGTTGTCCCCCACACCCTCCTCCTCCCTTGTGCCTACTGGATCTCTTCTCAACCTGCTGAGCTTTCTTCCTTTTAATTTTCATAGAGGTTCTGAGTCCTTCCTTCCTCTCTGAGAAGTTTTCCTTGACTGATTACGAAGAGGTGTAATTACCATCTGACTAGACATCTAAATATAAAACACCTGCAGCTCTCTTTTTCAGAAACTTAATCCTGCCATCAAAGGCACCGACTTCTTTCCTGAAACCTCTTCACTGAGCCCCAGGACCATAGTTCCAGCTTCCCTCCTCTTTTTTTTTTAATTTTTAAAAATGTTTTTATTTTTGAGAGAGAGAGAGAAGGGGGGGGGGGGAGAGAGAGTGGGGGAGGGGCAGAGAGAGAGGGAGACACAGAATCTGAAGCAGGGTCCAGGCTCTGAGCTGTAGGCACAGAGTGTGATGCGGGGCTCTAACCCATGAGCCGTTAGATCATGACCTGAGCGGAAGTCGGATACTTAACCGACTGAGCCATCCAGGCGCCCCTCCAGCCTCTCTCTTCTGAACCTCAGAGTCAATCTATCTCAAAAGTAACACTCCTTACCTTAGTCTCCCAAATCTGATTCTTACCATGTATTCCCTGCGCAAATTAATGCCAAAATTATCCACTGAATTCCTCTAAGTAGAAACTTGGGAGCCATTACAGAGATCACTAGTTGAGGAGAGTCCAATCCAGCCGGCTCTGCTTGGCCAGCCTGCTTGTTTTTGATCAACTCTGAATCTAAATGCCTTTTCGCAGGACATGCATTGCCGGGCAGCTGAGCCCCCAGTGCTCTGCCCTGACTCACACTCTGCACCTCACACACTTCTTTTTCCTGTCTGGGTGCTGCCTGAGTAGAAACCCCCTGAGAGATGAGAGTCTGGGCTCCTTGAGGCCGGAGATGTCCTCGTTTACCTTTGCCAACCCTTGTGGCCCAGGACAGACCCGGACCTAGGGCAAAAAATAATAATTTCCCTCCAAGATGAGTGGATTCGTCAGCTTCTTCCCCCTCCTCATCCTGCATGTTACCAAGACCCAACTCTGAAGCGACTTTCAAATCCGTTCCCTCCTTCACATCTTCCCTCTCATTCCCTTTGTGTAGGCCCTTGGCACCTCTGTCTGGGTCCATTACAGTAAAAGCCTGGCTAGAATCCTTGTCTCCAGCGTCTTTCCCATCTAAACAGCTTTCCACAGTGTAATCCAAATATGATCATGTAATTTTCCAGCTTCAAAGCCTTCAGCTTCCCTTGGCCTTCCTAGAAGTCTTTAGCACGGCCATTCAAAGCCCTTTCAACCGGCCTGCAGTGTCCCGTTCTTGTCTCACTTTAGTTGTGCCTCCCAGTTTCCCCGCTCCCTGGCCCATTCTCTTCGAAGCCTTCCCACACTGCTCCAAGGCAATGACTACTTCTGGCCCAGAGCTCCTACAGCATTTGGGTTAGATCTGTGTTGTAGCACTTACTCTAATGATAACTTGAGCTCATGCTGCTCGAACCCACTCTCAGTCGTTAGAGGTAAGCTCATCAAGAGAAGGGCTTGTGTTTCTGTGTCTTAATCACATTTATAACCTCTCCAACGTCAAGCACATAGTAACTGCTCAATACTGTTTTGTTATTTGAATTAAATTTATTTTACTTTGACATCTGGTTCTAAGACCTGGTTCCAAATTCTAGTAGTATCAGTTAAGAGTTTAGGTGATTGCTTGCAAATTGCTTCTTCTCTCCAAAGTTTCCATCAACTCATGAAATGGTACTAAAAACAGGTTCTGCCTCATGGGTTTGCTGAGGGAGCCAAATGAAATAATGCATTTAGTAGGCCCTCATTAGAGGAGTATTTGTTATTTTCCAGTGTTGGCTAAATTGCTTATCTACTTATTGTCTATCTAAGAAGATTGCTTACCTATCTTTTTACATATCTAATGTCTACTTTAACCCCCCTTAACTTTGCGATATATTCTCCTTTCAAGAAAAAGTAAATAGATGTTCAGGCAATAAATATTGCCATCTCCCTATTCTCACTTATTTCTTGAAAATCTAGATTCACATGGGCTGGACTAACTGACAAATTTGAACATTCATGTACAGCGGTTACATTCACATACGGTGGAAGGTGGAAGAAAGTAAAAACTGAGGTACTAATGGAGAATTCCATTGCGTTGGGATCACAGTGGGAAATTAGCTTTCAGTTTAAAAAAAAGTCATATAAAGCTTTGGCAAAAGAGTTTAAAAAGACGTACACGTAGGAAAAAAGGAAAGGGTCTCGGGTGATGAATCAAAGTTATATTTTCTTTATAGCATTTTAGAGTTCTCTTTTTCTGTGATTGATACACAGTAAGACATGACATTTGAGAGCCACTTATGTATCAGGCACCATAAAGGTTGAAGGGTGAGCTCACTGGATTTTCAGATCACGTTTCAGGAAGCTAGTGAAAAGAAGCTGATATTAAGTTAGCATTCTGAAAAAGCCCTTTCAGCAAATATGTTTTGAGAAGGCAAAGAAAGGATATATTTTTAAAGAAAATGTATATATTTTAAATAGAAACTACGATATTTAGCGTGGGCTCCAATGATGTCTCTCAAGTTAGCCCAAACTCGGTTACTGATGCTGGAAAACCACATACGAGTTGGATAAGGATTCCTTTATTTTGGTCAAGAAAAGATGCCAAGCTGGGCACTGTGGACTGGCAATGGAAAGCTTGCCCCCGTCTGCTAGACTCTAAGGGTTTATTATACTAGCTTTGGGCAACAGGAAGGTATTTACAATCCAACCAAGGCATGTGAAAAAGTGGTAAACTCCTGGAAAACACGGCCAGCAGTTCAGGGAAATTTTGCAGTATTTAGATCTTTTGAACCCAAACAAACAAATGAAAACCAAAGCAAAAAAACAAACAAACAAAACAAAGAAAAAAGAAAAAAAAAACACCCATTCTCCTTTAGCATCCTGTGCATATGATTATCATAGTATGTCCCAAAGGGCAGTGACATGATTCTGTGTGGTTTTTCCACCAGGGCACAATCTTTCAACCTATTGATAGTGACATACAATAAGAAACTTTCCATCACAACTTAAGGCACACACATGTTACAATAAACAAACATACAAACGAATAAATAACCAAGCTCATGATATAAATATTATCCTTGTTTTTACTCATATTTTATAATCTAGTTTAGTCCATTTTTCTTAATATTGTCTGTTACCCACCAAAATTGTTTCACAGCTCACCAACGTGTCGTGACTGACAATATGAAAAACACACTGTATTAGAGTTTAAGTTGTTTCTTTTTTTTTTTCTAAACACTCAGGGCCCAGCAGACTTAACGTGCATACAGCCGACTCTCCAGTAATTGTGGAAGTGTACTGATTAAGAGATATTGAGATCTCCTCTGTTTGATAATTTTTTTGAGGCTTAAAAACAAATAGCTTGATTATTTAGGAATGCAAAATGGAAATTTCTAGGAGTCAGATGTATTTATGAGAAAAAGACACACCAGACAAACCTTAATCTCCCATCTCAATGGTTTAGTATACCATGGAAATCCAGACACAGAGTGTCTGGATTTCAGCAAAAGAACTGACAAGAGATTCTCACGATATCGTTGTGACCAAGATGGCTAACCGTGTTGGATGCTATAGAGAGTTCTTTTGGTAACTGGTTGAGTAGTTCACACCAAAGAGTGTGGTCAAAAGGCTGAATGCAACTACAGGAGAGCTCTCTGGAGGATGCCTCCAAGTTATGTCAATTTTAAGAATAACTTGAATGAGCCAGGAGAACTCATGTTAGGTAATTCACTAAGTAATGTTGACCAAGGTACCCTTTTTGAGAGTCAACTATCTCAGTTGTAAATGGGAAAAATAGCAATATAAATCCAGCATGATTTGTCAACACGGCCAAAGGAGATTATATGTGAAAATGCCACGTAAACCTTAAAGTACAATGTAAAGCTACTTATTGTTGTTAGAGACTGGTGATATCGGGATGTATAAAGACCTTAACAGAACTGAATGGTGGCCTCTTAATGAGATAAAATTTCATGAAGTAAAAATAAATTAAATAAACAAACAAACAAAAAACCCTAAGTCACTCACCATAGACAGTTTGAGAAACTCTTCAAGATTGAGCAGAGGTCAGAAAACTTTCTGTAAAGGGTCAGATAGTAAATATTATAGGTTTCTGGGCCATGTGATCCCTGTCATACCTGGTCAACTCTGCTATTAGAGCCAGAAGAATGAGTGTTCTAATGCAACTTTCACTTTGTTTGCAAAAACAGGAACAGTGGTTTGCGGACCCCCAGTCTAGAGGATTGAGAGCTGATGGGCTGCTGTGTGAAAAGTGAGCCCTCGGTGCTTCTGCAGAGAAAAGAGCTAGAATCCAATGGGTGAGAGTTTACATCAAATCCGCTTTCGGCTTACTGTGTGGAAGACTTCCAGTAATTAGAAAGAAAATAAATTGCCCTGCAGTGCAGCAAACTCATCGTGGCTAGATGCTCAAAGGCAGAGGCTGAGTGGGCTATGAGCAAGGCTCTCGGAAGTAAATCCTGTAGTGGATGAGAGGCTGGAGGAGATGATGGAACATCCCTTCCAACTCAAAAATCTAATAGTTCTAGGATATGCACCTGCAATTATCTTCAATTTGAGACTGTAATACTCTCCAGTCAAGCGAATGCTGGAATACGATGTAATTTTTTTCTCTTTTGACTCTGCTGTTTGGAGCTAGTGGGAAGCGTCTAATTTGGAGGGAGAGACTGGGGTGTGTGTGAAAAGCAGAGGGGGTGGAGGGGAGAAGAGACGGGGCCCCTGGACAACAGCTGCAGCTCCTTTGAAATGCTGATAGCATCCAGGCCCCGAGATGCTGGCTGCAAGGTGGCAATTAGTCATGGTTTCTGAGTTGCTTTCCACCTTTGGTCATGATTCAGAGAGCTTTATTAAAACTATAACTTTAACCAGAACCGTTTGAAGCCAGCCTTTCTCTCTTGGGAAATCGTAGGGAAGAGCCTTGTGAGCATATATGTCCGTCTCTTTCCTCATTTAACAGACAGCCTACTGGAGTCTTTGGTCTCAACTTTAACTTTGAACGAAAGTCATGCCACATAAACACTAACCAATGGGGAGTTTGAAGGTCATCGTGAAGCAAGTGTGAATTTTGTAGGTAATGATGAAGAAGAAACACTTTTTCTGAGAACAAGTAGCTCTGTGTGTGCCTTGGAGTTTTTAATTTAGATGAAATGATGATATTTTGGCTTTTCCGAAAAATGGGAACATTCTGAGTTGAAATTATATATTCCTCAGAGACAAATGCCAAACAGACATTGCAAAAGAAAGGTGTTTTTTTTCTTTTTAATTTTTTTATTTTAATGGCATTTGGCCAGATCTTTACACTGGAAACAGGAGCCCACACAGGTCGACAGCTGCAAGAGGCAGCTAATCCACGGTTACGTAGAAATTTAGAAGTGTATCTTCCATTCAGGTTAACGGGAGCTGAGTGGTGGAGTCCACCTGTTCGAAAGCTGGAATGTACCATTTGCAGGGCTGCAGGGGAAGGAGCCTGAAGCCGGAGGCAGGGGAGCTGCTGGTGTCCTCAGGGTCTCCAGAAATGCCTCCCGCCTGGGTTTTAGTAAGTGTCTCAGTGAGGTGTGTGGCCGAGACTGAGAATACTCTTCTCTACCTGACTCTCACAGAGACAGGGAAGGTTACCTTGAATCTCTGATAAATCACTTTTCTCTCCCACAAAGAGAAAATCTTGCACTACTATCTTGAGAGGGGGAGGCAGGTGTGATTTCATTTTTCCTGGGGTTTTACAAGTAGCCATTTGTTGTCCAAGAAAGGTGTGTGCCCAAGTAAGTATGAATGAGGCTTCACCATCCTCATCTGTTTGCATACTTGTTTTTCTTTCTTGGGTGAACCCATCAAACTCTTCAGAATTAAAAAAAAAATCCAATGAGAAGGAAATGTAAAGCAGAGCAAGGACATTCACTGTGAGAGACCCAGAGTTGCATTTCTACAAGGACATTAAATAAATCATGGACTTCTGTGCAGATGGCAAGAAACATCCCTCTTCTAAAAACAACAATAAAAATACATTATAATTGTATGTATTGCAGAGGAAACTCTTCCAGGCCTCAGGCCAAGTGCCAGAAGTCCCCTCAGACTCCAGTACATTTCTGAATTTTTTTGTTATTTCTTTTTTTAATTTAATGTTTATTTATTTTTGGGAGAGAGAGACAGAGCATGAGCAGTGGAGGGGCAGAGACAGAGAGGAAGACATAGTATCTGAAGCAGGCTCTGAGCTGTCAGCACAGAGCCCGATGCGATGCGGGGCTCCAACCCTCGAACCGTGAGAACATGACCTGAGCCAAAGTCTGACGCTTAACTGACTGAGCCACCCAGGTGCCCCCTTTGTGTTATTTTTTTAAAGTTTCTTTTTTAAATGTTTATTTATTTATTTTGAGGGACAGAGAGAGAGAGAGAGAGAGAGAGAGAGAGAGACCAGGAGAGGGGCAGAGAGAGGGAGAGAAAGAATCCCTAGTACTTGCAGTGCAGAGCCTGACTCGGGGCTCGAACTCATGAACTGCGAGACCATGACCTGAGCCAACATCAAGAGTCAGATGCTTGACTAACTGAGCCAGCCAGGGGCCCCTGTGAATTCTTTGAAAGGCAAGGAGGGGCATTTTGGTGCTAGAGTATCTGGGGTCAAACTTTGCTATTTCTGCGTGACTTTGAGCAAGTTACTCCCTGTGCATCCGTGACTTGGAGTACACGGGGAGGGATAGCGCCTGGCACAGAGCATGCTCTGTGTGGGTGTTTGCTGCCCACACAAACTGCTAGGTGAGCACGTGTAGCCCTTTCATTGATCCCAAAGGGAGAAAGAACCACTGGGGCTATGGACACTTAGGCAATTTGGGGATGATATTCTACAGAATGAATCATGTCTGGGCCTCTGCAGATGAGAGATAAGGATTATATTTTTATTTCTTAGATTGCCTAAAATGGGGACATACCTAGAGGAAATGCTGCTGGTTGTCTTTTTCTTCCAACTAAACGAATTCCGAAGTTGACTGCAGTGTCACATGGTGCTTCTTCTCAAGTTTCACTTTCTTTTTTTTTTTTTTTTTTTTCCAACGTTTATTTATTTTTGGGACAGAGAGAGACAGACCATGAACGGGGGAGGGGCAGAGAGAGAGGGAGACACAGAATCGGAAACAGGCTCCAGGCTCTGAGCCATCAGCCCAGAGCCCGACGCGGGGCTCGAACTCACGGACCGCGAGATCGTGACCTGGCTGAAGTCGGACGCTTAACCGACTGCGCCACCCAGGCGCCCCTCAAGTTTCACTTTCTACGTTTGATCATTTGACCTAGTCCTAGCTTGTATTTATGTATGTATTTATATTTTTTTGGTGCAGTAAAATAAAGGGTGAGCCTATGACTTGTGGAAGGGGCAGATCACAGGAATGCACACCCCTACACGGTCTCCTGCATAACTGCTTAGACCACAGCCCCAGATGCTGGTCATTATTGAGATTCACAAGGTGGTGAAGACCACATGTTGAAATTATTTATTTGAGAAGTCAGGCCATGTCTTCTCAATTTACTGAGTGCAAAGCCGTATTTTATTTCAGTGCATGCATTTGTGAGGCCTCTAGCTGAGCAGGGGCTGTAAGGGTAAGGGCCGCTACATCCAACGTGAGGAATAAATTAAGAATGTCAGAATACTGAAGTGACCAATTTACAGAGGAACTTTTGTGAAGGTAACACACAACCAGCCTAACAAATGTTATTCCGGCCGATCTCACGTGTGGGTTTTTGAAAAGCTGGTGATAGGGTGAGAATCTGATCACTCCACTTGGCTGAAAACAAATCATGTCATTAGTTTTTGTCTTTTGTAATACACTGCAGCTACACAGATCTGTCTAGGAAGCCGTATGGATCAGCCATGCTTTAGACACATAGGTGTGGCTGTGTTAGGTTAATAAGAACCATGTGTTACGACCAAAACAACATCTGATGCTCACGCTTCAGATCGTGTGTATGCTTTTCAAGGGGTCTATTCAGCCAGACAGCTGTTGGGACGTTTATTTCCACATTTTTAATTTGTCTTTGGCCTAGACAAATTGCTCATATTTTAATATTTCTCTGGATATTGTTTTTCACCATTTTACCTCATTAGCTTAAATCTTTGGTTTCTTACTCAAACCCCAAACTGTTTTTAAGGTGAGGTCAACCAAAATTCATTTGCTTTTTTTTTTCCTTTGGGTGCTATTTTAGAATAGAAATTCAAATTCAAGTTATTTTTTAAAGATCAGGTTACTCAAGAGTGACTTAAAATCCATTGGATTTAATGATTTCTCTGGGTAGACCAGGATAAAGAGCACTTTCTTTCGACTCAAAGATGTTTTCTCTGCTTCTTCAAAATACACTGTGGCTTGACTTGTTACATATTGGAGATGTGAAATGAAAAAAGTAGTCAACAATCTTAATTTTGAATTTCCCAAGAGGATCAATTCACTGAGGGATAAGAAGGGTTTTCAGCAACAGTGGTTATTAGGAGCCTTGATTTTGGAGTCAGGCATGCCTGAGTTTGAAACTCTGTTCTCCCGCTAGCTTAAAGATCATGAGCAAATGACAACCCGTTCAAGTTTTATTTCCTTTGTCTAGAAAACAGAGATCCTACCTCAATGGATTCAATGAGATCACGTATGGCAAGCACATAACATAGCTCCTCGAAAACAGTAAGTGCTCAATAAAGTACAGCTTTATTTCAGAACTGAAGTGTCCAGTCTCATTCCTACAGAGGGAATAGCACATGCTAGTCCTAGAACATGGAGGGAGCATAGTGACTCTTAAAACTGAACGAAATTCCTTGTGAGCAGAGAGGAGTGTAAGTGGGAGGGATGGTATAGAGGAGGCAGGCCCCGCATCTTGTTGCCACACTCCACACGACCCCTCACTGATTATGAAATGAACCTGCCTGCGGATGAGCACATCTTCCAGGGTACTTGGCAATAAAATGCTATGGAACAGGATGAAGCAAAAGACATTTGGCACGGGCCCACGGGTTCTTTTCTGCATTCGCTTAATCTACGCATCACTGTGGAGTACTTGAGACTGATGGGGAGTGGATACTTACGACTAAAGAAACTTCGAAAAGACCACAGAGAAGGCATTTTATATCTTTCAGCAAAACTCTTTGATCAAAATGAAAACAAAGTGAAATGGTGAAACAAATGGAACTCAGCCTGGATTTATAATGGGACTTATTTATGATGGTTATGATGAGCTGGGATATTTGGAAAACATAGATGGTCAGGCATTTCAGAATTTTGCTTGGGTTCCTGTTGTTTTTAATCCATGAATGCAAACTTCTTTTGTTAACATAAACCATGATCTTAGTAAGGTGTAGACACCTACCTTTTTCCTTTGGAAGTTCACATCAAGTTTCATTGAGGCACACTTGTTCAATGTATGCAGTCGTCTGAAAAGAAAGAAAAAGGTGGTGATTGCTACCACTAATAAGCCTAAATTTTCTTTTCAGATTGATTCTCATTTATTGCCAATGAAGTTGAAAGTGTAGAAATGAAAAGTTATGTCCCAACAAAGTACTGTACCCACTCAAGGTATGCTATGCAAAGGGTCCCGTTGGCTTTCCAGCCTACCAGTCCCTACCCATCCCCTAATCTAAACCCAGTCTTTTCCTGGCTTCCCTCTCCTTTCCTGGAATGCATGAACAGTCATCTTAGCCCTGCTTTCACCAGCCCCTCCATTCATTTGCCACCTCGATCATGCTAGTCCCCAAATTCAGATCAACTTAACCATCTGTCCTCTCCCCTACTCTTGGGCTATTGGGTATAAATGGCAAGATAACTCAGTGCTGAATTATATATGTGGTAGACTAAATTGTGTCCCCACCCAAACTCGTATGCTGAAACCCTAACCCCCAATGTTATTGTATGTGGAGTAAGAAGTAATTGAGGTTAAATGAGGTCACAGGAAAGAGCTCTGATCCAACAGAATTGGTTCCTTACAAGGGGAGACACCAGAGAGCTCGTGCTCTCTCAATCTGCCATGTGAGAACACAGTGAGAAGGTGGCTGTCTGCTAGTCAGAAAGAGTGTGCTTACCAGGGACCAAGCCCTGCTGGCACCTTGATCTTGGACTTTCCAGCCTCCAGAACTGTGCGAAAATAAATGTCTGTTGTTTAAGACACTCAGTCTGTGGTATTTTGTTATGGCAGACCGGGCTGACGAATAAATACATTTTGATTTTCATCCTCAGCTGGGCTCTGAAAATTGCTACTCAGCATTCCTTTCATTTTTTTGTCTGGTTGGCTCCCAATCTCAGATCATGAAAAATATCCCAGTCCCACAACAGAGAACTTAGCCACTGCTGCCAATGAGAAAATATAGCTGAACATAAGCTATCAGACATAAATTCTTTTAATAATCCTTTCCTTCATCATAAAAAAAATGATGTTCCTCTTCTTTTTCAAAGCTAACCCTTTCATCTTGTTTTTTATTTCAACATCTACCACTTCTTCTGGGACCTTGATACCTTATTTATTCCCTCACCTCAGCAAATTCTCTTGACTGCTTTCTTCTCTTTAAGCTTATCCCTGACTTGAACAAATTGACTAACCAATTAGTTAGCTACCTAAATCACCATAATCACACAAACAATTTTCCCCTCAATCCTAATCTTTCCATCAAGCAACTGTACTAACCTACCCCAATATTCCCTTCCTTACACTACTCAATTGCCCGAGAACAGTCTCAATATTCATTCACTCTTCAATCCATTACAATGTAATTTCCTGAAATGCTCTTACAAATACCTTTACTAGTTTACTTTATCTGATTACACTTTAAAAATCATAGTTATTGAATGCATATGGTTTGAAGAGTCACACATTACCCCTCCTGTCCTTTTTCATTTATGCCTCTTTGGGGGCAACTCTTTGCCTGTTTCCTTTGTTGGCGTTTACCTCTAACAACATGTTTATGCTGTTACTTCTTGATTTTTCAGTACAAATCATTATTTATAGACTTTATTCTCTGCATGATGATTTATTTTTTTTTACTACCTGTCCCCATCCCTTGCCTACCCCACATTCGTACACTGTATCTTTTATAATTATAGTTATGTCATAATTTCATTTTTTGGATAAATCAGTATTCAGTGTTTATTATATTTATTATTGACCATGTAAATGCTGTTCACATGTATATCACACTCTGATTATTTTGCTTCCATTCTCAACTTTTCATTATCCTAGGAGTTAATAAGTGTCTTGTTTATTTGTTTCCTTAGTTTTCAATGTATTTATCCCTAAATTCAAACTCAAATACTTCCTCAGCTATCTAACTCCCTAAGTGTGTTACTCTAGTAATCTAATTTCCTTGGTGATGTCTCTCTCAGAGCCTTCTTACCTGTTCTAGTTGGGGGTTTGCTGCCCTTGTTTTTAGTTTATTTTATTTTACTATCATGGGCTGATCAGATTTCTCAGCACTCAGATTCTCAGATTTTTCTTGAGTGTGTTTTCTAATATGCTGAGGCTGAGCTACAAAAGAGGCCTGAGAACCTCAATATTTAGAACATAAATATCACTGTCACTGAAGTTCCCATTTTCACTTGAGTGCCTCACCTTCAACTATGTCTAGTGTTCCCCCAGCCTAGGGAACTTCTGTTGTAGCCTCTCCAGGCAATCAACTTCCGGTTTTGGGCTGATGGTGGGGAAGAAAAGTCACCTAGATATAAACTGGGGGAGTAAATCCAGGGCTCTATCTACTTTAAAACAGAATTTCAAACAACCATCTTCTTTTTAGCCTCCCTTAAATGTCAATCCCCATTTTTGAGCTTTTTAGGATTATTGGAGTTTATGACTTACTTCACTGACCACTTAGCTTTTATTTCTTGGGCTTGCCAAGTTCTCCACTACATCATTTCTGTTTTTCTGCTTTGAAAATTTTATAGTTGTGGTGTCTCTCTTTGTATGGACATCTGCTTTTGTAAAGGAATGCCTCTCTAAATCAGTGGGAATTTAGATAGCAAGAAAATTCAGGTGTTCAATCTCCTATCTTTGATGACTCCTTTTGTATTCTGACTGCTCTGGCTTTAAATTTTCAGCTCAATGAGTTTTGGCAATTTTAACTACCCTCAAACAAGGTAAAGAACATTTTTGCACATAGGAACGTTCTCTTGTGCTCCTTTACCATCAATTCTCTCCTCACCACCACATCCCCTCCTACCTCCCTCAGGGCATCTTCTTTCTGATTTCTATCACTCATAGACTGATTTTGCCAATCCTTGGTTATCATATAAATGGAATCATATGGTATGTAGTTTTGTGTGTCTGGCTTTTTTTTTCACTCAACACAATATTTTTGAGATTGATCCATTTTATGGAGTATAGCGGTAATCATTCCTTTTAATGGCAGAGTAGTTTTCCATGGTATAAAGACATACAATTGGTTTATCTACTCTTTTGCTGGTGAATATTTAGGCTATTTCCAGTTTTGACCAATGCTTTTTGATCACCAAATTCCATATCTTCTTTTTAGCAAAGACCTGTTTGTAGTAATGGGCAATAATCCCCACTCTCCATTCCTTGAAACTTTTCTCTTTGGCATTTAAGATTGAGTTCCCTCATCTCTCTAAACACTATCTCCTTCCTGTCACCAAGTAGTACCTGCCCCTTAACTATTAATATTTTTTAGGATTCAGACTATAGTCATTGCTCTTTTTTTTTCTGCGTGAATATACTGAAATATATTATCCCATCTTAAAATAGACTCTGATGATGTCCAATCTTCTTTCTCTAACCCAGATACCTCCCTTGAGCCCCAGAGTTACGTTTCTAACTACTCATTAATCTCACCCATTTGTGGGGTTCTGCTGACCCTTCAAACTCAACTTTCAAAACTGAGCTCATCGTATTCTCTTCCAAACTTCTTTCTGATACTTACTGTCTTATCTTGATTAAGAGCATCACCAAGTAGGCCAGCCAAATGGAGTCATCTTGACACTTTTCTTCTTTAAGGTCTGTATTCATTTGATTACCAAGTCCCGTCAATTACATCTCTGTGGTATTTTTGAAATCTTGCCTCTTCTTTGGCCCTATTTTGGTGCCTTCTCATCTTTTACCTAAGTCAGGCAATAGCCTCTTAATTGGTTTCACTACCAATTCAAATGCTTTACATTAAAACCAGTTCTATTTCTCAACTTTTTCTCATGTCACTCATTTATTTAAAAATATCTGATGACTCCCCTTATTTTCAGCCATCTCCAGTTTACCCACTGACTACACATTCATTAGTGTCAAATATAATAAGCAACCCTGGATTAGAAACTGATCATTTAGTCTGAAGCTATCTTTAGCATGGGCTTGGCCTTTGCTCTTATAACTGACAGCCTATCTTTTTGGTCAGTTCCACATGTGTCCATTGCTGCCTAAGACCTAAGAGTGGTATGTGAGGTAAATTTTATACATACATCCTCATTTGGATATATAATGAGGTACAGAAGAGCTTAAATAAGTCGATGTTGCTCATCTGGCAGCTCTGTAACAGGTTTGTTTAGGTAAGGATTGCTTGTCATTTATAAAATTTACTTTTCTAACAAACTGTTCTTCCATTATAGGTTGGAATCACAAACAAACATTTTTATTCTGTGCAAAAGTTTTTGATCTCCTACATACACAAAAGCCATCAAAGGGCTCATCCTTTATATGTCACGTGCTTGAATATGCTTTCTACTTTTTGACACAAACAAGAGGTCAATTTGTTATTTTCTAAAGCTGGAGACTCAAACAAACTAGATTTGACTACATAGATTTGGGTCCTTTTATCTCCCCTGAACCCAGATATTTGCCTGCACTTTAAGAGTTGCTCCTCTTCTTGGAAAAAAAATATTTGTAAAACCTGTATCTTGTAAAGGACTTGTGCCCCGAATACATAAGAACTCCACAATAAATTCCATGATAGGTCAAACAATCTTGAGGTTTTAAATGTGCAAAATATTTGAACATACAGTTCGTTTTTTAAATGTTTATTTTTGAGAGAGACAGAGAGAGTGCACAAGCAGGGAGGGACAGAGAGAAGGAGACACAGAATCTGAAGCAGGCTCCCGGTTCCAAGCTGTCAGCACAGAGCCTGATGTGAAGCCCGATGAGGGGCTCAAACTCACAAACTGTGAGATCATGACCTGAGCCAAAGTCAGATGCTGAACCAACTGAGCTACCCAGATGCCCCTGAACATACAGTTCTAAAAGAAGATATTCAAATGGCAAATAAGCACATGGAAAGATGCTTAGTGGTCATGGGAGAAATGCAAATTAAAATAATAAGACACACTGGAATGCCTAAATTAAAGACACTGTCAACGCTAAGTTTTAGCAAAGACATAGAACCACTGGAACTTCCAAAAGGATACAGCCTCCTTGGAAAACAATTTGGTAATATCTTACTAAATTAAACATATTCTTAGAATATGACCCAGCAATTCTACTCTTAGTTAGTTATATCCAAGATGAAATAAATCGTACACCCATACAAAGACCTGTACTTGAATGTTCACAGCAAATTTATTTAGAAAACAGCCCCAAAGTGGAAATAACACAAAGGTCCCTTAACTGACAAATGGAAATAAAAACTGTGGTATACACATATAAAGAAATATTCAAAAATACAAAGGCACTAACAACTGATACATGCAACAAAATGGATGAGTCTCAGAGGCATTATGTTAAGTAAAAGAAGCCAGACACAAAGAGCACACACTACATAATTGCATTTATACAAAATTTTAGAAAAGGTAGAACTGCAGTGACAGAAAACAGTTCAGTGGTTGCCAAATGTCAGCAACGGAGAACTTTTTGAGATAATGGAAATGTTCTACATCATGATTGTGGTGAATGTCACATAACTATATACATTTGACAAAATTCAACAAATCGTAGGTTTTAGGTTGGTGAATTTTTTTGAATGTAAATTACACTTTTAATAAAGCTGAATAAAAAACACTGCAAGTGAGTGACATCGGTGGGAATGGTGGAATAAAAGTCTTCAATGCTCTGTTCCTCTATAACAGTAAGAAGAATATTGGCAATAACTGTCAAAATCAACTTTTTAAGAACTCTGGAAAGTAATAAAGGCTTGCAACCATCCAAGTACTGTCTATTTAAGAAAAGTGGTTGAATCTACGTGGGAACAGGGAGATTTGAGGCATCTGACCTTGCCCTATTCTCATGTTTCTTTCCTCAGCTCTGCAAAAGCTTTGAAAAACAACAGCATCACAATCAGAGTACCTATGAAAACTGGCAGCCTAGCAGCCACTGGAGAGGGCAGAATGGGCTTGGCTCCCCAAAAGCTTCATTATTAAAGAACTGTCATTATCTGAGCTGCCTGGAAACTGCCTGAATGGCCCCCATTCACAGGGCTTATCTTCATTTAACCTGACTCTGAGCTCATCACTGAGAACAGTTTCCCCCCCAGGGTGTTTGTCAAAAACAATCAGCAGCAATTATTTAACATCATAGCTGCCTGAACCGCTGATAACATTTGGGCTAAACAAGATGTGAACCAAAATGAATGAAAAGGATAGCTGCAAGAATGAGATGTCCATAGGGGACTTAGAAAAGTTCTAACATATTCTTAGGAATCTAGAAGGCCAAGCACATATGAAGAACTGTGTGCATACCCAGAAAAGGCATAACAAAGTCCTAATTTCTCACCTCTGCTTGGCATTGTTGATCTGCACAAGCAGGAAATAAAGGCTAAGGCAGAATTATCAACTTCCTCCTGGAACATTGAAACCATAGCCCAATATGCACAAAGAGCCCTTGATAAAGGCTGGGAGACATACTGGTTCAAGGCATTTAAGGACAGTCCTGTTCAATCATTTGCTGACCGCTAAGCTAACCAAATGCAGACTTCAGTAGTAATATATAGCAAAGTATTCAGACTTCAGAGAATTAGCTGAGGAAAGTCACTGAACTATAGCCACAACAAGGGAAGTCACTAAACTATAGCCACAGCAACAAACCTTGGGGAGAGGAGATCTGATTTTGAGAGTTGCCACATTATAGTGTTCAAAATTTCTGGTATTAAACAAAAAATAACAAGACAACACACAGATTCTAAAGTTTAGATGGAGAGGCAAAAGACCCAGAACAGCCAACACAATATTGAAGCAGAAGAACAAAGTTGGAGGGCTGATACTACCCAACTTCAAGACTTACTATAAGGCTAAAGTAATCAATACAGTATGATATTGGTAAAAGAATAGAAAAATGGATCCATGGAACAGCATAGAGAGCCTGGAAATAGACCAACACAAGTATGGTCAACTGATCTGTGACAAAGGAACAAAAGTAATATAATAGAGAACTGATAGCCTTTCAACAAATTTTGTTGCAACAACTGAACGTACACACACACACACACACACACACAAACACAAATCCATCTAGACACAGACCTTCTACTGATAGCCTTTCAACAATTTTTTTGCAACAACTGAACACACACACACACACACACAAAACACACACACAACACAAATCCATCTAGACACAGACCTTCTACCCATCACAAAAATTAACTCAAAATGAATCACAGACCTAAATGTAAACACAAAATTATAATATCTCTGGAAGATAACATAGAAGGAAATCTAAAAATTTTTTTTCAACGTTTATTTATTTTTGGGACAGAGAGAGACAGAGCATGAACGGGGGAGGGGCAGAGAGAGAGGGAGACACAGAATCGGAAACAGGCTCCAGGCTCTGAGCCATCAGCCCAGAGCCCGACGCAGGGCTCGAACTCACGGACCGTGAGATCGTGACCTGGCTGAAGTCGGACGCTCAACCGACTGCGCCACCCAGGCGCCCCTGGAAATCTAAATGACTTGAGGCTTGGTGATAACTTTTTAGATGCAACACCAAAGACATGATCTATAAAATAAATAACTGATAAACTGGACTTCATTACAATTAAAAACTTCTGAGAAAGACATTGTTGAGTGTATGAGAAGACAAGTTATAGACTTGGAGAAAACATTTGCAAAAAACATATCTGATAAAGGACTATTATCTAAAATATACAAAGAACTCTTAAAACTTTAATAAGAAAACAATCAACCCAATTAAAAAATAGGCAAACAGTCTGAACAGACACTTCTCCAAACAAGACACACAGATGGCAAATTAGCACATAAAAAGATGCTTAACATCATGCATCATTAGAGAATTGCAAATTAAAATAACCATGAGATAACACCATACACTTATTAGAGTGACAAAATTATAAAACATTGACCACACAAAATGCTGACAAGAATGTGAAGCAACAGGAATGCTCACTCACTGCGGATGGGGATGCAAAATGGTACAGCACTTTGGAAGACAGTCTGACAGTTTCTTACTGCCAAACATACCCATACCATAGGACTGAGCAATCACACTCTGGTATTTTACCCAAATGAGTTGAAAACTTATGTACATATAAAAACCTGCACAGGAATGTTTATAGCAGACTTATTCATAACTGCAAAAACCTGGAAGCAACCAAGAAGTCCTTCAGTAGGTGAATGGATAAATCAACTGTGATATATCCAGACAATGGAATATTATTCAGTGTTAAAAGAAACTGAGCCATCAATCCATGAAAAGACATGGAGGGGCCTTAAATGCATACTACTAAGTGAAAGAAGCCAATCTGTGAAGTCTACGTACTGTGTGATTCCAACTATATGACAATCTGGAAAAGACAAAACTATGGGTACATGAAAAAGATGAGTGGTTGCTAGGAGTTTGGAGGGAGGGCTGAACAGTCAGAGCATAAGGGATTTTCAGGCTGTGAAACTATTTCGTGTGGTACTCTAATGGTGGATACAAATCATTATACATTTGTCAAAACCCACAGAATGTGTAAGACCAAGAGCGAACCCTAATGCAAATTATGGACTTGGGGTGATGATGATGTGTAGGTCTCACACTCTGTGTGGGATGGTGATCATGGAAGAGGCTGAGTATGTGCAGGGACAGGGGTATACAGGAACTCTCTGTACTCTGTCTTCCATTTTTTTCTGTGACTCTAAAATGGCTCTTTTAAAAAGTCTATTTTTTAAAGACATAGTTTTTGTTAGATTCATTTAACGATAATTTTATTTATCTGCCTTTGAAATTACCAACGTAAAGTGATCTCCGTTTCCTTTGCTCTCCATCCACTTGCTCATTGGTTCTCAGTCCTATCTACAAAAGTATCATCGTTGAAGACCTCTTAGAAATCCTGGGTACAATTTCAAATATCATACCCATAACCATTCAACTCTTCCTTTGAAAATGTGTATGTGTATCAAATCAGCATGTTGTGCACTTTATATATTCTATAATTTTATTTGTCAAATATGCCTCAACAACGCTGGGGAAAAAAAAAACACAACTGATTTGTTAAGATGAAAAAAAAAGACACAAGGAGAGAAAACACTCTTTATGGTGGTCTGAAACTAGGCAGACGGTGCAGCATCCGCCTCTGATTTATTTTGCACAAGGTAAAAGAAACTGGCTAGTCTCTGCAAGAATACAAAACGGATGAAACACATATCCTCGAGAGATGTGAATGCCTCTTTAGGGACTGGCCGCCTCAGGTAAAAGAACATGTCACATAACAGAAGTATCCAGAGCACTTTATCAAAACCCCTGTGAAATTCTGCTATGAATGAAGCCCATCTTTGTTCAGGACATGTATTTAGCATCGGTATTTGTCTACCTCTAACTTCATGGTAAGTAACATAAAACCCTTCAGATAATCTGAGTTGGTCTAGCAGCGGTTTCCTGAAAAACTATTCCTGCAGGAGTAACAATCTTGATTATAAAATTTATTTTATCAGCTGCATGCACAGTGGGTCTTCTCTGGGTTAGAGACTCTTTTGAGGCACGGACCATAATTTATTCATTTAATCTGAATTAGGCCTTGCAGGAAATTTTACACACGATCGTTTCAGCAGGTTTTTCTTTCTTTCTTTCTTTCTTTTAAAGTTTTATTTTATTTATTTATTTATTTATTTATTTATTTATTTATTTATTTAAATGTTTTTATTTATTTTTGAGACAGAGAGAGACAGAGCATGAGCAGGGGAGGGGCAGAGAGAGAGGCAGACACAGAATCCGAAGCAGGCTCCAGGCTCCTAGCTGTCGGCACAGAGCCCGACGCGGGGCTTGAACTCGTGAGCCGTGAGACCATGACCTGCGCTGAAGTTGGAAGCTTCACTGACTGAGCCACCCAGGCGCCCCAGTAGGTTTTTCTTTCTTAACTGAACATACTTTGTTTATATAGGTCCAATCGGTGATTGATTTTAAGTAGTCGCAACAGCCTGTGCAGAATCAGAATAACAGAATCATTCTTCCACGCTGAATGCGACAGGCTAAGGACTGCATCTTATTGGCATCCCTAATGCCTAGCACAGGTGCTGGCTCAGGGCAAATCTACTCAGTGATTTTTTTTCTTTTTCTTTTTTTTTTTTTTTTAATTTTTTTTTTTTCAACATTTATTTATTTTTGGGACAGAGAGAGACAGAGCATGAACGGGGGAGGGGCAGAGAGAGAGGGAGACACAGAATCGGAAACAGGCTCCAGGCTCTGAGCCATCAGCCCAGAGCCCGACGCGGGGCTCGAACTCACGGACCGCGAGATCGTGACCTGGCTGAAGTCGGACGCTTAACCGACTGAGCCACCCGGGCGCCCCCCAAATGGGATTTTTTTTAAATTTTTTTTTTTCAACGTTTATTTATTTTTGGGACAGAGAGAGACAGAGCATGAACGGGGGAGGGGCAGAGAGAGAGGGAGACACAGAATCGGAAACAGGCTCCAGGCTCTGAGCCATCAGCCCAGAGCCCAACGCAGGGCTCGAACTCACGGACCGCGAGATCGTGACCTGGCTGAAGTCGGACGCTTAACCGACTGCGCCACCCAGGCGCCCCTCAGTGATTTTTTTTTCTAACGAAACCTTAGAGCTTGGCAACCTCTGGGGACAATTTGGTCTGACCCTTTTATTTTTAAATGAGGAGAATAAGGATCTGAGACGACCACTCGCTCCAGGGAGCCACACATTAGTTAGCGGGAGAGCTAGGACGAGGACTTCTTGACAGTGATGTCTCTGCTCCTGCCTATCCAGGAAATGAGAGCCTAGTCCTGTACCTAGCAGAGGCTTTTGAACAAATGGTAGTTTCCTTCCCCTCTCCTTTATTCCATGCAAAGAGAAAATCCATGACACACGATGAAGCTTGTCCACTTTGCACTCTGAGCAAACTAGATTTCCGTTTTAACAGAAGCAAAGCAGTTTGATCCTTTCAGAAGAATCTGAGTATCTGATATCACTGCAGAATCTGTGAATTGCCATTGCTGTCTTCAGAATCCTTGAGAAGGCCAGTACATGAGTAAAGGGGAGGTAGAAATCTCATTTTAAGAGTGAAACTTGGGGTTCTAATGGGAAAGAAGACAAGAAGTCAAGACTCTTTGTCCAATAGTGCACTACGTACCAGGAGCAAGGGTAGGTGGCAGGAATGCAGAGGCGAATAAGATGTGGTCCCTGCCCTTGAGGATCTCACAGTCCTGCGTGTGATATGAATTTCACAGACAAGAAGCAGCTCACTTCCTGAGTGCATAAGGACAAAACCTCCCAGAGGAGATAATATTTGAGCAAGCCCAGGAAGGACTAGGAGAAATTTGCTGCTTAGGCTAAAAGAGTTACAGGCAAAGCAAACGGGCATTAAATAGCACGCTTCAGTCTAGGACTCGTAAGTATGTGAGTGGGGATGTCTGCAGAGAAAGGCAGGGGCTAGATCACGAAGGACCAAAATGAGTATGTCAAGAGTAATCTGTGAGTGATGGGGAGGAACTGAAGGATATTAGACAGGAGAGGAACGTCGTTAGATCGCACATTACAAACGTAAGCGGTGGCAGGGTGGAGAATGAGCTGAAGAACGTTAGGGCATGTTTACGATAGTTTGGGTGAAAGATGGCAAAAGGGAGTTGCAGCTGATGAAGATTTGGTCTTTGAGAGGGAAGGAGCAGAGGAGGAGAAGTAGAGGACGACTCCCAGATTCCAGGCTTTGTCACCGTGCCACACAACACAGAAAACAGTGACTTGGGGAAGTCAGCGGGGAGCTGGGCAGGAGAAAATCAGAAGTTCATGTTTGGATGTGTTAACTGTCAGGGGCCTTTGTGATGTCCAGACCCCCTTGGGAAAGCTGGGCATCACAGTGACTTACACACAAGATACATAATAATTGAGCCAACCATCCTCAAGGGAATCCAGAACCCTGGAAACTCCAGCGTGTAAGGCACAGGCCGGTGAGAAGGAGTCAGATGTGGAGAAGGTGTGGTCAGAGACGTAAGAGGTCAACAGAACTAGCTGAAGGCCGTGTCCTAGAAGCCATGGAATGACCATCACAGAAAGGAGTGAGTGGATGGTTCTTTTTTTCTTTAGTTTTTAAAGATGTTTTTATTTATTTATTTTGAGAGAGAGAGAGATAACATGCATGCTAGCAGCGGAGGGGCAGAGAGAGAGGGAGAGAGAGAACCCCAAACAGGCTCTGCACTGTCAGTGCTGAACCCGATGTGGGGCTCGAACCCACAAACTGTGAGATCATGACCTGAGCTGAAATCAAGAGTTGGATGCTTAACTGAGTGAGCCACCCAGGTACCCCAGTATATGGTTCATTGTACTGAATACTTAGGCTGGGGAGGTGACGTACAGCTTAAAATGTGCCTTTTTTAAAGTTTTTTTTTTTTTTAATGTTTTATTATTTATTTTTGAGAGAGAGAGGGAGGGAGACAGAGACAGAGCCCGAGTGGGAGAGGGGAAGAGAGAGAGGGAGACACAGAATCCAAAGCAGGCTCCAGGCTCTGAGCTGTCAGCACAGAGCCCAACGCGGGGCCCAAACTCACAGACCGAGAGATCATGACCTGAGCCGAAGTCAGACGCTCAACCGACTGAGCCACCCAGGCGCCCCTTAAAATGTGCCTTTTGGATTTAGCAGTTACCAAGGGCAGTTTCGGAGAAGGCTGAGGGAGGAAGGCTGAGGGGTAAGTGGACTCAGAGAAAGTGAAGACAGACCATGAACACAGTGCTCTTTGAAGAAGTCTAGCTAAGAAGGAGAGATGTGTGGTATCTCTGGAGAAAAGGAATAATTCATCATGACATAGTATTCTCTTCACATGTAGAAGCAAGAGAATAATTCCCGAGCTGACAGGTTATTTTCTTCCAGGTTCCAGTTCAATGTAACAAATATTCACTTCCTGCTCCACACAAGGCCACGAAGTACCCACGCTATACTCCTAAGATACAGTCCCTCCTGTGGAGCACTTAGAAGCCTGGCAGAAGGTCCTTCCGTTGAGGCCCAGCTAGCCAGAACCAGAGTGGCGCGGGGTGGTGGCCCGTGTCAAATCTCGTGGTGCACAGACTGCTCTGAGCACACAGGAGGAGAACCCCAGAGACGACGTCCAGGAGGGCAGGACGCGGGGGCCACGCAGAACACGGAGGGCTTGCTGGGAGGGCTGGCGATTTGTGAGCAGGGAATGTGCCGCGAGCATCTGAGGGTGATGGGAGGGTGGTCTGGCCCGTGTCTGAGAGGGTTCTTCCACTCACACTGCAACACAGGCCTGCCTGGGAGACACGGGAGGGCCCTCTGCCTATGGATGTACAGGAAAGCAAAAACCAAAAAACCACAAAACCAAAAAAACCCCTTCCCCTCCTCACATTTTAGATTCATATCTTACAGTTAAAACTACCAGACTTTAGAGGTCTCCCATGCTGATTTAATGGCCAGTTTCCTGTGATATTTCTAATATTCCTGCCAAAGCCATGAAAGGAGTGACAAGCAAAGGTATGAATTCGTCTCTAACATGTGATTCTGGTTAAAGCCCGCGCGGCCTGAACTTCTCACCCTGCACTCAAGTGTCAGGGGCTGAAGGTATCTGGCCCCGTCTGCTTAGGAGTGTTCCGGGCGGGGCCCTCAAAGACGGTCGGAAACAAAGTCCCCGAGACTCGTCCTGACCCCAGGAATCAAAGGTGAGGGAGAGCAGGGGCTCCTCCTCTCCGGGCAAGGAGCACAGGGCCTGGGAAAGGTCTCCCCACAGCTCTGCAGCTCAGGAGTTCACAAAACCGGCTCTGCAGAGCAGGATGGGTAGCTGTGCCAGACAGACAACTGCGGCATGTAGCTCTGCAAGGGTGGGGCCTTTCAGAAATCACAGGCCATCCAGCAGGAGGGCTTTATGGCGTGTCAGGGAAAAAGCATACGGTCAGAAGTCCACAAGCGGCTGTCATTGGGCCACCACTGAGGCAGTGAGGGCCGTGCCCCTCTGCTCTGCGGAGCTTTTCACCCCTGCTGCTCTCCCACCAAGCGGTCACGCCGTCTCCTCCGGCCCATCGACCCACACACAGCTGTTCCTGGATAGTAGCTGCAGTGTGGGAGGAAACCAGTTAGGCACGGACAGATCTAGCTACAAGAAGAAAAATGAAGTATGTGTATGCTGTCGTCGGGGGAGAGAGGATGTGCGTGTGGAACTGTGTGATTTGGAAAGTAATTTTTTTTATTGAGATATAATCGACCCATAACACTGTGTTCGTTTTCGGTGTGCAACCTGATGATTTGATGTGTGTATATGTTGCAAAATGATCACCACAATAAGTCTAGTCAACATCCACAGCCACACATGGTGACTTTGTTTTCTCATAATGAGAACTTTTAAGATTTAGTCTCTGAGCAGCTTTCAAATATACAATACAGTATGGTTATTGTATACAATACAGTCACCAGGTTGTGCACTCCATCCCCAGAAAGCAATTTTAAATCACGTCCTCTAATGATCAAGGACTCAAGGAAGAGTGTAAGGTCCACTGGCAAATCAGTAAGGTTCAACAGCCCAAGAAAAAGAACTTCAAAAACAAAAGATGCAGGTTTTCTTGGACTTCTTTAGTTTGCAGGATTTGATTCAAGTTTTAAATTCACACATGCCTGCGTTGGAAAAATCAGATGGGGTGTGCTTGGCCTTTAACTGTTCACAACAACTGCTAATCCAGATAATTTCTCTAGCGAGAGCTGGTCCAAGTTGAAGCAGGGGTCACAACCGGAGGTGTCTCTGAGAGGTTCAAAGGAAAGCAAAGCAAAACCAGGCCAGGGGTAACTGGCGGGCCTCACTCTGGGCCCTCGCATTGGCTCTCAGCTCCTTCCCCAGCCTGTCCTCCACCACATGGGCCCCCATCTTTCAGTCACGGTGCTCACTGTCCTTGGGGGACATCACTCAGTCTCAGGACCTTCATGCCCGCGTACGTAGATGACTTTGCATCTCTGTCTCCGGCTGTGGTCCCTGGCTGGCTGCAGACCCGCGCACCTGACGGCAACTCCTCTGGTCCCAGCCCCTCAGGTACCTCAGCTCACCACACCTTCCCGGGCTCAGACCCTGGCCAGACTCCATGGCTGCTCCCTGCCTCAGGGAAAGGTGCCACCACCCCCGGCTGCTCCAACCGGGAGGAGCCTGGTCACCCTGACTTCCGAGCTACAGCACCTGTAACTCATAGGTTCTTGTACGGATTAAATGAGACCAATGTATGTTACCAAGCAGCAGTAGCCACTCACTAAATGTTAGCCACCGTCATCTGTTATTTATCTGGCAAAGCCAGCCACTTTTAAAAACATTGTTAGGGGCGCCTGGGTGGCTCGGTCGGTTAGGCGTCCGACTCCTGGTTTCGGCTCGCATCATGATCTCACGGTTCGTGAGTTCGAGCCCCACCATGGGCTCTGTGCTGACAGTGCGGGGTCTGCTTGGGATTCTCTCTGTCCCTCTCTCTCCGCCCCTCCCCTACTTGTGTTATCTCTCTCTCTCTCAAAATAAATAAATAAATAAAATATTTTTAAAAACTGAATCAACATTGGGGCACCTGGGTGGCTCGGTCGGTTAAGCGTCTGACTTCGACTCAGGTCACGATCTCACGGTTCTTGAGTTTGAGCCCCCTGTCGGGCTCTGTGCTGACAGCTCAGAGCCTGGAGCCTGTTTCCGATTCTGTGTCTCCCTCTCTCTCTGACCCTCCCCCGTTCATGCTCTGTCTCTCTCTGTCTCAAAAATAAATAAACATTAAAAAAAAATTTTTAAAAAGTAAAAAAAAATAAAAACATTGTTAATGTTTTTAATAATGCAATACAAAATATCTAATATATGTAATCAAAAAATAGCAACTCTCCCCTCAATCTGCTGTCCTGTTTTATGGTTTCTTGTGTGTTCTTCTTGGAAGTTCATATACGTAAAAATCATTTTGAGTAGCCGGTTGGAAAAATTTACACAAGAGGCCATTTAAAAATACAAGGATCAATGTTTTTCATATATCTATATTCCATCTACATCTATATCTGAAGTCCCCTATCTCTGACTCTTGCGTGTCTGTACCCCAGGCCTGCTCTATACTATGATGGCTGTGTGCGGGAAGGGGGTGGGGATAAAGATATCTTTCCTGCACACTAGTTTACTTTAAAAAAAAGCTAAAAGTTCAAAATAGGCACAACAAAATGTCATGTGTTCCTGTCTGGATAATCCTGACTGGTCTTTTAGGGTCATTTTTCCAGGAAGCCCTCTCTGAAACCCCTTTCCCTGCATCCGTACTTACAGCGATCATACCATTTGTGCAAGTAAATCACCATGTACTCCCTTCTCAACCTTGGCACAACGGGCCTCTGGAGCCAGACGATTCCTGCTTATGGGGGCTGCCCCGTGCACTCTAGGAGTTTCGGCAGCATCCCCGACCTCCACCCACTACATGCCAGTAGCATCACCCAGTTGTGGGGGGCAAAAATACGTCCCTGGATGTTGAGAGGGGGACAAAATGCTCCTCCCCTTCCAGGCCGAGACCACTGCATTAGCCCGAGACCTGAGGGCGAGGATTCTGTCCTACTGGTCTCTGTAGCCCAGAGAGGCCCTGAAGACACAGCGATGGAACAGAGCCGAAGGAACAAATGAGAAGGGGCTGGCTACTCTCCTGACAGGAAATCACATCTCATCTCTTCACGGAAGAACAGTGTGCTTTCAACTCCTATTATTACTTTTTTAATTTTTTAAAATTAATTAATTGATTATTTTTTAAATGTAGTTCCATGAAGAATAAAGTAGAGATGCCACCATAATTTCTATCCTTGGGATTTACGAGTCAAACTCAGGATATCATAAGCAACACAGGCATGTTTGGAAAAATTACCTTCATAGAAGATATGGAAAGTATTCCAAGTTGTATTTCACAAGAAGACCTCAGCTCTCCTTAAAAACTCCAGAAGCAGCCTGCCTGGCTTTGAATCCTAGCACTGCCATTCACTAGCTGAGTGGGCCAATTATTGTATACCTCTGTGCCTCAGTTTCCTTGCCTATAAAATGGGAATCATGTTGCTGAGAGCCTACTTTATAGAGCTGTTATGGAATTAAATAACTACATATTTGTAAAGTGCTTAGAGTAGTGCCTGGTACATAGCGGACACTTTGTAAGCGTTTTTTAAAAAATAAAATCACCACTCACTGGGATTTGTATTTTTCTTATAGCTCAGAATTTTAAAGTGGGAAGTGACCATGATTATCCTGTATCCTTCCCTCAATGATTTGTCCAAGGTGTCAGTCCAACTAATTGTCACATATTATTATATTATTATTATATGACATATTATTATATTATTATTATATGACATAACACAATACATAATACTGTACATTTTCTGTGATAAGTATTCTAAAAGGGAAAATATTTAAAATATATCTCAATATTCATAAAGACTACCATTATTTAATATTATTATGTTATGTAACATACTCAAAGATGTGCATTTGTGTGTAGAGGTAAATCACAAACCTCATTTTTGTCAGCACTCTCCCTCACCTGCTGCCTGCTGCACACAAAAACCAGGGTCATTAATTGTCCTTTTAAATACAAAGGGCAGTGATAGACGCACTCTATCATCTGAATCAATTCCATATCTCCACGAAATGGTACCGAACAAGGTAATGCCCTGTTTTATACATGATACAATTAGCTAGTATTTATTAACATAAGTTACGCGTATTGTGTACTGGCCTAATACTAAATTAGAAGCTCAGAGATCACTTGAGCATCAAGGACCTATGTTATCAGTCTGAGCGAATATCGTAAACCAAAATGCTAATAGAACATATTATCCTTAAAAAATCTCATTTAGGGACTTCAATTTGCTGCAATTTGCTTTAAAGGTGACAAACTTTTCAAGCTATTATTGACACCTTGGCTATTCCTACATTCTGATACGGTTAACAGTTTCATCTAGTTCATCTAAGGTACTTAGATTTGCAAATATCTTTTCGTTGCTCACAGGGGAAAATATTTTTCAATTAGGAATTGAATCAAAGAACATCAAAACAAAATTATAACTGTGGTTGCTAAAATGAGAAGCTGCACTACTCTAATTTGCAGTAACAAATATTTACAGAGCGCCTACTATGTGCTGGGACTGTGGGACGCAGCAGCAATGGTAAGGCATGGTTGCCATCCTGGAAGTTCACACTGCCAGCAGACACAGCAAACCTGTATAGCGTTCGAGACCGAAACCTGGGAGCTCCACATCTATGTGTTCTGGGCCACGCACGGGTCCTCCTTGCCATCCATACCCTCAGTACGATACGTTTTCCCAACCGATCAAAAAGTGAACTCTGTTAAACAACTCACTAAGTGTCATTAGGACCCAGGATTAACTGTCTGTCTACACAGGTGAGACACGTCCAGAAAACCAATGGTGAGTAAAAATTCTTGTCGTGGGTAACATTTGCAGGAGACTTTCAGCCCTCCTGTCTTCATTTGTTTACCTGGCAGAAACCTCTGGCTGCGGTTTCCTTTGTGATCCTGCATTAGCTCCGAGCTTCAAATATGCATGACAAACACAAAGCTTAAAAATAAAATAGGAGACCAACTCTCACGCTGTGTCTATAGTGCACCAGTGAGAAAACGAATAAAATCCCGACCCCTTACTGCTCTCCAGGCATCAATCATTACATTCCATGTGAGTGGGCGAGTGTCTAATTAACCACTCATCGATCTCAAAGTTTTATAAGTGCTGTCGCTCCCCTCAGGCTGGAGTTTTTCCTTCTGCCTGCGTTCCTCTACTTGCTACCTTGGCAGTCGGTGCCCTGGTGGAACTTGTAATGAAGGGAACAAACTCCACACGGGTCCCCTTTAGCCAAGCCACCGCCGTCTGCCTCCTTACTGTGCCTGCTTCCTTTGATCCACCTTGCTGGGACTATTCCTTTGGCCTCCATTCCACCCACCACTCCTACGCCCCAAGAACCTCAGCTCACACACTTGCAGCCAAACGCTTTTCTTACTTCATAATATTTTTGGAGACATAGTTATCATAAGACTGATTCCAATTATAACAACCTCCTGCCACTCTCGCCATTTTTACACAAGCTGGGCCCCTGTGAAGAACACCGTGCTGTCTGGCATTGCTGCACTCGCACGTATTTATGCAGCAACACCTTTTGGGGTATGTCTGCGCAGGTCGTGCCGTGGGCTGCAGCGGAGAGGGCTCACGGGCTCTACAAGAGAAGGCTTCCTGATTTTTCTGGCTGACACTAATAGCACTATTCAGAACTGTCTATCTCTAAATGATTTCACATTCATTGTACTAGGTCATCTCTATAATGTGTCTGAAAGGCATTTTTTAAAATTTTATTTATTTATTTATTTATTTATTTATTTATTTATTTATTTATTTTTAAACGTTATTTATTTATTTTGAGAGAGAGACACAGAAAGCAAGCAGAGGAGGGGGCAGAGAGAGAGGGAGACAGAGAATGCCAAGCAGGCTCTGTGCTGTCAGTGCGGACAGAGCCCGACGTGGGCTTTGAACTCATAAACTGTGAGATCATAACCTGTGCAGAAACCAAGAGTCAGATGCTTAACCAACTGAGCCACACAGGTGCCCCATGAGAGGCATTTTTTTTTTTTTTTAAGAGTCGACTTTGATGGAAAAATCCAAAACTTAGTCAAGGCATCTCAGATCACAAGCAGCAGTGAATAGATAAGGATTTACCACCCAACTGTATGAGATGCAAAGATTGGCCCACTTAGCCACGTCACCAGTAAACACAGCTGAACAATCAGAGATAGTCTTTGCCCCTGCAATCCTGTCTTGAAAATATGTACTATAATTTTTATTCTTGGTTTACAATGTAATCCTTTATTTATATTTCAAAATAAAATTTTAGATATCTATGATGAAGCTACTAGGAAGTAATGAGTGAGTTTAGAAGGACTATAGAATCCAAGGACAATATATAACAAAAATTTACATGATGTTAACTGAGCAATTGGAAATTGAAATTATAAAAAAAAGCTGTGCTATTTGCAATAGCACCACAAAACATGAAATTCTTTTTTTTTTAAATTTTTTTAAATGTTTATTTTTGAGACAGAGAGAGACAGCATGAACGGGGGAGGGTCAGAGAGAGAGGGAGACACAGAATCGGAAGCAGGCTCCAGACTCTGAGCTGTCAGCACAGAGTCCAACATGGGTCTTGAACTCACGGACCGTGAGATCATGACCTGAGCCGAAGTCAGACGCTTAACCAACTGAGCCACCCAGGTGCCCCACAAAACATGAAATTCTTAAGTACTTTTGAGGATGTGTAGTATCCATATGTTGAAAATCACAAGTCAGGGTTGAAAAAAATCAAAGGAGACCTAAATAAATAAATACATTGTATTTATAAATCAGAAGATTCAGCACTGTTAAGATGTCAATTCTCCCCAAACTGATCTATAGAGTCAACATAATCCAAATCAATATTCCAGAGGGTTTTTAAAATAGATATCAACAAGATGTTTTTAAAATTTATATGAAAAGGCAGAGGAACTAGAATAACCAAAACAATCCTGGCAAAGAAGAACCAAGTTGGAGGACACATATTATTGGATTCCAAGATATACATAAAGCTAAGTAATCCTGTGTCATATTGATGAAGGATTAGACATACAGATAAATGGAACAGAATAGTCTAGAAATATATTTACACACACATGGCCAATTGATTAACATTACAGGTGCAAAGGCGATTTAATGTGGAAAGTATAATTTTCTAATATGGTGTCGAACCAATGGCACATTGATGTGCAAAAAAAGAATCTTGATCCATACTTTGTACCTAATAAAAAATTAACTTTAAATGGACCATTGAATTCAATGAAAACATAACACTAGAATCTCCAGAAGAAAAAAAAGGAGAAAATAGTTGTGACCTTATGTTAGGGAAAGGTTTCTTAGATATGACTAAAAATATGGAAAAAAATGATAAGCTGGATTTAAGCAAAATTTAAAACTTCTGTGAAAGACACTGTTAAAAGATCAAAAGGACAAGCTACAGACTGGTAGAAAATATTACAAAACCCATATCTGACAAAGGATTTATATCTAGAGCATATAAGGAATTCTTAAAAGTCAAAAATAAAAAAACAAACAACCAAATTTAAAATGGGCAAAAGACTTGAACAGACACTTTACCAAGGAAGATACAGGTATGGTAAACACATGAAAAGACATTCAACATCATTACTCATTAAGGAAATGCAAATTAAAATTCTAATGAGTTAATAACTGTAGACACCTATTAGAATGGCTACAAACAAAACAAACAATACATGCCATGGGGATGAAAGGCATAGCATAGGGAATATAATCAATGGTATGGTAATAATGTTATATGGTGACAGTTAGTAGCTACACTTGTGATGAGCATGGCGTAACATATGGACTTGTTGAATCACCATGCAGTACATCTGAAACTAATGCAACATTGTGTGTCAACTATACCTCAATAACAAACAAAACAAAAAGTGACAGCACCAAGTGGTGGCAAAGATGTGGAGCTACTGGAATTCTGATACATTGTTGGTGAAAATACAAAGTGATATGATCACTTTTGAAAAGCCTGGTGATTTCTTCAGAAGTTAAGATACTGTTATCAAATGGACCCTGCAATCCCATTCCTAGGATTTTACTTAAAAGAAATGAACACTTATGTTCACACAAAACCCTGAATATGAATGTTTATAGTTGCTTTATGACCACCAAAACTGATGACAACTCAAACATCCTTCAGTTGGTGAATGGACAATGCAGAATGCCATACGATGTAATACTACCCAGTAATGGTACTGATTGATACACCAACAACATGGATGAATCTTAAACGTAGCACACCAAGTAAAAGAAGCCAGGCTCAAAAGGCTACATATTGTTTGATTTCATTTATATGGTATTCTGGAAAAGGCAAAACAACAGGTACAAAAACAAGATCAGTGGTTGCTAGGGGTTTGGGGGTAGGGTTAGAGGCTGATGATAAAGGGGAACCAGGGAATTTTGGGGGGTGATGGAGCTGTTCTTTATCTTGGTTGTGGTGACATTTACATGTCTACAGGCATTCATCAATTCTCAAAAACTGTTCACTCAAAACAGTGAATTTTAGTTTGTACGTATATATGACACTTTGACTTAAAGAAAGCATATGGGGAAAAATGATAATGCAATATAACATAATTAAGATACAAAAATTACTTATTTTTTTTTTAATGCCAGCTAGTAAAAGTCTCCTTGGTTAACACTAAGAGGGAAAACTCAGAAGGAAGTGCTATTGGAATAGTTCTGGTTTGAGTGAAATCTCCTGAGAAGGGAAATGCTCTTGCTTGGGGTGTACCTCAGACATCCTGAAGAGAAAACACTTCTTTTCCAATTCATGACCTTTAAAAAGTTGCAATCAAACCATCCATTCCTCTCATAAACGCTCACAAAGGGCATTTTGTGCCATTCATTTTGTGCCATTATTTGTTTTCTAGTCCAAATAGCCTGTTCCTCTAATTTGTGATTTCAAGAGTTCTTTGCTCTTTTACACACTTAAGCAAACCCCCAGTACTATTTTCCTTAAACATTCAGAGATCAATTCTTAATGCAAATCTATTTTTTCTTCATATAGGAACCACAGAGCAGATACAAAAATATGTATGTCTGAAGACTCAGAAAGTCTAAGGTTATTTACGCACTGTCCTAACATACCTTGGTCTCTCTTATCTTTGTTTTTATCTTTAGCTATTTTTGACAGCAAGGGAGACAGAGAATGAGTGGGGCAGGGGGTGGGGGCAGAGAGACAGGGAGACACAGAATCTGAAGCAGGCTCCAGGCTCAGAGCCCGATGCGGGCCTCCAACTCACAGACCGAAGTCGGATGCTTAACCGACTGAGCCACCCAGTCGCCCCGGTCTCTCTTATCTTGAAAAAAGTTTTGCTCATCATTGCTTTCTGATTAAACTACCATCCTTCTATGTCTCTGCAGAATGTGCTAGAATGAACACTGGATTGAAAACTGTGTAAGTACCGCGTTTTAAGGTCAATTCAACTCCTAACTAGCTGTGTGGCCATGGAAAAATGACTCACCTCCTGTAACTACTATTTATCTCCATCCCTGACCTCTCTCCAGGGCCTTCGTTAAGAAATTTCAAATTCCTACAGACACATACTGTCTCTCATGCAGCATTTAATTGTTCGTGGATACTGGTTACATTGGCATCATTTCCTATCACTCAAATTACGATTGTTACTTATCTGTTCATGTATTCATGCTTTATTTCTTCAACTAGACTTCTCCAACCAGATTATAAATCCTTTGAGAGGGAATTCCTCATTTACATCTTTATTTTTATCTAGCATCTATCACATAGCAAAGACTAAATATTTCAGGTTGCTGATATAATCACTTGAGCTTATATCTTCTAGTTTGCTCATATAATCACTTGACTTTGCAAAAAATACAGCCAAGTTTGACATACTCATGGAGTTTTTCGGGACCTACTCTGTCCACTCATGCTGTGGCCTCCCCTGCTAACCAATCCATCCCTGACCCCAATCACCACAGTCTATGGGGTCATCTTAGTTTTTTCATGGCACTGAACAGTCTCTGAGTTAACATCTCCCTGTTATTCTCTTTTTCTCTCACTGACTCTCTTTTTCTTTTTCTCAATGTATTTTCTGAAGCCTGTGACTAGGATTGAAGCTTCATGAAACCAGGGACCAATCATGCTCACTGTGGTAGAACCTGGACCCATGCCTGGCATATAGTAGGCACTCAATAAATACTTACGATGGAGTCATTGAACTTGCCCCTCACTACAGTGATACCTATTGGAGACTGCACAATTGAAACTAACAAAAAATTTCACCTAATTTACCTGTAAAGAGGTTCTACAAGGTCCTTTTCAAGAAACTCATGATCATTCTTGACAGCCACAATGTTGATGGGAAATTGGGAATCTGAAAAAAAGAGAAAGAGAGAAACAAGGGAGATAATGAGTCTTGTTTTTATCTGAATGGGCACCAATATCTTTCGACCACCATGTTTCTGTACACATGACTGGTCCTGGCAGTTGCTTTCCCATCATTGGGTGTGTTGGGATGTTTAAGATAGTAGGCAGTTTTAGTTTTTTTTTTTTTTTTTTTTTAATTTTTTTTTTTTTCCAACATTTATTTATTTTTGGGACAGAGAGAGACAGAGCATGAACGGGGGAGGGGCAGAGAGAGAGGGAGACACAGAATCGGAAACAGGCTCCAGGCTCCGAGCCATCAGCCCAGAGCCCGACGCGGGGCTCGAACTCACGGACCGCGAGATGGTGACCTGGCTGAAGTCGGACGCTTAACCGACTGCGCCACCCAGGCGCCCCGGCAGTTTTAGTTTTATCAAATAAGTGCTTTGAAGGATATAAAAGAAGTCCTTGGATAGGAGTGAATATTAAGTGCCTGCATTTTTGTGGTTCATCATAATCACAGACATTAGCCTATCTATATGAAGAGTTTTTATACTTCCACACTTAACATCACTGACTTTTATGTTGATCAGTTCATGTAACACTTAATTTGGGAGATTTTTTTTTCTTTAGAAAAGAAATTTCCAAAAATACCCGAAACTCAGTGGCCACAAAAGTGTTCTTTTGTAGCAAAATCTTGAGCCACTTTAGAGTTAATCAGCAAAATACTCAAACAACTGATTCTATCCAAAGAGATAAATTCCAGCATCATGATTTTTCTCCCACAGACTGACTGTTCATGCCAACTTTGGAGGTCAAGGGCCACGCTCAAGAGGCAGTGTTAATGTTAGGTACCTTATTCACAGAGATGAAAATCTGAGGATCATTCTAATAGAGGCCATGGTCAGAGATAACAGACAATGTCAAATCATCACCACTATCCTGCCATTCTTTCTCTTCCTCATTTTATACTTTGCACTGCCTCCACCTTGCCAGTCATAATAAATCTAAAGGTATCTAAATCTTAATGTGAGTTGGAAATAGAAACAATCTCTTCTGGTGATAAAAGTAATGTGAGTGAATTCCAGATGGTGCTGGAATGAAGACTGTCTTGTTCTGCTCGAGAGGGAGTGTGTGTAGTAATGAGAAACACAGACACCACAGCCCAGTTGCCTTGGCTTTGAGTCCTGGCACTGCTAATCTCTAGATGTACAACTGGGTACAACTTACCTAACCTCTTCTGGGCTTGTGTTTCCCCATCTGTAAAAAGGGGATGATGATAATTATAATACTTAACCTATAGTGCTGAGAATATTAAATAAGTGGTTATAGGTAAAGTGCTCTCAGCAGGACCTGGCACACAGTATGTTCCATGTAAGTATTTGCTCTTTCTTATTATATTTATTCAATGCACATGGCTTAAATACAATTTGACAGGCACCTTTTACTTATGGCACATTCTTTTTCTCTAGAAAGGAGATTTCCAAAAATAACCAAAGCTCAATGGCCTCAAATGTTTTCTTTTGTAGCAAAATCGTGAGTCACTTTAGAGTATCAGCAAGATATTCAACTAATTGATTCTATCTAAAGAGAAGAAATTTAATTTACTTCTTAGCCATTTGTAGACACTTCATATTTAAATTGCAAGGTATTTTGGGGCACCTGGGTGGCTCAGTAGGTTAAACGTCCGACTTCAGCTCAGGTCATGATCTCATGGTTCGTGGGTTCGGGCCCCACATCGGGCTCTGTGCTGACAGCTCGGAGCCTGGAGCCTGCTTTGGATTCTGTGTCCCCCTCTCTCTCTGCCCCACCCCTGCTTGTGCTCTGTGTCTCTCTGTCTTTCAAAAATGAATACACATTAAAAAAATAACAAAAATAAATAAATTGCAAGGTATTTTGAGTTCAAAATACATATGTTATATGTATTTGAGAACAATATTCACAATACATATGTTATATGTATTTGAGAACAAAGAGTTCACATTATAGGAGAAAACACACTGCATTAAGACTTAAGAGACTACGATTTTAATTCTGATTCCTCTGCCTTTTAATGTTGAAAAAGTCATTTAACCTCTGGGCCTCTCTCTCATCATCAGTAAATTGGAGGGGGTGGGAGGGTGGGAGTAGCGTTCTTTAGACCAAAATTATAAACCCCTCCTTTATAAAAACTTGAGTCAGAGACTCTAGACTTCAAAGCACATTTTGAGATATGCTCTCCTTCATCCACTGAATTTAAGTTACAGAAGTAGAATAAGGGTTTTATATGTGTGTGTGTGTGTGTGTGTGTGTGTGTGTGTATATATATATATATATGTATGTATGTATGTATATATGTATATGTGTATATATATGTTATATGTATATGCATATGTATATATATACACACATATATATACACACACACACATACATATAAAACTGAGCTTCCAGGTGAGTGAATGAGAGTCACCAGTGACTATGGGTTAATTTTGTTGCTTCTTTCTATCCTGCATAGATGTTACGCCATCAGGAAGAGAACTCAATGCTGTTTAATGTTCTAGATATCCTTTGTTTAGCCCTACAGATCCACTCTCCACTCTCCACCTGCCTTGTGCGCCGAAGGTCACCAGTGAGGATGGCATTCGAGGGGACCTATTTTCCTTGGTTTCCTTTTGTGTTTGGGCAACAGGGAGCCCTGGCTGGAGATGGAGGGGAGCAGGAGTGCAAGGTCAGGGCATTTACCCTCCTGGTTATCACTCACCACCAGCTGTGTCCTTTGCTCTAGGGATCCTCTCTTGTCCTGGTTTCTGGCACCCGCTCCCTCTGCCCATCCCTTTGGGCCTACGGCAGTGGCAGCTCTGTGGCTATGAACTCTGGGCACCTGTATGGTTCCTCCTGGTTTCTCATATCCTGCCCACACTTTTGTAATAAACATTTTTAGAAATAAGTCCTCCTCAGACCATCTTGAGTGCTCCATCTGTTTACCATTAGGATCCTAATTCACTATTCTGGACAATCCAAGAAGTAGTTCGTAGCCTTGGTTATAGTTTCAGGGATGAGTAAGATACAGGTGATTAAGTTTATTAAGTGCCAAATAAAACATCAGTGAAAGAAGTATGATGCTGGCAATAAACATCTCACTTCAAATCCCCCCAAATAACTTCTTCTCCATATTGTGTCTTAATTTTTTTTTTCATTTAAACAGAACGGAAGGAAGGTCTCAAGACAACTAGTTTTGTGATTTTCAGAAAACTTATCAACAACTCATTTATTGCACTTTCAAGAAATCAGAGAGTAGTACAGAAAAAAAAAAAAAACAAGGAAAAAGAGTAAGAAGTGCAAGAGAGCTGTTACTAATGAAAGCACCACAAAGGAAATACGTAGAATAATACGACGACAACACTGCATGGTGACAATGGTGACTACACGGAGTGCGGCGAGCACTGTGTGATGTACAGAACTGTCGAGTCACTGTGGTGTATACCCAATGCCAATGTAATGCTGTATGTCAATTATACCTCAATCAGAATAGGAACAAAGAAAGCTGCTGAAGGTAGAATGCTGGAAGGAAAAGGCAGAGTGGGGGTTGACCGGGAAGAGAGAAGCAGCAGAAGGTAAAGAAGTGAGAAGCGGTGTAGAGCGGAATGTCAGGTAGGCCTGGGCAGCAACACTCGTGTCTAAATTGGCATCGGTCTACACCCTGGGATTGCAAAGGCTGAGGGAAAGCGACAGCAAAGGAAAACGGCTGAGAAAAGCTTTGGAAGTGCAAAACACACCGCAGGATATGCGAGGTTCAGTTTGAATTAATTCTCTTTATAAAGAGTGAAGGGAAGGCCAACCTACCCTCATACAACTGAGCGTATTGTGGGAACCCAGCAGCACGGAGCCAGTCGCATGCTTCCTTCGCCTCGATTTCTGAAAAATACAAGAAAGGGAAATGCGTTGAGTCCAGCAGCCACACGCTAGCACTCTACCTTCTTAATCAAGGAGAAACTGGTGAGCACTGTACTCATTACAAAGCAAAATTGTTCTCAGGCAAGTCTGTCTCAGTAGACCTACCAGAAATGGGTGTAAAATGAGCAGGTATCACAAAGGTACTTATGTGCCTATTAAGATTATCTTCAATGTAGATCCACAAGTATTTGGATAATAACAAAACCACAGATTACAGAACACAAAGGCTGAGTTTCAGGCAGGGAAAAACGTCTTATTTATATACCAGGGAGCCAAGGGACTACAGAGAAGGAAGAAACACTTCCTTATGATCCTTTTTTTTAAATGAATTTTTTTTAAAACTTTTAAAGTTTAAAGATAAGGCTAAGTATACTCATTCAACCTTCCTTTATTCTTTCACTCTTGGGCTAATGAAAGAAAGAATACAGCTGGATGGTCCATGAAAATGTATTTTCTCATGAAGAAAGGTATTACAAAAATCCAGTGTATTGCTATTTCTTTAATTTTTCTGATGGCTTTAATTCCCAATGCCTTCCAACAAGATGTTCACTCATCACACACATCCGAATGATTTCAAGCTGCAGAGTGGAGCATGGAAAAGCAAAGCTGGTTATCCAGAACCGAGGCAAGTTTGATGGGGCTGCTAGAATCTCTGAGGGCTGAATCCAAAAGGCTGATATGTCCTTTGGGTGACCATTCAGTGTGGACACCCCAACCACGCACGGGACCACCTGCTTGGAGAAGCTGTGGGGTGAGGTGGGAAGAGTCTACAGTATGTGAACCAGGTCACTTTTTGACCTTGTGAATCCTGGATCAATTCCCAACCACAGCTCTGTTAGACAAATACGAATGCGAGGGAAAAGAAGTTCATCTGTCAAAAGTCCAGTTTCTCCAAACAAAATTAAACAGCCTGTTTTAACAGGTTTCTACCCAGCCCTCTTCCTCTGCTGTTGGGATGGAGCCCGGTCAGGTCATTGTATTTCCATTTACTCTGATGTTCACTTCTCCCCATAGCAAAAGCCGAGAGTACGGGGTGTTCTTGGGACAACGGCACAAAAATGAGCTACACTAACATCAGCTGTGGGCTCGAGCCTCTAGACCTAACATTGAGAGCACAGCATCTATGCACTGAATTCGGGGAAAAAATGTCTGTGCAGCATAATGTTTATTGTGACAGAGCTATATATATGATAGATGTTAGGCAAACACATCAAAGGCCAGATTTTGCACAGGCCCCATATGAAAGAGCAAACACTTTCATTCCCATCCCATGGATCTGGTTGGACACAGATTGAGATTTTTACATTAAATTCAGGGCATTTCAGAGGCATCCCCCAATCCACTGCCATTCTAGTGATTGACAATTTCTAAATCTTGGGTTTTTTGTTCAGCATGAGGATTTTTTACATAATTGCTACCAGCACAGACCTATGTACTTGTTCCTGCCACGCAGGCATCATTCAGAAATACTCGGGGCACCAAGCTGGAAATAAAAGCCTTGGAAAGCATTTTGCTCAGGAGGGATGTCTCTGAGATCCACAAGTACAGTTCAAAATGGACACTCAGCTGAACTGTACTGTAGGCTAACATGGGTTTTCTTTGGGAAGATACAAAGGGCAATTACTATAGGGCTTAACAGGCTTATGAGTACTCCTTTGAGAGTCCTTATGTGAAGGCTTCTGCTTTGAAAATCACACAAGTATTTCAGAGGAAGTAGAAAATGCACATTCTGGATGTAACGTGGAAAATGTGGTCAGTTATTACTGAGTCATAGATAGACTGTTGCCTTCTAAATTTTCAAACTTCAGAGTTTCTTTTTCTTTCAGTGTAATGCAATGGTTAATAAGGAGGAAATATCTAATTCCTGGATACTGTCTAAACTTAATTATGAGCCAGCAGTCTTAAAGAGAAGCATAGAATTCTGAATTTTCTGTTGAAACTACATGAATAGTCTGCCTTTTTTCTATTACTTTCACTACTCTCAAAATGCAGTGTTAAGCAGGAGAACCCCAGAGAGACAGACCATGAAGACCAAATGGAGGGGACCTAGAAGGCAGGGGTTCTACAACACAGAAAACTCAAAGGGGGGTGGGAAGTGAGCTTATAAAAAAGTGGACCCTCCACCGGACCCTGAAGTAGTTAGGACAATGAGAGGCGGGCAGCAGGGGTCCTTATAGGAAAATTCCCTTTGGAACTGAAGACTCTCGTTGGACAGTGGAACGAGCTTCAGGCTAGCCTAGGAGATTTTATTTAAAAGGTTCTCTAACTTCAGTTTATTTTTTCACAAGAGCAACAAAGATAATGAACTGAGATTCTATGAATATGTAAACATGAATAATCACATCTTAACCAGAATCCAGCTAAATCAGACCCTTAAATAAACTGATTTTTAAACTGGGGAGGCATTTAGCCTTTAAGTCTCAGAGTCAAATCCAACAAAGATGGCAGTTAGTTCATAATAACCGAGAAGAAGCCACATCCCAGCCATGGTGGATGCTCCTTGCCATCACTCCTGCACACCCAACTTGCTTCTACTTCTGAAATGTCTCTCCAATATCCCTTCTGCTCTAGCTGTAGGCCCAGCACCTTGATATCTCAAACTCTAAGGGCAAACAAACTCTTGTTTACACCCTAGTGACAAAGCAAAGACACAAAATAATCAGACACACTTAACCACTGTCAAATTTGACGTTGCCCATCAAGTTGAGCTGGAGGAAAAAAAGGCCTTACAATTTCTACTGAGTCCCCACAGCCCCTACTAACACCCATCAGCCAGATGTTAATGCTAAGGGCATATTACCCTTGCAGTGGCCAAAAATCTTAGAAAATTCAGAAGGAACCATCATTGCCAGGGTCATCATGTCACCAAGACCTACCTCATGAGATTTAAATGACGTTTGAGGAGAGTGTGAAAATCTCTAACTGTGCTCCTGCTAGCCAGCATAATATTATGTGAAAGCTTTAAGGGCCATTCAAATCATGTGTTTACAGTTTTATTTGTTCTCTATTTGCAACCCATACCTGTCCCTGTGGCAGTTCCAGGGAAACAAAGCAAAGCATCAAGTTGCTGCAAGTTTGTAGAAAGCTGAAGTGTGGGGTAGATAGAACAGAATGACCTTGGACAGACTGGCCTACTGATCTCTACTGCAGTTACCACATTACATTACCTGAGAAAATTCAATCTGTTTGACTCCACAGCATGATAGGATTTGATCAGAATTTCTGCATTATTATATGTAAAACTCATTTCTCTTTAACTCTATAGTGGGTACCTATTTTTGCCTGCTCAGTATCCGCACCCCCCCCCCCACTTCTTCAGATAATAGAACCTCTTGTGAAGTCTCCTGTTAGGAGATTCTTCTACTTAGTTTAGGTGGGGCAGACAGTCCTGGTCACCCCAACCACACTCCTTGGTCCTATCACCACCACCCAAACGGGCATGACCTACTCCTTAAGAACACCCCCACTCCCCTTAGTTCAAGGAGACCAAGGAGCTTCAGGATTTTAAGTCAACAGTTGTTTGGGGGCCGAAATCAACTGGTTGAAAAGGGAGATATCCAGTTTAACAACTGATAGCTTGATCTGTGCAAAGACCAAGCAAACCTTTTCACTCAGTAAATCCAGAAAATTCTTTGGTGCTGGGCATACTCTCCTGCCACCTGTCTGTGATTCTACTTGAGGGAAAGTCACTCACTCTGCCTTAGCTTCCTTTCCTACGTGCTTAGAACATGATGTGGCCTCTGTTGAGAGCAGATGCAGTAGAGGGAGGCTGTCTCCCTGGGTGCCTAGGAAGCTGCCAATCAACGGGCATGAGAACAAAGTGGAAACTAACCACGGCCTGTAACACTGGTTTTAAAAGATATTATATTATTTCTTGGTTTCACAGCTCAGTGTTGAAAACTTATAAAAAACACAAAAAGGCACAATGAAAGAAAAAGGTCAACTCTTGTCCCATTACTAACACATAATTTAGTGTATGTTATTTATCAAAATGGTAATTGTTGTAGTATCTTTGGATGACTACCTATTTTCACTCAGTAATACATTGTGAATATTTTTCCACATAATGATATTGTTGGCAAAAATGGGAAATTTACTCTGTTTTGAGAATGATCCTTATTTTTTTTAAATACTTGATTCTTGAATACTGCCAATTGTTAATCACTGCTGGGAGGTTATAAAATCAAGGTAGCCAAGAGAAAACAGTTCAGTAAGACTTCACCAATACAGACTGGTTGTGGAGAAGGCTGGAAGTCTATGTGAGTTAAGAGATTTACAAGCTGTTTCTTTAAAGAGACACCATGCAGTGATGTTTGGATAGTCAGGTAGATAAGGTTCTGGAGGGCTCTGGTCAAGTAAGGGGTTATTTTGAGCACAGCAAATTTGCTGCCCAGGCTGGCAGGCCTCCTCTCATGTTACAATCTCATTGAATTTTTAAACTGGTGTTTCTAGAGTGCTTTGGAACAGTGTGTTCTCCTAGCTAAACGTTTTAAGTACATTTTTTGGTTTACGTTATTCTCGGCACAGCAAATGCTTTTTCCATAGCTAACCCAAAGGAATACTATTCTTTCTAAATGACCAAAAATTTAAATTAAGGCCAAATTAAATTTTATTATTATCAGAAAGCTAGCTGGCTAGAAGGAACCTGGTCTACCGTGAAAGGTTTATGAAATCAATATATACAGGCATATGTGTTTATGTTGTTCTTACAAATCTCCTGGAATTTCAATGGTCACACTGGCTCCAATTTAAGTAGGTCTTCTTTCTTAAATGTTCATTAAAATACTCAAGAGAAGTGGGGGGTAGGGGGGAGGCATCGTGGGTCTCCATGTGATTTAGAAAAGTAGGTGCTTTGTTTTTCCGTTTAAATTGGCTAACATGGTGGGCACCCTGTTTCTGGAAGATTATGAGTGACTCAACCACCACAAGATGTCTGCAGTGGATGCAATTAACACTATAAAAGTCTATCAAAGGTATTAACATTTCAACACACTCATGGTTGTTGGCTTAGATTAATTTATATGGCTGAGTTAGCTTCATCATTAGTGTACTACTTAAGACAAATGACTCTTTGGTCTTCACTTGGAATTTCTCAAGCGAAGTCCTTACTTACTGAAGGTTATTTATTTGGCCATACACTACACTAGTTTTGTTAAAATCAATGCCAGAGTGTCCATCCCATCTATATATAGATATGAATGATGCAATAATTAAAATTACATAGATCCATACATGACCACCCCAATCCTTCTCCCAAGAGTGCTTTATAACCTTAATCACAGGTACAGGATTAAATATCAAGTTATGTAATCAAGACTGATTTAGGTTTCACATCATGGTGACAGGATACTTCTTTTTTGTACTCTTTGAATTATATAATAAGTTTATTGCGATGTGTAAAAGGCCTGAGTAAGTCTTAAATGTTTACCAATTATAATTTTTCTAATATGCATATGATTTTCTTTCCCTTATATTCTAAATAAGTTATTTAGGATAAATTTAAGATTATTAATCACTGAATATTCAAATCAGTGAACTAACTTGGAAACACCCATTTTATTTTCCATTCAGTGCCTTTTTTTTAAGGCAACTATTTCCTTAATGTGTAGCAACGTATCTTTTTGTCAGCTGATACAGAACAATAGAAGAAAAAATCTGGAAGATGCATATATTCCTATGACACCAAGTTATACACAGATAAGGTGGAGATTCATGGTTGTGTTTATGTGTACATTTTACCTGAAGCAAGAATCACACACGTGTTGGGACACACTATTCCACTGCCAGTTCTTACACTAGCCTTATTCCTCAGGCCTTGAAAGACCTTCTGCAAGCTGGATTCATAGCAAATCGAGTCATTTAAAAATAATTTCTATTAGAGTAAAAGAGGATCAAGCAAATTCAACACCTGAATGGTAGGTCTATTCCTAGTCACTCAAGAGTTGTTTTTAACCAGTCTTTTTCCTGGTTTTTAACCTGCCTTGTTGGGGGCAATCCTACACTGTATATGTAATTTAGTCTTAATTTATTACTAATGTATTTAATTTTTAAATTTATAATGAAAGCACACACACACACGCACACACATTTTCTTAAACACTTACGATGATTCCCTGCTCTTTCCAGTTGTTGCGGAACTTGCAGTTCTCCTCCAACTGGGAAGCATTTACTTCCCATCCCATTGCTGTCCCGCTCTGGCCACGTGACCCACTTTAGCCAATGAAATGTGAGCAGAAGCAATGTATGCTAGTTTCAAGCAAAACGCTTCAAAAGCTGTCATCTAGTTCTTTCAGTTTTCCTACTCTTTTCCCTTTCTCACGAGGCTAGTAGGTCTCAGACATGTTATTCCTTGAACCTGGGTCCTGGAATGATGACACAGGGAACAAAGCCACAGCAGACTAGCTGCTGACACGTAATGTGAGCAAGAAATAAACTTCCATTGTTTTATGCCACTACAACATGGGGGTCAACTTGCTACAGAGGATAATCTAGCTTAAACTAATTTAACGCAGGGCTAGATACCCATTCTAGAGAGAAAGCCTATGGACCTTTATTTCAACTTGATGCTGTTGCTGGATATCTGTTATTAGTGTGCTCTAGAAGTGAACACAATCAGTATCAGGAATCATTTCTGCTTGGAATTCTGCTTTCCTGCCTACAGTGCATGGCCTCTGTGAATTAAAAAAATGAAAAGAATCCTTTCACGATCCTTACTTACATGCAGCTACATGTGTCGAGTGTGTGAGTGCACCCATATTCACAGACACACACACTTTTTCTCTCACATACGCACACCACAGAAAATCAAAAGTTCAGGTGCAACTGAACAAGGAAAGTCTTCAGGAATATAAATACTATTCCTTATGCTCATATTCCTAAGAGCACACACACACACACACACACACACAAACCAGAAAGAAAAAGAAAATTTACAATCCCACCCCAATCAATCTCAAAGAAAAAGAAAGCAGAAAGTATACGCTCTGCCAGCCAAATAGCTCCTAACCAGATTGTTTTGACTCAAGTTTTCCATGAGGCAGAGTAGCTCTTCATTCTCTCCTTTCATTTTGTACAGATTGTTCCCATCAGGCGCTTGTGGTATTTCTCAAGGAGGCTGCATGCAGACACAAGCATATGAACATCCCCAGCTTTTTTGAACTTGTGGAGCCACTGCCTACCACTAAATCCCAAGAGATTCTTCATGGCGGAGTCAGTTAAGCAACTGAAATGCAAGGAAGGGGAACAGAAAATTAGAAAGAAGGTCATAATTTTCAGGCTTTGGCCAAAGTATCTCCATACTGACCCACCAGGATAATAAAGTCTTAAATAGCCTTTCTTGGGACAAGGGTGTGAGATTCTGGAGATGATTTTTCTATCTTGGTTTCTTTGGCTTCTCTTGGAAAGGTGAATAGGAGTCCAAGGTAGCTGACTTGATGCTGGTGCTCATGAGCAGAGGCTCTAACTTCCTCAAGGTCCGGCAAACTGGTAGTATCAGAAGGGTCCCTGCATATTCACTGCCATGACGATGACTTTTTGCCTGGGGAAAAGCAACTGCTTTGGACAAGTCCGACCACCGCTAGGAAGTCAGGTTTCTTGGCTTTGGATAGGTACTCTTCTATCCTATTTTGCTTTAAATTTTTAACGTTAAAAAAACTACGCATGTCTTTAGGGACTCAAACCCCTTCTCTATTTTCAGATATATCTGAATGTCTACACTTACAAAGGCTTATCTGCTATTTCAGTTGCTTAGCCCAACTCTTATAGCTCTGGGTACTCCAATTACACCAGAAGCTCTTGTGGTATCAGGGAAAATTCTACCATGCAGGCATCAGAAGGAGCATGGAGACTCTCCTGATAAAATAACTCCAAGAACCCTACAGAGTTTTTTCAGGTCTTTCACTCTTTGTAGGGCTGGCCATACGAAACAATCACCTGAGCTACTGACAGCCAGTTCAAAATTTTGTGCACTTAATTTCTCACCAATTGGAACATGTGGATCAATCAAAACTAGTGTTTGCTTAATTTAATCCCAAGAAAAGATGTATACAACTCAAGTGTAATTTTATTATCTGTGTTATTATATATATATATATATTATATTATCTGTGTTATTATATATATATATATATATATATATATATATATATATAAAACTTGATAGTGTATGCAGGTGTGTATTTTTTATTTTTAAATATTTACTAGGAAATATGCCCTGGGATAAAATATTTACTGCGAATTTTTCAAAGTGCCTTTGCCAGTCTTCTAGAATGTTTTCTACTTGTCTGCAATGGCACTGATTCTGTGAATGATTTTCTAAACATATTAGCACTTGTCTCAGAAAATCAGTAGCCAGATTCAAGAAACTGTGTTATTAGGTTTTCAGCTATGGATTCATCTTTTTTCTCCATGTTCTTCAAAGCTAAAGCTATCACTGAACTCAGAGGTTTGCTCTCAAAGTATTGGGATTCTTATTTTGTAAATCATTAGTAGACATTGACATTACAATTTAAAACAGAAAGCAATTTAAAACAGGTTAGGTCATTGAAATAGCTTTACTCATTTGGGAAGGAGGGGGTTAAGATTCAGACCAAAGAGGTGGGAAACAACTTGTACCTTGGAGTCCCCCCCCCTTTTTTCATCAGACACAGTGATACATTAATGACTGTGTCATTCTATGATCCAACCACATGGCATACTGATATTGAAGTCAATTGAGGCATCCCATAAATATACCACAAATGCAATCAAATAGATTTTTAAAAAGTTACATACACTGTAAAGAGTTTTAAATGTTTAAAACATGGGGGCACCTGGGTGGCTCAGTGAGTTGAGCGTGTGACTCGACTTTGGCTCAGGTCATGATCTCAAGGTTCGTCAGTTTGAGCCCCATGCTGGAGCTTTACTTACTAAATAAATTTATTTACTAAATAAGTAAAACTTTAAAAAAGTTTAAAACACAGTAAAAGTTTTTAAATCTTTAATAGTTTAGTATGGATAGTAAATAACTTCAAATTTTAAAGAACTCTGGGCCTTAATAATTACTGTCACTTCAGATTTTAAGTTTAAGAACACAGTAAGAAATGGCAGAAAAACATGTCCTGCAAACACACAAGCACTTCTAAATGGAGGTCCAGGCAGCTCTACCTTATAAAATATAAATGTAATTTAATTACCTGACTAGCTCTGGGCTTATAATAATTTTTATTACTTGCAGTCAATACTACGGTCTTGACTAAGATGCTTGTGCAAATACTCACTGAATTCAGGTATAAAAGGGTTATTTCTCTTACAAACAGACTTGAATAAGAGATAAAAATGACCAAAAATCCCCTCTTAAGTGAAACCTGACAGAAAAGTGGCAAAATCTAAACCTAAGATTTGAAACACCTGAAAGAAAAAAGGAAGAAAAAAAGCAAAGCAAAGCAAAGCAAAGCAAAGCAAAGCAAAACCACCACAATTCGATCACAGGTTAACATTTTGTTGGCAAATGGTCTCTCATTCTTTTATTATGCAGATGTGTACATGTATATAGGCTAAATTACTATATGTTTTACATAAGCTTTCAATAAAATTATAATCTGCATTGCCACTTGACAATGCCTTTTGAACTTCTTTCCAACCCAGCTGATTTCCTTTTCAATCATTCTAGATGGCTGAAAAACATTCCTACTGCCATTACTTTAAAAAGTATCTTCCTTTATCAATTCAGACGTCACAATCATGAGTTAAAAATAATAAATTCAGTTCTCTGGAGGCTTTCATTCTAAATAAAGAATTCTGCCTGAACGTGCATCCTGGTGAATGTATTTTCAGGGAGTACTTCTGGGTTGACATTTCTCATGTTATTTTACATTCTGGATTAAGACCCATCTCATATGGTTTTGATTTATATTCTCAGCAGACTTCAAAAAGGAAATTCCAAGTGGAAGTTTATTCATACACCAGAACTATGTTTAAATGATGCTACAGGGATGTCTTAAACTAACACAAGTCAGGAAGTTCAAAGTTAAGGTTAAATCCTGGACCATGTTCCCACCTCTTCCTTCTTGGTATTTGGAAAGTGGAGATTTTATGTAACAGCTGTTCCACTTGTCTTTGACCTCCTGCATATGTATTTAGATAATTTCAAAGATGCATTTCAAAACTTTATGTCATAAACTGGTATTTTCTAAAGGGTGTCGCTGAAGTTTCAAGGTTAAACTTTCAAAACGAAACAAAAGATACTAGACCAAATAGAGAAAAACTCCCCATCTTGTTTTAATGACTAGATGAATATTTGGAGTCGACAGGACTCCTCCAATACTCTAAGTAATGAAAAGCAAAAAGTGACCCGAATTTCAAAGCCTAGCAAATTCACCAAGAGTGCATCTCTTTAGAACAAAACAAGTTTATTTTTGCACAGGGTTAATGTTATTGCTTTAAAGGGGAGTTTGAAATGAAGATTTGCTCTTAACTAACAGCTTATCTATTAAGTAAAACTAAGTTTCTTCTTTTGTTGAATACATATACTCAGTTTTATAAATTAATTTTTTAAAGTTTATTTATTCATTTTGAGAGTTGAGGGAGGCCTAGAGAGAGAGAGGTGGGTAGAGAGAGAAAATCCCAAGCAGGCTCCACTCTGTCAGTGCAGAGCCCAATGCAGGGCTGTTGAGATCATGACCTGAGCTGAAATCAAGAGTCGGGACGCTCAACCGACTGAGCCACGCCAGCGCCCTATGAATTAACTTTTTAAAAAGAGTCTGTTGATTGGTTCAGAAAATGCTCCTTTACTTGAGGACATATACAGACTGTTACAGGAGCTATAATGCAGCATCTTGTTAAACAGCATTACGGGAGCCATTATATGGCCTGAAGTATTAGAAGCAAGATTCAAATCCTAGCTTTACTTTGGATTACCTTCGTGGCCTTGTGATAGGTTAACTTCAGCATGCCTCAGTCTCCGTATCTGTAACAGAGTACCTACTTCACAGCACTGTTGTGGGGATTAAGTGAGTTGTTAGCTGTATGTGCTACGAGTACAGTTGAAGGTGCACGTGCCTGCAACAGAAAATAGTGGTTCCAACGGTTTCTGATTCTCTCCACTCAGCTCTTTTTCATTTGGCTTTCAGAAGTAGGAGGCATTCATCCTACTGATTTATTCGGCAGACATCTCCGGGTTGCCCAGGGTTTGAAAAGCTTGCGATTAGGCACTGCGGGAGGATGCCTGGCTATGGGTGGGGAGCGGGGTCCTGTTCTGCAGGTCTCTAAGTCAAGCAGAGGAGACAAAGACGCACCCAGGAATCACTAATCCCAAGAAAGCAAAACAGGATAAGGTCGTACAGGACTCAGAGCCAGAGGGGGCATTTCGGGTAAAGTGACCAGGACAGACTTAGCAGGTGAGATGAGATGTGAGGCAGCAGATGGTTGGCTAACCGGTTCTGCCCATGGCCATCCCTCTCTGCCCACCGACTACTTTTGAAGCTGGGATTCCTGTGAATGGCCGTCTTTCTGGAATAGAGCTTATGTTGCTTCATCTGTGCCTGCAGGAGGGCTTTGGAGCTAAACGCTGCCGCCCCGTCCCCTACATCCAGATCCTTCTTATGACAGGAATCTAATAGGCAATTCGTTTTTTTACATTCTGTGGAAGATTGTGTTATACTTTTTCTGTTAAATTATGCTGTATCGCAGGTAGCCATGCTTCACACAATACAATGCTGTTTAACAAGATGTAATGAGAGTCATAAATGAAATGTGACACTTTGAAAATGGAACTGAGGGCCTCCACAGGCTGTTACTTTTAGGATATGAACACCAGGCTGGGGGAGACAGTCTGGTGATTATAGTTTACGATGTGCTTACCAGTTAATAAGTAAAATATTAGCAATCGCTTGATAATGTGAGGATCTCAAGGGCAAAGATGTGTTTAAACATACCAAACACATCAGAACCTTGGGAAAGAAATCTGTATCAGATGTGTAGGCTTCATTAAGGAAATGCCTTCAGAAGATTATTTTTCCATGTTATGAGAAAAAAAAAACTGAACAAATAAGTAAATTCTTAGCAAGGGATATGGGCTTCCTGTGGAATAATGACTGGGAAAAGTTGAGGGTTAAAGTGGATCCCAAGGCCATTGACCTCAAGAGGTCAGGAGTCTCCCAGATAGGCTCCCTATCAAGGTCACTGCCACTATTAAAAACATCCAAGGTGTGTGTGTATTCAGGGATTTACTCTGTGAGGAGGCAATCAGGAAAATCATTGAAATACTATTAAAATACTTCAAATCATTTACATTTAAAAGCAAAGAGATGTTTGGTGCTTATGCTTAAATGATCATATTAACATTTCATGGCTGCTCAAATTATACCCAATGCTGAACACAAAACTTAGAAAGCAGTCTTCTTTGAATCTTTTGGTTTTTTCCAAAATAAGGAAAAATTAGTACATATTCACACACACATACCCACACATACATACAGTTGACCCTTGAATGACACCAGAGTTAGGGGAACGGACACCTGCGCATTTGAAAGTTTTGACTGTTCAAAACGTTCACTGATTGTGTATAGTTGACCAGGTGCCTTACCAGTAATGTAAACAGTTGATTAACACCTATTTTGTAGGCTGTATGTACTACATACTGTAATCTTACAATAAAGCAAGCTAGGAAAAAGAAAATGTTATTAAGAAAATCATAAGGGAGATACATATATGGTACTGTTCTGTATTTATTTTAAAAATCTGCACGTAAGTGGATCTGTGCAGTTCAAGCTCATGTAATTCAAGGGTCAACTGTGTGTGTGTGTGTGTGTATGTGTGTGTGTGTGTGTGTGTGTGTGTGTGTGTGTTTAAATTGGGATGAAGTTTGTCTTGTCTAGATTAATACATTAAGTAGGAATTCTTAACCTAGGTTTTTAGATAGAACTGAAAGGCATGGAAATCCCTTGTATATAAGTAGTATTAGGAAGATGCTTTATTTGTTGAGACTACATAGCTCTCATTAAGTTCTCTGATTCACTTATTGTACCACTAAGGTGCTCACATTTAGCCCAAAAAGAAAACTTTATGCAGCAGGTTTAAAAGAGGGCCAAGTTTTTCCTGCTTTCATCCCTTTAGGCAATCAATTTTTGATTTTGGAACTTAAGAGAAATAAATGGTCTCTCTTTCTCTCTCTCTCTCTCTCTCTCTCTCTCTCTCTCACACACACACACACACACACACACACACACAACATGCACACAAATATATATACAGGTGCACATACATTCTGTAAACATGACATAGATAAAACTACAAGTATCCTTCAATAAATATGTACATTCTTCTATCCTCTGAAACTATGACATTGTAGGAACACATCACCAGGTTGGAAAGCAGGTTGCATCTATACATGTTCAGTTCTTAGCCCAGAGCCTTGCAAATGAATGTTGGCTGAAACAGTGAATGGCTATATGAAGAGGAAAGTATTTATAGCTTTAAACATTTATAAGCCAATAAACATCTACAGTATTTTTTAGATTTTCAGGCCCCTCCAAACTCACCAGGCTATTGTAAACATGGGAACATAGATTATGGAAGTAGATGCAAACTGAAAACCCTATATGAAGATAAGGTAACATTATTTTTCCAGTTGTGATTCTACCTCTGGGATACAAGTCCCCAGACACCCTTGGGCAGCAGTGTCTCTGTAGCTTTCAACAGTGCCTGTGTTTTCTGAAAGGCGAGGCCACTTGACAGGAAGAGCTGTTTCTGCTGGCTCCCATCCCCTTTCCCTCTATATGGAATCCTTAGGAATCCCAAGGGCACAGATGACTGCGAGATTTGGTCTTGAAAAATTAACAGTGAGAAAAAAAGATTTTCCTGTATTCCCACAAAGGAATTAGTCTCCCTTTTAAGATCATGAAACCAGACTGGGACATATTCATACTCGAGAATAATCAGACTCAACCACAGAAAATAAATACCATAGGACTTTTAAGTGTTTTGACCACTATCCTTAGTAAGAAATACACTCCTTAGAGTTGTTAACATGCACATACTTGCACATGTGAACACACACACAGCAACTGAAACAAAGTTTCACAAAATAATAGTTACACAATATATATATATATATATATATATATATATATATATATATATATACAATGCCACCTGACATTTCTTTTTTTGGTTTGTTCTCCTCTGTTAAAAATTGTTGGGTATACCCACTAACTGACTTCATGATCCCTCTATTTAAAGAACACTGTTGTGGATGACACTCTGGTTAAATAAATGAATGAACTGAACACAATTATAAGAATCTGACACCCAGAGTTGTTCTTAGACTCCTCCCTCTCCTACATCCCCAATATTTCCACAACACAGTCCCAAGCCCCGTTGAATTTCTGTCTGAAACGTATTTCTCAAACCCCTGTGCCCACGTGCATTCCCTCTGCTTTGGTTTAGAGGGATCTGGCAACTTCAGTTCTTGCCTTCCGTGCCTCTCTACAGTATAAGCCCGGTTGCTCCCCTTGAGACTCCTTCATGCCTCCTTGTCACCTGCAGAATGGAGTAGCAGCCCAGCCTCCTGGCCACAGTGCCCTGCCTCACCTGGCCTCTGCCTACTTCCAGGGTCTGATGGCCCACGTTAGGTCCAGTTGTATGTTAAGTACCTGGGGCTCGCCAGTCCTGAGGTGTGGGTTCATGTCCCACGCTGTGCTTGGGCTGTTTCCTCCCTTTGTCATCACATTCCTCCTGCTTGGTCCTCCTGACTTACTTTCATTTGTCTTCTATCAACATTCAGCTAAGACCTCACCTCCCAAGTCCCAGGTGAGCCTGGTCTTCTCAGGACTTTCATACATCTCTTTTAATTCTTACAAGATTAGCCTAAACTGTTCTTGCTACATGTCTGTCTCCCCATGGGACCACAAGCTCTTCAGGGGTAGAGGTTGCCTGATTCATTTTTGGCATCTCTAGAGTCTGGCAGAGCACCTGGAAGCCAGTGTGTGCTCAGTGCGTGCTGAGCTGCAGAGAAGCAAGAGTGATGATTCTGCTCCAAGTATCCCTTGGGCGGCCATCTTTCACCGACATTGCTCGGCGTTAATCCCGAACCAGAATGGTCTGCTGCTCCTTGCATTTATTCCTGGACCTCTGGATTAGTGCTAGTCAAACGTCGTTGATGAAGGTACCTTTGCCCCCTGAAAACGCTCTCCTGCTTTCCTCTTCCTTTCCCAGTTTGACTGAAGGAGGCTGAGGGGCACATGTTGGGTTTCCATAGCTTTCTGTTCCACTCCGTTTGAGAAGTCTGCTGCTACTACAGCTGGGGCAGAGGGTGGGCTGGGAGCCAGCGCTAGTCTTAATCAATAACAAATCAATGACGTGAAATCTCACGCAGCTTAGAGGCCTTCCTATGAGGATTTGGAATAGTGCTGGAAAGTCAGATTTGGTCCAAGTCACTTCAAATCTGGAAGGCTCTGGGAGGAGGAGGGTAGTTCTGGTGATGAGCAAAAAGGGTTTGGTCTCTTCATGAACAGATCCGTGGCCTAGTTCAGTCTGGACCACCCAAGATCTCCCTGGATATGCCCCAGAGGAAACTCAACTTCCTGAGGCCACCCCAATCACACCTCCAAAGGAGTGATCCAGCTAGTCCTGAATGTACACGCCCCTGGGGAAAGTGTGTACGTTTTTAATTAGGGTAGACTAATGCCTCTCTTGAGGCATCCCCACACTCAGCTATGGTGACTTTGGTTCTCGAGAGCAGAGGGAAAATGTGTGATGTACTAGGGTGACTTCTTTTGGGCACTAGATTTAGTTGGGTCTGCTACAAGACCCTCCCTTCTCTCCTTCCTTGAAGGTATAGCTCATTGGGCACCTCCTCCAAGAAGACTTCCCTGAACATTTCTAACACTTATGGTCTCCACCATTCATGATTTCTGGCCATCTCGAATTGTTATTTGACCTGTCATATGTTACCATGACTTCCATCTATTTATAGACTTTACAGTCTGAGCAGAGTGAATTTGTAAACAGTAGGGGCTCAATACAGGTTTGTGATGGTTGTGGCTGTTAAGGCTACTGTTAATAGTTAACATAAAAACAAGCCTGTATACAGGCATGGCTGATGACGACCGATGATGGTGACTCATAGACCTCCTTCCTTTCTAGAGATAGGAAAGCAGAGCTGGGGGAAAGCAATGAATTTCTTTAATGGATACGGTGAAGGCAGGAACAGATAAGGGAAAGGACACAGCAAGCTGAGACCAAAAACTTTTCCGAAAGGTAGTGTGGCAGTTGCCAGCAGCGTGGACTACCGAGGTCCCTGAGCAAACTGTGTTCCGTCATGAAGTCTCAGTTTCTCATCTGCAAAATGTGCATAACGTCACATAACTCTTCAGAGCAGCTGCAAGGACGTTAACAGGAACTGCACAAGGAGCAAGGCCATTTAGTTCACTGTTGCAATCTAGTCCCTGGCACAGGGCTTTGGATTTCACTTGGTGTTTACATTTGCTGAATAAAATGAACTATGTGAATCAACAAGGAGCAGGCGCTTAAAAATTGGAGCTATTATTATTGACTAAAATGAGTACTGTTCACGTTTTCTCCACTGATGCACTCAAATGGCAGAAGAAAAGAAACAGATGCCCCCAAAGAATTTATTTGACATTTACACCCACAGAGGGGAAGAATATAGCACGCCCACACTTGTTTTAAAACAATAAAACCAGGGGCGCCCAGATGGCTCAGTCGCTTAAGTGTCCGACTTCGGCTCAGGTCATGATCTCATGGTTCGTGAGTTCGAGCCCCTCATCGGACTCTGAGTTGACAGCTCAGAGCCTAGAGCCTGCTTCAGATTCTGTGTCTCCCTCTCTCCTTCTGCCCCTCCTTCACTCGTACTCTGTCTGTCTCTCTCTCTCTTAAAAATAAATAAACGTTAAAAAAATAAAAATAAAAAATAAATCAATAAATAAAACAATAAAACCTTCCTTCACATTTTAAGAAACTTGATGCTCCAAGAAGATCCTGCCGGGCTGAAGAGGCTCAGATGTACACTTAAAAAATAAATCTCATTTTTAGAGAGGTGATTTATTATTACTTTTTAATAACAGTCTCCCTGAACACTAGAAAACGTGAGGTTCAGGCAAATTCCAACTCCATTCAAGCCACAGGGACGTGAATTGGACCCAGAGTCCGATGGGACGCACGGAGGGACAGGCAGTCGAGGGCTGACTGTTGGCTGGGTTTAAGATCACAGGACGGAGGCAGAGTCTCTCTCTGGTCAGCAACATGAAAGGGCTGGCTGAGAAACAAACACCTTCTTCAATATATTTCCATAAAACAGCAAGAGATCTTCTGTTCCGACGGCAACTTGTGCATTTTATTCAGGAGCGCACCCAACATCCTGCAGAGGTAACCTCAGAGATGGAACCCAGATTTCGTCACTCTCTAAAAATCCGTCACGGTTCTCAGATGCCTCCAAAGTAAAATCCAAACTTCTGGGGACGGCATACAAGTCTTGAGCTCAGCGTGGGTCCCAGGCACGTCCTTCTGTGTCTCAGATGGCCACAGTGCCCCGGACACCAGGGGAACTAAACAACTCATGGTTCCCTCACACGGCCACCTCCCACCGCTCCAGTCTACTGTTCCCTGTAGGTACTTTTCCTAGGTCTAGAATGACTTTCTCCCACTTCATCCCATTAGCTAATTCTTCCTTCCCCTCTGTTTCCCCCTCTGTAATTGTCAGCTCCAGTTTTACCTCCTCTGCGAAGTCCTTCCTGTGAAGATCGCCCTCTCCTGCCACACGGTAAGTAAGTGAGGTTCGCCCGTCACTCCTTCGCACCCACTGTGTACTTCTGACCCAGCACTTACCCGGCACTGGAATTTTCGGTTTACTCTGCTTTCCTGTCTCCCTCCACAGGTATTGTCTTTGCATATCCCGCACCAACCAATGGGCTTGATTAACGTTTGCGTGGCAAACTGAGGAAGCTTCCAGTACAGAGGCTCGAAGAAATGTAGAGCAAGGAGTAAAAAAAGAGTCCTCTCGAATGCTTCCGGCCACTGACAGTGGAGAAGAACCTCACTGCTCCCCAGTGACCTGTGAAGCATCAGCAAAGATTCCAAACCTCCACACTTCCTTTTGCTCATTGTTTTCATTCACATTAAAAAGGAACACCATGGATTTGCATCACAGCCTCAAAATAAAGTCATAGGGAGAAAGGATTCCGTTTGGAAAAGAAAGAACCACATACTTTCTAATAAATCAAACCCCTAAAGAGAAGTGAAATGGGAGGTGGGGTATGTTCCTCTCATTCCCCACATTATCAACAGGGTCTCTTAGTAGCACACAGAACTCTCGACTCATAGGGAAACAGCTCAGGAGTTACATTATAATGCCAATGGTCGATCTTCGGTTTGAAATTTCCAAATCTTTTCTTACGTGCCCTTTAAGATGATAAATACAGTTTGAAACACTCTGCAGTTGACTACAAATAGCAAAGATGATGTTTCCAAAGGACTTCCTCCTTCTTGGGCCAGAGTACCTTCAGAGCACCGTGCACATGCTAACTCCAAGTTCAGAGCCTCCTTCAAATTTTACTCCTGTCTTCTCTGTCAAGCGCGGTTTCTATTTACGCTCCAAACAGTGTATTATTTAGACATTCCATAACCTCACTTACTTCCCAACACAACAATGTTGGTATCATCAAATGTAGAGTATTTGAAATTAATAATCCCCAAACAGAAAAAAAGATCCATACATCATCTATCTTCAGTTTCTCACATTCTAGGTTAAAAATTCTCCTTGGCATAATGGTTTCTATCAGCAAAACTGAGACTGCACTAAATTACTGATAAGTTCTTCCGGAAACCTCCTCTATGGAACTCCCCTTCAGGGATTTACAACCATTCTCCACAGGCTTTATATTGATAACTCCGTTCCCGATCATGCTGTGAAAATAGATGGGGAACAATTCACAGTAGTGCTTTGAGATGCTTGTCTGGGAAAGTGGGGGTGTACCACTCTTGCTGATGTCATTGTCATTTCTCAAATTCCAGCCCTGGCCACCCTCCCATCTGGGCTACTTTTTTAATCTGGAATTCTCTCTCCAGCCTTCCCTCACTACCCACTCACCTGACCTCTGGGGGAACCATGAGTCACTTCCTGTTCTTTAAACTTGTGGCTAAACTTCCTCTTCTGTAAGAGGCTTGAATTGGGGGTGTGACGAGAGGCACTGGGAGGCAGAAGGCTGCCTGGAAGGCAGCCAGAAAGGAGAGAAGAGTACCGTTCTGTCCATATTAGAGAGTGAGTTGTTGAAGACTGCTAACTCCTGATTTTTCCAGGAGGTAATTATTGCCATCACAGTATTAACCTGACTTGTACAATTATCTGAGTTTGATTTACCTCCTGATTCACTCTTCACCTTTCCACTGCCTACCTGCAACTTCAGAAAGAATGCTGGGCGAAACATGTAAAAGGCAAATTTATCAATCTTATATTTATGAAAAATCTGGGCAAATCTGGGACCTAATTCAAATAAGTGGTTGGATGGGCATCTATTTTATTGAGACTGGCAGCTTCATTTGCCATTAAAATTAATACATTGGATACAGTACATAAGTCTTAGCTTCCCAGGTCAGTTTTTAATAAGAGGATATTTTTACTATGGTAGTTTTTTAAATTAAGGATTTTTAAGATAATATTGTGGCAGAGACAAGCAAAGTCTATATTTCACAAACCTGTGGGTAGACTATGATCACCAGCCTCGCTGGGAGGCAGGCCCCGGGAAGAAGTTCTGTGCAAAGGTACGTGAGTGAATCTGCTATGCGATTTACTGCCCCTTCTCCTTCTTTATCCATGAGTGGTTGTGCCAATGCCCAGGTGACCCAGGACCTCAGATGCTGCGTGTTGAGGTCGGGGAGATCAGCCAGCCTAGATCTGGAGCAGATCTTATTCCAGAGTGAATGGGAAACAGACTTTTGGTTGGTTGACATCATAACGCTTTGGGGACAGGGACTTCTGCCTTACTTGATGTTGAATCCCCAGTGGCCGCCTTATGCCTGGAGAAGAGTAGGTATATAGCCAATGTTTACGGAATAATGAATGTTGTGTGGGTTTAAGGGTGTGCAATGAAAAATCAGAGCGCACACAGAGAGTTAATTTGAAAAAATTTTCTGAGGATGCTTTGCTACTACTACTCCTACACACACACACACACACACACACACACACACACACAACTTCCCTCTAAATATTACCTAAAACTCTTTTGATTTTTATGTCCATTTTCGTTTCATGGAAATCATCCAACTTTCAATACACACTACACTAAGATACATTGTGAAACTGTTTCTTTTGAAAAAGACGCAATTCTGGTCCCCTTCACTCCTGCCCCTACCTTTGCAAATAAAGCCGATCCTAGTTGACTGAACATGTTTGTTACACTGCTCATGGGTTTTAGAGAATCAAATATGTTTCAAAACCACTTTGGGGTTATCCAGACTTTAAAGGCAGATGCCCTGCAGGGATACTAACTGGTGGGTGGGTTTCTTTGCTCGGTCTTCTCTTGCCCCTTCAGACTACCCTGTGAAAATGACAAAGGGTAGGGCACTTTGCTTTAACAACAGGACCCACAAATCCCTTATACGTTTGTATTTATTTTCAGGCTAAAGGTGATTTCTAGGCTGAAGACTATGAAGTGGCATTTGATATTTCCTTTTTAAACTAATTGTGACTAGATACTGGAACTATATGTTTAGTATCTTTTGGGATAAATTAATAATACTACAACTTGTATTTACGCTTCTTTTTGTCATTTAAAAAATGTTTCATTTCCTTTCTTTCTGTTGCCTAAAAAGTAACACAAGGGATAGCTTGAAATAAAATCATAGGAAAGAGTTACAAACCAACATTAAAAAAAATCCTTTTGTATATTTGCAAGAGGTGATAGCAGGCACATGTATAATTTGTCTGAAATCTCCAAGTGGCTGTATCTTCTAACACTAGTATTAAATGGCTAGTTATAAGAAACAAGCAATGGAGGGAGTGAGAATGGAAGGAAAGAAGGAGGAAAGGAGGAAGGGAAGGAGGGAAGGAAGGAGGGAAGGAAGGAAGGAAGGAAGGAAGGAGGGAAGGGGGAAGAGAGGGAGGGAAGGAAGGAAGGAGGGAAGGGAGGAAGGAAGGGAGGAAGGGAGGGAGGAAAGAAGGAGGGAAGGGAGGAAGGGAGGGAGGAAGAGAGGGAGGAAGAGAGGGAGGAAGGAAGGAGGGAAGGAAGGGAGGGAGGAAGGAAGGAGGAAGGGAGGGGAGGAAGGAAGGAAGGAAGGAAGGAAGGAAGGAAGGGGAAAGAGAGGGAGGGAAGGAAGGAAGGAGGGAAGGGAGGAAGGGAGGGAGGAAGGGAGGGAGGAAGGGAGGGAGGAAGGAAAGAGGGAAGGAAGGAAGGAAGGGCAGAAGAGAGGGAGGGGGAAGGGAGGAAGGAAGGGCGAAGGGAATGAAGAAGGACTCTAACAATATGTCATCCTTTCAGACTACCTAAACAAATATGTGGCTGGCACCTGTAGAGGTAGTCCGGCACCAGTACTCCAGGACACTTGTATTTGGTCATCTGGCTACTGCACATGAACATCCTTCTAACAAAGAAAGAACTTGTTGCTTACCTTTCCTGCTCTGTATTGGCACCCTCATGGACAGTGCCCAGTTTATAGCTACTTCTCAAATCAGAAACTTTGACACATTTCTCAATTTCACCTTTCTAAATACATTCATCTCGCTTAGCTTGGTCACTCTTCCTATCTGCAAGATGGTTCTCTGAACTCTTTGCTCCCTGTCTTTGTCCTGTCCTGGGTATTCCGGATTTCTAGCAGGAGTTCAATGAAAGTCACTAGTGGAAATGTACCACCTGAAGTCTCACCTTACTTTCAACTTGAATCTACTTTCAATCATTTTAACTACCACTGCACAAATGATGATCCCAAACCCAACTCTAGATTTATGTTATTCTAAAGTTTAGCTTCCTAACTCCCTCTGGGTGAAAAACAACCTTCTCGCTGTACTAGGTACCATGTGATCATCTAGTGAGTTCATATTAACTGATGAATAAGTATTTGGCTAAAGTTCATTATGGTTAATGAATGTCTATTTGGGCTTTATTTTACCCTGAACCTGGCTTATTTCAAAAATATCTTAAGGATTTACTGAGATAGGCATGAAAGCAAAACTTTAAATGTTTTTAAGTCTGTGGCTCTTAACACCACCACGATAGAACAAAAATAAAAGGGCACACAGTTGGAATCCTGTAGCCATTTCTCAATGTGCCCAATACAAATCACACAGTCTTTTAAAAAAATCCAAGAATTCAAAACAAACAAACAAAAAAAGCAGGGTTACTCCAAGGCATTTTTTTTGTCCTAGAATATTTTTATTTTACCCCTCAGACTCCTCTCCCAAAATGTCCCAATGCTCATTTGAATACAATCTTTAACGGGAAACAGCACATAACCTTCCAAACAGGCAGAAAATGATTTGCTAATACCATGGGAGTGGGTGATCGGCTTTTGGCAGAACAAGATGGCTTCACTGCCTTAGTACTGAAACTAGCAGGAATAACAAAACAATTTCTCCTCACACACAATGGCTAGCGTCATACCTAAAACCCCCTGGCTTCTAAAATGAAAAAGAAAGAAGAGGAAATTGAACTTTGTACAGTTACCTCTGTGCATCTGTCAGGAACACAGAGAAAAGGCTGTGAACTAGTAAAGTTTTGACGCTAAGAAACTCACATTTCCAAAGAGACTGTGGAATTTTGTAAACGGTTTAAGAGGTATATTTACTTTAATAAGTTATGACATAAACAGGTACTAAAGTGAAATCACTACATTAAAAAAAAAAAAAAAACTGTCCACACAATTTTCAGCTTTTTAAGTGTACTTTTCTTGGGGAAGTTTGATGATTGGCCACTGTGGGTTATTAGATAGTAAGCGAAGTAATTTCTGAATGCTTTTTTTTTTTTTTAATTTTTTTTTTTTCAACGTTTATTTATTTTTGGGACAGAGAGAGACAGAGCATGAATGGGGGAGGGGCAGAGAGAGAGGGAGACACAGAATCGAAAACAGGCTCCAGGCTCTGAGCCATCAGCCCAGAGCCCGACGCGGGGCTCGAACTCACAGACTGCAATATCGTGACCTGGCTGAAGTCGGACGCTTAACCGACTGTGCCACCCAGGCGCCCCTGAATGCTTTTAATTTAACGAAACTATTTGGTCATAGTCCATCTGTTGCTGTTACCAAAAGGTTTACTTTTCTTGGGGGGGGGGAAGAGTATATATTAGAAATATATTAGAAATTATGAGTTGGGGGACACATAGCTGGCTCAGTTGTGAGAGCATGAGACTCTTGATCTCGGGGTTGTGAATTCAAGGTCCATGTTGGGTGTACAAATTACTTAAAAATAAGATATTAAAAAAAAGATATTAGGGGGGGAAAAGAGAGCCTGCAGAAGGCAGAGGCTTTTACAGAACAATCTGTTTCTTTGAAGGAGAGTTAAGGGATGCCTGGTGAAACCACCAAAGTGCCTAGCTAGCTGTGTGACCTTGAACAACACTTTAACCTTCCTGATCCCAGGCTTCTTGGTAAGATGAGTAAAATGAGGTCTCTTTTAGAGTCTTTTAATGCTCTAAAATCCTGTGATCTGAAAAGATAAAATGTTATGTTGACAGTATCTGAAATCAGTGAGAGCAATGCCATATTGGAACAACGTCACAGGACTTCAGAGGAGATAAACCGTACCTATGTTCTGGCTACATGAGTGTAGACAAGAGCCACACCCATGCTAACCGAATCCAAGAATCCCATATGAACGCTGTAGGAGAGTTAAGGTCAGTCCTACACTTTGTTGCTAGGAAAGCATTGTTGGTGAGCTCTAATCCAAATGGTTTATATGATTTCATATTGTGGTCTCTGACATAGCAAGAGAAACATCCTGAGAAACCACAGTCTCAGATGCTGAGTCTTTGTCTCGCACATTATCCCCAACTCGGTCCTTTGCTCGATTTTATTCTTAAATATAACATTTCTGATCGCTTTCTGTTTTGTAATCTAATTCTAATAAGGACAAGAAGACAGACAGGATTCTGGCTGGAGGGAGAGGAATAAAAGGGCATTTTTTTAAAGGCAGCCAGTTATTCTAAGACAGTTATTAAAATGTCTGGGTAAATGACCTCATACTGCACTCAGCCTGCAAATCAGCCAGGCAATCTGGCCCTTGGTGCATATGGCTTTGGACTGCTTTCTGTGAAATCGAGTTACAGGAATCTGTGAACAGGAGTCCTTTTTTTCAGCAGTTCCTATACCACCTGACAGTGTCAGGCACATGGTGGCATGGTAAAATTTGCTGACAATTTCCTAAACAGCTCTCATGGAAAAGGCCAGAAAATAAATTCTACACCGTGTGAAAGCTTTAGGCATTTTATAGTTTGACTAGAGATAAACATTTGCCATAATGGGAATGGGAATATTTACTAAACAGGGAATAAACTACTTAAAGGCTAAAACAGTATATTGGTAAATTTGCCTCCATTATTCTTTAACTTGTAAATCATAATCATGTATACTTGTTTTCCTGGAAATAAATATTATCACTAGAATACTGCAGGGTTGTTTTTTTTTTTTTTTTTTTGAAGTGTATTCAGGAATGTTCTCCCTGATTTAAATTGTATAAGGAAGGCTTATAGGGCCCAAAAAGTCCATTTGATTCTTGTTTTAATTGTCTCATATGCCATTCGGGTATTTTGCTAAAAAGTATTTGCATGGTTATTGTTAATATCATGTGCTAGGTATGATGCTAAATATGTTACGCATTTATATACAATGACTCATTGAATCCTCATAACAACCTCTAAAAAAGCATTATCATCCCCATTTTATGGAGGAAGAAACCAAGGCTCAGGGAGATTAAATAAAGTGCCAAGGTCGTACAACAGTGATGCCATATGTGATACTAAGGGCTTCTGTTCCATTTCTAGTCCTTACTTATAACCATATGGGAATACATAGAAAAGAAAAAACAAAAACAAAAAACCCAGCAAACCGTTTCACATCCTTCTGAAAGAAGACTGGGTATAAATTATAAATAAAAAAGCAACTAAAGGAAAAAAAAAACTCACTTACATAATTTCCCCATTTGTTTATTCAGACCTTAATCAGCCATTAAATGTATATGTCACCTCACCAGACAATGTGAGGAATAGACAAGAGGTCAACTAAAAGGCAGTGCTTAAACTGTGATGAAAATGAGGAGAAAGGTGAATCATCAAGCAATATTTTCCTAAATATTTTCCAATATTTCTTGACTCCTTGTGGAAGGTTCTAAGTGGAAATTCTAGGTTCCTGGCAAGGGGAAGTCGCTAATAGCTATGGAAGAGGAGGGGAGCAGCAAAATGAGGGCAGCATAGTAACAGCGTTGTTGTGGGACATAATCCAAACAAAGCACAGTACCAAGCCCTTCTCCCTATGATCGCACACGCTACTGACCCTCTGAGATAGACATTATGATCGCCACTCTGGAGATGAGCAGGAGGAAAGTGCACACAACCAGAGACAATGTCGGCATTCAGACCCAGATCCTTCTGAGCCTGAGCCTTCCACCCTTCCGGGACACCACGCCCCTCCAAGCGGTCCCACTGCAGGGTATCCTCTGCCACTGCCCAGAGCTTGCAGTGGGAAAACAAGGAAACCAAGAAGGGGACCCTAACGTGGGGGGCAGGGGAGACCACGGGCACAGATCAGTAAGATGAATGGGGAGGTTTATCCAGCAATCTGTACTGTTAATTAACTTTAGCTGTCTACCAGCTAAGCACTCTGTGGCTCCATGGTGATTATCAAGCCAGTCAGAATCTCAACTGGGGCCTGATTACTAAATTTAATAGGATTATGCTTTTTTTCCTCTCAGAACTGAATCAAAAAAGTTCTTTTCAGCTGAGGTTTTTGTGTTGTTGTTGTTGTTGTTGTTGTTGTTTTCTATTAGTAAGTCAGTCCAGAATTATCCCAGAGACCTCAAAGATTGTTAGAGCTTCTTTTCACTTATTTGGGGGAAATGAAAGACAGAATTCTTGCAGGGTTGAAGCAAGAGCATAGAAACAGACTCCTCCTGGCCCTTCTTGCCTCAGTCTGGACTTACATTCAATGAACTCAACTCAGCAGAAAAGCCACAGGAATGGGGGCAATGAACACAGTCCGTGCTTAATAACTGGATGGATAAATAAATAAATAAATAAATATTTAATGACTTTTGAACCATAAATATACTTCAGTTTTATAAACAGGTATTACCTTAAAATTGGGTGTTAAATTAATTTTTAAAATAGATCTTAATTTAAATATGGAGGACTACTTAATACTTCATGTTGGAAATATTCTGCTCTGAAATCCAGTTTAGTACGGAGACTAGCTTTTTTCCTTTAAAAGAAAAGTGTTTTGGCTGAATCTTAAAAAACAACCCTGATTTATGGATCTTGTGAATGTAGATTCTTTTATGGTAAGAAATCATTAAATAGGTTAACCAGCATTTGTTTTGGGTATGGAAGTATGTATTTATATTTAAGCATCATATTTTCAAGTATTCAACACAGAAATGAAATTGGTTTAACATAAACTAGGTATAACTTGTTTGGTTGTTAATGGAAAACTTTTCAAGTCTATCATGCTTTGTTAGTTTGGGGCAGAATATAGGACAAATTCGAAATAGTGAAGAATTAAGATGAAAAAAAAAAAAAGGTTCTCAATTCCCAGATCTGGGCTTCTTTGGAGAAAGTGAAAATGGATTTTTTTTTTTTGAATGATGAATGATAAACTGCTTTTTAAAAAGGAAATTATAGGGGCGCCTGGGTGGCGCAGTCGGTTAAGCGTCCGACTTCAGCCAGGTCACGATCTCGCGGTCCGGGAGTTCGAGCCCCGTGTCAGGCTCTGGGCTGATGGCTCAGAGCCTGGAGCCTGTTTCCGATTCTGTGTCTCCCTCTCTCTCTGCCCCTCGCCCGTTCATGCTCTGTCTCTCTCTGTCCCAAAAATAAATAAACGTTGAAAAAAAAATTAAAAAAAAAAAAAAAAGGAAATTATATATGCTGTTACTCATCTTAAAAAATGACCATAGCTTCTATAGAGACTTTGATTCACATGTTTCCTGGGGATACAGCCCCCTCTTGTATAAACATATACACATACCAATATATTATGTGAACTTCAATCTTGTAGTGACTTCAAGGAAAAATTTGTTTTTATAAAAGAACTCACATTTTCCCATGCTTCTTCACTTCTTGTGCAACAACTTTTATGAGATTCTAGTAAACTGTTTTATTTATTTTCCTTTGTTCTTCCCTTCTTACTGGAAGAGATTATCTGGATGTAATCATGTTGAAGGAGAATACATTCTGAATAAGGAGATACTTTAAATCAATGGCCAACAAGTAAAACGCCCAGTCCTGCCACCGCTTTGGACATGGCAACTTAGCTTTACTGGGTCAACACATTCATTTATTCTAATGCTGTCTATGTTCCCTCAAAGCAAGAACTGCTATTTCAGTAACCTCCTAGTTCATCTCTGCAGATTTAGCTACTCTCTGTAACCCAGCTGACTAAAGTTGAAGTTTGTGGCAGTAGAAATACACTGTGTAAATCCCTGGTCTACCTCATCAAAATCCCTGGAGACCGTGTTGTGCTCTCAGCATACTACGCCATAACCCGCTAAATCTTTATTTGTATTCACTGAAGTATCAGTAAGCCTGTCTGGTGTTCCAGCCACCTGGAGCTGACAAATATTTTCCTAATAAGAGGGATACCATAGCAACCAGATTTGTGCCATGGATACAAACCAGGCATCATGGGGCTGCAACTTAAGGTGGGATGCAGACTTGCAGCACCCACAACAGTATTATTGTAAAGAGTGTCCCGAGAACTCAAAATTTAGTATTTTGGGGGGTTAAATTCTATAAACACAAGAATGGAAATCACCCCAGACCCTAACAGAAGGAAGGCAGTAACTAAGATTGAAAGAGTTTGTGTTTCAAATCCATTTCTTAGAAGCAATGCCACCTTGGACAAGTTAACAAACTTTTCTGAGTCTCAGTTTTCTCATCTGTAAAATAGGAAGAATAATCCTGCCTCAAAGGGCAGCGGTGAGGTTGAAGTGGGATGATATCTGTACCGTGGTTGGCAGATGAGAAGGACATGACAACTAACAGCTTTTATCATTAAGATAAACAGGGAGACAATGGATATTTACAGGACATAAGGGCATTGGTCTCCAAAACAGCATGCAGGTGAATAGATTAGAAATTCCTATCTGTGTTAATTTTAAATATTTTATTTCAGCATTTTAGATATTTTGAGGAATAAATTGTTATGCCAGTGTTCCACGTCCACGTCAGGATTTAATACAAGGTGCCCTCACTTAAGCTGTACACCTGCATGGTGGTTTCTGGGGGTGGGGGGTGGGGAGCGGGAGTTAGTTATGTAGTGCAGAGGGCTGGCATTGGCTATCCCATGTGCACGTTCATTTTCTGTACTGCCCAGTACCACGGTGTACTGAAGTCTATACGTACCTAATTAAGAGGATATGTGGAATACACTGCCTACTTTTAAAGAAACTAACCCTCACAAAATGCACAAGTAACGTAAAAAGATTCCTACAGAGATACCACGAAGAGATGATATTAATTACTAGCAGGAGTGGTCACCAAGCAGTGACAGAGCTGAACATGCCCACTCCCTAGCCCTGTAACATTCACATCTGCAAGGTAAGAACAATGAAAATATAGTTAGACCAGACAAGAAGTCAGCTAGAATAATTCAAAATGGTCCTGAAGATGATCTAAAAGAGGTACATAAGTAATTGTTGATCAGCTTTGGTCTTTAGGACTTGAGACAGTAAATGATAGTGGACCATGTATATAACTTACAAAATGCAAATAAATCCATTGAAAGTATTGCTCAAGATCATGTTACCGATAGGACCATACATTCGCAGACACATGGGGCCGCTGTGCTGGGGACCATGAGTACAGAGTGGGAGTACCATAGGACCATGTCTGACAGATGCTTGGCAACCATTTTCACAGCGTGGCCTGTATCACATTTGTACTAGGGTAAACAACCATGCTGCTGGAAACCCAAGGTCATCAGACAAGGCCTCTGGCTGTCCCAGGCCCTGCTCAGCCAGCCCAATGGCTGAGGAGCTGAGTATCTTTAGCAGACCTAGAAACCCTTTGAGAGTACACCCACATTCCAGAGAGGCACCTAGGAGCACACTGCTCGGAAACTCAGTCCTACAGATAGATTTAGGCAGGGCTAATTATTGAAGAACACAGCTATTAGGTCCTAATGCACTCAACTCTATAGAAAAGGAGAGAGAAAGGTTTTTGTTTTTATTTTTGTTTTTTAAATGGACCTCTTAAGAATCAGCCCACTAAAATGTGTCTGTATCACAACTGGGCTTGTTCTGGAAAAGTTACATATTTATGCTATCTCATTCTCCAGTCTGATAAAGGGACAGATTTTAACTACTTACTAACCTCTTTCTTCTCCGTTGGTGAGCATACTTCAGTTCTGCATGGTCAGCGTTCAGCACAGTGTTCCTTACACAGCAAGTGCTAATACGTTTGTTGAATACACAAGGCCACTGTTAAGCTACAAACACCGTTCATCAGTCCTTCTACTCATGCCCAGTAAGGCTGTCCCTGGTTTCAATTCCCAGCCCTAATCCTAGGCTACCTACTCACTCTTAGCTGACTTCACCTCTTTCTTTGATGAGATCAAGACCCCCCTAGAAAAGCTGTTTTAACACGATATATATCCACCTAGGTCACTCAATGTAAAACACCCCGAGTCATCTCTGACTCACTCCTTATTCACCAAACCCACCAGTCAGAGACGGATGCTTTCACCGAAGCAGCTGCTGTCTCTCCTCGTTCTGCACAACCCTGCCGAAACTGGACAGCTAACTCGTGAGCACCCCAGGCTCACCCTACAGCAGAGCCTCTGCGTCTTCTGCTTCCCCTGTTGGATACGCTCTTGCCTCAGACATCCAGGACCCCTCATTCACTTCAAGTCCTCACTCAAGTCCCTTCTCCAGGAAGCCTTCCCTGGGTCCCTTTTCACAAAGTTAAACCCCTCACTCACACCACCCTTCCCAGTTTCATTCATTGTCTTCATTCACTGTCACTAAAATAAACACCGTTTATTTATTTATGTTGCTCATTGTCTGTCTTCCCCACTAGAACACCACAAGCTCCCTGAGGGCAGGAACCTTTGTTTTCCTGTTTTGCTTACTGATGTTTCTCTACTACCTAAAATTGGGCCTGGTGCTCAGTCGGTGTCCAATCAATATTTGTTGAATGAATAGATGGACAGGTGGATGGATGGATTATTGCAGTGGACCTATAAATGGTATCATTGCTTCCTCCCCAATCCACCCTTCTACCAAAATATTCAGCCTCAATCACTACTGTCCTCGCAAATTGTCAGTAGCTATGTGCGATTTATGAAATGACGTCTGAAAGCCTTCAGAGATGCGCCCCCAATCTCCCTTTACACCCCCATTTCCCAATGCAGCCATTTCTCCATACATCCTAAGGTCTAGTCACACTGGGGAACCATTCACTTATTCTTGAACACACTGCATGCTTTAAATACTTTTTGTTTTTAGACACATATCCTTTTGTCTTGGAATATCCATTCTCTACTTTGCCCTCTACTGAAATCTATGGATATTTCCAGGCTCTGTTCAAATGTCATATCATCCACGAAGCTGCCTCATTCTCTGAATTACATTTTAAGCATGTGTTCCCAGTGCATCGCCTCATGCCTCTAACCAGTATAGAAGTTACTCTCCCTTGAACTGTGTCTGTACCTGCCCCCGAGATGGGACCATAACATCCCTGAATAACATAACATCCTCTGAATGGGGAATCCCTGCTCCTTTTTGCGGTTCCTTGGACACAGTAAATGACTGATAAAAGTTTCTTGAAATGAAACATATGATATCAGTATAGCTGTGGATTTTGTGACGAGGGAATTGTCCTAAGATAAGCATTTAGATCCTTTGTAGAAGGAATACACCAATACCAAATAAATGAACGTCAGTGAGACCGAAAAGAAAAATAAAATTGTAGCTTAAACAAACATGAAATTGGAGCCTTCAGTAATAAACTCTAAAGATACAGATATCTTATTTCTCCGCTGTAATGCCTGGCACAGAGAAGTCACTTAATTTGGAGTTTGATCCTCAGCTAAAAATAAACTGCTTTATTTAAACTGAGCAGTTGCTATTGTTGTTTAACCATTTTGTGGTTTTATTCAAGTTCTCGCAAGGCCCCAAGAACACCAGTCAGGATGCCTCCGTGTTACATAAGGGTTAAGAAACTGTATCTCGTCTGCTTGCTGGTTTCTCCTCCGCAGGCCCGTCCCCGTAACGTACACAACTAGTCACTGGCCAGGCCCAGTACACGTGGTCCAGTATGCAGGATAATAAGCACGTATGGAAAGAACAGCAGTTCTTAGGAGATTGTACAAAATCATTGTTTTCTTGTGGAAAGTAGAGAACCAATAATTCCAAGAAGCTTTTATAGCACAATCCTTGCTGAGACAGTAGAGAGCGAGATTATTCAGATAGGGTCCTCCCACCCTTTGCTGACTGCAGAATACATAGGTCTCCTGCAAGGGCCCTCTGCAGAGGCTGAAGGGTAAGGCGTGCTCCTCTCGAGCCTCCTCCCCTCTGGTATGCTGATGGCCCTTACCCTCTTGCTTGGTATCCTGCAGGGCTACCTGGGCTGGTGGATTCTGAGTCCTCCTTCAGCTAGCAGCTTGCTCTCTCGTCTACTTCTAGCTCAGATCATCAGCTGGGCTCAGCTTCAACTACATAGCCGGCCAACCTTACCCCTGTGCTGTCTATTTCTGTGGGTGGAAGCCACTGGCAGGATGTAGTAAGCTACGGCGCCAGCCCCGTGGAGACATGTCGCCTCAGGCTTCCACAGCCTCGTGAGAACAAGGCCACTTCCAAGGAGCTTTCCTGATTATGAAGCCTTAGGTTTTCTGTGGGATAAACCCCTCAGGACTCCACTTTCTCCGGCTCCCTCTACCCACAGCCTGATGCACTGACACTGCATGCTGGCTTGGCTGCAGCCCATGTGGGGACATGTTGAATTGTCTATTCATTACTGGGTTTGTATTCATTTTTGAACTTGGCATCCCTTCACCATCAAAACAGTGACCTTTTCTGAGGCAAGAGACTTATATCACTTACTCGGCAGCATCCCAAACAGGACCATTTAGAAAGGTCTTTAAAGAAGGCACCTGTTCCTCTACCCTTTTAAGACAGGGTGGGCAGGGGTTCTGAGGGAGCGTTCTCGCTCGCCAGCAGTCTTTTGCCCCAGGCTCTTTACTGAGAGCTTCAGGGAGTGGCACCTTTAGTGGGGATGCATTCGGAATATTATTCCAAGGACCGAAAAAGGAAAACCTCCCCTCTTGAACAAAGAAGCAGGTGATGGATAGTATCTCTCGGGGGCTGAGGCTCCATTTATCACCGAAGCTGTAAAACAGAGTGGAGCTTCTAACTCAGTTCAGTGTTCAATAACCACACAACCCTGATATGATAGATCGGTTCCAGTATTCCTGTGGTTTATCCTGACATAACTTGCAGAAACTATTATGATAAAATGGCTTTACCTCCTCCAGTGATTCCATGCAAAAAGAGATTAAATAAGGGATTATAAAAAGCTTCCACAATTTACATAGTTTTCTTCAGAGTCATTTAACAAGTAGACTCAAGTTTCCCCTTTTTAACTGTTTTTAACCTCAATTAAAGAGAAAAGCTAAACCAGTTAGATTTCCATTTCTCTGCGATAGTCTATTTTTTAATGCAAACGGGTAAAACAGTCCTCTTGGGTCCCTCCTGATGCTAAATTTTTGTTCCCTCAGAGTTTCAAATTTTGGCCTCGAAGGTTACCCTATGTTTAACGTTTTCTAAATTTCAAAAAGGGAGAGCAGGGGCGCCTGGGTGGCTCAGTCAATTGAGCGTCTGACTCTTGATTTCGGCTCAGGTATGATCCCAGAGTCATGGGATCGAGACCCGCATCCACTGAGCCTACACTCAGTGTGGAGCTCGCTTAAGATTCTCTCTTTCTCCCTCTGTCCCCTCCCCCTCTCGAGCTCTCTCTCTAAAAAAAAAATAAAAATAAAAAAATAAAAAAGGGAGAGCAGAAATTTAGAAGGCTGGTATGAAGTTGCTAAACTTGATTGCTCTAAATATGCCCTTGGTTCTACATAAAGTATCTAAAAACGGCAGCCCTTAGGTCACTGTAATTAGTGTATAATTGATCAGAAACCTTTGGATTATTAAGAATTTTATTCAGATTATTAAAATAATGCTGGTTAATTTGCCATTTTTCATAATATTTATGAATAATATCATGTTAAACATCTTGTTCAGAAAGCTTTGTCTACATTATTTTGTTTTGTTTACCACTACTTTAGGATAATTTCCTAGAAGGGGGATTACTGGATCAGAAGGTCTTTTTTTTTTAATTTTTTTTTCAACGTTTTTTATTTATTTTTGGGACAGAGAGAGACAGAGCATGAACGGGGGAGGGGCAGAGAGAGAGGGAGACACAGAATCGGAAACAGGCTCCAGGCTCTGAGCCATCAGCCCAGAGCCCGACACGGGGCTCGAACCCACGGACCGCGAGATCGTGAGATCGTGACCTGGCTGAAGTCGGACGCTTAACCGACTGCGCCACCCAGGCGCCCCTCTTGATAAATACTGCCAAACTGCTTTTCAGAAAGATGCTTAGATTTTCTTTTTAAAACATATCTAGCCATAGATATATCAAGGATCTTTCTGAACCGAGTGTTGATTGATAGTTTTAATTTTTAGTTAGCTAAGTGTAATTAGTAGGACTCACATATGACTATGTAGGTTAACCATTTATTTACATATAGTGCCTTCTGTCATTGGAGTCTCAGGTTCCCATTCTAAATGGGTCTATATACTACATATACTAGGTAGCTTCGGAGGATGAAGAGACTGATAAAAAATATGGAGAAAACATTCAGAAGAGCCCAGGGACAGAAATGAGCAGACTGTGGAGATGCGAAAGCACACGGAATAGTAGGGTCAACCTGAGGGTAGGGGTGGGACATGACTGGCAAGCTCGTTAGTTATTTCCATAACAAGCTCTAGGGCTTCAAACATAGAGGGAAAAAACACACCCTTGAGGAGATCAGAAAAGGGTCAAGAGAAGCCTTTGAATGACAGGCAGGATTTTAAAGAAAGGGAAAATAGGAATATTCCAGGAAGCAATTAGTGACTTTAAAGTTTTCAAAGCGTTATCATATATATTATTGTGTCATTTGCCCTTAACAACAACTTAATGGGATAAGGTATACATTCTCACCCATGTTGCCTCAGAGGAACTAGGAGTCAGCAGGATTAAGTGACTGGCCCAAGGTCAGTCACACAGCTGAGTGGGATGGCTCACAGGGCAGCCGTGCTTCACAATTCAGCAGACGGTGCCCGTGGGATGGTTTTGTTTGGAGCATGGTGGTCATGGCAGCTGATATTGACAGGTCTGACTTCTGACTTCCCACATCCTTCGCACTCTACTAAATGGCTATCATGTTTATCACGTAAAATGAAAATACACTAGTGGCTCCTATCTTTTACTTTCAATATTTTATACACTGTTGCTTTTATTGGAATATGTGAGGGAGATTCTCTCTCATATATATACATACATTTATATGTATGTATATATATATATATATCATATGAAGCTAAGCATACCTATGCATGTATGTATTTATTTAAATATGACATATATGGATATATCAAATGTAAGAAAATATTAGGTACCCGAATTTGCACTATCATCCATTTTCCTTATATTGGGAATTGAAAAAATTGTATATATATTTATACTAAATCAAAGTAGTATTGCTCCAATTTGAACCCAACTGCTAAAACTTCAACCTGTTGGAGGAAATTACTGGTATTCCACAATGCCGGAATTGTGGTGAGAGAATCAAAGAATAATTTCACATAGAGACAAAAGGCCAGTGCAAGTACCTTCAAGAGCAGGCTTCTGCAAACAAAAGTACTATTATACAAGACTACAGAATTTTGTTCTTAGTGAGCCAGAGTTTTTCAGCTTTTTCAGTGTAGTGTAGTTCTGTCTAAGAAAATGAAGGCAACTTCATAAATGACACAAATACAAGACACATTATAAATATCTTACTGGCATTTGAAACGTCTCGAGGAGGCATTTTAAGCAGCAAAACAGATTTATTAAAAGGTTAGTGATCGTCCTCAAGGTCGCCACATTAGGTAGCGTAAGGGGGGGAGGGTGGCTGAAACCCAAGGCTTTTGACTGTTACCTTGGTCCCTGCCATGAGTTAAAAACGTCTTCACGAGATCTCACACGGGCACTGTCAGAAATGGGCAAATATCTTTCACACATTCGGCAAACAGGTCTGGATGCGACCCTGTCGGATGTCAGCATATGTTAGCACATGTGAGTTTAGCTCACACAGCGTATACTGGCAAATCTGACAGCCTCACATGCAGACACGAGTTTCGACATCAAGAGGAGCGTGTGCAGAATTTCACAGAGTATCCCGTGCACGTCTCTGAAGGACCGCGCATGCTGCGCTGAGTCCGTGTCAAGAACCCTGCTCCTGAATACTTTTTTCCTCCCATTCTTCAAACCTAGACTACGGGAAACAGGTTAAGCTCGGAAAAGACAGTGAGACAAAACACTCAACCTTCCGTTTATGACTTCCTCAATAAGAAAAGGCATAAATGTGGCACTTATTACGAAGCGTGTGGAAAGGGCCCCCTAGAAACCATATGGTTGTCAGTGGCGGCACAGTCTCATTCAAAGGTGCCAAGAACACTAATGAGACGAGAATTTCAGCAAAAGCAGAAATAGATCAATACTTCTCCCCCACTCGCAGTTGTCCCCACCATCAGTCACTGCGCTTGCTCTATGTAAATGAAATCAATCAGCGGGGATTTCTGTAACATGCATACAACAGTTGTCTTCTAGGCTCTACCAGAAGATAAATGATTCCAGACATTGGACTGCAGCCATTTTCCCACACATGCTACAAAGTTCTGACATCCATATTGGGCCATCACACTGAGTGGTTTCTGCTTTTGCGAGTTTACAGCCGGTGCTTCTCCTTCTGGTTTGGACTAGACAGCCTGCTAACGCTGACGCATAAAAGTCCCCTCCTGCCTGTGTAGAACGAAGGAGAACTGCCTTTTTCCAACAGAGGGGCTCCAAAAACTTCTTGCTATCGTTCATATAAGCTTATCATTCCAAATCCCTATTTAAGATCCCTTTGGACGTAGACAAATCCTAGGCTACTAAAACATGCGACATATGACATCAAATGCAAACCGCTTGGATGTAACACATAACAACAGACAACACAAGTCCAACCCCGTTTTAAAGCTGGTATGTTTAAAAATGTATTAAGCCTAAGTAACAGGGTTGTTTGGTATGGCAGCGTATGTTCTGGAAAAGGGTAGAAGGCTTTTTGAGAAAGACAAACTAAAAGATCAAGAAGCAGCTTCCTTTAAAAACGATGTGAACACAATAAGGTGATGTGGAAGGCGCACAGAAGTCTAGGTCACGCTCCTGGCTATTTACTTAGCCGACCCCATGGAATTAAACATCCAAGACATAGCATTTTCTACTAGCCTCTTAAATCTGAGACATGGGCACTTTTCTCACTAACTTGCCTTTGGGGAAAGATACAAATAATTTTGCTCATACTTCAAAAAATTAAGAAAAAGAAAGTCCTGTGTCAGTATCTATGGTATAACCGAGATAAAAACAAATCTCTGAGGTTAAATAGAAGTAAACCGAATCTTATAGTAACTTTCAAATGTTTTTCAAGTGAATAATCAAAATGAGAGGCACTGCTTTAAATTTTAAATCCAGTTCTTGTTAAAAGAATGTCCTTCTAAATATCAAATACACCACAAAGAAAACTTTATATATCCGTCACAAAAGTCACAGTGCAAATAGGCAGTAACTGTTGTCTTACCCACCCCCGCCTCCTTTCCTATGGAATACAAACTTACTTTGTTTAAAAATGTCCTTAGGCTGTGCTGTACCTTTGAAACAAAACCACTGTCTTCTTCATTTCATTTTCTGTTTTCTTGAAAACTGCTCCTCCGAAACTGACAGATGGTGCCTCTGTCACTGAGTGTTTCCTCTTCGTTATCTCTGCCAGCTAATATTTCCTCTGTGCTTAGCTGTTGTCTGTGAGCCTGTTCCACATCATTCTAGCCTGATCAATGGTGTGCCTGGTTTGAGGTTGGTTTTGGCCCCGCCTCCAGCTCTAAGAGAAAAAACGAAAACTCACAGCTGGATTTCCTATAAATCCTCTCTTTTAAATCTGGCTCTGCAGCTATGGCACATACTAGAGGGGAAAAGCTGCCAGTCTGTCACAAACCAAGGGGACCATCCTCTCCTAGCTGCCCCCCCACACCAACGCCAAGCATGTATATTATGTAACAAATCCCATTTTAAAAACTTCCTAGGCCAAGAGGAAGCGTTGTTAAAGCAGGTTTATCTTTTTCCTTGCTTAAAGAGACTCAAAAGAAGATGCCCATGAATGAACCCGCCCCCCACACACTCACTATACCTCACCCCCCGACACCCATCCATGATGGAATAATATTTAACATATTAAAACTGTGAAAACTGATTCCAAGGAGAAAATGCCAAAATTGTACATTACAAATAATTTCTATCCTAAAACACAGGTCATCGTGCATATTCAGATGACATCTTTAAAAAAAAAATTTTTTTTAATGCTTATTTATTTTTGAGAGAGAGAGCGAGCCAATGAGGGAGGGGCAGAGAGAGAGGGAGACACAAAATCCGAAGCAGGCTCCAGGCTCTGAGCTGTCAGCACAGAGCCTGACGCAGGGCTCGAACTCACAAACCACCACAAGCTGTGAGATCCATAATCTGAGCTGAAGGCAGAAGCTTAACTGACCGAGCCACCCAGGCACCCCCAGGTGACATTACATTTTAAGCAACAGGATTTGCTAATATTTATACTACCGACAAACTACATGAATCAAGAGAATATATGAGATGCATTTTTGGGTCTAGCTGAGAGTTCCACCACGTAAAATAGAAGAGCTGAATGTGTAAACTAGTCTGCTCTGTAAATCAGTAGGACAGAGGGTACATTTTCTGAGTGACATACTCTGCAGGCAATAGTAATCAAACTTTATCGGGTAGAGGAGCTGAACATTTTTCAAGCAAATAGGTTACATGTTACAAAAATAAGGATTTGAAGGCTGTGCTGGAATCCAGAATCAGAAGGCCTGGGTTCAGGTCCTCGGACAGCGTCCTTGAACAGGAAAGGCATAGAGTAAGCCCTGGAGACCTCACAGGTGATTGCAAGATTAAATTAAGACAATAAAGTACTTTGTTGTTATTATTCAACGTTTGTATTGTTCTTTTCAACAACAGAGAGAATATTAAATGAGTATAAATATTTAATCTGGCAAAGGATGGTACCAAAATAAATACTAGCCTGTGATATAGAGCACTAGAGATAAAAGGATTCCGGGAATAATGCGCAGGGTATAAAGTGCATGCTGAGGACAATAGCAACTCAGACTTTGAATATCTGAACTCTTCGATAAGAGAGAATATGCAGGAAGCACAGGTCAGAGGGGGGTTGGGTAGTAAAAGTCTGAAACCTTGGCTCTCTTTCCATATCCTCACAAAAGAATATGGAACTGTCATCTGCTTTTAGTCCACAAGCCCCTTAAGGGCAGGGACATACACAATTGGCATTTGTTGAATAAGTGAATGAGAACTTGAACTAGGTGAGAGGTGCTCCCTCTAAGGGAGGGAGTAGACATTATTATGAGAAGCCTGAGCTTGAAAGTGGATAATCAGTACTTGAAGGTGGAGACTTCCTATGTGTCCTTCCAGTGTCTTCAAATGCAAGATTGGGATCAGTAGGCAAAGAGACTTTCTGGGTCACTGAAAGGAGAGGAGATTTTGTTCAGGGATATCCCTGATCTGATCCAGGTTTCTACACTCCCCCCCCCCCTTGACTCCCCTGCCTCCCACTTCCTCTCCTGAGAATGTCATCCTGCTGACAATGAGTATGAGTCAAAAACCAGGATGTTTGTAAACATCCCCTTAATGCAAGGGCTCGGATTGTTAGGGTAAATTCCTCCTAAATGGGGATGCGAGTCCTTGCTTGCTGTGGCTGGCAAGAAGTCAGCCTTCCAAGTCTGGGATCCTACTCTATGTGCTCTTTGTAAGGGCGGCAGTGGACCCCAGGAAAAGGGAAGGCAGAAGAGATGGGCTCCTGTTCCCACCCTGCCTGCCACCTCACCGCCAATGCGTTTCTTCTGTATTTTGACTAAGTACACCGGAAAGGTAATCTACTTTCATATTAATGGCTTCAGGTGTATAATCTCTGAATTATAGCTGAAGGGCTAGGCCCATTTGGGGTAAGTGAATTTACCAATTGTGAAGATCTAATCTAATAAATATACTTTTAATGCCATACTTATAGAAGGCCTTCCACTAAACACACCACAGGATACATGCTTCCAGCTCTCCAGCTACCACTGGTTTCTAGCAGCACAAATGACTACAATCAAAAACAGGATCTGAGACCAGCAGGGGACAGAGTGCAGCTGTGCTTTGAGGGGGGAGGATCACATCTAGGTTGGGGGGTGGGAGTGGGAGAATCCACAAAACATGATTAGGGTGGTAGCATTAAAGTTTGCGAAGGTTTTGCACAGGCAAAAACGGGGGCAGGGGGACACTTGAAAGAGAAGGACACTCTTAGAGTAAAAACCATGAGCTCTAGGGCAAGGCAAGCTCAGGAAATAGCGAGGTATCCGGTTCTGCTGAAGCATAGGGACCTGGCGAATCACAGGGGATGAGACTCCAAAGACGGGCTGGAGCCCCACTGTGGTGTGGCCTTGAATGCTGGGAGGGGTGGGGGGTGTTTAATACTGAGTTCAATCAGCAATCATGAGCCCTGGGAGGTTTGGGAACACAGGTGTAACATAATCTGAGCAGCGAGGTCTAGTAACCATGTTTAGGGTGGATTATAAAGGAGACAGCAGGTAGACTGACCCACTACTGCAATAATGTAAGCAAGAGGTCATGAAGCTCGAACTTGGAGGATGAGGGTAAGGCAAGGAAGGGTGCTGGCAGCAACTGCATAGATATGAGAGTCGAGGGAGATGAGTTAAAGAAAATGCCACTTGGAACATTTTTTCCAGGAGATATTTGCAGACATATATATGAACACGTATAAGTTTTTATTTCAGCATTAGCTGTAATTGCAAAGGACTGAAAACTGCACAATGCCCACCAATAAGGAACTTCTAATTTATGGTATATTCATATAATGAAATACTGTACAGCCATTTAAAATATATATGCAGCTACGAGAAAAGCCATTGTAGAGTACTGACGATAGGCACCAGAATGGCAGTATGTAACCATGGCAGAGGAAGAAAAATATTGGGGAGTGGAATATGCACTAGGAGGGGGCCTCAGAATGTGGATTCTACTCCCACATTGGCACCTGCGTTCCCCAGAATCAGGACAACCTAGATTTGTGCAGTGTACAACCTACTCAAATATATGTGGCAGCTATGCCCATGACCACCAACTGCAAGGTGCCAAAAAGCTGCCTAATTCAGCCCTGCCCATTTTCATGGTCAGAAGCCCAATACCCAATGTGCCTGGGCAAATCAATACTTGAAAAAGGAACACCATTCATGTTGGAGACAAAAATACTTTTCAGGACTATACCAGATAGCAAAGCAAATGGTCTGACATCCGAAGCTTCCCATTTTTATGAAACTCTGAGCACAAGAAGTCAGTTAGGCATCAAAGCCACATCTATGCCCAGGTGTAAGTGCATTGCAAACTCACAAACCAAGCACAGCAGTAATAATTGGGACTCATATGTTGAAATGCAAACCAGAACTACTATGAGATACCACCTCACACCCATCAGAAGGGCTAAAATTAAAAAAAAAAAAAACCCAAGAAACCACAGGCATTGGTGAGGATGTGAATTCCTTTTTAGGAATCCTTTTGCACTAACAGTGGGAAGGCAAACTGGTGTAGCCATTGTGGAAAACAGTATGGAGTTTCTTCAAAAAATTAGAAGTAGAACTACCCTACGATCCAGAAATCACACTACTGCGTATTTAACCTCAAAATACAAAAACACTAATTCAAAGGGATATATGCACCCATATGTTTATTGCAGCATTATTTACAATAGCCAAACAATGGAAATAGTTCAAGTGTCCATCGATAGATGAATGGATAAAGATGTGGTGTGTGTATATATGCTATATATAATGGAATATTATTCAGCCATAAAAAGAATGACATCTTGTCATTTACAACAACATGGATGGAGCTAGAGAGTATAATTTTAAATGAAATACATCAGAGAAAGACAAATACATATCATTTCACTCATACGTGGAATTTAAGAAACAAAACAAGTAAGCAAAGGAAAAAAAAAAAAGAGAGAGACAAACCCAGAAACAGACTCTTAACTATAGAGAATAAACAGATGGTTACCAGAGGGGAGATTGGGGAGATGGGAGATACAGGGGATGGGGATTAAAGAGTGTACTTGTGATGATGAAAAAAAAAAATAAGATGATAAATAAAGAAAGAAAGAAACCGGAACCAGGTGAAGAAATGGTAATGACTTTGCAGAGAGGAGAGCAAACCTAAGTGCTTATAGGGAGGGCTAATGAAGAGAAGATTCAAGAAGATTCAAGATTCAAGTAAAAGATTCAAGTAAAAGCTGGACCTCTATACAGTGGAACTAGCTCAGTCTAAGGGGCAGCTAGATCTGACAGTCCTTGGTTCCATCCTCTCCGCAACACATGGAAAAGGTGCAACATATATGGTTTATGGAAATAACAGTATAGCCCTAAACTCAGGGACCCCTTACAGAGTAGGGCAAAGGTGAAGTAACAGATTAAGTGATATTCCACAGACTGTATGGTTCAGGCCCCCCAGTTCCCTTTTTTCTAATTAGCTCTGGGACAGCAGAAACCAGGCTTATATCCCTGGAAGTTTATATATGGAAGCTCATTCTCTGCAGAGATAAAACACCTTAAAAAAAAAAGATAGAGTCCAGCCTCTCAGAAGGGGTGCAAAAATTCAGCAGCAAGCCCTGGGGTCTACAACAGCCAGCTGTGGTTTGAAAGGGCACCCACAGGAAGGGTCCAAGGGGCTCCCTGGGGATTTTTTCTTTTTTACAGAGAGCCAGGCCTGACGATTCAATGTTTCTCGTCAGCTCTAGAGAGAGGAACACATACTGAGGAACCAGGGACTTCAGCGAGGAACACTGCACATCAAGGCAAGAGATGTTCAGATGTAACAACAGGTAGACAACATGCCTTGTGCACAGAATCTGCGCAAGAGCAAATTAAGAGTAGTATTTTGCGACTGGTGAGAACAGTATGGCTTCCGGGATAAGAGTACGCTGGTTCTTTAATGCAGTGAAAAAACTGCCTTTTATGTTCCAAGTGCCTGGGTTCAAATCTGGACTCTGCCAGGTACAAGCTGAGTGAGTTTGGGCAAGTTGCTTGAGATCCCTCATTGTTAAATGGAAAATAATAATATTCCTCTTGGGCTTGTTGTGAACATTAAGTGGGTTAATACATGTAAATTGCTGGGAATGGAGCTTGGCATAAAGATTCAATACTTACCATTCCATAGTTAGAATTGTAAAGCATAGGTGATTACGACTACACTTACAGGGCTGAATATGATTAATTGCGATTCAAGAAACAGAACTCTGCAAGAACAGCTAATTGCAGTACTCGTCTGTAATTTACTCTAAAATACTTGGGTCTGTATGGTGCAGAGTTATGTGTGTGTCACTTGGGTTCGGTTCTAGCATGCTGCTACCATCTAACCAAGCATTCAAAGTCCGAGATAGTCTCGCTGGTTTCTAAAGAGGGAGCTGCATGGCGGGACCTGCCGATAGAAGCCCCACTGGCACCGCCACTCCGTCAACAATCTCCAGTCGGCATTCTGAGCGTCAAAAAGAGGTTGCAACTGGTGAAAATTGTTACTGTCGCCTAGTGTGCTTGGTGGCCTCAAGGTATTCAAGAAATATGGACTGGCTAAAAGTATTTCAGTGTAAAATCCAGTAAGGCCTTTACCTGTGTCTCCGGTGACAATGCCCCAGTCTAAATCCCAAAATAGTCCTAGACGTGTTATCAACATGAATTGGTCAAAAGGTTCTGGGGAGAGTAGATCATCTTTTGCTTTAAAACTGCTTATTTTGCTCCCATTATTTACCAAAAAGAACCTAAGAGTTATGCACGACCAATGTAATCACTGTACGTTCACTCAGCCACCATATCCTGGAGAGTTTGGCTGGTCTGACGCTGGCTACAAAGGTGACAGAATCTGTATTTGGAATCTGGGTGCTTGCCTCAAGCCTCTCTCGACTCTTTCTGTAAGGCTGTGGTTGAAGCATCTAGAAGAAAAGTGAAACACTGGGACTTGCATGCATACAGGTTATGTGAATTGATTTACATGTGGGGGTTTTGTTTGCTTCATAAGTGTCTGTATTATCTGGCAGAATTTGGTCCTATGTTTGGTTATCAATATGACTTGATTATGAGGTTGGGAGAGTAGCTGACCCTCTTTTGCTTCAAAATTTCCTCTTTGGCTACTATTATTTAGCAAAAAGAACCTAACAGTTGTGCATGACCAATGTGACCGTTTTATTTACTAATAAAGGCAGCATGAGACGTGGAACCCATAGGACATTGAAGAAGATTAGCAAACATTCCAAAGTTTGCTTGACCAAAGAGTCCAGGACAAAGAAGTTTATTTTGGTCATATCTGCTTTAGTTATTGGATTCTAAGAAATTCACCAATCTCTTGGCAAAAAGGAATTAGAGAAAAAACACACCAGAAGGGTACTGTATATTATTTATATTATGTTGTGAATATATTCATAAATATGAAAATACAGTTCCCATCCTGTAAGATGGGTTCATTCATTTTTTAATAAATTGTTATCTTCACAAAGAAATCAAAGAATATCTAACACATTCTAATAACTAATAAAACAACCTTCAAAATACTTTCCTTTACAATAATTTTAATTACACCAAATAATGCTCTGTAAAAATTCAAACAAAAGTCTATTTTTATTTACAACTCCTAATTCTGCTTCTCTCTCTAGAGGTTATCACTAGTAATAGTTTAGTGCCTATCTTCCAAACTTTATAGATATAGTCATAGGTCTTTACAGGTATATAACATACACATACACATATATACACATATATACGTAAAACATACACGTATATGTCTACACATATATGTACATATATACCCATTAGGAAATTCTTTTTATATGACTAGAATCCAATTATATGTATTATTCAAAGACTTATTTTGTTTACTTAACAATATGTCTTGGAGATCTTCAGCTGAACAAATAAAGCTACTAGCTTAATCCGATGGAACCCAAGTGACTATTAATCTAATGTCTGATACCAGGGAGGCCAGACCAAGAAAGTTGCAGAGCTCCAAAATGGAGTCAGAAACATGCTTGTGCCTTTCTGGGTGAGTCACTTGTCCACCTGAGGCTGAGAGATCTGTCCCTGCTGTTCCTCTCTAATAGTTTTACATCCTGAGCAATATGGTAGAATAGATGGATAAATGAGTGACCACACAAACTCATAAATGAAAAAAATTAATTGAATAAAAATTCAATTTCTTGACTTGTTTCAGGTGACTGTCTCTCTAGCATGCACACAGGTATTTGGAGTATGGCTTTTCTCTACCCCATTTTAAGCAGAAAATAAATACCACCTTATACTGCTGAGTTAGTCTTCCTTACGGCAATGGCAATGTCAAATTTCCAGATTTGCATATTAGGTTGCTTGGGTGCACATGCACTGAGAGCATAGGCGAGAAGCGACATGTACTCGTCTGCAGGGGTCCCACAGACAGGTACAGGCACAGGCAGTTATGCACAATAAGGGTTTTGTGACTTCTCACAGTGCCTAGTGTCATGGAGCCCATTTTCAAGTTGCAACTTGTAGTTTTCAGGTTCTCAGGATACTATGCATGCCTCCAACACAATTTCAGTAGCAAACATTCCAGGTAATGTCGAAAACCAAACAAACGCATGTTTATATTGTGCTCTAAAAACAAACTCTCCACAAATCAAGCATTTAACATTCCTAAATAGGGATCACAATCTATCACATAATGTCTACTACATTTACACTCCTTTCTTTTTTTGGAAAAGAACGGTACCTTTCGTCATAAAATTAACAAAATTTCACTTTGCTTTTAGTACATGATGTTTAAAATGGAGAGTTCTGTGAAGCCATTATGTTTTTAGATTGAGGCAACCTACCCCCACCTCTGATATATTCTGATTTTGAAGTAAATCAAGGTAATTGGCTCAGCTGCTTGGATTATTGACCCTGATCCCTGATTTTTTTTAAACTTTCTTTATCTAAGAAGATTACATAAGAAAAATCTGACAGCAGATCTGCAGCATGAGGACCCTCAAAATGCACCGGATGAGTAATGACAGCTGTACATGGAATTCAAATGATAAGAACTTAATTCCACATCATGTACAGCTTCAAAATGTCAGCGCTGTCTTATCTATCTGGATGTTCCACTGTACATACGGGATATTCGATTCAGTGCTACACACTTCTGGCTTACATTACCTAAAGAGAGAGAGAGACAGGGAGAGAAAGAGAGAGAGAGAGATTGAGAAATAGGGGGAAATTTTTCATCAGCAAAAAACAAACCGTGCATTAAAAAAGAAGAAAGATCATATGGATAAGAATAACTGTTGTAACTAATATAAGCGATGAAAGAAAAAAAAATCTCCATCACGTCAACATCTTTCCTACAAATCTGATGCTCTGGAGAGCTAGTTGGCTTGTAGTTTCTGTTACCAAGGAACAAAACCTACCCTGGATCTCTGGTGGTAGGGAAGGTATGTGGAGTTTTGGCATTCAGCAGCCACAGACCAGAGAAAAGTCAACAGTGAGGCAGAAAGTATAAACTACCTGCTGGGGAGAGGCCAATTTCGTGCACTGTGTTCATGACAGTTCTGCAAGAATGGATTTGCCTCTTGGAATCTGGCACTACTATTCCTCAGGATTGTCTACTAATTCCATGCTTGTATTCTCCTTTCACCCCCACTATCTACTAATCCTTGAACTGTAAACATCAAATCTTACACTGGTTTAAATTTTCAATGGTGTTATCTTTAATTCTGGGCAGAGAAATCCAGAATTCCTTTGTGTAACACTTAGCACAGAGGCTTGCTTTAATTATGATGCTAATGGACATCTACAATGCAGCCCCAGTTTGGGGGAACAAAGCCCCTGGTCACACAGCAAGCCAGGCTGAGCACTTACTGAACTGAATTTCTTCCACTGTTTTGAAGATTATGTCACCTATCATTGCCTCATCCAATTTGTATGTAGCCCAGAGTTTTGACTTTTATTTAGGATTACCATCAAAAATTGGATTATGCAACGCATTTTCTACACCGCACCCCCCCCCCCCCCCGCCGCCGCCCAAAATCTAGTATCTCTTTTAAAGTTCATTTTGCAATTTCAGGGAAGAGGCAGGCCTAAAGTAGATTCTGAAACTACAATGAACGTCATCTTTTTACAACCTCCCAAACCAAAAGCACATTCCTCTTTTTTTTTTCTTTTTGGTTCCTATCTGACTACTTTCTAACAACAACTCCACATGATTTGATTGAAGCCAACTTCAAAACCAAACTTGGAGGCATACTTATCTAAAAGGTTCAGGAATCCTAGGCTCCCAAACTTGTTTTTCATTTTGCTGTGAAGTGTGGGTGGCCATGAGCATTCCTGGCGGCTATAAGGCATTTGCTAATGTATTTGACTTTTAAAGTTGTTAATCATACTTATCAACACGGGCAAGCAGCACTGGCCACAAAAGATTAGCTACTCTACTGTAATGCTCCCCGTAATCCGAACACAGGAATGTCAGCATGGACTGATAACTACCGTAGCCAGTTCCAGCCTTCAGTGACTTCAGACCTTATTAAAAACCTTAGCTTTTAATAAATCCTAGATTTTCTTTTCTATCACCTTACACACCCACATACACACACACACACATGCTCTCATGCACACAACCACATACATCCCCCTTTCTCTTGCGATGGTAGCTAAGATGGAACACTCACAGTGCTATGCACTGTGTAGGTTTTTTAAACAACTAGAATGTTCTTTAGAACACCAGCCATATTTTGAGTTTCAAGGTGGCCTTTACTGTCAAGAGATTCAGGTGCTACTGACCTCATAAGAAAAATGTGTACAACAATCAGCAAGAGCCTGGTTTCCAGGGAAACTAAACCTTGTTTAAATCCTTTGGAAGCATTAAATTCGAACTATAGTTTTTCCCACGAGACACACAAACCATTGCTCCTTAGGAAAGAATATATTTAGAGAACAAGAAAATGCTTTGTCCATCTCAGAAGTGAGAACATCAGAGATTTCAAGAATAGAATGAATATTCTAGAAAAAAAGGGGGGGGGGACCTAGAGCTGAGCCCTGCTAGTCTCTGATTGGTGGAATCCTGCTTTCACTTAAGGGACTCTTTAAACAGAGCATGCGTTTCATCAACAGACTTACTTCTGTTTTGTTGGAGTCATGCTAAAATTCCCATGTTTGAAGCATGGCCTCTGTTCTTCCTAGCCCATCTTAACAATGCAAGGCTAGTATTAGCTTTACCTCTGTAATCCAAAACAAAACCAGTAAAGGCTCATCTTCTTCTTCTTCTTCTTTTTTTTAATGTTTATTTATTTTTGAAAGAGATAGATTGTGAGCAGGGGAGGGGCAGAGACAGAGGGAGACACAGAATCCGAAGCAGGCTCCAGGCTCTGAGATGTCAGCACAGAGCCTGACGCAGAGCTTGAACTCACGGACCGCGAGATCATGACCTGAGCCGAAGTCGGACACTTAACCAACTGATGGCTCATCTTCTATTTCAACCCTCAGCCAACTCTCCACATAATGCCTTCCAGGTAACTTCTAAACATTTACTTTATACTATATCATGATTTTTTAAATACCAAACCTGATGACCCTGTTGTTTTTTCTATCGTATCATAGAGTTTGGAGCCATAGTGCTTGGACATAATAATGCTCACCATATTAGAGGTCAGTTTCATCACTTGGAGATGTGGCTGCTTCATGGGTTGGATGGGATTGAAGACCTATGGGATTGGAAGACTATGGGAAACTGAGAAATCTCATTTTCCAGGTGTCTTCTAAGGAAGATTAAGGTATCATTTCTCTAAAGTATTGGAGTGCAGACCATTTCAAAAACAGAGATGGATCAGAAAGCTTCTTGGGATGAACAGTATGGTTGATTAGTAATATTTGATCATATGCCATCTTTCACAGCTCATACAACATGAGATTTGAAAAGACAGCTCCCACCTCCTCCAGGTCATTGTTTCTGGGGACATGTGCAAATTGAGTACAGATCTAGCACTTGTGGAGGGGAGGGCAAACTGGAGACATCCCCCACCCTCATGACTTTAGAGCTTCCTACCTCCTACCACCATTGCATCGCCCAGCCTCGTCAAAACCCTCTCTGTCCAGCCTGCTCCTGCCAAATGTGCCACTTGTCAGGCTGAGCAATGGGGAGAAAAGGGCCATTTATTTTCTGGGCAGGAAGTCGGTGTGCTGTGAGGGCACAATGACATTCATGAGGACCAGTAGGCCATAGATCCATCCGAGTCAAAGAGAAGCCTCTGCACCAAGACTCTTCCACTCATTGCTGTGCTAGGTATAACAGGACCATCATTTGATGGCTCTTCCAAAACAAGAAGATTCAAGGGGACAGCTCAGAGAGAGTGAGAGAGGACAGGGCAGCCCCTGCTGAGAACACCACCGAGCCAGAGATAAGGCAGATCATCATTAAAAATATTTTCAAAGTTAAGCTTACATTACTTTTCTACCAAAATGCAGCTTTACCGAAAAACTACCAGCCCAGGAACTGTGCTAGAGCTAAAGATAAATAAGGCATGGTTCTGTCGTTCGGCAAGTCCTCAGCCTAGCAAGGCAGGTAAATCAAAAAGTGCTTATTTCTAAAGAGAAGGCCAAAAGATATTAATATTTATGAAGTGTCTGCTTAATGGCAAAGCTTGGGGCAAACTATATTTTACACACACACACACACACACCTCATTTTATCCCCACTTTACAGAAAAGGAAACTGAAGCTCAGATGTGAGTGGTGCCGAAGCCACACAGAAGTCGCCGACTCTATTCAAAACTAGGTCTCACTCCAAAGCATGTCATTCCAAAGCCTGTGTGTTCCTACACTTCACTTGTCTGACTTACAGCAACCTGCTTATTCTCTCTGCTAAATAAAATACAAGAAATGTTGCAAATAGCTTAACACCACAAAGGTACTCTATAAATTCAAGATGGCGTTATTGTAACATAGCTGCTTATCTTCCATTCAGTTGTCTGTGAAGAACAGATGGCAGTTTCTGTATTCTTTAAACCTGGTTTTGTGATTTCGATATTAAAAAGACAGAGAAGAATACTCTGTGATAAATACAGATTAGGTCCCATCATGCTACGCTTGGTTGTACTGAACAATACGGTGGTGGAAAACCTGAGATGACTTGTGAGATGACATCTGTGAGAAGAAAATCTAATGGTAAACCTAGATTTTGGATGGCTCTAAAAATAAGGATATCGGAAATATACAGAATATGTTCTTTCCCTAATTTTAAAAATATAACAGACATGTATTTAGCATGACTATTGTATATAGAGTACTATGTAAGATGCTAGGGGGCTGGATATGAGAATAATGAAAAGAAACCTCAAGATAACTTTCCACAGAGTGAAGGAGATGATGACCATGTGGTATGTCCCAGCTCAAGGGTGTGACTGCAGGGTAGGGAGTCGGGGAGGGGTCCAGTAAGAAAATAAACAGCTGCAAGATTCCACATTGAAGCGCTGATGGGCAGAGGGATCACTTTAAATCATATGCCTGCAGCACCGTATCGAGAACTTATAATCAGACCCCTGTCCCTGCTTTAATTTTTTCCTCCAGGGCACATTTCACCTTCTGCCACTCTTGGCTCACTTACTTGGTTTAACGTCCACCTCTGCTCTGAATAAAAGCTCTATGAGGCAGGGATTCTTTTTCTTTTGTACACAGATATATCTTTAGTGGCTGGAACAGTGCCTACCCCATAGTAGTCACTCAAATGTGTAGCAAATGATAAATGAATCATAAATTGATGCACACACATGGAAACCAGGTGAGGGAGCAAACTTAAAGGCCGGCAAATGCTTACAAACAATAAGGGAATGAGCTTCCTCGAGGGCACGAAACATATCCATCTGAAATTCAGGGTAAAAAAATCTGGAATAATTTATTATTTTACATACTAGACAATGAGTATTAGTTGGTTCTAGATAATGAGTATTAGCTGGGTGTAGACAATGAGCATTAGCTATAAGAATGAAGATGACCCCCTATAAAAATTAATGTATTTAAAATACCATATCTTCAGAAAGCAGATGACTGAAAGCTATCTAGGTTCTGATCCCAACAGATTACTCCATCACTCATCTTTTCTACAATTAACAACATAGATAAAAGAACAGCCTCTTCATATTAACAGAAAATGTTTGCCTTCTATGAAGTGAACACAGAACGAAGCGTTCTTACAGAGGCTGCAAGAACAGACAGACCTTTATATGAATATCGGAGGACCAGTTAGATGGATTCACCATAGTCTTCACATCCGTTGAAAGAGTAAATTGTCCCAGCCCCATCCACGTAGGCCCGGAAGAATGTCCAATAGCATATGGACTACTGAAATGAAAACACTCATCAACTTTTTAAAAATTAATTATGGTAGATTACACAAAAAAATTTATCATTGTAACCATTTTTAGGTATACAACTCAGTGGCATTAAATACATTCACAGTTCTGCACAACCATCACCACCATCAATCTCCAGAATGCTTTTCATCTTGCAAAACTGAAACTGTCCTCATTAAACAACTCCCCGTTCCCTCCTACCTCAGTCTCTGGCAACCACCATTCTATTTTCTGTCTCTATGAGTTTGACTACTCTAAGTACCTGGTGTAAGTGGAATCATACAGTATTTTCCTTTTGTGACTGGCTTATTTCACTTAGCATATTGTCTTTCAGGTTCATCCATGTTGTTGCCATGACAGGATTTCCTTCCTTATAAAAAGGCTGAATAATATCATCATCAACTTCTGTAACTAATCAGGACTGAAAATCTTGGAGCAAAGATTCACCAACTGTCTTTGATGTGTGTTCCCAATGTCCTTCAGCATACCTGGCTCCTCCTTCCTCTGGCTCAGGTCCACCCTGTTGCCTCTGAATACAGCCCTGTCCCACGCCTCTGCTTGGTCAACCCAACACTTCCTTGTAGCTCCAGTTCAATCCCATTCAGTTCTTCCACATATGACTGGCTATGTCAATTGTGGATCTCAGTGAAAAAGGCAAACACAGTTCCCTTGATCAAAATTTACCAATAATTTCAGTCTCAAAGAGATATCTGTGCACTCACATTCAAAGTAGTATTAGTCAACAATAGCCAAAAGGTGGAAGCATCTCGATGGATGAATGGATAAACACAATGGATAAACACAATGTGGTATATACATCCAATGGAATACTATTCAGCCTTAAAAAGGCAGGACATCCTACATCACATACTACAACATTTGCTTGAGGATATTATGCTGAGTGAAATAAATCAGTCACAAAAGAACAAATATTATATGACTCCATTTATATGAGCTCCCTAGAGTTGTAAAACTTGTAGAGGTAGAAAGTAGAACGGTGGTTGCCAGGTTGTGGGGAGGGAGGAATGAGGAGTCGTTGTTTAATGGGGAGAGAGTTTCAGTTTTGCAAGACAAGGAGTATTCTAGAGAAGGATGACAGTGACGTTTGCACAAAAGTGTGAATATACGTAACGTTACCGAACTGCACACTTAAAAGTGGTTAAGATGGCAAACTTTATGTTGCATGTATTTTATCGCATTTAAAAAATTATTAATAATTCCAAGATGGCAACAGCAGAGTATTAAACCTACTGCCAGGCCCTTCTAAGCGCAGGGCTCTGTCACAAAACTGCAGGGTTGCATGCCCGCAAAGCCAGCCCTGCTTGTGTGTCCACCTGGCACCTTATCTGACCACAGTTCTAGAGTACTCATCACTATTTTTTTATTAAAAAATTTTTTAATGTTTATTCATTTTTGACAGAGGGAGAAACAGAGTGTGAGCAGGGGAGGGGCAGAGGGAGAGAGGGAGACAGAATCCGAGGCAGGATTCAGGCTCTGAGCTGTCAGCACAGAGCCCGACACGGGGCTCGAACCCATATATCATGAGATCATGACCTGTGCCAAAGTCGGATGCTTAACTGACTGAGCCACCCAGGCACCCCATAGAGTACTCATCACTATTGATCTACATGTGGGAATGTCTTCCCACTAAACTGTGAATTCCTTGAGAACAGAGCCATAGTTTTTCATTTTCCTGCATCATCTCGTATGTGTTTGATACTAGAAGGAATTCAATGCTTTCTTCTGAATTAATTCCCGCTATAAATTACATCAACCACACACAAATTATGTTTGACCTTAAAAAACAAAACTTAGCACTTCTAAATGAGGCCAATGTATATTAGCAGATATAGAACATTTGCAGGAGTACCTTCTGCCTTTTCCCACAGCACAGTGAAGATCCATTTCTATTGGGTTTCTATTTTTCTTTTTCCTTATTAGTTCTCTATGTTAGGGATGGAGAAGCAATAAAATACCTATCCGTGGTATCCACATAACATATAAATGGCAAAGTCCTAAAATTTCTCAGCCATTGGAAACTTTTAGCAACTAGCAAAATATTCGAAATTCCTCTCCAGTAATGAATAACATCACAGAGAGAACGCATCAGTAATCTCAAGAAACGGGGCCCAGACAGATCACTGGTCTGTGAAGCACTGATAATTAAATGATTGGTAAATACAATGACTTTCAGAGGGAAAGAGGGGTTAGGAATCTATTTTCTACTTTGAGATTATTACAGAATTTCATTTCTGAAAACAGGCCTCAGATTAATTTAGTTAAAATCTGATAGTCAACAAAACAACCTAGGTGGAAGTCATCCAACTTGTCCTAGATTACCCAGCATTTATTGGCAGTTCTGAGAATCTAAAGAAAGAGGTTAAAAGAGTTATCTGAGGACAATGGTTCACACAATACACTGCAAGGTTAATACCTTGTTTTAAACTTGGTTCTTCAAGGATAGCATTTTCACACTGCTCTCATAAAGCAAAAGTAAAAACAACCCGGATACTTTTTGAAAGCTTGTATATAACACATTTCTGGCTATATAGGCCAAATACACTTGGAAAATTTAAAAAAAAACAACCAAAAAATTTAATGCTACAGAGTAGTTAAAAATGTGGGCTGTGGAACCACAGCACCTCTATTCAAATCCTCCCTCTAACCCTCCTGGAAGTATGTCATGAGCAAGCTACTCAGTACCTTCTCTGTGCCTCGGTTTACACACCTGTAAAATGAGAATGACAATAATATACATGTCACATGATTGTTAAAGGAGCAAATGAGTTCACACATAAGCGTTCAGAACTGTGCCTGGTACATATGGAATGGCCACTAAATGCTAACCATTATTTTTTCTAGATTCAGGAATTTCCTAAATTATGTAAAACACAAGCTTGCTTAGTAATGGTCATGGTGGGTTGGAGTAGGGGAGGTCACACATCTTTTGTTGAACTAGTCATATTCCTACCACAGGGAAACTAAACGGGGTGTCCTGAAACACAGTCAGTTTGGAGAACAGGTCTGTATTTTTATAGTCAATTCTGTATCAGTTAGGATAGACTAAGTTATGCTTAAGTAACAAATAGCCCCCAAATCTCAGCAGCTTAACACAACAAAAGTGTGCTTCTTATTCTACATGTCCACTAAGCATTGGCTACAAGGCTTGGTTCATCTTAGTCCCTCAGGAACACAGGCTACTGCAGACTTCATCCCAACAATCACCACAGCAGCAGGAAAGGAACATGGAAGACCCATACAATGGCTTTTAAAGCTTCTACGTAGAAGTGAATCATGTCATTTCTACCCCACATCTCGTCAGCAATGTGACTGATGGTTAACCTCAAAGAGGCAGTACAATCCCATCATGTGCCTAGAAGGAGGGCTACATTAGAAAATCTTGGGGGGGTACCTGGGTGGCTCAGTTGGTTAAGCGTCTGACTTTGGCTCAGGTCATGATATCATGGCTCATGGGTTTGAGGCCCGCATCAGGGTCTGTGCTGACAGCTCAGAGTCTGGAGCTTGCTTCAGATTCTGTGTCTCTCTCCCTCTCTGCCTCTCCCCTACTCATGCTCTGTCTCTCTCTCAAAAATAAATAAATATTAAAAAAAGGAAAGAAGATCTTGTAAATAGGCCCTAATGATACTGCATCCTTCCTTTTACAGTTGGGCCAGGTTTTTTTGGTTTTTGTTATTTATTTATTTATTTATTTATTTATTCATTTATTTATTTATTTACTTAATATAATGAAATCTATTGTCAAATTGGTTTCCATACAACACCCAGTGCTCATTTGGGCCAGTTTTAAATGTGTCTCTGTTTCTTCAGAAAATAACAACATTGATAGGAATACACACACACACAAATATCCCTATTTCTCTCAAAACTATGTCCTGAATACAAGCAGATCTCCTCCACTCTGTGTAGACATGTAATTTACTTGAACTTTGATTCACTAGACAGCCATCTAAGTCATCCCACTCTTTTCATGAACAAATGAGATATAAAAGCCGAAAACTTCAGAAATGAGGTATTTCAGGATAACTGACGTTTTTGCGTGTGTGAACTTAAGGACTTTACTGTACGGCTTCTAACCTTAAAAAAAAATAAGAAAAAAAACCCACTTCTTTTTGGATGACAGTGTTTTTTTTTAATGGTTACATACTTTTCCTTCTTTTTAAACAGGGTATGCATATATAATTTAATGTTTTCTTAATCATGAAAGATCAACAATGTAAATATCAGAAACAATATTGTGATACCCTTGGTATCAAATAAATGTTACTTCATTTAACATCTATACATGTAAATATATATTAAATATATCTTTCAGTAATGGAAACACATTCGGAGTAAGAATACCCCTTATCTCGGAGTGCCATGTAGGGCTTATGAGACAGATTGGCTTCTTATAATTATTTTCATCTCCCTTGCTATTGACAAGTCAGCCATCACTTCCATTTATTGTCTGTATACCGGTAGTCCCCTTTTCACTCTGATTTCTAGCTTTTAGTCCTCCAACATCCTGAAAATTAAATGCGGTATAATTATTTATAAAATGAGAGTAAATAAGCCAAATTGGAAGGATCTCTGGTGCTGTTCTATGAATAAAACCCAAGAGCCTGGGTGCATAACATTTATGCTGCTTTGTTTATAGGCCTTTTGCATATAGCTGATTGGGCCACGTATGTGGATTTTGCATAAGTGAAGTATCACTGTGTTATGAGCTTAGAGGTATTAAACATGTAGCATTTTCATTTCCCCAAGCATGATGATCTTTCTATTGTTTTATAAGATACCGCCTTCTTCTGTTCTTCTCTAAATCTTTTCCTCAATGAAAAAAAAAATCCCTTCATATTAGTATGTGTCTTCCTTCTAACCTCATTTTTCCAGGAAAATTTGTATTTTCCAGTGTATAGATCTATAGTTTAATCTTATCCTTCCTTTTATCTTTCTATGACTAAGGGTAATGTCTCATTACAAATTTAGAAAACCACAAATGAAGGAGCACTTGCACCAAATGGCTTGCTCATGCTCCAAACAATTTATCCTTAGAGATTAATTTTACTTCTGCTCTTTCATTCTTTTGAAAAGAAATCATTCTTTCAACCCAACTAATCGCTCCAACTTTTTCACTTTTGCCTTATAGAAGTATAGCAAATCTTTAGTAAAAGGCTACTGCCAGACTATTGTCCAAAGTGTTAGGATTCAGTTTTGAAATTCGATTCTATTACTCAGTAAGAGAATTCAGGAAACAAACGACTGGGCAGTATGTGTAAAGGTAATATCTGGCCTAGTCCAGACAACGTTCGGACAAAAAGTATATTAATCTAACCCATACTATAAAACATACTACCTTTCAACCATCTCTTAAAATAGTCATTCTTAACCTTATTTAGGTTTTCAAGAATCTTGCTACAGCTTTTCCTATTAAAAGGAGAGCATACGTATAAACATTTTTTTTCTTATAATTTCTGAAGTTTTAAAGAGATAAGAAGTCACCAGATTATGGACCCCAGTGCCCCAACTGCCCCCAATGAAACAAAAACAAAGTAAGCTCTTCCAGCAAAGAAAACTCCATCCACTTCAATACTCTTAGTGGCCACTACAAAATGCCTCAGTGACCAGTTGCTTTTAGTCAGTCTCAACCATGACCCATGAGCTCTGCTCAACCCTCCAGTGTGAAGTCTCAGGTGTCCCACACTGGTAACATCAGATAGCTATCCATAAAATCACCCTCTTTAAAGTCTCATCTCCGGTCATCTCTCACCTAGTGCGAGGTCTGTCTGGCAGTGATGGGATTCCGAATAATCTCACTGTCCTCATATACAGCTCAAAATATGAACCCAGGTGCTACGACTCTATACAGATTTAAACCCAGGGCTAACTTGTTCCAGAATTACTTTCCACATCGATACCCTGAAAATACTCTGCAAGTTTAACCCAAAAGATGGTACAGAAGCCTTCCTGGGAAAGAGGGAGGCCGGTCTAACTATTAGGGAGAAGAGACAGTAATCCCAGATACACAGAGTTACTGTCTTCCACCCCCCCGATGACTGTGTCATTGGCACAGCCACTTGACATTTCTGTTCTTGTTTAACCAGGGCAAAACATTTCATTTCAAATACTCTGGGAAAGGCAGTTCGGGGCCTTAAGATCACTTTAGGTTGGAAAGGACTGTGAAGGAGGAAGCAGGAAGGGAGGCAGGATGCTGGATACAAACCAAACAGGGACACTAAAGACAAAATGTGGCATGCTTCCCTAAGTCCCAGATTTTTAACTAGGACGAGTAGAGCACTGCAAAGAATAGCTGTCAATTCAACAAATCTTGACTGAGTGCCAGGAGCTGTGGTAGGGACTGGGGGTAGAAAGATGGTAATACTGTGGAACACAACACCGCACGGCTCTCCGAGGAGCTCCAGGCCCAGAGGCACAAACAGGCCCTTTGCAAGCCAACTTGTAGTAACAAATCGGACGTGTGATTGAGTGTGCAACAGACAGTAAAACTGAACAACGGAGAGGAAAACGTCACCGCTGTTCCTCATTTCCTCGCCTTCAAGCACAGTATTGTACTATTAAGTGAAATATCAAATGAAGAACATATTTTTGGGATTGCCTATTTCGCCTAGGTCACCCCGCAGTTTTGCACATTTGAATACAAGAGTTCTGCAGTTCCACCACATGTCCACTAGAGGCCTGTGAAGAGCTTCTTTCCCCCATCACGCAGTCTTACAAGCAAAAAGGCCAGAATTAACGCAAACAAGAAATACTGATCAAACATCAGTAAGGCGAACCCTGAATTGATAGGTAACCACACAACAAGCACCATAAGCGTGGATAAAATAAGCAAAATGAGATGGTCTTTCAAAACTCCAACGTATTGAATTGTGAAACTTAACAGAACTCCTAATATGGAAGGGAAAGAGCAGACTCACTTAACGGAGGTAGGGGTTTTGAGGCTTTCAGCAACAATTCCAAAAGGCTGCCAGGCTCTGGCAGGCGTGGACTAGGTGGACCTCCAAGGGGTGACGCAGCCTTTATAAAATTGCCAGGGCCCCTGTAGGGGCTTCTGAGGGAAAGGGGGCTTTCAGATCTTCAGGTGGATACTAACTACGAAAGGCAAGCAACTAACAGGAGGAAAGGTTCCTGGGTGGGAAAGCGTCTGGGAAAGTAAACAAAGCAGTAATTTAAGACAGACGGGCCCAGAAGGGACTTCCTAAATAGTGACTCCATGGAAGTAAACAGGGAAGACAGATGAGGTGTGGTGCAAGGACACAGACTGAAACAGACCCTAAGGTGAGGACTCTCAGCTTGCAGGGGTCAGAGCGACGTAAAGCACAACACGAATCGTGCTGGATACACGAACACAGCTGCGAGACTGTGTGCACACGGGGAGAGATTGCCAGAAGAGAGGAGATGCCTCGGACAGTCCTCTTACCATCTCATCAAACTAAACAGGCCTTCGCATCATTGCATCCCCCACCCCCCCCAAAACATCAACAGAAGCACATGATGAGAACGCACATCAACGGCACCGCACACACACGCACACACACAACTTCTATTTACAGAAGCGGCCTGTTTTTCACGAGGTTTGGTTAATTAGCAATCAGAAAGGAGTTGTACCAGGTTTGAAGAAAGAACTCTTTGTTTGGAAAACCTGTGAAAATATTCCCTCAGCAGCTTGTAACTTTCCCTACAGATCACCCTGGCCCTGAGGACAAGCCCAGGTGCCAGAGGCCTCTGTGATCCCACACAGAGCTCACATTCAAAGGCAGGGCTCTCTGTTGTCCCCTGGGAGTTAAGCCTTAATGGGTTTACAATTTGCAGGCGTTTTTGGAGAGTGGCTTGGCAGTCGTTGCCTGCTGCCAGACATTGGGCAGACACAAGCCCTGGTGAATCCCACAGCTGTTGTGGCTGCTTCGGCCGCTCTGCTGGAGAGAAGAGCAGTTGCCTGAGGCATTTCAAAGATGTGCAAGAACATAGGGAGACTTTATGAATCCTGGAAGTGAATTCGCAATTATTGTGAGCAGATGGGCAGTCCACATGGTGGAAGGAGAATTTCAGGGCTATCATTCTTCTGTGAAGACCATGGCAAGTGGTAATTCAGAGAGTCTTTGTGTGCCCAAATGCATCCTTTGTGGAAAAAGTGTGAAACTACAACGTGATATTATCCTCTGCTGCTAGTTAACTTTACTGTCACACTCCTGACTTCTAAACCCAGACGATCACAACTGTCACAGGCATAAGCCAGTCCATGCACGTCTTACTTCAGTTAAAAGGAAATATAGCTGTGGTGCCTCCTGTGGAAATATGGCAAGTATCATCCTGGAATCCTGGCCCACATGGAGAAGGCTGTTTGAATTCCGCCTCTAACATTACTTCATCCAGCCCTTATGGTGGAAAAATCTCCATCTGAAACTGAGATACATAGATGGTGGGACAATGTTTAATGATTTTGAGAGTGGAGAATTTATAATCTCCTCTTATACGCTATAACCAGTAACTTTTCCCCATCATTCTTCCAGTCAAGGACGGCCTGCTTTTTGACACACAGAATTCTCTTTTGCTGAAATCTCAGCCTGTTTCCTGTTATTCTCATGTTGATTCATCTGAGAATCACATTATCTCTTTTGAACACTGTCTATTTAGTCCATTATGATGCCCAGGGTCGGCCTTTACTCGTTTTGTATCTGAATGATTAATTTCTTCAGTTCAAGCAAAGTACTTTTAAGTACCTCTGACAATATAAAGCACCAGCTAGACACTGTGGAGGAATCTAGGACCACGACTGTAAGATGCTAAAAATCTGGTGAAGAAAACAGAAACACTTGGGGAAAAAATTCTAATACCTGGAAAGTGCTAAGATAGAGGTGTAACCAGAATGCTGTGGGCATATAAGGAAGAGAAAAGTAATTAATTCCTACTGAGAAGATTGGGACATTAGTGTGGATGGAGATAGAATTTAAGTTGGGCAGGTTTACTACAGTAATCTATCAACCCAGTTTTAAACTGAAAGTTGGATCCCATGAAATCCTTTAGCTGGATACCGAACTATAAAGGACAATCAGAACTTAGCATTTATCTCAAGGGTAAGACACTGCGAGAGCCAGTCTCAATGGCGCTGGGCTGGGAGCGGTAATGAGTGAGCTGGCCAGCTTGAGGGTTGCTGACTTAGTGACCACCACGCATAAGGTCCTGGGGACGGTAGTCAAGATAATCAGGCAAGACAGCAGGACCCAGCCTCTCACTGTGCACCTACGTTTTGCCCAGCATATTATGTAAGGCACCACAGACACGAGGCTCAGAGGTTGGCGCACAGTGGTAGTTGAGTGGCTCTCTTTAGATTGGACATGTGCCCTACAGTTTAATGGTCCTGGGACTCTAATAACATTCACATGCCAACTTACTCAGGCCAGCTTCACTGCCCTGTAGGCATATGCATGTGAGAGTAAGGAATCAAAGGAGGAGCAAATTCAGGGAGGTGGGAAGTTGTATTTTGGATCTTGAGCATCTTGAGTTGAAGGGAGCTTAATAAAAAAAAAAAATTACAGCATGCTCTCACATTTACTATCTTACTTTTGAGCTCTCTACAGACCCATAAGGTAAGAAACCGAAAGAGGAAAGAATGGCCTTGCTCACGTGGTCAGAAGTTGCAAATGGGATTCAAGTTGCCAGTCGCGTTTTCTGACTCCAGGGCCAGTTGGCATTTCTCTAACTTTTTAAGATGACTGAGCTTTGTCTGAAACTTTAAAGAGTTTAATAACCTAATGATTCAGTGTCATCCTAGCAAGTGCACTCTGCTCAATCATCTAGACCACTGGTTAGTATATTAAATCTCATAGACTTCAGGACATAAAAAACCAATCGCTCAATTTATAACCACTTGTCTCTTCTTTTTTCCTCCAGAATCTTGCAGCCATACTCCAGAAACTTCACAATGCATATCAAGCACTGATTAATGCACAAGGCACTCTTTGAGATATTGTGGGTGAGCCAAAGAAAGGTAGGACGAGCCACATTTATACACATATTTGGCTTAAAATTATATGTATACATGGAAACATCTGCTAGGCTGATTGTATGTGAATGAATAGACTCTTTACCCTCTAGGTTCTGGGCCCCCACTGAAGCCATAATTCAATCAGGCAGAAGCTGAATATCTACCCCTCAAGATGAAGTACTATTGCCTATTAACTGCTTTTCTCGTCGTAAATTGATTTTTCTGTCCCTTGGTCCTCAAGGGGTTTTGAAGTTTGTTCTTCTGAGAAAATGCTAAGGATACAGGGGCCTGGACCAGTCATTTTCAAAGGTAACCACCAGCCTCCCTCTCTCTATATCTCACTGTCTTCAAACTCATCAGGCATGCTTCCTCTTTAGTTCACTGGTTCTCACAAATTCTTCAGTAACTCATCTCGCATGCACACTTTCACAACTGGCCGTGGATTTCTCGTCAGTCAAATGGGACTACTTACTACTCACCCACCTTATAAGATTTTTGAGAAAATTAACAATGAAGCTTGAAGGAATCAGGAGTGAAATGATAGGCTGGCTTCTTAGAACCTGTTTTTTAAGGAAAGCTAAAATACTAGGATTGTAGCATTCTGCCTCCAACAAGTTAAACTCTCTGTGACCTAAGGCAAGTTACCTAATCTGATATTTCTATCAGTTCCTGTGTGAAAAGCGAGGACAATAATTGTTACCTAGCTCACTGGGATTGTCCGTTTAATTATCACTGAAAAACATCATGAAAAAAAAATTGCTTTGTAAATGCTCCATAACAACAACTGTACACAAACCTAAATGCTTCTAACTTCAAAACTTACTGTTTGCTTTGTGGTGTCTTTACTCATTCTCTGATGCCTGCCCTACCCAGTTCTTCTGCTACAAAAGTAAACCATTAAGGGTAAATTTGTATGTATTTTTCTGCATTTCTTGCTTTCCAACATTTTAAGAATGTTAAGTATTGTCAAAGAAAATGCGAAAAAGCTCAGAAAACACTTGCCTTGTGATCTCTCGGAGACATCAGTACAATGGTTCTCAAAGCAGAATCCTCAAACCAGAGCCATCGACAACACTTAAGACCCAGTTTCCAAAATGTGCCGTGAGGTGCACTGGGGCACTGTGGTAAACACACACGGGCACCTTGGAATATTTTAAAATTTCAAGGGACTCCCAGCAACACTGGACATCTGCCAGATACTGAGCAAACTACTTGATGGAGGTAGCTGACAGTTTCAACAATGAGCTCAACCACAGTCCTTTCTATAATGTCATATCCTTGCGGGTTGGGGGTCTTTGCCAGTTGTTGTGGTAAAAAAGCAAGGGCCCTGTTGAAAATCAATGTGGGGTGCACCTGGGTGGCTCGGTCAGTCGAGCGTTCAACTCTGGATTTCAGCTCAGGTCATGATCTCAGGGTCATGGGATCGAGACCTGTGTGAGGCTCTGTGCTGAGCGTGGGCCCTGCTTGGGATTCTCTTTCTCTCACTCTGCCCCTCTCCCCTCTCATGCTCTCTAAAATAAAAAAAAAATGAAAAGTAAATAGATATTTTAAAATTTTTAAATTAAAAAAAAAAAGAAAATCAATGTGTAATAGAAAATAAGGGTGGTGATATCTGATTTGAGTCCAAGGTTTGAAAAGCTATGCAGTGTCCAACCAGGGCACACATTCTATTATTAAGTAATTATAGTTGTTAATAATGAAATAAAAATTTTTTTCTTTCAATTTAAGGGTTATTATTATTATTATTCCTTGAATACCTATCAAGTTGTTAGGACACAAGTGCTTAGTAAATTGTTTGGACCTACCTATTTAATAAAAGGAGCTGTTAGGTATTTCTTTAGATCACTGTATCTAAGGGCACATTGAACACAATACTAAGAACTTGGTAGTCTAATGAACTAAGAAGGTCTGGGATGCTTTGCTACGGAAAACTTGCCGTACATGCTAATCCTTAGGTCCCACCTAAGTTTGAGAACCAGTGCAAGTAGCACATGACCCAAAAGCAAAACTGTTGTGTTAGGCCATGTGGATGTTCAGTTTTCAAATTAACATCAGGCCAATCTTGGTTTGCATGAACAAGTACAGAAATAGCCCAAATGGGGCAATAAAAAACCCAACCCCAAACCAATTCATTTACATAAACACATACATATGTGTATATATCTTCCAGTCATTCTATCATTTTAGAATGATGAAAATGCACTGAATTATAAATAATCTGTGCTTTATCTTTACCCTATGGCATTCTGGAGATCCCACAATGCCTTTTGATTTCTGAACACTGAATCATTCAGTGTGTCAGATTATTGAGAATGAATCGCATCATTTCTTTCAGAAGACAAAATTGAAGACTGGCCAGAAGGGCACGATCCAAAGTCCTTGGCAGCATTCTGATTTACGTTCCCCTCCGCATTAACACCAAGCAGGACATACCTCACATGAGTTGACAGTATTTCTGCATAGAAGAGTCAGGAAGAATAAGGAGTGAGAAGACCACTGGGTGTGGTGAAAACTCATGATTTTTTAGTGGATTTTGAGTAAAATCTCTCATGCTGAGTAAAAGAGCTCAGTATTTCATTCCATTTAATCCCATTAAGCCTTTGTACATAGGCAGAGATTTCCAAACTTTTGAGGACTAAATCAAAAGCTTTCAGCAACAATCTTCTCTGGGAGGCCCCCTATTTCCTTAGCAATATGCTTGTCGAATGCTGAACATAAGGAAGCTAATCAGGAAATCACATCTGTTAGAATATAGGAGAAAAGAATCTTTATTAACTTGAATCCTCTAATACTAGGATGATTTCAGTGCTTGACTTTGACGGGATAGAAAGTCGGAGCCACCAAGGATCAACTGGGCCTCAACTGTTCAAGGCCAGTGAGGCCATGCCTTACTAACTCTCTGACTCACAGCAGCTACCCAAGAGACTTCTTCAGCGTTCTTACTCAATACAATAATTTTTAGAAATTAATTTATGGTCATCTTCCAAGGTCAGCACAACTTCATTTCCTTCTCCCGAACGTTTCAGTCTCCTCTTCAGAGCTTAATACTTTTGGACCACTATCTCCTAACTGAAATTCTTTCTTTGCATGGATATACTCTTATTACATCCCTTTTTGTTTTCTTTGCTTCGTTTTCTTCCTTCTCCATCTTCTCATGTATATGCTTTCCCCATATACTGGAGATCTGCACCTTAACTTCTCTTTTCTTCCTACACCAGCCTTCTACAGTGTCATTCCACACCCAGGAATTCAACTTTCTCCACTTGCTAATGACATCCTAATTCCTCTCTGTGCTCTGAACCTCTCCTGAAACCCCACTTTTGTCCATTTGCCAAGTCCCAGTGATTTCCAACTACCACCTGACTATCAAATTGACCCCCAACCCAACTGAACTCAGAATCTTTCCCAGGAGTTGGATTTGTCTTCTTGGCATGCTCAATACTCTTTTTTTTTTTTTTAAGATTTTTAAAAATGCTTATTTATTTATTTTGAGAGAGACAGTACACAGGAGCGTGAGCATGAGCAAGGGAGGGGGAGAGAGAGCGAGACAGAGAATCCCAAGCAGGCTCCATGTTCAGTGCAGAGCCTGACACAGAGTTCGATCTCATCACTGTGAGATTATGACCTGAGCCAAAACCAAGAAAGTCAGACGCTTAACCTACTGAGCCACCCAGGTTCCCCGACATGCATAATATTCTTAATGAAACTGTTTTTCTTAGCTAAGTAGGTAAAGCAAGCAGAATATATAATCTCTTAATCTTGTTTTTCCTTGGCCTTTACTTTCACTCAGTTTATAAATTCATAACACATCTATATATTGAGTACTTGCCAGGTGAAGGCACAGTGTCAGTGCTGGTCATCTAAGACTTGGTTCTTGCCTTCTAGAGGGTAAACAAGCCTCATTTTGTAATATTTTATTCTTCCTTTCTGTTTCCACCATTGACATGTTTTGGAGTAGCCTTCATTCTAACCTGAACTATTGCAATTGACTCTTTTTCTGGTCTTCCCATCTCCAGCTTCTTGCTTCTCCAGGTAATTCTAGACCTTGCTGCTAAATAAACATTCCTAGATTACACCAGTCAGCAGTGTGATCCCTTGATCAAAACTCCAATCTCCCCTTCTTCTCTCTGCCCCTGCAGGACCCACCTGACTGCCCTCATCAAAATCTTGTAAGAAAAAGCCTGTCACAACCTCTACTGATAACTCTGGGAGACAGCATATGTTTTCTGAAAAAATCTTTGCCTTTAACATAAACTAACTAATTGGGTTGAAAAAGTATTTTCTGGCTCAAAATAAAATGAAACACCTTATCTGGTGATAAAAATCAGAGTAAGCCAGGTTTAGAGAACTGTTTAGTAACATTGACAGCATTTTTACAAGGTGAAATAGACCAAATTATATCTTTCAGGAACATATCTTATGTAAACCATACAGAGTAACTGATTAATACTATTGAAGGACATAGCAGTAGAAAGTAGAAATATGTTTTGAGACTAGCTCTATCACTGACTTGTTGTGGGTGACCTTGAATTACTTCCAGCTCATGTATTCTAAGATTCTGTTTAAAATAGCATTTGCCTTTCTTTTTTTCACTCATATACAAATATAGCACCACAAAAAGCCCTACGAACTCAACTGTGAATACAACAAACATAATCCCAGCTTCCCTGGAATTTTTCTTTGTTGGTTCAATTCCTGGCTAGTTTCAAAGGCAAAGCCAGATGGTAAGACCAAAGATTTAGCCGAAGACCAAAGAATGAATTGTCCTGAGGTACTATATTGGACTACGATAGGCTGCTCAAGAGAAGAGAATACACATAGAATCAGGTGAGATAAATAATTTGGGGAAAATGAATACATTGCCCCTAGAAGACAAAGTGAGTGATAAAAACTTTTACGTTGGAAGGACAGTACATCCTTAAAATTGATCATCTAGTTATTATTACTATCATTATTATTATTAAATTTATGTTTAATAAGGAATAGACTAGTGGTTTTGAACTTTTGATTTAGAATCCCAAGACCTAAATATTTTCTATGAAGAAGGAAAGATTCAGTTTTAGGAAGCAAAAATAGTAGAAAGTCCGTGAACTTCGGGGTGAGAAAATCTGAATTGAAGGTCCAGTTCTGCCGCTATTTAGTAATTGCTGAAAGGCCTTCATTATCCTTAGGCTTCAGTTGATTGATCTGTGGCAATAACAATAGCTAACATATAAGTGCATATTACAAGCTAAGTGTGGTTCTAAGCACTTTATATACATTATCTCTTTAATTCTGTGATATCTCCATGAGGTAGAATAATATTTTTTCTTGTGGTAAAAAAAAATGACAAATTTATGATCTTAAACATTTTAAGTGTACAGGATATGAATGTTACTTATATGAACATTATTGTGCAACAGATCTGTAGAGTTTTTTGTCTTGTAAAACTGGAAACTCTTCACCAACTCCCTATTATCTCCCTCCCCAAGCCCTGGTAATCGCCATTCTACTTTCTGTTTCTGTGAGTTTTACTATTCTGGGTACCTCACACAAATGGAATCATGCAGTATTTCTTTTCTTTTCTTTCTTTTTTTTTTCTTAATGTTTATTTACTTTTGAGAGAGATAGAGAGTGAGTGGGGGAGGGGCACAGAGAGAGAGGGCGACACAGAATCTGAAGCAGGCTCCAGGCTCTGAGCTGTCAGCACTGAGTCCGACATGGGGCACAAACTCATGGACAATGAGATCAATACCTGAGCCAAAGTCGGATGCTTAACCAACTGAGCCACCCAAGTACCTCAGAATCATGCATTATTTCTTTTTGTGATTGGCTTACTTCACTTAGTATCACGTCCTCACGGTTCATCTATGTTGTAGCATGTGACAGGATGTCCTTCTTTTCTGAGGCTTAATAATATTCCACTTTTACCCTTTCACTGGTTGGTGGATGTTTAGGTGGCTTCCACCTGTTGGCTATTGTGACTAATGTTGCAATAAATATGAGTATGCAGATATCTCTTGAAGATACTTTTTCATTTTTTAAAATATATACCAAGAAGCAGGATTGTTGGATCATATGGTAATTCTATTTTTAAGTTTTTGAGGAACCCTCATCCTGTTTTCCATAGTGGATACACCAGTCTGCATTCTCACCAGCATTGCACAAGGATTCCTATTTCTCTACATCTTCACCAACACTTGTTATTTTGTTTTTTTGGTTTTGTTTTGCCTTTTTTCCCCCTTAATAATTGTTTTTCTAATGGGTGTGAGGTGATGTCTCATTTTGGTTTTAATTTGCATTTCCTGATGATTGGTAACGTTGAGCATTTTTCAGATGCTTGTTAGTCTTTTGTATATCTTCTTTGGAGAAATGTCTATTCAAGTCCTTCACCATTTTTTAATCAGGTGGGTTATTTGTTTTTGTTGTTGAATTATAGAAGTCCTTTATATATTTTGGATGTTAACCTCTTATGAGATACATACTTTGCAAATATTCTCTCTCATTCCATAGGTTAGCTTTTCACTCTGTTGACTGTTTCCTTTGCTGTGCAAAGGTCTTAAACAGTTTTATATAGTCCCATTTGACTATTTTTGCTTTTGCTGCCTGTACTTTAGGTGTCATATCCAAGAAATCATTGCCAAATCCAATGTTATTAAGATTTCCCCCTATATTTTCTTCTACCTTACAGTTTTAGGTCTTACTTTTAGATCTTCAATTCATTCTGAATTAATTTTTGTGTACAGTGTAAATTCATTCTTTTGCACGTAAATATCCAGTTCTTCCAGTACCATTTGTTGAAGAGAGTATCCTATTCCCATTGTGTAGTCTTGGTGCCCTTATTGAAGATCATTTGTGACCATGCACGTGACAATTTATTTATGGGCTCTCTGTTTTATTCTATTGGTGAATATGTCTGTCTTTATGCTAGTACCATACTGTTTGGATAACTGTAGCTTTGCAATATGTTTTGAAATCAGGAAGTATGAGGTTTCAAGTTTTGTTCTTATTTCTCAGGATTGCTTTAGCTATTCAGGGTTCTTTGAGATTCCATGTGAATTTCAAGCTGTTTTTTCTATATTTGAAAAAAAATGCCATTGGAATTTTGATAGACATTGTACTGAAGCTGCAGATTGCGTTGGGTAGTGTGGACATTTTAGCAATATTAAGTCTTACAGTCCATGAACATGGGATGTCTTTCCATTTGTTTGTATCTTCCTTAATTTCTTTCAGCAACGTTTAGTAGTTCTCAGTGGGCAAAATTTTTTGCCTCTTTGGTTAAGTATATTCCTACATATTTTATTCTTTCCTGATGCTATTATAAAGAGAACTGTTTTCTTAATTTCCTGTTTGGATTGCTCATTATTAGTGTAAGGAAATGCAAATGATATTTGTGCATTGCTTTTGTATCCAGTTACTTTGTTGAATTTATTAGTTCTCGTGTGTGTGTGTGTGTGTGTGTGTGTGTAATCTTACGGTTTTTTAGGTATAAGATCATGTCATCTGTGAACAGAGATAGTTTTACTTCTTCTTTACTAATGTGGATGCATTGGTAGAGTGCTATTATTAACATCATATTACAAATGATGAAACTGTGTTCTTTCTTTTATGAGATTGTTGTGAGGATTGCATGGTTTATGGGTATGAAATTGTTTTATAAAGTATTTTAGGACTCACTGATTTCTACAATCAATTAACAGACTGCCATTCATTGTAAGTAGACTCTAAGTTATTTCCTAGCCCTAACTGAGGCATATAAAGACAAAATAACAGAGTGAGTTAAAGGAATCTACTAAATGTTTAAAATCTAGGTAAGAAATAACTTGGATCTTCAGACTTATTGTGGAGTAATGGAATAAAACCACAAACTAAACTTTGTATTGATGTTAAACTAAAACAAAAACTTTGACTTGTGATGAAATAATTTTGGGTTCTACCTCAGACACATCTTCTAGGTGATTTCAGTCTGAATATATATAAAAGCGGAATAGAAATAAGATTAAATAGTATAAAATTAATAATAGTCTTATGGCTAAAATTATTTTTAAAACATCTTTTCCTTTTCATATATTAGGGCTGATATATTAAGAGGTTTAACTAGTGTGTCTGTTTTTCTGTTCTTGGATCTTGCAAGACCTATTAAATTTCTCTAAATTAGAAGATACATATTACTACTCACTGCACAGTAAAAATAATACCAATTCCCTCCAGACTGCTCATTTCTGGAAGCATGGATTAAGCCTCAGAAAACACTTCTCCATTGAACACTTCTTTCTGACTGACTGCTCATAGGAATTCCTGTTTCCTCTCTACTCTGTTTTGCCAGCAGAGATGACATGGGAGGATGCCCCCTCTCATCCCATCCCTAGCCCCCACCCCTCCGGTGCTAAGTGCCTCAGCTTCTTCCTCATGGTACTCATTGATGGACCTCACCATACTCAGTTTTCCTTCATTTGAATCACACTATCTCCCACCTTTAACCAGACCCACACACATTGATTCAATAAACATTAATTGAGCATTTACTATGTCCTAAAGCTCTGAAGTACAAAATTAAATAGAAATTTTGTGTGTGTGTGGTTGAGAGAGAGGTAAGCATCAAAGAGGTGTATTTCACAGTAAAGACTTTCTCTGAAGGGAAGTCACACTTCCCTTCAGATTATAAGAATATGACCATTTCAAGGAGTTGTGAGGAACATAGTTTGTGAGGATGAAAAGTGTCTGTGTGGGAGAATGGCTAGATTGAGGCCAAGAATGAAGGGCCTTTTACACCACCTTGAGGAGTTTGTATTTTAATTCCATGGGCCATAGGGATTTTCAAGAAGATAATTAGAGATGAACTGTTTTCTCCCAAAATATCTCTAACAACAGTGTGGAGGCTTAACCATAGAGTGGGGGGAACCCCTTTGCTGGGCCACTAGTAGTGGCCACAGGGACAATGGTGGCCTAGACTCAGCTGGGTGCTGTGGACAGGAAGGGTGGGCAAAATCAGGTTCCCCAATGCCCCTCCTTTTTCTCACAACACCTTCTTTCATTGAACTTGGAGATTTTCATATTATCAATGGGTTATAAGTTCCTTGGGGGCAGAAACCGTATTGACCGCATTTACCTGTCAAACCCAAACCTGACATGAAGCCCCGCACATCTCAGGTGTCTAAGAGACATCTGTTTAAGGGTGGAAGGCAGGAACCATGAGATAGATGTGGGATGGAGAGAAATGGAGTTGATGACTCTCAGGCTCTTGACTTGGGCAATTATTTGGATGGTAATACCTTTATCTGGGAAAGGGGATAAAATGAAAGATGCAAATAGGGATGGAGGTGGGGGGAGGAGAGTTAGTGAGTTCTCTGTGGATGAGCTGATTCGGAGATGCCTGAGGAGCAGCCAGGTAGAGAGATGCCTGAAGCCCATGCCGTTTTGCCTGCCTTGGTGGGTGAGGAGAGAATACAGGAGGCATTAGCATCACTGACTGACAGCTGCTATGTAACTGGCACTTTGCTAGGTAGGTCTCTAAGCACTGACTCTAACTCTCACAACCATTATGATAGGGAGGCATTGGTGCCAAGAGATGAGGAAAGTTTAGCTTGAATAGGTTAATAATTTCTTACTAGAACCCGTATAGTGAGATTTGAATCCAAGTTCTCAGAACTTCCAAGTTATTAGTCACCTTCTCAACCCCTTCCACCACTCCGCACCTCCTCACCCCTCCACTCCAATACATGATAGTCGACTCTTTACAAAGACTTACAGAGAGGGTTGCATTAATTCCTCCCACCCCAGCATCTCCCTTTGCAATTTGACCTGGCTACTCCTCTAACCAAAAGCGCCCTTAAATATGGACTTGGTGCTGTGAATTCCTCCGACCAGCAAACGAAGAAGTGATATTGTGTAACTGATGAGCCTAGGGTTGAAGAGGTCTTTCAGCTTCCATACTGACCCTCTGGGAACTCTGAGACAAGAAGTCCAGGCCAGCCTCCCTGAGGATGAGAGCACACATGGAGACAGGCCTAGCTGACAACTAAAACCAGCCACCAGGCACGTGAGGGAGGCAGTATTGGTCACCAGACTCCACCAAGCTGCCAGGTGACTCTTGGCACATGGCTGAACCAGAGACCAACAGAAGAAGCTATTAGCTGAGCCCTGCCCAAATTGCCGATATACAGAATTGTGAACTAATAAATGATTTTTGGTTCAATCATTAAGTTTGGAGTGGTCTGTTACTTTGCAATAGCTAACTGATACATCCCTACACTCAGATATACCCATCAAGTTGTCTCTGATGACAGAAACAATCGCCTTATCACTAGCAGGGAGGAAGAAAGTGTCGCATGTCAGAACCAGTTCCAGACATTTCAAGTTATTTGAAACATTAGCTTCTTTTTTCCGAGAAATGATGAATAACTATTAATACTGTATAGTTGAGTTTCACTGTGAGTTAAACAGGTTATTGTGGGTGAGTAGGAAACTCAGCATGCTTAACTGCTGGTTCTAGGGGGAAACATTCCTCATTTGAATCAACTCATTTATAAACTCACTCATTGGTAAACTAAGGATGATTTATCCTAAGACATGATACTTCACGTCATAAGAGCAGATCAGCAGAAAAGAGAGAGAACAGTGAGAAGTCAGAGCACAGTCCTCATCTGCATTTATATCCTTGCAGGAACGTTTACAAAAGAAAATATATCCTGCAATTGCAAAACACTGCAGATGTGCTTCTAGAGCCTTGTGTTCTGGGAAGAGAATGACTTTCAGCCATAATTGAATCATTCGGGGCCACGTTCTGTGGGCACCCTAAGGTGATTATGCTCAGAATGGAGGCTTCCAGAATGTCATTTAGCAAAGGAAAACATGGCTGGATACCAGTAATAAACTAATGCCCTTGAGCTACTCATTTTTTATCACAACCTAATTGAAATGTACAAATTGTGTAATGCTCCCTGCTTGTGAGAGAGGGCAGGACTGAAATTCAGATGATTGATTCTGAAATTTAGCCACTAAGATAAGGTTTCTTCTTCAACAGAAAATATGTCACTGATCTAATTTCCAAGCAGCCAAGATAAGTGGAACTGTCATTCTGTCGTCCTGTTGGAAAGATTCTTTGTCTTCCACATGAAAAGAAAGCTGCACAGACACATTTTTTTTTGTTTCCAAAGTAGATTTCTGTTCTTTCATTCATTCTCATTTTTTAAAAGTAATTTAAAGAGTTGATTAAGTTAACTGGTAAACTCGAGGCCAGATTCTGCTTTTAAACGCACACTTGTGGTTACCGTATGCAGCAGAAGAGAGATATGGCCTGAGGACAATAATTATATTTTATTCACTGTACAAGTGGGATATTTGGAAGGTGCACAAAGGGGGAAGGGCAGGCCTGCCTATTATCCAGAGCAACATCACAAAGAATGAGCTCAAGCTTGGCAATTTCTTAAAAATTGTAATTCCTTTGTGTGTGTCGGTAGAAGGGCAATTGTACTGTATTCACAGGCTTAAATGCTTTGTCTTTCTTCCGAAACAAAAGATAATAAATCCCAGGGTTACAATTTAAGACATGAGTGTCAGAGTGAACCCAGAAGAAATGATTTAAGATGAATAAGTGACTGTCTTGTTTCACAAAAGAGAGACGTGTGGCAGTCATTAAGTTAGGATTGGATAAAACATGACCTATTCATTCACTTTGTATGCACCTAATGCACCTAGAAACATGCAGGCAGATCTCTAGTCAATGTTGGCTGGAATGTATTAGAGATCATGAGCTTCTCAAGTCTGCCTTTGTCTAAGTTTGGACGTCTGGAAGCAGAAAAGCAACTCCCAAAATTGCTGATTTATTTTAACCACCACACTGTCTAAATCTTAGTTTTATATCTCAATCAGTTTATATCTTAATCAACAGCTTTCTTGATTTTACTAAATTCTACCGAATAAATATTTGTGGAGCACTTTCTGTGAGGAACACTGGGCTAAGTAGGCACAACGGAGGATGCAAAGATATATAAGATATCCTCTAACTTCACTCAGCTTCTCAGACAGATAAGATAAAAATATGCACGACCATAAAACAGATACAGATAGGCAGAGACAACGAGAGAAAGAGAGAGGGAGACACAGGACAAAACAACATGCAATGGGGTTGCAAAGACAGGAGGGAATTTATCTGCTGGCAAGAGAATGAAGGTTGCTTTCTGGAAGAAGAACCTCAGAGGATAGATATAATTTCAATAGACAATGATGAAATAATGGCAGTATGGTTAGGGAGAGTTATCGATTGTTGCAATTTAAAGGACTAGCTGGATAAGGGCCCAGAAGAGAAAGTGCATTGTGGCTGAGTTTGGCTGGAGCCAAGGCGCCAGGAGGCAGAGAATTAAAACGGAGCGTAGCTCCAACTGAGGACCCAGTGCTTAAGTTAGTAGGCAATGGAGCGAAATGATGAGCACTGGGCTCCGATGGCTGGATATACAGGTACAAATTCAACATGAAGCCAACTGTTTCCACGACAACTGTACCACATGACCAGCACCCTCTCATTTATTTGGAGCTAGTATTTTTGCAACATTTTTCAAGGGACCCAAAGTTTCTCCCACATATATATAAAAGCAAGAGGCAAAACCACATGATCTCAGTTATACATACGTAACTGTATAATCCCTTACTAGTAAGTGCTGCAGCCATGACTCCCACACTCTGTTGCCATCTCCTCAAAGGCATGATTCTCAACTTTGGCTGCATATCCCATCACCCGAGGTGCTTAAAAAGCAATGACGGGACACCACACCTCAGACCACCCCCAATCAGTGGGCCCAAACACCTTAGGTGTTAATAGCCCCCTAGGTGATTCAAAGGTACTGACGATGTTGGGGCCTACTGATGCAAAAAACTTTTCATTCAGGCAATTTAAATGATCTTCTGAAGGGTCCTTTTATTGCTGCACTTCACGACCCAACAGGATAAATATATTAATTTTGAATAAATGGACATGTAACATTTTAGTTTAGATTTCCACTGTGGTCATGGGTTTTGGATGAGTCAGGACTATCATCAGGAAGAAGAAGAGGAGTATGAAAAAGGAAGAAGAATGTGACACAGGAAAAGAACATAACCCAGATGTTTAATGATGACAAAGGAATTTTTAAGGATACTTACAACTAAATGATCCTGGGTATGTGATAATGTGTTTGAGATTTGGGCACGTTAGCCTTACAGGGCAAATCCCTGACAGTGGCCTTCAGATCTAGAGTTGCCTCCTGTTGGGGTCAAGACTTGGAAGGAGGGAGGGGAAGCAGGGCCTCTGGCAGGAAGTCCAGTGACCTCTACTCTGCAGGGCCCCACCCATTCCTCTATTCCTGTTCCTTATTTCTTCTCCCTGTTCTTGTTTTTTTTTTTCTTTCTTTCTTTTTTTGAATTCCTCCCGTTGTTGTCCCTTCTTTGTTCCACATTTATTCTTTCTTCTTCTTTCCCTTCTTTCTATATCTCTTCAATCACTTCATTTCTTTCTCACCCTTACCCGCTTCCTTATTAACCCAAACACCTGAATTACACAATATTTTAAATTATTACTTGTGTTTATTGAGTGAGCCCTATGTTCTCCAGTCTTAGATTTTAGGGTGCCAAAATCTTTCAAATAAATGTAAGCAAGTTGCTCTTCATTAATACATTGGGCAGTGATTTCTGACAAAAGAGTACAAAACTGATATAGGAGAAGCAATTAATGCTACAGGAAGCACTATAGGAAGCTATTATTAGGAAATGTGCTTCATGCAAATTCTCATGAAAAATACTTCACATTCTACATGGCATTAAAATGACTGCTAGTTTATAAATTAAAATGAGAAAAACAAGTTAATAATAATATAACACCATTTCCCATATCTTGGGAGGATTTAGGAACAGGAAAATCAACACACACTTGGAGATTAGCACCAGACACATCCAGCTGACAATGAATTTCAGTCTCAAGAAAACACATCAAATGATGGCCTGGTTGACCAAAGAGAAAGCACAACACCACCTATACAAATTCTTGACCTTATATTCTTTTTGTCATTTTTTCCCCTTCTTGTAATGGATTTTAAAAGTAAGTCAATCCATGCCCCTGATTTCTTTTTTTTTAATTTTTTATTCTTTAAGCAGGCTTCACACCCAGTGCAGAGCCCATGGGGCTTGAACTCACAACCCTGAGATCAAGACCCTGAGATCAAGACCTAAGCTGAGATCAAGAGTCAGATGCTTAACCGAATGAGCCACCAGGCACCTACTCCATATCCATGATTTCTTAAGGATGAATCTCAAAAAGCATTTCTTCCAAGAGTCATTCCCTGACTTGCCCTATTTCCTTCAATAATTTCTTTTCTCAGGGTTTCCTTAGCCATCTACAATGTGCCAGGCAATTTGGGGTGGGGGTGGGGTCAATTTACCAACATTATTTCTAATCAGTGCAACAATTTTGTGATGCAGATATTTGTAGCACCGATTACTATGAGGAAATTAAGGCTCAGAAATGGTAAGTGAACTGTCTATATCACAGTTAACATAAGTATAGTTGGTATTCAAACCCATATGTTTAATTTTGACGCCAGTGTTCTTTCTACTTCCTCATAGTCTCCCTTTTCTGTTTCTTCCCAATACCATGATAAACTAATTATCTTACTCATTATTAGACTAAAAGACTAAATCTGACTTAAAACAAATTCTAGCAAAGTGTATTCTAAACATTCTGAGCAGTAGACATTGCTGGGTATTGTTAAGGAAAATAAACCACTTTGGGATACCAATGTTCTTCCATTAGTTCTTCTTCTTTTTTTTTTTATGTTTTATTTATTTCCGGGCGTGGGTGAGGGGGTGGGTGCGGTAGAGAGAGGGAGACACAGAATCCAAAGCAGGCTCCAGGCTCCAAGCTGTCAGCACAGAGCCCTCTCCCAATGCTGGAACTCACAAGCCCTCTCCCACTAGCTCTTACATACCAAGCCAAAAGTTCCCTATGTGCTATCCAGTAATCAGTGCTGCCCTCAAAGCAAAGAGTTATGGATGTGACATAGATTTTTGTTTTGGAATCTTTGCTTTGGAATCCATGCTGGTATAGATACAGCCTAAGACTACATCCTTGTTAAAGCACTGCTTCATATTACTCAAATTCACCTGAAACCCTATGAAGTCGTGTCTTTCCAATTCTGTATTTATATGACAATAAACTTAAATGAAAGGCTTTATATTTATTCCTGTTTAATTTCCACCAGTGCTTTGGGTCCATTGTTCCGTCTTGTGAAAATCTTTTATACTTCTTAATCTGCCAACGGATACACTAGGTATCCTCCCCAGGAAGCAGGTGCCCCTTCCACATGTGCTACCGCCCCGCTGCTTGCCTCCCAAAGCCCCTCTTTTTCCATTTGAACATACTTTTGTTCTTGTTTGTTAGACTATCAGCTACACAAGGTCAAGGCCCTTGTCTGTCTTGTTCATTGATGAATCCTGGCCTCCAGCATAGGGCCTGGCATGGTGTAGAAACTCATATGTTTTGAACAAATGAATGAATAAAAGGAATGGGAAAACGGGGACGGGGCTGGGAAAGAAAGGGAAGAAAAGAGAAGGGAAGGAAGACATTACAGATAGAGGAAGGAAAAAAAACAGGATGAGTTCGGGAAAACAGTTTGGACGCAGTTTGGAATCTAAAACGCTTGAATTATGAATTATTTAACATCTTGGAGCCTCGCGTTTTTATTTACAAAATAGGATGATACCAACTTCGTGGGATTGAGCAGAAAATTAAAGGAGATGATGTATGTGCAAACAGCTAGTGTACGGGAGGGACCCACTACAGGCCAACAGGCTCCCTGGGCTTCCGGGACTGCTAGCATGATCCAACAGCAAGATTACGTGGTGTGGAGCCCCCTCAAGCCGCTGGAGGATTTGGGCCATGTCCTCATTGCATTGCCGCTCTTTCCAAATGAATCACTTCATTAAAACGGAAGATCTACTGGAACAGTGTGCCAGGTTAGGATGATTCATCCGCCCCTTCTGTGGTCAATATGAGCAAACCCTGTGCATTCAGTACAGTTAGAAAGCCTGAATAGCCCCCTCAGTTTCAGAGCTTTTGGTCTCAGTATCATGTATCTTTGTATTTTCAAAGAGGAAGTACACAAGGCATCATTATGTCAGCGGCATGTAATCAGCTGGTAGACCCTTAGTAAGTGGACACACATGTTTGCACTTCCAGAAGTTTCTCTTTTTGCCAAGAAGTTAATTGGCTGTTTGTAAAAAGTATGGGCACATTATATCTTGGGTTATTTCTTCCTTTGATGGTAAGCTGTAATGAAATGTGTTTTTAATGTTAGGTGGGAATTTTGAAAGACTATTTTCTGCACGCCTCATATTTGCCACCCTATTTAGCTTGTCAAGCAATATGGTTATTTAAACTGAACAAGTAACATCTAATCATGAACACAATTTCAAAAGTAAATTCCCTTCCTTTTCAAAACAGATAAACTAGCAAAACTTCACCTCTGCAGATTTGTGACCAAGCCTAAACATCAAAAGAAGTTTTATTCACCCTGAAATGCTACAGATATAAAAATAATCACACATTAAATATTCACGTCATTACTATATATAATATTTCCCATTCAAGATGTGGCCCTCGAGCCCTAAAAAAAGAATACATCATCATCTTCTAATTCAATTTAGTCTGGTTAAATATATGATTCACCCAAGATTTTGAGGAGCTTTTATCTCTCAGAAGGCATCCTTTATTTGGAATTCCCTGCCTTTAATCCCTTCTCAGCTGCCACACCCCCACGTCCTGCCTACTTCTGACAAGGGGCAAAGAGAACCTGGGTGGGGCTGTCTGGGATGGCCTGGGGGCCTGGAGAGCTGCGGAGGAAGCAAGGATAACAGTGCTAGACATTCCAGTTAGAACACCGAAATAGCTGCACAGCAGACCTCTGTCATTTGTTTTTAACCGCACTAAGTGACTAAGAAGGTTTTCACTCCACGGGCTGTATTTAGTCTCTCCCTTCCGCATACTTTTAAATGTACCAAATAGCCAGTTTCAGCTCTGAATACTTCTCACTTTATAAATCCCAATGTTCAACATCTCTACACACAAGGTTTCTAACACAGTGTCGAACTGCCAGGGGAAAACCAATTTTGTCACTGTAAACAGGAGGGACCCAGCAGGTATGTATGTGTCTCACGTGAATTATAGGTGAATTGTGCGTCATCAAACAATTGAAGGTCTATATGGAAGAACATTTGCTTAGACATTTTTATAACTTTCTCCACGTCAAATAGCTTAGCAAGATTTTCATCTGAAAGTACTTTTCCAATTAAACTGGATTCTGTGCAAGTCAAAGAAATTTGTAGTCCCTCCAACAGGCAGTATGATTAGGGCTGGAAAGGACAGAAATGTGTCTCCTTTTGCATGAGCGCACCGGAGAGTTGGCAGGTTAGAGAAAAATGTCGGTGCCCACTCCACTGGAACAGATTACCCCTGCCCATGCCTTTCACATTTTCAGATTACTTTAGGGACATATAAAAAAGGTCACCACCAAACAATTTTTCTATGACACCTAGATCACAATGTCATCAGATATTTCCAAGAACCAAAGAAGAACCATCCTTTTATACCTGCAGAGCACTGCGCATGTTCTCTGTCCCCCACATCACCACAGTCCTGAGAAGGATGGCTTCTGTGGTTTAAGGAGATGGCTGTGGACCACCTGGGCTTCCTAAGAGACTCAGACCCTGGTAGAAATATAGGTGCCACAGTCCTCCTTCAGTCATGGTTTTATACTCACAATTCTTAACCTACCCTTCGACTTCTTGCAATTAAAGATAAATCTCAACACACAAACTATTTCTTAAAATATTTTAAGCCAATGGACAGCATAAATATGACAGATCACTTTCCAATTGTTTTAGCTAACTTAGGAGAAACAACTATTCTGATGAGCATACAGAACTCAGGTTAAGCACTGAACGAGTGCTACACCCACAGTGTGGGCTATAGGACTTATTTGTGAGCTTCAGCATGATGCTTAGATGTCACTGCAGTGCTGGTGGGCAAAGGAGATGTTCTTGTGAAGATTGAGGCTCTCCACCCAGTGACAAGGTTAGGCTGACCTTATCAGCCAGTTCTGCTGACACTCAGTCTTGTGTGCTTCCTGTATCCCCAACTGTGATCCCACCCAGCAGAAAGGGTAAATTCTATTGATTTGTATCACATGTATTTCTGATTTGTAAGCATATCATCAAAACGTGGAATTAAATTTTCAAAACATTAAGAATCTAAAGATGATGTTTGGATTTACTAGACTGAAAGGGATAATAATAAAGGTCTCCTTCTATGGAAGCAGGTTTGCTGAGCAATGAGAAAAACATAAGGGGGCACTTTCAACAGGTCTGCATAGTCCCCAGTGGAAATGCACACTTTTCCAGGAGGCTTACCAACTGGTGATCAATTTGTAAAATGCATTAGTCCTACAAATGAATATATGTACTAGCGAGATGTTGAATGTCATATGTAGGGTGACCAGCTGGCCCAGCCTCGCTGGGACTGTCCCAGTTTTAGCACTGAAAGTTCAATGCCTCAGGAAACCCCTGGGTCCCAGGCAAAGCAGGCAGGTTTGTCCCTACAAGGTGGAACACTAGGCTGAAAAGAGTGAGTCACAAAGCAGACTGAAGGCAGAGGCGCAACACAAGATCAAGCCAGCAGCAGAGCGTAATTTGTAGACATGACATGTCAGACACCTAAGTGGAGTTGAAAAGAGAAGGTGATGTCAAGATAGTGGCTCATTATGGTGATTTGTTTAGGCTCATTTTACGTCTCTCAATCCCTTCTTTGGTACCTCCTATATTTGAGTGTTTGAAAGTGTGCTGTGAATGCAGCGAGGTTGAAAATCTCATACAGACGTATAAACCGATGTGTGTATGATTCATATCCAGAAAAGCCCAAGTATTGTAACTCTCTTCTTGGCTGATAATAAGGGATAGATAAGTGCTCACATTTAGGATGGGGAGCAGGATTTTTACTATTATTTTCTGAGCTATGATAAAGATTTGTCAAGTGCCCCAATCTCTAAGGAGAACCAGTCACAACTGGGGCCAAGCTCCTTCCTCCAGGACTTGCAAGCCCCATAGCCATCAACCACACCCCTGCCCACTCTCCCCAACTCTATATAAGGAGGTAAATGGAAGGTAAGTCATTCATGGTGTAGTGAGTCTTGCTGGCAATTTATTTCACCAAATACTCTCTTCTTGTTATAAAGGCAAAGTCTTCAGAGGCCAGTAGAGGCAGAAAACATCAGGCTGACCCAGAGTGAGCCCAAAGATGCCTCTTTGTCATCAACAAGCAAGAATTATATACAAAAAAGATCTCCATCCTTATCCTTTTTCTCTGCTACACTCCTTCCAGGGCAAGGATGGGTTGGTTAATGGTGTATAAAAAAGCTCCCTTGTGACGATGGAGGAGGAGATCAGGTTCTTGGTTTTACCCATCCTGAGTTGTGGAGAAAGCACTAATTAGAAGCCCTTTTGCTTACGTTCCTCAAACTGACATTCATAATAATGACCTACAGGTAATATAAGACCCTTCATAATTACCAGAGTACAAAACAGTATAAAAATGAGGTCAATTTTTATATTAACTATAAGTAAAAACAGAAATGTAGAAATATAAGGTGGTTTTTTTTTTTATGTTTATGTATTTGAGAAAGAGAGAGAGAGAGTGCAAGCAGGAGAGGGGCAAAAAAAAGAGGGAGACACAGAATCTGAAGCAGGCTCCAGGCTCTGAGCTGTCAGCAAAGAGCCGGACACAGGGCTCAAACCCATGAACCATGAATTCATGACCTGAGCCGAAGTCGAATGCTTAACTGACAGAGCCACCTAGGCGCCCCTAGAAATATAAGTTTGATTAACTTTATCTGATCACTTTCCAACTAGGCCTACTGAAATACTGACGGAGTTAAGCATATACTCAACAACAAAAAAATAATTACTTTTCAAAACGAATTTTCATACTTGGTTTCACGAAGTGCCAAGTTTTGAATGTGCCTCAGCCCCGAGCTGTAAGCACTCTGATGCACAGATTTGAATAGGCGTGGGACCTAAGAAACTATACTGGATGGATGATACACTAGATGTATAATTCCATCAACTGCACCTCTGCTTGCTCCACCTCCTTGCAAAGGCTCCTGAGGCCTGGGGGGTTCAGAGGCTGCTCCTCCAGCATTACATTCAATAGTGTTTCCATTCTGTCCCTGAGCGCACGTTTCCTTCCTCTTGTAGATTATGGCCAGTCACCTGGGCTCTGCACTCTTCACCTCTGACATGCTTTACTCACATTCCTTCTGAACCCATTAGCACTTACAAAGTTTAGAAATCATCAAACTATTCATTCCAACTCCACACGCACCACATTTTCTCCTCTTTCAATTAAAAAGAAAACACTTTTGTTTTCATGTCAATTTCATGTCAATTAATAGAACTTTATAGCTGCTTTTAAACTTTGAACTGTTGCTACTTTTGCATTTATCAGACCAGAATCAGTTCAAAATGACTGAAGAAACTCTTCCTAATCACGCTTAACTGTGACAAACACATTAGCAAACTGGTCAGCAGAGATAAAAAATGAGGCCCTTTAGCTCTCACCGCAGCTATTGGGGGAAGTAGGACTGACGGGGATTTCAATAAAGTATAATTTGTTTATATATTAAAATTTTTAAGTTGAAAGTAAATAGAGAAGTTTCTGTACTTGAACCACAATGTTTGCAGTGCAAATAAAGAATAATTCAATCCCTATGCCAATCCCAAAGATGTTTTGAAGAAAAAATGGTAGTGCTTCGTGACCGACTACAGAGCTGAGGGTTCGAGGAATTTGAACAATGACTCCAACTTTCTTATCAAGAAGATGGGAGAAAAAGATAAAGCTCTAGCCAAAATAGGACAAGGTTCCAGGCAGAAACTTAACATATTCAGTTGTGAAACTTGTTGATTGGAAGTGACAATGATCACACAATTAGAGATGTTCATTAAGGCAATCTGAAATATGGAGCTGGCCAGAAGGTGTGAGGTCTGACCAACAGATGTAGATTTGAAATTGGTAATAAAAGCCATGAATGGAAACTAAATCTTGAAGAACATAGAGCTGGGGGTTGGGGGTGTGGAATAAGAGTTGCTAGCAAAGATAACAGTAAAAACAGTCCAGAGAAGTGAGAAAAATAAAGTGCTAATGGAGTTAAGGCAAGAAGTAGGCAGAGGTCAGTAAATCCAGAAGCCTTTGTCACACTCTCTCTACCATGGGCCGAATGCCAAGTGCTATGCTAAGCCCTAAGGATAGAGAGCAAATGTAACTGACCATAGCAGGAGCCTTGGAGCTCAAAGAACACTGGAGATAGACAAACCTAAGGACAGGAGGAGAAGGGGGACAGGCTGATTTAGAACAAAAAACTGATTTTTTGGTAACGTACAGAAATATAATCCCCAGAAATGATTTTACCATTACTTTTCATGAATTGGGATTATTATATCATAATGAGAGTCATAAATGATTAACAAGAAGGGGGTTGGGTTATTGTTATCAGTTTTTGCCAGCCCTTTCAGTTCCACACAAGAGGGCAACAGAAACAAAGCAGTGAGGCCAAATTTCAGTTTGAACATCTCTGGGAATTTGCATTTAACAAGAAAAGATCATCACTGTAAATATATTTTCCAATTTGTAACAGCTGAGACTCATAAACGGAGATTGTATGGCACATAACAGCTGACAGATTATCAGCATGTGTTGGCAAGAGCCTTTTGGCTATTAAAAGATAATTAAAACTCACTATAATATTCCAGCTGCTTCATTTAGTCATTTTGTTTTATATGCATGTGATAAGGCTCCGATTCACTTGAAATGGACAGTTCGCCTTTATCAGCTTCTTGGGTTAAGCTGGTGAGTGATAGCCCCTCATCTGCAAATCTCCTTCCAGCTACAAAATTTACTCAAAGTGTCTTCCTCTGGCTCCAGCATCAATGGTTCTAGCTGCCAAGGAGAAGTGGATTTATCCTTTATCTGGCATAGTTAAAGCAAGCAATAGCCTACCCATATTATGTCACTGGAGTAAAACCCTATCATAACCATCTTCCTAAAAAATAGATGTGCCAGACAGCAGTTCTGTGTTTTCAATGGAGGAAAAATCAAAGAGCAAGTTTCAACTGGATTTCGATTAAACTTAGTTTAATGACTGTGAATACCAACAGTACAGGAACACATTATCACAAGAGACCATGCAACCTTCCATTCTAGAGATTAGGAAAAGGAAAAAAAAATCATAGGATAAGGTAGTAAAGGACAGCCTTTTTATAGTATGCACTGTTTAGACCCCAAAGCTGGAAGGCACAGAAATGGATGATGAAACATTTCGAGCTGTTTCTAAATGCAAAATACAGAATATTTCTGAGAATCATTCTTGCAGTTTCCAATTAAAGATTTTCAATTCCATTTTATGTGTAGTTTTTCTACACAAGTACGTAATAGAGTCATGCACACTTTTACAGTCTGGCTGATTTAGAGAAGGGCTCTAGAGATTGGGAATTATATGTGCTCAGTCATTATAGAGCCTCAGTGAACTATCCAGGCCTCTGCTTCCATAAGGAAAACGAGGTTTCTCCTCAATTTGCAGCTCCAAGAACAGATCATGCTTTCTCATACAGCTAGGCTATGGCACGTGAGATTTTTCTCTTATAAACATCTTTCTTTTCTATCTTCGCTTGTGTGTCTCATTCAGAAGTCAGCGGGGGCGTCCTCTAATCTTGGAAGCCTCCCTTAAGCATTTAGTGTAGACTTTGTGGCTTGGATTCTATCCTTCACTTACACCAATGGCGTGCATTTGCCTTGTACTGAAACGACCTCTATACTTCACTGCCTCCCCACCCCTGAACTACAGTGGAATCTCCTGGAAGGCAGTGCCCTTGTCTTGTCTTGCTTAGCTTGCAACAATTGCTTAATAAGCACTGAATAAATGGGGGAATGGCTACAGGAAATTTATCTTTTGAGGAACAAATTGGTAAAATTTATATTGTCCTCATTCTCATCAGAGCTGATAATATCCTCTTCCTGAGATTTTGGTAGAAATTAAAAGGTAATAGAGAAACATATTGATAAGGAGGATATCCAGGCCAAGAATACTCACAGAAAAGGAAAAGACCACTCCAAACCAGGTCTCTCTCATCAATGTCTCCAACTATTAACTATCACACTCCCTTTGGGGTCACTCCTCACAATTGTCACTCCCCACAATCTGATGTCATTTCAACCTTGGTAGAAGGTATCTCCTTTATCATAATATTTCTATCTTCAGTCACATCTACATAGTCATGAGCCAAAGAAGGCACAGAAAGTGGTCCAGGTACATTTTTATTAAATCTCAGGGGTTAAGGGCAAAGGCTTCTCTGTTTATGGCTGGGTCGGGCCCAAGATATCGCCAAAAGGTGATATCAAACTTTTATTTGAGTTTAAAAATCATTATTGATATTCCAACAGAAAGCACACTTAAAGGGTTGGTTTATTTCTACCTATGCCAGATTTTCCTAAGCTATGATGGCCTTTCTGATCTTCTCTTCTGAAATCATCATCAGCTCTTTTTTACTAATGATAAATACCACTCCAACCTCATCAAGTCTGGCTTTACTCTGCTGAAGAATCTCCCCACAGCTCCTTAGCATTAGAAACAAAGTCAACTACTTTTGATCTTTGGTGTAAGTAACACAGCTGCTCTGCAGACCTATCGTAGCTTCCTGGTTTTGTTCTTTTGTACCTTATTTTAAAAACTGATGTATAATTGACATGTAACATCATTAGTTTAAGTTGTACAACATAGTTCAATACCTGTATATATTGTGAAATATCACCATAATAAATCTAGTTATCATCCATCACCATATATAGTTACAGAATGTTTTTTTCCTATGATGAGAACTTTTTAAGATTTACCCATTTACCAATTTTCAAATATGCACTACAGATTTATAACTATAGTCGCCATGCTGTGTATTATATGCCCATGACTCATTAATTCTATAACTAAAAATCTGTGCCTTTTGACTTCCTTCACCATTTTGCCTACCCCCCCTCCCTGACTCCCCTCTAGCAGTCTATTCTCTGTATCTACCACCTTGTTTTTTTTTTTTTAATTTTTAGTTCTTTTTGATTCTACATATAAGTGATATCATACAGTATCTGTAATTTTTAGTTCTTTTCGATTCTACATATAAGTGATATCATACAGTATCTGTAATTTTTAGTTCTTTTCGATTCTACATATAAGTGATATCATACAGTATCATACAGTCTTTCTCTGTCTTATTTAATTTAGCATAATGTCCTCAAGGTCCATGAATGCTGTCACAAATGGCAAGATTTCGATCTTTTTTTTTTGGCTGAATAAAAAAGTGTATATATACCGCATCTCCTATATCCATTCACTCATTGATAGACACTTAGGTTGCCTGCCTATACTAGCTATTGTAAATAATGCTTCAGTGAACACGGGAGGTGTGTATGTCTTTCCAAGTTAGTGTTTTCATTTTCTTCAATTAGATAACCAGAAGTGGGATTGCTGGATCACACAGGAATCCTGTTTTTAATTTTTTGAGGAACCTCCATACTGTTTTTTTTCCATAGTGGCTGCACCAATTTACATTCTCGCCACAATGCACAATGGTTCCTTTTACTCCACATTCTTGCCAACACTCGTCATTTCTTGTCTTTTTGATAATAGCCACTCTAACATACGTGATGTGTTATGTCATTGTGATTGATTTGCATTTCCCTGATGATTAGTGATATTGAAAATCCTTTCATGTACCTCTTGGCCATCTGGATATCTTCTTGGGAAAAATGGCTATCCAGATCCTTGCCTATTTTTTAATTGGATTTTTTGGTTCATTTTTGCGATCAAGTTATTTGAGTTCCTTATATATTTTGAATAATATCCCTTTATCAGATATATGATTTACAAATATTTTCTCTCATTCAGTAGGTTGCCTTTGCATTTTGTTGATGGTTGCCTTTTTCCATGCACAAGCTTGTTAGTTTGATGTATTTTTGCTTTTGTTGACTTTGTTTTGGTGTCAATCCAAAAAACTATCACCAAGACTGATGTCAAGGAGCTTACCACTAATGTTTTCTTCTACAAGTTTTACAATTTCAGTTCTTACATTCTTAAATTTACTATTTAAAAACATTAAATAGTTTTTAATCTATTTCGAGTTCATTTTTGTGTATAAGATAGTGGTCCGTGTTCATTCTTTTGCATGTGGCTGTTTAGTTTCCCCACCACCATTTATTGAAGAGACTATCTTTCCTCAGTATATATTCTTGGCTCCTTTGTAGTAAATTAAGTGACCATATATACATCAGTTTATGTCTGGGCTCTTTATTCTGTTCCATTGATCTATGTGTCTGTTTTAATGCCAATACCATACTGTTTTAAGAACTATAGCTTTGTAATACAGCTTGAAGTCTGGGAGTGTGTGATGCCTCCAGCTATGTTCTTCTTTCTCAAGATTGTCCTTGGCTATTTGGGGTCTTTTGTGTTTCTAAACAAATTTCAGAATTGCTTATTCTATTTCTGTAAAAAATGCCATTGAAATTTTGATAAAAATTGCATTGAATCTGTAGATTGCTTTGGGTAGTATGGACATTAAAAATATTAATTGTTCCAATCCATCAGCATGATATATCTTTTCATTTTTATGTCTTCTTCAATTTCTTTCATTAATGTCTTATAGTTTTCAGTATACAGGCCTTTCACCTTCTTGATTAAATTTATTCTCAGATATTTTATTCTTTTTGGTATAGTTGTAAGTTGGATTGTTTCTTAATTTCTCTTTCTCATAGTTTGCTATTAGTATATAGAAATGCAACAGATTTCTGTATATTGATTCTGTATCCCTCAACTTTACTGAATTCACTTATTAGTTCTAACAGCTTTTGGTGGATCTTTAGGGTTTTTTTTTTTATTATTTATTTTTTTAAGTTTATTTATTTATTTTGACACAGAGAGAGAACACAAGCAGGGGAGGGACAGAGAGGGGGAGAGAAAGAATCCCAAGCAGGCTCTGCACTGTCAGCACAGAGCCTGACATGAAGCTCTAACTGACCAAACTGTGAGATCATGACCTGAGCTGAAATCAAGAGTCAGGTGCTTAACCAACTGAGCCACCCAGATGCCCTGGGTTTTTATTTTTTTCTTTTTAATAGTATTATACTATCTGCAAATAGTGACCGTTTTACTTCTTCCATTCCAACTTAGATGTCTTTACTTATTTTTTTCTTGCTTAATTGCTCTGCCTAAGACTTTTAATGTTATCTCAAATAAAAGTGGGCATCATTTTCTTGTTCTTGATCTTAGAGGAAAAGTTTTCAGCTATTCATCATGGAGTATGTTAGCTGTGTGTTTGTCATATATGGCCTTTATTATGTTGGGGTGTATACTCCCTATACTCACCCTGTTGAGAATTTTTTTATAAGCAGATGTTGAATTTTGTCAAATGCTTTTTCTGCATCTATTGAGATGATTATACAATTTTTATCCTTCATTTTGTAAATGTGATGTATCACACTCATTGATTTGTGGGTGTTGAGCCATTCTTGCACCCATGGGATAAATCCCACTTGATCATGGTATATGATTCTTTTAATATATTGTTGAATTTGGCTTGTTAATAGTTGGCGATTTTTTTTTGACAGTTTTCTTGTGGAATCATTGTCTAGTTTTGGTATCAGGGTAATGCTGGCCTTGTAAAATGAGTTTGAAAGGGTCCTCTCAATTCTGTTTTTGACAGAATTTGAGAAAGACTGGCATTAGTTCTTCTTTGAACGTTAAATAGAATTCACTAGTGAAGCTATCTAGTCCTGGACTTTTGTTTTTACAGTTTTTAAGTAATGGGATTCAGTCTCCTTAGTAATAATCAGTCTGTTCAGATTTTTTCTTTCTTCATGATTCATTCATTGATCTAATTCAGTCTTGGAAGATTGTATGTTCCTAGGAATTTATCCACTTCTTTTAGGTTGTCCAATTTGTTAATGTATAAATGTTCACAGTAATCTCTTAGGATCCTTTGTATTTCTGTGATATCAGTTGTAAAGTCTCTTTCATTTTTGATATTATTTGAGTCTTCTTTCTTTTTTTCTTGGTGAGTTTACCTAAAGGTTTGCCAGCAATTTTGTTCATCTTTGCAAAGAACCAGCTCTTGGTTTCACTGATCTTTTCTATTGTCTTTTCAGTCTCTATGTCATTCATGTCTGCTTTGCTCCTTGTTATTTCCTTCCCTTTACTAACCTTAGGCTTTGTTTGTTCTTCTTTAGTTCTTTAAGGTATATAGTTAGGTTGCTATTTGAGATTTTTGTTTCATGAGATAGGCATTTATCACTGTGAACCTCCCTTTTAGAACTGCTTTTGCAGCATCCCATAGTTTTGGTATGTTGTATTTACATTTTTATTTGTCTCAAAAAATCTTTTGATTTTTTCATTAACCTATTAGTAGTTCAATAGCAATTTGTTTACTCTCCACATATTTGCAAATTTTCTAGTGAAGAAATTTTTGTAATGGATTTCTAGTTTCATACAATTGTGGTCAGAAAAAGATGCTTAGTACAATTTCCATCTTAAATTGTTAACACTTGTTTTATGGCCTATATATCCTGGAGTATGTTCCATGTTGCACTTGGGAAGGATGTGTAGTCTATTGCTTTTGGATGGAATGTTCTGTATACATCTGTTAAGTCCATCTGGTCTAACATATAATTTAAAGACAATGTTTCTTTACTGATTTTCTCTCTGGATGATCTATTTATTGATGTAAGTGAGGTTTTAAAGCCCCTTACTATTATTTTATGCTATTTCTCCCTTTAGGACTATTAATATTTGCTCTATATATTTAGGTGCTCCTATGTTGGATGCATAAATATTTTTAAATGGTATATCTTCTTGTTGTGTTAACCCCTTAATCAATATGTAATGCCCTTCTTTGTCTTTTATTACAGTCTCTGTTTAAAGTCTATTTTGTCTGATATAAATACAGCTATTCCAGCTTTCTTTGGGTTTCTACTTCCATGGAATATCTTTTTCCATTCCTTCACTTTCAGTCTGTGTATGTCCTTACCTTTGAAGTGAGTCTCTTGTAGGCAGCATACAGATGTATCTTGTTTGTTTTTTTTAAAATTTTTTTTTTTCAACGTTTATTTATTTTTGGGACAGAGAGAGACAGAGCATGAACGGGGGAGGGGCAGAGAGAGAGGGAGACACAGAACCGGAAACAGGCTCCAGGCTCTGAGCCATCAGCCCAGAGCCCGACGCGGGGCTCGAACTCACGGAAGTATCTTGTTTGTTTTTAACTATTCAGCTGCTGTATGTCTTTTGATTTAGCCTATTTATATTTAATTATTGATATTACATTTAATTATTTACATTTAATTATTAAGTACTTATTGACTTATTGCCATTTTGTTTTAGCTGCTTTGTAGTTCCTCTGTTTCTTTCCTCTTCTCTTGCTCTCTTCTTTTGTGGTTTGATGACTTTGTTAAGTGGTATGCTTAGATTCCTTTCTCATTATCTTTTGTATATCTACTATAGGTTTTTGTGTGGTAGAGCTTACAACAACTTAGATTTACAACAGTCTATTTAAGGTGGTAACAACTTAAGTTTGAATGTATTCTAAAGCTCTGTATTTTTACTCTCCCCCCCCCAGTTTTATATGTCACATTTTACCTCTTTTTATCCCTTAAATATTGCAGTTGCAGTTATTTTTACTACTTTTGCCTTTTAAGCTTCATATTAGTTTTATAAATGATTAATCCACTACCTTTACTATGCAGTTGACCCTTGAACAATATAAGTTTGAACTTCATGGGTCCACTAACACACAGATTTTTTTCCCAATAAAATAGTACATTGGTGTAAATGTATTTTCTTTCTTTGTAATTTTCTCAATGACATTTTCTTTTTCCTAGCTTCCTTTATTGTAAAAATATAGTATATAATACATATAGCATACAAAATATGTGTTAATTGACTATGTTACTGGTGAGGCTTCCAGTCAACTGTAGGCTATTAATAGTTAAGTTTTGGAGGAGTCAAAAATCATACGTGGATTTTCAAATGTGCAGGAGCTTGATGTCCCTAACCCCTGTTTTGTGAACTCTATATTCAGCTTTGCCAGTGAGATTTATATTTTCATACGTTTTTTATTTTTATTGTTTTTTAAAATTTAAATCCAAGTTAGTTAACATATAGTATAGTAACAGTTTCAGGAGTATGATTTCGTCTCTTACATATTACACCCAGTGCTCATCCCAATAAGTGCCCTCTTTAATGCCCATCACCTATTTAGCCCATCCCCCACCTAACTCCCCTCCAGCAACCCTCAGTTTGTTCCCTCTAGTTTAGAGTCTCTTATGGTTTTCCTCCCACTCTGTTTTTATCTTATTTTCTCTTTCCTTCCCCTGTGCTCATCTGTTTTATTTGTTAAATTCCACATATGAGTGAAATCATAGGATATTTGTCTTTCTCTAACTTATTTAGCTTAGCATAATACATTCTAGTTCTATCCATGCTATTGCAAATGGCAAGGTTGTATTCTTTTTGATCACGAGTAATATTCGTGTGTGTGTGTGTGTGTGTGTGTGTATCTATATCTATATATATGTGTGTGTGTATATATATATAGATATAGTGTGTATATATAGATAGATATTGTGTGTGTATATATGTATGTATGTATATATATATGTATGTATGTGTGTATATATATATGTATATACACACATATATATATCACATCATCTTAATCTATTGGCAGTCGATGGACGTTTGGGCTTTTTCCATAATTTGGCCATTGCTGATAATGCTGCTATAAACATTGGGTTGCATATGCCTCTCTGAAAAAGTTTTGTATTCTTCAGATAAATACCTGGTAGTGCAATTGCTGGGTCATAGGGTAGTTCTATTTTTAATTTTTTTTAAGAACTTCCATACTGTTTTCCAGAGTGGCTGAACCAGTTTACATTCCCACCAACAGTACAGAAGTGTTCTCCTTTCTCCACATCCTTGCCAGCATCTGTTGTTTCATGAGTTGTTAATTTTAGCTATTCTGACAGGCGTAATGTGGTATCTCATTGTGGTTTTTATTTATAGTTACCTGATGATAAGTGATGTTGAGCATCTTTTTATGTGTCTGTTAGCCATCTGGATGTCTTCTTTGGAAAAGTGTCTGTTCACATCTTCTGCCCATTTCTTCACTGGATTATTTGGTTTTGGGTGTTGAGTTTGATTAGTTCTTTGTAGATTTTGGATACTAACCCTTTATCTGATATGTCATTTGCAAATATCTTCTCCCATTCTGTAGGCCACCTTTTAGTTTTGTTTATTGTTTCCTTCACTGTGCAGAAGGATTTTATCCTGATGAGGCCCTCCCAATAGTTCATTTTTGCTTTTGTTTCCCTTGCCTCCAGAGACATGTCTAGTAAGAAGTTGCTATGGCCAAGGTCAAAGAGATTGCTGCCTGTTTTCTCCTCTTAGATTTTGATTGTTTCCTGTCTTACACTTAGGTCTTTCATCTATTTTGAATATATTTTCATATTTTTGTTGTTGTCACTAATTACTGCCCTTTCTTTTCAGCTTAAAAAACCCCCTTAACATTTCTTTTAAGGCCAGTTTAGTGGTGATTAACTCCTTCAATTGTTTCTTGCTGGAAAATTCTTTTTTATTCCTTCAATTCTGAATAGTAAACATATGCTGGGTAGAGTATTCTTGGTTGAAATTTTTTTTTCTTTCAGCACTTTGAATTTATTGTGGCACTCCCTTCTGGCCTGTAACGTTTCCACTGAATAACTTGCTAATAATCTTATAGAAGTTACCTTATATGTAATAAGTTGTTTTTCTTTTTCTGCTTTTAAGATTCTCTCTTTGTCTTAACTTTTGAGAATATTAATTATGTGTCATGGTGTGGGTCTCTCTGGGTTCATCTTATTTGGAACTTCTGGATTTCTGGGATCTGGATGCCTCTTTCTTTCAAAGGTTAGGGCAGATTTTAACCAAATTATCTGCCCTTTTCACTCTCTCTTCTCCTTCTGGGACTCCTGTAATACAAATGTTAGTTTGCTTGGTGTTGTTTTTCCTTAAGTCTCATAAACTATCTTCACTTTTTTTCCAATTTTTTTTCTTTTTGCTACTCTGGTTCGTTGAGTTTCTCTGCCTTGTCTCCAAGCTCACTGATCCTTGCTTTTATTTCATTTGTTATATGCTTGAACACCCCCCAGTAAGTTTTTCAGTTCAGTTACTACATTCTTCAATTCTGTGACCTGTGCTTGGAACTTTCTTCTACTTTCTATCTTTTCATTGAAGTTCTCACTGTTTTTATCCATTCCTTTCCTGAGTTCAGTAAGCATCTTTATTACCATTACTTTGAACTCTTTATCAGGTAAATTACTTATTTCATTTCGTTAAGATTTTTTTCTGAGGTCTTATTTTTTCATTTGTAACATATTTCCCAGTTTCTTCATTTGACTTGACTCTCTGTGTTGGTTTTCTGTGCATTAGATGAAACAGTTACTTCTCCCAGTCTTAAAGGGTTGGTCTTGTGTGGGAGATGAGCTTTATCATTTAACACTGTCTTAGTTCTTAGCTGTCTCTCAAACCTTTGTGACTGTCAAAGCAACCTATTTTATTTTTAATAGTTCCCAGTAATAAGAGTGTGGCAAGATCAGTCAGTGTTCCAAAGGAGAAGATTTCAGCAAGCACCTAGACTCAGGCTGATTAAAAGCCAAACTTCAGGCAACAGTTTTTAAAGAATGCAAATATATTTAAAAAAAATACACACACACACACACACACACACACACACACACACACACCCAGTGAGACTGAAGGTGTCCTTTAGGCAGTAGTCACAAAAATTGGGGCTCCAGATAAGTGTATAAACTCCTTTCTTGGAGATACGGATGAGCTATAGCAAGACAGAGGGAGAGCACAAAAATGGCATGCCTGGGCCTATCTTCACTGAGAATACCTCCATAACCTTTAGATATGGGCTAACCCTGAAGCTCGCCCATAAGGCAAAAAGCTCCAGGACTAGCAAGTAGCCTTCTTTCTCAGAAAGGCTGGCTTTCTCATCACGTGTTTCAGTCAGCTGTCTGTGCGGTGCCCTGGGGGTGGTAATGTGCCATGAACTTTCTCTCCAATTGTTAACATCCAGAGGGAATGCAAGCCCCTCTGACCACTGGAACCAGGTGATCAAGGAGTACCCCTGGGTGGCAGCCACAAAACCCAGGAAATCAGACATAAAAACAGCAATACCTGACATGTAGAAGAGCTCACCTTCAAGAGATATTGGTGCTCTGGAGCATGCGCTCTGGAGGGAGAGCGCAAAAATACTGCTTGTCCTCTGAGTCCTCAGGAAAGGTTTACAGGTGGCCCTTAGATGTCTGTTTAATTAGAAGACTGCCCCTCAGGCTGCAGCTACGATAAGTGAATAGGCCTCGTTCCACAAAGATTGAACTCCCAGGTCTGTTGCCCCTTGCTGTGCCCTGAGGTAGTAGCTGATTAAGAAGTCTTTCTGTACTGGTTACAGTCCTATGGGACTTGTGAGTGTAAGCCCTGCTGGCCAGCAGAGCCAGGCGATGTAGAAGTGTCCCTTGGCAGAAGGTCCAAAATTCAGGGCATCAGAGAAGGGTATGGGCTCATTTCTATAAGACAGAGGCAAGCTTGGGCGAGGCAAAGACAGCACAAAGATTGTGCCTACCGGCCTCCATTCCTTGAAAGCCCTCCCACAGTGCCAAACCAGACGGCTGCCCCTCAGGCCAAAGCTCCTGGCCAAGCTAAAAATCCTCTTTCTAAGGATTTTTTTCTAAGGCCTAACAAAGACCGGAGGTGTGTTTCAATCTGCTGTCTGTGCAGAGCCCTGGGGGTGGTAACTTGCCAGCAACTGTCTCTCCAATTGTTACAGTCCCATGGGACCCAGGAATGCAAGCCCCCCTTGGCCTCCAGAGCCAGATGATTAAGGGGTGTCTCCCGGGTGACAGCCACAAAAACTAGGACACCAGACATAACATTTGGGGAACCGGATGTGTGTAGAAGCTTTCCTCTGGGAGGTACCGGAGCTCCTGAGTGTGACAGAGGGAGAGGATGAAAATGGTGCCTACTGGCTGGACTGAGGCAGAGGGGGGGGTTGCAAAGATGGTGCTTGCTGAAAAAAGAGGGAGAAAAGGAAATGAAAGAGAAAAGAAGGGAAAGAAGAAAAAAAAGAAAAAGAAATAAAGGGTAAAAAAATATGGTGCTCCTTGGCTTTAGTAAGGCAGAGAGTATAGCCTGGAAAATGGCCGCCCGCCAGCTAAAGCACAAAGATGGCACTGAAGGGAAGGGAAGGGAAGGGAAGGGAAGGGAAGGGAAGGGGGAAAGGGAAAGGAGGGGAAGAGGAAAACAAAGGAAGGGGAGGGGAGGGGAGGGGAGGGGAGGGGAGGGGAGGGGAGGGGAGGGAAGAAGATGATGACTGCTGGCTTTAAGCAACGCAAAAGGAAAACAAGAAGATGGTGCTTGCCATCTCCATCTCTGGAGGGTATTCCACCAGGCCCCTTCCCCTTAGACTCATGCTTTAAAATGATGACGTGAGTCTCTTTCATGTAAAGTCAGGGCATTTTTAAAAGGGCAGCTTCTGTGCTGGGCCCCAAGGCAGGTGAGTCTGCACGTGGGCTCCTTAAGAGATGTTCCTCAATTACCACAGCCCAATAGGTCTGGTGGGTGCAAGCCCTGTTGGTCTTCAAAGCCAGATGTTTTGGGGGCTCATCTCTTAAGTGCTGGTCTTAAAAGCTGGGGCACCTGATGGGGGGGTACAAACCCTTCACCCCTTGGGGAGAAGTTCTGAGTTTTGAGTTCCCTCCCAATCATGGGTCCCTGTGCCATTGGTGGGGTGTATGGTGAGACTGTGTCTCAACCTTTCCCACCCATTTTAATGTGGTTTCCCTCTCGTTTGCCCAACGTGAAGGGGTCACTCTGCCAGTTTTCAGGTTGTTTTATTTGTTTTGTTTGTTTTCAGAAGAAATCATTCTATATATTGCTATAGATTTGGTATGTCCATGGGAGGAGGTGAGTTTGGGATCCTCCTATATTGCCATCTTGAACCAGAACCAACCTGTTCCTTTCTATCTTCAAGACAACAGTTTTCCATTGTATCCATATACCACATCTTATTTATCTATTCATCTATGGATGGGCACTTGAGTTGCTTCCATATCTTGGCTATTGTAAATAATGTTGCAATAAACATCTTTCTGAATTAGTGTTTTCATTTTCCTTGGATAAATACCCAGTAGTGGAATTATTAGATCATGGTAATTACATTTTTAATTTTCTGAGGAAACTCCATACTGTGTTCTCCAGTGGCTGCACCAAACTGCATTACCATCAACAATACATGAGGGTTCCTTTTTCTCCACATCATCACCAACACTTGTTATTTCTTGTCTTTTTTATTTTAGTCATTCTGACGGTTGTAAAACAGTATCTCATTGCATTTTGATTTGCCTTTCCCTGACAAATAGTGATGTTGAGCATCTTTTCATGGAGTTCTTGCCTCTTGCAACCACACAGATGGATCTAGAGGGTATAATGCTGCGTGAAATAAGTCAGACAGAGAAAGACAAATACCATATGATTTCACTCATATGCAGAATTTAAGAAACAGAACAAAGAACAACAACAAAAAAGAGACAAACTAAAAAAACAGACTCTTAAGTACAGAGTGCAAACAGGCGGTTGTCAGAGGAGAGATCAGTGGGGGAATGCGTGAAATAGATAAAAGTGAGTAAGAGCACACTTATCGTCATGTGCAGTGAGTAATGTATAGAATTGTTGATTCATTATATTGTACACCTGAAACTAATATAACATTGTATGTTAATTACACTTCAATAAAAAAACAAAGTGAAATCAGATATTCACAATATAAAACAAAACCAGTTTTCAACTATAGGGTCATGGGCACACGAGTGTAAGGTGTATGGAGAGTAATGTGTTACTAACAGTCATGCCACTACCCCAGTCACCAAACACTTACGTCAGGCAATTTTCAAATATCTGTAATTCTTACAGCAATCTTTTGAGGTAGGTGTTCTTGCACCAATTTCTACAAACAACTTGAGGCACAGTTGGGTTAGACAACTTGTCCAAGGTCAAACACAGCTAGCCCTGGCGGAGCCTGGATTTTATCCTGGGGTTCTCTAACTCTCCAGCCTGTGTTCTTGATGATGAAATCACACTTCCTCCAACACCGTTAAAACATACACATGGTTTTAAATACAACTTTGCATACATTCAAAACCACCCCTGACAATAGCATCTCTCACACTTATTTGCAGGGAAAAGAGAAAAGGTGGTAATTGCTGAGAGCTGTACTCCTTGCTGCAGGCAGCTCATGGTACACAACCATTGCCACCACTGCTTCAACAGTTAGGATGGTTTACTTGAGTTTTATTTTACTGGCCTCCATATTTTATGGAGAGATTATCACATCTGAGGCCCAGAGCAGTGTAAACATCCACTTTTGTCTGTTACTACTGAACAAAGGTTGAAAACTGACTTCAAAGCATGACAGATACCTTCCTGAAATCAAGCCTCAACATGGTCCAAGGTCCAGAGCTCACTCAGCTCCGGGAACTGCCGATACCCGATGGAATCATCCAGGTGCTCTCATGTATATGTTTGTATATCAGTTAAGCCCAGAGACCAGAGCATTTTTCTACCTACATTTGATCATCCAAATGTACCTTATCAATACATTTCTAAAAGAATTCACAAGTTTCCTTCTGAAATTCTCTATAGTATAAGGTCTTGGTAAACAGGAATTTTTCCCCTGGAAACACAGGTACTTCCTGAATAAAGGGAGAACCAAGAACTTCCGGGAAGTCTAATACTTGAATGAAAGCTAAAACTTCCTCCTCTGAAGTCCCAACCCAAATCCTTCTGATTTTATTAGAGTGCATCCTTGATGTCATTATTTACTTTCAAGTCTGTCTGCCTTACAAGTCTCAACTATGAACTCTCAATGTATAGTCCCCAAAGATGATTTTGTCACACATTGGGCACTCAAGATATTTGTAAAAGAAATGAACAGTGAATTCACTTACATCTGGGTACTTTTTTTATCTAAATCATTGGTTCTCAACCAACTGTGATTTTGTTGGTCGACAAACCCTTGGCAGTCGGTGTCTGAAGACATGCCAGACACCTCAGTTTTGACCCTCAGTTTGGAGGGGGGACATTGTGGAATCTAGAGGGTAGAAACCACAGATGGCACGTGACATCCTACAAAGCACAGCCCCCACAATAAATGTCAATAGTGCTGAGGTTAATAAGAAACCCTGATTCAGATACAGAATATCTACAAACATTTTATAAGCAGTCAAGAGATCTCAGAAATAAGCCAGATCTCATATTAGGACAAACACTATGGCATCCAGTCATATCGTTTATAGAAAGCATTTCGAAGAAACATAAACCAAATTGGACATCCCAGGTGGTCATTTTCATCTCATGGCTCATTTTTGTTCTCCCAACATGGGTCTCAACCAGATAACGCCTCTGGACTTTCAGAAGTCAGCATTTGTATGCTGACCCATAGCCCAGAATAACCCAAAGAACGAGACTTTCATTCAGAAACAGTGGCATTATTTTTTATTGTGGGTCATGGCTCATAATATGCAATTCAGCTAAAAGGAAAAGATACAAAACATTCGAGATGACTGGCAGGAGAAAACTCTAAAAATGCTCCAGCACAAAAGGGGATTAAAATGTCACAGGAAATTTTTTTCTTGAAAATGGAATGGCTTATGAATGCTTCATTCTTTCCAGAACAGTTAAAACACTGTATGTGCGGGCTGCTTGAGTTCAGAAGGCAGGGCAGGCCTTTCCTTTTGTTCTTCGGCTCACCCCTAGAAGGCTTTTCCTGGAGCACTTGGGCCCAAGAGCAAGTGAGAAGATGAAGCAGAAGATCCTTCATCTAAGTGGATATTCTGGATTCTATCTATCCTCCCTTTTGGAAATGAAGAGAGACTTCCTCAAACTGGAAGCAAAGGGACTGAGCAGAGACGGCCAAGTCTTTCACTGGAGATAACACCGGCCTGACATTTAAACTACCATCTATTACCTGAAGGCTCATTTGTCCAAGGCAGAAGGAAGCTTGCTCTTGCACTGACATGGAATGCTAAGTGATGAATGGGTCTATCAGAAGGGATGACTCAAAGCCAGACATACTGCATCGGGCAGCATTAATCAGGTGTCGAGAGGGAGCGGGGGCCCTGTCTGCCTGGGGCCTGCCTTTGCCAGACATTCTGTACTGTTTTCTCTCCAGTTAGCAGTGAGCACGGGGCCCAGCACGGCGGTGGTGGCACTAGGCCACAGCTGCGGCTCTTAGATGTGATGGGGGGCTCTAAGGGGATAATGAGTGTTTCTTTCCTGACAATCTGCAGATGATCCAAACTTTCTGGGGTTTAGATTAATTTCCTGTTCGGCCTGCTTGCAGATGAGAAAACAATTATCTCCAAAATTACAAGCAATTAGCTGTTTGCTTGTCATTGTAAGATAAGATCTTACTGCCCTCCCACAACACTCCCAGACCCCACACACGCACGCGCGCACGCACGCACGCACATGCGCGCGCATGCACCCTGCGTACCAGTTTTTCAGGTGTTATTTTTAAGCCTCATTCTGAGAGGTCAGAGCCCTAATCCCACCTACGCATTAACCCAGTCTTAACTATGCCTGTGTGAGCACCGCACCCATAACCTGAAGGGCAAAGAAAATGAGGGGGCACTATGTCCCTCATGATGATTTATGCTCATTATGATGGGTGTGATGGACCTTACACTGCCCAAGACGTGAAAAAAGTGAGAAAAACCACTTTGGCCTCCAATTTCTTTCCGTTTCTGGGCAGGCAGCAGGGCTAGCTGAAATACCAAAAGGAAATAAGAACGTGGGACTGAGGAGTTCGGGAGGGGTGTCTAAATTCTGACTCCCCTGCTTGCTAGTTGTGGATCTCGAGCAAGTAATTTAGCTCCTCTGAGCCCCAGTTTCCTCATTTTCATAAGGGGAATCATAAAAATGCCCTGGAAAGGAGGCTTTTCCAACGGCGCAGTACTGACATTCTGGGTCAGATAATTCTGGGTGTGGTGGGTCACCCCGTGCATTGAAGAGTGTTCAGCGGCATCCCGGGCCTCTGTCTACTGCAAGCTGGTAGCGTCGCCACCTAGGCAGGACAATCAAGATTATCTCCAGATACTGCCAATTGCCCCTGGGGAATAAAACTGCCTCTGCTTGAGAACCAAAGCTGTAAAGGAACACCCTTCTTTATTTTCTTAATAAAACAGCACCCACAAACTTGAATTCTAACCCTATGGATTCAGGGTAGCACTAAAGAACATAGCTCTGAGTGAAATGAGACAACTCACAATTGTCATCTCTGGAGAACAGGGTTTGGTGTAAATTGAGAACCATCTGGCTTCACCTGGAGACTTTCTCCGGCCCTAAACTCGGAGATTCCGGATTTTATTCTAATCTTGGGCAAAGGGTAGGGGCGGGAGCACATTCTGCTTTGGGGATGGCTATGGGGCTTAAGCAAGACAATGTACATGCAGAATGGTGCCTGTAACTATTCATAAAATCACAGCCAAAGAATTAGTGCAATTAGGAATGTCACCAAGGCACTCTCTTCACACCTGGGGGCAAAACCACACTGCATGATGATTCTAGCTGTGGCATTCAGACAAATAACAGCAGTCAAGGGCCAGCCACATGCCAGCAAGAATGGCAGAAACCCAGAATTCTCAAACATGTTACACATACTTTGTTGCTGTTATAAAATATATCTGTGAATTCTCTGGCCCTCCTATGAGGGTGGATCAATGTCCTCTTCCCTTGAATCTGGGCAGACCTTTACGACTATGTTGACCAGCAGAAAAAACAAAAGTGACCCTATGCGACTTCCAAGGCTAGTCAGAAGAAGGCATGCGCTTTGCTTCATTTACTCTTAGAAGGCAGTCTCCATGCTGTGAGAAAGCCTGGGCAGCCACTTGGAGAGGACACACACACATGTTCCAGCTGGCAGCCTCTGCTGAGGTCCCACCTGACAGCATCAATGGCCTGTTCTGGGAGTGAATGGGGCTTTGGATGATTCTAGAGCCCTGTCACTGAGTCAGCCCCAACCTTCAAGTTTTTCCAGCTCAAGTCACAGTTATCGTGGAGCAGAGACAAGCCATCTCCACTGCATCTTTTCCAAATTCCTGACCCACAGCATCCGTGAGCATTATAATGGGTGTTTAATGCCACTAAGTTTGGATGGATTGTTATATAGCAATAGTAACTAAACACACCTTCCTGAATTTTGACCACTGCTGCTCAAAGAATGTATTCACTGGGGAACTTGGGTGTTGTAGGATTAGCTCAGTTGGAGGTTACATCTGAAGCAGTCAAGGAAGGGATCTGCCATTGGACATGGTGAGGAGCGTAAGGTCACACATTTCACCAGTGGTATCTAGAGGTCTGTCTTACACATAGGAGTTGCAGTGCTTTCTTTCATGCCACTCATGTGAAGAGAGCTAAATATGTAGGAAAGGGAGACTTGGATTTACATATAAGACAAGAACATTAAGTATGAGCCTTAAAAAGAGAGCACTCCCTTGAAAAGCCATGAGCCTTCGGGAGCCAATTATTGGATCCAGAGCAGCCCATCCTAGAGAATAAAGTGGCATCGACTCAGAGGTTGGGCAGTGACCTCTAGATTTTGCTTATTGGGAGAGGTCATGAGAGTAAGTATGACCGTAAGCTGCCAGGAAAAGAGACTTTGCCTAACTCACCATGACCTTTTCCCCATCTTGATCTACACAGAGAGCTCTCTCGATGAAGAAAGAGAAAAGTGACCTGGACTTGAGGGAAATGGCGAAAGGCACCTTCTCAGCAGGGGTCCTGAGACTAGGGTGTGTTGAGAAAATAGCAGAATGTGTGCACGGGTGTTCAAGACCATGCCTGATAATTCGGTATCATTTGCACAATATTTGAGTACGCCAATTCTCCAACATGGTTCTTCCCCTGAAGCACATAAACTCTATCTCCTGGAGACTCTTTAGTCACCTCATTTAATTGGGATTTAACCTGCGGCTAGATTCAGAATGTGAACTACAATTCAGGCGGAGAAGTAAAACTTTATATTAATAGCTCTTTTGAAATACGGTATGAGTATTTTTTGTTCAATACCAGTGGGGCACCTGCCTCAGGCAAATATGTGCAATTTCATACTTCATAAAATATTTAAACATCTTTAAATTACTTCCGGAAGAATTCACATGTGAAACTCCCTTTCTTGATAAAATAATGACTGGCTGCTCAAGAATTTGGTATAAACAAGAACAGGTGTCCTATAGGGATATTTGCTTATTGGGTTTCTCTACAAATTAATCCTGTGGTCTCAAACTATTTTAGCCAATTGGCCCAATTTAACTAGTGGTTTGGTTTATTCACATTTCTAAAATTAGGTTCTAAGTTATATTTGTATTTGGGTACATAGTACTCTCTCAGAAAAGCCTTTTTTTCTGAAATATAAAGTAATTCAAGCTAATTGGTAATGTCTACAGGTTTCAAATTCAAATCCCCTTACCACACCATATTAAATTCATTTAGTATTAGTATTTGATTTTACTTACTCCTTACCAATAAATTTTTAAAGGGGTTATTCCTGAAGCAGAAGCAATTACGTACAGTTCCATCGGGTAATTTAACTACAATCCAGTGAAACTTCTACTGTAAAGTGATCCAAACTTTACCTACTAAGACTTAGTGGGAACACAAATTATTGGGTAGATGCCTCCAAGTAGAAGGACAATCTCTAGTAGAAGATACAGTAATAAATTCAAATTAATGGATTCTTAGAATAAGTGGGAAAAAAAGGCAAGAAGAGATAAATTAGCAATTGGAAATATTAAAACTTTATAAGGCATATACATATTTTGTCATTCTGAAAAGTTATGGAACTAAATCCTATATTTATCATTTCTTTATCGCCACAGTTAAAATCCTCATCCCTCGGGATATTTTGGGGGGTGGTCACTGTAACAACAGCAGCAACAAGTGTCAGGGGAAGCCTTGAGCTGTGGAAGAACATACACTCAGAGTCAGACAGCCCTGGGTTCAATTCTTGGCTTTGCTAGTTATTTGGGTTTAACTTGAACAAGTTACTTTAACCTCTCTGGGCCTCAATTTCTTAACCTTTAAAATGGGAATATCAATGCTACCTACTATTGTGAGGATTCAGTGAGAGAACTATTTATCATTCTTCAGGCCTGGACAGAACACATAATCAATGACTATTTCTCTCTCTACAGTCAGTCTGACCACTTCAAACCCATGTTCATCTCTTCATCTTTCTAAACTGCTGTTTTCATCCTATTTTTTTTCGATTCAGAGATCTTCAGTAGTTCTCCACTACCTATAATGTAAGTTTCAAACTTACTACTGTTTGACCTCAAACTTCTTTTTGAGCTTTGTCGTCTACACTTCCTGCCACCCTCCAGTTCACAGGTTTGAATTACATTTGCAATTACTTCATCATACTTTTCAACTCATTCTGTTGTCCCCCTTCGAAGAACTCACTCTGATTTTTGCTCAGAGGAAACACAGCCACTTTCCATAGCTCAGGCCCAGTGATCTTATTTCGTTACCTTGCTGTCCCGCTGACAATGCCCTCTTTTGAACACCTACATTTTGACAGCCTATTAGTCATGGAACCATGTATTCCCTTGAATTGCCCATATTAATGACTCTTTCTATGTCTTATCTCACTTAATTGTAATCTCCTTGAGGGCAGTGATCATGTTTCATACAATTTCTCACATACACAAGATCAGCAAAGATCTTGCACACAATTGACTTTGATGCAAAAAACCAGAAGTATTTGTTTCCAAAATATAGCCTCTCTTAAATATCTGTGTTAGTTATTGCTATGTTACTACAGTTGATTACATGAGAAATCTGCCACCATCCTATTCCTTCCAGAGAGAGCCCAAATGCTAGGATAGCAGTGCTAACACAGAGGTAAGCTCCCTGTAGATGATGGGCCCTTACTTTGAAAAGACAGAGGAGAGCAGCAATGTACTTTTCACCAGAGGGAGAGAGTTCCATGGTCTCGAATAGCTGGAGCACAGTTATTAAGATTCTAAGGAAGACCCATGGCAAACTGATGGGGCAAAAACTGATGAAGTCTTAACCCCAGGATTTCCCAGACAGTTACATAAGAATCACTTCCAGGAACACCAAGCATGGCTGCTTTCTGCAGAAGGAATAGAAGCTGAAGCAAGGGAACAGCAAAACACCAAAACCACAACAACAAACCAATAGCTAAAGCTAGAACCAGACTCCTTCCATTGTGCCTCCACCCTCCCTGCCTGGATGCCCATTCTCGTACCTATAAACTCTGACACCTGTTGAAAGTCCACCTGTTAACCTGTGGCATGGGTTACGTTTTATTTATTTTTATCTCTGTTATTTATTTATTTTAATTTTAATTAGTTAACATACAGTGCAATGTTGGTTTCAGGAATAGAATTCAGTGATTCATTGGGTTATGTTCTCATGTATCATTATAGCCCAGTGACCTAACAGCGCCTGACACAGAGTAGGCACTCGAGAAGCGATTTGGTGGGGCACGTGGGTGACACAGTAGGTTAAGCATCCGACTCTAGGTTTTGGCTCAGGTCATGATCTCACGGCTTCATGGGTTCAAACTCCATGTCAGACACTGTGCTGACAATGCAGAGCCTGTTTGGGATTCTCTCTCTCTCCCTCTCTCTCTGCCTCTCCCCAACTTGCACTGTGCCTTTCCCTCTCAAAGTAAATAAATAAACTTAAAAAAAGAAAAGAAGTGATTTCATGAGTGAGTGACTGAGTGAATGACTATGTTCCTCCACGCAAAATACAAAGAACGAATGCACTTCATTCTCTGTAAGCTAGCTGAGTGGGTTGCAATGAAGTTGAGATTCAATGTTTTGAGTCCAGCGGAACTTAGTAAAAACAGATTTAACAGGCAGCCTTTAAGAGAGATTGTAGGCTTGGACGATATCTTGTCCTACTACCTGTGCTGTCCCTTTTCCTCCAGGCTTTAGAGCAGGCTGCAGACTGGAGGGTGGGCTGAAGGTGGGATAACAGGCTTCCTCTGGGCTTCTCTTACCAAATCTCATGAGAGTAGTTTGGGAGATGTATCATTAGTTCCCAATTGACTGCTTTGCTAAGGCGAATGTTTAAAGATAAAGCACTTCATTTGGGGAGGTTAGCCTTGAAAGATTAAGAGTTAGATATGTTGCCATCATATCAGACTTCGTGCCAGAGTTGAAGTTCATATTCTGGATTTATGGGGGTTGGTCTCATTAGCTTAAGGATTAAAAATATTATCTATTATAACTGGTATTTCACAACTATCTGCTTTCAGAGGAAAATTCTATTTGGTTAGGAAAACCCTTGTTTAAAATTACATAGTTTCTAAGTGGCCCCTCTCATACTTTTTCTGTTCTGAGGAAACTTCAGACATTCTAATTTCAGATCCACTGTGATTATGGCCCTTCCTTAACTTCCACTTTATGTGATTATCCAAGCCTGGATATTTTTAATCTTCCCCAGAAGTAGTCAAGCCATAGCAGTGGGCCATGTTGCTGATTGGTAGAGTCCTTTTGTTTCCTTTTTAGATTAAGGGACACTGAGCCCTGAGTAAGTGTTTGGCTCCATGCTGAGCACTTTGCATGAGTGACAACACTTCATTCCACAACAACTCCAGGCAGCAGGCATTATTATTTTTCCCACTTTATATGAGGAAATAGGCTTACAGAGGTCATGGAATCTGCTCAAGATCACACAGCTCATCAGTGCTTGAACTAGGAATTGAACCTAGGTCCAGAAACAGCGAAGCTCTTGCTTTTATGCAATGTGCATTGCATCTATGAACTGCAAGTTTCAGAAAAAGCACAGCCTCCCAGGGCTAAAGAAAAATATGTCTGAAAGATTCTTTCTCTGATAAATCAAGGATCTGAAGGCTTCATAACTCCCATGTCAAATTATTAACATCAATCATAGAACATGGTAATTTATTTAAATGACTGATCATCGAGCACAGCCAGCTATAAACAAGAAATGTGTTCTGCTAAGCCAAAGACTGCAGGGAAACTCAGAGCATCACGCATCTGTGTGGGGGCGGAGAGAAGCCAGTCTTACCCTCGTGCGAGAAAGAAGTCAATAGAGCCTTAGGGTTCTGTTTTTGTTGAAGTAAGAGGTTTTGGCAAGCCATCCATGTACCTGCATACTTCCCCATCAAACAAGCTCTTTGCTTCTCTTCATTTATGTGCCCCCCCCCCAAATTCCACTTCATTTAAGACACCCAGCCTTTCCAAATAATAGCCAAATATAAAGAGTGCTTAACAATTTTCAAGTCTTAGTTTAGCAACTGCCCTTTCTCTCGGAATTCACCATCATCAGCAAGCTTAAACATTTGAAACAAAAAATAAAACCGATAAAAAAACTATCAAGCAAAACTCAAACATTTTAAAGGGATGTGTTTATAAAGTACACATTCGTTTCATCTTTCACCTTACTTTCCTAAGACTTTCCAGACCAGATTGTGCCACACAAGGCAGCAGGAAAGCACTGGGCACATCTTTCCTGCATTCGATAATTTGGGCACCACAACATCAGGTTCCTTTCTGCCCCCTCAGACTCAAACGATCTGCTGTGACCACAGTGAGCTCTTATAGGCCTCCACCTAGACAGCCACAGCAGGGTATCCTGCCTAAATGGGTAACTATCCACACGAAATGTTAGTCTCAGCGGGCAACTGGGTGGCTCAGTCAGTTAAATGGCCAACTCTTGATTTCGGCTCAGGTCATGATCTCACAGGGATTGAACCCTCGTGGGGTTCCATGCTGAGTGTGGAGTCTGCTTGGAATTCTCTCTCTCTCCCTCTCTCTCTGCTCTTCCCCTGCTCACTCGCGCTCATATGCACACACTCTCTCTCAAAATAAAATAAACACTAGGAAAAATAAATAAATATTAGTCTTAGGCAAGAAGCCCAATTTCCATTGGAAATTTATAACTCTGAAAGCACACGATTTATGACACTCTAACTTGTCAAAGTCCCTGGGTCTCTAACACAATATCTTTCACTTTAAAAGGTTTTATTCTGATCATAATTATGGGAAATTACTCATTAAGGGTGAAGGAATATTTATTACCTGAGTAAAAACACAGAGCAAAATTCTTGACCCCTCAGAATGAAAGAAAAATAAGAGAGAAAACTAGAGTTTGAAATGACCCAAAATAGCACATCAAATACATAAAAAGAAAACATAAAACGAATGTAAGAGCTAGCAGACTTTGTCCATTTGAGAACCAATTAAAAGAAAACAAAACTACAGGGGTGCCTGGGTGGCTTGGTCGGTTGAGCGTCGGACTTTGGCTCAGGTCCTGATCTGGCAGTTTGGTCAGTGGACCACATTGCACTCCCTGCTGTCAGCCTGTCCCTGCAGAGCCTGCTTCAGATCCTCTGTCCCGCTCTCTCTGCCCCTCCCCTGCTTGCGTTCTCCCCAAAATAAATAAATATTAAAAAATAAACAAAAATAACACAAAACTACAGAGCGGTTCATTATTCCCATACCCTTGACAAGTGATACGAATTATTGTTCGAGGAAGAGGAAGCAAGTATGATGAGGCTTTGTGTCCAACTGAGGAGGATAAAGAGCTAGGTCTTGCTTTGTGTGGCTCTTGTGTTTGGGCCAGTCCTGTGATCCCTAAAGGTGCATCCTAACATCGTTTACCCACCCCAGAATTGAGCATCATGTTTTCCTCTTTTAGAATTTTTTTTTAATGTTTATTTATTTTTGAGAGAGAGAGAGAGCACACAAGCAAGCGGGGGAAGGGCAGAGAGAGAGGGAGACACAGAACTCGAAGTAGGCTCCAGGCTCTGAGCTGTCAGCACAGAGCCTGACACGGGGCTCGAACTCACGAACCATGAGATCGTGACCTGAGCCGAAGTCGGATGCTCAACCCACTGAGCTACCCAGGTGCCCCTCATGTCTTCCATTTGAATTAATTTCACATCAATTCTTTTTTCCTCACTAATATTACTAGAGGTAGGAGCTAATATTATTCTCATTTGGTAGATGAAGAAACTGTGGCACCAAGAAGTTACATAAAGTCATCCATAGTGACCAGGTGCCCATTAGGACAAAGGTGTTCCCAGCACCCATGCCTCCTGCTTTCTGGGGTTACTGTACAGGTCCGGCTTCTCTTTCTCCTGGAAACATCACTATTCCACTTGAGACAACGTTCCTTAGTTTTCAAGACCCATTTTCCCTGCAGAGGTTTACAGCTGCATGTAATTCATGTGTCAAGTTGTGTTATCCATGGGTTAGTCCACTTACACTGGAGAGACAGCACTATCTGTGCTATGGGTTGTCTCTTTGGAAACCCAGTTATTTGAGAAAACCTCAAACCACATGCAACCAAGCACCAAAAAAATTAATTTTTTCTCCTTAAAATGTCCCTTCCCTGTGCATTCACACAGCACAGTCAGTTCATCAATCTCTTTATGTAAATAACAGTCATGCAGCAAGGGAGGAGGTCTGTTTATTATTTTTGATCCTGTTTTGCTTCTGGCAAAATTTCACAAACAGCAGAAGTTGGCAGAACATTGATATTTTCTTCTGACTGGCTACTGTTCTCTAGCTGCAAGTGCAGAGTGCAACTGGGACTATTCTGGTCTAGGGGCCTCGGCTGTGACTGAGGTCAAAATTGCAAAATCTGGGGGAAAAAAATCTCCATATAGGACTTCTCTCTGGAAATAGAGACCCTGGTTTAATGCTTGCTTTCCTTCCACTATAGAACTGCTGTCTTTGGGATTTAGGGTCCAGGGAACAACGGTGGTTTGACCTAACTCCCACCTTGCTTCTTGTCTGCAAAGGCCTCCTGTGAAGGTTACAGGGGCCACCGAGAGAGGTGGGCCCTAGGAGCCCTGAGGAAACTTAGAGGAGGGAAGTGTTCTGCCTCCAAAACTTTCTAGGAGGAAGGGGCAGCATTTTGGAGGTTTGGAAGTAGGGAAAGGCGCTTGGGGGTGGAGGAATCTGTCCTCTCCCCCTGTGAGGCACGTTCCTACCTAACTATGCTAGATTCCTTGCCAAAGGCCGGAATGCTGCTGCCCTGACATTGACTTTGGACGGAGCATTCCTGATAAAGAGCAGCCAGCCCTCAAGAAGGCAGTGGGAGGGTAGTTAGTATATAGGACGGTTGCTCGGAGTTGCTGCTGGTTTTGGAGGCACAGGGAAGTCCTCCAACAACTTGAAGGGCGGGTGAGGAAGTAAGCACCAGCCAGGGCTAAAATGATGGAAAAAACCAAAACGAACAACCTTCTTTGGTTACAAGTAGACCATGACTACCTATAATTATAAGGGTGATGGGGTTGCACAGTGGTGAATAATGTGGGCTCCTGGGTCATACAGACTTGAGTTCAAAGCCCATCTCTGCCACCTACTTGCTGGGAGAAAAACACAGTAAACCCTTAAGCGTCAAGCCTTACCATATTTATTTTCCAGAGGAGTAAACCTAGGTTTCAGGTCTTCACAAAAATTAAATAAAACACCAATATATGTTGAAAATAGTCCCTGGAACATAATAGCGAGCCCTCAATAGGAGTAGCTATAGGTATTGTGTTACCATTTTTTAAATGTTGTAATGTTTCTAACCCTAAAATGTGTGTTATAAAAAGTCCAATCGCCACCCCAGACCCAAACCTTTTATATAAATGCACCAAAATGCTAATAAACTATGTGGACAGCCTGCCTCTCCATGGCCAACCCGGACTCCCACTTTCCTTTACACGTGGGTGAGCCAGTGGAAATGGCATCCCTCAGCCCAGAGGTAAGGCTCCCGCACCCCCAGACCCAGCTGCACAGACTGCGAGAGAGGCGTGCCTGCGAGAGGCATGGCTGAGGGTTAATGAGCTGAGAAGAGCCTGTCACAACTCCTGCATTCTGGAACAAAGCAGTAAGCGTCACAGAACACAAGCTGCCAGTGTCCAGGGTCAGCCCTGCAGGAGTAACCAAAGGTGGAAGGAGGCGACCAAGTGACAGGAGAAACCTCACACGAACCAGGAACAGAATGGCTTCCTCAGAAACTGAACTGTAAAGCTGGAGGTGAGGAAGTAATTTTACTCTAAACAGAGGAGGGAAAGGAAAAAACTGGCCTCTGAAACCATCTCTATTCTACCGGTTAGTTAATGTTTAACAACCGCATTGCTCACTACCAAGTTTCCTTATTCTGTCAAGTGCATCTGTGCTTTTCTACCCACTCAGGGAAATGTGCTGTTCCACACAATGCACCAAGTGAAAACTCCACGTCCAAAGGAATGACTCAGGAACGCAAGAGTAGAAATAATTCAAAGTAGGGCCACTTGCAGATGCATTGGTCAGGTCTCTGAAAGACAGATTCTAGGGGACAGAGCTTTGTCATCCACGATTATAATACCATTTTATGTAGGTATTCAAACAGCGAATGCATATGGAATTCCTACACAGACGGTCATGCACCATAACAATTAAGGGATTATTATTATCATAGTTTTTTCAGGGTTTCCAGGATGCCATATGCAGACATCAAATATTTTATCCTGTAAAGCAAGGCTTTTTCAAAGTTCAAGATTAACATTTAAGTCATGATGTATGAAGCAGGTACTAAATGAAATTTCTATTCTTTGTAGAGGAGTCTCTTACATGGAGCCTCCTAAGACTATACATGTTCCATACCCAAATACAGCAAAAAGCATTCTTGTTTATTTAATCCATTCAACTCCATAACAACAAACTTCACAAATGCTAATGACTGTATTCACGTGCAGTCTTTCATAGCCTAGGAATTCAATAGTGATGAAGATTATCCCTCAGTTAAAAGGAATGAAATCCCAGAGGAAATGGGCAATGGAAATTTCTTAAATAATTTGTTTGAATTAGTTTGAGAAAGGGTGCTGAGTTTTTAAATTACCAACTGGGCATTAGAAACTTTATCTACACTTTACAGCATTTCTTTTAACTCTTCTACACAAAGGCCATTAAATACGGGAAAATTTTTATAAAATTGGCAAGAATCTCCAAGTTAACTGCCCAGTTTAGAAAATCACAACAATTTGGGAAGGGGATTCAGACATCATAGATTCATTCATCAGGCACAGAGATATAACTCTACTACTGACTGGGTAGAGCCCTTGCTCCCAGGCTCCACACTGGTCATCTCCCTGGCCTTTCACTCTGGCCTATCTCTGATCAGAGCCTAGCCCCCTTCCTCCAGTTCTGCTGCTGTCCCTCAGCTTCAGAGTTTCCTACCAAGTGGTTCCAGGAGCCAGGAACACTTCCTGCCCAGAACAGTCTCTCTTATTTGCCAGGGGGTAGGGAACAACAGGCTTTGCTGTTTATCGATATGAGCTGAAACCTGGCCTAAACCCATCATTTCAGGTCAGTTCAGGGCAACTAAGAATAACCGCTGTACATTTATTACTAAGTAAACTGATGTTACTAACAAAATGAAGTAAAGGAAACCACATTTGGGAAAAGCAGATTTCACTACAGCTTAAGATTAAAACAAAACAAAACGGCAAAACACCAAACCAAAAAAAAAAATTTGTTTTAAATTTTGTGATATTTTTTTAAGGACACAAAAATGTGGCAGTATGTATGCTTACCTTAGTCAACTTGGTATAAAGTATATTAGTTATTCTTCATTTAATGATACAGCGCCTTGAAGGGCTATACGTACATGGATGTTTGTTTAATATATTTATTTTTCTTATATCTAGCACTTAGTATGTTCCGGATACTGTACTCAGTGTTTAACTGTATTATCACATTTAATCCTTGCAGTAAGTCTGAGATAGTAACAGCAGGTGGAATGGAGTACTAATGGTGAGGTTGGGAGTGTAGAGGGAAGGGGCGTTAGTGGATCTTCCTACTCAAAAGAGATCAATGGTAAAAGTGATGGTGATTTGATTACTAAGAACTTGCTCTACACAACACATGCTTTTACAAAGGTGCAAACAGTAAGGCTTTGCAATGGATTTCATTCTCTATTTTGGGAAATGCATTTAGGAGGAAATGTTTTATGTCCTTGAAAGCATCTGGGAGAGATTTAAGGTCCTCTATTAAGAACTCCAGTCTTATTTAGGGGGGAATGGTTAGAATACCATTATCACTGGGATTGTGAATCTTTCTTATTTCTTATAATAATTTTAAATACTATAAATAATACTGGGGTAGTAAAATATGCTTTTATGACTATCATACTTTTTCTCAGTGTGTCATTTGGTGAATACAAGGGTATGTGAATTACTACCATTCACTTATCAAGACTGAATATTCATCCAAGATTCTTGCCATCCATATGTATGATTTTTAAAATAAGCTAGAAAGAGGAGACTTGGAATGCAGAAAGAGAAAACCTTCTTTAGCTCAAAATACTGACATGTATATTAGTTACTTGCGACGGCCTAGTTTCTGTACAATCCCTACCCTTTTCCTTTACACTGTTCACGCCTGTGTTTTATCAGAGTGTTACAGAGGCAAGGCAATGCAAATCATTGGTATTTTAGTCAGCTCTGCCTCTGTCAGACTTTAAAAATTGTCAGGATTCCTACGTCTTGTGGGGAAATCATTTGAGACTGCGGCCAGACATTTTGGATTTTTGTTGTTGTTGTTGATTTCCTTTTTTTTTAAATAGCAATAGCATGTTCTGTAATTTTCAGTTATCTTGCAACCATTCCATTTATTTATTTCTTTTTGAGAGAGAGTGAGGGAGCAGGGGAGGGGTACAGAGAGGGAGGTTGAGTCCCAAGCAGGCCTGCATTGTCAGTGCAAAGCCCCACACGGGGCTTGAACTAAGCTGGAATCAAGAGTTGGATGCTCAAATGACTCAGCCACCCAAGTACCCACTGGGTATGCTCCATTAATTGAGCCCATTGCTCCATTTAAATTCCTTTAAATTCTAAATTAAAAAGAGACAGAGACACAGAGAGACAGACAGACAGAGAGAATTCAGGAACTCAGGTCTTTTCAAACAATAGTGTACAACTTTTCCTGCCCTAGGCTGTACCGTTCTATAGTGATTGCTATGGTCCCATGTGACTTTACATGGGGGTTTGGCTACACAGTAAGGCTAATTTCCCATGCATTCTGTGGTAACTTTTCTACATTTTGTGGATTATCTCCAAAAGCATCATTCATAATGCAAATGCTATGTACTATCTCTTTGCGAGCATGAGGAAAAGTACCTTAAGAGTATGTTTTCAGGCTTCCTGAGAAACTTGTAAGTTGCTTATACAACTAAACAAACAAGCTTTATTAATTAAAATGACCTATTACCTATTAGTTCATTTTATTCTGTCATACTGGCAGAGACTTCATACATGAAGTATGAACATAAACCAGAGATACATTTAGATCATGAAGTCGGAAATGGACTTTGAGCCACACTCATCAATGCCTGAGTCTCAGAGAGTCCATATCCCACGTCACAGCCAAGGAGAATCTGACACTACTGAAGGGTTTCCTTTTTCTTTCCTGTGGGGCAACTCCACTTTGCAGTAATGGAATATCGTGAATTAGCTGAGATAATAGCAGACCCCTTTGGAATTTGCCCAGGGCTTCAGCTTTATCATAGGTGAGACGAATGAGAGCCAAAAAGCAATAATCTCTTTTTTCTGGACTAGCAGTACCTATCGTGTAGAGTTATTTGAAGACTGGTTGTATTCTTGGTAGAATTATTAACCCTGCCCATATACCTACTCCTTCAGTTTTCTGCCTGGCAAGCATATAGGGGCCACCTAAACAGGTAAGAATCTTCCTTTATTTGTTAATTTTTATAAAGAGCTGTCAATCTTGTCTTTACACCCAGTTGATTTTTAGAGTACATGGAGCTGGCCTTATTTGAAAACAAAAAATATTTACAATTTACTCTCAAAATATAACCTCAAACTATCTATTGCCCAATCCATGCAAGAAATATAGTCAAAGAGAATTATCCGAATGAGCCACAGGTCCTGAAGCTTCCTCAATCAGCTTTTCCAAAATGCGTTCCCCAGGGAACATGATTTTATAAGATGTCACTTCCTGGTATCCGGTGAAAAATGGATTCATGATGAAATACACCAGTTTGAACAAAGTTAAATTACTTTCCGCAGGATTTCTCTGGGCCTTTCATAAGTGTGAATTTCCAAAAAGGGAAAGAGGATATAGCATTTCTCAAATTACTTAACCACAGAAACATTTCTCCCCTGAATATCTAACGGGACTAGTGTTCTGTGAAGCCAAATGAGAAACTACCTCTAGACAGCTTCCATGCTATTTCAAGATTAAGGAGAAGAATCAGGTTGCATACCTGAACCTCCTTGTTTTGAGCCACTCACCCCATCCCCAAATATTTTTACTGAATTATAATTTGTTATTATGCCCCTGGTTTCACTGCAGGATCCTACAGGAAACTTGCAATTGAATTCACTGCAGGAAATGTTTAATTTATCTACTACATCTCCATATTGTAGTGTCCCCTTTATGAGATCTGTATGAAACTGCTCTCATATATCAAGTTCTGGGGAGAAAACTCTCCCAAACATCAAGTCCCAGGAAAAGCTGCGCTGGTGTGTTTTCACCATGGCAAATCTTCCCCTGATCGTGTTTTCCTCTTTGCTTAGATTAGGGAAGCTCAGGCTAAATTTAAAGCCCACTTTTAATAATTATTTAGCACCTTACGTTTCACATTTTATGTAATATCTCTTTAATATATTAAGGGGATGTAATATAATCCCTTTATTATATTAATTAACCTATATTTTTCTCTTCATCAGATTTGTCTTTTAATAACCTTCACAGAGTTGTATATTCTTTTATACACTACATCAAATCCTTTAGATAATGCATTAGAATGTAAATTAATCTATGATGTCTTTACCCACATGAAAATCATATTCACACTGCCCCTTAGGAGACAGATAATGATTTTCACATGATCCTTACTTCATTCAAATATCAGATATGCAACTCGTGGTCTCCTATCTTCTTGTATCTTCTTCCTAGACTTACCACTGGGTTCGCATAGTTAATGAAATGCACAAGGCACATGTTCATTCCTGACCCATCGCCATGAAATCCCAACTGATATGTTTCCTTCTGTATAGAGGTTTACCAAAACCCACTTTTCATTTTCTCTCTGTCTAAATTTTTTCGGGTCACCTGAAGAGCTAGAAGCACTGCCCATGACTAGGTGGCTAAGGAAATGAGGAACCTTGCTTTGTAAGAGTGGGACCAGCATCGAGAATTTACAAAGAACTAAACACTGACTGGAGAGAAGAGGAGAAAAAAATGAATCTCTACTCACTGAAAATAATATCACATAATCCAGATTTGGCAATTACCTGCATCTGGGATGTGTGTTTATAAAATTAGAGCTAATAAAAGCAGTGACGTGCAGCTATGGATGTCTCAATTTGGTTAAAATTAAACTCTCAGGTTTTACATATCATTCTTTGCTAATTCCCTTCTAGTACTTATTTCTTAACTGCTTTTTAAAATGTTATGCAAAGTTCATTGACTTAATTCTCCCAACAGATTTTCCTGTAATTTTCGGTTAAACAGTACCCTTTATGTACAGGTCCTTCGGTCACCAGCACTGAACAGAAAGAGGCTCTGATTCATGAAATGTGAATTTCTGACAGTTGCCACTTCTTTAAAAAAGAACTTGAGCAATACAGGACTGATGCATTCTCACCCTGTTTTCTGTGTTCCATCTGTTTTTCTGCCAGTGTTTCCACCCTCCATTTCTGAAAGTGGTTGGGTAAGAAAATACTGGACATGGAGAAAGGGCAATTCTCAAAGAATAAATGATTGTTTAATTTCCGCTGACGCTATCCAGTTGGGGGGCTGGGGCTCTCCCACCAGGATGAGCAAGGCTACCACTTAGGTCGGGCAAATTCCCAAGATGCCATGTGGCCCGATGGAGTAATGAGAGACAGACAGCACATCACTAATACCCAGTTCCATTCCCTGGGAGCAGAAGGAAGGCAGTTTACTCCACTCTGGTTAAGTTCAACTCAGATGTGATCCTTAAAAATAGTCTCAGATAAAAAGTCAATGAGGGACACCAAGGTGGCTCAGTCGTTTGAGCATTGAACTCTTGATTTCGGCTCAGGTCCTGATCTCATGGTTCGTGAGTTCGAATCCTATATGGGGCTCGGCGCTAAACGCAGAGCATGCTTAAGATTCTCTCTTTCCCTTTCTCTCTGCCCCTCTACCACTCGCTCGCTCTCTTTCAAAAATAAATAAAAGTCAAAGAAAATGCAAATCTGACTTTCACTAATTCTCTTGGTTATGAAATTTTCTACATTTTGCATTTTCTGTCAAGAAAAGACGTCTTTCTGTGAGCACAGGGGCACACTCACACGGACATTCTTTGCAATAGGCCAGGCACTGCAATACCTCCATTTCACAATCCTGGACTCTAGAGAAAGAAAGGTGGTTTGTTTTTTGTTTTTTGTTTTTTTTTTACAGTTTCTTTATAATTATAGGTAGTAATGATATTTAAATAGTCCCCAAGACTGGCTGTCCTAACGTGTCCATTAAACTGATAATGAGAGCATTAAACAGGTATCAAAGAAACATGTCCAGGTAGGTATTAAATGACATAATAAGAAAAACAGAAATAAGAACTGCCTCTCTTTCTTAACATAATACCTGTGATCATGAATCCCAGAATTTTAGACATGATGGGAACCTCACGTTTGTTTAATCCAAACCCTTTATTTTATGGAGGAAGGAAAGAATGCCCAGAGAAGTTGTAGCGTGCCCCAGAGCACACAATTAATTAGTGACAGCCGTAGAACTAAAATCTGACTTCCACTGTAATAATTTCCTTGACAAGTTGTAGAAAAATTATAAGCCACTGATTTATTCTACATTAGAAAGCTGCTCTGTTTTCTTTTCAACTTATTATTTTAGGTTTAAGGAGTCCCTGCTTTGCACACTCTTGTTCAAGGAGTTACTGACTCAACCAGAGAGAGGACCTGAGAACCAGAATAAACTTTAGAAACCAGAGACTGACCATCTCATTTTCTCATCAAGAAACAAAGGCCAAGTAAGGTTCTGAAACTTGCCATAGTGAAAGAATGAGAGGGGGTCTAAATAAGAGCCTGCATCCTGGTCTCCTTTTTTTCTGGTTCAGTGAACTTGACTACAATCAGGTCCATATCATGCCATTTTCAGCATTCAAAATAATTTTTAAAAAATAGTACAATAGCAAGATGAATTCTTCCACAAAGCAAATAATCACATTTATGTATTTGCCTAGATTTGGATTTTCCAGATAGCATATGCATGAGTATATAAGCTTTCAACATGGTGCACCTGTAGCCAATGCAGCATAGCTATCAAATGACAAGAGATCCCAATTCTCCCTTCCTGTGGCCTAACATACTCTTCCTCCACCTCCCCAGCATCCCCCCTCTTGTCCATTCCCAAGTGCCTGCTACTGAGGCAAATAAAGACCATTATTATTTCCATTCTCTCTCCATACAACAATTTACCCATTGATTCAGCGAGATTGTGGGGTAGGGATTCTGGGCAGTGTGACTGATGATAAACTTTCACTTTGCAAAGCAATCCTCTATTTTAAACTTCTCTTCTCTTTTAACTGGACTTAAAACTCCAGAACTATAAAGAAGGCTAAGAGAAATAATGCGTGTGTATTTTGGAGCATACCCTAAGATGAGCAAGTTTAGATTCATCCTGGGTTTGAGCAACTAATTCTGATCCTATGCATCATCAAAGATTCCTTTATTTCTCCTCTTTGTTTTCCTTCTCATGAGTGCATCTGCTGTTGAATCATGTCCATGCCATTCAATGATTAGCTCACTATAATGAGGTCAGCGGGGAGCAACTTACTCTTGTTTGCACTGTTCCCAACAACCATGAGAGATTATGATCATCAGTAATAATGCCCCAAATTATAATGATACAATGCTAAATTCTCCATGAAAGATCTACGATAGCGTAAACAATTTTACTGATGTTGCTGTCATGTCAAGATACCGCTATGTGAACTACAAAAAATAATGGTGCTATTAATTTAATACGCACTTGATAAACTTTAACTGAATGATTATAGGTCATCAGTAAAATAACTTGACATCATGCATTATTGGATACTAGCTGTTCAAGGAAGGTAAAACACACAGCACTTTGCTTCCATTAGCGAAATAAAACCTGACTGGAAATAGCATTGTGAGTGACCGATTCTGATTCTGTCATATGGTTTGTTGCTGCATTCCGAGTAGAAAAGACTGAAATGACTTTGGCATATTACAAAATCTAAAATAAATCTCAAGTCCAATACTTCAACCTTCATTATAAAAACCAGAAACAGTTTAGTGTATTGCAGAGTATGGGCTTCAGAGTTATATTAAAATACTAGCACCTACTATGTAAACTGTAAGAAGTTACTTGACCTCTATGTGTCTCTGTTTTCCTGCCTTTAAAATGGGTATGATAATAGTATGTGCTCACTTAGAAGATTTTTTTGAGGGTAAAATAAATTGAAATATATATATATATATATATATATATATATATATATATATGGCTCCCGGAGTAGTGCTTGAAACATTATAAATGCTCAGTCAATATTCTCTACTCTTACCCAGGAAATTTTGCTTCTGCTATCATAATGTCTTACTATATCATTGTATAATATCAACAAATGATGAGTTCTCAATGGCTGGACTATTGGAATTTCTTCATGCTTCCCTATGATCTTCACGATCACTCTTAATTTCTAGGCATACATTGCTTTCAAACACTCTGTTGCCCAGCACAAAAAGGTGAGAATGCTCACATATTCTATTTAGGCAAAAGAAACATAGACTCAGAGTATCCTTTCAACAATCACGCATGTGTTCACAACTTCAAATCCTCAGTAGGAATATAACTTTCATCCAAAAAACACATAAAGAATTTTAATGAAATCAATCGTTGTAAATACATTTAAGGAGATCTGCAAAACAACTTCAAACTATTTCTATATGCAGTGTTTCTAACATAATGCACTTCACATGCATGCTGAAGAACATTTAACGAGCATAGATGATAAAGCATCATCAAACATTTGCCAAGCTCCTGCATCCATAGCGATGATGGCATCTGGCAAAGCACCATTGTCAGAAATCTCTAAAGCTTTAGCTGGTTTTTATTCTAAGACTAATGTATTTTTAAATCAAGCCACAGGGAAATAATTACTTTTGTTTCTATTCAATCAAGACCTGCACACAGAGTTTATGGAATGACATAATATCCTTCCTGAAATCAGACTGGTATGTAGGACCAGTATCCTTCACACATAACCAGTTCCTGAACCTTTACAAACAAATTCTAATTTCCAAGGAAACAATCTCATCAACTGCTACTCGCTAGAATACATATTGTTCCTTTTGGAAACATTACAATAAGATTTTCACGATTACAAACCCCAACTTCCCTTCTAAAATTCAATAAAATCTTAAACTCATTTATTTAAGTGGAAATTGTGTTTGTATAATGGCTCTAGAAATTCCCGGTAAATTTCATATCACCAATATAATAATTTAGTTATTGGGTTTCTTGTTTTGTGTTTTTGTTTTTGTTTAGCCCAGGAGGGGCGTGGTCATAAACTTCATAAACTTATTGTGATGATGTGGGTGTATGTGTGTGTCTTTTAAATGAACACCAGTTAGGAGTCTCTTAGGAATGTTCATTTTCGAGCTTCTACAGACCAACCCTAAGATGAGAAGCATGTTTTAACTATTTTTGGAGAATGAGGAGTTTTAGTGATGTCCAGGCTGTTGACCTATTTTTTAATTTTTATTTATTAATTTTTTTTGTAGAGAATAAAAAGGAACATCTAGCAGCTTGTAATCAATATCCTTTCCTCTGGGCTTAGGAAGCTGCTGCTTCCAAGCGCATGTCACAAGCTTTGTTTTGAACTTAGCAGACACCTTTACCCTTCACCAGAAAAACAGTATCAACAAATCAGAGACTACTGACATAAACATACAAATAGAGAATGCGAGTCCGGTTGTCAGCCCAGTGGCCTTAAGAATAGAATTCTAACTTTCCCCTGTGGCTAACAATGTTATAAAGAATCTGGGCGGGGTACAAGTGAGTCCCCCCTCTCTACCCTCCCTCCAATGAAATAAACAAATGTCCAAGTTTTAAATGTGACACAGTGTGAGGAAGCGGCAGAAAAGCCCCCAAAACACACACCGAGTAAACCTGCCTCATTTATTGTGTAGACGCACATAAATTTTGGAAATGCAGGATTCACCGTCCTACCGTGAAGTTTTCCGGGCACTTGAAGTTGAGTTATGTGGCAGCTAAGCGCTGTCACTGTTTGTTTAAAACTGCTGCCTAAAGTTATTTCTAAAAGTTAGGTGCAGCGTGGCATAGAAATCCATGTATTGTAAAGTGAAAACAACAATGTAAAAAACTGGGTTAGCATGAAATAGAGCCAACAGAAATCAGAATTAGCAACAGCCTTCCTCTACCGGCCACTCACCTTGTTGAATTTTAGTCACTAGCTGATGGCGTGCTAGAATCCGGCTCATCCTGTAAGGAGAGCGCCTCGCAGTCTGATCAAATCGCAAGTACATCTCCTGGCCCTCAGGTGTCATGGAATTTAGATAGTAGCAGCCTGAAGCTGGGGTCCTGGGTCCCTGACTGAACATCTCGGCAGATTTCCCTTTTGCCACCTCAGTCTGCCCTGTGGCTGTTCCCGGCTGTCTCCAGTCTCAGTAAGGGAGCGAGGCACCGAGCCCGGCGGAGCTCCACACACCAGGCGATTTTTAAAAAGAAGAAGGAGTGCCAAAAGCCACAACTCAGAATTCCAACCCCCGGCCTTCACGTGACCTCGAGCAGCCAATCAGAAGAAGAAAGGAGAACGGGACCGTAAGCAGTCAGCCCCCAGCCCCCTAGACGGGCAGTTCCTGCAGCTCTGATCCCCCCACGGTGCTGAAGGCAAATGCCAGCGTTTGCGGTGCCTCAGAGCTGACTAAGCGCCAGGAAGCAGCGCTCACTAAACGAGTTAAAAAGAGAAAGGTAGAAGAAAAGGCAGTAGAAGAAAACTGAGCCCTGGGCATAGATTTCCTTGGAGGCTGTAAAAGTTACAGAAAGCACGTTTGCTTTCTCCAAGGGCAGCTGCAGACAGGTAACAAATGGGTGTGATAAACGTCTCCAATGAAAAACTACTCCAAATAAGCATCAACAGCTGAGTATGCTAGCACCCTTCCTTACAAAGAATGAATCAAATAAAGCTCTTCCAGTGAAAAATAAACTTTCAAGTGCTTTAACACCCAGAGTAAATACACTACAGACTCCTGACCTTCTGCAGTGGGAGGCTGAGAGCTCTTACAGATGACTGGGAGAGGCAAAGGGCATACACATATTTGTTAAGTATCTATTTCCCTTTAATTTTTCGACACCCCCAATAGTTAATCGCCAAGAAACAAAATAGTTATGAAGTACCGATCACATTTAAGACACTGCCACGCATCACTGGAAAGATTCAGATTTATGCTGCCAAGCTGCTAAGGACCAGAAGAGAAGTTACGCAAAAGCTTAAGGCTTTCACAAACCTTATGTAAGAGGTGTCTCAAAAAAGACACAAAGACAATGTTGGGGGAGCGATATTATTTTCGACTGGGGTGATCGTAGCGGGGCGCACAGAGAAGACATTTGGGTGGGCTTTAAAAAAATGAGTGCGATTCTGACAAACAGAGCCTGAGGAGGTCTTTGCACTAGGGTCTATGCCCACACGTGTGGAGATCAGGAATCAGAGTATGTGTTTAAGGAAACTGTGAATAATTCCATTTGGCCATTTCCAAGTATACATATGGGAGTAATTAGAATTTTCCCCCATATTTTTCCGCTTTAATATTATTTGATGTGAAGAGAAAAAGTCCATAGAAAACATTGTTGAATTCTGAGCCTGGGGCTAAATGAAAAAAGTTCTTTGAAAAAGAAGCATATGGCCAAGTTGTTCTTACATTTGGCTGGCTGAAACTGAAACAGCCTGGCCTGTGATTTATAGTCTTAATGATGAAAAAACTCTCAAAAGTTTAACAGGACTTAACTTAGGACCCCAATTCTTGTTACTGTGGCTAACGGTGGTCAGCCCTAACGCTCTTCCCTGTGGGAATTTTTGCTGGCCTGATTCTGACCAGTGGCAGCTCACCTCGCATGACTATCCTATTACGTAAATGAACAGAGCCTACGGTAGAATATACACTCTCTCATGGCAATTTTGAACCTCTTCCGATAGCTATGCAAGAGTAGCCAAGCATTAGGGTTTCAATAGCATCACAGTAGAAGAGGAAAGATCTCAATGGATTATTTTGTTCCCTTTCCATTCTTATTTAGGGTTTGATCAGAGTTTTGCTATTCCAGGGCATCTTTTGTGGAAGGTGAAAGGGATCTAAGGTCTAGTGGCCCTGGTAGGCCAAAAGCATGGGCAGTAATGGTAGACAGGTTTAGCATTACACTTCAGTATTAGATCCTGTAATTTAATCGAATTAAATTCAAATCACATCAGAATCCAAGCTCAGGTCCAGCTCTGAATGCCCTCTGATGGAGAGGTCAATGCCAGCTACTTGGTGCACGTGCTTTTGTTTTGATAGGCCACCATTAGGGACATCAGTGCCATTAAACATGTGTTCAAGCCAGACAACTAGCAGTTATCACTTTTTCACTGGGAGAGAATGGAAGAAGAATGGAGAGAGAAAGACCATGAACTTAGCAACTTGGGATACGTTCCAAAAGCTAAGCAAGGGGAAGGTAAAGGCTGGAAATAAAATCTACTTGTTTTATAGCTGTGAATAACACTTAAAGATTGGCCATACCCAATGCCAGGCTGGTAGTTCATTATTGACTTGGCTACATTTTAAAAATAAATGGAATGAGCCTCTCTGAGAAGCACTGCAGTGTATCATGGCCAGTTTAGTATTAAAAAAAAAAAAAAATCACAGTGCCTCCATTCTGCACTGAAAGTCCCAAGGTGTTTTGTTCTGAAAACATCAAGATCATAAACATGTATTCTTTGATATATATGTAAACAGATGCAACAACATGAAACATAGTATTTCATAAGAGATTGGCAATGAAGGACAAGAATTAAATGTAAATTAAGGAAAAAAAGGAATTTCTATTCCCTGATTAAAACAAAGACAACTTAGAAGAAAGCCTAATTTTTCTAAAAATCAGTTTAAGTTTTAATAAGGGGATCTGTGAAGGATTACATATCAGCATTTCTGTCTTCTCTATCATGACAAGTTTGATTTTATGGTTCAAGTAGTAGCTATAAATCCATGTGACTGCTCACCATGTTTTTGTCATTTCAAATGTCAAAAATACCATATTTAAAGCAGTTGGGGCGCCTGGGTGGTGCAGTCGGTTAAGCGTCCGACTTCAGCCAGGTCACGATCTCGCGGTACGTGAGTTCGAGCCCCGCGTCAGGCTCTGGGCTGATGGCTCAGAGCCTGGAGCCTGTTTCCGATTCTGTGTCTCCCTCTCTCTCTGCCCCTCGCCCGTTCATGCTCTGTCTCTCTCTGTCCCAAAAATAAATAAACGTTGAAAAAAAAAATTTTAAAGCAGCTAAGTAACACTTTTCTCATTAGCACCGTTAATGCCTTGTTTTATGCTAATGTATTGCTATGAAATCCACACCCTTTTAATGAATATTTTTTTCATTATTTAGTCCTAGTGATCAAATAATTACCACTGGGTGGGCAGCTCTTTCTGTTTGTTGTAAATGTAAAAGTGAGAAATTGCTAATAATCTTCCTTGGGCTGATACTGTCTCCATTCAACTAGTTGAGAGAATTCTTTGTCTTTACTGGTGAGTGAGAGAGGTCCAAAGAAATCAGAGAGAAGGAGAAAGTGCTGAACACCCAAGTGTATCTTTCAAGACTAATGCTGAATTCCTTCCTTTCTAATTCCTTTTAAAAATGGAGAAAATGGGTGCGTGGGTGGCTCAGTTGGTTGAGCGTCCAACTCTTGATTTCGGCTCAGGTCATGATCTCAAGGTTCATGATTTTGAGCCCCACGTCAAGCTCTGTGCTGTCAGCGTGGAATCTGCTTGGGATTCTCTCTCTCTCCTTCTCTCTCTGCCCTTCCCCTTCTCTCTCTCTCTCTCAAAATAAATAAAATAAACTTTAAAAATAAATAAATAAAAATTAAAAAATAAAAATGAGGGAAATGGATGGTGCTAGTTTTTAGTTTTCACCTCTTTTCCTCTTTCCTAATTTGGTCAAGAGCAATCTTCACTTAGACTATTTCAGGGTTGGAATAAACAGATAAATACTGAGAGACCCAAAGACAGCAATGAACAGGGGAAGGGGGAAGTGGGAGGAGCTAACAGTGTTGAGCTCCTTGTATGTACCAGGCATGTCTTTAATTAATGTCTGTGGTCTTCTATTTTGTAGAACAGGAACTTAAGACTCCCAAGGATGAAGAGATGTCCCAGGTCATACAGCAACCAAGTGTAGAGCCACTGTCTATCTCCAAGCTGATGATATTTTAACTCTTTCCACTATCACACACAAGGGACAGGGAAAGGAAAATTGTGGCACTGAGAGGGTGCTGGGGACACTGGATAGAGGAAAAAATTTTAGAGGGATATACTGAAAATCATCTTAATCCTGTATAATTTCACGTGATACCGGAACGCTTAAATGAAAATACAGTTGACCCTTAGATACCGCATATTTATTTGCACAGGTCTACTCCCATGCAGATGTTTTTCAATAAATATATTGGGAAAAATTTGGAGACTTGCAACAACTTAAAAAACTTGCAGAAAAACAACAAAGCCTAGATATACTGAAAAAATTTTTAAAGAATTTTGAGATTATTGTGAGAATACAGTACATATATAATACATATACTAAATATGTGTTAATTGACTCTGTAGTACCAATAAAGCTTCAGGTCAATTTGGTATTAGTGGTTAAGTTTTCGGGGAGCCAAGTTATATGCAGACTGCATAGGGGTTGGTGCCCTAACCCCCTTGTTGTTCAAAGGTCAACTGCATAGGATTGGCTAAATTGGATTGGCTAAATTGTTGTAGTGGTTGAGATCTAGGTATCTAGAGAGCAAACTACACAGCCCAGAGCTTTTAATTAACCAGTGAGAACCATGGGCCCTCTTTGGAGCAACCCAAAGCTAAGAACTGGAGACCCACCCACTCCCACCCTAATCCTAAAGTGCAGAAGCAGCTTGACTGTCTTTTTGTTTAAAAAGCACATTCCTTTTGCAGGGTAGGCTCTTTGCCCTCTGCTTTCTGTTCATCCTCAAGGCTAACTCTGCATATGGTCTTACCTTTTCTAGGGAATTTCTTCCCCATGCAAATGCTCCAAATACAGTCAAAATTCTGAAACTTGACCTCTAAACAAAACTTTTGGTACCAAGTCTTTCGGTAGATGATCCTAGAGTAGTGCTCAGTGGAATCTTAGGTACACATAGAAGAAAGCTAGGTGTGATTTTACAGAAGCCAGGAATGACTCCCGTGCTTTCATCTGTCTACTACTCCTTTTCCTCCTTCACATGCATTCCAGCTTCCTCATCAGCCTGTTCAGAGGGAGCCAAGGTAGTCCTGCCAAGCAGGAAAATGTTTGAGATATAAGTGGTAGGCGGAAAAAAGCAGAACCGATTTGCAAAGCTGCTTTTGAGATTACTTGAATCCAAACGTTGTGGGTTAATGGCAGAGCCTTCCTGTGGGTTCTGAAGCTCACTTTGAGGATTTCCACCAATTGATTCGTGGAGCCTGTGTCCAACCCTGTGCCAATAAGCCTTACCAACATGCATGCACCACATGCCCATTGACCAATGCAGGCAAGCCAGTGAAACTAACATTCATAGCCATGACCAGGGCCCTCCATGAAAAGTTTCAGAGCGGATTCTCTTCTGATTCAGCTTTACCAGCTATAGACCATGTCTCCCCCATTTAGAGTCCAGCTCCTGTTGCTGGACTTGGGGGTGGTAATAGGTTTGCTTTATTTTGTCTCTCAGCCCTCCCTACTGTCTTTGGTTGACTTTGCCTCTATGGGTCTCCAAGAGCACATGCACTGCCCTTATGCCATCCCCTGGGGACCCAACCGTCAGCCCCAGTTCATATGGCAAGCGATCTGGTCTGACTTGTCCTGGGCTCATTGCCTACACCCATCCATTCCAGCCAAACCAAAATTCTTTCACTTTGCTAAGTTGTTTCAAAGATTTGGAACTGTGTGATTTCCTCTTCTTTCACCCTGTCAAAACCTATTGCCTTCAGAAACATTTTCATGACTAATGCAAAAATATTTAGTATGAACAGTCATGTTAATACCTGTAAATAGTCATTATGTGGCACATTAATTTGATTAGCTTGTTACATACAAATATGGAATCCACTTATTCATTGCAACTCCTATTGGCATAAAGTTTTTACATCTTGGATTTGGAAAGGATATTAAATATCTTCTAATCCAACCACCCAACTACTATACAGATCAATTAAGTAATCTCTACCCACATATATGAAGTGTTTTTATTTCACTGAGGACGACAAACTGTTTAGGAAAGTTTTTCCTTATAATTTCCATCCACTGGCTCAATTGCTATCTTTTAGATTGAGTCCAGTCTGTCAGTATCTCTTTAAGAATATGGCTCCCACCCTAAACTTAGAGCTCTAGAAACAGTCAAGCACGGTAGCTCATGATACAATATGTGAATACCTCCTCCATTCAGGGCATTGTATTTCTGCTGATCCAGTTTAAGATACGGGATGTTGGATTTTTTTAATCTATATTTACTCAATCATTAATTCAGTATGGACTGAATGCTTGTACAGCACTGTAATAAGTATGGAAGCCACAAAGGTGATTACATGTGGTTTCTGCTCTCAAGGGAGAGTCTGCCAGGGAAGACTCTCTCTCTGCCCCTCCCCTTCTTGCACCCTGTTTCTCTCTCTCAAAAAATAAATAAACATTAAAAGAATTAAAAAAATAAATTTATAACCACATATTTATTTGTTCATTAAGTCACACATTGCCTTTTGCCCCCAGTAGATCTTCATGACTGAACCGTGTCTATTCCATTCACATTCTACACTCAGTGCCTTTCACAAGGCCTGGCACATAGTGGGAAATCAATAGCAATTGGTTTAATAAATGATTAAATAAGTAATCGAACAAATGATAATTTGAATTTTTCAAAGATCTGGAATGTCTACAATGTCTACAGGAATGGGTGCATATTTTTGAGGCAATCATCATAAATTTTGCTGTTGTTACTACAACATTTGGATTGGATAAGGATTGGACAGTAGATAATTCAAGGTGTTATTCTCTGGGGTGGGGGAGGAGGGAGGACTTAAATGTATGTATTTCACTTTGTTGGTTAGTGGCAAAAGTTTAAGGTTTCTTGGGAATATTAGGGAGCCTGGAGGGATGAGCAATCCTTGCCCCCTCACAGAGAGAGGCTGAAAGCCATTTAAAAAAGAAAGAAAGAAAGAAAAGCTATCTTCCTGAGCTTTGAGTCAGCCTGAACACCTGCTGTGCCTTCAATTACAAGGCAAACAACATGGGGCTGATTGTTCTTCATGGACCCATGCTGCATCTAGGTTACCAACCACCTCTGCTTTTTCATGTTCATAAATATCTTTTAATAATTCTTTCAAGAGTTTTGGTGGAAACTTCAATCAACTTACTGTCTGGTATTTTCTAGAACCTATGTGTTTTTGCCCTACTTGAAAATAACGGTAATTGCTCATTTTTGGTGTTTCTGTTCTTTTCTTTCTTTTTGGATTGCCTCTATTACTGGATGGGATCTTTCAGTCTCTTAGGTGGGATTTGTCTGCACTTAGAAATTTATCCTCATTTACATCAGATTAGATTCTATAAACTCTGTCCCTATCTTAAACAAGTGAATATATTTTTTCAATGTTGACTCAAATTATAATTTGAATATAAAAAGGAAGCTTGCTCATTAAAGAAATCCTATGATGAGCCCTTTGGAAAATCCTTTATTGAAATTCTCCACATTATTTGTTTTGTAAATATTTGATATTGCCGAATGAAAGGTACACCATTATTTAGATTGTATGCTGACCTGTTGCTCTGGAACCAGTCTCCATTCTTTATATAATTGCTTCCCATCTGGCGTCATGCAACAGTTGGGCACTAAGAAAGGTTTGTAAATAATCATGGCCCACAAACTGGAAGAATAAGAGTGTGGGATTCATAATGCAATTGCATTTCTTATATATTTAAACTAATATAAGTTCTTGGATATATTTAGCTCAGTACACTAAGAATACGATAGAATGTTTTTTCTCCTTATTCCTAATACAAGACCATTAATCTATACTTTAAAGAATAGCAAGTATCAGGAGGAGTAACAGCATTAAAACACATCCTACAAAGAAAGAAACACTACAAAATTGAGAAGGTACCAAGATAGCTTTCTAGAACCCTAGAAACCAGTATCAGTGGAACTTTGAGGTGATGGGGAAGACACATTTCATGGTTTATGGCTGGACAATAAGGGGAGATTCCACTTTTGGGTTGGGAGGAATGACTTGACCAAAGGTGATTCTGCTGTAATGAAAAACTGATTTTTTGGTGGCATCTTGTTTCTCATAAATAGAGACAAAGCCACTAATTAACATGTGCCACAGTGCCTTTCTTTCACCCTTTCCTAGTCAAATATTTCTAGTGCATAGTTCATGCCAGGCACAGTGCTAGGCACCAGTGGTACAAAGATGGACAAAGTGGTACAAAGAGGGACTGTCCCTCTTCTCCACAGTATGATTTATCATGGCAAAAGCTGAGGACAGTTACAACCACCGGACTTGATCATATAACAGAGTGTGAAGAGGCGACTGTAGGAGCAGAGTAGCCAGATCAGAACAGGACCAAATTCATTCTGCACAGCAGGAAATGCAGTGCTGAGCCTGAACGGATACATATCTGGGTGAGATTAAGGTGAAGACAATATCAAGAAAAACGTGGTCATGAAAAAGAAAAAAAGAAAAAAATACATTAATACTTTCCTATGTGATGCTCCCTTCTTTAGTTAATAAGAGGAATTAGTATTTCAAATCACCATGTTACAGAGACCTCCCAGATACTAAGACTCAACTTGGGAGCAGACACCCCTCCCCTAAATGTTCTACATGAGTCATTCTCCCGTTTCCCCACCAAAGCTCTAAAGTGGGGGGATACTTTTCAGCTACAGCTATTTCCTAGAAGTACTCAACTTTTTAGAAGAAGGTGAATTCACTATGGTGAATAATGGTAAAGAACTAAGAAGGCAAACTGAATTCAGGATTTATAGGCTTGGGCAGAAGTAAGAGAGGTCTGCCAGAAGGGTTCATAGGGACAACATGTGTAGGAAGTCCTGAATCTATCTACCTATCAAATGGTACTCTGGCATTGTGACAACAAGCTATCCTTTGCCTAACCAGCTTTCAAAATCAGTACAGTGGTACTTAAAAAAATTTTTTTAATGTTTATTTATTTTTGAGAGAGAGACAGAGCATGAGTGGGGGAGGGGCAGAGAGAGAGGGAAACAGAATGGGAAGCAGGCTCCAGGCTCTGAGCTGTCAGCACGAGCCCGACATGGGGCTCGAACTCAGGACCGTGAGATCGTGACCTGAGCCAAAGTCAGATGCTTAACCCAGTCAGGTGCCCCAGTACAATGCAACTTTTTTTTTTTTTAATTTTTTTTTCAACGTTTATTTATTTTTGGGACAGAGAGAGACAGAGCATGAACGGGCGAGGGGCAGAGAGAGAGGGAGACACAGAATCGGAAACAGGCACCAGGCTCTGAGCCATCAGCCCAGAGCCCGACGCGGGGCTCGAACTCACGGACCGCGAGATCGTGACCTGGCTGAAGTCGGACACTTAACCGACTGCGCCACCCAGGCGCCCCGACAATGCAACTTTTAAAGACAAATCAGGTTTCCAAACCTACACCCATGGGTGCTTCTTTGAGTTAAGGGAAGGAAAAGGTATTGCTTGGCTATTATGTCTGTTTCACACAGCCTTTCTGGAGTTCCTTTTTGTTCTAGAATATATGTGTGTCTATAGATCTATAGAGACTGTCTTGAGATTTCTCATTTGACTATTTCTTTAGAGCTTGATGTTTATTGAAGCCTGCAGTGGCCTCTGGCCAACCTCCGAGAGCATAATCATAATCACACTGCCTCCTAAGACACAGACCTGTTTAAACAGACCACGCACACCATACATAGCTGGGCGTGGTTACCTTGTCTTTATGGCGCTCCACCAAGATGACTCACACTAATCAATCACGGGAAAACACAAAATACCAAAAATGTGTTTGCTACACAGAAGGATAGAGCATACCAAAAGCTGCTCTTAGTCTTTGATGAGCTTCTTTCTCTCATTCTCTAACTCAGGGGATGTCAAGGACTATTCTTGGCCTTGGTTTCTTTCTCAATTTGGATTACCTTAGAAAACCCAGTCCCATAGCATTCTGTTAATCAATCAGTGTTTGTTGTTGCATTTGGAAAATGAGGAGCACAAAATGGTGCAGTATCTACTACAATTACATTTTGTAAAAAAAAAATAAAATTAATTAATTACTTAAATGCATGGTAAAAAAAAAAAGATTAGAAGAAAACACATCAAAAACACAATTGTGTCCATTTTTAGGATGGTGGAATTATGGGTGATGTCTTTTAAATTTCCATTTTCCAAATATTCTGTCATACGATTAATTATATTTTTTTATATAATGAGGGGATCATTATCCAGTGATAATCATCTGATAATCATTACCCAGTGAATCATGTCAGGAGGTGTGGAGAAGGACCTCGGCCTCAGTTTATTTCCAACTGCTTCTGTGTCTCACAGATATAAGATAGGAGATAAATCTGCACAAAAATGATAGATATGGTCTAACACAGCTTGAACTTCCTTAGTGCCTAACACGGTATTAGGCAAAACCCCAGTGTTCAAAATAAGAGAAAGATTAAGAGAAAGAGAAAGAGAAAGAAAGAGAGAGGGAGAGAGAAACAGAGAGAGAGAGAGAGAGGGAGGAGAAGTGTATGGATTCCATTTTCAAAATGCTTCTCACATCCATTCCTTCTTGAGTTACTTCCTCCACTGTGTAGGGACCAGCCCCCGAGCCTAGATGACTCTGACAGTCCAGCTTGTGTCTCTGTGTCCACTCTTGCCTATCTGAGTACCACCTGAGCATCACAGAACACTTAGCTTCTCAGGATAGCACTTCCATCCTATTAGTCTCCTGTTGCAAAATACCAAATAATGTCCCAGATCTACCACTTATTGTGTAAGGTTCTGAGTCGCTTAAGGTGCCCCTTTCCTTATCTACACGCTTTATGTGTATATACATATAAACAAGCAGGCCAAGTATATATGATAATCATTCCGTTCCCATCCTTTGTTTCAACTGGATTAGCGTTTAAACCAAGAAAAAAAAATGACTAGTTGAAAGAGGACTTTGTATCACTTCTTGAATGTCACTTTTTGGGGAAAGATGCACTGGGAGCACTAAGAACTGTCAACTGCACAAGACCCAATCTCTAGATATATGAAAGGATCTTCTCAGCTATTCTTGGGTTTAAAACCTGGGACAGAGGGGTGCCTGGGTGGCTCAGTTGGCTAACATCCTACTTCAGCTCAGGTCATGATTTCGAGGTTCTTGGGTTCAAGCCCTGTGTCAGGCTCCATGCTGACAGCTTGGTGCCTGGAGCCTGCTTCCGATTCTGGGTCTCCCTCTCTCTTGGCCCCTGACCCATCTCAAAAACAAATAAACATTAAGGGAAAAAAAAATCTAAAAAAAATAAAAATAAAAATAAAACCTGGGATACATAACAGTTATATCCTTACAGCTGTTTTCTAAGAATGGATTTTAGTTCAGTTTTAAGCATACTGAAGTTCTTAACTCCCAACAATGAGAAAAATCCATTTAAATAATATAGTGGTGACACCAGGAAACATTTGGACAATGTGTTCCATACACTTTTTATCCAAATACTTCCTGAAAATTGACTCAGAAGTGCTGTGCCAATTGAAATACTAGTGTATTTCAAATTCTAATTTAAAAAGAAACTTTTAAAGGCATTATCCTTTTCTGAGAGTGGGGGAAGAGAAAATGAATTTAATGTTAAAAAGCAAAACAAAACAAAACAGACTTGGCCCATAATGACTCAGATCTGGACCCAGGAGGTCCTTTTTAGTATCTCTTGGGTCCCCTGTGGTCAGGGTTGGGAAGTCATTCTGTGGTTCTAAATTTTGCACAGAAGCAACCTCTCCGTACCATATTTTTACCACCCCGCTCTCAATAGTTAGGTGAATGGGCACAGGCATTTGGAATCACTTTTATTCAACAACTGTTTTTTGAACTCCTACTTTTTGCCAGGCGATATTCTTAGTGCTGGGAAGGCAGCAATGAATAAAACAAACAACGATCAGTGTCCTAGTGAAGCTCCTGTTCTAACCAATGAACATAACAGACTGGGTTTATTAACCTATGATCTATGAGCCACCTAAATTCTGGAATTGTTTACAAAATTTTGTGCGTACCTTTATTTTTCTAGAGCATAGACTTTTAGATGTTATTGGATTTTCAAAATATGCTGTAACTATCCAAGACTTTTTTAAATGACTAAGGTATAGCTCTAGAACACATAGAACTGTGGCTTTAAAGTCAAGTCAACGTGTGTTCAAAGTCAGGCTCTGCTATTTATTAACTATATAAGCTTGGGCAAATAAAAATTCATTCATTTTTCCACACCTCTGTTTTCTCATCTATAAAACTGAGGTTAGGCCTCATAAAGCTCTCATGGGGATTGAATCAGATCATGTATGTGACTAGCACACTGTAAGGTTAGTGCCTTCTTCCCCATCCTCATCTTGTAGGTTCTGATCCAAAATACGAGTGAGACCTTTGAATCAAGTTCAAAGCACAATGATAGAATGGTTGCCTTCAACAGCTCAGAGTTCCTCATCCCGAGAGGCTTTCGATTTCAGTGCCCTCAACCATACCGGAAATGCCATAGGTTAGTGAAGAAAGTCCTTTCAAAACTACAAGTTTATGGTTCTATGAAATCACCAGCATTATATGTACCAAAAAGGTGGATGCCTAGAATTTTCTTTGGTGAGTATTTTATGACTCAGTGAACAGCCAAGCGTTGTTCTTTGATACTCTAAGTGGAATAAATGCTTGTATTAAGCTATATTAATGCTATTCGGTGCAATTCTCTTAGTGTAACTCCAGAAAGACAATACTCATGATGATAATGAAATTGTTCATTTGTTTAGCATTTTATAATTTTTGAAGACTTCAAAGTTATAAATTAAAGCCCTTCTTTTTACTTGATAATGAACACAACGCTTTATTTTACTTTTTTTAATTTTTATTTTTAGAGAGAGAGTGGGCAGGGAAGAGGGGCAGAAGGAGAAAGAGACGATCTCAAGCAGGCTCCATGCTCAGCACAGAGCCTGATGTGGGGCTCGATCCCATGCCCCTGGGATCATGACCTGAGCACTGTGCATTTCCCTTATAGCCTGTCCCAGTTGCATTGTGATATGGGTGGGGGAGGGGTGAGCATTAGATTAATTAGGATTAGATTAATACCTCCCCTAGTTTGTACATCCTATGAAGGCAGGGAGCATGTATGTTACTGCTCATTATTGTATCTAAGAATTTGGCCTAGTGCCTGGCACATAGGAGTGAATAGTAAATTTTAGTAGAACGCACTGTTGGGTGAAAGGCAAATAGGGCATCTGACCACTCAGTGGGGTTGAAGCATGGGACTCCGCTGCCTTCACTATTACTTTATCCCTCCTCCCCCACCCTGTATCTTCTCTTCTCTCTCTCCTCTTCCGGATTGGACTCTGTTCTAATTAAAGATGTGTAAAGATGTGCCTTTTAGGTTAGTATGTTAAGTCTTGGTTTATAGGGCAGGACTAACTTAGGGAAAACTGGAAGCTGCTGATACATATCAAATGTCACTCTCTCAATCAAGTTCTGCCCTGGGAATTTCCACCTTGAGTTTTTTTTTTCTTAGAAAACCTGGGCTCACCCACTTATTTTTAAATTGTTCTCAGAATTATAGCCCTTCTTTCACCCTTGTGCCTCCAAGCAGACCTCATGCTCATGTAGAAGTAAAGGGAGAAAGATTGATACGACCAACAAAGCAGCATTAAGCCAAAGGAAAGTCACTGTGTTGCCCTAAAGATACTGAAGTTTCGAGAAAAGCTGGCATTAGCGAACACCTACCTGGAGGAAGCATGGAAGAAGAAAATGATGATGACGCCAGCGACACAGTAATGTCCTCCCACATGCCCGACGCTGAACTACAAGGCTTTGGAAGAACTGCATCTAATATCTGTTAGGTGGAAATAAGTGCAGGTTTGGGCTCGTTCACCTTCAAACCTAGAGAACAGAAGTAGCGAGAGCTGACATCTGTTAACACTCTGTGTCAGGCACCATTCTAGGTCCTTTACATACATGTCTCATCTAATTCTCAAAACAACCCTGTGAGGCAGTTACTGTGATTTCCTCATTTTACAGATAAAAAAACTGACCTCCTGTATTCCTTCCTCCTGCCTCTTCAGCTCCAGTTTTTCGCATTTCTAGTTGCCGGGGTAATCCTCTACAGTGTAGTTCCGATATATTATTTATAAACGTGGAGAGGTGCCCCCATGATAAAAGGATGAAATCCAAATTCTTTGGTCCAGTAGTAAAGGCCTGTCATAGTAGACTCCATTCTGGTTGTCTGAAAAAGCCTTGAAAGTTTTGACGTTTGTAAGGAAAGAGATTTCACTCCTGTCCCCACTGCCTGTGAAGCTCTCTTCTCTGTTCCTCTAATTGCTACTCATTTTTTCAAGGCCTGCCTCAGTGGCCCCCTTCTCTGGGAAGGCTTTCCAGGCTGTTCTTGCATATACAGCCTCCTCCCTCTTCTGTCTTCCTCTGAAACTCATTTATAGTCACTGGGCACTTTTGTTCTGATTCCTTTGTGTCCTCTCTTACCGCTCTTATTATAAGCTTATTGAAGCCCACAAGATGTCCCGTACATGTTTAAACCCCCATCTTGATCCTGTCTTTTACATCCCTCAGAGAGGCAGTGAGGCATCGTGGAAAGAGCACAGCTTGGGAGCCTTCAAGACTTAGGTTCAAATCTTGATTCCTCTTAATGGATGGATAGCCTTAGACTTCACTCAGCCTAAATGTCCTCATTTGCAAAACAAAAGGTAATGATACACACCTTGCATTGTACAGTCTTGGGCACAGAGTAAGGGTTCAAGAAATTACTATCTGAATTTTTGATTGACAGATGATACAATAACTGCTGGCCAAATTCCTAAGGGCCAGAATTCACACAAGGCATATTATATTATATACTGGTATTTAAGTACTATGTTCTCAGGCTTGTCAGCGAAATTAAGGAAGAAGAGTGTACTGCATGCCAGTGATATCTAGAGAAGCTTATTCCTTTATGGGGCACCTGGATGGCTCAGTTGGTTAAGCATCTGATTTCAGCTCAGGTCATAATCTCACAGTTGGTGAGTTCAAGCCCCATGTCCGGCTCTGTGCTGACAGCTCAGAGCCTGGAGCCTGCTTTGGATTCTGTGTCTCCCTCTCTCTCTGCCCCTCCCCCTCTCGTGCTCTGTCTCTCTCAAAAATAAATAAACATTTGGGGCGCCTGGGTGGCGCAGTCGGTTAAGCGTCCGACTTCAGCCAGGTCACGATCTCGCGGTCCGTGAGTTCGAGCCCCGCGTCGGGCTCTGGGCTGATGGCTCAGAGCCTGGAGCCTGTTTCCGATTCTGTGTCTCCCTCTCTCTCTGCCCCTCGCCCGTTCATGCTCTGTCTCTCTCTGTCTCAAAAATAAAATAAACGTTAAAAAAATTTAAAAAAAAATAAAAAATAAATAAATAAATAAACATTAAGATTATTCCTTTAAATCCAAGTGGTAAAGTAATGATTAGCACTGTGCACATTCAATGAGAACGAGTTCCAGAAGTGTTTGTAGTTGAACCACATTCCAGCTTATGTCTGATAACAGAATTTTCATGCTGGAAACCTGGAAACCTAGGATTCCCAGGCAGCAGAAAACCTCAAAAGATTTCCAGTGCTTGTTACTGATAGTGAGGTCAACAACCAGCAGCCTGGGCAACATCTGGGAGCTTACTGGAAACACAGAACCTCCTCCCCAACTCCCCAACCCACTCAGTCAGAATCTGCATTTTAACTAGATTGGCAGGTGATTAGTGGTATATTAAAGTTTCAAGAGGTGCTGTTCTAATATAACCCCCTCTTTTTTTATTTAATATTTTTAATTTTTATTCATTTTTGAGAGAGAGAGAGAGAGAGAGAGACAGAGTGTGAGAGGGGGAGGGGCATAGAGAGAAAAGGAGACACAGAATCCAAAGCAAGCTCCAGGCTCCGAGCTGTCAGCACAGAGCCCTAGGCAGGCTGGAACCCATGGATCATGACCTGAGCTCAAGCCCGACACTTAATCGACTGAGTCAGCCAGGCGCCCCAACCCCCTCTTTCCATCGACCAGGAATATGGGTGTATTGGATTTTCCCAGGTTGTGAAATCTGCCACCTGCAGACACAACGCAGGCTGAGGTGCTTTAAAGTTGATGTTTTTGACCTTTCTACTGAGTGACAGATCCTTACATGATTAGGTGAATGTTTTAGGCACTGCTTTGAATGTTTTTACTCAATTACATCACATTTTTAATATTACTTATCACTGGAAGTAAAATTATTTTTCTTAAATATCTTATTGATTTAGATGGCCTTTAGTTTTAAGAAAACAGCTGAAGTTTATTGTTGGGACAAAAATATTTTAAACACTTATAGGAGCGTGTTTTAGTGCTTAACATTAATTTCACAGAATTAAATTCTGAACCCCTCTTTTTAATTTTTTAAAAATTATCAACATTCCATGTGATCAAAAAATCCAGCTTAAAAATACTTGATTTTCCTTGCAGACGTAAAGACAAGAATTCTGTATATTTTTAAAACTCCACGTCTCTGAATCAAGGAATTCTGTAACTTTGAAGAATGAGGGTTATTTTTTTTTTTTTTTAAGTAAAAGTTAATGTTCTTCTGGAACACCTATTGAAATTCTACCTGTTTCTTCAAGATCTACCCACAATGTCTGTGTCTCCCTCTCTCTCTATGCCCCTCCCTGACTTGTGTGTGCTCTCTCTCTCTCTCTCTCCCCTCTCTCAAAAATAAATAAAAGCATTAAAAAAATGGGTGCCTGGTTGGCTCAGTCCGTTAAGCGTCTGACATGGGCTCAGGTCATGATCTCGCCGTTCACAAGTTCAAGCCCCACGTTGGGCTCTGTTCTGACCACTCAGAGCCTGGAGCCTGCTTTGGATTCTGTGTCTCCCTCTCTATGCCCTTCCCCGACTTGTGCTTGCTCTCTCTCTCTCTGTCTCTCAAAAATAAATAAAAAAACATTAAAAAAAAGATCTACCCACAATGTTATTAAAACTTACTAATTTTACTTACAAAAAATATTGTACCTCCACAGCAAGACATGATCTTGACCAGAAGTGAGTTCCCCCTATTATTTTGTTTTATTTTTCTTTTACTCTGTGTTTTCTATCATAGCTATTTATCTACTTTTGGTATCTCCTCTACAAAGACTAAAAAGGAAACATTAAAAACTTCATTCAGCAAATATTTACTGATCATCTACTATCAGTGGGAGACTGAGAATACAATGGCGAATAAGATCAATATAGTTAGTATCGGCCTTCAAGGATCTTACGCTACAGTTACGAATTAAAAAATGCTGACCATAATTGGCTGAGAAAAAGAGCCCATGAAAGATTAAAGGATTTCATTAGGACACTGATAGCTATTAGCCCCAAGCTTTTGATGTCGAATTGACCACAAGGACCAGATAGATTCATTTAACTATTCTTCACCAGACATTTAAGGAATACCTGGTGTATCTTAGTCACTAAACCTTCAAAGAATTGACAGATGATGATTCATAGTGAGTTAAAGAAGAGTGCACTATGTTAGCCTGGGGATAAAACCGGGGTTAGGTGGAGTCTCATCTCTTTTACATCTCTGTGTCCTCCACAGTGATTAGAGAACACCTTATCCAGAGGAAACATCCAGCTGGTTAATCAAGAAAGTAAAGTTCACCTTACAGAGTGGATAGAAAATCAGCAGTGAATGTCCCTGTTGCTAAAACATATTAAAACATATGTTGATTATAAATGTTTTAGCAATGGGGATAGTCATGAATTCAACAACTATTTATTTATTATTAGTGAGTATCCGCTAGGTGCCATGTACTATGCTAACCATTAGGCACAAAGAAATGAAAGATGTAGACCCTCCTTACGTGGGGGATAAAGTAACAATAGTGACAATACCCTTTAGTAAGTATTATGATATGTCAAAACACAGGGTTTTACAGAAATGTGCAGGACGGCCTTGTCACCCATGTAGGGGTGGAGGGGGCTTCTGGATCCAGTTTGAAGGTTTGCATATATTCCCCCATCTCTATCTTAGAGCTAGATCCTGGATCTACAAAAGCCCCAGATACACATTAGAATTCAGATTTTATGTAAATCTATCTGTGCTTATACTATTCCTATAACTTCTTCCTTTGGAGAGCACACATAAAAATGTGAACCTCGTTGGTCAAAAACCACCACATATTTTTCATTTATGATCAAATATTTTAAAGGATTACTGGTATAAGAGCAATTGTGGTGCCTCTTTATCTGTCAGTTTTACCAAAGAGATCGCTCTTTACAAAAGTTTCTGGGCAGACTTCCATTGTTTCATTCCATTATTGGATTTCTTGGCCCTCAACACAAAGGGACTATATTTAGAGGGACAATAGTCCTACTCCACATGGAGCTTTATAGTAGTATTTGCTTCAGGACACTTGGCAAAACCCACGCAGCTGATTGTCTCCAGAGGAAGAACAATTAAATCATGGCCATCTCCTCCCACAACGATCGTCACTGTTGCTTTAGAATTAACCCATTTCCCAATTAGCTGTTTTTAAATTTCTTCTTTTGATTACTCCTACTAAAATGTTTCTGAATATATAAGTGATACACAGTGCACAGAGAAAATAGAGCCTTGATATGCCTTGACATGCCTGACATGGATGTAAGAACAGAGTTCACAGTATATATATATTAAAAAAAAATTTTTTTTACATTTATTTATTTTTGAGAGACAGAGTGAGACAGAGCACAAGCAGGGGAGGGGCAGAGAGAGAAGGAGACACAGAATCTGAAGCAGGCTCCAGGCACTGAGCAAGTGTTCAGCACAGAGCCCAACGTGGGGTCCGAACCCACGAACTGCGAGATCATGACTTGAGCCAAAGTCGGTCAGTCACGTAAACGACTGAGCCACCCAGGTGCCCCAGACAGTATATATATTTTAAATCTTGGAAAAGTATCTGTCACTATGCATACTTGCATTTCTTGAAGGCATTAAGCCTGGACCCCGTGATCTGTTCATTTATTTTTTCTAATTTCCTCTCAAAGTCTCCACGAAACTTATTTGCCTTGTAGGACTGCACCTTTGCTCCCGTATGGTGCCTGATGGTTGCCCACAATAAGTGTGCTGGGAATCTCTCCAGAGCTCTGGGGTCCGCAAGACCACCAAGGATCTCATGATGGTCATTTTGCCTCTTACTGAGCTCCTTCATCAAATACTTAATTTTGTGATTCTCTAACAAACGCAGCTTCCTGCAGACTTAAAACTGATCGTAGTTGAGAAATTCAGTTTTAAACTTGCACAACCACCGGATGTGTATTAGGCATGATGTTGAATAATTCGGGAAACTGTCTTAATATAAAAGCTCGATCTGGGCAGTTTTGATATAGAAGAGTCCACCCACCATTGTAGTGAGCTTAAGCCCTGTTCCCTCCATGATACCTTCCATGACCATACACTCATTCTTCCCTCTCTGAACTCTTAAAGAGTGTGAAGTGAAATTAGAGAGTTGCGGGTCCAGAGGATGGCTCAGGACCCTACAGGAAGCCACAGAGCTGGGTGAGGTAAGCCGGAGTCTTCACAATAGGGGCCACAGTGAGAATGGGAGCTATGGGTCAGCTCTCTACAAGGAGACACCTGACCAAATTAAAAGGAAGGTGGAGGAGAGAAGCTGGTGTGATGTCTACATTTACAAAGCACAGGCTGAGCCAGTGATGCAATTGGTGGGCAAACTGGAAAGAAGATCAGGAGAGAAGAGTCGTGTTCAACCATAGTTTCATCCAAATACACTGAACAACGAACCCTCCTAAAACACACTGGCAGGTAGCTTTCTGTGGTAATCTGAAATAACTGTCCTGTGTTTAGGTTTTCCTATTCCTACCCAGGATATTTGTCACAATTTTTTTTTAATTTGCAATTTTTTAGAGTGTGCACATAACAGCAGAAAAGGCAGCCATAAGCAGATACCAATATTCTTCACTGGGAATGAATGGGACAGGAAGAGTTTCTTTGGAATAAAAGGTATTCCTTCCAAGAGGCGGACTGAGGATGGAGGCAACACATGCTCTTAAGCCCTGACCAGACGATTCCTAATGTTTTTCCTCCAGACAGCATCTCATTCCTAGTAAATGACAAGTATTGTAAGTGACTTACCTCGCATCTGTTTTCTAGAACCTTCCATGGACATTATGCTCCCCTGGGGAAGGAAGGGGATGGCTATGGACAAATGCTAGAGACGTGTAAAGGCCTCTCACTTCCTGGACTGCGGACATTTAGGAACACACGAACACACCGCATGGAGTTATCTGTGCTCTTTTCACCCGCAAGTCTAGATGGCGGCAGGCAGTGTCACTCAGTTCTTGGGACGGCGCCTTGCTGACACCCTCCTGGATGCTGGTGGTTCTTCCAGGTATAAATCCATTAACAATGAGATTTCATGAAAGGAAATTATTATGGGATTGCAGAGGGGAAATATATACTTAAAAATATTTTCCTGGGATTACAATAGAGTGCTTTGTACCCTCCAGGCTTCTCTATATGTGAAAGTTAACACATCTCTAGGCTGGAATTCAGTCCATCTGCACAAACTGATAAACAGCAGTGCCTCCATCACTGTGGGCAACCTAGCAGGCCAGGTTAATAAAATACTCCCAAATCTCTCATGATATTAAACTTGCACTGCTGGTTCTTCTTCTTTCATATTGATAAAAAATAATAAGCCGAATGAATGTGAGCATTCATAAAATGTTATTAATATTCTGAACTTTTTTAAAATAGAAGGCTTTACTTATTTCCCCCTGAATAAAATTCAATATGTGAGATAAAATCTTTTCAGCTTCTACTCTTTGTGTATGAGGCCTCTAGAGACAGCAGGATAGAGCAGAATTTAGGGAGAATCTAAGTTTAAATCCCAGCTAAGTGACTTCATTAGCTGTGCTCTAGGCAGCCTACCTAACCTCTCTGAGCTTCTGTTCCCTTATTTGTAAAATAGAGATAGGAGGTATCTACCTCATGCCATGATTTTGACTATTAAATTGGGTAATGAAGTGCTTTACAAACTGTAAATTTCAGTTATAATATTATCTGTTTCATCACTTCTAGCCTGAAGTTATTCATTTCCTTATTCATTTAGCAAAAAAAAAAAAAAAAAAAAAAGTATAATCCTTTTATTTATTTATTTATTTCTATTTTTTAATGTTTATTTATTATTGAGAGGCATAGACAAAGCATGAGCGGGAAAGGGGCAGAGAGAGGAGGAGACACAGAATCCAAAGCAGGCTTCAGGCTCCAAGCTGTCAGCACAGAGCCCAAGGCAGGGCCAGAACTCACAAACCATGAGATCGTGAACTGAGCCGAAGCCGGACGCTCAATCGACTGAGCCACCCAGGCACCCCTAGTATACTCCTTCTAGGCCCTGGAATACAGAGATAAAATTATAAAGGGTCCGAGTTTCCAGAGAACACGCCAGGCTCAAGGAGAATAGGTAGCCATGGTAGGAAATGAAGCCAATGGTGGTGCCAAGTCCTGGTCTCAGCGTAAGTGGAAAGCAACTTAATAGGTAGAGACATTATTTAGACTACGCTTTCCTTGCATGTGATTATCTTAGAAACTTCCATGTAAGTGGAAAGATGGTATAGTTGTTTCAATCCCTGAAAAACACCAAATGTCATTGCTCTAAGAAAAACAATAATGCCTCAAGATGTGTCTACCATTGAACATGCGGTTCCTATCGGAGCAAATGGCTATTGTTTTTCTTTCGAAAGTCGTGCTTAAAGCATTGCGTGACACATCCACGTTTTGCTTGACAAAATAGACACAAAAGCTACAATAACATCATACCAACAAATCATTTTTACTGTTTATCTTATGGTTTCCTTTGCTTTGACTATAAAAATCTGAGGTTCCACATTTAAGTCCATGTATGTATTAAAGAGAAACAACTCATTCTGCCCTAAGGAGAAAATGCTACATTCCTTTCTCCTTTTCTCTGAATGGCAATCATAGGTTCTAGATGCCACCTAGCTGGGGAAGATAGTCTTTCAAGTTAGAATTCCCTTGTCAGGGGCATTTCCCCCCTAAATTCCTGTCTTGAGAAAGGGCATCCTGCCTTTCCTGCTCCTCCCCCACCCGTCTTTTTCCCACTTCCCTCCTTCCCACCTCCATTCTCTTATTTTCTATGATTCTACATTTCAGCATTTGTGCTGGCATCAGGGTGCAGGTTAAGGTCAAGAGATGGCATCATTAACACAAACAGAAAATGAGAAACCTGTCTATTTTGATGTTTTTGGCATGCATACTTTCTGATATGTTATACTTTCTCCTACGTAGACTTGTTCCTTACAAATGAGTCAGTTTAGACAGTAATGTTAATTTATTTGAGTAGACATGTGGCAACATAGCTCTCTTCTGCAAATAAAAAAAAATCCTGCTGAATAAGTATGTGGATATCTGTTATTGGACTCAGAGACACATTTTACTTTGGAACATTTCATTCGATCAAAGTAACAACAACATTTCTAATAACAAACAAAAACTGTCCACGAAGAATGATCCGTTTGTTGAGTCAGACTTATCATAATTCTAATGAAAGTCTTTCCTTAGTAAAAACCTTCTCAGTTCTCCCTTAGCCAGTTGTAATGAGTTACCAAATGTTTATATCCTCATTAGTAGAACTGAAGTCTCAACTCAAACCCTTATTTCCTTTTAATCAAAATGGCTAGCTTTTGCTGTCAGATATTTTTAAATCTGAGAATATGAGTAAGAATTGTATAAACATCTAGTAAAAAATATATATAATTTAAAATGTATTGTTAGGAAAAAAATTTTTTTTGATTTATCATAAGTTCATTGCCCTAGAGACATATTTTTTGGAAAAACAGGGTATTCAGAATGAAGAATTTGCTACTCCAATGGGAAATAATCATTACTTTTTAATTAATATAAACAAATTGCTTACTTTATTAATTAAAAGTTCACATGAGCCAAATAAGGAGAAGCCTCCAACCCTACTGAATAATTTTTAAGTTTATTTATTTATTTTGAGATACAGACAGACCACGAGCAGAAGAGAGGCAAAGAGAGATAGGGAGAGAGAATCCCAGGCAGTCTCTGCACCGTCAGGACAGAGCCCAATGTGGGGCTCAAACTCGCAAACCACGAGACCATGACCTGAGCTGAAACCAAGAGTCAGATGCTTAACCGAATGAGTCACCCAGATGTCCCTCTACTGAATGTTTTCATTCGTATGCCTCTCAGGCATCCTGATATGGGGTCAGTAATCCTGGACCCTTTGCTTCCTACTTGCTATGGCATCATGCCTAAATATCTTTGCACGTGCTGCTGATCCTTGCCAGAGCGTCCTTCCCTCCTCCCCACCCTTTGGTGAATTTTTACTTATTCTTAAAAATTCACCTTGCACGTCACCTGTTCTGGAAAGCATTCCACAACTTATTTCTCCAAATTTCCACTGTCCTCTAATTTGTTGGCTGTCCATGATACACAGAACACCAAGAAAATGTCTTCACCTATCTTGTAGCTGAATTCAAACCCAGGTTTGTCAGGGCACTAAAGCTGTTGTCCTTCCCTACTACCAGCTTGCATTGGTGCTTTATTCCCATGTATCTCATACTTAGTAATTAAGTTCTTGATACTAGAAGGTATGTTCTTTACAATTACAGAGTATAGTATATTCTGTGCAAATGTATGTAATTACTAAGAATCTAAGAATATTTAGGTTATAGAAAAAGAAAGAGCTAAAACATATGACACATTTTTTTTTTTTTAAGTTGGAAAGCCCACCCTTTCATTGACAGTTACAGTGGTTTATGTAGGCTCTGAATGGTGTGTGTGGTCTATAACATCCTTGGGAAGAAACAACACCAAACACTTCCTAAAATGTTTTATCAAGGAAGAGACATATGCCATATCTTCACTGTTGTAAATTAAAATGAGCTTACTCTACCTAGAACATAGTTCCCCTTGGATGCCTGTCTTAGTAACACAAAAGTGACGGAAAAACTACAGTAACTTGATTTAATGCATGAAAGCTCATGGCAAAACTTAACTTCTCCACTTCATTTCATCAAATCCTTCCACTCAACTAATATCTTGCAAGAATATTCATTATGATCTAAGCAGGGCGCCTATTTGGCTCAGTTGATTGGGCATCTGACTCTTAATTTCAGTTCAGGTCATGATCTCATGATTCTTGGGATTGAGCCCCATGTCAGGCTCTGTGCTGACTGTGTGGAGCCTGCTTGGGATTCTCTCTCTCCCTCTCTCTCTGGCCCTCCCCCACTCATGCATGCGCTCTCTCTCTCTCTCTCTCTCTCTCAAAATAAATAAATAAACATTAAAAAATGTATCATCTAAGCCTCTGGTCAACCTTATTCAAAAGAGGCTGAGAGTTAAAATTAAATAATACAAGTGTGAATTTATTTGCATATACCAGACTTCACATTTTGTATGTATTACAGAAGCTTCCTTTAGGGACTTTTAAATGGCTGCCTCTGGAATGAAAAGAGCTCTCTTAAAGACTCCTGATTGGCTGAGCTATTATCTACTAACAGCATGGTAGCTAGAGACTTTTTGTGATCCCTTTATAATTAAATGAAACAATATTTATGGATTTCAGGGATAGTGTACTTTAAGACAGAGGATCCCAGACTTAGAGATTTTATAGACTGGGAATAATTTCAAAAGAGAGTTTAGGAGTAATACTAAAGTTACCTACCTTCTAATTTTGCTGGGTCAAGGAATTCACCACCACCACCATCATTAACACTTAAAAAAATGGCATTTAAAACATCAAAAGGAAGAAAGGCCATAACCTCATAATAAAGAAAAAAAATTATCAGTTAAAAACATTATATAATATTTTCTCCATGAAGTCATGAAAGTTTCATCAGATTGCCATCCACTCACCAGCATTTTGGAAGCAATGGTCAATGCATCTACACGGTTGTAAATTTATCTTTAAAGTGCATGCCAGGGGCTTCTGTGTTGTCATTTTACCATGTGGTTCTTGTAGTTAGTAAGTGTAGCTGCTTTAACAAGCCAGGTTCATGAAACCATTGAGCTTTGATAATAAAATTGAAGTAATTATCATGCTGTATGATTTATCTCTTAAGAATTATGTAAGATTGTTAAGGGGAATGCAAATTGGTGCAGCCACTGTGGAAAACAGTATGGAGGTTTCTCAAAAAATTAAGAATAGAAATACCCTATGATCCAGTAATTCCACTTCTGGGAATTTACCCAAAGAAAATGAAAAAAAACTAATTTGAAGAGACATACATACCCCTATGTTTATTGCAGCATTATTTACAATAGCCAAAATATGAAAGCAATCTAAGCATAGATCAATAGATGAATGGATAAAAAAGAAATGGTATATATACACAATGGAATATTACTGAGTCATAAAAAAGAACGACATCTTGCCATTCACTATGTAACATGAATGGACCTAGAGGGTATTATGCTAAGTAAAATAAGTTAGACCAAGAAAGGCAAATACCATATGATTTCACTTACATGTGGAAGCTAAAAAAACAAACAACAATAAACAAGAAACAGACTCACAAAAACAGAGAACACACTAGTGGTTGCCAGAAGGGAGGAAGTGAGGGAACAGACAAAATACCTGAAAGGAATTAAGATATACAAACTTCCAGTTATAAAATTAATAACTCATGGGGATGAAAGGTATAGCATAGGAAATACAGTCAATAATACTGTAATAACTTTGTATGGTAACGCATGGTAACTATACTTCTCACTGTAAGCATTTTATAATGTATGTACTTGTCAGATCACTCTGTTGTATAACTAAAACTAATATGCCAACTATACTTCAATTAAAAATAAAATTTACAGGGGTGCCTGGGTGGCTCAGTCAGTTAAGCATTCGACTCTTGATTTTGGCTCAGGTCATGATTTCACAGTTGAGGGATCAAGCCCTGTGTTGGGCTCTGTGCTGGGATTCTCTCTCCCTTTCTCTCCCCCTCCATCTCTGTCTGTCCCTTCCCCAAGCACATGCACACAGTCTCTCTCAAAATAAATAAATAAATAAATAAATAAATAAAATTTTTTAAAAATTTAATTTGGGGCGCCTGGGTGGCTCAGTCGGTTAGGCGGCCGGCTTCGGCTCAGGTCATGATCTCCCGGTCCGTGAGTTCGAGCCCCGCGTCAGGCTCTGTGCTGACAGCTCAGAGCCTGGAGTCTGTTTCAGATTCTGTGTCTCCCTCTCTCTGACCCTCCCCTGTTCATGCTCTATCTCTGCCTGTCTCAAAAATAAATAAATGTTAAAAAAATAAAAAAAATAAAAAATAAAAAAACAAAAAAAATTTAATTTGCCCATGTCACATAATTAGTATGTAATGGAGCCAAGGTTTGAAACCAGGTCAGTCAGACTCAAAGGACTTTAAACAGCATCAAAATCAAAATTAGAACCTTAAAACCTTAAAATTAGATATTGGGATATCATGTGATCCAGGCTTCCATTTTCACTAAGGTATTATATACTTCAAATGATGCTAGAACAAAGTATTATCACTCTCATTTTATAGATGAAACAACAGGGTTACAGAGATATTATAGCCCAGTCAGTTTGGAAAGTAATCCAACAAATAACAATTTACTTATCCTGACTTGTAGAGAACAGCGATTCATTTTAATATAAGAATGAAGGATTCCAGGACATTTCAATGGGGAAAGAATAGTCTTTTCAACAAATGATGCTGGGACAACTGGGTATACACATGCAAAACAATGAAGTTGGATCCTCTCACACTATATACTCAAGTTAACTCAAATGAATCAGAGACAGAAATGTAAGAGTTAAAACTATTAAGCTCTTTTTTTAAGTGTATTTATTTATATTTACAGAGATAGAACAAGTAGGGGAAGGGCAGAGGGAGAGAAAGAGAGAATCACAGGCAGGGGCTGGATTCCACAAACTGTGAGATCATGACCTGAGCTGAAACCAAAAGTCCAACACTTAACTGACTGAGCCACCCAGGCGCCCCCAAACTATTAAACTCTTAAAGGAAAACGTAAGTAAAGATTTTTATGGATGTGGAGAAATTTGAATCCAGAATGCAAAATGTGCAGCTATTTTGGAAAACTGACAGTTCCTCAAAAGGTAAGACATAGAGTTACCATATCACCTAGCAATTCCATTTATAGATATATATCCGAGAAAACTGAAAACATATGTTCACACAAAAACATGTACACGAATGCTCATAGAAACATGATACATAATATCTGAAAAGTGGGGACAACCCAAATATGCATCAACCGATGAGCAGATAAACAAAACATGGTATATCCATACAAGGGAATATTATTCAGCCATAAAAAGGAATCAAGTACTAATGCATGCTACAACATAGATGAACCTTGAAAACACTGTGCTGAGTGAAAGAAGCTAGACACAGAGGCATACATCATATGATTCTATTTAAATGAAATGTGTGTAATAGGCAAATTCATAGAGACAGAAAGTGGCTCAGCATTGCCAAGGGCTGGGAGGAGGGAGAAAGAGGGTGTGATTTCTAATAGGCATTTGGAGGTGACAGAAATGTGCCAGAATCAGATGGTGGTAATGGTTGTAAAACTTTGTGAAAATACTAAAAACTACCGAGGTATATACATTTTATAAGGGTGAATTTTTTGTAAGTTATATCTCAATAAAAAAATATTTTTTAAAGAATGTGATTCTAACAATAATTAAATTATCTTTGTGATTCTGGAGAAGCAGCACAGTGGAACGGAAAGAGTGCTGAATCAAGAGACCTGAGTACCTGCCACCTTTCTGCTACCAAGATCACTGTGATGATGGGTCAATTATTCACACTCCCAGGTCTTTGGTGAGGACTTATCAAATAAGGACTTGGATTCACAGATGATCTCTAGAGTTGCCTTCAGTTCCGCAGCTCAATGTTTCTAAGTCTATACAAAAACTTAATATTTGTACAAAACCACAACAGAGATGAGATACGTATTTGTATGCTCCTTACCATACTTGTGTAGTTTAATGGGTGAGAGCACACCTTTGCAGGAGCCATACTGTCCAAGCCTTTGAAAGCCCTGCTCAGCCATGTGCTAAATGCCTGACTTTAGACAAGTTACTCCACCTCATTCCGCCTCAGTTTCCTCCTGTAAAACTGAGTATTAGATGACTTTGTATTTGGCAAGCACTAATCATAAAGCATACTAATAGATGTTTAAAACAAAATAAGGTGATTACAGCTTTTGGCTACTTCTAGAATTAAAGAGCGATTGCTGAATATCTAGATTGTAGAAAGGGGTGTACCTAGTGATTTTTTTTTTCCAAATGTTATTTCTTTCAGTCCTTACACAAAGATTTAAGGTACTCGCTTTACATAAGGAAACAGTCAGCTCTACTGAGTGACTTGGGCCAGGAGCTCTCACTCTAAAGCTCTGCCCCCTCCCCCTCCCCCAGGTCCTCCCAAAATAGAGGCCACACACCAGGATGCCAGGGTCCTGCCTGTGCTGGGATCAGGGCAATGCAGGGTTTCTTGGAATAGTGGATGTGGAGGTTAGCTAACCAGTATGAGAAAAATGACATTCGTCTGAATATGACCCGAAGTTTTACGTCCTTCTTCCAGCTCAACTTATATAATTTTTTCAGAACCTGGAAATTCCCAAAGTATGTTTATACTATATATTTTATGTATGTTTCTCTAAATCACATTTCTATCCATAGATATTTTTTCAAACGATCAAAAGATGGAAATCTAGACAGAAAGCTGGACTAGCAAATTTTCAGGGAAAGTCATGACACCCTCCATCATTCATGTCAGTATACGCACACTCATTCTTCCATTATAAACATATCATTAAAGGTTAGTCATGGACTAGTCGTGTTTCTAATTCTGAATGTTTGAAATAATTTCTAGATTTTTAAGGACATTTACAAGTCACACAATCAACTTTATGGAGACCATTAAACATTGTGCACGTAGGGGCACCTGCATGGCTCGCTTCTGACCCTTGATTTCGGCTCAGGTCATGATCTCACGGTTTGTGAGATCAAACCCCGCGAACTGGGGCTTCTCTCTCTCTCCCTCTCTGTCTCTCTCCTGCATGTGTTCTCTGTCTCTCAAAATAAATAATAAATAAGCATTTAGTGTATTTTATTTGCTAGGAATAACATTTCTATTGTTTAAAACTGACTGAATACTTCTAGGCAGGCCTGTTCCTTCCTCTTTACTTTTGTTTATAGCATTCTCTGCACCTCATAACCCTGATTTCTATTAGTTCCATTATGAATAAAGGTAATAAAAAATAAAAACTGACATTTTAAGCACTTACTCTGTGCCATCCCCATTCTTTTACATATTTTATTCAAACACACAACAACATGATTATTAGCCCCATTTTACAGATGAGAAAACTGAGATATCTGGCCTAAAGTCACATGGCCAGGAGATGGTAGCCCACAAAAACCGGGGCTCTCCCACTATCTAGACCTCATGATGAGTAGGCATCAGTTCTCGTTACTTATCCTCCTCTCCAGCCAAGCCAAAGCCATCTCTTTCCAGAGGCTTTCTATAGGCACCTCTTATTGATAGGAATTTATTTATTTTTTCCTCTATCTTTTCAGCATTTACAAACCCAGTTTTCTAGGACATTAATTTGTTACCTTGGTAATTTTTTTAAGTATCATCAAAGACATGTATTTTGCACATCATGTTTAGCTTTTGTTGAATTATAAAGAAGAGACTGTGATATTTCTCTTGCTCTCTCTCTCTCTTTTTTCTTCTGCTATGTCTGACCTGTTCATGAAAGAATGTTCTGAATTAAAGTGGGTGTTCAACAGACATTATCAACTCACCACTCATTAATCACGGTGGTGGGATTAGCATGTGTGCAATCGCCTAACAAACACTATATCTCACTTCAAAATCGATTTCATTTAGTTTTACATTACTACTCACTATTGCATCTAGTATCTTCGCTTACAGAACTTTTCAAATCTAATGATGGCAATCAACAAGATTGGCTTATATCTCCTCATTATGTACACAACATGCAAATAAACAGCCCAAAGTTTTAGTAACATGAAACTTCAGAACAACGCAGTTGGCAAGATCTTGACCTACAGGTGAAAGGAGCCCAACATGTGTTGTTTACGCTGTTCTCCACATAGTTTGGCTGAGTAGTTAAGCCGCCAGGAGTGCATTCAAAAATGTATCGCATATTTTCCTTTCCTAACAAATGAACCGGAAAATATATTTTGCAACTTGGAAAGGCATGTTTTCTCCAAATACAACTTGGAAACTTGCATCTGCACATAAAAATGTTGAACATCTTAAAATATGAACAAATGCTAAGGTTTTAGGAATGATCTAACAGCTGTTGCACACACAGATGTGACGTAAAAGCTGCAGAAACATTATTCAGCTATCCAGAAATAGGATCTAAAAGCCTTCTCTTTTGGTACAGAAGAATTCACTTATTTTCCTCTTTTTAAACAAGACCTTTCAGAAGTTAAAAAGAAGAGACTGCTGTATTTAAAAGCTAAACCAATACATGCTATGATAATGTAATAGAGTTCACACTTCTACTAATTTGAACTAATATTCCATTTTTGAAAGATATACAAAGCCCTGCAGATATTAAGTTAGTTAAAACTTCCAGGCCATTATGAACAAGCAGTAGTATGATTTTCTTATGAAACACACACACACACACACACACACACACACATTTTTTTTTTTTAAGAAACTTAGAGATGGAGATAGAAATATAGGCAAGAACTGAAACAGAATAAGAGAATAAATTTGAAGTCCTGATATTTTTTCTTCTGGTACCACAGAATATAATGAGAAAAGGGCCCCTCGCCTCCAGCGTGTGCAATGCTGTGTTAATGGCACCTACTCACTTTGTCCCTCGCTGATTCTCTCAGCTCCAACCACACCAACTGCCTTCTAATCCCTGGCCTGACTCAATGCTTTCCTGATTTTGAAACTTCACAAATGCTGTTCCCATTGCTTTAAATGTCTTTTCTAATACTTCCTTCTAAGGAACTTCTACTATTCTAGAACTTAGCTCCAATGCTATTTATTCTTCAATGAAGCCTTCTCCAACCTTTCTGATGCTATCAATCCCCTTGCTACAGTTCCATAGCACCTTTTCTTCTCCTACATAGCGCTTTTCACACTGTAATTAAATAATTAAATGTGCGAAGGTCAACCCACAGCCCTGGACTGCACGTTTTATGAGATCTTTTCCTTTTCAGCTATATCCACAAACCCAGCAAAGCATCTTGCCCAAAAGAGCACTCAACATATTAATGCATATATTTACACTTCAAAGCACTATCTCTAACCTCCTGCTTTCGTATTTTCCTATGCCTTAAACTTGGTTTTCGGGCCTTCAATTAAGTTAATGCCAGGGAAGAATGGTCTTTGGCAACGCATGTGGCCAGAGCTGTGCCTCACGCTCATGAAGAGAGCACTGGACTCTATAAAATGACTCCCATAAGAAATTCTCCCCTGCTCCTTAAACCAGTCTGATTTCTATTCCAATGTCATTCCTTTCTGGTCTGGTTTCACAGTCTCCACCGAGAAAAAAAAAATTGCATTCCTCTCGGGAATTTCGTAAGGCTATTTCCACAGCTGACGATCACTCTGATTTTATGGGGGAGGGAAGTTAAAAAAAAAGTGCTATATTTCACAACAGCTGAAATAATTTTCTGCCAAAACCTGTTTTAAATTCAAAGTATGTTTTTTTCTGTATGTACAAGGCAGCTACAGGTCTAGAGATATAATGTGACATATGAATTTAGCACTCTCATATGCACAAACAGAGCAGATATTTTTATATACTACTAATGATAATAATTACTATTGACTCTAAAGTAAGCAAATCCATATTTGTTTTCAAGTTAAGTGTGTTACTTGAGAATATTTGAAAACATTTGCTAAAGGGGTGTGAACAGTGCACATTCTCATCAAAATCCATCTGTCTGAATCTATTAACTGGCATTTCCCCAGCTGGGGCATTCCTCAAGTCCTGCATAACAGAAGCTCCTTATGCCAAGGGTGAGGGCTGATACCTAACTTAGAAACCGGGTTTATTTCATAGAGAATTAAAAATTCTACACAGACTTTGAAAATGTGTATCTCTACGAGCCTAGCATATCAAACACGGAACCAAAGGTTGATGTTGAATAAAGAATTAAAGTCTGAAGTTCCAAAATCAAGCTAGTCCTCAAAACTGTCTTCCTCTTTTTTAAAAAAAATCCTCCAGAGCTTGCTCACAAAAACATCTTGAAAGTACTCACGAAAATTATTCAGGGAAGGAGGTATTTACTGCTTCATCACCTTTTGTCCCCCACTAACCTCACGGCTTTCCATCTTTCACTCAATGTTAATGAAGAGATGCTACATGTGTTTTTGTAATTTGTATGTTTTTGACAGATTAAGATATTTGGATTATCTAATTAAAAAAACCCTCTACTTTTATCATTTAAAAAGGTTGTATGTGTGGGGGGGGCCTTGGTTGAGCATCCGCCATGGGCTCAGGTCATGATCTCATGGTTTGTGGGTTCGAGCCCCACGTCAGGCTCTGTGCTGACAGCTGGGAGCCTAGAGTCTGCTTCGGATTCTGTGTCTCCCTCTCTCTCTCCTGCCTCTCTCCAACTTGTGTGCTCACACACGCTCTTTCTCTCCCTCAAAAATAAATAAATAAACTTAAAAATAAATAAATTTTAAAAAATCTTTTAAAACAAAGGTTGTATGTGTCTTTTGAGTACACTGAACGTAGTAATAACTATGTGCAGATTGCTCATTACATACCGATCTCTATCCATACCGAGTCTATCCCTAAAACCCTCCCTTCTGAAAGTGGGTGCTGCTTCTCCAGTCTATGCAGCAAGTCATTCCTCCTGGCCCTGGGTTTGTTTTCCTGCCTCTATTTTTTTCTTCCTTATAGAGCTAAAGTATACATGGTACACTATATATATATATATCTTTTAAAAAAAGTAAACTGAAGGGATTCTGAACCTGCACGTTAGAAAAGCTTGTCATTAGGCTGCTTGAGTATCATCGACCACTCACCATCCTTTCTGAAAACACCAGGAGCACAACTGTGCTTTTAGTGCAACCAGCACTAAGGCTGAACTTAACTTTTATCTCTAATCTTCATCCAACCCTAAAATGGCTGACATGCCAGGTCTCAGGACCTGCAGAAAAAAATAGGATGAGATCCTTTCCCAGACACTCACTCCACTTGCTGTCATCAACTAACAGTTCTGCCCTTAGCTACCTCCTGATTAGTCCCATAAAGAGGAAATAGAATGAATAAAGAAAATGAGAAGTAGGATGAAGTCTTGGTATAACCTAGGATTTTGAATCCTTTTTCTTTACAAAACTTTTTTATGTGAGGTACTTTAGAGAATTTTAATTTTAATCCCCTTCTCTTGCCCATCCCATTATGGGCTGGATTAACTATCCAAATGTTGCATGCCCGAAGGGCAAGAAAAGAAGGGGGGGAATAAAAACAAAAACATACCCTGCCTCCTGAACTGTCTGACACATAATTTATGAACCTTAGAAATTCACCATCAGATCTCTGAAGCCTAACTTTGTCTCTGTTATAGACAGCGGAAAAGTCAAGCTGTAAGAACATAATTCATTAATTCATGAAAAGCGCCAAGGAGATTTATCCCCATCCTCCCCTCCTCTAAAAACACAAGTGCTACATTTCAATAGAGTTAAATATAAGAGCTTCCTTTCACAACAACTGTAAAAATCACAGGATGTATAAAATCATTTTAAATAGGTAAAACAAATAAACAGGAAATCCCCTGCATCACCACCTGGCATGACTTTGGCTGTGCCTTACATGCTGCGAGAATCCTGAGACTGATCAAACCAGAGTTGCTGTGAGAACTTTCTTCACACCCAGTGTACTTTTGTACACTGAAGTTTGACACGGAGGCCATCAAGGTAAGAGGCTAAATTTCAAATGAAATTTCAAATTTGGCCTATTTCAATAAAGTGATGTAAACCAGACACAATGCCCTATGAACTGAGCTCTTGTTTTCAACTATTGTCTTTGGTTTTCTTCCTGTACTCACACATCTAGGGAAAGGAAAGGAAACCACATTGAGAGAATCTGCTGTGTGATAAACTGGTATTTTTTAAAGAGGGTCCCAGAGACCTACAGCCTCACAATCCTCAGGAAAACATCTTAAAAATGCAGGCTCCTGGACCCCCATCTGTTTAAACTGGGTTTCTAACTGTTGGATCCCAGATTCTGTATATTGAAAAACCCCTCAGATGATTCTTCTGTACTAAAAGTTAAGAATGAATGGAATGACTTTGTCTCAATGCTTTCGTACAGGTTCTCTTATTTAGCCATTGAAGACTACATCTCACCTCAGTTCCAGGAGTCTATTAACACCCAAGTGGTGATGTTAATAATTTAATTTGTATGTTTGTTCTCCCTTTACGCAGAAATGACTGTGCTCCTCTTCTGCCATGGATGCACCATGAGTGAGCATTTGAGCCTTCAAGGAACACAGCCCTAACCACGAGACTCCACTTAATTCCTAAGCCTCCATAAGCTTTACTTGTATCACATGAAAAATGAGTGTAGGGGAGACTGGGTGGCTCAGTGGATTGAGCATCCGACTCTTGATTTAGGTTCAGGTCATGATCTCACGGTTTGTGAGCTTGAGCCCCCGCATCGCACTCTGCGCTGACAGTGCAGAATCTCCTTAGGATTCTCCCTTTCCCTCCTCCCTGTCTCTCTCTCTCTCTCTCTCTCTCTCTCTCTCTCTCTCTCGGCCCCTCCCCCATTTGCATAAGCACTCTCTCTCTCTCTCAAAATAAACTTAAAAAAAAAAAGAAAGAAAAATGAGTGTAATACTGACTTGCTAGCCCTGTTTTAAGTTTTAGATACAATAACTTGTGTACCTGGAACACGGTTAGCACCCAAAAAGTTGTGGGTATTGTCATTTTTCTTGAAAAAAATGGTGCCACCAAGAAATAATTGTATATGTACCCATATTGTGCTTCTATCTTAGAAGAGCACATTAGACGTGTGATTATAAAGCAGTGCTACCATTTAAAAAATACCTATATGAGCCATGTGTCTGCTATCTTCAGTGAAGGAATTCTCTTGGGAGATCACATTTACTTTTAAAAATGCTGGGGGCGCCTGGGTGGCGCAGTCGGTTAAGCGTCCGACTTCAGCCAGGTCACGATCTCGCGGTCCGTGAGTTCGAGCCCCGCGTCAGGCTCTGGGCTGATGGCTCAGAGCCTGGAGCCTGTTTCTGATTCTGTGTCTCCCTCTCTCTCTGCCCCTCCCCCCGTTCATGCTCTGTCTCTCTCTGTCTCAAAAATAAATAAACGTTAAAAAAAATTAAAAAAAAAAATGCTGGCTGGCTCGCTTGAAATATTTCAAAATGCTCTTTTGAGTACACATTAGAAGTATGTAGTGATTATTTTGAGGTGCTTTTTATAATCAGTATGCTAGTTTTATGATCAACAGGTATGTTTTATAATCAACATGCTATTTTTATTACTATAAATAAATAAATAAAATCGTAAAGGGGGCAAATCTGTCCTTTAAAATAGATGTTTGTGGTGCCAATTTCTTGCACTGTGAGTGCAAGTGAGTGTGGACCTGCTCTTTAAAATAGTTAGATCTTTCACGGACAATCCTGGTGAGAAGGTGACTGGTTTTCTCTGGGGACCCAACATTAAAATCTAGCCAAAGAGAAGTGACACTCATTTTCTTCTTATTGTGGTTCATAAGGGGGCAATTCCCCAGGAAAACATCACGCATTATGCTAGGGAGGCTGCGTTGCCAGCGGCAGTATCATTTGGACACAAATATTTCAGTATATTTTCCAAAATCTGTCTTATTTGGTTTAATCAAGCCTAAAACAGCACTTCTATTTTTCATACACTGCCTCTTTACAGGCTTTCTTGAGTTAATATACTTAGTCTGTAGAAATTACTTTTCCTGCTACAAGGATTTCTATCCAGAATAAGCAGTAGCCAGGTATAGAAGTGATAGAGGATGTGCTCTGATATACAGTTCCCTCTAAACTAATATGTACAGAGGTTTGAGGGCTCCTGAGACAGATCACCTGGTTCTAATTCTTTGCTTCAGAATACTCCTGAGCTTTATGAAACTGGGCCAAGATTCACATACATTTTACAGTCTAAATGTCTCCATTATAAAATGAAGACTTCGATAATATTGACCCTACAATACAGGTCATTAGGGTGACATAAAAATTATGCACGTGAAGTGCTTAGCACGGTCTCGGGCACATGGTAAGACTCAATCAAAGCAGCTGCTATCTGTTTTGCCAGGATCTCCTTGGCGGGGAGCAATGGTTTCATCTAAACTGGGAAATTCCTTAATTTTTTTTGAAAGGTTGATGGAGAAAGGCTGAGAGGAATGGGGTTAAGGGATTTTTCTATGACCATCTCAACAATCTCCCTAATTTAGCTCATAATCCCCTTGAGGTCCTAAGTACAGTGTTAATATTTCCCACATTCCAAAAGGGGGACTCTGGTCACAACAAGATTTCTAAGGGTGCCAGTAAGTTATCAGTGGAGGTAGAATCAAATTCAGCATTGTTTCCAGTTGGGTTCTCCAACAGTTCACTGCCTTTCATATGCAGATGATTTGTTATGCAATAATTTAATTCAATGCTTTTCATAAAGAATGCCACAGAAGGGCTTCTTCATGTGTGTTACTTTGGTGTTGCCCTGGTGACATTTGAAGAGCCCTCGGGCAACCATGGATATCTGAGGATTCCAGAGAGCAACTCCATGTGAACAAAAAGGGTGAGTGTTACAATGCAGCTGTTCAATGGAGATTCTCAAGTTATGTATCATGAATTAGAACTTTTCTTCTGGCTTTTTTTTTTCTCCTCCTTGCCTCTAGTCAGTGTGTTGGATAAATAAATTCAGCTTTCCAGGAGAGGCTAAGCTTATGCATCACCAAAGAACGCAACTATTTTTAATGAAATTTTGTAAAAACCTTTTTCATCGTGAATCTAACGCCATTCGGTGTATATACTACAGTCAAAGAATTATAAGATTTCTTATAAGAATTGTAAGAAATCCTCCACAGTGGTTTCTCAAAGGAAGAATTTTTTCTTATTCATTTTTGTGTCCCCACTACCTGGTATGCGATCTTGCCTCAAGTAGGTCATCCATAAATGGATGGTTCTTTTTAAAGACACTATTTAAAAAAAAATAGTCCGAAATCTGAAAAATTGATAAAGAAGTCAGATTAGTTTTCTGTGAAAATTACCGACTACCAAATCTCTGTAATATACCAGATGTATAGCACACACTTCCCAGAACTGTAAACTTGTAAATCCATGCAACTGCATCACGATCAGGAGTGAAAAAGCCCCAAGGAGCAAGGCAGGAAAGTGGAAATTCACAGGAGTTTCTGTAGTTTCTGCTAATTTAACGCAAGTCATTGTTAAAAGCCACAGAAGACCTTAAGTTCTTTGCAACACCCATGCAAGAAAAGAGGCTCTGATGGTTATTCTTTAAAGTGGTAGAGCAAGGTAACCTTAAAAAGATAAATACAAAAATAAACAGGGGCTGGTGATTCTTACCTCAAACACTGATGGAGAAAGGAAAACAGATTCATATGACATAAAGTCCTAGAGCTAGAAAAGAAATTACAGACTATCTGATATGGCACTGGAAGTCATGGATAAAATCCACAGGCTCATAATCTGGTCCCTGCCCACCTCTCCAGTTTTCTTCAACCGTTCCCCTTCTTGGCCCCAGGTCCCATCAATCAATATATAAAATTTACTCATGCAACTTCATTCCTCTCTGTTTCTTTGCATGTGCTTGCGTTTTCCCTTACTTAGGATGTAATTTCTCTCCTTTAAGGCCCCACTCAAGGGTCATTTGCTCGGCAAAGCCAGGCCAAGTTCATCACTCCATCCTCTAATCTACCTTTATAGCTTGTATATTCTGCTGCTGCCGTTGCATTTGTCTACAAGTCCTTGAGGGTAAGACTTAGTGTCTTTTTCATCTTTTTATGCTTGGGGCATAGAGCATAGCAGAGTATCTGGAATATGATATTCATTAAATAAATGTTTCTCAATGAATGAATGGATCTCATTAATTCTTCTCATTTGTGTCAAAAAATTGAGGGGCCAGAGGTTATTCTCTCCTTCTTTTTAATTAAGCACTGGCCCCTATGTGACTAGCAACTAAGTATTTATGGGGTTTTGGGGGGTTGTTTTGTTTTTTACAACTGAGACATTAACTAAACTTGATATTTCTGGGAGGCCCCTAAAAAATCTTTCTGGGGAGCCTGGGTGGCTCAGTCGGTTAAGCGTCTGAATTTAGCTCAGGTCATGATCTCATGGTTCATGGATTTGAGCCCCACATCAGGCTCTGTACTAACAGCTCAGAGTCCGGAGCCTGCTTCAGATTCTGTGCCTCCCTCTTTTTCTGCCACTCCCCCACTCATACTCTGTCTCTCTCTCAAAAATAAATAAACATTAGAAAAAATTTTAAGCCACTCTTGGCCTTTATCATCTTTTCTTCTCAACTTTTACATCATAAACCAGATAACTGTTCATGGCAAATTATACTCAAGATCATATCAGGACTCCTTCCCAGGCCTAATGCTGCAGAGGACCTGGCCATCTGAAAACCCCTTTTCTTACCACTCTCCCACTCAATCACCATACCCCAAGCCCCACTGACATTCTGGCCTTTCTTCAAACACATCCGTGCTCTCCTGCTTCAGGAATGATCCATGTCCTATTCTCTCTGCCTAGAACACTCTTTGCCCCAGATCTTTGAATGTCTCTGCTCCAACCTCCTCCTCCCCAGAGAGATCTTCTGTGGCCATCAGATCCAAAATAGCACTCCCTTTCATTCTCCAGTTCCTTCTCATTATTTGTTTTTCTTCATGATGTGCTATTTGTAACACATATTATATATTTATTCATTACTATCTGTCGCCTTCCACTCAAATGGAAGCTTGGTGAGGGTGTGGATTTTGTCTTTTGGTCACCACTGAATCCCCAGTAGGTGGGACAGTGTTTGACATGGTAGGGACTTAATAAATATTTGTTGAATAATTTAAGTGAATAAGAACTTGGAGTCACTATGGGAAAAAAATCATATGATTTGGGGGGTTAAAAAATCATTTTTTCCCTCTAGTTCTGTAATTTAAAATAATGGCCCAAAGCGCCATTAAATAGATGAAAAATTGTTATTTAAATTTCAATTATGCTTTCTCCCATTTTCGTCACCCAATATGTGACGATAGCAGTGTTAGCTTTCTTTAGCTATAAAATTTCCATTTGCACCTTGGAAGGAGGCAGGAGGACAGGTCAAGGTTATCTTGCAGGGCGTGGGGCCACCAGAGCACTTAGAAAGGAGCAATTATTCCTTTAATGTCCTTCAGTCATTGAGGCAGTGAGTCAGGCTGCCGGAACAAACACTCATAAACATATTTCATGGGGAAAGCTTCGCTCTTGAGGTAAGGAACCATTTTTCCCTCAAGAAGTTTGTACTCTAGACTAATTTCAAAAATGGGCATCTTGCTTGCTATTGGATGGCCAAGTATGAATTCACCTATAATCCTATGAGACACAGCTGGACTCTAATCTCAAATTTATCACCAATAAGATATGTGACCTGGAATGGGTTAACTGAATCTGAGATTCAATCGACCCTTGTAAAATGAATAGCCTGGAAAAGGTAATCTGAAAGTCATCCATATGCTCTAACATTTCATGTGTTTTCCAGTTAAAAGAAAGAAAAGGATGGAATGTTGGCTGTTATTTCCTCATAATATTAAAGGGCTTGAATAAATAAATATACTATCTTGATCAATATCAGTTCAGCCTTTTGAAGCTTGCTAGGAAGTAATTTCACAAAAGGAGAAAAGGCATTTTTTTATTTCTTTAACAACTAGGTGTTTTTACTATGTGGGTTATACAGTGGGAGGTAAAAGATTTTTTTTTTTTTTTTAACATAAGACAGTTTCTCAATTATAGTACAAAAGAAATCTTCCTGGTTTCTGAAGACTGGAATATTCAGCAGAATGAAGAGAAAGGCAGGTACTTGAAGCCAGATGAGACTATGCCCTCTCCTAGATGTGTTGGCCTCAGCCAGGTTTCTTCACATAGCCCCTCCTTAAAATGGGAATGATAATCATGACCTCAGCATCTTGCTGTGATGGTTCGCATGGTGACATGTGGAGAAACACTGAATTAGGGGCCTGACATGCTGCAGGCCCTCAAGCTGCTCCCACACTCTAGCCCCCCTGAGAGCACTTAGGTACGGAAGGCGAGACTGTCTGGAGGCAGGAGTGGGCATAACCAGAACAGCACTAGCAACAAAATCATGAAGGAGTTGAGCTAGTCCTTGAAAATGGCTAAGATCTAGGTAGGCAGAAGAGAGAGAAAAGTATGAGACTAGAAGACACTGAATAGCACAAGGCATAGAGCCTGAAAAAAAATCATGAGTTTAGAGCCGTTTCCAGTCACTGGTGAGAGGACAGTGCTGGGCAGGCAGTAAACAAACAACAAAAATCACCTAGGAAGCTTGCTAAAAATGATAACTACAGACCAATCCTCTCCCCCACCCCCTACCACACACACACAAACACACTCATTATACTGCTTCCCCAGGGATGATTTTGATCCAGTGGATCTGGTGAGGAGTCCAGGAGCCTGTATTTTAAAAGCTTTTCTAGTGGTTCTGATGCTCAGTTAGGCTTGGGAGCCTGACTCGCAACTGACCTCTCACAGAGCAGAGCTCACACTGGGCAACAGGAAAGAGACCAGAAGACTGAGCACTGGAGTAGGAGCTGGATCCAAATCCCTCTCTGGCCCTCACTGGTCATGAGGCTTTGGGTAGTCACATTATTTTTCTTATTTTCATTTGTCTCACTTAAATAATTGAGATCATAGCACCTACCCCGCCTTTCTCAAGGGACTTTTGTGAGAACCTAATGATTTTAATCCACTGTTATATTACCTTAATGGAAAGACATTTAACTGTAAGTCTTACACAAATATTTAGGATCACCATTAATCGTCGTCTTTATTACCATGGGGACCCGGGGATGCCAGGATGCCATGGTCAGCTCCCACCTAATACCCCCTGTGGTAACCTTGAGACAACACTGGGTGGGGCTCTGCAAATAGTTCCCTATTGTCACAATGACACCCATCAACACTTACCCCTTCTTCCTAAGTGCTAGACTGTGGCAAGGATGTGGCTCTTGGAGTCTTCAGGATCTCACAAACCTTACAAGTCATGTGAATTGTGCCAGCCTCCCAAATCTACATAGCTACAAGTAGTAGTTATGTGCCTTGAACAAGTTACTTAACCTCTCCACGCCTTAGTTTCCTCGGGCATCAGCTGGAGGTAGTAGCACCCAGGGCTACTGTGTACAACTGTGTGGGCTGTGACTTACACAGAGCAACCAGCCAAGGGGTGGGGGTGGGGGGCACACAGGATGAAATTCAGGCCAGGGTACACTCACTTAGCTGCCTGCCCTTGGGGCTGCATTTGCTCAGAAGAGGCACCGTTTTCTAATTCGTGAGCCCAGAGAAGAAGCCTTTTTCTAAATCACAGCAAGCTGCTGTGGGTGCTAACAGTGACCCTGGCAGTACCTTTCCTGAAGCCTGGGCATCAAATGAGAAAATGTGTGAAGTCTTTAGCATAATGCCTGGCACACAATGGGGTCCAAGCAGGTTTGGTGTTAATATTATAATGACCACTGGTTCATTCACTCAACAGACACTCATTGTGCACATTCTGTATCCCAGCTACTGTGCTAGGGCAACTGGACTATTGACAGTGAACGAGGCACCGTCTTTTTCCCGGGAGGAGGTTGGGGCTAAGGTGCAAACAGACACTTGAGTAAATCATTGTATTTGAGTACTGATGTAGGGGACCTTGTCCAGAGTGAGAGTTATAGTTTCACTTTCCGAATTCTGGCAACTGTGCTATTAAGGTTTAATTTGCTCCTATAGATTTTTTTTTTTTTTAACCTGGCAAGTCGAACTTGTTCAGGCTCTTGGATAGAGCTGTTTACACCTCTCGCTCTTCTCATATGTATAGATCTGAACATACAGAAGGAGCTTACCAAGCCACTGTCACTTGATTCTCCTTGTGGAATAGCACCTGGGCCCACCTTCGTGCCATGGCCCTGCTGTCAGCCAGGTTCACTTCTAACATGGCCTTGAATCCACCGACGAGGGACCTACTTATTTACTACTTAGAACTATGCAAGCACATTCTTGTTTGAAGTAGCTTAAGAGCAAATGAAAATGCACTCTTTTTTTTTAGTCAATTGCCCAGAAATACTTAGCATTAAATAATAAACTTAATTTCCAACAAAAGAAAGTGTCCTTTTAAAAAAAACATTATTAAATGGTGAGTTCTATGTATAGCTTCCGTTAGCAAAGAGGGATTTTAAACTGTGCACTACTAAGAGACTAGACTCTAGTCAGCTTTAGTGTTCTTCATGGAGACAGGTGGACATAATGACAAAACAAAATGTTGGCAGATATGGGCTGAAAATCCCTGGTGATAAATGATAGGCTTTATTACTACCTCTCCTAATTTCCTTTTCTTAGTAAGTAGCCCTGGATGAACCTACACAGGAAATAACCTTAATGGTTTTAATAGCAGTGGCTTAATGAATTAATCTATTATGGGTATTGCAAATAACTTTTTAATTAAGAAAAAGCTTAATTAAGCACTTTTCAAAACAAGCCTTGGATCTGAAAATCTAGATTACCAAGAGTTGTATAATTTGTCCCTATTTCCTATTATACCTAAACACTGCAAAACCTTAAAAAACTAATTAAAATATTTGCTTCAATATATGTAATAGCTAAAATAAAATCACTATAGCTCTGTAAACACTAGGGGTAATGTTATTGCCTTATTTTATAATGATGCTGTCAGAATCAATAAACAATAAAATAAAACAAACACAATTTCTCCCTTGGGAGATCGCCTTTCCCAAGAGCAAGAAGCACAGGGCACGTGGATTATAGATTGTAGGTGCTTAAGGAAAGGCTTCCAAGGTCCCTTCCAAATCTAATATCCTAGGTTTTTATGCATCCCTTTATCTTACTTAAATAACAGCAAGTCACCAATGAAGGTGAACTCACAAATCAAGGCATGAGTCTACAAGACCCTGGCTTTCTCTGAATGCAGGACCAGCTACGTCACTTGGCAGGCACCGTACAAAAGGAAAATGGGGCCCCTCCATTCAACGATTATCAATAATTTCAAAATTTCAATAGAAGAACACTAGACCAAGGACGGAGCCCTTCTGAGCAGTGACCCTGCGTGAGTGCGGTGCAGGGGCTGTTGAGAGATTCTACAGGTGTTCACAGGCCCAGGATTCCCAGCTTGCCCCCCAACTTGTTCCACTCCAGTTCTGGCAGAGGTAGCTCCAATTACAGAAAGTACCAATTATAAGTTGTTGCCGTTGGTGGAGGTAGGTAACCAAACCAGCATGGGGAATGGCACTGGCAGGCATCTGAGGGTATGCTTCTGGGCTTCAGCTTCCTCATCTCTCAGAACATCCTATGAAATCTACACGGAAAGGGAGCTAAAAGACTTGGTGCATTAAGTTTCCTTCAGACACATGGTCTGGTTTTACAGGCTCATTGATCTTTAAAGCTAAATGGGTCCTTAGAGATTATCTAGTCTAACTTCCCTCATTTTAATTAGGTCTCCATCAAATTCCATTTAGGCCAAGGGCATGGGAATGAATTCATGGTTGCATACCTCTAAAGCTGATGGTGATTTTGATGAACAAACCATAATTGATGATCTTTCAGAAAGACAAACGTTAGTAGAATGAATGATTCATGCTAGAACACTAATGGGTTACACAAGATGCTGCTAACCATGCTGCCAACATATGTAGTTTTTGATTTTTTTTTTTTTTTTTTTTAATCTCAGAGCAAAGAGAGTGAGACTAACGTCTCAGCTCTTGGAAATCCCTGAACATGGGATCTTAAGAATAGGTTCATAAGATACGGCGCTGGGGTAACCATCTGACTTGATCTCAGCTCAGGTCATGATTTCACGGTTCGTGGGATCAAGCCCCGTGTTGGGCTCTGTGCTAACAGTGTGGAGCCTGCTTGCGATTCTTTCTCTCCCTGTCTCTCTGCCCCTCCCCAACTCGTGCTCACGCACACTCTCTCTCTCTCTGAAAATAAATAAATAAGCTTAAAAAAAGAGACATGGCTGATGAATGAAGGGGGTAAGTGGTTTAAGGCTAGAGATAAAAGCATCTCCTTTACCAGGAAATATGTCTCTGCTGCTCTATTCTCCACTTGCATGTACACATACAGTTGACCCTTGAACGACACAGGTTTGAACTGTGCAGGTTCACTTGTATCTGGACTTTTTCCCCCAAAAATACAGTCCAGTACTTTAGATGTTATTTTCACTTCCTTATGATATTCTTTTTTTTTTTTTAATGTTTATTTTTGAGAGAGAAAGAGAGCATGAGTGGGGGTGGGGGGGTGGAGGGAGGGGGGCAGAGAGAGAGAGAGAGAGGGAGACACAGAATCTGAAGCAGGCTCCAGGCTCTCAGCTGTCTGTACAGAGCCCAACATGAGGCCTGAACCTACAGACCACGAGATCATGACCTGGGGCTCGAAGTCGGATGCTCAACCGATTGAGTCACCAGGAGCCCCTACTTCCTTATGATATATTCTTTATAACATATTCTTTTCTCTAGCTTACTTTCTTATAAGAACACAGTGTATATATACGTATATATATATGTATGTATATATACACACACACATATGTATATATAATATATTATATTATTTTGTTATATTTATTTTATATTATTATATATATTTTATTTTATTATTACATATTATATAATATATATTATACAAAATATGTGTTAATTGACTATTTATGTTATTAGTCTGGTCAGCAGTAGGCTATTATTCGTAGGTAAGTTTTGGGGGCACTCAAAAGTTATACCTGGAGTTTTGACTGTGCGGGGGTCGCTAGGAGTGTCTGTGTGTATATAGCCATATAAACTCTCATACAATATTTATTAGGGGCCAGACACTATGCTAAATACTTTGAAAATATTAACTCATTTAATCTTCATAACAACCCTATACGGTAAGTACTATGCGTATCCTCCTTTTTAAAGATGAGGAAACTAAAGAACATTGAGATTACTTATCTTTCCCAAGGACCGACTGCTTAAATGTTGGAGGCAGGATTCAAACCCATGTAGTCTTGGGCTCCAGTAGCCACTCCCAACCACTAGATCACGATGCCATGCCAGTAATCCTCCATCATGCCAAACACAGCTAATCCTGCCCTCCACTACATACGCACTGAAAGTAAAGTAACATGCATTTACAGTCCTGGGTGCTCCATGCTCCTGGCACTGTAGCCATAGCTGTGGCAAATATGTATATCAACATTATGACTGAAGTGATGCTAATTTCACAGATGTTAATCACCATTGCACAGCTGTGATTTTATTCATATGACATCTCAAATAGCTTCAATCCCTTTTCCACCACTACAGTGCTACTCTACGTGGTTAAGAGTTCTCTTTTTCATTTGCCATTATTGATTTGATTTAGATTTAAGAACAAAAATCAAACATACAGCACAAAGCTTCTTTCTTTTTCCAGAAAGAATAAAACAGCCTATATTGAAATATATGAAAGTTTTTTTTTTAACTTACTTTAATTCTAACAATTGTTCGTCTTTTATGTCTATTGCTTATGACGTATTTTCTTGGGACTAAAATAAAGATGTAATTTATTTCCAAGATCATGAGGACACCTCCTCATGGCTGGGACAGGTGCAGTCTATCACTGTTTTTGAAGAGTTCTGAGATGAATGCAATTCACTGTCAGGTGAAGGAGGGAAGCAATACTTGGACCTCTTTGCAATGTCACTGTGACCATCCGTACGTTTCCATGCAGCGGTGCGTTACTGTAACTTACACTGTTACACATATTCAAATATTTGCACTTTTAGAACCTTATCATAGTGATAAATATTACATTTCAATGGAAAGTGCTTTCAAATATCTTTCAAGGAACCTGGCTACTTTTCTACTTTATCAGATGGAGAGAGAATAAAAAGCATCTGATAAGACTTTTCAACTTAATGACAGCAAGTAAATATATTAATTTTCATGGGATTGAACAACAATTACCTCTCATATTCATTTGATTTCCTATATAGGAAAGAGAAAGAAAAGTATTCACCAAACACAGTATGCCGTGTTGAAATATAGATAAAATATGCAGCATGAGACAATATAACAGAACCGTAAGATTCTGAAATTTTTATTTTGGATAAAAATGTTACTAGGGGAATAGTCTGCCTGAAAATATAAAATGGCTTGACACAGCAGATTTGCAAACGCAATATTGTGTAGTCATGGCACATTCTATACTGTCCTTTTGCAATTTCTGGAAGCTTGCTCTATTTCTGGTTAAATAGATGAGTTAAGTGATTTGAGCAGCATAATAAAATTTGTGTGCTTTGCCAGGATAAAACCACAGTACTAAATTAATATCCTGCACTACAGTCCCAACATGCTTTGACAAGGATGCTATTTCATGGCTCAATAAATACTTATTGACTAACTACAAACATGACAAAAATGTTTGTCCTTCAACTCGACTGTTTTAGGACTAAACATTCAAGGATTCTGAAAAAAGCCCAGGAATGTTGTAACACTTTTCAAACCACTTTTGTTTTCATTTTGCAATATCACTAAGCTTGCAAAAGGGCAGAATGAAATATACTGTTGGATAAACTCCCAGTAAACTACAAGGCCTTTTAGCAAATTTTTCCTTATAAGTTGTTTTATTGAACAGAAGGTTTAAAAAAACACAATGAAAGGAGTATATATTCATTTCATTAGACGTGTGCTCCATGTCTCATGTTGTTGAGTCAAAAAAATTGTACCACATGGTCTCCTCAAGGAGTTCCAGCCAACTATTAGGGTTCATGTCTCTTATACAGAGCACCACCAGCAATTAATGAATGTGATCATTTCCTTGTTCCAATTCTTGGAGGAAATTGTGTTACTTCTAAGGATTAGCCAGCATGCTGCAGATAGGTTAGGCCAAGTTTAAGTTACTCTTCTTACAAATGCAAAAAGTTAAGATAGTATTTATTTTTCTCAGAGAAATTCCCTTCAATCAACTTTATTATGGACAAACCATAACTGATCAAGGTCAGTAAATGGATGCAGTACTGAAAACCTCAATATACAGAACTTTTCTTACAAGCTAAGCTTTGTTTGAGTAGACTATTCCTGGATATCATGACATTGAAAAAGTCATCTTTCCAATATAAAGCTCCTACTTCATTATATGTGGGGTCAACAGGTTATAATAACCATAGAAGTATTCCTGCTAAGACCACTTATACTAAACCATATTTTTATTTTTTTTAATGAGGGCAAACTTGAGCAGCCTTCCCTTCAAATGTTATTTGAAGTTTTTAATTTCTACTTTGTGGTATCATTTCTAAATTTAAAAAAAGTTATATTTTATTAGCGAGACATATTTTTATGATTATTTTCATTCATCAGCAGTTCTGGGACCAAATAAATCTGTCACAAAAGATTATTCAGCATAGCATGATTATTCTTCTGCTATAAGAATGCTGAATTTAGACAGTGTTGCTTTTTCAAATTCTCCAGAAACTTAGCATATGTATATATAGAGAGAGTTCACATCCAAATAGTGTGCTCTAAATAAAGGATGCCCTAGGATTCTGTCCTTGGCCCCTCCTCTTATTTACATATTTTTTCCTAAGTAACCCCATCTAATCCTTAGGTTTTATTCTATAAAAGTTATATGACAATCACTTCTGGATTTATATTTCTGGCTTTGACTTTTCTTCCAAACCCGTACTTGCACAGCCAACTTTTTGACTTTTACTTTTGGATGTCTAAGAGGCACTTTTGGTCTAAGTTGGCTCAAGGAGAACTCCTCAATCCTCATCTGTCCAATGCCAAAAGCAAAAACAACAACAAAAAAAAACAAAAACAAAAACAAAACTTCCTTTTGCAGTTGCAACACGCGTATCTGCCACGTGCCCCATCTCAGCCCATGGCACTACAACCCAGGAGTTCTTGATCCTTCTCCCTCACCTCCAGCAACTAACCTCAGCATTGTCGTCTCTCCTTTCAACACATATTCCAAATATGTCCCTACATCTCTATCTCTATCACTATTACCCTAGTCCCTGTCACTGTTTATCTCTCACCTAGACCACTCTGGTGGCAATTAAACCAGGACCCGCCGCTCCTCTGCATAAAGTCCTTTGCTTCTTACCATAGGTAGAACCAAAAGCAAATTTCTTACCCTGGCAACTAGGCCCAAACTTTTATTTTTCTGTAAAATGACAAGCTCATTCCAACCCTACTTAATCAAAACTTTTCTTAGGGGCCTAGAATATGACCTTCTGCTAGACATAGACTTTTGAGAGTTATAAAATGGTAGTTAATATAAGTCAGTGGTTCTTAGGCCAGGTTACCCACTGGAACCATCTGTGGAGCTTGAAAAAGAATACTCATCCCCAGGCCCTCTCTAAACTGAAGCAGAATCTCTAAGAGGCAGCCAGGACACTGATATTCATAAAAGGCTCCCAGTGATTTTATGTGTAGCTAAGGCTGAGAACCCTTATATAAGGAATATGTTCTCCTTCTCTGATTTTAATTGCATACTTACTTAGATTTTTTTTGTCATTGTTAATATAAATCACATCTAAATGTATTCTCCTTTCAAGAGATGTTTAAAAAAACACCTGACAAGTGGGATGGCCTGTACCTTACAGGAAAGTGACAATAAAAAGGAAGAACGCTGATATAAAACACATAAAAAGGATCAACTGGTATCATCCTGTGCTTTTTGATATCACGGAACACATTTAGATTTTAATAAGGAACGTCTTTATCGCCTATGTTCTATTCTTGATCCCACTCTGCATTAAAGTCCCAGTCTTGTGTTTACATCACATCACAGGATGCTACTGTTGACTCTGAGAATGAATGAACCTGTTTTAACATGACAAGAACTCACTGAAATTTGGTGGAATTAGTGTTTCTCATCGAAACTCAAACTTTTCAGTGTTTTAAGTTAGTTTATTCTTGGCAGCAATAGAACTTCCTGTGTCTAAGAGAAATGATTTAAAATGAGACTATAAAAGAGATCAAAAGACTTGGACATCAGTTAGTTCACAAGCCACCTAAACACTGTTATGTGAGTATAAAGGAATCAAACATATGGATTACATTTCCATTAAAATAGAGTAGGGTTTTAAAATAAAGGAGCAGAAAGCTTTAGAGAACTCATTTGGATTTTCTCAGACCTTACCATTTGAAAAGTAGTTCAAGCTGCTTACAAACACCAAAAGCTGAGGGGTATGCTGCTGCCTAGAGAATTTAATGATGCTACAAAAGCTCAGAATCGTCACCAGTGGTGGCTGATTAGAGATCTGGGGAAGCCAAAAGAACCTGTCACTCACCTATCTTGAAGAAACCTACATTTAGGCTTTATGACAGCCTCTCATTCTTATAGCCCTTGGCTTCTTATAGTGATGGTAGTGGGCAAGGCTCACCACCTAGGGGCCCCTGACAAGCTAGAGGTATGGCTGTTGGTTTCAAATCTCTATGAGCCCATACACTTAGCAGTCCAACAGGATGACAAAGGGACATTGTTTTAGGTGTATAGGGTTATCTTTGTCACTCCAGGAGTAAAAAAAAGAGCAATTTTTCCAGTTAATTTTACTATTCTTTTTTAAACTAATTGTTAAGTGCCAGACTTGGAGAAAGGATTTGAGGTCCGTGTGTCTCCATAAAGCCTATGGAAGAAGCAGGGTAACTGTAAGGGAAAATGGGCACAGGTGGCCTTTGACTTTTGACAACACGCATTAGAATCCTGCTTTGAACACTAATTTTGTCATCTTGGGAATAAATAACAATTATCACCATTACTGGAATAATCAATATTGAGATAACAAGTAAGAAAAACTCTTGCTGACCCCTTGCGGGGTTAGAGTCTCGGGAAATTAAGAAGTATGCATTGGCAAAAATGCCATAGTCTGATGGAAATTTGGCAGCTACTACAGATTTGGAAGGCCCAAGAAGCGCTCCCAATATCAATCTTTCTTTAACAATAACTTACCCCTTTTTAAATTTAGTGATAAAATGAATATATTTGAACATCCTTCACATCTTATCCTTCCAATGATTTCATTATCTGCATTGTGATATGTGTTAAGAAATACCTCTTTCGATTACGTATAGTCCCTTCCTTCCTAAATATGGCCCCACAGCACAGAAATCCACACGCTTCAGTATCATTAAGCATTTTTACTTCTTGACTTTGTTTCATTGACGAGACAGCCCCTCACAAAGAGAAGTAGGAGTGAGTTAGAATAAGGATTTCCTTCCTTTGGGTGTAAAAAAGTAAAAGGGAGACTCAAATATCTTCAGGATTGCTCTAGACAATAAACACAAGTTTGTTATAAAGCACTGTGAATACTGTTCTATTGACCAGAGGTAATAAGAAGAAAATTTTAGAGAATTTAAAGAAATACCAGCACACAAATTTTATCTGATAGAAAAAAAAAAAAAAAACTTAAGAAAAAAAAGCCAGTCAGTATCACGTCTTGGCAGGGTGGATAGTCTCTGGGGGTCCATTCATATGGTTGGTTATTCTGATATTGTGAACAGAACCATAGAAAGAACACTTTTACAAATGAAGAACACTTTCCCCTAGAATTGATGCCAACATTAATAACTTAAGTATTTCAGTGTCTCGTGGCCAAAGTTCCATATTTTAGCTACCTTAGCAAGAAAACCCAAGAAAATCAATTTGCATCTAAAAGCTCCTTCATGGAGTTGGCTTGGTTTTGTGGCAATCATCCCAGCTTGCTTGGAGAAGCACAAGTTGAAGTCTGCTTCACAGAGGATTGTTTGGTGCTAGTTGAATAACCCGCTGGCATCCACTGTTAGCAGAGTGGTAAGCAGATTATGGGTAAGCAGATATTAATATTCTGATTAAACATTTTAAAACCTCATACCGCTATTTTAAAAACTAATTGCACTACTCTGGGAGAACTCTTAGACTTACCATTCTGAAACCATTTCTAGCCTTAATTTCTATATACTCATGATCTTAAAATCTCTTTCTATGGTTTATTTCCCAGAATCAAAACCTTTTTCTCTCCACCACCTTACCTAAACTGCAATTTCTACAATTCATGTGAATAAATGACTTTCCTGGACAACCTTAATGGTTTTAAGTCTTTACATTACACTCTCCTCCTTCCCAGATCTCTTTTTGAAAAAGACAGGGCTGCAGTCATCTTTGGCCTCAGCTTCTATAAAAACCCAGCACAGCCTTGGCAGCCCTCCTGGAAAGACTTCTTGTTTCCTGAAGATCCATTGATTTAACAAATTTAACAAACTTAAGTAACAGAAGCTATGAAGGAGACATTTGCAGTTAGCACTCTGAAGTTAGGAAGCAACAAATGTTTACTAGACCACAAAAATTTTTCTGACACCAATCATCACATAGATTATACAATTTAGCAGGGTAACAGGGAAAGTTACTAATTGTTATTAACTGAGGTCTGCAATGCACATACAAGTCTTTAAAAGTCAACAGTCAAAACTACCAGTTGTCACAACTTATTTCTGGGTCTAGACTGAAAAGTCTGTTTATTTCTTGGGTGCTTACTAAACGGGGCCACTGTGTTGGACAGGAAATATGGGATGAACATTTTATGCTGACAACATGGAGTGTTGAAATCATCTATAATCCCTGCTTCTAATTTGACCGGTTAGATTGATAAGGACCTCACAGCGAAGGAGATACAGTCTCTGGGCACCTACTCCAGAATGCTGTCAGGCTGCATGGGTGCAGGGGCAGAACATCTAGCAAACACACTTCAGTTCTACTTTAAGGAAAAGGGGAGGAGCCCAGAGGAGGTTAAAATCTCCCATGTCACCCTTGGTATCCCTTCCCTCTGTCCAGACTTCATACCTTCTTCTTCTCTAGAACTCTCTTCCATCCTTGTGGTCACTGACCAACTCAGGAGATACTGCTGGAAAGACAGGAGGCAACAAGGTCCAGAGACTGGACCGGTGGTCAGCTCAGGGACCCTTCCAACCACACTTCCCTCAATCCCTGAAACACCTCAAGCAGCCAGCCCTTGGGCGAAGGGATCCTAAATCCTCCACTGCTCTGGAACTGTGTGGAGGGCGGCTTTCCCTTATTGGGGCAGGGATGATGCGGTGACTAACCAGACCTACAGCTCTGAATGAGGGCTCTGAGAAGGCTCAGGCCACTCACTGCATCCGTGGCCCTACAAGGAGATGGTTCCATCGAAGACAGCACAGAAGTAAGGTCCGGCGTGGGGAGGCTGGGGGAGGTGCTAAGGAGGGGGCTGGCGTTCTGACCTAAGCAAGGATTCTTAAGGACCCCTTAGCTCAGAATAATCACCTCTTCTCTTCCTCTGATTCGTGGGCAATAGGTCCCAAACGGGAGGCCCCTCTTTTGGAATCCCAGAGTGAGGAGAGCCTGATCCACAGCAAGACCGGGATTGTGGGCGGCGATCCACTTGCACCAACAGCTGTCCACCTGTCCTTCCCCAAATCTTCCCCCTACCCCGATCCCCCAAACGTCTGGTCTCCCAGAACTTTGGAGATTCTCCCTTGCTTTGTCCCCCCCTCCCCCCCCCCCCCAACACGCTGTGGAACAGGCGAAGTTGAGAGAGGTAGCCCTCGGGGAGGCACTCATTCATTCACCGGGTGGATGGCTGCGGAGCGCGGGCCAGCCGGACCAGGCGGCCGCCAGAAGGAAGGAAGAGTCGCCAGGTAAGACCGGCGCCCGCTCTCGGCCCCGCGTGGCGCTCCCCGCCAGGCTGTCAGCGCGCGGGACGGACCCCACAACGCCGCCTGGGGAGCGCGGGGAGCGCGGGGAGCGCGGGCGCTCGGGCCGGGCCGGGAGGGGGTGCGCGCGGCCGGCCCGGCCCAGCCCCCGGCTCCGAAAACCTGTGCGGGGCACCCCGAGAGAAGGCGGGAGGTGGGCCGGGCATGCCGAGCCGCCCGCGCCTCCTGCTGCCCCGCGGCCCCGGAGTCTCGCGGGCACCGACCTGCCAGCCGTCTCTCCCGGACGTTCTTCCACAGCAGATCCCAGGCTCTGGCCGTGGAGTCCCGCAACTGCTCGCTGATGGACCGCCTGAGCTGCGTTGGGAAGGGCTTCCGTTTGCTGGTCATTTTAGATCCGTCCTCATAACGACCAGCGAGCGGGCTCGCCACCGCCACTCCCGCGTGGCCCGCAACTCAGACTCCCGGAGACCCGAGACGCCCGGCGCGGGACTCCCGCTGGGGTCCCGGGACCCGCCGCGGGCGCGACATGGGTCCGCCGCCGTCCCGCGCTGGGGGCTCCTCCGCGCGCGCGGGCCGAGATGCGCCGCCCGCCCCGAGCCGAGCAAGGTTAACCTCTGCGCTCCGTCAACTCCTCTACTCCTTTCCCACTTTCCCTCCCTCCCTCCCCTCGGCTCCGCGCTCCGCCGCTCCCCTCCCTCCTCCTCCCTCCTCCCCTCTCCGGGACTGTCTAGCGCCCCACTCCTTCCCCCTGCGAGCTTTTCCTCCCCTCCCTCACCGCCTCCCTCGCCTGAACCTGACGGCCTGGCCCCATACTCACGGAGCTCCCACCCCCTTTTCAGTTTCACTCGGAGATCAGGGGCTGTACCATATTCCTATTTTTTGACAGTTTCCATTTTTTCACTTTCAGAAGCCACCACCATCACCACCACCGTAACACAAATTGTAAACTATGCCACAGCTGGTGCCATTATAACTCATCAGAGTTTTCCTGAACTCAAGTCACTTGACGTCAGCTATTCAGTTTGGCTAACATTCTTCTGGAGTTGGATACGGTGTTCTCGGGTTTTATGTTAATCTCTCCTCATTTCATCAATGAAATGATTATCTGGCTGCAACCAGCAATCAAATTAAGTGATTTAAAAAGTCAAGGGACGCCTGGGCGGCTCAGCCGGTTGAGGGTCCGACTTCAGCTCAGGTCATGATCTCGCGGTTGGTGGGTTCGAGCCCCGCGTTGGGCTCTGTGCTGACAGCTCGGAGCCCGGAGCCTGCTTCGGATTCTGTGTCTCCTTCTCTCTCTGCCCCCTCCCCCACTCATGCACTGTCTCACTCTCTCTCAAAAATAAATAAATGTAAAAAAAAAAAATTTTTTTTTAAGTCAAAATATTACAGCCACTGCGTTGGAGGAAAATTAACTTGCAAATATTGAGGTCAAACCGCTAGGAACCTACATTAAATAGATTTACATATCTTGGCATTTAAATCTGCATGCAGTTTAAAAAGTAGGTGTTATGAGGAAGTGAGATATGAAAATTGAACACTTTTAAGGTATTTTAGTCAATAACATAAAGTAGGCTTATTATTAGAAATGAACTGATTCCTGCAGGGAAAAGGGGGGTGGCTCTTGCAAAAATACCTGAGAAGTGGTGTCCAACTCATTCTGCTAGGCTCCAAAGCCTCCCACGTAAGATGATGACAGTGCTCGTTCAGGCCTCAGGATGTCCTGCTATCCTCAATCTTTTGCTTCTAAAGTGCTTAGAGGACCTCAGAGAAAGTAATTTTGAAAACATTCGATGTAATGCAACCATGGGATTCATGTCACACAGCTCAAGTTTGGTGAGAGGAATTGATATATTGCAAGAGAAAATTTCTGAACTGTTTAAACACTAAAATTTCCGGAATCTCTGTTCTTTGTAAATGTCTTCGAACCAGACTGACAGAGTAGCAGTTGTCGGCTGGTGTTTTTAAAAATAATTCAGGTGCTTCACGTGAAGTTTGAACATTAAATTGTCTAATCCTTTCTCTATTACACAAATTGCTACTGGCTTAAGGCATGGAAACTATCAGCTACATGAAGTATTCCTGCTACAATTCTACACTTTTTGGAAACATTCCCTGCACTAGCTTATGCTGTTGGTAGAAAATGGAGAAATGATGGTAAAAACAATCTTGATGGTCTTATTTTGTTATTTTAAATAATCAAAAATGTTTACTAGTAAAACACACTTGAGAATGAGCTAGAAAGTAATGACTGAGCTCTTGTGTGCCATCCTGATAAACCTTGGAAACTGGCGGTTATGAAGCAGTAAGTCATGGATCAGAAATGGACTGGAAACTATGGCAGCCAGTCACAGACTAGTCCAGATAGCGTTCTGGATGCATGCCAAATACCCCTTTGATTACACCCTCTGTTTTGTATGCACGTAGTGGCAACAAAATTCTCTGCAAGGAGAAAGACCTGTGTTATCTTAAAGTACTGCGATATAGCATATCAACAAAATGTTTCACAATTACATGCCCAGGGAAGCTGTGTATTTAACTTTTAAAAAGGATCGAATTGAATCAAACATAGGCAGTAGCTGTGACATTATGTACATAGAAATAGGACAAAACAAGAATGTTCCAGCTATTTCACTGATCATTTTATCTCCAAAGACCCTGGACCCCTACCATTTTCTATGTTAATACATATTTCATATTCAGATGGCACGGATTAGGGGGTTTCTTTAAAGGGCTAATTTGAAGATACACTTCTGCATTGCAAATTTGTTTAGTTCTGGCTGTAGGACAGCCCATGAGTTCAGGACTGTCCCAGAGAAGCCAGATGAAAGGCTAAAGTGATCTTCCCGGAACAGGTGCCACCGGAGCAGCTTGTGCCACACAGCTCAGCCCAGCTCTCTGGCTTGCAGCAGGACACCTCACAGCTGTGCACATGCTGCTGGCACAGATGCAAGGGCTCCAAACTCAAAAGGAACCTCGGGGTTACTTGGAGTCTTTTATACAGGTCAGTAGCACCCACGTGCCCTGTTTCAACGCTGGACCTTAAGTAGGACTCCAGAAGGACCACCTTCTCCCTGCGGTCTTCACCGTGAGCAGAGGACAATAGGTCTACTTCAGAGAAAAGAAATCCCCACATGTGCTACCTTCTTACTTACTCACCCCCACTCCCATCACAGTAGAAGAGGTGCCTCTCTGCCTACTAAGACCCGGTCCTCCAGCTGTGCTCTGTGTGCTGTCCTTGTTCCTGCAAGGACTTTGTTCCAGCAGTTCTTTCCTCTGTCTCCTGTGCCCTCAGCCTTCCTCTCTAAAGGCTCAACCCTCAAGTCTCTCCCTTCTTTAAACCAAACCACAACCACAACCACCATAGCAAGTCGTCCGGCCTCTACCCTGTATCTCTTGGAAAAGAAATCTTCCCTTATCAACCCTGCAGTCTGGCCCTCCCTCTCACTACTTCACTAAAACCTGTCTGGCCAAGCTCATCAATAATTGGTTGCTAAATCTGATGGATGACTTGTGTGGTTGTTGTCCTCTCTGGTCATGTGGACAACAGGACACTGCTGACCATTCATTCCCTTCCTTGTGATGCTGGCTTGTCTCGTGGCTGTCGGGCCACATGGCTGAGGTGCTTGTCTTCAGAGCACCTCATCTACCCGCTCAGTGTTGGCATCCTCTAGGTTTCAGTTTTCAGCAACCCCCTCCACCCACCCCCCCGCTTTTCCTCCTGCTTTGGTGTCCCTGGGTGATTGTGTTCCTTGTCATAGTTCCAATCCTCACCTCTCAAGGCCCAGCGTGGAACAGGCAAAAGTAGTTGTGTCCAGTGTGGCTGGAGGCAGAGTTGTGTTTGACTGGCAAGTTTCTGCCCCTCAACACCACCCACCTATATGATTGTATTGTGGATTTAATGAAATAATCCACTTGGCACAAAGAAAGGATTCAGTCAGCGAATGCTACCGCACTGCTGTCCTATCGTTATCATGATCATATTGCTGTCCTATCCCAAATCTTTCCTGAGCCTCTCCAAGAGGCCTTTCCTGACACAATCTAAATAACTGCATCACTTCGTCTCATGGCATCCACGAGTGCTATAGTTTGCTTCACAGCACTTATCACTTTGGATATTTTCCTGTTTGTTTGTGGTCTGTCTCCCAGGCAAACCTTGAACCTCACGAGAGCAGAGGCCTTGTCTGCCTGGTTCACTGGTGCGTACTCAGCGCCTAGAACAGGCTGTACAGTCATGTTCAGTACTCACGTGTAGAATGAGTGATTATACTCCAGCACTGTATATCATTTACCTTACTAATGGATATTTGTAAAAATTTCCCTCTGAACCTGCTCGTCCATGTTTCCTGTATTAGCCAGTAATGCTACCACCTGTCGAGTGTCCAAGAGAGATACCTAAAAGACATTCTAAATTCCTCCAGAATTCCTAGTATTGTTTTAATTTTTCTCTGTATCTCTATCTCCAGAGGACTGGGTTTGGTTAAGTTTTCTCCTTTCCTTCTCTGAATTTCTTCTTATGAGATTCTCATTGGAAAACTATTACCCTTACTCAACTCTGTCTTTATGCATTCCCTCTGCTGAAAGACCTTCCCCTACTTTTTTTTTTTCCTCATGCATTCTTCAGGATTCAAGTCAGATGTCACCTCCTCCTGGAAGCCTTCCACAGATCCCTGGAAGGGAGGCTGCAGTGTTCCTCCTCTCGTGTTCCCATAGCACCCTGGGCCCAGAAATCACGGAGCACTGTGGGTAACTGTTTTCTCTCAGCCTTTCCCCTGGTCCTGAGTTCCCCCAGCTAGAACTAGTATTTGGATTTCTGAATCCCATGTGCCATCTTTAGTGAAAAGCACATAGTGGGATCATTTACTGACTAAATAAATATTCTACTATAGTTTTGGATAACTGGTTATTCCTAGGGTCTGCTTCTTAGTATAAATGTAAATTTTAATTATGCCTATGGCTGTGTTGCTTCATTGTCATTAACTATCCCTCTATCTTCTTATATCTAGTTTATTAATTTTAAGTAGAGAATACATAATAATGATTACAGTTTTAAACACAGAAAATTATAAAAAGAAACATTAAAATTACCTGTAATATTACCAGGAGGAGAGGACTGAGAACATTTGAAAATTTTCCTTTTCAGTTTTTTTCTGCATATTTAAAAAAAAACTGTAATAACTTTCATACCAAATTTTGAAAAAACTTTTTCCACTTAGCGTTCGTTATTAGATCATGAGAATTTTCCCAATCTATTAAGCTTTTTAAATTTTTAAAATTATTATTATTATTTTTTTTTTATTTTTGAGAGCGAGCAGGGGAGGGGCAGAGAGATCCAAAGTAGGCTCTGTGCTGAAGGCAGAGAGCCTGATGCGGGGCTCGAACTGGAGCCACGAGATTATGACCTGAGCCGAAGTTGGACGCTTAACCAACTGAGCCACCCAGGTGCCCCAAGTTTTTTTAAATATACTTTTTGGTGAATGTGCAAAATTCTGCTGGATAGACATACCGTAATTTATCTTAAAGCCTTCCTAAGTTTGGACATTTCATTCCAAATTTCTGAAATTACAAATAATATCATAATTAGTAACTTTGGCAAAAAAAAGATCTTTTTTCTTTCATCTTCTCTTAATGCTATATAATTAAGACTCATAACCACTGCACCCACAACCACAACAATAAGCAGGACTTGCCACATACCATTCTATAAATAAGACTGCAATTCTATTAACTTCTTATCTCTTCTGCTCCCCCTTCTTTTAACTCATTATGTGCCATCACCCCTTATACCCAAAATGGAGAAGCATATTCTGTTCACTTGCTGAGAATTTTGTCAGAAGCCTCTGCTTAAGAAAAGAATTCAGTTTCTAACTGTGCCAGGCCAGCAAACCTTTGCCAGGAGCCTATGGTTATGATCCATTATTTCAGGTTGTTTTTCAGCTTTACTTTAGGAAATCACCTCACTTACAGTGACCCATTTCCCCTCGCTGCACAGTAGATGGGTAAAGAGCTCACTGTGACTCCTTCCATGCAAGTTCTTTCCCCAAGAGAGAGGTGATGTGGCAACCATTCCTTCAGTGCTCCCTTCAGGCTGTATTTCAGGGTCTTGTTATGGATATTCTGAAATGCAATCTCATTTGTTTCCTCATAAAAGATGTTGCTGAAAGTTCTGGAGAAGCTGGCTTTTCACGCTGGATCCTTGGCTCAGGATCACCAATCAGCGTCTGTGCTGGTGGGTGGGTCTTAGTGCCCCATTGCCAAGCTCTGAATCTGCCAATCTTCTACTGCTAATAGTTTTGATTGCTTTGGGGTTTTGTTCTCTTAATTAAAACATTGCTGGGCTCCATGCTTTCTTGGAAGCAAATTCAGTGTTAGCTGTGAGCTCTGCACTGCCGATCAGTATCTTTGCCTATGTTTAGTATTATACTCATGTACACTGGGAAATGCCTGGAATCTTCAGCCTTAATGTCATGTCATAATATTTCACTGACTTTACAAATATTATAATTCCTTTCTGTATTTTTCACATACACTTGTGGGGACTATCATTACCACCCAGGAGATCTTGGGTCAGTGTGTCACAAATCACTTATTATACTCACAGGCTGCTGGATTGAAGAAGTGTCCTGTGATTGGAATCACCTTGATGTCTGCTTGAGGACACCCTGTGGCATCCTTCAGCCTGTTTACTCTGCCATAAAGGTTGAGTCAATTTAACTTCCTACACAACCATACTTTAATACACTGATATAGGCAAATTGATTAGTGAAGATTCAGCCATTTTGCTGTGACTGCCTGTAAACAAGGCTAGTTTTAGACCTCAGCATGTTTTGGGGACACTGAAATGTATACTCTGAAGCATTGTCTTGGTGCTACTATGCTCTTTAAGGTCAATAAACATCATATAAAGAGCTGTGAAAGGCAGCTCCCTGCCTCGCTTAGGCAGTAAAGTGCCTAAAGAAGGTTAAGGAGACAGACAACTGGTTGATACCCTGTCTCCACATCAACTGGCTGTGTGATTTTGACAAGTTGCCATTCTTTTCTGTTCCTCAGCCTTGGCATCTATAAAATGGGAATAATAATAGTGCTTCCCGCAGAGGATTTTTGGCAAGGATCCAATGCAATGATACACATAAAATACTTAGAATGGTTCCTGGCATATAATGAACATTCATTAAATGTTAGCTATCATTAGTAATATTATCTGGCCTACATCAATTCTGCAATTCTCATGAGATTCCAGTCCAGCTAAGTTCTGCGTAGCCTCATACTAAGTAACAAGAAGACACTAAAGAGTGTTAGAGAATAGCAATGAACTGGGGAGGTATAAGGATGGAATGCAAACCTCAGCTCTGAGAATGATAAGCTGTAGGACTGGTAGAAGCCACTTAACCTCCCTGAACATCAGTTTGCTTATTTGTCAAATGTAGACGAGAACATTTGTCCTACTTACCCTGATCAAAGTTAAACTACATATGAGAGAGTCTTATCAATTCAAAGCTGTTGTAGATAATAGGAAAGATTGGAGAGAATCTACGTTTGGAGCTGGTATGTTTCCTACTCGCGTTAAAAAAAATGTATTTATTCAACAAGTGTCTTTATTCTTGAGCGACACAGGTTTCCTCTGGTGGCCCTGTGTCCAACCTGCTGATATGATTTAAAGTCAGTTAAGTGTGTGGTGTGGACAGTCAGAAGGGGCTGGGACCCTCAGCCCCTTCCCTGGGAATTATATCTCCCACTGCAATTATATTTATTCCCCAGATACACATGGAGCCAACCTTTGTCATCTTTAAAGACAGGCAGTCTATATTCCACATTCTAGAGGAAAATCTTTTGGCAATAGCTCAGCAGTAACTCCTAACTTTTTACTTAATCTGAGTAGATCTGGCATTTTCTTTAGTAATTTTTTCATTAATAAGCCTTTGCCCTAGTGAAGCACTACCTAGGATAAAGCACTTTGTATGTATTACTTAACATAATAAACACATGAAGTAGGCATTCACTTTAAAAAAGACAAAGAAACAGGCTCAGAAAAGTTATGTGACTAGATTATCAGCTAATAAATTATAGAACCGAGACTCAAAGCTGATCTCTATTGCTAAGTCCAGCTCTCCTTGAGCCCGCACCGCCCCCCACCAACTGCCCGCTTACCACTCTCCAGAGCCCTAGTCCATCATCACTGATGATCCTTTGCCTATAGAACTTTGGAGGTTGTCAGACAATGCATTATAATCATTAAAGAAATGGCATCTGTTCATTATTTAAAGTAATCTAGAGTTAATTTGCATTCAAATCTATCATTAAGCTGTTGGGAAAAGTCTGGTTATTTAATATAATTTTTGGAGTTGAACCAATTTTCATGAAATGATGACTTCAAAATAACTTCGGTCTTCCAACCCCTAATTTTTTCAGATGCAGTGAGGGGTTATAAGGACAGACTGAATTCTGTCAACACCCAGAGACATTTCCTTGTTATCAATAACAAAACTCTAAAGAGTGGAAACAATATTATAAAGTATATGTCAATTTCTGATATTTCTAAATGTGTAAACTTCAAGATGTATCTCTTCAGCAGAAATTGTCGAAAAGTAGCTGACTTTTACAAATTTTAAGTGTTTTCCTGTTAGTGCCTTATGATAATGTGGTGAATACAAAGGGAGTTATTATGTGGTGAATACAAAGGGAGTTTCTGGGGTGGGGCGCCTGGGGGATTCAGGTGGCTATGCTTCTGACTCTGGATTTCAGCTCAGGTCATGATCCCATGGTTTGTGAGTTCGAACCCTGAATCTGGCTCTGCACTGACAGTGTGGAGCCTGCCTGGGATTCTCTCTCCCCCTCTCTCTCTCTCTCTGTCCCTCCCCCACTTGTGCTCTCTCTCTCTCTCTCTCTTCCAAAATAAATAAATTAATTTAAAAAAAAGTTTCTGGGGCAATGGAAATTATTTTTATCAGGTAATATGTATTTTTCTCCTGTCTTCTCCTCTTAGTTGAAACTTTTTTTTCCATATAGGACAATAAGTATTTCCTATATTACTTCAGTTATGCCCCATTGGCCATTCATTACTAATAATATATTGTTGGTATGATTTATTTTTTAGTAAAATATTTTTCAAGTATCATTTAAAATAAAAATACCTGATATTAATTAGGAAAAAACTAAAATTTCAAATCCATCCTTTGAGTCCTGGGAGGTCTTTGCAGATTTAATTGATATTTATTGATATCTCTATTATATTTTTGTGGCTGGGGCCTCTGTTTTATGTATCTTTGCATTCCTTGTGCCTGGAACTGTGCTTGGCGTTCTCAAAAACTAAATAAATAAAATGGATGACTGAATTTGATTTTCTTAACTTGTAGGTCTCAGCATAATTGTTACTACTTTCAAAGGCCTTTTCTGACCACCTCTGTGTGCCCCTCTTACATGATCAAGCCTCACTAACTCTGACCATAGCACATGCCCACGTGATATTTTGTGTTTGTTTATTTTGGTTATTGCCTAACTTGCCCCTTCACTAGATTGTAAATTCCAGGAAAGCAGGGAATTGTCTTTCTTTTTGGACTTTCATTCCCAGCGCCTAGGGCAGTGTCTGGTACAAAGTAGACACTTAATGAATGCATGTGACAAATGAATAAATAATACATCATTTGCTAGGAAAGCTCATGTGACCACATGATCTTGTCCCGTATCTTCTGGAGAGCTTAGTTCCTTCAACTCACAACTGCAGGGATCTTTGTCTCCAGCATGCCTTTACTCACCCCCACGCCCCTTGGACACGCCCTGGGCTAAGTCACCAGTCACACTGCTGTGCTTCCAAAATCTCCAACCTTCATCCCAGCTTCTATAATGATCTTTTATCTTTTCAGCATTCCTCATCTTGTCTCATGATCTTTGCTTTTGCTTTTCCTTTACTTAATCAGTCCCTCTCTTTGGCCTCACACCCTTCCAAGCCTTGGCTTAAGCTCCATGAGCCAACCTTTCAACCACTTTTTCATTACACACACACACACACACACACACACACACACTCACACAGCTGTTTCAGTTTCTAGCTATTCCACGCCCATCTGACAAAACCCCGATATCCACTCTTCCATCCAGGCCACCACAGGCTGTCGGTGAAATCCCAGAACTGCATGGACAGGTGACACAATGCTGGTGAACTGAGAGGTGCCAGCACATTTTCACCATGTCTCTACCTGGGTCTTTTTCTGTTCTCAAAACCTCACCACTCTCCTCAAGGCCCATGCACACTCAAAATCATTCTTTTACTGTGGTAAAGTACACATAATATTTATCATTTCAATTATCTGTTGTATACAATTTGGTGACATTAATCACATTCACAATGTCGTATAAAAGTCACAACCATCTCTTCATCCTCAACAAAAACACTTTACTCATAAACAGTAACTCTCCCTTCCCTGCTGCCAACAGCCCCGGCAATCTCTATTCTACTTTCTGTCTCTTTGAACTTGCTTACTCTCGGTAGCTCACATAAAGCAACCACACACGCCTTCTTCCCCCTTGCCCTCGGCATTGACATTTGCCTGATGCTTCACAGAGAAAACTGAGAAATTGGCAGTTCCTTGAATGCATCACACCCTCTTTTGCCTCAGTACCTTTGTACCTGTTCTTCCTGCCTGGAACACACTGGCTCTTCCTTTCTATAGATAAACCTAAACTCCAGAGAGTAACTATTTCATTCCCCTATTGGACTGTGACCCCTTGAAGGGTAGGAAGTCTTTAATCCCTCTCTGGAATATGGTGCCAAATACACGGTAAGTGCTTACTGTGTATTTATGGAATGAATAAGAATTGGAAATTGGGGCTAAAGAGTGGGTTAGGGAAGCTGGGCGTGACCATGTGTTTGTTATCCAAAAACATTGAAGTATTAGCACCAATCCGTTAGACAGAAATTGGTAAAATATGCATACAAACAGATACGCACTGAGTCACAATTGATAAAATAACCAAGAATGACAGGAAATAATAGTAATAAATAATAGTAATAAGTTGTAGTAAATAAATACAAATAAAAAATAAATAAATAAGTAATAAATAGAAAACTAGTAATAAAAATAGTAATAAATAGTATAAATAAATAGTAGTTAATATTATTAACTATTCTCAAATATTTAATCCAGTTGATTAACTTAAAACATTACTTAGGTTTCTTTTTTTCCCTATGAAATCTGCATTTTTTTAATACTTGAGAAAACTAATTTAGTCATAAATTAACTCCCTCCCTTTACCCAAACCAGGGTTGGAGTCTATAAATGCAGAGTCATCAATATCTCAAATATGTAATAAAAATGAATTGGGTTAATATGTAAGAGTGTACTGTTAATTTAACATGCAAACTTGTTGGGGTTATCTGAATAGGAATACAGTATTGTAAAACAAAAAAATCAACAATGTCTCATCTAAAGGAAAGTGTATGTGGTTTAAAAGGAAAATAGAATAATGATTAAGAAAAAGAAAGAGGACAAAAACAAAACAAAACAAAACAAAACCAACCACTATAGGATGTGGGTAAGAGCAAAAAGGAAGCAGCTAAATGAAACCAGAAGGAACAAAGAAGGGCTCCAAAATACTACCTACCAAGTAGTGCCTCAAAAACAGAACCTACTAGAATTTCATCTGGAGGAAGGCATCTGCAAAAGGTAGAAACTCCAGAGCAAGAAAGAATCAGTCACTTTCCATGATAGCAGGAGGCAATCACAAAAACAAATTGATTTGGACTCTTCTGAGCCTCAAGTAGGAAAGGACCCTGGTCCCCTTAGAAGAAAAGGAGACTGCAGAGAACAGAGGGTCTGGGGTAGTGGATTGAACAAAAATCCATAGCCACAAAGAATTCAAATTGGGAAATCTAGTAATAGGAACCGGGAAAGGTGTCATTTAGCACCTTTAATTTGGGCAAAGGACACTAAGCAATATCAGCCTCCACCTCTGATGCACATCAACAATATACAGCTGGTGTCCCTGCACTTCATTTCACTGCTACAGGTTAAAGTGCCTTAGAACAACGCTGTATCCCACATGAAAGAGCAGTCGGGGCTGGAGAAGAGAGCCCTACCAGGGAAGTTAAAGCAAGGTGGCAAGGCTAGAGATTCTTACCATTGGATCCGTAAGTGGTGGAAATCAAAAGTGAACACACAATTTTTTAGCAGATGAAATGCCATGTATTTCATCAAATGGGCTTTGTAGAAGAATCATGGGTGAACTAAATACGAAATGCAATCCCTCAGCTTTCAGTACCTTGAAGAAGAAATCAAGCTGTCTGGAAGCCTCCTATATGAACTGTAAATTCACTGCGGGTCAGGTGTCTGTCCAGGAAAATATTTTGCTCTGTCTTCTCTCTACTCAATATACTTTTCTTGATATAACTACAAAACATAATCATTTTCACTTGAGACATTAATTACCCCGCTCACAAATTCTTCCTGTTATTTTCCTAATTTATCTTTAATGGTTTTATTTTATTTTTCCACTTTCATGTCTTTAAATAACATTTTCATCAAGACATTATTGGTGTAACACAAAATTCACCCATTGGTTGTTTTATCTTAAGCAAGTTTTTTCTTAATACTTTTGGTTGGAGACTCGTATCAGAGGGGTATATGGCTTTTTCTCTCTACGTACAGTATCGATCATAGGTACAGAAAAACTTAAACTTGGGTCTGTAAGCAAATTAAGTGTGCGAGTGTGTGTGTGTGTGTGTGTGTGTGTGTGTGTGTATGTGTGTGTAGGCATATACATACATATATGTGTATGTGTTTCTATCATTTGGCTACAATTGTTAAAAATTCTTGCAAATAATGTTTCCTAAGATTAATCTGGTTTGCTTAAGAAAGATAGGATAGAAGGTAGAACTCTGCCACAGACACTAGAGGGATTTAATAAATACTTCTGAGGCTGATAAATATGTTTGTCCTTAGATTTAACAGGATTTCCCTGTAATTAATCTGGACACAATTAATACTTAAAGCAGGGCTATTTCCAAAGTGTTAACTCATTCTTCCAAACCAAGATTTCTTAGAAATAACTATTTTAATCTTTGTGTTCCTAACCTTAGCTCTCTTATTACTTCTAGTAAAGCCATAAAACCTAAGCAGACACCTGCTTTTGATTTTTTATTTCTATTTTCTCCTTTAAATTTCCCAGGCACCTGCCTACCTGACTAACCAAGCTCTCTTCCTTCACCACCCTTCATTCCTGCCATCTGAGGCTGTTGGGTTTCTCCTTCGTTCCCCCAGCTTTTAAACACCTGCAGTTTCACAACAAGGATAGTATTGTCTGGCTGTTTTACTTAGCAGTGGGTTGACTTACCTGTCAAGATAAAGTTCACTGTACGTAGTATTGGATCTCTGGATTAATGCCTTATAAAACATCACATTTGCACAGTTCTATGCCTTTCATAAGCATTAAACACTGATTTCTCTTGATAGGCCGGATATTATATCAACATTTAGTGAAAGGAGATTATTGCTGGGAGCTCAAAGATGAACTATTATGAAAGCTAAACTTTTGGATTCGAGCTAAAAGTTTATTTTTTTAGGAAGGATTTTTAAAGGCTATGACAGGAGTTATCCATGTCCTATAAAAGAGTACTGTATAAGTATCCAGTAGTCCAAGTTTGCCTTAAAAATACGTTAAAATAAGTATATTGCAAAATGATTAATGACAGCATTAACAGCATGAACACTCATCACCCTTCTGTCACTATGTAGATAATATATCAAGAAAAAGGGAAACAGAATTTTCATCAAGACAGAGATGTGATATATCATAGTCCAAATGATTTAATTTTTTACCATTTTTATTTTACAAAATGTATGTTAGTCAAAAAAAGACTGTTTCCAGCTGTTTCTGGAATCTTCTTTTAATTTATGTCTAATAAGGCAACAACTTTAAGCAGAGTTTTGAAACCTGAAGGCAGTTCTCCGCCTTAAACAGTTAATCAATGCCACATACAGGCTGGCTTCAATCAAATTTAGTCTAAGATAGCTGTGTTCTGATTAACTGCAATAGAGATGAAAAGATTGAAACTATCGCTTCCCAATGGTAAGTAGCTCCTAAAAAACAAAGAACAACAATTTTTTTTGACCACTAAAAACAACAATAAAACTTCTTCAAGTATTAAAAACTGAACTTTATGGTTTAATATCTATTTGCTTAATTCTTGAGTGTGGTATTGTTAAATTTATCTTAACTTGTTCTGTGTCTGCTTTTATCTTGGTGGGAAAAGTATCCCAAGATAAAATGGCAGCTAGCTACCTATCTAATATGCCTTTGCCTTAATTGTATAATGTAAACCAATTAGAGAAGATTTAAGGGAAAACTCAGTTATGACTCATAGTATTTTTATCTTGCCCATATCAAATATTTTAGTGGAATATGTATTTAAAATTGAACTACATTTAAGAAGGCTTGATGTTTTATGTGAATTTAAGAATTTAGTAATCTCTCCCACTGTGGGTAGTCCCTAACTAATGCATATTGATTTAGATGTGTCACTTTCAGATATATGGCCACTCAGAAAAAGGGCCCAGAGGGCTCAGTAACTGTAGGAACCCTCCTCCCCTTTCTGATAACAGGGTTTGCAATTTCCTTCCCCTTCCTCCTTCTATCACTGTTATTTGGTACTGCCTATGTCTCCAGTCTCTCCTCCTACTTCAAACACTTCTTATCTTAGGGGAGTAAACCCTATGAGTAATCACTCTCCCCACTTCCTCAAGGCACCCCTCTACCAACTCTTCTCCTCAATATGTCCCAAGCTCAGTAACATCTAACTAGCCCCCTCTCCAATCCTGACCAAGCTCCTATTATACAGAAAAGCTCTTTTGATGAAAGGTCATTTCTACAAAATGCAGATAGAACTTATGCCAGCCCTCTTTTATTCAAATGTCATAATTAGCATTCATTCACTCAATCAACAAATATTTACATCCTATATAGCAGACACCATGCTTGGTACACGATACAATGATATTGTATCCAATTCTTTCTTTCCTTATGGACTTTTAAAAATAAAGAGAAATAGGGGCACCTGGGTAGCTCAGTTGGTTAAGCGTCTGACTGTTGATTTTGGCTGAGGTCATGATCTCAGTTTGTGGGTTCAAGCTCCACATCAGGCTCTGTGCTGACAGTGTGGAGTCTGCTTGGGATTCTCTCTCTCCTTCTCTCTCTGCCCTCCCCTGCTTGTGCTGTCTCTGTCTGCCTCAAAATAAATAAATAAACTTAAAAATAAATAAATAAATAAATAAATAAATAAATAAATAAATAAAGGGGCACCTGGGTGGCTCAGTCAGTTTCGTGTCTGACTTCCGCTCAGGTCATGATCTCACGGTTCGTGGGTTCAAGCCCCACGTCGCGCTCTGTGCTGACGGCTCAGAGCCTGGAGCCTGCTTCCGATTCCGTGTCTCCCTCACTGTCTGCCCCTCCCCCGCTCATGCTCTGTCTCTGCCTCTCAAAAATAAAGAAACGTAATTAATAAATAAATAAATAAAGAGCCATGATGAGGGTTTAGGAGGGAACGATTTTATCCGAGTTTCCTCCTTACCATTATTATCAGGAAAACATCAAAAACAACACAAACCTTTGAGAACCTCAAGTTTGGTAAACATTTATTGACCCTGTAGTATGTCCTGGGCTCTCTGCTTGATGCTGGAGATAGCAGGATCAAGTACAAAAGATGCTGTGCCATGAAGAGACCTACACAAGAGTTCAGACTAGAAAGAACTTGAGAGTAAGAATCATCCTCAACAAAAACAAGGGGGCGGCTGTGGACATGAGGCTGGCCCACTATAGTGTGTCTTCCAAGGGCTTCTATAGGTAGGAGTTTCCAGCCTTCAACGCAGGGCCTTCTGGGAGGCCCTCCCAGTATTCCGGGTTAGAGACACCATCACATTCCATCCTTTCCCATCACCACACACAGCCCCTACTGGAATCTCTGACCAAGACAACGAGGACCACCAGAAGTGAGCAGCCAGAGTCAGGTGTGGGAGGTGACTAAGGCTGCCTGATTTAGCAAGTAAGAATGCAGGATTGCCAGTGAAATGCGAACTTCAGAGAAACAACAAATCATTTTTGAGTAGAAGTATGTCCCATGCAGCATTTGCATGTGTATTGTTCTGTGTTTTAGCTGACACCCTTGAAAGTGGGATAATATCTTCATTTCTATTTAGCCTCATTGGGCGTCTCAGATACCAGTTCAGAAGTATTTTCTCCCACTTGCGGTTCTCGGCTTCTGAAAACATTGAGAGCTTTAGTAGGTGTCTCTGTAGGTGTTCGCTTTGTTTTTTTGTGCTGACACAGCTGAAAGCCTACCTGCTTTTCGATGCTCACAGCCAAATTAAATTTAGTCTTTTCCAGTGAAAATGGTTATTTCTCTTACTGAGATTTTCTCCTTTCAAACACCTTGAAAAAGTGTTAGCTTTATTCCAGTTCAGTGCACTTTATGGTAGCCATCAAAGAAATCTATAAATGGCCCTTCCAAAGAGAAAAAGAAATTTGCATGTAAGCCAAGAAACTTTCTTTTTAAAAAAATTTTTTTGAACATTTATTCATTTTTGAGAGACAGAATGCAAGTGGAGGAGAGGCAGAGAGGGAGGGAGACACAGAATCTGAAGCAGGTTCCAGGCTCCAAGCTGTCAGCACAGAGCCCCACATGGGGCTGGAACTCAAGAACCGTGAGATGATGACCTGAGCTGAAGTCGGACACTCAACCGACTGAGTCACCTAGGTGCCCCAGTCAAGAAAATTTTCTAATGGAGACTTTTTTTAACCATCCTGCACAAAGTCTGGAAACAGGTCTAGTAGTTCAAGGCAAGCTGAACATATCCTGAGAAGGTATATGTCTTCCAACGAACTGCCACTTGTTCCAGGCTTGTAAACAAAGATGTATCTGAAAGCTCCCTTTCTCTTTGTTTAAAGAATGTGTGCCTATGTTCCTACACACAGATGTACCTTATATGTGTTTTAGGTCAGGTTTGTTCTGAAGGCAATTGGAAGAAAAATTCCCTTATTTTGGGAGCTACTTATCATTAATGAGTAGAGAATCCTTGGTTTTAGTACATAGTTGGTCCTCAGTAAGTAATTCAAGTATTTGCTAAGTAATTTAAGAAATATCATCAGATTCATAATCTTTTAATTTCCCCAGATATTTCTGATTTTATATTCAAAAGAAATGACAGTTCATATTACTACAAATGGATATAAGCTGCAGGATAAAGTACAGAAGCATATTTATCTTTTATATATATTATATTACATTATATTTATTATATTTATTATATTTATTATATATCTATATCTATCTATATATTTATCTGGCCTTTATCTTTTCCAGATGGCTCTGCCACTTTCTAGAACAATTTACAGCTTTTCTGTGTCTGCTTTCTCACCTGTAAAATGGGGATAATAATGTACTCTACTTCATTGGACTGTTGTGAATATTAAATAAGATAATACTTATAAAGCATTTAGAACAGGGCCTGGCACATAAAACTATCCATCACTATGAGCTCTTTTATATTAATTGCTTATAAATACTTACACTTACTACTTTTGATCCTCCTAGAAGAGGAAATTAGTTTTTGTATTTTTGAGCCAATTTTGCTGAATCTTTGCTCCATCTTTCATTCTTAGCTGAGTTTGGAGAACAGGAAATGCTAATTTTCATAGCACAATTAGTTTCATAAGGACAGTAAGAAATTAATATACAGTAAAAGTTTGCTAATATCACTTAGGCTGAATTTTAATTTTGCCACACCTTTCTCATTTTTACCTGGATTTGGGCAGTAGGGAAAAATGTTTTTCATACTGTACTAGTTTCAGCAACAGGAAATTAATATATGTGAAAACATACCCGTACCATTTTTTAAATGTCCTAGGATTTATTTTATTGTTTAGTTATAATTGAAGAGATTACCTGGCTTTTTGCATAGCATACATTTGCAGGACAAAAGTATCCTTTCTAAATGTTGCCTTGCTTTAATGTGATATATTTTCTGTAACTAAAGTGATAGTAATTGTTTTCATCTCTAAATAAACTGGTATAAAACATGTTAACATAATTCTTAATAGGAGAAAGGATTATCAGTTCTTTCCTTCTTCAATTGTCCGTGCTTCTACTGAGTGAAAAGGAATTCTGTAAAGCTGTCTTGTCTGTTTTCACCTTCACTAGCATCTGAAAACATATTATATAGAAAAGTTCAGCTCATTTTTTCTTTGTACATCTGCTTTGCTTAAACATCTGTTAATACTATGCCATTTCTGAAAAACTGTTAAGAAAGCACACCCTCCTTAAGTCTGTGTATGTAGGTATCAACCATTCTACATTTCAGATTGATGTCATTAAGGATTTCACACTGGGTAACATAAAATGTTAAAATTTAACATTTAACAAAATGTTAAAATATTGGCTACTTTAGCATTCTTTTTTTTCAGTAGGAAGTTCAGGACAAGGACAAGAAAAATTTCAATGTTTAATAAAGGAACAACTTGTTGATTCCATCATCATGCATGGTTTACTCTCATTAAAAAGGCAATAATTGATTAATATAGCGCTTATCAAAAGGATTAACTGAAGGAAGACGACCCATAATAGTGAAGACACTGAACCGTGATACTTCGCAGTTTTTGAATCTCATCTTGGCGCTGTCCTTAGTGAGCTATATCACGTTAGGTTGGTCCCTTAAGTTCACTGGTTTTCATTTGTGAATTGAGAGAAACAGAACAGATACGCTCTGAGGTCTTTTTTCTAAAATTGTATGATTTCAGGCACATGTTTGATACTCAACACATGAACTTCTCCTTTTCAGTTTAAGCTTTTTATACTATACCATATTGCTTTTATTCCAGAACTGAAATGGAGAAAAAGTGGTCGGTGGTCACAAAATTTATTTCTATTTAAACTCCAACTAAGGCTCAAAGGGACTTAAACCAATAGATCTTGTCTCAGAAACACCTGCCATGTTTTAGACTTAAGATACAACCAATCAAAATTGGAAAGGTCTACGGATTCCTGGCTCTAACTCTCTATTCCTCTTAATTTCTTTTAATGTAGACAATCAGACAAATCACTTCAGAACATAGGTGAGTGAATGAGTCAAGGTCAGGGGAAAAATGTTTAAAGCACTAAATAGAAGCAGTTGGAGGAAATGTGTAACCTTTATATATCTGAAAGGGCATAAAAAGTTTGTTCCAAATGGATCGCTCATCATAAAGTCAGGGGTTGAGTAAATAGAGAAAATAGGGAGTTATAATGAAGGTTAAGTATGACCCTGGTTAACTACCCACACATACCCTTTAAATATACCTACATTGTGTGCATGAATGGAGCATTATTAGCTCTCATTTATGTTATGTTAATCCAGTAGAGATCTTGTCCTTGAACTACGGTTACTCAGTTGTAATGTTTTGCACCAGAAATACTAAGTGCTTGACTCATGCCTTTGAAGTTGTTTCATAATTCAGAATAAAAATTACCCCAGGAAGGCAATCTCTTATGCTTTATAAATGACTTTCTCTTATTTGACCTTTTATTGCAAAAAATCAACCAGCTCTTTGTTGGGATGCAGTGCTAATTACTCAAAGAAGTTTTATGTAATCCTTTCAAATGTGAACCAAGCAGAACAATCAGAATTTCCATTAAGTTGTCTACAGAGGGCACATGATCACAACAGTACACAACTAATGTGACTCTGTAGCCTGAAGATAATTTGTGGTAGAAAGTTTTTCAACTAAAAATAAATCACAGAAGCAGAAAGACCAGAATATGAGAAAGCAAAAGAATCTAAGTTGTTAATAGAGCTATTATCAGTAGCTTTCTTCGCCTCTACATGAGCCAGGTAAGGCAGTTCAGAAATAATGAAGAACCTACTACCTCTTTCATTTTACCATCCTACAAATATTCACTAGCTTTTTTTTTTTTTATTCACTACAGTCATATTAATGATGCATCTGATTAGAGCAAAGACCAACAGGAGTCATGCTTCAGGGTACATTCAGAATTTTTATAAACATCCTTACTTCCCTGAAAATTCATTCTTTCAGAGTTACTTTCTATTTCCCATCTGTCTTTGATCATGGGACAGCCCCTAGCCAAACATAAAAATTTAAACTTTCATCTGATTGTCCCACAAATAATTTCTCAGCTCTTTCTTGTCATACAAGAGCAATTAACTTTCAAAGCCTCCTTGTGGAAGTTGCCAAAATTCTAAATCTAGGGACAACGATGGGAAATTTTCAGTACAGTGTTTTGAAGCCTCCTTTATATATCTTAGTAGAGTTCAAGCCTGAAAATGTTCACAATTATATTTGAAGTTCCTCAATCTCATTGGATTTGTCCCGAATAGTTTTAAAGCGAAGTTAATTTATATTTAGTTAATTTTGTCATAAATTTAAGCAAGTGAGAAATCATTAATTATCATTTAAGAATTCAATTAAACTGAAAGTATAAATATTGACCAGACACCACTTCAAGGCTAACTATAGTAGGGCTATAAAAACAGTTCCTATATCAAAGGAGTGAAAAGGCAACATACAGAATGGGGAAAACATTTGCAAATCATATATCTGAAAAGGGGTTAAGACCCAGAATACACAAAGAATGCCTACAGTAACAACAACAAAACGAACAACCTGACTAAAATAAGCAAAGAACTTGAATAGACATTTCTCCAAAGAAGACATCCAAATGGCCAATAAACACATGAAAAGATGCTCAACATCACTAATCATTAGGGAATTACAAATCAAAACCACAATGAGATACCATCTCATAACCATCCCATTAGAATTGCTATTACTAAAACCAAAACAAAACAAAAACAATCAAACAACAAAAAACAAAGAAAACCCAAAACAGAAAAAAACAAATGTTGGTGAAGATGTAGAAAACTGGAACCCTTGTGCACGGCTGGTGGGAATATAAAATGGTGCAGCTGCTATGGAAAATAGTATGGAGATTCCTCCAAAAATGAAGAATAGAATTACCATATGATCCAGCAATTTTACTTCTGGATGTGCACCCAACAGGAAGCAGCGACGCAAACAGATATTTGTACACCCATGCTCACAGCCGCATTATTCACAATAGTAGAAAAGTGGAAGCAACTCAAATGCCTATTGGCAGATAAATGGATAAAGAAACTGGAATATTATCCAACCTTAACACGGAAGAAAATTCTGCAACACAGTTAAACTTTGAAGACATCATCCTAAGTGAAATAAGCCTGACAAAAAAGGACAAATTCTGTATGATTCCCTCTATATGAAGTATGTAGAGTAGTCCAATTCAGAGACAGAAAGCAGAATGGTGGCTGCCATGGTTGGCAGGGACAGAAGAATGATAAGTTGATGTTTAATGGGTTCGAGTTTCAGTTTGGAACAGTAAAAAAAGTTCTGGAGGAGGGTGGTGGTGGGTGTATAACAACGTGAATGCACTTAAATGCCACAGAGTCATACACTTAAACGTGGTTGAAATTGTAAATTTTGTGTTACGTATCTTTTATCATAAGAAAAAAAAAAAAGATAGTTCCTGCCTGTATTGGGCTTACCATACAGTGGGGAATACACATGTATGTAAACTTAGTACCCAAGGTAAGTGACATAGTAGTAAGAGTAGAAATTAAACACTATGGTGTTCACAGAATGTAAAGATAGGAACTGTTTCAGAAAAGGTTTTATAGATTATATAGTGTTTGAGGTCTACCTTCGGAAGACTGATAAACCGCAATGAGAGAAGGTGCCAGCAGGTATCTTGTAAAAAGAGTCCAGTATATGGGCGCCTGGGTGGCTCAGTCCATTAGCCATCCAACTTTGACTCAGGTCATGATCTTGTGGTTCATGAGTTTGAGCCTCCTGTCAGACTCTGTGCTGACAGCTCAGAGCCTGGAGCCTGCTTCAGATCTTCAGATTCTGTGTCTCCCTCTCTCTCTGCCCCTGCCCTGCTCATACTCTCTCTCTCTCTCTGTCTCTCTCTCTCTCTCATAAATAAGTAAAACATTAAAACCAAAAAATTTTTTTTCAAAAGAGACCAGTATAAAGAAAGCATAGAAGTAAAATTTTGGGGGTGGGGTTTTGGAATTGTGATTCCTCCCATTCAGGTTAAAGTTAGAGCAGTGTTTCTCAAACTTTAATGTGTATACAGATCACTCAGGAATTTTGCTAAAATGTAGATTATGACTCTACAGGTCTAATGGTAGGGTCCAAAAGTCTTTATTTTGAATAAGCTCCCAAGTGATACCAACTGAGCTGTTTTGAGCAGCTCAGGTGTCCAATATGTATGCCTATGAATGTAGATTAGTCCGAGGTTAAGAACGTTGAAAACCAGAAGTCTGTAGAGTTAACAGAAAGCAATGCCAGTGCAAGCTATTGTTTGGAACTCTTCTGGGTAAGGATATCGTATTATTGTAGCCATTATTCCTTAGGAAGATTAATCTGGCAGCCACATGTAGTGGGAATAGAATGTGCCAAGACAGACATTGTGGAGACTGGTTATGGATCAACAAGGCCAGTCAAGTAGTAAATAGGCTAGATGTGGGGAAGCTTGAAACAGGCAAGTGAGAGAGAATGAAGGTGCAAAGTGGAGATCAAGCTAGGGGAAAGTTTAGGGGCAGGCAAGATATATCTCCTGGCAGCTGACCCTGCAGGGGAACGTATGAGGAGGAAAAGTTAAAAAAAAATGCTGATGATTAGAATACACACTCAACCAGGTTTTCCCAAGACTTTCCAAATTTATGACTACTGTCCCAGAATAATAATTAATTATGCCCCTTCCACACTAAAAATTAATAGTGCCTCCTCCTATCCAGTGTGGGTGATAAATAATATGGTAGCACAGGTGACTACCAGGATGTAGAGGAGAGTTAGGCTAGTTTGCAGTGGGTCCTGAGGGGGTGATATTCACTCATTCATTCATTCAACATCTACCCAATGTCAGCTATATGCCAGGCATTATTCAAAGTGCTGAGGATATCTAAGGTTAAGTAAAAATGACAACAATTGGGGTGCCTGGATGGCTGAGTCGGTTAAGTGTCCAACTCTTTATTTTTAATTTATTTTAATGTTTGTATTTATTTTTGAGACACAGAGAGACAGAACATGAGCAGGGGAGGGGCACAGAGAGAGGGAGACACAGAATCTGAAGCAAGCTCCAGGCTCTGAGCTGTCAGCACAGAGCCCGACGTGGGGCTCAAACCCATCAACCATGAGATCATGACCTGAGCCAAAGCCAGATGCCCAATTAACTGAGCCACTCAGGTGCCCCAGTGTCCGACTCTTGATTTCAGCTTCATGAATTCGAGCCCCACGTTGGGCTGTGCAGAGCCTGCTTGGGATTCTCTCTCTCTCTCTCTCTCTCTCTCTCTGTCCCTTCCTCTCCCCCTCTCAAAAATAAATAAATAAATAAATAACCAAAAAAATAACAACAACCAAAAGGGTTGCCCTAACAGAATTTCTGATCTAGAGGAGACTTACATGTTCCAGAAGTGGAGGTTGAGGAGAGATGGAAAGGGAGCAAAGTTGAAGGTGCAGCAAGATTTATTGCCAGGGACAGTGTCAAACACAGAATCAAGAATGGGGGATTCAAATTCAACAGGGTGGAAGATGCAGGTTTAGATATAGATTTGGTCTTTATGGAGGAAGAAACTTTGAGAGTGGGTGAGATGCCTTCCTGAGGCTGGAGGCCATGGGCACTGCCTGCACTGAGGGAACACAGGGAGGAGTCAGTGAGCCCGTGAAGGAGCAGTCAGAGCCTTAAAAGAAGTACCAAAGTACTGCTCTATGATAGAAGCCAGGGAAGTCATGGGCCCTCCAGGTAAAAATACCAAATGTGGAAAGGTCAAGGAGACAGATCTGGGACAGGTGGCCCCTGTGGGGAAGGGGTGGTCAGCTCTGGGAAACAATGCACTGTGCCCTGGGAGTTGGTCGGTAAGATGCTACATGGTATTCTACATATGAGAAAAAGTCCCGAGACTCTTAAGGGGTCTAGTTTATTCTTAGATGATAATTTGTTGCCATAACTTATTTCTTGCTGCCACTTTTTTATTGTCAATAAAAATAACCTTTTTGTAGTTGCTACTCCTGAAGATTTGGAACAAAATAAAGCAAAAGCTCTAAGCATCTCAATTTTCACCAATAACTAGTGCACAGTTTTCCTCAAAAGATTACCATGCGAATGGGTTATAATGGCACTTGTGCATTTTAAAAATCTACAGTAGCAAACAAGAACCATATTCTAGTAAAAACATTTAATTTTGCTTCATGTCTTTTTTCTGATATGAGGAGACATTTGGGAAGACTGAAGTCTGAGGTATGTGCGTGTGAACTTCAGGACACCATGTGAAGAATACTGGGCTTTCTCTGAAAGGTAAAAAACAAAGTTATCTATCCAGAATTGTCAGTATTAAGGCTGTTAGTATGCATATTAATTCCAGTAGTTCTACCTAACAATAGATAAAAATGGTACCTTAGCCTCATGGTGTTGCAAGAAATGTTAACAGAGGATTTAAATCACTCTTGCTCTGACCCTTAGGCTAGCCTCCTCCCCCTACACACACACACACACACACACACACACACACTGTTCTCAGAAGATAAGAATGCATCCTATTTGTAATACTTTTAGGGAAGACTCTACAATATCCCTGAATAACCTATATCAGAATTGAAAATCCTAACTTAGAACAGGAAAGTATGTGATTACTCTCCATGGTTATGATGTAGTTCTTTTTGTCTTTTTTTTTTTTTTTTTTTTTTTTTTCTGATTCTGAAACCAGGGGGTAGGGCTGGGAACAGAGGAAATAGAAACTGATTGAATGGGTAAATCAGTAATAACACAACTAAAAACCAAATGAACAAAATCCTGTTATTAAACCATTCTCAATAGCCAATACAATTCTGGTAGAAATGTTTGGTACATTTTAGTGGCTAAATGACTATTTTGATAGTGCTGGAACAATGCTGGTGCTGGTTATTGTTTACTGAATGAAACAGCTGAGCAAAGCTTTATTTTAATGGGGGAAAGCCAATGTCTGGCTGTAGGTCCCTGGGGTCAGGGGAGGGGTGTCTCCAGACCTTCCTTGGCCATCAGACTTGTAATTCATGGAGGCTGTTAGTCAGTGGTTTCTGCAGGGAAGTGGACAGTTCAACCTGGAAGAATGCTTGGGGCAGCATGGCATGCCAAAGCCTCTACATTTCAGTGTAGACCACTGGACTTAGCTTCCAGGACCAGCCTGAGCCTCCACTGCTGCCATATGGTGAGCTCATCACCCTAAACATACCAAATGCATGCTGAGCTCTACCTTTCTGCTTTACAACCGCCTAAATCTTACCTTGCAAGGCCCACCTGAAGCTCCACCTCCTCTATGATATCTTTACCCCACTGTGGTTCTCAGGAATAATTTCATTCTGTGAAAACCTGTGTTTATTCTTTTAAAAAGTGCATTTGATACTTAGTATAAACCCAGATCTAGTTTTCTGTACAGAGTTCCTATGAGAATCAAATAAGACAACATGTATTTTTTAAAATTTTTTAACATTTATTTTTGAGAGAGAGAGAGAGAGAGAGAGACAGATCACGAGTGGGGGGAGGGGCAGAGAGAGAGGGAGACACAGAATCCAAAGCAGGCTCCATGCTCTGAGCTGCCAGCACAGAGTCCGACACGGGGCTCAAACTCACAAACTGTGAGATCATGACCTGAGCCAAAGTCAGACGCTCAACAGACTGAGCCACCCAGGCTCCCCAAGACAACATGTTTTTTAAAGCACCTTGTAAAACAGTACAAATAAAAAATATGTCCTATAGTACTTTCTATGACATTTACAGAGTTTTTCATAAAAGCTATATGACAATGTTTAAAAGTCGGGAAATAAGAATATAATAATTTTGGTTGGGCAGATTATAATCATTACACAATGCAATTTATACCCTCGTATTTGTTCAGGTAACTCCTTTATGGACAGGATCCACATCTCTGATTTGACGTTTAACAGAATTTAGAAGGGTAGAGGTTTTCTCTTTGTATAGCACACCACTTAAATGTTCTCTCACTGGGAAGCCTTTGGAAGGACACTCTATGTAATTTAAATAAATAGAATAGCTGCAGAAATAGATTATAAATATAGACTAAGATTAAAGCAACAGCCCCAGAAGTAGACAATATGAACATCCTCTTTTTACAGATGACAGAGTGAAGGACAAAACGGTTCAGGTCACACAGCTGGTGAAGAGTTGGGATTGAAACCAAACATTTTGATCCCAGAGTTCACACATTTTGTCACTTTGCTGTGACAATCTTTACATCAGCAGGGGTAGCAGCAAGGAGTTGAGCAAGATTCAATTCCATTTAATTCAAGCACCATTGACTGGCCATTTACTAAATGTCAGGATTTATGCTAAGTGCTGAGAATGAAAAATGAATGTGCTAAGATCCCTGTGCTCAAGGACAATGTTATCACATGACTCCTGTATGTACATAATTTTAATATTTTATGGTAAGTGCAATAATAAATGCATGCAAGACAGAAAGGTGTGCTCCTCATCAGAGAGATGCTTTACAGTTTGACTTGTTTTATTTCAAATGTGGAGAATACCTTCATCACACATATCACGCACACACAAACTCAAGTTCATGCACTAGGCATAGATAATTCCTTTGTGTGCTGCATGCTGTATTAGGTGAGACTGTGTACAAACCGGAGCACTATCTCTGCCGTTCCTGGAAACAAGAAATTCAGCCAGGGGAAGGCAGAAGGCAGGAAAGGGCCAGAGAAACAGACAAATGAGAATATAATGGTGAAAGCATTTTAATAGAAGGAAGAACAAAGGTCCCAGAGAAGATATTTGAATTAGATTTTAAAGAATGGACAGGCCCTTGACAAGCAAAAGTGGGGCCTGGGGCAGAGGGAGGTCAAGGGTGGGGACCAAGAGCTTTCCAGCAGAGGGGAATGTGCAAGACACAGACAGGTATAGGGGAAAGAGAGGCATGTTTAGGGCAAGAGAGAAGTCAGTGTGGCCGGAACATAAAGTACATTTGCTGCGGGGACAAAAGATGGAAGAAAAAATTGGACTGGGTCCAGACAGTGATTGGTTTATCAGCTCAGCTCAGAACTGTAGACTTAATTACAAAGGCAACAAAGTGGCAAGAAATTCTAGAACCAAAAATAGTAATGACTTTTTGCTTATTTTAGATCACCTATATGGGTAGTATACAGGAATACTCAGTTCTGAGGATGGTATATTTCAAGATGTCAAATAGTATATTTATTACAAGAGTTTTACAATTTATATTAATATAAAAATATTAAATACTTTGGCCAGTTGGGCAGTAAGAAAGTCTGTTTAACTTTGTTTAATTCAGCCTCTGTTGAACTTAAGTCATTAAACATTTTTTAATTTTTCCCGCCCACAGAACACCTACTAAACACCTCACAGTTGGCCCATGTTCATTCTCAATAAGGGTGTGACCCAGGAGTGTCCCTATGTGTGTGGATTACACATCACTTCTTCAGAAAATCATTCATGAAAAAACATTCATGGAATTTTAGAAATTGTAATTCCTCCCTTATGTGATATGAAGGATCTCCTTTTAGATTTCTCTCCAATGTATTCATTACTTTTATGGAATATAAGAAATTTATTCCTCACCATGGTTTTATAGAATGATACACCAAAGTCAAAAGACCATCCGGTAGTTTCCCCAAAGTGTCCCCCTTTACCTTTCCAACATAGAAAGAACCGAACGTTGTCTATGGCCACCGGGGACAGCAGCGGTCCCCTCCAACTCCATGGCAGATCTTCCCCACCCCCAGTGAGAATGCACAGATGAGCCCAGGCTGCACTGCAGAATCATAAATACGGCCTGTCATACCTTATGGGCACTAAATCACGCGGATAGAATGTTCTTCGTGGAATTATCTGAAGTTCTGGGTTCTCTTGGGTAACTGCAGGTCATTTACACTGCATTTTAATTTTTATTTCTTCAGGGCATATCAGGTCTCACGCTAAACTAATCCAGTTAGGAAAACTGTGCTCTGCTCGCTGGTGTCACTAGGGCTTTCACAGAGGTGTCTCCTGCTCCCTCACAACTTTTTCTTCTACCCCGTCTCTTTCCCCAGAGGGAACTCCTCCTCAGGCCTCACTGAACTGTCTCTTCTCCTACCATCCTCCCCAGACTGGGAAGGCCGCCTTGTCAACTCTTGCAATATCATTTGTCTTTTCCTACTTAGCACTGACGTCAGCTGTAATGTTAAGTTTATCACTTGTGGCTATTTGTTTATCATTGGTCCTGTCTGTAGACCATGAGCTCCACGAAGGCAGGGGCTCTGTTTCTGTTCAGTGCTGTGTTGCAGCATGTAGCACACAAATGTTAAACAAACATGGATCAAAGAACACCAAGAATTCATAATTTAAGAGAATGGAAAGTGAGACTCTTCATGAATTGGCTACAGCATAGACCCCATTTCTAGAATTAAGGCTCTTTTTGAAATTACAGAGAAATGTTCTTCCACTGATAAGAGCTTATTGATATAATAGCTTTATTTTCCTAGTTATAAATATTAGCTATTAATATTACTATGATATTTGGTGAACAGCTTAAACTTACCCGCCTTTAATTTTATCCTATGACGTCCAACTTCTAGAGAGTACTTTCTCTGTATGTGTAACCGAATTCTTCAAGTTGGCATTCATACACTTCAAATGCTTTTAGCCTCACGTTCTATTCACTATTACTTCGCCACACTACACATTGTTTGTTACTTTAGTATGCTCTGGAAATCACTCTCCCCTATTGCTTTTATTATTCCTGTGGATCTTTCCAAACTTCTAATTTATAAATCCCTTTGTGGCACTGGAGCATTAGACCAAAGACAGTATTCTGTGCGTTTAGTTCTCAGTGGATCTGGTCTGGGCTGTGCTGGTGGGTGACATCTAGTTGGATCTCCCATTATAATGATGAAAAAAAATCCAGGAAATCAAGCTTTCAGAATATATTTAGATTCTTTCACAAGACACATAATATTTCTCCCATGTTTCCCTCGGTGTTCCGAAGAAATGCCACATGGGTAGAGTTATGCTTCCTCTGAGGTTGAGTTCCTGTGGGATACCACACACAGAGAGGACTCTGGCAACCTCCAGTGGAAACAGCACACCATTAGCTCTTCATTTGAAAAACAAAACTGCACATCCTCTTTCTAGTCATCTTCCTGTCCCACCTGCCTGGTACCTGGGTGTTTTGTGAGCTTGTTTTCTTACCAGGGGATTACTTCCTGTGGTTGGGGGGGGGGTGCAGTTTGGACAGCTAACTGTATACGGCAAGCAGCTCGTTCAGGGGCACACCGTTAGGGGATTAATTTGACCTGACAGACCAAGACAACATAGAAGCTGGAATTCAAACTTTGACTGTGTGCTTCTATTTAATGTGTCACCTGTAAGATAAATTAGCCCTGGAAGAGCAACTTGGCTGACTAACCCAGCGCTAAAGCAGAGATGATGAAGGCCTTAAGAACAGTGTCTTGCACAATGTGGTCCAATCACAGACCATCTTCAGATGAAAGGAAGTGAGATTGCCGTCATATAAAAATACCTTAAATCTGACTAATAATTTCAACTAGATGACTCTTCCTCTAGCTTTAATCCTAGCTGTTGACCACTTTGTAATGATTGAAGGGAAATACTTCTCTTCAGTTTTCTTTTTTTTAAATTTTTTTTTAACGTTTATTTATTTTTGAGACAGAGAGAGACAGAGCATGAATGGGGGAGGGTCAGAGAGAGAGGGAGACACAGAATCTGAAACAGGCTCCAGGCTCTGAGCTGTCGGCACAGAGCCTGACGCGGGGCTCGAACTCACGGATCGCGAGATCATGACTTGAGCCGAAGTCGGACGCTTAACTGACTGAGCCACCCAGGCTCCCCTTCTCTTCAGTTTTCTAAACTGATGGTTAAAGCACTGTAATGTTGTCAGCCAAGCCAGGAATCCAGGAGGCAGGCTGCTAAACCAAATCACGTAAAACCACTCAGCATGGCTTGTTAAACACTGACCAATTAATACTTTAATGCTCCTTAAGAGAATGCTGAGTCAATTGTCTTGAGAAAGCAAATGTTTTTGAATCAAATGAATTGATATTAATAAACTGCAGAGAACTTTAAAAATCTACCAGTTAGTACTATAGCACAAAAGTAAGCCCCTAAGTATAACAGTACAATAGTTATTTAGCACAAAGACATGCATTAAGATATCCTAATTTGAATTATAAAATAACAACTTGAAATATAAAGTATAAGAACTATCCTGATGGTGGGGTACCTGGGTGGCTCTGTTGGTTAAGTGGTTAAGCATCTGACTCTTGACTTCAGCTCAGGTCATGATGTCATGGATTGTGGGTTTGAGGCACCAGGTGCCCCACCCTCAGGATAGTTCTTACTTTATATTTCAAGTTGTTATTTTATAATTCAAATTAGGACATTTTAACATATATCTTTGTGCTAAATCATGTATCTTTGTGCTAAATAACTATTGTACTGTGATACTTCCAGGCTTTACTTACACTTGTGCTATAGTACTAACTGGTAGATTTTTAAAGTTCGCTGCCGTTCTCTGCCTTGATAGTGTAGAGTCTGCTTGGAGTTCTCTCTCTCCCTCTCTCTCTGTCTCTCCCTGACTCATCCTCTCTCTCTCTCTCTCTCAAAATAAATGAATAAACTTAAAACAAAACAAAACAAAAAAAAGAACTATCCTGATGGTTAGTCAATCCCATTGTCAATCCCATTGTCCACAGGGATGTAATCCTCAGATTCATTTCTTTCATCCCTTAGAGCAACCGTAATTTACCTCTGCTTAATCCTTACTCCAGCCACCTCTACCTCCAAAGAGTTTGCTGTGCTGAGGGAAAGAGAAATTAGTTAAATGTGCCCACAGCTCCATGGGAAGACCTAAAATAGTGAACCATAGCAGAGGGTAGGTGACCTACAGATGGAACCAAAATGATGGCAGAAAATAGAGACTCAAAAATAAAAATAAAAATAAAAATAAAAAACATACATAGGGGCACCTGGGTGGCTCAATTGGTTAAGCATCTGACTCTTTGATTTCGGCTCGGGTCATGATCTCACAGTTTGTAGGTTCGAGCCCCACATCAGGCTCTGTGCTGACAGCCTGGAGCCTGCTTGGGATTCTCTCTCTCCCTCTCTCTCTGCCCCTCTCCTGCTCACTCTCTCTCTCTGTCTCTCAAAAATAAATAACATTAATTTTTTTTAAATATTAAAAAAAACATATATAACCCTCTTCCCAAATCATGTATGGCTTGACAATAGTTCTAGCTTCTCTGGTGTCCAAGTGTCCAATATGCCAACAAATCCTAGATTTTTACTTTGGAAAAAAAAAAAAAGGATTCTAAAAAGCAGGAAAGGGATACATGTCTTAAATACATCCACAGAGTAGCAAATTAGGAAAGTTCTGGAGAAGAAAAAAAAAAGGCAAAGCCTTCCTGGGTACAGCTGTCCTGAGCTGTGAGCTCAAGAGTAAAATTGCTGTAAAAATTAAGAGTGCAGAAGCCAGAGGAACTGGCAGCTGTAAGGAAAAGAGTATTTACCTGAAATGGTCCAAAAATAGAGACCAGGGTTGTGACCTGGTTAAGAGCAGAGATAATAGTAAACTAGAAGGGGAACTGGAGATAATTGTAAAAGTCTAATTGATGGTAAATAACACCGTGAGTCTCACTGAGTAATATGACTGAATTTGTAATTATTTCCTTGCTTTTGTATTCATTAATTTATTATGTATTTGTTATATTTATATCAGCTGAATTTGAGTTCATGAAACAGAAAGCAGCTTCCCTTCAACATTCGGCCTTCAGATCCTCTGTTAACCATTTCTTCAACATTCTTGAGGTGAAATCTGAAGGGTCATGGTTCTTCGTATCACACAGATGATTGAAAGTAATCTGGTCACCTTTGATCATAAGAACAATCTCATTTTAGCAACTGAAATATCCAGTCCACTATAATTATAAAAAGCTTCAAATCTGATCCCAGATGAAAGCTTTTCTGTTTCCCAGCCTTGCTCTTCAGTCTTCCTTTTGTCTCCCCCCACGCCCCTCACCCCACCCAGCTTTCACTGGATCACCCTTGCCTGCCTCCTCAGGGCTCACAATGGGTGGAGAGATCTGAAGCCAGAAAAACAAAAGGTCTTATGTGCTGAGCTGGCTGGTGCCCTCTGGATGAGGCAGATACCTAGTGCCAATCCTGTCCCATGAGGTCACATGCTGGATTTCCTTCTTGGCTGGGCATCTGGTGGCATTCCCACTCTGTCGCGATCAGTTTCCCCTACAGACGGTTCTCGTGCTGACTTCCTGTGTAGGGCCCACATCTGGCTCAGGACAAGGACCCAGGCCTGCTGCCATCAGTGGGAAAGCAGCTCTCTCCCATGTCTCTCTCCTTTTGTTCCACCCTTGTGGCAGGCCGTTCAAAGCACACACCTCTGCCTTTTGTTTCCTCAGAAAGGAATTACGCACCATTTTCTGGCCCTCAATAAAGTCCAGAGAATATCAGTCAAATTCTCTGGTCCCTTCATGCAGTGGGGCCCACGGGGTCCCTCTATTTGTCTTAAAGTGAGAGAGAAACACAGCATAGTGACCATTCCACCAATTATAGAGCTGCCTTCCTTACTCTTCAATTTCCACCCTTTAAAAATTTTGAGGTGGATGATGTGCTGAGAACAAAACAGAATTTTAACTATGCTTTTTGCAAACCCTGCATAGGCCTTCTAGTATCTTGGTTTGGAATTGGGGCAAGGAGTGGAGGGGCCTGGTGCCTGATGGTTTGACCTTCATAGCAGGGAATCTCAGCTGAAGCTAAATAAAATGGTTCTACTTTATCACGGGGTTACAATTAAGAAACATCTAGCTAGTGCTCATTTTATGCGAGGCTCTGTTCTAGGTGCTGGAAATTCAAAATGAAAAGACGAGGTCACCTGTCTTGAGGAGCTCACAGTGTAGGGAACATTACCCTCTTCGCCACACTTTGTGTTCGAGTTTTAGGTGGTCTTTATTCTCCAAAGCACCTGAGTATTTCGTGGGCTGTGAGGTGGGAAAGGGACAAGCACAAGTGTGGGGAGATCAAGGGGGTGTGTTTCTATAAGGCTGGACCTGCCACATAGAGTTTCTCATCCCCCACGAGAAATGCCAAAATCAGGAGGTGAGAAGAGCCAAGAGTTGGAAGTCAGGGTCCAGGAAGCCTCAAAGGACATCTACTGGGTTGCAGAAGAGTAGGGACCAGAGACCAATATCAAGGCTGGGTTCTAAGAACTACAGGAAAATTGAACAAAAATACCCAGTTGAGAGTAAATGGGCAAAGATCAAGAGAAGTTGCCTAGATGAGGCCACTGTGGCTTGTCTTCACTTGTTGGAAAAAGCATGGTACCAGAGTGGGTCGGCAAAGTTAAGGGCCAGCTATGACCACGGGGCTGAGTGCCGCAGGAGGAACTCTGTATAGGTCGGGAAGAGCTCTTGAGCCCAGGTGGTTGTTGCCTGAAGCCTATAGAGAGAGGTCACGGGCTGAGCACCCCAAGAGGGAAGCAGCTTAAGAAGATGCCGAAGCTCAAATCCTACTGGTGAGATTCCTGCTTTCCTCTTGGGTTACTTTAATTAAATTCTGTCCTTTCTTCAGAGCTCACCTAAGTCATATCTTTTCTAGAGCCTCACTGAGATGTCTGTTTCCTCTGAATTTTAAGAGGAGTTAGGAAATTAGCAACATGTTGCTCTGCATTGTCAATTCATCTTTGTAGACACACCCTATCCTTTGACTTAGTGAAGCACAGGACCCAAAATAGCCTGCTTGGCGCCTGTTCTACAGCCCGGCAGCTATACCCATGTCACTCACACTGGCAGGCTAAGCTCTGCCATGGCCTGGGACACCAATTCTCATATTGATGGCCTTACCGCAGACATTTACCTTGTGTCATTTTTGCTGCTGGTGACTTTTGTGTCCCAAACCCCCAGTGTCTTGCTGACTCTTCATATTTTTGCCTCATATATCAGTCTTTCAGAGGGTCGAGGTCATGCTCAAATAATAGCTGAAGCATAAGGCACATGTAACTGTTATATGAGGAAAAATGACCCATGTAATCAGACATTTCTGGGAGGAAGAGGCTCCTTCCTCCCCTGACCGGGGGTGCTATAGTAGAAGGAACTCTGGGGGAGGAAGGCTGTGGAGCTTTCTGGTAAAGGAGGCAGGGGGGTGAGCTGAGCCAGGGAAGGTCTGGGTTGCTTCTCACTCATCCTCTCCATCACATACCACCTGTAGCTCTTTATTTCCTTGTCATAGGGTAATAAAATGAGTTTGCAAATCTTTCACTATCATAAACTATAGAGAACAAAAACAGAAAACACTCCATTAACTCAATTGGAAATTAATCATTCTCTGATATCCAAACCATATGTTCACATTTCAGTACCTATAGATGTATAAATAAAAATTAAAAATTTATGTCCCTTAAATCTATATTATATAGTCATATAGTCTAATAATCATGTCAATGGCAATTAAAATCCATTTTCTATATTATACCCATTTTATTTAATGCTTAGGAAGCAAGACTGTCCTGTGACTTTGATCTAAATATCTTCACAAGTCTGAAAGTAATTACAATATTTTTTTACGTTATACTGTTAAAAGTCTGATTTATTTTCTAGTCTTATTTATTTTTTATTTATTTTTTTTCTTTTTTTTAAATTTACATTTTACTTTGTTAATATATAGTGCAATATTGGTTTCAGGAGTAGAAATCAGTGCCCTAAAAAAATTTTTTTTAATGTTTATTTATTTTTGAGGAGGAGGGGAAAAGAGAGAAAGGGGACAGAGGATCCCACATGGGCTCTGGTTGACAGCAGAGACCCAGATGCAGGGCTCAAATTCAGGAACCGCGAGATCATGACCTCAGCTGAAGTCAGATGCACACAATCCACTGAGCCACCCAGGTGTCCCTACCATCTTATCTAAAAAGATCACCTTCTAGCATTATCTAAAAAGATCAACTGGTTAAACAAAAACAAGAGTGACCCACTCTGGGACAAGAATACTAGTCATTATTCTTTGGTACAAGGTGTGGAGGTCCCTTCAGGCAGCAGATATGTCATGCCGTGAATGGAACCTATAAAATCTAGAACCGAAGGAATGATGTTACAGGCTGGAAAAGGTAAAACACTCTGAAAAATCAATGAAAAGCATGTCTGAGTGCTTCCCCTATGAACTGCTCTTTATAAACTATTGTTAACAAATTCAAGAGAAAAAGAAGACTTAATCCCCATGTTTGATAATTTTATAAAAGGTAGGAGAATTGCCGAGTGTAAGTTCACATCCAAAATCAGAACCAAAAAGCATTCCCTGGGTTGCTTTGCCCTCCATCACCACCAGAATGACTGACAGGGATTACTGCTGCAAGATTTGTTCTACCAGCAGCTCTGGGTTTTGACAGAACTTGAGTTTGGCTACCCTGTGTCCTTGTCCACTTGCCTTAGTATGTTAGAACAAGTCGAGGATTCCAAGGGCACCAGTTCTATGCTTTTTTTTTGCAGCTCAGGCCTTGTTCTATTCTACAACGACAGATGGCACTTGTGTATCCAGCCATTTCATAAATTCACATCATTTGTCACAAAGCAGAAACAAGAGGATAAAGACGGATCAATGCAAATCAGCATTATTGGAAATATAACTCAAGAACACATTTGCTCATGCCAAGAATGCTGTGCTCAAGTATGAGGAGGGTGTTGTTTTTCCTGGCCCAAGAAGAGAGATTTTCTGGTTTAGCCCCTTTAGAGAATAACCCAGGCTAAACCAGACAGCTTTAGCTTGGTGAACATCATGCTGGTGTCTAGGAAATCCTGTCTATCACCACAATGCAAGAATTCTTTTCATCTTGTATACTGGCCCAGGAAGAAAACAGTTGCATATGTATCACTGAAAAGCCGTGCCCCTTTTATACCTGTAGAGGAGTATATATGGTATTTTCAGGTGCAGTTTCACAAGCCTAGTCACTGTTTCTGTATTTCTTTTCCATGACATATTAATTTTGTCCGGAAGCACTTGAATTCTCTTAATCACTCAGCAGGTTACCTTCTAAGCGTGTGTGTTTGTGTTTATGGCCAGAAAAAGCAGATTTTTACCCCTCTCAATGACTAGAAAGCATCACAGTCCGGGTTACAGTAAAAATACCAGAAAATGTCCCTGACTTAGGAAGAATGTATTACTTTATTCTATTTTAAGGCAAACGGCTGTATCTTACGAAATGGAAAGCAATTAGATATATTTGAACATTGTTATTACTTGCTTTAGGTAAGGAATGCCAGATCAAACAACTTTTACCATTGGCAAAACAAAAACCACAACTATAAAGTCTTCAAAATGAGCGGGTCAGATGTCACCAGTTTTGCCTTTCAACATTCACTGCATTTACCAAAGTCTTCGCTCTTTGAAAGGTGTGCAATTTATGTTTAAATCAGACTGAATGTTTTGTTTTGTTTTGTTTGCTACTCAGAACATCACTGTACATCAATGTTGCAAAAGCAGTGTCCTTATAGTAAGGTAAGTGTGCAGAGTACATGCAGGATTGATTTAGAGGCCAAGGGCACCCCCACATTACTTTAACATAATTCAGAAACATTTCTTACAAACATTAACATGTGTAGGAAGTTATTATGGGTGGGGCAGAATTATTTACAAATAACTCTTAGCTGGACTTCACAAATTATGGAACAGGGAGTGTTTTGGTAAAGATGCCCAGGACAGCTCAGGAAATCAGCTGAGAGGACAGACCACGTGTTCTCAATTTGGGGTCAGTGTTTGCTTATCACTCATCATGAACATCTCCAACCTGAATTGAGTTAGAAGTTGTAGGAACCCCTCAGTGGAACCTTAGAGCAGCATTCACCCACTATGTGTGGGGAGCCTCTTGGCAGGATGCTAGAGAAAAATCCTCAAACACCCTATGATATTCTGGAAAGAACCCAGCCAACTGTAAAGTGACTGTCTTCTGAAAAGCCCTTATTGTGTAATATCCTAGAGTATTGCTGTTGTAAGAGGCCTGAGTTGCACTGCTCCACTAGACAGTTTTTCAGGATAGGCCAGTTCTGGCATCATGTGGACGAGCCCATATAAACTTGATTCTGTTGTAGGAATTCTTTCCTCAAGCATTTTGCTTTACATGTAGAGGGAAAAAAAAACACAGAAACTGAGTTCCTCATGATTATATAGACATCCCTATAAAGCACTAGTCTAATTCACACTTTATTAATCAGAAAATTAAAATGCAGAGAGGCCCCAAACACCCTGTGATATGCTTTGCTTCTTCACTCTTGTTTTTCCTTAAGCCAAGTTGTGTTGGACTATGCATTCTTTGCTCAGTGCTCATGCCCAGTGGCTCCAAGCCAAGCAGGTTGGAGGTATGGCTGGGAAATCATTACACAGATTGAAGAGGCTCCTATCGCCTTCGGATGCGAAGGATGCTGTGCTCATCTGGCCATACCATCATGTTTGGTCTGACGTGGCGGAATGAAGGTAGTCATCGAGTTTTGCATTTATTTAGCCACATCATTGTATTCTGGCTAATTAAGAAGAGAAGTCAAATCTTAATATCTCCTAATATGCACTGGTAGAAACACTTTTATGAGTATGGATTACGAACCCAATCTTCTGAGTCTCACATAAGCCACCTTTCAGCTAACTTCCATTTAAATTTTGCTGGCATAAAAAAATTACAGGATAGGGTCCTGAGTAAACAAAATGTAGAAATTGTGCTTTGTTTAATTATTCCAAAGCCTTTTGTCTCTTACTTGTAAGGTACAATAAGGCAAAGACTCTTGGCAGATGCCTAAGAGTTTTATAACTGATGTTGAGATCAGCTGAAACAAAGACACATTTGTTGAGCTTCAGCTTCAGATGCTGGCCTGGCTTTTCAGAAGTAAACCATAAGTGTTTGCTCTTGGATATGGATAAGAGTTTTTCAAAAAATCCATTTGCCAATGCTTACGCAAGGCACTACCACATATTACGAAACATTTGCTTGCCTAACACATAAGAAACAAATTTAAAACACAATAGCAGCATGTGGCTGGGAAGAGAGGCAACCTTATGGAGAGGGTATTCCTGGGAAACAGGGATATTTGCTAAAACCCTGATTAAGAATAAGAATTTGAAGATGAAGAATTGAATTAATAAGTGTCTTTAAAAAGGCAGCAAGACGATTACCAGTAATGATGGCAGCAGCGTAGTGGCCCGTGTGTGGGTTTTGGAGTCCGTGGACAGCTCTGCCTTTTGTTGCTTGAACAAGTTGCTTAAAGTTTCTAAATATCACTTTTCTTTTAAAGTGGGACTATCTAGGGGCGCCTGGGTGGCGTAGTCGGTTAAGCGTCCGACTTCAGCCAGGTCACGATCTCGCGGTCCGTGAGTTCGAGCCCCGCGTCAGGCTCTGGGCTGATGGCTCGGAGCCTGGAGCCTGTTTCCGATTCTGTGTCTCCCTCTCTCTCTCTGCCCCTCCCCTGCTCATGCTCTGTCTCTCTCTGTCCCAAAAATAAATAAACGTTGAAAAAAAAATTAAAAATAAATAAATAAATAAAGTGGGACTATCTACCTGCCTCGAAGGCTGTTTCGAGGGTCAGATGAGATTACATTCTGAAAGTGCTTTGTCAACTGTAAAGTTCTACCCCAATGAGAACACTGATGAAATAATAATAATCATTATCACAGTAACAATACCAACTAACATTTAAACACTTGTCCTGTGCCAGACACTAACCTAAGAGCTTTACAGGCATTATGCCATTGGGTGGCATACTATTTTTATCCTCCTCATTTTCCAGAATAGGAAACTGTGAAGATTAGCTAGGTTGAATAGCTTCACCAAAGTCTATCTCGCACCTACATTTGTGCTTTAACTTCCACACTGTATTGCCTTCCTTATTTTAACCATCGTGAACACTATCTGAATTCATTTAGGGGCGATTGTATGTTTTCATGTATTACATAAAAGCAATCTTTCTTGTCTAATACTTCATTGACTAGCCCAATCACTAGCTTAATACATGTTGTCTATATGCAGCACATTCACAAAGGTATAAATACATAATTAACAAAATAGAAAATTAGCATTATTATTCTAGAGTGGCAGAACTTACAAAAGGAAGGGTGTAGAACATTTAAAAAGCAGCATGAAAACTAATGCAAAATTATATAGGCTCAATTGTAGATAATTAAGTCCCGAAGAATGGAAAAAGAAAAAAATTCTTGCAAACATATGACCCTACTAGCGCCTTATTTTTATGATCAGTTGTCCATTTCTAAAATTCTTTTCTTTACAATTAAAGGCCTAAGCCCTGAAATAATAGTCCTATGAGTTGGTCTCCAAGCCTATGAGGATTCTAGAATGGCACTGCCCAATATGGTAGCCACTAGCTACATGTTTAATGGACTGAGCCACCCGGGTGCCCCAAAGTTACATATGTAATCATATCAAGGGATTTTGCATGGATATTTAGGGTGATAGCTACTGGAAAGAGGTAGGGTGTATTGTGAATCAATAGGAGAGGAGATTAAGGCATCAAGTTTGGACAATTCTCTTAACCCTAATCTTTTAGGCTCTCTGCTCGGTAAAGCACAGGACTTGGCAGTGATATGTTCACCGTTGCATTTTAGCCCCACAGAGGTGAGAAATGGGTGAGGGAAAGTGAGCAAATAGCTCTGGCCACAGCCATCAGAGTTGTTTAAAGAGGGCTTTTTAGGCAGATGAAATGGCCCAAGCAAAGGCACCAAATCTTGAAAAAGCCTTGTGACCTGGTTATGGTGTAAGGTGATTTCAGAATGGTAGAATCCCAAGATGAGACAATAGCAGAAACAGGTGTTGAAGGTTAAAACCAGGCTCAAATTTTAATGGATCTTGTGTTCCCTAAAATGTTTTAATATTATCTGTTAGGCCACAGGGAGCCATCAGGAGTCTTAAAGATGTGGATGACATGACTGGCATAGCTTCATTTTTCAGGAAGGTAACTATGACAGAGGTGAGGAGAGTGTCTTCAGTCACAGGTTGAGAAACAAGTTCTGGATTTTCTTGTGGTAATGTTATTGAGCTCTAACTTCCAAATCATAATACCTCATAGTTCCAAATGAGAATGGCTTTCAAAATATCTGATTTTTCGACATTAAACAATAATGACACTAAAAGGACACATTAAGTGCTTTGTTAAATATGTGCTGGTAAAATGGATTATTAGCATGGCCTGAGAACTTCAGTCATCTACTGAATAAAAAAAAAAAATTGGAAAGCAGCTTAAGTCCATTCTTGGTTAATATATTTATAATACTTATAATGCTACTAATTGGCTTTATAAGATTACAGAATGAAAGAATTGAAATGATGGACAGTTATCAGGCTGGAAATAAAATGGGAAGATGGATGAAATATGAAATATGAGAGATAAGCCAGGGCATCCTCACTGTGCCAGCGGTGTTTTGTTCGTTTTGGAAAAAGATTTGGTAAAATGAGTGACAGACTCTTCTCTCATTTTTTCCCGTTCTACTAATTTGGTCCTGAGGTAAATAAGTGAGGGTATGCTGCAAACCACTTTTCCCCTGACGAAGCCTCAGCCCAGATCTGTGCCTTGTGGGTTGTGAACCAATGTGTCTGGGCCAGGAGATGGCTCCAGTCCCATAACTAGGAGTAAGTTAGCACTCTTCATAACCATTATGAGATTGGATGCCCTGACTTAATCATGGAGAAAGAGATAGTTCTGTTCAGGACTAAAACATTTACTATGAAGTACATAACAGCATCAAAAAAATCAATCTGACATTTTCCCAAAGGTTTGGATGAATTGCCTTCTCAAAGAAGGAGCAGAGAGCAGCCTCTCGGGCATCTCTAATGCTTCCCCTCATGTCTCCTCATCCACCTGACTGGCCTTAGTGCAGACAGACTGACCCCGCCAGCCTCCCTGAAAGGCACTCTCAGACTGCATCTGTGCTTCAGAAGTGTTTCATGCGTCAGTATAAGTGTTTTCTTATTCTGTTCCATTTTAGGTATGTGATTAATTTTGGTTTTATGTATATGCCACTTAAAGACTAATTATATTTAATGACTGTCTCAGAAACTATTGAAAAATTTTAAAAAGGGGACATCTGCTTTTACCATGCTGAGGTGAACTGGTACTACATTTATAATCCCATTGTAAACAATAGAAAATTGGGCAAAATGTACAAAATCATTGTTTCAGACATTATAAAAGAGAGAGCATAAAACTGTGATCCCTGAGAGAAGGTAACTAGATAAGGGGAGCCCTACAATTTCTTAGGCTTTCTGCCTGGGAGTACTGTCTGAATTGAGGCACAGAGGGAGAACCCCAGCAAAACACAACAGTCATATTTAAATCGAGAAGACAAAGAGGAGAATTCAGGGAAGCTGAAATGACTAGAATTTACAGAACAGAGAATCAGAGAGAAGGGAATTATGCAGATAAAAACCTACAGAAATCTGCATGGGATTGCCTTGAGTCTGTGCAAAATACTAAACTGGGATGCACAGGAAGAAACTCCATGGGGCCATAAACGAACAACTAGGGAGCTGTAAGCATGAGTGACAATTCTCCATTGTTTGCTCACATTTCCCCATACCTTGCAACCAGAGGTACTGACTACATTTATTCTAGACCTTCCCCCCCCCCCCAGAGATGTTTATATAGCAAATAGCCTTCAAGGATAGAGCTACTGTCTCTCTCAGGAGCAAAGGGTAGAAAAACTTACTTCCCATTATAAAAGATTCGGGTTCTGTAACTCAGGGTTCATCTCCTTTACCACACTGTACTTCATGTGCAGATATTGCCCTGTAAAAACTAGCACTCAGGAAGGTAGTGCGAATATTGACACTCCAGCACCTACTCCTATGATGAGTAATAAAGTTCTTTGTCCCTGACCCAGAAATCATGTCTTCTGTTGACATCCTTGAAACTATGGCTGGCTAACTTGTTAGCTTGCAAGTAGGGTAAGACCTCAGAACTTTCATAGATTTGGACCGTTTGGTGATAAGCAAACACAGCAGACTGTTGGCCAAATTGCATGGTCAATGGGGCAAAATAATGATTCTCCCCTTTATTGGCTTTTATTGAATAGGATTTAGGAGGTGGTTACAGGCTGAGTATCAGAAAATTGACTGAAGACAACTCCCTTGATTGTTGTTGACTCTCCTTTGAGGAGGAGGGATGCTGTTCCTCAACCAATTTTGCAGTCAGCCTCAGGTCAGTCCTGTTGTAACAGTTAGTAATAATATTCATCCTGGGAGAATTTGATATCCATATGGAAAAAATTAACCTTGAAATGACTTTACAATGTTCACAAAATTGATTTAAAAAACAGCTAAAGCTATAAAACTTTTAAGAAGGCAAGATAAAATAAAATCAAGATTTTGAGGGTAGGAAAAGGATATTTAGGATACAGAAATATAAACTAGGTGAAAATTAATTGAATTTCATAATCAAAAGTAAGTTCCTCTATTCTCTGAAACACATTGTTAAGAAAATTAAAACCAATCCATCAAGTGGAAAAATATTTACAATAAATATATCTGAAGATTTATATCCAGAATACATAAAGAACTACTCATCTCACTAATTAAAAAGACAAGAATCCAATTTAAAATGGACAAATGATTTGAACAAGCACTTCACAAAAGAAGGCATGCAAATAGTCACTAAGCACTTTTAAAAGATGCCCAATATCATTAGCACCAGGAAAATGCAAATTAAAATCACAATGAAATACTATACTGCACATAAGTGTTAGTCATGATGTGCAGCAATTAAAACTCTTACACACTGCTGGAGAGGACGTAAAGTAGCACAAGCACTTTAGAAAGTACTCTGCAGTTTTCTTATGCACTTAACCATATAACTCAGCAATTCCATTCCTTGGTATTTACCCAAGAGAAATGAAAACATATGTCTTTGCAAAGACTTTTATATGAATGCTCACAATGGATTTATTCATAATAGTCCCAAACTAGAAACTCAAAAGTCCATTGAGGGGTGAATGGATAAACAAGTTGTAGTATATCAACAGAAGGAAATACTTGTCAAAAAACAAAAAGGAATGGACTTCTGATCGATGGAAAAACACAATGGAATCTCCAGAACATTATGAGAGTGAAAAAACAAAGCCAAAACTAACAGAAGAGCACATTCTACGTGATTTTACTTATGTAAAATTCTTGAATAGGTATAGTGAATTACAGTGGAATAAAGCAGATCATCGATTGCCTGAGGCTGCGATTGTGAGGGCAATGGTTGTAAAGTGGCACGAGGCAAATTTGTGGGTAGCTATTCTTGATTGTGATGGTGATTCCATGGGAGATATATTTGTCAAAGCTCATCAAACTGTAAATTTAAAATGGGTACATTCAGTATATATAAATAGTACTTCAATAAAGTTGATTTAAAAAGAAAAGATCCACAGATTCAAAAAAGAGATTAACATGATTATGTCAATGATTCAGAGCCAACCTTAAAAGAATTCCCACTGACAAAAATTGACAAAAGGAGGATGATGGCTGTGGATGCTTAAAATACAATGGAGGACACCTGGGTGGCTCACTCGGGTAAGCGTCTGACTCTTGATTTTGGCTCAGGTCATGATCTCATGGTTCGTGAGTTCAAACCCCTTGTAGGCTCCAGGCTGACAGTGTGGAGCCTGCTTGGGATTCTCTCTCTCTCTCTCTCTCTCTCTCTCTCTCTCCCTCTCTTTCTTTGCCTCTCCACCGCTCATGCTCTCTCTCTGTCTTTCTTGCTCTCAAAATAAGTAAATAAAAACTTAAAAAAATAAAATGAAAAAATACAATGAATATATAAAAAGACATTACTCCATAATTACATGCATGTGCACACACTCACATCAAAGACCAGAATTTAATTTTATTTTCTTAAACATCTTTTCTGTGGGTAGTAACTGTTCTGAAACAGTTTTTGATTCTGAAGTGCTATTATTGCACTTTTAGGATCTCAGGTTTTATTGGTTTTGAATTACTAATTAAAAATATATTTTTGTAATATTTTCTAAGCAAAACTTGGATGGCATTTTATTTTTTTATTTTTTTTTATTTTTTTTTTAATTTTTTTTTTCAACGTTTATTTATTTTTGGGACAGAGAGAGACAGAGCATGAACGGGGGAGGGGCAGAGAGAGAGGGAGACACAGAATCGGAAACAGGCTCCAGGCTCTGAGCCATCAGCCCAGAGCCCGACGCGGGGCTCGAACTCCCGGACCGCGAGATCGTGACCTGGCTGAAGTCGGACGCTCAACCGACTGCGCCACCCAGGCACCCCTTGGATGGCATTTTAAAAACCCATTTATGTAGGCTTGTCTTGAGAATGCCTTGAGAATGTACCTTGCAGACTTCCAACTACAGGGACATTAACTGACCATTAGTTATGGTCACATCCACCTGTCACATTCAGAAATGCATTGCTTCATTTGCACTGAGGCCATATTTCCAGTGGGCTACTCCAAGCCCATGACTGATTGCAGCACACATACTAAGGCAGCTTGTTCCTGAGAGCCATAGGTCTTTTTCCAGAAGGCTAGTTTTGGCGCAAGGACACCCCAGTCACTTTGATGAACTTTCATTAGACTTAATGGAGGTCAAAAACACTTTTACCCAACTTACCTTCCTTTCTCTCCTTCACTAGGAGTCAGATTTGCATCATAACTGGATGAATCTCCCATCCTTTCCCAGCTCCCTTCCCAGTTTTTTCTAATAGGCATTCTCTTCGATGCAATCCTTATAGATTTAATCGCATTTTGATGTCTATTTCTTGGTGAACCTGAACAAATACATAGTCCAATATTTGATTATCTTTTATAGCAATAGAGGCCCATTGATGGCTTTTATTCTCTTATATTTATACCTATTTAATTCCATCTTGTTGGCTTAAGGTCCGTTATTCCAACAAATTAAGGTATTTGTGAATCATGATTCTATAGTCTTTTATTTCTGTTACTTTTCCCACCTTTATGAGGTCCAAAAACGGTGAGTAGCTATGTGTCTTCTTCAAGTTGTGAGTAAAAGTATTAAACCGGAATAGTCAAATGACAGGCCCTTTTGATCATACAGTCAAAATCTATAATAAGCCTGACCTGACAGTATAGAAAAGTCCATGTTTTCATAAATTGAAAAATATTAGATATTTTTCAATTTTTCTTATATTACTGTAAGAATAGTAAATTATATGTAGCTAGAAGGTGGGCAGTACCCTTATAATCAAATTGTATATCTCCTCCTATAGTATTTTGCACATATGTGTTTATAATTGTAGTTTGCTATAAAAATATGCCATGTAGTTCTTTTTCTCTGTTACTAGAGTAGGGATGACAGCATAAAAATTTCAGCTCTTAGAATATCAAGAACTATCTTCTAAATGAAATAACTTGTAAAAGCAATGTAATTGGATTCCCTTAAATAGGGATTTGGTGGTTTGCTTCTTTGTTTACTGTGATAATTCAGGAAAAAAAATACTTGGTGTTGTAATAAGGGCATAGTTCATTTGTACGTAGGCTTAGAAATGATTATATGGGAGCTATGGATTTTCAAACTAATTGTTTCAAAAATAATTTCGGTGGAGGCCAAGGTAATGCCTGGCAAGTAAGGAAGAGAATAAACTAAAAATTTTTTTTCATCACGGATATCCATGCTAACATTAAAAATAATTTTGGTACTACATACTTAAGAAGCACTTAAAAGGTACTACATATTTATACCTTTCATTAGCTCATAGAATTCATGCGCTTTTTTATAAGAAATGAAACAGGCCAGACATAAATATATCACGATAAATATTGTGATTAATAAGAGGCTGAACCTAGACATGATTTCAAATATGTGCCACCATACGACACCATTAGAAAGCACTATCAATGTGTAAATTGTCATCTTGCCTTGTCCCTTAATAAATCTTTGGTCCAATCGGGTAGCAGACTATAGGATAAAAACGATTATTGTCTACTCTATATTTTTAGAACTCATGAACATGGACAATATTTCATAAAGGGAACCAAAACACCATTAACTATATGGATAAGGAAATCATACCAAATCAGTGGTTCAATTTTCTCCATAAATCGTGGCTAAAACTTTTATCCTTTATCTTTCTTGGATTCTTCTATTACTCTAAAGGCCATTAATAGGAACATTCTATTACATGTTTCTCTTTAGATCTCTTGAATCATAAGCAAACTTTCATCTTTAATTAGTTTAACAGCTAGTGTTATTGATGAGCGGTAATATGCAAAAGAGGCTGACAATCATTGTGGGTTTTTTCTGTAACTGAAATAAATAATAACGAGATATGTTCTCATAGATAGTGGAAAAAATGTCTCAATGGCCCCTGGAATACAAATAAAGGAGCTATGATACTACAAAGGACATCTTGATAAGAAGCAGATTCAAAGAGAACAAAAAAGGAACTAGATTATCTGCTGACATAAATCTTTTCTCAACTATATTATATCCTACTGAAGTCTTTTTTTAAAGGCAGGAGTCCAAAAAGGATGTGTTTTGCCACAAACAAGGAAGATCAAAGTAAAGTGCTGTTCTGTTATTCAACTTAAAGAGAAAGAGAGATACTAACAGAAGAAATAATGGACCATAAGCAGAAATGGTACAACGATCTTTTACAGGAATGAGTATTTCTGATGTTTGCAATGCATGAGTGGTGACTTGGGACTAGGTAGTGATCCAGAGAGAGAATCTAAGATATGTCCCTTAAGCTACCTAAAGGCATGACTAAGAACAAGTCACTCTAAACAATAAAATAAGCTCTAGAGCTAGGAAAACACCAAATGTGGTTACTGAGTTAGAACTGAACATTCTGTAAAATAATAAGGCACGTTCTCTCACCAGACCGAAGTGTGAGAAGGAAATGTCACACCCTGCTGAGGGAGGGACTATGTCAAAATCACCTCTGGGATTTTTTCAAGCTCAAAGAAATTTTGACAACTCCACCACCACCACCCCCAGCCCCCACCACCACTGCTTACAATCCTACCTTCTCCTGAAGAGTTAGTGCCCAAAGGAGCCACTCTTACTGATGAGTGGGTTATCATATCACTTGGGTGGGGTGGGGCAGAGAGTAGACTGAGAACCACCATCTTAGTAAGTGTACATCCCTGCTTCATGTGACCATCTGTGTTGTGGGCTGGGCTCCCAGCTCTGCCGGGAAGAGAGTGGACTAAATACACAGGAGATGGCCCCACCTTTTCATCAAGGCATCCCCCTCTCCACATGCAAGGGTGCTCATGCGGCCTGCCTGAGGAAGGCAGCAAATGTTCATTGTGTTCACACTACTCAGAATACTATTACACAGGACAGAGAAGACATGATCTCTGCTCTGAGAATTGTTGAGAGCTCTGTAATTTCTACATGCTGGCACTTATCTAAATATGGTCCTCCTTGTAAGGCATTTGCCAGCAGATTGACCTGGATCTAACTCAGTGTATTTAGAAATTTAATATAAGTGTTGTTAAGTAATTTGGCAGCCTTCCAGTCCCATGGTTCTGTGTGCATAACAAATATTTGTTGAATGAATGATAAATAAAAACATGCAGGCTATGCTATCAACTAGGTTGATAAACAATAGTTCTCATTATTCGTCATAGTTATGTCCCATATATTAGCTATTAACACTGAACTAGTGAATTCTGAGCCCTTGCTCCTAGGGAAAATAACAGGGTTAGTGCCTGTCAGACTCTGGTCAGAACATTTATATGTAATCTATTTGCGTGTGTTTTCTATTTAAAGACACCTTATATAATCTATATTGTTGATTCATTAACTTGAAGTCATAGTTTACAGCACTAACACCCGTGACTGAGTGAGCTTATCCAACACACATATTTTCTCTGAAAGGCACATCACAGCCTCCTTGCACTTAGAAACACTAGACGGCACTTTAGGACTACACATAATGGCCATTTTAAACAGTAAAATCAGCAATTAAAGCACAAAAATGTGAAAACATGGTACTAAATAGACCATGAAAAGGAAGGATACTTGTTTGTTTATTAGTATAGGAACTGAAACAGGAAGGTAGAACATAGCTTTGTTCAACCTCAGCTGGGGACCTGTACCACTGCTCTGTGCATGTCCACAAATGACCACAAGAACATCCCAAGTATTAACTTGGGGGGGCAGCAAGGAAGTGAATTCACACATACTGAATCCATGAATAATGAGGATCAATGGTACAACTGAATCACTTGAAGGAAATCATGGCAGTTAAGTTGAATAAAGGCAATGTTGTACTAGCTTATTCTTTGAAACAGCAGCTCATATAGGTTCCCACTGTAATTTTAGCCAATTGAAACCATTCTCCAACAATACATATGCAATAATATCTTACATTCTGGCTACAGAGGTTAAAGACAGAGGGTCTTTGTTTTTTGTCGGTTTGTTTTTAAATGTTTATTTATTTTTGAGACAGAGAGCACCACGGAGGGGCAGAGAGAGAGGGAGACAGAAGATCCAGAGCAAGCTCTGCACTGACAGCACAGACAGGCGGCTTGAACTCATGAACCGTGAGATCGTGACCGAGCTGAAGTCAGATGCTTAACCAGCTGAGCCACCCAGGGGCCCCATGGATATGTGGTCTTTGCATCTGCTTATGCCAACTCAGATAAGCAGTGGGGTGTTCTCCATCACCCAGACCTCCTTCAAGTCTGCTGGTAGGTCCTACTACCACATTCCCTTCCTATCTAGGCTACGTTCACAGTCATTACCTCTCTACTACAGAAAAGCCCGAGAGCTCTGTCATGCAGTTGGTGGCTAAATGTCAGGGGAACAAAAAGGCTTCAAGCACCACAAGGATAGGATACCAACAGAAATGGAACTCATGCACAGTGCTGCCTGGGCTTCCTGCACTTTTGCTTTTGTTTTTATTTTGTCATTTCTTCCTGTTGTGAGAGCATTTTTCTAAGCAATAATGGGTAGAGACAGTTTAATCATAATTGTGAAAAATACTAATCATGACTAATTATGATTTTTGTAGTAGCTGATATTTTTAAAAGCATTCAGACTACACGTATTCCCCGGAGGGTCTTTCGCATCCTTATCTCTGAACTTAAGTGAGCCATGTTATTTCCTCCATTAGTGCCCAAGTTGCAGCCAGGAGCTTCTTGGCAATGCTTGTATCTGAGGCTGGAAGATTGCCTCACCTGCGTGGGTGGCAGGTGGCAGCTCTCCTTGCAGAGCAAGGTCATGGGAGAAAGTCATCAAGTCTACAATAAAGTAAATGCCCCTTAATCTTAGTCTATTCTCATAGAATTTGCATTATTATTATTATTAATTTAAAAATTTTTAATTGTGGCAAATTATATGTAACATAAAATTTACCATCTTAACTATTTCTAGGTATAAGTTCAGTAGCGTTAAGTATATTCATGTTGTTGTGCAGCCAGTATGATGAGGAGAAATACAAAATGGGCTGGCATCACATGGCCATGATCAGATCATTTATCTCTAGGAAACAGACTTAATTTTTAAGTTTAAAAAGAGCACAAAATTGGGGTGCCTGTGTGGCCCAGTCAGTTAAGCGTCCAACTTCGGCTTATGTCATGATCTTACTGTTTGTGAATTCGAGCCCCATGTTGGGCTCTGTGCTGACAGCTCAGAGCCTGGAGCCTGCTTCAGATTCTGTGTCTCCCCCACTCTCTGCTCCTCCCCCACTCATGCTCTGTCTCTTTGTCTCTCAAAAATAAATAAACATTAAAAAATTTTTTAAAAAAGAGCACAAAATCAACTTCATTCCAAGGGCATATGTTGTCATATTTTTGTCTACAATTTCAACTATTTTAAAGAAGTAGGTAGAAGTAGCCCAGGTATCCAATGACAGATGAATGATGGATAATCAAAATGTGGTATATATATTCCGCCTTAAAAAGGGAGGAAATTGTGAGACACAGGCTCACGTGGATGAACCTTGGGGGCATTACATCAAGTGAAAAGTCAGAAACAAAAAGACTAACACTCTATGATTCCACTCATATGAGGTCCCAAGGGTAGTCAAATCCATAGCGACAGAAAGTAGAATGCTGGTTGCCAGGGGCTGGGAAGGAGAAGAAAAGGAGAGCTGTTGCTTAACGGGTACAGAGTTCTCCAAGATGAAATATTTCTAGAGATTGGTTGCACGATAATATGAGGGCACAGAGATGTCAAGTAACTTACTCAAGGTCACCCAGCTGGTGTGGAATGGAATCATGGTGTAACTCAAACAGTGTGGTGCCAGAATCTTAGCCATTACACTATGAGTGAAGGAATAAAGAGAATAACGCTTCAATTTCAAAATGAGAGGAAAGAGGTAGCGAGTTTTCTCTTTCCCATTATGCATCACAATGTTCTTGTTTGGTGACAAATTGTACTGTGAATTATAGATGCTATGGGGCACAGGGTGGAAAGAGAAAATATTTCTGCTGCCTTTTCTCCTCTGCTGGCAGAGAAAAGCCCTGGCACACGAAGTTTTTCTCCACTCTGGATATCATGCTCAGTGCTTGGGCAGTGGAAGTTAGCATAGTACCTGCCTGACTAAATACTGTCAAATTTGTTTCAGAACATGGCAGGTCAGGACACACTAACATCCTTCTGGAAATAAGATACAGCCATCTGTATTTACCAGTCTTAACTGAAAGTGCTAATACCTTACAAGGAAAGGATTATACTCCATAATTTCAACTTGCCTTTGTGTTATACACAAATGTCAACCTTGAGAGCAATAACTTTTCCCAGCACATCTTCTTTACAGTTTAATTTTCCCCTATCTTTCCCATGTAATGTCCTCTTTCTCCTGTCTTCTCTGCTCTGTGTCCTTCGCCATGGAGTGTATATTTGATACAGCATCTCAGAATTCCTCTAATGCCACTTCAGTTGAACTTGGAAAACACTGAGGTGATTACTAATTTATTGCTGTCTACTCCTAAGTGCTTAATGCAAGCTTGATAAAAATCAATAGCTATGTGTGCCTCTCCATTGTAGGGATATGCTTGTGATATATGACTAGGTGAGGTAGTTGTTGGGTGATTTATGGAAAATCTTCTGAGATAATCTGCCACCTTCATTTTATTGGTGTCATGGAATATGCTAATGGTCAAATAAGTGGAAGCAGAAGCAGGGAACAGATGGAGAAGAATAGGTACTATACACCCTCTCCTTCAAACGACTTGTTGAGAGCAAAAAGGCTAATGTGTGGACTGGGGACATCTTGCCTGATCTGAATAACATCTCAAGAGAAATTAGAACTAGGATGCCTAATGCATTTCCAACCAAAAGGCCAAGGTTACAAACTTCCGCAGCCACCAGGCTTTATCTCCTACTCTAGAACTCACTCCTTTCTGGTAACAAAGAAGGACTTGTCATTGGTTCATAATCTGCAGCACCCACCCAGCATGCTTGGCTTTCTACCTTCTCTGTGTTGAAGAAGAGCCTTCCCTTATAAAAGGGGACCCATTATGAGGGATGGTTAAAACCATCTGCCTGCACTAAAAGAGAACTAGACTCTTTCAACAAAATAATTCGACTTTTGTCTTTTGAACTACCCTCACAAATGGTGCGGTAAAATGGAGTCATGAACTTCCCTGCATTCATCCTTTTCTAGATCCACACGGAACACTGGCAGCCTCTGCAGTCTGTGCTCAATACAGAACAGTGCAGGAGGCAGGAGGCAGGAGCTGCCAATCCCCAGCCTGAAACATCAGCAGGACATTGTGTTACGAGCTCAAGGAAGAATGTGGTTCATTTTCTTCACAACTTCTAGAAATTTGACATTTATTCCTAGCCATGCCTCCCCCAATCCAGATGCTCTGAGTATCAAAATGGCCTCAAAAGTCTTTAGGGTTTAAAAGGTTGTTTAAAAAGAGCAGCTCTTTAATTTGCTAGTCGTACCACTACAATATCTTTGGCTCCATCTATTTCAAGGCAATTATCTCTGACTTGAAATACTTGAAGTTTTCTGAATATTGAAACATAGCAAGATTTATTATATCACTGATATAATATTAGAATTTATTAGAGAAATAACATATGTTCATTAACAACCACGGCTTTTTTTTTTTTAATTTTTTTTTTCAACGTTTATTCATTTTTGGGACAGAGAGAGACAGAGCATGAACGGGGGAGGGGCAGAGAGAGAGGGAGACACAGCATCGGAAACAGGCTCCAGGCTCCGAGCCATCAGCCCAGAGCCCGACGCGGGGCTCGAACTCACGGACCGCGAGATCGTGACCTGGCTGAAGTCGGACGCTTAACCGACTGCGCCACCCAGGCGCCCCAACAACCACGGCTTTTTAATTACATTTAGAAAATTCCCTAACAGTTAGTTCCTGTCAGTGGAAATAAGCACCATTCTCCAGAATAAAAGGCATAAATATGACAGATAGCAGGCAAAGACTATTTCTACCCTCTTTGTTATTTACTTTCTTATTTGCCAGAAGTGGATTGATCACTTCAGATTCCATTCTTTTCATTGGGATTTCGGCTGTTGTCTACCTTCTGGAGACACCACCCCCCTCAAATGCATTTCTGCCGTTGACTTCTGTTTGATCCTTCTAAGGCCTGGACACCCTGGCAGGGGGCTCCACTGGTGTGCAATTCAGCAATGTCTAGGCTGATGTTCTGAGAAAACACAGAGAAGGTAGGAAGAGTCTCCCAATCAGAGACAAGCTAAGAGTAATCTTAATTTAGCAGGCATAGAAAGAGATAGATTTCTCTGGAAATGATATTTTTAAAAAATAAAGAAGTATTATCTTTATGAGTGTTGGATAAAGAATCATCATTTTGATCATTCTCTTTATATTCTTTACTCAGTTTATTTTTTAAACTAGCTTCTTGAAACTCCTTGGTTCAATTTTGCATTTTGCTTTGTTGTAGGTGACTTACAAAGCAATTGGCAAATGATTAAGACCATTCCATGGGCCCTGTATGCCTGAAGACACCACCTGTGTGGTCAGCTTCACTTCAGACTCTTTAGGCTTCACTAGAACAATAGATGCATACATCCAACATTTGATTGTCGGCCAAATTTTGTCACCAAATGATAATAACCTTCATGATATTTTGTAATTACAGTCTCATTGAATGGCATCTGAGGATTCTGAAGATCTTTGGGAAAAAATCTCCAATGGGAGAGGGTAACACTGAGAATAACAACGAAGGCCAAACATCAACAGATTTGTCTCTTCTGCTGGACTTCCAGTGGGAGGGTGAGATTTACTAATGGATCTTGAAGAAATAACTCCATCACAAAGCTTAGTTCTGAATTGCCAAGAGCACACTCATTTTCCTGGAGGATCATCTCCTTTTGCATACACTGATTCACTTTGACTGAAAGCAGAAGTCTGCAAGAATCTGCACTGAGCCCAACATTCGAGTCCTTCCCCATTAAACATGAAGGGGAAATTGAGAAAGAGCACTGGACTAGGAGGCAGGCAAACTGGCTTCTTGGTCTACTGCTAACCACGTGTACGTGATGGCTAAGTCTGAGCAAGTCATAAAGTCAGGGTTTCCATTTCCTCCCTTACAGGGTGAGAGAGCTGGACTAATTATCTCTAATCTTTTTTCCAGCTTTAATACTCTGAGTCTAAATGATATTGATGATCAATGAAACAATTTATTTTCCTGAGGCTGTCAATTATTTATTATATTTGGATCACTAAGAAGGAAACAGGAAAAGGCACATTGCAGATCTTGTTTTTTGACATTATTTTCTTGATTTCTTACAATTGCTCCGGTACACTATGTTTAGTTAGTAATTTCATTCACTATAATTAGAATTTCTAATATATCATAAAATCCACATGCAAACATTACACTAAGAACGTGCCTACATGAAAAAACACCCACTAGCTTATTAAGTAAAAGAAATTATTTAGCACTGTGTAAAATAAAACAAACAAGCCTACAGTTTGTGATTTTCCCTCCATTTTTACCCATTTATGTGGAAGCTTATAGGAATAATACTGGAGTACTGTAATACAAATTAGAATCATAACATTTAATATTAAAAAATGATATTCCAGTGGGGTGCCTGGGTGGCTCATCTGTTAAGTGTCCCACTTCTGCTCAGGTCATGATCTCACACTTCTTGAGTTAGGGCCCCATGTTGAGCTCTGTGCTGACAGCTTGGAGCCTGGAGCCTGCTTCGGATTCTGCATCTCCCTCTCTCTCTGCCTCTCTCCCCTGCTCATGCTCTGCCTCTCTCTCTCTCAAAAATAAATAAACATTGAAAACCCCCAATATTCTAAGATTCTCTCTTAATAGATAGTCTATAGAGAGGGTGCATTTGGTCCCTCTTGACCATGTATAACTCTCTATACACAGATCTATGACAAATAATTTGAAAATGTTCAGGAAATGAATGATTTCTTAAGAAAATGAAAATTGCCTAATGATCCACAACAGAACTTAAACAGGATAAAAGTAAGTAAATATCTCTCAAGTTCTAGTTTATTATAAAACAAGATCATTGCGATGCAATTTTTTGTTTCCTTATTTTATTTTTTAAAATTAATTAATTCATTTATTTTTAAATTTGCATTCATGTTAATTAGCATATAGTGCAGCAATGATTTCAGGAGTAGATTCCTTAATGTTCCTTACTCATTTAGCCCATCCCCCCTCCCTCAACCCCTCCACCAACCCTCTGTTTGTTCTATATTTAAGAGTCTTTATGTTTTGCCCCCTCCCTGTTTTTATATTATTTTTGCTTCCTTTCCCTTATGTTCATCTGTTTTGTATCTTAAATTCCTCATATAACTGAAGTCATAGGATATTTGTCTTTCTCTGACTAATTTCACTTAGTTCCATCCATGTAGTTGCAAATGGCAAGATTTCATTCTTTTTGATTGCCAAGTAATACTCCATTGTATATATATACCACATCTTCTTTATCCATTCATCCACTGATGGATATTTGGGCTCTTGCCATACTTTGGCTATTGTTGATAGTGCTTCTATAAACATTGGGGATACATGTGCCCCTTCAAAACAACACTTCTGTATCCCTTGGATAAATACCTAGTAGTGCAATTGCTGGGTCATAGGGTAGTTCTATTTTTAATTTTTTGAGGAACCTCCATTCTGTTTTCCTGAGTGGCTGCACCAGTTTGCATTCCCACCAGCAGTGCAAAAGAGATCCCCTTTCTCCGCATCCTTGCCAACATCTGTTGTTGCCTGAGTTGTTAATATTAGCCATTCTGACAGGTGTGAGATGATATCTCAATGTGTTTTTGATTTATATTTCCTTGATGATGAGTGATGTTGATCATTTTTTCATGTGTCTGTCAGCCATCTGGATGTCTTCTTTGGAGAAGTGTCTGTTCATGTCTTTTGCCCATTTCTTCACTGGATTGTTTTCTGGGTGTTGAGTTTGATAAGTTCTTTATAGATTTTGGATACTAACCCTTTATCTGATATGTCATTTGCAAATATCTTCTCCCATTCCATCGGTTGCCTTTTAGTTTTGCTGATTGTTTCCTTCTCTTTGCAAAAGCTTATTTATTTGTTTTTTTTTTATTTTTTTTAATGTTTATTTATTTTTGAGACAGAGAGAGACAGAGCATGAACGGGGGAGGGTCAGAGAGAGGGAGACAGAATCTGAAACAGGCTCCGGGCTCTGAGCTGTCAGCACAGAGCCCCACGCGGGGCTTGAACCCACGGACCGTGAAATCATGACCTGAGCCGAAGCCGGCCGCTTAACCGACTGAGCCACCCAGGCGTCCCGAGAAGCTTTTTTATTTTGATGAGGTCCCAATAGTTCATTTTTGCTTTTGTTTGCCTCTGGAGACATGTTCGTTGCTATGACCAAGGTCAAATAGGTTTTTGCTTGCTTTCTCCTTGAGGATTTTGATGGCTTCCTGTTTTACATTTAGGTCTTTCATCCATTTTGAGTTTATTTTTGTGTAGGGTATAAAAAAGTAGTCCAGGTTCATTTTTCTGCATGTCGCTGTCCAGTTTTCCCAGCACCATTTGCTGAAGAGACTGTCTTTATTCCATTCGATATTCTTTCCTGCTTTGTCAAAGATTAGTTGGCCATATGCTTGTGGGTCCATTTCTGGGTTCTCTATTCTGTTGCACTGATCTGAGTGCCAGTACCATACTGTCTTGATGATTACAGCTTTGTAATACATCTTGAAGTCTGGGACTGTGATGCCTCCAGGTTTGTGTTTTGGGTTTTTTTTTTGTTTTTTTTTCAAGATTGCTTTGGCTATTCAGGGTCTTTTCTGGTTCCATACAAATTTTAGGATTGTTTGTTCTAGCTCTATGAAGAACACTGGTGTTATTTTGATAGGGATGTGTATTTAAACTATTTTTATCATGAAAAAGAAATATCCCTAATTTATTTTATATAACCAGGATAAATTTATACTAAAGATATAGAAATATACAGAAAATTGTAATTAATCCTAATTATGATAGGGGCAAGATTCTAAAATTAAAAATTAGCAAATATCCAGCAACATATTAGTATTGTAATACCCAATGTTAAAAAAACAAAATGAAGGAAAGCATATAAGAATGAGAAGAGGGGTTCCTGTGTGGCTCAGTCTGTTAAGCATCTGACTTTGGCTCAAGTCATGATCTCAAAGCTCCAGCTCATGACTTCAAGCCCTGCATCAGGCTCGGTGCTGACAGCTCAGAGCCTGGAGCCTGCTTCGAATTCTGAGTGTCCATCTCTCTCTCTCCCTCCCCCATTTGTGTTGTTTCTCTCTCTCTCTCTCTCTCTCTCTCTCTCTCTCTCCTTCTCTCTCTCTTTCTCTTTCTCAAAAATAAATTTAAAAATATTTTTAAAAAAAGAATGAGAAGAAAACATGAGTGAATTACATAATAATTTAGGTGTGGGGAAAGTAAGCTTCCTAACTATGATTCAAAGTCCAGATGCAATGTAACAAAATATTGATAAATTCAACCCGGGCAAGGCAAAATATCACAAACAAAACAAACTTTTGTATGGCAAAACTGTATGAGCAAAGGCAAAAGACAACAAACCAGCAGAAAATACTGTCAATATGTATTACAAATAAAGAGCTAATATTCCTAATATGTATAGAACTTTTAAAACTTGAAGGTAGAAAAAGATAAAAAATTGACAGAGGGGTGCCTGGGTGGGTCAGTCAGTGAAGCATCCTACTTTGGCTGAGTCATGATTTCATGGCTCTTGTGAGTTTGAGCTGTCAGCACACAGCCTGCTTCAGATCTTCTGTCTCCCTCTCTCTTTCTCTGCCCCTCCCCCCACCCTCGTGTGCTCTATCTCTCTCTCAAAAATAAATAAATGTTTTAAAAAACTGACAGGAAAATGGGCAAAGGACATGAATATAAATTCACAAACACACACAAAACACATAACAGTTATTATACAAATGACAGGATGCTCATCTTCACTCATAATAAGAGAAATCTAAATTTAAAGTACACTGAGATATCATTTTAGCCTACCAGACTGGCAAAATTAAAAGCCTGATATTATATTCAGTTGGTGAGGCTGCAGGAAACAAGCACTTTGATATATTGCTGGTGTAAATACAAATGGATATAAGCCTTTTTTTTTTGGCCAAGCAATCACACTTCTAGGAATTTACCCTTTACATATTCTTGTGATATGAAAATACATATGTGTAAGATTATGCTTTTCAGCATCATTTGTATTTGCAAAATGTTGGAAACTTACCTAAAAGCTCAAACATAGAAGACAGTTTGGACAAATAAGGGAGTGCTATGCAAATATTTAAAACAAGAAAGAATCTTCAATTGATATGGAGTGCTCCCCAGGATATATTAAGTGATACCAAAAAAAAAAAAAATACAAAAAAGCATAAACAGAATGCTAACTTTTGTGGGAAAAAAAGAAGAGGAAATAATAAAGTAAACATGTATTTGCTTAGGTTAGCAAAAACAAAACAAAACAAAACAAAAACAAACAAAAAAACTGAGTTAACCAGAGAGATTGTAAATGACAAAGCAAATGGGTAAAATGTCTTAAAAATGATAAAATGCTAAAAATTGGTTAAGTTTGAGTAATGATTATATAGATAAATTGAGTCAAAGAGCATATAGGACCTTTTTGAACTATTTTTAAATTTCTTGTAAACTAGAAATTATTTCAAGAAGAAGAATGTTAATATTAGCATAATAATAATCATTATATATTATGACCAATGAAATCATTTCTAGGAATGCAGGAATGATTTGAATCAATAAAAAAGAAATAAGTACATAATACATATGAAAAGGTCATTTGATCAAATAAGATTATGCAGCCATTAAATAAAAACTGTAAACAAAATTATGGTAATAAAAAGTCCTTAAAGTTTGATGAAAACTATCAAAACTTAACAGGAAATTTATTCAAAACTGTAAAACAAATTTAAACCATTTCAGTCAAATAAGAATACAGTTAGGGATTTCTGCTATGAGAAACTGCAATTAAGTCAGAAAAATAAAATAATTAGTATAAATATTGGGGGGAAGACAAAATTAGTTATTTTTCACCAAAACACTAATTATTGTAAATTTTATTTGCCTATAAGACAGAAAGATTTTAATTTCAATAACCAAATGTACTGAAGATTTTAGATTTCATTGAACCAGACCAAGCCTTACTCTGAGCAAGTAGTTACTGGATAATAAAGAACAAAAACTCAGATAAAATATTTGCAAAGTATACATATCAAACTGTTGATTATGATAATAATAAGTCTGATAGAAGAAATTATAAACATCTCTGACTACATAAAAATTTTAAAAATCATATGCCAAAAGACATCAGAAGCAACATCAATAGACAACTGGTATCTTTGAAAAAAATGATTGATAAGGCATATGTCACATAAAGGGTCTATAATTTCAAATAGTTGTTACAAATTGATGGGTAAAAAAAGACTAATAACTCAATGGGGAAAAAGGGGTAATAGCTATGAAGGGACAAATAACAGAGAACTGATTATAAATAGGCAATAAATATACAAAAATATGGAATAAAGATAATATAGAATAAAGTAAAATATCATTTTTTGTTTCTAATATTGGAAAAAATACAATAAGGTCAATAATAACCATTGTAAATAGACATGTGTGAAAAAAAGGTTTTTAAATATATTGCTGGTGGAAATGTGAACTGATAAAGTAATGTAATAGCTACTATACTTTAAAATACACATCTCCAACCCCACTCCCCATTCCATTTCTTAGAAATAAATGCAATAATATGTTAGGGTATAAGTACCAATATAAATATTGCAGTATTTTCTTAGTGGAAATATTCCTCAGTAGGGGATACTTGATGAACTGTAGCACATTCACAACAGGGAATATTGCACAGAATGCAAAAAAAAAAAAAAAAAGAAAAAAAAGAAATACAACTGCTTCCTGCAAGAGGGAGTAGACATACATTTCTCATTTGTCCTGCTAAATACAACTGATAACTCTGAACATTATACATAAAACAAATACAAGCAGCGTCTGAAGGAAGAAGGCAGACAAGCTAGAGACGTCAGGACCCAAATGTAGTTAATTCCCTGGGGTTTTCTTTTTGCCTCATACATCCAAGACTGTTTGCTGGAGAAGCTGGTAACCTGGAAACGCCACTGGGTGCAGACCAAAAAAGGCCCAACAAAAGCCTGCTCTCTCTAGCCAAAGGAGCATGAAAGGGATGGCCCAGTTAGACAGGAAATTTTTAAAAAATAATTATTCTACTGCAGCCAAACACCACAGGAAAAGAACCAAAATTGTATCCCCTCCCCCAGCCAAATCAGCAAAGGTTAAATGGGGACTTCACCAGACTTTAACAAGGGACCCAATGCTCCTTGCCAGGGATGGTGTTGGAAGACGCAGAGTAAGGAGCTTAGACTTTCATCATCACTTATCAGTAATAAGTTGCCTCTTCCCCTCCCCACAGGGTGATGTTGGAAGAGGCCCAGACTAGAGAAGAGTAAGGACTTTTACCACTGACCATTCTTATGGAAGAGTCAATGTCATGGTGACAGTGGAGGCTAGCTGGAGAGCTATTGCTACAGCACTCTTAACCCTCCCAGACAGGAATCGATCAGTAGGGACCTAGTGGAGAGCCAGAACTTCTACCCCTATCCAGAAATAACAAGGAGCCAATTCTCAACCTCACCCCCAGGTATATGAAAGCCAAATAAAGAATCTCGACTTTTATGCTCACTAAGCAGTAACAAGGGGACCCTATCCTTTCCCAGTCAGAGTAGTGTCTGAAGAAGCAAGCTAAAACAGAAGACTTAAATAAGATACAGGGTTTCATAACTTAATCCTGAATACTGAATACTGAAATTCACTTGTCACACCAAGATCCAGCAAGATCTCACAGTGAGTGAAAAAAGACAATCAACAGATGGCAACAATGAGATGACAGAAATATCAGAATTATTTGGCAAAGATTTGAAAGCAGTTATAAAAATGCTTCAAAAAGCAATTACAAATAAACTTAAAACAAATAAAATATAGAGAACTTCAACAAATAGATAGAAATTCTCCACAAACAAATAGTATAATGAAGAGCCAAATGTAAATTTTAGAACTGAAGAACATATCAACTGAAATAGAAAACTAATGAATGGATGCTACAGTAGGATGGAGTGGAGTGGACTGAAGGAAAAAAAAAACTGTAGTGAACTGTAAATGAACGGCAAAACAGAAAAATAACAATTACCCATTAAAACAACAGACAGAATATTACTTAAAAGCAAAAGCCTCAAAAAAAAAAAAAAGCAAAAGTCTCAGGAACCTGTAGAATTATAACAAAAGCTCAAACATCAGAGTCCTGGAAGGATAGGAGAAAGAGGGTGGAGTTAAAAAATACTAAAAAAAAAACTGGGTGAAAACTCCTCAAATTTGGGAGATAAATGTATACATTCAAGAAGCTAAGTAAACCCCAAACAATATAAAGTCAAAGAAATCCATACTAACACTGAAAACTAAAAGAGAAAAACAAAAGTCTAAAAATCAAAGACAGGGGCACCTGGGTGGATCAGTCAGTTAAGTTTCCAACTCTTGATCTAGACTCAGGTAATGATCTTGTGCTGATGGTGCAGAACCTGCTTGGGATTCTGTCTCTTCTTCTCTCTGCCCATTCCTCACCTGTTCTCTATCTCTCTCTCTCTCAAAATAAATAAACATAACAATTTTTTTAAATCAAAGACAAAACAAAAATCTTGCAACTAATGATAGAGGAAAGACAGCACATTTCTCATCAGAAACCATGGAATCCAGAATGAAATGGCATTACATTTTTCAAGTGTGGAAAAAAAAACCATCAATCTAGGATCCTATATCCAGCATAAGTATTCCTCAGAAATGAAGAAAAATCTCATTCTCAGATGAATGAAAAGAGAACATGTTGCTGGCAGACTTACCCTAAAACAACAGCTAAACAAAGTTCTCTAAACAAAAAGGAAACAATAAAAGAAAGAAGGAAGAACATGGTGAGCAAAACTATGGGTAATTAACAATAGGCCTTCCTTCTCCTCTTGCATCTTCTCAATTATGTTGATGGTTGAAGCAAAAATTATACCACCATCTGATGTGGTTCCAAATGTATATTGAGAAAATATTTAAGACAATTAAATATTGTAAAGGGAGAGTAAAGGGATGCAATGGGAGATAAGTGTTTTATGATTTATATGAACTAGTAAAATAACACCAGCAAACTGTGGAAAGTTATGTATAGATGAGGTAGTACCTAGAGCAATGACGAAAAAGGCTACCCAAAAAGATACACTCAAAAAACACCATAGCTAGATGAAAAGAAAATTTTAAATTGTTCAAGTAACACGTAAGAAGGCAGGAAAAAGAAAATAAAAATGAAAAACAGAGAAAACAAAACAACAATTAAAATGGTACAATTAAGCCCTAACATATTAATAATTACATTAAATGTAAATGGTCTAAGTGTATCAATTCAAAGACAGAAATTGGTAGAATTAAGTGGCAGAAACTCACTTCAAATATAAAAACATAAGCAGTTTTAAAATAAAAGAATAAAAAAGATGTATCATGCAAAAATTAACCAAAAAAAAGGTCAGGAGTAGCTATATTAATATAAATAATGTATGACACAGTACAAAGAAAATTATCAGAGATAAAGAAGGACATTAAATGAATATAAAAGGGTAAATTCACCAATAAGTATAGTAATCCTGCACAAGTATGTACTAACAAACAGAGCTTCAAAATATGTGAAGCAGGGGCACTTGGGTGGATCAGTCAGTTGAGTGTCCAACTCTTGATTTCAACTCAGATCATGTTCTCAGGGTTGTGGGATAGAGCCCCATAACAGGTTCCACACTGAGCATAAAGCCTGCTTGAGATTCCGTCTCTATCTCCCTCTGGCCTTCTCCCCTGCTCATGCTCTCTCTCTCCTCTGAAATAAAAAATAATAATAGTAATAAAAATAAAAAATAAAAAAATAAAAACAAAATAGGTGAGGCAAACTCTGATATAACTTAAAAGAGAAATAAATAAATCTGTAATTACAGCTGGAGACTTAAACATCTCTTTTTCAACAATTGATAGAATTGTAAAGAAAACTGTAAAGAAAAATCAGCAAGGGTATGGAATAACTCAATGACATCATCTAATATGGTTCAATCAACACTCCACCCAAATAGCAACAGGAAACATATTCTTTTCAAGTCATATGACATATACCAAGACAGATCATATCCTGCACCATAAAATAAACCTCAGCAAATTTTTAAAAATTGAAATAATACAGAAAGTATTCTCTGACCACAATGAAATCAAACTAAAAATCAATAGCAGTTAACAGAAATTTCCAAATACTTGGAAACCAAATAACACACTTGTAAATAATCTATCAGTCAAAGAGGAAGTCTCAACAGAAAGAAAAAAATGCATTAAATTAATGAAAATGAAATACAACATATCGAAATTTGTGGGACACAGCTAAAGCTCAGGGGAAAATTTATAGCATTAAATGCATGCATATTACAAAATAGGAAAAGTCTCAGGTCAGTAATCTAAGACTGCACCTCAAGAATCTGAAAAAAAAATGGAGCAAAATCAACCCAAAGCAAGGAGAAGAAAGGAAATAAGAATAAGAGGAGCAATCAATGAAATTGAAAACAAAACAAAACAAAAACAAAAACAAAAACAAAAACAAAAGAAAACCAACAAAACGAAGTGCTGGTTCTTTGAAAACATCATTAAAATCAACAAACTGCATCAAAATTAAAAATTTTTTCTCTGTGACACTCATGTGGAGAGGATAAAAAGATAAGCTATAGACAAAGAAAATATTTTCAAACTGTATATCTGACAAAGGACTAGCATCTACAGCATACAGGGAATTCTCAAAACTCAACAATGAAAAAAGGAAATAACAAAATTCATGAAAAGACATTTCACTAAAGAGTATATACGGGTGATAAATAAGTATATGAAAAAATTTCGACATCATTAGCCATTAAGGATATATGTACTTAAAACCACAATGAGATATTACAACATATCTATCAAAGTGGTTAAAAAAATAAAACTCTGAATGTTAGGATACAGAGAAACAGTATTGTTCATACATTGCTGGTGGGAATGCAAAATGATATAACCCTCTCAAAAGCATTTTAAACATGGGATTACTATATGACTTGGCAAATGAACTCATGGGCATTTATCTAGAAAAACAAAAACTTATGGTCACATAAAAATCTGTACATGACTATTTATAGCAGCATTATTCATAATATATAGTAAATCTATATTATGAAATACTACTCAACAACAAAAAGAAATGAACTACTGATACACACAAAAACTGGATGGATCTCCAGAGAATTATGATGAGTGAACAGAGTCAATCCCAAAAGGTTACATACTTCTTGATTCCATTTATGTAACATTCTTGAAATGACAAAATTATAGAAAAAAATTTTAAAAGCTTACTGGTTGCCAGAGGTGAAGAAGGATGGTGGTGGAAGGGAAATGGGTGTAGGTATAAAAAGAATTTTAGTGACCATTGTAGTGATGGAAATATTTTCTACCTTGACTGTATCAATGTCAAATATCCTGGTTGTGATATTGCACCATAGCTTTGCAAGATGTTACCATTGGGGGAAACTGGATAAAGGGTAAATGAGAGCTGTCTATATTATTTCTTACAGCTGCATACGAATCTATGCGAATCTCAAAATAAAAAGTGTAATTTTAAAAAAGTTTTAAAGGAATGGAAGTGTGAAAGAAAGACAGGGAGAAAGACAGGGGAAAGGAAGGAAGCAAAGAAAGGTAATTTCTTTCTCTCTCTTTCTCTCTTCCTTTCTACACCAACTGACTTGGTTAGAGTTTCAATGACAAAGTTTTGAATGAGGAGAAAAAATGGTGCACAAAAGAAGCATAGTGTGACTTCATTTTTGTTAGAAAATGACACAAACCGTTAAGTAAAAAAGTCTGGAAGAAAACACATCATTTCTCAACATGGGTTGTTTAATGCAGGTGAGGCAGAGAGGGCACCATGGGAGAAGCTAGAGAGAAAGGGATTACTAAAATGCAATAAAGAAAGAGGACAGGACTAGGTGCCTGGGTGGCTCAGTCAGTTAAGTGTCCAACTTTGGCTCAGGTCATGATCTCACAGTTCTTGGGTTTGGCCCCGCTTTGGGCTCTGTGCTGATGGCTGAGAGCCTGGAGTCTGCTTCGGATTTTGTGTCTTCCTCTCTGCCCCTCCCCCACTCGTGCTTTGTCTCTCTCTCAAAAATAAATAAACATAAAAAACTTTTTTTAAAAGAAAGAGGACAGGGAAATTTCACTGATTTCATACATATATGTGTGGGTAATATGCATAAAAATTAGAGGAAGATGGCTAGAATTAGATCTTTGGGATCTATGAGAATGTCTACTATATTAGGAAGACAAGTTTTATTTTTTTTAATTTTGTTCATGTTTATTTATTTTTGAGAGCAAGAGAGACAGAGCGTGAGTGGGGGAGAGGTAGAAAAAGAGGGAGACACAGAACCTGAAGCAGGCTCCAGGCTCTGAGTTGTCAGCACGGAGCCCGACATGGGGCTCAAACTCACAAACTGTGAGATCATGACCTGGGCCAAAGTTGGACGCTTAACCAACTGAGCCACCGAGGAGCCCCGAAAAGTTTTATAGTAATATGTATTGTGCCTCTATTTCATGTAGATCAAACAAAGCACCCAACCTCTAGGTATGAATGTTGGGGTACCAATGTCTGTAAGGACAGCTACCAATCATCCCATCCCACCTCTTGTGGGATAAATGTTATGCAGCAATAGATACCTGAGACATGTTTATAGATATGTAAATGTTTGGAACAGAAAAGAGAACATTATGAACAAAAACTTACCTATCAAGAGTGGCTGCTTAGCAGTGGCAATAAGAATGAAAGGGGAGATGATAAACTGTTAGCTTATATGTCTTTATATTACCTCACTGGTTTCTACAATTTGAAAAAAATCAAATGCGGAAAAAATTTACAAGAGGAAATAAAAATGTTCTATGTTCCATTTTGTTGTTGGAATTGACCTTTGGAAGAGTGCTCTTACTTTACTGTTATTCTCTATGTGCTGCAGCATTCTGGAGACCTCCGTTTCAGACATTTGTATACAATGTTTGTTTCATAAACACATTTATAAATCAATTTTCTTTAAAACTAAGGGCCTATGCATTGAAAGTGGCTGTGGATTGGCAACTAAAACATTCTTAATCTTCTTTAAATATGCTATAAAACTAGGCAAGAGACAAGCATTAACAAAATTGATTTTAAAATATTCTCAGTAATGCAGTCTATAAGATACATTAGAAAAGTGCATTAGCTCACAGAACATTTTATCAGCCTGTAAAATTGTCAACAGCTTCTCTGTTCTGAACAGTGATACAGCAATGATAAGTCTGCAGGAAATTTATCAGAAGCATGAGAAAATGATAATGTTTTCGCTGTGGGTTGCAGTTTTCATTTTTATTAACTTTTATATTTATTGAATACTTGATTTCTTTAGGATCTTCCTGGGCTTCTTATGGGCCCTAAAATTCCTGGCCAAGGCCATTTTCATTAATTCAATTCAACAGATTTATATCTATAGTGTCTACTGTGTGCTGGCAGGGGCTTAGAGAAAGAGAATCAGAGTCTCAGAAAAAAAGAGAGGAATTGACAATAACAAGATAATGACCTAATATGAAAAGTAAAACATTTAAAAAGAATTAATAATGTGCAGGAGGTAAAGCCATAAAAACGAGACAAAGTATATTCCAGTTGAGCTGCTCTTAAGGATAGCAAGAGTTTGGCAGTCAGACAAGATCAGGAACTATATTCCAGACAGGCTGTAAGAATGTGGGGAAGCAAGGAAGTATGAAGAGCATGATGTGACTGAGAAAGAAAATGTCATTTGTAAGGATGAATAGATCTGACTGGCAAGCTTTGGAAATGATGGAAGCGGCACACTATTAAAATTAAGTACACAGGCTCTTCTTCAACAAGGGTGTCAATTCAGGGCAGGAAAGGATACTCTTTTCAGCAAATAATGCTGGAACAAGTGGACATCCACATGCAAAAGAACAGAGTCAGACTCCTTCCTTAGACCATACATAAAAATTAATTCCAAGTGATCACAGACATAAATGTAAGTGCTAACACTGTAAGACTTTTAGAAGGAAACATGGGAGTAAATCCTCATGAACTTGGATTGGAGTAGGCAAAGACTACTTAGACGCAACACCAAAAACATAAGCAACAGAAGGAAAAAATAGATACATTTGAACTTATCAAATTTTCAGGAGTTTTTACTCCAAAGGACATCATCAGGAAAGTGAAAAGACAACCCAGAATGGGAGTATTTTAAAACTCCTACCATTCAACACTTAAAAAAAAAAAAAACAATTTAAAAATGGGCTTTAAAAATATCTTCACAAAAAGACTTAACAGACATTTCTTCCAGGAAGATATACACAAGGCCAATAAGCATGTGGAAAAAGTCCAGCATCATTAGTAGTTAGAAATGCACATCAAAACCATGATGAGATACGTACCACTACTCATACTCACTAAGATGACAGACAATAATAAGTATTGGCAAGGACGTGGAGAAATTGGAACCCTCATACATTATTGATGGAAATTTAAACTGGTGTATCCACTTTGGAAAATAGTTTTGCAGTTCTTCAAGAAGTTTAACACAGAGTTACTGTATGACCCCGCAATCCCAAATATGTACTTAAGAAATAAAAACATATGTTCACACTAAAACGCGTAAATGAATATTCCCGATGACATTAGTCATAACAGTCAACAAGTGGGAAGAATCCAAAAGTTCATAAACTCATGAATAGATAAGCTACATGCCATATATCCATACAATGGAATACTCAGAAATAAATAGAAATGAAATACTGATACTTGCCATAGCATGGATGAACCCTGAAAGCATTATGGTGAGAGTGACCAGTCACAAAAGATCACATAGCATATGATCCCATTTATGTGAAATATCCAGAATAGACAAATCCAGAGACAGAAAGTAAATTAGTGGTAGCCAGGGGATACAGGGGGAAATGGGGAGTGACTGCTAACAGGTGTGGGGTTTCTTTCTGGGGTGAGGAAAATGGTCTCAAATGTACTTTGGTGAATGGTTGCACAACTCCGTGAACATACTAAAAACCGTTGAACTGTGCACTTTAAATGGTGAATTGTGTGGCACATAAATCATAGTTCAATAAAGCTATTTTGAAAAATCTAGGCTATACTAAAAAACAAAATAAAAACATACAGACTCTAGAGCCAGACAACCTAGGATGGAATCTCTACCACTTACCAGTTACAAAACTCTCAGCAAGTTTCTTTATCTCTCTGTAACAAAATTTCTTCATCTGTAAATGAATGATTAATTCCAGCTGAGAGCTCAAGGGAAATTTTCACAGAGGCAGAACTTGGGCCGGTTTCAAAGATAGTGTTTTTTTAGATCATGAGATAAAGACCTTAAAAGGCACTAACACTTTCAGCATCTAATCTGTGCCAGGGTCTTCAGTAAGCCTTCTTTGTACATTGCTGCAGCTCATTCCTCCTGCTTTGTACTTACTTATGGGGAAAAATGATTCTGAATGTGAAGTGATTAAGGGACCAAATAGGGCTTCAACTACAGGTCCGAGGTCTCCTGCATTGGGCCTGAGTGAGACTGTGAGGAGGGAAGCGTAGGCCATCAGACGGAGTGAGTGAAGTGAGGTCTGTCTGGCAGTGTGGGAGAGGGTGGGGGGAAAAGGGCAGGTAGCCTGCTTAGGAATTTGAGGGCCAGACAAGGTTTCTGGATTTCATCCTGTGGGTATTAGGGAACATAGGATTCCTTATCAAAAAAGCCCATATGCAGTAGGAATGAGGATATATTTTTATGTGTAAAAATCCAAGTTTGTCTTGCATGTTATTATATAGCTCAGTTGTACCTTTCAGGAATCTTGCCATGTTACTCAAAATAGACACAGTTTGACAAGCTTGCCTTTAGTGAATTTTCCAGGAGAGAAACTGGTTTGCTTCTACAATTGCAAGATGACTTTTAATGATGTTAAAATCCTCTGAGAGTCTAAGAATTTGTTAATTTGATCTGATTGTTATTAAATGATGACAGACTGATTTTGATAGGAGTTTTAGAGCTAAGAATAGATCATGGAAGCCTTTAAATCTCATTAAAACCCTCAAGAGATGAACGAAAACTGCAGTCTCACCTTATATAAGAGCTCAGTGAAAAGGAAAACCACATGTATGCAATTATTCAAACGGAGTAGCTGATACGCATTGTATACTTGTTTATTCTATGCTGGATTTGGGGGTTTTTGTTTTTTGTGGGGTTTTTTGCTTTGTTTTTTGTTTTCTGGTCAGGTTTTTTGACTGTACTGTAGGCAACATGAAACCTTGCCTATGCCTCCTACTTGGAAAAAGATTCATCTAAGTCATCAACAAGCAGTGTCCAGCAAGCATTTGACATGTCTAGGAACTGTCAGAACTGGCACGCCAAGGTTGGCACCATGCAGCTGAAGGAACGGGTAGCAAATGTGCACCCAGTCTTATTCCAGGTGGTACCCGAACCTCAAGACATGCCGTGCACCTGCATGGAAAGTCCCAAATGCGAGGCTGCTCTTCCTCTCTAAGCCAGTGTTTCTCAATGGAGATCCTACACCTACTAGAATGTGTGCCGTTGGGGAAAAAATGAAGGGAGTGCATTTTTGTTTATTTCAATGATGGAGAACTGCTAGAATTTAGTGACTATCTTGAAAACCACAGGACAGGACTGCAGAGTGAAGAGTTGCCCTACATTCAACATGATTTCCAAATCTCCTGCCACCTAAGTTATCTGACCTTCTCTGAAACGAAACCCTAATTCCATTTTAGATACAAACAAGTTGGATTTTAATACGCACTGAATTATCCAGCAATTGAACCACCGTATACATTGTGGGAAGACTGATACTGAGTCTTATTTTGTCCTTATTTTAAAATGCTAAATACGACCATCTCTGTTCAAATGATTTATTTTTTTAGGTACCTAGGTTTTTCAACACTGTTTTCATACATCACTTAACACAATTTTACTCTAGCTTCTTGTACTAGAGCTACTTTTTCTAATCCCTCCTTAATATTGTGTTGCTCATTGAAGGAAATTATCTCTAGTGTCTTTTGAAAGATGAGCCTGACTGTATGCACTGATATGTGGCGGAATTTCAAGAAAGGAGATAGGTTTTTGGTGATACTTTATTCTGTGCAAATGAATAAAGGAGACCTCACTGAAAATGGAGTTAAGAAGCCCTGAAAGAAAAGCTCTCCCGCATGTACCACTCATTGCAGCCTCCATAACCAGCAGAATGTAGAAAGACAGAAATTATTATGACAAGGGACAACACTTGCCACATAGGAATTTCATCTTCTGGTTTTAAGAAAAAGAAGGCAGATCCCTCCCTGTTCCAGCAACCACACACTAACCACACACTTGCAGCCACTAAGAAACTGCCGCGACCTGGAACTCTTGTTCTTCTCCAATGAACTTTTTTTTAAAACAACCCTCCCAAATTGCCTCCTAAAACGTAATAAAAGCTGACCTCCCCTTTGTCTTTTTGGAGTGGCCTATGGCTCACTATAACTTGCATGTCCCAAATTGCAATTCCTCTCCTATTCCCCAATAAATTCATTTTGCTGGTAAAATAACTGTTTTCCTAGAAGTCTTCTACCAAATGGCTTCTCATATTCTTACTTCTTTTAAATATAAAACTATTCATAATAAGCATTGGACTATTTCATTATACCTTCTCATGTAGCCAACCTGAACATTATATATTAAATATATAATCACTTAACTAAAAATTGCTTTCATTTTTATTTCACTTATTACACTTAAGGCATTATATCAGTTTTTGAAATTACAGGCATCTGTTAACTATAAATTACCTTTCAGAATAGTAAATAGAGTGTACTTGTTATAAAACTTTTTATGAAATATTGTTATATTAAGTGGCACTGTACTCCTATTATTGTAACAAAACACTTTTCACATTTTATATCCAAGAAAACAGAATGTGACTTAACCAAGATACTGCATAAAGAATGAGCTTTGATATCTCAAAAGTCAGAGAACCTTGCTGCTCACTCCATTCACAGTTTATGAACTTGTGTTGACCATTAAAATGCTGTATCATTCATCATTTGGGTACTCAGTAAATATGTTGTAGTTGGAATGGATTATGAGAACTTTGTATAGAGCTAATTATTATTAATAATAATGCCAGTGATAGCCACCATGCATCAACCACAAGCAGGCATCATACTCAGAACTTTCCATCTATTACCTCATACAACCCCCATAATAATTGTGCCTAATAGGTATGTTGTTATTTATGATCACAGAGGAGGAAAATGAAGCTTAAACAGTTCAGTAACTTGCCCTTGATGAGGAGATGAGGAGGTGACAGGCCCAGACTCACACTTAGTCCTCTCTGCTTCCAACACCCAGGTGTTCTGTCTCCAAAAAGAACAATGTTCTTTAGTTTTGCGTTAAGAAATGTGAAACCTAAAAATATTATTTTGAATTGCAGAGTAAGGTAAGAGTGCTCTGAATGAATCTATTAAGGAAATCAATAATTCCTACAAGTATTTCAAATCAAAATGATGGAGGAAAAGACACTATAATTCACACTAGTGGCTTACAGATTTTCACTAACCATGCCATGATGATCTCCTCTTTCTCACCGTTTGGAACTGATTCACACAATACTGCTCTCCACAGGACCACATCAAATAACAAATTGCAGACTGACTTATAAAAAGATGTTATAACTTGCGCTGTCCAACATGGTAGAATTACACTAACCCAGGTGGCTATTGAGCATTAGAAACGTGACTAGTCTGAACTGAGATGTGCTATAAAGTATTAAATACTCTCCAGGTTATAAGTACCTAATATAAAAGTGTGAAATATCTAATAGTTTTAATTTTTATTATATGTTGGGGTGACTGGGTGGCTCAGTCAGTTAAGCATCTGACTCTAGATTTTGGCTCAGGCCATGATCTCATGGTTCATGGGTTCAAGCCCTGCATTGGGCTCTGAGCTGACAGCACGGAGCCTGCTTGGGATTCTCTTTCTCCCCCTCTCTCCTCTGCCCCTCCCACTCACACTTGCTCTCTTCTCTTTCTCTCAAAAATAAACTTAAAAAAATTTTTATTATATGTTGAAATAATATTTTGGAGATATGGGCTAAATAAAATGTTATTAAAATTAATTTCACCAGTTTTTTTAATGAGATTAATAGATTTTAAATGACATATTTGGCTCACATTTGTGGTTTGCATTATGGTTCTGTTAGCACTGTTATGAGCCACATGTGTTTTCAAATAACCAACCTTAAAATTGAATCATGGAAAAATTTTGTTGAGAGCAAAAGCAAAACAACAAACAAATGAAACTCAATATTTAGTGTGCTGGAAAAATTATTTGACTAAAGTTTCAATTTTAGTTTTCCCTACCAGTTAAGAGCTGCATAAATTTGATGAATCATTTAATACCTATTAATCATTTAATAGCTATTTGGTAAAACCAAGATAATTCTATATGCTTGCCTCAGGGGTTGTTACAAATATAAAATGAATAATTATTTCATTCGTTTATTCACCTGACAAAAATTTATCAAGAATCTACTGTGTGCAGGTACCAGGGATACAAAGAGTAGTAAGTTCTGGTACTTGCTCTCAAGCAGCTTACAGTAGAAGTTACAAGCATTTTTTTAAGGCTTTTTTATTTATTTATTTTGAGTCAAGGGGAGGGGCAGCAAGAGAGGGAGAGAGAGAATCTCAAGTAGACTCTGCACTGTCAGCACAGAGCCCAATGCAGGCTTGAACTCATGATCCATGAGACTCACGAACCATGAGATCATGACCTGAGCCGAAATCAAGAGTCGGATGTTTAACCCACTAAGCTACCTAGGTGCCCTGAAGTTACAAATTTTATAGGAGCCTTAACAGACAGCATGATAGTGTCTGTAACTGGTTAACTCTGCTTGCGGGATTAAGGAAAAATTCAACAGATGGATTAGCCTCTGATCTGCCTCTTGAATGTGAGGAGGAATTTGCCAGATAGAGAAGTCAGGGAGTATCTTGTTTTCCTTTCTCCTAAGTGTGAAAGAGCAGGGTACGCCTAGTGACAGGGTTAGGAGGGCAGGGCAGTTACGGCTCTGCAAAGTAAAGGAGTAGGGTAGGTAGTGCCATGTTTCCAGTGTTGGAAGGTTCTAGGTTACAAGGTTCTGGTGCTGACAGATGAAAAAAGAGGAACCACGATCACTTGCTAGCTTTTGGCAACGGTGCCCATATTCTAATGTGATTTTAGAATCTTTATTCCTTTCTTAGAGGAATATGTTAACAAAAAGCATAAATATAAATTAGTAAGACTTAATTGAATAGCATTCAATAAAAATATCTGTAAAAAACTGTATGGGGCAAAATATTCCTTTTTTTAAGCATATGCTTAGCTCTTTGGGTTAGGACAATGCTTCATAAAAGGATAATTTTCAACAGGATAATTGCAGGGCTCCCTAGAGGAAGGAGCAGCTTCACAAAACAACTTGTACCTACAAGAAATACCTTCCAGTATTTCCAAAGACTGAATTCGTTGCTAGAAATAGACATATATCAAAGTTATTCATCTGTTGTAATGCTGCAGTCAATATGATTTAAATTTTTCCACGGGACTATATTTATTTATATTAAAATTGCAATGAAAATAATGGTACATGAATGATACATTCAAGATTATATATTTGGGCATAACATACTTATAAAAATCAATTTCAGAAGCAAAATTATGGCTGCCTTTTAACTCTAGTATTTTCTTTAGCACACTTTTTACAGAAATTGCGGTTTCAAGAATAATAAAAATAAACATTGACTAATCACAAATCTATTTACAAGTTGTGGGTATATTGTAGAACCTGAAAATGAAGTCATATTTTATTTTCATTATTTAAGGAATCAATATGCTACACATAAAAGTAGAAAGTCCTGTTTTTTAGACAGCACATAAAGCAAAATCATGTTATTGAATAGAGATTTTTAATCTTTTCCTTTCAGATCATGAAACAAATAGGATGTAAGGCTAGAAGGATGTTTTTCAGCTAAAGTATATTATTTTCAATAAATGGTATTGAACAACAAAGCGAATTGATGCTTCTGTGTTTCTGACTGAAGAAATTATTGATTATATCAAAGAAGGATTCTTGTAACAAGATAATCTCTTCTTTCCCTGTTGACAATAAATGAGCTACCAAGTCTTGTAATACCTTTCTGTTTTTCTGCTTTCTGGTCATGATCTCATCTTTGCAAGGTGTGTCATCCTCTAGGAGAGCCTGCCTCATTTCCCAGAAGACCACAAAAGGAAGAAACCAGGTACTGATTTGTCTTTTATCATTTAGGGTTTGCTCAGGTCTGGTTTCCTCCAAAGGCACTTTAGAAGCAACAACAGCAACAGGAAGACCAAACCTCTTGCTTGGCTTTGGTTTTGGTTTTGTGTTTAGAACTCATTCTTTTATTTAAAAAATTGCTACTTATTAGAGGATATTTAAATAAAGGTTCATTAATCATATTTGCAAAAATAATGACTGTTTCCCTGATTTTAAGGATCCTGCTTGTGTCCCTGGTATATTTACATTCTAAATAACAGTAGAAATATAAACGTAATAGAAAATATCTATATAATTTCGCTCTATGTAATCTATTTATTTATTCTCTTCTCCACTAACCCTGAGCCATTTGAGGAAAGATACTGTCTTTTTCTTCTTTGTGTCCATTATGTAATGAGTTATAATACCCACTCAATAGACTTCTATATACATAAAACCCAGTGGTTGAAGTTTATGGGGAGACAAGCTGTGGCAACTAGCAATACCACCACCCCCACCCCCCCCACCATCCCCTCATGCACTATACTCCTGGGAAAGTATTTGTTTAGTGAAAAGGATATGGTCTTTTTTTTTTAATGTTTATTGAATTTTGAGATAGAGAGAGACAGAGTGCAAGGGGGAGGGGCAGAGGGGCAGAAGAAGGCTTCAGACTCTGAGCTGTAGCACAGAGCCCGACGTGGGGCTTAGTCTTGGGAACGGCGAGATGACAAGCTAGGCGGAAGTCAGACACTTAACCAGCTGAGCCACCCAGGCGCCCCAAAAGTATATGGTCTTGAAAAGCAAACAGAACCCTGTTAAAATTCTAATGTAGACACTCATTGAGCAATTCAATCTCCTTGACCCTTACTGTTTTATATGTATAAAGCAAGGACAATACCTCCTATGTTATACAGGTTTTTTGAGGATTGAATGAACAAATATTCACACAATGTATCATGATGCTTGCCTGGCACATAAAAGGCACTCAATAAATACTGATCCTCTATCTTCCTCTAATATCCCAGACTTGTCCTCTTCAGACTGGGTCCTCAGCAATGTGTCAAGAGGGCCACAAAGCCACTGGATAAACATGATGGTCATCCTGTTGCATATGCTTTTCTGGATGACACATAATTATATTAATATAAAACATTTATTCACGGATGCATTTACTCAACAGATGTTTTTGAGCACCTGCTATGGAACATCAGTCTGCTGGGTACAAGAGATAAAATAATAAGATATGAATCCTCTAGTCCAGTGGGAAGGAAGGAAGGAAGGGAGGGAAGAGGGAAGGAGGAAGGAAGTTACAATTTTTGACAAGTACTGTGAAGGAAAAAAAGAAATTACAGAGATAGAAACTAGTGGAAGGAGGGGCCAACCTCTTTAGACAGAGTGGACAGAGAAGTCTTTTAAATGCAGTGGCATTAAGTTGAATAATGAGGAGACAGACATGGGAAGACTTAGGGATGAGCATTTGAAGCAGAGGGAACAGCAATGCAAAAGTCACATGACTTCTTCACATAAAACAAATTTCATATTTTCTGGTTTAGCAATCTCCCTGTTATTTGGAGATTTTTGGTAAATATTTGGGAAGTATTGCAGCGGAGACTTTGAATGCCAGCTGCAAGATGTAGGAATGGCAGATAAAAATCACTCTCTTCCCCCCCTATATTTAAGTTAGCAGCTTGCAAAGCCTGTAACTAAGTGTTCAGAATAAACTGGCATTGCTCAAATATAGAGGGAAAGATTATGTAGCTAGATTTATATTGCTTATGTGGCACTTGCAATTCAGGATAGAGATTCACACTAAAATAAAATAAAACTAAGGTTCCTCTCAGTGCACGCGTGCTCTCCTTTTGCCTCATGTGGGCATACTGCAACAAAATGATAATTGTTCGTCTTTATACAGATAAAGGGAATCACAATTGTAAAACTTATTAAATTATTATAAATATACTGAAAAGCACTGGTTTCACTGAAGAAATATTTAGAGAGAGGATTAAGGTAGGTAAGTTTCTTAAAGGAGGGATAATTTTATCTTATTTATCTTTGTGTTGCTAATACCTTGCATAGTGCCAGAGACATAGTTGCTCAACATACACTTGATGAATTACAATGAAGCTATAGTTTCTAATTCAGATTGGTGAGGGATACCAAGACTCTCTCAAGCTCAGGCATTCATCATTACAATTAATTCCAGTGAAATAGAAAAATACGCACATTCCATAGTATTCATTTTTGCTTGCAATCATTGGGTTTGGCCATACTTTTGACTCTGTGCATACTCTGTGTCTTCAATGCCTGTGGAATTCTGTTTGTGACAGATCCTTCATAACCTTGATAATAGGCCTAACAAAACGCCATAACACAATGAAGCTGAGGAGGCAGAAAGTAATTACAGTACTTGCAGAAAGGATGAATAGTTATGGCCACAAAACTTCTTTTGAAACTGTTCTTAGAGGAGTTACCCCTGTTGCCCTAGTGAAATTATGAAGAAAAAAAAAAGCAAGTTTTTTTTTTTTCAGAAGTGATCCTCTTCCTTAGGCTTTAAAACTGTTTTCTACATGGAAGAGAAATGTATTATAATCTCAAAGCAAAATATGTACAATATACGCTAAGAATAGCATACCAGTGCAAGAATCAAATGTTTTTGATAGTGAGGAACGCTGGAATTTGGCTTTGCTATCCTATTTACAAATTTAAAGAAATGAAAAATACATACAATGAGAAACTAAATTTAAAGACAGATTAAGTCAACCATAGCTGTATGAGTTAATTTTTAAAGTGTATATATATATATATGTGTATATATATATATGATATATACATATACATATACATATATATATGAACTTTTTTATTTTTTTAATGTTTATTCATTTTTGAAAGACAGAGAGAGACAGAGCACAAGCAGGGGTGGGGCGGAGAGAGAGGGGGACGCAGAATCTGAAGCAGGCTCCAGGCTCTGAGCTATCAGCACGGAGCCCGACACGGGGCTTGAACTCACGAACCCTAAGATCATGACCTGGGCCTAAGTCAGACGCTCAACCGACTGAGTCACCCAGGCGCCCCTATTTATGAACATTTATATTCTTTTAAAAAATAAATTTTCGGGGTGCCTGGGTGGCGCAGTCGGTTAAGCGTCTGACTTCAGCCAGGTCACGATCTCGCGGTCCGTGAGTTCGAGCCCCGCGTCGGGCTCTGGGCTGATGGCTCAGAGCCTGGAGCCTGTTTCCGGTTCTGTGTCTCCCTCTCTCTCTGCCCCTCCCCCGTTCATGCTCTGTCTCTCTGTGTCCCCAAAATAAATAAACGTTGAAAAAAAAAATTTAAAAAAAATAAAAAAATAAATAAATTTTCATTCCATTACAGAATCCATTCCATAATATGTACTATGTATTTCTATTTTGACTTTTTATCCAACAAGGACCAAAGGATGATAGGCATGAACTCAGAGAATTTACTGCACTGTTACCATAGTAAATGTTTTTTCTTCACTAGGCTGAGATCTCTTGGTCCTAGTGGACAGTTTAAACTGTTTTAAAAAAGAGTATGGTTATCTTGTGACACTCTCTCTTAATCTATTAGTGAAAGCAATAACAATGACTGGACTTTAGGCCACATCATCATACCTCAGCTTTTCTGCTCAAGATTGCTATTCCATTGGGCTCCACATTTATCCCTTACCAGTGACTAAAACCACAGGAAAGCGTGGATCAGGCCATTTTAACACACAAGAAAGAATCATCAGAAGTCACCTTACAAGGGCAAACAGTGAGGCTGGCTCACAGCCACATCCTCCTCCTATGTCATATTACACCTTACATCTGTATATATTAAGCAGCCACCAATATATCTTCCATCTGGCTGCCCTATTACATCTTTGGTAAAACATACAGAGAGAAGCTCCTAGATACTCCAACCAAGAAGCCATTATAGAAAGCAAAATTAGAAGCAAGGGGAGCCCATTCCATATTTTACAAATGTCAAGAAGGAAGGATCATTAAAAATTTTAATTGTGAAAATAATTTAATTTGAAAGATGAGATTGGAAAAAAAAAAAGAGGACAACTTATCATTGAAACACCCCAAACTTATGGACTATGTTACATTCTCAGGGAAATTTGAATTAGGCTTCAAAAATTCTCCTCTGATTTACATGTGCAGAAAAATTGTTCTCAGACATCCTTCACCAATATTTCCTACTCCCAGAGTGTTTTCCATAAATATTTATGTGAGAAGTGATTTGACTCTTTTCTAGTTTCTGATGGCCTGCTTGCCTATTCAATTTTTTTTTCTGTCAAAAATGACACCAGCTGGCAGAATTGATAAGCAGCTAAAAATGTAGTCTCTGGTAGATGGAACCCCCACTGTGTGATACCTGAATCGTAGATAAACTCCACATCCACACTGGTACTTTTCACCACATCAGAGCCACTAAAGCTGAACTTCCTCATTGGAGATTTGTTAGAAAGCTACATGTCATTTCTTGCTGGGAGTTGACCGTGTTGTTTTTCTATTTGCTCCCTTGACTATAGCTTTTACATGATGGAAATTATCCTAAGTTGGATATGCTTATGATAAAAAGAAAACAGATCTAACATATTCTAGTTATCAAATATCCAGGGGAAACACTTTGTCTAAAACTTTCACATGCTGTTCATTTGTGTAAATTTCTCACTTGGACATTTCTGGAGTGAAGCACTCTCTTTGCTGACATGAACGTAGTATCGACTCCTTGAATTCAGGTTGGAATTTCAACACGAGAGGTGAAGCACAGAGCTTTCTACTTATGGCACAATTTACTATTGGGACACATTCACATGAACTTGAAAGAGGGCTTTGCTTACACTCCACTGAGGTGTTGGGTGGCTGAGGGTTCAGTACTGTCAAAGTCTCAAATAAAGAAGTGAATATGGACAAAATAATGTATACTTGATGCTACAAGTATTTCGCAAAATAGCAGCGATAAAGTCTGTTGGTTTTAGTGGCACAGTTGCTGGGCCCCACTGTCTCACTAAAGACATTTTCATTACAAAGTTCCAGCCAGCCACTTTGCCTGGTGGTCCAGTGTAAGAGTCTCCTTGCAAATCTCCCTAAGAGATAGAACAGCAGATGACAATATCCCAGAGATCCAATGCTGATACTGATCCAATTTGACTGAAGCTGAGATCTTGTGTTTTTGAATAATGAACTAAAACTGGCTCTCCAACAATTAAAGAAAACAGAGCATTAAAAAATGGAAATAATGGAAAAATGGACATAATCATGGTCACCCAAACAAGGACAGCATTAGAGGATTATAATTAGTGGCATTATTTGAGAGGGTTATTTCCAAAACATGCTTTAAAGATATAAACTTAGAGAAAAGAAGCTTTAAATTTACATTTGAACTCCTCTAAAAGCATATAATCTTCAATATAAGAAGAAAAGTATAGTGGAAAATCACATAGTTTTTGAAGTGGTTTTCTTCTATGTACAAGCCTTTAAATGGCCATATGAAGTAAGGAAAAATGAGAAAGTTCAGAATGATGTGTCCACAATGACTGCTCAAATAAAAAAAAAATACCGTTGAAATAATACAAACAGCTACTACCTAGTTGGTAAGAAGTGGTGGTTCAGGGAGTTGCCAGCTGTTATTTTAGGTAGTTATTTAAATAAGAAATTAAGTAAAGTAAGGTGCAAAACATACTGATTTACACAGAACATTTCAAAATATGGAAGCCATACAAATAAAAATTGCTACCTTTCATGATTGTCAGGAAGACCCATCTTCTAGGCAGTTGTTTCCATATAGGTGTACTCTATATGGAATCTACAGTATATCTTCAAGATAAACACTGGTTAGACAAAGGGATTTCTTTCTGTGTAAAAACTATCTCTTCAAAATGAGGATTAAACCCATAATATGGCTGAATGACAACTAGCAGAAAACTAAGTGAACTGATCCAGTCTTCAGGATGTAGGACATATTCTAATTTAACCTTACACTGTGACTATCGATTATTATTCTGCAAAACTCATGTCATGCTTAAATTTATAGTGATGAGGCAAGGCTCTTCAAACAACTTTGATAAGCAAATAGAGTAAAAAATCCTTCATCAAGGAGACTTACCTGCTCTCTCTTTGCTTCGTTTGCCAGAGAGCACCTGCAAGGAAAAATCACAACTATCTTAATATCTCAAAATTCCACTGCTTTCATCAAAAATGACATCAAGTTTGAAAAAAAAAACCCATCAGATTGTAAAATTAGAATTGAATGACCTCCAGAAATGAAAATAAAATTCCCACATGGGTATTAGGATTGAATGATTTTAGGCTGGACAAATCATTTGGAATAATAAACATAATTAAAATAGTCATTCACAAGGGAAATGTGTTTAACTTTTTCCCTCTGTATTATGTAATCCTATGCATCCATTTAGTAGCCAAAAGAAGACTGAAGTCTAGTTTTTATCTTTTACTCTGCTGCCCTTGTGTCACCTCCTAATGCTAAAACCAGTCCCTACCTCACTTTCTCAGTTAACAGTCCAACAGCTAAGGCAGCTGAGCACTCCTCCTTTCTGAAATTTTATTTTTCTGGGCTTTTGTTCTCCTACATTGTCCTTGCTGTATTTTCTACCTCTCTAGCTGTTCCTTCTCATTTTCTCAGTGGGCTCTTTCTTTGCCTGTGCCCTTCTTATATGTTGATTTCATTTACTTTTGTTTTATTTTGTTTTGTCAGGCATTGGTCAGGGCCTTCTCTTCTCACTCTACACATTTTCCAGGGTGATCTCATCTACTTTCCATCCATATTTTGATAGCCTCCAAATTTATACCTCCATCCCATATCTATTTCCTTGAGCTCCAGGCCAATAGAGGAAACTGTTACTGGACATCTTCACTGGGACATTTCACAGACACCTCAAACTCCATGTGTCCAAAGCTCAACATTATCTACCCCCCACCCCACCCCACCCCCACAGTCTCTTGCTGACCCTTTTTCTGTGTTCCCATCTTAGTGAATGGCTTCACCATTGCTATGGACTGATTGTCTCCCTGACCTTCCAGTTCATATGTTGAAGCTTAATCCCCAGTGTGATAGTATTTGGAGATGGGAACTTTGGGAGATATTTAGGTTTGGATAAGTACATGGGGGTGGATCCCCCAAGATGGGAGTAATGCCCTTAAGACGATGAAGAGCTCAGAGCTCTCTCTCTCTCTGTCATGTGAGGACATAGTGAGAAGACGGGCATTTGCAAACCAGAAAACAGGCTCTCACCAGACCCCAAACCTGACAGTGCCTTGATTTGAGACTTCCAGCCTTCAGATCTAGAGAAATAATGTTTGTTGTTTAAGCCATCCAGGTTATGGTATTTTTGTTATAGCAGCCTGAACTGACTAAAACAACCATCTACCCGGTTGCTCAAATCAGAAACCCAAGGATCATCCTTGACTCTTTCCTGGCCTTCTAAATACATTGTTGATGCCTATTCCCAAATCTTGCTTGAATCCATCTACTTCTTTTCATTCCTCCTTCCACCTATGAGCAACATTCAGGTCTTGCTTAGATAACTGTAATGGCTTCCTAACTTCTAGCCTGATTCTAGTCTTAGTCCCCTCCAAACTAGTCACACCCATGTGAGCTTTCTAAAATACAATTTCATCAGGTCACTCTTCTTGAAAACTTTCAATGGTTCCCCATTAATCCTAAGAATAAATACAGTCTAGAGGTGAAGATCATACGCTTAGCAATCAGAATGATAGTAACTAGCCGCATGACCTTCAGACAGTTACCAAATTTCTTTGAACCTCATTCCCTTGTCAGTCATATGGGGTTGCTTTATGGAGTAAGTAAAATAATTCATGTGAGGTGCTGAGCAGCAACTGTGGCATGGAAGAGACATACAATGGATATTCGTTGATTTTTCTGAAGGAAATTCTGAAAAAGAGACCTAAATTTTACTGACTTTTTCAAAGCATCAAGTAAATGATACTCCATGGGAGTCAGGGATGAAAGAGGCAAACTATTGATGCAGTTAAAGGTTGTCCTTGTTACCTCAGTTCCTACCTACCTTATTTTTTATTCTCCTTCTCTCTGTCCCTCTTACCCTATTCTATACCTCCACTAGAATTTACCCTGGATAAAACAAATCCACAAAAGAGTTGGTGACTGACAATAAGAAGAGTCACTTTTCCCAAGGATCTTCACATTTTAAAGGGTACCATCTGTAACCCACACCAACAACCTGAGATGTGTCTTTCTGTCTTTTTTTCTATGCTCATGTTATCATAAAAAAGTATATAAGCTCACGTACATACATACATATATTCACAAACACATAGGATTTTTGTCATTATTTATTAAAAGGTGATTATATTACCAAAAAATAAAAATAAAAATAAAGGGTACCATCTGAGAGCAGACACCAAGTATTGAACCTCTAATGGTAAAATTTCAGACATGTGAGACCGAGGAGAAAAATCTCTCTCTACATTTCTCAGGTAACATCCACTAGGTGACTACTCACTGCTCTAAAAAGAATCCAACCTGACTATAGATAGCAGTATAGCATATTTAAATGGTTCTGACTTGGTTTGGAAGCAAATTTATTTAATGACTATTTGACTTGGAATAGCAAGTAGAATAAAATTAGAAAGTAACTTTTGTTATGTAAACATAATAAAATATTAAGAATTATTTTGTAAATATCATAATAATATTTAATCATCATACAAAGAAATAATCATCATAAAAAGAAACAAAGAAATAAATGATTTAATCATCATACAAAGGAATCATCATACAAAGAAATAATCATTATACAAAGAAATAAAGCAGAATTCAAGCTCAGCTGTTTAAAAACTCTGACTTATGAGAACAATTACTGCAGAGAAATTTCAGCCTGAGGGCTTAAAAAGAAAACAAAACATATTCAGTATGCTTCCTCCACCACTCCTTGAGATTGAGTGCTAACATAGCCACTCATACATTAATAACAAATAATCCTTGACAGAAGAACTGAAAGTCAGATTACCTGATTCCAAAATAAATCAATGCAACCCAGATGAAATAGGGATTCTTAGATAAAATAGACCATTTGACAAAAGTATGGTTGAGTATTATTTAGTCTTAAGTATAGAACGTTACATTAAAAGGTATATAGAGTTTACGTTTGATAAATACATAAATTGACATGGAAATACGAAAAACATTAATGCTGAATGACATGATGAGAAAAAAGGTAGAAGTTAAGTGCCTGAAATTAATGCAACAAAAGTTAGTGTTTTTGAAAACTGAAGATATTTGGAAGAGATTACTGAAGTTCCAAGATTTTAGAGATATTTAAAATTGAACCCTTAACACATGAAACCATCTAAATAGTACATGAAAAGTTAGAAGTAGAGGTAGGGACACCCATTACCTCAAAACTGATGTGGCAAAAAATAAATATATCATATGTATTTTCTGTAATCCGTCAGTCCTAAACATTCATAAATGTGATGGTGAGCATAAATATCCTTATAGATATACAGCAATATTTTAGCATAGTAATTTCCACTAAAAACCACTAGATTGCAGGGGCCCAAAGGAGGAGGAAACGGGGAGTCATTGTTTATTGAAGAAAGAGTTTCAGTTTTGCAAAATGGAGACGATTCTGGAGATGGAGGCGGTGGGGGTTGTATGACAATGTCGATGTACTTATGCCACTACACTGTACACTCAAAATGGTTGAGATAATAAATTTTATGTTATATACATTTTTTTCACAATTAAAAAAGACACATAAAACTCTCTAGATACATGCCTTCTATTGTAACTCAAACCCCTCTATTTGGAAACCCAAATGATAGGGTAGAAGCACTGTAGACCCTAGATTAGAAACATCACATGAACAGAATAGGTCTAAGATCTAAAATGTGACTAATGGACAGATAATAAAGGAACTGATACTAACTTGGAGATAGTTATTTATACTCATCTAAAGTTATCATTAGATTATAGTCAGTTTCAGAAACATAAGAAAGAAAAGGGGTGCCTGAGTGGCTCAATCAGTTAAGCATCTGACTTTGACTCAGGTCATGATCTTGTGGTTCGTGATTTTGAGCCCTGCGACAGGCTCTGTGCTGACACGTCAGAGCCTGGAGCCTGCTTAGGATTTTGTGACTCCGTGTCTCTCTGTGCCCCTCCTTCCCCTCTACAAAATAAACAAATATTTAAAAAAATTTTAAAGGGGCCCCTGGGTGGCTTAGTCGGTTGGGCGTCCAACTTCAGCTCGGGTCATGATCTCGCAGTCCGGGAGTTCGAGCCCCACGTCGGGCTCTGTGCTGACAGCTCAGAGCCTGGAGCCTGCCTCAAGATTCTGTGTCTCCCTCTCTCCTTGACTGTCCCCCGCTTATGCTCTATCTCTCTCTCTCAAAAATAAACGTTTAAAAAAATTTTTTTTTAAACATAAGAAAGAAGGGTGCACTTGGGAGCAGAATGTGGGATAATGCCATTCACTGATGCCAGGTTAGTTAATTAAATGTCTCTAGACCACCAATGGGTTTTTTTTTCTCTGAATATTTTATTCAGTAAGTATTTGTTGAGTGCTTTATCAATATATAGAAATACACATTTCTAGCATTATGCTGCACGTTTGACACTTTGTCTCTGTTGTATAGATGGCTGGGGCAAGTAAATCATTAAAGTTGGAGATTTAGGAACTCTAGAACTGTTAGAATTATCTCATGGGTAAGTCATAGTAAATTCCTTTGAACTAAGTTTAAGAATCATTTGCCTCATTTGGTGAGATCTTCCACAAGGTATTAAGTTTTTAATACCTCTAAAGCCATGGTAATTATAAATCCATGTTCACATGGTTTAAGAATAACAACATTTTAGGAATTGTCTTATGATATGGCTGGATTTAAAGTGCAATTGCTTCTTGCAGCAAATTTACCCAGACACGTATCCCTTGCCCACATAGACAAATACGCAGATTAAATGAACAGAACAATACCAGATAACCATAAAAATATCCAGATAATTTTTATTGGGAGGCTATCGTCCTTGGGGCATGTAATGATCAATCAAGTCAATAAATACATTAACTACTATTGTCCAAGTTAAACTGAAAAGCTGTTTCAACACCTGCTGCTCCTGAAAAACAAAGGGTCCATTTGTTCCTAATGCTCTCATAGTAAACCTTTAAAACCCAAAGCAGCAGATAAAATACCAAAGAAAATAAACTGTTAGGTAAACATGTAAGCCACTTTACTATTTGCTCTTTACTTTTCCAGAATACACCTGCTGGTTTCAAACTCAATAAATAATATTCAGGGGTGACCCTGATTTAAACATTACAAAATAATGTCTAAGTAGCAATGAGCAAATAGGATTAATCACCAGATCACCATTAGAAAGTTGGTTTCCTTGGACAAATAAATACAAGAGATGAGTATTAAACACTGACTTTGGCCTAAGTAATTTAAGGCTGACTGACATTGATGTAGGTGAATTTACATCTCAAAATAACTTTCCTAATCTTCATGTTAGCTACCTAATAGGTCATGTACAAACTATATGCAAAAATGAAAGAGAAAAGAAAATATTCAAAGCATTAAGCTCTGCAATTCCAGAATCATTTCAAGGAGTCCTGCTAAGAGAGGTTCAACCAAAGTATCAAATCATGAAGAAAAAAAATGAATATGTAATGTTCCTTAATCACCATGTTAAACTCTCATTATTGGCTTTAAATTTGAATCCAAAATATTCCAAGCATGGGCTTGCAGAGAAATTTCCCAAAACTCTTTATTTCTGATTTCTGCAAAAATTCTATATAGTAGTTCTCAAAGCTATTCCTTCCCTGACTCGGCTTGAGAAAAGGCTGTAGGAACTCTTACTTGGTGAGGAATGTGGAGAAACAGAAGAGAATAGATTTCCTCACAATTACGTTTGTTATGAAAGCCAAAGAAAAGGCTGCTAAAAAGGATAGAGAAAATACATAATTTTAGAGCTACTGTTTATTTTTATTCGAACTTCTCTGCTTTCCTCTAGACCTGAGATACATAAAGTAATGCCTTTTTCATGCATATAAAAATCTCAATAAATCTTAAACATAACAGCCAAATGAAAATCTACTTTGCAGATTTAAAAATATTTTGGTCAAACCCATGATGTATAAATCTTTCCACTTCTAAATTTAAATTTTGGTGTATATATATATTAGCATTCACATATTTGGATAGATCTGGTAAGTAATACATAATTTCAGATGCTTAATCTAAATGCAAAAAAACCCCACCAATCTTTACTGGCTCAGTGAGTCTAAAATGATGTTATTTAATAAACCATGGCATTTTAATAAGCATTCTTGACATCTGGTGTTAATAAAAAGGATTTTATATTTTATAGTTAACATTTAAAGAAAAAACATGACTGCAGTTTTGCTATTTATCACAGAGCACAGATGGCATAGGCCACATTTGGGTGGCTTCATTTCCTTCTTGATTAGTTTATATAAAGAGGCCACTTGTTTTCTCTCTTTCTGTGTATATTTTATATAAGTTTTGGACCAAGTCCCAGAAATGAATAAATGAAGGAAGAAAGGAATGCCTCAAATAAAAATTCATTTCTTAATAACAAAACTGATTATAGAATTTTCCTGGATCCAGTTTAGTTAATAAAGTTCATTTTAAACAATGATCCAAGGAATTTTACATCTGGATAAATATTTGAATTAAGTTTTCCAGAACTGAAAAAAAATAAGGACCTAAAAACTTCCATCTTTCATACAACCATAGCGTCACTAGGCAAAGCTGACCAATCCTTTGATTCGAGGCAGCCTGTACCAGGAGTCTGTATGAAAGCAGCAGCTGAGCACAATGCTCCTGGGACAACCAGACTGGCATGGAGCCTCCAGATGTTCCTCTTGTCTCTGGACCATGAACCAAAAATATGGGTCTTGTCCTGCTTGCTCAGACTTCCTGTGTTCCTTCCTTTAGACCTTGTACTGAGTGTCCCCTTCCAACTTGGACATTGGACTTGGGCTGCCCCAGATTGACCCCAACATACCAGTTCCTGACCCTTTCCTCTAGAAGATGTCACTACGTATCTGGGAACATCAATGCAATACTATAAAGCATCATATGAATTTTCATTACATTTTGTTAGAAAATTTGAAAATTAATGACTATACTTACACAAACATTTACCAGATAGTAATAACATATTATGTTATGAGTAATAATATCATGTTATGAGACACTCAAAGTAAAAAACAAAACTCTGACCGCAAATCCAATGAATTAATCTGTTAAAAATGGAGAAATGGCAGTATGAATTAATCAGCTCAAAATCAAACATTTTTTCTCCTTATTTAGTTTGGAATTATTTAATAATCATAAAAAATGTTTGGTTTCATGATTTAAACACAGATTTCCTAGCCAAGTAATATCATAGGCTCAGTGAGAAATACTTCGAATGTGTTGGCCCAGCTATCTAGCTTTATAAGAGGGCTGATTCACTCTAAGACAATTTGTGGGTGAGTAAAAAACTCCAAGATTTGATAATCTAGAAGATATAAGACATACACACATAAACTAACTAGAATGCTATTCTGTGAAGAATTTATTACAGTACATAATTAACTGACTTAGATAAGTGAGGTTAACATGTTTAAGAACACCTTAAAGTTAGTAGTAAAAAACTTTCACTACAATTGGGTGTGCTGTTGGACATCCAGTTGGATTAGGAAGAAACTATATTCTCAACTTGAATGAGATTGCATAGAAATGTAAAGATTAAATTAAAAATTGTGGACCATCTCTGATCCACAGTATCTAGGATCAGACAGGGCACATAACATGCTTACTCTATGCATTCTAAATAAACGAGTAAAGTGAACACTTATGTGTGTCTATATGAAAATATCTTTCTGTCCAACTACTATACTCAGTTTCATCTCTAACTTTAAAAATATTTCCCCCCATTAAGAAAGTTATGGAAAAGCAGGAATTCTACCACACCCCAATTCTGTACCATCGTAATCATAACCCCACCTCGCTTTTAGGTGTACATAAGTGAGAAATCAAAATCAAGAGTTTGGTCTGTCTGTTACCACATGGCCGGCCTCCTTGGGCAACCCCTGGGTTTGACTGCTTCATAGGCCTATTTGCATTGGCTTTCTGGTTTATTTTTATAGACCAGCACTGCCAGCTTTTAAGATTATTCAAAAATTATAGTGGCATATTTTATTTAATGCTTCACTTTCTTTATAAGAATGGTTTTGGGTTTAAAAATACGAAACATCTCATAAGCCTGATGACTTAGGCCGTGACATGTTCAGCTTAATATAGGCCAACAGAGAAAAATTGGGTCACCACGTTCTGGACACACAGCCCTGGAAAATGTCAGAAGTTGGATGGTCTGTTCTTCTGTCTGGCCTCAGCTCAAGTAACTTCTGAATAAATCCTAAGTACTTTAAAACCAAAAATGACTCTTAAGAACATATTTTCTTCTGAGTATGGAAGAAACACTGGTGATATTGGCTTTCCTGGAGCACCCTTTTCCTTCTGAATTTGAAAGTCACAGAAAAATCAATAGTTTAACAAAATGAGAATAAGAGATGAAATCTAGGAGATAATAATAATATAGTATCACTAATTTTGTTTGTGCGAATGGAGGTCTGGGACTTCAAAACTATTATGTATCAAAATATAATTAAACATCATCTTTAGACAAAAACACTTGTATAAACACTTTGCTGCATTTTACCACTAAAGGAAAGAAAGGAAGGAAGGAAGGAAGGAAGGAAGGAAGGAAGGAAGGAAGGGAAAGGAAGAAAGAAAGAAAGAAAGAAAGAAAGAAAGAAAGAAAGAAAAGAAAGAAAGAAGTGGAGGGAAGAAGAAAAGGAGGGAGGGAGGAAAGAAGGAGCTAAAGAAAATAAAAATGGGGGAGGTGGGCTATTTGGTCCTGCTATTTGTTGAAAAAATGGTCTGAATTCTTGCTTCTCTGTTCCTGCAACCTCTGAATAAAGGTGTTGGTGAGTAGTGAAAAGGATGAAAGGAATACAGCAGGAAGAAGGAACTTAAAAGGCAAGGCTGATGAGTTTATGATATGAAACCCACAAGCTAAGCAGACAGTCCTTGAACAACTACTGAATGACGCCTTTTTTTTCTTGTGTTCAGTTAATGCCTCCTCTCCTAACTTCAAGGGGTTCCTACTTGTGGCAATTATAACAATACACTACTCTGATCTTCTGCTCAGGGAGCTAATGCCCCCCTGGAACCACCACCCATTTAGTGCTGATGCTGCACTTCACAAAGGCTGTTCTGATCCAGTGAATGAACTTTGTAGGGGTATTGATATAGGCCCTTTCCAGCCAGGACACTCTCTATGGATGACTTTGCTCCAGGATTTCCCATTGGCCTGGCTAAATCTTTCTTGGAACTGCTCTGTGGCTCCTTATTCCCTCTCTCCTCCCACTGGTATCAGACCTCCGATATTGTATGGAGGCTCTTCCCACATTTCCCTGCTCCCTTTCTCAATAAATCTCTTGCATGTCTAATCCTACTTGGTATCTGCCTCTTGGAAGACATTAACTAAAATATTCACCTACTATCTTGCTTTTGTTTTATGGTCATAAGCAGGTATTTACAAACAGAAAAGCTGAAGCAAAGACAGATTTAATAAACTGCCAAAGAGGATACTATAACTCAATGGCTTGAGGCTCCTGATTCCCACAATCTTTGATTTAACAAATATTTATTGAATGCCTTCTATATGCCTGGCTCCAGGCCTTATCTTAAGAATAAAGAGCACTTCTTTGGGTGGCATGCTCATATTTGTGATATAAGATTGCTTGCTGCAAAGTGAAGAATGAATTGAAGGGGAGCAAGGGCAGATGAGAGGGGCCAGTTCGGAGACTGGTGCAATCGCCAAGGAAGAGATGATGGTGGCACGTGTGAGAACAGTTTCAGTGTAGATAGAAGAGATGGGGAAGTATTTCATAGGGAAAACAGATTTTTGATTCAGCAGGTATTAACCCTGGGCCAAGCTCTGGGCTACGCTCTGGGAAGACAGAAAACAAGACACATTCTTAATTGTCCAGAAGCATTTGGTTGACTTCCATTCAAAGATGTGTGTGTGTAAAGGATCTTTTACTGTACTTCAGTACCTTAAAGACCAAAGACATAATGGAAAAAAAGAAAAAACCCAAACCCTCCACCACCAGTATAACAAGAAGATGGCCATAAGCCTAAACCACAGACTATGAAACACAGAAGTCAATTACCATGGAAAGCTCTGCCAACATGAGGGCGCTGAGAGTGGCCCCAAACCTCAGACACTGAACAGGATGCAGACTTCTCCAGAAATAAGCGTCACAATAGTGGAAGGTCTAGCCAATGATCCTTTGATTAGAATAACCAGTACTAGGAGAATTTGAGACAAGCAGGGAGTGCTCTTGTATGCAGTTCCTTATCAGGGAAGGAAGGCAGGAGAAGAGGGCTCATGAGCACAGGCTAATGAGCCATATTAACTTCTATACCCAGAAGTGAATGAGGGTAAAGGACCAAGGGGAATAACCAATCATCAGATCTTAACACAAAGGTTTGTGACTCACTAGGCTTCATTCTGAATCAACCTTCCCTTTAGCATAGGGGTTGCATTTAGTACCTGCTGGTCAAATCCAGCCATTGCTTGTTTTTGTTCCATGAGCTGGGAATGGTTTTTATATTTTTAGGTGGTTAAAAAAATCAAATGAAGAATAATATTTTTTTTTTTAATTTTTTTTTCAACGTTTATTTATTTTTGGGACAGAGAGAGACAGAGCATGAACGGGGGAGGGGCAGAGAGAGAGGGAGACACAGAATCGGAAACAGGCTCCAGGGTCTGAGCCATCAGCCCAGAGCCCGACGCGGGGCTCGAACTCACGGACCGCGAGATCGTGACCTGGCTGAAGTCGGACGCTTAACCGACTGCGCCACCCAGGCGCCCCTGAAGAATAATATTTTGTGGAACAAGAAGACTTCTAAAATCCGTATTTCAGCATCCAGGAATAAAGTTTTATTGAAACACAGCGATATTCATTTGTTTACATGTTTTCTATGGCTGCTTTCAGGCTATTTATTTATTTATTACGGCTGCTTCCATAACAAAATATCACAGTTTGGGTAGCTTAAACAACAGAAATTTGTTTTCTCACAATTCTGGAGGCTGAAAATTTAAGATCAAGTGCTGGTAGAGTTGTTTTCTCTTAAGGCCTTTCTCCTTGGCTCACAGACCACCTTCTCACTATATCCTCACATAGCCTTTTTCCTGTGTATGCACATCCTTGGTGTCTGTTCCTCCTCTTTTAAGGACACCAGTCCTATTAGACTAGGGCCTCACATTGATGGTCTCATTTAACCTTAATTGCCTCCTTAAAGGCCCTATCTCTAAATACAGTCACATTGAGAGTTAGGGCTTCAACCTACGAATTTAAGGTATACAATTTAGTCCATAACAGGTTACAACAGCCAAGTTGAGTAGTTGAGAGAAAGACTGTATGGCTTGCAAACCTAAAATATTTACTATCTGGTCCTTCACTTAAGAGGTTCTCCAAGAATATCCAAAAAATTGAGAGGAAATAACAGATTTGGTAACAGAGTATTTATTATAAGACAGCAGAGTCCTCGGTTTGTCCTCCACCTCAGTCTTAGGCTCATATTATTCTTTGAAATCAGTAGGTAATATTCAAATATGAGTAACAATCACAGAGGAACCACTGAGGGACATGTACAAAGAAACTCAGAAGAAAAAAGTGGAGAGGGGGTAGCAGATTTTGGAGTAGGAGGATGAGAACATAAGCGAACATGCATCTCAAAATAAATTACACGAAGAACTCAATAAAAATTCACAATGATCATTCTCCATCATTTCAAAGAAATTATATTCCACATGATCTTTTTTACAAGTTTTTAAGCTACAGAAAAGACATATACCTATTAAAACAATGTATTATGAAACCACTTAAAAGCTAAGGCCTAAGCTTAGAAGAGACTCTTTCTCTTAGAAGAGAAACAGAATAATGTTGAAGATGTTAAAACTACATCTGAAGCCACAAAACTAAAAAAATTAGTTTAGACAGAAAACACAGGCAGTAGTTAGGCTTGAAGAATTTGAGAGATGGAAAGTGATTGTGTACAGAGTATGAGGATAAATATGGAAGAAAAATAAAAGTGTAACATACATAGAATTGGTGTTCTGGAGAAGAGAACAATAAGGACACAGAATTCAAATAGTAGCAGAAAAGTTTCTGAAATAAAAGAACAACTTAACTTTGCTACTTGATAGGACATACTGTGCTCCAGAAAATCTACAATGTCAAGTGTCAGTGAACTTGACTGATATTGCCCTTTAAACGAATCATATAGGTGTCTGGATGGAAACACTCGAACCAGAAAGCAATGAACATTTGTTTACAGAGGTGTTAGTAAAATAAAATGTGAGCCCCAAAACATCTGCCTGATCAAGTTGTTCTATAAGTATAAAAACAACAGGTAGGATTGCAAGAATTCAAGGAATATCCAATGCACCTCCCTGAAAAATATAGTTTGTTAACAAAGACTACCAAGAGGAAGACAGAAGTGAAAAATCATCAGAGCTGGAGAAACCATGATACAAGGACAGGTAGTGGACACCGAATCCATTTAAATACAGAATCAAGGTATTTACACAGGCTTACATAGTTTTAGTTTTATAACTATAATTCACACAGTTAGGTTTTTATCCTGACAATGCCAAAATAATCATATAAAAACCATAATTCAAAAAGTGTGGGGAAGGGCATGTAAGGGGAGGTACAAATGTGCTGATTTCCTTATCTTTTATAACAAGAGTTAGCAGATACTAAAGTTGAAATATGTAGTTTACAAAACCATAACAAACCCAATCACTTAATGGTTTTCATGTCTTCTATTAACTTTAAGGAATCTTTATGACCTGCTTTCTCATGTGTATAGAAACTTTTAAGGTTAGCAACTCCATTACTCTCACTGGATTCTTTTTCTTACCATCAAATAAAATTGAACTATAAAAAATTATGATGATGATTACATGTAGATTTGGCAAGATTGCTGCAAACACAAAGAGAACTTTTCCATGAATTAGAAAAAGGCAATATCTGCTGAAAAAAAAATTACACAAAGAGGGTTCCTCTGGGTTTCTAAGTTACGAAAGACCCACCTTCCTCTTGATAGATGACCCCAGGATTTCAAAGCCTAGTCACTCCCTTGGAAGGGCTCCTCTGAGCAGGGAACAATCTACAGAGCATGTTTTATTATTATTATTATTATTATTATTAATCTCATGACCATTTCTTTCTTCAATTTTACAACTTTGTCGAGGTATAAGTGACATAGAATAAACTGGTAATTTAGTTTATGTATGTAACTATATATATCTATATGTATGTAAATATATTTACATAATTTATAATTATGCAATTATACACAATTATTATAATCATGCATTATGTTATATTGTAATTATTATAATATGTTTTATCAGCAATTTATTAAATTAATTATTAGTTTATTAATTATACTAATATTATAATTATGCCATATTATTTATTTATATAGTTATATATTTAAAAACATATAAGTATATATTTATAAATATATAAATATTTAAATAATATATATTATATAAATATATAAATAAATAAATATAAATATATAATATATAAATATATGTAAATATATAAAAATATATATACATTATGATGTATATATTTATATATACAAATTATATAAACGTATATTTATATAATTATACATTATGATGTAATTTAGTTTATAATTTGATAAATTTGGACATACTCACAAAGCCATCATCCCAAATAATTAACATATCTGCCTTTTGAAAGTTCCCTTGTCCCTTTGTAATCACCACTCACACTCTTTCCTGCCTCCTACCTCCAGTCCTCAGACAACCACTGATCTGACCATTATTTCATGTAGTATCTATTTTTTCTGGTTTCTTTTATTTAGCATAATGCATTTGAGATTCATTCGCATTGTTTTATGTACCAAGCTTTTGTTTATGGGATGCCTGGGGAGCTCAGTCAATTAAGCATCCGACTCTTGATTTCAGCTCAGGTCATGATCTCAAAGTTCGTGGGTTTGAGCCCTGTGTTGGGTGGGCTCCACACTGACAGTGCAGAGTCTACTTGGGATTCTCTCTCTTCTCTCTCTGCCTCTCTCTCTATCTCTCTCTCAAAAATAAATAAATAAAATTTTTTAAAAAAAAGAGTTCTTTTTCATTTTTATTGTTGAGAATTCCATTATATAGAGATATCACTATTTGCTTATGCATTCTTCTACTGATGGACAACTTAGGTAGTTTTCAGTTTTTGGCTTCTACAATTAAAGCTGCTATGAACGTCCACTTGTAATTCTTCTTATTGATATTTTCTTCTTTTCTTAAGGAAGTGGAATGATGAAAACATGTGATAGGTATGTATTTAACCTTTTAAGAACTGCCAAGCTGTTTTCCAAAGTGTACCATTTTACATTCCCACCAGCAGTACAGAAGAGCTCTAGCTACTCCAGATCCTTACCAACACGTGGAATGGTCAGTCTCTTTAATCTTAGCCATTCTAATAGGTATGTAGTGGTTTTAATATTTTTTATTTTAATTTGCATTCCCCTAATAATTAATGATGCAGAGTCTCTTTAATGTGCTTACTTGTTATCTCTACACTTACTTTGATGAAGTGTCTTTCAAAGTATTTATCCATTTTTTATTCATATATTTTTTTCTTTATCCTTTTTATTTCTTTTCTTTTTTTTTTAGAGAGTGCATGCAAGCAGGGGAGAGGGACACACACACACACACACACGCACACACGCACACACACACACAGAATCTTAAGCAGGCTCCACACTCAGCACAGAGTCCAATGTGGGCTCAATCCCTTGGCCCTGGGATCATGACCTGAGCTGAAATCAAGTATTAGAGGTTCAACCAACTGAGCCACCTGAGAGCCCCTATTTGTCCATTTTTAAAATGGTTAGTTGTGGGGCAGCTGGGTGGCTCAGTCAGCTAAGCGTCTGACTTCAGCTCTGGTCACGATCTCACAATTTGCGAGTTTGAGCCCCACCTCAGGCTCTGTGCTGACAGCTCAGAGCCTGGAGCCTGCTTTGGATTCTTTGTCTCCCTCTCTTTCTGTCCCTCCCCCGTGCTCGCTCTCTCTCACTCTTTCTCACTCTCAAAAATAGATAAGCATTAAAAAATTTTAAATGGTTAATTGTATTCTCATTATTGCATGTTTATAGTTCTTTATTATTGATAAAAGTCCTTTATCAGATAAATGATTTGTGAAGATTTTCTTGCAGTCTATGGTTCATCTTTTCATTCTCAGTGAATCTTCTGATGAGCAGAGGTTCTTAATACTGAAAATGTCCAATTTATCAATTTTATTTTATAGGTTATCTTTAGTGTCATGAAATCCTTGTGTAACCCAAGGTCATAAAGATTTCTCCTGTGTTTCATTCTATAAGTTTTATAGTTTTAGATTTTCCATTTCTCTATGATCCCTTTTGAGATAATTTTTGCATGTGGTGAGAGGTACAGACACAGATTCGTTTTTTGCATATGGACATCCAGTTGTCTCAGCACCATTTGCTGAAGAGACTATCTTTTCTTTCCTGAATTGTCTTTGTCTCTCAGTCTGCCTTCTTTTGCATTACATAAATATTCTATGGTGTCATTTCATCTCCTTTGTTGGCTTATAAGCTATAACTCTTTGGGGTTTTTCTAATAGTTGTTGTCATTGATAGAGCCCCTAGTTCTTGCTCTAGGGTTTACAGTCGTCATCTTTGACTTACTAATCTATCTATCTTCAAGTAATATCATACCACTTTATGTATAGTACATAAAACTTACAGGACTATACTTCCATTGTCCCTCTCTTTTTGGACTGTCATACGTTTTACCTCTGTATCTGTTACAAATCTCTAAATACATTGATGTTGTTATTTGCTTTACACACTCAATTATTTTTAAAGAGATTAAAATTATTTTCACTTGCATTTCCCACATATTTATCATTTCCAGCACTCTTCATTCCTTTCTGTAGATCCAAATTTCCATCCAGTCTCATTTTCTTTTAGCCTGAAGAACTTTCTTTAATATTTCTTGTAGTACAGTTCTGCTGATGATGAATACTTTTTTATGCATAATATAGCTGTTATTTTACTTTTATTTGAAAAATATTTTTTCTGGGCATAGAACTCTAATTTGACAGTTTTTCTTTCAGTACTTAAACACCGCTCCATTGGTTTGCATTGTTTCCAGACAGAAATCTTAGGTCATTCTTATCTTTGTTCCTCTGTATGGAATGTATCTTCCCCACCCCCACCCCCACCCCGGCAGCTTTTAAGATTACCTCTTTATCATTCATTTTAAATCATTTCATTATGATGTGCCTTAGTGTAGTCTTCAAATTTCCTGTGCTTGGAGTTCACTGAAGATCCTGGTTCCGATGGTTTGAAGTTTTCATCAAATTTGGAAAAATCAGGTCATTATTTATTTAAATACTTTTCTGTTTCCACTTTCTCCTTCCCTTTCTAAATTCTAATTACCTGTATACATGGATGCTTGAAGTTATAGGCAACTGACTTTTTTAAATAGATTATATTTATCAAGGCAGTTTTAGGTTTACGGCAAATTAAGTATAAGGTATAGAGAGTTCCCACATACCCCTCTGTCCACATACCCACAATTTTTCCCACTATCAACATCCCCCAATGAAGTGGTATAATCATATAACTGATGAACCTACATTGACACATTGTTATCACCCAAAGTCCATAGTTTACATTGGAGCTCACTCTTGGTGTTGTACATTCCATGGGTTTAGACCAATCTATGACATGTGTCCACAATTATAGAGTTAGACAGAATGTCATATAGTTGTAACCAAACAGCATGCAGCTTTCTCACATTGGCTTCTTTCACCTAGAAATAGCATTCAAGTTTCTCCCAGTTTTTTCATGGCCCAACAGCTCACGTCTTTTCAGCATTGAATCATATTCCATTGTCTAGATGTATCACAGTTTATTTATCTATTAATCTATTTTTACTATCTACTGAAGAACATCTTGGTTGTTTCCAAGTTTTGATAATTATGAATAAAATGGCTTTAAACATTCATGGGTAGGTTTTGAGTGCCATGAGTTTCCAACTCCTTTGGATAAATACCAAGAAGCACAATTGCTGGATGACAAGGTAAAAGTATGACTAATATTGTAAGAAACTTCCAAACTTCCTTCCAAAGTGACTGTACCATTTTGCATTCCCAGGAGTGAATGAGGGTTTCTATTGTTGCACATCCTCATCACCATTTGCTGTGTTGTTGTTCTAGATACTGACCATTCCAGTAGGCATGTAGTGGTATCTCAGTTTGTTTTCACTTGATGACATACGTTGTATGACAGATTTTCATATGTTTGTTTACCATCTGTATGACTTCTTTGGTGAGGTGTGCTCTTTCTTTTCCCCCAACTCTTCTTCTGTGTGTTTCATTTTGGATCGTTTTTATGTCTTCAGTTTCACTCACTGATATTTTCCTCTGTCATGTCTCAACTGCTATTAGTCTCATGCAGTGCATTTTTTTTTATCTCATTCATTACTAGAAGTTCATTTTGGATATCTTTTTGTATCTCTTATGTCTCTACTTAATATGCTTAATCTTCTAGCTTCATGAACATATGCAGTGTGGTTACAGTAGATGTTTTAATGTCCTTGTCTAAGAATTCTATTATCTATGACATTTCTGGGCCTGTTTCTATTAATTAATTTTTTCTCCTCGTTATGGGTCTTATTTGCCTGCTTCCTTGCCTTCTTGGTAATTTTTAATCGAATGTCAGTCTTGGTGAATTTTTCCCTGTTGAGCACTGAATATTTTTATATTCTTATAAATATTCTTTAGCTTTGTTCTGGGATGTAGTTAGCTTAGTTGGAAATGATTTAATCCCTCCAAAGCTTGCTGTTAAGCTTTTTATGTGAAATCAGAGCAGTCTTTATTCTAGGGCTCATTTTTCCCAATTATTTAAGCAATTTTCTTAGAGTATACTACCCAATCTCCTGAGAATTACAAGAACTTTTTTTTTTAACTGTGGCTGAAGAGAGCACAAACTATTCTCAGCCCTGGGTAAACTCTGGGATTGTTACCTCTGATCTTTTCTTGTGGTTCTTTCCCTGGGTTGGGGTAATTTTTTCACCAGTATGTGCTGATCAGTACTCAGCTGCAGATTTAAGGCTCAGGCTCCCCTACCTCCCCCGCCACCCTGAGGGGCCTTTGTCTCTCTGTGAAGTTTTAGTGTTGTCCTTTGGATTCTAGCTGCCCTGGCCTTCCTGTGTGGCCCAACACTGACTCCTCAAGTCAGGCAGACAATCAGGCTCTGCTTGGGTTCCCCCTCCCTGCACCTGCTAGAAAGTTTCCTCAGGAAGTAAGCGGGAGCAACTGTCAGGCTCAACTTACTGATTTCCCCTTTTCTAGGGTTCACTGTCCTGTACTGCCAGATGACCCATGTCTGAAACCACTCTTCTATAGTTCATCTGTTTTTGATGTCGTTATTGTTGTTATCTAAAATGGGAGGGTTTATTTAGCCAGCTCCCATTATTCTATCTTAGCTGATAGTGGGAAGTCCCAAATGTGTTTTTGCAAAATTATTTGTTTCCTATCTATCTGTCAAGAGATTTATGGGATGAAGGTCAACAATATTAACGAAAGTTGTTTCTGGGTCATGGGGTTGGGCTGATATTTTATTTCCTTCTTTGTGCTTTTCTGTATTTCTTAAGTTTTCAATATTGACAATATATCACTTTCACTTTTAAAACTAACTGCTGGCTCATTTCTCCAATAGAGCATTTACTATCCCAAATTAAAAAATAAAAATCACGAGCATGTTTATTTTTTTGCTAGATTTCTAAAGCATCCTGCAGAATCAACCAAAAAATGGTGAACAAAAAGAGCAATACCTTTTTTTCACTAAACTAAAATTGCCAGTTATATACTTTAAAACTATGTTATGTGATCTGAAATCCTGGCAATTTTAAGCCTGCTTAAAAATGTAAATATGTATGATAGACATACAATGGCATGCTCTCAGCAATAAAAAGGACAGAACTGCCAATACATGCAGCAACAAAGATGAATCTCAAGACAATCAGGATGAGTGGCAGAAATCAGACAAAAAAGAGCACATATTGAATAATTTCATATTTGTAAAATTCTAGAAAATGCAAACTACCTACTATGACGGAAAGCAGGTCAGTGGTTCCATGAGGATGACAGTAATGAAACTACCAAGGGGCGTGAGGAAACCTTCGGTGCGAAGGATATGGTCACCACCTTGGTTACAGTGTTGGTGTCCTGGGTTTATACATATGTTAAGGTTTATCAAATTATATACTTTAAATGTGTGCAGTTTATATGTTGATTATACCTCAATAAAGCTGCTTTAAAAACACTGATTTTAAAAGTGAAAAAAAAAATCCTGTGACGTGTATCTCTCGTAAATTCATAGAGAAGGGCATAAAGGATACATCAGGCACCTGCTCTGTGCCAGGCAGTGGTCAGTGCTGGTACTAGGTTTTGTCATCCAATCCTCATCAACCGTGTGAGGCAGGCATTATTATTATTCCCACATTTTACAAATGAGGAAGCCCAGACTCAGTGAAATTAAAGGCCTCTCAGCGGGAGCCTGAAATTTGAGCTAAGTCTCATTTCAGGGTTTTGCCTTTTCTACAGTAGTACAGGTCTCTTCGGGCTTTTTTGCTTACTACATCTTAAGTATCATCCACCCCTGATGGGGTGTTAGTTTGTAACAATACCTTTGCTTATCACGGGTTTTTGTAAAGTTATGTTATGGTTTAGGCTTTTTAGATTAGGATGATTTTTACAGACTACTCAAGATTGAGATGAAATATTTAAATATGTAATACTGGTTTTTCTTTGTTTACATGTGTCATGATATGCACATTTGTATGAAATTTAAAACCTAGAATACAGACATTTTGTAGGATGTCCAGTAGAATCAGAAATAAATCTATCATGTAGACAACATCACATGTCCACCTTCTGTTAAAGTCCGGATAGTTTAATTAGCAGCCATCTCCTTGTAATTTGCTTTGCCATAGAATGAAACTATAACGATTTTTTTCTAATTTCTCTTTGTGTTATAAACACAACCACAATAAAAGAAGAAATAAATTTGAATATTATTTCTCTTTCTGTTCCAGCCTACCACCCATTCTTCTCTGTCACAAACCTGAATGCTGCCTCATCTGCTCTATCACCTACTTCCCTGTCTATATATTCTGCCTTTTTTCCTCTGAACCTGTATGTATGTTACTCTCTCTTTCAGGAATGAAGTCCACCCTAAAAACTTCAATATTCGTTAAAGATATGTTTGAATGCTGCCTCAGCCCTGGTATCTTTCCTGTTCATCCTGACCAGAAAGGATCAACTCCCTCTTCCCAATTCTTAGAATATTCATTGTCCAGACCATTCACTTAACTCTTAGAGATCACATACCACCTTATTAGTCTGCATACTACCTTTACTCTTTCACATTTTAAATTATGATTGGGCAGGAGTCCTGTTATACACTTCTATGCCTCTCCTTGTACCTAGTTGAGTGCCTTACCCTTAATAAGTACATGGGCGGCACGTTTGGTGAATAAAGGAATAAGGAAATGATTTTCAAGTTTCCAGAAGTGCCAAAGAAAGTCAGAGAAAGCAGAACCAGCTGCATAGAACTCAGTATGGTAACACAGAGATGTGGGCTGTGCTAACCCAGGCCTGGAGGTACAAAACAAAACAAACAGCAATGTGTGCAGCCACATATTATATTGTAGGATCCTCAGGCAACCTGGTGGGAAATTGTGTGTTATCCCTATTAGATGTTAAAATGTATGCATAACGATAAAGTAAGGTCAGTGGTTGTTTAAATACATATCAAATGGTGTGACGTCTGGAATTTACTTCAAAATGAGCTAAAAGAGAATATTGATGAGACAAAACTAGTTTGTTGGTAATTACTGAAGCAGAGGGATGGATACATGAGGTTTTATTATACTAGTCTATAATTTTGTCTGTATATAAATATCTCAATAATAATTTTTTTAAAAAAGATTTAGGGTTAAAAAGGTAAGATGTCCAGTGAAGCACAAAATATTCTCACTCATACAAGTCCACTATTTTTACATATGTGTCCCTCCAAAACTTATTTTGGATAAACAATAACACCAAGGTTCACAGCTGGAAGGAAATCTGTGTCCATGCCGCAATGCCCTTAAAGCCGTAACTGAAATACTGGAGATCTGTGCTTGTCTGATTCTACTTTTGCATAATCATACCATATATTTCTTTATTCATTTAAAAAATGTGCTGAAGGCCTTCTATGTGCTAAATGCCACATTAGATGCAATGGTCCCATCCTGCTAGAAGTGCTCAGTCTGACAGGGAAGTCAGATTGCAGGTAGTCACTAAAACCTTCCATCTTCCCTACTTTGGTAAAAACATAACCTCAAGTCAAAAGCTGGGGATCTGTCCTTGCTTCCTCTCTTTTTCTCACTCCATACATCCAATTCATTATCAAGTCCTGTTCACTCTACTTTCCCTCATGTCCTCAGTTTTCCTCTTCCATCCTGATTTCTACAACCTTCACTTCTATTTTCTTTATTTCTACCACTCACCATGATCTATCTCCTAGCAGTCTCCTAATTGGTCCTCTTGCGCCCATTCCTGTTTTTCTATAGTTCATCTTCCAAATAAGCTTCAAATGTAGATACATCGGATAACACTCCTCCCCACAGTTGGTTCCCATTACAATCACGATGGAACTTATAGGATCTGGCCTGCAACAGTTCAAATGGTCTCCCTGAAGAAATGACATGTGTTATCCCACAGATGTGTAACCAGGCTGGTTAGGGGGGAAAGTCTGCCAATTATTTTCTATGTGACATATTATCCTTCCAAAGGAAATACAGAAGTATCTAACCTGGCACTGCCATAACCAGATTCCTGTCAATCATTAGGTTAATATAGTTGACATTAAGGGGAAAAATGAGACTAAAATATAACTATAAAATTCCCCTCTTCTCTTAGCAAGCAATTTTAAAGTATTTTCAGACTTCCAGCCTCAAAATTATACCATGAAATAAACGTGCTTACTATTTGTTTATACTTTATTATGTCTCACCAAGCTTTAATATGCTTGCATACTGACATCATATAAAAATGTATAGGCTGCACAGAAGTTAAATGAAAATCTCTACATGAAAACAGTAACTATAAACAAAAATACTGCTAACAAACAAGCTAAGTAAGCCTAGATAAGTAGCCTAATATTATGTCATTAGTTGGTATTTCTAAATTGCTTTCAAAGAAGAAAATGCAGCATAAATGTAAAGTACTCTAGGAATCAGAAGACTTCTGTGAACTCGAAAGTCTTAAATACAAATTTAAGACAATCCAAAAGGGAAACACATACTTGTCAAGTCTTCCTGACCCCTGATCTACATCATAGCAAAAACAAAAATAAAAATTTTTCCAAGAGTAAAATCAGTGCATGGTTTGGGTAGCAGGTATTTTTATTTTCCATGAGTACACTAAACAGAAGGGAAACCTCCTCGTGAAAGCTTGCTATTCTGTAGAAAACTGGGAAGGATCATATCAGAAGTTGATGTTGAAGTTGGAAGTCACGTAAGTATAGTACAAGGACTCTCTTCTTAAGGCAAAATGAGGGCACTTATTAAATCTGTCACAGGTTGGATATTTTTGGGTTCTGTATTCAGGCTAAGGGCATAGTAATAATAAAGAAAACCGTTTGGAAGTAGGTAAGTAGGATGATAGAACTTATCATGTCCAAGCACTAGATACATTACATGTACCATCTATTTTAATCTTCACAACTAATGAGGTAGATGTTTTCAATATCTCCATTTTATAGATGGTAAATATTTTTCATACTATGAATGTTTTTGTCTCCTTAATCTCTGGGACTGATGTAAGGGTGTTTTTGAACTACTGTTCAAGGGGATGGTTATTAAGGTCTTTACATTCTAGTCACTTTTTGGAAAATTCTAATGAGTCATCAGACTTATGCAAAGCTAGTGGCAAGGGTGCCAGAAATAAGGGAAGTTAAAATGGTGCATTATCTTTTTAGCAACTGTTTTCAGTCACATTGGTTCTATGTGAATGACTCCCAAAAAAGCCAGCACCACCCTGAATTCTTCGTGCCAGCTATAATCCTACATCTCTAAATTCCTGAAGGACTCCCCTAAGTGGATACGCTTCTGGACATCTAATTCAATATTCTAAATCACAATTCATAATTTTCTACTTCTAGCCTACTTAATCTTCCTTCATGCCTAATTGATACTAAAAACACTGATATCTCTACAGGCATTTGAAACATTTTTATCTTTAGCTTTGATCTCTTATTGCTTATTCCATTGATTCAGCTTGTAATACTTAGCAACCGTCTGTTCTTCCCACTCCCTGTGAGTAATTCTTACCAATAGAATAAGAGCAGAAGTGATATGGTAATTTCCTGGCCAAGGCCCTCTCTACTCTTCCCTTTCTAATTTTGCAGATGAGCCACATGCTAACCAAAAATACATGCCTCAAACTAATATGCTGAGTCATCATTTATTTGGGGGCATCTATTTGTTACCACAGCCTAGCATACCCTAATATACATACTTACTATCTGTCAGGCATTGTGCTAAGCACTTTATATAAATTACCCTCATTTAATCCTCAGAATAACACTATGAAGAAAATGGGGCATCTAGGTGGCTCAGTCAGTTAAGTGTCCAACTTCAGCCCAGGTCATGATCTCATGGTTCGGTGAGTTCAAGCCCCACATCAGGCTCTCTGCTGTCGGCGCAGAGCCTTCTTTGGATCCTCAGTCTCCCTTGCTGTGCCCCTCCCCCAACCTCAAAAATAATAAACATTAAAAAAATATTATGAGGAATATATTATTACTATTCCCCTATTACAGGAAATAAAACTGGAGCTTATATAGTTCAAGAAACTTGTGCAATGTCACAAGTAAGTTTCAGAACCAGGTTTAAAAGCAGGATTGCCTAATTCCAAGCCCCACTTTTTAACCAATACTATATGACCCCTTTCACAATTAATAAATGAACAATAATTTTAAGCTTCAAAGTTGAGGTGCCATTGTTTCTTTGTCTTGGTACCCTTTTGAGAGACGTTTCAACATTTTGGCTTATTGAATTACTGAAAGTCTAGTTGACATGGAATACCCCTCAACCTGAGTATTTGTAGGAATTTTAAAACTGAAATCATTTATATTTCATTCAACAATTATTTAATGAACAATGTTCCATAGACATTGGGTACATGAATGGATATGCTGACAAAGAGGTAATATTAGAGCAGAGGGGATAGGAAAATTTAATAAAGGTATTAGGTACACACGACAATCTGTAAGACAGCAAAATAATGCATTATTATTCCACTTTATGTAAGAGGAAATTGAGACATTTGGCTTAAGATTAGTCCAATCTTATATAATGAGCTAATGATAGGGACAGAAGTAAGACCCTAGTCACTTGACCACTAAAATCTCAAAGAATCTATTTCAAGAAGGGTGTGGATGAGAGGAGATTATGTTTATAAGACACTAGCTGTATTGTTTTTAAAGAGTTACTGCTAAGATAATCGTAAGATATGCATAAGGTTTTTAACCAAAAGCTTCTGTTATTTTTCATAGGAAAAGACAAAAAATATGAAATTGCCCTCACCATATAGTCATACAGAAAGAGGAAGAGATGTGCTTCTAGAGATGTGCTACAAAGATGTCTCTGCGTGATGCAAAAATAGACGCCAGTCGTGTAGAGCAGCAGCACACAATTCCTGTGAATGCATTACAGAGATGGCTGAATCACAGTATTTCACCCTTAGCTTCCAAGCACACAGATCAATTTAAGTAAATTCCCAATTCTTTTTTATTTGCTGGATTCACAAAGCAAGTTCTACTTCAGAATGGAAAGGAATACTTAATAGTCCCTCAGAGGCCTCTTTCCATTCTAAAATATACCATGCGTATGGCTGTGTTTCAGAAGTAATTGATTACCAAAGTGGATACATTCACCATCAGTCACATTAGGCTCCCTGCTTCTTTTCGCTCCTTGGGGAAAAAGCCATGTGACCAACTGATTTTTTGCCTATCTGCAATGCAGACAAACATATTTTCATTTCTTAAAGCAAAACAAAGTGACCTTCCTGAGAAATGTTCAAAGATCCTTTCAAAATGAACACAAATCCTTGCACTATAAATAAGCCACACAGCATTAGAGACACATTTACAATTTTCTACATAGCTGAAAGAGGAAATGAAGTTAACTACACAGAAAGAATATTCTTTCATTATAAATTCTTTTTTTAATTTTTTTTTTTTTGAGAGACAGAGAGAGAGAGAGCCAGCTGGGGAGGGGCAGAGAGAGAGAGAGAGAGAGAGAGAGAGAGAGAGAACCAAGCAGGCTCTGTGCTGTCAACGTAGAGCCCAAAGTGGGGCTCGATCTCATGAACCATGAGATCATGACCTGAGCCAAGATCAGGAGTCAAATGCTTAATTAACTGAGCCACCAGGTGCCTCCCCTTTTTTTTGAAAAAAAAAAAAAAATACATCCTTTATATAAAGCAAATATTCAGAGGGAGATACAATATTTATGTACATGAACTCACTTCTAAAATAAAATCCTGGCAAATGAAATTACATAGTATACTTACCTTGTTTTTCATCAAATTATAAAATGGATGGTGCCTTTCTTTTCTATATATAATCTCCCTAAGAATGTGGATTTAGCCACTATTTAAAATAAATTAAAAGTTTTTAAATTTATTTTTATAACAAGTCTTTTTTCTATGGAGCTTGTCATCAGTTTGTAATTATTTTTCCAAAATTCAATTATAAAAAAGAAAAACATATGCCAGAATTTCACAATCTTGACACTATTGACATTTGGGGCTGGAAAATTCTTTGTCATATAGTGGTAGGGGGTATGGAGCCCCCCTGTCTGTTGTAGCATGTTTAGCAGCATCTGTGATCTCTACCAACTAGATACCAGCAGTGTCCCCACCCCACCTCCGAGTTGTGACTTTTAACAACCCAAAATGTCTTCAGACTTTGTCAATTGTCCACTAGCTGGCTGGAGGGCAGGGAACAAAACAACCCAGTTGAGAACTACTGACATATACTGATGCTGCTATGCAACTTAGCGCAGCTTTATTGCTCAATACCAGAAAGTAAAACATGCAACAACCCATCATACAGCATAGATGCACCTAGGAAATGCCCTGAACTATTCAGCTTTCCAATCCATTTAGGACATTGTAGAATCATGTGTATTTGAGGATGGGACCTGGGGCTCTTTAAGTGAAGAAGAAGTTTAACATTGAAAGGAATATCTGTAGACAAATTATTACTCATCCTATGGTTTCTCCATACCCTTGGGGTCCCATTTAGTCCTGGCCAAGTCCAAGAGGAATGTGAAATTGTTTAGATTTTAGAATATCTTTGGCTCTTTCGTAGTTCAAAGGTATCTGGAAAGGCCATACTACTCCAAATTCAAGCAGCTCAGCTATTTCTTCAAAGGATCTGGCTTGGCCTCAGGGACTCTATTCATGGGTGATTTCTCCATAAACATACACTAAAAGAAAAGTATAGGATTTTTTTAAAAATTAGGATAAAAATACATAAGATCCAGAAGTATCTTTGGACTTGCTGGGTGGCTTGTTGATTTACAATTCATCAGGTGTGTTGCACATGTTAGGTACAGTTGTAGACATCAGGGATATGGGTCTGGTGTCCAGAATGCAAAGAACACTATAATTTATTAAGGCCCTACAATGGACCTTTATGTAATACAAAGTCCAGAATAGGTAGTGTCATCCACATTTTTTAAAACAAGGAACTAATACTCAGAGCTGTTAAGTAATTTACTCAGTTTTACAGAGTTTCTAAGTGTCAGAATTCACATGTGAAGTCATATTGTTTGATGTATTCTTAGACACACTTATAATTAGAAGAGAATGTGCTAACCACACCAATAAATATAAGTTTCAGCAATAATATGGAGAAAATGGAGGTTAAATCTGCTTTGGAGGGTAAGAGGTAGTTTCATAGAAGAGTGGGTATTTACATGAAACCTGTAAGGATAAGTAAGAGTTATTTGTCATCTCACATTTACTTGTTCCCATGCCCAAAAATAAAAAAAATATTGAAAGCCAATTATGCACAAAGGCACTGTGCTGAGAGTTATCAGGTGCTTCTCATATTATGGTCCTGGGACTAGCAGCATCGTATCACTGGGAACTTGTTGGAAATGGAAATTCTCAGCCAAAACCCCTGCCTTGTACCTTCTGAATCAAAAGCTCTGGGGATGGAGCTCAAGAAACTGTATTTTAATAAGCCCTTCAGGTGATTATGATGAATGTTAACATATAAGAAGCACCAAACAATTCATTATATAACAGTTTATTAAATAAAAGGTAGATAAAGTTGAGGGCCACCTATGTGGTTCAGTCAGTTGAGCATCTATTGATTAAGGCTCAGGTCATGAACTCACAGTGGTGAGATCAAGCCCTACATCTGGGTCTGTGCTAGGCATGGAAACTGCTTGAGATTCTCTCCTTCTCCCTCTGACCCTCTCCCACTTGCTTGCACACACATGCATGCTCTCCCTCTCTGTCTCTCTCTCTCTCTCTCTCTCTCTCTCAAAAAAAAAAAAAGGTAAATAAACTTGAAATTAAAGATTTAAAGCAGAGTTTTGTAACAAGTGTGCCATGAATGGGTTATAGGTATACCAAAATCTTAATCTCCTTGGCCCCTGCAACCACCTGGTAGTTTGGGGGTAGCCAAAGCCCCAATTCATTACATCTACCTATGAGGATCCCCATTCATACACCCCAAAATGCTTTTAAAAACATCTATTTTCCTGAGTACCACAAGGTGAAAAACTTTGGAAAGCTCTGGTGTAGACAAAAACTGCTGTCAAATTTCAAGAGAGACAGAAGACACTTTGGATCGAACTACTGGAACAGCATTCTCTGGAGTGATGAAGTATGAAAGGGCCTTAAACTTGTCACATTCCCTCATAGTGACAAGTCACATTTTCTCTTCCCTCTTTAATCACAATACCCTCAGTCTGGTAAGAGCCTTTCCTTTAATTAATTTAAATAAATAAACGTAACAAAGATTTTAGAGGAAAATAGAGACTATTTTCATGATCTTGAAGAAGTAAAAGTTTTCTTAAACACAGCACAAAGAGCATTCAGTGTAAAAGAATAAAAAAATGATAAATTTGGCTACATTAAAATTTAAAACATCTGTTATCAAAAGACATCAAGAAGGGAAAGTCAAAGAATAGGAGAAGATACACACACAATTTATAAATACATATTTGAAAAGAATATTCTCATATATCTTACACAACAAAAGGAAAATACAGACCCAATAAAAAATGGACAAAATCCTTGAAGAGACACAAAGGAAAATATCCAAATGACCAAAACACATATGAAATTATGTTCAATATTGTTGGTCAGCAAGGAAATGTAAATTAAAACCACAACGTGATACCATTACGCATAACGACTGAAAGTAAAAAGACTGACAACAGCAAACGTATTTTGGTGAGATTCAAGTGCAAACTGGTATACAAAGAGCAGCAGAAACTATTTGGCAGTATCTACCAAAATTGAATATGTATACATCCACTCCTACAGCACCTCCACTCCCAGATGGACTGAGAAATGTACCCATATGTGCTCCAAAGCTCTTGTTGTAATAGCCACAAGTTAGAAGCTACAAATACCCATCTATAGTAGAAGGGATAAATAAGTCATCGCATATTCACACAATGAGATACTATACAGCAAAGAGAATGAATGAGCTACGTCTCACACAACAATTTAGATGAGTCTCATAAAAATAATTTTTAGTGAAAGAAGTCAACACAAAGGAGTGCACACTGTATTTATTTAAAGAACAAAAACACAAAAAACCAATCTAATAAAAAAACTAATTTTATTAGAAGTTGGGAAATACTGGTGACTTTACATTGGGAATATAAACTTTCTGGGGGGCTGGTGATATTCTATTTCTTGAACTAGATGCTGACGCTATGGGTATATTGAATTATATCAAGGTGTGCAAAGGTATGTATCAAGGTAGACACATACAATGTATATTTTGGTTAAAGTACATATGACGCTTTATCAAAAAGCTTAAAAAAAGTGGACCAGGTAAATTCCTCCTCAAAGGTAATCAATCTAGATACATAAACCAGACATCTGTCCTTTTGCTGTACCTTCTCCTACACTCATTTCCTCCGTACCTTTTGCTGATCAACAAATTCTTGGTTCATATTGTCAGTGCTTTAGTTCAGGTTTTAATTATTACTGCTCCGTAAGTAATTGTTGAACAATTGAACAAATGAATGAATGAATGTATGACCATGAAAGCCTTGTGTGCAGTTTCTTTTCCAATGAACTCTTGACGATGAAGCCAAAATGGTCTCTGGACAACACAAGTCTGATGACAGAACTTCACCATGAATTCCAGTTCCTCGGCAGTGCCTGCTCATCCGTCCGCTCCAGTCTTCATGTCTAGGCGCATCTCTTGTCACTCATGTGCATGTACTGTTCTAGCCACACTGAAAGAACAGCAGCTTCCAGGTTCTTTCATTCTTCAATGTTTGCCCATTCTCCTTCCTCTTTCAGAATACCCCCTCCTCATCTAGCCAACTTCTATATGTTGTTTGTATTTTACCTTGTCATTATCTGACTGGGAAACACTCTTTGACTATCTCAAGTTGAATTAAGAGCTCTGTGCTCCAGCACCAATGCATGTATACCTCTGCCATAGCAAGGTAAGCACAGTACTGACTACATTTGTTTGCTTGTTAGTGTCTCTTATTTCACAGGTAGAAACTTGAGGGTAAGGATCATGTCTTATCTCTGAATCGCTATACCCAGCATAGTGCCTGCTATACACAACATACATAGAGGCATATTATTAAATAAATGACTGGCATTCCAAACATCACCATACCAGCATGTAATAACTTTTTTTTTCTTTTAGGGGGAGGGTCGTTGGCTGTGAAAAGAAAGCAGAAAAATCAGGGAAGTAATTTGACCCTAGATAACTGATAGTCTGGTAAGGCAAACTATGCCTTCATTTCATTAACAACCTGAGCAGTGTGAAAATATTTATGGTCTGCTATTTTTTAGACACATCAACATTATTACTTAATCTTCACAGTGACCCTCTGTGGAAGGTATATTATTGTGTCCACAGATTATATATGACGAAATTTGAAGCTCAAATAGATTTAATAACTTGCCTGTACCAACTAGCAGGGTTTGGACTTCAACTTTTCAGAATACAAAGTCAGATAATCTTTCCTGATACTGGCACAGGCTGTTTTGGAGGCACCGTACTACTGAAATTACTGGTGAGAACCTCATATCTTCAAATATTGTTCCTCAGGAACCTCTTCAGGGACCTCCTAAAATAATTTTGGAAAACATACTTTTTAAAGTTGATATCCAAAATTTTTCAAAATGCATTTAAATGGCAGTGGAAGATGTTAAGTTCTGGCATACTGTAAATATTATATTTTATAATAAAACTGTGACACCAATTTTTCCATGTGTCCAATGGAATTAAACTTATATAACCAAGTGGTTTCCACCATCACCCACTTTAAAAAATGAAGAAAAATATAAGGATGACAAATTGGAAAAAATGTTAATATTCAAATATATAAAGAGCTTCTAAAAGTAGAGAAAGGTCTGACAATTCTTAAAAAATGGGCCACAGAAATGAACACAGTTTCTAGAAAACTGGCGCATAATGCTTTTAACGATCTGAAAAGATGACAAGCCTTGCACATAGTAAGATAAATGCACATTAAAAGTATACTAAGGTACCATTTCTCACCTATTAAATTAGTACACCTCTAAAAATTCAGCAGCATTCTCTGTTGGCAAGAGGAAAGAGGCACTGCACACTGCTGGTGGGAAATGCAAACATGGTACAACCCTTATGAAGAGGGGGTTGGCAATATCTGGCTAAGCTGTCAATATATTTATCCTTGGATCTAAAAATACATTTATCCCACTATCCCAAATATACTCAGGCCAAAAAGCAGAAGGACAGATGCATTTCCTGGGTTTGAGCATCAAAAAGAGAGTAGGGGGAACACAGGATAGATGCACATTGCATTACAGCATTATTTGGGTGGGGGGAGGTGAACACTGTTATTCAACATGGTGTTGGAAGTCCTAGCCTCAGCAATCAGACAAGACAAAAAAATAGAAGGTATCTAAATCAGCAAGGAGGAAGTCAAACTTTCATTCTTCCCAGATGATATGATACTCTATGTGGAAAACCCAAAAGACTCCACCAAAAAACTGCTAGAACTGATCCATGAATTCAGCGAAGTTGCAGGATATAAAATCAATGCACAGAAATCAGTTGCATTTCTTTTCTTTATTTTTTTAACATTTATTTATTATATTATTGAGAGAGAGAGAGAGAGAAAGAGAGAGCAAGCATGAGTGGGGGAGGGGCAGAGAGAGGGAGACACAGAATCCGAAGCAGGCTCCAGGCTCCGAGCTGTCAGCACAGAGCCCGGCGTGGGGCTTGAACCCACAAACCAGCAGATCATGACCTGAGTCAAAGTTGGACACTTAACCAACTGAGCCACCCAGGCACCCCAAAATCAGTTGCATTTCTACACACCAATAATGAAGCAGCAGAAAGAGAAATTAATGAATCAATCCCATTTACAATTGCATCAAAAACCATAAGACACCTAGGAATAAACCTAACCAAAGAGGTGGAAAATCTATACACTGAAAATTATAGAAAGCTTATGAAAGAAATTGAAGACAACAAAAAATGGAAAAACATTCCATGCTCATGGATTGAAAGAACAAATATTGTTAAAATGTCGATACTATCCAAAGCAATCTACATAGTCAATGCAATCCCTACCAAAATAACACATTTTTCCCAGAGCTAGAACAAACAATCCTAAAATTTGTATGGAACCAGAAAAGTCCCCAAATAGCCAAAGCAATCCTAAAAAAGAAAACCAAAGCTGGAGGTATCACAATTCTGGACTTTAAACTGTATTGCAAAGCTATAATCATTAACACAATATGGCACTGGCACAAAAACAGACATATATATTAATGGAGCAGAATAGAGAACCCAGAAATGGACCCACAAACATATGGCCAACTAATCTTTGAGAAAGCAGGAAAGAATATCCAATGGAAAAAGAATGGTCTTTTCAGCAAATGGTGCTGGGAAAACTGGACAGTGACATGCAGAAGAATGAACCTGGACCATTTTGTTACACTATACAGAAAAAATAAACTCAAAATGGATGAAAGATGTAAACGTAAGGCAGAAAGCCATCAAAATCCTAGAGGAGAAAAGAGGCAACAACCTTTTTGACCTCAGCCTCAGCAACTTCTTACTTGACATGTCTCTGGAGGCAAGGGAAACAAAAACAGAAATGAACTATTGGGACCTCATCAAGATAAAAAGCTTCTGCACAGTGAAGGAAAGAAACAACCAGCAAAACTAAAAGGCAACTGATGGAATGGGAGAAGATATTTGCAAAAGACATATCAGATAAAGGGTTAGTATCCAAAAGCTGTAAAGAACTTATCAAACTCAACACCCAAAAAACAAATAATCCAGTGAAAAAATGGACAAGAGACATGAATTGACACTTTTCCAAAGAAGACACCCAGATGACTAACAGACACATGAAAAAATGCTCAACATCACTCATCACCAGGGAAATACAAATCAAAACCACAATGAGATACCACCTCACATCTGTCAGAATGGTTAAAATTAACAACTCAGGCAACAACAGATGTTGGCAAGGATGCAGAAATAGAGGAACCTTTTTGCACTGCTTGTAGAATGCAAACTGGTGCAGTCACTCTGAAGAACAGTATGGAGGTTCCTCAAAAAATTAAAAAAAGAACTACCCTATGACCCAGCAATGCACTACTAGGTATTTCTCCAAAGGATACAGGAGTGCAGTTTTTATGGGGCACATGTCCCCCAGTATTTATAGCAACACTATGGACAATAGCCAAAGTATGGAAAAAGCCCAAATGTCCATCGACAGATGAATGGATAACGAAGATGGAACCAAGCATTGATCCTGCCTTTCCTATATGAATTGTACCAAGGCATAACCAGATAGTAGATGAAAGAAAGTTAATAAAAACAGAATGATCGGAATATAATAATGATCAATTAGAATGTGCTAATTCTGGGGGCGCCTGGGTGGCGCAGTCGGTTAAGCGTCCGACTTCAGCCAGGTCACGATCTCGCGGTCTGTGAGTTCGAGCCCCACGTCAGGCTCTGGGCTGATGGCTCAGAGCCTGGAGCCTGTTTCCGATTCTGTGTCTCCTTCTCTCTCTGCCCCTCCCCCGTTCATGCTCTGTCTCTCTCTGTCCCAAAAATAAATAAACGTTGAAAAAAAAAAAAAAAAAAAAGAATGTGCTAATTCTGTATTTTACCATAAGCAACCCCTAAGGAAAAAATGGATCTATGCCTCTCATAGCCCCTGCTGCTAATATCACAAAAAAAAGGGGAGATAAACAGATATTAGATGCTTCTTAACAGAAGAAGACAATGCCACCTATGAGGTAGTTTTACCAAAAAAATATTGGTGAACTATTTACACATTTAGATTCAGCTATCAATTCACAGGAAATACAGAGAACAAAAGAATATGTTAAATGCAATCATAATCATCCGAGTCCAGTCTATGAAACTCTATAGAACACACAACCCCACTTCTTCAACAAATAATTTGACAAGGAAAAAAAAATGAGAGAAAGGGAAAGATAGAACCTATAAATTCAGGGACTTAAGAGTCCAGTTCTAACGTGAGGACTTTATTTGGATCCTTATTTTTTTAAAAATGTCAGATATATAAGCACTGACTGAATATTTTCTGATACTACATTTATCGGTAATTTTAGGTATAAGACTGATTTGTGGTTATTTTTTTTTAAGTTCTTAATAGTTACAAAAATATTTACTGACGAGTTGACACAATGATTGGATTTTGCTTCAAAATAATATAGGTCAGGGAGATGTGGGTGGGGATATAGGTATTGATAACTATGGAAGCTAGGTAATGGATATATAAGGGGTCATTGTTACTCTTCTTTTTTTGTTGTTACTCTTCTTCCTAATCTTTTACGTATTTAGAAATTTTCATAATAAGACAAAAACATCCATCAGTTGGAAATACTATAGTGTTTCTTTTTCTCCTTGAAATCCATTCCACTTACCCATACGAATTTTATCCTAATGTAAACAGACATTAATAAAAGCATTTTACTAATCACCTATTCATATTTCTGCAACAAAAGTAAGTATACACATGTAGATTTTTGATATTTAAAAATTTTCTGGGAGTGATATGAGTCTAAATGTTAAAATCTCATCTCATTTTTTACAGTTTTTGATAATATACAATTGATTGAAATTTTAAACACAATAAATGTTAATAATCAGCAAAGATAAAAGTAATATTTTATCTAAATGCATCATTTAAAATAATGTGTGGAAAATTTATGGAGACTTGGTTATGGAAGTCTTCATTTTTTAATTGTTCGTTTGGTGTACCAGACAAATATATAAAATGCAAGTAGGATCCAGTTTGAAGTTTGAAGTCTAGCCATAATCTAACAAAGAAAGGTTTCAGATAAAATTCTCAGACTAGTTTCTATTTTTTTAAATTTTCTTCTTATTGTTTTTTTTTTTTTTAATTAAGCACATGGGAAGGAAGTACAAATCATATGGGAGGGAATAAGATGATAACCTTAAAGCTGACCAAAGGGTATAGCCATTGATCTGGGGACACCCTTGACCACCATTCTGATTAGAGTCTGGATTAGGATTAGTTAAAACCTTTCGAATGCATTTCCATATAGAATTGCCCCACTGGCTCTTCCCTGACAAGACAATAACAGGATTCAGAAGTGAGTCAAGGTGGTGAAGTACTTTGGAGTTAGTTGGAGGGTTCTCTGATGACACAGAATCAACCAGAACAACCTAGAGAACTTTTAATAACAATACAATTTTGGAATGAATTTTAACTGTGGATGAAAATCTAGAACAGATGTAGATCTCTTAAGACTGTCTGGTCCAAACCAGGTGGCCTCAGAAGACATTTAAAATTAAAATAATGATAGATATGTTATATATCAGGGCCCACTAAATAAATAATCAGGAAAAAAAAGAGGGAGAAAATTAGGGCTTGAAAATAACTGATAATCACTTTTGGCCATAACTCAGCATGTTTAAAAATAACTACAAATTATGGCTGTATATAAGGTACATGATTTTTCTTGGGAAAACGAAACGAGACATTAACCTATAGCAAGGGTATTCTCAGTGTTTGAGAATTACATAAGCATAAAACTACTGAAAAAAATTCCAATATGGTTAAGTTCAGTATTTCACCACTAATTAGGAAGAAGTCATTTACAAGTGTAGGCTGGGAGCTGGAGAAGGAAAAATGAGAAATAAAGTTCATGTAGCCTCATAAGATAATACTTCAACAATTCAATTTATGTTCAATTTCAAAGTCTTAGGTCACCTAAACCTCAAAAAATCAGTTTAAGGAGACACTTTCCTCCACCTCTGGCTTTCTCTCTTTTTACCATTCATAACCTTAAAGACTACCAGCTGATACTTGAGACAAGCAGACTAAGTAAACTACTGCAATATAGGGAATGCACAAATACACATACTAAAGAACTGATCCCTATTATTCAAAATCAATTATTATTGACAGATTTATGAACTAAACCTAAGAATATTTTCTCCAAAATAAGTGCAATATTTTGCACTTTAATTGGTAAAGTGCAAATGCAATTAGTGGAAATGTATCTAGATTGCCTTAAATTTAAATGAATGTGAAAAATAAGTAAATGATTAATAATTTTACTACTGTTTAGTTCTTCTGAAATTCAAAGGTATTTTTAATTACAAAAGTGAAATGGTCCATGATCTTATAAAATGCTTTCAAGTGAGACCAGTTTAAAAAATAAAACATGTTTGCTTTTATAATATTTCTAACTTAACCAAAAATGCTCCAGGAAAATAAAGAATTATGTCCGTATGTATAACATACCCACAATGTTTGGTTCTGAAATATTTATAAAAATGCTTTGTTGACAGAAATTCATTAGAAAATAAATAAATATTGATGTATTGAAAGAAGAACAATATAGATTATAAAACAATTTCCAAACCTGGAAAATTTCTTATGCTGTATGAGGGTATTGGGGAAATGGCTGAATCTCAAGAATTTCCTGAAAAAGAGCTCAGAAATCTGTCTTCCAAGGGCACAGAATGTCCATTATTCACTTCAAATGGAGTCAAATTACTTTTAATTATATGAATTTGTATACAAATATAAAGTACTATCATTATTACCAGTAGTTGAAATTTCATAAATATTTCGATTTCAAATTATTGAAAGGGCAAACCATGCAGAGATGCAAGAAGGAAATAAGGGTTAGAATAGCTAAAATATGATGAATTAATTGTCAGGTATATTTTGGTGAATTGGAAAAATTAAAGTGTGGAATGTAGAAAGTGTACCATTCAGAGTGCTAATTATGAAAAACACTTATTGTGGCCCCTTGACTGCCCTACTTATAAATCATGATCAAAGAGTTCCTCAGTGATTTCACCCACATTTTAAGATCAACCCTGGCCTAGAGCAGCTCTAAGGAAGAAAGAAGATCGGAATCATCTCTTGGGATTTGGACCCCAGGACCCCAAAAGGGGGCACTAATAGAAGGTGAATCAGCTTTGCAGTATAAATATGGTTGCCAGGCAGCAAATATAAAAGGGTTAGGGTGGGAACCACAAGAGGAGCATCTGCTTAGTTGGAAGCTTCAAATTCTTTGTTTCCTACATAATAATACTCTTCCCATCTTTTATCCATGATTGTTTCTGTGTATGGGATTTGCATGGCTTATGTCTTCCACAATTCTACCTACTGACACATCACTTAACTTCACCAAGGCCACTCCTCTCACCCACTAACTATTCTTCCCAAACACACACTCTGGCATTTTAATACTGCCTATCTTTTGTCTTCCAGAAAGAAAAGTAATAACATTTGGAAGAGTACCTCCACAGTGACCTTTTAGGACTGAAGTAGGGTAAGTAGTTCATTTTCCCTGGAAAGACTTCTTCCACAGAAGTAGTGCTGCTTGCTATGTTTCACCACTGGCAACCTGAATTTTCTGTGGGGGAACTAGTTATTCAAACAAAACCATTTTTCTTAACTCACCACTAGCCAGGAGTAACCATTTATTAAAACAATGACCTTTACAAAGTATAGTATCAGTCTCTGTCATATTCTTTTACCTTTTACAAGCTTTGTAAACTTAGACAACTTAACCTCCCTAAACAGGATTTTGTCATCTGCAAATGGTAGACATTAATTGTCACCACCTCATAAAGTTATGGGGGGACGGGGGGATTCAATGAAATAATCCATGGAAAGTTCTTGGCACTGTCCTAGCACAAAGTAAAGGAAATCTTAACAACTGCTGCTGCTGTTGCTATAGTAGTATAGTAGACCCTTGAACAACAGGAGTTTGAACTATGCACGTCCACCTAGACATGCTCCCATTCTGTGCTTATTTTTTTAATTAATGGCACATCTATGAACCCTAGGTTTCCAGTGTAGAAATCTCAGTAGCATCTCTGGTTGGACTTATGTAGCGATCCCACATAAACTCAACCAGCAAACCCAACTACTTCTGTGTCTGCAATGTCTCATTTCCAATATCTGATTCTTTTCTCCCCCAAAATCTCCAAAGCATCCCAATTACCCCTAGAAAATAGAATGAAAATTCTTTAGAATAAGATTAAAAGATTACCAGTAGTTGGCACTAATTTTTCTTTTGAACTTCAATCTCCACTATCTTTCTTCGTGAACACTTTGCTTTTTCTACTGCTAGACATTTCCTGATAACGTCAAACATTTTCAAGCCTTTGAATCTTTGCTCATGATATTGCCTTAACCTGGAATATCCTTTCCTTCTTTCCATCTACTGAAATCCTACCAATCTTTTAAATTCAAATACCATTTTCTCTCTGTAGTCTTCTTTGATACTGGTTCACAGAGTAAATCGCTCTTCATCACATGGGATTTTGTGTTAACACTTATTTAAGGAGTTTAGGTCACACTTCCTTAAAATATTCTCCACCCAAATTTCAGACTCATATTTAATTGCCCAACAATCATCTCACTGGGTTAACCCTTGAATCCATCAAATTTAATACGTCTCAAGTTGAATACATCCTTTCTTACCAGACTTGGTCTTCCTGCTGGGCTCCCAGTTAGAGAGAAGTCTGAGTGTCATTCTTGATCACTCCACCTTCTCATCTCTCACTTTGTCTCATTGATTCTAGCTTCTAAGTATCTTTCAAATATATTCACATCCCTTTCCCCACTGTTAATATGATGGTTCAAATCATCACATTTTATTGTTCATTTTCTTCCTCTGATCAATTATTAATCAACTGATTAGAATTTCTAATAAAAAATCAAGTCTCAATTTAGAAAAATAAACATAAGTTATATAATCCATAGGTAGTCAATTAACTGTTATGGTTTTATTTTCTCTTTACACTTCCATAAGACAACTCACTATAATTCCTTCAGGGTATTATTGAAAATGATCTCTTGGTAAACCAAACTAAAAATTAATTTAGTGGTTTAGTGTTCAGACATTTGTATACTTATTCGTAATAAAGCTGAGAAGACATCATATTATTTTTCATTTTCTTCCTTGGACCAATTTCTAATAAATGATTTAGAGAATTAAATGTTACTTTTATGTGTGTCAACTGTGAACCAATTAAGAAAAAACAGGATGAATATAGACATCTGAAAACAATTTCGCTATTAAAACTTCCCTTTACATTTCTTTTTAAAGTATTTAAATCAGTAGTTGAAAGTACCATATAATTTAATTATACAGCTTCTTCTAGGACCAGAATTGAATGTGTTAATTTTATTAATCTGAACAATGGTGACTTTGCATTTTAAAAAATCAAGAAACAGCCATGGGTCACAGGGCTAATCACTTCAACTTCTCTTTTCTTCATTTCTGCCTACTTTGCTAGTTTTCATTATTCATATGAGGATTCTCAGCAAATTATCAAACTAAAAATGTGACCTATCGTATTCCTTCTATTTGGAGGGTAAAAATAATTTTTGAGGTCAGAACATTGGTGAAAAGAAAAAAAATCAAATAGATCGATAACGAATTTAAGAAGGAACTTTGTGTTAAGCAAGGAATGGAAATGACAAGTTGTACCTTAGAAATTTAAGAGCAGGGTCTAACCAAGCAAAGAACCTAGGCCCACTATACTGTAGACTTTATAAGACACAATAAAGGATCATTGTCTAAAAACAACTTCTCATAGAAAAATGGTTTATAAACTTTATTTATACAGTGAAACTCCAATAAATAAGTTAAAAATGCGAATTTGGAGTCCAGCCCATTTTCTCTCTCCATGACACTCCACACAATCCAATGAGGAATCCTAGAATTCTCAGGAAGGAAGTTTAAAAACCATTGTATTAAGAGACTTTTAGAGGAACCTAAAGGCAAGAGCTCCTTTGGGTGGGGAAACGATTAGAGTTGGATAGTATAATACTATAGTTACCATTCACTGACTGTCTATGCTATCTCAGTACTTTATGGAGTTTATCTCATTGATGCTGAGTTTAAGTATCATAATACCTTTTTATAATGAGATGGCTGAGTCTCAGAGAGATTAACTTGCTCAGGTCAATCAAATGCTGAATACATCCTGTGCACGACAGACTGTACCAAACTGGTTCAAGTATGTCCCACCAAAGGAACCGACATCTGTTCCTGCATACATTTTCTGGGGTATTCTTCTTTTGTTAAATGAAGTTTTGTGACCCTGAGGGACATAGGTACTTATAAGCACGTCATATCTCCCAGAGACTATCGGCATTTAGTGTGGAGGCGGGGTGGGATACCTAAAAAGTTTACCATGATCACCTGGCCTTTAGGAACCATAGCTTATTACTTCAACAAAACCTCACTGTGGAACCAACTCTCAGACCCCCACACAACTCATTACAAAGCAGAGCTATTGTCTGGGGCCTGACCTACCACATTTAACACTCCTCTCACCCTCCCACAAAGTCCCAGGATGAACACAGATATCACATGATCAGTAAAGTTGATTATGCATTTGTCAAAACCCCTAGAACTGAACAACACAAAGGGTGAACCCTAATACAAATGACGGCCTTAGGTAATAATGTATCAATATTGCTTCATCAACTTTAGCAAACGTACCACACTAACACAAGATGTTAACTATAAGGGAAACCGGGTTGTTGGTGCATGTGGGGAATACTTAGGAACTCTCCGTACATTCTGTTCAATTTCTCTGAAAACCTAAAAATGCTCTAAAAATTAGACTTTATTAGTTTTTTTAAGTTAGTTATTTCCTAATATATTCGGAAAAAGAAAAGTTAAAGTCAAAAAAAATCCAAATCTAAGATTTACTCAGCCTCCTATCTCCTTAGCCCCCAAACCTACAGTTTCTACCACATTCACAGAAAGTGGCCCATGGTTGGCTGCATCGTCAAAGGGTAGGGCTTAATGGAAGAGGTCTGTGAGAGAATTAGGCTGGTGCCACATGGATGGCCTGCCTCTGAGACCTGAATGAGTTGGTGTAGGTTCCTCAGCAGACCTTTTTGGGTAAATCCAGAAAGACTTTAGGGATGCTGTTATTCATCAGAATATCAGATTACCAGGATTAACTGCTCACTTCAAAGGTTCCTTTACAACTGTGTCAGAAAGAGCTACAGTTCTTTCTAGAGCACTAGTCCTTAGTATAGGAACACCGCAGATACTTCCCATGTTGATGCAAATGCCACCTTTTCACTGCCACATTCATCAACTACCCAATCCAAAACTGCAAACTCTCCACTTCTACTATCTCTTTACCCCCACTTCTTGTCTTTTCTTTCTTTATTTCCCCCAGTGCGCTCATTGCCATTCAGCATACTATACATTTTACTTGACTTTATTGTTTTCTTGCCTCACTAGCATAAGCACTAAGAGGGCAAAGATTTTGTTTTTACTGTTGTATCTCTAGCCTTAGAATGGAACCTGGCATTTAGTATACCTCCCATACATATTTGATGAACTGAATGAATGAATGAATGTACACTCGGAAGAACAGAGTCTAATGGCAGCACGGACACTGGAACAGAAAGGTGTGCCAGGAGCCCAGGTCATGGGAACCTGAGCAGTGACAGCCCTGATGGAGGCAATTGTCAGAAGGCATGAAAAAGGCTTATACACAGAATCATTAGAGTTTAAGGGTCGCTGCTATACCTCCCCTGCTACTCTGCACTAGCTTTTGCAGTTTACTTTTGACACATTGCACTGGGTCACTGTCTACTACCAGAGAGAAGAACGCTGAAGATAGAACAGTGGTCAAGAGGATTTGCTGATAGAATTGTAATCCCAGTAAAACTGAAAGGAGGCTTGAGCAAAATAGCTTTTTGATTGAAATGGAAGCCTTGGTTTTTCTCCCCTATAGTTAGCAAAATAAGACTAGGTGGCCACTTAGGACAACAGCCCAACAGAGAGCTTATGTGACACACTCTATAGAGGTTATCATTTCAAGGTTTTCTTTGCTGCCACACCAGAAAAAGAAATTACTAGCCTAAACCACTTAAACACAGTAGGAAACTTAAAAATAAATGCACCCCAAAAGGGTAGGAACTCTACTTAGGGTTCCCACGACAAATCTTCCAAAATCAACAGTGTGGTTTAGCTAAATGTTATCAAAGCTCACTAGCCATACATTCCCATGACATGACTCAGTGACTCTCTATTTCCTGTCTACACTTCCTTTAGCTCTGGACCTCACTGTGAGTTTGTATTTCACATGTAGCTATGCCAGATAGTTCTAGTTCAGCCTGTGTAGACCATAAAAAGTGTTTAGAGAGTATACAACATGTGACAATAAAAACGGTGTAATTGTACCAGCCATTTAAAAAACATTCAGAATTCTATTACATCAAGTTTTCTCTGATATCACTTAAAACCTGGGAACAAAGTACTTCTGTTTTACATTAGAGAATTGTTATGGAAATGCTAACAAATAATATGAGCTCCTCTATACACAGTACTATTTAAGAAGCCCTCAACAATCAAGGATAAATGTTTTTAAGGGCAGCATGACTTAAAGATAAAAGATTGAAAATCTTCAACACTGTCTTTTTGTGGATCACTTACTTTCTTATTGTGTTGAGTAAAATATTTTAAAATATCCATGCCTCAGTTTTCTCCCATCTTCTTTATTTTTTTTTCTTAATGTTTATTCTTGAGAGAGAGACAGACAGAGACAGAGTGTAAGTGGGGGAGGGTCAGAGAGAGAGGGAGATACAGAACCTGAATCAGGGTCCAGGCTCTGAGCTGTCAGCACAAAGCCTGACACAGGGCTCGAACTCACAAACTGCGAGGTCATGACCTGAGCCGAAGTCGGTTGCTTAACTGACTAAGCCACCCAGGAGCCCCAGTTTTCCCATCTTCTATTCCCAAGAAATACTTGCTGTGTATACATTACTTTTGAATAAAGCCAGCAGGAAGGAGGAAGAGGTTACGGTTTCAAATTGTTTTGCATTATTCTCGGTCTTTTATACTTCTATAATGGTGATTTAAATCAATTTTGATCTTGGGCTCACTATCTTTCTACAGTTAGTATATTTTATCATTTATTTCAGGCAAGGATAAATGTCTTTGAAGCAAGTTTTAACATAAGAAATTAAGGGGTGCCCGGGTGGCTTAGTCAGTTAAGCATCTGACATCAGCTCAGGTCATGATCTTGTGTTCATGGGTTCAAGCCCTGTATCTGGCTCTCTGCTGACAGCTCAGAGCCTGGAGCCTCCTTCAGATTCTGTGTCTTCCTCTCTCTGTGCCCCTCCTCTGCTCATGCTGTCTCTCAAAAAATGAATTAACCTTAAAGACATTTTTTTTAAAGGAAAAGTTTAAAATAGCATAGTAAATATAATTCCATCCAAATTAGTGCTTATAATTACTACTATTAAAATTGTAATAATAATTATTATTAAATTATTTAGAACGATTGGTCAGTTCCTAAAATATGTTCATGGTAGAAACTTCCTTCTGGTCTTGCAGATTTTTAATCTGCAAATCTCTCCCTAACACATCATCCTACTCTATTATGCAATTTCCTTTCTTCTTACACAGAATATGAATATTATTATTCAAGTATTTATTTACATCAGACACTTGTGTCATATTAATTACTTTGTCTGAATCACCTGTATGTCCAGGTACATATAATAAGGTTTTAAATGTTAAGCAACCAAAGGGCTCCCAGGTTTGTTCACTCCGTACCATACCTAGGACAGTGGTACATGTAGAAGAGTGCTTTTAAATTTCATAATGCTGCTGCTGAAGATGATACAGTTTCTATATACTGACTGTTGTTTTTTTGTTTTTTGGTTTTTTTTTTTAGTTTTAAGGCTTTACTGCAGTTATAATACATAGACATTTCATGTGTCAAGTCAATATAACTATCCATAATAACTAATCAATACTATTGCTACTAACTTGCATTTATCCTTTGCAATTAGTACAATTTATATTGACTAACTACACCTTTTATTTTTTCAACAATGATGGGAGATAGAACATGGACCCAAGTCTACACTCTAGCACAGCAGTTCTTAATATCTGAACCATGTATGTTTGGTGTACCCAAGATGCTTTCAGATATATAAGGAAAAAGTTTTTCTACAATGATACTAAACTATCATTTACCTTTTTTACTGTGTTGATATTTGGTCTCAAGGCACAAAAGCAGGTAAAAGTATTGGTCTGACTGTTGTTTTTAAATAAAGAAGGTATATGAACCATTTTGTCTCAATATCAAAAGGCACATTTTAAACTTTATTTTATCTTCAATTTTTTAACTCTATAGTCTCATTTCAGGATAAATTTTGGTTACATGATAATCTACTCTGCTTTGTTGCTATTATCCTATGAGTGTTGTTTTTCCCAATTAAACAGATATATAAGAAACAGATGTTTTTTAAGAGCTGTTTGGGCTTATTTTCACACCAGACTTCCTTTGTGGTTATCCTTTTATGTCAAGAAAAACAGACCTTGGCTTTCCTTATTAAAGCTTTCTATATATATATATATATATATATATATATATATATATATATATGCTTATATTTGCTTAGCTTAATTATAACAACCTCAAATGAGTCCCATCATATTCTGAAACCTTCAAATTTCCAAAATTTTTAATCTAATTCCTGCCTAGGAAAATCGACGTATGTTGCTGATGTTATGTGCTGGCCACCCAGACATAACCAAAAACATACAGTCTACTTCCTTTCCATGAAGACTAAACGTGCAATTTGTTCTATGAATAATGTCAGTTGCCTTGAAGACTACACTCAGGCTGCATTTCATTTCCACTATCAGCCAACAGAGTTACAGCTACCATTGTGTCAATGAGTATCTCATCTTCAACCACAGTCTAGCTTGGGTTTTACTACCTATTACCTTAGGCAATCTCCATATTGATAAAGAAGTGAGACAGGTTTTCCAAAACCTGTAGTAAAACATGTAGTAAAAACATGTAGTAAACAGGTGGGAATACTAGTTTGTAGTACTAAATCACAGCTCAACCACTGAGTCCCTCCTCCCATTTACCTTTACATTGATCTCTTTATTTATCTTGTCTCTTCAATATGAAAATCTTTCAAGTTGATTTGATGGCCAAATTAGCTGATTTATTTATTTTATGTATCATCTGTTATCAAGACCATAATCAGTCTTTCCTTCTCTATTTAGAGCTAGCTGTCATGTCATGCTGTCACATCCACAATTAACAAGTATGTTGGACACTGTTGTGTCTTCTCATGGGCCCATTTCCCATGAGCCCCAGTCACTGTGGAGAGGATTGGATTTGGTGAAGATGGAGTTAAATGTGTGAGGGCTTCTTGGAATGTATAATCCTTGAAACTCTGAAATGATAAATGATTTGGAGCATATGTGGTTATTATTGTGATTCTTTAGCTCATGTTACTTTAGTACCATGGGAGTCAAAAAAGTACACATATGCAAGGCTCTGTAATATGAACTGGAAAGTCCTTTAACCATGTACATCAACAGCAACCAATTTTTTAGTAGTATAAGTCATTAAAATAGTGTCTAATAAAAAAGAGCTGTGGTATCAACAGACTGACTTCAGGAAAACCAACTAGAATGCCACCGATATCTCCATATATGTGAACTGAAGTTTTAAAAGCATCTATTTCTTTGCAAACAGAGAATAATAACACATTTACTCTCAAGCCTTAAGCCAACATAAAATATTTACAAGAACAGCGTAGCAACTGATGTGCTTTAATTTGAGCAATTTGGAATTATCCTCTGCTAAGTTTGTACTCCAGAGTAAAGTGCTATCCCAATGTTGATAAAAGGGTTATGATGGAAATGATATGGTGGGAGTTAAAATAGATCAAAACTCGAATTTCTCTTATCACTTTACTATAAGACTTCTTATAGTCCCTTTATTTCAGAATATTGTTGTGTATTTAAAAATCCAACATGTAAAAATATTTGCATTTTTGTGACAGTCAAGAGATAAGATAATAGGATCTCTACTATTATAATGAGAAAAAGATAAGATGGGCTTTAGGTAAAAAGATAACCAATAAGATTAAATGAGTCTAAATGCTTTCTATTAAAGGAATCCAAATAATACACATAAAATAACAATCTCAAATAACTTCCTTACAAGATGAAAGACAAATAATTCTTGTATTAAATAAATAGGAGTGCAAATTACAGAGAAAGATCATGAGGAATCAGAAGTAAATACTTTATACAGTGTGATCCAAAAGTTATAATATAAGACATTAATTGTGCCTCCTTCATATTTTCATACACAATGCTTCAGAAATACTAATTAATTGAGAGAGGAACTTTGAAATAGTCTTGAATTCTCCCTACTGCAACTAAACTATTTTGAGTACATTACAGTTCAAATCCTAGCACATGAATTAACCTCAGAAATTGTTTAGTCCAAAACACTTATTCTTATGAATGACAGAAGTAAGGCTAAGAAAAGTTAACTGATTTGAATGAGTAAAAAAATTTTTAGAGTGAAAGTAAGGACAAGCATCCAGGCTTCTTGAGACCTTGGCCACCCATCTTTTCAGACCAAATTATCAAGCCATTTTAATTTAACATTTAAATTTAATTATGCAATTTTTAAAAGAAAATAAAGCTAAGAATTAGAAAACCATTTGAGAAGGGAAATAAGATGGACAATTTCTCATAGTTCGGTATAGTCACATGTATGAAGATATTTTTTATCCTGTCACTTAGCTATGTTCCTTTTTAAAAACTGTTTTAATGTGTATTTATTTTTGAGAGAGAGAGAGTGCTTGCGCACAAGCATGAGTGGGGGAGGGGAAGAGAGAGACACACAGAATCTGAAGCAGGCTCCAGGCTCTGAGCTGTCAGCACAGAGCCCGACGCGGGGCTGGGACTCAGGGACTGCAAGATCATGACCTGAGCTGAAGTCAGATGCTTAACCAACCGAGCCACCCAGGCGCCCCTGTTCCTTTTTAATTATTAGCCTTAACAGCACCTGAACAGAATATTTTAGAGATGATCAATGAAACATTTTGCTTGCGGTTAAATAAATCCATTCCAGGTGCTCTTTGCCTTGTTATTTCTTCAGACACAATCGACTGAATGCTTGATGAAACCCTTTCTGTCTCAGACTGTGATAACTTTTTCTAACATTTTGTTTATATATTTAGCAGTAAAAGGACTCAAGGACTGCCAAGTATTAATCAAGTAGAACCCAGTACAGTAGGGAGTCTATCCTGGGGGGAGCACCACTCATGAAGTCAGGCAGTAAGAGAAAACATTCTAACCATAATTCTAGTTTCTGACTACATGATATGAAGGCATGGATTTTCTTTTATCAAATTTGTATGACAAAGATGACAAACTTGTTTTATGGATTACCAAATAATGCTTCAGTGTGAATGTTATATTTATAGGATGCCTGCTTGTTTAAGGATAACAGTAGTAACTACTAGAAAAAATTTATGGTGTTAAAAAAAGAACTTGAAAAAGTAATGACAACTACAAAAGATTACCATGACACCACACTTCCCTTCTCTACCTGCCCTAATTCCCTCCCTAATTTTCCATAATTCTCCTAAAAAATAAATTATATCAGGAGGATGGAAGCAGTTGTTCCATCTGAGAAATTTCTAGAAAGGCCCTACTTCTCTGACAGTCCTTCGGTTATATCCTGCATCATGGTCTGCCCCAAAGAAAGCTGGCTCTTGGAAGCTGGGGTCTTCAGTTAGAACTGAATGCAGGAAGACCAAAACTTCCTTCCTGATGACCTGAATCTGTAATCAGTGCTTGTTCTTACAAGTATGGACTGGGGGACGCCTGGGGGGCTCAGGTGTTTGAACATCTGCCTCTTGATTTCAGCTCAGGTCCCGATCCCAGGGTCTGGGGATCCAACCCTGCGAGGACAGGTTCCAAGCTGAGCATGGAGCCTGCTTAAGATTCTCTCTCTCCCTCTGCCCCGTCCCCACTCACACACACACACACACACACACACACACACACACACACACGCGCACGCACGTTCTCTCGCTCTCTCTCTCTCAAAACAAACAGAAAACATGATTGGAGTGGGAAAGTAAATGGACAAAAAGAAGGAAATGAAAACTGAGTGCCCTCTATGTGGCAAACAGTATTAAGTTTCACATCTATGATATCATTGCATCACTCATCCAAAATGCCCTCAATTTCCTATGAGTGAGGAAACTGAAGCTTAGGAAGGTTAAAAATCTATCATCGATTAGTTGGTAAATGGTATAGTTGGAATGCAAACTCGAGTTTCTCTATTCCTGAAAGACATTTCAGTATGTAATTAAATAAGTAAATAAAAATTCATACAGAATTAACTCACAAATTTTTTTTTAATGTCTATATTTATTTTTGAGAGAGTCCAAGCAGGAGAGGGGCAGAGAGGAGGACAGAGGATCCAAAGTGGGCTCCGTGTGGACAGCGGCAAGCCCGAGGTGCGGCTCAAACTCATGAACCACAAGACGATAACCTGGGCCAAAGTCAGACGCTCAGCCACCCAGGCACCCCTCACAAGTGTTTTTAAAGAAAGACATAGTCATTTCACAAGCATGAAATATCATATACAGTAGGACAAAATTAAATATTATAAACCCAAAAAGCTGTTTATGGTTTTGATAGATAGAAAAATATTATCAAAACATTAATATTACCCCTTAAAATTATTTTTAAGCAACAAAACATTTTAAATAAAAATAAGACCATTTTTAAATTTCTCTGGGAAACAAGTGTGCTAAGGGCCAGTATCCTGACTTAATACTTCTTCTATTAAACTGACTTTCCCCCCTTAACTCTCAAAAGACATTCAGAGCACAGTATTTCAAAGCTAGTTTGACACGTACTGTCACAATGACAAAAATGACCGATGAAAATCAATGGACATGTCAAAACAGCAGCTCATGTTCATGGGTCCTTTTATGACGGATCTCAGTAAAATGTCTTTATTTCAGTGCTTATGAGAATAGCTGCAGCTCTCAAAGTGTGGCCGGCAGATCCCTGGGAGTCTCTGAGAGCTTTCAGGACATTTGTGAAGTCAAAATTAATTTCTTTAGAAGGCTAAGATATTATTTGCCTCTTTCACTATGTTGATACTTGTACTAATGGTGCAAAACCACAGAAGTAAAACCGTTCATGGTGACTTAGTACAAAGTGGCCCCAGATTATACCTGCAATCATTGTACTCTTCAATGCCATGCACTAGCAGTGGAAAAACAAAGCACAAGTTTCACCTAAGAGTGTCCTTGATGAAGCAGTAAAAATTGTTTTATTAAAACATTTCAACCCTGAATATACATCTTTTAAATATTCTGTGTGACAACATAGCAAGGAAGCAGAAAGCATTTTCTTTTTTTTTTTTAACGTTTATTTATTTTTGAGAGAGAGAGAGAGAGAGAGAGAGAGAGAGAGAGAGAGAGAGAATCTGAAGCAGGCTCCAGGCTCTGAGCTGTCAGCACAGAGCCTGGCTTGGGGCTCAAACTCATGAATCGTGAGATCATGACCTGAACCAAAGTTGGACACTTCACCGACTGAGCCCCTCAGACACCCCAGAAAGCACTTTCACTGCATAGGAAAGTATGATGGTTGGCTTAAGGAAAAGCAGGTACGATTGAGTTGCAAACTGAAACAGAGGCTTTTCCCGTGAAGGATTATTTTTACTTGAATGAACTGACAGACTATACTTATTCAGACTTGGGTATCTGACAGACATCTCAAAAATTAACAAAGTGATGGGGCACCTGGGTGGCTCAGTCAGTTGGGCGTCCGACTTCGGCTCAGGTCATGATCTCATGGTTCACGGGTTCGAGCCCCGCGTCGGGCTCTATGCTGACAGCTCAGAGCCTGGAGACTGCTTTGTGGATTCTTTCTCCCTCTCTCTCTGTCCCTGCCCAGCTCATACTCTGTCTCTCTCTCTCTCTCTTAAAAATAAATAAAACATTAAAAAAAAATTAACAAAGTGAGATTATCACTTCAAGGAAAAGTGACAGTATTTTTTGCCAACGATAAAACTCAAGCTTTTAAGAGAGAGAATTAGAGTTTTGGAAAACTTTTATCTACCATTATAAGCTTGATAGCTTTCAAAGGCTACTGAGAATTGTGTGGCGTAAATGAACGTGATTTTTGGAAACTATACAATGAAATGTGTCAACATTTGGAAGATCTACATAAACCAACATTTTCCAAATAACCAAAACATAATGTTATAAAATCATGAATAAAAGATACATTCAAAGTCCAAATATGCCCAGTCAATTTCAATGTAACAGAATATGAAAAGCTCACTGATACAGTTTCTGAATCTCTGAAACTACTGCTTGCTAGGTTTTGGTGTAGTATAAAAGAAGCCTACACACAATTATCTAAAAAGGCTATTAAAATACTCCTCCTTTTCCAACCACATAATTACATGAGGCTATACTTTTTCATATACTTCCACCAAAACAACACAGCAATAAATTGAAGCAAAAGCAGATATAAAAATCCAGTTATGGGGTGCCTGGGTGGCTCAGTTGGTTAAGCATCCGACTTCAGCTCAGGTCATGATCTCACAGTTTGTGAGTTCGAGCCCCGTGTTGGGTTCTGTGCTGACAGCTCAGAGCCTGGAGCCTGCTTCATGTTCTATGTCTCTCTCTCTCTCTGACCCTCCCCCACTCATGCTGTCTCTGTCTCTCAAAAATAAATAAATATTTAAAAAATTTAAAAAAATACATTTGTCTTCTATTAAGTCAGTCATCAGAGATTTGCAAAAAATATATTTTAAGAAGTGGCAAAGCAGTCAGTTTAAAATGAATTTAAAACTCTTCTCACTAAATATTTTTTTTTGTTTTGGAATATATAGTAATGTTTCACTTAAATATTCTAATTATGTTAAGTAATAGGCTTATTGTTATTATTTGTACTAATTTATGAAAAATAACTTTAAATTTCTGTTCTAATTCCTAATACAGAATTTTTTTTCATTTCTAATATAGTAAATATCAATAGTTGTAACCCACATAAACAAAAGCTCTTTGGAGTCCTCAATAATTTTTAAGAAGAGCTATGGTGTCCTGAGGCCAAGATATTTATGAACCACTGTGCTTTAGAAATAATATGTTCAATAATTAGTTATATGATGGTATATAGCCAAGACTGAATTTTGTTCAGAATTTGCCTTCCTTTTTTTAAAGATGAGTTTCTCAATGTAGGAGATATAAGCTTTCTGACTTAGCATCTCTTCAGGAAAACCACCCACCTGCTATTTTCAGTACAAGTGGCTGGTCCTGTTCTTGGATCAAGAGGACATAAACAGCTTTACCTGTCAGAGTACTGCAACCCCCCTGAGGAATGGGAAGATGACTCAGACAGGCCAAAAAAAGGAATCTCTGCATTTACAATTTTGGCTATGTTGCTAGCTCTAAGAATGATGCAAGCCCAGAACTGTGGGTGGATATCTTTGCTAAAAAGTAGGGAAACTATCAGAATGCAGCCAACACAGGAAGCAAAGACAAAAGGAAAAAAAATGTGTCCTGATGACACTGAACCTCTATAACCAACGTGCTTGCAGATGGATATATCTCTGGCCTTTCTGGTTATGAAAGACAATTAACTCCTTCTACTTCAGTGTTTATAAACCGGATTCCTATTGCTTGCACCAAAATGAATCTTAATACAGAATTTCCTACCTGGAAATGGGCACCTAGGTGGCTCAGTCAGTTAAGCATCTGACTCTTGATTTCGGCTCAGGTCATGATCTCATGGTTCATGAGTTTGAGTCCTGCATCAGGCTCTGTACTGAAGCATGGAGCCTGCTTGGGATTCTCTCTCTCTTTCTCTCTCTCTCTCTGCCCCTCCCTCCCTCACAAGCACATATCCCCCCCCCAAATAAATAAATAAAAACATAAAAAAAAAACGGACTTTAAAATGTGATATTAGCTCAGCTGAGATGAGGTCGAGGACTCACCCATTCCAGGTTAGGGAAAGAGTAAAAGCTATTATTTGATAGCAAAGTGTCAGTTAAAAGGCTCCTAATGTATCTTAGAACTCAAATCACATAATATCAAGGATAGAGTTTTTGATCAGGAAAAAAGTGTCAAAATCTTGGAGGGTGTTGGCTCCTTCTTTCAGCCTTCAGAGAAAAGGACAGCCCGCAGCCTAATCTGGCAGTTGTGAAAGCAGAGAGGAAAGGGATTCAGTCTTTCTTGAGAATCGTCCTTTCTCCTATGCCTGGCACTCTAAAATGGTCAATAGCAGATAACCATGTGTCTTTTGTGGTGGTAGATATATAAATATCTGCCCCTTGCTAAAGTCAGTGCAAGTAGAAAGCACAATGGGAAAAGGGATGGAGATCCTGGTGAACCAGGGAGCTGGAGGGTCATTTCCAAACACGTCCCCTGACTAACAGAGAACAGTTACAACTCCTCCAGGAAAGCCATCTCCAGGACTCCTACCACTGGGAAGATTAAGATCTGCAGGATGTCAGCTCATGGTCTCCCAGTTTGGGCTCCAGATGGCCTGGGGGAGGGGCAGAGTCAAAAGGCAGATTGTTCAGAGGAACAAACAATGAGGGCTGGAACCAGAGTGGTGGGCCATGACTATACAAGAGTCAATCCAGAAAATATCCAGGAAATAAACAGCATGCCAGTCCCAGCAAGAGGTCCGATGGCATTGCCAGAGAAATGCCAAGGCTCACCAAACAGACCTGACAATGCCCAACTTATAAGGCAGATTTCAGGCCCCAAGCCTGTACCAACAGCAAGGAGGAACTGCTATGTTTGTAGCTGTTAAGACGAAAGCCTCCCAGTGTGCATCTGCCATGTGGCTATGTAGGACAATGGAAAGGGAGTAGCTCCCAGAAAGCAGTGACAGGCCGGCCAGATTCTTGAACAAAGAACTCCCTCCACTGCCAGGTCAGGTAGTCCTCGCTTTCTTTGTCGAGCCTGAGATGACTGCTATGAGACTGAGATCACTGTTAGTGGTTGCCTTTCTTCTATCCCTTCGCCAAACGGAAGTTTTGTTGCAGCAAGTGTTTTCTCCCTGCCACTGTTAACTGGTAGTGTTAAACACAACATTTGGCCAGAGGTTGCCTGAACATGAGGAGCTAGTTTAGATACAACCAAGAAAAATATCATAACTTAGAGATTCTGGAATTAAAGTTGAAAAGAGTAACAGCTACCTCCCTTTAGAGTGGAGGTAGAGGAAATTTTCTTTGTATAGGTGTATTTGCATTCTATTAGCCAGGGCCATTTGGGGAATTATATAAGTGCCAAAGAAGGTATATATGGATGCGGGGCAGCCAATGCGAGATGTAGTTAACCTGTGTTTTGTTCAGCCCCAAATCTCTTTGGGACACTATCTCTTCCCCATTCTGAGTCCAGTGGTTTGGGTGGGCTGATCCCATCTACTTGGTTCTAGGAGCAAGCACAGTCCCAGGAGTCTGGCCAGTTAAGTACTCGATTTCTTCAGGCATTGTGATTACGTCCAGGGATGGTCACATGATCAAAACCAGGCCAATAAAAGCTCCCCCTGGGACTTTGGTTGGAGCTATTGAAACTAGACTTTTTTGTATTTTTTCATTAGGAATGCCAGCTGCCAGTACAGTGCAAACACAGAAATATTGCTAGTCATTTTTGCTACATTGTGGGGAGAGCCTACCCAATAATGGAGCGAATAGCTAGTTTAGCAAAGCAGAGAGATGAGTAAAAAAGTCTTTATGAACTCCTGGATGATAGACAGACAGATTAGTTTTGTCTTTGCAAATTATTTGAGCCAACAGATATCTTTTTCCACTTCAATGAGTTTGAGTTAAGCTTTTGTCATTTTCAAACAAAAGAATCCTAATATACATAACCAAATAAAGTGCTTTTTATTTCATTTTTATTTTTTTAAAGAGAAATCATTGAACGTTCACCTAAAACAATACTTTCTTTTTAAAAAAAAAATCACATGTATTTCTGGAGTCCAATATGTATTTGCTTCCTTAACAAATATAGCATGTCAGGAGAGAAGTCGTTAAGGATGCTGTAGGGGGAAAATCACTGTAACTTGATGTAGCATTAGAAACTAATTAAAGTCACAAAAATCTGTTCTAGAGGATAATGCCCCAGGACAGAGTGATGAGAGCCAACCATTTGTTATTTATATCCTACTTACATTCAAAAAAGTTTTGTGTCTCTTTGCCATAAAAGGCACTATCTAATAAAAAAAAAAAACACTGAAGCAAGTTAAAAGTCAAAATATCCAAGTTATAAAGTGAAGGAGAGGGTTGAACTAAAAATCCTAGGTTAAGTCTCTCTGCTAGAATCAAGGACAAAATTGGTCTCTGAGCTTCTGAAAAGGCAAAGCAAAATGGGTATTAAGAAGTTTTGTAGCATGGTTATCTTACTTAAAGGACCCACTTCATCAGAGAGAGATTATCTTATTTCTAACACTAAAGTCTAGAAATAATTTATGACCTAGCTCTTCATACACTAGCACTGTATAATTGAGAGTCTTTAACAGAAGCTTCATAAGAGATACAGAAATATCCTTTTTATGGCTATTATAGAAAAACTGACCCTTAATTAAAGCTCAGAGGCCCTTGTTAAATTATAAATCTGTGAAGGCAATTCTGGGGGGAAGATTAAAATAATGAAGCACACACGATCTTTCTTAGTCTTGTGGCATGACATAGAAGCAGACTTTATAGAGCATTCTAGGTGAAAAGCAGATGAGAGTAGCATGTCCCTTAAGACCACTCCCCACAAACATCTGTTGATTCATAAAAGCTTATAATAAACATTATAAAGAAAACCACTGGAAACTAAAGACTAAGATCAGTAAAGGAAATTAAGTATCTAAAGCAGACGGCTGACTAAAAAGATATCTATGTGCACAAAGCCCCTATTAGGTGAGCAAAGTTTTATCATGAAAATCAAAGTCTTACTTGCATTCTTCCACAATGAGAATAAGAAGTATAAGAACATATAACAAAGAGCTTTTGGAATTCAGAGTCTTAGAGAAGAGACAGAGTCCCTTCCCTAGAGCAAAGAAAGAGTTTTTTTTTTTTGGTTTTGTTTTGTTTTTTGTTTTTATTGAATGCTTTTTCTCATTCTTCAACCATAGCTTTAGTAAAGTTCTTGTAACCTCAGTCTAGATTTCTGCATGATCTTTCTCTCCAGGTTTCCTACTTGTGGGTTTACTTCAATTACTTTCTTCTCATGATTTACTTTGACCATGTTGGTCAATTCCTCACAGGACCTACTGTATTTTTTAAATGCTCTAAAACACAAGATTGCAAGTTATGCTTACAAATCCTTCTAATTTATTTTACCTTCCTGTTTTTTATTCCCTTCATTTGTTTGTGTTTCCCATTCTACCATCCTTACTCATATCTCCCTTTTCTGCCTTTTGACTAGCCAGGGTCTTTTGGCCTATGTAAATATCCTCAAAATTTCCACAGAGGGCAAGGAACTCTCACTCATGCCCCTGGAGGGATTAGGAAGGAAGGAACACTTGGGGTCCCTCCTTCTCTCCCTCATTCAGTCCTCCCCTCTGGAGGAGGAGGGACTTATCTCAGAGGCTAGTAACCTATAGCCCAGGGCCTGTTTTTATACAGCCTACATACATTTACATGCTTCACATGGTTGGGGAAAAAATGAGAAGATTATCTCAACACATGTCATATGAAATTTAACATTTCATGCCAACATTATGAGTTGAATTGTCTCCCTTAAATTCATATGTTTAACTCCTCATACTTCAAAATGTGACCTTAATCTGCAAAAGGGCCATTCGTTGCAGATATAACTGGTTAATACAAGTTATACTGGAGTAGAGTGGGCCCCCTAGTCCATTATTACTGGTGCCTTACAAAAAGGGGAAATTTGGACAGAGCTACGCTCAGAGGGAGAATACCAGGTGAAGATAAAGGCAGAGATCACGTTGATGATTCTACAAACTACGGAATGCCGAGATTGACAGCAAACCACCAGAAACTAGGAGCCAGGCATGGAGCAGATTCTCCCTCATGGCCTTTGAAAGGAACCAACCCCGCCCACACCTTGGGCTCAGACTGCTGGCCCCCAGAACTGTGAAGCAATACATTTCTCTTGTTTAAGCCACCCATTCTGTGGTACTTTGCACAATAGTCATAGAAAACTAATACAACAGCCATCCTAATTTATTTATATGTTAATATAGTGTTGCTCTCATGCAACAACAGCAGAGTTGAGCAGTTGGAACAAAAAACCATATGGCCTCAAAGACTAAAATATTTACTCTCTAGTCCTTTAAAGATACAGTTTGCTGATTCTTGATTTATGTGATTGTTAAGATAGGGGAAAGGGTCACTAGTCAAACCCAGTACATTTTCCTTGTATCTCTCCTTCAAGAACTGTCTGATCTTTTGTCAACCCCTCTCTCCCACAGAGAGGTCTGGAAATGTCCAGCTGACCTTCCTGTCACTAGTAAGTTCTGTTCAGGATAAAAGTAAGGGGTAAATAGGAAGGCAATTTGGGGTCCAAGGCATGGTCTACAATTTAGCCTTATCAGCAGTAAATATTTTATTTTGATCTCTTTCTGACACCTGTATGTATTTCTCAGTTGGTCTCAATCTGGAAGAGAGTTATGAGATTCACGGGCGTCCACAAACCTCAACTTCTTCCTCCTCATAGCAAAAGAGTGTTGGAAATCTCATTTCCTTCTTGAAGTCTCTCCAAAGAGGAAGTGAGTGCTGATTTATTTTTTAACCTGGCCATATCCTCTCTGGATATGCAATTCTCATGACTCATTCTTAAATTCTAGACCACATAAAACTGCTTACACTAATGCTCACACAACTTAGATGGTTTTTTATGCTAAAACATTATGTATTTATGTAAGTATCTGGATGTCCTTTTACAGAATAGATCTAAGTACTATCATCTCCCTCACATTATAAACTCCTGAGCATGTTCTTGTTGAACTTAAGGTCTGGTTTTTTAACGACCAGCACAACGCTGTGCTAATTAATGCGGTTTCCAGCATTAATGAAGGAGACCCTACTAATCCACTACCAACAATATTATTCAGGTAGATTCATGAGGAAGAGAAGATGGAAAAGACTGATGATAATAGCTATGTAATTTGAACCACATTTCAAGCCCTAATAAAAATATCTAGAAATATAACTGAGAAAGAAAACTCAGTCTCTAGTTTGTCACCCATAGCTTGTCATTTACTCAATGAACCCATTGATATATATGGAAAATGCCCATTACAAGCAAATTCTGACATCCTATGGAGGGAGAGGCATGAAAAATAGTAATATAAAATGAACAGTTGGTAAAAGGCCTTGACACTCAGGCAGAAAAATCTGGCTTTGAGTCAACAGATGTGTACAAAAGGTAACAGAAAATGGAGTTTTAGGGAAAATTGGTCCAGCAGCTGTGAATGTAGAGATATGAGCTTGATAACCTAAACTACGGACCTGTCTGGCCAGAGGGAAGAAAGGCAGGGGAAGCCAGCAGAGTCTGTTGGCTAGAGAGATCTAAGGATTTTCAGGGAAATAACTCCCCCAAAGGCAGGCCCGCTGTGTTTAAATTCAATGGGGCACTGCTGGAGGAACACAACAGTTGGGAACAGCTTGGAGCTTGTTACCTGGACATTTCTCTGGCTCAGCTTCTGTGGACCTCTCAGGGCTGAATACAATAAAAAGGGAATAAACGTGAAAAGGGCAGTTTCCATTAAGACTCTGTTGAGGGCAGTGTTTAACAGCATTTGTAACAATGGAAGCTGGGGGTGAGGTGGGGGGTGGGGCAAAAGGGCACTTCCCCACTCAGGGGTGAACCCTGCAGCTGGAGTCTGGGCTGCACCCTGGAACAGCCTGGAGCTAAACCAGACAAACGAGAGAGCATAACATTTGGGCAGCCTCAGTACCTTAGGGTTTCAGCTGCTTCAGCATATGGGCAGTAATAAATCACATCATGGATTCCAAACTGGATCACAAAATAATAAAAGCAGTGCCTGCCACCATGTAACCAGCAAATCCAACTCACAAACATATGTGAACTCCTCCCCTGTCCCCTCTCCTCCCTCCCCAAGATTCCTAGGGGAAAAAAGACCCTGAGACTCCTGGAGCTGGTTGGCAGAAATCGTAGAGTCGGGGTTATAATAAATGGAAGTGGAGCCTTAAAACCTGCTCCAGGTTGCATGGCTTGGAAAACACAACTTACAAAGATGTAAAAGAGAAGGGAATATGGTAGAGAGGCAAACACTAGAGTGCTAATCCTGTTCAATATCTCTCGTGTGACCTTGGTCAGGGCATTCAGATGTTCTGGGCTTCAGATCCTGTATCGAAAAAGTGGAATCTTTCAAATGTCCTAACGAGGTTATTGTGAAGCTCAAATGGGATCTTGTGTGAGAAAACCCCAAACTTTAATAAAGTGTCATTTTTTAAAGTTTATTTATTTATCTTGAGAGAGAGACAGAGTGCACGAGCATGGGAGGGGCAGAGAGAGAGGGAGAGAGACAGAATCCCACAAAATGAACTGTGAGATCATGACCTGAGCTGAAACCAAGAGTCGGATGCTCAACTGACTGAGCCACCCAGGTGCCCCTAAAGTGTCATTATTTTAATTCTAGACTATTGCAGAAGAGGCTATTGAGAAAAGGTTGTGACTACACCAATCCCATTGTCACCTGATATAAAAATGTTTCTGTGTCTTCCAAAGTGATTTTCCAAGTAACTTTTCTTAAATACACAATTGTCTCAGAGAAACCTAAAGCTCCTTCACATGACTGATTTTAGGAGCATCTGTGTATGTCTGTCTACTCCAAGGGGACATACCTGGGAAAATGCAGCTATGGCTGGCACAGGAGAAATGAAGGACAGAAAAGTCTTTTGGGCATAGAAAGTGGAAACCATAAAAATCTTGGCCTTACTTTAACATTTCTCAGAGTATAGGAGAGTCAGTGTGTGATCTCATTGGTAGCAATGGTTCTACTGGGAAATCTTAACTTTAAATTGCCTGCCAATCTCTATTTTGTGTGTCTAAGAAGAGCCATTTATCATGTTTATGAAGCCACCAAAAGCCCACATTAAGAGGGGAAAAAAATAATTATTGAGCAGTACATGCCCTCACACTAAATATATAATGAGAGCAATGGTCTGAAGGCTCTAAAGATGGGTAATAAATGTTTTGATAAAACAAGTCTAAGATTGCTCCCAACAGAAAGACAGCCCTCCCTCACCTCCACTAACTCTCTGGTACACACCTGGGGGTGGGGGCAAGTTTCTGACATTTAATAATGTCTGGGGTGATAAAATTTTCCCTGGCAGCTCATCTTTATAGAACAGGCTTTTCTTTAGCCAATAACAATAACCCATGTATGTATATGAGTTTCATAATTAACAAAGCACTTCATATAGATAAAAATTACTTTATTGCAGAAAGGAGATTTGGGGGTTCACTCAAAATCAGGTATGTAATTATGCATATTAGATTCAGGATGTCTCTTTGCCCTTTAGATTTATACATTCATGGGGTTTTTAGTCACTGCCTTTGGAATTCACCTTTTCTTCCTGTCTTGCTCTAGGGACAGAGTTGTTTCTCAGACTTACTTTAAGAAAACCAAGACCATCTGTGAATGAACTCCAAGTTCATCCTTTAATCCAAGTAGAAACTGATCCCTTTACAACTTCCTGAAGTCTCACTCAGTGAACCATACCATAGTCATATAAATATGCCCTTCATCAGTCTATTTGTTGGGAGTAACTGTTCAAAGTTAGGCAAATCTCTTAACTTTCTCTCTTTCTCTCACTGTCTTCTTATTGCTTTCCCTAACTTCGGTTCCACAAGATTATTTATTGATTATTTATTTATAATAATTTACTCATAAACAAATATATAAATGGTTTTGGTTATCATCTTATCTTTCCTCAGGGTTTATCACCCAGGGCTGCTCTAACCACATGTGGCTATTGAGCACATGGAACGTGGCTAGTCTGAATGGAGAGTTGCTTTAAGGATAAGATAACAGCAGATTTTGAGACCTTAGAACCCCAAAGAGAAAGCCGTATTTTATTGATAATTTTTGTGTACTGATTACATGTCAAAATGAAAATGGTAACATTTTAGATATACTGGTTTCAATAAAATATATTATTAAAATTAATTACTTTTACCTGTTCCTTTTCCTTTTTTTTTTAAGTGACTGCTAGAAAATTTAATATTACCTAGGTGGCTCACATTGTACCTCTAGAGGCAGCACTGACCTAGAGCTTTTACCTTTGCAGCCTAGGTCTTTCTCTGAGCCCCACCCCCACCCCCACTCCCAATCCAAACCAATCTCCTGGCCTATTTTCTTTTTTCATAGGCACAAACATCCCTGCTGAGCTAACAACTCTTTTTGATTACACCTACCGTAGCCAAAAGAATTTCTCAGCCTGCATATGTTGGGAAATAGGTACTAGTACACACTGGCACTTATAACAAGTATGCTGGCCCTGAAGTTATTCCATTAGAAAGAAAAACAAATGTTTTTCTTATTCTTGAAATGATGTCTGGAGACAAAACAAAGGAAGCAGAGCAAGACCAGAATATTCACAGATATTCCTGCTGGTCTTGGAAAGCAAAACCAGCTTCCCAGAAAATTACATCCAGTAAGACAGTGCTACATGGAGTGAAACAAATTTAGTCCTGCTATTCAAGGAGTGCATAAAGGTTCCTCTGAGAGTGTGGAGTTAATAAAAATGGATGGTGAAACCGGTTGTATTTTTCTTGAAGGAAGTTCATAGGCAGTATCAATCCAGCCCAAGGGAGCAATGGGCTGAATATTTTCCAAGTGTTTGACATAAACAGCAAAACTTATTCTCTCCATTGTGGTTTGCCATTATTTTTACACTTCCGATATTTTTACAGACAAATCAATCCATGTACAGACATGTTTACATCAAACCACTGTTAATCCCTGATGTATTCAAACTTGATTTACAATGACCAGAATTTACAAAGAACCACCTACCCTGTCTCCATGCCCTCTCTACCTACTGCCCCCTCCTGGCCATGTTTTCTTCCTCTGGCCTCAAGTTCTGCCTGGGACTGGTTAAAAGCTTTTAGAGAATGAAGCTTTTAGAGAATCAGTGAAAAGGTGCCTGTGGGAAAACAGAAACCATTTAGGGGCTGATCTTCCCAGTCCTGCTACCCCACTTCCCACCCCCTAGCCTCTGAAATAGCTTCCTGTGCATTGCCTGATTTGCTTTTATTTCACTGTGTTACACTACCAGAATTACCCAACCCTACCACAGATTTATTTGGTTTAAATGAGAATCTTTTAAAAATGCAAATATTCCTGAGAGTGTTAAAGGGCTTTCAGTAATTTACACATTAGTGTGAATTTATTCAATCAAATTGCCTCTCTACTCTCCTGTGATTAGCAGCCCATTCACTCCCTGTCTTCCTCAGAAATAAGGACAGAAATCTAATTCCAAAACAAAGGATTAGAAAGCTGCCTACATGTGGCTACTTCTTAAATATACTAAGATATTAACATTTTAGCTGCTAAAAAAAGTCATGTCAAGTCTTTCAAGACATTTTATTTCAGTGTAGCAAATTCATTGTGCTCTTCCTTGTAGTGGAACTGCCACTTGGCAGTAAAATGATTTGAAAGCAGGGAGCTTTGAGGAAGCTTCCTTTCTACTTCATGGAGTTAAAAGGTGGGGTGGGACATCAGTTTAAGGTCCTATGGTCTTAGCTGTGGGGAAGAACATTTCATCTTTGGTTATAGGTCTTTAGAGGGGGACAGGGAAGACAGACTATGTAAATCAGGGGTCATAGGCACAGCTCAGTAACTCACCCCTGCCACTCACTCTCCAGGAACACTTGTGTAATTTCTGAAGAACATGCATTTCAGGACAATGACAATTATGACCAGAAATTCAGTCACTTCCTCACTCTGTATGTCTTGATAAAGATTTTACTGGATATTCAAAGTCTTTAGGACCCTACTATGTTGTTTATGGACCAAGTCCATTTACAGTCTCTAATCGGATCCCACCTGTGACTTGGGCCAACCCAGCATCCTGTCTTCCACGGGTCACTTAACATCACAACACATGCCTAACTCAATAAGCCACAGAAAACATAATTCTTGATGTCTACAATGTTCTTAATTCCTGTCCCAAGTTCATAACACAAAACATCTTTGCATCCTAGTGGAGAGACCTTGAAAATTTAGGAAATCATTATTTACCCAAACTTCTTGTAGGAGATGATGCATTAGCAACACTTCTAAGCCTCACATCCAGGCAACCCAACACAAAAACAGCAATCCTTACAAGGTTCTACCCAGAGTAGGCACTCAGTAAATATTTGCTGGCTGACTTGTTCAATTTGCTTTAAAATTCACTGTGAAATGTCCACCCTGTTTTACATGCAAATGTATTTCTTTCAGTACCATCTCACCATAGATATCAAATCATTTGCAGTTACCATCTGGTACATAGCTTTGGCACATGCATATGTGCTACACAGGTCTGTGGAGTAGAGAATTTATTACAACAGTTGATGCTGTTATCCACTCAAGCCTTAGAGGAAATGTGTATAATCAATAAAGGCTATAAAATAAACCAAAATGAAAGCTCTGACTTTTTCAGATACACCATGCTTAAAATACTTTTTAACAATTCAGAGAAAAAACATTCTTGGTTGGTAGCTGGCGGGATTTCATGGGCAAATACATCTAGTCAGGGCTTCAAGAATGCAGTGGCCGCATATGGCTTGTGACAGCATATTTTTAATCACACAACTGGGCTGCATTCCTGAAACAGATGTGTACAAACGTACACAGACATGGCTCGGTACGTATTAGCTCTGGTAAATACTCTCTAAATCTGGAGGCGACAAAAGGAAAGACCTACACATTCTAGAATAGTCAGGGATGACTTAATCATGGAAGACAACAGAAAAAACAGCGCTTTATTCTCTAGGATATTACTTTAAAAAATAATGTATAGTCTCTATTTTACATGTGCTAGACCAGTGTTTACATACAGATAATTTCTGGGAATTACAACCTCAGCCTCATTTGTTTCCCTGACAGTTGCTGCTATGAAGATATATTTCACAAATTCTTCTCATCCCTTTGACCATGCAGAAATCCTCTGAGATTCCCCACTGTGGATCCCAAGCAGGAATCCATGCAGTAGTTATGCTGGAAATAACTGCAAGGAAGAAGTAATAAGAGGCAGGGTACGTACCCCCAGCATCACCACCCATGGCTTCTCCTCCCCCCCCCATTTCTTAGCTACCTTTCTACCAGCCAAGGTGCAGGATCACGTGCCCAGTCTCTAGCCCTGTTCTATCCCAACTCAGCACCCCAGTTGTTTCTTAACTCCTCCTTAGCTTCCAGGAAACTCACTGAACCTAGGTGGCCTTCAAAGTATAGATAAATACAACATGAGACCCACCACTTATCTGTGTCTTATCTCCCTTTAACACTCTTTTGGGAAAAATAAAAAGTACTGATAGGAGGATATTATGTGGAGCCCCTTTTCCCATTATCTCTTTCTTATAATTTCCAATACAAACCCTTAGAAAAACTGTGGAGGGAAGAGTCGTCCTTGCTGAAACTACTCATTTCTCATCAGTCAAGGAATAAAAGAAATAATAGTTGAAAGCCAAGAAGGCAGCAATGGAAACAGCAATGTGCTGCCCACATTCTGGTGGTCTCAGGAGAAAAGAAAAGAGATGTAACCAGAACCCTGGCCAGGTGGAAAAATTCTCAGAATTCCTCCGAGATAGAAAGTCTTTTCCCCTTACAACTCTTCAGTTCTCGACATCCTAGAACCCACTAACTTTTTGTGGTGTGAATGTGTATCCATCTTCCTTTCATTATTAAAACCCTGCCACATTAGTCCAATTGTGTCTCAGTAGCAACTCCCACCACTACCCCTGAGCAGAAAGGAGACCCTACGAGTAAGAATAACTGGAACACACTATAGTGTGAAACACTGTATGAGTGCCGGCCCTTTTGTCACTATGCTAAGCACTTAAGTTCTTGAGGGAAGCGGCAGCCTGGACTTTAAGTTGCTTCAAGTCCAATGAAGGGGGAAAAACAAAAACATACATAGACATTATTAATGTAATAAGTGCTAGAAGAACAGGGCCCTTCCTGGAGACTGAGTCTTAAGAAGCTAGTATCGTTAATTGGCGTGAAGAAGACAGGAAGGGAATTACGGTTAAAGGAACAACTGATGCAAACACAAGGAGTATGAGATGGATCCCAAAGCAGTTCGACATGGACGGAACACTAGTGAAAGGTGGAGGAGGTGAGAAGAGAGACTGCAGAAGTTGGCATGGCTAAACCGTGAGCAGCTTTGTCTAACATGCCCAGAAATTTGATTTTCTACCAAAGAAAGTGTGAAGACATTGAAGGGATCTTCCATAGAACAGAGACGTGATGAGATTTAACTTTATAAAAGATCATTCTGTTTGTATTTTAGATAATGAACAGGGGTATTTGACATCAAGCCCAGGCTAACAGGCTGCATTTCAGGTGAGAAGTACCTGACTCAGAGCAGTGGCATTAGGGATTCCAAGGGGATGCACTGACACATCATTAGAAGTGTAGACTAGAGAGAACTTGGTGACAGTGACTGTGAGTTTAAGAGAGAAGAATGAAACTAGGCTGACTTGCAGGTCTCTGGCCCAAATGATCAGCTGACTGAAAGTGCCTTTCACGGACACAGGAGAAAATGGTAAAGTTCAAGACCTGACAGAGTTTGAGGTGCATTAGACATGCCAAGACAGCCAAGCAGGCACAAGAGTCTGAGTTCAGAAGGAAGAAGGGGATGCAGTTACGGATGATAGAGAATAAATCCTATGGAGCTGGCCAGCCCACACCCCCTGATTTCTGCCCTTCCCAGAATATAATGCCCACATCACTGTCTTACCCCTTCTACCCCCCCAACCACGTGTCCAGGAAGTAAACATAAATCAAGATGCTCATGAGTCACTGCCTTCAGAAATGTACCCAACTTGCTCTCTGAAGTTGAGAACAGAGAGCCAGAATAACCCCACATTTTCAAATGGTAGCTGTTTGGGCTTGGCTTTCTCTTAAACACCTCTCTTAGCCTTGGCAACCTGGCTGTCCAAAGCTATGGCTTGGCCCCATGAACTCTTTATTGTTTCTGTCAACCTAGCCTAGACTATCCCCTTAGCCAAGCAATAGCCTGTGCTAGCCCAAAAGATGTTTTTATAAACATTAGGAAAAAAACCATCCTCTTTGGTTAGCATTCACTATCTCAAGGACTCATAGTGTAGTATCAGAAGATACCCTTGTGCTAATTAGAAAAGGTGGGCCTTGTGCAAGGCATACCATCTGTGCAGTTCTGATCTGGCTTTGGACTGAGCTATCTGGCTCTTTGGTAAGAATACGTATGCCCAGTGTAAATCCTGAACAGTTCTTGTGTCTTACTTGCAGCTACCATCAACAGCTTTTACGCTTCACTTTTCCCCTAGGCAAGTGAGACCTGTGAGGAACAGACATGAATAATCCTGCCAAGGTAGAAGCCCATATACCCAACTTCGGTCGGCCTCTGAAAGTATATAGAATTATCCTCTACCCTCTGCATAGCATAGGCCTATGGGAAACACGCCTTGACTAGGAAACATCTTGCCCTCAGTATTTGGCAGCCAGGGCCATGTTCAGAAATGAGCACATGGACCTCATGCATGTTCCACAGGGCAGTGAATTTTATACATCCAGTACTTTATGGTTGAAATTCGGTTTTGCGGGTTAGCCTGAGCAAATAAGAAAAAGATAATATGTCAGATGAACAAATGTACATTAGGCTGCCACAAATCTACGTGGAAGGATTTGTCTCCTATCTCTGAAGAAATTGGACATTGGCAAACTTTCTCTCCTATGAAGTCTCTGACTTCATGATATATACAGAGGAAACAGAAGCTGGTTCTTTAGAAAGTGTTCCCTAGAATAGGGAACAGAGAGGGAAACTTCTAGATTACACTGTCCATCTACCTAAAGATTCACAGATGTAACAGCAAAAGCAGTTATTCTACCAAGCCGGCCCCTGCTTGCATGCTCCATTTATTAGTGAACATCTTAGAAGGAATGGCCAATGGCATATATTGGTAGTGAAAACAGATTACAGAAAAAGATTTTCAGAGCATATAAATATTCTTGTATTAACATCTGAGATTATATATGCCTCCGCTCCCCACTCCATGTCAGTAACAATTGACTGAGGACTCAGATTACAATCTTGTTCAGAATCGGCCAAAAAATAAAATACTCCCAAATACTTCTTACCTAATAATTTACAAAGTTACCCTATCCTGAATGAGCTAATTTGGAAATAAATTACCTGTCCCAGGATAGTTAAGAGCTTACTGTAAAAACAAAGTAACAAGAATGAAAAAAACTAGAAAATCAGCTAAAACAGGTCCCAAATGCCTCTTTGATAAATTACATTCCTTTAAGAGGCAATAGGCAATGGAATATAGCATCACACTAAAACTAATGGCTTTCCTCTTTTTAACTTTCATTGTTAATCTTAAAAAAAAATCAATTAATTTGTAATAAGCATTTTCTTCTTGAGCTGAGGAAGTTTCTGAGAAGAAAGCCTTATATAAAAGTCTACACTATCTATGGGGCACCTGGGTGGCACAATCAGTTGGGCATCAGGCTTCGACTCGGGTCATGATCTCGTGGTTTGTGGGTTCGAGCCCCACATCGGACTCTGTGCTGACAGCTCGGAGCCGAGAGTCTGCTTCTGATTCTGTCTTCCTATCTCTCTGCTCTTCCCCTGTTCATGCTCTGTCTCTGTCTCTCTCAAAAATAAACATTAAAAAAATTTTTTTTAAAGTCTACACTATCTCTCATTCTTCACCAAAAAAGAAAGAAAATTTGGATCATAGTAAATATAATTAAGATGTACTACACGTTTCTTTTCCTTTCTTAGAAAATAAACCTTACTTTTTAGAGCAGTTGTTTTAGGTGCATTGGAAAAATGAGCAGAGGGTACAGAGACTTTCATATGTCCCTGCCCCCACATATGCAGCCTCCTCCACTATCAACATCCCTGACCAAAGTACTAGATTTGTTACAATTGATGAACCTACACTGATTCGTCATTGTCTCCCGAAATCCCTAGCTTGCCCTATGGTTGACTCGTGGTATAAATTTTGTGGATTCTGACAAATGTATAATGACATGTATCATACACCATAGTTTCACTGCCCTAAAAATCCTCTGCTCTACCTATTCATCCATCACTCCCCACTAACCCCTGGCAACCACAGATCATTTTACTTTCTCCATAGTTTCGTCTTTTCCAGAAGGTCATATAGTTGGAATTATACAGTATGTAGTCTTTTCAGATTGGCTTCTTTCACTAAGTAATATTCATCTTTTTTCTTAAAGGCATTATAAAACTTTCCCAAAGCGATGTATGTTGGTATGGCAAAGTGAGAAAGAGCATGAAGGCTCACACTGAAGTACTAATTTTGCCCTTCTGGGCAAGTCACTTACCTTCACTAGGTCTTGGTTTTCTCATCTGTAAAATCAGGATAACATTAATACCTATCCCACTAACTTTATGATGTTGTGAAGATCAGGTTTCTCTTCTAAAAAAATGGAGGTATTAACGTCTATGTTGTAGAGCTATTGTATGAATTAAATAGGCAATGTGTGTGAAGAGCTTAGCACCACACCTGGAACACATTACATATTTAATAATGGTAGCTAACCATGCTATTGTTATTATAATGTATGCTAAATACTTTTTATTTGACCTTTTAAAAACTGTTCTCTGCTTTTTACCATCTTGCCTGTGGGGCACAATTTCTAAATTGAGTACTCCTCCCTCGGATTTCCTGATGAGATCAGCCAGCAGGAGGTCCCAGAGGAGGTTAGAAGTTGGGAGTGAGAGAGACAGGTCTTTACTTCTGCACCTCTTCTCTGTCAGGCTGTAGTTTGGTTGTGACTGCTGGGCAACCAGCTTACAGTTGGCTTCCCTTAACCCTGACCATCCCTGTATAAGCAATCTCTTATATTATCCCTCGAGGTAATTTAGAAAGTTTCTGCCATTTCCTGTCAGGAAGACACATAATGTTTGCCCTTCATATTTATTGGCAAAATCATTATTTTTTTTTTAACATTGTAAAGCAGCCAAGGCATCGTAAAATCGAGAACCATACGCAACTCTGCAAAATCTTGCAAGTTATTACGGACATCCCTCTATATCCAACACTGGTCAGGATTTATGAAATGTACTTTTAGATTCAATTTTAAAAGTGGAAAAAATTATAGAGATTTGGGAAAAAGTTATAAAAGTTGTAAAATATCTATGAGAAAGGCTGGTCAATTTTTCCTCATTAAAATATACCAAAAAGTACAACAACAACAACAAAACATCCCTGGGTATTATTAGTTAGCTTTGTAGCACAAAGACAACTATTTAAAGTGTAGTTAATGCTTGTGGCTGATGTTTCACAGATGTGTTCCCCAATTTGATACCTCATTTCTGGAACCATGGTAGGATATGGACCATCCCAATAGGGAAGACTTTTATAATAATAGTTCAAGAATATTTTCAACTGCAGCAAGAATTTTCACTAACAATGAAGAAATTAATTGAAGTACATATAATCCTCCTCTGCTATGGCTCTACGGATTGCAATGAACTAACCATATTACCTTAACAAAATCACTGACTGCATTTTTTCCAGTTCTATAAATATTAACTATATATATATGTTTATTACACATCATGTTATAATAAAAAACAGGTCAGCCTTAATGCTAAATTTAAAACAAAAAAGTAATAGAGAATGTGCGAATGTGGTGCTGACTTTATTGCATGAATGGGACATGACACTCCACCCAGAATATTCTGTAATAAAGCTACTTACTTTAGGTTTTGGTCGAGCTCCAGCTGACATCTGGTTTGGCACACCATCAAGATTCTCGATGTTTCCAGTTTTATTTCTACAAATTCCTTTCCTCTGACGATTTTTTTTAAAGCTTACTCTTCAGGTTTATAGAATTCTGCAGAAAAAAAATTTAAGCAGGTTATTTTTCACATACAAAGAATTATTCCTAGGCAATAATTCATCTAAATTAGTCAATGAAAATCCATTTAAAAAAAATAGTTTTGAAAATTAACATAAACTGTGAGAATATTCCTAAATATTAATAATTTTTCCAAAGACATTTATGCTTAGGATCAGTGAGATCAGCCTAGTTAAGCCTAAGAACCTTCTGTAAATGTAAATTTATAAACTGAAATTACTTTTGATCTACCAAGGTAAAATATAGTACTATATTGGCATATTATAAACTTTCTAAAATGTAAAACCAAAGGTGTTTTATTTTTTTATTTTTTTTAATATTTATTTATTTGGGGGGAGAGTACAAGTGGGGGGGCAGAGAGAGGGGAACAGAGGATCTAAAGAAGGCTCTGCACTGACAGACTGACAGCAGTGAGCCCAGTATGGGGCTTGAACTCACAAACCTAGAGATCATGACCTGAGCCGAAGTCAGCTGCTCAACTGACTGAGCCACCCAAGGGCCCACCAAAGGCGTTTTAAAAATGGAAATAAGATGTGGCTCATACACAGCCACATTATTCCTTTAGGCTTTACGATCTCAGTTTATGTATTTTATAAAGTAGGGAGCAAACTGTAAATTTATATTTCTGAGGGTTAGCTACAGAACTAAAATTACTAAAAACATATTAGCATAAAGAGAATCCTAAACTTTTCAGATACAGTAAAAGCCTTTTTCTAGAATACTGGGTAAATTCTCATTGAATTGGAGTAATTAAGTTTATCTTCGTTATTTCTTCCCATTCCTTGCAAGTCTTCCACATCTCTCTAGGGCCAAGTTCCTTATTATAATTTACCTAGAAGCTTCTAGTGCAAAGTTTTATCCTGGTCTATTCCTTCTGGAAAAAGTATCAAATTTTGCAGAAGTATGAAGGTTAGAAATGTGAATTTTTCATTTAACTAAAATTTTGCTCATTGATCATCAGGTTGTTTGGGGGCGGGGTGGATAAAAGATCTAGAATAAACAAACTTTATTGAATTATGTATGAATGTAGCACTGCCAAATACAAGCTATATAACCTTGGAGTTAATATGCTCAAATCTTAATTTATTCACCTGTAAAATAACACAGGCATTTATTGAACACTTCTTTGTGCCTGGCATATTTGACCAATGGTATGTGAGTACGTAAGAACCTGCCAAGTCTAAGTGGAATCATTAATTCTCTTGATGCTTGCAACAACTCCCCTGTGGGGAAAAGAACTGACTATGATGATGAGAATGATAGGGATATGGTGATGATAATGGTAGCTAATATCTGTTTGACAGGCACTGTTATGTGTTTTATATATTTACCTTTTTAAAACAATTTCGTGATGTGTTCTTCACAATGAAAATTTACTAACTCAAAAATGTGTCCTACAAGGGTTTGCAGGATATAGAAGAGTGTGTACACACTTCTGCCCATGAGGAAAGGCCATGCAGAAACTACTTCAAGTCCACAGAGTTTTAAAGGTATGAATTATTAAATTAAAAAACAAAACAGCAACAAATAGGCAGCCGGGGGAGCTGACAATACAATGAGTTGGCCATTGGGTTGACCAATGAGTGCTACACTTTGCTGATTACGACTAATGTCTATCTCTGCCACTAGTGTAGACAATTTGACAGATGCCTAGAGCAACACTCACTGTGGGCTCATTTGTAAAGTGAGATGATGCTGGCAGCTATTTCAATAGGCTGCAGTGCACTGCACGAAAGCCTCTTAAGTGTTGTTGCTGCTGTTTTCACTCAGCAGGTGGGGACGGTCTTCTTTTCCTTTAGGAAATTAGGAACTATATCTTATTCAGGAAAAATACTAACATTTGCTGACAGACTATTAAATACAAGATCCCATGTATGATACTTTCACATATATTACTTCACTTTCTTCTTCCCACCAACTCTGTGAGCGGGGTCTTATTGTTCTGATTTTATAAAACAATTTGTAAAGAGAATAAGTTACTTGACCAGGCTCACATGGCAAATGAGAACACTTAGCTCTCTTGATTCTTCTCAGTGCTTTCTCTACATCCCCATATTTCTCTTTGTATGCTTGCCCAGCCCCATGTCTACAAGGACCTCTTCTGTCTAAATCCCATCATAGCCCTTGTTCAGGTGGTTAACAGGCTTGGGCTCCCCTAAGCCTTGTAGATGATGGATACCCACAGAGATTAAGGATTGAGGCTGAATCTGCAGGAAGGAATTGACCATAGTAACCCAGCAGCTTTTTTGAGCTCCCAGGCAGAGGTAAGGCCACTTACAGCACTTAGAATGTGTGCTAAGGCACTTTATATTTTTGACACTGTTGTAAATAACATCCTTTTGTAAAAAGAAAAAGGATTTTCTAGGTTCTGTAATTGGTATATAGAAATTCAATTGATTTTTCTTAATTGATGTTATATCCATAAATATATGTAAGCTCTTTTATTAATTTTATATATTTGGGGGTGTTGTCTTTGTACTCTTAAATATGGGACCAATGATACTTTGCTTCCTTTCCATTCCATTGTAGTTTGCTTTCTTTCATTTTCCTTATTACTAGTCTAGGACCTCTAATCAGTGTTGATTAGAGGTGCTAAGATAGGATATCCTGATCTTATTTCTGATTTTAAGGAGAATGCTTCGGATACTTCTCCATTTAAGTGTGATACTAACTGTATGGTTTTTGTTTTTGCTTTAATCAGGCAGTTCCATTCTTGTGATCAAAACTTTCTACATGAAAGAATGTTGAATTTTACTGAATGCATTTCCTCCATCTATTAAGATAATCAAATTTTTCTTCTTTAATCTTCTAATTTATAAATCATACTAATCTTCTATGAAGTCAACCATGCATTCCTATACTATATTATCAAAGTACCCTTCTAGTCTTTAAAGATTATTTATCATAATGACTCTTAGAATTTATCAAATTCCCTTAGGTAACTGGACATATCAACACACTATACTAAGATATTTACAATTATTGTTTTTAAAGTTTATTTATTTTGACAGAGAGCATGCATGCACACGTGTGTGAGTAGTGGAGGGGCAGAGAGAGAGGGAGAGAGAGAATCCCAAGCAGGCTCTGAGCCGACAGCAGGGCTCAATCCCATGAACTGTGAGATCATGACCTGAGCCAAGATCAGGAGTCGGACGCCCAACCAACTGAGCCACCCAGGCATCCCAAAATATTTACACTTATTAAACCATTCTTATATTCATGACATCAACTGTGCTTGGTTGTGATAAGCAATTCTTTTTAATCTTATTTAGTTCAGTTAGCTACTGTTTGCTTTAGTATTTTTGCATCCATATTCATTTTTGTTCTCTGTCAAGTTTTTGTATCAAGAAGATGTTAGTTTTGTAAAATAAATATGGAATCTATGCATTTTTACAAATGAGATTCAGAAATTTTATACTGCATGAGAATTGTCCATTCTTTGAAAATTTCAAAGAATTCACAGGGAAACCCATTTGGCTCTTAGGGGTAGGTACTTTTTTTTTTTTTTTTTTTTTTGAGAATGTGTTTAATTTATCCCATTGGCTTTTGGTCTATTCCGGTATGTAACTCCTGAGTTCTGATGATACATACTTTAATATAACATTGTCCATTACAAAGTCTTTCAAATTTATTAGCATACCCATGTGTACTCTTGTACTTTTAAAGTCATACTGGGGCACCTGGGTGGCTCAGTTGGTTGGGCGTCCGACTTCAGCTCAGGTCATGATCTTGCGGTCCGTGAGTCTGAGCCCCGCATCGGGCTCTGGGCTGAGAGCTCAGAGCCTGGAGCCTGTTTCAGATTCTGTGTCTCCCTCTCTCTCTGCCCCTCCCCTACTCATGCTCTGTCTCTCTTTGTCTCAAAAATAAATAAATGTTAAAAAAAATAAAAAAATAAAAAAATCATATTATATATGATATTATAGCCTTCTTGTTCCTAATTTTATTTATGTTATTTAGTGGAAAGAGCCTAGATTTAAGTTAGACAGACTCAACACTAAGGCAGACAGGTAAATTCATTTGTTAGGTCTCAGCTTAATCACTAGAGCCTCTGGGAAACCTTGCATCACTCCTAGATGTTTCTATGGATTTCCATACTTCCTCTATCAAAACATTTGTTTCTTAGTATTATTGTTGTTTGTTTAATGGGCACCTTCAAAGTTAAACTGTAAGCTCTATGAAGGTAAAGACGAGGTATGTCTGGTTTACCATCAAACATCTAGCATTGTCTGAAACAGAGTAAACACACTGTAAATCTTTGTTTGAATGAACAAGTAATTGTTCCGATGTTTTACTCTGCCTGTATCTTCCATAAGACCATAAGTTTTAATTGACTTTTATAGCTACCATACCAGAAGACCAGAAGAGTGATTTAAAATGCCACTCTGCAGCTAGAGTGCAGGTTTCAAAGCTAGGCTCTGCCATTCACTAGCTGTGTGACTATAAACAAATTACTTCACCTCTCTGTACCTCAGCTGCCTCTCTGTAAAACTAGAAACAATAATGCTGTACTGTAGGGAGTTTATATATGCAAAACACTTTAAATACTGGTACACAGTATGTGATGACTTCATGATAGCTATTACTATATTAGTAGATGACAAGTAAATGAATGGATAAAAGTATAATGAACTTATAAAAATAGGGAAAATAATGATCATATTTGATCTGCCTCTTGGGTGTTCTGAGGATCAAGTGATAGGAATTTTAAATAATGAAGACTATTTGGAGTGTTTTATTAGAAACATTACAAACGGAAACCCCCACTGGCCACACCAAAGAGAACTGTTTTCTTCTTTGGAAAAAAGTGACAAGGCCAGAGAAATATTTAATAAGGATTTATTCCTATTTGGAACAAAAAATTGGAATATTTTTCTTAAATTGGAATTTTTCTTTTGTATTTTAGCCTCTACAATAATACAACTAGGTTATGTTAAATATGCACTTTCAACAGTTTAATTTAATGTTTTCATTTTTATTTTTTTATTTTTATTTTATTTTAGAGAAAAAGAGAGTGTGAGCAGGGAGAGGGGCAAAGGGAGAGAGAAAGAGAATCTTAAGCAGACTCCATGCTCAGTGCAGAGCCTGACACAGGGCTCAATCTCACAACCTTGGGATCATGACCTGAACCAAAATCAAGAGTCAGATGCTCAACTGGCTGAGCCACCCAGGTGTCCCTAATTTAATGTTTTTATAACTACCACCAAATACCTAAATTAAAATTTTTCTTCAGCCTTGATAACTCTTTTGGAAATAACCTGATTTTCCAAATATGTTTTCTTTCTAGATCTTTATTTATTACTTTCTGTAGTTCATACATTATTCAAACAATGCCTCATCATTTGTTTTTCTCCTGGACAAAGAAATTTTAAAATGCTATCCTTATCGTCATTCTCAAAGGTTGCCATGTGTACATATTGGCCCTAAAGTATGAGACTTCACTGATACAATAATCTTGAATATTTTCTCCTATATACAACTGAGTCATGACATAGAACTGAAAGAAACCAATAAAGAAATTATCTTCCTAATGTGTGCCAAAATTTCATAGAAAGAGAGCTTAAGAAAAAATGTCTAAGATAATTGCAATTATGCAAAATACCAGTAATTGAAGTGATGTGGCTTGTTGACTGTCCAAGCTTAGAGAGATAAAGAGAAAATTATTTTACTCGTTTTGCTCTTTTCAGAATAAAAGAAATAAAAAATGAAAGAGACAGATAAATAATCTTTTTCTTTAAAAAATTCTAGGACATTTCTACAATATAATATATACTATTCCAATTTTTATATATTATTTAAAAGTACAGCATGCCATTCTTTAATTTCCTCATTTGCAAAGAAGAATCTTACCAATTAACTAATTTGGAAATTGAAGATTTTTACATTTAATTTTTTAGAGGACAGCACAACATTTATAAAGAAATATCCATATTTCCAAACATCTAAAATATTTAGTGTCCAGCTGCAACAATAGGCATAAATAATATAACATCAGTTTTTGATCCCAAATGTAAATGAAGTGAGCCAAAGGTCAAAGCTAGGCATAGACTCAAAGTCACCCTTGCCATTTATTTTTCAAGTGATAGATGTGTTCTGTATCTCAAAAAGAGAAGCTTGTGTAATTAACCTTCAGGGAACATTAAAAACACAAAGAAGAAATTTAAGCACATGTGAAAATTTTCTTGAGCTGAGCTAAAATAGTTTATATTGAATTCATTTTTGACAATGTTTTTGATCCATTCTTCCTATAAATGGGACTAACTTACTTATCCTGCTAAATTAGACTAAGAAAGACATACTTGATTCCAGATCCATCTGAGAGAGGCCTTCCAGTTTTTCATATTCCTGCTGCTAGACACAAAATTTTTCTTCTCTATCACAATAATGATAACTACTACTTATTTAGTGCTTACACTAAAGTGTAGCAAATTTACAGTGCTTACACTGAGTGTAGCAAAAGGAGGCTACTCTTCAAATTCAGGTCATGCTTCCTCTGCTAACTGTTGTGTGACCTGAGCAAGTTACTTGAGTTCTCAATGTCTCTGCCATCTCATTAGATTAAAATGGGGATATTAATAGGACCTACTAATAGGATTTTATCTACTACTTCCCATTTTGTTTTTTAGCCCACGTTTTATCAAGATATTGTTAGGGCTTCAGGAAGCCAGAGCTCTAATTGTGTTATAACTTCTATGAGAGTTACGACTACACCCTTTCTGATGGATCAAGTACCACAAAATAGTCCTTAGAGACCCAACATGTACAGACTAAGAAAATGTTAGTGCCATGCTGATTGAAGAACCTGAATATCTCGTTCAAATCCCTCCATGGGATCTGTAGAAGATGGATATAGGAGTGACAGAACAAAACATAAGATGTGAGAACACAGACGATTCATGATGACATACAGTTCTACTTAATGTAGTGACATATAGGGCAAGCTTCAGAAGTTTTTTGGCTTTATTTATCACTTGTACACAGTTGATTGTAGTATCCATATCCTTCCCCTGTCCCCAGTGGCTTCCTTAGGCAAAGGATCTTTGGAGCCATTCCATTCATTCATTCATTCACTCATATGCCAAGCACTATCCAAGCAAAATGAATGTATTTTCCTGAAGAGCTCTAGTCTAGGGAGAAGGAGCCATGTAGACAGATAATATTACAAGGATTGAAACCAAAGTATATACACAACAGTGTGGGAACACAGACAAAACAGCAAATAATTCTGCCTGGGGAAAAGGAAGAATTCATAGAGGAAATAACCTTTAAACTGAGTTCTGAAGGAAGAGTACTATGTACTGTTTCAGGGGAAGAGAAGCCCAAAGACATGAAAGCACAGAAAGAATACAGCATATTTAAAGAACACTGAGTTTTATCTGACTCCCTCTGATGGGAACTGGTGGATAATGGCAACAGATGATGTATGAAACTGAAATGGGGGTCCCCAGATAAGAAGCCGCATATTAAGGAGTTGGACTTTTTTCTGTAGGTAATCAGAACCCTGTGGGTTTTTTGTTGTTGTAGTATTTTACAACGGAGAAAGTTAAACAATACAGAAAGTTAAACAAATATCAAGGAGTTTAAGATTTCTCTTATGAGTTCAACACTCCCTTGCCTCTGCTCCTTCTCTTTTTTTGGAAATGCTTTTTCAAAACAATGTCTTTATTGTAAAATAGAGATACAGAAAAGCACACAAACAGATGCATGCCTTAATGAATTACTCAACTTTGAGGAAGCTTTTAACCAGCATCAGGGCAAGAAGTAAAACTTTGCCAGAACTCTGCCCCCTCCCCCAACAAAATCTCCCAATATACTCCATACTCTGTTCATTCCCAAAAGGAACTGTTATCCTGACTTTTACAGTAATTATTTCCTTGTATTTTTCATAGCTGTATCAGTCAAATGTGTATCCCTAGATGCTAAAGTTTAGGCCCCTTTATAAATTTTTTGATATCTTTGAACTTTCTTAATCTATAATTATTTCTGTCAAATTTATCTGTTGAAAAACCCAAGTTTTTTGTACACTCTGTAGTTTTCCACAGTCCGAATTTGCAAATTGCATGCTCAATAGTAATTTCAACTTGTTCCTATCTTCTGTTTTTCTGAAAATCAGAATGTGAATCAGATTTGGATTCCATCCCTTTGGTATGACTCTTGGTAGTGCTGAGTGCTTCTATCAAGAAGTACATAATATCTGATTATCTTTTTTATGATATTAGCAGCTATTAATGATAACTAGCTGTATTTATGAATTCATTGAGGGTAGCAACACAATTATATTTTAATTACTTTTTTCATTTATCAGTTGGAATGTTTATAGAGGAATGTTTTCTTCATTTATTATTTGGTTAGGCAGTGTTACAGTTCATATAGGCTAAATGTTTGAGTCTTTCACTTCATTACATATTAGTTTTCAAGATAGTGAACTGGTTCCCTATCATCTTCTAAAAATGATAAGTTCTTTTTAAAAAAAATATCATTATGAACACATGGATTTAAATATATTTGATGACTTTCAATCCAGCAATTATTCCCATGATTAAAGTTCACAGTGTTCTACCTTTGTCCAATAGGGAATTTTTCAAGTTGGTTCATGAGAACTTAGTAGTATTTGGTAGCTACCTAGCCATGAAATGACAAGCTATTCTAGGTTCATCTTGTACATTTCGTCCTCTAAATCTAGAATTAGAAACTTCTTCAAAAAGCTCTGATTTCACAGCACCTGGGCGGCTCAGTCAGTCAGGTATCCAACTCTTGATTTCGGCTTGGGTCATGATCTCACAGTTTTTGAGATCAGGCTCCCCATCGGGCTCTGTAGTGACAGTGTGGAGCCTCCTGGGGATTCTCTCTCTTCCTCTCTCTCTACCCCTCCCCTGTTTGTGCTCTTTCTCTCTCTCTCTCAAAATAAGTAAATAAACTAAAAAAAAAAAAAAAAAAGAAACTCTGATTTCTTTTAATGAGAAATCGTATTCCAAGAACACATTCCACACAATGGGATAATTATTGCTACCGTCTTGATCATTCATTTCTAGTTGTTTTCAACAGGGAGACAGAGAGGTGCTTCAGGAGTTCATACTGATAGTTACAATTCAAATTTAGGATTTACAAAAGTTGTATTTAATCTCTAAGCTATTATATTTGTTTATCCTTCCTTCTACATGAGAATATTGGTTCCCAAGGACACAGAATTAGAATATCCCATAATAACTCATTTGTTTTTAGCTCATATAATACACAAAATAGTCTCAAAATAACAATATTAATACTACCACTACATGAATACTAAAAGCACTTAAAAAAAATTTTTTTTGCATATGCTGTTCCCAGTTCTCCCTCCCTTCTGACATTTTTAGCATTATATACTATACTCTGATTCTCTTAGCCTTCATTTAGTCTTAGTCCTACTAAGAACTACATACTTAATGCTCACCAGTCCTTCCGTCGATGTCCCTCTGGTCATTAGGCTACCTGAAGCTCAAACTCTGATAGATCTTTCAGAAAAAGCTGAAGATTCCCTGGCTTTTTTCACTTGAAAGTCAGTTTCACTGGATACAAAATGCTTGGCTGGCATCTTCTTTCCCTGAGAATCTAAAGGAAAGAAATGAGAGAATCTCATTGTCTTTGAACATAAAATGTTGCTCTTGAAAAGTCTAATGTATATCTACTTATAATATCCTATAAATTGTGTGTTCCCCCACCCCCAAAGTCAAATAACACTTTGTTTTTCTCCTAAACCTAATAATTGTACTAGAATATCTTTGTGTTAGTCATTCTGGGTTGATATTCTTAGGTGCATGATGAGTTCTTTCAACATGTAACTTTAATCCTTTTTATTTCAGAAAAGTTTTTTTGAAAAAAGTTTTTAGCATTTCTTCTGATCCCTTCATTTAATTTTCATCTTCTTTTGTGGCTTTCTTTTTTAGTATCTTTTAAGAAATTCTATTTTGAAGTCATAAAAACATTCCAAAAGTTTTCAAGCTTTGACTTTCACTCTTAAGATCATAATACACCTGAAACTGAGTTTTGTGTATAGTGTGATGTGTGTACACAATTCTTGTCATGAAAACGTAAGAGAGAAATTTATGATACTTGGGTTTATCAAAAAAGTTGTACTTTTGAGCAATTGTTTCCTTGTATCTCACGGAATTATGAATTAGTCTGATTCATATCTGGTGTCTAACTCAGATAAGAAGAATGTAAAGTGTAACAGTGCCCATGTTCACTTAAGGCAGCAACTCACTGTACTTCTATGTACAGCTTAGCCAAGGAAGGACGAGTGTTTTGTGTGGACCAAAGATGTGTGCACCTTCCAGATGAAGAATCCAGCCAAAAAGACTTTAAAAAGGACTGCTTTGCCCAAGAGATATACTTAAGGGAAAGAATCACTTTTTTTGAGAACCCAAAGGAAAAAATCTGGATGAGGTGAACTCATCAAATGCCCGCAGCTAAGTGTTGGTTGAAGGCTAAAGTAACCAGTCAGGAAAAAGCCTCTTGCTGGAGATTCCAGGCAGAGAAATTTAAGGAGCCTGCTTTAAATAGTAAAGCCTTAAGAATGCCGATTCCAGATTGTTACACTACTGGCCATGTAAACCTGGATATTTTTCCCCAATCTTTTCAACGTTGTTCCACCCTGGAGGAAAGCTCTACACACATTAGGCCCTTAACAAAATGGTGGCTCTCATTATCAGTGCCTTTCTTTACTATCACAGTCTGAGATACCATCTCATACTTGATTACAAGGTATTTTCCATTCGATTAGTACCAATTATTCTCAAAGTTCCTAGAAAGGAAGGACATATTTTATACTTTCTTTATATTCATCAGAAAATTGGAAAGAGCTTTGTACTTAGAATTTGTCAATAATTATCTACTGATCAATAAGTAGAGGTAAGTGGAGTTAAAACATTAAAATAGGAATGCTTTGGGGCTGTCAAGAAAAGCCAATCAGCAACCCTGAAATAGTACCTTTTGTTAACCTAGTCAGCTTTTCACTTTTTCTAGTCTCAGAGTTCTCATTATCAATACAATGTCTCTTTATTTTACATCTTGGAGTCTCCTACCATAAAAGATGAGGCCTTTAAAAATTATATTATTTGGGAGTATCAGATACTCAAGCTCAATGATACCCAAATGTCTTCACTGGATGATGTGCTATTGTGTGTAAAGTTGCCTCTAAGCTGTGTAAGTGTTGTGAACCAAACAAGGAGAATAATTGAAGACAGTGGAGAAAGATATTTTACTTGGATTTAAATATAATTCCAAAGATAGACTTTTGAATTCAACATTTTTAAAAAAGTCTCTTGTTCTTAATCATTTAATCATGTAATCTTTGTTTTAAAGATTTTTGAAATTTGGGGTGTCTGGGTAGCTCAGTCAGTTGAGTATCTGACTCTTGATTTTGGCTCAGGTCATTTTGGGTTCCTCACTGAGCATGGAGCCTGCTTAAGCTTCCCCACCCCCCCCACCCCCGCCCCTCTGCCCCTTTCCCCCACTCACATGCTCTCTAAAATTAAAAAAATAAATAAATAAAGATGTTTGAAGTCTTATGCTTGATTTTTTTTTTCATGCATTTTTTCAGCCTCAATTTTGGGATCATGTATGCTGTTATGTAAGCAGAAAAGAACATTTCCTTTTCTTTTTTTTTTTTTTTTTTTTTTTTTTTTTTTAGTTTATGCTTTTTATTTATTTTTTTTTTTTATTTTTTTTTTTATGAAGTTTATTGACAAATTGGTTCCCATACAACACCCAGTGCTCATCCCAAAAGGTGCCCTCCTCAATACCCATCACCCACCCGCCCCTCCCTCCCACCCCCCATCAACCCTCAGTTTGTTCTCAGTTTTTAACAGTCTCTTATGCTTTGGCTCTCTCCCACTCTAACGTCTTTTTTTTTTTTTTTCTCCCTTCCCCTCCCCCATGGGTTCCTGTTGAGTTTCTCAGGATCCACATAAGAGTGAAACCATATGGTATCTGTCTTTCTCTGTATGGCTTATTTCACTTAGCATCACACTCTCCAGTTCCATCCACGTTGCTACAAAAGGCCATATTTCATTTTTTCTCATTGCCACGTAGTATTCCATTGTGTATATAAACCACAATTTCTTTATCCATTCATCAGTTGATGGACATTTAGGCTCTTTCCATAATTTGGCTATTGTTGAGAGTGCTGCTATGAACATTGGGGTACAAGTGCCCCTATGCATCAGTACTCCTGTATCCCTTGGGTAGATTCCTAGCAGTGCTATTGCTGGGTCATAGGGTAGGTCTATTTTTAATTTTCTGAGGAACCTCCACACTGTTTTCCAGAGCGGCTGCACCAATTTGCATTCCCACCAACAGTGCAAGAGGGTTCCCGTTTCTCCACATCCTCTCCAGCATCTATAGTCTCCTGATTTGTTCATTTTGGCCACTCTGACTGGCGTGAGGTGATACCTGAGTGTGGTTTTGATTTGTATTTCCCTGATAAGGAGCGACGCTGAACATCTTTTCATGTGCCTGTTGGCCATCTGGATGTCTTCTTTAGAGAAGTGTCTATTCATGTTTTCTGCCCATTTCTTCACTGGGTTATTTGTTTTTCGGGTGTGGAGTTTGGTGAGCTCTTTATAGATTTTAGATACTAGCCCTTTGTCCGATATGTCATTTGCAAATATCTTTTCCCATTCCGTTGGTTGTCTTTTAGTTTTGTTGGTTGTTTCCTTTGCTGTGCAGAAGCTTTTTATCTTCATAAGGTCCCAGTAATTCACTTTTGCTTTTAATTCCCTTGCCTTTGGGGATGTGTCGAGTAAGAGATTGCTACGGCTGAGGTCAGAGAGGTCTTTTCCTGCTTTCTCCTCTAAGGTTCTGATGGTTTCCTGTCTCACATTTAGGTCCTTTATCCATTTTGAGTTTATTTTTGTAAATGGTGTGAGAAAGTGGTCTAGTTTCAACCTTCTGCATGTTGCTGTCCAGTTCTCCCAGCACCATTTGTTAAAGAGGCTGTCTTTTTTCCATTGGATGTTCTTTCCTGCTTTGTCAAAGATGAGTTGGCCATATGTTTGTGGGTCTAGTTCTGGGGTTTCTATTCTATTCCATTGGTCTGTGTGTCTGTTTTTGTGCCAATACCATGCTGTCTTGATGATGACAGCTTTGTAGTAGAGGCTGAAGTCTGGGATTGTGATGCCTCCTGCTTTGGTCTTCTTCTTCAAAATTCCTTTGGCTATTCGGGGCCTTTTGTGGTTCCATATGAATTTTAGGATTGCTTGTTCTAGTTTCGAGAAGAATGCTGGTGCAATTTTGATTGGGATTGCATTGAATGTGTAGATAGCTTTGGGTAGTATTGACATTTTGACAATATTTATTTTTCCAATCCATGAGCAGGGAATGTCTTTCCATTTCTTTAAATCTTCTTCAATTACCTTCATAAGCTTTCTATAATTTTCAGCATACAGATCCTTTACATCTTTGGTTAGATTTATTCCTAGGTATTTTATGCTTTTTGGTGCAATTGTGAATGGGATCAGTTTCTTTATTTGTCTTTCTGTTGCTTCATTGTTAGTGTATAAGAATGCAACTGATTTCTGTACATTGATTTTGTATCCTGCAACTTTGCTGAATTCATGTATCAGTTCTAGCAGACTTTTGGTGGAGTCTATCGGATTTTCCATGTATAATATCATGTCATCTGCAAAAAGCGAAAGCTTGACTTCATCTTTGCCAATTTTGATGCCTTTGATTTCCTTTTGTTGTCTGATTGCTGATGCTAGAACTTCCAGCACTATGTTAAATAACAACGGTGAGAGTGGGCATCCCTGTCGTGTTCCTGATCTCAGGGAAAAAGCTCTCAGTTTTTCCCCGTTGAGGATGATGTTAGCTGTGGGCTTTTCATAAATGGCTTTTATGATCTTTAAGTATGTTCCTTCTATCCCGACTTTCTCAAGGGTTTTTATTAAGAAAGGGTGCTGGATTTTATCAAAGGCCTTTTCTGCATCGATTGACAGGATCATATGGTTCTTCTCTTTTTTTTTGTTAATGTGATGTATCACGTTGATTGATTTGCGAATGTTGAACCAGCCCTGCATCCCAGGAATGAATCCCACTTGATCATGGTGAATAATTCTTTTTATATGCTGTTGAATTCGATTTGCTAGTATCTTATTGAGAATTTTGGCATCCATATTCATCAGGGATATTGGCCTGTAGTTCTCTTTTTTTACTGGGTCTCTGTCTGGTTTAGGAATCAAAGTAATACTGGCTTCATAGAATGAGTCTGGAAGTTTTCCTTCCCTTTCTATTTCTTGGAATAGCTTGAGAAGGATAGGTATTATCTCTGCTTTAAACGTCTGGTAGAACTCCCCTGGGAAGCCATCTGGTCCTGGACTCTTATTTGTTGGGAGATTTTTGATAACCGATTCAATTTCTTCGCTGGTTATGGGTCTGTTCAAGCTTTCTATTTCCTCCTGATTGAGTTTTGGAAGAGTGTGGGTGTTCAGGAATTTGTCCATTTCTTCCAGGTTGTCCAATTTGTTGGCATATAATTTTTCATAGTATTCCCTGATAATTGTTTGTATCTCTGAGGGATTGGTTGTAATCATTCCATTTTCATTCATGATTTTATCTATTTGGGTCATCTCCCTTTTCTTTTTGAGAAGCCTGGCTAGAGGTTTGTCAATTTTGTTTATTTTTTCAAAAAACCAACTCTTGGTTTCGTTGATCTGCTCTACAGTTTTTTTAGATTCTATATTGTTTATTTCTGCTCTGATCTTTATTATTTCTCTTCTTCTGCTGGGTTTAGGCTGCCTTTGCTGTTCTGCTTCTATTTCCTTTAGGTGTGCTGTTAGATTTTGTATTTGGGATTTTTCTTGTTTCTTGAGATAGGCCTGGATTGCGATGTATTTTCCTCTCAGGACTGCCTTCGCTGCGTCCCAAAGCGTTTGGATTGTTGTATTTTCATTTTCGTTTGTTTCCATATATTTTTTGATTTCTTCTCTAATTGCCTGGTTGACCCACTCATTCGTGAGTAGGGTGTTCTTTAACCTCCATGCTTTTGGAGGTTTTCCAGACTTTTTCCTGTGGTTGACTTCAAGCTTCATAGCATTGTGGTCTGAAAGTATGCATGGTATAATTTCAATTCTTGTAAACTTATGAAGGGCTGATTTGTGACCCAGTATATGATCTATCTTGGAGAATGTTCCATGTGCACTCGAGAAGAAAGTATATTCTGTTGCTTTGGGATGCAGAGTTCTAAATATATCTGTCAAGTCCATCTGATCCAGAGTCTCATTCAGGGCCCTTGTTTCTTTATTGACCGTGTGTCTAGATGATCTATCCATTTCTGTAAGTGGGGTGTTAAAGTCCCCAGCAATTACCACATTCTTATCAATAAGGTTGCTTATGTTTATGAGTAATTGTTTTATATATTTGGGGGCTCCGGTATTCGGCGCATAGACATTTATAATTGTTAGCTCTTCCTGATGGATAGACCCTGTAACTATTATATAATGTCCTTCTTCATCTCTTGTTACAGCCTTTAATTTAAAGTCTAGTTTGTCTGATATAAGTATGGCTACTCCAGCTTTCTTCTGGCTTCCAGTAGCATGATAAATAGTTCTCCATCCCCTCACTCTGAATCTAAAGGTGTCCTCAGGTCTAAAATGAGTCTCTTGTAGACAGCAAATAGATGGGTCTTGTTTTTTTATCCATTCTGATACCCTATGTCTTTTGGTTGGCGCATTTAATCCATTTACATTCAGTGTTATTATAGAAAGATACGGGTTTAGAGTCATTGTGATGTCTGTATGTTTTATGCTTGTAGTGATGTCTCTGGTACTTTGTCTCACAGGGTCCCCCTTAGGATCTCTTGTAGGGCTGGTTTAGTGGTGACAAATTCCTTCAGTTTTTGTTTGTTTGGGAAGACCTTTATCTCTCCTTCTATTCTAAATGACAGACTTGCTGGATAAAGGATTCTCGGCTGCATATTTTTGCTGTCTAGCACCCTGAAAATCTCGTGCCAATTCTTTCTGGCCTGCCAAGTTTCAAAAGAGAGATCAGTCACGAGTCTTATAGGTCTCCCTTTATATGTGAGGGCACGTTTACCCCTTGCTGCTTTCAGAATTTTCTCTTTATCCTTGTATTTTGCCAGTTTCACTATGATATGTCGTGCAGAAGATCGATTCAAGTTACGTCTGAAGGGAGTTCTCTGTGCCTCTTGGATTTCAATGCCTTTTTCCTTCCCCAGTTCAGGGAAGTTCTCAGCTATGATTTCTTCAAGTACCCCTTCAGCACCTTTCCCTCTCTCTTCCTCCTCTGGGATACCGATTATGCGTAAATTATTTCTTTTTAGTGTATCACTTAGTTCTCTAATTTTCCCCTCATACTCCTGGATTTTTTTATCTCTCTTTTTCTCAGCTTCCTCTTTTTCCATAACTTTATCTTCTAGTTCACCTATTCTCTCCTCTGCCTCTTCCAACCGAGCTGTGGCGGTTTGCATTTTGTTTTCCATTTCCTTTAAAGCGTTTTTCAGCTCCTCGTGACTGTTCATTAGTCCCCTGATGTCTGTAGCAAGAGATTCTCTGCTGTCCTGTATGCTGTTTTCCAGCCCAGCGATTAATTTTATGACTATTATTCTAAATTCACTTTCTGTTATATTATTTAAATCCTTTTTGATCAGCTCATTAGCTGTTGTTATTTCCTGGAGATTCTTCTGGGGGGAATTCTTCCGCTTGGTCATTTTGGATAGTCCCTGGTGTGGTGAGGGCCTGCAGGGCACTTCCCCTGTGCTGTGGTGTATAACTGGAGTTGGTGGGCGGGGCCGCAGTCCGACCTGATGTCTGCCCCCAGCCCACCGCTGGGGCCACAGTCAGACTGGTGTGTGCCTTCTCTTCCCCTCTCCTAGGGGCGGGATTCACTGTGGGGTGGCGTGGCCCGTCTGGGCTACTTGCACACTGCCAGGCTTGTGATGCTGGGGATCTGGCGTATTAGCTGGGGTGGGAAGGCAAGGTGCACGGCGGCAGGGGGGGCAGGCTTAGCTCGCTTCTCCTTAGGTGATCCACTTCAGGAGGGGCCCTGTGCAGCCGGAGGGAGTCAGATCGCTGCCGGAGGTTTGGCTCCGCAGAAGCACAGAGTTGGGTGTTCGCGCGGAGCGAGCAATTTCCCTGGCCGGAGCCGGTTCCCTTTGGGATTTTGGCTGGGGGATGGGCGGGGGAGATGGCGCTGGAGAGCGCCTTTGTTCCCCGCCAAACTGAGCTCTGTCGTCCGGGGGCTCCGCAGCTCCCCCTCCCTTTGTCCTCCAGCCTTCCCGCTTTCTGAGCAGAGCTGTTAACTTATGACCTCCCAGACGCTAAGTCGCGCTTGCTGTCGGAACACAGTCCGTCAGGCCCCTCCGCTTTTGCAAGCCGGACTCGGGGGCTCTGCTTGGCCGGCGAGCCGCCCCTCCGCCCCGGCTCCCTCCCGCCAGTCCGTGGAGCGCGCACCGCCTCGCCGCCCTTCCTACCCTCTTCCGTGGGCCTCTCGTCTGCACTTGGGTCCGGTGACTCTGTTCTGCTAATCCTCTGGCGGTTTTCTGGGTTATTTAGGCAGGTGTAGGTGGAATCTAAGTGATCAGCAGGACGCGCGGTGAGCCCAGCGTCCTCCTACGCCGCCATCTTCCTTGGTCCTGAACATTTCCTTTTCTAATATATTTCTTTTATACATACAATCCACTGTTGTAACACTATTAAAAATGGCTATAGAACATTTCAATGGTCTTTGGAGATATTTACCCCCTGAATCTAATTACTAAGTGCCTACTGTAAATACCACGAGGGTAGGGATTGTGTCTGTTTCAATATTACTTTATAAAAACTTAATTTTCTTTCATTAATCTGTAAACTATGATCATCTACTATCCAAACTATTCATTACAAATGAAACAGTAACCCCCAAAACAGATAATAGGGAAAATTAAAATGCTTTGTTTTTTTGATGAAAGAAGACATCATTCTTTTTTAATCTAATAACTTTTTCAAATTCTGGATAAAATACAAGAAGTGAAATGGGTCATTATTATCAAATAAATCTGAATATGACTAACCAAAAATAAAAACCAAAGTAAAAAATGCACTAACTGGAAATTTTAGCACCATGTGAACATTCATATTGATGACTTAAAAGCAATTTAGCATAGATAACTAAATATTTAATCATGATAATGATTATTTATGATTTAAAAGCAGTTGAGGAAGAGTTACATGGAATTATATTTGAACTAAAATAATTTCAAATTAATACACTTAAGTAAAACACGTTTTGTATTTTAAGTTCTACCAAAGAAAACCAAAGGCAATCAACTAAGGATATAATTGATTTTTAGTAATTTAAAAATAAAACTTCAAGAAGCAGATAATTGGGAGATTATCAATTATCAATTTACTGTTTTAATTTTAAAAATAATTCAATTACATGAATTAAAGGGATATGAAAAAGGGCTGCTCCAAAGGAAGGCAGGGTAGAGAGGTACTTCTTAGACTATATCAGTTGTTAGGTTCTAACATCAACTTTATTTAGAACATAAGAAAGTTTATATTCTTTCTCTTATTACGAAAGCTGAAGTAAATATTTTCCAGTCCTCAATGTGACTATTTGTGTTTTGGGAATAAAGGAAATGCTGCACCCTTGTTTATGGCTTCTTCTTATAGCTCTACAATAATCCCATTCAGAGCAGTAAAAGGCACATTTGTTTTACTGTTCCATCTAAGCACATTATAAAAGGCAAGATGACTGTCAGAAAATCTATACTTAAACTACTAGATTGTAATAGGACTGAGCAATCCCTTATAGAACACATAGAGGTCAGATTTAACACTCCAGCTTGACCTCATCATGATCTGGAATAAGAGCATTTGGTGATTTTTAAGACATTAATAGGGCAGGGTTATGGGAAAGCCACTCTAGACTTGACATTTAATTTTCTGTGTGTGCATATAAATAAATTTAATATGTGACTGTTCCAAAAGAATTACAAATAATTCTAGTTTACCCAATTACAGAATAGATACAATTAAATGTGAAACCCGATTAATACAGTTAAAGAACTGGGAACTCAAATGTGGAAAAAAAATGGTGAGGCAAGACAAATGATGAATTAGAGTACTAAATTGTATTGCCATTACTTCTATGCACATGTATTTCTAAAGCAAGGAAATTGGGAAATTTAATCAGTGGAACATAATTTGAGTAATTCTATAGTCCATATGTAAGAATGCTTTTTTATTTTATCTGTTCCAAGCTACATTTATTTATAGATTGGTAGAATAAAAACAAACCACCATATAATAAAGGAAATCAAAATCAGAAAATAGAATATTTTATTTTGAGTGGTATTTTCTTATGACAGGAGAATCTATTGGATCTGAGAATCTTATATTATTACCCAGTCCATATTTATTGCATAACTATTAATGCCCCCTTGATAAACCAGAAATTCAGTAGGTAGACCTTAGAAATGGGTATGAGAGTTGACATGATAAAACCTGGGCAAAGTGTTTGTATTCAAGGGGTTTACAGCTGTGTCAAGGCTAGAATAATCTGAAGAACAAGGTTAAAAGAGAAAAGTCAGCAGATAGTTTTTTACAAACATTCTACTATAAAATAAACTGGTTTTCTTCTCTAAAGAAAGAAGAAAGCTCTCTGCCAGCACACCAAACAGAACTTCCCAAGACTTTTGATAACAGCCTATTCCTCCAACCTCTGGATGAGTCAAGCTAATTATTAATATGCTAAAGCCAAGCTCCCTTTCCATTGTGTCATACAGTTTTCTAAGTGAAACTGCCTCACTATAATGTTCTATTGGTTTGTTAGTAATAAAATTCCCTTGGAAATGACCCATATTAGAGCTGCTTTATATTAAATTTTATTCTAAGTTAAACTCTATCAAATTTTATTTTAGGTAACAAAAACTATTTCAGGATTCATTAAATAGCAGCAAGAGAACAAAATCACAATGTCTTATACTTGAACCCTAAGGGTGATGAGACTGTTTCGGAACAGTTCTGACCAAGGCTTCTAATAAAATGGACAAGCTATTTCTACATATCTGTGAGGCAAGTTGTTTCATAGTTTCTGCATCTTAGTGTATTGGTGTAGTGTTCAGTATTTAATAAAAGGTCGATCACGTGATTAACAGAAATCTTAAAATATTATGGGGCTCTGAAATACTGCTGCCATGTGGACAAGTTATGGCTGACCAGTTCCTCCCTGAAATCTATAGAAATAATTTTATACATAAAAATAGAACCTATCATGTATCAGACACTTTGCAAATAGTATCTTTTTTTTTTTTTTTGAACCCAACAATCACCCTGGAAAGTAGACATCTTGTTTTTCAAATTAGAGAAACTGAGGCTTAGAAAACTTAAATAACTTACTCAATTCCTCCTTGCAAGAAGTGGGGAGTCTGGGACAATGTCCTGCTCATACCTATGCACTCATACCTATGAGCACACCTATGAGCTGTTGGACAAAGTTTTGTAGAATTATTGCTTGAAATTACAATAAGAAATTAAATCCATTTGCTGTCTGGGGAGCATATATTTCTTTATTGCTATCTATAAAAATAAAGGGATGTATTTCTTCTTGCCTGACTGCAATATATGCTTGTATTATAAGAATACCGAAAGCAACAGAGTGAATTTACAGCGACAGCACAGTAGTGTTTGGTTTGTGTGAAAACAGAATGACCTGGGCCCCCCGCAGGAGGAGCAAAGGACAGAAGACATAGGTAGGCAAACTCTAAAGAATAGGGTAGTTTCCAGGAACCCATCTGTGGCAAGGGGATATCACTTCCAGGAGGCCCTAGAGACCCATCCAGAAGCAAGACAGAAAGCCACTGGTGTGTCTCCTGGATTGTTTCTGGTATTTGGGGACAAGAAACAGTGACTGATAAAGAAAAAGAATACTCTTTATTAGCATCACTGAGACTCTCAAATTAAAAGGGACTTCCACTTCTGCCAATGATGGACTTCTTTTCTTCACTTTTCTTCTCCTTCTTTTTAATCAGACCCATCCTCTCAACTGTGAATAACTCGAAAAGCTGTGTAAAAATACAAAAGGGATCTTTTTGATGGTTTCTTAAAGAGGACAGGAGAAGGTGTGGAGAAGTCTGTCCATATTCAACTGTTCTTCCCTTTTACTTATTTGCCAATTTAGAAGCTGTTCCTGAAGCTGGGAAGTCACTTAGAAAGTGGTAGTTAAGAAGTAGAGAAGCCAAGACTAGCTTTCAGGAATCCCGTGTTTCTGAGAAAATAAAAATTGGAGTTCAAGGACAACCAATGAGGAACAGCCTTTAAAAATACCTCAGGCTTGGGGTTCCAGTCAGTTAAGTATCCAACTTCAGCTCAGGTCATGATCTCACAGTTCCTAATTTGAGCCCCACCTAGGGCTCTGTGCTGACAGCTCAGAGCCTGGAGCCTGCCTCGGATTCTGTGTCTTCCTCTCTCTCTCTTCCTCCCCCACTCTCGCTCTGTCCCTCTCTCTCAAAAATAAAAACTTAAAAAAAAAAAAAACCTTTGGATTTTGGTTGGGACACAGAAAAGGGCCATCCTAGGAGTAAGAAGGGACCTGAAATAGACCAGACCTAAAAGACTGAAAACCATACAGATTAAGGTACTCTACCCTTGGCCTACCTTTTTAACAGAAACAAAAGTAAAATCCCTTATGGAAGTAAAACCATTGTTTAGAGTCTAATTTTTTCATAAACAAAGACAGCATTCCATTAAGAATTTCTGGACATATGAAGAAACAGGAATAAGAAAAAGTCACTAGAAACAATATCCACAGATGATTTAAATATTGTAGTTATGAGGCACAGACTTCAAGATTTCACCTAAAAAGTAGAATCTTTAAGAATCAAGTAAAAATTCTAGGGGCTTCTGGGTGGCTCAGTTGGTTAAGCATCTGACTCTTAATTTCAGCTCAGGTCATGATCTCACAGTTCCTGGATTCAAGAGGAGATAATTCCAAAATAACAATAAAAAGCAGGCTTGGAATTCTCTCCTCTCTCTCTCTCATGCTCAAAATAAATAAATAAACACGAAAAATAGAGAATCAAACGAAAATTCTAGAACTAAAAAGTATAATGACTTAAAACTGAAAATCTAAATTCAAACAATACATTTATAATAAATACAAAACAAGAAATGGGAGAAAATTTAACAATATATGTGCAAGACTTGTATGCTGAAAATTACATACAGAAATTAAAGACCAAGATAAATAGAAAGATATGCCATGATTGTAGATTGGAAAACTGAATATTGTTAAGATGTCAATTCTCCCCAAGCTGATCAACAGATTCAACAGAATCCCAATCAAAATCCCACCAGGTTTTTTTAGAAACAGAAACACCAATACTAAAATTTATGTTAAAATGCAAAGGACTCAGAATGATTAAAACAATTCTGAAAAAAAAGGATGTTGAATAAGTTGGCATAAGGACAAATACTTTTCAATGGAACTAAGTAGATATTCAGAAAATCAGACAAAGATGCCAAAGTAATTCAATGGGGGAAAGGATAATCCTTTCAACGAATGCTGCTGGAATAACTGGATTTTCACTTTGAAAAATATAAATATCAACTCCTACTGTTATACCATACAGACGAATTAACCTTCGACAGGTAATAGGCTTAAATGTGTTAATTGTGAATATTGAAAATATAATAGGATTTTATTTACAACTTTATGCTAATGAACTTTAATATTTGGATAATATCTACAAATTCTTAGAAAAATACAACTCACAAACACTGCTCTTCAAAATACATTATTAAGAAAATGAGAAGATAGGCCACAAACTGGTAGAAAAATATTCACAACACACACTTTGGCAACAAATGTGTATAAGCAGAAGGGGAAATGGAGAGGTATTAGAGGCTACAATGTTGGTTATACAAGATGAGTAAGTTCTAGAGATTTACTGTACAGCATAGAGCTAACAGTTAACAATAATGTATAACATACATAAAGATTTGCTAAGAGGGTAGATCTTATGTGAAGTGATTTTATCACAAAATAATAAATAAAATGTGTGGGAGGAAACTTTGGCAAGTGATCAATGTATTTACAATAGACACTGTGGTGATAGTTTTGTGGATGTATACTTCTCTCCAAACTGATCAAATTGTACACATTGAATATGTACAGCTTTTTGTATGTCGTTCATAACTCAATAAAGAAAACAGCAAACATAATATATAAACAACTCTTACAACTCAATTATAAGAAATACTCCATTTTAAAAATGGGCAAAAGTTTTAAACACACTTCACAAAAATTAACACCTGGGGCGCCTGGGTGGCGGAGTCGGTTAAGCGTCCGACTTCAGCCAGGTCACGATCTCGCGGTCCGTGAGTTCGAGCCCCGCGTCGGGCTCTGGGCTGATGGCTCAGAGCCTGGAGCCTGTTTCCGATTCTGTGTCTCCCTCTCTCTCTGCCCCTCCCCCGTTCATGCTCTGTCTCTCTCTGTCCCAAAAATAAATAAAAACGTAAAAAAAAAAAAAAAAAAATTAACACCTATACCCACTCAAATGGCTAAAACCAAAGGTTAACAGCATCAGGTGTTGGCATTTGAGAGAGACCTTTTAAATGAGATTAAATGAGATTAATTAAGATTAAATGAGATTAAATCCTTTTAAATGAGACGGAAGATGTTTAAAGAGTACACGTGCAGGTAGAGTAGATGCTAGGAGGCCAGAATTCTTAGCTTAGACTCACAATTTTAGTTTTTAATCAAGTATGAGTCAAAGTCATTGGTTGAGGAGGCAGATGGTAACTTGAGAAAGGAGGAGGAAGAATGGACTATCTGGTTTCCGGAAGAAAGCAAGATAACGAGAGAAAAGGAGCTGGAGGACTAAACACAGTGGAGAGCCCATTTAGGTGTGAGATCACTGTTAGTCCATCCGATTGTTATGCGTTGAGTGTAAGTGCATAAAACATAAATGCATGAGTTCCTACATGAGCAGGGTTTTGCAGGCAAGTAGTAGTGAGGGACAAGAGTTGAGTGAGGTATTTGCAGACAAGTGATGTAAATGTCACCATTTGTGACTATAAATAAATTAAATAAATTGATTTTTTTTTTAACTAGGAAGAACTAGGTTAGTGTAAATTACTAATGGCGGCAAAATGAAGCACTCTTGCAACTACATGTTTCAACTACCCAAAGCTGAAACATCTAACAATAAGAATTTATTCCTTACTCTACACATTCAGGTTGAGGTCTAAAAATGATTTTCCCTCACTGTCTAAATCAGTCTCTTTCCACATCCATCACATCTTTGCTCTTTCCCCTTCAATGTTTTCTAATATCTTCCACTATGTTTGTTTTTAATTTTCCTGGACGTCTTGGTTCCTGCTTGTCCTATTTCTGGTCCTTCTGGTGCTACTGCAATATTGCCCTCATTTTTTTTCTTGGTTTTTCATAAAAACATGTCATGGCTCTCCTCAACCCTCAGCTTTCTTTACACCTACTACCAAGACCCCCCAAGAGGGTTTATCGAAAAACAGTAGAGTGTCCTCATATGGCTACTAGAGACAATCTAACTTTCTAGTATTCCTCGGTCCACCTGTTTCTCCCCGTATATCCACTTAAGTCTCTATTCCTTTTGCTCTGGCTTTCACAAGTACTCCGTCTTATGTAGGCCACAAAAAGAGCTCTGAAAAACGTAGATAAAAGTTTACTAAAACTGAATAAATCTGTCATTTTGCAGCTGACACTTCTCCAATCTAAAATTAAAACAGGATGGACACATTTATTTTTGCAACGTACTTAGTTGTTTCCATGCTGCATCTAAAAACAAAATGAAACTAGTACACTCTTCACTAGGTACTATGGTTCATCCGTAAAAGTGGTTTACCTCTGCTTTGCAAAAATGAAAAAAGGGCAGAATTTTCCTTTGTAACGATTTGTACAAGCAGCCTTACTTTAGTTAACGAAGTGTGATAAACACTAAGACTACACCACAAGATGCACAATAATTAAATTGTTTACACTAACAAAAACAGAAAAATAAAACCGGATGAACTTCAATTCTTGCGAAGTACTGTTAAAAAGCAAAAGCACGCTTCCTTAAGTAACTGTTTTGGGTTCCGCAGGAATAGTCTATTTGCCTGCGTTCCTTTCCTTGGGACCGCCTCATGATTGATGCTTAAAGAAACAGTGGGTGGATCACGCCGGATCAGACATTTAGAGGAAAACTCTGATTTAGAGGGAAAAGCTGGGTCTATACCAGCACTGGGACCGCGCCCAGCAAACATCTAGCTCACTTTAGAGTCCAGAGGAAAATACAGCTCGAGTTTTTACCTCATACCCCATTAACTTTCCACAGAGAGTTCCAGAAACCTGACTCACAGCTAGAAACCCAAACCCTGTAGGCGGGAGGGGAAGAGGGAAAAAAAAAAAAAAACAACAAAAAAACCCTACTACGTCACCACTTCCGCCTCTCGCCGGGCCGCAAACGTGCTAAGATAGAGAAAGACGTTCACGCCAGTGACGACTACGTCCCCAAAGTGCGCATGCACACGGCGAGACCCCGCCCCTCCGCGCTCTCCGCCTCGCGTACCCGCCTAGAGAGGCGCGCGCACCACAAGGCCGCCCCCGCTGGCACCGCCCCGGGCTTCCGCCCCGCGGCCCGACGGTCGCCGTTCGGTTCCGGTTCTAGCCCCGCCCTCACGCGGGAACTCTCCAGAAGTCTTAATATCCGGGACCAGAAGCTGGCGCCAGCGCGCATTTCCGGCGACAGACACGAAGAAAAGGATCCGGTGACGCGTCTTCCCGTCCCCCTAGCCACCCCGACTCCGGCTCTCGGTGCGGCAGCGCCATCTGGTGCCGTGTCTCCCACCGCCTGCGGAGGGGGAGCGCGCACCTTTCTCTCCGAACCTTCCAGAGAAATCGCGACCCCAGCGTTTCTCTCTCCCGTCCCCCGGAAGGGAGGGGCCCGAGTCTCCGCCCTGCGGAGTTCCCGCGCAGGAGGGACTTCGCAGGACTTTGAAGCGGCTGCCGCTCGTAGGAGTGTTTGTGTATTTACAAGATGGAGAGCCAACAGATTTCTTTCTCTAGTTTTAAGCCCAGAAAAAGCGTTTTTCTTTTTACGCTTCCACATGCCTTGTTTCTGAGCAGCGTGAATTTCTTAGTGTGTCGGGAATGGGGTCCTCCATTTCACACTTGGTGGGAAGATGGCTCAGGCTTTGTGGCTTCCGTTGGCCTCTGATGTAAAAGCTTTTGTTTCCTTTCACGTATTAAGGCAGTGTTGTAAAAGCGTGGAGTGTGTCTGCTTGGAGCCCGTCCAGAAGTGTGGAAGTTAGTGGGTAATTTTTATTAAAAATAGGCTAGATTCGGGGCGCCTGGGTGGCTCAGTCGGTTAGACGTCCGACTTCAGCCCAGGTCACGATCTCGCGGTCTGTGAGTTCGAGCCCCGCGTCGGGCTCTGGGCTGATGGCTCAGAGCCTGGAGCCTGCTTCTGATTCTGTGTCTCCCTCGCTCTCTGCCCCTCCCCCATTCATGCTCTGTCTCAAAAATAAATACACATTAAAAAAAAATTAAAAAAAATAGGCTAGATTTCACCCACTTCTCCTGAAACTAATATTACACTATATGTTAACTAACTAGAATTTAAATAAAACTTTAAAAACAAAACAGGATAAGGAAATTTTGGGAACTTAGTTTCAGAAACACTCAGGCTACGTGTAGATTTGTTTGCATGGCGTACTACTTTTTGATAACCAGAGAGGAAAAATAATTTCCCTAAAGTCAGCAAAATGGTGATAAAGTCGTCCCTGATAATGAATTCTTACTTGAAAACCTAGATTTCCCTGGAAGCGTGTAGGCCTGGCGATATTAGGTAGCTAGCATGAGATTGTTTTCAGTGTTTTACTGGAATGGTGTTTTAACGGAGTATCAAACTATATAATGAAAGTGAAGTAAGTTTCCTTTAGAATTCGTATATTAGCGCCTGCTAACTTGGCTGCTCCTCTGTTTCCGTCTATAGCCGTGGTTCTTAAACTTGGGCATGCATCAGAAGTCCCTGGAAGGCATATTAAAACATTGGTTGTAACTTCTGAGTTTCTAACTGGGAACAGCTAGGGCCAGAGCTGGATAATCATAGGCTTGATAAGTTCTCCGGTGAGATTTAAGCTATTGGTACAAGGACCACACCTGGAATAATTTGGAGTTCAGGACTGCTTTGTCATTAATGCTCTTTGCTATTGCAGGAGAGATAAGAGATAATGATGATATTAGAACTGGAGAGATGTGTAGGCCTTTGACCCCTTTGTTGGAAAGTAATAAATTAAGCCTTAGAACCGGGAAAGTTAGATGTAAATGAATATTCCATGAAAGCGACTAATACATATATATGTTCACTTTATGATCATGTGATAGAGGGTGCTCTAGCACCAGGTATACTAAATGTTTCAGTTATTTTGCAGTAATTTCTGTCCTTCACATTAGCTGTTAAAAGTCAGTCAGAAATTACTAAAATTAAGGACAAAATTGTTCCAACAACCATTCTAATTGTACCCATTGGAAGATGCCAGGGTCTTTCAGCGGCCTTTTGAATCTCTCCAAGTTCCCTTATTTCTCCTAATCCTTTACCAACCCCACTTCACTTCACCCACACCGTGCCATTTACAAACGGACACAATGCTTTCATTTGTAAAAATGGCCCTCTCATTAGTAAGAATGGCTTTATCTCATCTTCTCTGCAGGCCTTTTCCTCTTAATTCTGTCACATCCCAACTCTGCCATTGTGTTTATTGACCCTCACACAGGATAGTACACGACACACTTTTGTTCTTGCTCCTAAGTGAAATACAAATCGTTAGACAGGCTTGTTACGGTCATAGCTGAAATTATTCCTAAAATCAGTAAAAAGTTTGGAATACTGTAGTGTGACTGCCTTTACTATAGAAATTACTGATATAACCTTGATTTGTAAATTAGTATATCTAAAGATGAACAAAGATAATTCAAATGTTGCTTTTGCAATAATGTAGTAAGGTTTTTATGAATCAAAAACAACATCGCTGAAGTGATTAAAGGAATAAATTTATTGTAAACTCAGGAATCCATACTGTCTAAAATATAAGTAAATTATCACAAAATTAGATCAGTGAGGTTGGTCTTTATGTGTTTTTATAAAATCAGATATTAATCACACGTTTTCTTTCTGTGTATTTTAGGTCCAGATTGTTTATTTTGAAGTCTGTGTCAGACATTGGGTTCCTTAAATCAGTTTTGTCTTTGTTTTTTTATGTTTTTAACATTTATTTTTGACAGACCAAGCACAAGTGGGGGAGGGGGAGAGAGAGAGGGAGACAGATTCTGAAGCAGGCTCCAGGCTCCAAGCTGTCAGCACAGAGCCGGACATGAGGCTCGAACCCACAAACTCTGAGATCGTGACCTAAGCCGAAGTCGGAAGCTTAACTGACTGAGTCACCCAGGTGCCCCCAAGTCAGTCTTGCTCTAAAGCAAATTCATGGGTTTTGAGGGCCCTCCACATGGAAAAATGTAAGGCTCATTTTTGATACTTACATATGAATGAGCCAATTTCATACATTCATCTTTACTGACAACTAAGTGCTTCTTAGTTGTAACCTGCTGAATGAGTTATTAAGGCTTACCAAATTTGGTATTCACAGACTAAGATTATTGCATTACCACAAATAACTGAGGATTCTAATTCAGCACTCCACTCAGTTGTGTGGTGCAACCAACTCCTGGCAACTTTACAGACTCTTACTTTATATGCACACATGCAGGCAGTTGGAATTTCCATAATGTTCAAGAAGGTTGCTTTCCTGCCAGGGTATCATCAGTGCTATATTGAGATGTGTTAACTGTTCTTAATTATTGCTACTATCCCACTAACTACCTTTTTAGAATTACGTGAGGTTTTATATTTGTGAGTTGTTCCTGTACTTTTGTAATTGCCAGGTGCGTTCATTTGGCTATTGTCTACCCCTCAATTTTTAAAAATCATTATCATTTTGTTCACTGGACTCCAGTCCTTTTCTTTCCCCTTTTAGCCTCCACCAGAAAAAGGAAGAAAGAAAGGGGGAAAAAAAAAAAAGGTTGAGAAAACCTGCCTAAAACAATGGTATTGCCCTAACAGTCCTAGTACTTTTGTATCTGAGTCATTATTGATTAACCATTTAAACCAGGAAAGGAAAGGCACATGTTCTGTGACTCATTTTAAATGAAGCTTGTTATGAATTCACTCATGATAAAGAGAGGTGTGATGTAAACCCCAACTATTCATTAGAAATGCTACCTGTTGTATTTGGGGAGCATTATTAACAACGCTACTTTGTTGACTAAATGTAATTAGTAATTTGTGACATTTATTTATTATGGCTATTAACATCACCATTTATCTTGGCTAATTTTGTCATTAAGCATCATGTGAGATGATGTAGTTTACTTTTAATCAAGGACTGGTGGAGTTTGACATAGTAATTAAGACTCCAGTGCCAGATTCGCTCTCAAAAATATTTTCTATTAATTACTTTCCGGTTCCATTTTCTGTTTTTTTATCTTTCCTCCTACTTCCTAAAAACATAGGGCCACCTGGGTGCTTCAGTAGGTTAATTGTCCCACTCTTGATTTCGGCTCTGGTCATGATCTCACAGTTCCTGAGGTTGAGCCCTGCACGCCTGGCTCTGCGCTATCAGCTTGGGATTCTCTTTCTCCCTCTCTGCCCCTCCCCAACCCTCTTCATGCTCTCTCTCTCTCAAAATAAATAAATAAAATTTTTTAAATTTCTTAAAAAAACACTATAATACATAAATGGATGTATAAGGAACATCTGTGGAAAGAAGCATTTCTCCAAGGAGAAATTTTGAAATAAGTTGATTCAACTCTTCCAGTGTCTTAACTATTTTAGATATCCTTTTATCAATATTTTTGCTACAATCATTAGCCTTGTTAATACTTTGGATTTTAGCCTAATGGTACTGATATTCACATTTTTACTTCATATTGAAACCTGTTTTTAGTTCTTTGTACACTGGCAATATATAATACTTTTGTCAGTCACTAGTAGTTGAATCTGGGAAGCCTTATTACTGCCTTTTCATGGTATTTGAGTTGCAGTTTTTAGGCTTTCTAATCTTTTGGCTTGTTGTATTTTAAATCTCACTCAAACTGTCTATCATTTCTGTTAAGTTATTCTTTGGAAATAAATTTGAATTAATTGTTCTGCTGTATTCATTTTAATGGCTGTCCTCCCTGATGGTGAGCTACGTTTGTTATTGCATTGTTAAAATAATAAAATTTTTGGTTTTCAATCAACTTAAATAGAAGCCTCATATACTGGACATGTTTTGATGATAATTGATATAATTTGATATAAGGATAAAATACTCTTTTAAAGTCGTGAGTACTGATGCAGATCATACATTTATTATAATAGCACATTTAAAGCCCTTGACATTTGATATGGATAAAATATTTTAATATCTAAGTTTACTATACTAATTTGAGCAATGCCAATTATTATAATACTTTGGAAAAAGCAAAAATATAAAGGTATTTTTATATGGCTTTTAAATACTACCACAACAGCCATTTTCCAGTAGATCTTTTTTAACTGCTGTGGTAAACTGTTTTATTATTAATATTTCAGCCATGTATTGATTAGAATTAGTCATTTACACTACTGAATTAACTGTATGTAGCTCTTCCTCAGTAGCTTTGGTGCTTTAGTTATATATAGTCATTGTATCAACTCTACTATCTTAAATGTGTTTCTATACCAGATGAAATGCAGTCCCATTAGGCAAATTTCTTGTTACTAAACACTTTGTATTGACTATAATAATCTCTCCCCAACAATAATTCCTGTTGTACAAATATCTACAGATTTGGATTTGCATACGTGTACTTTTTCCATTAATGTGAGAATTTAGGATACTATATTTGCAAACAGTAATTTTTCTTGAGGATAATCTTTTTTTTTTTTTTTAATTTTTTTTTTTCAACGTTTATTTATTTTTGGGACAGAGAGAGACAGAGCATGAACGGGGGAGGGGCAGAGAGAGAGGGAGACACAGAATCGGAAACAGGCTCCAGGCTCCGAGCCATCAGCCCAGAGCCCGACGCGGGGCTCGAACTCCCGGACCGCGAGATCGTGACTTGGCTGAAGTCGGACGCTTAACCGACTGCGCCACCCAGGCGCCCCGAGGATAATCTTTTTAAGGCACATATATATAATGTATATATATAATGTATATATATAATGTATATATATTATATATATATAATGTTTATTTATTTTGAGAGAGAGCGAGAGCATGAGCAGGGGAGAAGCAGACAGAGAGGGAGAGAATCACAAGCAGGCTCCACCACCAGCATGGAGCCTGATGCTGGGCTTAATCTCAAACCGTGAGATCTCACAAACCGTGAGATCATGACCTAAGCCAAAATCAAGAGTCCAAAGCTTAACCAGCTGAGCTACCCAGGCACCCAGGGGATAATTTTTTTTTTTTAATTACAATAAAAGCATGGGATATTGGGAAGAGAAAAAGGAGATAAAATAAATAGAAAAGCAAGTGTATGTAGATATCTTTGTAATGTAACCTTGGGAGAAATATAGGGAACTGAGGCAAAGTAAACTAAAGGAAAGGAATTGAAACATGTCAAAGCTTTAGAGATAGAGCAATGTTCTGCCATGGTCATTTCTGCACCAGTATTAAATTATCTTAAACATAAAACAATGCATTAGAAAAGATTTGAAGAATGTCTTCTAGTATACTGGCATTTTCTTCCAATGTCCTAACTAAATACGGTAATTGAATAAAAAAAAAAAAAAAAACTCCGAAAACAACACTGATCATTTGGTAGAGATCCAAAGAAAAGTACTTCTTACAGTATATTTACAACAAAGCAAAAATACATTCATAAGGCATTTTGAAAATTGAACAATGTAGATTATTACTGTTTTAAAAATACCAAAAATTTCAGGAGTTGATTTCTTTTAGGTTCATTTTTACTACAGTCCCCTAACCCTGCTTTACCTGCATGTCTTAAATACTTCATTCCTATTTTCTCTTACAATTACGGTATTTGGGAGTGTAACTTACCATGTTGATAACTAATGCTAAGTGAAGGGATAAAGTTAAAACAATTCTAGTACTTGATAATAATTATAAATATTGAATGTTTATGACAATGCCATAAATAAAGTATGCCTAAAAATATTGTGTATAAAATAATTATATTTTTGTTTGAAGTAAAATATACGTGTATCAAATAAATTCTAGGGATAACAAAGTAATCTATGTAAAGAAAGCAAAACTAAAAATCAGAAGATGAAGATGAGTATCTAATCTCTAGAAAAGAAAGGACCTTTTTTAATCACAAAAGTGATCAGAAATCAAAGGAAAAGACAACTGATAATTCTTGCTACATAAAAATGTTAAAGTCTGTGTATTAAAATTTATAAAGTAAACTAGAAAAAAATGTCCTTAGTCTGTCAAATCATTTTAAAATGATTTAACATATTGGCTAATTATTTTTCTTTTTGTAGTACTAGTACTTTATGATTTCTCTATAATGAAATGACTTGTGTAAGTTATAAAAAATTGTAAATTGCTTAAATCCACTCACTAAAAAGTCTCTTGGAGTATAATGAAATAAAATCCAGTGGTTTACTACTCATAGAGATGCATGTAAGAATTATTCAGAAAATTTACCAATGAAGCAGTGAGCATCTTTAAATCCTACTAAAGAATGCATCAGTATTAATACTAATGTCAGATTAGGTAGAATTTGTGGCAGAAATCAGTGCATAGGGTAATTTTAAAATAATACGGGGCACCTGGGTAGCTCAGTCAGTTGAGCGTTCCAACTTCGGCTCAGGTCATGCTCTGATGGTTCCTGAATTCAAGCCCTGAATAGGGCTTGCTGCTGCTGTCAGGTCAGAGCCCCCTTCAGATCTTCCATTCCTCTCTCTCTCTTCCCCTCCCCTGCTCACACTCTCTCTCTCTCTCTCAAGATAAAACAAACATTAAAAAAAAAAAAAAGTGCGGATGTTTAAAAAAAAAATGAGTTAAAGTCAGGAGAAGTGAGACTTTTGGAAGTAGAAAATAGAATTGAGAAAAAGAGGACACAGCAGGCTCCAGAAAAACTGATTAATGAGTTGGGAAGCACTTCTTAACATGGAACCATTGGTTGAAGAAAATCCAAATGTACAAGGCGTATCACGACATCCATGAAAAGGACTAAAGTCATTTCTTTAGTGGTGGACTAAGGAAAATGTGGTGCCCAAATCACAAAGTAATGGCTCAGGTGAGTGATTTGCTTGTAGGTAAAGTTTTGGAAAATCAAGTCTTTCAGAGAATAGCAAAGATAGGTAAACAACTAAACTATAAACTAGTTTAGAGAATTCATCAGTCTTCCACTTTAATATACATCTTATTATACAACTATTCGTCTATTCTCAATTACACAAAAACAAATGATGACACTTAGAACTTTTAAAACATAAGATGGTAGAATATCTATAGCAAAGGCAGCATACCTAATTGATCTATTAGTCACCAAGATACCTCATTAAATTCTCTAAAGCAGAAGCAAGTAATTAACATTCTCATAAAATGGAATAAACCAGGACAATGAGTCTTATAGTGTGGACCCCAGTGAGACTTCACATCATCTGGGAACTTGTTAAAAATACAAATTCTAGATCCCTGCCTCAAGCCTATTGAATTAGAAACTCTGAGAGTAGCACCTATGTTTTAAAATTTAAAAATCAGTGTTTTAACAAGTTCTCCAAGTGAGCCCTGCTAAAGTCTGAGAACCACCAAACTAGATAAAGTAATGAAAATTTAAACAAAAATCCAAGATTGTTGAAATTAAGAAATAATCATAATTTCAAAAAGGAAACAGATAATGCAAAAACAGATTCCTATGAATGCTACCTATGAAGCTCTGTGCAGAGGCACAGTGCTAGAACCTTGGGGATATTAGTGAACAAAGGAATAGAAATACAGCCCTCACTGAGTTTTCATTTTAATGGAACTATGTAATGCTGCTAAACTTAAATTCATAGCTAATTTTTTAAATTTATTCTGTGAGCAAGACTAATCATTTTATTAAATACTTATAAAATTAAAAAAAACAGGAGGACTAGTAAAAATAAAAGCAATAATAGAAAATGCATTAGAAAATAGGAAAAAAGTGAACAAATCACAAAATAGTAAATTTGGAAAATCCCAGTAAAAAATTAGAAATCATAGAGAAGTTATAACATGTAGAAAACATTTGTTAAATATATACATATTTATCACTGTCAGTTTTTAAAATTATGAAGTGGATAATTATAAAAAAAAACAAAACTACTTAAAAGTTTAGCGATATTCTACCCATAGCAAAAAAAAAATTGTTGCAAGTTATCAAATTAATTACTTCCCCCAAAGGCCTTTAGTTCTAAATGGTGCTGATGAAATTTCTTATCCTTATGAGGAATAGATAGCTCCATATGTAGAACATAGAGAAGAATATGGAAAGTTACCCATTTCATTTTACTAAGCAAACATAACCATCCTACCAAACTCTTAAAGCATGAAAAATTATAGATGTCACTTGTGATTATGCATAATATAATATTATGAAATAGACTTAATAATATATTAAAAGAGTAATTTACCATGACCAGGAAGTATCTATTCTTTGAATGTAATTATGATAGTTTGCATTACTTTTCACAAATACCCATTCTCCCTTCACCAGACTGTTGAAGGAATATGTTCCCCACCTCATTGGCATTGGGCTTGACCATGTGGCTTGCTTTGGCCAATGGAATCTGAATGGTTGTCAGGTTTGCCATTTTCAAGCAGAAGCTTTAAAAGCAAGTGAATGATTCATTTCAATCTCTGTGCCTTATCCCTCTACTATGATTATTGTTGCCTGTGCATCCTGGACACAGGAAGAAGACAATGGGGGAGATCTATAATCATTCTGCAAGCAGTAACAGAGGCAATCTACAGCCTTAATGTAACATGTTTGTCTTACACTGTAAGCCAAAAAGATTTGGGGGCTATTTGTTACTGCAGCAAAAGCTAATACAATAAAGATGGTTCAGTATGGAGAAATGTATTGATATCACATTGTATTAATAGATAAAATAAGAAAAATCTTTACAATTATTTCCATTAGATTTCCAAAAGTCATTTAGTGAAATTCCATACTTATTTTTAAATCTTTTTTCAAAAGTGTGACTTAGAAGGTTAACTCCTTCATATGTTAAGACGTCTCTCTCAAGCCAGTAGCCGTTTTTACTTTATTTAAATATAAAATACTAAGTCATTCTTTTTACATCCAGATAAAATAGGGATTCTGTTTTCACCAATTTTATGCTGAAATGTCCTACAAATTCTAGACAGTATAAGCATGTGATACATGTGAACATGTGATACACCACTTGCACAATTTTTGCTTTCCATACCCATAACCTTGAGTTCTTCTAGTTTTGCAGCCTTAGTCCCCAAGCATGGAATGCTTCCATCAGGGACAGAAAAAATTATTCCATTGAATTGGAAGATGATACTTCCAACTGGCAATTTGGGACTCCTGTATCATCAAACCAATATATATAGAGAGAGATGCAGCAATTAATCTATATTCCCAACTAGAAATTGATTAGAGACAAAAAAAAAAAGACCACATTTGCAACCTAGGGGATTCTCAGGGGCACATCTTATTACTTTCAAGTCCAATAGTAAAAGTTAATGTAAAACTGTAACAACCAAGGAAAGGCAGAACAATTGAGGATGCACAGCCTTCAGGAATGAAGGTTTTGGTCATTCAGGAAAAGAACTCAGAGCAGTCAAGGTTTTGGAAGAGAGTAAGGGAAAAACAGAATGGGTAGTTAAAGATGGAATCCATAGATATCATCTACAACCTTGAGACAATTACAGAAACGACTATATTAGCTGTGTATGTTTTCTCTCTTCTTGCTATATGCACATGTTTACTTATATACCATTTTCTCCTTCTGTTCTTTATTTTATATACAAGCTTTTAGAAGCTAACACTATTATTGTCTTTAGGTAACAAAATATTCAGTGAAACTGTCACCAACTTTAAGGAGCTTTTATTGTAGCCTGTGTTGGACACAATACCTGTTGGGACTTGGGACTATGTACCTCCCAGTTTTTGGGAAAGGGGGATGGCTTCTTTGCTTGCAACATGGATAACTGTATTTTGTTAGTCGGACATATATTTTGTAGCTATAGAGAAATTCAAATGTGTGTAGAAGGTTGCATATGGAAGTGAATGGCCAAAGGAAAGCAATGTGCCAGTTATCAATATATTGCTTCTCAGTTCCAAATTCTCTTCCTTTCCTGTTCTATGAAAATGCATTTGGAGCCCTTAATTTTATTTTCTTTGCCAACTGGCAATAAGCTTTGTCAGGAGAGGGTGCTGGGAGGAACAGTGCAGGAAGAAGGGGTTTTCCTTCTTAGGTAGGACCCAATGGATCCTCATGCTGCCTGTGTGGCTTCTCCTGCTCCCAGCTCCTGCAGTGCAGGCAGCTTTTTCCAGCATCCATCTCCTGCACTGCATGGCAATGAGCAGCATCCCTTGGCCAGCCATGCCCCCCAGAAATTGTCATTGGGCAGTTTTGTAGGAGTGCCTTTAGGAAGATGCCTCCTTATGAAGAGGTTTTGCCAGCATGCTAGAGGGAGGTTTCCAGCAGGTTCTGCCCATGCAGCTCCACAGTGACTTCTCTGCCATTCAGTGAGCCACTGTCATGCCTACTCCAACCAGATCTAGATCTCACCTGTTGGATGCGGGGGAGGAGGGGAGTCTTTCTTAGATGCTCTAATATCAGCTCTATATGTATAATGGTTTCTTCTTAGTTCCCTAGTCCTGCATTTTTTAAGAGTTCTATTTACTTTTTATGAGTCAATACCCCATTACTTGAATACCCACCTCTAGCTGATACTTCTTCATATTAAATTTGTTCAAATTACTATATGGCTTTTCTCTCTTAGTGGTATGCAACCTGAAGAACAGAAAGAAAAATGAACAGAGTCTCAGAGACCTGGAGGACACATGAATATACAAAAATGCACACACTGGGAGCCCTAGAAGGAGAGGACAGAGATAGAAGAATGTGTGGGTTAGAAAATGTGTGAAGATGATAAGTACTTTCCAAATTTGACGACAAACATTAATATACATATCCAAAAAGCTCAATAAACTCCAAAAAGTATTAACCCAAAGAAATTTACATCAAGATACGTTATAGTCAAACTGTTGAAAGACAAAGAGAGCATCTTGAATGCAGCAGAAGACAAATGACTCATCACATTAACAGTGGGACCACAATAAGATTAAAAGCTGACTTCTCATCAAAAATTGAGGCCAGAAGGCAGCAGAATGACATATTTAAAGAAAAAAAAAACTGTCGACCAAAAATTCTATATTTAGCAAAACTACCCTTCAAAAAAACTGAAGGGAGAATAAAGACATTCTCAGAGAAACAAAGACAGAATACAAAAGAAATAATAAGGAAAATCCTTCAGGCTGAATGAAAATGACAACAGATGGTAACTGAATCCACATGAAAAAATAAAGAACACTGGAAAATGTAATTACATGGAAAGACGCAGAGGAAACTTAAATGCATATTACTAAATGGAAGAAGCCAATCGGAAAAGGGTATATACTGTATGATTCCAAGTATATGATATTCTGTAAGAGGCAAAATATGAAGACTAGAAAGATCAGTGGTTCAGGCAAGGTGGAGATGAATAGGCAGAACACAGAGATTTTTAGGGCAGTGAAAATACTCTGTATAATATTATAATCATGCACTTATGTCATACATTGGTCCAAACCCATAGAATGTGCAACACCAAGAGGGGACCCTAAGGTAAACTATGGGCTTTGGGTGATTATGATGTGTCAGTGTAGGTTCATCCTTGGTAATAAATGTACCACTCTGGTGGAGGATGTTGGTAATAAGGGAGGCTAGCCTGGTGGGGGGGGAGGGGCATGGGGTATATGGTAAATCTCTGTACCTCCCTCTCAAATTTAATTTGTAAACCTCTAACTTCTCTAAAGGATAAAGTCCTAATGTGGGGGGAAAAGGTCATTGCATAAGTAAATATAAGGACTGTATAAATAGTTACTTTTGTCTTTTAATGGATTTAAAAGACAATTGCATAAAACAATAATTACAAAACTGTTATTGAGCTTATATAATGATATGATATATGACAATGATAACATTAAGGGAAAAGAAATATACCTATGTTGCAGCAAAATTTCTATATTTTATTGGCATTAAGTTATTAGTCATCTGAAGTAGATTGCGATTAATTCTAGTAGGTTGTAATTAATCTAGTAGATTGGTTATTTTAATGCCAAGAGCAGCTACCAAGTAAAAACTGAAAAAGTCTTTAAAAATGAATTACAGTAATAGACTAGGACATATCTATTTAACACAAATGAACACAGTTAAAGAGGAACAGAAGCCAAGATGATTTGAGACATATGGGAAAAAAAACCAAAATAGCAGAAGTCCAACTCTATCAATATTTTCATTACATGTAAATAGATTAAATACTCCAACCAAAAAGCAGAGACTGTCAGGCTGTATTTTTAAAAAAAATCCAACTATATGCTGCCTACAAGAGACAAGTTTTAAATTAAAAAGACACATACAGACTGAAAGTTAAGAGAATTTAAAAGATATACCACACAAATAGGAACCGTAAAAGCACTAGAGTGAATATACTGATATCAGACAAAATATACTTGAAGACAAAAAAAAAGTGAGATAAAAAGGGATATTTCATAATGATAAAAGGGTCAACTCAACAGGAAAATAAAATAATTATAAATGTATACATACCTAACATATATCCTCCAGGTACATAAAGCAACAAATGACAGAATTGAAGCGCAATACAATCGTAAATGGAGACTTCAACACTCCAATCTCAAGAATTGATAGCACAACTAGATAGGAAATCAGCAAGGATATCTTTTATATCCCTTAACACTTAACACCAACAGCCAACTTGACAAACTGACCCCCACAGAATATTCCACCCAACAAAAACGAATGGACATTCTTCCCAAGCGCACATGAAACATTCTCAAAAATACAGCACATGCTAGGCCATAAAACACATCCCAAGGTACTTAAAAGGCGTGGAATCATATAAAGTATGTTCTCCAATTGTAACAAAAATAAATTAGAAGTCAGCAACAAGAAGGAAAATCTTTTTGCGGTGTTGGGAATGTTCTAAGACTAGATTGTGGTGCTGTTTGAACAACTCTATAACTTGTTAAAAAATCATTGAATTGTGCACTTAAAATTAAATTCTGTGTGTAAATTATACCTCAATAAACCTGTTAAAAATGAGTGAAAGAGTCAATATTTGCCACAGCAGCAACAGTATAAACTTTCAGAATAACTTTAATGACAAATATTTGTGGCCTAACATGAATAAAAAGTGATGGAGTTTTGAGAAAACAGTAGAAACAAATTAGATAAACAACACTTCTGTATGTCAAAAACACACATTTCAAGGATTCACTTATGTCAAAATTACCTTATAGATTTAATGCCATTCCAGTTAAAATCATAAGGAAATTTGGGTTTGATTTTTTTTCAAAATTATTTTGTTTTTCGAAAAAAATTTTGGTTTGTTTTGTTTGCTTCATTTGACAAAATCATTCTCAAGTTCATCTGAAAGGTTAAACACATGAAAATGCTTAGAATAGTTTGAAAGGAAGAGAAATGAGTTACACAAGTGACACTGGACATTGAACCATAGTTTTCAGCCATGATAATATAAATATTGTAACACTGATGGAGGAAAAGAATGTTAATTGAACAAAATATCAAAGAAATATTACCTTTTATATGTTGCAGTGCATATTAAAAGACATCACAACACAAATGGAAATGAATAATTCAATAATTTTTGTCGATATAAAGAGTTGAATTAGACCTGGCCATTATACTCCTGGGAATCCCTTTTATGGAAATAATCCTAAAAAAGGCGAGGAGAAAATATTAATTGTAGCTTTATTCATAATTGTTTCAAAATTTGAAAGAACCTAAACCTGAGTAAGGGATGAGTTAAGATAACTTTAGTTAACTTACAACTCACAGGTAGGAATATTATTAAAATGATTATAAATAGCATGTCATTATGAGATACTGCTTGTTAAATTTTATGTTATGTTAGTAAAAGTATATAAATGGTATGATTATAACTACATAAATGTAACAAAAATAACTGCGTAAAGTGAATAATAAGAAATACACACACCAATATGTAATTGGACACAGATTGTAATTTTGTGTCTGATTGTAGTCTGAGTAGAATTTTTTAGATTCATTTATAATTTGCAATTATGAAAATAAGCAAACATTTTATTAATTAAAAGTTTTAAATAATTATATCAAAATTTAAAAATTCATAGCTAATTTATTTTTCAAAATTCATAGCACATTTTTTTAAAAAAAGATTTCTATTACTAAGATCTGAGTTGTATAATATTGCAGGTTTGGTGAACATGCCAAGTGCTTATTCTTTTCATTATTTTATGTGTTTCAATTATATCGTCTCTACATGATTAGTATTAAAGAATACTAATAGACATTTAATTGTATTTTAGACATGTAAGAATTAAATTGGGGTAACAGTAATACTGATATAGGGATTAATTAAACAAAATACTCAGGAAATATAACTCTGTTAGCCTCTGATTTTGGCAATGAAATTTCAAGATTGTGTGTATCAAAATCATGGGGCTCCAGCCCCATAGATTCTGGGTGAGATGCTGTTCTGCCATGTGTTTCTTGAACGCAATGATCATGGTAGTGATTCCAAGGCAGCAATTTTCAAACTTTATCTTGTATCAGAACCACAGAGAGCCTATAATTCCATCACTTACTGTCTATGTGATTTTAGATAAGTTATCTAATTCTCTATGTCTCAGGATCCCCCTGTGGAGAGGAACTGAGGATAATAACACTGCCTTCTTCATAGGGTTATTATGATAATTATGTGAGTGAGTACATGTAATGTGCCTGGTACTATATATAGTTAGTACTGAATAAATATCTGTTATCACTATGCTAATGGTCTGTTATCATGAAGGAAAGATAACATACACTTACGAAAGTCTGTCATATTAGGAATTCTACTGGGCACATTAAAGCTATAAATGTAATATCATATTTGTCTTTCATATTCACTCAGTAAGTTAGAAGTAGTCATACCCGTTTTAGAGATGGGAAAAGTGAAGGCCAGAAAGGTTGAGCTGGCTGGATGTGACTAAGAAAAAAATTGTGGGGGTGGCTGGGCAGCTCAGTTGGTTAAGGTCATGATCTCATTGTTCATGAGTTTGAGCCCTGCGTTGGGCTCTGGGCTGGCAGTGCAGAGCCTGCTTTGGATTCTCTTCTTTCTCCCTCTCTCTGCTTCTCTCTCTCTCTGTCTCTCTCTGTCTTTCAAAGAAGAAAAAAAAATAACACAAGAAAGACCTTGGTTGCAAATTCCCCAGACAGAAAATTAAATAACTTGCCAATAAACATTAGGATTAGGATCAAAATACATGTGACTTATTACAAAGACCCTCCCAATGGCTTGCAAATTTTAGTGTGCAAACTTTAAAAGTGCACCTGGGTTTTTCTGGATTCATCTCAGGATATTCTGATGTGGTAGGTCTGTGATGGAGCCCAGGAATCTGCATTCACAACAAGAACCAGCACCACCCCCCCAACCCTTCCTAGGAATGAGGCTGGTGATTTGAGGACCACAATTTGAGAGACTAGCTAGTGTTCTGAGGTATCTATGAAGGATGTAGTAAAGTAATCACAAAAGGCTTCAAAATGGGCTTAAGGTCATGTGCAGTGAGCTAGTATCTGAATTGAAATTAGGATCTAAGTGCCGTGACTCTTAACCCATTGCTCTTTAACGCACCAGGACCTCAGAACTGGGTTTTCCCAGCCCAGCATCCAATCAGCTGGGCCCCAGCCAACCTTCAGCAGGGAAGAAGACTTGTCAATTTTTAGGCAGAGGCCAGACCAGCAGAGAAACCGGACGGCTCTGTCTGCACAAAATTTGCATTAAAGTTCTGGAAAAGAAAAGAGTTGTTAGATATAAACTTTTTTCCCCCTGAAATTTTGTTGTAATTGGAGGGTTTGTTTTTGCTATAAATTTCAGTGCCCTGGTTAACTTCTCAGCTCTAGTGCTAGTCTCTACTCTCAGTTGCCGACCATCCCAAACAACTTCTCCTCAGTGCCCGCACACCCACAGACAGATGTTTCTCAAGACTGCAGAACTAACGGAAAGAGCAGAACTCTGGCGTCACAAAACACCAGCTGCGTCTTTCCCTGCTATTTTCTAGCTTAGTGAACCTGGACAAATTCCTGATCACCTCTGAACTTTCATTTCTTTACCTAGAAAATTGAGAGAGCAAAATAGAAGTTCTTCCATCAGAGTCATGAGACTCATTACAGAGTTCAGGTAAAACATCTTTGCTCATTAGTCTGTGGTATTCATTATTTTATTTATTTATTTAATTATTATTTAAGGTGTTGACTTCTTGATCATTATGTACAGTAATGCCTTTGTCTTTTGTTACAGTCTTTATTTTAAAGCCTATTTCACCTGACATTAGTATTGCTACCTCAGCCTTCTGCTTCCATTCAGTCTTTAGTTAATATCAGGTCCATTTTTGTAGTCTGGTGCTGCTGTATTATTTGTTCCTGAAGCCCCAGACCTGGAGATAATCATTTCTTGTCCTCAGAAACATACATGACGGGACAACGGATGTGTGGCTTCCACAGACACAGGGCTTCTTCACTGGGGAAGCAAGGACTGGCAAAAGTAGTAGCAAATGAAAGCTAATGCTGTCCTGTTTTCTGTTAAGACTGGCATTCGGCACAACAGAGTGGACTTTCAGTATATCACACTTCGTATGAAGAAATTCATGAGGAAATGGAAGTTATAAAATCAAAGTGATATTTAATTGTTCTTTTGGAATAATGATGTTTAGATATTTGGTTTTTTTTTTTAACAAGAGAAAATTAAATTTAATAGGTGTACATACGGGGAACCCACGCAGACATGAAATCCTTGATGTTTAGATATTTGTGAAGAATGCTGCCCATGCTTGTTCACCCTCTTCCTGCTTCCCTCCTTTCCTTTTTGCTTCCTCGCTCTTATTTCTCACTTACTTATTTCCATTCTAGAAATAACAGTTTTATAAAAGGAACTGTAAGCATTCTGGGTTTACGGTAGGGCTGTGAACTTCTACATGCTTAAATTATCTTCCTGATAATGAGCCAGAGACTCAGGTTAAGAAAGAATATGATTTCTTTAAATAGACATTGGGTCATTCATCATAGGAAAAGATAAACAGATTTACCAGAGCAACACCCAACCAGATAAAATTCTCCTACCTCTCGTGCTGGTCTGTAGGGAACAACAGGCCTTTATAATAATTTTCCTTTATAATAATTTCTCCTGTTTCCTTAATACTATACTTTGATATTTATGTAACACTTAGGATATATATATATATATATGTTATATATATATTATATATTATATTATATATATAATATATTATATATATAATATAATAGCATATTATGCTAATTGCTATCTATATCTATGTCATATATATCTATATACATAGATATATCTATATCTATGTCATATATATATGTATATATCTATCTATATCTATGTCATATATATATCTATATACATATATAGATATATATATGTCATATATATGTATATATCTATCTATATCTATGTAATATATATATCTATATACATATATAGATATATATGTCATATATATATCTATATACATATATAGATATATATATGTCATATATATGTATATATCTATCTATATCTATGTCATATATATCTATATACATAGATATATCTATATCTATGCCATATATACATATGTATATATATATGACATAGATATAGATATATAGCAATTAGCATAATATATTGTTCTTTAAGAAACTTAAGTAAACTGAAGATTATTTTTAAAAATTCAAACTTCACTGAGACGTTTTAATGGTTTGTGATCATTTCCAAGAAATGAACTTGCATATGGTATTCTACAAGAAAAAAAAATATTTTGAGTCTTGTAGCCATTAGTTTTGCAGTGATCTTATTCAGGGAAATTCTTGCTTGCTTTTTTGAACCATATGAAGAATTCAAGTTCCTCATAAGCTTAGTATTGTATCATTTATTGTAGCTCCTTCAGCATGGTAATTGTGTGTCATTTATCTTCATGATCTCAGGACTAGCATTGTGTCCGGTGCTACATAGTAGGTGCTGCAAAAGTGTTTTGGGAACTGCTGTTTTTGGTTCTTTGCTGCAGATTCAAAACAAGAAGCTTTGGGAAGGTTATTAGTTTTGTAAAAATGATTTAACTCTTTCTCCTCTCAACCATTTTAGTTCTCTGGAGGAACTGAAGTAAGCCAGGGTACAAGGCCTGCTTCAGAGGAAAGTAGGTACACCTATGGAGGGTTTCTTCAGAGGCTATAAAGAGTTTGGGGAGAATGAGACAATGACATGACCACGGGCTCTAAACTAAAGGAAACTGTAGAGTCACAAGAGTCTCGTTGTCTTTGGGTCAGAACATTCTCAAGTGTGGGTATCAGGGGAGCACAAGGGAGTGAGCCACTGTGTGATTTAAACTAATAAGCATTTTAAAAGAATAAAAAGTTCAAGATTTTAAAAGGCAACTACACTAAAAACTTTGCAGTAAAGATTAAAACACAATTTCATTTGTAGTACAGAAACAAAGTAGAACTTTAAGAGGAAAAAGGACACGGTTTCCAAATTCTAACACTTTTTCACTCATAATCTTTCTATACATCACTTGCCTGCTCTGTGACTTTGGGAAGGGTACTCCTCTATGCCTTAGGTTTTTTATTTGTAAATTGAGGATGACAGTTATGGTACCTGCCTCACAGGATTGTTAAGATTAAATCATTCAGGGGCACCTGGGTGGCTCAGTCAGTTAGTGTCTGTTGATTTCGGCTCAGGTCCTCATCTCACTGCTCATGAGGGTGAGCCCTGTGGCGGGCTCTGTGCTGACAAGGCGGAACCTGTTTGGGATTCTCTCTCTTCCTGTGGGATTCCCTCTCTCACTCTTTCTCTCCTTCAAAAATAAATACACTTAAAAAAAGAGAACTTGAATAAAAAAGTAATATCCCTACTAATCTGTATTTATATATTTTCTTTGAAAATGTGGCATTATTGCTAAGATACATATTTCTCAGCTTGCCTTTAACTATTTGTTTATTTCTTAAAATTAAAAAAAATACTAGCCTATCTTTATGGTAGAGAGAAAAAAGGGAGGGAGGAAGGATATAAAGAAGGAAAGGAAGGAAGAAAATAAAAAGGAATACTAAGTCGTTTTGTTTTGTTTTGTTTTGTTTGGAGAAAAAGATTAAAAATTTTGACTGTGCTCATAAGATCATAGTACAATCATTTTTCTCACTTTCTGACTTCTGTTGGACTATATGACCTGTTAGGGTCTGAAAATGAAGGTAAGTGAAATAAAAAGTATCTCTCATGTAATTTTTTTTAATGTTTATTTTTTGAGAGAGAGAGAGAGAGAGTGCACATGCAAGCAAGTGGGGGAGAGGCAGACAGAGAGGGAGACAGAAGATCCGAAGTGGGCTCTGAGCTGTTAGCACAGAGCCTGATGTGGGGCTCGAACCCATGAACCCAGAGTTCATGACCTGAGCTGAAGTCGGACACCTAACTGACCAAGCAACCCAGGTACCCCTCTCTCATGTAATTCTTAATACTTAGTCTGTTGAATAATATAAGGTGGTTATTGTAATAGTCTGTACACTAATATAGACCCAGTGCTGATATCAACAAAGGAATTCTCACTCACCAAGTCATTTGTGTGGAAATTAGCACATATCCTAAGGATTAAAAACAAAAAATGCTGGGGCACCTGAGTGGCTCAGTCAGTTAAGCATCCAACCATTGGTTTTGGCTCAGGTCATGATCTCACAGTTTTGTGAGTTCAAGCCCACACTGGGCTCCATGCTGACAGGACAGAGCCTGCTTGGGATTCTCTCTCTCCCTCTCTCTCTCTCTGCCCCTTCACCACTCACGCTGTCTCTCTCTCTCTCAAAATAAATAAAAAATATTTTTAAAAAGCCAATAAAATGTTAAATGTTATAATAGTTGGCTCTTTATGTTTCTAGGCATCTGACAGGCATGACTATGTTACAAATTTAATAGATTGTCATTTAAATTTTTCTGTTTCCCAGAAAAAATCTTTTGGGGTGATTGCAAAGGCTACTGAGTTTCTTCATTTCCTCTATGTTCACAAATTACAGAAGAGGTCTGAAAATTATTTTGAAGTCTAATACTCTTAGATAATTATATTAACCTACTACATTTACTTATATTTCTTTATGATGTTGTTTTATTCCAAAAGCTCCACATGTTTTTTTCTTTTTTTAACTAAAAGAAGTTCCATTTAAGCACAAAATGTGAAATTCAGATACACCGTAGCTTTGAAAGAATTTGAATACAATTGCAGTATAGTAAAGCTAGAGACCAGAGAAGCTAAGGTGCTTCAAAATATCGTACATTTGGTGTTAGGGACTGATATTTGCATCCTCCCAAAAAACCATATGTTGAAGCTCTACCCTCCAATGTGAGCATTCAGAGGTGATGCCTTTAGGAGGTAACTAAGTGTTAGATGAGATCATGAGAGTGGAGCCCCCATGATGGGATCAGTGCCCTCATTAGAATGTAAAGAGACACCAGAACTTCTCTCTGTTCTATAAGAATCCAGGGAGAAAATGGCCATCTGTGAGCCAGGTAGAGAGCCCTCACCCAAAACTAAACCTGAAGAAGCCTTGGTCTTAGGACTTTACAGCCTCTTGAGCTGTGAGAAATTAATGACTGTTGTTAAACCACCCAGTCTATATAGTATTTTGTTATATCAGATTGAGCTGACTAACACATGTAGATATTCTTTTCAGGTCCTGGAAGCTCAATGTAAAATAAGAAAGTTACTGGCGTTGTAGATAATATCTTAAGTCCTATCTGTCCACACAGCTACACCATATAACTTTCAACAAATATTTTTTTCTCTAACAGAACTTTAACATAGTGTGGAACCAATTCAAATTCATAAGTCTTAGTTTAGACTTTTTTTTTTTAATGGCCAAAACAGACCCTCTATAGGCTTTCAAAGTATAGTATCTTGAGGAAATTATTATAAAGGGAAAAAGATTAGGCTTCAGAAGAAGAAAGGCCTGGGTTTATTTGTTTCTTTTTCCCTTCCCACAAAATCTAGGTGGCAAAAAACATGGATGGAAAATGCCACCTCCAAACGTGCATGGACTGAGCATAACAGTCTTGCAATCCAATGAAGGGGCCCTTCAGGCATCGCAAAAATTGTTGGCAAATGAAATTGGACAGGTCGTGGCAGTAGCATCCCAGAGAGAACCAACCACCCTTGTGCATATGTAACTGAATAATCCATTTGTAAGCACACAAACTATCCACCGTTTAAAAATGCTTTCCTTTTAAATTTTTTAATGTTTATTTATTTTTGAGAGAGACAGAGAGAAACAGACAGTGAGTGAGGGAGGGGCAAAGAGAGAGGAAGACAGAATCTGAAGCAGACTCCAGGCTCTGAGGTGTCAAGCACAGAGTCTGACCCTGGGCTTGAACCCAGAAGCCGCGAGATCATGACCTGAGCTGAAGTCGCTCAACCGACTGAGCCACCGAAGTGCCCCAAACCACTTACAAATTCTTAAAACACCTTATTGCTCATCTTTAGGTTAAATATATTCATGTTTCAGAATCAGCAACATTATCAGCTAAGTGTTAGCTTTTTACTGTTCTGTTTTGTTTAGACGAAAAGGATTTGGAGACACAAAATCAGGGCCCTTCAAATGAAGCCCCACACGATTAAATGCAATCTTGTGTTTGGGTTGAGTTCTTTCCATATCTTGTTCTCAAACTGTTGACAACAGCTCAGAAGACTTACATCCTTTGTACCAATAGCATATTGTTCTTAATGCCTTGAGCATTAAGTATTAATAAGCTTTTAGAAAGTGTTACTCCCCTTGGAGATTCCTGTTGTCACCACTGTCTTAAAACATGTTTAAGAATCTTGTCTTTCCATGTTACCTCCTTAACCTTTTTCTTCTTCTTTTAGTTTGCTATGAAGGTCATAAGTTTGTAAGGTATTAATCCAATTAACTTAAAAAGATTTTTCCTTTTTGGTCTATATTCCTAAAAGATAGGTGTGAGCTATGCATGAAGCTGAAACCCTCAGGGTTGTGAATTTAGTTCAAAAGTTGAAAAAAAAGAAAAAGAAAAAATGGTCTGTGCAACTTATTCTAGAGTTCAAAACCTTTGCAGAAAACCTGAACATGTTTTGTCACACTGATAAAAATTATTTACTTGAGTTCTTTTATTCTGTTCATTTTACAAGTTCTGTTTACTTCCAAATTGCAGATATTTTCCCCCTGATATGTGTAATCCCTGTGATTGTTAGAAATACTCTATCTTGTTATTTTTAAATTGCATTGCTTAGACATGTTTCTCTTCCTTCATTACATTTGTCTTTTTAAAATGTCTTTTTTGTAAGTGACATTAGATGGGTGTTACAAATTGGATTTCAGTGATCTGTGCCCCTGTACCTGACTGAAACACTGTCTTCTACCTTGATACACTTCTGAAACAGTGTATCAAGTTTAATGCCATGAACAGCCACAAAACTTCAGACCGCTCTTTAGTTTAAATCTTCCTAAATTAGTTGCTTCTTGGAGCTACTTGCTTATCCCTGGCAATCCCAAAGCATCAAAATATCATACTGTAATGCTTTCTTGTACAGGACAGAGATGATTTATGGCATTAGTCTAACAATTCCAAAGGTGTCATCATTTAATAATTACCACACACTGAGGACATTATTGTACCACATGATGTGACTAATGCTCAGTCTTTTCTGTTTAGACCACAACCACAAATCGAAAGGTAACACATTTGGCCTTCAGTTTTCTCAGTCCACTTCAAAGAAATGGTCATCCTTTTCAACTTTAGCAGCTTAATATCTCACTTCAAAGTTTTCAAAATATTCCAGAGCTGAGGTAACATTTCCATTGTTATCTGAGGATAATAGATTTATATTCTTGAATGCTATTTGCTTCTGGACTTAATTTCAATGTTTTCTTCTATGATACCAAGAGCCGGTGTAAATTTGGGACTTAATGCATATGAGTGGTAATTTTTGAAGATAAAATATTCAAATATAGAGACTCAAATCTTCACATTAATTTTAGTTATTTCCTGACTGCTTTTTTTTTTAACTGAGAAAACTCTATCATCCATCTTTTTTTTTTTATGACTATGCCCTCAAGTGACGCTGACTTCTATTTATCCTTCAATGTGACTGCCTATACCTCTTCATCCATTTTTCTCTTTGCCTAGAACAACCTTCTTCCATTCCCATGAGTCCGTTGTCTAGCCAACATTTAGGCCCAGATCAAATGGTACTGCCTCCATGAAGTCTTCCTGAATTTTCCACAAAAAATAATGGCTCTTTTTAGTCTGAAATTATATAGTACTTTATATAGACTTTCAATATCACATGCTTATTAATTAGCAACACTTTTTAAATGCACACCATTTAATTCTCCAAGGCCCGAGGATCTCATCTAATCTATCCAGGAGAACCAAATTATCAGTCATTTGTTTGTTGAATAAATGAACTATGCAGATAGCAAAACAATGTGAATTTTGTAGGTAAAAGAAAAAATTTACCTGAATTTGTTCATTTAAAAAAAATGAAACCATGTTTTACAAATATGCTATGTAATATTATTAAAATACCAATTAATAAGTCTAAGTAAAATTATATAAATTTTAGAGTATTTCCTAGAGTGAGAGCTGGGAGTTGAGAAGAAAATAAAAGCCATGGAAACCCTTGTCATCAAGGCAAAATTATATTGAGCATCAGCTGTTGCAGGAGCTGTTAAGAATGTGGTAAGATACTACTAAGGGTTTTTCACTGTGGTTTACCAAAATAAAATAAAATAAAAATTTTAACTACCCTTGTTGCTTTTGGTCAAACATTTTAAAAATATTTTTTAAAGGTGCATTTTGAGAAAATATATAATCTACTTGGTGACTTAAATTTTTTTTAACATTTGTATTTATCTTTGAGAGACAGAGACAGCACGAGCGAGGGGCAGAGAGAGAGGGAGACACAGAATCCAAAGCAGGATCCAGGCTCTGAGTTGTCAGCACAGGACCTGAGCTGAAGTCGGATGCTTAACCGACTGAGCCAACCAGGCACCCCTCTACTTGGTGACTCTAAACAGAATGCTTGGGCCTCCTACCCCAGGAATGGAGAGGGCATGAGCACATCAATTGCCCATAGGCTCAGGCAAATTTCTCTGCCTAGTACTCTGTCTTTAAAAGGGTCAAAAGATGGGGCGCCTGGGTGGCTCATTTGGTTGAGCGCCTGACTTTGGCTCAGGTCACGATCTCACAGTTTGTGAGTTCAAGCCCTGCATCAGGCTCTGTGCTGACCTCTTGCTCAAAGCCTGGAGCCTGCTTCAGATTCTGTGTCTCATTCTCTCTCTGCCCCTCCCCTGCTCACACTTTGTCTCACTCTGTTTCTCAAAAATAAATCAATGTAAAAAAAAAGGAGCAAAAGAATATGTCATAAATATGTCATAGATGTGCATCATTATTGTCACTGACATCAGCCAACAGCTCTTCTCTTTTCTTCTCCACCTAATAAACTCCTTCCCGTTTCTTCATCCTTCAAAGCCCAAACCAATGCCACCTGCTTTGGAATGCTTTCCCAAGCTAAATGAATTACTTTCTCCTTTTGTGATTTTAAAGCACTTGGACTTATATTTGTTATGGAACGTTCCACAATATTTATGCCTCCTCATCTTTTCTAACTGCCTGGACTCAAGAGACTATGTCTGATTTTCTGTGCAAGTCCAACCACGAGAAGTTTCTGGCACTTGTGAAGATATTGGACAAGCAAAGAAATTCCCCTTTCATTATGACCAGAGCACTTCGTCTTAGGATAGACATCGTGTTTTATCATTTTTAAAGTTGCTCTCACTTTCATTTCTACAGAACCTACAAATAAGAGGCACAAAAGATCACATGATCAAGGACATGGTGAATAAAGCCTTTTCCCCCTGCTCCTGAAAATTATTAGACCAAGTAACTTGGGAGAAGTGAGAAGTGAGTCAGACACACCCTGATTCCCACTGGAGGTTTTTCATCGGATTAGGCAGTAAGAGCGGCCACTGTCCTCAGGTACCACCTATTATGAGGCAGTCCTTGCTGTGTCCGAATTCCATCCTTCCATGGTCTATTTCTTATTTTATCTAGCTTGCACCAGGCCCGTTATCACCTACCATATTGATAGGTTCTAGCATGTACACTAAATAATTTTGCTTTTTGGCCTTAGGTGTTTTCAGCTTCTCAACTGTCTACTCTAATGGATGACTAACTTCTTATTCCTCTACATCTTAAGCAAGCCACTGCATGCCCTTTCAGTATTCTCACGGCGCAATTCTTACACTTTACTGCACTCATTGGCTTTTCTTGCAAACTTTCTTTAAGCTTCGCTTGGTCACTTTATATTGCTGAAGCAGAATGTTTCCACCTTGCCTGGTATCTATAACCCACCACTATACTGTTTGCTTCAAGAGAAAATACTTTTTATAAAATTCCTAGCAAGTATTCTGATAAGAATAACAAACACAAAATAAAACTGATGATGGCTGGATTTTAACTGGAGAGCACAGTTAAAGAATGATGGCATATTTGTGAAAACAGCTATTAGTGACCCAGGGAAAATTGAATCTCAGTACAAATAATAAACAAAATATAACTGATGGCAGCTGAAACTGCACAAGGCAGAATCTGTTGCAGACTATACATCAACAGAAAAATCAAAGTTGGGTGATATTTAGTTCATAGAAAATGGAATTTCATAGAAATAGTGGCCAAAAGAGCAAATTTACAATGGTGAAGCTATAACTGAGAAAACTTAATATGGACAAAACTATTCTGGGAATCAAATCTTCATGTAATTTATATAGGAAAGTGATAGTAACAGACCATTTCAGAAAAATAAAAAGCAAAGTGACAAAAAATGAACATGCTTCAACCGCATTGTGTAGAGAATGGAGCTATTGGTTAAATTTAATGAAATTTGCTATGGAATATTGTTTTCCTTACTGTCAGCATACTTATACTTTCTTGAAACACTTGTAATTATAAAAACGCAGGGTCAGAACATCCCCAGTGTCAAAGTGCCCCATGTGCATCTTGTGACTGATGCCCCCCCCCACCCCTTAAAATCACAGATGCTCCTCTTAGACATCTGTATGTAAACAGGGCCAGACGTCACTATGTTAAAATGTATTTATGGGTTTGCATTTCTTCTTTAGGAAATGAAGAGAGGAGACAGGTTTTTGTTTTGTTTACAGATACTGGCATTTAGGGATTTTGGGGGTAGCGCCATTTAAATGAATAGTTAATATATTTTAAAGGATGAGGTGGCAAGGAGAAAACAACGGGGAACACTAGATTTGCTTTGCTGAATGAGCATTATTAACTTCCAAGCATTAGTCCTGAGCAGTCACTCCTAATCATCTGTACTGTGAACTAAGGCTTAGCAGGGTGGGTATCTCCCTGGGGACTCCTGCTGTTTGCTTTGGTACTTCCAGTGAATGTAGATAAAAACAAAGAGAGGGAAGTTCTGGCTTGTGGAAAGGGTAGCAAACAGGTACAGACTACCTGTGGTAGCAAGGCAGGTAAAACATTACCTAGCTCACCAGGGCCTAATGACTTCTGTAATGTTCTGTAAGGCAATTAGCACACCCCTATGGCAATTATTTGTTAATAAAATGCTGGAAAGAAGAGCTCTGAAACTTTCCTTGAATATTTCTGTCATAGAGATATCAAACATTTAACAGATGTAGTATAGTCCCAGAGGCAAGTTATCAATTTAATTTCATTTGTGATCCAACCCAACTTTGGTATTGTGGTGTCCCCGGTCTGCACAGAGCTGCTCTCTGCCACCAGGCACTAAATAATTGAGTAAGAATTAGCTTCTTGGCTTGTGGGATTTATCAGAAAGTCCAGATATGAATGACTGGATTAAAGTGAATGCAATCAATGTGTAACGTTGTCTATTTACTGTATTTATAAGGCCTCAGCATAAATTACAGAATTTACATGTTGCTCAGCATAAATTACAGAATTTACATGTTATATTTACCCAAGGGAGATTTTTCAGCCCACATTTCAGAAAGACTTATTCGATTATAGATGTATAGATATACACATACACAATCCATTTAATGATGAGTTGTTACCTAATTGCAGTAGGATTGCTTACACGCACAAGACTCAGAGTAAGAATAAGAAATACACTTGAGTTTTATTTTGGGGCAGAATTATTCTAGTGATTTATTAAGCTAAATAATTGAGTTTTCCTGTAGGTCTGCCTTATCGTTTTTTTTTTTAATGACCAATAACCATTACTCTCCTAAAAGAAATAAAAAATATAATAGTTTAGGAGACAACAAATATGAGACTGTCTCTTTGGGAAGATTACTCATTCTGATTTAATTGACTGCAAATAGCACAAAGGCCAAGTTTATTTAGCATTTGGTCTAGAAAATGTAAACCTCAGTGCTACTTTCCATTTACATTCCTGTTAAAAGTGTAAAATGGTAGAATACTTTGAAGAGAAGTTTGGCAATATTAAATATGAGTTGTAAATATAGGTAAATGTCATGACATGAAGAGCTTATGCAAATTAATAAGAAAAAAAAATCTCTGGAGAGCTTTCCCTAAGCCCCCTGCCTGGGCTAAATTTTCCAAATAGATAAATTATGTATAATTAAAGGAGAGTCTGTGCTTAATTATGGGAGTGGTTTTAAAGAAATTTTAAGGATTTAATAATTTTATATAATAATTAGGCATGAAGTAAAGGTAAAAGGGCATTAAATGAGGAAAAAGTGAATAGAAAGCTTCAGCATGTAAAGGTGACATCTCAATTGGAAGAAAGGTTAAAAAAAAACCTGCACCAGTAAGGAAATGATAATTACACAAGTAATTCATTAGGAATTTAAATTGTAATTTATTTACATTATCTGACTTTCAAACTATAATATATAGTATAAGTTATACTGTACTGTATTTATTTGGGTTGTGATGAAATGGCAACAGAGTGAATCATTAGCTAAACTTTCAGACAAATATTAACTTTCCTTTTAGTTAACAGGTTAAGACACAGATAAAACAAATAAAGAGACTGATGCTTGTTTGTGCAATAAAATTGCTATTCACAAAGGGAAAAAAAGAGAGAGAGAGAGACAGAAAGAGAGAGAGACAGAAACCAAGAAACAGATTCTTGACTATAGAGAACAAAGTGATGGTTACCAGAGGGAAAGGGGGTGGGGGGTGGGTGAAATAGGTGATGGGTATTAAAGAGTGCATTTGTGATGAGCACCAGGTGATGTATCAAAGTGTTGAATCACTATTTTGTACACCTGAAACTAATATAACACTATCTTTGAATTATACTGGAATTAAAATAAAAACTTAATAAAAAATGAAAATTGAAGAAAAATTGCTGTCCAAAGAAGAAGTCAGCACGTGGCTATTTCTCTCTCTTTTTTTAAGTTTACTTATTTGTTTTTGAGAGAGAGAGAGAGCACAGGCAGGGGAGGGGCAGAGAGAGAGAGAGAGAGGAAGACAGCATCCAAAGCAGACTCCAGGCTCTGAACTGTCAGCACAGAGCCCAACATGGGGCTTGAACTCACCAACCATGAGGTCACAACTGAGCTGAAGTCAGACACTGAGCCACCCAGGCGCCCCCAGCACGTGGTTCTTGCTAAGCACAAGTTTAGAGTAATGAATATTCTGTCTCAGTGTCTCTTTTGAAGCTAGGCCCCCCGTTGGCACTGTGCATCAGCAAAGGGATCTGTGAAAGAGCTGACACAGGAAGTCACAGTCCCTAAAATCCCAGCTACTGGTTCTCAACTGCATGCTGGATCATTTGGGGATTTGACTTTTCTGTCAGTTGGATGGTAATGCCACTGATGCTTGAAAAATGAACAGATAATTTAAATTTTATAATTTGTTACCAATTTTACCCCCATATAAAGCCTTACTAGTGATCTTTTTGCCCTTCACTTTTCTTGACCAGAGTATTATAACGTATTTAAACTGAGAAGGTGGAGGGGCTACCCTTCAAACACTTGTAGGAATCAGTCCTCGCCATTAGGTAACAACTCATCACCAGATGGATTGCTCTTTTGTTCACTTTTGTCCTTACCTAGTTTGTTTCCAAAACTTGGGCTGAAACTCTCTTCACGATGCAAATCTTTTGTGCTTACTTTGGGGGAAAGCTCCTGACAGGGGTTCCTTTACAGGTGTTTCCCAGGGGGCAGTTGTGGGAAAATAACCCCTAGCCCCCTTCTTTTTTTCTGCCAACGCATCAATGAGGCAGCTGTCCCCTCACATATCCTGAGTTCTCTGTCAGCAGCAAGGGTTGTACGGTGATGGTTGGCAAAACACATTGTGCTGGGTTTTATTCAGGGTTTGTTTTGGATTTTTCTCTGAAGCTCTGACTGCTTGACGTGTAAAGAGACACGGCTCTCAAGAGAGGAAATAGAAATGTTATCTTCTGCCCCTATGGCGGGAAAGGATGTGCTCCCATGACTCGCCTCTTTTACATCCCTCACGATGCTCAAGCTGCCAGACATCCTGAGAGTTGGGGCCATTGTGTGGCACCTGGCTGCAAGAGCTTCCCTCCCTGAGGAGGAATGCTTTGGTAGAGATTCTGGCTCCCGTGGACTGGCAGGAATTCCCAGGGTGGAGTCTTGTAGCTCCATCTGGACACACTTGGAGGTTTTGGGCATTTAGCGGATACATCAGGAGAAGACATCTGCTTCTCTCTGAAGAGTTGATATTCCATGCTGATGAATTTTACGCATTAGAGGAGGACAAGTAGAATTAGCTTCATTTTTGGTTCGTTCGGCAATTATAATTCACGTGACACCCATGTGAGCAACTCCTCACAAAACAAACCACAAACTCAATTTATTTTAAGGCTATTTTCCTTTTGAGAATATGTGAGAAATAGCTAATGTAGAGAGTTAAAAATTTAGTGTGACGGTTGTTTTACTGCTTGTATTTTTCTGCATACCTTATCTTATGTATTAGTTACATGGCTCAAATACCCAATGCTAGGACTCAGAGGGACTTGGATGGTGCTTCCTTCCCTGCTCTGCCAGCAGGGCCACATTCTTGCCCCATTGTGGCCAGAAGTTATTCCACGTTCAAGTTCACCAGATCGCCAACAGAAACGAATGGGTTCTAACGTGGGCAGTGGGCCCTTCCACCTTTTTCCCTTCTTCCGCGGGATGAGGATGCTATGCAGGCGTTCTGAAAGGAGGTGTGGCCTGCCCTATAGCAGGTGCCTGCCAGACACAGAAACAGCACACTCCCCTTCTGCAATAGGACTGGACGCGGTGAGAAAAAGATTTGAGTGGACCCGGAAATATTCCTCTTCCGGGTATAAGACCACATGGGATTCTGAGAACCAGGGAAATACTGAGAAAAACTTGGTGCCAGTGCAAGCATGGTTAAGAGAGAAAATAACAAGGGGGGATTTTAGACCAATGTTCTGAATCTTCTGAGCACCCGAAGTTACAGCGTGCTGGGAAACATCAAAGCCTAGTAAATAATAATTGAATTGCACAACAAAACAGATATAAGGAACTGTATACTTGCTCAAATAAGCAAGCAAGGTGCTGGATCTCTCTCTCCCTCTCTCTCCCTCTCTCTCTCCCTCTCTCTTTTTCTCTCTGTCTCTCCCTCCCTCCCTCCTGCCTTGCCTGCAGAGTAACATCCTAATCTTTAATCTTTAATTGTCTAGGGTTTCTCTTTCTGGGTACCAGATATTCTTTCATATGATACAACTTTTTCAAATGGCTCTGGGTTACAAACTGCTTTTCAAAATATCCTCTATACTGTTTTATAAATATAAACTTTAATATGCTCAATGGCCCAGGACATACATCCCATTTCTACATTATTATAACAAAGAATCATGGCTCTGTGGCCTCTGCTCTCTTTCCCAAGTTATACTGTATTCCTTTAGGTTCCTATAGTGAAAAGTGGGGGATTTGGGGATCCTGCCTAGTTGCAAAAATACTCTAGACTACAGGGGCCCCAGGCAACTTCTGAGAAGCCTGGATAAATGCATTTACATAAGAAAACATCTCAGCTTATAAACTGTAAACATTAAAAATATAAAGTACAATCTATATCTATGTAGAAAAAAAAAGTGTTATAATTTGGAGTCACATAAAGGTTAGAAGTCCCTGACAAATGTGTGCTCTAGTTAAGTATCTGACATTGTATATGCCAACTTATTTATTTCTTAAATAAATGTCTATGAGGTCAATACAACATTGAATCAATGCTTTATATATACACTACACTCTAAAGAGGGCTTACTGGTCAATTTCTATTGAATAAATAATTTATATTTAAGGAGTTGCAAAAAAAAAAAACTGAAATACCATTATCTTTACTCTTGACAATTTTCTTATGTATTTTCCTAACTTGTTATTACTCTAAAATAAAAACCATATGCACAATATATCTATGCAGATTAGCAATTTCAGGCTCTTTTTCAAAAATAAATTAAATAAAAAATTTTGCCTCTTGATCTATTTCCTACTTGATTGCTTCCTGGGCAGAATGCCCTGCATAGGTATAACAGAAAAAAAAATCTGAGGGGATCTGAGCCTATAATGATTTTATGTAACATTTATCAAACAGCTACAAAAAAATGTAAACTATAACCCTTTGTAGAAGTTTTATATGAAAAAGAAAACTAACAGGATAAAAGAATCCTAATACTGACTTTTGAACCAATGTGAAATAAATTTAGTTTCATGGAATTATACACAATTTACACAATTAAATACATTACACTTAATTTTTCATTTATTGGTTCATGTGTATTAGTTTTGCTTCCCCATCGTTTTGTAATGCCTTTGAAAGGAGGGACCTCATTTTATAAAAGGCAAAGGTATCAAGTAATGAGATTCATTTTTATGTGTGGCAAATGGAAATATGTCATATTATATTATAATCATGCATCCTATATTTAGTTCATCCTGAGGCAAATAAACAAACAAAACAGCACATATAGGAGCTAATGTTACTTAGGAATAACAATTTTATTTCACCAAAAGCAGGTTAAGCTCAATTTTTCCCAGAGCTCTTAAAGGGAAAATACATTAGTATTGATCCCATTATAAAATATGTAAATCATTATTGAAATCTCTATAAGATTAGAAATCTTAAATGGCTGAAAGTCTGGGTGTACTTATTATATACAAAAGCCTTGATTTTCCTCAGGTTACTGAACATCTCCAGTGACAATTAGATTGTATTATGGTGACAGGTATTAAAGTTTTGTTGGTCATGTTTTAAAGTAAATAGGTATTCTGGGATATGTTCTATGGAGCAAAGGTAGATAATCTATGAACTATACCTCAGAAGAACACCAAATATTTTAACTGATACATTGTTCCTTTATTAGTTTAGTTGGTGAGACCAGATTCAGAAAATACCTAGATTTAGGGCACCCTCTTGGCCTGGCTGTACCTTTTTACCTTACCACAGTGCTCTGGTATTTAATATTAATAAATATTAAAAAAAAACTTTGCCTTTTTCCATATTTCATATCAATGTTACAAACTTGATGGCATTTTGGAAAGAAAACATGTTACTGGGGAAGCATTTGCTTTTTATTTTATTTATTTATTTTTTTATTTAAACGAGTTCTTATTAATGTTTATTCATTTTTGAGAGACAGAGCATGAGCAGGGGAGGGGCAGAGAGAGGGAGACACAGAACCTGAAGCAGGTCCGGGCTGTCGGCACAGAGCCCAACGCAAGGCTCAAACCCATGATCTGGGGGATCATGTCCTGATGCTCAACCAACTGAGCCACCCAGCCACCCAGAGCAGCACTTGCTTTTAATGGTGTGTTCACTAATTATGGTTTTCTGCAGCGCACTCAGTGAAATGAGACATGGCACCACATCCCTTCATGCACCAGCCCCCCACATGCCTCTCATCCAGGGCTCCCCAGTCTTTTCCCATTGGTTAGGCAACACTCATGGTTTTTGTCACATCCCTGTACCTCCTATAATATTATTTATTTAATATTTTTAAAGACAATTTTTCTTTATTTTTTTAAATGTTTTAATTTATTTTTGAGAGAGAGAGAGAGCACACGAGCAGGGGAGGGGCAGAGAGAGAAGAAGACACAGAATCTGAAGCAGGTTCCAGGCTCTGAGCTGTCAGCACAGAGCCCAACATGGGGCTCAAACTCAAGAACCATGAGATCATGACCTGAGCTGAAGTCAGACACTTAGCCGACTGAGCCACCCAGGCACCCCAAAAGGCAAAGTTTTTAATCTGTGACAGAACATAATAGATGAAAGCACAGATCATCCCAGAGGAAGGACTTTGGTCTCATCTTTATCCAGAAGATTTTGACATCAATGAACCACTTCTAATATTTATAAGATTACAGGTTCCTTTAAATTGTACCAGACCAAAAAGATTATTTCAACTTTACTTAGAGATATGGAAAAATAATGAATGAAAAATCAATAAAATATAGTTGAGACATATTTCTAAACTTGACGGAGTTATTTACGTAGGGATGCAGACCCACCCAAATAGCACAAGTTGTTACATTTTCTATCTAAAACCACTGTTTTCACAGTGATGGTACATATACCTCCCTATTTTGTGTACATAAATATTTGCCATAACACAAAAAAAACAACCCAAAGCCCTAATACGGTATGTCTAAAGTATAATTTATTAGATAAATTATTTTAAAATGAAAAATCACCATTAATTTCAGGTTTACTCTTTGCATATATTGCCATGTTGAATGTTTACATGACTTTTTAGTGAGATTATTGTCTGGTTATTGTCTTATATATTAAATACTAAATAGGAATTCTACATTGTAGTTTGTAAAAATACGGACTTCCAATATAACCTTTGATGACTGCCTTCTCTTGTTTAGTGCTACTATGACAAATGAAAGCTTCAATCATAAATATTAATTAGAGCAAGAATGAACTAGCCTACACAACGTGCTCACAACCACCCCTTCACTTTTGCCCCCACCCCGTGTCCAGGCCATTTCAGCCCATTACAGCTTATATGTGCTTGGTTCAGTGGCTTTGTGCATTATGTTACCTAGCTTTAACTTAACTAACCTTCACATAAGGGAGACGTGAAGCAAAAGGATGCTGTAAAGAAACCAGCAAATGCAGACAACACTGAGAATATAAGCACAAGTGGAGAAGAGTATGTCTGAATGGCCCTGCTCCTTGTTCTACTATGAGCTCTGTGTCAACTCCATTAAGAGACAAAAGTCATCTCATTAGTTCTTACAAGAACTAGTCCAGCCACTTTTTGAAATTTTCAAGAAGACCGTCTTAAATATGCCTTTTTATCTATTACCATTGACAAAGGACTTCACTCTTACATTCACTTAGCTAATGACAGCATAAACCATCAAAATTAGCCAATCACTTAGGGGCACCTGGGTGGCTCAGCTGGTTAAGCATCCAACTCTTGGTTTCATGAGTTTGAGCCCGGTGTTGGGCTCTGGGCTGACAGTGCGGAGCCTGCTTGGGATTCTCTCTCTCTCTCTCTCTCTCTCTCTCTCTCTCTGCCCCTCCCCCACTCACAGTGTCTGTCTGAAAATAAATAAATAAACTTTAAAAACAAAAAGGTCTAAAACAATTAGCCGATCATTTAAAATATTATTTAGTTCCTCCTTAATTCCATTCTTTTAAAAACTTCTATTTTATGCATATTTTATATTGTATATAATAACTAGTAATAAATGGTATAATATGTAAATAAACACATTAATATATGCTGGAGATATATTTTTAAATGTTTTACTAATAGGGATATACTATCAAAAATGTTCATAGGGGCGCCTGAGTGGCACAGTTGGTTAAACGTCCAACTTCATGATCTCACGGTTCGTGGGTTCAAGCCCTGTGTTGGGTTCTGTGCTGACAGCTCAGAGCCTGGAGCCTGCTTCATATTCTGTGTCTCCCTCTCTCTCTGCCCCTCCCCTACTTGCACTCTGTCCTTCTCTCTCAAAAATAAATAAACATTAAAAATTTTTTTTAAATGTTTGCAGAATATGGGTAGTGGGTTGACACTAGCAGTTTGTCTTGTTTTTCTTTCTGAAGTAACTAACATTCATTCCACATCGATCATATCAAGGATTTAGTTGCTCTCAGTTTTTTAAAGAGGTGACTAATGTGTATATTTTGATAAATTCTTTAAAAATCAAGTGTCAAACGAAATTTCAACATGTTGGATATATTTGAGTTTAGCTGTCAAACTTGCTCATCTAATCTGTACAACCAGCAAGTTCATTTCAGGTAGGTACCAAGAGTTTTTAAACTAATCCCACTGCCACCTTCTCCCTGCTGCTTTTCATCATAGGAAGAAGGAGTATAGAATCTTGTACAGGAAAAACCTTAGATGGAGCTGATCATTGCTTTAAAATACAGCTCATTCTTAGGATCCAAATAAAAAAAAAACTTACTGGGTGATTAATAAAACTATGTGGTTGAAACATTTAGAAAATAAGAGATTTAGATTTTAAATGAAAATGAATAAGGAATATCAACTATTTTAATTAACTTAGCACTTTATGGCTTGCAAAGTGCTATAACATTTTCATTATCTACTATGTGTCTATTTTTTTTAAGAAAAAAAAAGATGTATCTATGGGTTAAGAAAAATGTAGGAAAAGCTTACATTTGAAAAGTTCCCAAAAAAGCTATTTTTTTTTATTTTTTTTAATGTTTATTTATTTTTGAGAGAGAGAGAGACAGAGAGAGAGAGAGAGTACAAGCAGAGAAGGGACATAGAGAGAGGGAGACACAGATTCTAAAGCAGGCTCCAGGCTCCAAGCTGTCAGCACACAGCCCGATGCGGGGCTTGAACTCACATGCTGTGAGATCATGACCTGAGCTGAAGTCAGATGTTCTACTGACTGAGCCACCCAGGCGCCCCTTTTTTAAAATTATTTTTTAACGTTTATTTATTTTTGAGAGAGACAGAGACTGAGCACGAGCAGGGGAGGGGCAGAGAGACGGAGACACAGAATCCAAAGCAGGCTCCAGGCGCTGAGCTGTCAGCACAGAGCCTGACATGGGACTCGAATCCACAAACCATAAGATCATGACCTAAGCCAAAGTCAGTCTCTTGACCGACTGAGCCACCCAGGTGCCCCAAAAGCTAGCTAATTTTATTCACTGAGTTATTATGATTTCTTACTAGTATGAGATTTACATATTTACCAATCCTTTCTTTACTACAGCTGAGCAAATAGTTGACCAACCCAGTGAGCTCTGGAACAAAGGAATTTATATACTTATTTCTTTATCCCTGTGCCAGCGACACCAGCATTGAACTCAGAATCTGGAAGAGACAACTGGACTTCCTCCCCCATTGACCAAAATTCTATATTTTGGGGGATAGGGAAACAGATAGAAAGAAGGCCACAGCACCCCATTCTGAACTGCTATGCTTTTGCACATGCCATTCTTTCTACCTAGGATGCCCCTCTCCTTCCTTGGTAGCCACAGCATCTAATGCTCAAGCAGAATGATGTGGACACAGCTAATAGTGCCAAAAAAAAAAAAAAATCAACATGGGACTGATATCTTCAGTGGCTTGAGATTGCAGGTCTATTTCCTTTTTTTTTTTTTAATTTTTCAACGTTTATTTATTTTTCAGACAGAGAGAGACAGAGCATGAACGGCTAAAGGTCAGAAAGAGAGGGAGACACAGAATCTGAAGCAGGCTCCAGGCTCTGAGCTGTCAGTACAGAGCCTGATGTGGGGCTCGAACCCAAGGACCGTGAGATCATGACCTGAGCGGAAGTCGGACGCTTAACCGACTGAGCCACCCAGTTAGTAGATTAATATTATTAGATCAGTTAAGATAACACATTGTTTCTACACCAATTGGCTATTTTTTCTTCAAATATTTTGAATTATTGTTGGTGCCACTCTTTTGATGGTTGATAACTGTAATAAATCTGCTTTCAACTGGCTAATTTTCTCATTAAGAAAAATAAAAACTACATATCAGTTATCCACATTATTGATGGCCTATTCCTCAAATGTTTTTCTTCACAGTAACAAAGTTGAAGGGAATTTAGAATCTTTTTCACCAAAGATAGGATAAAAAGCAATACAGTGTGAGAGATTTCAATTAGACATACAATAATATGGCTTAGAGTTACAGTCTTCAACATAGTTTGATGGGATTCAGTGGAATCTTCTTCTTTGGAAGGCACTTATAAAAGCATTCTTAGTGATTTTAGTATTTTAATGCTTTAATTGCTGGTTTAAAACCATCACCTGTCTGATGGCAGCTGGAAGTACTTATCTTTAAAACAGTCCCTTAAAATGCTATTATTCAATGAAAACAATAGCCAGCATTTGTTCAGAATTTCCTATTTTACAAAAGCCCTTTCAAATATATTTTCTTATATAATCTTTATCACAGTACTGACAGCTATGCATAATTATTTCCATTTCTTTAACCACAGAAGCAGATTCTTGATTAAATAATTTGCATAAAGTACTACAAGCGTGTGCAGCACAGACCCTGGATTCAAACTAATCTAAACCAGATCCACCGATGTTTGTTTTGATCATGACAGAGGTGATTGTGATGGTGACAGCCTCTAGTCTACAAAACAGTAAGCTCACAGAAAGATGGACTTTCACTCTTTAAAGTGTTTTAACCTCATTATAAATATTACACTATAAAATATAAATTGTTTCACGCTGTTGCATTACAAAAACAAAGAAGTTCATCAGGTACTAAAAAGGGAAGAGATCTGTGCATTTTCCTATTTGCAAATTTTACCTTCAAAAACATGAAGGAAATTATTAATACCCTGTAATGCCATAAAGCAAAAGATGGTAAATAATCAGAGTTCTTGATAATAATATGAGCTCCTGAATAGAGAGCCCACAAAGAGACCGACACAAATGTAATCAATTGGTCTTTGACAAAGGAACAAAGGCAATTCAATGGAGAGCAGATAGTCTTTTTAACAAATGGTGCTGGAACAACAGGACATCCATGCGCAAAAAAAAAAAAAAAAAATGAATCTAGACAGAGACTTTACACCTTTCACAAATATTAACTCAAGAACAATCATAGACCTAAATTTATTTTTTAAAAAATTTTTATGTTAATTTATTTTTGAGAGAGACAGAGAGAGACAGAGAGAGAGCACAAGCAGGAGAGGAGGAAAGAGAGAGGGAGACACAGAATCCAAAGCAGGCTCCAGGCTCTGAGCTGTCAGCACATAGCCCGATGCGGGGCTCGAACCCACAAACCGTGAGATCATGACCTGAGCAGAAGTCAGATGCTCAACAGACTGAGCCACCCAGGCACCCCTCATAGACCTAAATTTAAAATGCAAAACTATAAGACTCCTAGAATATAACAGATGAGAAAATCTATGCAACCTTCATTTTGACAATGACTTTTTAGATGAAACATTAAAAGCATAATTCATGAAAGAAAATATTGGTAAGTTGGACTTCGTTAAAAGTTCAAAACTTCTGCTCTGTGAAAGACAGTGTTAAAAGAATGAAAGGCAGGTTTAAAAAAAAGGAATCTTTGCAAAACATGTATTTGATATAGGACTGGTATCTCACATCTACAAAGAACTCTTAAAATTCAACAATAAGAACACAAACAATCCAATTGAAAATTGGCAAAGAATCTGGGCAGAATCCTTACCAAAGAAGACACACAAATGGCAAATTTTTATAAATCCATAAAAAGATGTTCAATATCTGTCATCAGGGATTGCAATGAAAACAACAGGTTACCAATACACATCTATTAGAATGGCTAAAATCTAAAGCACTGACAACCCAGTGCTGGTGAGGGTGTGGAGTAAGAGGAATTCACATGCATTGCTGATGAGAATGCAAAATGGCGCAGTCACTTTGGAAGACAGTGTGGAGGTTTCTTACAAAATGAAATATACTTTTTTTTTGAAGTTTATTTATTTATTTATGAGAGAGAGAGCATAAGCAGAGGAGGGGCAGAGAGAGAGGGAGACAGAAAATCCCAAGCAGGCTCCACACTGTCAGTACAGAGCCCGATGTGGGGCTTGAACTCAAAAACTGTAAGATCATGACTTGAGCTGAAATCAAGAGTCAGATGTTTAACCAACTGAGCCACTCAGGCACCCCAAAACTTACTCTTACCATATGAGCCTACAATAGTGCTCCTTGGTGTTTGCCTAAATGAGTTGAAAACTTAAGTCCACACAAATACGTGTATGCACATGTTTATTTTAGTTTTATTCATAATTATCAAAACTTGGAAGCAAACAAGAAATCCTTTGGTAGGTGAATGGATAAATAAGCTGTGGCACATCTAGACATGGAATATTACTCAGTGATGAAAATAAATGGTCTATCAAGCTATAAAAAGACACAGAAAACTTACATACATGTTGTTAAATGAAGTAAGGCAACCTAAGAAGTCCACATACTGTATAATCCCACCCATATGATATCCTGGAAAAGACAAAAGTATGGAGACTATTGAAAGATCAGTGGTTGCCAGAGATTCAGAGAGAGGGATAGATGGATGAATTGGTGGAAGACACGGGATTTTTAGGGCAGTGAAACTATTCCTTATGATACAGTAATGGTAGATATATATCATTACTCATTTGTCAAATGCACATTATGTATAATAGAAATGGGAACCCTAATGTAAGCTGTCGACTTCAGTTAATACTGTTTTAATATTGACTCATCAATTGTAACAAACGTACCGCACTAATCCAAGATGCTAGTAAGGGAAATAGACAGTGTTGGGGGCAGGGAAGGAGGGTGATGAGATATATGGGAATTCTGTACTTTCTGCACAGTTTTTCTGTGAGCCTAAAACAACAAAACACAAAGGGTGTGAAGGAGGTAAAGAAGAATCAAAGGAAGGAAATCACCTTGATTCAAAGCCAGCTTGGCTCAAATTTTTATCTTTACCTATAAGCAAGCTAGACTTACAGTATCAGGACTTCAAGATTAGAAAATACACATACCTATACACTTCTCCAACTATCCCAGGGAAACACAAAAAAGGTATCAAAATGATAATAATTAAATGGATACTTCTTAAGAAGCCCAGCTTTAATATTCTCACAAAAATTGGGATGCTTGGGTGGCTCAGTTGGTTGGGCGTCTGAATCTTGATTTTGGCTCAGGTCATGACCTTATGGTTCGTGAGTTCAAGCCCCGCAATGGGCTTGAGAATCCCTGCTTAGGATTCTCTCTTTCCGTCTCTTTCTGCCCCTCCCCCACTTGCACTCTTTCTCTGTTTCTCTCTCAAAATAAACAAAAACATTAAAAAATATTCCCACATATTCCCAAATATTATAGTTCAGTGGCCTTAAGGACATTATTTACCTTCTTCTGTTTAATTTAATACTTGCTAACCAAATTCAAATAAGTAGAATTTGATTTTTTTAAATACATCATAAACATGAGAAAATTTTCTGGACAATTAATGGACAATTTTTTGGACAATTAGCCTTTTCATCATGCCCATTTTCACCATAATTTAGCTTTTGAGAACAGAATGATGATTGTCAGACTATTTTAGTATTCAGTATTTATCAACCCATTACTAGAATTCTGGTCTTAAAACATGACAGTCATAGAAGAATTTCCCTTAGACGGTCACCCAAAGCTTTTCCCATCATAAGCCTGGAGGAGATCTATGAAACTCTAAATAAAAACCTTTGAAAAGTTCTCAAAGTGTTTTTTTAGAGTGCTATGAACTCAGTGGGCACAAGATCAATTCTATAATTTCTTTCAGTAGTTATTATAATAAAATAACCCTATTCCTATTAAAAAATAAGGGTCAGGGTGCCTAGGTGGCTCACTGGGTTAAGTGTTCAACTCTTGGTCTCAACTTAGGTCATGATCTCACAGTTTATGGGTTCGAGGTCCACATCAGGCTCTGCACTGACAGTGTGGACCTTGCTTGGAATTCCCACTCTCCCCCTCTTGCTCTGCACCCCCCCCATCCCCACTTGTGTGCACATGCTCTTGCCCTCTTTCAAAAATAAATAAATAAACTAAAAAAAATAATAACAAGGGTTTACCGACAATATCCCCTTAAATTTGTTAGGCCTCAAAGAGATTTGTTGTCTGTTGCATTGTCAAACTGGCATTTCAATTTACTATTCATCCTATTTATATATACTGTACATAAAATCAAACTATAAATATTTAATAATACAAAGTAACTAATTTATTTTACACAACTCAGGAGGAATTAATATTTTTAAAGCTAATGCATTTCATGGAGAAGATAACACATACTGAAAATGAATGATTTGATAAAGAGTTGTATTTATTTCAACAGTAATAGGCACATACATATTAATGGATGCTTGTAGAATGAGGGGCTGAATGAATGAATAAATACATACTCCTAAATTTAACAAAACAATAAGGGAAACTTACTAACATTTACCCAACATCTACTGTGTACCAGGAACTCTTTGTACCTTATCATTTAACAACACAGCCAACTATCATTACTTAAACAATTGCCGATGAGAAAACTGAGTCTGAGAAGGGCTAAGTAATTTGTCCAAGGTTACACAGCTATTAAGGGGAAAAGCTGGGATACATATCTTGAATGTTTTTGACTCCTATTCTCATGCTTTTATTTACCAAACATTGCCTCTGAGAGATGAAGACTGGAGATCTGAACATCTGAAATCATGACATCCTCAAACATCCTCTCTTCTTGACATTTTGCCCAAAAGAAGAAGGTAGAATTAAGAGCATGCCAACAGTTCTTAAAATATTGCAGAGGGCTCTGAATTTCCCACGGTACAACACAGCAGATATACTACAAAATGTCCAGAGTGCCCTGACATGTACCCCAAACCTAAACTCTTTCTCACAAAAGTTCCTGATTAAGCCATGAGAAATATTTTCATTTTCACAGAGAAACTTGTAAACCTACATTTGTTTCTAACTGACATAGAACAGAGGTGAAATTTTGAAAGAAGAGGGATCCTATTTCTTATATCCCCTAACCAATTTCAGTTTCTACCAATTCTTCCAACTTTTCTTGAAAGGTCAGGATAGTGGGGATGAACAGAGAGGTGCTTTTTTCAACCCAGCCTCCTCTAACCCTCTCCCTCCTGCCCTGAAGATTTTCTGTGAGTGGTCTTTTTGGGACACTGTTCAAAACAAATTCATTTCATAATGACATAATGGAAACCAGGAAAATGGTTTCAATTGCTTTGTGTTTTCTTTTGCTACTTGGAATTGGCATGATCTGCAGAAGTCAATAGTTTTACTTTACAGAAATTGTCATTGTCAGTCAGCTTCACTAATTCATTAACCCATTGATAATCACAGATTTATCATAGTGAGAAAAGGGGCACATGGAAACAAACACTATTAATGGTGTGAACCTTTGAACTCTGATGAACTCATATGTATAAGGGTTGAAATTTTATGCCAAGCTCAAAGGGATAACTATCCTACCAAAGTAACTCTGACTCTCAGACCAGAATTTTCTATTGTCCCAGAGTTACCCACCCACCCACCCCCCTTTGTTTGGGGACAGTTGACATTTTTGATACACTGTCATTAGAAGAAAAGGGGCATTGTTAACCTTCTAACAACATTAGAGGGTTTCCAGTTCTCAGTACTGCACTACTTACAGCTGGAGAACATTCCCAGACATGCTGACAGAGTTCGACAGCTGGAATAAGGTGTCTTGATCCAACATGCCGACGTAGTGAAAGGGCCAGATGTTAAATGAGCACAGGAACCAGTTATCTGATCCTTTTGGTCCCGCTAATTTGTTGGTAAACCAGATGTCCAGAGTTGTGCAACATATTTGGATGAAGGATGACCACAGTAGGCTCGTGAACATGATGTGTGAATCCTACACCTGCGTTGCTCCTGTGGGACTGCCCTCTCTCCCATCCTACCTTGAGTGAACCTGCTCTGACGTTAGTTCTCATTTGAGATTCTTGCCAAGCACACAGAATCCTGGCATGTGATAGCAGTGGTGGTCTGCAATTCTCCCTATTTGTCAATTTCCTTATAGTTTCAGACACTTTCACTGCAGTTAAAATCTTGTAGCACTAAAGTCTGCATCTGCAACTATTACCCATCATTAATGGAATTACATAAGACCTCCATGTCTGGAAGCCAGGCCTCATGTGAATTGCTGTATCGCTGCCTCTAATTTTAACATCAGTCCTGCAAGATAAGCAGGATTAGTTTCATTTTGAAGACTGAGAAACAGACACTTAGATTAAAATGTTTTTATCAAATCCCTTATAAACAACTACCCATATACTTTTAGGTTCTACGTCTCACGTGTTCTAATAGTGGCTGGACCTTAAACATTTCTTCAGCACTCTTGACTCTGAATTGTTCTTCAAACTTTTCCCTGTCTAGACCAGTGCTTCTCAAATTTTAATGCACATGGGAATTACCAGAGTATCTTATTAAAAACGCAGATTTGACTCAGCAGGTCTGGGTTGGAGGCTGAGATTCTGCATTTCTAACATTTTTCCAGATGCTGCCAAATGCACCTGATCCCCAGACGATAGCTTAGGAAGAAGGTTTCTAGAACCATGCTTTCCAATATGGGGGCCATTAGCTACATATGGCTATTAAGCACTTGAAATACAGTAGTCTGGATTGAGATGTGCTGTGAGTGTAAAATACACACCAGATTTTGAAGACTTAGTCTAAAAAGCAAAGTGTAAAATATCTTGTAATTTTTATACTGGTTACACCTGAAAATAATATTTTGGATATATTGAGTTAAATACAATGTATTATTAAAATAAATCTTACCCATTTCTTTTTTAGTTTTTTAAATTGACTATTAGAAAATTTTAACTTGCATATGTGACTCACATTGTATTTCCGTTGGACAGTGCTGCTTTGGAGAATCCTCTTAAATCTTTTCCACTTGTTCAAATGTTATTTACCTTCAAGAGCTAATTCAAGTCAACCTTCTCTAGTGTCTTCCTTGTATTCTCGCTTCAGACAACCTCTGAATAGGTGGCCTATTTATCCTTTAGCACATATGGTCTTGTGTTGCTAAAGGTCACATACCTACATTGTGCTGACTAAGCAGTGAGTTCCTGAAATTCCAAGCTTATATAGCATTCTTCACTGTATAAGATTATATCTTATTCCTCCTTATATTGACAGCCTCTGGAGAAGGACTTACCTTCTAATAGATTCTTGATGATGACCACTGAATAAATTATGAACCTGAAAGGTCTGCTATGACTTTGCATGCCTCAACGTGCTTAGCACACTGCATTTTAAAAAGGAGGGCCCACAGTAAGGTATGGGTCAATCCCAGCCAACCTTAATGTATTGATCACTGTGTTCTTGGGCTGTCCTACCTTCTGTCCTCTCTGCTAAGGGAATTCCAGTAACTGTAATAGAAACCTAATCAAAACATAATTAGGAAGGCAAACTACTGTAAAAAGCCATCCTATAATGCATTCCAACAAGAGATTTGGGATTATCCGCACCACTGGTTTCCACCTTCAGGATAATTAAAAGTTGATTGAAAGAGAATTGCTTAAAAACAAAGAAGGTGACTGCTTCTCTTTCAGTACCATGAGGAACTTGAGAAAGCTGTTGGTTAGAAGTAAGGGGCAAATTCCAAATGCTATGTCAAACAGGATTTAAGAAGCATTTACTCATCTTCAACTTGAGATTCCAGGATCACTGACCCCTAGTATTAAGTGTAATGACCAGTAAATCTTCATTCATTCACTCATTCATTCATTCATTCATTCATGTATTCATGCATTCATGCACTAATTCATTCTTCACTCGATTGTTCACTTAACCCACAGGGACACTCCTTCAATAAGAGACTTGCTGAACACCTATAACAAGCCAGGTCCTGGTGACCCCAGGATTCATAACACAGTCCAATGCAAGACTCAGACACATACAACTTCTTAAATAAAAGACAATTTCCAGAACATTCTCTCGTCCTACTGTTTTCTGAACTAAATTTGGTAATTTGTTGTACTTTTCTGACCATTCATTCATCAGGGTCATTATGTAGTTGGCAAAAAATACTTTTAAGTCCTCAATGCATTTTGAAAGGGAATTAAACATATCTAGTTCTGAAGATGCTTTTAGGGCTTAAAATTATTTTTTCCCACAATGCAATTAAAAAAAAGGGAAAAAAAGGTCCTTGGCACTTACGTAAGGGAGCAATATTATGGAAAAGAGTCCCTTAAAATTTAACATCTGTGACTTTTATAATCTAATTAAGTTTGGAATTTTGTGTTCATTTCATTTTTAAGACCTGTCTAGCTCCTATCAGTAACATCATCCTTCAAGAAGTTTCTTACATGTTCTCACTGCAGTCCTAGGGCTACAGAGCTTCCCTGCAGATGTATTCGGGCAAAAGCCATGTCTCCAGAACTCTGCATTGTCATCACATGCATCCATTCACCTTGACTTCCAAATGTGAAGGTCCAGCTAATGGTTAGTGTCTGGAGTAACACTGTAGACTTTTTACTTAAAAAAACTCTCTCTGTTCAAACTTCACCATGGGGCACCTACGTGGCTCAGTCAGTTGAGTGCTGCCTGACTCCTGATTTCGGCTCAGGTCATGGTCTCACAGTTTGTGGATTCGAGCCCTGCATGGGGCTCCATGCTGACGGCGTGGAGCCTGCTTGGGATTCTCTCTCCCTCTTTCTTTGCCCCTCCCCCACTTGCATGTGTGTACGCTCTCTCTCTCAAAATAAATAAATTAAAACTTAAATATATATATATACATATATATATATGTATATATATATATAAACTTGACCTTATTTATGTTTAAAACAAGGGATAGAATGCCAATTTGGAAACGCATTTTCAATAAAAATGTTCATTTGCATGTGCTATATGCATATATCAGTGGATGGTGGTGGGATCATATATCCCCTACTAGAATATAAGTTTTGCGGGGGGGGGGGGCAGGGATCTTATCTTTTTCCACACTGTCCTCAATAAGGCTTTCTAAATTGAAATGGTATCTATGACAACATAAGTGAGGCATGACAGAAGGGAGAGGCATTTGTATTTCTAAATCTCATTCACCACTGTCATCAGAACAAATTTAACAGTCTTTCTCTCTGAGAAAAAAAAATAATCTACTTGATACCCCACTGTAATCACATTCTGTGAGAAAAATGATTCCGTTCATTTTTCAGAAGCCACACACGGCTGTGTGTATGAGGAGCTCCCTGTAGCTAGGCTCCACATATGACAGTCATTAATCTAGTGATGACATTGGAACAGGAAAAAATTAATTCCTTGCCCTTAGATAGATGGAGGAAAAAAAAGGAAACATAAAATCTATTATTTGGACAGCTTTAAGCTCTGACCTACTTAAGAGAGCTAATGCAATAGTGATGCTCATTCATTAATTAAAAGTCTGAAAGTATGCATTTCCTATTAATTGTGTACTTTATATTCATATTACACATTAGGCTTATATGTCTATATTACTAATATTAGTAATTAAAGATCCGTCAGTAGCCTGCTCTTCAGCAACATGGTCTTGAATCATAGGAAGCCAATATCTGGCATATAATTTGTCATTCATGCTGATTTTTTTTTCTCCCCAAAACTTAATCAGCATTAGTTCACTGTATTGTAGTTAAACATCAGCAAAGCCAAATGGTTTGATGTTTTTCATTAGCTTTAAGACCAGTGGATAGATTTTAAAATTTGGCATTAAAAGATGAATTTTTAGTTATTTTGCATACAGATCAATTTTCCTTTGGCATTCAAAAAATAAAAATCAAGAAATGGTACTCAAAAAATAAATTTGCATCATCATTTAAGTCATTGTGTTATGTGTTATGTTTAACCACTTGTTTTTGCCATCATTTATTCCAAAACCTCAAAAGATTATTTCAGACCTGAAATCTGGAGGGGTTGGGATCATGATCAGAAAGAGACCCTATACTGCTTAGGAGATTGGCAATGAAAGAGAATTCTATGGCCTCATGCCCTTGGGTCAGGGATCAATTGTTTATAGGAGAATGGGAGATTCTAGACCTCAAAGATGCAGTTGTGGGTCCAGAGAATCTAACATTTTGGAGCCAGAATGTTTTTTTGAGGGCCTAACATTTTTTTTTTAATTTTATAAGGAGAACAAAGAAATTAAATACTTGCCTAAGAATATAGGAATTGTTAATATGCAGCTCCTGGTTCCTCCCCAGGCCAATTTTCTGGCACCAGAATACATTGCAAACTTAAGAAACTTAATGCACTGAAATAGTTTTATTTGGCAACAGAAAGTCTTAACATAATTCAATAAATGCTTATTGAGTACTCTAATGCAGCCCTAAAGCACCAGCCCTTTCAAAGAGTTCTTCCCATGTGCAGACTGGAGTGGATCAGAAAGAGGAAGGCTGAATTGGGGGTGTCGGAGCTCCAAACATCTTGGGGAGAGGGTGGAAGGCCAGTGGGACAGAGGAATGGTGATGGGGAGCTAACAGAGGAATGGGAAGAGGTTTAGGGATGCTCAGTGGTACAAGGGTTCAGCATGTTAGGGCTGGGGCTCTGATATGTGTGTCTCTAGAAACTATGGCCAATGACTTTCAACTAGATTGAGAGTGATTCTTTGAACTTTAAACTCTCAGGACCTAACCTGAGCCTTTCCATCCAGGCTGCACCCACAACCTCCACATTCTCTCTTCTGTAATAATTAGACCCAGCTGATATCCATCTACAGATTGAGCCCCATGCCAGTCTCGCCTAATAAAAAAGGATTTAAGAAGCCATGCTCAATTCTAAGGAGTCACAGCATAAGTGACTACGTTTTCTTAACTTGAGCTCCAAATACCAATAACAGTTTCTCCCAGGTCCTGCGATGAACTTATTTAAACTACCCCCTCCCAAGAGTCCCAGAGACTTATCCAGAGCCCCAGTCTCTGGATAAGATTCCTATGTCAGGAATCACCCACCCAGAATGTCTCATGGGAGACATGGGAGGGCCACCTCCCATACCCAAGGTTGACAGAATCCCCAGTGGCAGCTGCCTGAGTGCTTCACGAAGCACCTGCTTCTAATTCCTGTAATGTTCTCCCACATAAACACCAAGATACCCATTACGTTCTGAGACTCATAGAAAAATCATGGGCTTTTGATTCAGCAAGACCTGCCTACCAAGCACCACTGGAGGTATCGTCTGAAGTCCTACCTCTGCCAAGGCTCTGTCTACCTTAATCGTCTCATTTCTGGTTGCACAAAAGCTAAAATAACATCTAGGACTATGATTTGCTAAAACAGTAAAAGTTAGAGTTTGCTTTTCTCCAGACATTACTAAAATATTAAGATTGTTTTAAATTAGTTTTTACATTGTAGTAATATATGCATAACATAAAATTTACCATTTTAACCATTTTTAAGTATATAGTTCAGTGGCACTAAGTACTTTCAGATTGTTGGACAGCCATCATTACCGTCCATCTCCAGAACTTTATTAACTTCCCAAACTGAAACACCATACCCATTAAACACTAACTCCCCATTCACCTTTCCCCATAGCCCCTGGCAACTGCCATTCTACTGTCTCTATGAACTTGACTAGTCTAAGTATCTCATAAGAGTGGAATCATAGAGTATTTGTCCTTTTGTGACAGACTTCATTTAACATATTGTCTTCAAGAGTCTTTCCACAATTTCATTCCGTTTCGAAGCTGAATAATATTTCATTGTATGTATCCACCACATTTTGTGTATCTATTCATCTGTCAGTGGACACTTTGCCCACTGCCACTTTTTGGCTATTGTGAATAATGCTGCTAAGAACATGCATGTACAAATATGTCTTTGAGTCCCTGCTTTCCATTCTTTCGGGCATATACCCAGAAGTGGAATTGCTGGATCATATGATAATTCTGTTTAATTTTTTGAAGAACCGCCATACTGTTTTAAAATTACGTTTTCAAATTTTTAAAATACTTATTTTGGAGAGAGAGAGAGAGACAAAGTGTGAGCAGGGGAGGGGCAGAGAGAGAGGGAGACACAATCTGAAGCAGGCTCCAGGCTCTGAGCTATCAGCACAGAGCCTGACACAGGGCTCAAATTCATGAACCACGAGATCATGACCTCAACCAAAGTTGGATGCTCAACCGACTGAACCACCCAGGCGCCCCTAAAATTACTTTTTGAACCTGATGTTGACCAATAGCATCTTGCCACCCTCATCTCTTCATACATACATATGAAGTACATCTTCAGAGATAAACTAAAATGAATTTGAATGCATGTTAGATACATGAATGCATGTAATTGCATGGTTTCAGGAGAATTATTTCATCGTCTATGAAAAAGAGCTTAAGTGTGCCAAAGTTGGGGCAAATAAAAGTGCATTAGAGTCAACTGAAAAGTAGAAAATCCCTATCCAGTAAGACCCGAAGATGTGGATTATCTAGAGAACATGTCAACTATGGAAGTCCACTAACTGATTTTAATAACCTCTCCCTGGCATAATATTTTAGAGAAAGATACCATGGGTTGAAAATAAAATGGATCACTAGGTTTAAATGGTTTTTTTAATAGACAATTTAAATGATAATAAAAGCAGAGTTTGAAATACTATAAAGTTATGAAATAAATTATTAATATATAAAAAGTTATCCTTAATTTCAATGATATCTAAGTCTTTCTAAAAACAGCGAAGATCTTCAATCTAAGATAAATGAGATGTGCATATATAGATGAAATCTACTTTAAACAGATGACTTGATGTGTACCTGAAAGAACAGATTTATTCAGGGGAACTAAATACCTAGTTACAGTTTATTGCAGAATAATAAACCAGCCATTTGGAAAAGCCTTGTGGTGTCAGCATGGCATGGATTTCAGCAATTATGAAATGGCTAGATTTTAATTCCCAGAGATTTAATCATACCCTAAAATAATCTCCTACAAATTCCTGCAAGACAGCTCTGTTAAAGTAAAGAAACAAACAAACACAGCTCCTAACTGGGTTTCTACAAGTTGTGCTTACACTACCATTAGAAGAACTAATCCTTTATTTATGTACTGGTCATGAATTGTATTTCTGAGATGTGTAGCCTGAGTTTGAGGCTCTTCCAGGTGTTACTCAACAGACTAAAGTCCAAAGACTATCAGCAAGTCACTATACAATGCGTGAATTAATAGTCGTTACTAAACTGTGATGTATTAAGCTGGTAGCTGTTGTTATCATCAGAGATTGCTCGTACATGGAAACAGCATGTATTCACCATAGAAAGTGATGTTATATTTGTTTTAATAATCCTATTTCAAATGCTAATTGTTGGCGTTATCATTCCAATTATGGGCAAAAATCTCCAAGTAAAAGGGTTAAATCATCAAATTATATTTTTATTTATATCCTATTAAAAAGTGCCTTATTCTATTAGAGTCATTACGTCAATGATTTAGGTCATGAACCCAAAGATATAAATGGAATGTCTGTAATCTACATATTATTATACTGTCTTATATTGTTATATTATATGTAAAATAATATATAATATTATTATATATTATTATATCATCTAATGTGCTTCTACATTTTTGGTTTAGAGAGTTTTCAAGAGTCTTCCCATTTAGTCATACAACCTTTATTCTCACTGTGGTGAGTAGGGTAGTAGGCATTGATAAAATATAGGGAAATAAGATTTTCTTCCTGCCCTCAAGAAGCTCAAAACCTAGTCAGGTCAAATTTGAATGAATGTTAATGCTTATTAGTTGATAGATTTGAACTGTGGCATATCTTATTGACAGAAGAATAAATGAGTGTCTGAATAAAGCCATTGTTCTACACTTTTTCTTCAACAACCTGACTTTTATTCATGCCATCTTTCCAGCGAACCTCAGCCTCTAGGGCACTTTTGACATGGCCATCAGGTGGCCCATGATTTTTTCTACCCTGGCTGACATCAGTGTCCTTTTCTGCTAAGAGAAAAGTACTCACAGTTTCTTGACTTCACAGTTTCTTGTGAGTACTCACAGTTTCTTGACTTCAACCCTGAGATATTCTGTGCCCTATAACCCAATTCACACGGCCCCCTTTGAATTTTGTGTTCCCTAGAACTATTGCACAGTAAGAGAAAACACCTGGCTTGATGAGTGTCAAGTTTACCCAGGAACATTTGGTTTGATGATAGAAACAAAAGGCTAAGGTATAGAGGACCAAATTCTGATTCAAACTGTCTCCGAATGTCTCTGAAGGAAAATCTCATTGTTGTGCCCTTGGTGAGGCTCCACCTCAAATGAATGATTTTTGCCCATTTAACTCATTAATATCTTTTTGTTCATTCATTTGTCCCTCTAATAGTATATTTTATTATAATTTTTTGCTTATGCATCTATTATCCCTATTAAAACCAAGGTCTTCAAATCTAGAAATAGTGGTGGTATCATAGGACATGAGAGAAAAAGCTTTAGCTTTTTCATAATTTCCATCAGTAATTTCTCCCCCACCTGGATAGGAACATAATTGATATTTTCTCAGTCTTACACAAATAATGAACAGACATTTCCAAAAACATTTTTCTGATTTTTATTTTATTTTTTTTAAGTTGATTTTTTTTTGAGAGAGAGAGAGAGAGAGAGAGAGAGAGAGAGAGAAATCACAAGCAGGGGAGAGGCAGAGAGAGGGGGTGGAGACAGAGAATCCCAAGCAGGTCCCATGCTCAGCACAGAGCCTGACAAGGGGCTTGATATCATGACTGGGAGATAATGACCTGAGCTAATATCAAGAGTCATATGCTTAAAGGACTGAGCCACACAGGTGCTCCTCACTTTGCTAATTTTTAGACTGACTTGTAACAAATAATCTGAGTTTAGAAACTTCACTTGAAATGGAAACATAGTTTACTGACAAGTTTCTTAGCTCCTAAATTGTCATATCTAAACTTCTAGATAGAAATTCTGGAGGTACCACCATACAGAAGCTAAGTCTTTTCCTCCTCGGGATTATTAACTTGTAAATCTATGCCAAGAAAGCAAGAGCCCTCCTTAAATGTTTCCTGAATAATTCATAATCATAAGACATCTGGTTCTCAAGAGCGTTCTTTCCTTTACCACAAACTAAGGGAATAGTCATGATTTGCCATAATTTAAGAAAGTTTCTGGGAGTAATATCTACAAGGCGGGAATTTCAATTGCGGGAACTTCAATTAAAAAACCATCCAGTAGTTTCTCCTTCAACTTACCTTGAGAAACAGCTCCTTCCTTTTCATATTGTGCTTGGTTTTATTTCAAGCATCCTGACCCAACTATATTTATTTTTGCCTTCATCGATTTATTTGAAAAGCAGCGATTAAGGAAATACTGCATGCCAGCCTTAAAAGTTTTTACATGTTCTGTGAACGCCCTCTGCACTGATAATACTCACAACACTGGGACTAGACCATTTTCCTTGGGCAGCCCAGAAGCTTCCAAAGAAACACATCTCAAATTCTTTCCTTTAGCTAAAATCAAATGACATTTTAGGATTTCAGCAACATTCTTTAAAAAAGATTCCTACTCTTTTTTATCTTTTATGGACACTTCTCTATTATTATTAGCTACTTAATAATATTGTTCACCAATTTCCTTATTAATAATTAAGAACTTCATTCCTAGAAGCTCAGGTAAAGTTAATTGGCTCTATCCTAGAAGCTCAGGTAAAGTTAATTGGCTCTATCCTCCTCATTAAGTTTCTGGAAGGCACCATGAACACAGAATCCTAAATTTCTGTGCCTTGACAACCACATTTTCCATAAGGCCTTTTTATGTAGAAATTTAGCCAAAAGCAACAAAGTGTAAGGAGGCATTGCACACTGATCATTGAACTAGAAATGCGACATAGACACACAGAGAGAAAGAGACTGAGAGAAAGAGAAGACTCTTCTTTAAACTTTTTTTTTTAATTTTTTTTTCAACGTTTTTTATTTATTTTTGGGACAGAGAGAGACAGAGCATGAACGGGGGAGGGGCAGAGAGAGAGGGAGACACAGAATCGGAAACAGACTCCAGGCTCCGAGCCATCAGCCCAGAGCCCGACGCGGGGCTTGAACTCACGGACCGCGAGATCGTGACCTGGCTGAAGTCGGACGCTTAACCGACTGCGCCACCCAGGCGCCCCTTCTTTAAACTTTTTTAATGTTATTCATTTATTTTTGAGAGACAGAGAGAGAACACGTGCACATGCATGCATGTAGGGGAGGGGCAGAGAGTAAGTGAGACACAGAATCCGAAGCAGGCTCCAGGCTCTGAGCTGTCAGCACAGAGCCTGATGCAGGGCTCTAACTCATGAATTGAGAGATTATGACCTGAGCCTAAGTCGAATGCTAACTGACTAAACCACCCAGGCGTCCCTTCTTAATTTTTTTAATGTTTATTTATTTTTGAGAGAGAGAGAGAGAGAGAGAGGCAGAGAGAGAGGGAGAAAGAGGATCCGAAGCAGGCTCTGCTAACAAGCTCTGCTAACAGTGCAGAGCCTGATGTGGGGCTCGAACTCACGAACTGCAAGATCATGACCCAAGCCAAAGTTGGATGTTTAACTGACTGAGCCACCCAGGCACCTCTCTTCTTTATAATTAGAATGCACACTAATAAATGTGGAAGGAATGGATAACTAAACAATCACCATTTTGCAACTCTTCATTTTAATAAGTGATTCTGGCAAGATCAGGGTCAACATGGATGCTAAAACCCTGTGGCTGAAAGACTATCATGAAACTGAATGCCTACATGATCTCAAAGTTTCACAATGCAGATTATTTACAAATTACAAATGGAAAATGTACCTTTACATCTGGTAATCATCATCTTAACTAGATGACCAGACAGCCTCACCAACAGGGAAACCTCCTGACTTTATTTGCTGCCTGATGTGGTACAATAAATATACAATATTACCTATGCAGTTTTCTTGCTAAAAACATTCAGTCTATATCAAATTATGAAGAAACAGTTATACAAATTCAGTTAATTTGAATGGAACATTCTAGAAGATACTTATCTGAACTCAAAAATGTCAGTGTGACAAAATAAAGAAAGGGAGACAGACAGAGACAGAGAGAGAGAGAAAGAAAGAAAGGTCAAAGGCAAATGTATAGTGTAAACCTCGATTGGATCCAAGATTCTAAAAATCTATGAAAGATAATAGTAAGACAATTGAAAATATTTAATAATAGACTATACTAGATGATAATCTATTTAATTCTCATGGGTAGTTGATGGCATTTTGGTTAGAATATAAATATATATATTTAATATAAAATTATATATAATATAATACAAAATATATAATATATAAATATACATAATATTTATATATAAAATATATATAATATAAAATTAAAAAGTCTTTATCCATGAGTTGCAAGTTCTTAAGTAACTAAGTAGTTCAGCATAAAATGTATATTTATGTTTTACACATGTGTATGTAGACACATATATACATACATATACATATATCCCCATACAAAGAAGAAAAAGAAAAATGTAAAATGTAAACTTGTGAATCTAGGTGAAGGGAATACAGTATTCATATTCTATTTTTTCAACTTTTGTGTAAGTTTAATTTCTCAAAGTAAAAAGTAGGGGGAAAAACATACAAGATATCAACTTTTGACCAAAAGCATTATAATCAATTAAAACTGTAATAAAAATTATAAATTGACCTTAAAAAAAAGCCTGGTTTCTCCTGGCTCTGCCATTTAATAGGTGTGTGATCTTAGGTCACTTGGCTTAGAAATAATTTTTTTTTAATTTTTTTAATGTTTATTTGTTGAGAGAGAGACAGAGTGTGAGTGGAGGAGGGGCAGAGAGAGGGAGACACAGAATCCAAAGCAGGCTCCAGGCTCCAAGCTGTCAGCACAGGGCCCAACGCGGGGCTTGAACTCACAAACTGCAAGATCATGACCTGAGCCGAAGTCGGACACTTAACCGACTGATCCACCCAGGTGCCCCAGAAATAAATTTTTTTTAACGTATAAAGTAAGGAGATGATGCTCATAAAAAAAGGACAAAGAAACCAAGGGTATCCCAAAACTTGTGTTTTAATATCTTCTTTTAAGTACTATGGTATGAAAGGGGAAATGCTGAAATTATTTTCACTCTCCTCTCCTCCCTCCCTTTCCTTTCTCAAGTAAAATGTGCATCAAAGGAAAATGTGACTAGCTACCTTTCAGTTTTTAATACAATGAGAATTCCACTACCCTCTTCTTATAGTTGATGATTGCCATGTGCAGCTCAGGAGACGCTGGAAGATTTTAGGTGTAAAAACTAGAAAATTGTCACCTTATGATCATTTCTATTGTTGTATCACAATAGAGAATAAGGGTTAAACTCAATTAACCATTTTCCCCATGTTCCAAAGAATGTTTTTTTTATTCTGCCGTGGCCAGCAGACCTTGATTTCTGTTGCTAGGAAACCTGGAAGGCTCTTTTAGTCCTCATGGAAACCACACTTAATGCAATCACTTTGGTTGCTTATTTACTGGCTGTTTGGCTTGATGCCAACTCAAGGAAGGTTCACTTCAAACCTTTGCAACGTAAACTAGGAGTGGCAAACTGTGCTAGTATAGGGGCCTAGGGCAGGCTGCCCCCAAATATGCCAAAATAGCATACGGATTATTTTGAGTTTAAGTTGCTTAAATAGCTAGCGCAAGAATATTCTGATTCTCCTTTGTCTCAGATGGAGGAAATAAATCCTCCATGTGAAAGGCACTTTCTCTGCACCAGGAGGTAGACAGATATCTTTATCATCCAGGATAGGGAATTTAGGGTGGAAAAACCTATATAAGTAAACCTTGTTACTTTTACTAATCTATTACCCTAGCCCAAATTTTGTTTAGAATTCCTTACTAATTGAAGCTCCCAAACATAAGTTTTCTTTGTCAATTCCTCACAGATTTATGCTTCTTTGTCTAAAAAGTATAAAACCTGCCCACCTTGGTCACTCTTAGGTCCCATAGTATGTCCAAATTAAATTTGATTTTCTCCTGTTAATCTGTCTCTTGTCACTTTTTCTCTTAGACCAGCCAGAAGAATCTTGAAGGATAGAGGAAAATTTTTCCTTTTCAACACTAGCCCTAGGAGCTTTGTGAAGTGCCTCAGGGCTTCTTGAAGGTGGGAGAGGGCAGGAGGACAAGGGGGGAAATACCCACTCCCTCCTCAGGAAAGACAATTCCATTTTGATCTGCTTTAACGTTAAGCTCTATTTGAAGATAATATTTCATTGGGACATAGGAAGGAATTAAAAAAAAAAATCTTTGAGGAGCCCTGACCTAATCTACCACAAAACATATACCAAAAACTCAGAGAATTAACTTGCCCAAAGTTATGCAGCTCATAAACACCAAAGCTGTGGATTAAGCTCGTTCCTCTGATTTTAAATCTTTCCATTACACCACACTTCCTGTTCCTAGGATTGAGCAACCAACATAACTACACATACAATAGCAATATTTAAAGATAATATCAGAGTTTCATGAACAATGCTCTATGCTAATGGATTTGAAAAGTTTGACAAATGGATGATTTTCTGAACAGTGCTCCTCAGTGTGTAGTCAGCTGACTTGTCTGAAAACAATTTGTTACCAGTCTGACATGAAGTAAGTACAGAAATTGAGAGTAAGTACTTAGAACCAGGGAAAGCATTTTTTATACTGCTGCAACATCCAAGCACATAATTTCATATTTTACAAAATATTGGTTTGCAGTGAATTAAGAAAGTCTGTCTTAGAAAACTGCAACTTATAAAAACTGACTTAAGAAGAAATAGAAAATTTTAACAGAAAAATAAAATTTTAAACAAAGTTAAAATTTACAGCCATTTTCAAAAAATGGATTAATGGATCAACACCTATCCCTCTAACAATCCTCCAGTCCAAAATGGTTTATATGCAAATTCTCCCAAGCTTCCACTGAATGGATCATTTCTATTTTATATATACTCTCTCAGATATTCAGACAACAGGAAAAGTAATCCAACTCATTTAATGAGGCCAGTATAATCTCATACCTAAACTAGACAAAGACAGTACAGGAAAAACAAACAAACAAAAATCCTAAAATCCTATCTTTCTCATGACCTTAAGTACAAAAATTCTAGAAAAATATAAAATCAAACCATGCATATATTATGGTTAAGTATTAAATTTGGATATTCTATTAATATGTCACAATATTGACAGTTTAGAGGGAGGAGTAACAAATCATTAATAGCTGAAGAAAACCAAGTAAGGAAAAGCAAATAAGCCAAAATTCATGAAAAGAGAAAAATTACTAGCCCGCTAGAAAAAAAGGAACATTTTTAAAAGGTATCTTTTAAATCTGTCATAAATGTTAATAAAAATAAAACAAAAGCATACTCTTTAAAATCAGGAATGAGAAAGTTTTCCAGTTATCATTGTTTCTTTTCTGACGGTGCAGATTGGAAGTGGAGGAGGGGACAGTTATACTTATTAGAAAGGCAGGACTAAACTTTCATCATTGGCATTACTCTCCACATAGAAAAGCCTAGAACTTATGCAAATTAATAGAACAAATAAGGAATTTTGGATTTTATTAAGATATTGCATATAATATAAAATATTCTTTGATTAGTATAAAAAGCAACAAATAATCAAAAAATACAATTTTAGAAGTTGTAACATATTAGTAACTAAATTGGTAAGTTGTCTAGAAATAAATCTAATAAAAATGGATGATATTTCCAAAAAAATGTATCAAAGTTCACTGGAGGACATCAAAGAAGACCTCACTTTTAGAGAGCTACATTGTTTTCATGAATGGAAACACTCCATATTATACAGGTGTCAATTCTCCCCAAATTAATTCATAAATTCAATATAATTGCAGTTCTCTTCTCACCATGATTTTTTGAGGATCTGGACAAGCTGATTCTGAAATCTTATGGAAAAGTAAAAGGCGAACAAAAGCCAATAAAATCTAGAAGAAAGAAAAGGAAGAGGAGGAAGGAGTGGAGGAAAAAGAGATAAATAATTCATTTATAATAAGACTTTTGATTAAACTATTGCAATTATAAAACTATAGAAAATTGATCAATGAAAACATCTAGAAACAGACCCACAAATACAAGGAAATTTGTAATATGATAAGTGATATTATACAGTAGGGGGGAAAGGGTATACTTTTCAATGAATCATGTGGGATAACTGATTATCCATATGGAAAAATAAAATTAAGCCCTTACTTCATTTTATTTATAAATTCACATTCCCAGATGGTGTGAAGTCTGAAATTTAAACACACACACACACACACACACACACACACACACACAAAATTTAGAATGCAGCATGGAGGGATCTTCAGAATATAGAACTAAAGAAGCATTTTCTTTAAAAAATGTTGTAAAATACTAGTAAAGTACAGAAAAAATGTTAATAAAATTTGACTACATTAGAAAGTATATTTTAATTACATTAAAAATTAAAATTTACTATAAGCCAAGTAAAAAAGGAAGTCACAGACTGGGAAAATCCATGAGACCCACATATAAATCCAAAACTCCACAAAGAATCTTTACAATAACAGAGTAGAAATATAGGCAAAGCACTTGAACAGGCAATTGAAAAAGCAAGAAGCACAGGGGAGCCTGGGTGGCTCAGTTGGTTAAATGTCTGACTTCAGCTCAGGTCATGATCTGGCACTTCAGGAGTTCAAGCCTACATTGGGCTCTCTGCTCTCAGCACAGAGCCCACTTCAGATCCTCTGTCTCCCTCACTCTCTTGCCCTCCCCTGTTTATACTCTGTCTCTCTCAAAACAAATACATAAACTTAAAAAAAAGCAAGAAGCACAAATAGATAATGGCATATGAAAATATGCTCAACTTCATTTGGTATCTGGGAATTGAAAAATAAAACAGTGAAGTACCATTTGAAACCATCAGATCAGCAAAACATAATCTGTTGACACCAAGTTTTGGTGTAACATTAAACATTACGTGGGATTAGTGCAACCTTCCTGGAGAGCAATTTGCCAATATTTGGCAAAGTTTACATTGAAATATGGTTCAGCAATAGTATCTGTAATAGTATCTGTAAACACTAGACAGGAGTGCTGAGATGAATGTATAAGCATATTGATTATGTTCTTTGTTTTACAAAATAGTGGGGGGAAATGCCTGCCCTTGAATAGATTAGATTTTTAAAGGACTCTTCTTTGAGAGAATGAGCTGGAGTGTAAGTGGGGGAGGGGCAGAGGGAGAGGGAGAGAGAGAATCTTTCTTTTTTTTTAAGTTTTTTTTTAAACATTTACTCATTTTTGAAAAACGGATAGAATATGAGTGGGGGAGGGACAGAGAGAGAGGGAGACATAGAGTCGAAAGCGGGCTCCAGGCTCTGAGTTGTCAGCACAGAGCCCGACACATGGCTCAAACACACAAACCATGAGATTATGACCTGAGTCACAGTCGGAAGCCCAACCGACAGAGCCACCAGGTGCCCCAGGAGGGAGAGACTGTTAAGGAGGCTCCATCTGACATGGGGCTCCATCTCCCGATCATGACCTGAGCCAAAATCAAGAGTCAGACACATAATCAACTGGGTGCCACCCAGGCACCCAAAATAATTTGTTTTATTTAAAGGACTATTAAATAATCTGAAAGCTAATCCTCATTAGGAGAGCTTTCCCCCTGAGATCAGGAACATGACAGGGATGTCTACTCTCACCACTGTTGTTTAACATAGTATTGGAAGCCCTAGCCTCAGCAATCAGACAACAAAATGAAATAAAAGGCATCCAAATTGGCAAAGAAGAAGTTAAACTTTCACTTTTCGCAGACAACATGATACTCTACATGGAAAACCCAACAGACTCCACCAAAAAAGTCTGCTAGAACTGATATATGAATTCAGCAAAGTCGCAGGGTACAAAATCAATGTACAGAAATCAGTTGCATTTTTATACACCAATAATGAAGCAATAGAAAGAGAAATAAAGAAACTGATCCCATTTACAATTGCACCAAGAACCACCAAATACCCAGGAATAAACCTAACCAAAGATGTAAAAGATCTGTATGCTGAAAACTATAGAAAACTTATGAAAGAAATTGAAGAAGACACAAAGAAATGGAAAAACATTTCCTGCTCATGGATTGGAAGAATAAATATTGTTAAAATGTCAATACTACCCAAAGCAATCTACACATTCAGTGCAATCCCAATCAAAATTGCACTGGCATTCTTCTCAAAGCTAGAACAAACATTCCTAAAATTTGTATGGAACCACAAAAGACCCTGAATAGCCAAAGTAATATTGAAGAAGAAAACCAAAGCTGGAAGCATCATAATCCCAGACTTTAGCTTCTACTACAAAGCTGTAATCATCATGACAGTATGGTAGTGGCACAAAAACAGACACATAGACCAATGGAATAGAATAGAGAACCCAGAATTGGACGCACAAATATATGGCCAACTAATCTTTGACAAAGGAGGAAAGAGTATCCAATGGAAAAAAGACAGTCTCTTTAACAAATGGTACTGGGAGAACTGGACAGCAATATGCAGAAGAATGAAACCAGACCACTTTATTACATCATACACAAAAATAAACTCAAAATGGATGAAAGACCTGAATATGAGACAGGAAACCATCAAAACCCTAGAGGAGAAAGCAGGCAACAACCTCTTTGACCTCAGCTGCAGCAATTTCTTACTTGACACATCTCCAAAGGCAAGGGAATTAAAAGCAAAAATGAACTATTGGAACCTCATCAAGATAAAAAGTTTCTGCACTGCAAAGAAAACAATCAACAAAACTAAAAGGCAACCAACAGAATGGAAAAGATATTTGCAAATGACATATCAGATCAAGGGCTAGTATCCAAAATCTATTAAGAACTCATCAAACTCAACACCCAAAAAACAAATAATCCAGTGAGGAAATGGGCAGAAGACACGAATAGACACCTTTCCAAAGAAGACATCCAGATGGCCAACAGACACATGAAATCATGCTCAACGTCACTCATCATTAGGGAAATACAAATCAAAACCACACTGAGATACCACCTCACACCGGCCAGAGTGGCTAAAATGAACAAATCAGGAGACTACAGATGCTGGAGAGGATGTGGAGAAACGGGAACCCTCTTGCACTGTTGGTGGGAATGCAAACTGGTGCAGCCGCTCTGGAAAACAGTGTGGAGGTTCCTCAAAAAATTAAAAATAGATCTACCCTATGACCTAGCAATAGCACTGCTAGGAATTTACCCAAGGAATACAGGAGTGCTGATGCATAGGGGCACGTGTACCCCAATGTTTATAGCAGCGCTTTAACAATAGCTAAATTATGGAAAGAACCTAAATGTCCATCAACTGATGAATGGATAAAGAAATTGTGGTTTATATACACAATGGAATACTACTTGGCAATGAGAAAGAATGAAATCTTGCCATTTGCAGCAACATGGATGGAACTGGAGGGTATTATGCGAAGTGAAATAAGTCTGTCAGAGAAAGACAGATACCGTATATTTTCACTCATATGTGGATCCTGAGAAACTTAACAGAAGACTATGGTGGGGGGGGCAGTTACACAGAGAGAGGGAGGGAGGCAAACCATAAGAGACTCTTAAATACAGAGAACAAACTGAGGGTTGATGGCGGTTGGGGGAGAGGGGAAAATGGATGATGGGCATTGAGGAGGGCACTTATTGGGATGAGCACTGGGTGTTGTATGAAAGCCAATTTGACAATAAATTGTATTAAAAAGATCTTAAAGCTAGATTTAGTAATATTCACACTGACATACTTCAAAAACATTGGTTTGAGTACAAAAAGGTAAACTGAAAAAATACATGTAAAACATATCATTTATGTAGATTTAAAAAACTATGCAAGATCATATATATATTTATGAATAAGAACACATAGTAAAAGTCCTAGCAGTCACATGGGAATGATCCGTGCCAACTTTAGAAGGTACCCTCTGAGGAAGGGGGTGATGAAGGCAGGCTTTACTGTATCTTTAAAGTTTCATTTCTTTAAAAACAAGAACAATGAACAAACAAGGTGGGTTTGTAATAACAATAACACCTACACGTCTTGGTGATGAATACATGAGTGTCATATGTTGTACTTTGGGATTGTTTCACTGTTAAAATGAAAAATCACTCATTTGATTTTGTTTTTTTAAAAAGAAGAGACAAGGATCAAAGAATCATTCACGCTCCAGAACACAGCACGCACCCCCTGAAGCACATTGAAGCACATTGCTGAAACTATCTTTTGCCAGGAGACGTGGCCAAGCCTGGCCATAGGTTGGCAATGGGTTGCTCTGCCTTCGACTTACAACAGTGACTGACACAGACCAGCCTGGGCCACTAGGAGTCATCCTTAGTCATCCCAGTACTCACTGGGGCTTTTGTGGCTTAGAAAACCCAAGTGTTGGGGCGCCTAGATGGCTCAGTCAGTTAAGCGTCCAGCTCTTGGTTTCAGCTCAGGTCATGATCTCACGGTTTCGTGAGTTTGAGCCCCACATCACATTCTGCACTGACAGTGTGGAGTCTGCTTGGGATTCTCTCTCTCTCTCTCTCTCTCTCTGTCTCTCTCTCTCTCTCTCTTTCTCTCTGCCTCTCCCCCACTTGCTCGGTCTCTGTCTCTCTCAAAATAAATAAACTAAAAAAAGAAAAAAGAAAACCCAGGTGTTTTGTTTGCTTGATTTTTGTTTTGTTTTTGCTTCTCTTCTCCTGCAGGTCAAGATAAAAGCAGGGAGGAAGATGCCCAGCATGTCCTTCACCGAGCCTGGCACGGGCAGCACCTTCTGGAGGGTGCTGCTAAGCCCTCTGCATTTGCTCCTGGCAGCGGGGGCTCTGTCTATCTCCTCTCTCGGGAGCACTGGAAGGCCTGATCTAGTGCAAACGAAAGGACAGAGTGGTCACAAAAAGATTGGTGTCCAGGTATCAAGGCACACAGGGAGTTATAAGAGAAAAACATTCTCCTTCAGCTTCCCCCACTGACCCTTTGTGGGTGGGCGTTTGGTGAAACAGCAAATCAAATCTTCCGAATGTTTGCACGGATGGCTTTGTAACCTGGGGGAGAGTTGCTGCCTCTGAACATAATTGACATGGCTTTCCTGCCTCAATTCGGGGTATCCGTTTTCCACCACATAATCTTCCTATTGTCCACACTGATTCCTGTTTGGTTTGGCAGGGTGAGCTGCTGGCAGACGTCCTCGGTGCTGAATTCTCCATACTCCACTGTGCAGGGGTTACTGAAATAACAACCAGCTTTCCCTCAGTCGTGGAACACGAGCCAAGTGTGACACAAATTGTGAAATTTGTTTCTGGTTACCGGGAAAACTTAAAGAACTCCCAATGAAGCAAAAAGGTCGACAAAATTCTCTCCAACATTTGAACAAAAAAGGTATTTTTCGGGTCTTAGATTTATGGGAGTCAATGCTCCAGCTCCCAGCCAGACTTTCAAACCTCCTATTCTTTGCACTACATTATTTAAACACACTGTAAATACCCTTAGTTGCTCTAATAGCAGCTCCATATTGTGCAAGAAGGCCATGGTCTGAAGACCTTGTTGAATCTGAAAGGCACAAGTTCCATTTCTGGCACGTTACCTTGAATTAGGACTATGCTAAGAGTGCCAATGAAGTTCACATTTTGACAGCTAGACAAGCAGGTCATTTATTTGGAAAGACTTTGAATACCTTCCCAGGGTAAAATGCAGTCCTTTATACCCAGAAGGCTTAGAATAAAAGCTTCTTAACTGACTTGATCAGTATCCCGGACTTCAGGGTGTAGGAAAGTCCTTCTGGTAACTTGGAAATGGAGGAAAGGTGGAAAAACTGTGCCTGGAAAGAAAGCCGCCCCCCACCCCCACCCCCGGCCAGGGGTTCCTGCCATGATATTTTCTAACTTGTGTATTGAGTGAAGGTTTATATGGTTTATTGAAAATATTATCTCCTGTGATGACACCCCAAGTCTGAGGGAAAAAAACACAGAAGAAATGAAGAGAAAATGGGATATCTGAAGTCTCCTGGATAAAACTTATAAACCCATGAGCATGCATCAAACAACCAGCTGAGTAAATACTATGCATCAGGTCCTGTGTTAGGTTCTCAGGGGATAAATATGAATGAGACATATGTCTTCCCTTTAAAGAGTTTGGGGAAGGCAGGCTAGATTGGAAGAGACACATAGTGAGGATCTAATTGTGTATGTGCTCTCATAGCAGTGGGTTTAACCAGGACTGGGAAACTGCCCACTCCCTACAGACACCACATCTGCTCTGTTCTGCTTACTACTTACAGGCCTCTGTCAATCACTTCTGGACCACTGGGTTCTGGCACTCTTCTCCACCATGACAAGGAGGGACACTCATTCCACTTCCTTCATGAAACCAACTTTTTTGAAGGAATGTTAACATGGAACTATCAGGCTGTTAATGGCACAGTTCTTTCTACTCTTAATAGACCTCCCCATGTAGGGTGCCCTGCCAGGGCTTCCCCTACTCCAAACAAAAAGTCATCCCTTCCTTAAGACACTTGGCTTTCCTTTGGCAGAAATTTGCAAAAATTAAAAAAAAAAATAGCATGTGCAAATATACTATGTAAATAACATCTTCCTATGTGCATTCTTGTTCAGTGCACAACCTGAATGACCAGTCGTGGTGATCCAACACAACAAGACTGCAAAGGAGTTGGGCGAGAGGAAATCCAAGCATAGCTTCCCCTAAAACATCTACTCTCTGCATCATCCAAGTCTGGCTGCAAGAGGCCGTACCATTCTTTAAGACTTTTTCACAGAGTGTGAGTTTAGGCATCCCGTTTTCTTTTCCTCCTGTCTAGCCCCTCTTCTGGAAGTATACCATACACCCTGGCCATCAGACAAATCTGCACTGCCTTAATTAAACTGTCCCTTTCAAATTCTGTCTCAAAAAGCTCCTGGGCTGGGATGTCCCAAAACCGGGGGCTAGACTTTTGAGAGCACATGAAACATCCAGAAGAGTCCTAACTTCAGAGGTTCACATGGACCTACCCCCCAAATAACCTGTTATTCAAGTAGAGCAGTTAATAAATAGCCTAAAACTTTTCTTCTGTTCATTTTCTCCTCCAGATCAGAAAGAACTCTTCTGAGCAGCTTGAAAGTTCAAGTTGAGGGATTTAAGAATGAGTCTGAATGGGTCCCTTCTGCTTTTCTCAGAACTGTGTTGAAGAGAATGGACTCTGCTAGATACTGGCATGCACTGGGGCTGGAGGTTAGGTGCAAAGATGAATGGAAATGGTCCCTGCCCTCAAATAGCAAATAGGAATAAGGATGCTTCACATTTAAAGCTTCCAAATTATTTTCACATATATCAACACTCACAACAGCTTTGAGAGGTAGATGGTATTATGTACTTTTTATAGGTAAAGCAGATAAAGCTCAGAGAGGATCAGTCCAAGATTACACAAATAGCACAAGTTGAAGTGGGACCAGCAACTGAATCTTCTGCTCTAAATCATATCCTTCCCTACAGGTGCAGGCATCCTCCATAGTTCAGAGAGGACAAAAGCATCCTTACTGTCACAACAGCAGTGCAAACAGAGTCGTGGGCCCAGAGGAAGAGGGAGATGATGCCCTCAGGGTGAGGTGAGGTGGGTGGGGTAGGAGGTAGGGAAGCCTAAGGGAGCATGGGTGGGGTTTCAACTGGCAAGTCCTACTGGGAAGGCGAATGGGGTGAGGAGTGGCCAGAGCACAGCCATATAGGAGAAGGGAGAACTGGAGGCCCCTTAGGAAATAGTCAAGTGTGGCTAGGGTATGCAGGGCACAGAGACTTTGAAGCAAGAGTAAGGGAAGGGAAGTGGTCCCTGTCCAGGCTGCTTAGTGTCGATGAGTGCAGTAGGCACAGGAGCCACTGGGGTTGGGAAGACTGACATTCATTTAACAGCAGGGTGAAGAAGGAATTAGCAGAAGGGACAGAAAAGGAGGCAGAGACATTCTCAGATACTATCCAGGCCAAAGGAAGAGGTGGGGGTCTCGACAGGGTAGTGACAGTGGGACCAGAAAGCAGGGAGAAGTGTGGATGGCAAGAAATTCACCTTCTCTCTACTTTTGGAGATTCAGAAGAGGACTTTTAAATGCTCACAAATATACGCATGAAGCAGTCACATTCGTTTGCACTAGTGGAATCCTATTTGTCAGAATCCCCTTTGTGGGAGCCAATTGTATTTAAAAAAAATTAAGCAGATGAAGCAGAGATGCTCTGACAAAAGAGAGCTTTTTGGGTGCCTGGAGGTCCAGCTTCCAAAGGTGCACTCAGGCTTAGCTTGACAATAAAATCTCAGGTGGTACTCAAATACCCCCTAAATGCACATTATCTCTGTGGGTACACGGTCTCTGTTTTTGTTTTATTTTGTGTCATATTGAACTTAGATTCTTTTATACTGTCTGTGACTGACCCTAGCCAAATATTGCTCCATAAACATTTCAAAATCGGGGGGGCGCCTGGGTGGCTCAGTCGGCTAAGCGTCCGACTTCAGCTCAGGTCATGATCTCGCGGTCCATGAGTTCGAGCCCCGCGTCAGGCTCTGTGCTGACCGCTCAGAGCCTGGAGCCTGTTTCGGATTCTGTGTCTCCCTCTCTCTCTGACCCTCCCCCGTTCATGCTCCGTCTCTGTCTCAAAAATAAATAAACGTTAAAAAAAATTTTTTTTAATAAAAAAAAAATTTCAAAATCGGGACTCAGGAAGATGCCTGGTCCCACTGAGACAAGCTGGCATTATGTGCATTTTTAGCCAGCCAGCCAGTCACACTTTTACATGTTGGGGATGAAGCAGTGACCAACAGAGTCAGTCTCTGAGCTCATCGACCTTATAAACTAGTGGGGAGGCTCACAACAAATGCATGTTAGCAAATAATACTATTAGATATAATCAAGTGGTATGAGAAACGTAACATGATTGAAAGAGCAAAAGACACAAGGCGGTCTCTTGTCTGAACTGTGGCCTGAAAGACAAGAAGGAGTTAAGTCCCATGTAGATCTGGGAGGTATACATTTTAAAAAGCAGGACCAGCAAGCACCAAGCCAATGAACCTGGAACCACTCAGTATGTTGGAGGGTCAAAGACAAGGCCCGTGTGGGTGGGGAGTGAGTGGGAAAAGTACAGCAGATGGGGTTCTCCTTTGGCAAGGGGAGATCAATAGGCCTTATGTCAGGTGACTTCATTCTATTTTTGGAAGCTGTCAGGGGCGTAAAATGGTCTGGTTTGCGCTGTTACAAGGCTCACCCAGGCTACTATGTGGAAAATGAACTTTAAAGGGACAAGAGTGAAAAAGAATAAAAGAACAAGAGTGGAAGGAGAGAGGCCAATTAGGCAAGAGAGGATGCTGTTGGGCTACACCTGAATCAATTAGAGAGTAGGCTTTGACCGAGTTAGAGATGTTTTAGAGGTCGAGTCAACAGAACTCGGAAGTAGATTTGAGTGGGATGTTCCAGAGCAAGAGTAATCCACAAGAACCCCTCTATTTTCATTGTAAACAGTTTGGTGGACAGTGGTACCATTTACAGAGGAGGAAAAGCCCTGGATTGGAGTTGATTTGGCCTCAGGCATGGGTTGAGAGGGTGGATAAGAATCAACAGTTCTGCTTTGACTTTCAAGGGGCAGAGATTCAAGAAGAGACACACGCAGAGTGGGCAGTTGGAAGCTGAGGTTCAGAGTAAAATTGGGTAGGAAACACTGATTTTTAAACTTCAGTGATCAATCAATAGTATCTTTGAGGGCTTACTGTGTACTGGGAACCACTGAAAGAAAAATATTTTCCATTGTCAGCAAAGTGCTTCGCCCTGAGACCTCCGAACAGTACAGAGCTAAGGCTTTGCCTGTGGGCAGGACAGTGAGATGGAACACCCACCTGTTTCTGAGAAGAGACTTTCCAGGGTAACCATCTGGCGTCTTCTGCAGAATGCCAGATCTTTGGCACGAGTTTGTCTTTAAAACAACAACACAATTAAGCTTCTGTGAAGCATGGTGCTGTGTAAATCCACCGTGTTAGAGACACTATCTTGACATCTAGGTACTGGTTCAATAGCATCACACTGCATCCAAACAAAGATGCCTTTCATTGTGTTTGTGTTTAGCCTCAGATGAAAATAGCTATGTGGGAAAACAAATTTCTCATGGGTTGTAAGTACTATTCAGACCAGTTAATACTTACTGTGTATCTACAGTATCTTCAAGTGTTAAATTTCTTTGAAACAACTCTTGATGCTGCCAGTCCTTAAATGAATCAGCTTAATGTTAACAATGTAGTACTGTCATTATTTGTATTATTTATGTTGTGCTGTATTATTTAATATTTTCTCACTCTGCAGAGGCAGCTATCCCAAGCATAGTAAAGACACATTTCTTGCTAGAATTAGAGAAAGAAAGAAAGAAAGAAAGAAAGAAAGAAAGAAAGAAAAGGAAGAAGGAGGAAAACAGGGAGAGGGACAGAGAGAAAAGAAAGAAAGAAGAAAGAAAGAAAGAAGAAAGAAAGAAAGAAAGAAAGAAGAAAGAAAGAGAACAAAGGAAGGAAAAAAGGAAGAAAGAAAATCTCTAAGGCAAAATCTATAGGGACAGGAGGTACACAGATGATTTTAATAGTCAGCAAGAAAAGATATTAAACAATTACAACTTTCTGCTTTTTCTCCCACATATTTATCATTCTTGGGGTGCCAATCTCAGAAGTCTAGACTAGGAGAGTTTTGAGAATTGTTAATTTATCTACCAATCCATCCATTCATTAATTCACCACAAAAGGAATATTTTCAATGATGGTGGAGAATGTTTTCAGTGACACACTTGTCACGGAAAGAGATATGGTATCCATCCTTAAATTAGTTCATGCTTTAGTAATTTAATAAGCAATTTCCTGGATACTAATAAGTAATAAAATATGTAACTACAGGAATTCTTTAATTGAATTGTAGTGATGCTACCCAGGGAAAGTACAAAGTACAGTGAGAGTACTTAACAAAACACCATGCCTGGGTGGGGACAAGAGGCAAGTCAGGAAAGGTTTTTTGAAGAAATGATGTTCCATTTGAGACCCGAATGATGAGTACAAGTGAACCAGGAAAAGGGGTAAGAGGAAACAGAACTGTGGATCCTAAAGAACTGTGGATCTACGTGTGGAAATAGGACACATCTGTTAAGTACTGCAATATGACCTGACCTTATCAGTGCCATGAGCATAGTTCCAAATGGAACAACAGACACAAAGTCCTTTTGTTCTTTGTTTACTCTACTTCATTCCTAGGTTTTTATTTTATTTTTTGTTTTGCTTTTATTTTTTTCAATTGAGGCAAGCCAGAATGAGCTCCTTGCTCCATAACCTCGTTGTGTGACCTTGGGTTGATGCAAGAGCACTACACAGTTGTAAGGATTCAATGAGATGATAGTGCCTAGCACAGTGACCAATGCATTTTAGGTGTTCGGTAGGTTTGATTCTCTTCTCTTTGCACATAAGCCATCAGTGCATATGCAATGCCTATTAACTACATAGAAGAGGGATGACATCAGAGAATACTTAGTAGATGAAGAGGCATTTTACTTAGCCTTGAATTGACGACAGGTTTTCAAAAAGTGTCAGTGATGCAGGAAATTGAAAGGAAAGGAGGTGTGGCGAGCCATTATGTTATGATGAAAGGTTCAGGAACAGGATGGTATGGACAGGGAAAATTCCAGTTAGGCCACAATACAAGATAAATGGAGGGTTGGGTGAGGAATGAACTGCATAAGTATGTTGGAGCCAGATTATTTTCAACTCTGAATGATAAGCTAAAGGATGTTTATTTTATCTTATAAGCAATAGGGAGTCATTTAAGTCTTTGGATAAGGGGAAAGAATTGAATTAGACAACGTAATGGTGCAGAATGGTTGGGGGAGAAAGTGTAGAAGCATGGAGAATATTTAGCAGACTTTATCTAGGCGTGACTTGGGGTGAGTGTAGCAAGAAGGAACAGGTGGAACGAGATTATAAACCAAGAGCTGACTGTGTCTGGTTATGTGAGACTGTGTGGGGGTTATGTGAGAGCTGAGAGAGAGAGGAAAGAATTATCTATAAATCTAAGGGTAGAGCCTAAGTGGAACAGTTAATGCTAGTGGGGATGTCAGCAAGAGCTGCTGCTTTTAGGGTTTCCCATTTCCCAACTCCCCAGAAAGAGCTGCAGTACGACTCAGCTTTAGAAATCTTATCCTAAAGACATAGGGAATGTCGGTAAGAAAAAGCTCACAGCCTGCTGAAATAAAGAGTTGGAATTTGGCTAATCCATTTAGGCTATCCAAAAAGATGAGTTTGGCAATCATCCACATAGGTTAATGGTGAAAACTATAGAAATTCTTGAGATCAGAGCCTTAGGTGCTAACACTGAGAGGATAGGAGACAAAAAAGGAGGCAGCCATAAAATGGACAAGAAGTAACCTGGGAATTAGGAGACCATCTAAAGACTGCACTGTTATGAAAGCAATGAGTATTTTTTAAAAAGAGTTTGAGGTTGGGTGTTTGGGTGGCTCAGTCAGTTGAGCACCTGACTCTTGATTTTGGCTTAGGTCATGATCTCATGGTTCATGAGACTGAGTCCCAAGTCAAGCTCCACACTGATAGCAAGGAGTCTGCTTGAGATTCTCTCTCTCTCTCTCTCTCTCTCTCTCTCTCTCTCCCTCTCCCTCTCCCTCTCCCTCTCCCTCTCTCTCTCTGCTCCTTCCCCACTCGTGTTCTCCCTCTCTCTCTCTCTCATTCTTCCCCCCACCTCAAAATAAATAAAAAACTTAAAAAAAAGAGTTTGAGATGGCATGATGATGGTACTGTTTTGAGAATGTCAAATGTTCCCTGGAAATAAAGAAAAGTGAGAAGTTAACAAAGAGCAATGAAATAAGGAAAACAAAACGTAGAAGTATTGGTGCCTTCCATGAAAATAGGATCAGTGGGAGCTAGAATGTGAGGTTAGGCATTAAACAAATATATATGTATGTGCACATGTGTGTGTGCGTGTGTGTGTGGTGCATGTCCACATGTACACACACACACACACACACATACACACACACACAACTTATCCCTGGAAAGATACACATACGTACAAATAGTTTTATCTAAGAAGGGGAACTAGATATCAATGCGACAAGGATGGGAAGAAGGCTTACTCTTTTTTTTTTTTATTTAATACCCTTGTGTTTTTTGGATTTTGTACAAAGTGTATATACCTTAATTCTAGTAAAAAGAGATAAAATTATACTTTCAGAAATTGGTTGATGATGGGGAAAATGAAGAAGTAAGTGCTGACTCTGCTTTCAAAAAGCTTGACAATTCAATCAAGTATAGTGAGAGGATATATTTGCTAATTTGTATTTGTAGACAAAGAAGAAGCATCTGATGGGGAAATGGCACATAAAAGGCAAAAGAGGTGATAGCAGAAGAAGCAATATTCCAACAAAGCGGGTCACACTCTGTTTAAAATCACCAGTGAAATGATAAAACTCCAAAAGAAGCCTTTCTTCCTCACAGATGAGCAAGAAGGAAAAGGCAGGTGAGCAAAGATAAAGAGATACTTTGCAGATGAGGGATGGTCAAGGGACATTTCTGACTCATGATGAAGTTAAATCAATGGGTTACAAACCTGTAGGCTATTGTCACCTCTGTAGAGGAGAAGACAACTCATCTGTGAGACTGAGAGGTTATGCTGGGGCAGAAGAAAAGGCACAACTATTTGTTCCGAGCTTGTATTAGTTTCCTATTGTTGCATAATAAGTTACTACAAATTTCACAGCTTAATATGGTGTCCATTCTTATCTTACTGTTCTGAAGGTCAAAAGTCTGGACAGGCTCAACTGGACTCTCAGCTTAGGTTTTCACAAGGCCAAATCAAGATGTCAGCCAGGATGGGTTCTTACCTTGAAGCTCTAGGAAATAACTGCTTCTAAGTTTACTTGACTATTGGAAGCATTCAGTTCTTTGCAGCTGTAGGGCTGAGTTTCCCATTTCTTTGTTGGCTGCCAGAGAGGCCTCTGGCCTTTGTATGTGCTCCCCTCCATCTTCAAAGTCAGCAGTGGCTCATCAAATCTTCTTGCACTTGGAATCTCTCTGACTTCCTCCTCTGCTGCCAGCCAGAGAAAACTCTCTTTGAAAGGGCTCAGTTGATTAGGTAACTGATTCATAACCTTGATTACATCCGCAAAATCCCTTTATCATGTTGCATAACAAAATCACAGGAGTAATACCAAGGGATGGAGATCATGGGAGCCATCTTAGAATCTTACCTATCACCAGAAAACCTTTTTGAGTGCTTACAGAGAGCCAAGCACTATGTTACCTTCTAGGCATTACCTTGAAGAAGCTCTATAAGCGTACAGCTCTTACAGAATTTGTTTTCTGGGGAAATAGATAAGACAATGAATATGTAAAAATAAAATAAGGTAATTCAGACAGGGATACGTTCTCTTAAGAAAATCAAGCATGGTGTTATAATAGAGAAAAACTGGGGGTGTGAGTGCTTCTATTTGAGGTCAGGGAAGGCCTCTCTAAAATGGCAGCATTCAAGTTGACCTTTGAATGATGTAAGGAACTATTGTTCATGGGAAAAGCAAGGAGATGGTTTCCAGGGAGTTGGGACAACGACATTTCTTTTTTTTTTTTTTAACGTTTATTTATTTTTGAGAGAGACAGAGACAGAATGTGAGTGGGTTAGAGGCAGAGAGAGAGGGAGACACAGAATCTGAAGCAGGCTCCAGGCTCTGAGCTGTCAGCACAGAGCCCAACGCAAGGCTTGAACTCATGAGCCAGGAGATCATGACCCGAGCTGAAGTCGGATGCTCAACCGACTGAGCCACCAGGCACCCCAGGACAACAACATTTCTAAGGCAGGAAGAAGGTTTGCATATGTAATGAGGAACATAAAAAGGGTTGATATAGCTGGATTGAACTTTCCAGTTGTCAGCATATTCTAAAATGACCCTCCCCCAAAAGCATTAACCATCCATTGACAGATTTTATACCTGCTTGAATTTGCTTCATTATTAAGCATATTTCTATAAAAGTAAGACAGATCATCCTTAAAAATCTATCAGTTAACCCTAACAACACATATTTATTGAGCACTTTGTATATGCCAGTCATTACTCCAGTTCTACGAATAAATCAGTGAGCAAAACAAGCAAATGTCATTTTGACAATTACATTGTGCCACTTACATTCTAGTGGGAGTGACACAAGAAACAAAACAAAATATTAGACTGTAAGAAGCGTTAAGGAGAAAGAATAACCTTAAGAAAAAGCTCAGCAAGTCTTTTCTACCCTCTCTCCACTAATTCCACTATTCATACATCCATTCATATACACATCCATCCATCCTACATTGATGGATTGTAGGTCACACATCGAGGATACAAATTTAATCAATGATAAGACTTCCTCTTTCAGCTATGAAAGAGTTACTGCTATCAAATTTGTTCACTTGACATACTAGAAAACTAGAAAATATATATATATAAAGGTTTCCACCGTGGAACAGCAGTCAATCCTTAAGAAAAGAAAACATGAGGTAAGCCCCCTGTTTGTCCTAGCTTCCTACTGGGGGCATGTCCTGGACTGCAGTGCAGGAAGATGGAGCCCAACCAGACCACAGTGATTTTGCTGAGCTGTGGAGACTAATAGGTGTGAGCAGGACTGCTAAAACATTGGAACATTCAGGGCAGGATCCTGGAAAGGGGAGATCTGAGGAGAGAACCACCCTAAGAATCTGTGTACACATTTTTGGTGAATCCTTGGCTGCAAGCCAGCCTATGCATTCAGAAGGAAAATGTTGTGAGTCCTGAAAGAGAATTATTGCTTTAGGGCTGAAAGCAGAATAGGAGATAGAAACTATATAATGCTAGAACACGGAGTTCTGACTCAGTTAGAATGGCAGATATTCCTGAGAATCGTGGGTATTTAGTTAAGACTCCAAAAGCACCACACCCTGTGAGCAAAGACCATACCCCAGATAAGAGCTATATACCCTAGGACTAAAGACAAATCTGGCCCATACAAGCCCTGACAAAGAACCAAAACACATTTCACAGGACAGAGAAGATTCCAAGTAATTTAACTGTTTGCCAGACAAAATATGACTCCCTCTAATGAATGACACTGTAAACCAGATTTTCTACAATGTATTATCCACAATGTCAATGTTGAATGTACAATCCATTAATTACTATTCATGATTTAAAAAAAAAGAAAACGTGGCATAAAAACCAAGAAAAAAGACAACCAAGACAGACTCAGATTACTCAGCTGTTGGAATTAGGATTAAGCAAGAGAGTATAAAGCAAGAGTATTAAGCAAGAGAGTATAAATACACTCAAGAATTTAATGGAAAAGGTGGAACTTACAAGTTACATGAGGAATATCAGCAGATAAATAAAAGCTGTTAAAAACGGAAATACTAAAACAGAAAAGTGTAACATTTGAAATGAAAAATCTGCTGGATGGGCTTCAAAATAGATTACAGAATCCAGAAGAAAGGGTCTATGAAGACAAATCCATAGAAATTACCCATTCTGAAAAAGAATATTAAAAAAAAATGAGCAGAACCTCAGGGGCCTATGAGAAAACATCAAGCTTTCTAACATATCTGTAATAGAATTTCTCAAAGAGAAAGGAAGAGAGGGAAAATGGAGCAGGGAAAAAAAAGGAAGAATAGAAAAAAATGTTTCCAAATTTAGTGAAGAATATCAACCTACAGATTCAAAAACTCAATGACATGTAAAGAGAATAAAGAAAATGACATAAAGATACAGCACAGTAAACCACTGAAAATCACATATAGAGAGAAAATCTTAAAAGCAGCCATTACATACATATATATACATTTACCTAAAAGGAAACAATGATGGGAATTGATGGCTGGCTTCTTGTCAGAAACAATCAGGCCAGAAGATAATGAAATGACATCTAAGTGCAAAAATAAAAATAAATGTCAATCTAGAATTCTATACCTAGTAAAGATACTCTTTAAAACGAGGGTAGGGGCAAACATTTAAAAAAATTGTTTTAAAAAGTGGTGGGGGCGCCTGGGTGGCTCAGTCGGTTAAGCGTCTGACATCAGCTCAGGTCATGATCTCACAGTCTGTGAGTTTGAGCCCCACATCAGGCTCTGTTCTGAGAGCTCATAGCCTGGAGCCTGCTTCGGATGCTGTGTCTCCCTCTCTCTCTTCCCCTCCCCTGCTCATGCTCTGTCTCTCTCTGTCTCAAAAATAAATTAAAACATTAAAAAAAATTTTAAACGAAGGTAGAGGTGCCTGGGTGGCTCAGTCGGTTAAGCATCCAACTTTGGCTCAAGTCATGATCTCGTGGTTGGTGAGTTCAAGGCCCACGTCCAGCTCTGTGCTGACAGCCAGAGCCTGGAGCCTGCTTCTGATTCTGTGTCTCCCTCTCTCTCTGCCCCTTCTCTGCTCATGCTCTGTCTCTCTCTCCCTCTCAAAAATAAATAAACATTAAAAAAAATTAAAAAATATAAATGAAAGTAAAATAAAGATATTCAGATAAATAAAAGCTGAGTGTATGTTGCCAAAAAAATCTGCCTACAAGAAATACTAACAGAAGTTCTCCAGCATACAGAAAAATGATGCCAGGTTGAAACTTGGATCTAGAGGGTGGAATAAGGAGAATTGAAAATGACAAATATACAGGTAAATATAAAAGGCTCTCTTTTATTATCTCTTAATATCTTCTAAAAATGACTGTTGAAAACAAAAATGGTAACATTTCAAATTGGATTATCATATATATAGATATTACTCATATAACTCAAGGGATAGAGTAGATAAATGCAAATATAGTGCTTTAAGTAAAGTAGTATAATATTGATTTGATTTTAATTAATTTCAGAGATAAGTCTCATTACTTTTTGAAAAATTAGGCTACATTATAATAATTTTAGAATATTTAAAAATATCTAGTTAAGATGATAGGTATAGATAAAAAGCCAATAGAGATTAAAAGGAAATAATAAAAAATTATCTTCCAAAAAAACCCCAGCAAGAATTGAAGAGCAAAAACCAAACCAAAACAAAAATAAACAAAATGAAATGAAAAAAAGGTACAAATATAAAATAAATAATGAGATAGGTTTGAACCCTGCCATATCAAGAACCACATTAAATGTAAATTTGCTAACCATTCCAATTAAAAGCTATAATAAAACAGATAAAAAAGTAGGCTCAATTATATACTGTCAATAAGAATCACACATTAAAGACAGGGTAAGGTAAAGGGATGGAAAATGTATACTGTATAAATAATACACATAATGAAGTTGGTGTGGCTATATTAATATCATCTAAATTAGACTTTAAGACTAAGGATATTAACAGAGATAAAGAAGGAACTTCATAATAATAAAAGAATAAATTGATCACAAAGATAAAACAAACTTAAATATGCATTCACTTATTTTTTTATTTTCTTGGAAAATTTTTTAAATGTTTACTTTTGAGAGAGAGAGAGAGAGAGAGAGATAGACAGAGTGTGAGTCGGGGAGCAGCAGACAGAGACAGAGGAGACACAGAATTTGAAGCAGGCTCCAGGCTCTGAGCTTGTCTCCAGGCACAGAGCCCGATGCAGGGCTTGAACTCAAGAACTGTGAGATCACCTGAGCCGAAGTCGACACTTAATCAACTGAGCCACCCAAGTGTCCCAATATACTTTCACTTATTAACAGACTTTCATAATAAATGAGCCAATGATTGACAAAACTAATACAAATCCATAATGACTAGAGATTTTAGAATAAAACCCTCTCCTTGTAATTTATAGAACAAACAAACACATATATGCAAAGTTAGTTAAGTATAGCAATTGGGAAGATGTTATCAATCCACATAACTTAGTTGACATTTTATTTTATTTTATTTTATTTTATTTTATTTATTTTATTTTATTTTTTTAATTTTTTTAACGTTTATTTTTGAGACAGGGAGAGACAGCATGAATGGGGGAGGGTCAGAGAGAGAGGGAGACACAGAATGTGAAGCAGGCTCCAGGCTCTGAGCTGTCAGCACAGAGCCTGATGCGGGGCTCAAACTCACGGACCGCGAGATCATGACCTGAGCCGAAGTCGATGCTTAACCGACTGAGCCACCCAGGCGCCCCACTTAGTTGACATTTTAGAACACTACACCCAACACTTTAAAATACACATTCTTTCAAGTGCACTGCACTATTCATTAAGATAGACTGTGTTTTAATACATTTCAAATGACTGAAATCTTACAACATAAGATTAAACTAAAAATCAGTAACAATAAGATAAAAAATAATAATAAAATATCTAGAAATGCTTCCAAATAGTTGGAAATTAAAGAGTACATTAAGTGGCCTATGGATCAAAGAATACGTCTAAGGGGAAATACTGGACATGTTAGAAACAAAATGAAAATGAAACACAACATGCCAAAATTTGTGAGAGTCTGTTAAAGAAGTGGTATAAGGAGAATTATAACATTAAATGTTTATATTAGAAAATAAAACGATGTAAAACCATCAGGCTGAGCTTCCGTCTTAAAAAATTAGAAAATAGATTTCATTTGAGCATTTTCATCATGAGTACTGGAAGAAGAAATAAAACCAGCACTGGAAGAAGCTTAATTAATTTTAGAATTTATACTTGTAGGACAAGGATGGAAGTGCTTTTTGTTTCTTTCACTGTTAAGTGAAATAAAAAGAATTTTTAAGTTAGAAAAAGAAGAGCAAACTATACCCAATGTAAGTAGAAGAAAGGAAGTAATAATAATAATAAAGAATACGCAAAATGAATTAGAAAGTGTGTAAACAATAAAGAAAACTAACAAAGTCAAACATTTTTATAAAATAATAAAATTTTTGGGGCGCCTGGGTGGCGCAGTCGGTTAAGCGTCCGACTTCAGCCAGGTCACGATCTCGCGGTCCGTGAGTTCGAGCCCCGCGTCAGGCTCTGGGCTGATGGCTAGGAGCCTGGAGCCTGTTTCCGATTCTGTGTCTCCCTCTCTCTCTGCCCCTCCCCCGTTCATGCTCTGTCTCTCTCTGTCCCCAAAATAAATAAAAAACGTTGAAAAAAAAAATTAAAAAAAAAAAATAATAAAATTTTTAAATTAGCAAAAGAGAAAACACATCAACAGTAACACAATGATATTGCTACATATTCAAAGATAATAAAAATGATATTATAAACAACTTTCTGCCAATAAATATGATAACATATAGAATCAACCAAATCTTTGAAAAACTCATCTTACCAAAACAGATTAAAAAGGTAATTGAAAATCTGAAAAGTCTATATATGTTAAATAAATGGAATTTAGAACTCAAATCTTTCAACAAACAAAACTCCAAGCCCAGATGATTTCACCAATATTTCTATAAAATATTTAAAGGGAAAAAAAACAATCTACACAGACTTTGTTAGAAAACAGTGAATGAGGGAATATTTCTCAACTCATTTTATGGGTCCAGAATAACCTTACTACTAAAATCTGACAAAGATATTAAAAATAAAGATCAATATCCCTTATGAATATACACAGTAAATCCACATTCTTAACATAACAGATCGATCCAATACTATACAAAAGTAAAAGTAAATTGACCACATGGGTTTTTATACCAGGAATGCAATCAGTGAAATTAATCAGAGCAATTTACCACATTAAATGAATAAAAGAGGTGGGGGGGCTCATATTAACCATCTCAATATTTGCAAAAAAAAAAAAAAAAGCTTTTGACAACATTCATACCTGTTCATTATAAATTCAGCAAGCTAAGAATAGAAATTCACTTCCTCATTCTGATAAAGGCTATTTGTGAAAACCCTACAGCTAACATCATATTTAATGGTAAAATACTTAATGTTTTCTCCCTAATTTTGGGTTCAGGAAGATTTATGTTCTCATCACTTTATTCAGCAATGTAGTAAGGTTCATAAACATTGCAATAGAGCAAGAAAAAGAAATAGAGCCATAAACATTGAAAATCTATAAGTAAAACTGTCCTACTTGCAGATGGTATGATTATTTATGTAGAAAATTCTAATCAATCTATAAAAGGCTACTAAAACTAACAAGCTAATTTAGCATGATTCCAGAATACAAGGTCACTATACAAAAATCAGCTTCTATATTCTAGCAGCAAACCAGCATGAAATAAAATTTTAAATGAATTTTAAAATGCCATTTCCAATATGTCATACCATTTACAAACATTATTTTGAAACCTAAACATAAAGTTAACACCATAAATCTTACAGAAAAGAATACAGAATACTTCTGCTACTTTGAAGTAGGTGCAATTTGCTTAGAAAGCCCACAAAAAGCCCTAGACATGAAACGATGATAAATTGGACTTCATTAAAAGTTATAAAAGTCTGCTAATGGAAAGACATTATTAACATAAAAAGGCAAGCCACAGACTGGGAGAAAATATTTGCTTGAAGAACACAGACACACATATTTATAAGAAGACAAATCAGTAAAAAATGAGCAAAAGCCTTGAAAAAGGCACTTCACAATAGAATATATTGTTAATGAGCTCGTGAAAAGATGTCCAACATCATTCATTACCACGGAAATGCAATCAAAGATACCAAATAGCATTTCACACTGACTAGAATGGCTAAAATTTCTAAAGACATACACCAACTGTTGGAGACGATGTAGAGTGAATGGAGCTCTCACACACTGCTGATGAAGTAAATCACAACAATTTTGGCAAAGTTTGGCAGATTTTTTATGAGCTAAATAAAAATAAATATACGATACCATCTGTAAATCCATTTTAGAAATAAAAATGTATGCCTACAAAAGGCTTATTCAAGAATGTTTGCTGTTGCTGTATTCATAATAGTCCCAAACTAGAAACACTCCAAGCAACCCAAACTAGAAATAACCCAATGTCCTTCAACAGAATGTATGAACAAATCATGGTATATTCATACAATGGAGTACTAATTAGCAATAAAAAATGATGGACTATTGAGGCATGTACTGCGAAGATACTCTATAAATGTTTGTGAAAACAACCTACTTCTCTTTAGACTCAGCTCCAGTGTCTGCAACCCTCAGAGAGATTTTGACCTCCACTGGCCTCACTACAGACACAGTAAGATGCTGCCTCTGGTGTCATTCAGTTGTTCTTAAAACAGAGCATTGGGGATATATATGGTTTCTTTTTCACCTCTCTCACCAGACCAAGAGCTCCTGGAAGTCAGTGATGGTCTTGCTCATTTATGAATCACCAACATCCACCCAGCACTGAACATAGTGTTTAAACTCAATAGATATTTGAGAAAGATTAAAGAACCCTGGGAGGTACGTTTTATCTCCTTTGAGTTTTCTAGGGCCAGGAATAGTTACTCCTGTTATTTAGTGTCTGTTAGGTAACAAGTGAATCTCATTCCCTGTATGTAAGAACTGGACTTCTGATATAGGTCTCTCCTTCAATGTTTGTTTTTATTACCAAATGCTTGTGCAGATTAGTTGGGATCTGGCTTACTAACGGCGCAGCCTATCAGAATCCCTGAAAGGGGGATGCCATCCTGTTTGGCTGGAGCGCAATGGCAGCGGTGGGAGGTGAGGTGGGCAGTGCCATCCTGACGACAACAGTTGCTATTTTGTTACTTCCTGGCTGAGGGGGCAGAGCAGAGCTCTTTTGCTGAGATCTGAGCAGGAGCAAGCCTGGGTACAGAAGTGAGTGGAGGACAAAAGGGGAGTGAGACATTTTAGCCTCTTCATGCTTGAGAAGGCGATTAGGAATCATCTTCCCTGGGATAAGGGCGTGGGTAGAAACTAATTCTGTCCTTAACTGCCGGTATAACCTTGGCAAAAATTGAAAAATATATTCTAAACTTGAGCCTAGAAAATTGATAATAGTGTCTGACAACATATGTAGAAATTTTGCAAATTCTGTTGGTTAGAAGGCAACTTTATTTACCTAATGGTATCAGAAGAACTCTTAAATGTATATTCATTCCACTCATAGTCATCTTAAATTCCATTTAAAATTATTCTGTTCTGGGGCACCTGGGTGGTTCAGTCGGTTAAGCATCTGACTCTTGATTTCAGCTCCGGTCATAATCTCACGGTTTGTGGGTTCAAGTGCCGCATTGGGCTCTGCACTGACCATGTGGAGCCTTGTTGAGATTTTCTCTCTCTCTCTCTCTCTCTCTGCTCCTCCCCCACTCACACACACACATTCTCTCTCTCTCAAAATAAATAAATAAACATTTAAAAACATAATTCTGTTCTGATTTGGCTTTATATAATGCTTCTTATAGAATTTAAACAGGAAAATGTTTATATAGAAGGCTCTTGGCATTTTTTATGGATAGGCTGTAACTGCTTCTGGGAACATCAGAAATCAGATGTGACAACACCAGATACAAAGGAGGAGGAGAGAGGGAGAAAAGGAAGATTTGTATAAGGGTAAAAGTCAAACGAATATTTTCATTGTCTTAACTAAACAGGTCTCTTCTTCCTTCAGTACCCTTCACTTCACCCTCATCTCCCAATCAACTATTCTATTCTCTCTAGATGAACTTTAGCTACACATGAATCTGATTAAAGAAAAGAAAATAAAGCATGGATAACCAATGAATACACTTAACCTCCAGAATATGAGAAAGCACTTGGTGAAATCTAAAACAAAATAAAGCCGTTACCACTTCTATTTCTAAAGAGAAACTTTTGCACCAACTGACTCTCAAATTTTGGAAACAGTAGGGAAGTATTTTCTGTTAGGAGAATCACATAATTTTCTGACCTACTCTACCAAGCCGTCTTAAGAAACATGTCACCCACTCCCCTTTCTTATCTTTGCAAGTAGTACTATATGCCACCAGCCTGAGGATTGTCATCACCAGAAGGAAGAGTATGGATTAGCCCAATATATATCCCAACTCAAGAATGGCAAGTCTTGGAGCCTGGGTGGCTCAGTCAGTTAAGCGGCTAACACACAGCTTACAGACAGCTCGAAGCCTGGAGCCTGCTTCAGATCCTCTCTCTCTCTCTCTCTCTCTCTCTCTCTCTCTGTCCCTCCCCACTCACACTCTGTGTCCTTCTCAAAAAATAAAGAAACATTAAAAGAAATTTGTTAAAAAAAAAAAAAAAGAATGGCAAGTCTGGAATGTTAGAGACTCACTTGTATTTGAGTCCATGTTGAGAAGTCACTATTTTTGGTACATGGTTTTTTATCTGTAAAGTACTACACTGACTGTGCCTTAAGTCAAAAACAAACAAACAAATAAACATGGTCACCAAGATCAAAAGATCAATAAACCTTAAATAATATAATTACAAAATTGATTCTTATAAAGGAAAACAGAATAAGCCCACTGCTGCCTTCATCAGTATTCTTCCCTCCTTTATTTTTAGAATCATTAAACCATTTTATTTCACTTTTCGATGTCAGTGTATTTTTCTGCTTAGATCTAGACAGTATCAATTTGGTATTTACTTTTCCATGTGTAATTATTAATTTTTGAATGGCTATAAAGAATATACTATAGTGTAAGTCATCCTAGATTTACTTTGCATAATTTTAGGCTACTTCTAAGTCAGTAGTTTTTCCATTTAACAGGGTAATGAGTTGGGATTAATACATTTTTTCTTGTTCTGGACACACACACATGCACATATACACACATTTACAATGTTTTCCTCTTATTTATTCCAGAAATTAAACCAGGGATGTCTTTATTCTTTCTACTTTGTACATGGCACTAATAAATTTATTCCTTAATGAACAGCCTAGTCACTTTTCCCCCAGACATTTTTCCCTACAGACCAGAAAGTTGCTTCTGAGCAACTTCCAAGTTCAAGTTGAAGGATCAAATATGAGTCAGAATGAGTCCTTTCTCTTTTTCTCAGGATTATATTAAAACAAAACTATTCTAATAGGCATTCAGGTAATTAACTTCGGCTTCATTCAGCAGGAACCTCACATAATCAGAGTCAAATTTGGCAAAATTCAACCCATTCTTTATGCAGAAGGGGCACCTTAGAGAAATCAAGACTCTTTGAAGGACTGACGTAGGAAGGTTAAGAAGAATGTACCCTTTTTATCACAACAGCCACCCTGAACCTCCACAACTAAACTAATAACAAAATTGCCAAGCACTGTTCTCACATGCTGTCTTATTTAGAAGAGAAAACAATCGTCTAAGGCCATACCACCCTGAACGCGCCCGATCTCGTCTAATCTCAGAAGAGAAAACAATGTTACCAGTCAGAGTTTTTGTATGTTCCATATTGTTTGTTAGAGATTTCTAGAACGAGCCAAATTTGTGGCTTGGCCACAGATAAATATTCAAATGATTCATGGTGATTTTTTTATTGGGCTTTCACTCTGTCAAAGTCTGGAAAATAATATGCATGTGTGCTAGGGAAACACTACAGTTCCTGAGTTAAATCTACTTTGAATTAGGTAAGTGACATATAGGAGAATTATGGATGATATTATATGGCATTCTTCTTTTTATAAGCATATACCCTATATACAAGTACATTTATATGGGCAAGAATACAGAACAGATGGAAAAGAAAAACTGCTGGGGTTTAACATCATTTTTTGAACTCTCCAGAGCCAAGGAATCACTGGACAAAAAATCAATACAGTCTCATTGCCTCTCTCCCTGGCCCTATTCTATCAGAAACACTATCATGTGTTGTAAATCTTTAATTTGCTTCTAATGTAGCAACAATCTCAGAAGGTTTTCAGTCGTTCAGATAACTCATACAAGCCCAGGATCGTTGGGTTTATGAATATAAAAGGAATAAAATGCGCGTCAATGGCAAATGAGAGCCTTTTATTGAATCAAATATAACTTATATAACATGTTCCAGCAGTCCTTGCTTCTCTTTCGCATTTATATAATTTTTGCATATTTGCTAATGACTTCCAGCTCACTTTTATTATCTGTTTGTCACAGCCACCCCGTGAGCTAAGTGAGAGTAGCTTGCTTTAAAGGCGAGGTGCCAGAGGAATGGAGAAATGAAGCTAGTTTCCCAGAGCGCCCCAGCAAAGCAGTCGCTGATCCAGATGGCACAAATTCCCTGTCCCTTAGTCCCTCACTCATTAGCCACCAAGTCCCAGTTCCTCTCATCTCTTCACACCCCAAAAGCTTCTTACCCTCAGCTTATTTTAATGAAGCCCGTGAGACCTCCTTTTGGCTGGTTTTCAGGCCCTTTTCCTTTCACTCCACCACTTTCCTAGCCTCTAGGAAAGATTTACTCCAAAGCCTACGGAAAAGTTAATTTGCCGATACGTATTTCTAATTGGCCTGCTGTGGCCACTGCGTATCACTTTTCCCTTCAGAGGTGCTGATTGTGTGCCTTTCCTGCAGAAACTCACAGTATCCACTCTCCTCTGAGGTGCAGTATTGAGTTCTACTAGTCCCTCACGACCTTCACTCCCTTTGACTTGCTAATAGAATCTTATCCAAAGGTAAAGTGTGGGAAAAATTAAACAAAGGGGAAGAATTTTTGTACACGCCCAAGTCTGTGGAATTTTATCTTGTTCTTCATGGTATTAGATATGCTCCAGTCCATATCACTACCTACCTGCTCAGACATAAATTTTCTTGTACATATTCTGTCCTGAGAACCTGTGAATCCTACTGTCCTAATCTTTCTTCACCTTCTCTCATCACTCTAATGGCTGTGATATGGTAAATGCAAGAAAGGAATTTCTCTCTTTTCTAACACCTCCCCATCCTTGTCTTACTGTGTAGACAGTACGATCCTAGACTCCCGAGTTAGAAAGATTCAGATCTTCTTAGTTAAAAATGAACTCAATTGGCATTTGTTATGAAGCCTTTTGATATATAAAACTGCATTTTAAAAAAGATGCTCTGGTCGTTGTGAATTAGATGCAAAGTCCCTGCTGATATCGCAGGGTGTATAAGGAGTAGGTCCAGTCCAGGGCAGTGCTAAATCACTGCTTTTATGAGCTTGGAGTGGCACTTACTTGGTATTCTCTTTCTTAAACAATAATCCCTGGCTAGTATAAGCAATAGGGATTTATAACACCACATGTAATTTAAGTGACCATCCAAAATATATTACCCTCCTTTTATGGGAATACCAGGTGACATCTTTCTATACAAAACCATTTATCTAGTTCTCAGAATAGCCACGTATTATGCTAAGTTAAAATCAAAATTATCTGGACTATTCCTAAAATTGGCAGATATTAATAAGTGTGTTTTTAGCTTTCTTTCCTTAAAGCATTTAGAATATCCTCTTTGTGTTCTTATGTTGATAGATAGTGTATAAAAGATATGACTTTGTCTGGTTGATGACTGAAGAAGTCTTAGCATTCCATGTCATAATGCTGACTCCCACACCTCATTGTACAAGACACGTAGATACAGCTATGAGCTTTGGACTAAAACATGCCAAAGCCAGGAAATAAACAGGGCTATTTGTGTTTGCTTGTTATTTTAATCAAATCTCCACGGCAGTCCTATTTGTTGCATTTTAATCAGTTGGAGTTTCAGATTTCTAGGGTAGAGTGACAATTAAGATGCTGTAGGCTGCTCATTTTTACTTTTATTTCTTCAAATGTTTATAGAAATATGAACACTTCCAGTATTCAAACTGCCATACTCAAAGATCAGGTGAAAATCTTATCATGATAGCTGGTGAGCCGATAAAAGTAATTTGGAGTAAAAATTATGGTTACGATAATGGAAAGAAAGAATTCTGTCATGGTAACACATTTCCGCTAGATCTGAAGTAAAAAGAAAATCATCCATCACAAGAGTCTAAATAGAGTTTGTCAAGTCACAGCAAAATTTCTGATTATACTGTTGCTGCAAGAAACCAGTTCTCATTATAACGACATTGTCACTATTTGCATTTACTAGCTTAATTTACCAAATGGCACTAATTGATACAGGTTGATTGTGATATTGTCCATGTACAGCTAATACATACAATCAGTACATTATAGGTAATTTACTTAAATCAGAAGAACATATGAGTTATTGAGGCTAGGCCTGAGGTGTCAACTTTTGAGCCCTTGTACAGTCATTTCTGATCTAATCCAATTGCTTACTTTCTCTGAAATATGCTTTCCAGCAATTCTGGCATTAGTGAGCCAGTTAATCAGCAATATTCAGCACTACTTTGACCAGATATATTATTTAGAACCTTGTGAGTTAGTCTATGGCATCCTATTAGAATTATAGGTTTTCAGGGGCGCCTGCGTGGCTCAGTCGGTTAAGCATGATTTTGGCTCAGGTCATGATCTAACGGTTTGTGAGTTCGAGCCCTGTGTCAGGCTCTGTGCCAGCAGCGTGGAGACTGCCTGGGATTCTTTCTCTCTTCCTTTCTATCTGCCCCTCTCCTGCTTGTGCTAACTCTCTCTCTCCATCAAAATAAATAAATAAACATTTAACAAAATTTTTAAAGAATACTATTTTTATATAAATTCATATTCAGAAGATCAGTAGGCTAGTTCCATTTCACTGTCTCTGTATTCTACCTACCTATCTTGAAACCAACTCGGATGTAGTTAAGAAGAAATTTTGCTCCAGTGTAGAAGTATTTTATTCCTTAAGTCCAGAAAATGGACTGAGATCAAAGTGGGAGCCAAAACTTTTGTTTCTTTCTGTAGAAAAAAATATTTTGGCAAAATAATCACCAAATTTTATTACTTCTCCTTACTGATATATATTTTATTTTCCAATCTTATTATTTACAGTTTTATTCTGCTAGAAAAATGAATTTCAGAAAGAAAGAAATCTATCAGCTACTTACTTTTCTACAAGGATAAATTCTCATTGTTTTCTACATATCAATCATTATGTCACAATGTCCTATATTCTAATTGTTTTCATTTCTATTTAAGAGGCAATGAGCAAGGCATAATGTCTTTCAAAAGCATAGTGATCATTCACAGAACTGAATAACAATCAATGAAATGATAACCTAAGACCTGAATAAACATGGCATTAGTGCTAGAAAATGTCAACCCTACTGCTTCAAAAGGGCAAAAATGTCACTGGACCCAAGCTAGCATTTTTTATTTCGTACAATGAACTTACCCTGAAATTCTCCAAAAGACTCATTTAATTCCTATTAAGAAGTGTGTGGTGAATTGTAAATGACATTGATGATAAATAGTGCTTGATAATGCCAGCTATATTATTCAGCAATGTCATTCATGGCATTTAACCCTTCCGGGCATTTAGAAAGACCTTACCTTCTAATTTCCTTTTGTCATCCAAATGCCGTCTAATGCTATTTACCAAAGAATTTGATGGTTACCTTTAATCATATGATAACCTTTTTTTTATGGCACATAAATGGAAGTTCTAAATGAATGCTAGGGCTTTATAGCAGATTCTTTTAAATAGTACCATAGATCATATCCCATCTGCCTTATCCATAAGATGAACTTAAGGTTCTTAACACAAAGAATGTAGCTAATGCAAAGAAACAAAAAAATATTGGCCTCGAAATTCACATTTCATATGTGTTATTTAGTCATTATCCAGCTTAGTGGATGTTAAATTGTGTAAAATACAGGGAAAAAAAGCACATTCTTTGCTTAATGTCCTTCATAGATTGCATCTGCGGCCTCCTATTCTGTATCAAGCTCTACATGAATGATTGGCACAATTTTTAAAATGTAATCACTGCACAGAACAGTTAGGTTGTGTTTGATTGCATCTTCAGAATAATGTTAAAAAGGAAAGAAGTCAGGTGATACGATATACTTTCCTCTCAGGCTGGTTCTAAGTTTCATTATTCAACCATATTATGTAAAAACCAAATTGCAGAATGGAAGGATTTAGCCTGGCGTCTAAGGTCAGGAGGAGAGGGTGATGTAATCTGGTAGCAGGACCTGTGGCCCTACCTCTCAGGGTGGTGTTGGGAAATGAGCTGACCCAGTGGGGAGCATTTTCACTGTTGACCGCCCTCTTGGGGCTCCCAATCTGAACTCTGTACACAGAGTTTTCAGAAGGACTCAGAGATGACAACAAGACCATATTTGTTTGCATCATTCAAATGGATTCTTCAGATAGTCTAAACACTACTCTTTTGTCTTTCAAAGGACAAAACTACATTTGATAATTTAGTAATAGTTTTTAATAGATTGAAAAGAATTTTCATTAAAAGATGGCCATCAGATAAACATGATTATTTAAATAATCTCATTCCCCTCTTACCTTATACCAGAAAATTAAGCATCTAATATACCTTATTCTTGCTACAACTTGATTTATATCCGCGAGCTAAGAACGCAGCGTGGCATCAACCCATAGCATGTGAAAGTTTTTGCCAAGACATGTCAGAACTCCTTTAAGGAACAGATCACTCCATGAATTCTAGACTTACTCAACATCAGTGACCTCACAGTTAAAGTATGCCTTAATGATCCAATGGTAGAAACTGTTCAGTAAATACATGGAATAGTTCTCATTGTTATCAGTGGGCGTTTCCTAGAACTTTTGAACTGTTTCTAAATCCACAACCCCATGGTGTTTACAAAATTTGATTTACCAAAGAAATAGACACCTAAAAAGAGCTTCTATTCCAGTCTTCTCTTTCTCCCTCCCTCCCCTACCTTTCTTTCTTGTTTTCTTTCCTTTTTTAATTTTTTTTTTCAAATGTTGGATTGGAATAGATACCTTAAAGTTATTTGGGGTCACCAAATTCTTTCTCTAGTTCTAAATCCTGAAAGGAGCCATGAGGGGTATATTAATTCAACACACTGCTTCTACCTTGGACAGAAGCTAAATGATCTAAATTACTGTTGCCTTTTTAAAAAAACTTAACGCACATGCACACATACACACACACATTCATTCATTCACTCCCATTCTCCTATTTCTCTTTCACATGATTGGATTGCCCCTCTAACAGAGAGAAAAACAATGTTCATTGAGCCCCAGGGAAAGTGATGTAGCTGCAAATGAAGGGTGGAGCGAGGTGGTGAAACACTGGGTGTGATCTGAGTTGGCCTCATCTTTTCTCATGATTTCTCCTTGCTAGTGCCTGGTGGGTGCAAGATGTACAATGGAGGGAGGGGAAAGGCAGCTATGTGCCAGCTCTCCCTTGGAGATACTACCATAAAGAGACATTTGAGGAACATTTTTTATTTCACCATAAATTATAGAATAAAACAAAGAAGATGAATTATCTCAAGACTTAAACCCAGTTCTTCCCTTTTCTTTAGAAAATGCTTCCTAAGCTCAGAGAAACCTTTTACAGTGCCCACTTTATGAACTCTTCAGTCCATGTACAAAATGTACTGAAGAATAAATAGTACAACAGAGCAGAGAACAGACCATGGAGCCAGACTGTCCTAAGTTTAAATCCTGGCTCCTACCATATCCTGTTCTATATCCTTTGTTTAGTGTTCTTACTTGATAAGTGAAAATTAAATACCTACCTCATAGAGTTGTAGGAAAATGGATGTAACACACTAAGCTCAGATCATTGCTCATGGTAAATGCTCAATACCTCAATACATAGTAGTAAACAAAACTATGGTGATTACTGTAATGATTACTGACACATGCTTTCTTCTTAACCCTCTATTTTAAAGGATATGGGAAATAGCATTTCTTCCCATTCTCCTGGAAAGGAGGACTTAGAGGTTCAGTAACTTTACTTGCCATTACTTTTGTTGATAGGGAGATCGTAAGATTCATTGTCCAAACTAGGATATTTTTGAGAGTGAAATGGGGTGCTAATCCAATGGGGCACTAGGGCAACGGGAATAAACTGGGCTCTCCCTAGAAAACTGGGAGTTTGCCACTCTAATTACTGTACTACTCAGCAACCTGAGATCCTAAACCTTCTTCCTGTTGCAAAGCCTAAACCTGGAGGGAAAGGTGCTAATTTTCTCAAAAACCTATTCTTCTATTTGAAGAAGAATAGGAAATGAGTGCTCTTGCTCTCCATTCAGACACTCCATTAAAAAATAATTAGCCAGGTGGCTCAAGTCACTTAAGCGTCCAGCTCTTGACTTCAGCTCAGGTCATGATCTCACGGTGTGTGGGTTCAAGCCCAGTGTCAGGCTCTGTGCTGACAGAGTGAAGCCTGCTTGGGATTCTCTCTCTCTTCCTCTCTCTCTGCCCCTCCCCTGTTCACTTGCTCTGTCTCTCTCTCTCAAAACAAGTAAACTTGAAAAAATAATTAAAATAATAATGAGTCATGACAACAAGGCATTATTACTGCTTTAATATGTCTATGTCAAAAATGCTGGTTGGGTCATCAGGACTCCTGGGTTCATTGCCCTTCTTGACAGCTAATTGGCTGTGTTATCACAGTTGGGGTCCAAGTCATGCCACTTGTACAATCAGAAAATTGGACCAGAGACCTCTGAGCTCTCCAACAGTGTAGAATTCTGTTTATAATCTTCTGGAGACCTGAAGTACTACGGTGTATACACTATCTTTTCAAAATTCAGATTTTGCATCCTTCTGAAAGTAGCATTCAATTCAAGTTGTGAGCAACACACACCGCCTGTAAGCACCATGAGGGAATGAATAATACTCATTTATCTTTATTGGGAATGTTTTATGTGCCAAACACCGTTGTTTCATTTAAGCCCCACGGCAAATCTCTGTGGTAGGCACCGTCATCACTTGGTAAGAAGGGAATCTGAGATACAGAGAGGTAATTAGTCAAAGTCTTGCAACTAGTAAGCTGCAGTGTGGCTTGGAATGGAGAGAGTGGGACTTCAGAGTCTGTGTTCTTAACCCCCGTGCCATTAGTGCAGAGGAGAGGCAGAAGAGAAGAGGCTCCAAATTTCCAACACTGGATTACAAGAAACAGAATTTATTTAGAATTTAGAGAGTGAAGGAGTCATTTCCATGGCTCATGCCCTCCAATTGCTATCCTCTGGCCTAGGGTGTAAATGAGAGCAAAGTTGTCCTCAATTGGATAAATATCGACAAGGTACATTTTAACACATAGCCATCTGGAAAATGCTCAGTTTTCATATTGTAACTTGAAAGTCCTGGAATATATCATTCTGATTGCTCTTTTGCTCATTGGAAACTCATTTCAAATTCTCACAAATGTGCACTGAACACCAACATGCGACGAAACTTTAAACTTTCATGACATTTTCTACCAAGCTTCTTAGCAGTTAACACTTATTATTTTGCAGCACATTCAAGGGCTTAGATAATGATTTTGCCAAAGACCAAAAGACAGTTTCTAATAGACTCACACATTTTATCATATAGAAAGAAATTCAAAGAAGCTACAATTTACACTAACTCAGATAATTTGCTTCCAGGAAGTAATTTAAAAACATGAGTTAAATTGATTTGAATTATATAGCTACATAAGATTCACATGAAATCTAAAGAAGATGGGTCTGAGTTTTGAATTTTGATTCTTGCAGGGTCAATTTTATTAACAGGTAAAAAAATATATTCATGAAACCACATATTGAACTCAGTTTTGCAGACTCCTTTAAATAGGAATTTGATTTGCTTCAATCACGGTGCTAGTACTCTTTACTTTTATTTTTTTAGATTCAAAGTTATTGACTTTCAACTTTCAACTAAATTTTTATTATATTTTCATCAATTTATTCATTCACTCATTTCTTCATTTTTGGAGCATCTAATGGCTTGTTTCCATATTTCCTCTTGTGTTCTTTTACCAAGTTCTCAGGTTCTTGAATAAATCTGTGTTACTTCATATTTGTTATATTTTACCCTGATTTGAATGCTGGATTTGGAAACCTTGTGTGAGATACATCCTCCTCCAAGGCTTTTATAACTATAAATTTGGAAATACTGTATACAGAGCTTTACTTCCTGAAATACAGTGGCAACTCATTTATTTGAAATACTTAGGTTAAGAAATGATTCTGATCTGCAGAAATTATATTAGGCTGACATTCCCATAATAGTTGAAATCACATATTCTCTCCAACCTGATTGTATTGTTGTCACTGACTTTATATCTAAGTATCCTCTTATAACCTCACTCTCTCAAAAAATCAGGCAGGGGTAAGGGTGCCTAGGTGGCACAGTCAGTTAAGCTCTGACTTTGGCTCAGGTTATGATCTCGTAGTTTGTGAGCTTGAGCCCCACACTGGGCTCTGCACTGGTGGTACAGAACCTGCCTGGGATTCTCTTTCTCTCCCTCCCTCTCTCTGCCTCTTCTCCACTTGCACTCTCTAATGCTCCCTCTCTCAAAATAAATAAATAAACTTAAAACAAATCAGGCAGGGGTAGAACAGAAGGGATAATGATCAAATAATAACAATGACAACAATAATAATATAAAATTCTGATGTGCACATACTATTTTATATAATAGTATTTGTTATATGTTTCTAAAATGTAGTACTGCAATACCACAGTGCCATATGGTCAGCTGAGCAATAAAGACACCGGAGGTAAGGGCACACGACCCGGTATTTCTAGCAGGGTAAAGCACCACAACAAATCATCACCACCCTTCCAAAGACATTTGCCTTCAGATATTTGTGGATATCAGATATTCTGTGAAAGGAACCGGTTCTCCTCTTCCTAAAGCCAGAGGCTATAGACTTAATGTGTTTGAATCAGAACCACCTGAGCCTTTAGTCAGCTTCTCAGTTAACAGATTCATTCATTCTGCAAATATTTGTAAACCGGGCATTTTTCAAAATTCTGGAGGTAAATAATGAACACAGCTGAGATGCTCCCTCACCTCATATAGTTTCGAATCGGAGGGGGAAAAAAATGAACAAGACACAAGTGAACAGATAAGACAATGACATGTGATGACAGATGCTACGCAGGGGTGCAAAGGGTGGTGTGGAGAAGCATCGGAGAGTAACCAGGAGGCTACTTTAGGCAGGTGCTCAGGGACACCTCGCTTGAAGAGGCATTACAGTGGAGATCAGTCCTGGAACCACTTGGGCAAAGATGATGTTGGGATGTGGGGGGAGCAAGTCCAAGGCCTTGAACTCTGCTATTTTCCAGGGCTGTGCTGGAGATGGGGATTCAAAGCTATGCAAGAATCCCCATGGTCTTTGCTCTCATGAAGTTCACTGTCTCATAGGAAAATAAGGTTCCTGCCTTCAAGGAACTCATGAATGGTAGGGAAAATGGACATGATGGACAAACCTGACCATCATGGCAATGGAAGGAAAGGAATAATCCAATCTCCACGGGCAGAGCAACAGGTCAGAAGATATCTCCCCAAGGAATTTGCCCAGGGCCACCTAGTTCATCAGTGGCAAAGCCAAATCTCTAACATAGGTTTCTCAACTCCTTATCCAGTGTTTTTTATTATTTTTCATTATATTCCCAGTGGAGCGCGGAGGCGCACGGACACGCACGCACACGCGTGCGCGCGCGCACACACACACACACACACACGCACGGAAAAAATGAGAGGGCAAGGAGAAAAATCCCTAGTAAAGCCAGGGAAGCACGTAGATGATGTTAGAGGTGGCACAATTTAAATTTTTTGAGCGTAGTACTTCTATGCTGAACTTCGTAGCAACTTCCAACGTCAATTCCAGGGCCTCTGTATACAGAAGATCAACGCATTCTACAAACGTGTATTTACTCATTCTAGTCATTGATCCAAAAATCCTTTTTCCTAAAACACTAATTTGTACATGTGTTTAATTTTTTTCCCATCTGAGTATCTGTAGTACAACACATCATCTGGAGGTCTTGCCCAGGGAAAGGGCGTTAAGGGTGGATTCTTGGTGGGTTGTATTGCTGGTTTCTTGAAGCTGTTGTCCAATCCACCATGAGCTGCTGTTTTCAATTACAGTGAAAATATGCCTTTTTCTTTGTGCTTCTGCCTAGTGTTCCCCTAACACACCCACAGGGGTCAGCAGTTTCTGTTTCTTAGGCACCTTTTCTCATTTTAATTTCTGCACACTGGGTCCCGTTGCGACCAAAGCTCCAGACCACTGACTATTTTTTTTCTCCTTAAACCTCAGTCCCCCCTGGAAAACAAATGAGCTTTCAAAAAACCCTGTAATTAGAATATAAATGCAATATTTTAATGGCTTGTGATCAGAATATAAATAACCTCCTAATAGCCCATGCAAAGGAGGGTGTCAGTGTATTATGCATCAGGGAAGGGAAACAGAACCAATGATAGTGTCTTTTCCTTCATTCACCTTCCAGCCTGGCAGTTCCAGTCAATGTTTTACTGAAAACAGACGGTCCTTCCTTCTCTAACTAAGCACAAGAGACCTGGGGACTTTGCCATTTAATGATGGATTTGGCAGATGGCTTTCTTACTGGTCAAATAAATGTCATTTTGTCAGTTAATTGTGAGATCTGATAGACAGCAGATCCTTAGGTCCGATGCAAGTTTGTAAACATCCTGCTCAGCAATATGATTTGAGGGAGGCCCTTAGGGCAACAGGAGGAAGTGAGTACATCAGTACCCCGAATGGGATTGATCCCAATCTTTGAGCAAGAAGAGAGGAGTGGGAAACATATCCTTCCTCACAGTGAATGGAGAAAAGAAGTTGTTTTTTTTTTTTTTTCTTTTCCCCTATGCCAATTAAGTAAAGCAGGGAGAGTCACAAACTTTATTGAGTGCCTAGTGTATTTCTGGAACAAAGCTGGATGCTTGTTTTCTCTCTGTTGATGTTCAGAAAAAGCCTGTGAGATACTATTATTCCCACAGATAGAGAAGAGAAAAGTGAATTTCAAAAAATTTGAGTCGTTTGACCTTGTAACTTTCTGTACCAAAAAATGAAGACAAGGGGCGCCTGGGTGGCTCAGCCGGTTAAGCGTCCGACTTCCGCTCAGGTCACCATCTCATGGTCCGTGAGTTTGAGCCCCGCGTCGGGCTCTGTGCTGACAGCTCAGAGCCTGGAGTCTGCTTCGGATTCTGTGTCTCCCTCTCTCTCTCTGCTCCTCCCCCGTTCATGCTCTGTCTCTCTCTGTCTCAAAAATAAATAAACATTTAAAAAAAAAATGAAGACTGTCCGAGAAAGCTACTGGAACAGAAATGAACATAATGGTAGTATTTTTGTTACACTAATGTAAAAAGGAAAAAGAAATACTGACTTTAGGACTTAATTTCAAGATACAACTATCACATTGCAACGACAGATACTAGCAATGAAGTGGTCATACTAGACCGTAGGCTCCTAGAAAATAGTAATTTATCGTTTTCCTTTTTGGTGCCTTTCCTTCTTTCCTTTTCCATGATCCCACTGAGAAAGTTGGTCTCCATACAGAATATTCCAGAGGGTAATTGAAGGAATGACTGAGTTAACAAATCAGTGAGAGTTCCTGAGAGGGTCTTATTTTGTTATGGTTATGCAGGAGAGAAGGACAGCAGTCTGGAGGAATTAAGAGTTGTGAATAAAGTTAAAGTTTAAAAAATAAACACCTGAATTCAGAAAATATTGACAGCAGTAAGGTATGACTAACAATGCAGGCAGAAGGCTGCATACAGCGGCCAAAGTGAGAAAATAATAGAGACATTTTAAGAAAAATAGAGAGGATCTAAGCAAAAGTCTGGGAGCCAGGAGAGGAGCCCCTATCCAGGAGAGCAAGTCTGTGGGCAAAGCGGGCAGGGGGGCTGCTGGGTAGGTTACTAAGAACTACCGTGTGCTTCCTGGGGCGCCTGGGGGCTCGGTCGCTTAAGCTTCTAACTTGGACTCAGGTCATGATATCACGGTTCACAAGTTCAAGCCCTGAGTCGGCCTCTGTGTTGACAGCTGAGAGCCCGGAGCCTGCTTCGGATTCTGTGACTCTCTCTCTCTCTCTCTCTCTCTCTGCCACTCCCCTGCGCTCACTCTCTCTCTTGCTCTCTCTCCCCATTCCTCAAAAATAAACATCAAAAAAATTTTTTAAGAACTGCGTGTTTCCTGTGCTTCAGGCACCCACAGAAACTACTTTTTTTGTGTAAGCCTTCCAAACAGTTCTCTGGGGTGACTACTGAGATCTCCATTTACAAGTTACGAAAGGAAGCTCAGAGACCTTAAGTGACCCACCCTGAGTCACACAGCTATTCGGTGGCACAGATTTAGTTACATCTGGCTGACACCAGAGTCCCTGATCTGTCCACTGTTCTGCATTTCTCAGAGGCTGTATGACAGAGGGGGCTGCGGGATTCCCCCAGATACTGCCAAAGGGCCGGGAACTCTGAGAACAAACAAACAAACATGAAGTCTCTACTTGCTTAAGAGCAAATAAAGCTGAGATAAAGGAAGATCAGATTTGGACTCAGGCAAGAGGTCAGAGTGAACTCACGCACAGGGACAGAGTTATTGCAAAGAGTAAACATTGATTAAGCAATTACCTTGAGCCCTAAGCCTAGAAGATGATCACTGCTTTATACTGGCTTGGAAAGAGAGACCGGTTTTCTTAGTACATATGTATACATCTGTCTATACAATGTGTATTACTTATACCTTGAGATTCTTTTGAATGCAAGTTACTAACTTGGGTACTTTAAATAGTGCGCACACACACACACACACACGAATGTTTAGGGAAGGCTTGAGCATCAAGGAAGATGAGTCCTGTTTCAGAAGCCCCTAAGCAGGTCCCTTGAGGAGAAGAGAATGCTGAGTATCTGCTTACTTTGCCCAGAACCTCCACAGGGGAAGTTTCCTGCCTGCTGTGCCGGCTAAAAGGAAGAGCCAGAGGCCTTGTCCTGGCTTCCATCTGATGGTGCCCTGGCCACAGAGCAGACTGGACCAGAGGTGGCCCCAGCACAGGCAGCCAGTCCACAGACTGGCTACAGATTTACAGTGTGGCTCCAAATAAAGGTGGGCTAAGGCAATAAGACTTTCTTGGGACTGTGAATTGAGAGAACATACTTGAAATCAGTTTATTCGTGAGGTGCAAGAAAGGAAATGGCTTTATTATTTTTTTCTCCAACCAATGCCTCCTTTGCATTTCCCTTTTGTGTTTCTCTTAGTGAGAGCTCAAGAAGTGTAGCACAGGCCACTTCAGAAATTTCGACTTCAGGGGCGCCTGGGTGGCTCAGTCGGTTAGGCAGCCGACTTCGGCTCAGGTCATGATCTCACGGTCCGTGAGTTTGAGCCCCGCGTCGGGCTCTGTGCTGACAGCTCAGAGCCTGGAGCCTGTTTCAGATTCTGTGTCTCCCTCTCTCTCTCTCTGACCCTCCCCCATTCATGCTCTGTCTCTGTCTCAAAAGTAAATAAACGTTAAAAAAAATTAAAAAAAAAAAAGAAATTTCGACTTCACATCTGACTCAAAGCTGTCACCTACCCCCTAGACTCCTAGCTGAGGACTAACTGAAGGTGGGGGCCCTATGCTGGGGAAGGGAAGCCTAGTCTGTGTTTTCACTCGCTGTTGCGCTTTATAGCTCCTCTGTCTTCCATCTTGGAGTAATACGGTCTCAGAGCAAGGACAGATATTTTGTATGTGGTCGGTGCTACTGTATTTTGGTTACTGGTATCATCATTACGCTTCTTCCCCGGCAGGGCATACCCGTGGGTTTTTCATACCACCCATCCCTTATTCTAGGCAATGCACTTTCTGATCTCTTGAAACACTTCTCAGCCCTGACTTTTGGCTGTCAATCCCACAGCTCCTCTCTTCTTGGTCTCCCCACAGGCAAGAAGGAATTGAGGGAAGGAGAACTTTCAGACAGATGCAGTGTAGCTACCCGTTACGGTGCATACTTGAAGGTGGGCAAGTCTCAGGTCCCTGCCCCATCCCCAAAGCTGGGGTCTGCTGGTCCGCTGGTCCTCGCCGCTCACTTGTGCACCCCAGCTTTTGTAGTCAGCCTTCACCTTAGCAATCTCAAGGCCAGAAGCAACAGCCAGGCCCTACGTGCGTGTATGCCCAAGCTTTCTCAAGGCCTCTTCTGCTGCCCAGTACTCTGGTTGGTACTTTGACTCTGGAGGTCAGTGATTTCTAGCTGGGGAGGACCATGTCAGTGTCTCTTGGAGCTTCTTGAATTTGGTCTGAGGCCTGTGTGAGCAGCTCACCCTACACACCTTCCTACACTCCTTCAACAATTTCCTAATTCAAACTAATGTCTTACATCAGTGAACTCTCTACACTTTCCTCCTCCCCTGAATAAATTCTTGTCTTCTGCTGAGAGAGGCTACATGATGTAGAGGTGGGAATAAAGGTCAAATGACTACTTTGGTCACCTCTTATTTTTTATTATTTTGTTATGCCTGGAGGCTGTTGTTTATTTTTTCTTCTTTTTTTAAACCTTAAATCCTAGTTAACATATAGTGCAATGATTTCAAGAACAGAATTTAGTGATTCATCACTTACATGTAACACCTAGTGCTCATCCCAACAAGTGTCCTCCTTAATGCCCCTTGCCCATAGAGGGTCCCCCGTCCAACACCCTTCCAGCAACCCTGTTTGATCCCTGCATTTAAGACTCTTTTACGGTTTGTCTTCCTCTCTATTTTCATATTATTTTTGCTTCCCTTCCCTCATGTTCATCAGTCTTATATCTTAATTACCACATATGAGTGAAGTCATATGATATTTGTCTTTCTCTGACTGACTTATTTCACTTAGCACAGTACACTCCAGTTCCATCCACGTTGTTGTGAATGGCAGGATTTCATTCTTTTTTTTTTTAATTTTATTTTTTTAAATTTACAACCACATTAGCATATAGTGCAACAATGATTTCAAGAGTAGATTCCTTAATGCCCCTTACCCATTTAGCCCATCCCCCTTCCCACAACCCCTCCAGCAACCCTGTGTTTGTTCTCCATATTTAAGAGTCTCTTATGTTTTGTCCCCCTCCCTGGTTTTCTATTATTTTTGCTTCCCTTCCCTTATGTTCATCTGTTTTGTTTCTTAAACTCCTCATATGAGTGAAGTCATACGATATTTGTCTTTCTCTGACTGACTAATTTCACTTAGCATAATACCCTCCAGTTCCATCCACATAGATGGCAAGATTTCATTCTTTTTGATTGATGAGTAATACTCCATCGTATATATATACCACATCTTCTTTATGCATTCACCCATCGATGGACATTTGGGCTCTTTCCATACTTTGGCTATTGTTGATAGTGCTGCTATAAACATTGGGGTGCATGTGTCCCTTTGAAACAGCAAACCTGTATCCCTTGGATAAATACCTAGCAGTGCAATTGCTGGGTCATAGGGTAGTTCTATTTTTAGTTTTTTGAGGAACCTCCATACTGTTTTCCAGAGTATCTGCACCAGCTTGCATTCCCAAAGATTTCATTCTTTTTGATCATCAAGTAATATTCCATTGTGTGTGTGTGTGTGTGTGTGTGTGTGTGTGTGTGTATGTATGTATATATACCACATCTTCTTTATCCATTCATCTGTCGATGGACATTTGGGCTCTTTCCATATTTTGGCTATTGGTGATAGTGCTGCTATAAACATGGTGTGCACGTGCCCCTTAGAAACAGCACTCCTGTATCCTTTGGATAAATACCTAATAGTGCAATTGGTGGATTGTAGCATAGTTCCTTTTTTAATTTTTTGAGGAAACTCCACAATATTTTCCAGAGTGGCTATACCAGTTTGTATTCCCACCAGCAGTGCAAAAGAGATCTTCTTCCTCCACATCCTCAACAACAATCTTTGTTGCCTGAGTTGTTAATTTTAGCCATTCTGACAGGTGGGAGGTGGTGTCTCATTTTGGTTTTGATCTGTATTTCTCTGATGATGAGTGATTTTGAGCATTTTTTTCATGTGTCTGTTAACTATCTAGATGTCTTCTTTAGAAAAGTGTCTACACATGTCTTTTGCCCATTTCTTCACTGGATTATTTGTTTTTTGGGTATGGAGTTTGATAAGTTGATACTAACCCTTGACCTGATATGTCCTTTGAAAATATCTTCTCCCATTCTGTCAGTTGCCTTTGAATTTTGCTGATTGTTTCCTTCACTGTACAGAAGCTTTTTATCTTGATGAGGTCCCAATAGTTCATTTTTGCTTCTGGTTTCCCTTGCATCCGGAGACACGTCAAGTAAGAAGCTGATGCAGCCAAGGTCAAAGAGGTGGTTGCCTGTATTCTCCTCTAGGATTTTGATGGTTCCTGCCTTACATTTAGGTCTTTAATCTATTTTGAGTTTATTTTTGTATATGGTGTAACAAAGTGTTCCAGGTTCATTCTTCTGCATGTTGCTGTACAGTTTTCCCAGCACCATTTGCTGCAAAGACCATCTTTTTTCCATTGGATATTCTTTCCTGCTTTGTCAAAGATCAGGTGGCACATGTTAGTGGGTCCATTTCTGGGTTCTCTGTTCTGTTCCATTGATCTATGTGTCTGTTTTGTGCCAGTACCATACTGTCTTGATGATTACAGCTTTATAATACATCTTGAAGTCCAGAATTGTGATACCTCCAGCTTTAGTTTTCTTTATCAAGATTAGTTTGGCTATTTGGGGTCTTTTCTGGTTCCATAAAAATTTTAGGATTGTTTGTTCTAGCTATGTGAAGAATGCTGGTGTTATTTTGATATGGATTGCATTGAATATGTAGATTGCTTTGGGTAGTATTGACATTTTAACAACACTTGCTCTTCTGATCCATGAGCGTGGAAAGTTTTTCCATATTTTTTGTATCTTCTTCAATTTCTTCCATAAGCTTTCTATAGTTTTCAATGTATAGAGTTTTCACCCCTTTGGTTAGGTTTATTCCTGGGTATTTTGTCGGTTTTGGTGCAATTGTAAATGGGATTGATTCCTTGATTTCTCTTTCTGCTGCTTCATTATTGGTGTATAGAAATGCAACCAATTTATGTACAATGATTTTATATCCTGTGATTTTGCTGAATTCATGGATCAGGTCTAGCAGCTTTTTGGTGGATCTTTGGGTTTTCCACATAGATTATCATGTCCTCTGCGAAGAGTGAAAGTTTGGCTTCCTTTTGCCAATTTGGATGCCTTTTATTTCTTTGTGTTGTCTGATTGCTGAGACTAGGATTTATAACACTATGTTTAATAACAGTGGTGAGAGAGGACATCCTTCATCCTGTTCCTGACATTAGGGGGAAAACTCTGTTTTTCTCCATTGAGAATATTAGAGGTGGGTCTTTCACATATGGCTTTTAGGATCTTGAGGTACGATCCTTCTATCCATACTTTATTGAGAGTTTTTATCAAGAAAGGATGCTGTATTTTGTCAAATGTTTTCTCTATATCTATTGAAAAGATTATGTGGTTCTTATCCTTTACTTTATTAATGTGATATATCACATTGATTAATTTGTGGATATTGAACCAGCCCTGCATCCCAGGAAGAAATCCCACTTGATCTTGGTGAATAATTATTTTAATGTATAGTTGGATCTGGTTGGCTAATATCTTGAGAATTTTTGCATATTCATCAAGGAAACTAGTCTGTAGTTCTCCTTTTTAGTGAAGTCTTCATCTGGTTTTGGAATCAAAGTAATGTTGGCCTTGTGGAATGAGATTGGAAGTTTTCCTTCCATTTCTAATTTTTGGAACAGCTTCAAAAGAATAAGTGTTAACTCTTCTTTAAATGTTTGGTAGAATTCCCCTGGAAAGCCATGAAGCCCTGGACTCTTGTTTGTTGGGAGAATTTTGATTACTGATTCAATTTCTTTACTGGTTATGGGTTTGTTCAAATTTCTATTACTTTCTGTTTCACTTTTGATAGTTTATATGTTTCTAGGAATTTGTCCATTTCTTCCAGATTTCCCAATTTGTTGGCATATAATTCTCATAATATTCTTATTATTGTTTGTATTTCTGCAGTCTTTGTTGTGATCTCTCCTCTTTCATTCATGATTTTATTTATTGGGTCCTTTCCTTTTTCTTCTTGATCATTTTTTATCTTTTTGATCCTTCAGGCTAGGAGTTTATCAATTCTGTTAATTCTTCCAAAGAACCAGCTCCTGCTTTCATTGATCTGTTCTACTATGGTTTTTTTTTGTTTTGATATTATTGATTTCTGCTCTTATCTTTATTATTTCCCTTCTTCTGCTGGTTTTGGGCTTTATTTGCTGTTATTTTTCCAGCTGTTTTAAGTGTAAGGTTAGGTTGTGTACTTGAGACCTTACTTCCTTCTTTAGGAAGGCCTGGAGTCCTATATACTTCCCTCTTATGATGACCTTTGCTGTATCTCAGAGGTCTTGGGCTGTCGTGTTTTAATTTTCATTGGCTTCCATTTACTTTTTAATTTCCTCTCTAGTTTCTTGGTTAACCCATTCATTCTTAGCAGGGCATTCTTTAATATCCAAGTATTAGTGGTCTTTCCAAATTTTTTCTTGTGGTTGATTTCGAGTTTTATAGCATCGTCTTCTGAAAATATGCAAGGTATGATTGTAATCTTTTTGTACTTGTTGAGGGCTGATTTGTGACCCAGCATGTGATCTATTTTAGAGAATGTTCCATGAGCACTCCAGAAAATGTGTATTCTGCTCCTTTAGGATGAAATGTTCTGAATATATCTGTTAAGTCCATCCAGTCCAGTGTGTCATTCAAAGCCATAGTTTCCTTGTTGATTTTCTGCCATTGCTGTAAGTGGGGTGCAGAAGTCCCCTATTATTATGGTATTATTATCAATGATTTTCCTTATGTTTTTGATTAACTGATTTATATATTTGGGTGCCTCTATGTTGGGGGCATAAATACTTACAGTTGTTACATCTCCTTGTTAGCATTTTGTGAATTTGACTATGATATGCCTTGGTGATGGTTTTTGTTGAATCTAAATTTTTTTTAACATTTATTTATTTTTGAGAGAGAGAGAGACTGAGTGTGAGCTGGGGAAGGGGCAGAGAAAGAGGGAGACACAGATTCCAAAGCAGGCTCCAGGCTCCGAGCTGTCAGCACAGAGCCTGGTGTGGGGCTTGAACTCACAAGCCATGAGATCATGACCTAAGCTGAAGTCAGATGCTCAACTGATTTAGCCACCCAGGTACCCCAGGTTTTTGTTGAATCTAATGGGAGTTCTATGTGCTTCTTGGGTTTTGAAGTCTGTGTCCTTCCCCAGATTAGGAAAGTTTTATGCTATAATTTTCTCACATGAACTTTTGCTCCTTTTTCTCTCTCTTCATCTTCTGGGACTCCTACAATTTAGATATTTTTCCTTTTTAATAAGTCACTGAGTTCTCTAAGTCTTTCATCATGCTCTTTTGCCCTTTCTTCCCTCTTTTTTTTCTGCTTCAGTATACTCCATAATTTTGTCTTCTATACTGCTGATTCGCAGCTCTGCTTCATCCACCCTATTTGAGATTGTATTTATCTCTATTTGAGATTGTCTATTTGAGATGTCTATCATCTATTTGAGATTGTATCTTGGTTATAGCATTTTTAATTTTGTCCTGACTAGATTTTACTTCTTTCATCTCCACAAAAAGGGGTTCTATGTTTTTTCAACCCGAGCTAATATTCTTATTATCACTGTTCTAAAATCTAGTTCAGACAACTCACTTATATCTGTGTTGATTAAGCCCCTGATTGTCATTTCTTCCTGTTCTTTCTTTTGAGGTGAATTCTTTCATTTTGTCATTTTGGAGGAAGAAAAAAATTAATAAAATAAAAATTAAAAAATTAAAAACAACATGAAAAATCAAATAAAGGAAGCTAGATCGTTGGGGTGCTTTGGTCTGCTTGCTGAAAGAAGCTTGATAGAATAGAGAAAAAAAGGAAAGAAAAGAAAGGAAAAAAGATAAGAAGAAATTTAAAAATTAAAAAAATTACATAATGAAATAGAATAAAATGAAATAAAGAAAATGAAATAGAATAAAAAATTTTAAAAATAAAGAATAAAGTAAAAAAACTTTAAAATTTTTTTAAATTAAAAAAAAGAATAGATGGGGCGCCTGGGTGGCGCAGTCGGTTAAGCGTCCGACTTCAGCTCAGGTCACGATCTCGCGGTCCATGAGTTCGAGCCCCGCGTCGGGCTCTGGGCTGATGGCTCAGAGCCTGGAGCCAGTTTCCGATTCTGTGTCTCCCTCTCTCTCTGCCCCTCCCCCGTTCATGCTCTGTCCCTCTCTGTCTCAAAAATAAATAAACGTTAAAAAAAAAAATTAAAAATCTAAAAAAAAAAAAAAAAAAAGAATAGAAAAATAAAAATTTTCTCTTTCTGTACCCAAGAAAAAGAAAGGAAAAAAAATTAAACATAAACAGAAGTAAAACAAAAAAAGACAAACTAATAAATGAACCCACAAACAGAATGAAACCTTAATGAAGTTACATCCAGTTTCCCCTAGAATTGAAAGTATGAAGCCCTCTACAGTCCATATACTAAGCAGGTGGAGGGACTTGTGTTGGTCTTCTAAGGGATGTGCTTGGAGGGCACATTTGGGTGAAGCTTGGTTTAGTGGCTCCATTCTCCACTAGCTGGTGTTGCTTAGCTTACTGGAGTGGATCAGTGTGTGCGTGCACACATGTACTTGCATGGGAGAGGTAGAAATGGCTTCACCCAGATCCCTAGTCTCTGGCACAGGAACTTTGCGTTCTCACAGGCTTGTGATCAAGCACCACTCCTTTGTCCAAGGCCTCCATCTGCTCCCTGCCTCCACCCTGTCCGTGTCCAAGCCATCAGCCTACCCAGTGGCACCTCCTTCCAGAGTTTTATCTCAGATGGGGCTGTGTTTCAAAACCCCACACTTCAGAGACTCTGCAGCCTGGATCCATGCGGACTCTCTGGGGGAGGGTCTTGATGAACAATGGCCAGGTGCTCGCTTGCCCCAGAAAATGTTCCTGCGTTCATGCAGAGGCAGATGTTCAGAAATTATGGCAAATCACAACACACAGCCAGTGCCAGATTTCACCGTACTCTGGAGTCTTTGTCTCAAAACCAGCAAATGTGGCTGCTCTCTGGGTTCCACTGGGACTTGTGCCTGTGGGAAGGCCATATGGCCTCCACCAAATGTTCTCCAAGCAGGGGAACCACTTCTCCCTGTGTGGCATACGGACCCCTCAGATTCTGCTATCTGCTCCTGGGGATTCACCCACTTTCCTCACCAGAGCACCACTAGGCACTGTGCTCCAGAATTTCCGACTCTGCACTCCACTGTTTATAGAATCCTAATGGTATTGAAACCCTCTCTTCCAGTCAGTGGTTTTGGGAAACAGATTTCTTGTTCAGTCTTTCTCTCTCTTTCTCTCCAGCTACTTTTGGGGGAGAGTTTTTCCTGCACTCTCCCGATGCACCACACTCTCCCCCTTTCTCTGTCTTCTCTCTGCAAAAACAGCTCCCTGCCCTCTGCAGCTTTTCTCTACCCCAGTTCACCTCTCCATACCACATACCTGCTGAGTTCTGTGGCTCAAGTTATGCATATTGTTTTGTTACTCCTCAGATCAATTTCCTAGGTTGAAAAATGGTTTGGTGCTGATCTAGCTGCATTTCAGGGTTGAGACAAGCTCAGGGTCTCCATACTGCTCTGCCATCTTTGGTCACCTCTTACTAAGGGCTGGAGGGAGGAGACATCTGGCTGTTCTTCCACATTCTGTCTGAAAATCAGGGATTCTGTACCTGCTAGGTTCAATTTTGAGGTCTTAGCTAAAATTCTAAAAAGGAAATTAATCAACAGAGGAGCCCATTGGTAGAGAGCAGACAAATGTAGAACAGATAATATGAGTGAGAGCAAGAACAGCTAGAGAAAGAGACAAAGATGGAAAATGAGAGAGAGTATCAGGCCATAAAAGGGGGAGAGAAGTTGGTTCCTAAAGTCGACAGCTATAAGCTTTGCAGTTACAGCTGCCCTCCCATCCCCTGGTTTAAATGACTAAACAAAACAAAATTACACTAGCAATTTACTTGAGGCAACTTTGGTGAATCGCTGTTCCAAAGGCATAAAACGAAAACAATGAGAGTGCCTCCTGGAATACCCCACTTCTTCTCAAGGAATTTCTCTGGACACATCTGAGGGCAGCCATTCTCTCCCATACTGAGAGCTAAAAGAAGCACCCAGAACTCTGGAGACCTCCCCATTTGGTTATGTGAACTGCACCTGAGGTCAGACTTAAAAAAAAAGCTGCTGACGAAATAGAAGGAACAAAGAGTTATTTTCTGGCAAAAGGTATTTTAAGGTGCTCCCTGACAGTATCTGTAAAACCGGCTGAGTGATTGACCATCAAATTATTTCAGAGGATGTACAATATTCTCTATGCTGTGCACAACTTAAATATGGGCTTTTCTTGGAATAATGACACTCAAATGTTCAGAAATGACTCCCATAGAACAATATGCATGTGATAGATATGCATTTGCATCATTCAAGAACAAAACCCTCAGATCAGAAATAGTAAATTGAAGCACATGGAGATTTTCTTTCTGCAGATAATCATGCCATGGCTTTATTACCAATACCCGGCATCTAGCTCTTTGTGGTAGACTGCTTGCAAAGATAGATGCAACAATCTTTTGCAATGTGACCTTGCCATTTCTTCCTTCAAGAGCTGAAGTCTGGTTCCCTTCCCCTTAACTCTTGGGAGGCACTGGGACTCGTGTTGAACAACAGAATGTGGCAAAAGTGGTGTCATATGATTTGCAATCCTCTGCTTCGAGAGGTCTTGAAGCTTCCTCCCCCTTGTGGCCCCAAGAATGGTTATCCTCCTTGAGGATGAAAGAGCATAGCGGGAGAGAGGCCTGGCTCACAGCCAGTACCAGCTTCCAGGCAGTGAGAATGTCTTGGGCAATCCCCTCATCCAACCAAGCTGCTAGATGACTGAGTGTATTGGTCAAGACCAAGCACCAAAAGAACCACCCCACTGAGCTCAGCCCAAATTGCTGGCCCACAGAATTGCTAACCAAAAAAGAGTGTGTTTCAACTGCTAAATTGCGGGGGTTTTGTTACAAAGAAATAGATGAAAATTCACACAAGGGCATACCACTTTCCTTATCATGAGCAGGTAGTCTTTTGCCACTGTCCAGTAGGAACCAGGGTGGCCATTGACGCAACTAGCCCACAGTAGAATTGAAAAGGCTCATCTCACAGGGTTATCTCATTAGGAGCTTGTTGTTTTGAGAGAACATTTTATTGTTAAGCAATGTAATGAGCAGGAGTTCTCCCTAACGCTACAGGGAAGTGGCATTTCAGTGGGGTGGCAGTACTTGCTTTTTGGGTTGTTTCATACGTGAAAAAGTTTGCCTACAGGCATGCCTGGGGAGTGAAGGCAGACTTTTTAAAGCCAGGATATCACCTAAAATGGATCTTATTTGCATGTATCAGCAGTGACATCACACAGGGGTTTTCACTTTTCTTTCCCTTCTGCCAACGATTGCAACTAATTGAGAATTCTGTGACTGTTTCAGTTGGAAGATATTACACAGAGCACACACATCTGAGAAATGACTGACACCAGCTGCTGTCAGAGAGATGGTAGTGATTTTTCAAATTGACAAAAAGCTTATCAAAGCAAATGTAATGGGGGTTAAATCCAATTGCAAGAATAAACCCCCCCATGTGATGACTTTGCATACACAAAGAGAGCATGTTCCAGGCTCATGGTCCTGTTCTTCTTCACTGAATACCTACACTGGAATGCCACTGGTCCTGACCCGACTAATTTTCATCCCTGGATAAGAAGAATAATCTCCATGCTATTCAAAAAAATCATAAAATGCAACATGGAAAAATAAACACCCTGTTGCTCTTGTTGCCTCTCTCTCTCTCTCTCTCTCTCTCTCTCTCTCTCTCGGTCCCCCTTGTAGGAGAAAACATTCTGCCTCATGTCCAGCAGATGTTTGGAGAAGAGTACATTAAGCACTCATGGATTCCACATAAAGGAATCCAAGAACTCCAGGAAGTTCTGCCTAAAAATACTTCAAACTCCCACATATCTTGGCTATGAGTTTCTCAGCACCTGTCTTGGCTTTAGGGGACTTCTGTAATGGGAAAAGTTAGGCACAGCATCTCTGGGGATAAAAATGTTAGTGCTTAGCTTGTATTGGCATACAAACGATTTTGCTTTTGCAACAGGGGATGAGACACAGGCACCAGGGCCATGATTTTGCACCTTTTGAAATCATACTCAAGTTTGATTTAAAAAAAATTAATTTTAGATCAACTGTTAAGTGTTCCTAAAATTCTAGCCGAAGGGCGGGGAGGGAGAGATGCTGAGATACTACATTCTCACAGAACTCTAAACAGTGAAATGTTACAAGTGCTTTCAAAACAAAAAAAGTGTCATCCAATACAATGATTTATTTATTTGTTGACTTTTAAACAAAACTTTGAAAGAGCAATAATTTCATGGGCAAAATAATTATATAGTGAAGTATATTCAATATTTACAGTTAACAAGCAGCTCCCATAGTACCCTTGACTCAATTATAACCAGTCCAGGATGAGAATCTAGTAGCTCAGATCCTAGGTCATTCAGAAGCCCCCTGTTCTTCCCTAGCCTAAGAAATTATTTGGTCTAAATCATGTAGTTTGTCTCTAAGAATGGATCAAACAATTCAAATACTTACCCAAACTCAATTTGTTTTTATAGTGATAATGACAGTCCTATTACCAGGAAACTATCATCAAGGACCTTGACCAACAAGCCTGATATATCTAGAATCATGATGTGATTGTGTACTCAGGATGATGTAAAAGGGAAAGATCTAGCAAAGGTTTTGATCCTACAGAATTCAGTCTTAGCATCTGGCAAAATAGTATCCAAAAGCTTTTCCTGACACGTGGACATCTTCATTATTTTCATTCTTATTTTCATTGTATTGTATATTTAGTCAGGTATACAGTGAACATATTTATTTCTTTAATATAGTGTCATCTCATATGGGGAATGATAAGAGGACTCTTCTAAGATGTAAAAGACAAGATTGGTTCCTCTGCTATGCGATCTTAGGGAAATAAAACCAAGCTGACATTTATTAAAGGCTCATTCTGTGAAAGGAGCTTACAGAGTACTTTTAAGCCAAGTTTTATTTTAATCTTTTCAACAGTCCCAATAGGCAGTATTATCTCTATTTCCAAATGCAGAAACCAAGTCTCTCGGTAAGTGACTTGCCCAGGCTCATCAGCTGATGAACAGAGGCAGGATTTGAATCCATGTCTTTCAGACTCCAGAGCTCATGCTCTTACCTGCTTCAGTGAGATGTAGTGTCAGCAGTTCTGGGGTCAAACCTCAGCTCTGCCACTAATCAACTGGGTAGACTTGGAAGTTACTTAACTTCTGTGTGCTCTCATTTTCTGCTTGTAATATAGGAAGGATACTATTTAGTCCAGAATACTGGGAAGATTAAATTGGACATAATATGGAAAGGGTTTCCCACGAGGAGTCCTTAAGTAAAGGTTAGTTCCTTCACTTTCCTCCTTGCCTGGGCCTCAGTTTCCCCCTCTGTCCATTAAGGAAGGCCTTAGAGCTATAGAGACTTCGGAAAGCCACTGGTGCAGTTTCAATTTATAGGTAAGAAAACTAAGACCGAGAGAAAAAGGGACCTACCTCAAATTACAGCTGGTTAGTGAGTAGTTTGTTTTCTCATAGTAGTCATTTTTATTTTGTTGCTGGAATGAGATTCAGATGTAGTTTGATCAAACCATCTAGAATCCAGATAACCTAGATTCTAGGTAATTAGCAAAATTCTATTTATTTGTATTTTGTTTGTTTTTGGATTTTGGTCCAGGCTACCTAATGCATTTACTGCATATATGCTACTGTATAAAAGGGCATTCATTGTTGTGCTCTCAGTCTGAAATGCACTTCTCCCGACTTTTCCTGGCTCCTCATCTTTCAGGTCTAAGCTCAAATGCGACCTCCTCGAGCAGCGTTTGCTGGGAGTCTTAATCACGCCTCCCTTCCCACCTCAGCCAATCACTTTCCATCATGTCATCTTGTGTATTTCCTGAGAGGCAATTAACGCAATCTGTAATTATCGTGTTTACAATTGACCTGTTTACTGTTCCTCTGGCTACACCAGAACATAAATACCATGAAAAGGAGCTCTTCAGCATTTGTTTCATTTTGGTATCCCCAGCCCTAAGTCCGAACCTGACACCTCATAGGCTCAAAGAACTGCTGGGTGAATGAACATCTCTGCTCACCTAACCATCCACCTCCCACTCATACATCAATCCACCCATCCATCACTTTTCCTCAAAAGATCTAAAACACTTCAAAATACAGATGATGGCTTGATAATTTAGGTTTCAAATGAACAAATAAATATATAATTGGCCTGGGTGGTGAGGGTAAAGAGGTCACAAATGAAACCCCTGTCTCATTCAAATAGAAAGGGAAGCCAGCACATTCAACTACCATGAATGACTGACTTTAAAATACTTAATCAGAACCAATACGAATTTTTAAAACCTTGGTAATTAATACAAGAAGGAATAGTCATGAAATACAGCTTGCCTGAAGTTTTATTTTTAGCACAGAAGTTTTTAATTCCTTAGAAACATTCTGCCAGGAAAGTTTCATGTTCCTTTTTCTCCTAGTCACAGAAATTACTCCCTGCCACTTGAGTGCCAAATCTGGAGACTCACATTAAGTGACTTGCAGCCTCAACTGCCTTTATGGGGATGAAGAATAACACCACCTCTCTTCCATTTCCCCAGTAGGTGTTTCTTATTTGGCTCTACACCTGAATATGAAATGAGTCCAATTAAAAAAAAATCCTTTTAATGTTGTAAGCTTTTGGGCATTTGTTTTTCCCTCTTTACCCTAGAGAACTCTGAGGATTGAATTCTTAGAGTAAACGTTATTCTAAAGAAGAATGTAGGTAAAAATAAAATTCAGTAATGGGCACTGCAGAAATAAGATAGAAGAATGTGACAGATGGAGTGGATTATACCAAGGATAATTTTGAACTCGTTCATCTTCATAAATATTGGCTTTTGTCACAAGTTTACTGAACAACTTTCTTGTGTTTTTTTAAGAAGTCAGGTATATAGCAGGAAACAGAGTTTTAGAGAGAGGATATAGATCTTTTTTTCATAATAACATAATGTGATCTTTATCACTGACTACTTTGGGTACACACAGGAGTCTCATAATTGCTACTGTTTCAAACCATTCCCCAACACACTTTCTTTCAAGAACAAAAGTGCATGCAGTAAAAGATATTTCACTAAAAGTGAAATATCTAGAAAATAAAATTTAAGCTTGGTACAACTCTTTAGATATACTAAGATTCAATGTATCAAAATGAGCACTAATATTCCAGTTTGGATGGGCTAATTCCATGCCATGCCTCTAATCCAAGCATAATGATTACTAGCCCCTCCTTTCACTCAGAAGTATCTGGCTTAGACAACAAATTATATGATATGATCACCCTAAAAATAGTCATTCAACTTTGAGATATTTTGGTAAAGAAGCAGTGTCTTTCTAATCTCTTTCCCCAAAGTCTAACATCATGTCTGGTATAGGTTTAAGATGGATACAAATTCTTGATATTGCTCTCAATTAGAGGTGGGCTCTAGTTCCCTTTTTCTTGAATCTTGGCCAGTCTCTGACTACCTTGGCCACTACAGTATGTTGGAAGTGATTCAATGTCCATTTCAAGCCCAGCTTTCACCTTCTTTCTGGATTTCTGAAACAGTCTTAAGAAATCCTTCAACTCTGCTGAACAAAGTATGTGGACAGAGAATGGGAAAGGGGCCCTGCTGAACCACCTTCTACTTACTTCACCCGCCAAGGCATCAGGCATGTGGGTGAAGCCATCTTGGACCTTCCAGAGCAGATCAGCTAGCAGCTGATACAAATGAGGGACTCAGTGTCACCATGTTGAATATAATACTCAGCTGAGCCTTAAATTCCTGACCCACAAAATTGTGAGATAGAATAAAATTGTTATTGTTTTAAGCCACCATAGATTTGTTTTACAACAATGAAAAATCAAAACAATGACCCTCAATAAATATTTCTAGAGCTGAATTAAGCAAAATGCCCCAACATTTGGACATCTGGGGCTATGCTATTGATATTATCTCTCCTCAGCTCCAGCTCCACATAATTAGATAAAAGATCTGCATACAAGATAAAAATGAAAGACAATGATGTCTATAATTTAGCTTAATGTTTTTGGGTCAAGTTAATATTTTGGTGAAGACTAATTTAAGTAACAATTTAATAATTGCATATGTGATAAAATCACATTTGTATTATGGACAATGATAAACCACAATTTCCAGGTTTCTAAACAATAATTGTCAATAAAAGTTATTCTGTAGTCATTTATAACACTCAGTTAACAATTTTCTCCTCACATAGGTACTAAAAGTAACACTCATAACAGTTTCATGGTTCATTGGATGTAAAAACACACGTATTCCCAAATTATTCTTATCTTCAACATCAATTTAATTAATGGGGCACAAAAAATTTTGCATTAGTAGCACCCAATTTAGAGTCAGTTACACTTGATTTCTAATCCCAGAAAATCACTTATTTGGATGATGTTGGGCAAGTTACTACATTTCTTTGAGCTTTGGTTCCTTCATCTGTGGATTGGGAATAGTAATAGCATCTCCAAGAGTTGTAGGGCGGGTTTAAAGAGACAAAAGATTTGTCCAATATCTGGTATCTAGTTGCAATAGTAACTATTTTTTTAAAGATAGTACTAGTTGTGTCCTTAATTTATGTCATCAAAAAGAAAAAAAATGCTTAGAAGTAAATTTAACAAAAGTTGTGTATGACATCTACACTGCAAACAGAACACCTCACTGAAAGAAGTTAAAGCCAATAGCCATCTCTTGTTCATGGACTGGAAGACCTAATGTCATTAAGATCGCAATACTTCTCAAAATTAATCCACAGACTCAGTGTAATCCTTAACAAAACCCAAGCTGCCTACTCTGCAGAAATTGTCAGGCTGATTTTAAAATTCATAAGAAAATGCAAATGACCCTGAATAAGTCAAAACAATCTTCAGGAAGAAGAACAAACTCACAGGACTTATTGATTTTAAAACTTATTACAAACCTACAGTAATCAAAAAAATGTGCTACTGGAATAGTAATAGACGTATAGACCAATAGAATAGAAGTAAGTACAAATATAAACCCATACATCTATGATCAACTGCTTTTTGATGGAGGTGCTAAGACTATTCAGTGAGGAAAGAATAGTATTTTCAATAAACGTAGGTGAGACAACTGGATATCCACATGAAAAGAATGAAGTTATAACTTACCTTTTATCATATGCAAAAATTAACTCAAAATGGGCCAAACACCTAGATGCAAGAGGTAACATTATAAAACTCTAGGAAAAAAACAAAGGGGAAAATTATGTCCTCAGATTAAGTAACAGATCCTTAGGTATCTGAAGCACAGGCAGCAAAAAAAAAAAAAAAAAAAAAAAAAAAAAAAAAAAAAAAGAGATAAATTGGACTTCATCTAAATTAAGAACTTTTGTTCTGCCAAGGGTACTCTCAAGAAAGCAAAAAGATAAATCACAACATTGGGGGAAATATTTGTAAATCACAATCTGATAAGGGATTGGAATTCAGAATACATGAAAAAACACTTAAAGCTCAACAATAAAAGGGAGACAACCGAATTTTAAAATGGGCAAAGTATTTGAATAGGCTTTTTTACAAAGGAAGATATGTAACTGTCCAACATGCACATGAAAAGATGCTCAACCTCATTAGTCATTAGGGAAATGTAAATCAAAGCTTTTCCCAGTAAGATACCACTCCCCATTCATTAAGATGACTATAGTAAAAAAGACAGATAAACAAGTGTTGGCAGGATGTGGAGAAATTGGAACTCACATACATTGCTGGTAGGTTAGTAAAATGGTGTAGCCGCTCTGGAAAAACAGTTTGGCAGAGTTCTCATATGACCCAGTAATTCCATTCTTATATATACAAACAAGAGAAATGAAAACATATGTCCATACAAAAATGTGCACATGAATGTTCATTATTGTCAAAAAGTAGAAATAATCCAAATATTCATTACCTGATGAATTGATAAAGAAAATGTGATATATATTCATATAACAGAATTATTGTTCAATGGTTACAAAGGAATGAAGCACTGATAAATGCTACCACATGGATGAACCCTGAAGACATTATGTTGTGTTAAAGAAGCCAGATACAAAAGCCTACATACTGTATGATTCCATTTATATGAAATGTCCAGAAGAGGCAAATCCATAGACACAGAGAATAGATGGGTAGTTGCCAGGGGCTGGGGAAGGTGAGAATGGAGAGTGCCTCCTAATGAGTATGGGGTTTCTTCTTGGGGTAAAGAAAATGTTCTAGAATTAGCAGTGATGACTTAACAATATCGCAGGAATTCTAAAACCACAGAATTATACACTTTAAAAGGGGTGAATTTGATAATATGTGAATTATATCTCAAAAATGCAATAGAATAAGATAGAAAGTTAAAATAAAATAAAATTTACTGAACATTAAAACAGGTAAATTTGTGTGAAGAATTCTGCCCATGGTGCAAAAGCTGTTAAGGTAATTCATGATTTTACCTTTGTTAGTCAAAAGTGAAAGTTTTGGAAGCACTTCTGCCTGAATTTTCCATATCACTAAGTTTGCTGCAGCTGATTGAAGGGAAGGAGGCTTTGATGGAGAGAATACTACTACGGAGTCAGACTTTGTGGCTTCTTGTTCTACCTTGCATACCCACCCTGTGGTCCTTGACAAGTCATGGCAAGACTCATTTATAAAAGAGACTCTTTGTAAAAGGGACTTTTTGCCCTGTCTCTAGCCCCCTAAAGCAATGCTGAGAATGAGGGTACACAAAATAACTGCATGGCATTTTATAATTCTGTGTGCTTTAGAGATAGAAATTTATAATAGGAATAGAAAATGGAAAATTTCTTATAATTGACTTTAACAGGGCAAGCAGACCTAATCTCTAATGTCTTTCTAAATTCAGATGTGATTGTTAGCAAGAGGTTAACTTGAATTTAAATGTTATTTTATAGTAGATAAACAACAATAATAAACTTTCCTTTTGATTGCATGAACTAAAATTCTGGCTAAGTATTATGCAACTGAAATCAGGCTTGCAACAATGGATAGTTCCTTCAGAGAAGAAATGTATTTATTGGCAAGATTTGATGGTATTTTTCCATACCAAATTTACTATATCAATCCAGGAAGCTAACATATTACAGTCATCATTTAATGACATGAAAGTCTATAATAAATGGAGACTTTGCAAATCACTGCTATGCTCTCAAATGAAAACATCCTTAGTCTCTCCCTTCCCTAGCCCATTCCAGCCCTAATCTCCCCAGGTGGGAGTAATCTTCCTGTGTGTGTGTGTGTGTGTGTGTGTGTGTGTGTGTGTGTGTGTGTTTAAGCACCTGACACATTTTATTTCACCTACTTATGCCTATGTACTGGTCCCACTCTCCCAAGAACTTTCCCTAGAGCACTCAACCCTGCTGCTCTCCGGTGAAGGTCTTGGGTGTAAACATGTTACAACATGTTCACCCCCTGGAGTGATAGAAATTACAAGGTCTATTTAGCTCAAAAATATGCTTAACATATGAGTCCATCACCCTTGCACATCTGTTCATTCATTCCACAAATATTTATTCAGTGCCTGCTAAGTGCCCAGCCCTGTGTAGGAGCTATGTATTCAATGCTGAAGAAGTAGCCACACACCTCACAGGATTACTAGGAAAAGAAGACCAGTAAGTAGTAAGACATGTGTTAAAATACTGGAAGCACAAGAAGATATCAAAACATACAGCAGAGACTCTAAAACTGCAGATTTAAAGTTCAACTAATAATGTGTAGAGAATATGCAGATATTCAAAACTTTTCCCTGACCCACTTGGGGGGATATTCTGGGGAAGATTACGGGTTATTTAACTTATTCTTACAACACAGGCATAGAAACTTCCTTTAGAATCCTTAATTTGCTTTGAAAGTTTTAGATGTGACTGTCTAAAGGTCACCTTGCCTCCTCACTTTATATATGCAAACGTTCCATAATATTTTGATGTAAATAGTTGAGCCAGCCTCTTAGAGAAGTCCAATATCATGTGAAGGATTTCTCCAACCTACTTATGTCAGCAAGTCCCCTATCGTTTCTAATCACTGTATTTTTTCTGTAAAAAATATATATGTATATATTTTTATGTGGTAAAATATATAAAACATAACATTTACCATTTTAGCCATTTTTAAGCATATAGTTCAGTGACACTAAATACATTCACATTGTTGCGTGACCATCACCACCATCCATCCACAGAGCTTTTTCATCTTCCCAAACTGAAACTCTGTCCCCTCTAAACACTAACTCCCCATTTCCTCCTCCCTAGCCCGCAGCAACCACCGTTCTGCTGTCTCTATGAATTTGACTACTCTAGTAACTTCTATAAGTAGAATCACACAATGTTTGTCCTTTTGTCAAGTGTCTTATTCTACTTAGCATAATGTCTTCAAGTTTCATCTGTATTGTAGCATATTGCAGGATTTCATTCCTTTTTAAGGCCGAATCATATTCAGTTGTACATACACCGTGTTTTGTGTGTCCATTCATCAGTTGATGGACATTTGAGTTGTTTCCCCCTTTTGGGATTGTGAGTTATGATGCTATGAACAAAAGTGTACAAACAGAATTATTATGCTTCTGTAGTGCTTTTAACTTTGCAAAGTATGCTTATGTCTGTAATTTATAAACCCTATGGGAAATAGAGTAGATAGTATTCTCCCCTTCTGGCAAATACGAAATCCAAATTATTCAAGTCACTTGTGAACTCAGGGACAGTTTCTGCCTCTTAGCCTGAAGTATCTTTTTCTCAACATAGTTTTTATTCTTCATGCCAATGATTCTTCACCAGCTGAAGACACCAGAGAAGCAAAGGCAAAAATATCCTCACTGAGATGCAATTGGAGGACAGATCAAAAGTCTTATTTTACTTGGGCATGCTAAACGAAATCGGTAGTCCCCAAATTTGGGGGAAAATCAATTTTTAAAATTTATCTTTCAGGCATCAGTTGCAGCTGTTGCTTCTCTAGCAAAATAACATTCTGGGTTAACTAATCCAGACTTAGTGTCTCCCTTACCCTCTGCCCCCACTCCGACTACACCATTGCTGATAAAATTCAAACTGCACATCCTATAAGCTGGGAAACTATGTCTGTGGCCCAAACAAAATATTTAAATCTTGATTATTCACAGGCTTAAATCATACCTGATATGATTTCACATTCTGTTCTTGGATAACAATCTTCATTACATTCCAGAGATGCCAATGCTCTGTTTGAACAGAGCCTTTGAAAAGTTGAGAGGTCCTTTGAGGACCTTTGAGAGAGAGGAGTAGAGGCCAGGTACATAGGCGGAGCAGGGTCAGCGATGGTGTGTGCCCAACGAAGCTCTTCCCGAGGAGGCTCTGGCCCAAGTAGAACCCGGATTTTTCCTGTAGCTGATTTATACTTGTACAGTTTTTTTCTTCACTAATTTCACGTGTTTCTTTACATCAATAACATTAAACAAGATTTTGATTTTTGAAATAGCACTACCAGCTGTGGTACTAGCATAGTTTCCCACTGCTTAGAAAGATATTTCTGGAGAGCCTGGGTGGCTTAGTTGGTTAAGCGTCTGACTCTTGGTTTCAGCTCAGGTCATGATCTTATGGTTTGTGAGTTCAAGCCCACCTTGGGCTCTGTGCCTGCTTGGGATTCTCTCTCTCCCTCTATCTCTGCCCCTCCTCAGATTGCTCTCTCTCTCTCTCTCTGTCTCTCTCTGTCTCTCTCAAAATAAATAAATTTTAAAAATTTAAAGATATTTCTTTTTTTAAATTTTTTTTAACGTTTATTTATTTTTGAGACAGAGAGAGACAGAGCATGAACGGGGGAGGGGCAGAGAGAGAGGAAGACACAGAATCGGAAGCAGGCTCCAGGCTCTGAGCCATCAGCCCAGAACCCGACGCGGGGCTCAAACCCACAGACCGCGAGATCGTGACCTGAGCTGAAGTCAGACACTTAACCGACTGAGCCACCCAGGCGCCCCTAAAGATATTTCTGACAGTTAAAACTTCTCATTGTGAAAACTCTCCACTGTTAAAATCTCTCCAATTAGAATAATTTCATATCAGTGGGAATGATCCTGAGTCCCATGGTTTTCCTGGATGTCTGCTCTCTCCTTCAATTGCTGGTCCTGACTAGTCCTAGACCCTTGCGATGTGCAGTTGCTTTCATTATGGTGACACTTGGGGATTGGTTGGTCTGTCAGGGAGGCAGGACACAACATAAGTATTTGATTGGTACTTTTAGTTCCTCGATGGTGTTGCTTCCTTGGTAGGGTTGCAAAATTTAGCAAATAAACATACCTGATTAAAGCTGAATTCCAGATAAAAAACAAATAACTTATTATAAGTATGTTCCATGCCATATTTGGGACATACTTATACTAAAATTTATTTGATGTTTACCTGCAATTAAAATTTAACGGGGTGCCTTATATTTTATCTGACAACCCTATTCCTTAGATTTCTGCAAGGAAGACTACTCAACGAGCTGGAGCTTGTAGCATCACTAACTAATAAAAACAGAATCAATTTCTCTTGAATCCAGAAAGCGAATTCAAATGCCAGTAAATGTAATGCAGACTGAGCCTAGTAATTTGGTCACCTAAATATGATACCAAACCACAATACTGGGGTTACAAGAAAAAGAGATAAGGAGGATTTGCCTCTTAACGGCTGGTTCTCTTTTGGAAATGGATACTGATAAAGTTTACCTTCCCAAGTGACCAATCTGAAAAGCAAGGTTTGTAAAGTTAGTCAAGGGAAGAGGAATGAAGAGGGTAAGTCAGGCTCTGACACATACAGAATTTTGTTAGTTCTGAAAACTTTGGGGTAGATAGAGACTGTACTAGGGAGTACATGTATGTGTGTAGGAAAGGGCGAGGGAGGAGGAGAGGAAAAGAGAATAGCAATATGACTTCCCACAAAGAAAAGCAAATCTGATTATGTTCTAATATACATATAGGCTCACAAATATATCATCATTAAAGTGATTTATTTCTTGCTCAGCCTCAAAGCCATTTACCAGAGATCCCCAATCAATGTAAACCTATCACACTTGTTAACTTGATTATATGTAGATACTCTATTGCATGTATGAAATGAAGTAAAATTTTGTTTTGTTTTGAACATTTTGTAATTGAAAGACTACCAGAGATGTTGGCAAAATACTGTTAGAAAGCATTAATACTCTCTTCCTAAACAGACTTGACCAGAGGGTTTGGAAGTCCAATTAGTATGCGGCTGGTCAAGGGTGTAGGTTACCCCTGATTTGCCCTGTGGCAAATCAAGGACCTTTGCTTGACTTTTACATTTCTCCACATTTTCCTAAGCTGATAAACCAAGTGTTTGTTGATGTACTGAAGTACAGTATATTAGTGTGGCCCAGGATTGAGGAAATAAAAAAAGGAGGATAGAACACTTGTTCTTGAGGACCTTTCAATCCAGTTTTATTGAGAAAACCTTCACCCTCTGTACCAGATGTAGCTCCTATGCTTATAGCTGCTTTTTAAGGAAACAACAAATTGGTATCTGTGGAAGTAAGGGTATGCCATGCTCTATCCTTCCTCCAAAGTTGCCTCAGAAGAAATCACAAAGGGCTAAAAATAAGTTCTAAAGCTCATGCCCATTAATTTGAAAACTGCCACAACCCCATCACCCAAGCAGGCAAGGAGACATAAAGTTTTCCCAAAGAGGAAATATAAAAAGCTAATGAATGTATGAAAAAAAAATTGGTCTCAATAGCAGTAAACAATACTGAAATGAGATACTGTTTTCTCCATAAACTTAGCAAGGTTTTGAGAACATACTGAATTCAGGGTTCGTGAGAGCAAGATGAGGTGTTTATTACCTTCCCCTGCCAAGAGTAGCTTGAATTAAAGCACTTTTTCTAGAAAATAAGTTTCTAATATCCAACAATATTGCTTTCAATGATAGAAATCTTAGACACTATTCTTAGTAAAAGATCCAGGATACTATATGAACAAAAAATTGAAGCAGCATTTTAAAAAACAGAAATACTGTAAGCAAAGTAAATGTTTAGTTGCTGAAGATAGTTTATTACATCTTGTATGTGCAAAAGAGGAAATATTATGCATCAACTGTTTGTTATGAATTTATTTATCGTGAATTTTAAAAACATGGGGAAATGCTTCTGTCATATATTTAATTAACAAGGAGTAATGCATGGGGCGCCTGGGTGGCTCAGTCAGTTAAGCATCTGACTTCAGCTCAGGTCATGATCTTGCAGTTTGTGGGTTCAAGCCCCATTCTGGGCTCTGTGCTGACAGCTCAGAGCCTGGAGCCTGCTCTGGATTCTGTGTCTCTGCCCCTCCCCCACTCTCACTCTGTCTTTCTCTCAAAGATAAATAAACATTAAAAAAAATAAAATAAAACAAAGAGTAATGCGAATTATATAGGCTTTGGGATCAATTATTTCAAACTAGTAAAAAAAAAAAAAAAGAATTGCAAAGAAATATACAAAATGTTAACAGTGGTTATCCTGAGGGGAGTATGAGTGTAGGTGATTTTTTTTCTTTAATTTTTACCATTTTCTCTATTGTCCAAATGTTCAACAGCTGTCAGATAAAATATGTATACAAGTGGTCAGACGGATACTCAGAGCATGGTTCTAAGAATGGAAACCATGAAAATATTCTGTACTCATTTATTCTTGACATCTACTATCAGTGTAATGTTGGGGTAAATCACTTAATTTATGAATGCCTGGATTTTCTCACCTCTAAAATGGGGGCAATATTGCACTAAATTTTCCCCCAGGTTTGTTACAATAATTACTTGAGAGGGTGAGCATTAACGATGCTTTTCTAAGTCACAAAATACCTTAAAAATCTAAAAGATGAGTTGGAGTTGGTCTTCTGACATATTTCTATGTGGCGACTACTGGGTGTGAGGGGACAATTTGTGACCATGCAACATAAACAAACCACACGGCTTAACTGAGGATCAAACTCAGAATTCACTAGGAGCCTATTCCAGGGCCTTTCTTTGCATCAGTTCCTGCCCACAGTGCTGAAGAGGTAGGGAGGCAGTAGTCTTACAGGATAGGGGAAATAAAGAGGGGTTGGCAATGTGGGCAAGACCATGAAGGGACTTCGAAAGTCAGGCAGAAGGTTTTACCAATTTGACCTGGACTGATTAGGATAGAGATATGTTAAGTGTTGTTTCATTTGTTTTGGGCCTCAGTGTCACAAAAGGCAGCCAGTTTGGGGACATGAGCCTGAGTGGCCAGTTTGCTGGCTGAACTGAAGGGTCAGGTGAGTGGAGGTAGGAGTCTAGCTGGGTCAGAATTTGGCAGTTCCTGAGAGAGGACATGATGTATTACAAGCTGACAATGGCCAGGCCATGTGTGACGACAGAGGTCTGACGCACCACCTCTGCAGCAACCAGCCCAGGAAGCCAACCACAGCAAGAGCCCAGAGTAGTTGGGACTTAGCCAGTGACTGTCAGCTGCCCGAATTTTAATCCCTGCTTCCAGCTCAGGACTTCTCAGCCAAAAATGCTTCTCTAAGCAATCATATAGGAAGCCCCACTTCTATCTAGCTAGCCCTCCTCCAGCCTCTGCACACCGACAACCTCCAACTGGGTCATACCCCGAGCCTTCTCTTTTTTCCACTGTAAAGCTTTTCTACTCTTCTGCCTGCCTTTGAATCTCTGCCAAATGCATGTGATGGTGGCTGACTCTCCTGCTATAGTAAACGTTGAATAAATTACCTCCATTTGTTCTCACTTGGGTGGTCCTCATTTATTTCCATACTCACATATCAGCCTTCAGCTCAGCCATTCTTCCCACTAGTAATACCTAGGGAGGCAATTTGGTGTAATCGAGAGAAGGCATCACTAGGAATCACTTGGAATCACCCAAGCTGCCTCTGTCCTTGGACCATCTCTTAACCTTTTGAACACCCATCTCCTGAATCTGTAAAATGAAACTTGTATATTACAAGGTGGTGAGATTCTGGTCTTCAAGAAGATATAGCTTGTCAATGTACAGAGAGGAAGTCCAACAGACTCTTAACTGTCTACAAACACATTTCCCTGCCCATAATTTCCAAACAAGGAGAAAAAGAGAGAGAGAGAGAGAGAGAGAGAGAGAGAGAGAGAGAGAGAAGTGGGGATGGAAGAGGGAGGAAGGAGAACAGGAAAGAGGAAGACAGATTGGCTGTCTCAGATAGGATCTAGTATATAGCTTCACCAGAAGGAAAATGAGAGGCCCATGATTCCAAACTCCCTTGAAGGAGGAGATCAGCTCTGATCTCACCACTCTGATGGGAGCTGGACAGCTTATAACAGGAAGGGAACACTAGTGCTGCCTCTATAGGAGAAAGGGGAGCTGGGTTGGACAAACAGCAGTGGCTACTGGTTTCTCTTCTGTTCCAGTCCCTTCAGAGATAAAATATAGAAGTTTCTATGGCCCAAGAAATCACAAGTCCTTTCCAGTCAACACACAGGACCTGAGAGGAAAAGTGCTGAGAAGGCACTAATTTTTCAACACCATACCTTCATTTCACTGCCTTTCCACTACCCATGGAGGCTTTGTGCATTCTACCTATTTCCTCTTTATGGCCCACTGTCGCATGTAACACTACACTAAGTAAGGATTTAGTAGCAGGCACATGCAATGAGTTTTTACAAGTGTTGAGTTTTGGGGGTCATGGTGAGAAAGAACAAAAGACCAAGGTTTCCATATAAATGGCACAGTTCATTTGAGGTTTTCCTTCTGAAAATTATGGAACTGGTGATTTTGCATTGGGTGAAAATTCCCTTTAAGGTATTCACAGCTTGCTGCATCTGATGGACTTAACAATGCTGTCTCTCACCTCAAAGAAATCTGACAGACCTGATTTCAGTGCTGGCATTATCTCTTGTTCTTGCTGCCGTTTGGAGCAAGTCTGTTGCCCACTTTGAACCTCAGTTACCAAACTTAAACTCACGTTACTCCTCTTGGCCAAAACGATAAAATGAGACTGTGTGAAACACTGTTTATAATTTTTTTAATGGTTATTTAATTTTGAGAGAGAGAGAGAGAGAGAGCATGAGCAAGGGAGGAGCAGAGAGAGAGAGAGAGAGACAGAACCCAAAGCAGGCTCCAGGCTCCGAGCTGTCAGCACAGAGCCGGACACGGGGCTCAAACTCACTAACCATGAGATCATGACCTGAGCTGAAGTCAGACGCTTAACTGACTGAGCCACCCAGGAGCCCCCAAAAGACTATTTATAAACTGTGTAATGAATGTCAGAATGATTAGAATAAAGGAGGGCCAGAGGGGGGGTCTCCTTACTGGGTCAAGCACCAGTCAGTGAATCATCCAACAACACAGCCCAGGCTCCTCAAAGGCAAGTTCCTGTTTCTTGTTTAAGTTCTTGATTGTGTTTTACCTATTACTCTTCATTGGGTGGGGTTTGGAGCAAGACAATACCTGACTCCTGGACATTTTATGAAATTTATGAAAAATCTTCAAAGGAGCAATGCTGTGGCATTTTTCAAGGAGTATATGATCAAAAAAAAAAAAGTTGAGGACTCCTGATGTATTCCTACAAAGCATTCATTTGGCTATCAAGTAAAGGACAAAAAGAAGGAAAACAATATATAGATACTAAATCTTATAGATACTTAATCTTGACTTATGGTCAAGAATTAATGGTTACTTATGTACCTCTAAGTAAGTAATAGGCACATTCAAATGATCTTTTAACCAGCTGCTAAATGAAAACACTATTTTTTTCTACCAGCTCCCTCCTCTTGCCAGTTTCTTTGTACTGGTTAAATTTGATGGAAAGACAATGCCTAACAGAATCATTTCAGACAATGGAGTAATTACTACCTTGAATATTTTTTATCTTACAGAAGAAAGTGCTTCTTTATTTTGGCTTTCCTATTTTTCTTCTAATAATGAGGCTAAGTAACGTTTAGCCAGCTAGAAGCTTGCTGGCATTCAGAGGCAGCCATTGAGAAAGGACTGATCTGAAATGAGAGAAGAGGGAGCCATTAGACTAAAAATAAAATGAATTCCAAGCTTTTACTCTCTCCAGGGTTCTCTAGAGTGTCATAACTTATGGTTAATGAGGGCCCCAAGGGGGAAGGTCGTAAGTCAATGTCACTCTGCCGGTTCAGTGCAAGCCATAGAGCTAAATGTGTCAGTATATTTTGCCCTTGACCACAGGGATCTGGAATAAACCAAGGCATAAAATAACCTGACTTGCCCCTGAACGAAGAGACCCTGCTGCTAAAATGAGACTAAGCCATGTGGTAAGGTCAAAACATTCCTTTGACCTCAGGATTTGGGGCAGAATTTCTCGGAATGGCATGACACATTTTCGTGATTTCTAAATGGAGGAAATCCTTCCTAATCTGTAAATGGAGGAGAATTTATACATCTCCATGGATCTCAGGAGAAATGGCCAATGCTTCTGTGAATACACTTTGTGCTGCTGGTTTTTTTTTAAGTTTATTTATTTTTGACAGAGATAGAGTGTAAGCATGAGTGGGGGAGGGGCAGAGAGAGAGGGAGATACAGAATCCAAAGCAGGCTCCAGGCTCCCAGCTGTCAGCACAGAGCCTGACGCAGGGCTCAAACTCAAGAACCGTGAGATTATGACCTGGGCCGAAGTCGGATGCTTAACCGACTGAGCCACCCAGGCACCCCGTCTGCTGTTTTAATGTTACTAATATGTGAATGAGGACTTAACCACATAGAATCACACCATTTATGGACTGGACATGATCTCAGACAACATGTTAGTGTAGGAGTTACTATAGTGAGCTAGAAAGAAGATTCCTGGGCAATCTTAATAGAGCACTGTGGTTAAGCGCAGGGAGTCTGTATCTAGGTTGCTTGGATTTCAATGCTGGTTCTGTCACTTCACCTCTCTCCCTCGGTGACCTCATATGCAAAATAGGGATAATTAAAGTATGAGATTCACAGAGTGTTGTGAAGAGTAAAATGCCTAGAGTATCGGCCAAATTAAGTGCTATGTAATGTTTGCTCATATTATTGAATAATTTTGCATAATATTAATTATATGGTTTAAAATTTGTATTAACCACAAAAGAACATTTGTATGTTTGAAAAATGGTAAATCATATATATGGGAAAGATGATTTATTCAGTTTACACAGTGTTCAGTGAACATTCTTGGACCAGTTGCAGTTACTAGAAATAAATTCTGTCCCCACAGCCTTTGTCCCAGAATTTGGGAACTAAAATTCATCTATCCATTCAACATCTATTGAGCACCTACTATGTGCCAGATACTGCTCTAGGTACCAGAAATACAGCACTGAACAGAGTCAAAGTCCCTGCTCTCATGAAGGTTATAGTCTAATGTAATGAGTAAATCCTTTAGTCCATTTTTTTTTAACATTTACCTATTTTTGAGAGACAGAGAGAGACAGAATATGAGTAGCGGAGGGGCAGAGAGAGAGGGAGACACAGAATCTGAAGCAGGCTTCAGGCTCTGAGCTGTCAGCACAGAGCCCGATGCAGGGCTCAAATTCACAAACTGTGAGATCATGACCTGAGCTGAAGTCAGACGCTCAACCGACTGAGCCACCCAGGCACCCCAAGTCCATTTTTTTTAATCTGAGGTTCAGAGAATCTTCAGCTGACTGCCCAAAATCACACAGCTAGTCCCAGATCTTGTGATCCCTTATCACATCAGACTTTTAAAAAACCTTGTTTACCATGCAACTTTAAAAATGTCTGGAAGAGGCATTTGCCTGTCAAGCTAGCTAATACAGAAAAAGTGTGGTCACATAAATGCACTGGCTGTTCCACATGTGACTCAGTCGTGTGCTTTCCCATCTCCTTGGGGCTACCACATGTCCCCCTTTGCCTCTCTTGTCACGTTCACCACACTATGACCTTTCTGATACTTCCATTTAAAAAACATCTGAAAACTGAAGTGATAAGTGAGGACAATAGTGACAATAAAGCAATAAAGATTTTCAGTATGGAAATGTTATAGAAGGAGAGACAACTTCATCTTGAGAATTTCAAGCTTCATACTGCATATTAGGAATGCTTCTGTACCTGTTGGGATAAAATGTTTATGTGCTTTGCGTCTCTTTTCCAGACTTCCCAAGTTGTACCCTAACCTGTTCAGAAATACCTACTTCACTCTCTTAGAACTTAGGGAATCAACTTAAATTTGTTTTCATTCTCTTGTTTATATAGACATGTATAGGAAAGTGTTTAAATAGGCAGTTAAGCATGTAGTTTTAGGGGTATGTGTGTGTGGCCTTTTATCTTCCCAACCATTGCATTTCTTCATTTCTAAGACATGATTCTCTGAGATAGACCATTAGATTTTGTGTGAAGAAAGAAAAATAATACTCAATTAAACGATCACTTGCCATCAACTGTAAATTTCATCCCGATTTCAGAGATGCAAAAACATGAAAAGAGCTTGATAATTCTTCATTAGTAAAAAAAAAAAAAAGGGGGGGGGGAGTTTCATATAACCCATTACAAAATTATTCTTTTTAATGGATGCTGAATAATTATTGCATGAAAACCCTTTGGACTTGTTTCAAATATCCATCAAAAACGGCATCTGAGGGGAAAAAAAGTAAAGTGCTAAAACCAAGTCCTGGGTCTTTTATTAGAGCATAAACTGAAATAATGCATAGATGAAATGATGATGTTTTGGATTCACATCACAAAAATTACGGGAACATATAGATCAAACAAGATTGGCTATGGGTTGATAATTGTTCAAGTTGGATTGCAAGATATGATGGGAGCTTAGTATATTTATTATTCTCTTAATATTTCAGAAAAAAATTTCCGTCCGTAAAGCATTAGTAGTAGAACCTCCCACAAATAGGATTGGCTTTTCTTAAATGGGGGAGGTTTGTTCTATGCTCATGGTGGCAGGTTCCAGACAGAGACTGAAAAGAATATTTCCTGGGACTGTGAGTGATGAGGTAAGTGGAAGGTATGCTTACCACTAGTCCTTCATCTTCCTTCTGAATACCTTATTTTGCTGACGTTGCCTGGGTCCTACCTTTTACTACAGTGATAGCTGGCTAGTCCTTGAAATTACTTCTAGACCCACAGGTCGCTGTGCTACTTTACAGTACTTGGTCATCCTCAGAGGGTACACAAGGCTGGTGTAAAGAATAATTAAAAGCAGCAACAATAGCAGTTTAAAATTGAATTGAATGTTCCCTTAACTATGCTAAGTGGCTTACCACGCACAAGTTTATTTAATTCTCTTGACAACCCTAACTTGTCAATACTATTATGATTTTATTTTTACCCATGAGGAAACAGACTGAGAAACTTTAAGGGCATTCCCCAAAGCTGGCAAGTGGCAGGGTCTGGGTCTAAACCTGAGCCTGTGCTCGAAACCACACTAGGTATTGCCTTCTTTCCCAGTGACACTGGATTAAGAGCAATGGAAATCACAGCCTGCTGAGAATCACTTGCAGACCAGAACTAAAGACAGCCTCAAGCCAATAATCAGCAGATGTAGATGGGTGAAAAATAGCACAGATGCTGGAAAGCAACTCTTGTAGAAACAAATCAAAAGGAATGCAGAAACTCTACCAAGTAGATAAACATAGTACTAGCAGCGGGACAGGCAGAAGAGGCCAGCTCATGGATGATTTCCATTTTCTCCTGAGTCTTTAAATCATTTCAGAGTGTGCTCCTGCTTTGTCAAGCTTCTCATGTGTGCACTTAGCTGGTGTGTTACACATCATCCACTGGAACTCACATGGTCCTTCTAGACTTCCAAAGCTTGTCTCACTCCATCAAGAAACTTAATGCTCATTAACTGTCATGATATGAAGAATATTTTCTTTTATGACTCTGTCCCTCCAGGGCCCTAACTGTCCAACCACAATTTGTTTCAAAATCTAATCATCACTCTTAATCTTATAGAGACTCAAGATCTCTCCTGCCCTGCTAGGCTAAGTACTACCCTCCTCTCCAATTCACAAATACCTAAGTAACAATGAAATAAATAGATCTTTTGTAGTGGAAAATCTTGAGGTCATCAACTGGATTAGCCCATCATTTGGAATGCAGGGTCTGGGGGTAATTCAGGGATGACATGTATACTCAGAAGCAATGGAAGTCACACTGGGGGTGGGACTAGGATGAGACGCTTGTACTGGAACTAGCACAGGGCTTGGCATATAGCATATTCCATTTGTACTCTTCCCCTACGCTTCTAATAATGTCACCAAAAAACACATCACCTTCTTTGCCTACACCATATGGAATTTACCATCAACCAAAGTCCTAAAGTCTTATTTCACAAGTGCAAGTTCTTCCAACGAGTACTTGTGCATTTATACTTACGGGTCAAAGTAAATAATCTTATATTTACCACTGTTACATAGTCTAGGTAGATTCAGATCAGATCTGCTTGGATTTTGATAATGTCAACAGACTAATGAACTAATTCTTTTTGTATGTGTGCTGCTGAAGTAAGCACTATAGTAATGCTTCTTGGCTTTATATCCAGAAATCTGTATAATATACATCTATCCAAGACACTGACAAAAATACTTACTAGGATAGGACCATGAACAGAGTTTTTTATAAGCCACCAGACTGCCAACCCCCGACCCCTGGTTGCTAAGAAGCTCCCTCTAAGTATGTTCATTCAACCAGTTATTAATCTGCTTAATTGCATTAGCTCAGCTCGTATTTCTTAATCTTATCTCCAATTATATCATGAAGAAATTACACAATGACCCACTGAAGTTCATGAACATTTTGTCTGTTGCATTTCCTTGCACTCTTGTTTCCCACTAATTTGGCCAGATTTAATTTGGCTAAAAGCAATTTGACTAAAAGCAATTTGGTCAAGAAGACGATTTTGTCAAAACAGCGATCTGGACACAGAAGAATAATGCCAATCAGTGTTTTCAAAGTTGATAATTTTTGTGTGCTACTTGATAGAGCTATGACCCATTTTGTACCTTATATATATTTGTCAATATTCTGTTTTTTCTCAATAGTTTGATTTTTAAAATTACTAATTCATCTCTAGCCAGTTGTTCAAGCTGGCTTGAACATTCAAACATTGCTTATAATGCAGACTAACTGAAATAATATAACTGTTCAGCAGTTAATTAGAAGAAAGCAAATGTCCAACAACTGATGTATTGTTTTTTAAAAAAATATGCTAGGTTCCAGATACCATATGGTAGGTAAAATATAATATGTACTCATAGGAAATGCATATAGGGATGTCATACACTAATGTTCAATCATGGTTGGCACTCTTGAGTGGGATTATCTTTAAAGATTTGTTTTGGTTTGTATTTATAATTTTCCATAATAAGCATGTGTTTCTTAAAAAGTCTAAAATAATACATAAATCATAATTGTAGTCAATTGTTCAATCACTCCATTAGTTTCAAGTATGTACCTGCTTTTGTTGGATTCTTGTTCCCTAAGCAATTCCTTAATTGTTCAAACTTTGCAGTGTAAACAGAGCAATTGTTTGAAGATGAACTCTGGAAACTAACATAGTGTTTGAAGATACTTATAGTGTTAAAAGCTGTCCCATGTTTTATCACTCATACCTGAACATATAATGATGGAAGATATTCATTGTTTTTAAGTTTACTTGTTTTTGAGAGAGAAAGCGTGCAAGTGAGTGAGGGAGGGGCAGAGAAAGAGAGGGACAGAATCCCAAGCAGGCTGTGCACTGCCAGCACAGAGCCCGACAGGAGGCTCGAACCCACGAACCATGAGTTCATGACCTGAACCCAAATCAAGAGTCAGATGCTCAACTGACTGAGCCACCCAGGCGCCCGTGGAAAAGATTCTTCTTTTTTTAATTTTTTTTAATGTTTTATTTATTTTTGAGATACAGAGAGACAAAGCATGAACGGGGGAGGGTCAGAGAGAGGGAGACAAAGAATCCGAAACAGGCTCCAGGCTCTGAGCTGTCAGCACAGAGCCCGACGCGGGGCTCGAACTCAAGGACCGCGAGATCGTGACCTGAGCCGAAGTCGGCCGCTTAACCGACTGAGCCACCCAGGCGCCCCAAGATTCATTTTTAACTAATGTATTGTGTTGACCAATTTGCTTTTGACCAAATCACTTTTGGCTAAAAACATACTACCATCTACCAGGCTAGTAATATATTAGAGAAAATAAATGTGACTATCCCCATGATTTCCTTTTAAGTGAATCTATGCTGGATCCTAGGGATCCACTGGCATCTCCTTTGGACACTCTATAAACCATTCCTTTAACAATCCATTTTAGGGGCGCCTGGGTGGCGCAGTCGGTTAAGCGTCCGACTTCAGCCAGGTCACGATCTCGCGGTCTGTGAGTTCGAGCCCCGCGTCAGGCTCTGGGCTGATGGCTCGGAGCCTGGAGCCTGTTTCCGATTCTGTGTCTCCTTCTCTCTCTGCCCCTCCCCCGTTCATGCTCTGTCTCTCTCTGTCCCAAAAATAAATAAACGTTGAAAAAAAAATTAAAAAAAAAAATCCATTTTAGAATCTAGCCAGTTTGAGAAAATTTAGCACTATGTGTAAGTTCCTTTCGAAACTGTCTGAAGACACCAATGGGGGATAACCCCCTACTTGAAAATAAATGCTGATAAACTCCGCTGTCTGAGCACTCCATTCCAAGTATTTTACACTGTTCTCAAGGAAATTGCTCAATTTCTCCACCCTGTACTGTCTCTACAGAATGAATTCAAGAATATGACATACCTTTAATATTCTCCCACCCCATAGTTCTCCCCTGCTATTTTCCCTTGACCCACCTTACTGTTATCACTGTTATTTTAAAAATCAGTGTGGTTCCAGGGGCAGTAATTGCTGCTTGGCCCTGCTCTTGGTCTATATTTATGGCTGTCTGAGAAGGAAGGTGTAGAGGAGTCACCACAAGCTCCTGTGAGTTGCCAGCCAAGTCTTCTTGAGCCTTCTAAGTGCTGCCTTCAGGCAAATAGGTGATAGGTTGCACTTTATGATTTTAAGTAATATACCATATTAGATATGACAAAATATTTAAATTATTTTCCATCTTCTTTGTAAAAGGATCTGGTCAGGATTAACTTTAAGTTGTCCTCACCTTCCTAGGGTTTGTTTAAAATACAATAATCGGGGCACCTGGATGACTCAGTCAGTTAAGCATCTGACTCTTGGTTTCACTCAGGTCATGATCTCACAGTTTGTGCATTTGAGCCCCACATTGAGCTCCATGCTGACAGTGAGGAGCCTGCTTAGGATGCTCTCTCTTTCCCTTTCTCTCTGCCCTCCCGTGCCTGCGCTTGCTCTGTCTCTGTCTCTAAATAAATAAATAAATAAATAAATAAATAAATAAACTTAAAAAAATAAAATAATCGCATCTCTCAGTGTTTGTTCACAAATATTTGCTTGCCTGTGTAATCTCTGAAAACTTGAATGATTGAAGGAATGTACTTTAAATAGGATGTGAAATCATAGTAGTTAATTTCCTATTCCTTCAGGCTTTCATTCATTCAATAAACGAAAAGTAAGAATAACAAAAATAAAGGAAACTATTAGCTCTATCTAGAGACAAATGAGACACTGTTTAAATATGAGTTCTAGAATGGTGGTGATTCCATCAGGGTTTGGTTGTTAGAATGACAGAGAATAATTACTTGAGCGTTTATAATTCCAGTGTCTCTGTCTACCTTTTGGCAACTGCCCTCCAAGTATTCCTATCAGAGTCTGAGCACAACTTTGAGGAAAAGACCCAGGTCTGTCAAAGATGAAAAACAGAACAACCTGAGTGAACCTCTCAGCGGAGAGGTGTCATCTTTGATCAAAGAAATAGAGAAATCTTGAAAAAAGCTTTTCTGGTCCCTGATTAGGTAATTTTTCCTGAACTGACCTAGGCAATATAGTTCACCTTTGTTTCTGCCCTTTTTTTCTCCCCAACCTTTTTTTTTTTTCTTTTAATTTTATTAGAACGAGACAAGGAATTACCAAGAATGGCTCTGATGTAGTGTCTGGTTAATGAAGCTAACACACTGCCTAAATATTTATTCTCACGTACAGGGTATTTAGATTGCATATGTGTAGAAATGTTGTCAAGTTAAAAATAACTCTTTCTGCAAGGCAATGGCACATTGGAATGCTAATCCAAGCCACTGCTTATCCTTCTGAGACTAGCATCCTGGGTGTCCTGGCTGCCCAAAGTCAACAACCCCAGCCTCATTTCCTTAGGAATCTTCACCTTTTTGCTTGAGCTCTTTTAAAAATGTGTGCCGAGACTAGCAAGAAACAGCAGCAAGAGGAAGAGAAAAATCTTCAGATAGCCGCTTGTTTCCAGAGACCCCCCGCATTCTCTACTGAACTCCTGGTGGGTAAATTTCCTTCCCTCCAGACCAAAGGTAGCTTCGCCATTCTGATCCTTAGAGTCAATGAGGACCTTGCCTAAACAGAGTGCAGCTAATCAATAATGTGGTTCAAAGGGTAGGTTCATGGAAATACCTGGAGCCAGGTGAGGCCACTTAGTCCTGGAAGGGCGAAAGGCTGGAGAAGGGGAGATGGCGTCTAAGCCAGGCCCTACCACTGCTGTTCCTTTGGACTTTAGCTGGGGTGCCCTAGCCCCTCTGGGCCTCACCTTCGCAGCTTATAAACTGGAGGGAACCTGTATCACAGGACTGTGCACTGGGGGCTGATAGATCGATGCGAACCACTATTCAGAGTGAGAAAGACAATGATAAGCAAGAACCTGGATACTTTGTGTGGATGCACACTGGTGCTGTTGGCGAGAAGGGCACAGAAAGGGGCTTGGGGTCTCAGGGGAAGTTTGAGGTGCCCACAGTAACATTTCCCAGGGAAGAGACAAAGGTAAAGTAGGAGAGTGGGAGAAACATCTGGGCAAAGATTTAAGAGAAAAGAAACTGCATGAATAGAGCGTAGGTCTTCTCCTTTATGGTCTCCAGAGCACAGAAAGATTTAACAACACTTTTCCGTACAACAGAGAAATATTCTACAGTGATGCCCTCTTAGAAACAGATTATTTACATAGCTAAAAGCATGAGTATTTCACCCTTGGAGTCTTGTTAAACTTGAACAAAAACATTAAGAGCTCCTGTAAATTTCTACAAAAAAGACTGGACGCCGTTAACATGAGACACATAACTGCCTTATATATTGTTGAACTTGTTCTACATCATTTTATGTCTGACAAACCACGGGCTCTTAGTCTGCATTGTAATAACTTCCAGCTTCCCACGGTAACTTGCCACAATCACAAGGAACGGGTCTGCTCCAGCAGCACCTGACCCCAGCAGATCTTCCAGGTCGTGCAGAGCAGTGCCAACACAATTTGGCAGCGGGTTTCTCCAATCCCCTCCCAGGCCTTAGCAAGCACCAAGCGACCCTTGGGGTAAAGACCCACAGACCTGGACTGACATTTGGTTTCAATTCTGCTGAGCTTCTTTTCTCTACGGAATTAATCCTGTTTACACACACCCATTTTCAAGTGGCAAAGATAATTTGATCCCTTATTAAAGGACACTGATTACTCTGAGAACAGACAGAAAAAACTCAGCCCATCTTGGGCACTTCCATACAAGTGGAAAAGCACAACAAGTCTATGTGACTATTTCATTATGGAAGGATTTTTCTTTTTTAAGCAGTGGCTTCTTTTTTTCCTTTTGGTCTTTTTAAACCAGAGCTGTGTGTGCATGTTTGACAGTGAGCTGTTATTCTAAAAGGCAGCAGGAAAGGCGGCATGTTAAAGTTTCACATTAAACAACAAAGAGTTTCAAGGAACATCCTCAAATTACATTCACGGTTTCAAAGTTCAAGAATTGTGGCAGAGCACTGCTTACCTTACAATTTCAGGTCCCAAGAGGTCTTTAAGTCTAAAGCAGTACATCAAATGTGCAGGATTTATTTTCTCGCGTAAAAGTCTAATGTGTCATAGCACCCAGCTCACTGGGAGGAACCGACCTCCTCTTCCCGAACACCAATGAGGAAACCAGAGGAGCACATGTGGGAAGTGGCTTCCCTGAAAGCCTGTCACAGTCTGCCCATGCTCTTTGTGACGGAGGTGCCAAATCAACCTTGGCATGAGGCTCACAAAGCACTTCATTGTGAGGTCCTGGTTAAGTCTTGGGGGAAGGAAAGAGTTATTAAGAAAAGGGAGGGGGGCTCTAGCCAATCTGTAGTTTTCATGCTTTTGTTGGGATGGGCCTCCCATTCATTAAAAATATAGAGAATTATTTTTCTGTTAGCTTCCTAGGGAGCAAGTAAGACTTGTAACAACCCACCAATACACAGAGATAAGAGGAAAAGCTTATCTCTTGGAATTCTGCTATGCTCCTGGCTGGTGTGAAGAAGGGCTCTACAGTTAAAACTCCATCTCACTTCTTAGAAAAGTGTCTAGTCTGCAAGAACTGCCAGGATGTTTTATTGGAAGGAAGTTCACAATTATGAGTGTACAATAATGTGTGCTAACCAGGCCCCACCAAGCCCAAAGATAAAATGAAAATCTACTGCTCTGTGCAATAAAATCAATCTGTGACATAATATTTCAAGTGGACTTTCCCCATCAAGCTAACTAGAAGCCATTGTGAAAAGGAAGTACATGTCTTCTCATGGGACATGGATATACAGCGACCAGAAAAACATTTACTTTTACTTTCATGTCCATCTGCTACAACATGCCACAGAAAAGAAAAGAGGTATTGGGTGGCAAAAAAATAAATAAATAAATAAATAACAAGTCAAAATAATCAAGCCTCTTCAAACTCCCTACATTAAGACTTGAGCCATGATTACTCTAGGCTTAGCGTTTGACACTGTTGGGTCTTTCTGCAGCCCTTACTAGGACTCTAGCCTGAAGCAATTAATCATGGTGAGCAGTTGGCTCTGGGTGTAACTAAGAGAGAAAGGCAGCACCTTGAAGTAGAAAGTGGGGCAAAGAGACCCATATTCAAGTTCTGGTTCTGGTTATACAATCAGCTCTAAGGTCAGGAAAATCTTGAGGTCTCTCTGGATCTCAGGTTTGTTTTTGTCCAATGAGGCAGTTGCACCAGTTCAGGAATAGAAAAGTAAATGCAAAGACTCAAAGTGCAGGTCAGCGGGTGGGCTAAGGTGAGATGGAAAACACAGGTCTGTACTTCAGACATAGCTATTATTCTACAATAATGGATCCTAATTGGTTATGGGATGAATTGTGATCTTATGATTTTTTTTTTATTTTAAAGTTTATTTTATTTACTTGGAAAGAGACACAGACAGCACAAGTGGGGGAGGGGCAGAGAGAGAGGGAGAGGAAGAGAATCCCAAGCAGGCTTCACGCTGCCGATGCAAGGCTCGAACCCACGAACCCTGAGCTCATGACCTGAGCTGAAACCAAGAATCGTACGCTTAACTGACTGAACCACCCAGGTATTTCCAAATCTTCTGATTTTTTAAAAAGAAGCTAGAAGTTCAGATTTTTATGTGAAATCTCCTGAGTTTTATATGTGGAGACACATACTCAAAATGTTTAATGAATGCCATGAATGCCGAGAAAAATCTATCTGCTGGTTAAATTTGCCCTGTAGGTTACCAGTTTGAGACTTACAGACTAGATGATCTTGAGTCTTATCCTGCTAGAAAATAAAAAACCCAGGGAAACTGGTCTCTAAAAGAAACTTTCAGCCACTTAGCAGTCAAGATAGGACTTAAAGAAGAGGCTGCCCAGTACTCCTGTGGTGACACTGGAGATCCTCACTCCCCTACTTCATGGTGGTGACCACACGGGTGATGACCTTACATGACTGACTTTCTTTGGATAGGGCTGGTGTGGAACCCCTGAGATCATTAGCATTCTAAGAATCTGATGAGTGAAAAAAAGGCAGGAGAACCCACACAGGGGAGAGAAGAAAATATTGTTCCAGCAATATAAAAACCAACTGGATCCAATGCTGCTAGTGTTATCTTAAGACTGAAATACTGAAAGCAAAAGCAAAAGGTCCAATGGGACTTATTATGTAAGGGAAGCAAAGGTTTATTGACTTGCTCAATAAAAGAGAGATGTTGGGGTGTGGTAAGTTGGAGATGTGTGCAAAATGAAGTTCACCAAATAATTCTCTTCTAGGTCGATAGACAGAAGTAAAGTTAGGAATACTCAGTCCTCATGGTCTGACCAGTACAATCCTTCCTGAGCTACTGGATGAGCTCTGACTGGGTGAAGAATCCCCCTTCGTGAGTGGGGACTCATCCTTGTTAAGACAGAAGAGTGCTGAATCATCGGGGACCAAGGCCAGAGCCCTGAAAACATACTCAATAAATATTTGCCCTGCCTGATGAACCCCGGCAAGGAGACTGTGGACCAAAGACAGAGATGGTAGACAAAGCCTTTGATCTTTCAAGACTTGGCTGCAATCTGAGTCATTTCATCCCAGGGAATTTCCCTTAGTCTCTCAGTCTGCCTTTATTACAGAGTATCTTTTATTTTGCTCTTAGGTTAGTACTTAAATTGATTTAACTTCTTGTATACCTATCTGTCTACCTCATTAAACTAATAAATCTCTCTCACTCACATTTTTATTTCTAGAACTAGCATCGTCCATGCTTGGCACAGGTAAGGAACTTAGTAAATATGAGTTGAATGCATTAGTAAATAGACAAAAAGCTAATAACTAGGAGAAGTAATGTGCATTATAAATGCACTGAAATTAAAGTGGTAAGGCAAATCTTTGGAAGAAGATTAGGTTTAGATATACATTTTTGCATGAGGATTATATTTTCTCCAATGTATAGTTAATTTTTTTTCAGTTTCATCCTATTATGGATTTTCAGCTTGCATTTGTTGAATATAATATTCCTTATTACAGTAGTTACTGCCCTTTGCCATAATCCAAACTTTCTAAACATTTACGTTTTCTATGACCATCTATGGGAATGTTTTGGAACCATCTATGGAAATAGTGAGTATACAGCTGAGAGTTAAGATAATTTGGCCACCTTCAAATCTCATGTTGCTTTCACAAATACAACAGAGGGAGTGAAGGTAATTACATAGCTCTGAGCAGTTACAAGGTAATAAGTGACAGCAGCAACACACTGCCCAGAGGGCTCGAGGGACCAAGGATTAGAATGGATGGCAATCATTCTTTTACATACAGCTTTGGTACTAACTGGACAGAGGCTTCACTCTAAATTTCAAAATAAAATTTAAGAATAAAAAAATAGGGGCGCCTGGGTGGCGGAGTCGGTTAAGCGTCCGACTTCAGCCAGGTCACGATCTCGTGGTCCGGGAGTTCGAGCCCCGCGTCAGGCTCTGGGCTGATGGCTCAGAGCCTGGAGCCTGTTTCCGATTCTGTGTCTCCCTCTCTCTCTGCCCCTCCCCCATTCATGCTCTGTCTCTCTCTGTCCCAAAAATAAATAAACGTTGAAAAAAAAATTAAAAAAAAAAGAATAAAAAAATAAACAAGATTTCAACTGAATTAAATTTGTTTTGACCACAAGATTATATGACCATTTGAGAAATTGATGAATACAAAGAAATACAGGAACAAAGGAAAAGCAACATAAGTATTTGTCATTCATGACTACAATAGCAAACCACCCTAAACACAGTAGCTTAAAACATCTCTTTTATCATCTCCATGGTTCTGCAAACCTACTGGGCCCCACTGGGTGAATCTCCTGATCCATATAATATTACCTACACTGAATGATCTGAGGACAGATAATTTGTTTCCTCTTTCCTATTTTGATAATAGACAACCTAACAGGTGTAAGGTAATATCTCACTGTGATTTTTATTTGCACTTCCCTGATGATTAGTGATGTTGATTGTGTCTTCATGTATCTGTTTGCTATTTGTATGTCTTCACTGAAATAAGTCTATTCAGGTTCTTTGCTCATTTTCATTTTTTATTTTATTTTTTTTTTGCTATTGAGTTTTATGTGCTCTTTGTATATTTTGAATACTAACCCATTACCAGATTCATGGTTTGCAAATATTCTCTCCCTTTCCACAGGTTACTTTTTAATTTTATGATTTCCTTTGTCGTATAGAAACATTTTAGTTCGATGAAGTCCCACTTGTTTAGTTTATTTTTGCTTTTGGTGTCAAATCCAATAACTCATTGCCAAAGACTGATGCTAAGGAGTTACCCCCTGGTTTCTTCTAGGAGTTTTATGGTTTCATTGTGTAGAGTGGTTTTATTGTGTAGAGTGTAAGACAAGTGTCCAGTTTTATTCTTTAGCATGGATATACAGATGTCTCCTGCTTTTCAAAAGTTCACATTATGCCACTTCATTTTTACAAAAAGACCTACATTAGTACTTGTTTTCACTAACCAAAAAAAATCCAAAGAGGATTTTTGCCTTTATGAAAAAAAAGGTGAAAAGCAAAAATAGTGTTCAGTGTTTGTTTTGCAGTGAGCCATTTGTAGAGGCAGCTCACACCCCGAGCAGCAAAAGTGGCACCCCCAAGCTCCTTCCCTAGAACTACACGTAGCATCTCAGCATCAAGCTGCCATAGCTTTGAATTTGGTCTATGAGCATCTGTGTTTTATCTTGATTTCTTTTGTGAATGCATTAGCAAGATGTATCCTAAGGTATCAGAAAAGCTTAAGAAAGGTATTTTTGGGGTCTGGAAACACTTAAAAAATTTTTTCATATAAATTAATGGTAATTGCTTCTTTGATTTATGCCATTTGGCTTATGGAAAGGTCATAGGAATGCTCTACTTTTGGATATCAGGGGAAAACTGTATCATTTTCCCAACACCATTTACTGAAGGGACCTTCCTTTCCCCACTATATGTAGTTAGTTCCTTTGTTAAATTTTAAAAAAAAATATCTCTTTCACTATTTTTGTGAGAGAGAGTGCAGGAAAGCAAGGGAGGGGCAGAGAGAGAAGGGGACAGAGGATCTGAAGTAGGCTCCACGCTGACAGCAGCCAGCCTGATAAGGGGCTCAAACTCACAAACCGTGAGATCATGACCTGAGCTGAAGTCAGATGCTCAACCAACTGAGCCACCCAGGTACCATAGATCCTTTATTAAAATTAATTGACCATACACATATGAGTTTATCTATCTGTTTCATTGATCTATGTGTCTGTGTTTATGCTAACACCATACTGTTTTGATTACTTTAGCTTTATCATGTAGTTTAATCAAGAAATGTGATGCCTTTGTTCTTTCTTAAGATCACTTTTGGCTATTTGAGATCTTTTGTGGTTCTATACAATTTTGGAATTATTTTTTTCTATTTCTGTGAAAACTGCCATTGAAATTTTGATAGAGATTGTACTAAATCTGTAAATTGCTTTGGGTACTATGGACATTTTGACAATATTAATTTTTCCAATCCATAAACACGAGCAATCTTTTCATTTATTTGTGTCTTCTTTAATTTCTTTCACCAATGTTTCATAGTTTTTAGTGTCCAGATCTTTCATCTCCCTGTTTAAATTTATTCCTCAGTATTTTGTTCTTAAAATTTTTTTTAATGTTTATTTATTTTTGAGACAGAGAGAGACAGAGCATGAACGGGGGAGGGGCAGAGAGAGAAGGAGACACAGAATCCGAAGCAGGCTCCAGGCTCTGAGCCATCAGCCCAGAGCCCGACGCAGGGCTCGAACTCACGGACCGTGAGATCGTGACCTGGGCTGAAGTTGGACACTTAACCGACTGAGCCACCCAGGCGCCCCCTTTTTTTTTTTTTAACTCAGTATTTTGTTCTTTTTAAAGCTATTGTAAATGGGATTGTTTTCTTAATTTCTCTATTCTTTAAATGTTTTTTGAGAGAGAGAGAAAACAAGTAGGGGAGGGGCAAAAAGAGAGGGGGACAGAGGATCCCAAGCGGGCTCTGCTCTAACAGCAGAGAGCCCGATGTGGGGCTCAAACTCATGAACCAAACTGTAAGATCATGACCTGAGCCAAAGTCAGAGGTCTAACTGACTGTGCCACCCAGATGCCCCTTAATTTCTCTTTCTGATAGTCCATTGTTAGAATATAGAAATGTAACTGATTTTTGTATATTGATTTTGTATCCTGCAACTTTACTGAATTTGTTTATTAGTTCTAACAGTTTTTATTTGTTTTTGGGAGAGTGTTTAGAATTTTCTATATATAAGATCATGTCATTTGTAAACATTACTTTTTGCTTTCCAATTTAGATGCCTTTTTACTTTTTTATTTTTTCTTGTCTGATTGCTCTGGCTAGAACCTCCAGTAATATGTTGAATAAAAGTGGTTAGAGTGGGCATTTTGTCTTGCTCCTGATCTTTGAAGAGAACCTTGCAGCTTTCCACTGCAGAGTATGATGTTAAGCTGTGGGCTTGTCATACACGGACTTAATTGTGTTGAAGTATGTTCCATCTGTACCCAGTTAGTCGAGAGTTTTTATTACAAAAAAGATGTTGAATTTTTCCAAATAACTTTTATGCATCTATTGAGATGATCATATGATTTTTATCCTTCATTTTGTCAATGAAGGATATTTATTATTTTGCATGTGTTGTAACATCCTTGCATCCCAGGGATAAATCCCATTTGATCATGGTGTATGATCCTTTTCACATACTGTTGAGTTTAGTTTGCTAATATTTGGTGGAGGAGTTTTGCTTCTATGTTCATCAAAGATATTGGTCCCTAATTTTCTTTTCATGTAGTGTCTGTGACCAGCTTTGGGATGAGATAATGCTAGCCTTGTAAAATGAGTTTGGAAGTATTACTTCCTCTCCTAATTTTTAGACGAGTTTGAAAAGGATTTGTATTAACCCTTTAAATGTTTGGCGAAATTCACCATTGAAGACATCTCGTCCTGGACTTTTCTTTGTTGAGAAGTTTTTGATTACTAATTCAATCTCTTATTCATTATTGGACTGTTCAGATGTTCTATTTCTTCATGATTCAGTCTTGGTAAGTTGTATGCTTCCAGGAATCTATTCATTTCTTATAGGTTATCTAATTTGTTATAAAGAGTATATAATTGTTCATAGTAGTTTCTTATAATACTTAGTACTTCTGAGTTATCAATGTTTCCTCTTTCATTTCTGATTTTATGTTTCTAAGTCTTCCTTTTTCTAAGTTAGCGTTAAAAGTTTAGATAAGCTACACCATGGTATTGCTGCACTGGCATGTTGTTGTTGTTGTTGTTGTTGTTGTTGTTGTTGTTGTTTTGGCCAGGTGGACTGCAGCGGTCTTAAACTGACATTAGCCTCTTAAAAGTGAAGCTGGGGCTGTTTGTTTTGCCCAGATAACAGTTCACAGAGTCACAAATAGAGGGGGGGTTCTGATATGACTCCCCCAATGGCCCTTGGGATACAGAATTCCCCTACCTCACAAGCCCTTCCCCTATCATGCCCCTTAAATTATGCATTTATTATCTTGTGATTATCCTTGAGATAAGATCCCCTACAAAGTTTGCCAAAACCCCACTTGTTTTTTGTATGAATTGGGCAATATGGCCTCATATCAAGAATCCCGAAGCACTCCACCCACCCTCAGACTCTCATTAAGGCACGTGTCCAAGTAGTGCCACTCCCTCTGCATGCAACTGCCTTGACCTCCCTGTGGGCCCCCAGAGGCATGCCCTGTACTTCCTTCAGAAGCTCTGAGCAAGGAACTTCTCTATTTGAACTCCTTTGTGGTCTTTTGTTGACCCAGGTTCAGCATCCAGCATCCAAGGGCTCTATTTAGTAAATGTTAGTTTTAAGTCACAATAGTTCATCTAGCTTAAAGATTTGTCATTTTTATCTTTTCAAAAATCAGCTCTGAGTTTTACTGATATTTTCTATTGGTTTTTGGGGGGGGTATCTATTTAATTTATATATGCTCTGATCTTCATTTCCTTCCTTCTGCTAACTTTGGGCTTAGTGTGTTCTTTTTCTAGTACCTTGAGGTAGTTAGGTTGTTTGAGATCTTTCTTTTTTCTTAATGTAGGTAGGCATTTATCAGTATAAATTTCCCTCTTAGAACTGCTTTTGCCACATCCCTAAGTCTTTGTATGTTGTGTTTGCATTTTCATTTCTCTCAAGATTTTTTTTTTAACTTCTCTTTGGAATTATTCCTTGACCCATTGGTTGTTCGAGAGTGTATCTGTGTATTTTCCAGTTTTCTTCTTGTAATTTATTTCTTGTAATAGTTCAAGATTACAAGAATAGTTGATTCTTCTTATAATAGTTTTACATGACTATGGTTGGAAAAGATACATGGTATGATTTTAGCCTCCTTAAGTTTGTTAAGATTTGTTTGGTAACCTAACATATATATTTACCTTCACCAGTGTTCTGTGTATTTTCATGTTTTCACATTACTAATTAGTCCCCTTTCATTTCAACTTGAGGAATTCCCTTTAACAGTTTCTCATAAGGATGGTCCAGTGCTGATGACCTCTTTCAGCTTTTCTTTGGAAAAGTCTTTATCTCTTCTTCAATTCTGAAGGATGACTTTTCCAGGCAGTTTTCTTTCTTTCAGAACTTTGAATATGTCATCCCTCTCCCTTTTGGCCTGTAAAGTTTCTGCTGAAAAAACTGCTGATATTCTTATGGAGGTTCCCCTTATACATAATAAAATGCTGTTTAAATAATAATAATCTTGATGCTTTTAAGATTTTCTCATTGTCTTCCACTTTTGACAATTTAGTTATAATCTGTTTCAGTGTGAGTCTCTTTAGATTCATCTTTTTAGGTACTCTTTGGGCTTCTTAATCTGGATGTCTGTTTCATTCTTTATATTAGAGAAGTTTTTAATTTATTTTATTTTTTGTTTATATATTTTTATTTTATATTTATTTTATTTTATTCTTTGAAAAACTCCTTTTTTCAAAGAATAAATATCTCCTTTCTCTTTCTCCTCTCCTTCTGGGACTCCTATAATGTGTATATTATTCTGTTTGATGTTGTTCCATAAGACCTTCAAGCTGTCTTCACTCTTCCTCATTCTGTTTTCTTTTGGCTTCTCTGATTGAATGGATTCCACTGCCCTGACTTTGAGTTCATTGATCCTTTCTTCTGCTTGATCTAGTTTACTCCTGAACTTCTCTACTGAATTTTTCGGTCCAGTTATTTTTCTTTAGTTCCATATCTGTTAGGACTTTTTAGTACTTTCTCTTTGCTGAAATTCTTTCTTTGCACATTTATTGCTCTCCTGACCTTGCTGAGCATCTTTATGACTGTTATTTTAAACTTGCTATCAGATAAACCACTTATCTCCATTTCATTAAGATCTGTTTCTGGAGATTTATCTTATTCTTTTTAAAAATAATTTTAGGTTTATTTATTTTGAGAGAGAGAGAGGGAGAGGGATAGAATTCTATGCACTTACAGTGCAGAGCCCAACGTGGGACTCAAACTCACAAACCGTGAGAGCTAAAAATCCTGAGCTAAAATCGGATGCTTAACCAACTGACCACCCAAGTGTGCCTATCTTGCTCTTTTTAAAAACATATTCCCATTTATTCATTTTCCTTGACTCCATGTGTTGGTTTCTGTGTATAAAACAGTCACCTCTCTCAGTCTTGATAGACTGGTCTCATGTAGGAGTTGATCCTCATCAATCTGCCTAACATGAGCTTCTGGTTGCCTCTCAAACCTTTGTGATTGTACATTCCACTGTCTTTGTTCTTAGTGTTTCCCAGTAGTTGAGGGTGTAATAAGACCCATCAGTATCTCAAAGATGAGGATCACGGTCACCATCTAGATATAGGTTGTTTAGAAGCTGGACCCTTAGGCAACTGCTCAAAAAAATATGCAGTTGAACCCCTTCCAGGGAGAAACCAGGATACCAGTGATTTTTTTCTGTCCCTCTGTGCTAAGGCCAGGTGTATTGCTATGGGAGTTGCTCCTACACCTGTTTAAAAACTGCTTCTTTGTTTTCTGCAGACCCGTGAGATTCAAGAATACAAGCCCTGTTGGCTATCAGAGCTAGGTGATTTAGGGACCCATCCCTCAGGTGGTAGACATAAAGGTTTGGGCACTAGATGTGTGGTCATTCTCCTTCCAGGAAAGTACCTGTGATATTCTCCTTCCAAAGGGATACTGACAACTTGGTGTTACTATTGGAGAGATAAGGTGGGGAAGTGTCCATCAGCTCTTTGGTGCTTTGGGGAGGATCACAGTGAGCACCTAAATGCATGCTAATTAGAGACCAGACACTCAAGCAGTAGCTTGTAACATAGGAAGTCAAAATCCTCCCTAGGGAAGACTAAGAGATGGACATTTTTGCCTGCTCTCTCTGCATTGGACCCAAGAAGGAGAACCACAGTGAGAGCTTGCACACCCATTAAAAACTGCTTCTTTGATGTAAATCATGTCTATAACAGAGGTTCATAGGCAAAATATACAAAGAACCCATACAACTCAATGGCAAAAAACACAAAGAATCTCATTTAAAAAAATGGGCAGAGGAAGTGAATAGACATGTCTTTCCAAAGAAGACATACAACTGGCCAACAGGTATGTGAAAAGGTGCACTAATCACCAGAGAAATATAAATCAAATCACAATGAGCTATTACTTCATACCTGTCAGGGTGTCTGCTTATGAACAAGATAAGAGATAACAACTGTTGGCAAGGATGTGGAGAAAACAGAACTCTTATGTATTGTTGACAGGACTGCAAATTGGTGCAGCCACTCTGGAAAACATGGGGAGGTGCATCAAGAAATTAAAAATAGAACTACCATATGATTAAGCAATTCTCTTTCTGGGTATATATTTGAAGGAAACAAAATTACTACCTCGGAAAAAGAAATCTGTTCCTCCATGTTCACTACAGCATTATTTACAATAGTGAAGACATTGATGAAGATGAATGGATGCAGAAATTTTATATATAAATATTGATATAAAAATATATAATTATAATATACTATATCTAATATATGTGTGGTATATATCTGACATAATTATCTGCTATATTATCTGATATGTGTGTGTATATACACACACATACATATATATCAGGCATAAAAGAAGGAAATCCTGCCATTTGCAACAACATGGATGGACCTTAAGAATATTATGCTAAGTGAAATAAGTCAGACAGAGAAAGACAAATACCAGATGATCTCACTTATATGTAGAACCTAGAGACACCCAAACTCACAGATACAGAAAACAGCTTTGTGGTTGCTAGAGCTGGGGTTGGGGTGGGGAAAATGAAGGTAGGAAAAGTGAAGGCAGGCAAAATGGGTGAAAGTGGTCAAAATGTATAAATTTCCAGTTGTAAGATAAATAAGCCTGGGAATGTAATGTACAGCATGGTGACTAAAGTTGTATTGGGCTCCATGCTGAGAGCATGAGGCCTGCTTGAGATTCTCTCTCCCTCTCTCTCTGCCCCTACCCCGCTCATGATCTCTCCCTCTCTCTCTCTCTCTCTCTCAAATAAGTAAATAAACTTAAAACAAAACAAAACACAGTTCTCATTATAAGAAAATTTAAATGTATGTGAGGTGGTAGATGTTAACTAACCTTATTGTGGTAATCATTTCATAATATATACATATATCAAATCATCTTGTTGTACATCTAAAAGTAATACGATGTTATATGTCAATTGTATCTTAATAAAACTGGTGGTGAGGGGAAATCACTTCTTTGCTGTAGTTTTGTAATACTTGTGAACAAAAGCCCTGTTGGCTTTCAGAGCTAACTGTTTGGGGTCCCCATCCCTCAGAGAGAGCCTTAAAAGTTGGGGTGCTATATGTGTGATCCAAACACTTTGCTCCTCAAGAAGTTGGGAATTGGAGGTTCCCTCCCAACTGAATGATACTGTATCAGGGGTGGGGTATATAGTGAAGGTGTGTCTCAGCCTTCCTACTCATTTCAGTGTGGTTATTTCCTCATTCACCCAATGTGTAGGAGTTACTCAACTTGTTTCTGGATTTATCTCCAAGGGCATTGCTCCTTGTGTAGTTACACATTCAGTGCCTCCATGGGAGGAGGGAGGTTCGGGGGCCTCTTATATTGCCATGTTGGTTCCTCTCCATGTACTTTTAGATCTGTATTTTAAAATAATTATTCCCAACCTGGGGGTAGAGTGTGACCATTGGGGGACAGAGATAGCAGGAATAGGGTGGGAGAGGTAAACAGGCAGTCAGAATTACTAGCTCAGAAGCATTTCTAAAGTAAACATGTCAGGGTACCATCTTTAACTGGCTAAATATGTTTGGTGGGGGATGGCAATAAGGAAAATGAAGGGATGCATTTTGACAAGGGCTCTCTTGCTCTCTAGATATGATGCTGACATGTTCTTCAATTGAACTTAGAATCCTGCAAGAGGTCAAAAAATAAAATTCATTTAAAAAAACCAAGAAATTGTAAAATAAAAATAAGCAGAGTAAAAAATAAGCAGATATATATGAAAAAGATCCATCTAGTCAAAGAGAGAATTAGTGAAATTCTTAAAAAGAGAATAGAATTGGCAGTTAAACAATCTTTAAAAGGAAAACAGCTGAGAATTTTCCAGAGACATTAGTTCTTATATTCAAGTTATATAAGGTTCCCAGGAGGATAAGTAAAAATAAATCCACACCTGACATAAAATCTTGGGTTAAAATCTGGACTCTCTCTCCTACTAGATATGTCATATTTCAAGTTACTTGATTTCCCTAAGTGCCTATTTCTTTATTAAAGTAGTGATGGGACCTGCCTTTGGCAACTTTTTTAAAGGATTACAAATTCTTTGACAAGAAAAGGTGGGGTCTATGTCCCTACTCTTGAATCTGAGTAGGAAGCCTATGACTGAGTAGGAAGCCTATGACTACTTCCTCCAGTGGAGTATGGCAGAATCAGTGCTTTGTGATCCCTGAAGCTAAGTTATAAAAGGTCTTGCAGCTTCTGTCTGGTGCTCTTGGAATAGTTGTTCCTCCTTTTGGGATGCTACCTCTCGGAACCTTAGCTGCCATGTTCTGAGAAGCACACATCACATCAGGAGCTACGTATGGGTGCCTCAGTCACATCTCAGCTGAACTTAGGTTTTATGTCGTCCTAGGTCAGGTGCCAGACATGTGGGTGAAGAAACATTTAGCTGATTTCAGTTCCCAGCTATTGAAGTCATGCCTAGCTGAGGCCTCAGGCTTTGTGAAAAACACCGACCCATGTTATGCCAGTTGGAACTCCCAGTTAAGAGTTCATGCACATAATAAAATGGTTGCTGTTTGATGCCCCTATTTGGGCATCATATTGGTAATGAAACAATAGAACACCAGAACACTACATTGCCGAGCAGTTGTGAAAGGACTGACACTATGTGTGTGTGTGTGTGTGTGTGTGTGTGTGTGTGTGTGTATGTATGTGTATATATATATATACAAAACTACCTGACACACAATTGCATTGAATTAATATTGGTTTCAAGGTACATGAGGGACATCTACACAGATGTGTTGAACTGTAACAGTATTAGTGGTAGCGATACCCATGAGCATTTGTGAGCACATCTGTACTCAGTACTGTTCTAAGTGCTTTACATACATTTAACTCATACAGTCCTCAAAATAATTCCACAAGGAAAGTACGATTAGTGTTGCCATTTTACCAAGGAGGACACTGAGTGCCACAGAGAGGTCTCTCATACCATTTACGCAGCCAGCAAGTTGATGGACTGCATTTCAAAACCAGGCAGTTTGATTGCAGGGCCCCTGCTTTTAGCCATGCTGTCCTAAGAAAAGAGTGAGCTGAGCTGGAACTGATGAATGAGAGCCATGGACCACAAGCCTTGGGAGTAAATTTTCTCAGGAGTGGGTATAGAGTGAGAAGATAAGAGAGGTAAGTGTGGGCCCTGAGAAATCCCACTAGTGAAGGAAAGGGCTGAGAAGACAGAGGGAGAGTTGCTCCATGAGGGGAAGGGATGATGGCAGGAGTCCAGGGAGGGAGCAGCATTGGAAAGGAATTTGGAAATATATCCATCCTTCTCCTATGGGGCCCAGTCTTCAGGGGCAGGGAAAAGTACAATTACCCCACCCAGGAGTTTGACTTGGATGTTAATAGCATAGAACTGAGCATAACTATAACTAAGCACACAGCTAAAACATGAAACTCTGCTGACGTATCCAATTAACGTCTCTTCTTCTCATTAAGGGCTAAGACCCATTCTCCCAGGAGAGCTCTCAAAGTTTATTTGCAGCAAGGAGGGATCTAATTGTTTCTAAAAAGTGTAATCTTCCTGCTTAAAGCCCAAGACATGCCAGACACAGAAAAGCCAATTTGCTTACCTCTTGATCCCTCCAGAGTGATGACCCTAGAAAAGCTCTCTCTAACACACCATGAGCTACACTGACAAGTTTACCATGCTGAGCCTCCACTTTGCTTATTCACACGCAGACTACCTCCAGAATTAGTCGCCCAAACTGGGTCATGTGGTTGGAAATAAAAAAAAAAAATGGTATTCTCTTTTTATGTATATTATTAAGGATTGTGTCTGTGACCTGATTCCTTCATCTATAAAAGGGAGAGAATTCAGTGATGATGAGCTATAAATGGGGGATGAGGTTCTGAGCAGAATTTTGGCTGGGGACAGGAGAACAGAACTTGCGACCCTGTACATGGCAGGCGGTTTATCAGTTCGGGGTGAGATTTCTGGGTTGGGGACTGCCAGAGGTTAGACGTGGGCAAGATATAATTTTAAAACACAAAATGTATTTTTAAATGAAAGCAGGCTAAACCTTCTCATTGCTTTTATGTTTCCTGTTTAAATATTGCCATCTAGCAGAATGATCATTCAGTTTAAACACGCTTTTCAGGGTCAGTGACCTGACACCCCTATGGTCTCCAACATTCCCCCCCCCCGGGATTGTCCTTTCTTCTCAGGCAGTCTCCTCCCCCAAATCCTTAAACTCCAGGCTTTTCTGTCTCCCTGAACAGCTCATTTGTTATCACAGGAAGGTAGATTTTTGTCCACAGGCTGCCAGGGCAAAAGAAATACTTAGATCTCTTTTCAAGGCATAAGCTCAAATTTGCTCTGAGAGTTGTTGCTTTCACTCTCTTACATTCAATGACCTGTATGGGGGCTGCTCTCAAGTGTTTTCAAGATCCTGTGTTGGGGGGTATGGTTGAGGGTGTTGTAGTGTTCAGCAACTTGAGTTTTTACCCTTGTGTGGGCCAGTTCTTTCACTGCCCCAGGCCTGGATTTACTCATTAACAAAACAAGATGGTAGCATTGACCTCACAAGGCCTTTGTAAGGATTTCACGTAATAATGGAAACCAACAGTCCAGCACAGTGCCTGGCAAAGAGAAGGCACTCAATCAATTGTAGCAATTCCTAAATTCCTATTATCTGCCTTGTCCATTCTCATCTCTCTCTTCCTTTCTCAACCTTCCTCTCTCTTATCTCTTTCTTCCTGACATCAAAGGACAGATTCCTTCTCATTCTTCCTCCAAACAAATGAGCTTTGTGTGGGTAAGTGGGAGAAGCTCTCTGAGAGAGTAAAATTGGGAACTTGAAGCAGCCCTTCTCATGACACTCCTACAGTGACGCCAGCTTAACTCAGTCCCAGGCAGAAGAGGTGGAGAGATTTTGTGAATTAATGTGACCCCTAGCTCTAGACCTGAAGGGATTCCCTCACGGGTGTCCCATTTCTGTGATACACAGTCCCTCTGCTATTGAAGCAGCCCTAATAACCCCTACCTGTCTTCTGACTACAGAGCTAAGTGGATTTGGGGACCTTTCTCTCCATATTTGCCTTCATGGATTCAGGTTCACCAAGCAAACCCAGCTGACACTGGGGAAGCTATAGTGGGTTTTACATGTGGCTCATCAGTGCGTCTTCATGTGGCTGGCCATGAAGGCACAGAAGCCAAGAGGCAGGTTGCTAACATTACTTTTTCGTTTGCCTAATGAATCAAGAATAGGTGCACTGGCCTAGCCCTGGTAGGAACCCACATGGGGAAGCAGCAGCTCCCAGATATATAGAACTCTGAAAACCCATTGGAGGTCTTTAAACAATTTGGTCTCTCCTAAGGTGACTTTAACACTCTTGTTCTTTTTCTATCATAGGGAGTGGTGATTAGGAACATGTGTCTGAAAATCCAAAGTCTACTTCCCACAGTTTTGAATTAAGAAAATTAGAAAACTATGGGTACCTTTGATTCTTCCGTTGGGATGGTCACAACCCCACCCGGCAATTTCTGAAATCTGGTGTTATGATATCTGATACTAGATCTCACTTTCAACGTTATAGCCGAGTCAGTTAAAAATGTGTCTTTTTTATTCTAAGCATTATACGTTCCACATGTTCTACAGAGTTTGCTGTCTAGGTAAATTCCATTTTATCTAAACCTATCAGGCACTGGTATAATCAGCCTCAGACATATCAATGCATTGATTTTTCTGTTCAAGTTCTTTTTTTGGCTTATAATTTTCAGGTAGGACTAACTTCCTCAAAGACATGTCTTTCTCTTATTCAGTTCATTGTACTTGAGATTTAACACAGGGGGGGAAATGATTTTTTTGATATCTTTGTCTGAAATGTAACTGACAGCAGACCCTTTTAATATAATATAATTCATTCCCACAAAAAGATGCTCATCATGTGCGAGGGTATCATGCATTCAGGTTGAAGAAGTATGAACTTTGAGCCGTGCTGACCCATTTCACAATATCATCTGATGACCAAAAGTAAGCATTTGCAAGATATTCAGCTTGACCAAGGGTGCAGAAAGGGAGCCAAGGCAACAGGCCCATGGGGGATCAAACTCAGCACCCCTCAAACACTATGGGCTCACCCACTGAGCATGTGTGTTCTTGCCAAGAGCAAAGTTTTAGGTGATTTCTCTATACGTGTCCTGCGTCCAACCCCAAGTCACTTTTTCTGCTGAGCTGTATTTCTTCCGCACTTTGTATGCCAGCTCTGAACCCAGGCACTCCCTGCTCTCACTCACCCTTGCCTAATCTATGAGCAAATTGCCTTGGTTCCATTTGCCAGCCACAAGCACTTCAGTGAAGTGAGCACTGCTGGGCATTCTGCGTGAGCAAGACCAGACCGTGACACTTGAAGAGGAACTTGTGTTACTGCTCAAGCAAAACAACCTTTCCAGGCTTTTAAATCCAGCTCCTGCCCTATTTTCAGTCCATTTGGTAAGAAAAGAAAACCATATAATCATGGAATTAAAATTCTAGAATCACTGTGCTGTTGGAGCCCCATATAATCCTGATTATTTAACCTAACCTCTGTTTCTTTCTTTTTTTTTTAAGATAAGTTATTGTCAAGTTAGCTAACATACAGTGTATACAGTGTGCTCTTGGTTTTGGGGGGAGATTCCCATGATTCATCACTTACATACAATACCCAGTGTTCATCCCAAGTGCCCTCCTCAATGCTGATCACCTATTTTCCCTTCTCCCCACCCCCCATCAACCCTCAGTTTGTTCTCTGCATTTAAGAGTCTCTTATGGTTTGCTTCCCTCTCAGTTTGAAACTATTTTTTCCCCTTCCCTTCCCCCATGGTCTTCTGTTTCTAAGTGGTTGGACACAAGTATACCAACCCCAAAAAGATAAGGTTCTATCCCATTTTAAAAGGCTCCCATGTGGAAGAGAGATAGGAAATCTCTCTAGTTTCCCTGCAATTATACTGGGAATTTTATTTTATTTTTTTTTTTTAATTTTTTTTTTTCAACATTTATTTATTTTTGGGACAGAGAGAGACAGAGCATGAACGGGGGAGGGCCAGAGAGAGAGGGAGACACAGAATCGGAAACAGGCTCCAGGCTCTGAGCCATCAGCCCAGAGCCCGACGCGGGGCTCGAACTCACGGACCGCGAGATCGTGACCTGGCTGAAGTCGGACGCTTAACCGACTGCGCCACCCAGGCGCCCCTATACTGGGAATTTTAAATTGCTCTAAAAAAAATAAAGTCTTACACACACACACACACACACACATACACACACGCCAGGTGACCAATGTGGTGACTAGAATGGAGGAAATAGAAGAAGCCTCCTAGACAATAAAGGCAAAGAAGTAACATGGGGGGAAAGGTCTCTTAGGATAGGAGTTTCCTTGTCTGTCATGTGAGACACATTTTATGTTTGCTGAGTTGAACCTTAATCTCCTCTTTATCTAACTTTGACTCGTTTATCAGATCTCAATATAAACATAAATTCCTAAGGGAAACCTCTTGATCCCCATGTAGATTAACACCCAAGTCATACACTCACTGTGTCCTATACTCCTTCATAACACTTAACATGAACACAGTAAGATACTTTTCAGACTATTTGCTTGATGCCCGTCCTCCCCCAAGTACAGATGAGCTCCAAAAGGCCAGAGCTAGCTGTCTCTCATTTTCACCCCTGCATGCCAATGCCTAGTGCAAGGCACATTTTAGGCACTGAAAAAGTCCTTGTCCAAAGAACATGGGGTCCAACAGACAGCAGAGAAAGAAAGTATGGCTATTAGCTATGGCTTCAGCTGGTTCTTGTGCTAGGATATTAGCAATCAGCTTCTCTGTCCCCTTTCTCAGGAAGATACCCGGCCCTAAATAAGTATGTCAATAAAATCAGTACTTAATTCTTGTCACAAAGGGTTCTCTCTACGTGAGTGACTCCATCTCAGGCTATGCTTCTCAGACAAAAGATGCCTCTGCAGTGGCCCATGTCCCACAGAAAAGAGAAGCCCAGTGTGTAGTAACCAATTCATGACATTGGAGACCCAGGAACCAGAGGATGAAGTAGCCATTTTAGATCAGTTTGTTGGCTCACTTCCAACTTTTATAAACCTAGATATGCCCTTAAGGCTTTCTCCAATTAAACTCTGCCTGATGCAATGTTTGACAACAGTTACTAAAAATCTTTGCAGTTCAAGAACTTCTAATTATAGAGTCCTTAGGTCAAAGAGACGCCCTCTTGGTATTTTTTTTTTTATAGCATTTCTAGAGCCATGTCTAGAAAGCCAAGTTTCTTGTGTTATTCTGAACCACATATATTTGAGAACAATTTGAGGAACGTTTTGTTAAAGCCTGACACAGACAGATTCGTGATATATAGAGTTTTCCTTTTTTGCACTGGTTGTTTCAAAAATCTGAGTAAGATGTTTTAGATTTAGCAGTCAATTGCTATGATAACATTTAATCTGATGATTCTACAAATTGCAGTCAACTATGCAATATTGTTTGTTTCCATGCTCAGAAACTCAGTCTGTGTTCCGAAGTGTACTTTACAACTTACTCTAGAGGGTTTTTTTTATTGTTATTATATTTGGTTTTGGTTCTGTAAGTTTTGCAAAAGCCTCTGGCCAAGAATGATTTCGACCATGACATTTTCATCCTGGAAAGACTATAGTTGCTTTTCTTGAGGATGAAAAGTAACTTTGTTCTCTATTCAGAAGGATTTAGGAGACTATTAAAAATTCACCAGGCTTTATGGTATCTCTTTTATTTCCTCTGTATTTCTATGGTCTCACCTTCAGAGAGAGCAAATTCACATCATTTCATAAGATGAAGAAACTCATCTTCGATGTGAAAAATTATTGCCATCCTAGTATTTTCTACCATATTACCTTTTCCACGGAGACGTTCAGAGGCAGGCATGAAAAATGTGGATTTGCAGTATGAAAAAGGGGCATGGCCACATGTAAACCATGTGACATCTCCCAGCCACAAAAAGAACAACGAAAATTTTAGTCACATGCACACTTAAATCTGTTTGTTTCCTAGGGGGCAGTGGGTGGGGGTGGGGGGGGACAGTTCCTCTCCTCTGTGGCTCTGGAAGTACTGGGTGTATCTCTGCTTTGAAATGGCTATAGTCTATCTCTTCTGAAAAGCTGGACACCAAGTCTCATTTATTGTGTACAAGATAGAAATAAGAGAGGGGTGGGCGGGAGCTTTCACAGAATAATGGAGAGGGCACAGAAGCCTACCCAGCCAAGTCCTACTGGAAGAACAGACCTTCCATATATTTGGAACACACGTTTTCTGTATGTTCCAAATAAGTGTATTTGATGTACGTGGGAGGTGAGTGTGAGAGGGAGAGTGGAGGGGAGAGGAATTCAATGCAGGTTACTAGCTCTGCTGGGTGGATTATGAGCAGAGAGGTTTTCCCAATGGGGGCTTTTCCATTTCTGGGTCTTACATACTTTGAAATATACATATCAAAAGCATCACAAATTCCCTGTAGCAAATCTGACAGCAAAAAAGTCTCCCTTAAATTGAAGGTTTTCACCTCTGACACTAGAAACTGTTAAATCCCTCGCCGCTTCTGGCATGTAATGGAGTATTCTGTCCACCTGGGTCCATGAGTGATAACAGATATCACCCACACTCAGCTCTGGCTTTTCCCAAGGAAACATTAATTCAGACTTTCCCCTTAGTTCTCGTAAAGAACCCATAAAGCTGCCTTGACCACACAACAAAGAGATGTTCAAAAGCCAAGAAAATTATACTAAAATTGCATTTTTGTGTTTTTTTTCTTTTTCTGCAGTTTTCCAAGCCCCTTCTCAATGCCCACCCTCTAAGCTATTTTCCCAAATTATCTCAAGTAAGAACACTCTGTCCTGGCTTTGAACATTTTCATCAAAAAGAGAACATTTCAAAAAAAAACAAAGAGTAATATTTTAAAAAGAGAACATTTCAAAAAAAAACAAAGAGTAAAAGGCATACAATAATGAATATTTGAAAAGTGAAAGATACACTTTATATGTGTTTTTATATGTGAGTTTGCTCTGGGTTTTAGAATTCTTCTCAAAGCAAGTGGTTCAAGAGACCAGGGCTGCATTTCCACATAAGCAGCTCTATAGTCTGCCTAATGGTATTTAAGGAATAAGGTAGGACAGGATTCCTAGCCCTGGAGATTCACATCTGAGACTATTCTGGCGAAAAATTGCATTTGCTTTGCTTTCAGAGAGTCAAAGAATGTGACTGGGACTTCAACTCTTTCTTACCCAGTGATTTTTAAGTTTTATAATTTTGACAGTGAATAGATATGGAATATGTGTACATACAATTGGTACTTATGTATATATTATATACGTAATACACAGAGGGTTGTTATATTCTACTTGAACATGGTCTTTTTTCTTTCTAACCTATTATTTATTTATTTACTTACTTATTTATTTCTTTTCTTTTTTCAGGTATCCAGAAAATGAAAGATGTCTGTAAATGCATTAAAAGGAAACTTGGTACACAACAGGAACTGCCCAATGTGTCAGTTCCTGTGACAAAAGTATGTAGACACGGGGTGTGGTGGGAAAAGTACCGTGTTTGGCAACAAACAGAAGTAGATTTGAACAGAACCTTAGCCCCCTTCTAGTTCTGGTCTAGGGGTAATTGGTTTAACTTCTATAAGCCTCAGTTTACTTATAAACTATAGCGAATAACTCTACCTATATTGTGGGATACTTACAAAAACTGGAAGTAATATGGCCAAAATACCCACCATAGTGGCTGCTACTTGTGGGCTCACTGAAAGAATAGTTCGACCCTATATTGATGATCACAGGAGCTCAGCATGAGTATTGCAAGAGTGAGTATGCAGTTCTGGTGCATAAAAATATGCTTGTACGTGCGTGACACTGTGAAGGCCACAGCTCGTGAGCAGCTTACCCAAACTCTGACCGTCTGTGTCCTTGAGGTACAGGAGGAGGTGTGCCCGCCATAGAAAGAGAGATTGGTCCCACCACAGTTGTGCCATGCACTGCACTGGCAAGTGGTAGCGTGCTTACGAAAAGCAGAAACCAGTTGAGGTACCTGCTGATTTGGTCCCTGGTAGTCTTAACCGAGGCCTCCAAGAATTCAGATCCAAAATCACCTTCTTAACCATGTGATTTCTCAAGAGAGATTCCTTCATTACCTCCTACAAGTGATTGACTTTATATGCCCAAGCACTTGACAAATGCTTTCAATTTCCCATCACCTACTTCTCTATCATGCATAAGGCACCCAAACAAATTGCTCCTAGATATTAACACTGGCCGTCCAACTAGCTGGAGATGCATTCTAAACTCAAATAGCAATTCTGGTTAAGCACCAGTATCTGAGTGTCTTATGGGGGGATAAGTCATGCTGTCTGTCACCTTAAGTCTTATTGAGAATGGGATGGAGATATAAGTCAACAAATTAGTAGATCAATCCATACTACCAGCCAGAGCTGGGATTAGCTGCACCATGAGCATCACCTTACAGAACCAGATGAGGAGTGTGAGCAGTCTAGACCATATCTCACAGTCTAGACCCAGTACTTAGCAATGGGCTTCAACCTGCTCCCTATTCCACAGCCTATAGGTCCTATGTCATCTACCCTACTGACCCTCTAAGGCTTAGCTAAACCACAGCTTGCTTATCCAGGGCTGTGATATCCATCTATCCATATCCAGGTTTTTCAGACCTTTCCAGGGGATGGATTCCATATTTCATTCTCTCAATCACTGGCTAGAGTCTGGCTGTGAATGCACTTGTATCCCAGAACCACAACCTAATATTTATTTTATTGTCCACAGTCTCTGTGCTTTATGTGCTAAATTAGAATTCCTAGTGTTAATACTTCCTGAAATAATATCTACTCTTTGGATATTATCTTGTCCTGAGCTTCAACTCTGTCGTACAGAGGTCAACAAATGCAGGTGTGTTTATTCTCCCAGTGCGTGCACCTAACTTTAGTGAGCAGGGCCTTTCCTGATGTCAGCTCACTAGACCTTCCATTGGCCTTTGGTCCCTGCCTGTCCGCCATAGGTCTGAGTCTGTCCTTTTATGATACTGGGTGAGTTACATACCTCTCTAACCAGCTGTAGATAAAAATTCTAATCACACCACCATCACTTACACAATGTTTGGTTTATAAACTCCAGGGAGCTTTCCCTAACCACCAGGACTTCAGATCTTCAGAGACGAGAAGTTAAGTCTCCATCACCAAAAGTTTCCATAACACAGTTTTCACATCTCTCTCGCTGCATTTCTTCTTTGTTGCATCATCGTTTGTAAGTCATTCTTCACACGGTGTAAGCTCCCATAGTGCAGGGACAGTGTCTAAGTCATCTTTCCATGTCCAGCTAAAACACATAGTAGGTACTCAATAGATGTTCATGGAACAAATGCATGAATAAGGTGCCTTTCAGCTCTCAAATTTTGTAATTCTGGAATCTATCAAATGACTCATCTAATTCTAAAGTCAATAAAATGCCAATTGGTAGTGTAAAGGATTATATGTACTTTGTCTCTTTATTCCTAATGCTTTTTCCATGACGATGAGTGGTTGCTCTGTCTCTGTTTTATTAATTTTAGTGACAAAAACAAAATAAATGCAGTTGCCACTCATTGAGCATTTGCTTTTAGTGATGTACTATGCTGAGGACTTAGATACATCAGCTCAGTTAATCTTCTACATCCTCCATTATCTCCTTTTTAAGGAATAGAAAACTGTTATGTTTGCTTTGCATCCATGCCTGAGAATCAGAGCTTATTGGGTGAAGGATAAACATTCTCTTTCTCCAAGAGTCCTTGTGTAGAACTTCTTTTTCAGTTGCTATTTTGGGCAGAGCTCAATCCCTGAGCACTCAGAACTAAATACTTTTCTCTCTTTCTATACTAGAAGCAAACCAGAATGGAGAGATACAACCAACATATGGATCTGGTTTTCTAACGTTACTGCAGATAAAATGGGAATTCTGATATTACCAGTATCTCAAGCCACTGGGCAGTCTTCAGTCGTCACCAGCTATAGTCACGATTCGAATCACATTAACATCACATGTACAATGTTTGGCCTACAAACATGATCAAGATGCAATGATCAAGAGTTGCTAATTCTTTCCCCACCCCATCACCACACACCTCATCACATTCAAAATCCATTCATAGCATTATGCTTCTTCGTTTTCCCTCTAATTTCATTTTTTTATTAAAGGAAGCCAAAACACTGGTTTACTCAATTCCAAATATGATGTATAAGCCAACTGAATGAATTTTTCCATGGATGTAGACACGCTTTCTTACATATGGAAAGCAGTAGGCTAAAACATCTTTATGCAAACACATTGCAGTTGTCTTTCATTTGCAGTAAAACTGGACCCAGTGTCTAAAAGCTATATTAAAAGAATTAAATGTGATAAATGACTTGAACAAAAGAAAATGCCTATTTTCTAGGAACAAAAGAAAATGCCTATTTTCTAGGAAGGAGACAGGCTCAAAGTGGAGTGAAGTTTCTATTCTCTGCAACGTGGTAACATTTCAAACAAGATAATGCCCTTTCTTCCCCTTCAATAAACAGCTATCAGTTCATGAGTCACTCTGTAAGCATTCAACAGCTGGGCTCATAAATACCACACACCATCTGTTGCCCAAATTTACGAAATCCTTGCCAACATCACTTCAGGACTAAAAACTTCGATCTTTTTTTTTCCCCTCCTCTGGAACAAAACTAAAAAGGTAAGATGCTTGCATAGACTTGTAGAATTTTATAACAAGGACAAGAACAAACTAAAACATCCTTGTGATAATTTATTCTCAACAGTTGTATTAATAACTTTTTTTTTCTGGTTAAGTAACAATGATTATGCTTTTCCAAAGGAAAAACTCGACAAACCTTTTTTAGCCCCAGTTTAACCAAAATTATTTTTTATCTGAGGCAACTCCAGGTAACTCACTTAGATTTACCAAGATTTTATACATATGTGTGCACTTATAACTATATGTTATATACTTTATATGTGTATCACATGTAACTACATGCCACACGACATATATATACTCACACACACATACATACAAATAGTTGTCTGTATATGTAACAGTTGGCATTATATATTTTTAAACATTTTTTTAAGTTTATTTATTTTTGAGAGAGAGCAGGGCAGGGACAGATAGAAGGGGGGTACAGAAGATCCAAAGCAGGCTCTGCGCTGAGAGCAGAGAGCCCAATGTGGGGATCAAACTCACAAACCGTGAGATCATGACCTGAGCTGAAGGGAGTTTCTATAAAGAAATAAAGATTCTATATTTTTTAAAAAAATATTCATGACTCTATATGCAACTAATTCAGTCTTTTATTTGAAATGAATGTGATTTTTATGGGGAAAAAAATCAAATCACAGCAGAAACCGACTTTATTTGCTCCCTGCTTGACTATTTTGCCTTGAGCTAACTGACTTCCTTGGTTTTTGGAATTTAACTTGATTTGAAGCATTACCTTATGCAAACAGCATGGAGTGACCTGCTACAGATTTTTTCCTATCTTTGGAAAGCATTGCCCAATGTCCCTGGTAATTAAGAATGACTCTTTCTTCTCATACTTTGCATGCATCAGGTTAAGTCCAACTGAGGAACACAGAATACGAAAAGAGAGCATTCTTTAATTTTTTTTAATGTTTACTTATTTTAGAGACAGAGAGAGACAGAGCATGAACGGGGGAGGGGTAGAGAGAGAGGGAGACACAGAATCCGAAGCAGGCTCCAGGCTCTGAGCTGTCAGCACAGAGCCGGATGCGGGGCTTGAACTCACAGACCGCAAGATCACGACCCGAACTGAAGTCGGATCCTTAACTGACTGAGCCACCCAGGCTCCCCCGAAAACATAGCATTCTTAAAATTAAAAAAAAATCATCATAAAGATTCTGCAACCTGTAAGGAACCAGACCACATCTATTTTGTACCTCCCTCTGTCCCACGTCTCAGTCACCCAAAGTGGACTCTCAGTCGCAACTAAAAAAAAATAGTAATGGCTTCATTATAATTCACATAACAAAACTCACTACTTTAAGGTGCACAATTTAGTGGGTTTTAGCATAATAACAGTTATATGTCCATCATCATGAATTTTAGAATGGTTTCATTATAGCAATTAGGAGTTACCCCCTATACTTTCCTCTCCTCAGCTACTGGCAATGGTTAATATACTTTCCATTTCTATGAACTTGCCTATTCTGGACATTACATATAAGGGGAATCATACAATATGTTGCCTTTTCTGTTTGTTTCTTTGACTTAGCATAATGTTTTCAAGCTTTATCCATGCAGTAGCATGTAGTAGCATGTATTCAGTATTTCACGTTATTTTTATGGCCGAATACAATTTCATTGTACGCCTATTCTGTTTTTCCAGTCATCAGCTGATGATTATTTGGGTCATTTCCAGTCTGACATTATGAATAATGATGCTATGAACATTCAAATGCAAGCTTCTGTGTGGATACATGTTTTAAATTCTCTTGCGTATTTACTGAGGAATAGAACTGCTGGGTCATATGGTAATTTGATGTTTAACATTTTAAGGTACTGCAAAACCATTTTTCCAAAATAGCTGCATCCTCTTACTTTCCCACTAATGTGTGAGGGTTTCAATTTCTCCACATCCTCGCCAACACTCGTTATTGTCTATCTTTTTTTATTTTAGCCATCCTAGTGGGTGCGAGGCGGTATTTCAATATGGTTTTGATTTGCATTTCTGTAATGACTAATGATGTTATGCTTCCTTTCATGGGCTTATTGGCCATTTGTGTCTCTTCTCTCTGGAGAAGTGTCTGTTCAAATCCTTTGCTCACTTGTAAATTATGTTATTTGTAGTTTTACTGTTGAATTTAAGAGTTCTTTATAGTGCCTAAATACAAGTTCTTTGTCATATATGTAATTTGCAAATATTTTCTTCTATTCTATGGGTTATCTGTTCACTTTCTTCATGGTTTCCTTTGGGGCACAAAAGATTTCAATTTAGACGAAGTCCAATCAATGTGTCTCTTTTTTTCTTTTGTCACTTCTGCGGTTGGTGTCCTATCTAAGAAACAATTGCCTCACTCAAGAACATAAAGATTTGCTCCTATGTTTTCTTCTAAGAGTCTTACAGTTTTAGCTCTTACATTCAATTCCATGATCCATCCCTTGTTCATTCTTATCACTTAGCAAACTACACCTATTGTTTCCACATTTCTCATTATCCAAGTTAGACTCTGCTGATTAGGATGGTCAAGCACACCTGTTTAATGATGCCATGTAGTTCGAGTCACTACCAATTTAGTTCTACTTCTAGATTGGCCCGTGGCCTGTCAGTTCCACGAAGGAAGGCAAACCAGAAGTGCAAATCCCCAAATACATGATTTTTTTCTTTTCACAAAACATTCTTTTAAAGAAAGAACTACTCTTCTTTCTCTCCTCGATTTTGAAAACAGTGAAATTTATATATGATTTACAACACCACTACTAATTATATTTCTTTCCTACAATAGGGATAGAGGATCATGGGGTTGAAAAACTGGGGTGTGCAATATTTTAATCCTTCTGTATCCCTAAAGCTAAAACAGGAACTGCAAATACAAAGTACTGGAATATACTCAGGGTATTCAAAACATCACCTAGTTTCACACCGATTAGCTGGAAAATCGTCTTTTTCCTTTTTTTATTTTTTGCTTTGCCAGAGATCATGCTAATAAATTACTTTTTCCTGTCCTAGTTTCCCTTTTGAAAATAAAGACACTGATATTTATTTCTTCTTCATCTCAGGGGACTAACACAGTGTTTGAGAAGCATAAGCATGTATCAGAACCTCTAGAAAGGGACAACATGGAAAGCCTAAAGTGTCACTAGTGCAGGGAAGAATCTCCACAGTGTGTGTGGCACATGTTTTGACAATAAACAGCGGACTCATTTTTCCAGTGCAACAACAATATCTGAGAACACTATGCCACGGAGAAGGGTGTTAATCAACTTCTCTACCTTACCAGTCAATACAGAATCCACTTGGAACTAAGTATTCATTGGAACTAAATAACCGTCATAAAATCTTACCTTTTGTGTGAATTCTGCAAATTGGCAAATCATTGTTCCATGCTATGATGCCTCTCTGCTCTGCTCCTAAAGAAATGCTCTTAGCGCTGATTCAAAAAGTCATCTTTAAAGGAAGAACTCCTTGGCCGTACTCTTGATGATGAATGCATACCACAGCAATTCAAGGTCTATAATTTACTGTAGGATAGGAAAAAATAATATACATATATCCTATAGATGCAATACATATTATCTATATGTATTATATGTAGATAATTACATACATTATATATACATACATACATACATATGCACACACATATATACATACATATATCTCTATGTATTATAGATAATTACATACTTATTTATATTTTTTAATTTTTAAATGTTTTTATTTATTTTTTAGAGAGAGTAAGATAGAGCATGACCAGGGAGGGGCAGAAAGAGAGTGAGAGACAGAGCATGAGCAGGGGAGGGGCAGAGAGAGAGGGAGACATAGAAGTCAAAGCAGGCTCCAGGCTCTGAGCTGTCAGCACAGAGCCTGATGTGGGGCCAGAACCTATGAACCGCGAGATCATGACCTGAACTGAAATCAGATGCTGAACTGACTGAGCCACCCAGGTACCCCTATTTATTTACATCTTTAAACAAAGAGCTAATATGGTGAGGTGATCCATTTTAGATCTGATTTAATTAAATAGAGAAACTGCAAGACTGGAAAATTCTATATTTTCATATTTTCATTGTTGTGTTTTTATATTGCTTTCCTATTTTCCAGCAGTTGAAACGATAATAGCAGAGAGATTATATCTCGTGAACCAAAACAAAAAACAAAAAAAAAAAAAACAAAAAACGAAAATATGGCTGGGTGCATGAGTGAGGAAGTACTTATGAGTTTTACGTACTACATCACTTCATAATATACAAAGAAAGTTTGGTGGGTTATATATTTTAGATATGGAAAGTCCCTTGAATTTCTTTGGGGTGAAGTTGCGGTGAACAATACAAAACCGATTTTTTTTCCTGACTTCAGGTATACCGTATAATCATAAGTTCTATAAAAAGAACAAAAGAAGAAAAATATTCTAACAAGTAAGTTTCATGTAGTTCAGGAAGATTGCTTAATGTGAAATACATGTGGAAAATACAGACATTTGTGAAGTCTGATCTATGCCCCATCCCTAAAAATGAGGGGGCTTGTTTTGAAAAGTACAACTCTTACAGGTAATTCTGGTGATCTGAATTTATTTTTGGTTCTAACTGATAAGAAATATTACTGGGATTTAACTTTTAAATCTTTTGATGATTTTCAAATACCAAGTTTAATTTAGTTTAATAAACATTTACTCTAGTTAGTACTTATATTGTTTAAAGGTCAAGTATCCACCGCATTTTGGTTTTTAGTCTCCCCTTTTTGGGGTCTGCCACCCTTTGGTGCCATAGTTCCATTTCTCTCAGATGCTCTTTCATGTGTCAGAGGAAAGTGGAGTTGTATATCTCCAAGCACGAAAGGAGGAGTATTTCTTGTTCTTTCAGCCCTCTCTGGCTTCATTTTCTGTTATCCAAGGAGCAAGCCATCAAAAATTAATGTTGAAAGATGACAAGTATCTGGGCTATTCAAGTCAGTAGCAAAAATAATAATTTTTTCATGGACTTTGTACTTTCATAAGTGTGAATTATTCATGAAGTGCCAGTTTGGGTAAAAGTCAGCTCAATGATAGATTTGAGCCAGCACCAGAAAATTTACTAAGGAAACTGCTATATAGTAGAACCTCAGCTCTTAGTCATGCAGTTAAAAAGCGTCTCTACTCCTTTACTCTTGAATTCAAATTCTGCAGGTTGGTTAAGTTAAAATTTCAGTATGAATCAATTATTTTCTAAACTGGAAGTGAACCTTAGTATTGAATTATTAAAGGTGGTAGCCCGTAGGGATCTACCAAGAAAGAAGAATGGCATTTTGCCCGAGAATTAGTTCACTTTTATTTTCCATGTCTCAAGCAGGGAGACAGACAGAAATCCCAGGGCGAACACCAACTCAGCCTCCCAAGGTGCATTTAGCCCTACTCCCAGAAACAAAGGAAGGGAATAATCAGTGTCACAGTGGGTATATTCCTGTGGTTCCAAGGAACAAATTGGTGACAGCCATTCATAAACTCCTCCAGAGGATGCCTTCCATTTGATATACTCACATTTGTCTCAAAGTAGCAAATATCCTATATAACCTTACTTTGTCCTTGGCCCAAGGCCCCGAAAGCAAAAGAGCCACCACTAAAAGTCATGTGAACTGTTTATTCCCTTGCAAGTGATTTCTTAAAGCTAAGTTGAATCTCATTGGTCTGCCTCCAGTGAATATCTTAAGCAGTCCAGGATTAAAACAATCAGAAACCATGAAGAGTGGAATTCACTAGCCAGTTCTGAACAAGGGTTATGGGCTGGTGGAAATGAGGAAGTGCAACCAGAAACACTAAAAGGAAAATTTAAGCAGATGAAAGAAAGGGCACTAATGGGAAAAAGTCAGTTCCAGGTTTTCAACTTGAAATCATGATTGACAGACATGAAGAAACACTCTGGAAAAACTTCTATAGTTCAACAGATGAGGTGGGAGTGGGGACTGTCATAAAATGTTTCAAAATACAGGCATGTCCTATATGAAACACATTATACAAACCACGTTTAAGTAACTAAACTGGCATCTCTGCTGTTAGGTTCTCTTATTTTAGTGCTTGTTGTCTTCCTTTTCTTTTTTTCCTTAGTGTTTATTTTCTTTTACTATTTTAGGAATTTTCCAAATTGTTGTATTATGACTCCAAGTCATGCTTGGGGACAAACCTCAAAGAAAGGAAAACTTGAAATAAATGAATTATTCTAATGCTTTGGGTTGTCTTTTATACTATTTATAGTCTCTTTTGGGAATAAAAGTAGCTGGTTCGATCAAGGGACTTGGTTTTTTCCTCCCGTATGTCAAAGAGGTCAAAGACTCTTTGCACATTACTAGAAAAGTAATATGGATTAAACGTTTCCACCTTTGTGCAAAACCATGATGATACCTGCACCTGCACCTCAGGTAAGACTCACAGAAACCCAAGACAAGGACGGCTATAGGAAGACCACAGGGGAGAAAGCCACGTGGCCGTAAACGAAAACAAACCCTTCTATAATTTAGTCTTATGAAGGATGTGGTTGGAGTCAATACAGTCATAAATGGTGCTTTGGTGAGTAGGGGACAACATTCTTCATACCAAAGTTTACATCAAGGAAGACCACCTCGCCAAAACTCAGCTCGTCTGCATGGCTTTCAAGATCCTTTCTAATCTGGCCCCTTCTTCCCTCTGAGCCAGACTCAACTCCTCATTTGCTGTCCCTTACTTCACACAAACTGTATTAACTTCCAACTGTTCCAAGCTTCCTTCAGGGCTCCAGATGTGCCGTGCTGTCCCTAGGCTTCTGATAACATCATCTCTGCCAACTCGATTAGTTGCTGTTTCCTCTGTGACATGCTCCCTGAATCCGCTAATCAGCATACATATCGATATTCCCTGAAGTAGACTTAATTTAAGGTGTTTCTCAGCTCATGTGGGTACATGAGCCACATTAGACCAGCCAGATTCTCTCCTGGGAATTTGGTTTGGAACCGAGCATAATAATGCATTTTAGTTCATATTAGAAATAAGAAGAGAGGTAAACTCAGTTGGGTTGCCAGTGTGGGGCATCCATTTTATTCTGCCATGTGCATAAAGAAATAATAACAATAATGGTAAATAAAAGTCAGCCTCCAGAGAGTGAAAGAGATGCCCAGAAAGAAACAAGCGTGCAAGATCACATGGCCTCAGGAACATGAAGAAGACACCAGCTGTCTTCCTTTTAACAGGTTTATTTCCTCCATTTGGTTTCCTAGGAATTACCTCTACCCATACATTAAATTATCAATTTTTGCTACCCTTAGTGGGTTTCTGTCACTTGCATCCAAATGGTTCCTGACTTAAACACTCCTCCTGTGTGTTTACAGCACTCTGTCATTTTTCTAGCATTGCACTTACCACTTCTTTGCATTTGCTTATTTATTGACCTGCATTTTTCAGTGAGCTTTGCCTCCTATTAGGACAAAGACTATACGTATCAGGGTCACAACATGTGGCACAGTGCATTGTATATGTAAGAAAATAAATGTTTGTTGAATAAACAAATTATTCTTTTAAAAATAGGGGCACCTTGGGGTGCCTGGGTGGCTCAGTCGGTTGAGCATCTGACTTCAGCTCAGGTCATGATCTCATGGTTTGTGGGTTTGAGCCCTGTGTTGGGCTCTGTGCTGACAGCTCAGAGCCCAGAGCCTGCTTAGGATTCTGTGTCTCCCTCTCTCTCTCTGTGCCTCCTCTGCTTGTGCTCCTCTTTCTCCCTCTATCTCCCTGTCGCTCTCTCTCTCCCTCTCAAAAATAAATAAACATTTTTTAAAAATTAAAAAAAAACTCCTTCTGATGTTACTTGGCTTGGGTGGACCATGGAACATTCTGAATTCTCTCTCCTCTGTGTCTATCTAAGCTTTCAAGTCATAACCCAGACTGTAAACATATGTGCAGTGCTTAACAATAGGAAAAAGGTCTTCATATAGGGAGCTGTGGTCTGAGAATTCTTAATGAATTTTGTGGAATACTAGCTTATGTCACATTAGAAATCTATGCAGACCTCCAGATTTTCCCCCCAACTTACAGATAGTAAAAATAAAGACCAGATTCTGACTGTGATTGGCATTCGTCTGTGTTGCTGAGGGCAGGCCACATGGAAAGCATGAGAAGGACGCAGGCAGCCTCTCAGAGCACAGACTGGGGCCCAGCTGGCAGCCAGCACAATAATGGGAACCTCTGTCCTACAACTGCAAGGAACTGAACTTGGCCAGCAACCTGAAGGAACTTGGAACTGCTCAATCCCCGGAGCCTCTAGAAAGGAACATAGGCCTTGACTTAGGCCTTGCGAGATTCTAAGCAATTGAGCCATGCTGTTGCTGGACTTCTGACCTTCAGAACTATAAGATAATATATATGTGTTGCTTTAAGTGACTAAATTTATGGTAATTCGGCACAGCAACAATAAACGAGTAATATATGTAATAACTTGGATGACTCCCAAGGGAGTATATTGAATGAAAAAAATCCATTCTCAGAAGGTTACATATTGAATTGCTCCATTTATATAATATTTTTCAAATGACTAATGATAGAAATGGAAAACATTACTGGTTGCTAAAGACTTGGGGGGGTAGCTGGATATGACTAAATGGATAGCCCAAATGGATCCTTGTGGTGATGAAATTATTCTGCAACTTGACTGTAGTGTGGGTTACACGAATTTACACATGTGATAAAACCGCATGCAACTAAACACACACACACACACACACACACACACAAGTGCATGTGAAACTGATGAAATCTGAATAGGGTCAGTGGATTGTATCAATGTCAATCAATGTCAATATCCTGGTTGTGGTATTGCAATCTATAGCTAAGCTAAGATACCACCACTGGCAGAAACTGGATTAAGGACACACAGGATCACTCTGTATTACTTCTTACAGCTACATGTTTATCTACAATTATCTCAAAATTAAAAAGGTTAGGGGCGCCTGGGTGGCTCGTCGGTTAAGCGTCCGACTTCGGCTCAGGTCATGATCTCACAGTCTGTGGGTTCGAGCCCCGCATCAGGCTCTGTGCTGACAGCTCAGAGCCTGGAGCCTGCTTCCGATTCTGTGTCTCCCTCTCTCTCTGGCCCTCCCCTGCTCATGTTCTGTCTCTCTCTGTCGCAAAAATAAATAAAAACATTAAAAAAAATTAAAAAGGTTAATTTTAAAAGGAATTAATGGCTATAAAATGCATATGTTAAAAGTAATATTTGATTATTTTTATTTTATGTATTCATGATATAAAAACCATTGTCTTCACTTAATTGTTATAGCGAAAGCAGAAAGATTAAGCATATTAGATCATCACTGCTTTGACTTCAAATGAAATTTGCTGTTCACTTGAGCTTACATTAGTAAGGCCGTCTTTCAGCAACATTTTTTTCCTGCAGAAATCTCTTTAGAGGACATTTGTCTATTTGGTGGCAATCAGTTCCCTTAAAACCAGATAATGGTACTCACAAATCCACTTAAAAACTTAGTTTCCTATTGCCACTGTAACCAATTACCACAGATTTAGTGCCTTAAAACAACACGAATTTAATATTTTACCATTCTGGAGGTGGGAAACCCAAGACGGGTCTCACTGGGTCTGAGCAGCTCTCTGTTCTTTATGGAGGCTCTTGGGACAATTCTGCTTCCCTGACTCTTCAGCCTGAGAGGCTGCCTGCATTGCTTGGCCTGTCACCCCTCCGACGATCATGTCAGTCCGACCTCTGCTTCAGTTACCGCATCTTTCACTGTGACTCTCTTGTCTCCCTGGTTCATTTATTGTAAGGACTCTGGTGATTACAATGGGCCCACCCAGGTAATCCAGGATAACCTCCCCACCTCAAGATCCTTTACTTAATCACATCTGCAAAGTTCCTTTTGGTTAAACAGGTTCTCGAGGTTAAAACACGGACATCTTTGGGGGCCATTATTCTGCCTGCCACACAGGACATACACAAACTGCAGCCTATTGCAACGTGCAAGGCGTGTACAGGTGTGTGAGGATTCTGCTGTCACTCCTTTGTTGTGGCATCGGCACTCTCCACAGGATGTGCCATGTTCCAAGTCCCATGAGCATTGCACAGGGACGCCAAGAGAAGGCATCGGCTTGAATTCCTGTATTAAATAGCATGAAAACGTAACACCCTTTTAGGTTTTTTTTAGTTCAAACAGTTACAGATGGAAGTTCTAACGTTCTCTTCCCATGCCTCACTTGACTGCCTTGCACTCCTGAGGCTGGGGGCCCCCAGTTGGAGGCCGCTGCTCTCCACAACTAGGATTCAACAACTCCTCACATCTGTGCGTCAAGGCACAACTACAGGCTGTTGTCATAGTGTTTCATTTCAAGGAACTGTTAATTCAATGCAAACAGTGCTGTGAGATAGATACAGTTTCCATTTTATGCTTGAGGTTTCTCCAGCCACAGAAGTTCAGGAACTCCATGAAGGGCAGAGCTAAAAATGTGCTGACTGAAGAACCGCAATGTTAATGGCAGCTCCCGGTTCCTTCACAACAGGGAGAAAGAGTTCTGGGTGAAGGAGGAACAAGGTTTTCGGTATCCAGGGAGAGAGCATCCTGGGTCTTTGGAAGCCAGCAACAGTAATGTCAATGAAAACAGATAGCCTGGTTCAAAATGCAGGGTAATTTCACTCTGGCTGCTGAGACAGCAACTGATTTCCTCCTGCTCAGGCCCTCTACATGACCAGGACCAAGTTCAGAAACAAAAGTCACTGGAGCTCAAAGAAGTCAGGACTGTACAATAAAGAAAAGCTGTATTGTTCAGGGTACATTTTCTTTTCTTTTGTGTTTCATGAGGTCACAAATAGTTCTAGGATTTTTTTCCCCCTTGTGGCTTTCTTTTGGAGAGGATATTACAAATGATAGTGATTCCATGACAGGCATTCTTTTTTACTAAATGGTTCAGAGAACTCCAGAGGACACAAGGCTATTTTTATTCAATGGGGCTTGGGAGTCAAAACAGAGAAAGAGCTGTGCGCTGGTATCCTTCTGATAAAGGGAACAAATGCATTTGTGAGCAATCTTGAAAGGATGACACAAGCTAATGGAAAATCAGGGAAATGCAGATGTAATTACGCAGCGAATCACAAGACATGGACTTAGAGATAATTTGGAACAGCATGACTGAGCAGTGGAGGAATATGGAAATTTGTAACTGATAAACAGCAGTAGCTTGCCCAAATTTAGAGAGGTGGTTTAAAAGGTCTAATGGACAGAGTACCTAAAAGGCATTTAGTGGAGTTTAGCTCTGACACTGACTTACTTTCATACTTAACTAAATGCTAATTTTGGCCCCATTCATCATTTTATATATTCAATCCATGGGGCTGGAAATATTGATCTTTAGATTGTTGTGGAACAAATTAATTAGACCTGTAAATGGCTTTTAAACTACAAATAATGAGAACCAAACATTTGCAAGTGACACCGAGGCTAGGGTTTGCAAAAAGTATATAGGGTTCTGTTTGCTAGGATAATGATCCATTTGTGAGAGTTGCACATGCAAGTGAAACCTCCTAATTGATTTACTTAGAAAATAACATTGAGGTCACATTATATTACCAAGGGAAAATGGAAAGCAGCATTAATTGCCTTGGTACTATAAACTAGAGTAAACAAATGTTGCTTCAATTATCTGATTCTTTCAGATGAGACATTTGGGGTGTAAATTATCTGAATTGCCATTGTTACTGAATTTCACGTTGCTGAGTTACACAAAGTCTGAAAGAGGAGTAAGAAAGCCAAATCCTCCTAGATGACTTTTTGTTTAGTAACTCCTACACAGCTGAATTGGCCAAGATAGGTCTTTTAGATACTGGCCAGATACTTGACCAGCTTCTTAACTTTACCGTTTTATAAGAATAAAAACCGAAATGATCAAATATTATTTTCATAACTGTCAACCAATTCATAGTTACAATTATAGAAAAATAAAATATCATGTAGGAAGTGTGCTGAACATGTGTACTATTATTAGATTTTTTTATGTTTATTTTTTTATTTTTGAGAGAGAGAGACAGAGCATGAGTGGGGGAAGAGCAGAGAGAGACAGACAGACAGACAGAATCCGAAGCAGGCTCCAGGCTCTGAGCTGTCAGCACTGAGCCCGACCCGGGGCTTGAACCACGAACTGTGGGATCATGACCTGAGCTGAAGTTGGACGCTCAATTGACGGAGCCACCCAGGCGCCCCTAGATTTTTTTTCAATCACAGCAATAGTTCTGGACCTCCCAATTTCATGGATATAAAAAATTTAGAGGGGCGCCTGGGTGGCGCAGTCGGTTAAGCGTCCGACTTCAGCCAGGTCACGATCTCGCGGTCCGTGAGTTCGAGCCCCACGTCAGGCTCTGGGCTGATGGCTCAGAGCCTGGAGCCTGTTTCCGATTCTGTGTCTCCCTCTCTCTCTGCCCCTCCCCCGTTCATGCTCTGTCTCTCTCTGTCCCCCAAAAAATAAATAAACGTTGAAAAAAAAATTAGAAAACATTTGGTTTTAGATCATTACACGACAGATTGCTCAAAGGGCTGGGAATATCACTCAAGAGGACATTACTTTGGACCTGGGAAAATTTACTTTTATTTTTCAAGGGCTTCTGAGTGTGGGATGCCTGAAAAATTTAAAGCCAGATGGCATTTAAGAGTTATTTAATCTAGTGGTATCTACTCACCAGCCATGAGTCCTTTGCTGGGCTGCCTGCCTATGAATTGATAGGTAATTTCCCGAACTTCAGACAGGAAAAAAGTTTTCCAGGAGGGAAAAGCCTTCAGTTTTTTTTCTTTCTTTCTTTCTTTTTTTTTAAGTGCAATTTCTAGATCCTGTCCTAGATATTCTGATGGAGCAGTTTTGTGGGTGTGACCCTGTGTATTTTTTTAAAGAGCATTCCAGGTGATTCTGTGATCCAACTATTTGTGGAAACCACCAATGCTAGTCTAACCTCATCTCTTTGCAGATGCCCAGTGTGAGGGCTGGCTTGTCCTGAGTCAGAGGAAGGAGGGGAATCCAAGCCCCCTAACTCCTTCCTAGTCATGCTCCTTGCCAAGCAGGGCTGCTGGTGAAATCCCTCCCATTCCCTGTGAATGTGAATTCAAGAGTGAGAGGGGAGTGGGCAGGTGCTGAGCCCTTGCCGCACACGTGGAGGGGAGAATGGCAGCACTGGGGATTGTTAATTTGCCCCACTTCCTTCCCTGGGAACCCTTAAAACCAACAGAAAAGTTTAATCGGCTGATAATAAATGAAATCCCATCTAAAAACAGGGGAATGGGTTAGAAAACATCTTAACGGTATCTCTTCAAGCCCTTAACATTCTGTGCTGCTGTAATTTAGTCACAAAAGGAACCCATTTGCACTTTCACTTTCTACCCTTAAAATGCTTTTCCCAGAAGCTTCCGCGAATAGAAAAAACTCGCTTTCCACCTCCTCCTTTCTACTTAGCTTTGCTTATCTAAAAGGATGGCTACAGTGTAAACACTTACATATGCAAACCCTAGCCCTCCCTGCCTCTGGCACTTAACACTTTCAGATCAAATCTACAGATAGCCTAAATTGCATGGGCTTGCTGCTCGTTTAGCATAAATACAACAGCACCACCTTGTGTTGCGTTCCTGGGAGAATTTACCTCTAGCAGGACAAAAGCCTGGGTGGGGTGGGGTGGCCCATGGCACAGAGGCAGGCCTCTGTTTTCACTACTAAAAGCAACACTGGCTCCTTTCCCCTTGAAAACCTCTGTTCACTACCAGCCTACAATTTTTTCCTGTCAAATTACATGTATTATTATATATACTAAATCTACATATATAATCTAATATACAATTATTTTATGTATAAATATATTATATGTTTATTGTATATTTTTTAATATATATAAATAAAAGCCTAGGCAAGCACAATGCTGTAGTAAGTATTTTAGACAGAAATTTAGTCAATCTTAATTTCAAAGTACTTGAAGGTAATGCTATGATGATTTCACACTTTCTAAAGATTTTTCCGTATTTGGAGAGGTCGCTTTTAAGTAATATATTTGCCTATTATATTGAGAAAAGGATTTTTCACAAAATCTCTCTCACAATAATTCTGTGATGGATAATATAGATAAAATAGTTCTAGTGTAGGTAACATCTCTGTTTCCCAAGTAGCATTGTAGAGTTTTATTTATATTTAATTTTCTCTATGGGGCAAGTTGAGAAATTAATGTATGGATATCAACTTGAGACTGAAGGACTATACTTAAAAGACACCAAAATGGAAACACTGCCCACCCAAAAACGCCAGCTTTGTCTGTGTGTGTGTGTGTGTGTGTGTGTGTGTGTGTGTGTGTGTTTTAAACCAGGAACAACCTAGTTAATTAAGGAAAACTGTTTTCAATTGCAGTTGGAAATGTCAAGACCAGTATAACAAATTAGCAATTCTCTGCCCATGAAGTCATCTGGAAAATTGAGTCTGAGGTCTCACAACATACACATGATTGCAGGATGCGAAGTTAGAAGATGAGAAGGGAGCAACCTCAGGGCCTTTCTGGGGCTGGCCATGCAGAAACCCTCAACCCAGAAAGCCCTGTCGCTTTTAGGTTGTAAGAGGAGGGTTCTGTCTTTTACGTATGTTTGCCATCGTTGATCCACTCCTTAGAGTGTACGTTTGCTGCGCTGAGATAACTTTGAATAAAGACCCCACAAAGAAGAAGGAAAGGAATCTCCCTTAATTAGCCATGTTCTTCCTGGTGAAAAGATCATACAAGTGGCATCTTTTGTTGGGCTATATTTCTGATTTTTGGATAAAATTCGTTTACACTGCATACACCAATTAAATCATAATCTGATTTATAAAAATAGCAAATTTGTGGTTATAAAGGGCACAAGACATATGTAAAGACACACGTAGTGTTGGAGTGTCAATCATTAACTTGGTGGGCATCTGGAAATGTTATGAATGTGAAGAAAATGCTCGTCTTCCCTTAAGCAAAACCACTGTCAGAAACCCCCAAGGGCTATTCCTTGGTCTACTAAACACAATCTCTTGAGTTGTCTTCCTAGTCCTGCTAGTTCTCTGCAAAAAAGAGACTTTCATTTCACCCCAGCCTTTCATTCAGTGTGACTCCCCACACCTAACACAGAATGAGGACTTCAAACTCCCTTCCACTAGACTTTCACTGAAGTTTTATCTCATGTAAATGCCTTCCTTTCTTAGCTGGGAACTACTTCCTATGCCCTACAGAATACATTTACAGTCAGCTCTCAATATTCACAAGTAAATGCTTCATCTTGTCCATTACCTGCAGAAAGCAGGCTTATGTCTCCATTACGCAGTCAGTGAGGCTCAGTGAGCTCACATTTTAGATTTTTTTTTTTTCAACGTTTATTTATTTTTGGGACAGAGAGAGAGACAGAGCATGAACCGGGGAGGGCCAGAGAGAGAGGGAGACACAGAATGGGAAACAGGCTCCAGGCTCTGAGCCATCAGCCCAGAGCCTGACGCGGGGCTCGAACTCACGGACTGCGAGATCGTGACCTGGCTGAAGTCGGACGCTTAACCGACTGCGCCACCCAGGCGCCCCTAGATTTTTTTTTTTAACATTTGTTTATTTTTGAGAGACAGAGCATATGTCGGGGAGGGGCAGAGAGAGAGAGAGGGAGATACAGAGTTCGAAGCAGGCTCCATGCTCCAAGCTGTCAGCACAGAGCCTGACATGAAGCTCAAACCCACAAACTGTGGGATCATGACCCGAGCTGAAGTCGGACGCTTAACTGACCAAGCCACCCAGGTGCCCAGATTTTAAATCAATTCAAGCAAAACACTAATAGGAAAGGAAATTTTCTTGAAACCCTATAATGTATTCTAAAGAGAAATTTTTCTTTATTTAGTTGTTACTTGAATTATATTAATTTTGCCTTTATCATAGCCATCAGATGGTTTATTCTTATCCAGATACATGTTGAAAAATGTTGGGGGGGGGTGGTCCCAAGGAGATTGCTGACTTAATTTCTAGGATCTCTTAATTGTATACTGCCAGCTACATGGCTTCCCACTCAGGGGACAAGAAATTACTGTTCATAATGGAATAATAATAATTTCCTAGGCTGGTAGACTAATTTTAGAAACTGTTGGTGTTTAATTGGATGGTGTATTAGTTTGCTCAGGCTGCCATAACAAAATACCACACACAGCATCACTCACACAACAAAAGGTTATTTCCTCACAGTTCTAGAGGTTAGAAGTGCAAGATCAAGGTCCTGGCAGGGTTGGTTTCTTGCAAAGCCTCTCTTCCTGGCTTGCAGATGACCACCTTCTCACTGTGTCCTCACAGAGCTTTTTATCTGTGTGCACATGGAAAGCTTTTTATCTGTGCCCTCTGGTATCTCCTCCCCTTTTCATAAGACCACCAGTCCCACTGTATTAGGGCTTCAACATACAAATTTTAGGGAGGCACAACTCAGTCCATAACATTCCCTTGTCTGGCCTCCCCAAAATTTGTGTCCTTTTTGTATACAAAACACATTCACCTCCTGCCAACAACCCCAAAAGTCTTGTTACATTCCAGCATCAATTCCAAGTCCAAAGTCTCGTCTAAATAGCATCTAAATCAGGTATCAAGGAAACTCAAGGCAAAATTTCTCTCCAGCTATGAACTGTGGAACCAGGTAAGTTATGTACTTCCAAAATATAATGGTAGGAGAGGCGCAGGATGGGTATTCCTATTCCAAAAGGGAGAAATCAGAAACAGGAAAGGGGTGATGGGTCCCAAGCAAGTCCAAAACCTAGCAAGACCAATTCTTTTAATAGGGCTTGAGAATAATCCTCATTGGCTCAACACTCTTCCTGTAGGCCCACCGGAGTGGTGATGCAGCATTTGGACAGTTTCTAGAATATAGCAGATTCCTAATACCACTTTTCACTCTACCTTACTAAGTTTTATAGAAGAACATCATTTCCTTTTCTCTAAAATCTCTAATTCTCTAAACTAATAGACCTGTACTTACGTTTAAGTAGTTCAATGTAGATCTTGGTAAAGAGTTCAGGTCAGCTTGTTGACCTCTACTTTTGATGAAGAATGTGTCACCCACTCTGTAGTGAGCTGGTGATTAACTATTATATGGATGTCCGATTTAACCAATGGCCAAAACTCTAAAAACAAATCCATGCAAATCAAAGAAATGATAGCAGAACCTAAAATTCACTATAGTTTGACTACTGAACAAGCATCCACAACATTCTTTGGAATGCTGAGACAGCTTCTAAATAACATCAAGATCATTGGCAAATTTGCTAGAGAAAAAACAACCTCCCCTCTTTTGACCCAGAAGGCTAGACCTACTTTTCTTCACACCTAAAGGTAAGCACTCATTAAAGGCACTGCAATACAGGTAACTCCTATATAAACCAGGTACAACACAAGACAGCTTCTTTCCCTGGATTTTACTATGTAGAGTATAGTCCTGGAGTGCTCTGAGCTAGGCATCCAGGACATGGTGAAGTGCAACTCAGGAGAAAATATTGACAGACTGTCCTTACTCTCAGCGAAAATTGTGTGTTGGGGCGGGGGGGAGTCCTTTACAAAAATTTCCATAGCCTGAGTTCTGCTTTTGAAACAGGCCACAGATCCATGGCAAATTTCCATGGAATACGAATTGAAAATTCTTCTGTAGAAGAATAGCCTGCTTGTTTTCAGAAGAAAGGCAGGACAAGTGCCTCGAACCACACCCCCTAATGATATCAACATTTTCCAGAAAGCTTGCCCATAAAATGGTGCCTGGTTGGCTGCACAGAGGAAGCATAATCCCATGTCCACCCCTGATGTCGACCCTGTGCCATGAGCACACAGAACCTTAATCCCACTTACAGGTTGGATTTCAATCCCCTCACTTCCTTCCCCCCAGCCCTAACCCAAATGCTAACTTTGACCTTCATTTCTGTCCCTGAAGTCAGTATACCCCACTACTGCTGCAAAAGAAAACTGGATCTTTTCCAGGAATAGCTTCAGTCTTGCTCAGATGAAAGGCATGATGCCAGGGTGAGGCAATCTCATTATTAATCAACCTTGATTTGCAGAAGATGACACAGTTGCGGGGTTTGTGCTTTAAGTACCCTTTCAGCAGTGATGAAAGTCAAGCACTATTCAGCTAGCTTCTAAGTGCACACTTTCAATCATGCTAAAGTCTGTACTATTTCAGTGCTAGAGGCAAGGACTAAAAACAAATAATATGCTATTGGTAAACTGCAGTGAACTCTGTAATTTTGAACCCTGAACAGCTTTCTGTGCTTATAAAGTGAGAGTCCACATCAGGGAGGCTTGGAGCTATTGGAATACTGTAGCAGGGCTGATTCTATCCAATTTGACTTCAGGGGCATTTAATTGAAAATTTGCTTTAAATGGTCAAGGCTGAGGACAGAAGACCTTGGAAATCTATACATCTAATCCCTTGGGAAACATTTCTAGCCTCACAAGTTGTAAACCATGTTGTCTATGTTAAACAATTACTTGCATAAACTATGCTTTCAGGCCATTCAGGTCTCACCCCTGCTTATAGCCTTCACCAGAGCCTTTGGTTTAGGGTAGATGCCCCCTCTCTTCCCTGAGCACCCCTAGTACCTACATGTCTGCTCAGGGAGTACACAGTTTGACTTCTATTTATAATGTCCCATTTAGTTTGACATGTAATTAGAATCAATTTTATCCTTTCAGAAACTGATTTTACTTTCTAATTAAAATTTTTAAACAATATATATAAATAGCACATTAATTTAACTGTGAAATATTAAGATGATATTTTGTTTTCTATGTCAGTGAGGAATGGAAAGATCACGGGCTGTGCTGTCAGGTGGGTCAGGATTCAGATCGCAGTTGGGACACATATGAGCTGTGTGATTCTGAGCAGTGCACTTAATGTCTTTGGACTTCAGCTTCCCTTGTTTGTAAAAGTGAGCGATTACAATGATGCCTTGTGTAATGTAAAGATCTGATGCAGGAAGAGGCTGGTTGCCTAGCACAGTACACCTAAGGCACTCAATAAATGGTAACCACCATCAGCAATACAGGAATTGCAGCAGCACGAATTTTATGCACAGTATGTTGTCTCCCCTGCAAAAGGCTGTTCTTGAGAAAAAGGATCACATCATACACTTCTATGGTATCTCTTCGCATTTCGAGCATGGGATACCAGCGACAGTCAGTAAGTAGCAGTTGAAATGTGCTGTCATGAATGAGTTGGGTATCAGTATATTTGCCTGGTTAGAATAACAGGACAGAAGGCTATGTCACCAACCATTCTGAAGAATGAAGCATGTTACATAGAGTGTTTTATTAGAGATTGTAGAAACAAGAACTTTCACTTTCACTAAATCTTTGAGTTGCGTTAAACAGATGGCGGTGGGGGGGGTGTGGACAGAAAAGAGAGGGAAGGAAATCAAGCCAAACCATTGTAACAAGGGCTGAAGAACAAGTCACAGGGAACAAAGAGAAGGGAACTCATATATACTGAGCACTATACATTAGCACTTTATACCGAACCCTTATTCCATCCTGAGATGTAAGTCCTGTTAGCCTTGGAGAGCTTAAGTAAACTTGCCCAAGTTCCCATAGTCAGTAAGTGGTAGAAATGAAAATGATACTCAGGGCTGTCTGCCTTCAAATGTGGGTTCATTTACAGCCCTGTGCGGCCTCTCTCTTGCACCAGAAAGCTAAGGATTACTACTCTTGCCAAGTCACACTCTAGCTGTCATTCTGCCCCTGCCCTTCACATAGGGTGATGCATAATTTATCACTCAAAATAGAACACATTTGAGAATGAAGGAGGGAGCTGTTAATAGTTTGTCCAGGACAACAGGCCAAACTGGAACTATCTTGGGTAAGACTGGACATTTGGTGACACCAACTCCAAAGAGTGTCTATACCCTCACTTCCTCAGCTCTCAAGCACTAAGAACTCACGCTATTCTTTTCCTATTCATGCTCTTCACTCTCTAAATGGCTCTTGGCAAGATCACCAGAGACCTCTCTATCCCTAAATCACAAAGACTTTTTTTCTTCTTTTAGTTCTCATTTCACTTGACATCTCATTACACTTTACACTTTTTTCTAGTCGTGGTTTCCTCCTTTCTAGTAAACTCGAATCCCATTAGCTTCTGAGGTACAACACCCTACTAGTTACCTTCTCATATGTCCAGCTTTTCCAACATGTTATTTTCTCCCCAGCTCGTAAAGTACCAGAGTGCCCTAAGCTTTGGTCAGAGGCCGTCTTCTGTTTCCTTTCCTTAAATCTAATTTCTTTCTATATGCTCTCCCTAGGGAACCTCATCTACCCTGATGGCTTCATATAACATCTTTAAATACCATCAAATTTATACTCCCAGTCCAGACTTTCTTCCAAGCCCCAGGCCAATGGTTTAGTCAACATTGCTATTTGGATATTTAACAGGCACCTCAACATCAGTAAGCCCAAAACGCACCTCTTCTTTCCATCCCCAGCAACTCAATTTTCCCCTAATGACCACTAGCCCAGTGAATGGCACTGCCATCTATCTAAGTGTGTAAGACAGAAACACCCTCCTCTTCCTCACTCACAATATACAATTGATCACTAGTGTTAAGTGTACCTTCTAAATATCCACCTCTCTTCATCTCTTCTACACCATCCTAGTCCAAACCAACATCATTTCTGTACCCAATTATAATAATGGCTTCTAGACTCTCTCTCTCTCATGCACTACTGCCTCTCTCTAATTATCATCCTGCAACATCTGAACCACTTTTGCTTAAATCAGCCCTCTTTCCTTCCCTCTCTCTTGCTTTACTAATCTATTGGATCCTTAAACACTCCATGTTCCTTCTTGTTTTAGGGGCTTAGAATGTTCTTTTCTGCACACTGGATAACTTCTTCATCCCCTGGATCTCACACTGGATGTCCTTTCCCCAGAGAAGCTTTCTTGTTTTTTTTTTTAGAGAAACTTTTTTAAAACCACTGGCTAGGTTGAGTTTCCCTACCGAACATTACCATAACTACCTGTAATTTTATCTTGAGGCTTTTATGAACACTATTGTCCCAGTCTTGCCTTGTAGCACAGCATACCTTTATTAGATAGTGATATTATTCTAATGGTTTTGAGCAGGTTTCAGAGCATCACTCAACAGCTGTTATTAATTTCCTATTAATATCCTATTAATAACCAGCCTATTAATAGGCTGGACCAGAAGTGCATGATCTTGTAATTTCACTCGTTCACTTATTTTGAACTTCATGTATGAGACAATGACTTGCAGTGGGGCAGTCTGATGATCTGACGTGGTGCGAGAGCAAGAGAAAAATGCTGTGAGACTCCCTAAATTCCAATCCCAAGCTTTCTGTCTGGTCAGATGAAACAGAAGTAGATAAACACAGGGTGCTGATAAGACAATGAAGAAAACAGAAAAGCATGGCTCACACTGAGTAAAGTGGAGGAGTAAATGGCAATACTTTGTACAATAGTGGATGATGGAGGTATGAAGAAGTGAAAAAGGTGGCTATAGATATCAAATGGTCTTTGTCACACACAACATGATTTTGTACCATGCTTAAAGATACCTTTTTTATTAGTAGTATTTTTAGAGAGAAAGAGAGTGTGAGTGGGGGAGAGGAGGGGCAGAGGGATAGGGAGAGAGTAAGAAAGAGAGAGAGGGAGAGAGAGAAAGAGAGAAAGAGAGAGAGAGAGAGAGAGAGAGAGAGAGAATCCTAAGCAGGCTCCATACTCAGTGCAGAGCCCAATGTGGAGCTTGATCCCACGACCCTGGGACCATGACCTGAGCCAAAATTAAGAGACCTAACCTCAACCAACTGAGCCACCCAGGTGCCTACTTAAGGATACCTTTTAAACATCAAAATGTGCCTATACAAGATACAACTTTAAAGTAATAAAACAGGGTCCATACACAGTTGGTAAAATTTTGTCTTAATACTACATAGTTACTCCTCGTGCAGTTATTGCTATTTAAATTATTAGTTTTAGCAGCCTACCTCATCTAATCATTTGCATTTTACGTTACTGATACTCCTAAGTTCTTTAAAAAGTCATTTGTGGGCAATTAAAATTTACTTGAATATTTGTAAATTACATATTCTATTAAAAAGCACTTTAATCTAAATGTAGTGATATAATGTCCTATTTGTATGTCAGGTTTATAGCTATCAAAACTTGCTATGGTGTGTAAGTTGAGATTTGCTTTGATGCCAGTGTTCTTTCCCCCAGAGTTTATTCTTCTGGGATATCCAGCAATGTTAGAGTGTTTCTGTCAAAACTTCACTGACATCCTCTCTAACACTGGCATATTGGAGATGAAGTGAATGGGAATGATGGGGTTCCAAAATGAGAACTGTACTTCTTGGCATATTTGAGAACAGGAGGGCTGGAGCATGGTAAAATGAAGTGAAATGGGTCCCAGGAGGAGGTGACTGAAGATGATCATGGGAAATGAAGTACGGAGATGATTCCCTGAGTTGTCTCTTCATGGAACCAAGTGTTCTGTGAAGGGTAGAGAGCTGCTGGCGAGTTTATCAGATTCAACCCTAACTGGACCACTAATCCGTTAACTAAGGCAAAGAGACCTTGGAGAAAACAACATTCATTTTATAACTACTGAGTTGGAAATATCTGTGGAGGTCATTTTGTTCAGTCTCCCTTAGAATATAGAGCATATAAAAACTGGAGCCAAGGTATATGAAATTATCTTGGCTCTTGATGGAAGCCATAGAGAGATGGTTTTTTTAGGAGATGCTCAAAGATGACTAAAATTCTCAGTTGAAGGAACTGATATTATTTAAATAGGTAAAAAGAAAGCTGAGCAATGATCTCATTTCAATTAAAATGATTCCAATATGTAAGTGATGTCATCAATTAATGACACATGTAATACATAACTATCTTACTGAACAAGCTTGATTTAAGGGGACACAAGCCAATTTTATTCTTTATCACCATTCTCCTTTCAATATCTTGTGTCAAATAGTTCTTTATTTGATGAAACTACCAGAAATTGGGGTGCCTGGGTGGCTCAGTCGGTTAAGCGTCCGGCTTTGGCTCAGGTCATGATCTCGCGCTCTGTGAGTTCCAGCCCCGCATCAGGCTCTGTGCTGACTGCTCAGAGACTGGAGCCTACTTCAGATTCTGTGTCTCCCTCTCTCTCTGGCCCTCTCCCGTTCATGCTCTGTCTCTCTCTGTCTCAAAAATAAATAAACGTTAAAAAAAAATGAAGCTACCAGAAATTACCATAGTTCTTCCAATCCAGGCCAGTCCAATATAATAATCATAAAATTGCACTCTTCCAGTGTAAAATATTCCCTCTCCTCCAGCTCACGTTGGCCCAAGCCACTTCTTCTCTTCTTTCTCCATCTTTCCAGGAGGTGGGGAATGAGGTAGATAAGGCATAGAATGGTCTAGCTTGGTTGATATGGTTGTGATCTGGTGTTGGTACTTTCCAAATATGGAAAATTCCAAATCCTAATTATTCCTTTGTGGACTGCCTGTTGGGGTCTTTGGAGACCCTCTCCCCCATGACTGGGGCTCTCCCTCCTCCAGCCCTCTCCTGTGGCTGCCTCTTAATACCTTTTCTCTCTGTTACCTTCTTTCTCTTCTGGGCCATCTCATTCATTTAAAAAAAAAAAAGTTCTTGGGCAGAGACCTTCTTGAATGTACCCAAGACTGGCTGTCTCCCACAGGTGCACCCCTGGCCCTTGGGAAATTCAGACTGTCTTTACTTTCCCCATCAAACTCTGGAAGTGTAGTCTCTCATTTTAACTTCTAGGCCTGAGTTGGATACTTGTTTCTGTATTCCTCGAGTTCTAGGGGATGAGTATGAAGCTTTCTGAGTGGTTGTTCTTGAAACATCATTTCCTCAGCTGGAAGGGGAAGGAAGCATGCCTTTCTCCCTCTTCAAGAGTGTGGGTGAGCTCAGAATGCATAACACACTGGGAAAACTCTCTCAAACAGTCCCCACTGCCAGTGAATCCTTCTCCTATAAAGCAGGAGTGGGCGGGGGGCTAATGTTGGCTGAACAGATTTTGTAATTGCTTAGCATGTGGCCAAGAACTCAGGAGGATGTGGGATAATTTGGCATTTACATTTTTGTTCTCCATCTTTAGGGCCTCTGTTGAAACTCCAAGACAACAGAAATGCTGGTTTCACGTCATGTTTTACACAGAGGGTCCGAAGCCATGCCCCTGTCATGCTCCCTACGGTAGCAGAATTCTAAAGATGTTGCCACAAGATCCCCATGCTCTGAATATTCAATCAAACACAAATCTAGGTGCTGCTGTGAAGGCACATTGCAGATGTAAGTAAGGTCACTAATCGGATGACCTTCAAACAGGGAAATTATCCTGGTAGACACATTGTAATCAAATTAACCCTTAAAACCAGAAGAGGAAGGTGGAATAGTTAAAGAGATGGAAAAGAAGAAGAGAGCAAGAGACATGTGGTAAAAAGGGAGGTCAGAGAGATTCAAAGCATAAGAAGGACTTCACCCACCATTGCTGATTTTGAAGTTGGAGGCGAAGAGCCTTGAGCCAAGGAATGAGGGCAGCCTCTAGAAGCTTGAGAATGACTCCCAGCCATCAGTCAGTGAGAAAATAGGGACCTCAGTCCCACAACCACATGGAACTGAGTTTTGCCAACAACCTGAATGGGACTGCAAGCAGATATCCCCCAGAGCCGTCTAATAGAAGCCAAGCTGGGTGACACTTTGATTTTAACCTTATGAGACTTTAAGCAGAGAATCAAGCCCAGACAGCCCTGATTTCTAACCCACAGAAGTATGAGATAATAAATGTTTAAGCCTCTAAGTGTGTGATAATTTGCTATAACAACAATAAGAAATTAATGCACACCTTCACCTCAGTGTCACTGGCCAAATGCTTCCAGTATCACTGACCCTCTTCTTCCCCATAGCTGATGAGAGTCCAGAGACAAGTATATGATCCCTTGTACTGGATGTGTCTGGGAGAGGTGAAATGGGGATGGATGATTCGATATGCCTCAACACCCACAGAGTACACAGTGAAGACAATGCTTTATGTTTCTCCTATTTAAAAATGATTGGCTGCTTCCTCTTGAGTTCTTAAAACTAAGCAAATAAACAAAACTTTTGTACTCAAAAGTTTCTCCTTCCTACTTCAAATTGCTTGCTAAGGATTGTGCTCCTTTACATCTATCTGATGGATCATTATATTCAGGGGCAGAGAAAGGATGCAAAGGACTTTCTTTGCTGGAGATTTGCCTGAGAGTCTCAGAGTTTTACAGAAGAGAAGAGCTAGCATTTCATGGGAAGGCCAATGGATTGTGGAAAGGTTTCCCAGAAATGAAGGTTACCTAAGAAACTATTTCTTCCCTAAACTGTTCTTCATACTATGCTACCCAATCTGAGACTCTTAAACCAAGCCCTGGTGGCATCCTAGACAGAAATGACCATTTAATCTGAAAACCATAGGATATGGCCTTTGGGGAGGTATCTCACCAGACACGTGTCATATGAGCCCCGTGCATCTTTTACTGACGTCAAAAAAGCAAAGTCGTTCTTATGCTCTACAAACATCTGATTCCCTCTGATGTGGACCAGTCTCTACACTTCCTGTGGTTCAGGTTGCTTTCCTTGGTCAGACATTGATGAGTCTTAAGTGATAAGTCAATTTGGCTGGAAGGGGATAACATTTTCAAAGCTTCCTTATATTTTGCTTTGGGCTAATTAGTAGCCCTAAGATTGCTTTCCTCTTCTCCCAAGTAAGACACCTGGAAATGCAGAAATAGATTAGGAAGCAATTTAAAAGTTGCCAGGGAGCTAAAACTAAGTTCTTTAAACATAAAACATAAGCATTTCAAAAGAAAATATGTGAGGATTATCTTGTTGCTAATTTCCTATTCACAATGTGAGGTGATACTAAAACACCATTAAAAGCACAGAACTGGGCAAATTCTCTTGACAGTTGGTTTGCACCTGAAGATTATTTTCACAGTTACACCAAAAGATTTGCAAACCCAGACTGTCTGTAGCCTCCATATCTTAATTAAACCCTGAAATTACAAAGTACAAAGACAATAATAGAAAATATTGGAAAACAGAGGGTATTACTGAAAATGCTAAGGAGAAAGAATCCAGAGGATAAGGCTAGCAAATAAAAGTCAGAAATAGAAGTGAAAAGAACAATCATGACATTTTGATTCATCCTCCACCGTATCATTCGGTGGTTATAATTCGGCCACCCATGTCGTGAAAGTCTCCACAAGGAGCTTTTATAGAAAATAAAGATGGAAAACAATGAAGTAATCCTGCCTACTCCCCGTTATAATTTAAGATTGTTCCCCAAAGTGTGTTATTGAATGTTCTGTCCAGCAAAATTTCCTATGACTCAAACTATGGGATTATTACCACTTCCTCTGGGAAACTCTTTGCAGAATAATAGCCTTCATTATTAAGAATGCCTTTTTGAAGGTCAGCCAAATTTTCTCATTGTTCAACTGAATCCAAGATTTTGGCTATAATTTTCCTGACCACCCCCAAACAAGTGCTTTCTTTCAATACATGTGGATAATATTTCAAGATTCATCTCGCACTTGGAAAGTATAGGTTCCAATGAATTTTGGTCAAATTAATGTTTCTAGATGAATGGATGGATGAATAGATGAGTTATTCTCTAGTCTATGACTTAGATTCCTCAATCTGCTTTCTGACGGTCCTTGGTAGGGACAGGTTTTTCTGTGGTAATGTTGGTGAGACAGGGCACCTCCATGCCTGCCCATTGTCCTTCAGCAGGGATCCTGATGAGGGACATGATTTGAAACAATAATCGTACATTAGATTGCTAGGGCTGTTCTAACAGAGTCACAAATGGGTGGCTTAAATAATAGAAATTTATTGTCTCATACTTCTGGAGGCTAAAAGTGCAAGATCAAGGTGTGGTCAGGGTTGCTGAGTGCTGTGAGAATCTGTTCCATGCTTCCCACCTAGCTTCTTATGGTTTGCTGGCAATCTTTTGACATTCCTTGGCCTGTGGATACATTGCCTCAATCTCTATCTTTATCATCACATGACATTCTTCTTGTGTGCATGTCTGTGCCCAAATTTCCCGTTTATAAAGATGCCAGTCATATTAGATTAGAAGCCTACCCTATACTGCAGTATAATCTAACATAGATCAACTAATACACGTGCAACCTTATTTCCAAATACGATCACATTCTGAGGTACTTCAACATACAAATTGGGGGGCATAATTAAACTCATAACATATAAAGAATCATTCTTGATATCTCCTTTCTCTTCCATGTCCAATCACCAAAACAGTCCCCCTAATCATTTTTAGGATCCACTTACTTTTATCCATCTGTGGTGTCACTTCTCTAGTCCAGTATATCATATCTTGTCTTGGTTACTTCAATAGCCCCTAGTTTACCTCCCCACTTCCAATTTTGCTAGTTCTAATCTACTGTTCATGCTCTATACAAAGTGATATTTTAAAAAGACAAATCTGATCATGTCATTCATCTGTTAAGTCTCTTGATGGGGGCGTCTGGGTGGCTTAGTCGAGTGTCTGGCTCTTGATTTCGGCTCAGGTCATGATCCCAGAGTCATGGGATTGAGACCCATGTCAGGCTCAGCACTGAGGGTGGAGCCTGTGTCTCTCTCCCTCTTCCCCTCTCCCCTACTTGTGCATGCTGTCTCTCTCTCTCAAAAAAAAAAAAAATCTCTTGAGGGATTTGCATGGTCCTACAAGTCAGCTGCCATCAGCTTCACCAGCTTCATTTCCTATCCTGTACCTGTTCATTGTGTGTCTTCCAGTCATGCTGGATCTTCTTGCAGTTTTTGCAATAAACTAAACTCCAACATCCTCAAGGCCCTGGCACAAGCAGTTCCTCTGCCTGAGATGCTCATCTCCTCTTCCTGATTTGGGTAACTCCTTCTTTCCCTTCCAGTTTTAGCTTTGATTTGACTTCCTTTGAGAAGGATTTTCTACTCTCCACAACAGGTTTAGTTGCCATTATTTAATTTCACAGTATATTGTGGGCCACCATTTCAGTACTTGCCAAAATTTTAATTCATTTCCTAGTATTTGTTTAGTTAATCTCTTGCCATAGGTTAAATGCTTCTGTACCTCCAAGTTCATATGTTGAAACCTAACCCCTAAAGTGATGGGTTTTGGAGGTGGGGCCATTAGGGTGATTAGGTCATGAGGGTAGGGTCCTCATGAATGGGATCAGTGCCCTCACAAAAGAGGCCCAGAAGAACCCCTTGCCTCTTCCACCAAATGAGGACACAGTGAGAAGGTGGCCATCTATGAACCAGGAATCAAGCTTTCCCCAGACACTAAATCTGCCGGCACCTTGAGCCTGGACTTCTCAGCCTCCAGAAATATGAGAAATAAATTTCCATTGTTTATAAACTACCTGGTCCGTGGTAGTTTTGTTATAGGAGTCCAAATAAACTAAGACACTCTCCCATTAGATTCTAAGCTCCCTGAGGGCAAGTAATGAGTCTGCTGTTTTTTACCACTGCATTCTCACTGCTTACCATTCAGCTTGGTATGGAGAAGGAATCAATAAATAGTTGTTAAATTAGTGGATAAATGAATAGATGAATGAAGGCATTTTCTTTCCCATTATGTATTTTAAATGGCCTATTACTGCTCTACCTTTCACCTCAATGAACTACTATTTTTACATTAAATACCTAATATATTTCCTTTCAGTCACAAAATGGGTCATCACTAAATTGTCTTGTTAGTGAAGAAGTTAAGTGAAATCAGCATCAAGATTAGCACGGTATATACACCGATTAATCTGTTCTATACTTGATTGCATATATGAATCCAAACCTATCAATAAAATAGTTTTTTAATATGGGCTGACAGCATTAATAAGTTAATTAATTAGTTAATGCCATCATTCATCATCTATTTATTGATCCCTAGATATATGGAAATACTGTCCTAAGCATTAAAAATAGAACAGTGATCAGGAAGGATGGATGCCAGCCCTCAGAGAGCTTACATTCTACTGAGTAGGACAAACAACAAATGGGAATAGAATAGAATGTCAAACAGTGGTACGTACTATAAAATATAGAAGGAAGCAGGGGAAGAGGCTAAATAAAGAGGCCCAGTGGGTGTTATTTTAGATAGCATTGGGCAGAGAGTGCCTGTCTTAAGAGGTGAAATCTTAATAGAATCCTAAATCTAACCAAGGAATACTTAATGAGGAGAAGAAATAGACAAAGAGGGGGTGTGAGGCAGGAATGCTTAAAGCAGCAAGGATCCAGTGTGTCTGGGCAGAAGAGAGGGAAGCGGTAGAAGACATCATGCAAGCTGAGGGCCAACTAATCGGACCTTGGGGTCCAGGTTAATGCCTGCTAAGTTTTATTCTAAATGTAACAGGAAGCCAGTGGAATTATTGAGAAGGAATCACTATGTTTTTAGGTTATTTTGGTGGCAGAGACTGGCAGGGCGGAAGAGTGGAAGGAGGCAAGCCAACTGATCAAAGTCTCTTGCTGGTAAATACGTAAGAGGTGATAGCAGCTGTCAATCTTATTGCAGGCTGCCAATCAGAAACCCAAGGGCTAATCCAAACTCTGCTCTTCTGCATCACCCAAGCTTCGCCCCAAAAATGCTATAGACACTGGGCTGCCGGACGTTATCCCCTCCACAGCCTCCGGCCTTTTCAAATGGCTCAGCTCAGTAACTCACTCATCACATCCCTGTTCCTTCTCCCCCACATGCCCCAGAGCCCAGTAAAACAGTCTCCACACCCACACCCCTGGTAAACTAGGTCTGCATCATCTCATCAGTCTGTGTGTGGGACCACACCTGCCCAGGTAAGGCCCCGGGATGCTTGGGACTTGTACTGGGTATTGGTGATAATGAGCACCGCTAGAACGGGAAGAAGAAACCCTGAAAATCTGTTTTGTTGTGAGTTCTCAGGTGGTGGGAAGGGGAGGCAAAAGGCATAGGTAGGGAATTGTGACCTCATTGTAAACTCAGTGTCCAGGAAAGTGGCAGCTTCATGAGTGTTTGATGAATGGGTAAATTAAGACATGATGGAATGGATTTGGGGTCAAAAACAGCCATACATTGTGAAACAGGACAGAGTTTGAGAGAGGAGAGACATGTGTGGACTGCTCCCCACACCTACACCAGCACATGTGTGTTTTGAATGACAATGGACTTCTTGATCATTCACCATCAGCAGACTTCCTGTCAGTCCTCAAATTTCATAAACAATGCAAAGAAACTACCTGTAACTGTAAGACTTTTGAAAGAACTGCAAGAGAAAAAGACAGCTGTGCTGACATACTTGGAGATAGCTCGGTGGAGGCCACCAACTCAGCCTCACACCCAACCACCAAGGCGGAAGTTTCCATTCTGCAGCAGGGTTTATTGCTGAAGGTCATCGTACAACCTGCTTTGGACTGATAACCTAGAGGAGCATGCAGAATGACCTGTGGTCCCTCCGAAAAGATGGAGACCTCTAACAAGCTGTATTCTTGCAGATACAGCTTTCTCATCTGTGTCTACCTCAAAGTATTATTGGGCCAGTCAATGGACACATTGTAAACTGAGGTAACTGAGTTGTTTAACAAGAGGTGGAGGAAGTGGGGGGGGGGGGCGGGGGGAAGCCTGAAGCATCCCCAGGAGGCCTGGAGGCAGGAGCTGGGTGAGGATCAGCACAGCTGCATAGAACAGAGAAGTCCCCCAGGCCAAGGGAGACCCTACAACTTCCAATTGGAAAGATCCACTAAAAACTGGATTCTTTCCAGATTTTGCTACTCATAAATCAAATCAAACAGACAATGAGGGAAAAGTATTGCAATCCTGCAAAACTCCAGTTTTCTTTAATTACCCCCTACATTCCAAATACTGGTGTTGCTTTCAAGGAGATGCCTGAAACAGAGATCTTTCCATGGGCCAGTATCTGCATAGCCACTGTCCCTGTTGGCAGGGATGTTGGATTAAAAACCTTTAATTGTTTTTTTTTTTTAAATCCAGACTCTGTACTATTTACTGATTTACAAAAAGTTACATTCAGAACTTCTGTCCACTTCCCAAGAGGGTATCTCAGGAGTCAGCAGCTGTATAAACACACATAGTTAAGTGACATTGGGGATTGATGATATGAGCTACACATGCATTTTAATCTTATAAAAAAATAGGCATAAGCACAAGTAGAAAGAATTACGATGAGCCACACACTGCAGGGAACATGGTGACCCAACATGACAGAAATGAGGTACTCTTGCATAACCACAGGTCAGCGGCCTCCACAGGAGGAGAGCATTTCAAAGATGTGGATGGGAGAGAGCCTACTGTTATCATTTCACATAAAGGACAGTGGTAATGGACCATTAGAAAAGAAAAATTACTGCTCCATTGTTCCTTTATGTGGACACGAACCATTTATTACAAATGTAACCAGCCCACTGCCAGCCCCGCTCAGCAGAACCAAGGACGAATGAGCTTCAGAGCCCAAGGCGTGCATTTGTATAAACCCAGTCCCGTGGCTAATCTCCGCAAACCTGCTCACCACACATTTTGCACTAACCCCACTCTTTTTAAAGCAAACCCTCTTCTCCTCAAACCCCCACTTCTTCCCGCTTTGGAGGCTTAACCCTTTTTAGCCGTCCTCTCTTGACTTCAGGTTCTCAAGGGCAGGGACCACTGCACAACTGCCTTCACATTCCAGCACGGCGCGCGGTGTCCTTACACGTGTGCTGGATGCTCTTTCCCAGACACAAGTTCTTACTAAATGCTGCCATTTAGTAAGAGGCCCTAGAATACAACAGCATGTCCCATGCTGAGTTCTTGGTGTCAAACTGCCAAAGACTAAAGGAAATGAGAATAACCAGCGTTGGCGGTATTGGAGGGATTTTACTCTAGTATTGCCTGTCCACAAAGCAGTTGAGAAATAATATTAAAAGCTTTAAAATTAGCATTCCTTTTTTTTTTTTTTCAAACACGAAAATAACAACAACAACAAAAGCAAGAGAACCAAAGCATGCACACAGGGGGAAATGACAGCCCTGGGTGGCCACCACCCCCGTGGCTAGCTCTGGGTCGTGATGGCTCACACCTCCCTGTGCACCGCATCCGCGCCAAGCCAGCGCCTGTGGGACGACGCGGCACCTGCCCCAGAGGGGACCGCTAGGCCTCCCTTACCTACTGGACTGGGCTCCTCAGGCACTCCCCCGGCAGCCCTAACCAGAGGGGTTCACTGGGAACAGGAAACGCCACAACTGCTCTATCTGGGGCACCTGCGGAAGGACCTGGAGCCCCCCAGAGAGCCAGGGGTGCGCAGCCCAGGGCGCTGCGGCCCTCCCCGCTTGAGGGTGCGCTCCTGGCAACAAGTCAAGAGGCGGGCTAGCCCTGCAGGAGCGCAGGACCCCGCCCGGGCCGGAGACGCAGGGCAGGAGGGCGGGGTCACGTCAGGTCCCGGTGCGGCCCCTCCCCCCATCCGGGACTCTCCACACACCGTCGAGGGTCAGAGAGACCAGAAACCCCATTTCCATGACTGTCAGTCCCTCCTCTGGCTTGGCTTAGGCCCACCCCTGGAGACTAGGAGGTCACCACAAGGATAAACATTAACATATTCTTAAACTAGGAACTCTAAAACTTATCCTAAGGAATAAGGTAAGTCATGGATTTGTTCTTAAGACTTAGTCACAAAGAAATTCAATGCAGTATTGCTCATCTTATTGGAAAATTGAAACTAAAAGTGTCCAACGTTAGGAGATTTGTAAACTAAAAGCATTTGTCTTTGCAAAGGAATACTATACGGATATTTAAAATGATGCAAAGGGAGAATATTTCTGTATATGGAGAGAAATATGAAAAGCAAATTATAAAACATAAAATGTCCCAAGTTTCCTTTTTATTTATTTTTTTAAATGCTTATTTGTTTTTGAGAGAGAAAAAGGGTGCAAGCACGAGTGGGCAGGGGCAGGGAGAGGGAGAGAGAGAATCCCAAGCAGGCTCTGTGCTGTCAGAGCAGAGCCTGACATGGGGCTCAAACTCACAAGCCATGAGATCATGACCTAGGCCAAACTCATGAGTCAGACGCTTAACTGATTGAGCCACCCAAGCACCCAAGTTTCCTTTCTGGAAAAAATTATATGTATATATATATATATATATATATATATATATATATATATGATTGTGGAGATAATACCTAAGAGTACTTATTTGTGAGTGATAAGAATATAAGGAGTCTTTTTCCTTTTTGTTTGTCACTATCTTTCATTACCTTATGATTACTCTAAAATTAATATATGTTACTTATGCAATAAGGAAAAACACGTTTTGGGGGTGGGGTTTTTGGGGGGGGGTTGGTTTTTCGCTTTGTTTGTTTTATGAGGACCTGCATTTATGCTTCACTACTGGTAAACTCTCAGACACTAACATTGGTCCAGACAAGCATTTAGGTCTCTGAAGTCTGTCCAGATAGGCACTGCCTTCTCTAATGGCTCAAAGGGCACTGTTTTGATTCTCTGAGATACATCACCCTGCAGAATAACCTGATCTCCTAGCTTCTTATAAGTATCAGAAGGCAAATGATTAGGAAAAATTGTACCTTACTGCTGAAAGGTGTAAACTTGAGTAAAAGTTGATCTGACTCAAGGTTTATGTTTGTAGTGTGTTATACAGCAATACCATGAAATTATATATTTTCATTCACTATTTGTTGGGAGATTGTCCTATTCAAGAATTTCTAAGCTTCTAAATAGCCTTGATGTATGAAGATTCCCAAGTCAAAGAAAAGTTTACTTTTTGATACCTTGTCTACTTTGTGCTCCAGGAACAAAGCAAAGGTCAAGGGAGATGCTACACACACACACACACACACACACACACACACACACACACACACAGAAGTATATCTATGGCTATATCTGTGTTTATACACCTGTATATCTATATATCTACAAATATTGAGAAGAGAGAAAGTTGGTGCTCTCTGGTAATAAGCATCTTGTATTAAACACATAAATCTACTCTTTGGTGGGTATTATAAAATATTTCTTTTTTTCTTTAGCTAATTTTTCTTTGCAAATTTAAACATCTTTAGAGTATTCTTCTGCTTATCCTGAGAATAGGATTAAAGGATACATAGTAGGCATGAAAGAAATACTTGTAGTCGACTGAGCATGTGTGTCTGATTGAATTATAAGGAAGTCAGTGATTAAAAAAATGAGATTTTGAAATAGATTGTAAATATTTTAGATGAGGCCAAATGAGTTTCAAGTCTTTGAAAATAGCTTTTTTTTACTAATACCCCTGCTCACTCTAGAATGCCCTATGTTGGGGCACCGGGGTGGCTCAGTCAGTTGAGTGTCTGACTTCGGCTCAGGTCGTGATCTTGCAGTTGACGAGTTCGAGCCCTGCGTCGGGCTCTGTGCTGACAGCTCAGAGCCTGGAGCCTGCTTCCGATTGTGTCTCCCTCTCTTTCTGCCCCTCCCCTGCTCATGCTCTGTCTCTCTCTGTCTCAAAAATAAATAAATATTAAAAAAATTTAAATAGAATGCCCTATGTTATCTAGTGGAGAATGAACATTTTTTGTCAAAGCATTTAAGCATATTATTCTCTACGTATTTACGAGAAGCCTGCCATTTTAGACTTTTGCCTATATCTTGATTATAAGTAACAATACATTCCACATCATTGCATTATTGATTTATAGACTTCTTATTGTCTTGAATTGTTTTCAGGTAATAAATTAGCTTCTCTAGCATGTGAAGTAATATAAAGCATAATCCAACTTAACTGAAGAAGACTTTCTGTGTCTAAGGCTGTGGAATCTAATTTTGTCTTTAGTAGTGCCTGGCGGTATGATCCTGGCCAAGGCTCATAGATTTTCTGAGTCTCCATTTCCTTACTTGTAAGACAGTTGTCACTAGATGATCTCTAAAGCTCCTTTCAGCTTTAAAAGTCCTGCAGTGAAATTATACAGAAACTGTCATTTGGAATAATTTATCACTACTTTTCAAAGATTTGGGGTATAGATCAAAGCTTAGCGTGACAGCAATCTTCTGACGGAGGAAAAGTCAGTTGGTGTAAAATGCACTCTGTTCTGCCTCCCGGAGGCAGACACAGAACTAATGCAGCTTCCTCAGCAGAACATGTGGCTAAATGCATAAATCCATAAACTAAAACACACGGGCTTTGAAACGGGCACTTTCCACAAATCACAATTGATCAAACCACCTAAATGGAATGGTAGGTTTTCTCCTGGCAGTGTTTTTCTCCTTATTTCTTTCCTCAAGTTGTAAATTCAAGTCTGCCTGTGCTGCTTGTGTTCAGCCTGGGAAGATCTCCAGTGACTCAGCCCCTGTGATGTATCTCCTAGATGCAACTTTTGCAGAAACGGATAAATCACTGCTTGACATACACTTTTCTTCCTCTGGGCTGTGCACTAAGCATCCTCTACAACCCTTAGGTTTATCTTAAAAGACACTGATCTTAGAGAAAGGATTACTTTTAATTCAAATAGGTAGCAATTTGATGTTTTTACATAGGTGAGAAAAACTATGCCTGTTTTATTTAGAGTTTTACAATATGCAGCAGGACAAAGTTATTTTCTTTTTTAATATAAATGTATGTATTTATTTATTTAATGTTTTTATTTATTTTTGAGAGAGAGAGAAAGGGAGAGCATGAGCAGAGAAGAGGCATAGAGAGAGGGAGGCAGAGGATCTGAAGCGAGCTCTGCACTGAGAGCAGAGCACCCGATGTGGGTCTGGAACTCTCACACCAAACCATGAGTTCATGACCTGATGCGAGATCATGACCTGAGCCGAAGTTGGACACTTAACTGACTGAGCCCCCCATGCACCTCATTGTTATTTTCTTTAAAAGGCACTGTCATAGTTGTGTTCTGTTTATCACAGTCCCTAGATAGGGACAGCTGTCTTCACTCTGTGTGCTTTAGCAAATGGCAAACTCAAGTAAGAGATCTCTCATTATATTATTAGCGAATTACCACAGGTAATGCTCCAAATCTGTTAACTTGAACAAAGAGCATAATATTAAGCTCTTCGAGGATTCCTTCAAAAGTAGCTTCCCCATTCCTTCTGGAAAACAGTGGAATAAAACTAAGATATTTTAAAATAATATTCTTATGCTTGTAAGACATCATCTTCAAATGTTACTGTGAAAAAATATTGTAGAATTAATCTCCATGTCAGTTTGAGAGGGGAAGAATGTATTGATGTCATTATTTTATAAAGGTCAAAGAGAGGTTATAAAACTTGTCTAGCAATTTGCTGAATTGAAATAGATCAGGAAAAAGACCAAGTCTTGTGATTGTAGTGGATATTGTTATTCTTCTATCAGATGTTTTTTTTCTATGTCACTTGTCCATTCATCAACCTTTCCATCCAGTATCTATTTAACACTTACTAATATAAGACACTGTAATAACTATGATTCTGCACCCAATTCCAGTGTGTGTTTTTGTAATGACTACAATCAGCATCAGATGTCACAGGTTAAGAGCTAAGTCCTAGAAGACTACCCCACACCACCCTCTTCAGATGCCAATCCCAAGTCCAGCTACAGATCAAAGGTTCTCATGACCTCCTTCTCAGGCTTGATTGATTTTGCTACAGCAGCTCACACAACTCAAAGGAACATTTTACTTGCCCGATCACCAATCTATTATAAAAAGATATAACTTGGGAACAGGCAGCTGGCAGAGATGTGTAAGGCAAGGTTTGGAAAAAGGGCACAGAGCTTCCAGGCCCTCTCCAAGCATCCTGTGTTCACCCAACCCGAAATTCCCTCGACCCTGATCTTTTTGGTTTTTTATGGAGGCTTCTTTACATAGGTGTGATTGATTAAACTTTCGACCATTGGCAACTGAATTCAATCTCCAGCCCCTCTTCCACTCCCTGAAGTTCTAAGTGGAACTGAAAGTTCCAACTCTGTAATCACATGGTTGGCTCCACCAGCAACCAGCCCCCATCCTTCACTGCTTTCCAAAAGTTGTCTCATTAACATAACAAACAACACTTTGACCACTCCACAGGAAATTCCAAGCGTTTTAGGAACTCTGTGCCAGGGACCAGAACAAAGACCAAATACATATATTTTATTATAAATCACAACAGCACCATAACCAATATTTACTGAGTTTGTCCTATATGCAGGACACTACTATAACTACTATAACTGATTGAAATAGCTTCACCATAATCTTCTAGGGTAGATACTATCATTATTCTAATTTTAGGGATGAAGAAACTGAAACACAGGTGCTGAGTAACTTACTATTTTATATTTTTACTCACTTATTTTATGATGATTGTGCTGGTGAATTACAGAGCCAGGATTTGAACCTAGGTAGTCTGAGGCCAGAATCCATGCTCTTAGTCACTCATTCTGCCCTCTCCCAGTCACAGGGGGTGTTTCTGGGGGCGTACAGTACAGCACAGTGTGCCTAGATAGCCAAAACTCCAGCCTAAATGTGGACAATGTCATAGGAGAGACAAGCTCCCAGTTGCAACTATGTGCAAAGGAAGGAGGGAGGATGGGATGATGGTTATGGGAAGACTAAGGATTGTGATATTATGGAAAAGTGGTCTTTCTTACTCTCCAAATAACTCTTGAGTATTCACTAAATTTGTAGGTGATGATATTTACATGTAGACACAGTGAATGTTATCGCTATGCCAGTGAAAAATAGATTATTATCTACTCTCTGTCTGTAGAGACACTTTGAAAGACTATTCTTCAGAGCCACATGAGCTCAATAGCTCATTTTGCTTCAATGATAATTGTATTTCTTTCTCCAATTGACCTAATCTTTCCATGAGTAAAATGACTGCATCACAGTTTGATTTAGAATTAAAAATTATCCAAAGGCTGTAAACTGCTTTTGAATCTACTGAATCTTACCTAGTAAAAGTAATACTCAATGACTTATGTGCATACCTGTCAGAATTAATTGGATTGTTACATGAGCATTCATGAAATACCATTCATTGCCTCTTAAAATGCTCATAATTTCAAGTTTACATTTCGATGTGTCTTGTCTCTTTCTTTTTTTAATGTTTATTTATTTTTGAGACAGAGAGAGACAGAGCATGAATGGGGGAGGGGCAGAGAGAGAGGGAGACACAGAATCGGAAGCAGGCTCCAGGCTCTGAGCCATCAGCCCAGAGCCTGACGCGGGGCTCGAACTCACGAGCCGTGAGATCGTGACCTGAGCTGAAGTCGGACGCTCAACCGACTGAGCCACCCAGGCGCCCCTCTTGTCTCTTTCTTGAGTGATCTTTTCCAGAGTGAACTCTCACTTCTCTGAATTTCTATGACTCTTTCAGTAAGTGCCTCTACCATTAACTATATCTGGTAATATAGGTCCTCTGGCTTTATGTTTAGAAGTATTAGGTCTTTCTAATTAGTTTGTCATCTTCTTAAGTGTCATCATCTCAGATGAAGGAAAAATGTCTTCTATTTCTTACTGTAGTCAGTCTCGGCTAGCTTTGAGCACGCAGAAATATAAATGAATGAATGCCACAGACCTGACTTATCAGCGCTGTCAGTGATCTGCTGATATTCCTAGGTGTAATTCGATCTGGTGGTCAGGCCCCTGGGCTAGAAATCGGGAGGCTTGGGTTCTATTTCCCATTTTCTGTGACTTTCAATGCTTTTGCTTAAGCTCTCATTTTCTCCACAAATAACTTGAAGGAAGAGTCCATCTACACCAGTGGTTCTCAGCCTAGACTACACTTTGGAACTGCACTAATATGGGCTTCCACCTCCAGAAAATCTAATTTCATGGGTCTGGGCTTTGGAGTTTTAAACAGCTCCTTAAGTGATTCTTTTGAGAAGGTGAAGTACAGAAGAAGTTGTCTGGCAAATTTCAGAAATGCTAATAGATGCTTTTAGCCTAGTGTAGTTCTCACCACTACCCCCAGATAACTTTTTTCCAAGTTCTGCTCATGTGCCTGTTAAATCTGAGTCTACCCTCTCCCCTGTATTCCCTTTGGCATTGTTCAGCATTTTTTTTTTAACTTTGTGCCTTATTATCTTCTCTTTCTCTGATCCTCCTCCTGCAACAAATGTCGTCTTTCTGAAAGACAAGTATGAGTGTATGTACTTCGTGCTAAAACTCTTGCTTATAAATTGAGTGCTAGCTCCCTAGAATATCAGACAAGACCCTACATAATATCACGTTGCCTGCCTCTATGGCCACGTTCTCCAGCACATCCCCACCTTCTGTATTTGTCTCCATCCATGAGGTTCCATGTTTCCGCTTGTGCATATATTGTTCTGCCCAGGATGCTTCTCTCCTCCTCTTTCCCAACTAATTGCTCATTAGTCATTTACTACACATCCTTGAAACCTCAGCTGTCACCTCTATCAGGAAGTCTTTTGGACTTGTCTCAGCAGATTTAATCCTCCCTCTTCTATGCTAAGTGTGTGTGTTACACACACATTATGACTATTCTTATTCTATGTTATAATTGTTTCTTTGCACCTCTAATATGTGAGGGTAGAAACTGTGTCTAATTCATCATTTTCTTAGCACATAGCACAGAGTAGGAATTCAATAAAGCTCATTGAATTAAATTACGTTAATGTTAATAAAGGGTTTAGGATTCCTTGAAAATCAGTACAAATATACTTGGCTTTAAGAAAAAATGCGGGGAGCCTGGGTGGTTCAGTGGGTAAAGCGTCTGACTCTTGATTTCAGTTCGGGTCACGACCATGAGATCAACCCCCGCATTGGGCTCTGCACTGGGCCATGGAGCCTGCTTAAGATTCTCTCTCATCCTCTTCCTCTGCACCTCTTCTGCTCATGTGTGCATGCATGCTCTTGCACTCTCTCTCTCTCTCTCTCTCAAAAAAAAATTTTAAAAAAGTGCAATGCAACAGGAAAACTCCTCAAATCAAATTTTTGTGATATAATTTTAAGTACATCTGACACATGTACTACCAAGGAATTTTTAAAGTCAGTTGACTCCCTATTTTGTTTTTGCATAAACCCAACTTATGAATTGAACAAATATTTGTTGAGTTCATTCTATTTGCTATGACACTGCTGCGGTCCTTAAGGAGCTCAGTGAGAAACAGACAAGTCACAAAGTTACAATTTAAGAATGATCAAATGCTATGACAGAGGTTAGCACAGACTTACCTCCAGGATCAATTAATCTTATCCTAGAGACATTCCTAGTATAACAGCTAAAATTTTACCCCTTTCTGTTTTACTTAAGAAAGTATGGTCAAATACAAATTAATTAAAGGGATGGGTAGTATTATAGGAATAACCTTGCATATACTCAAGAGTTTGAGTTTCAATACATCAGAAGCAAGGTTTTTTTTAAGTAAATAATTCACAAACCTCAATAATTTAGCAATCATAGTAACAAATTCTTTGTGACATATTTTAGAACTAATTGCTACATAAAAGTGTATCATACTATTTTGTAGGGAGGAGGAACCACTTCCTTGTATATATATGATACATTTAGTCTTGTACAAATTTAGATTATATATAGTCTTTCAGGAATATATTCATGCATATTGTAACCAAGAGAAAGCTTGGTTCCCTTAGGGAATTGGCAAGAACTCAGATTTAACTGGTATCACCAATGTAGGGTGAGAGAACACTTAAAATTTTATGTCTTTGATGTGAATTCTATCTTCTCCCTTCACTTCTTTTAGTCAATCCAACTTTCTGAAACAGGAATCAGTCTACCATTAAATTTATAAGACCTCTAATTTAGACTAACTTCCTTTATCAGCTCTGCGTCTTAGCACATTTCCTTTTATTTCCCTGAAACAGTACCAGTGATTGATGGGCGATAATGTAATACATATACTACAATATAAATGACAACACCTGCATTACTCAGAACATGCCAGATATGAATGAGCTGAGGTCATTACACGGAGGTGATTTCATTTAATCTGTAGGGTGGGTCAGTTGTGTCCTTATACCATAAATCTCAAAGGGCATGTTAGAGACACATGCAGCTTAGCAAACACTTTTTTTATGAGAGTCCTAGATCCTAGCTCTATTTAAAAAGTCATCACATCATAAAACTAAAAATTTAATAATTAAAAAAAAAAGAACATTATATCAGTCAGAGGGATGTAAGATGTGAGACTCACAGAATGCTGGAACCTAGGAATGCATTGGGATTTTTTGAACTCTCATTTCTTTATTTGTTCACAGGAGAATGTGCTGAAGAGTGTAAGTGATTACATGAATTCAATCTTTTGGAAACCAGCATATAATGGGGCTCCGTGTAATATATGGTCCTACCTTGATTACCAGAACTAGATTCCTTTTATAAAATCCCTAAACCTATACAGCTCATGTTTTCTGGAGCCTATTTGGAGCTATTTGGGACATTACTCATTAGATAAGCCTTCCAGAGAGTTTAAAGAGAATTTCTAACTACTGGATGATGACTGTCAGGCTATCATCATACTCCTTAAATCAAACAAAATCTATAAAACTGTTGCTGTCGGATGTTTAATTGCCCCTTTAATTCTATTTGACCCCATTATGAGTATTTTATTAGGCTGAAGGCAGCAGAGTTCTTCATATTCCATAACCCCAGTAGTCCTAAAGAACACACTGTGATACACCACTAATTCTGTCTGTGATACTGAATGTTAAAAAGAATATATCTATATATATATATATATATATGTATATATATATTTATATAACATTATATACACACACATACAATGTATATATACACATATATATACATATATATACATACATATATACGTGTGTGTGTGTGTGTGTGTATCTATCTATATATATATATAATTTCTCTCAACTAACAGTATTCCAAAAATAAAATGTTCTTTTATTGGGTAAGAAGTCAGTTTCCTTTTTTTTTTTTTTTTTTTAATTTTTTTTTTTTCAACGTTTATTTTTGGGACAGAGAGAGACAGAGCATGAACGGGGGAGGGGCAGAGAGAGAGGGAGACACAGAATCGGAAACAGGCTCCAGGCTCTGAGCCATCAGCCCAGAGCCCGACGCGGGGCTCGAACTCACGGACCGCGAGATCGTGACCTGGCTGAAGTCGGACGCTTAACCGACTGCGCCACCCAGGCGCCCCTCCCTTTTTTTTACAATAACAAATGTAACATGTTCCTCATGGAAATGAGATATAGTTTCCTTGAGGAAATGGGCTATTTCTTTTATTCCTCAACCCCATGTGTTATCGTATTAAAAATATTTGGTGAAATTTGGCATCATTGATAAGAACAGCAGAGGCCCAGTGCTATTGTTGTCAATCTGAAGGCTAAGGCTATAATTGGAATTCTGTAGTGTTTAATCTTAAAACAGATATTTGTTGACTTGAGGTTTATTTTTTGAGATTATCCATGGCTTTTTATGTTTTTTTGTGTCTCATTTTCCCATCTTCCCTTTATCAGTGCAGTGAGCCCTGACTTGCACGTCGGTTTGGGTCCTAACCTGTAAGCAGTGTTCTGCACGAACCATTATTTTGGGATCAGACCCATAAAGCCGTATTGAATTGCTTTTAGGGGGAAAATTGTTATATCAACTGATTGCATACCACCAATATAAAATTGAATTTTAATCGTTAAACCCAATTCAAAGTTTGCTTTTGGAGAAGAATTGACCCCTAATATAAATCTTAAACTGAGTCCTGGGTTTACAGAGCAGAGTGAGGTATTACTTCCCTATGTCTGAGCAAATGGATTTTGTCCCTCTTCTGCTATTGTAGGCCCAGTTTGTCTCCCTGAGTGCTCTGACCTCCCTGTAACAGTCATTTTTAACTTGCAGGGTAGACAGTGAATAGGTCCAAAGGTCTTCTAGCACAGGCCGTGTCCACTTCTGTTCAGTGACAGCTTTGGCTAAGCCAGCAAGGAATGATCCCTCCTTTCATCATTTATTTGGTGTGTGGGTTGTACCAGGTCTATACTAACTGCGGGCATTTGATGCTAGGCAAAAGCAGTTAGGGTCCCTGCTCTCGTGGAGTTTATAGTCAAATGGGGAAAAGACACATTAATCAAACAATCACACACATAAATGTAACGCAATGTGCTAAGTGTGAAAAGAAGTGGGAACTTGGTTCAACGAGAACATCACTGGAAAATTTCACCCCACTGAGGCCAGCCGAGGTTTCTTAAAGTGAGGATGGGGTCAAGATTTGGAGAGCAGGGCCCTGAACTAAAAGATCGAGCAGAAAGCAGAAGTAGAATTCTAGGCAATTAGGGCCTGACCTCCTTCTTTATCTCTACTCTCAGAAATTTTACTTTTTAAAAAAAAATTTTTTTAATGTTTATTCATTTTTGAGAGAGAGAAAGAGACAGAGTACGAGCAGGGGAGGGGCAGAGAGAGAGAAGGAGACACAAAATCCGAAGCAGGCTCCAGGCTCTGAGCTGCACAGAGCCCAACGCAGGGCTCAAACCCACGAACTATGAGATCATGACCTGAGCCGAAGCGGGACGCTTAACTGACTAAGCCACTCAGGCGCCCCTCAGAAATTTTACTTTTATTATCTGGGTAATTGAAGCAAAAGAGTCTGAAGAGTCACTATTAAGTTGAGAACTATCTTCAATATGTTAGAGCCTGAGCAGTTGTTACCCAAATTTGTTTGCCTACAAAAAGCAGCAAGATGATGAAAATACAATGGATGACATTGAAGCGTATGGCACAGAGGTCACCATTAGTTATTGCATTTCTGTGTTTGCTCTTTAGATGAGGTTCAGCCTGCTCAGTTTGTTTTAGGGCATTTTCTGTTCTAGTCCTTGAACACACAAATGCCACTGGGAGCCAGTGATCTCTGCAGCGCTCTACTGCACTCCTGCTTAGCTGAGATAATCCTTAGCCCACTGGCCTCTGGTCACACATGACCTGCTGCTTAACTGCCATGGCTCTTCCATAGCCTTTGTAACCACCCTCCACCCCAAGGTGATCTGATAGTAGTATGGGGTGGTGGAGTAATGCCATAGCTAATTCTTCGTGCTTTGCTGTTTTATTGATTTTTCAGTATTATGCAGGATGTGTTTGCTTAAGGAAACACTGTGTCCGTCCATGCTTGGGTCAACACACACAGTTAGGAGAGAAGCAAATGGATTGTTAGAACCTGGATACACCCAGGCTAATGTGGCCAGCGTGTTTTCCTTTCTTTTGTACCTAGCTCCCTGATGTCTGGGGCAGGCAGCAGAGGCTGGCAGTGACTGACATTTTCAAAGCACACCTTTAAAGGTTTGAGCAGTGCATGTTTCGTCAAGGAGCTGGAAATAATAAAAGAGCTAGAGCTTCTGAGAAAGGGAGGGCATTGGAAGTTTAGATGGGTCGCTAGATGGCAGTGTTTCTGAAGTTCATTCTGAAGAGGCCATATTTGGTGTTTAACTGCTGTTTTACTGAAAAGTCAGAGCAATAAATAATGTCTGATATTTATCAGTGTCTTATTATGTACCAAGAGACTCAGCAAATGTTATGTTCACATCAACATAATAAGATAGGCAAAAATAATTATCTCTTTTTACAGATGAAAAATGGAGGCTTAAAAGAGTTAAATAACAGTGGGAATCAGGACCCTAGCTATGTATTTCTCAGATATTACATAGTTTGGCTCCCAGTCTCCCTGTGCTGTAGGTGTTAGTGTCATCCTCACTTTGAACATGAGGAAACTGAGGAAAAAAGATACTAGGTTACAGGTTCAAGGTCACACAGCTAGTAAGCCAAGAAACCAGTAAGCCTAAAGTAGGTGAATCTAACTCTAGAGCCTGTATTCTTAAATAATCTGTCTCCTATTTTGCCTGGAAAAGAAAAGGTTAAATATATACATTTTTCTACCTTGCCTGGCAATTAGAAACTCCTGGAGTGTGAACCTAAAGTCTCTATTGCAAGTTATCGCTAGTGGTGGTAGTGGGAAGGGAAAATTATCAAAAGGCAAATGCTGTGATCCTAAAATTAGCCCTTAATATTTCTTGAGGATTCAAGACAATTTCCCCAGAATTTGTAAATAAAACCCTCCATTCTTTAATGGAATGGCTTAAAAACAAAAACAAAAACTCATCTCCTCCTGGAAAGATGAAAGTGCTGATCTCCCTTACATTTCAGACCTGAAATTGGTAAGAAGTCTGCAGCCACCACTCTTGTCCAAGTTTGTGGTTCCAATCAAATTTCCAAGAAAAGGACGCTGATACTGCTGCCATCTTGATGGCACCTTTAATCACACCTGATCTTATCACACATTTTTGGCCAGTATTCTTTCAAAGTATTTATCATGACTGGAAGCCAAAGAGCCCATGGATTCTGGAGTTTTGTTTTTATTTTTCAAGCCTACCAGTAGGAGATGGTTTGCCGACATTCTGTTCGATCATGGTGAACACCTACAGAGCAATGCATTCATGGTGAGACAAGTTGTCCCTAGAATACAACAGTGGTAAAAGTGTTGTTTATTAAGATCTTGGAGAAAGGCCTGGGAAGGGATGGTGAGGCAACAGAAAAATATTTACCCACTTTGACACACTAAGTGTCAATTTTAATGGAAATACTCATATTGCAAATTTCATTTTTCTCAGAGAGTCCTTATTAATTAATATCTTTCTGGAAATTTGATTCTTCATAGTGTCTGACTGCAGGCACCACTGTGTTCCAGATGCCTATTAAAAAAGTAGAGAAACTAAAGTCCAAGAAATCACTTTAAACACTACCCTCTACCTATACCTAAACGAAGATATTTAGAATCTTCCAGATTATGTAACAAATTAGCTATCACCAGCTACCAGATTAAGAATGACAGCCAGCACATTTAGTCAACTAGATGACAAAAGGGAGGAGTGACACAAAGCTTCTTGCCATTGCTTTAAAATGACACTCCCTAACTGAGCCCTTCTGCATCTTTAAACCAAAGAATGGTTTAGTAAAGATTCAAGTTCATTAGAATTTGTTACTTCTTGGATTCCTTATGTGTGACACTGTTTCTTTATTATTTTTTTTAATGTTCATTTTTTTGAGAATGATGCAGCACTCTACTGCACTCCTGCTTAGCTGAGATAATCCTTTGAGAGAGAGAGAGAGCACAAATGGGGGATTGGCAGATAGAGAGCTCAAACTCACAGAATCTGAAGCAGGCTCTAGGCTCTGAGCTGTCAGCACAGAGCCCGACCTGGGGCTCAAACCTACAAACCGTGAGATCATAACCTGAGCCGAAGTCAGAGGCTTAACTGAGTGAGCCACCCAGGTGCCCCTGTTTCCTTAAATAATTCTATAAATCTAGCTTATTATTTTTGATCCAGCGTAAGAGTAAACCTAGAATGGATGCCTTATTTAAAAGATGCCTCTTTGAGGTAAGGCATTAGAAATTCTGAGGTGAGAGAGAACTTTCCTTTCACTAACAGTAGTTCCTAGGAAAAACTCACTAGTTGCCTCTGAGTACCTGTTTGAAATAGCAGAAGACTATTTTTACTATTACTATTACTATTACTATTACTATTACTATTACTATTACTATTACTATTAGAGATAATGCTACTTACATTTTTCTCTTCTACCAGAAGTACCAGAAGCCTTGTACTTCCCTCTTTCTTTTTTTTTTAAAGAGTTTTTTAATGTTCATTTATTTTCGAGAGGGAGAGAGACAGAATGCAAGTGGGGGAGGGGCAGAGAGAGAGGGAGACACAGAATCCCAAGCAGGCTCCAGGCTCTAAGCTGTCACATAGAGCCTGACACTGGGCTTGAACTCATGAACTGCAAGATCATGACCCGAGCCGAAGTTGTTCACTTAACCAGCTGAGCCACCCAGGCACCCCACTTTCTTTTTTTTTTAAGTTTATTTATTTAGTTTGATAGAGAGAAAGAGAGCACAAGTGAGGGAGGTGCAGAGAGGGAGAGAGAGTGAATCGCAAGCAGACTCCACACTGTCAGTACAGATCCCGATGTGGGGCTCAAACTCACAAACCATGAGATCATGATCTGAGCCGAAGTTGGCCACTTAACTGACTGAGCCACTCAGGAGCTTCTATACTTTCTTTTTAACAGATACCAGATGTTTTTAAAACTTAGCCATATTGCTTAAGCAGTAAGATAGTCAAACCAAAGAAGGAAGTTCTGGTCAAGGAGTAAGATTATACTCTTCCAGAGTTTACACAACATATGTGTAACTTTGAACACAATGGCAGTCACAATGTAGTTTCCTCCTTAGTTACTTTGGACGTTGAGGCTCTGGCTCATTACTTCTAATCTGGATAACCATAAGAAATGCATAACAAAAAGGGTTCCTGGGGCGCCTGGGTGGCGCAGTCGGTTAAGCGTCCGACTTCAGCCAGGTCACGATCTCGCGGTCCGTGAGTTCGAGCCCCGTGTCGGGCTCTGGGCTGATGGCTCAGAGCCTGGAGCCTGTTTCCGATTCTGTGTCTCCCTCTCTCTCTGCCCCTCCCCCGTTCATGCTCTGTCTCTCTCTGTCCCAAAAATAAATAAACGTTGAAAAAAAAAATTAAAAAAAAAAAAAAAGGGTTCCTATGTGTGTGATCCCAGTAAATTGAACTACAGGTAGAATAGTGTTTGCAGGGGCAGGCAACAGATGTTTGCTTCAGGCAAAGATTATTCTTCCTGAAGAAGAGTAATTCACAGGGTATATGTGTGTATCTCAGTGCTGTAGGGATGGAGTAATTTTATGGGCCATTATACCTTAGAAAAAAGAATGATGTTTTATTTTTTTATTTTTTTGGTCATCATCACAAGGCTATGATGAATACATAAAGTGCTAGGAGAAAACCAGAAAACTTTCTGAAAGTGGTTTATCTGTTGAATTTGGCTACTAGTTCTTTTCAATAATTTTTGACAAGTGAGCCTGCCACTGAAATCTTTACCTTCTTGTCATCTTCAAGATCCTTTACCTACCAGCTCTAGCCTAATCTGCTGCTCTATTATCTGTTCTTCTTTCCTCTTGTCCCTTGCAACTAACTCCCCCGAATGTAAAGGATTCTCTGTCCCCTTCTCCAAATATATGTTTCCTAACTGCAAGTCCTACCTGTATAGCAGTGGAATACACCATGGAAGAACCTCATACTCAGAACCGAGTCATGCCCTCCCAAGCTCCCTGAATGGTCTCTTGCGAGTAATTAGAGAGGAAAGGTTTCCAGGGCTAGCCCCCAACGTCCTCCCCACATGCTGCCTCGTAAATAAACTACACCCAATGCATCGCTTCTGCACTGTGTAAACGTACATTTGCGTGTTTGAAAAAGCTTGGTGAATCATCCCATCTTGGTGAAATGTAATTTTTTATATGCACCTAGTAAAAAAATAATTATATGCACCTAGTGAAAAAAATTCCAACAGCAAAGAAGACTATAACATGGAAAAGTACAAATTAACAAGTAATAATTTTAAATTAAAATTAATCATTTTAGCTTGCAGCAATTTTGGCAATTACCTCTGTGACACCGAATAATATGGAGACTTCTTTAATTTTTGATTAAAAAGTTATCAGCAGCATCTCTTGTCTCACTGATATGAAAGGAGAATTAACTCTGGCACCCCTTAGTTCTGATGGACTCTGGAAGTTTCGATTCTTCTGGTGGTTACTTGTCTGACTCTGGAGCAGTACATGTAAACCTCTCTTTCTTGATTTGCCAAACTCTAACTTGCTGATTTAAAATGTGGGTATTTTATGGGGCGCCTGGGTGGCTCAGTAGGTTGAGCATCCAACTTCGGCTCAGGTCATGATCTCACTGCCTGTGGGTTCGAGCATCGAGTGGGGCTCTGTGCCGACAGCTCAGAGCCTGGAGCCTGCTTCAGATTCTGTGTCTCCCTCTCTCTCTGCCCCTGCCCCAGCTTGAGCTCTCTCTCTGGCTCTGTCTCAAAAATAATAAACATTAAAAAAAAATTTTTTTTTTAATGTGGGTATTTTGGGACGCCTAGGTGGCTCAGTCAGTTTAGCTTCCAACTTTGGCTCAGGTCATGAACTCATGGTTCATGGGTTCGAGCCCCACATCAGGCTCTGTGCTGACAGCTCGGAGCCTGGAGCCTGCTTCAGATCCTGTCTCCCTCTCTTTCTGCCCCTCCCCTGCTCGTGTTCGTCTGTCTGTCTGTTTCTCACTCTCTTAAAAATAAACATTAAAATAAATTAAAATGTGGATATTTCTAATCCTTGTACTTCTCCCCACCCTCTTGTTACTTCTATGTTTTTATTTTCTGTGGGAAGACCGGCCAGTCCAGACAACTAGTCACTCAGGTTTTTTACCTTCTTTATCTTGCTCTGTATTTTGGGAGGTTTCTGCAAGGTCATCTCATAGCACTTCTATTGATTTTTTTTTTTTCATTTTGGGAATCCTATTTTTTTTAATTACCAAGAAATATCTTTTTTCTGTGATTGTTCCTTTTCATAGCATCCTATACTGTCATTTGTTTTATGGTTTCAATATCTTCTCATATTTCTCTGAGGATATGAAAAAAGAAATTTTAAACTCCCTTATATCTCTTGAATTATATGTTTTCACTGGAGTTGGATGTTCTACTTACTCATCTTGGTTCTTTCCATTTGTGCAAATAAACTCTCTCAAATATCTGCTGATTCTTTTTTTGTCTGATGTTATTTGTGAATGAAGGGCAGCCTGGTTTATATAGCAGTGGCTTAAAATATTTAGTGTTGGGAAAAGTAGTAAGGCAGAGTTCTCATACACTGGTATGGACTTACTGAGGGAAGTTGAACAATATCTATCAGCAATCTTAAAGTTGCTTATACCCATTAACATATTCAAACTTCTAGGAATCCACCTTTCAGAAATGGCCAGATCCTGCAAAATATATTCACAGAAATGTAAATGAATAGAAGACTGATTAAATACATCTGTGGAGGGGCGCCTGGGTGGCGCAGTCGGTTGAGCGTCCGACTTCGGCCAGGTCATGATCTCGCGGTCCGTGAGTTCGAGCCCCGCGTCGGGCTCTGGGCTGATGGCTCGGAGCCTGGAGCCTGTTTCCGATTCTGTGTCTCCCTCTCTCTCTGCCCCTCCCCCGTTCATGCTCTGTCTCTCTCTGTCCCAAAAATAAATAAACGTTGAAAAAAATTAAAAAAAAAATAAATAAATAAATAAATACATCTGTGGAATATTATGCAGTTTTAAAGTTGATGCATAGGATAAATTCTTAATAATATAAGAATGTTAAAGGCACCTGGGTGGCTTAGTTGATTAAGAGTCCGACTCTTGATTTTGGCTCAGGTCATGATCTCACAGTTCGTAGGATCAAGTCTCACATGGGGCTCTGTGCTGACAGTGCAGGGCCTGCTTGGGAATCTCTCTCTCTTTCTCTCTCTCTCTCTCTCCCCGTCACATGCATACACACTCTCTCACACACAATAAATAACAAATAAACATTAAAAAAATAATGTAGGATTGGGGGCACCTGGGTGACTCAGTTGGTTAAGCAACTGACTTCAGCTCAGGTCATGATCTCATGGTTCGTGAGTTTGAGCCCCACGTCGGGCTCTGTGCTGACAGCTCAGAGCCTGGAGCCTGCTTCAGATTCTGTGTCTCCCTCTCTGTTCTTTCCCTGCTCGTTCTCTGTCTCTCTCTGTCTCTCAAAAATAAACGTTAAAAAATAATGTAGGGGTGTTGTATATACATGTATATGTGCCTATATACATGTACATTATTTATTTTCCTGTTTATCTTTGCAAAATTGTCCACATGAACATATAATACAATTTAAACTTTAAATATCACTTAAAACTAAGTAAAATCAGATGGGCATGGGAAGGTGGAACAAGTCAACTAGCCACCCACTGCTCTCCTCTCTGAGTTATCTGAACTCCTTGTTCCTGACAGCTGGGTCAGCTGCCCTGGTCTTGTGGGAGGACTGACTCACTAAGATAGATGTGGCTTCATGCTCAAATCCCTGTCTAGTGACTCACAGCTTTGTCATTGCATATGTATGTGTCATGTGTATGCCGATATCTGTGTCTCGGTGAGTCTATGGTGTAGCTGCAGTGTGTCTGTGTATGTGTCTGTGCATGCATGTGACTCCTCTGTCTCCTCCTCCTGTTTGGCTTAACTTTTGCCCCCAAATGTGTCTAACTGGCTTTGTCCTGGGGCCCCTAAGTCTTATGGCATCTTCCTTGGGGACATGGTTCACCTGGTCCTTTCTCCAGGGCCTTCCCTCTGCCACCTTTCTGCTACCACTGTGCCTGGAAGCAGGCTGGCAACTGGCAAAACCTAGACTAGGGGGAAAGGTGATAAAGTCGGAAGGGAAAGAGGATCTCTTAAGTCAGGCCCCACTTACTACAGACAGTGAAAATTCAGTAAAGGTTTTTCACACTATGTGAAAATGATTAATGTGGTAGTTTTAGGAAAGTTGACGGATGGATGACATTGTATAAAATAGCTAAGTAGGAAGAAATTGAAGAGTGGAAGAAAAATTAAGGCACTGTTCTGGCACTCCAGGTATGAATTGGTGAGTGCCTGAACAAGATTGAAAGAAACATCAATTAGAGAGGAAGGCGGAGACAGAAGAGAGATTGAGAAAAGCGTTAAGAACTTGGTAACATGTGAGTCAGAGATGATCCCAAGTTTTTAAAAACCTTCTTCTGACACACTCCTGTTTATTGCAGCATTATTCACAATAGCTAAGAGATAGAAGCAACCTGAATATCCATTAATGGAGGGATGGATAAACCAAATGTGGTATATACATACAATGGGATATTACCCAGCCTTAAAAAGGAGGGAGATTCTGACCCAGGCTACAAAGCGGATGGACCTTGAGTACATTACTAAGTGAAATGAGCCAGTCACAAAAGGACGAATACCCCATGATTCTACTTACATGAATTACCTAGAGTAGTCAAATGCTTAGGGAAAAAAGTAGAATTGTGGTTGCCAGGAGCTGGGAGAGGGGGGAAAAGGGGAGTTGTCCACTGGGTATAGAATCTCAGTTTTATGAGATGAAAAAGTTCTCGAGATCTTTTGTACAATAAGGTTCATACAGTAAACACTACTGTACTGTATCCTTGAAAATGTTTAGGATAAGATCAAATATATCTTTCACCTTTTACTAAAAAAAAGGGTTAAGATGGTAAATTTTATGTTATGTGTTTTTTCACACAATAAAAATAACTATAGTCTGAAATAGTTCAGACTTACAAAAAATAAATTAAAATTACATTGCAAACATTGGGTACTCTTCATCCAGAAATGTAAATGTTACCAATACAATTGTAGCCTTTGAATAATTCCCCAAAGTTTTAAAACTTTTCTTTATTCAACAATTACTTTTTGAATGCCTGTTATTTGCAGATCTTCCTACTAGTCTTTGGAGATGCATCAGTACACTTCTCTTCCTTTAAGGAAACTCGAGTGGCATGGAGAAGGATCACCTTCCTTACAGATGTAGAGAAAATTGTTTTGGAAGGTGATGATGCGTTTTGCAATTCAGTGTTATACTTGGGGTAACCATTGAATTGTCCCTATTTAGCTACCCTCCAGGAAATCTAGAAAATTGCAGGAAATTAATAAAATGTTGAATAATATTTTAATAATAATATTGAAAATATTGAACTTCTATCAACTATATTCCACATAAAAAGTTCATTGAGTAATGACTATTGTGTGGGTCGCTTTGCTAGGCAAAAATATTTCAGAGGTTTCCCTATGTGCCATGCACTGTGGTGGATGTTCTCTAGTGGGTGAGATGGGCAAGAGGCGATGCAGTTTCATAGTTTGGCAAGGGTTCTAATGAGCACAGTGCTAGTGCTGACCTAACACCCAACCATGAGCCAAAATTTACCCTATCATGCAGACAGATTTTTTGAAGAAGGTGACATTTAACCTGAGATATGATAAAAAGATAAAAAATAGTAAGATTCAGTTTTTGTCCTTGAGGCTATTCTGGTACACCAAGGAAAAGGATGCAAGCCAAACCCAACAGTAGATGCAATAATGCTTTTAGGTATAAAGTACAAATGAGAAGAGTATGGAAAAGCAATGAGACCTGATCGGGTGGAAAGCCTTGTAATAAATCAAGATAATGAATCTTTCCCAAGATCATAAGATCAAGGTCATTTTAGGTAGAAAAAGCAACAAGAACAAAGGTACCCAGGTTAAAATCTATGATATCAGACACTCATGCCTTTCACTTTATCCCAAGGTGTGCTCACTTTTACTCATTGTATCCTATAATTTTTCATTAGAAAAAAAAAGTTCTGGGGTGCCTGGGTGGCTCAGTCGGTTAAGCGTCTGACTTCAGCTCAGGTCGTGATCTCACGGTCCATGAGTTCGAGCCCCACGTCAGGCTCTGTGCTGACAGCTCAGAGCCTGGAGCCTGTTTTACATTATGTGTCTCCCTCTCTCTGATCCTCCCCCGTTCATGCTCTGTCTCTCTCTGTCTCAAAAATAAATAAACGTTAAAAAAAATTAAAAAAAAAAGTTCTGATATGCCTTCAAACACAGAATAGTTATCAAATATATATGTAACCATTATAGTAATGCAAATATAAAATAACAGATGTAAAATTACCTTCAAGTGACACGGTGCTCAAGTAGTTCTGGTTTGGTCATTGCTGTAAAAATGATAGTGACACAATTATTCAAATGGTCTTTGGCATGGAATTTTGTTAGATATTTCCTGAAATCCTAAGTAACGTCTTCTAGATCTTTTTGTCTGCCCTTAAGATTAGATCATTCTGTCTGCCCTTTAAGACGTGGGTTCTTTATTTTAACATCGGTTGTCTCTGCCCCATATGCAGTGCTTGCCTAAGTATCCAGCGATCTGACATTGAACTTGTTTGTGTGTTCTGGAAGGAGCACTAGTACCCATACTGGTTGTATGAGTGAAAGTCATGAGTGAAAGTATGAGGAGGTCAATTTCGACCCAACATATGGAAGAACTTCCTAACTTGCCTGCAACAGACTGAGAAAAATGTGTTTAAATAAATTTCGTTTACATAGTTTTACATAAAACTAAATTCATTTGATACATAAGATACTCCTTTATTCTATGATGATATCTTTTCAATTTCTCTGGTACTAGAATCTTCTCCCTTTTATGAATTACACTGTGACCGAATTGTAGTCGTTGTTTTCAGTGTCCTTGGCAACATAAAACACATAATGTGAAGTTTCATAGGCCCAAACTTTCATAAAGCCTAAGAATTCCAGTTTTTCTGTCAAACTCTGCTCCAACTGTCAAATTATGTCACATTTTCCAAGTTATCTTGTTAAAAGATAAGAAGAAAAAGTTCATTTGAATAATATCAGAAGTTTTGCATACGTTTATTTTAACTTTCTGCCTTATTTGGATATTCTGTCTTTCCTAAGAGGACGCTGAGGGAATGTGCTAATATGTTAGGATAAATCAGGAGACCTAGAATCAAATCCCCAGCTGTGCAACTAACTAGAGGTATTTGTTTATTCTACTTCTTAGTTTTATGGTCTGAAAAACAAAGTAGTAAGATTCATTTCAGTAATAAAATTCAATTTAAAAAATGTATCTGTAAATAAGGAGTATATATATGTGTGTGTGTGTGTGTGTGTATTTGTACATATATAAATATATATATACATATATATATATGCATACATATATACCTACACATACACACATATACAACATTGGATTTTGTGGGAAATGTATCATTTTTGCTAATAATAGAGCATCTTTCTATCTTTGTTTGAAACTGAAAAGTTTATGGAGGATTAACACTTCAGAGAGTAAGTTTATTTGGAAAATATCCCCCAATACTTGGAAATTTAAAGAACATACAAGAATATTGCCAATATTGAAAAGGTGAAAAGAAATTGGACTATAAGCTATGATTGGAAATTTTTTATGAGCACAAATTTGTTGATGGGCTAATAAGCATTTACATTTGCTGATCTTATAGTTAGCGGCCTAATTAGTCAATTTGTACATGCAAATGAAATCGTTTGCGTGTAAATGCACGCAGGTGCAAATCTGCATGAGTGGTACTAGGGCGTCTTTTGAAACTTCGTCATGATCCTTAATTTTTCCATGCTTGAAAAATCAGGTTTTCAAAAATAGTTCCAGAAACAAAAAGTAAAATCTATATGGGCAAGATCATGTTAAAATCATGCCTGTTTCCAGGGGCGCCTGGGTGGCTCAGTCGGTTGAGCGTCCGACTTCAGCTCAGGTCACGATCTCGCGGTCCGTGAGTTCGAGCCCCGCGTCAGGCTCTGGGCTGATGGCTCAGAGCCTGGAGCCTGTTTCCGATTCTGTGTCTCCCTCTCTCTCTGCCCCTCCCCCGTTCATGCTCTGTCTCTCTCTGTCCCAAAAATAAATAAACGTTGGAAAAAAATAAATAAATAAATAAATAAATAAAAGAAAATCATTGAATGCAGTGAGAAATCCAATTTGCATTTTCTAGATTTCTTAGAACTTTGCTGTTGTTGTAGTATGCTAACTTGTTAAGCTAGCTATTACAAATCACTCAGTGGTCGCTGTTAGGAAAACTTAAGAGAGAATGTTAAAGGGGGCTCCTGGTGGCTCAGTTGGGTTAAGCACCTGACTTCGGCCCAGGTCACCATCTCGTGGTTTGTGAGTTTGGGCCCCATGTCAGGCTCTGTGCTGACAGTTCAGAGCCTGGAGCCTGCTTTGGATTTTGTGTCTCCCTGTCTCTCTCTGCCCCTTCTCTGCTCATTTTCTGTCGCTCTCAATAATAAAAACATTAAGAAATAAAATAAAATTAAATTAAAATAAAATAAAATAAAATAAAGAGAATGTAAAGTATATACCATAGGATTTGGTACTTACAATAATATCCAATGGTTGTATGGGACTTTGAAGCTTACAAAATCACTTTTTTACATAGATTATTGTGCTTGATCCTCCAACACTCCCATAAATCTAACCCCCATTTTAGAGTTGAGAAAACTGAAACTTAGCAAAATAAAATTAATGCTGTGATTTCACAAGTACAAAGTTACATAACAAGATTTCAAACCTACTCTGTTTTAAATATTCAGCTTTTTCTTTTTTTTTATTTTTTTTAACGTTTATTTATTTTTGAGACAGAGAGAGACAGAGCGTGAACAGGGGAGGGGCAGAGGGAGAGGGAGACACAGAATCTGAAACAGGCTCCAGGCTCTGAGCGGTCAGCACAGAGCCCGACGCGGGGCTCGAACTCACGGACTGCGAGATCATGACCTGAGCCGAAGTCGGACGCTTAACCGACCGAGCCACCCAGGCGCCCCAATATTCAGCTTTTTCAATAACACTACATTGCTTTGCTTCTGTTGTTTGCCCTTGGGTTTGCATACTAATTTCTGTGACCTTCTTCCCCTCACGACATTACAAATTCCTAATCTCAAAGAGCATGATTTATACTTTGGCATTTCTGCATGGTGCTCAGCACAGTTTTGTACATAAAACTACACACCACCTCCCCCCTACAGACACACACATTTGTTGATTGTTTATGGCCAGGATGGTAGAGATCTGGTGGCTAGGCAGTGAAGTTTAATTCATAAATTGACTCTCATGAAGTTTGGTGTTGGAGCTCAGCTTTTCCAGTGACCTCATGCCCCCAGGGAATGCATGGGAAACAAAGGCCTGCCCTAGAACGTGGTGAGGGAGGGCTGGCGGGGGTGGCACCAGATAGGCATTTTGGCAATGCAGAATATACTTCAGAAATCATAAGGCAGTTTCATTTCTGTGACAGATATCATCTTGTTAATAAGACTGGCATGTGTTTGAAAATAGAAATTATGGAAGTTAACCACTGAAAAACTCCAGAGTAATCTCCTACATAACAGATTTTCATCCACAAACGAACATGTGATTCTCCTATTGGAACAGGGCCTGACCCACTTCCTTTTCTCTACTCTGAAGGAATTCTTCACTCTTTGTTGATCAGCTGTGATTGTCCCACTACTTTCACCCCAACTCCTGATTTTCTTCTGATGTTCAAGATTGCATGACTAGTTTAGGTTGTTTAAGAAACTGTTTGTGGAGGGAATAAATATTCTCAGAGCTTGCTAATAAAGCTATTTTCGTTGTATGGCTTTACCAAATGCCTCTGCAGAGTATAGAATGAGGGAGTAGCATAAAAACCTGGCTCCAGGTTCCCATCGCAAGCATACCACTGGGATGGGAGGTGCCATGATTTCCTTACATGTACAATCAGGATTTTATGAAAACATCTGTCTAAATTCTGGGCATTTTCACTTCATCATTCAGAGACCTGAGAGAGTTCCCACTGGAGGCAAGTGACAGGGTAAGTTGGGAATGGTGTCCTGTCTTTAGGACCCTTGTGGTTTCTTTCCTTAGCACATTTTAAAGCCCCCAGGGGTGGAGCTTTGCTCCTGGATATCCAGTCTATTTGCCATTGAGCTTAGTTAGAGGGATTTATAGTGAGACATTTTATTTATCCACCTGACACTAAAGCAATGTTATGCTAGGAAACTGCCAGTAAAAAAAATAATGATAATGGCAGCAGGTATTGTGTTCTGATACTTATTATACTCTAGACACTGTGGTAAGTACATATTATTTAATTCTCATAGCAGCCATAATACAGGTAGGGAAACATAAGTTTAAAGGTTTAAATAACTTTTCAGGATATATATGGTAGACACAGAATCATGCTCAGACCCGCCTAACTCAAAAGCCAGTGCTCCAACCACTAGACAGTTGTGACATTGAGTTTTGTTAGAAAGCCTTGTTTGAGAGGAAGAAATCTATTTATTTGGAAAAAATAATTCTGCTTTTAATATTCAGTACACTTTTCTATCCAGCAGGCACAGCCCAAAAGAGTTTTTAAAAGAGAGAGGGGAAGATTTGAATAAGCAAAGGTCTCTTGGTCCTCAGGCCAGAAATGCTGCCTCCTGTCTCCCCTTCCACAGTATTCTGACAGATCTCCGCACCCCCTTTCTTTGTATTTCAGCAGCCTCCAGATGCTGCTGGTCATAGCTCTGCACTTGTTACCCTCTGTCCCCAGAGTGCACACCCATGTTCTTGACAATGAGAGTTACTGCGGATTCTTTGGAGTCTAGTTCCGACCTCATCTCCTCTGGGCAGTCTCCACTGACCACTCCGAGCGGGTGACAAGTGCCCCCTCCAGGACTCTTTTCGTCTCTCTTATGCACACTTGTCATTGCATTTATCACACCGTGTGGTCACCTCTTCCTTCTTTATCTCTCATATATCCCTAACCAAAATGCACAGGGGCCGTGTCAAGTTTTATTCCTCTTTCTATCTCTGCTGCACAATCTGAAAATACAGGTGCTTCACAAATGTGTATAGAGTTGACTTGAAAACTGTTCTATACTAAAGCCATGAGCTACTTCAATAGCATTGCAAGATGAATGAGGTTAGTATCTTGATAGCAGTGCATTGTGCTTTGTTCATCTTCAGTTGTAAGTGTATTAAAGATGAAAGATGTGCTTGTACTACTGCACATGTTTCTGGAAGTAGCCCAGAAAGAAGGAATAAGATATCTAGCCCACAGCTCACCATTACAGAGGCCTTCGGGTTGGGAACTGTTTCTAAGAATAACAGCAGCATTTGATTGATGCAAAAATCACCCGTTTCCCTATGTGTTGTCGTTAAGAATTGTGGGTGTGTGGCTTTTTATTTTTTATTTTTTTGCAACACGCAAAGGATTTAATGCTGCAAGATGATGTATGATTTGTAGTGGTTCAGCTGGGTAAACACTGTTTGCTTCAACTACTATGAACTTATTTGTTCATCAATCATTTTAACACTGTGCTACAAACCAGGAAATAGGTGGTTTAAAAAGAATAATACCTTGGCAGAATCTGCTCAGAGCCCTCTGATGTTTGTAAATCCTCGACTACCTACTTTGCAGATTGTCTTGAAGAGAAAGTTCACAGAATTTGGAATTCCAGAATTTGGATATTTAGTGCAAGACAGGGGCTAGATACTTCCAAATTTGAGGAAATTCTTGCCTGTAAATGAGAAATTCTGAATTATATTCTTTCCCTATTTGCCCTTATCTTTGCAACCCTTTTTTTAGAGACGACAGGAGTCACAGAAAACAAGTTTGAGTTCAGAAATGTAGGGAGAACTGCTAACATTGCCAGCAAGTGTTGGTAGAGTTTGTGCACTTTACCGCCCTCAGTGACATTGGGCAATTACCATCACTTCTTGGAATCTCTGTCCACAGTTGTAATTTGGGGCTAATATGTGTCCTGATTATATCTCAATGAAAAATGAGTTTCTGAGGAGTGTGACCTTGAGGTCCTAAGCAGGTTGCAAATTTAACTTTTGACACTTGAGATCTGAGACCTTTGCTCCCAGACTCTTCGGAATGAACCAGAAGAGCCTGAGAAGAATGCTTATCTCCCCCTGAGTCAAAGTGAAGAGGTCTATGCAAACCCATTTGCAATTCACACGTATTTAAAAAGCATGGAACTGAAACACAAGGCAGAGTGATTATATTAAAAAAGAATTGATTCCATACAAATTTTAGGATTGCTTGTTCTAGCTTCGAGAAGAATGCTGGTGCAATTTTGATTGGGATTGCATTGAATGTGTAGATAGCTTTGGGTAGTATTGACATTTTGACAATATTTATTCTTCCAACCCATGAGCACGGAATGTTTTTCCATTTCTTTATATCTTCTTCAATTTCCTTCATAAGCTTTCTATAGTTTTCAGCATACAGATCTTTTACATCTTTGGTTAGATTTATTCCTAGGTATTTTATGCTTCTTGGTGCAATTGTGAATGGATCTACAAAAGGCCCTGAATAGCCAAAGTAATTTTGAAGAAGAAGACCAAAGCAGGAGGCATCACAATTCCAGACTGTAGCCTCTACTACAAAGCTGTAATCATCAAGACAGCATGGTATTGGCACAAAAAGACACATAGACCAATGGAATAGAATAGAAACCCCAGAACTAGACCCACAGACGTATGGCCAACTAATCTTTGACAAAGCAGGAAAGAATATCCAATGGAAGAAAGACAGTCTCTTTAACAAATGGTGCTGGGAGAACTGGACAGCAACATGCAGAAGGTTGAAACTAGACCACTTTCTCACACCATTCACAAAAATAAACTCAAAATGGATAAAGGACCTGAATGTGAGGCAGGAAACCATCAAAACCCTAGAGGAGAAAACAGGAAAAGACCTCAGCCGTAGCAATCTCTTACTTGACACATCCCCAAAGGCAAGGGAATTAAAAGCAAAAATGAAATACTGGGACCTTATGAAGATAAAAAGCTTCTGCACAGCAAAGGAAACAACCAACAAAACTAAAAGGCAGCCAACGGAATGGGAAAAGATATTTGCAAATGACATATTGGACAAAGGGCTAGTATCCAGAATCTATAAAGAGCTCCCCAAACTCCACACCCGAAAAACAAATAACCCAGTGAAGAAATGGGCAGAACACATGAATAGACACTTCTCTAAAGAAGACATCCGGATGGCCAACAGCCACATGAAAAGATGGTCAACATCACTCCTTATCGGGGAAATGCAAATCAAAACCACACTCAGATATCATCTCACGCCAGTCAGAGTGGCCAAAATGAACAAATCAGGAGACTATAGATGCTGGAGAGGATGTGGAGAAACGGGAACCCTCTTGCACTGTTGGGGGAATGCAAATTGGTGCAGCCGCTCTGGAAAACAGTGTGGAGGTTCCTCAAAAAATTAAAAATAGACCTACCCTATGACCCAGCAATAGCACTGCTAGGAATTTACCCAAGAGATACAGGAGTACTGATGCATAGGGGCACTTGTACCCCAATGTTTATAGCAGCACTCTCAACAATAGCCAAATTATGGAAAGAGCATAAATGTCCACCAACTGATGAATGGATAAAGAAATTGTGGTTTATATACACAATGGAGTACTATGTGGCAATGAGAAAGAATGAAATATGGCCCTTTGTAGCAACGTGGATGGAAGTGGAGTGTGTGATGCTAAGTGAAATAAGCCATATAGAGAAAGACAGATACCATATGTTTTCACTCTTATGTGAATCCTGAGAAACTTAACAGAACCCATGGGGGAGGGGAAGGAAAAAAAAAATAAAAGAGGGTAGAGTGGGAGAGAGCCAAAGCATAAGAGACTGTTAAAAACTGAGAACAAACTGAGGGTTGATGGGGGGTGGGAGGGAGGGGAGGGTGGGTGATGGGTATTGAGGAGGGCACCTTTTGAGATGAGCACTGGGTGTTGTATGGAAACCAATTTGACAATAAACTTCATATATTGGAAAAAAATAAAAATAAATTAATTAATTAATTAAAAATATAATAAAAAGTAAAAAGGAGTCTATTTAAAACTATACCCCAAGTTAGGTGGTTTTCTTTTTTTTTTTTAATTTTTTTTCAACGTTTTTTATTTATTTTTGGGACAGAGAGACAGAGCATGAACGGGGGAGGGGCAGAGAGAGAGGGAGACACAGAATTGGAAACAGGCTCCAGGCTCCGAGCCATCAGCCCAGAGCCTGACACGGGGCTCAAACTCACGGACCGCGAGATCGTGACCTGGCTGAAGTCGGAGGCTTAAGCGACTGCGCCACCCAGGCGCCCCATAGGTGGTTTTCTTTGGTTCAATACTTTCAGCTTAAGTGAGGCCTTGATTACCCCTATTACTGGATATCTCCAAATGAAAGGCTGCCAAAGGCCACACACTTAAGTCATGGGATGTCACAGCATGTAGCCATCAATTTACAATTGCCCACTAAGGGCCCATGACTTGAAGGCACAGCATTTATTACTTAGGTCAGTAACAGCTCAGTGGCCTGTGCTGACTCTGACTCTTGTTGTTGGACCACTCCCCCCTTCTGACCCACAGCTACCCAGGTGGTTGGCCCCATTCTGCTCCCTGCCAGCCCCCCCCCACCTTGCACAGCCAGGATGTGTTCAGGCTTTTTGTCAAACTGCCTTTCATGGTAGCTTTAGAGCATCTCTTTGTCCCGCCCTCTGCTCCATTCATTCATGGCAGCTGGTCATCTCTCCTGACTCTCTTTGAATGCTTTAGAGAATAAAAAAGGAAGGAAGAAAACCAAACGTGATGAGAATTAGCTAAGTATGAAAGTAAAAATAAAAATCGTATACAGGGATCATATTTCCTGAAACAAAAATTGTATTTGTGATCTGACATGAGGATAGAATATTTAAAATCCAAACTAGCTTAGAAGACTAGCACACATGGTTTTCTTATTGGTTACAATTATTGTAAAATGTCAGTATATTTTTTAAAGATAGTAGCAAAAACTAGAATGATTTGAAAAACTGTATGCCTCATTGTCAGAAAGAATTAATGCAACAGGTAGGGAATCAGACTTGCTGACTCAAGTTTTGTTCTAACAAATTCATTTATTCATTTATTGATTGATTAATTCCACAAACAGATGTTGGGTATTTACCACATGCCAGGGACTGATGGAATGAGGGTTAAAACTTAAGGTGAATTTTAGAAAATAAAAGATTACATCTTTTGCATCCTGAATTTATGACTGGGGTATATACAAGCACAACACAAGCACAATATTAACCTTGCCAGGTTTCCTTAAAACTGCTCAAAGGCTCATAGCAAGTCATGAGAAAAAGAACCTCTCCACAATTTGTTAAAGCTAGATACCTAAACTCAGTAGATGCAACTGAAAACTGGACAATTCAACACATAGAATGGTACATGAAGTTCAATGCTTGCTTTCATGTAACACACACACACACACACACACACACACACACTGCTGATTAGAATAGATATAGATATGAAACTTAATGTGTCACCTAGTTGTATCAACAAACTGCTATTCCAACCTTGACGTTCCACTGCTCCTCATCACTGACCCTAAGCTTTAGCAAAGCTTAACTACTGAACGTCCATAATTTCATGCCTCTATGATTTACTTGCTAATCTTATTCCCCACCTTATTCCTTTGATCACCTAGCTCAATGTTGTCTCCTTTGAGATGTCTCCTTGGCCTCTTCACAGTTTCTTTATTTGGCATTCTATAACACTTTACCTGTCCTCCTATAACAATGACCTTGTTTCCTTTTGAATTTTAATCATGTTGTATCTAAGTCCCACATTTTCAGGATGTTAGCCATCATTAATTAAATAAGTCCTTGTTTCTACCTCAACGAGTCCAAGTGAGAAGTGGCTCTGTCACAAACCCGTGCTGGCAGTTTGGAACGTCTGACAAATTACACTGTGGGGCTCAAATTTGAAATCTCTGCGTGTGAGTGATTTTTGTATTTCTCTTCCCATTAGCATCCATGTGGGCAGAGGGAGAGACAGAGAATCTTGAGCAGGCTTCATGCTCAGCACAAAGCCTGACATGGGGCTGGATCCCACAACCCTGGGATAACGACCTGAGCAGAAATCAAGAGTCGGACACTCAACTGACTGAGTCACCCAGGCGCCCCTGGATGGATTTTTTAAAAAGGTAATTTATTAAAAGACCGTAAGAAAACTTACAGAATCCCATGGAAGACTGAAGAACCAGGCATAAAACAGAGACCCGAAACTGCTACAGATTTCATTGCCAGGGGAAGACAGTCTCACTCAGAATCCACCACAGGGTGAGTCAACTCCAGTAATTTATTTCTTTTTTGTATTATTCTGTTCAGGATTCTAAGTCTTGGGAGAGAGGCTGTCTGGTCAGTCTTAGTTCACCTGTCTGCCTCTGGCTATTCTCAGAGATGGGGGGCACTCATAGGAGGCCCTTCAGCATCTGTTGCGAGAGGGCTAGACACATTGATTTACCATCTTGCTAAGATTGCATGCAAAGAAAAGTAATGCCTCTCTCAAAAAACAAGGTACTGTTAGATGCTGCGTGGCTCCAAATACCTAATATCTGGGAAGATAGCCCATCTGGTTGAGGGGTTCTCTAAGGTTCCCCTGAGTGAATTTCCAGTATGCCACATAGTATATATTTTAACTCAGTAAATCCCAAATATGCTTTCCAAATTTGGTGAAAACTATCCATAAGAAAGCTAATATTGATTTTTTAAATGAAATATTTTTAAAAGAGACTTTGTGTCTGATTCATCTTTGTATCACTCTTAGCGTCTAATAGACCTTTGCACAGAATTGAGGCCTAAAAAATATTAATAGGTGAAATGTAGACATGACACACTTAATTTTCAGAATTGAACATCTTTATGTGTATGATTACTATATGAATGAATGATATATGTTCACATATGTTAAATACCTGTATGATCATGCAAATAAGGTTTGATTTTTAGCACCAGGATCCTGTCAGTGATGATAAGGAATAAACCTATTCCTTATTGTTAGTGTTACCAATTTACAGGCTTTTATTATTCCATGGAAGAAGTAAGTTGCTCCCTAAGCAATCCATGTTTCTCTCTGAGAATATTTTGTTGTTTTCTCCTCCTTGACTCTTTAGTGAAGGGACCATGTCTTATTTGTCTTGACTTCTGAGGCCCTAGCGAGCACTCAACAAATGTCTCATGGATAAATTATCACAATTTAATATTTGCTTTGGTAATGAGGGCTAAAACTCCTTGTTAAGATGTGAGGCCAGAATAATTATACACTAGTGAGAACCTAGTTTTGGTGACAGATGACCGGGGTCATGGGGAGAGGGGAAGGCTGAGCTCTTGGGGTTGGTCCCACATCAGCCCTTAGTGCAGACTGTTCTACCAACACTTGCAAGCTGACAAGAAGAGAGGAAGTGGAGGATGGAACAAGAAGATGAGTCATGATCCATGACAGGCAGAGAAGGATATGGCCTCTCTGAAAGACAAGGGATCCCTCCTTGCCTAGTGAGCGGGGACGCTTGACCAGAAGGTAGGTGGCTAAGACAGTTGACCTGTTCTTCCAGACTGATGTTTCAATGAGTGGAATAATAATTACGCATGTATTTTCTCTAAAAATCTGTCACCAACTCTACTTTCACTGTCCTTTCCTCGTGTAATGTCTTTACAATGTTGCACCTGACAGCAGTGTGCAGAAGTAGGAATGTGTGGAGAATGGCGCCAAGGGATATGTCTCAACTTTTATTACAATCTTTAATTATCAACAGCTTGATATCTGACTGGCTCTGATTTATTCCAGGTTGTGAGTGCTTGTTTGCATGACTGTCACACAGCATTTTTCTTGACAGTTATAACTATGCTAGAATTATTGTGCTCTGAGTATCTGGAGGATGATGGTGTGCTTTATTTATCTCGGTATCTCCAAGCTCTAGGACAGCTACTTGTAACTATAAATTCTCAACAAATATTTGTTGTTTAATACATATAACAAAACAGAGGAGGAAAAAAGGGGAAAAGGAACACTGCCATTGTGATAGTCCTTTAATACACTCTTTGATGGCTTCCAAGAACTCTCCCATCCACTGATGGCTTCTGCTGAATTTAAGGATTCCTGAAAACAAAGTCGGCCTTATTGTAGTTCACCTGAGAAATCCCTTGAAACATCTTTAATCAAGCAAAATTTTCACTCCTTCCCTAGACGTCTGTATCTTTCTTAGACTGAGCCTTCTGGGACAGGTTATTTTAGCAATCTTGAGGCTAGAGAGTCCTCCCATGATTCACATTCCCATCCAAAGTGTTAGAAGCCCCTTTGAGCATCCCTCCTTTCCTATAATTTTACTCCCCCCCAAACTGCTGGGTGAACACTTTCACCTGGGTCAAGATCATATTACCCATTGCCCTACCTCTCCCTTCTTTTTCTCTTCATTTCCTTCCCCTTTCTGCCTCCTAAGCTTTCCTATTGTGCTTTGGAATATTTAATGTGGTAAACCAAATCTTTCATATGCTTCGCTTCTTTATTGGAAACCATTTGCACCTCTTGCCTTGATTGACACCTGACAGATACTGGATATGAACCTTGAAGACACTGGATATGAACTGGCCCTTTTAAGTGGATTTGGCTTATTATTCCAACCACACATAGATTTGGGCTAAGATTTAACCTCAGCAACTTTTTATACTCCATGCCATTTTTGGATCGTGAGTGCTTCATCTTCATGTAAAAGCTGTGACTCCTTGAAGCCTGTACCTCTACTGGTAGCTGTCAACTCTTGACATCTATCTATACTTGATGGTCCTTATTTTACTTGTGTTTTAAAAGTAGCACTTGACATTGTTGTCCACTCCCTCCTTCCTCTGGCCTCCAGCACTTCCAACATAGTAAATCTATTTATGGTCCTACTCTACCTGCTGTTCATAAATTCTGAACTGTAGGCTTTTTTTCTCTGCCCATCCCTGACATTTATGCATTTCACAGTGTGGGTGACCTGGGGACATGCTTCCCAGGTCCCTCTATAGGAAGGGACTTCCTACCATAACTGCTTAGAGTATAGACAAGGCTGCCTCCAGCTCAGCCTGTTGTGACTTCAGCTGCAAAGAGGGCTTTCGTGGAAGGTCCACACTGTTCCAAGGACACATATCCAATGGCTAGTTGATAAAGGCAGAGCATAAAGGCCTCATTATTTGGGACAAATATAGGACAACTCTGACAGGTCATTCCATCTGGAGAGAGCCTCTTAGGGGTGGCATTGCAGCTCACCTTCTCCCTCTGCCTAATCCTGCTTCCTTCACACCCTTTCTGTAGGTGTGGATTCCAAGTGCACTCCAATAAACACCCTGAACACAAAGCTCTGTCAGAGGCTGCTCCCTGAGAAACTCAAAGTCTAGCATACATGGCTCCATTCTTTACCTCCTGTCTTGTCACACTGCAGGTTTCCCTTGGTGATCTCATCCAGTGTACCAACATCACTCACCCTCTGTACAACAAGTCTGTCTTTTGTCTGGACATCCATTGTGAACTCTGGGTGTGAATGTGCAAGCTTTTCCTTTACACTTCCACTTGGATGGTCCATGAACATCTCAGACTCAAGGAAGGCAAGACTGAGCTCATCTTAAACCACTCCAACACCCTTCCCCCAGCCTGCCATTGTCTATGCTGATTCCTACTGTTACTGAGAGAAGCTGTCTGGTAAAATAATTCTCACTGGGCTGTAAGGAATTGTTTGAGTACAGGGAATAGAGGAACGATATTAATAAAGAAGGAATAATAAGCAAAGAATTCTACTTTCTAATTGTGCTTCCCAGATCTCCCTTACAATTACTACTCAGTACTAGACTTATGGTAACATTTATCCTATCCTGATGCTAAAGTAAATAGATTTTGCAGTTTACTGTTAGTATCATGGAACCAAGACGCTATTAATTACTTTTCTTATGTTCATAAAATATAAGTGTCATATTTTTGACCCTCTTCAGATAGAGTCCCAGTAGAAAGAAAGAAAGAAAGAAAGAAAGAAAGAAAGAAAGAAAGAAAGAAAGAGGAAGGAAGAAAGAAAAAGAGGATAACACAGGAACTCTATATAAATAATTTCTAACTGAAATAATTTATTCTTTCTTTGAGTCTTCATGATGCTTATTCTCTAGTTCTTTAGGTATATATCTATATATCTATATCTGTATCTATATCTATATCTATACCTGTATCTATATCTATACCTATATCTATCTATATCTGTGGAGAACAGGGATGATTTCCTTCAGGTTGGATCACTTGGGTAGTAGCATAATGCTTCATAAGTAAATTTGCAGTACATGCTTGTTGGTGATATTATGGTCTCCTCATTGGCCATGCCCAAGGAACTGCTACTAAATGCAATGGTAGCAAATTATGCCAGGTCTTCTGGGCTTTGACTCCTCAACAGGCTCAAATCCATTATAAATTTTTTTGGGGGGAAATGTATAACTACCATAGTTTGGTAAAATGTTTAATCACTGTAACATTTAAATCCTTCCTACTGTCATTGCTAGCCAAAGGTGCACGTTCTGAGAAAGTTCTGCCTTTGTATAGATTCACCCACATTTTTCAACTGTTCTACCTTATGACATTTGTACCTGGTGGCACTTGTGTCCTGGAAAAGAATACAAATAAAGATACACACAACAAACTACAGTTTGTTACCGTGACCTCAGCAACCACACATAGTTGGGCTGTATCGAGAGTACAGCAGCAGTCCTCTGTAATGCCAGTAAAATGAAGAGTTGCTCCAGAACCTGATAATATGGAAAACAAATCCCCTAGACAACAGTGAAAAACAGTTGGAATTTAATACTTACCTAAGAAAACTGCCAAAATCTGCAGCCATGTGGAGGTTCTTTATCCTTGGAACCCTCCTATCTTAGCAAGTCCTCCAAAATGACCAATAACTGTCCTCTTCCAGCCCAACCCTTGAAGAGAGGGTCTGTCTGTCTCATGGCTTCCCTCTGCCAACCGCAGTATATATCTTGTCAAATTCTGTCCTATGGCAAGTGTCTATTTTTTAAAAGTTTAAATTTTATTGGCCCTTAAAGCAGTCTTATAGGCATGAATGATTATAATTTTTACCATTTAGTAGCTGAAGAAATACAGATAAACAAAATACCCTTTATTTTAATCTCACCACTCTCAGACACCTGCTATCTTGAAGTATTCTAATTAAACTTTCATCATCTTTGTGCTTAAAGGAAAAGTCCTATTCCCAATGTAGGCGGTTTGCATTTATAAGTTCTGACAAGTTGCTTGGTACCAGACAGCCAAAAGTGATGAATAGTCTCAGCAGATTAAAATGTAAATTTGATTGAAGAAAACAACCTACAAAAATTTATGCTTGTGTATAATCTATGTGATTAAATGTTACTTGTTTCAAAGCTAATGTTTCTGACACTTTCAATTACAGCTTTTGGAAGTTTTATTCCACATCATTTAATCTATTTTAAATAACTCTCCCTTTTAGATTCACACACAGTGATGCATGTTTAGCATCAATCTCCAATGCAAATTTGGAAATAATCTCTGTCCAGTCTACAACAAAATTCGTTTTATATGGAGATTACAGGGTTTAAAAGCTGAACCTTCAATCCTTTTTCTTATAACTAAGAAAATATCGGGTCTCAGCATAACTAGTGTTGTCCTCTTTTGAAAATTGTGTTTAAAAATTAGAAAACACATAACATAAAATTTACTATCTTAACCACTTTTAAGTGTGTGGCTTATTACTGCTAGGTGTTTTCACATTATTGTGCAACAGATCTCTATAACTTTTTTATCTTATGAAAGTGAATTTCTATATCCATTCAACAAAAGGTCCCCATTTTCCTCTTCCCCTGCCCCTGGAGATCACCATTCTTCTTTTGGTTTCTTTGATTTTGACTACTTTAGATACACCGTATAAGTGAAATTATACAATATTTGTTTTTTTTGTGACTGACTTTTTTCACTTAGCATAATGTCCTCAAGATTCATGAGAGGGTTGATAGCATAAGGCAGGATTTCTTTCTTCTCTTAAGGCTGAATAATATTATGCTGTATATATATACCATTTTATTTATTCATTCATATGTCAATGGACATTTGGGTTGCTTCTATCTCTTGGTTATTGTGAGTAGTGCTGTAATGAACATGCATGTGCAAGCCTGTCTTCAAGATCCTACTTTCAGTTCCTTTGGCTATATAACCAGAAGTGGGATTGCTAAATCATACGATAATTCTATTTTAACTTTTGGGGGAACCTCCATACTGTTTTCCATAGAGGCTGCACCATTTTTTTAAATATAATTTATTGTCAAGTTAGCTAACATACACTGTATACAGTGTGCTCTTGGCTTCAGGAGTAGATTCATCACTTACATACAACACCCAGTGCTCATCCTAACAAGTACCCTCCTCAATGCCCATCGCCCATTTTCCCCCTCTCCCCCACCCGCCATCAACCCTCAGTTTGTTCTCTGTATTCAAGAGTCTCATGGTTTGCCTCCCTTCCTTCCCTCGTGGTCTTCTGTTAAGTTTCTCAAATTCCACATATGAGTGAAAACATATGATATCTGTCTTTCTCTGACTGACTTATTTCCCTTAGCGTAATACCCTCCAGTTCCATTCATGTTGTTGCAGATGGCAAGATTTCATTCTTTCTCATTGCCCGGTAGTAATCCATTGTATGTAGTAATCCATTGTTGATAGCGCTGCTATCATGTGCCCCTATGAATCAGCACTCCTATATTCTTTGGATAAATTCCTGGTAGTGCTCTTGCTGGGTCGTAGGGTAATTCTAGTTTTAATTTTTTTGAGGAACCTCCACACTGTTTTCCAGAGTGGCTGCACCGGTTTGTATTCCCACCAACAGTGCAAGAGGGTTCCTGTTTCTCCACATCCTCGCCAACATTTGTTGTTTCCTGAGTTGCTAATTTTAGCCACTCTGACCGGTGTGAGGTGGTATCTCAGTGTGGCTTTAATTTGTATTTCTCTGATGATGAGTGAAGTTGAGCATCTTTCCATGTGTCTGTTGGCCATCTGGATGTCTTCTTTGGAAAAGTGTCTATTCGTGTCTTCTGCCCATTTCTTTACTGGATTATTTGTTTTTTGGGTGTTGAGTTTGGTAAATTCTGTATAGATTTTGGATACTAATCCTTTATCCAATATGTCGTTTGCAAATATTGTTCCTCATTCTGTCAGTTGCTTTTTAGTTTTGTTGATTGTTTCCTTTGCTTGGGTTATACCATTTTAAATTTCCACCAAACTATTGTCCTTTTTATGACAGATGATATTAACTAAATATTGAGTGATATTAGTAATTATTAAATACTAATAAAATGCCAATAATACAAGATTACTGGACTATCATATAACTGAGCTTTCAGTAGTTTGCATTAGTTTCAAGCAGTAAATTTAGTAATGTGCCATTTTGGGGCTGCCTAGTTTTTGTTTTGTTTTGATTCAGGGTTTTGGATTGTCAGAACAATCCAAACTCTACCACAAATTGATCTAATGTAGTCCAAGGAAAATTGTAATCCAAGGAAATAAGGGAAACTGCCATTTCCAGGTGGTTTCCTCAATCTAAGGAAAATCAGACAAGAGGTTCTGGGGGTGAGGTTGACTGATGATACCCCATGAAGTGAGCCATGGAAAAAGCATGTGGTGTTTTTGCTTCCCATTTCAGGTCAGAGGGCTAAAATAGGAAATCAAAAGATTTTCAAGATTCAAGCAAAGGCTAAAGTAGAGGAAAACTAGAACAGCAGTGACTGTGGCAGCCTGATTTTCTCTGCTGAGCTTCAGAACCTCTCTGAGAAAGGTCAGGAAGACAGGCTGTAAACTCGTGGTGGACAAGAACTGTTTCTGTCGTATTCACTGCTGAACACACTCATTTGGCACATGAATATGGGTGCTGACCCACCGAGGCACTGAGCTTGGCACCAGGACCAAAATGACAAACAAAAACCAAACCCTATCCTGAACTTCTAGATCCCACAACGGTATCTAGTGTTCAAACGGATACCCTCAGGAAGCATTTGTTGACAGATTGATTGAATGACTAAATCAAGGTTACAGAATGAGGAAAACAAATAGGAACCGTACCACAGAGACCAGAGGAGGTCATTTAGAATATTTTCTACCTAACAGTTGTTTAGCCTCACCTTGTGAAAAACCTACCATCCATGCTTCAGTGGAAGCTTCTATTTGATTAAAAAAAAAAAAGTCTCTGGCAACTAAACAGTCCAAGCCTTGAGGTTCTGGTCTCCGATGCAATGAGAATATGAATAGAGTGGGGCTATCTTTTCTTTGTGGTTTCCACGTTGCTTGGCTTTCCATTCTCTGCTAGATTCTGTACTAGAGGCGGTGTGTGTAGTGGGTTGTGCCTTCACTGCATATGGCAGGTGTACTGCGTAGTGTAGCTAATTTTAAAATGCACAACTGCCTTAAAGAATGCCAGAGGTGCAAGTGTACTGCCTCAGGACACATCAGATAGAATCATAAACACAACATCCCAGAGCAGCGCCAAGCCTGGCCTTCTGCCTGAAGTCCTCTGGTGACTGCACTCACGTGTGAAAGGGACATGGGGATTGGTTTCCTTAGAAATACTTAGAACTCCTGGGGCACCTGGGTGGCTCAGTAGGCTAAGCGTCTGACTTTGGCTTAGGTCACGATCTCCTGGTTTGTGAGTTTGAGCCCCACATCAGGCTCTGTGCTGCCAGCCCAGAGCCTGGAGCCTGCTTCGGATTCTGTGTCTCCCTCTCTCTCTACCCCTTCCCTGCTCACACTCTGTTTCTGTCTCTCTCAAAAATAAATAAATATTTAAAAAATTGTTAAAAAAAAGAAACACTTAGAACTCCTTAGTTATTCTAGTAGTAATTTATGTATAAAGAATTGTAAAACATAAGTCCTTGGTCAGGCATCTTACAAAAGCATATTTTGTTACTAATGAAGAGATTGTGAATAAGCATGTGTAAATCCATCAACAATACTAAAAAAATAAGTTTTAAAAGTCCCTGTTTTGGTAGGGTAAACAGATAAAATATAGTCTCTGGTTAAACATGAATTTCAAATAAATGGTAAGAAATGTTTTGGTATAGCCTGCTTAGGATTCTCTCTCTCCCTCTCTCTCTCTCTTTGCCCTCCCCGCCCAACCCTGCTGGCACACTTGTACTCTTTCTCTGTCTCTCTCGCTCTCTTTGTCTCTCTCGCTCTCTTTGTCTCTCTCAAAAATAAATAAATAAATAGACTTTTTAAAAAAGACTAAATAATATAGGTCAAAATGGAAAAAACAGAAATTCTAGAGATCCCCCTCCCATTGGGAATTCTATCAGAACAAGGGCAGTGTTCTCCCCGTTCATGACCACTGCATCTTTAACGTATTACTCAACATGCAGTCAGCATGCGATAAATAACTGTTGAAAGTTGAAGGAAAGGCATGGTGACTATCATAAAAGACCTATATGCAGTTACTTTGACAAATTTTATCTTGGTGTTTTTTTTCCATCTGTACATTTTTATTACAGTCCAAAATGAAAAGATGGGTAGAAAAGGGTAAGTATAACTCTTTTCTCCATTAATTACCCGTGGTGTTTTAGAACAACACTGTGCCAGGGGTCAGATGACTTCTGGTGGGATGACCCTACCTCTGTCGTGATGTGACTTTGAACTAGTCAAAATCCAAGAATAACATCTAGCAAGAGTTTATTATAGATAGAAGTAATCTTAATAACAACATAAAATAATGAAATATACACACTACAATTAACAAAAGAAATATTAGTATGCTACCTTGTGCTTATACAGTACTCTAGCATTTACAAAATCCCTCCATTTATTATCACCCCATCTGCTCATCACAATAATGCCACAAGAAATAAGGAGCTCAGCCATCAAATAAAAAATATGTTAGTCTTGAGTCATCTAAAATAAAACATGGACATCTCCTAACAGCTTTTTAAAGGTATAATTTGCACACCGTACAATTCACCCATTTTATGTGTGAAATTCAATGGTTTTTAGTAAATTTACAGTTGTGAAACCACCAAAATCCAATTTTAGAACATTTTCATCACCCCCAAAACATCCCCTGTGCTCATTTGCAGGGAATAGAAAAATAAGTGTTTTAGTATATATGTACGTCCCACATATTTCATGAAGCATACTTACACCAACACATTTTTTAAGGTTTTCTTGGAGAGAGAGAGAGAGAGTATGCATGTGTGTGAGAATGGGGAAGGGGTGGAAAGAGAGAGAGAGAGAGAGAGAGAGAGAGAGAGAGAGAATCCCTAGCAGGCTCATGCTGTAAGCCCAGAGCCTGAACACAGGCTCTATCTCACTAACTGAACCGTGAGATCATGAGCTGAGCTGAAATCCAGAGTCGGACGCTTAACCAACTGAGCCACCCAGGCTCCCCATATATTATTTATTCATGCTTCTACACAGCTATTCTTTGGCCTAAAGGGTACATTACAACAGGGTTTTTTTTAATTACTAAAACAACTCATTCATTATTCCCCATGAATCCTGTTTATTGATAAAATTTAATTCTCAATTACATAAGAATTGTCAGTTATTGTTGAATGGGAAATCACTACTGAAGACTCCTCCAATCTCTTAAATTCACATATGCAGTTTCCCAGCACATTGTTGTTGTAAAACCTGTTATCCTTTCAATGTATCTGAGTGAAAATAACCCCGAGGCATTGTGGGACTGGAGAAGTGCTGCATCAAGGGAATGCTATTTTATTCCTTACAACTCAGTGGGATGAATCAGAAAGCAGCGGCTTCCTGCAGTGTCCCAAACAGTTATTTAACATTCTCTGAGTGACAGTTAGACTTGGGATCTCTGAACTGATGTGATATGAAGTTAAAAGATCTCCAGTGGCAACTGACAAAACAATTATTATAATTTTCCTCCATGAGACAAAGGAGAAATCAAACTCCTGAAGGAGCTGAAAATTTCCCCCAAGTAGGCATTTATTATAATTATTATTTTTATTGCTACTCTTGGTATTCCTGGTAGTTAATGTTGTTACCATGGAGTTTAAAACCAACCGGTGGCACTGATTGGCATGAAGATGAATGTTCTTAATAAAGAACACACACAGAAATAACGCTTTTCTTAAAGAGATCTGACTGGGGCAGAAGTTATTGCTTTTATGTTCTAATGCACTTTTAACTAATATGTTTTCCAACTGCTCTATAAATTAAAAGATTTCCTTAGTAATAAATGTATTCTTCTTCAGTACTCTTATTTTTCTTAGTTTCATTTTTAAAAATTTTAAATTAGTATTAATGCATGATATTTAGTGTTGGTATGTTCCAAGTATTGTTCAGGGTGGTGTTTATCCTGCAGGAGCCCATCAATATTTGATGGAAGTAATTTGGAAGGCTATCTCACAAATTCCCCTGATATCTGTTACTTGGTATGATTTGGACAGAGACACATCATCCCTGTTTACTGTCAGTCAGGGCTTACCTTTAATTACAGTAGCCCGTAGGCATTTGTGGATTTACCATTTGCCATTATGGTTTTGACCTCAAAGGTTGATGACATGTAGAGATTTGCATACATTATGCCTGAGGCTGATGTATGGGAATATGTCACTTGGCTCTTGAGTGCACCTTGCATTGGCCTGGCAACCACATTTTTGGTTTGTTATTCTCCACTCTTGTGAAATGACAAACTTTTTTCCTTTGTGAAATAAAGAGACACCAAAGGAAAGCCAACTGCTGCTGCTCCTGGACATGCAAGGAGAAAGAAAGTAAAGAAGTTTTATTTACAATTTATGTTTTGCATAAAGTAAAAAGTGACGTGTTGAGTTCCGTATTGGCTTAGTTCTGTCACAAAAACTAGTGTCCACTAGTACACTGTACAATAAAAGAAAACAGAAAATAAATATGATATTCATTTTAGAAGGAGAAACATTTTAAACGCTATATGAATAACTTCAGTGCTGATTGGTCATTTCAATATTTCAGTTGTATTTCACTCTATTTTATGCTATAGTGGTATTCACACATTTGGATTTTTTGAACATATTTTGCTTAAATGTCATGACCCTACTCTACGTAATTTTGTAATTTGTTTAATTCTTGTTTTATTTTTCTTGCATGCATGTTTATTTAAATAAAAAGAATCATAAGGTAAAAGGGCTTAAACAATTCCTCAGAGGGTAGATCACCTAGGTAAAGAGATGCGTTAGTGACACTTATTGAGGGTGTAAAGAAGCAATAAGCAACTGTCTGCTGCAATACATTTTGCTTTTGATATTACACTATGAAGTTAAACTTTGGATACCTCAACAAATTTCTCAAAAGAACCATTCATTTTAGCTCAATAAACCCTGATGTATTTTTTTTATTCCCCTCCCCCAGTCCCTTAGTTGTTCTCTTGGAGAGAATAAGAATCACTCAAAAGTGGTTGTGTCTATGCATATCTCTTGGTAGAAGGGAATCCTTAGTGAAACTAAGTCTATTAAAGCTTTATTAATAAAGCTCTTGTATTAGTTTCCTAGGGTTGTTGTGTTACAAAATACCAAACCAACAATTGGGTGGCTTTAATAACAGGAATTTATTGTCTCACAGTTCTAGAGGCCAGAAGTCTGAAATCAAACTGTCAGCAAGCAAATGATGCTCTCTCTGGCAACACCAGGGGAACATCTTTCCTAGCTTCTTCTAGCTTATGGTGTTGCCCAGCAATCCTTGGCCTTCCTTGGCATCACTGTAATCACATGGCTATCTTCCTGTGTGTCTTTACATTGTCTTCCCTTTGTGTACGTCTGGATCCAAATTTCCCCATTCTATAAGAACACCTTTTTTATAAATCATATTGGATTAGGACCCACTATCATAATGATCTCAACTTGGTCAAATCTGCAAAGACCCAGGGAGTGACATCAGAAAGATGGTAGAAAAGAAACCTCACACACTCAAATCATCAAAAGTCACGAAGAAAGAATTTGGAAATCAGCAAGAGAAAAGTGACTCATCACATACAAAGGAACCCCTATAAGACTAAGTGCATTTCTCAGCCAAAATTTTGCAGGCCAGAGGGACTATGATGATATAGTTAGAGTGCTGGAAGAAAAACAAACAAACAAACAAACAAACAAACAAACAAACTGTCAACCAAGAATTATATCTGGTAAACTGTTCTTCAAAAGCAAAGGAGAGATAAAGACTTTCCCAAATAAACAAAAGCTAAAGGATTTTTTTCACCATTAGACCTGTCTTAAAAGAAAAACTGAAAGAAGTCCTTCAAAGTGAAACAAAAGATGCCAAACAACAACATGAAACTATAAAACTAACGAAGACAATAATAATACAGACAAAAATAGAATACTGTAATACTGTAACAGAAGTGTATACATCACTTTAGGAGGTAAAAGTCAAAAGTATAAAAGTAACTATAACTATAAATATGGTAATGGATACCCAATCTGAAAAGCAATAATAGACATTTGGGACTATATCAAACAAATAGCTTCTGTGCAGCAAAGGTAACAACAGAGTGAAAAGGCATGGAATAAGAGACAATATTTGCAAACCATATTATCCAATAGGGGTTGATACTCAAAATGTGTAAGATATGCTACAATTCAATTGCAAAACACTAAGTTATCTCAAAAAAAAAAAAAAGACTTGAATAAGCATTTCTCCAAAGAAGACATACAGATCATCAATAGACATATGAAAAGATGCTTGACATTTTTGCTTCTCTGTAAAATGAAAATCCAGATTACATTGAGATATCACCTCATACCTGTTAAGATGGCCACTATGAAAAACAAAAACAAAAGCACCCAGAAGTTAGCAAGTATTGATGAGGATATGGAGAAATTTGAACATCTGTGCACTGTTGGTGGAATACAAAATTGTGAAACCACTGCGGAAATCAGTTTTCTCAAAAAATGAAAAACAGAAATACCATATGATCCAGCAATCCTATATCTGGGAATTTATCAAATATAATTGAAATCAGGATCTTGAACAGATGTCAGTACTCTCGTGTTTAATACAGCACTATTCACAATAGCCAAGATGCGGAAACAATTTAAATACCCATTGATGAAAGAATGGATAAAGAAAATGTGGTGTATACACAGAGTGAAATATTATTCATCCACAAAAAGAATGAAATCTTGTCGTATTAGTCAGAGTTCTTCAGAGAAATAGAACCAAAGAGACTTACTATAAGGAATTGGCTCACACAATGTTGTAGGCTAAGAAGTCCTAAGATATGCATCCAGCAAGCTAGACATCCAGAAGAGCCAATGATATAGTTCCAGTCCAAATCCTAAGGCCTGAGAACCAGGAGAGCTGATGTTGTAAATTCCAGTCAGAAAGCTGGAAGCCTCAAGATCCGAGAAGAGCAAATTTTTCAGTTGGAGTCTGAAGGCACGAAAAGATTGATCTCCCAGATGAAGCAGCCAGGCCAGAAGAGTTCCCTCTCATTCAGCCTTTCTGTTCAAGTCTTCAACTGACTTGATTGGCTCACTGTATTAGGGAGGACGCTCTGCTTTACTCAGTCTATTGGTTCAAATATTAATTGCATCCAGAAACACCCTCACAGATACACACAGTCAAGGTGACACATAAATTAACCGTCACACCTGTCATATACTATAACATGGATGAATCTAGAGGATGTTATGCCAAGTGGAAGGGTGTCACAGAAAGACAAATACTGCATGCTTCCATTGATATAAGGTATCTAAAGTAGGCAAAATCATTGAAGCAGAAGGTAGAACAGTGGTTGCCAGAGATTGGGAGGAGGGGAAAATTAGACGTTCCTGTTCGGTAGGTATAAAGTTTTAGTCATGCAAGATGAAGAATTTCTAGAGACCTACTGTACAATATTGTACCTATAGTTAACAGTACTGTTCTATACAGTACTGAAAGATTTGTCTGAAAATCTAAAAGATTTGTCAAGAGGGTAGATCTCATGTTATGTGTTTTTTACCACAATTAAAGCGCCTGGTTTGTGGCGTTTTGTTAAGACAGCTCTAGCAGACCAGTATGGAAACTTAACAAGGAAAACACCATGTTTGTTTTCTTATACATTTCACATAGCTTACCTTCCTCTTCGAACTTGAAGAAGCAGTTCGAGTTGAAAAAGGACAGAGCAAGGAAAGAGGGTAAAAGCGGAGGAACAAGTTGCAGTCTTTTAACAATGTGTTACAGTTATGATTTCTTTTTTTTCATTTTTCTACTGTTGACAATTTCTCAAAAAATCTTGTATTTACTAGACCTATAGATTTTCAGATACAAATTATTAGTTGTTTAAAGGTGTCAGTCAAATCAGTTGCTAAGCAAAGAGAAGAAAAGCAAAATGACAAAGTTTTCCTTTTCTTTGCATACTCAATGTGATAGTGATTAGAGGTGAAAACTGACAATTTGAATAAAATGCTTATGCAGAATAGCTGTGAATTTTACTTTACTATCTCTAATTTCTAAGCTAATATTTAACATTTGCATGACTATTTCCGATTAAAATATCTCCTTAGCATTCCTAGTTGCAACCTCTTGCTGAATCTAATTTTAACTTGTTTTGTTTTGTTTTTTCCCACACATAATATAGACATTAGTTTGGCAGTGTGTTCGGTAGATTTTTAAAGATGTTCTCTTGACATTCCCATCCCCTAGTTACCCAATCAAAGACTAATCTAGCTACTTCTGTAAAGGCATTTTAACAGATATGATTAAGGTTACTAATCAGCTAAGCTAAAATAAGGAGATTGTTCAGGATTATCTTGGCGGGCCCCATCTAATCATGTGAACCCTTAGCAAGTAGAATAGGAAGGCACAAGAAGTCAGCTAGAGAAATGCAGAAGAGGAAGACAGGAGAAATGAGGCAAAAGGACACAGGGACCTTGAGAAAGACTCAACTGCCCGTGGGGGCTGTGAAGGGGTCATGCTCCAGGGCACAAAGACAGCCTTGAGAATAATCCCCTGCTGACAGGCAGCAAGCAACCGGGGTCTGAGTCCTACAAGCACAAGGAACTGAATACTGCCAACACCCTGAATGAAACTGATTGATTTTAGCCTTCTGAAACTGGAAGCGGAGAACCACCTGGGCTGTATGTGACCAGATTTCGGACATACAGAACTATGGGGTAATAAATAGGTGTCTCTTAGGCTGCTCCATTTGTGGTCACTAGAAAACTAGTACACGCAGTTGTAATTATAGATCATTTTTTCACTTTTATAACAGCATAATTTTCTACCCATTTGATATTTAGCAATATATATTATTGCAAATTATAATCTTAGTTTCTGAACATACATAATTCAGGGGTATGACAAGAAGGAAAAACAAGCAAAAGATCAGCATCCTAATAGGAAAAATAAAAGGAGACTATTCTACTTTTTGAAAATTACCATTAATAAAATGAAAAGGCAAGCCACATACTGGGAGGCAATAATGCACAACACACATATCTCACAAAGGACTATGTCCACAATACGTGAATAATTCTTATAGTTCAATAAAATAGATCAACTCAATTAAAAATGGGCAAAATATTTGAGTAAACACTTCACAAAGATATGTGAATGGTTAATAAGCACATGAAAACATACTTAATATCATTAATTATAGGAAAAACAAAAAAGCCACAACGAGTTACCACTTATACAATCAATTAATGACTGAAAACAAACACACAAAGAAGCAAGACGTCAAATATTGGCAAAGTTAGGAGCACCTGGAACACATATACATTGCTGGTGGGAATGTAAAATATTACAACCACGCTGGAAAACTATTTGGCAGTTTTCTGAAAAGCTGAATATACCCTTAACCTTATAACCCAGCAATTTGACTCAGATATTTACTCAAGAAAAATGAAAACATATGTCCACAAAAGTCTTGTACCTGAGTGTTAATAACATCTTTATGCATTTTGGCAAAAACCTGGAAACAATCCAAATGTCCATCAACAGGTGAATGGATAAATTGTGTTACATCCATACAATGGATTATTTCTCAGCTATTAAAAGTAAAAACTACTGGGTGCCTGCGTGGCTCAGTCAGTTGAGCATCTGACTCTTGATTTCGACTCAGGTCATGATCCCAGGGTCCTGGGATCGAGCCCCATGTTGGGCTCTGTGCTGAGTGTGAAGCCTACTTAAGATTCCCTCTCTCCCTCTGCCCCTCGCCCCCTCACACTCTCTCTAAAAATAAAAAACTAGAAACTACTGAGACATGGAGCAACAGAGATGAACCTCCAAGTATTATGCTAAATGGAAAAAGCCAGACACAAAAGGCCACATACTCTGATTCCATTTATATAAACCTCTAGGAAACACAAATCTATAGTGATAGAAAGTAGACAAGTGTTCTTGGGACTGAGAGTAGGGGTTGGGAATGGGATGGGAAGGATCACAAGGAAACCCTTGGGGTGATGGCAGTACTTGATTTCTTCGTGTGGGACATTTACACAGATGTTTACATATGTCAACATGGACCTGTAAACATTTTATGATATATAAATCTTATCTCAATGTAGTTGAATTTTTAGAAAGAAAAATGGGGACCAAAGCAAAAATAGTAATGGTGACCACTGGTTTTATAGTGAATGGAATCCAAACTTTGGTTTCCTTGCAAAATAAAAATATGACCATAACTTTAAGGTAGGTGTTCTGCTGGATTCTTGTATACGGGCAACCATTATGCAGCATTGACAGACTGAGATAATAAACTTTTTTTTTTTTGGCTTCTTTACCAAAAATTAGGTTCTGTCTTAAGTCCTCCTCCCTCCAAGCTTTTCTAGATTGACCCCTCCAAGCCTTAGAAACCACAAATTTAGGGGCGCCTGGGTGGCTCAGTCAGTTAAGCGTCCGACTTCAGCTCAGGTCACGATCTCACCGTCCGTGAGTTCGAGCCCCGCGTTGGGCTCTGGGCTGATGGCTCAGAGCCTGGAGCCTGCTTCCAGTTCTGTGTCTCCCTCTCTCTCTGCCCCTCCCCCGTTCATGCTCTGTCTCTCTCTGTCCCAAAAATAAATAAAAACGTTAAAAAAAAAAACCCACAAATGTAGTATCATGAAACCATGTGATGACTGTGTGTCACGAAAAGGGAATTCTGGCAGGTTGGAGGAAAGATTCCCCAGGATTTCAGTTTAGGCCCTTAGCTGCAGCTACTTGCTGCTGAGATCTTGCTGCTGTCATACCCAGAATCAATAGAATAAAATTGCTTCTGGGCACAGGACCACAGGCCTAGGTCTGGAATGCTCCCAGTTAGTTTCTGGCCATATGTATAAGATGGTTTCTGGCCCTATACACCAGCTCTATTATGAGTCATCAGCTTGGAAATAAATTTTCTGGCTTCAAATCTTATCCTGAAGCTATTTGACATCATTTCTTCTTTCTTCAGATTGCTTGTGCTTAGTGTGAACGTGAATAGATGTGGCCTTGCTAATACAATGTCAGCCACGTCTGCAGTATTAAAAGTACCTTTTCATCCTTTAGCTTCGATTCCAGAATCATCTCTTTGGGGAGGGCTTCCCTGAGTATGGTACCCAAAGCAGACACTCCTCATCCCATACCACCATGTGACATACAATCACGTTACCCTACATTATCGTCTTCATTACACTGATCAATATATGAAATTATCCTGGTGCTTATTTTTTATCTGCCTCCTCCCACTGGAATGATCCCAGTGAAAAAAGGGACTTAGTCTACCTGTTCATGGGATCCTTAAAGCGTGCTCAGCTCAGTGCACCCGGGTGGCTCAGTTAAGTGACTGACTCTTGCTTTCAGCTCAGGTCATGATTTCACAGTTACAACCCTTGAGTCGGACTCTGTGCTGACAGTGCAGAGCCTGCTTGGGATTCTCTCTCTCCTCTCTGCCCTTCCCCCCCCCCACCACAAAATAAATAAATAAACATTTAAAAAGTTTACTTTAAAAAAAACAAAAACAAACAATGACAACAAAACAGTGCTCAGCTCAGAGCAGGCAGTCAATGAATATTTCAGAGTGAACTTAACTATGAAATTCAGAGAGAAATTTTACAAAAGTTACGTAGAATCTACATTTAAATTCTTTCAAACACCTCTATTCACAGTGTTGATGAGGAAAATCATTTAAAATATAAAATTGTAGGGGCGCCTGGCTAGCTCAGTCGGTTGAGTGTCCGACTTCAGCTCAGGTCATGGTCTCATGGTCCGGTCCGTGAGTTCGAGCCCCATGTCGGGCTCTGTGCTGACAGCTCAGTGCCTGGAGCCCGCTTGGGATTCTGTGTCTCCCTCTTTCTCTGCCCCTCCCCCTCTTGTACTCTGTCTCTCTCTCAAAAATAAATAAACATTAAAAAATTTGTTTAAATATAAAATTATATTCCATGCTATTTGCCACCTACTGATGAGAGATCTGTAAGCAAAAGTCGCCGAAATGCAAACTGCATTTTTCAAAACTTTAATTCCCTTTAAGAGTTCTTTTAAATTCTTAAAGTAAAGCTAAAGTTTAGTCTCAATAGATGTATTTAATACTATTTAGCTATGAAGCAGATATACATATTTATGTAGGCATCAAAGAACTTCAGTTGATTTTTTTTTGCCCTTTTCATGGTTCAGAGGTTCCTATTTCAAAACTGTAAATAAAAGTTAACTGAAATATGAAGATATTCAGGGTAAAGTCATCTAGTGAATAAAATTGCAGTATAGAGAGAAAAAGGTGTACAAGCAAGGTAGGCAGTCTTCTGTCTTTCTTGGATTTATTACCATAAGGGAAAGAAAAAGCTATAATGACTCAACAATTCCAAAAACGTTTGTCATTTTAAACTAATGAAAAAACACATTTTTATAGCAGAAAAATGCAGCATGTAGAAAAATGTAAAAACAAGATTCTCTGTCTCCATCAGCTTAAAAAAGAAGTGTGAATAGAGTACCATGAGATCATTTATTTTCAATAGAGTCTCCTCTTAGGTTCATGGGTTCAATCAATCAACTAAAGTTTGGGTCTCATTGTCTGTGCACAGCCCCCCATCCCCGACATCACAAAATCTTGGTGTTCTACCTGAGGTAGTTCTAGTGGGTAGAATTATGTCCTTCCAAATTATATCCACGTCTTAACCCCCATTACCTGTGAATGTGACCTTATTTGGAAATAGGTTCTTTCCCTATTTCCTAAATAGGGTCTTAGTTTGTACATTAAACTAAGTTAAATATCTCAAAATGAGATGATACTGGATTTGGGGTGAGCCTCAAATACAATGATTAGTATTCTAATAAGCAACATGCATCAGGTTTGAGACATCCAGACACAGAGAAGAACCAAAGAGAAGACATGTGAGACAGAGGCAGAGACCGGAATGATGTGTCTATAAATCAAGGAATGCAAAGGATTATGGGCAAAGTAGGAAAAGAGTAGGTGGGAGAGTGCACCAGAATGAATTCTCCCTCAGAGCCTCCAGAAATAACCAATCCTGCGGACAACCAGATTTCAGACCTCTGGCATCCAGAACTATGAGAGAATACATTTCTGTCATTTTAAGCCACCAAATTTGTGGTAATCTGTTAAGGGAATAACAGGAAACAAACATAGTTGTATAATGTTTGAAATAGCTTTTATTTTTTTTATTTTTAACTGATGTATAGTTGATATATAATACTAAATTAGTTTCAGGTATATGACACAGTGATTCAACAATTATATACATTATGAAATGCCCACCATGATTACAGTATTATTGACTATATTCCTTATGCTGTACTTTTCATCTCCATGACTTATTTAAAAATTTTTTTAATGTTTATTTATTTTTGAGAGAGAGAGAGACAGAAAGTGAGCAGGGGAGGGGCAGAGAGAGAGGGAGACACAGAATCCAAAACAGGCTCCAGGCTCTGAGCTGTCAGCACAGAGCCCGACGTGGGGCTCGAACTCACAAGCCGTGAGATGGTGACCTGAGCCAAAGTGGGATGCTTAACCACCTGATCCACCCAGGTGCCCCCCAAACCCATGACTGTGTTTTGATGTTTGCTAAACATGGGAGCCCAGCTGGCTCAGTTGCAAGAGCATGCGACTCTTGATCTCAGGTTGAGTTTGAGCCCCATGTTGGGTGTAGAGATTACACAAAAATTAAATTAAAAAAAAAAAAAAAGATTGCTTAAAAAAAAAATGCCAAACACAATGTCTTGTTCCTTTGCAGACCACTGTGGGGCACTATAATCTGTGTCTTTGGGAAGCCGACTTTGAATGGTCTTTAATTAAAGCTTTGGTAGGCTCTGTGGGAACAGAGAGTTTCCTTTGGGGAACAACAGTGACAAATTCAAGACTCAGGTAAAAGAATCTCAACCACCCTGGGGCCAATGGAAAACTCTGCTTTTTCATTGTATAACACTTAACACTCTTGGGGGAAAATAATGATTTAGTAACTAGTTCCCAAAGTAAAAGCAAATTTTCTTTGAAATGGTTGCTTAGCAGAGCTGTTCTGTGCTCAGCTGTTCTGTGATATTTTGATTTTAAAGTGTCATATGAAAATCTGTCCTATTGTCTATGCTTTCTAATCCACCATCTACGCTGCTCCTAGAGTTACATATGTATTTGAAACAAATCACATGAGTTAAATCACACGTGAATACAAATTCTTCAGCATGATACAAAAGAGCTTTCCTTATCTGGCACTTGCCTAGTTCCTCATCATTTCTCCCTATTCCCCGATCTTCGCACTGTGCGTGTTTTGGCAGATGCTGGTAGTTGCCTACTGAAAATCTAATCTCTCCTTTTTCCCTATTCTTAGAACTCCAGTTTCTTTTAAGGCATCAATATGCCCAGTTTAAAACACACACACACACACACACACACACACACACACACACACACGACATTTCTTATCTTCGTTTCAGCCGGGAGTCATCATCTGACACACTTTTGGCCAGAGAGATGTAAGCAATTGCCTGTCGGAAAGCCATGGGAAGAGTTTGGTTTCTTTTTTTAAGTTTATTTATTTTGAGAGAGAGAGAGCAGGGGAGGGGCAGAGGGAGGGAGAGAGAAAATACCAAGCAGGCTCTGCACTGACAGCACGATTAACTGACTGGGCCACCCAGATGCCCCTGGTTTCTTGAAATAGTGCCCCCGTTTTTGTTTGCTTTTATTTCTTCTTCTTTTTGCCTGGCTAAGTGGACAGAAGCCTGGAAGTAGAACAGCAGATAAGAACAGCTACTAGCTACAGATTGGAGGGGGTGCAGAGATTGAATGAACCTAGGATATGGAAGATAGCATGGAGTTGCTGCACCAGTACTGGGTCGCCTGCCTCTGATCATCATCTTCTTCTCCTTCTTTTTTCTTTCTTCTCCCCCTCCTCCTCCTCCCTCTCCCTCTCCTTCTCCCCCTCCTTCCCCTCCTCCTCCTCCTCCTCCTCCTCCTCCTCCTCCTCGTCCTCCTCCTTCTTCTTCTTCTATGGGTGTGGGTGTGTGTGAAAAAAATCAATCTCTATTTGGTTATGCCACTAACTCAGGCCACTTTGACATATAACCAAATGCAATCCTAAGAGACATAGCCATTGACAACATATCATTCATCTTTTTTGAATAAATCTTTGCTATCAAGCCTCTATGTCTTAGTAGATTTCTCTCATGGTCTGGAAAATTCCTATTTATCATTTAGGATCCAATTCAAGTGGTACCACCTCATAGATGCATTTCACAACTTGCATCCCAATTACTATTCTACCTCAGTCTCCCTACCTGTTGGAGGCATACCCTAAAATGAATAGGCAATATTCAGGCATCATTCTTTGAGACATGCTGCTTCCCTCATAGCACTGTCTGGAATATAAACCTTACTTGAAATTGTCAGTGCGTCCACCTGACTTAAGTGCTCTTTCCTTAGCAAAGTCTGAAAAAATTTTTAACTCATAGTTTATAAAGTCAAAAAAAGAAATAATATTTTTAAATAGGACTTTTATATAAACAAATTAATATGGTATATACAGTTAAGTTAGAACAAGCATATATATATATGTATATATATGTAAATGCACATGAATATACACACATCTGAACACATGGCATATGTGATGTGTCTATGTAAGTGCATGAAATATGTAACTCTGCACACACAAAAATATAAATTCTGTACAAATGGAACAATAATTCTGAACTAACATAAGATGTCTTAATTGAGATATATGTCAGTGTTTCTCAGACTTTAATGTGTATGAAAATTCTCTGGGTATCTCATCAACATCTAGACCAGAAGCAGCAAGGTGGGGCCTGTGAGTCTGTATTTCTAACAATTCCCAAATGTTGCAGATGCTGCTGGTTTAGGTACCACCCTTTGAGTGGCAAGGACTGAGTGAAGCCTTAAGCTACCTGTATTGTAGGAAAATGCCCCTATCTTGATACAGGTATGGTCCTCTTCTACTTCATTTTTTTGGATTATGCAATCTATGCACAGTTACAAATATTTGGCAAGGCAGAGGTTGACTGTGTGTTCTTTAAGCCCCTTGTGTCTCATACTGGAACATACAGGTGGGATATTTTTCCCAGCTTCTACTTAAGCTACATATGGCCATGTCACTAAGTCTAGCCAATGGGATGTGCTATGTCCTGCTCCCAGTTCTGGCCCCGACACACTTTCATATGTGATCCTACGTGTCTTTCCCTTTTCATTGGCTTGATTCAAACAAGCATGGTGACCTTGAAAGCCAGCTGGTGAAGGTAGCAGAGACAAAAGATGGAAGGAGCATGTGACCCCATGTTGGTTCTTGGAAGAGCCACCTACTATTCTAGGATTACTCAGTCTTGAGCTTACATAGTGAGAAATAAAGTTGTATAATTTTTGAGCAATTCTACATTTGGGGGTCTATTTTTACAGTAAATTTCCTCCCTACTTAAAGCAGTGGTAATTTTGTAATTTGGTGAAAACATACCACAATATTAGTGCAGGATTGGTATTTTTGGGACTGGCTAAGGTTTTCAGTGGGGGGGGGTGTTTATAAATATACATTACTGTTAAACTAAGTTTTTTTATATGTATATACTTATATGTGTGTGTGTGTGTGTGTGTGTGTATATATATATATATATATATATATATATATATATATACACCCACAGTCACAGGTGGATGAATGAGGCTGATTATATGCCATAAAAACATGTTCTAATTTGAATAGTTGCTGTTTTATTTAGAATTTTAAAAAATCACATTCTTTAGAATGTGTCTGGTTTCACCAATGAAATGCAGCACGGAAATTGCATGAAAATTTTTTTGTTATAATAGTTAAGAAAAAAAAGTATAAATAAATTTAAGATATCAAATAAATTAGGAAAATATCTAAATCTACAAATGTCTTCAAAACTGTGAATAAACATGGGGTGCCTGGGTGGCTCAGTCAGTTAAGTGTCAGACCCTTGATTTCAGATCAGGTCATGACCTCCCAGTTGTGAGGGCCTTGAGGGTCTTGAGGTCAGGCTCTGCTCTGCATGTGGAGCCTGCTTGGGATTCTCTCTCTCTCCCTTTCCCTCTGTCCCTCCCCTGCATGCATGCACTCTCTCTCTTAAATAAATAAACCACACACACACACACACACACACACACACACACACCACATGAATAAACAGAACTGCTTTTTGAAAATCTATTGCTAAAGAATACCAAAGGAAAGACATATTAATTCAAAATTCCCTTTACGGGTAAGAAGTTCCTATAAAATCTTTCCTAAATTGGAAGGTAAGAGGATAAGGAATTTAACAGAATATTTGGCCAGAAGGCATCAGAGACATAAAAGAAGTATAAGAAATATAAGGAAAATCAACAGGGTTCTATTAGAAGTCATTACTAATCCTTGCATTTTTTTCAGTTGTTTATAATAAAAGCTATTTATATTTCATAAGATGATAACTATTGGCTGTAACATATATTGCCCATCACTTAAAATAAATGAAACTAAAGGAATTTCCGAGCCTTTTCATTCCAGGAATGAAACAGAGAATTGATTTCCATGTAACAGATTACTGTGTAAAGAAATTACTAACTGGTCAGATTTGCTTTGCTGTCCCTCTCTGAGTATCATTTGTGGGCAAGCTATTATTTGTAGGTAAATGTGATTAGTCTTCAAATGCAGAAAATATAAATAAATGTACTTTCTTATATTAAACATATTTATGAATGAAAACAGGCAGATCTCCTTGAGCTTATTAAACCAAAATGATAGCCTTCAGATAACATATCAGCTGCTGGCAATCCACAATAGTAGGGGGCAGGGAAGGTTTGCATCAATGACAGTGAGAATGCAGTCCTCACTTCCCGGTTCAGTCCATTGTTTCAGCTTTTGCTTGCCCCAAAGGTTTCCCTCCAGTATCAAACAAGGATTATACAATCTATGCAGCCACAGATACTTGGTGAGGCAGAGGCTATGTGTTCTTTAAGCCCCTTTTCTCTTATACTAGAAAATTTAGCTGGGGTATATCAAACAACGGGTAATAAATCACTAAGTTCAAGGGGAAATAAATCAAATAGTGCTTGGTTTGTGTTTTGGTTTTGTTTCTTTCTGCGAATATCTGAGCAAAATGTTACAAGGTGTAAGCAAAGTTTGCAAGCCAAGGCGTGCAGGCTGAATCTGGCCAGCAGATGTGCTCTGTAAGCCTGCACAGTGGCATTGTTTGTCTCAGGAGATTGAGGGGGGAAATCTGCATTAGGGCTTTTCTCAAAACATTTGAAATTCTATCACCAGTGACTGGCATCCTGTTTGGGGTGGGGGGTGGGGATCAAGTGAAGCTGAAGACAAACTTCCTGTGTTCTCCCCCTGTCTTGTTCTCCCAAAGCTTGGACCAAGTATTTGTCTGGCCCCTGTTGGCATTTCTATTTGTAACTTCTGTGTAGAGGAATGGGGGTGGAGGGGCCATGATATGAAGAAACAGAGAAAGGTTTAAAAACTCCACAACTTAAATCTTTATTCAGGAGAAAAAATGGGAATTGCTGGTGCTAGTAACACCTCAACACAAATGTATTTATTATAATGGATTGGATCCTTCACAGCAGCTGAACAAAAATATTAAAAAAAAAACTTCCTTGACAAATACCTGCCTTTTTTTTGGTTTTCTTTTTTTTTTTTTTAATGCTTATTTATTCTTGAGAGAGAGGGAGACACAGCGCGAGCAGGGGAAGGGCACAGAGAGGAGACAAAGAATCAGTCGGAAGCAGGCTCCAGGCTCTGAGCTGTCAGCGCAGAGCCCTAAGTGGGGCTCGAACTCACAAACCCCGAGATAATTACCTAAGCCAAAGTTGGAAGCCTAACAGACTGAGCCACCCAGGCGCCCTCTAGTTCTCTTTCAATGAGCTGATACTGAAACAAAGAAATAACAACTGTTAATTTAGGTTAAATATATTTGTTTTTCTTTCTACCTACATTATGTGTTGGGGTCTTCCTGTCTTGATCAGAAAAAGTATACCTCCATCGTTGAATTAATGAATTTGAAGTTTTCGTGACAAATTTCAAAGTTTTTAAATAAAATGTAGAAATCGTAGAGAATAAGTAACCCAAAAGGCTTATGACCTCTCTAAACTCTTTGTAATTCTTAAAGTCAAAATAGCTGCATTTAGGTTTACATTTCACATATTTGGCATCATTTACTCTGTCCTCTTCGTATTTCTCGGTTTTTGTTAATGGCACTGCATCTAGTGTTTCTTAAAATGATAGTGTGGCAGCCCCAAGCAGAATAAAAAAATAAAGTCTTTCAAATGAAAGCTAAGGCATGGTTGCAGAATACATAGGTACTGCATATTTCATGTTATTTCCTTAAACTGTGACCATCTAAGAACAACTGGGAACCCAAAAAGGAAATTTGCAACTTTTCATGTTTATGGGCTTTGCTCCTGGGCTCTCAGGGAAGCAGTACTCTAACATTTCCCAAGGTCAAAATGACTCAGCAAAACTTCAAAGTATGGGTTCTATTTCTGCCTGGAGCACACATTGTACATCTGCTTTGATAAAGAAAATAACCAAAAAGGAGCGTTCTGAACACAGAGGATAAGAAAAAGTAAGAAACTTCCCTGGTTCCCATAAAATTAAAGTCATACAGCCCTGCATATAATAGAAACTTAAGGTCTGCAACTTTCTGAAATGGTCTTTGTCTAATACTTTGTAACTTTTTATGTAAAAAATGTGTATACCTTTACACCAAATGTTCCCTTACCCGAGCACTCTATTCTGGTGAAGCTTGTATATCCCAGACAGCTGTCCTAACTTGGGCTCAAACAAAACTCTCTTCCTTTTTTTTTTTTAGAAATTCTAAAAGGTTTGTTCATTTTGCATCAACAGGACCACAACACCTTAAAAAAAGCAAAACCCGTATTTTGATATCGTAGGACAAATGTGATTGGCCCTTTTAAATATAAAAGGCACACTTTTAAATATAAAAAAGGAGGATGAGACTTTTATAAATTTCTTCGCTTTTTCTACATAAAAGTTTTTCCTCTTGCTCTTACCATTAGTGTATTTCAAAAGAAAAACAAAACAAAACCCCAAACAATACAAAACAGCAACCATGACTTCAGTGTGGCCTTTCCAACCCTAGACTCTTGAGGCTCTAGTCAGGGCCTGGTCATGACTGCGTTCCTGAAATCTGGTTTGATTCGCGGAAATTTCAGACTACTGCGGCCTTTGAAAACTCCACATCAGAATCAGCCCCCTCCTATCAGCCCCTCCTAGCAGAAGTAGCGATTCCTTCCCATTTTTTCAAAGAGAATCACCAAGATGGTAAATTAGCCACAGCTTGACCTTTCCAATTGTTCTGTCCAGTTGTTTGCTGTTTTTCTAAATTGCCAATGTATCTATCATTTGTGTATTTACTTATGCACACCCTGTCCTATTCGAAAAGATCGAAGGTGGTTAGACACATAACTGTGAGCAAAATAAATCTTAAAACCGGTGAAAATGAGGTAGCAAAGGTAGGAATCTAAGAACAGAGAGCGTATACAACATGCATGCCAAAGCTGTGAGACGTGGGCTGCTCACTGCTCCCTATCACCCATCAGGGGAGAGGGACACAGACAGCTGTAGAACTCACTTGCACAGTTTATTGCTACAGAGGAAGGACAAGAGGTGGAAAAGGGAACAATACCTTCATGATTTAAATGTTGCTCATTCAGCGTACCTGCGAGGCTCAGTAGGTTGAGCTTCCCACTCTTCATTTCGGCTCCAGCCATGATCCCAGGGTCATGGGATCGAGCCCCACATTAGGGAGGCTTAAGATTCTCTCTCCCGTTTCTTCTGCCCCTCCCCTGCTTCCACTCTTACTTGCCCACACACTGCTCTCTCTCACTTTCTAAAATAAAAAAAAAAAACTTTTTTAAATAATAAATGTTGCTATTTCAAGGAGGTTGAAACAAAGTATTAAAAAGAGGCCCTGTATTATTCCCACCTGTTCATTATTCTCCCTACCTCTGCCCTGCAGAAGCCTTGCTACACTGAAAGCAAGCTGCACCTTGACTAGACTGGAGCAGTTCATGACAGCAGCCTGGGTGGCAAGACATGGACATTTCAACTAAAAGGCAAACTGATTCTGCTCAACCTAGCTGTTCTAGAGTGCAGAGCAGGGTCCTTTTCAGCCTGAATAAAGCCATAGCTTTGTTTTTTGTGCATCAATGTTCTGGAGGATCCAAAATGAGGCCTTTTCTCTCTCTAGGACTGAGCTGCATTGCCCTGCGGGGTCTTCCTCAAAGGAGGAATGTGAGAGTTGGGACACCAAATATCACCCTGTTAATGTTAATACATTCATGACATACACTCATTGCTCAGATGCCACTGTCTTGCCTCCAAGAACTGCGATGTTTCACAGAGTCCCTTTTCTACATCCCATACACCTGGCTGTTTTAGAGCTTGAAATGTGCTGTATCTCATGTTGGTGACAGGGTGTTGCCAAGACTGGGCCAAGTTGGTGGGATCTGAGCTGTCAGGTGTTAGGGCTCTCCATTAAGACAGTAAGCCAAAAGGAAAGTAACCATCAAGCCTTTGATCATTGTGGTCGTGTAAGTGAGAAACTAAATAGGAGAAAGCTCTGCCCTGCTGTTCCCCACTCATGACGTTCCATTTCCCCCCACAAAATGCTGCTGGGCGGGAGTCAGGTGGATCAGGCAGATGAGGGGATTGTCTTGTTGCTGGGGGGGAGGTGGTGCATAGAGGCTCCTGCTGCAGAAGATAGATGGGAACCGAAAAAATCATCAAATAACAGGGTAGTGAGCTGCTGCGATTACAGGGAAAGCTTAGAACGTCACTCAAGTTATCTAGTTAATAAACATGTATATAATAATGATTAATTTCTAAGGAAAAAAATCAAACTGTAGTTTTGAAAACAATATTGCAATGAAATGGTCTAATAATATGCTGCCATCAATCCTAGGTCATCATCTCTGCATCACATTTGCTAAAACCAACATCCACTGATATCTCTATTCCACTTCGTAGAAACATCTCAAAAATTACGAAGTCAAAGAATTGCTGAATATCATGTCAAAAAAAAGGAGTTTCACGCCAAAGTGTGAATACTTGTAAGAATTGGGTATTCTTCCTTCTGGCAAAAGCACAGAGTAGTGAAAGGAGCTACAGTGTTAGGGGTGGCAGGGCACGGAGGTGTTACCTGGTGCAGCCTTTCACTTTGTGGACAAGTCCATTCAGGCCTAAACAAAGTGACTTGCCCAAAGTCAAACAAGAAGCCAGGGCCAGTGCAGGGCCAGGCTGAGCTGTGCCCTGATCCCCAGCAGAAAGTTGTCCATCGCTGAGCAAAATCCCTGGGAAAACAGCTCAGGGTTTTAGAATTGCAGAATGTTGCAATCGGGAAGGACCAGCTTAACCCTGTTACATACCTGTGAGGTAACTAGAGGAAACTCAGGATACATAAAAAAAAATCCTTATTGGGATGCCTGGGTGGCTCAGTCGGTTAAGCATCCGACTTCGGCTCAGGTGGTGATCTCACAGCTTGTGAGTTTGAGCCCCGCATTGGGCTCTGTGCTGACAGCTCAGAGCCCGGAGCCTGCTTCAGATTCTGTCTCTCCCTGTCTCTCTGCCCCTCCCCTACTCATGCTCTATCTCTCAAAAATAAATAAATATTTTTAAAAATTAAAAAAAATCCTTATTAAAAGCCTAGCACAGTCTCTTCACTGGCCTAGCCTGCCACATCTCCTGACTTTCTCCTTTGTGTTTACTCCTCTCAGGCCAACAAGTCTTTCAGCAGGAGCCCTGACACTTCCCCATTCAGGATCTATGCCATTTTGGGTCCTGTATCCTGAAATACACTTTCCTCCCTTTCTGGCTGATTCTAACTGTAACTTCATTCTAAGTGTTACTCTTCGAAAGAAACCTTTCCTGACCAACCTGTTTAGGTGAGTCCCCCTAGAAATCCTGATTAAAGCTAGTACTGAAATAAATAAATTTAATATGTGTGGCAATAGAGGCCAGTATATTCTTGGGTTCACTTTGTATTAATCATTGTATTGTTCACTTAATTTTTACTTTTATTGGAGGATATGGTAAGAAAAGCCAAAAGATTCCACAAAGGTTGGTATGAAAAATGGCATTCCCACATCCCTGGTCTCTGCCCCACGACTTGATTTAGGCTTCCTGGAGAAAACACTTTCAACTCTTTTAGTGTGTGTGTATGCATAGGGGAGTGTGTGTGTGTGTGTGTGTGTGTGTGTGTGTGTGTGTGTGTATTAGTATTAACTCCATATTTCTGGATAACACGTATCCTGCTTTTTTCTTGATTTTGAAAAATTAGCTATTGATTCCCTACTAAGGAAAATGAGGTCTTATCTGTCTTACACCAGTCCCCCCTCCTACCAAGATGCAATTCCCAGTGCATTGATATCATAGTTTCTGGTCAGGTAAATATATGGTATTTATGTTAATTTTGATTATATATGTACTATTTACAGCTCAGCCACATGCTATAATGTTATAACATTTCGTTTCTTAGATACTAAATGCCCTTCTATATAATTTTTAGGTTTCTTGCTATTACTAATTGTCTTGTTTTCTCTTTGGCTTAGATTTTAACGTACCTATTGCTAACTTACCCTCAGATTCTCTCGCATAGGTGTAAATCTCATTTGAGTATGTGTGAGAACGTCAGATATTAATTTCATCTTCTGCAGACAGTTTTCCTCCTGCTTCAGCCTAAAGTAGTCGTTTTCCAAGCTTTGTCCATCACTATTGCCTGGACCTTTCCTGCACTGCTGCCCTGGAATGTCCTCTTGCTCTGCTCCACTATGGGATCTCCTGTTCTCAGGATCCCTCTCTCAGAGGCCACAGACTGATCATTTTTAAAACATTGAGATGAAGTAATATCAGTGACAAGAGCCACAGAACCTCAAAGGACTAAAGGCCTTTTCTTCTTTTTATATCAGACATTTAACGACATTTTGTGTTTTTACATTTCTAATTGGTTTTCTATGCCATTTCATGTAAAATAAATGTCTCCTTTTAACATCTGCAAGTAACTATTTTCAGTTTTAATATATTACCTTTCAAAAAGGTAGCAAGGGCAATTGAAGAGGTGTTAAATATATATCACGGTTAAATCATGCAGAAGAAAGTGCTTTTTTTGCTTTTGAAATTTTTTGCGTATATAAAGGCTTGAGTAAAATGGGTGAAAGGATTGTAATGTGCTGAGGTGGAAAAAAATCCATTTTACGATTTCCAAGACCAAGAAGATGAAATCCACAGTGTTCAAATATAGATTTAAATGCTTGTAACTAGCAATCCCCAAAGGAATACTAAACAAGATTTTTGTAAAATTGACAGCTGACTCTAAAATTTATGTGAAAATGCAGAGGACAAAACTGGCAAAGGCAACCTTGATTAAAAAGAACAAAAAGAGCCCAACCACCAGAAACCAAGACCTATTACAAAACTATAGTAATCAAAACAGTGTGTTTCTGTGCCTGGATAGACAAATAGGCCAATGGACCAGAATACAGAGTTCAGAAACAAATCCACACATATATGGTCACCTGTTTTATGACAAGGTGATCCTACAGTAGAGTGGAGAAAGTTCTCTTCAATAAATAATACTGGTGTAACTGAATATCCACATGGGAAAAAAATATATCTTGATGTTTATGTCATACACCATACAAAAAATTTTCAGTGGATTTAAAATCTATATGTGAGAATGAAACAATAAAGCTTTAAAAAAAACACAAGAACGTTTTGATGACTTTGGAGTTGGCAAAAATTTTTTAAAAAATGGTCTACACATTCAAATTAAGAATTTCTGTTCATCAAAAGAATTTCTGTTCATCAAGGAACTAGAGAATATTACGCTAAGCGAAATTAGTCAGAAAAAGACAAATATCATATGACTTCACTCATATGAGACTTTAAGACACAGAACAGATGAACACAGGGAAGGGAAGCAAAAACATAAAAACAGGGAGGGGGACAAAACCTAAGAGACTCTTAAATATGGAGAACAAACAGAGGGTTACTGTAGGGGTTTTGGGAGGGGGGATGGGCTAAATGGGTAAGGGGCAGTAAGGAATCTACTCCTGAAATCATTGTTGCACTATATGCTAACTAACTTGGATGTAAATTAAAAAAATAAAATAAAATAAAAAAGAAATCAGCAAAAAAAAAAAAAGAAAAGAAAAACCATTAAGAGAGTTCAAAGCCAAAACCACACATAGGAAAGAGATATTTACAATACATGTGGTTGAAAAATCAGTAAGAGGGGCGCCTGGGTGGCTCAGTGGGTTAAGCATCCGACTTCGGCTCGGGTCATGATCTCGCGGTCAGTGAGTTCGAGCCCCGCATTGGGCTCTGTCCTGACAGCTCAGAGCCCGGAGCCTGTTTCAAATTCTGTGTCTCCCTCTCTCTCTGATCCTGCCCCATTCATGCTGTCTCTCCCTGTCTCAAAAATAAATAAACGTTAAAAAAATTAAAAAAAAAAGAAAAGAAAAATCAATAAGAGACAAATAAAAAAAGTGGCAAAAAGATTTGAATACGCACTTTACAAGAGAATATTCTGATCACTGATACACACACATAAGATTCCTAACATCATTAATGATTAGGGCAATTAAAACCATGATGAGATTTCTCTACAAACCTACCAGAATGGCTAAAATTAAAAGGCTTGCTGGTTGGTAAGGATGCGGAGAAACTGTAACCCTTATGAATTGTTGGTGGGAATGTAAAATTGTGCAGCTGCCATAGAAAACAGTATGGTTGTTACTCAAAAAATTAAACATAGAACCACCATGTGATACAATTCCCCTTCTGGGTATATGCCCCAAAGAAGTGAAACCAGGAGCTTACACAGATATTTGTACAAAAATGTTCCTAGCAGTTTTATTCACAAAAGCCAAAAGATGGAAATAACTCAAATATCTATCAACAGATATGGATGAACAAAGTATAAACTTACACTGGAATATTATTCAGCCTTAAAAAGGAATAAAAGTATATTATGTGCTACAATGTAGATGAACCTTAAAGACAACATGGTGAGTGAAATAAACCAGACACAAAAGGACAAATATTATATGATTCCACTTCGTTAAGGTACCTACAATTGTCAAATTCCTAAAGAAGAGGAAGTAGAATGATGGTTTCTAGGGCCTGGGGGTTACCATCATGGGGAGTTACTGTTTAATAGGTACAGAGTCCTAGTTTGGCATGATGGGAAAGTTCTGGAAGTGGATGGTGGTGATGGTTGCACGACGGCATGAATGTACTAATGATAATGAGCTATACACTTAAAAATTGCTCAAATGATAAATGGCATGTTATGAATATTTTACCATAATAAAAAAGAAATTTGTTGAGGAGGATGTGAAATGTCTTTGAGTTTTTGCTGACAGGTAGGTAAACTGGTACAAGTATTTTGGAAAGCTCTCGTTAGTATTTACTAAGGCTAAATACATGCCTACCATCATTGCCCAGGAATCTCATTCCTAGATGCATATGTCCAATAGAAATTAGTACATGTCTCAAAAAATGTATAAGAATATTCAAGAAAATTATGCATACTAGACAAAACATGGAAATATCCCAAATGTCCATCAATGGTACAATAAATAATAAATTGAGCTATATATTGGTCAGGTCTGGTGACACAGTTTTGACACAGGATAATTTTACAGTGCAAAATGAAAATACAGGTGCCTTGTTAAGGAATTATTAACAATTTCAAGATGTCAACAACAGAGCATTAAACCAAACAGGAGCCTGTGTTGCTTTGCACACGTGATTCCCCCTGTCCTGATAGTGATACAATGGAATACTACAGAGCAGTAAGAGAGGAACAACCTATCACTGCATATAACAAATGGATGAGTTTTGCAGATATACAATAAGCAAAAGAACTCATGCACAAGAGAAACTATACTATATGATGTCGTTTACAGGAAGATTAAGAACAGAGAAAATAATGCATGATGATAGAATTTAGAATTGTGGCTGCCCTGGGGAATGTATTGAATGGAGAGACGCATGAGAAAGCCATCTAGGGTGGTGGAAATGTTCTATATCTTGATATAGATTGTGGATTCACAGATATAAACGTATATAAAAGCATAAGTAACAATACTTGTCAGATTGAATATAAAAGCACCACATGGTATCAGCTGCCTATACCTTCAGGTCCTTTTCACCCAGTACAGATCTGAATCTTGTGCTCTGACTCTTGTTTGGATGGGAGGTGTTACAGGGTCCTATGGCTCAGACAACATTGGATTAAGACCCTTCATGCTCTTTGATTCATGGCACTGACATTTCCATTGTCTACAACCAATACCTGTCATCCTAAGACCCTAAGAGCCAGGGATACCAGCAATGCCAGTTCACACCCAAAAGACACAGAAGTCTACTTGAGATACTTAGGTCATGAGCCAAAGTGCCTCACATGACGGACCCCCCCATCCCCCTCAACAACAAAACAGACAAAAAAACCTGTGTTGCAGTGCCCCACAATTGTACTTTGTCTTCGTTTTTGCAATACATTATTTCAGAGACCCTCCTCTTTTTAATACTATGTAATTTTTAGATTTATCATAAGAAAAAATATACATTTAGAAGGGAAACAATTTTCATATTAAAATCAAACTAAAATTAGAACAAAATTTACTCTGGTAATAGAGCGCATTCAGCAAGCACATATTCTTGACTGGTGACAATTGGCTGGAGCAGCCCTTGAACATACAATGGACCTATAGAGTTTGAATTCCTAGATTTACTTTTTGAAACACTGCATGTGCCAACTGAAAAGGGGCAGAGGGGCCCCAGTCAAGGAACTGTCTGCATCCCCACTTAACCGCAGAATCCCTGCCATTTTAATGAGGCGCCATTTTGCTTTTTATGTGAAAAGTACTTGTCTGCTCTCTGATAAATCAAAGCTATCATTTATATTGTAATTATTTTTGTAAAAATTGTCTTTATTATCTTGGGATATTTTGGTACTGTATGGCAATTTAATATGAAAAGTACAAAATCATTATTATCTGTTTTCTTGGGAGAATAAGTGGATAAAAAGATGGATAATGAGTAAGAAAAAGAAATGGTAGGATTGTTGGACTTTGATGGCACGGCACCAGCAGGATTCTGCTGAGCATGCAGGCCTAGTGCCACAGAAATGTGTGTGTGGTTGTTGGGGATTAGCATCTTCAAGGAATGCCTTCAACCAATAGAGTATGGGAGCTGCTGGATAAACATTTCTCCCTAATCCTCTCAGAAGACTACTGAAAGAAATCTGCGCACTTCTCAGATAGTGATCTAGCCCCAGTTTCCCACAGAGGTGACCTTGATAACTCATTCTTGCTTTGGCTTTACTTCTCCCCTATTTCTCTTTCCTAAGTCCATCTCTGCTGATATGTGTAACCACATCCCAAATAAATTACCTGCTTTGCTTTGCAGCTGTGTGGAGAGTAACTGGGGCTAAGACACGGGCATCTAGGTCCCCTCCCTCCAGTGCTTCAGGTGTCTCCTAGAACCTCAGAGCCCTCCACTAGATTCTCTGCAACAAACTGACCAAAAGTGGTGAAAGCGTGGAGGAGCACCCGGGAGTTTTAATGGGACAGGAGCGGAAATGGTGCCCATCGATGCCGCCTACTTGCCATTGGCCAGAATTCAGTCACGTGATTCCACTAATTACAGAGAAAGCTGGGGAAAGCACCTGTGTATCCAGGAAAATCAGGAGCTACGGTGAACACAGAGCATTGACTCTGCCACAATTTTAAAATGAATTTTACCTCTCCCCTCTCTCTTTGGGAGTTTTAAATTATTCCCAAGCTATTTGCAGCAAAATCTATGCTCACTTATTTCAGAATGTTAAATTTCATATTATTGCTATCAAAGAACGTGACGTTATGTAAAGCTGCTCTGAGAAACCTCTGTTCAAAATTCTTTCCACCTTACTATGTCATGTTATTTTTTTTCCTTAATGTTTTTATTTATTTTTGAGACAGAGACAGAGCATGAGCAGGGAAGGGGCAGAGAGAGAGGGAGACACAGAATCGGAAGCAGGCTCCAGGCTCCGAGCCATCAGCACAGAGTCCGATGTGGGACTCGAACTCACAGACTGTGAGATCATGACCTGAGCCGAAGTTGGACGCTCAACCAACTGAGCCACCCAGGCGCCCCTGTCATGTTATTTCTAAAGTGTAGAGAGGGATTTGCCCATTGGCCCTTCCTCAAATGTTGAAATGGAATTATAACTGGACACTATCGGTGACAATTTCAAAGAATACATTATAAGTATAAAGGACCAGAACACTCTCACTTTAAGATAGGGGCAAGGCTGCCAGCAAAATTTGCTGGGTATGCCCTCTGCAAAGGAAGATCCAGATCTGTTCAGATATATGAAAGAGAAAACTCACAAACATGTGAAGTCAAAGTGATATCTTTAGAGGAAGTAAAATTACACACACTCCTTGACTCCTCTCTAGACCTCTTGAGATCATGACATATCTGCTTCATTACTTATTTTTAAAGAAACAAAATTAGATCCAGCCTATAAAAATACCTTACTTCTGATTCTGGCAACATCCAAGTATAAGTTTGCTCCAGAGAGGTGCATTGGGATAAACTGCCAAGGGTTAGGGGCAGAAAAGCCCAGGTAACTCATTCCTTCATCTTGAGCATCTCTACAAGTTTAGTTTGGTTTTGCCTAGCCCTTAGTTACAGGTAAAAGATGACTGCTTTATCATTTTCATTTGGATGAGCTCAGTGCAAATTTAAACTTGGTGTGTTCTTAACCATCTCTGTATTCAAGCCCCCTTACCCTGTATCACCGTAAATGTCTTTTCTCAATAAAATATAACCTCTATTTATTGAGTACCTTTGATGTGGTTGCTGCTTACATTACCTCACTTAATCCTCAGATGAACCATGTAAATAAAGCAGGTTTCATCAACCCTATTTTAGGGCTGAGGAAGCTGAGTCATTGAGCTGTTGAAGCTATTGTTTGCCGGCCACTGATTAATATGTATAACCTCTTCTCTGAACATATTTTTCATTTTCTGGCTCTCCCCTGAGGATCCTATTTCCTCCCAGCCCTCCCTCACTTCCCATATATTCAAGAGTCTAGGATTGCCAGATAAAATACAGGACACACAATTAGATTGTAATTTCAGATAAACAATGAATATTTTTTGTATACGTATGCTTATGAAATATTTATGTAATATTTAGTAGTACTAAATATTATTTGCAGTGATATTTAGTGACAATTACCTGAAATTCAAATTTAACTGGGCTTTGTGTATTTTTAAGTTATGAAATCTGACAATCCTAAGTGAGCTAAGTGTCTTTCTTATGTATTGTTCTCTTCACACCATTTCTCCTTCCTTATAACCTCTGGCAACTTTGAAACATGTGTCTACATGTCTTCAAACTCCACTATTACCCTTCCTTGTATTTGAAGTTGTCTGTCATGCTCAGGGTCATTCTTATCAGTTTACTGATCATTTCACCACCTGGTTCACCTTCTTCCTCTGAGTAATTATTTCCATTATTATTTTTTGAGGATTATATTACCCACATAGATGACAATTCAATATCTTTGCTTCCGAGTTCTTTTACTTTCTAATTTCAAACATTTTTCCCCCCTCCATTCTGATTCAACATAGTAACATAGGGAATATGGAAAGTTTCATAGTATTAAATAGAATGGCCAAGGAGGCCTCACTGAAGAGATGACTTTGAGCAAATACCCTGAGAGAGGTGAGAGACCCATCTCTGTTGAGACTTAGACAAAAGTGGTCCACGAAGAGGAAATAGTAAGTTCAAAGGCCCTGAGGTAGAAGCCCCCTGGAGCTTGTTTCAGAAAGTTTCTTTAGAATAGGGACTATATCTTATAGTTGGTTGTACTACTGATTGTGCCCAATAATGTCTTGCCCATAGAAATAACTCAGTAAATATGATGACTCATAGACCACAATAAATTCTTGTTTAATAAGTGAATGAGGGGGGTACTTTGATAGGTTATAAGACATATTTGGAAATCAATACCTGTCTTGTAAGAACTTGCAACCGAATGACAGCAAATATTTATAACAATATATAAAATAAAAGCATAAATTAAACAACGAATTTTATGTACAACTAGAAGGGTGCATTTGAGAGTGCAGTTTGAGAGGCACAATGAAAGTTTTACATAGGCTTGCTCTGCAGAATATTTTCCCAAGGGTTTCACATTATTCTCATTTAAAAAAAATTTTTTTTAAATGTTTGTTTTTAAGAGAGAGAGAGAGAGAGGGAGAGAGAGTGCAAGCAGGGGAGGGGCAGAGAGAGAGGGAGACACAGAATCAGAAGCAGGCTTCAGGCTCTGGAGCCGTCAGCACAGAGTCCCACGTGGGGCTGGAACCCACAGACTGCAAGATCATGACCAGATGGGGAGTCCACTGGCTTAACCTACTGAGCCACCTGGGCACCCGTTATTCTCATTTTAATCAGAAGGTTCTACAAACATTCTGGACTTAAAATAACATACTAATGTCATATTGTCTCTTCTACAGGCCACACTTCTGTAGTTTTTTGTGACATTTTGATTCTCTTGCTTTCAACCCAGTAAGACTCTTGAGGAATCGAAGTAAGGAAAGGTAGTGAAGATTAGATTTTAATTTTAGCAATTTGTCTTAAACAGCTTTATTGAGAGCCTACCCAGTGAGAACTGACCAAGGTCTTATATATTCTAGTACCGGGAACAGGGCCCAAAGCAGTATTTATTCTTCAGGTTTCTGTAAAACGAATGAGTGGACGAACGAAAGAAATTAATCAGGGAACATGGCTCCTCTGAGTATCTGTATTTGAAGCCCGGAGCCGAATTTCCAATTTTGTTTGGTAATTTTTGGACTATCATAGAGGGTAAAAACAACACAAAAAAATGATTAATAAGACAATGAACATCATTGACCAGACGGCACCAACACTGCGGCTAGTACTGTCCCGACCCAGCTTCCGTAGTCGTTAGTTCTTTGGTCGCGTAAGCGACCAGGGCCGGAAGTGACGTCGCGAGATTTGGAGTTCGCGGGAGAACTTCTCTCTGCGTGCGGACCGAGAGAGCGCCCGCGCGCGGGATTTTCAAGCGGCCGACCCCGGGAATTCGAGCTGGCATGAGCCTCTGGGTGGACAAGTACCGTCCCTGCTCTTTGGGACGGCTGGACTATCACAAGGAGCAGGCGGCCCAGCTGCGCAACCTGGTGAGTCCGCGTAACGGGGCAGGGAGAGCGGGGAGAGGGTAGGCCCCCATCTCGGGAGTTTCAAGCCCCTAAGGAGTGGTAGGCCCTGAAGTGAGAAAGCATTGAAATAGAGGACAGTGAGGGAAGAGTGCACTTGCAACAGCAAATGCAAATTCCTTGAGGCAGGAGTGTGTCCGGCCTATTCTAGGAACCTCAAGAAGGCCAGTGTAGCTGGATAATAGTGGGCAGAGGGAGGGGCGGGGGGAGGTGCAGATCCAGTAAGTTCTTAATAGGGTGAGATTGGAAGCCATGGAAGGTTTAGGGCAGAGAAGTGACATCATCTGACTTTACTTTTTAACAGGGTAACTTAAAATTTCTTGGTGTCATTTCCCTTATTTATAAAAAGGAGGGTGTTTGATTTATTAATTTCAGAGGTCATTTCTAATTTTAAAAGGTTGTATTATCCTTGAGTGTAATTCCTAATAGAAGATTTTTTTTCTTTTCTCCATCCTGATGTGTATTTTCGTGTTGTGGTTGGTATAAGTGTCGAATGGCAATGTTTTCTGAGAAACAAACTGAATATTTTAGGAAATGGAGAGGGGAGAAGGGTCTTGAGAAAAATCTAGTGTCTGTGTAAGCTATTTATTTACTCCTTTTTAGAACCAAGTAGTACCATATGCTAATGGAAGTGTTTTGCTCAGCTCTCAGGTTCTCCAGTACCCACCTTTTTTCTGTTACAGGTATTATTTGGTAAGTACTTTAAAAAAATGAGAAATAATGAAAAAAAAAGAACTCTATCCTTATTCAAGAGTCATTGGAAAAGTTGATAGTGTTGTGAGATTGAAGGGTTTTTTTTTTCCTTTTTTAAATTATTGGTATTCCATCTATGGTAGTTTAAGCTCTATTACAGCTGTATACAGCCCTATACTTCCATTTCTAGACAAATTGCATTTTCTCACCATAGCTTTCACTTTGATTTTCTTAGGCAAACGACACCTTTTATTTTCTATGGCTGTCTTTTTGTTATACAGAATTTGGAGTAAATATTTTGGACAAAAATTTAATATACTGCTCTCAGATGTTTATAGATTTGCTTTTAAAAACTGTTCAACTGTTTTACTGTTGAATCTACAATTTAGTAAAACTGGAACATTTAAAGCATACCCTTAATTTTTGGCTAGATGGAGTTTAAAAAGCAAAGGCAACAGGTATTTGTGAAGCACCTGCTATTTTCCAGGCACTGTTTCAGGTGAATAGTTCCTTTCCTTGATACTTTTTTTTTCAGTGCGAGACATAGATGAGTTTCCAAAGTACTAAAATTCACCCCAATAAGCTTTTCTGTTAAGATACTTACTTCATTTTTTTCTATAATGCTTACTTAGAAACTTCTGTCACAAGATTTTATGCCCCTGAGGTTAAGACCTGTGTTCTCAGTGTTGTGTTTTTTTTTTTTTGTTTTGTTTTTTGTTTTTTTAGCCTTCATAGCACTGAGTCCCAAACGTGACTGATCACCAGGGTCACCTGGGAAGTTTTTTAAAAGCACAGTCTCGTACTCTGTTGCAGCACTGTCAGTGCCCTACTCCATCCCATTGCTCTTGACTTATAAATGCACACAGATTGACTTCCAGCTTCCAGGATCTGTGCTTCTTGAAGGCTTTCTTTTGCTGACACTCCTAAGCAGACTTGAAATGCCTGGTAATTGCTGCTCTTCCTTAATCTGAACCACTTTCCCAAGCAAGTTGCATCAAAGGATTGATGAGAGAGAGCGTATTGTACTCCAGCTTCCCCACCTCTTGGGTGGGTTAAGGTTGTGGTGTGTTTTTTCTTTAAAAAAATTTTTTTTTTCAATGTTTGTTTATTTTTGAGAGAAAGAGAGCTAGGGAGGGGCTGAGAGAGAGGGAGACACAGAATCCTAAGCAGGCTCCAGGCTCTGAGCTGTTAGCATAGAGCCTGATGTGGGCTCAAACCCACGAGCGGTGACATCATGACCTGAGTCAGACGCTTAACTGACTGAGCCACCCAGGCGCCCCTATTGTGGTGTTTTTTTTTACACTGGCTTCAAGAGTATCCCCAGCAGGATTAAACCGCAGATGCCCGCAGTGGTTAAGCAGATAGTGCATTCATTGGCTGCCTTCCTTTCCTTGCTTTGCTTCCTTATTCCCCTACAAAGTTTTCCTTTATTTTTCAAATAAACTACATACATTCAATTCTTAAAAAAGAGACTATAGCCCAAACTAAGTCAGGCATCATTTCTTAGTTACTGAATCTTAATCTCATGGATGGGGTCCAATAATCAGTTTTTTATTTTAAAAAGTTTTCTAGGAGTTTTTGAAAGCCTGGAGCCTGCTTCAGATTCTGTGTCTCCCTCTCTCTCTGACCCTCCCCCACTTGTGCTCTGTCTCTCTCTCTCTCAGAAAAAAGGAAATAAATGAAAATAAATATAAAAGTCTCTATATAGGCTCATACATACATATTTTTGAAGTTTCATAAGTGGAGACACAAAATATTTGATACCTAAAAAAGTAGTTTAATTCTCTCTAGAGCAGTTGTTTGACTAGGGAAAATGCCTCTTTTTTTTCCTCCCCCCAGGTGCAATGTGGTGATTTTCCTCATCTCTTAGTGTATGGACCATCAGGTGCTGGAAAAAAGACAAGGATTATGTGTATTCTACGTGAACTTTATGGTGTTGGAGTGGAAAAATTGAGAATTGAACATCAGACCATCACAGTAAGCATTTTGCTTTGAGGCCTGCAAATATTTATAGGAGGGATTTCCAGTCCTATCATATATATTCCCATGGCCCTGTCCATTGCTGCCCAATGTGATTTAAGTAAGAATTTCACAGATAACCCAGATGCACAGGATTGAGAGCTACTGATTTATAGACCTAACTGTTAAAACCAGAACAAAGTCAGTTATGTTTGAGAGGAAATATGAGCAACCAGAGATTTGGGGTAAAATGTAGGCAATGGAATTTATTTTAGATTATCTAGCAAATCAGTACCTCAGCTGAAACTGGAACTCAAGTCTCTACAGTTCATTATTCTGAGAGCAATAATGGATTTGGAAAAACAATGATTTTGAGAAAAATTTTAAATGTGGAATCAGGCAACTTGGTAAAGATTAGACAGCTGACTGATTAGACAAGGAAGCATGAAGCTCTGGGATGTTCAGAGAATTCCTATGATTAATCTTGGCTGAGCTTTCCAGCCTGTACCATGCAGTGCATTTTCATACTCTTCTTATAGACGGTGGTTGAGATTTAGTTGAAATTACCTTCTCTTGGTGTGCCCCTCTCCAACCCCATTAGAATTAGTTTTTCCTTTTTTTTGTTGTTAAGTTTTTTTTTTTTAAGCTTATTTATTTATTTTGAGAGAGAAAGAAAGCGCGATCAGGGGAGTGGCAAGAGAGAGAGAATTCCAAGCAGGCTCTGCACTGTCAGCGCAGAGCCCAGTACGGGGCTTGAAGCCATGAATCATGAGATCATGACCTGAGCCGAAATCAAGAGTCTGATGCTTGACTGACTGAGCCACCCACGCACCCCTAGTTTTTCCTTTTTTTACCCATAACTTATACTTTTTAGTACTTACTTTGTTTTGCCTTCATTATAGTTTATCATACATTTTTTTTTTTTTTGAGAAGATTGTATTTGTTTTGAAGTTATGCAGGGAACATGTCCTACTCATTTTTATATCCTTCATAGCCCATGGTGTAGCATCTTGTACATATTAGGCACTGAAAAAATGAATGCTGAGTGACTGGATGGTAAGTAGTGCTATTAATAGAATCTTTAGGAAGATAAATCGATTTTGAGCTAATATTGATGAGCTTATGTTAGACACATTGAGTTTAAGGTGGCTTATGGTACATCCTGGTGGGAACTCTTATAAAATATTCAGGGACAAATTTAACAAGAAAGGTGTGGGATCTGTAGGAAGAAAACTGTAATACCTTATAAAAGGGAAAAAAAAGCTGATCAAATGGAAAGATCCAGCAAGTTCTCAGGTAGGAGGCTTAATATTTTAAAATATCTGTTTTCCCCAAGTTACAGTGTAAATTTCAGTGAAATTAGAATTAAAATCCAACTTGTTTTTTTAATTTCATGAAATGATCTGAAAGTACATATGAAAGAATACCTTTCTGAGACCATACAAAAAAGATTTCTGAAGTGGGACTTGTGTTATGAGATATTAAATCATATTGTAAGGCTGTTTTAACCAAAACAATAGTATATTGGCATGGGAATAGAGAATTTGATCAGTGGAACTTATTAGAGAGCCCAGAAATATGATGGAAAATCTATTTCAAATCAGTATTAAAAACCTGAGTTAGCAAGATGTGCTAGCATAACTAGTTATCTACTCTGAAGAAAATAAAGTTGAATCCCTATGATTCATAATTTACAGAGATGAGTTCCAGACGAATTAAAAACTTAAAATGAAGCACTAAATTTCTTAGACTATATGAGCAGCCTGTAGGTCGAGAATACCTTTTAATAGAAAACATGGAAGGGGCAGGGGCACCTGGATGGCTCAGTTGGTTAAGTGACTTTGGTTTGGGTGATGATCCTACGGTTTGTGAGTTCGAGCCGTAACGGGCTCCATGCTGACAGCTTGGAACCTGGAGCCTGCTTCGGATTCTGTGTCTTCTTCTCTGTCTGACCTTCCCCTGCTTGCACTCTGTCTCTTTCTCTCAAAAATAGACGTTAAAAAAAGTTTGTTTTTTTAAATTTTTTTATTTATTTTTGAGACACAGCAGGAGCGGGGGAGGGGCTGAGAGAGAGGGAGACACAGAATCTGAAGCAGGCTCCAGGCTCCGAGCTGTCAACACAGAGCCTGATGCGGGGCTCGAACTCATGGACCTTGAGAGCATGACCCGAGATGAAGTCAGATGCTTAACTGACAGAGCCACTCAGGCGCCCCAAAAAAAGTTTTTAAATAAGGAAGTGATAGAAAAAAAGAAATATGTACTTGGATGTATATAAATTTATGTTCCTATTATAGAATATAACGTACATAGAATCAGTAGAAAAACAAATGATTGTCAAAAAATAGTTGAAAGGAATGTGTTAGATAAAAGATTTTACAAATTGACAATGAAAGACAACTTGGTAAAAAACTGAATAAAAGAGTCATAAGAGAGAAATATAAATGACCAATAAATTTTTGTAAAGATGTTTGTCATTTTTGATAGTTAAAGAGAAGCAGTGAGTCTGTTATCAAATTGGCAGAACTTAAAGGCATGATATATCCAGAAGGGAATGTTGGGCAAGAGTATTTGTTGCTAGTGGAAAACTGAATTGTTAGATTTTTTTGGGGGGAGATAGGCTGATTATACATACATACATACATGCATACATATAAAAATTTAGAAAATGTGTCCCCTTCAATCCAGCAAATCCTTTATTGGGAGTCTATTGCATAGAAATGAAGTCAGTACATGATAGATGTATGGAGAATGATGATAATTATGGGATAGTTTGGGATGTCAAAAAGCAAGAAGAAAAATGCCCATCAGTATGATTGGCTTTGGGACATCCATGTTATAGGTCATATGCAACTAACCTACACCAGTATCTGAGGGGAATTGTGTAGATGCATTGTTAACCAGGAAAAGTAAAACACAGAGAAATGGGTATGATTGACTCTTTTTTTTATAACTTTTTTACAAGAAACACACTATAGAAATATATTAAATATATATATAAATAGATACATATCTATGTGTTTATTTTTGTGTGTTATGGAAAAGTCTATGCAAGGACATATGCAGACTGTTTACAGGGATGATCACTCATAATGAGATGGTTTGTAGATTTCTGGAGATAGAGGGAAAAGTAGAAACCAGGATGTGTGATATGACCCAATTTATATAGAAATACGTTCATCTGCACATAGAGAAAAAAATGGGGTTAATGAAGTTAAAATATTCTTGGTGGTTATCTGAAGTTTTTTTTATTAAGAATAAATTGTTTTGAAAACAAACAGTGAAACAGAGAAAAGAGGAGAAATAGCCAGTAATTACACATTCAGAACATTTATTTTCTTTGTCCACAGACTCCATCTAAAAAGAAAATTGAAATTAGCACTATTGCGAGCAATTATCACCTTGAAGTTAATCCCAGGTAGGTTTCTACTATATAGAAACAAGTCTTTTCTTCTTCTTTTTTTTTTTTTTTTAAGAATTAAACCCATTCTTGAAATAGAATCATGTGTGGAAACACCGTATGTACAATAGGTAAAAGTAAAGATGCCCACTGTGAAATAGGGAGACTAGAATCTTCCCATTTCCCCTTTTCTCTGACTTCTGAGTCAAATAAGTTTAATAATTAAGTTTTCTTGCTCTATAGAACTCAGTGTTTTATACAAAGTACATTTCATAGTCATTAAATTTTTGTTCTGTTGGCTCAAGCAGAACTGATAGCAAAATAAAGTATGGCTAAAAAGTTTGTAATGTCTGGAGTGAATATTTCAGGATATATTTTGGATTACCAAATCTTTTTTTTTTTTTTTGTCTCTCCTTTGTTTCAGTTTCTTGATTAAAGTGTGTCATAATAGTCCACCAACCAATGTCTATATTATTTATCATGACTTAATCAAAGATTAGGCTCCTGTTGGGAGACACATTGAAAACTCATGCCATGGCAGTGTAGTACTGCTTAATAGTGTAGAAGTGATTGTCTTGGGAGCAAAGTTGAGTAAAGCTTCAGTTTTGTCTGGGGCCTGGTATGTTCTTGAAGGAGAAGAAAATCAAGGACATCTTCAGGCAAAGGCAACCTTTTTGGCAGTGGCACAAAGATGAGGATGAACATCTATATCAAGATTGAATGGAGCAGGAGGAATATAGTTATAAGCTAATACGTATTCAGTAACAGGCACTGTTACTTTACATGGATAATTATATGTAGTTTTCAAAACAGCTTAGGCATTATTACTTTCCTTATATGTGTCCAAGAAAATTAAGAGAAATATGACTGGTTAGAAAAGTAGGGAAAAATGGTAATTTCATAGACAGAGGGAAATGTTTTTGATTCTTGACTAGGAAATGATCATAAGAGACACTTGAGGCATATTGATACAATATTAGTGAATTAAGAAAGATTTGATGGCTGTTTGGGAAAATAAACTAAAGCTGATTTTTTTGCCCTGTTTCTCATCTCGAGTTAGTTCTTCTGTGGCAAGAGTAGTCCATTAGAGATTGAGCTGATTGTTTTTCACGTGTTTGAAATTGACAGCCTAAATTAACTAGGTGACTTTATGTTGGTTTGTGAGGTGCAGGACTTAGGTGCTAAAGCAATAATGTAGGTGTAAATGACAGATAATGCTTATCATAAGTCAGTAGTTTACAGAGTTCTGACTATCTTAAATTCCATTTGCTTGTCTCATCATCTTGCCAAGACCCTGAATCAGCTCCATGCTAGTGCTGGGAGCAGACTTGTCTAAGCTTGTTCTTTCTCAGACCTTTACTATTTGGGTGGAGAAGAGGCATGGAGGTTAAATTTTTGTTTCAGGGGCGCCTGGGTGGCTCAGTCGGTTAGGCGGCCGACTTCGGCTCAGGTCATGATCTTGTGGTCCGTGAGTTCTAGCCCTGCGTCAGGCTCTGTGCTCACAGCTCAGAGCCTGGAGCCTGCTTCATATTCTGTGTCTCCCTCTCTCTGACCCTCCCCTGTTCATGCTCTGTCTCTCCCTGTCTCCAAAATAAATAAACGTTTAAAAAAATTTAAAAAAAAATTTTTTTGTTTCAGAGTTATTTTTACATTTTGAGTTGACTACAGATGATTGAGAAATTAGCTATAACTAGATACTAACTATAGTCAGTACAGAAGTATTAAAGTATTTGATAAACTTAGGTATTAGTTATTGCTTTTTGTTTTTTAATGTTTATTTTTGAGAGGGAGACAGAGCACGAGTGGCGGAGGGACAGAGAGAGAGAGAGAGAGAAAGAGACAATCTGCAGCAGGCTCTAGGTTCTGAGCTGTCAGCACGGGGCTTGAACTTGTGAACGTGAGATCATGACCTGAGCTGAAGTTGGACACACAACCCACTGAGCCACCTAGGTGCCCCAGTTGTTGCTCTTTTTTTTAAGTAATAATAAACTTAATATAAGAACATGTTTACCGTTTTCAGTGTTATCTATCATATTGTAATTGAATATTGGAATATTGTTATTTTAATGACCCTGAACTATTTCACTTTGAAAGTTTTGTGAATGTAATTAGGTGTGAATAATTTTGATTAATATTTTAACCACTTAAAATCTTCAATGTTTTTCTTATAATAACAGATTAAAGGGATAATACTTTCTAAATACCTAAGTCTATATTTACCATTATTTTTGTATTATATAGTGATGCTGGAAATAGTGACCGGGTAGTAATTCAAGAGATGTTGAAAACAGTGGCACAATCACAGCAACTTGAAACAAACTCTCAAAGAGATTTTAAAGGTATGTGATAAACATATTTCTTTTAAGGTGAACACTGACCTGGTACATAGTGAGTATAAGGGAAAATGTAGTGGGGAAACATAAATTCCATCTATGTAGCGAATATTTATTAACTTGTTGTATACTGAGCATTAATGCTCTCTTAGTTTTGGACATAAAAGTGAGTAAGACAGGCATGATCTCTCTGCTCGTGGGAGATTGTAGCCTAATGGAATTGAATTTTGGTGGAAAGAGGACAATTTATGCCACTCATTTGTTATTTTAGAACTAGATGAGTAATGAAAACACTTTATTTAAAATAAGAAATAACATGATTTAAGCAGAACTATTCTGGGGCACCTGGGTGGCTCAATTGGTTAAGCGTCTGACTTCGGCTCAGGTCATGATCTCGCGGTTCATGAGTTTGAGCCCCGCATCGGGCTCTGTGCTGACAGTTCAGACCTGGAGCCTGCTTCAGATTCTGTGTCTTCTTCTCTCTTTGCCCCTCCCCTGCTCACACTGTCTTTCTCTTTCTCAAAAATAAACATTTAAAAAAAAAAGCATAACTGTTCCTAGGACCAAAATTACATGTTTATTATCAAATATTAAACAAAATCAGGTATAATTTTGCCATCCAGAGACAATTACTGTTAACATTTTTGTCATTACCTTCCGGTATTACCTGTATGCACATGTATGTGTACGTTCTCATAGAAGATTTTGTGATAATAAATATGCCAGAATTTAATGCCTTTGATACAATTTTGCTAAATTCTTCATTCAAAAGGTCGATTTATACTACCATCTGAAGTGTTTGGGAGTGCCATTCCTTGACATTTATCACCATTGTGGTCAATTATTTTTAATCTTTATCAGTTTGAATGGAGAAAATAAATTGTGTTTGTTTTTTCTTTAAGTTAGTATGATAATTTTTTTCTTTTGTTTGTTGCTCATTTTACTGTTTTGTGAATTGCCTATGCATATTTCAGCTGGTTTTTATCTTCCTTAGTTCACTGTATTTCAGAATAAATTTACATTTATCTATTTTTTGCTACTGTAAATGGAGTCTTACATTTTCTAACTTTTGTTATGTGTGATAGCTATGATGTTTATATCTTAATTTTATGTTTTACTATATTCATTGTTGTATTGTTTGTAATAGCCTTTCCATGGTTTCTTTTGAGTTTTCAGATACATATTTATATCATCTCTGAATAGAGATAATTTTTTCCCTTTCCAATTTGTATGGCTTTCAACATTCTTTCTTATCTAATTATGTTTACCAATACCTCCAGTATAGTGTTTAATAGTACTAAAGATAGTGGACATCCTTGTCATGACTTTGGAAGGAGAGCCTTAGGGTTTCCCCATTTAGTTGCTAGATTTTGGCCTGAGGTGTATCTATTTTTTTTTTTTAAGCTTATTTATTTATTTTTGAGAGGGAGAGAAAGGGAGAGAGCACACTCATGCATGTGCACACGCATACTCGAGTGGAGAAGGGGCAGAGAGAGAAGAGGAAGGATCCCAAGCCGGCTCCGCACTGTAAGCACAGAGCCCAACATAGGGCTCTAACTCACGAACCATGAGATCATGACTTGAGCCGAAATCAAGAATTGGACACTTACCCGTACTGAGCCACTCAGGCGTCCCTGTATCTATTTGATCATAGTAAGAAATAAGAAAGTAAGCATCAGTTTGTATTTTATTGAGTGTTCCTAATGTGAATGTGTATTAAATTTTTTCAAATGCTGTTTCTGCATCCGTGAATGTGGTATTAAGATTTTTCTTTTTAGCTCTGTTGGTCAAGTAGATTATATTATTGGCTCTTCTAGTGAAATTGCTCTCTATTTCTAGAGTAAACCTCACTTGGTCATGATGTGTTAATTTTTAAAATATGCTGCTGTTTTCTGCCTACCAAGGACTTATTTTTGTATCATTTGGTCTGTAGTACTTTATGTTAGGTGCTATTTGTTAGATTTTGGGATCAGTCTCCTTGTTTCTATTTTTCCTGTTCTATTCCATTTGGATTCTAGCTCTAGAATTTCTCCTCACTGTGAAGGATTGTCTTGGAAGGGAGCTTCATTTTGTTTTCAGTGTTCTGTTCTTGTCAAACCTTGTTGCATCCAGGTTCCTTTGCTTTAACCCATAAATTGAACCCTGTGGGTGCTGTTCTCAAATTGTCCCATTATACTTCACAGTGTGTTCTTACAGGTACCTGGATTTGGGTTCTGTACCAAAGGCTGTCAGAAACATGGTACATTCTTGCCACCCTCCCACACATAGTTGCTTGTTCTCATTTGCTCATATTGGGGAGTTCTCAGGTAAAACCTATCACTTTGTTTTGATATAAATGTTGTCCATGAGTCTTTGGTCTTGGAATCTTTCTACTTTTGTGGGAGAGATTCAAATCTACACTGCTACCACTTCCATCTTCTAGAAATAACTTAATATGATGAAAAATACAATAAATAGTTGCATTCAGGTCTAGCTGCATAGTATTCCTGAAACGCTTTAAAGTCAATCCTTTATTATGGCTCGGTGGAATCTCACAGTACATGTGACCAGCTGTCTTTATTCTTTTTGGCTCTGTTTCTTGCATCAGTATTTTCCAAAGTATATTCTTAGGCATGATAAGATTTAAAGTGTTCCCAGAAATGTTCTTCTGAGATAACATATTTTGGGGAAGTACAGCCTAGTACCTCTCTGTCTTGGTGAGTTTTGGTTCATATAAATATAATAAAGACTGCAGTGAATTCTACAAAAAAGTAACATCTTTAACTTCATTTTAGCCTAGTGTTTCTTTTTTTTTTTTTTTTTAATTTTTTTTTTTTTCAACGTTTATTTATTTTTGCGACAGAGAGAGACAGAGCATGAACGGGGGAGGGGCAGAGAGAGGGAGACACAGAATCAGAAGCAGGCTCCAGGCTCTGAGCCATCAGCCCAGAGTCCGACGCGGGGCTCGAACTCACGGACCGCGAGATCGTGACCTGGCTGAAGTCGGACGCTTAACCGACTGCGCCACCCAGGCGCCCCTAGCCTAGTGTTTCTTAAGTGTGATTGGAATTTTCTTTTAACATCTTTTCTTTAAATGTTTATTTTTTTATTTTGGGAGAGAGTGAACACAAGCAAGGGAGGAGCAGAGGGAGAGGGAGAGAGGATTCCAAGTAGATTCCATGCTGTTAGCGCCTGATTCTTGATTTCAGCTCAGGTCATGATCTCACAGTTTGTGGGATTGAGCCCTGTGTCAGTGCAGAGCCTTCTTGGGAGTCTTTCCCTCTCTCTATGCCCTTCTGCGTTTATGAAGTCTGCCTCTCTCTCAAAATAAACTTAAAAATAAATAAATAAAATAAATTATTCTCACCATACCTGAGACTTTTATATGTCCTTGCCAAAGGGAAGAGTAGTATATCAGACTTCTTAGTTAGAATTTCACTCCAAATAATGAGAAGGAAGAGAAGGAGATAGATTCTCAAGTTAAAATTTGTTTTCTTTTTCCTTGACTAGTGGTATTACTGACAGAGGTTGACAAACTCACCAAAGACGCTCAACATGCTTTGCGTAGAACCATGGAAAAGTATATGTCCACTTGCAGATTGATCTTGTGTTGCAATTCTACATCTAAAGTGATACCACCTATTCGTAGTAGGTGCCTGGCGGTTCGTGTGCCTGCTCCCAGCATTGAAGATGTAAGTCAAGTGAAACTTTTCAGAAGTCATTCATTTCAGATTCTCTGAGTACTGTGTGTATATCTTTGTCATGTTTGTTTTGTAAAAACATAGTGAAATGTATTAGTGATTCAGGAACAGCTATGGCCTGGATACTAACCTGTAGTAGATATATAAATGAATATGTATAGTATTAAATACCAGATATCACCAATACATAGAAAATATGATTATAAACTCTTATTAAGAATAATATTGCATATATGCCATCAATATTTAAGAAGTTCTTTTAAGTCATTTTTTACCTTAAGTAGGTATGAATTTCACTAAACTAGTTAAGGGCTAGTTATTTAGTTATTCTAGTTATTTAGTTATTCTACCTCAAGCTGATTTAATTGGCTTTGGAGGAGACTTGAGATAGATTTCTTAACACTTATAAAGTAAAAATGCAAATTTCTCACAATAAGCAGCTTCCCTGCTATTAATAGATTTGGGGTGATTTTATGCAAAGTAGGGATAATATGTCACCTTGTGTTAGTTGCAAAGTGGTGAAGTAACTTTATTAGAAGTTTCACTTATAAAAATTTTGAGAGTAATATAGTTAAAAGGGACCACCAGGTTACACCCTCCTGTGGGCACTATTCGCTTCTTAGGGCATGCAAGTAACACCCCCCGAGTCACGCAGAATTCAGCCTATGAGACTCTGCTTGGCAGCCCTCTGATCGGTGTCCTTGTCAAAGACCTGAGGCCTTGTGTGTTTTTTCACAGCACCCCCCCCCCACACACACACCCAGCCCCCCAAGATGGCTGGCAGGACTTGGAGCTCAAACCAGCTCTTTCTGTAGTTGGCAGGACCAGTTGCTGCCTCTTCCTGACAACTTGACTGACCCCTGGCTTTCTGCTAAAGGAGCCTGTGGGTTAGGGTTGGGAGTGACAAAAATAAATAACAAGGGTCTATAAAGGTGTTATCAACAGAAATTGCTTCAGTGTGCTGATAGATTGCCCGTTTTTGTTAATTGTCTTTTTTGTAGATTTGTCACGTTTTATCTACTGTGTGTAAGAAGGAAGGTCTGAATCTTCCTTCACAACTGGCTCATAGACTTGCAGAGAAGTCCTGCAGGAATCTTCGAAAAGCCCTACTTATGTGTGAAGCTTGCAGAGTGCAACAGTGAGTGAAAGGGGCAGTTACCACAGGAAACATTTTGGGGCACAAGCTTCCATATAATTTATCGTGTTCTCTTTTTATCATGTAGATATCCTTTTACTGCAGATCAAGAAATCCCTGAAACAGATTGGGAGGTGTATCTGAGAGAGACTGCTAATGCTATTGTCAGTCAGCAGACTCCACAAAGGTAAGTAGTCTCAAAAATGACCATAAAAGTTTGATCATAGAAATAGAACAGATAGTCTGAGTTTTGGATTAGCTGTTTCATACTACCACCAGTGCCATTTAGAATTATAGTTAAATCTTGAATATGAATACTAAACTTTCTTTTTTTTTTTTTTTTTTCAACGTTTTTTATTCATTTTTGGGACAGAGAGAGACAGAGCATGAACGGGGGAGGGGCAGAGAAAGAGGGAGACACAGAATCGGAAACAGGCTCCAGGCTCCGAGCCATCAGCCCAGAGCCCGACGCGGGGCTCGAACTCACGGACCGCGAGATCGTGACCTGGCTGAAGTCGGCCGCTTAACCGACTGCGCCACCCAGGTGCCCCTGAATACTAAACTTTCAAAGAAAAGATAGGATTTTAATTTTAGAAGTTTACTGGTTCAGAATAGGTGGTATGTAGTAACGTGGCTTTTATTAAGCTATTGACATTTGCATATGGAACGTACATATAAATTAAAACAAATCTTGGAAGTTTTAGTTTTCCTTTCAGAATCTCAGATGACTTAATTTATAACTCAATGTGCTCAATTTTCTAATATTGAAAAGAATAATATTATAATTGTAATTGATGCATCATATCTTGGAAAGATACCAGGCTATGAATCATACCTCTACTGATTTTTATGCCCTTGAGCAGGTAACTTCATTTTAACGAGTTTTAACTTTTTCATTTATATAATGAAGATACTGTTGTTATTACTCTGCCGGGAATACTTGTGCCTTTGCTATGAAGAGCAAAAAAGATTGTGTGATAATGGTTTGAAAACATACATGAACTCTGTGCTCAAGTATGATGATAAGCTCTGTTAACAATATTGTGTATATGCCACCAGTGTTTAGGAAGTGTTTTATAACATATTTGTTGAACAGTTGTTTTCGTTTACTTTTGTGGGTCTATTATTCAGTAGTGGCTCATACTGAAAATATGTCCGCCATTAATTGTTTGATTTATGACAACTTTGAGAAGGGCCATCTACTTTTCTCCAAATCAGGAGTGGCAGTTTTAAGGCCCAGAGGTTTTTAAGGCTCGTTGATATGTAGTCTCCTATTCTTAATGCCTGTTAGACCTGAGAAACCATCTCTGGACTTAAGAGAGGGTAGTTGATTGCTTTAAGAAACACACTGGACTGTGTTCATCTGCTAAAGTTTAAGCTTCGTTGGTTCATGTGAAAATAATCGTGAGAAAAATATACCTTGTTTCTCCTCTTGTGTGATATATCTGATGAATTCTAATTTTTGTAAAGATTCTTCAAAAGGATTATAACATGTACTCTTTGGCCACCATGTAGATTCGTGGATAGTCATACATAATGGGTTCTTAGTATTTCATCAGGGTTTGCTTTGAATTCCTATAATTCATTTATTTTAATGGAAGAATTTAATAGTTTTTAAGAAGTGCCAAACATTGTAAGTAGTCTCTTCAGAAAAGAAAACTTTACTTTAGGAAAAAGTGTGCATTCCATTTTGTAAAATGTTGCTAAGCAGTGAAGTAATCTCAGCCTTAAAAGAGATAAAATTCAAAACATGTTTTAGGAGACTTTTACTTTTGTAAAATATTTCTGCATTGAAGATGACTTTCTTGTTTTCTGATTTTAAAGACGAAAACTTGGTAGTAGCAGTTGTAGAACTTTCCTAATTTTAGGAGAGATGTTGTACCTAATTTTAGGTACAGATGTTGTAGTATTTGATAATTACTAGTTTGTTCTTAAGACTTTAGTTGATCATTGCTTTGCTTAATTCTTCTAGCAGCTGCTTTCTCTTTCAATTTTCCAAACAAGTTTGGGCAGCTCACAAATACACTTTTTTAAAAAGAGGTGTTGTTATTTCCTGATTAGACTAACAGTTGTAGGAATTGATTTCGTTGTGCTACAAAAGAGAAATTTGAATTTCAAAGCTTTCAGGTTGACCAGAAATACTAGGAGGGCTGGTATCATTCTGATTATTGGCCCACACAGTACCAAATAATTGTTTCTCATTTTTGACCCATTAGACTTGCTGTGATATTTACAGTCTTGATTCTTATTTGATTTATTTTAGAAGAGTCATAGTTTTCTAATTTGATAGCTAATTTTAGTGAGCAATTATTAATGTTCTTACACTGTGACATCTCATTTAATTCATAGAGCAGTCCTACGTGGAAAAGTATTATTATTATCTTTATTTTATAGGTAAGAAAACTGTTTTGGGAGATTATTGCTTACTTGCAGACATTCAGTTAAGAATCAGAGACAGTTCAATAATACCATGTTTCTCTGACAGAAGAATTTGTACTCTTTAGCACTTGCAATCCCCAAGAAATAATGACACAAAAAAATTGTAGAATATATTCATTTTTAAGAAACTAAGTTATATTAGAAATGAACTCAGACTAAGACAAGATGCATGTAACATGCACACAATGCACACAGCATAGAACAGTTGTAGAGGAAAACATCCTGAATTAACTTTTTAGAAATAAATGATATGCATAATTATTAGAATAATTTTGGGGTGCCTGGCTGACTCTGTTGATAGAGCATGCAACTGTTGATGTCAGGTTGGGTGTATAGATTCCCTAAAATGGTTTAATACCATCTGTCATTTGTATCTGTTTCTTAACTCTTTAATAATCAGGGTTACTTTTTTTTTTTTTTTCATGTTTACTTATTTATTTTTGAGAGAGAGAAGGCAGAGAGAGAGAGAATCCCAAGCAGGCTCCACACTGTCAGTGCAGAGCCTGATGTGGGGCTTGAACCCATGAACTGTGAGATCATGACCTGAACCTAAACTAGAAACCAAGAAGTTGGATGCTTAACCGACTGAGCCACCCAGGCACCCCTGCTTTTTTTTTTTTTTTTAAAGATAATACTATCATGTCCAAGAAGGATCAAGGCCTTTGGAATCAGACTTGAATTAAGATTCTGCCTCAGTGACATGAGTTTAAATGAAAGCCTAACCTCTCTTTTCAGTAAAAGAATGGTGTTGTGAGGTATAAATAGCATACTGCAGTCAGTCTCATACAGAGGAAAGAGTTAAATACTTTGGCAAACATTGGAAGGGTATGGATTTGAGAGTAAGGCAGATCTGTTCTTAATTCATGGTTCTTCTATAGTCAACTTTGTGAGGTTACTTAAACTATCAGCCTTTTTTTTTTCTCATCTAAAAAAAGGGAGATAATGCCCCCACTCAGAGCTAGTGTGAGGACTTAAGTAAAATAATTTGTTACAGTGTCTTGCACATAGCAGATGTTCAAAAGATGCTGGTTTTTTTCCCCACTTTATTTTATTGTGATACAACTTCATACTCTTGGGCTCTCTGGAGGAGTCTGAACTTCTACTTTTAAGAAATCTTTGATGAGGGGATGAGGCAAGATGGCGAAGCACCATGGAAGTTCTGTTTGTCTTATCTCTGAAATGCAGCTGTATCAGCACCAAACTATTTTGCATACCCAGGAAATTGATCTGAGGATTAACACAACAATATGCATAACTTGAGTCACAGAACTCGGCAGATACACTGTGTGGAGAAGTGAACTGGGGGAGAGAATAGCCACAGAGGATAGGGAGCTGTTTTTGTGGAGAGAGGAAAGAGGGGTGGAGAGTGCAGGAAAAGCACTCTCCTGAAAGTAGCTGGAGAGAGAGAAAGAGTGAAAACACTAACAAGTGACTGAATAAGAAATCTGGTCCCTAAAACCAGTGACAGAAAAGAAGGAGAGGGTCTCATTACCATTAGGATTCTATAAATCCTCTATGCTCTGTGCTCTGGAGAGGTAAAAGGGCAAATCTGCAGGAGCAGGCAGCGGGGTCTGACGGGTCCATGTGCCACACAGGGAGAAGCGGTTCCCCTTCTTGGAAAACATTTGCTAGAGGCCATATGGCCTCTCCACAGGCAGTGGTCCCAGTGGACCCCTGAGAGCAGCCACATTTGCTGCTATTGAGACAAAGACACCTGAGCGTGTTGAAACCAGGCACTGGCTCTGTGTTGGGATTTGCCATAATCTCTGAACTTCTACCACTGTGCGATTGCACAAACATTTTCTGGGGGTAATTCACCACCCAGCCATTGCTCAGCGAGCGCCTCCCCCAGAGAGACAGCAGGGATCTAAGCTGCAGGGGTCTATGAAGTGTGGGGTTTTGAAACACAACCCCATCTGAGATAAAACTCTGGAGGGAGATGCTGCCTGGTAGGCTGATGGGTTGGACATGGACAAGGTGGAGGTGGGGAGTGGATGGAAGCCCAAGACAAAGGAGAGGTGCTTGATTGTGGGTTGGTGAGAGCACAAAGTTCCTTTGTCAGACTAGAAAGCTGGGTGAAGCCATTTCCACCTCTCCCGCATACATGCATAACGGTGCGTGCAGATCACACTGATCCAGCTCAGTAAGCTAAGCAGCACCACCTAGTGGAGAACAGAGCCTTTTCACCAAGCCCTGCCCAGCTGTGCCCTCCAGGCACATCCCCTAAAAGTCCAACACAGGTCTGTCTACCTGCTTAGTGTATGGACTATAGAGTGCTTCATAGTTTCAGTTCTACAGGAAACAATATAAGACTCAGAGAACTTAGTGACTTATTAAAAAAAGAGATAATGTCCAAATCTTAGTAGTCCTAGATGATGAAGAGAGAGAAAAAGGGGCAGAAGTTTAATGTGAGCAAATTATAGTAGAAAACTTTCCTAATCTGGGGAAAGACACATGCAAATCTAAGAAGCACAGAGAACTCCTATTAGATTGAACAAAAACCGACCATCACCAAGGCATTTCATAGTCAAATTCACAAAATACGCAGACAAGGAAAGAATTATGAAAGCAGCAAGGGAAAAAAGAGTCCTTAACCTATAAAGGAAGACAAATCGGGTTCACAGCAGATTTATCCACAGTAACTTGGCGGGCCAGAAAGGAGTGGCAGGATATATTCAGTGTGCTGAACTGGAAAAATATGCAGCCAAGAATTCTTTAACCAGCAAGGGTGTCATTCAAATTAAAAGGAGAGATAGTGAGTTTCCCAGACAAACAGAAACCAAAGGAGTTCGTGGCCACTAAACCAGCCTTGCAAGAAATTTTAAGGGGGGACTCTGAGTGGAGAAAAGATGAAACAAGACAAAAAAGACCAAAAGCAACAAAGACTAGAAAGGACCAGAGAACATCACTAGAAACACCCAACTCTACAGGCAATACAACAGCACTAAATTAATATCTTTCAGTACTCACTCTAAATGTCAGTGGTTTAAATGCTCCAATGAGAAGACGTAGGGTATCAGAGTGGATAAGAAAACAAGACTCATTTATATGTTGCTTATAAGAGACACATCTACAGATTGAAAGTAAGGGGTTGGAGAACCATCTATCATGCTATTTGTGGCTAAAAGAAGGCTGATGTAGCCATAGTTATATCAAGTAAACTAGGTTTTAAAATAAAGACAGTAACAAGAGGGCATTATTATTCAGAAGGGCATTATATCATAATTAAGGGGTCTGTCCACCAAAGAGATCTAACAATTGTAGATATTTATGCCCCCAACGTGGAAGCACCCAAATATATAAATCAGTTAATCAAAACATAAACTCATTGATGATAATAACCATTATAATAGGGGACTTCCATACCCTTCTTACAGCGATGGACATTTCATCTAAGCAGAAAATCAAAGAAACAATGGCTTTGAATGAAACACTGGACTGGATGGACTTCACAGGTGTATTCAGATCATTTCATCCTAAAACAGCAGAATACACATTTTCTCTAGTGCCCATGGAACATTCTCAGAATAGATCACATACTGGGTCACAAATCATCCCTCAACTAATACAAAAAGATCACGAGTATACCTTGCATAGTTTCAGACCACAATGCTATGAAACTTGAAGTCAACCACAAGAAAAAATTTGGAAAGATCATGAATACTTAGAGATGAAAGAACACCCTATTAATGACTAAATGGGTTAACCAAGAAATTAAAGAGGAAATTAAAAAATACATGGACGCCAGTGAAAATGAAAACATGACAGCCTAAAACCTCTGGGATGCAGCCAAGGCAGTCATAAGGGGGAAGTATATAGCAATTCGGGTCTTCCTAAAGAAGGAAGAAAGGTCTCAAGTACACAACCTAACCTTACACCTAAAACAGCTGGAAAAAGAACAGCAAATAAGTCCCAAACCAGCAGAAGACAGGAAATAATCATTAGAGCTGAAGTCAGTGCTGTTGAAATCAAAAAAGCAGAACAGATCAATGAAAGCAGGAGCTGGTTCTTTGAAATAATTAAGAAAATTGATAAATCCCTAGCTAGTTTGATCAAAAAGAAAAAGGAAAGGACCCAAATAAAAATCACGAATGAAAGAGGAAAAATCACAGCCAACATTGCAGAAATACAAATAATAATTAGAGAATATTATGAGTAATTATATGCCAATAGGGCAATCTGGAAGAAATGGACAAATCTGGAAGAAATTGAATCAGTAATCAAAAAATCTCCCAACAAACAAAAGTCCAGGGCTGGATGGCTTTCCAGGGTAATTCTACCAAATGTTTAAAGAAGTGTTAACACCTCCTCTTTTGAAGCTGTTCCAAAAAATAGAAGTGGAAGGATAACTTATAAACTCATTCTATGAGGCCAGCATTACTTTGATTCCAAAACCAGACAAAGACCCCACTAAAAAGGAGAACTATAGACCAATTTCCCTGATGAACATGGGTACAAAAATTCTCAACAAGATACTAGCAAACTGGATCCACTAATACATTAAAAGAATTCTTCATGATCAAGTGGAATTTCAGGGATACAGGGCTGGTTCAATATCTGCAAATCAATGTGATACATTAATAAAAGGATAAGAACCACATGATCCTCTCAAAGGCAGAGAAAGCATTTGACAAAATACAGCTTCCTTCCTTAATAAAAAGCCTCAAGAAAGTAGGGATAGAAGGATCACATGTCAAGATTCTAAAAGCCATGTACGAAAAGACCCACTGCTAATATTCTCTATGGGGAAAAACTGAGAGTGTACCCTCTAAGGTCAGGAATGTGACAAGGATGTCCACTGTCACCACTCTTATTCAGAGTAGCGTTGGAAGTCCTAGCCTCAGCAATTAGACAATACAAAGAAATAAAAGGCACCCAAAATGGCAAGGAGGAAGTCAAACTTGTCACTTTTCACAGATGACATGATAACCTATTTGGAAAACCCAAAAGACTCCACCAAAAAGCTGCTAGAACTGAAACATGAATTCAACAAAGTGTCAGGATATAAAGTCAACGTACAGGAATCAGTTTCATTTCTATACACCAGTAATGAAGCTGCAGAAAGAGAAATCAAGGAAGCGATCCCATTTACAATTGCACCAAAAACCATAAAATATTCAGGAGTAAACCTAACCAAAGAGGTGAAAAACCTATACACTGAAAACTATAGAAAGCTTATGAAAGAAATTGAAGAAGACACAAAAAAATGGAAAAACATTCCACGCTCATGGATCAGAAGAGCAAATATTGTTAAAATGTCGACACTACCCAAAGCAGTCTACATATTCAATGCATCCCTATCAGAATAACACCAGCATTCTTCACGGAGCTAGAACAGTTGTAAAATTTGTATGGATCCGGAAAAGACCCCAAATAGTGAAAGCAATTCTGAAAAAGAAAGCCAAAGCTGGAGGCATCACAATTCTGGACTTTAAGCTGTATTACAGAGCTGTAATCATCAAGACAGTATGGTACTGGCACAAAACAGACACATAGATCAATGGAACAGAATAGAGAACCCAGAAATGGACACACAAACATATGGCCAACGGGTCTTTGACAAAGCAGGAAAGAACATCCAGTGGAAAAAAACCCATCTCTTCAGCAAATGGTGTTGGGAAAACTGGACAGCAACATGCAGAAGAATGAACCTGGACCTCTATCTTATACCATACGCAAAAATAAACTCAAAATGGATTAAGTACCTAAACATAAGACAGGAAGCCCTCAAAATCCTAGGGGAAAAAGCTGGCAACAACCTCTTTGACCTCGGCTGCAGCAACTTCTTACTTGACATGTCTCTGGAGGCAAGGGAAGCAAAAGCAAAAATGAACTATTGAACTTTATCTCATTAAGATAAACAGCTTCTGCACAGTGAAGGAAACAATTAGCAAAACTAAAAGACAACTGACGGAATGGGAGAAGATATTTCAAATGATATATCAGATAAAGGGTTAGTATCCAAAATCTGTAAAGAACTTCTCAAAATCAACACCCACCAAATAATCCAGTGAAGAAATGAGCAAAAGACATGAATAGACACTTTTTCACAGAAGACATCCAGATGGCTAACAGACCCATAACATGAAAAAATGCACAACCTCACTCATCATCAGGGAAATACAAATCAAAACCACACAATGAGATACCACCTCATACCTGTCAGAATGTCTAAAATTAACTCAGGCAACAACAGAAGTTGTCAAAGATGCGGAGAAAGAGGAATCCTTTTGCTGTGCTGGTGGGAATGCAAACTGGTGCAGTTACTCTGAAGGAACAGTATGGAGGTTCCTCAAAAAATTAAAAATAGAACTACCCTATGACCCAGCAATTGTACTACTAGGTCTTTCTCCAAAGGACACAGGAGCGCTGTCTCGAAGGATTCAGGGATGCTGTGCTGGTGGTAAGTTTATAGCAGTGCTGGTGGTAATAGCCAAAGTATGGAAAAAGCCCATATGTCTATTGACTGATGAATGGATAAAGAAGTGTGGTATATATCTATAATGTAATATTACTTGGGATCAAAAAGAATGACATCTTGCCATTTGCAACAATGTGGATGGAACTAGAGTGTATTATGCTAAGCTTAATATATGACTTCACTCATATGTGGAAGATACAAAACAGGTAAACATAACAGAAAGGAAGCAACAATAACAAAAAGAGCAAGGGAGACAAACCATCAGAGACTCATATACAGAGAACAAAGTTGTTGGGGTATTGGGTGGGGGGATGGGCTAAATGGGCAAGAGGCATTAAGGAAGACACTTTTTGGGATGAGCACTGGATGTTATATGTAAGTGATGAATCACTAAATTCTATTCCTGGAATCATTATTACACTGTATGGTAACTAACTTGGTTGTAAATTAAAAAAAAAAAAAAAAGATGAAAACTTGCTTTGAATGGAAGTGTTCTAGTATTGCAAAAGAAAATCTTTGATGAGTCACTTCTCTGATCTAAATGTGGAACATCTGATATTTACTAATATCTTCCTAAATCTTACTAATATTTTGCTAAAAGCTTTAAAACATGTTTTCCCTTTAGGGTACTAAGTATATATACGGAGAAAGATAGTTGTTTTGTGTGTACTTACAATTTTACTTGTCATTTTCTTTTTGCCATTTTAAAATGCCATATGTATTCTTTCTTTCCTGGAACTATTATGAGAAGGGCCGAAAATTAAGAGCTCAGAGGTTGGAGTATTCATATTCACTTAGACAATCTGATTCTGTGCTTGCCTATGACCTATTGTACTGCCTTTCTGTGACAGGACCGCTTTGTTTCCTTGCCATACTGTTTTTTTACTTTGCAGTTGAGGTAGTATGTAATGATATATAGAATCATGCTTGTATGCTCTTTTCTTGTATAATTAACTAGTGATTGTCTTATCTTTTCATGACCATTTTCTAGATGTCCGAGGTATCTATCTGGAGGAAAAATAAACATATTCACATGATATGTCATGAAAGTAGGTTGAAATGCAGTGTGAATAATGTCAACCCTCACTCTTCCTGAAGTCTTAATTTTTGTCTGGCACTTTCATGGTATTTTGATGTAATTAATAACTGAATATAAATGTCTGACTTTAAATGAGTTCTGAACATTTTCTTTTAGAAACATGAACTGAAATTAGGAAAAGCTTAAATGTGTATCTTAAGTATGATAAGCCATTTAACAAAATGTATGGGAATTAATTCATAAACTAAAACAGCACAGTATGTTCTTGAAAAAATTGTGTCTTATTTTCATTACAAAGTATTAATTATCTTGTTTTATATAGGCTCCTTGAAGTCCGTGGAAGACTTTATGAGCTTCTAACTCATTGTATTCCTCCTGAAATTATAATGAAGGTAATCCGATTTCAGTTCCTGAACCATTTATAACCATGAAATTTGGACTTTTGCAGTACTGAGACACATTGTCATTTCTTTCTCTCCAGCTCATTAATTCAACAGGTATTTATTGAACCTTTCCTGTGTGTGCCAGATACCATTAGGGGAGTGTTGAGGAAGACCTGGGAGGCCCTGCCTTCAGAAAATATACATTTTAGTGGGGTGAAATGGGAAACAAGAAGCAAAAGGATTTCAGAATGTTATAAGTGCTACAAAGGAAGTAAGAAGGTGAAATGGTAATGGAAGGTGGGCTGTGGAAGGTCAGTAGTGGCTTCTGTGAGGAAGGCATGTTTAAACTGAGACTTGGAAGATTAAAAGAGAGGCAGCGTGTAAATAGTTGGGGAACAAGTACTGTTAACCTTTGAACCTTGAAGCTTTGAACGACGTGGTAGTTTAAGACCCTGACCTCCTGCATAGTTGAAAATCTGTGTATTACTTTTAACTATCCCAAAAGTTGACTCCTAATAGTCTACTGTCCAGAGGCCTTACTGATAACACACTGGATTAACACATTATGTAGATGTGTTATATACTGTATTCTTACAATAAACTAAGCTAGAGAAAGAACATTAAAATCATAAGGAAAATACATTTATGCTACTGGACTTACTGAAAAAAATGTGCTTACAAGTGGACCCTCACAGTTCAAACCCACGTTGTTTAAGGGTCAGCTGTATTTCAGACAGTGAGGTTTAGTGCACATAGGGAATGACATTAAAGAAGTAGGCAGAGGGGCGCCTGGGTGGCGCAGTCGGTTAAGCGTCCGACTTCAGCCAGGTCACGATCTCGCGGTCCGTGAGTTCGAGCCCCGCGTCGGGCTCTGGGCTGATGGCTCAGAGCCTGGAGCCTGTTTCCGATTCTGTGTCTCCCTCTCTCTCTGCCCCTCCCCCATTCATGCTCTGTCTCTCTCTGTCCCAAAAATAAATAAACGTTAAAAAAAAAAAAAAAAGAAGTAGGCAGAGTCTAGACTTTGTAAGATTTTGTAAGGCACAGCTTTAGATTTGGTCTGGTAGGTCTAAGCCATGTGTGTTGACTGATTTAGATGTTAGGGAATGCAGGGGGTTCTGTTTGTATTTATTAAAGTTATATGGCAACACTCACAAGAAAAAATTCTAATTATGCCAAATATAAAAGAGAGTGAGTTCTACCCATCCATTTCACAAGGGTGAGCACTTCCAACAGACCTGTATTCTAGTCACGTAGAAATATGCCCATATGTATGGCTGTGTGTGTATAGTTTCACAAAGCTTCACAGTGTTCTGCATTGTGGTTTGTTTGTTTTTTTTAAATAATGTAGCATGGATGATATTTCATGACAGTATGGATTTCTTTTATCCTTTCTAGTGATGAATGGAATTTCATTATGGGACTATATCATAGTTTTTTGAATATGGTGCTGTTGGTGGAACTTTAGGTTGGCTACACGTTATTATTGTAACTAATAACGTTGCAGTGAGCATCTTTTTACTTCTCTCTTTGCACCCTCATACATTAAGTATTTGGCATTTGGAATATGATTGATAGCTACCACATTTTACATTATGGAAAAGGTACGCAAATTTTTTTGTTTTTGGATGAAAACTACCATATAAAAGAACATACAAAAGAGATTTCACAAGTAAAAAGAACATACTGAGGTTTTGCTTCTTTTTTGAATGAGAAATAAAACTTGTTTCAGCTTATTATTTTTTTAATGATTACTTTTTAAATTACTGGTTATCTTTTTTTCAGGGCCTTCTCTCAGAACTTTTACATAATTGTGATGGACAGCTGAAAGGGGAAGTGGCCCAGATGGCAGCTTACTATGAACATCGTCTACAGCTGGGTAGCAAAGCCATTTATCACTTGGAAGCATTTGTAGCCAAATTTATGGCACTTTATAAGAAGTTCATGGAGGATGGATTGGAAGGCATGATGTTTTGACATCTTGACAGCTATCCTTAATTCTTCCTAATATATCTCAGTATCATCATTTACATCCATTTTATATTGGAAGAGCTGCAGGTAAAATAAACTAACTTCACTTAACCATGCCTTATTTGTGGTGTTTTGTGTTTTTTTTTTGGTAGCAATTTTTCTGTGAACTATTATTATACTTAAAGAATTGCTCTTTTATACTGTTGAAGTTATTGAAAGGACACAACTTAGAAACTTCAGAGTCCAGAAACATGATTTTAGAGTTTAATATACTTTCAAAATTTGCTATTCAACTATGCAGTGTTGGTCTTCCCATTTTCCATCCTTTCTCTCATCTGTTGGAGGAAATTTACTACATACAAAAGCAGAGATTGTTTTCTATCCTCTAAATGACCATTTTTGGCCACAGGCACATAACTCTGCTTGGCAAGTCATTACCTTTAATCATATTTTCTCTCAGTCAAGAATTGTGGGTTGTTTTTTTTTGTTTGTTTTTGTTTTTTCAGGAAATATAAGGATTAATTTTGAAATAAAATAGCCTGAGTGTGAAGAACATTGTTGGTACCATTCCTGTTGAGACTATAGAAATCCAATTTTATTTCAGTAATTCACATATTAGGTGGGCTACTAAGAAATAAGAATGTTTTCATTGAATACTTGAGATTGTTGAAGAACATGCATCATGTGTTTCACAGCAAAGGTATATTAGTATAGAAATTACTCTTTGAACAAGTGTATTTTTCTGTCATTGATCCTATCCTTTGGAACATTTTTTCATTAGATATTTGGTTCATGGAACAAAGAGTTTGCTTGACAGATTTGTAGGACAGGCTCTGAATAGTTTCTTTAATTTTGGGCAACAGAAGCATGACTCAAAAGCTAAACCAACAAGGGTGAAATAAAAGATTTTAAGTTCCAATAAGTTAAATTACCTCTGTGAGGATAACAGGGAGACTTCTTGTAGTAGTGATCAGTCAGGAAGTATTTAATTGATGGACACAGCTACACACATATAAAAACGCATAGCAGTTTTAGGCTTATGGGAAACTGTTAAGGTCAGGAAAGATGACCTTTTTGTGTTTGTTTGTTTTGGGTGTACTAGTTAGGCCCCAGTTAGCAGTCCCAGTCCTTGGGGCACTTACATGCTAGGAAGGATATTGACTATAACTGAAGAACTGGGAAAGTGCGGTTTGGCAGAGTTAGGACTTTTAATTTGAAAAACAAAAAGTGAAAATATTGTGACTTCTGATGTTTAGGAAGTCTGAGTGGTCTTACAATTTTTATTCCTCTGGAGCAGTGCTTCTCAAAGTAGAATCTCTGGACCAGCACCAGCATCACCTGGGAACTGAGAAACATAGACTCTTAACTTTGATTCCACATCTACTGAATCAGCAACTATGGGAATCGGATCAGCTATTCAGGGAATTCTGGTGTACCCTTAAGTTTGAGAACCACTGCTCTAGAGAATGTGTACTTAGGATCAGTGTGCATAGATTAAAGGGAGACATTTTAGTTGAAAGTGAAGAAGAACTTTCTAACAGCAGCTGTCTTGTAATTGTATGGCAAGCTTGAGAGTTTCTTATAAACAGGAAATGTTTAGAGAATTGTCGGAGAATGCAATGCTTACATATGCTAGACATTGCACTAGGGACTTTATGTATTATTAGACCCTTACATCTCTGGGAGAGAGGTATTATCTTCTATAAAAATAAAGAGGCTGAAGTTTAGAGGAATGAGGTGTAATTTATACTAAAACATACCCACTTTGTCTGTATTTGATTTTTGACAAATGTATTCAGAGTAGCACCATCCCAATCAGGATACAGATTTTATCAGTTTCTTCCACATCCCTTTGCTGTCACTCTACCCCTACCCTGGCCCAAGTGACCACCGATCTGCTTGCTGTGGTTATAAATTAGTTTTGCCTGTTCAAGAATTTAAAGTCAAATACTGTATGGTCTTTTTCTCAGGCTTCATTGTCTCAATTATAATTGAGATTCCTTTATGTTGTTGAAACACGTATGTTTCACTAATTTCAATTTTTATTGATCAGAATATGTTTGTGTATGTTTTAAGCCTATTATTGATGGACCTTTGGGTGTCCATGTTTTGGTTAGTATAAATTAACTTGCTCTGAATATTTCTGTATAAGTCTTTTTGTGGACATACTGTTTGCATTTCTCTTGAGTAAATTTATAGGAATACAATGACTGGACGTAAGATAGGTGTAAGTTTAACTTTTAAGAAGTTGCCAAACAAGCTTCCCAATGAAGTTGTAACATTTTGCATTCCTGTCAACAAAAAGAGTGTTCTAGTTGTTCCTATAAAATTGGTTGGTTGCATTGATTTTCTGTATTGTCTGTTTCATATTTTATTGATTACCTTTTTATCTTTATTAATCCCATTCTTCTACTTTTGACTTAGTTGGCTCTTATTTTTCCAGAGTCTAAGCATGAAGATTTAGATCATTGATTTTAGACCATTTTTTTCTAATAATCATTTAAAATTACAAATTTCACCCTGCATACTGATCTAGTTTCCTCTACAGACTTTGATATCGTGTGTTTTCACTTCCGTTAGTTCAAACTATTTTTTCGTTTTTCTTAACGATTTTTTCTTTGAATTATTACTTGGAAATGTGTTAATTTCCAAATACTTAAGGTTTTCCAGATATATTTTTAAGTCTTCTTTATTGTTAATTTTCTTTCACTTACTGAAAGGAATATTGAAATCTCCAGCCATAATTATGGATTTATCACATTCAATTCTTTTGAGTTTTACTTCATGCATTTTGAATCTCATTATTAGGTGCAAACATATTTAGGATTATTATGTCTTGCTAGTGATTTGACACCTTTGTCATTACTTCAGATAATATTTGTTTCAGATAATATTTTTTGCTCTGAATCTACTTTAATATTAAGATAGCTTCTCCAGCTTTCTTTTGATGAGAGTTTGCATGGTAGGCATATTTCTTGTTCTGCTAGCAATGAATTCTCAGTTTTATTTGGAATGTATCTTTTGTCTTCATCTATAGAATTCTTGGTTGATTTTACTTTTTTTTCCCCCCAGCATTTTAAATATTTCATTCTACTACCTTCTGTTATTTCTTCTTGATGTTTTCAATATTTTCATTTTTTCTTTGGCTTTTTAGCAGTGTGACCAAGATGTGTCTAGTTTTAATTCTCTTTGTGTTTATCTTGGGTTTTATTTAGTTTCTTGGATTAGATTATTATGAGTAGTATTATTGTAGTATCAGTTTGGGGATTTTTTTTTTAACGTTTATTTTTGAGAAAGAGACAGAGCACAAGTGGGGAAGAGGTAGAGAGAGAGGGAGACACAGCATTTGAAGCAGGCTCCAGGCTCTGAGCTATCAGCACAGAGCCTGATGCAGGGCTCAAACTCACGGACCATGAGATCATGACTTGAGCCAACTCAACAAACGAGGCACCCAGGTGCCCCTGGTTTGGGAAATTTTTAACCGTTATTTATTCATATCATTTCTGTGATCCTTTTTCTCATCTTCTTTGAGAGTCCCATTATTTATGTGCTGGAATGTTTGATGTCCCCCCCCCCCCCCATGCTGATGCTTTGTTCATTTTTTTAGTCTTTTTTTTTTTTTTTAATTTTTTTTTAACGTTTATTTATTTTTGACAGAGAGACAGAGCATGAGCAGGGGAGGGGCAGAAAGACAGGGAGACAGAATCCGAAGCAAGCTCCAGACTCTGAGTTGTCAGCACAGAGCCTGATGCAGGGCTCGAACTCACAGACCGTTAGACCATGATTGAGCTGAAGTCGGATGCTCAACCGACTGAGCCACCCAGGCGCCCCTTTAGTCTTTTTCCTTTATGTTCTTTGGACTGGATAATTTCATTGATCTTGAAGTTCATTGATTCCTTCTTATGTCATTTCATAGTTGATAGCTAATTTATTTTTTGTTTTAATGTTTGTGCAATCTGATATTTAATTTTTCATTTTAATGTTTGTGCATATTAACTCTAGAGTTTCCATTTTGCTCTTTTATGTAGGTTCAGTTTTTCTATTGCAATTCCCTATTTGTTGTCTCATTGTTATCTTTTTCCTTTAATTCTTTGAATATATTTATAATTGCTTTGAAGTCTTTGCTAAATCCAACATCTGGTTCTACTCAGTATCAGTATATTTCTTTCCTTCCCATAACCCCATGTCTGGTAATTTGTGGCTGAAAACTTAATTTTAGATAATATATTTTAGCCATCTTTATGTGTTTTTTTTTTTTTTCTGATTTTTATGTTTCATAGCTTACCTAGACTTAAACTGTGTAATTTATCTTCCTTTCACTGTGCAGTGTCTGATGTTTCTGCTCAGTTGTTGTTGTTGTTATTATTATTATTATTATTATTATTATTATTATTATTTTTAAGCCTGGCTTCATCTTTCTGTCTGCATAGTTTCGTGACCAGATAATCATTTGGGCAGTTTGAGCTCAACGTCTTAAATGAGGCTTGAAGTCGGCTGAGCTATAGGTGGGCTGAGGAACACATTCCAAGATTGCAACCAGTTCTCAGTATCCTTTGGTTTTCACTTCCCCAGTTTAGCATTCATTTGGTTATGTGTCAGTCAAGATTGTATCTTAGTCCCTCTATGGCTCTTTTATTTCCAGGATCTCTCAGTTCAATAACTGACTGGTCTCTCAGTGGTCATGAACTAGAATTGTAACCTTGGGCTAGCAAAGCTATAGATTTTCCCCCATCCTTTTTGAACCACGTCTGCCACTTTTATCCAGCAAAGCCATAGGTTTTCATATGTCTACATCCTGAATTGAGTCCACTACTCTGGCTGCAATCAGCTTGAACTTACACAGCTACAGTTTTTACTGACCAAGTGACAGGTGTGTTCTAACAACACCAGGTGGAGAATGCCATAGAGTTGCTGCCGTTTTTATGTAAAGCTAGTTTCTTAGCAATAAACATTGTTTAATTTGCCTAATTTGGATCAGTTTTAAGTATGCCGATTGGTTGTTTTTGACAGTTTTATCCACTCATTTTTAATACTTCTCTGTAGAGGGAGATCACCCAATTTCCTCCTGTTTCACTTAGTGTAAGTAGCCCTTCACTGATTCATTTTTTCATTGCTTTTTGTAGATCTAAATTTCAATCTGATATCATTTTCCTTTAGTCTGAAAACCTTTTTTTTTTTAAGCTTTTCTTGCAGGGCAGATCTGGTGAATTCTCTCAGGGTTGTTTTGTTTTGTTGGTTTTGGTGGGGCCTAAAATGTCTTTAGTATGCAGTGTTCTTTGGAAAGCATTTTTAATGGATATAGAATTGTACTTTGATGGTTTTTTTTTCTTGAAAAATATTTTTTGTCTTTTGGTTTACATTTTTTTCTGAAGAGAGATTTATATCCTAATTTTTCTCCCTATGTGTTTTTGTTTCTTTTATTTTACTTACTACAGCTACTTGTGAGATTTACAACTTCTCTTTATAACTAGTTTCCTGGAGTTTGATTAAGATGTGTCTTGACACTATTTTTCTTTGTAGTTTCCTGTTTATATTGCTTTGTATTTATTGGGATTCTTGGATTTGTGAGTTTATATACTTTATTAGACTTGGGAAAATTTAGCTGTTTTCTTGAAATATTTTTCTGCCCTGTCCATTGAGACTCTAGTTTTATATTTCTGACTTCCTGATAGTGTCCTGTAGAGTCTCTCTTTTTCTTCTAGGCCTTTTCTCACTGTCCTTCAGTTTGAATAGGTTCTGTTACCTTCAAGTTCACTAATCTTATGCACAGTCTAATCTGCTTTTAAGACCATGCAGTGAAATTGTCATTTTAAATACTGAGTTCCTCCACTCTGGAAGTTAAGTTTCATTTGGTTCTTTTTTTGTATTTTACATTTCTTATTCTGTTCATGATTTTTTAAAAATTTCTTATATTAATAATAGCCCTTTTGAAGTCTTTGATTAATTCCATCTGTCATTTCTAGATCTGTTTCTGTTGACTGGTATTTTTCCTGGTTGTGGGTCATATATCCTGCGGTTCTGTATGTGCATTAATTTTTATTGGATGCTGGCTATTTTGAATATTGCATGGTATTGTTACATTTTTGAATGTCTGAATTCTGTTGTCTTTAAACAGTTTTGAACTTTGTTTTAGCGGGCAGTTATTTGATTAACTGCTTGATCCCTTTTCTTGCTTGTTTTTCACCTTTTTTAGAGTAGTTAAGCTTGACAACTGAGACATTACTTTTCTGGTGTTCTACTCAATACCCTGGAGATCACTAAGGTGTCTGTGTCTTGGATCACCAGAAATCAAATGTCTTCCAGCCCTGTGTGAGCTCTGGTAATTTTTCAGCTTACAGTTCTCAGCATATCTTTTCCCAGTATTTTTTTTTTTGGGGGGGGGTCTGGCTTTGTGGAGTCACACTCAATGCATATGTAGCTTAGTAATCATCCAAAGATGCAAGAAAAGAAACCCTTATGCAGATTTTTGTACGCCTTTTCTGTTTCGCTCTTTTTCCAGATCTCTGCTGTGCATATTCAACCACCTTAGCTTCTGAATTCTCTTTTCTCCAGCTCATTGTTATCGCAGTTGTCTGCCTGGATTTGCCCTTCTTATCCTGCAGGAAAGTGCCTCTAGGCAAAAATCAGGTGACCTTAGTTTACCTCATTGGTTTTTTTTCTCTTATGCCTTACAGTCTTGCATTCTCTGTTCAACATCTATTACAGAGTTGCTTCATGTATTTTGTCTAGTTTTCTAGTTGTTTACAGTGGGAAAGCAAGTCCAGTATCAGTTACTCTTACATAATTGGTAGTGAAAGTCTTAAAGATTTTAACTGAAAGCCCTAATTTCTGTAAAACTCTATGATTTAATGTATTTTTTCCCAGTGGTATTGAGGTATAATTGACATCTAACATTCTGTAAGTTTATGTTATACAGTGTGTTGATATGATATACGTAATTGCCAAATGAGTATCCTCATAGTTTTAGCTAACACCTCTCTCATCATATCACATCAAATAATTACTATTTCATTTTTATGGTGAGACCGTTAGATTTCAGTAACTTTCAAGTATATAATATAGTGTTATTAATTATAATCACCATGCTGTACCTTAGAGCCCCAGAACTTACTCCTCTTAAAACTTGAAGTTTATATTCTTTGACCAGTATCTTCTCATTTTCCCACTTCTCAGTTCCTGATAACCATAATTTTTTTTTTTTTTTCAACGTTTATTTATTTTTGGGACAGAGAGAGACAGAGCATGAACGGGGGAGGGGCAGAGAAAGAGGGAGACACAGAATCGGAAACAGGCTCCAGGCTCCGAGCCATCAGCCCAGAGCCTGATGCGGGGCTCGAACTCCCGGACCGTGAGATCGTGACCTGGCTGAAGTCGGACGCTTAACCGACTGCGCCACCCAGGCGCCCCCTGATAACCATAATTTTACTATCTGTTTTTGTGAGGTTGGGCTTCTTAAAATTCCACATACGTGATGTCATACATTATATGCCTTTTGTCTTATTCACTAGCATAATGCTCTCAAGGTCCATCCATATTGTCATAAATGGCAGTGTTTCCTTCTTTCCCATGGCTGAATAATTCCATCGTGTGTGTGTGTACGTACACATGTGTACGTACATATGTATACATGCACACACATCACGTCTTTAACCATTCATCTGTTGAGGGACATTTAGGTTTTCTTATCCTTGGCTATTGTGAATAATGCTACAATGAACATGGGAGTGCATATATCCCTTAGATTTTCCATTTTCCATTACTTTAGAGGTATACACAAGTGGGATTGCTGAATCATGGATCGTGTACCTGTTAGCCATCTGTATGTCTTTAGAAAAATGCCTATTCAGATCTGCTTATTTTTTAATTGGATCATTTCCTTTTTTTGCTATTGAATTGTATGAGTTCTGTATGTATTTGGGGTATTTGGATATGTATTTTGGATATTGGATATTATCAGACATGTTCCAGAAATAATTTCCTCCCATTCAGTAGGTTGCCTTTTCATTTTATTGATGATTTCCATGGCTGTGTAGAAGCTTTTTAGTTTTTTTTTTTTTTTAAGTTTACTTATTTTTGAGAGAGAGAGAGAGCGTGAGTGCAAGCAGGGGAGGGGCAGTGAGAGAGGGCGACACAGAATGGGAAGCATTCTCCAGGCTCTGAGCTGTCAGCATAGAGCCCAATGCAGGGCTCAAACCCAGGAACAGTGAGATCATGACCTGAGCCAAAGTTGGACATTTAACTGACTGAGCCATTCAGATGCCCCGAAGCTTTTTAGTTTGATTTAATTCAAATTAACTAGTTTTGCTTTGTTACTTTTGCTTCTGGTGTCACACTCGCTCTGTGTCAAGGAGCTTACCACATATATTTTAGTCTAGGAATTTTATGGTTTCTGGTCTTCAAGTCTTTAATCCATTTTGAGTTAATTTTTGTGTGTGGTATAAGATAGCGGTTGAGTTTCATTATTTTTGCATGTGGCTGTCCAATTTTCCCACCACCATTAGTTGAAGAGACTGTCTTTTCTCTATTGTAGTATTGGCTCCTCTGTCATAAATTATTTGATCATATATGCATGGGTTTATTTCTGGGCTCTCTATTTTCCATTGATCTCTATGTCTTTTTATGCCAATACCATATTGTTTTATTTACTATAACTTTGTAATATAATTTGAAACCAGAGAGCACAATGCTTCTAGCTTTGTTCTTCTTCTCTCTTAAGACTTCTTTGACTATTTGGGGTTATTTTGTAGTTCCATACACATTTTAGGATTTTTTATTTCTGTGCAAAATGCCATTGCTACCAACTGCATTGAATCTGTAGATTGCTTTGGGGAGTATGGACATTTTATTAATCTTCAAACTCATAAGCACAGAATATCTTTCCTATCTTCAATTTCTTGTAGTTTTCAATATACATGTCTTTAACCTCCTTGGTTAAATTCATTCCAGTTTATTTTATTCTTTTTGATACAGTTATAAAAAGATTGTTTCCTTTTCTTGTAGTTTGTTATTAGTGTGTAGAAATACAAAAGCTTTTTGTGTATTGATTTTTTATTCTGAAACTTTTCTGAATTTGTTTTAGTTTGAACACTTTTTTGATGGAGTCTTTAGGGTTTTCTAGATATAATAATCAGGTTATCTGCAAACACTGACAGTTTTATCTTGTTCTTTCCAGTTCTGATGCCCTTTATACCTTTTTCTTGCCTAATGGCTCTGGCTTTGATTTCCAGTGCTGTCTTAAATAGAAGTGGCAAGAGTGGGCATCCTTGTCTACTTCCTGATGTTAGGTGAAAGGTTTCCAACTTTTTACTATTGAGTATGATGTTAGCTCTGGGCTTGTCCTATATGGCCCTTATATTGAGGTATTTTTCCACTCTACCTACCCACTTTGTTGAGTTTTTATCATAAATGGATGTTGAATTTTGTCAGCTGTCTTTTCTGAATCTGTTGAGATGATCATATGATATTTATTCATATTTGATTAAAATGTGTATCACACTGATTTGCAGATTTTATACCATCCTTGCATCCCTGGAATAAATCCTACATGATTATGATGTATGATATTTTTAAGGTATTTTTAAATTTGCTTTGCTAATAATTTATTATTTTTATATCTATTCTTGTTAGGGATATTGGCCTGTAATTTTCTGTTCTTGTGGTATTCTTGTCTGAATTTTGAAATCAGAGTAATGCTGGCCTCATAAAATGAGTTTGGAAGAGTTCCCTCATCTTTAATTTTTGGAAGAGCTTGAGAAGTATTGGTATTAATTATTAGAATGTTTGGTAGAATTCACCAGTGAAGCTTTCTGGTCCTGAACTTTTATTTGTCAAGGGTTTTTACCAGTTAAATCTCCTTCCTAGTAATTGGTCTGTTCAGATTTTCCATTTCGTCATGATTCAGTGTTGGTAGATTGTTGTTTCCAGGAATTTATCCATTTTTATCTAGGTTGCCTAAATTCTTTACTAGGTAAATCACAGATCTCTTTGTCTTTAGATTTTGTTACCAGAGGATGATTGTGATCCTTTGGTGCAATCATGTTACCTTGATTTTTCATGCTCTTTGAAGTTTTGCATTACTTTCTTCACTTCTGAAGTAGGAGTCACCTCTTCTGGGCTTTACTAACTGTTTTTGGGAGAGAAAGACCTTCCATCAGCCATGACAGATATTCTGAAGCTATCTCAGATCTTTTTTGGGTCCAGCTGTTCATACTTCTTGCCCCTCGATGGCAGAGTGCTTAAGCTTTAAGCCTTTCCTGTATTCTATAATGCAACACGCCAAGTGCTGACAGTTTCTCTTTTGTTTCCCCTTAAAGGTGGTACTGAAGTTCAAATTTGTGGTCTTTCCCTGGCCCGCAGATTTGCCAACTTATGTGCATGTTCACTGGCCATCTTCCAGAGCTCACTCTTGTTGCCACCATTGGGAGCACAGATAGCTGGCCACAAGATAGGGAGGTTTGTACATGAGGTACACAGAGTGCTAGAGGTTTCTGTGGGCCAGTTGAAGTGATCGACAAGTGAGGTGTTCCCATCAGCTCACTGGCAGAGTTCTGATGGAATCTGTGATCTAGTTAGGATCTGAGTCCCTTACTTTCATCCAGTAGTTATATTTGCCACTCTCCTCATCTTTTCCTGTCATGTAGCTCGTGATTCTGCACTGTGATGGGGCAATAAAGAAAGGGACCTGTTGAGCAGCATCATGTACAGATGAAGCCAGGGGCTCACACACTCTTCCCCTGTGGGACAAATAATGGTGAAGGAAGGTGTCTTTTGGCCCTAAGTTGTGATGCCTTGGGGAGGAGGTGATATGGATAAAGTTAAACTGTTACTGTTACCCACTACAATTCATTGAAACTCTTTTTTTTTTTTTTTGCTCCAGTGGAGTGCTAGAACTTCTTAGAAACCTGGACTTCCACAAAGGTTCTCTCCTTTTAAAATGATTGTCTTAAGTTACTGTTCTTCAGTGTTCTCAGGGGACTGTGATTGGAGAGGGCCTGGACCCAATTTACAGGCCACTGTAGGGTCAACAACGGGGACTGAGGTCTGTCTGTGACTCCATTGCACAGGTGGGTGAGACTCCTCTAGAGTCCCTTGACATATAGGGCTGAACCCCACAGCTTTCTCAAAGGCACTTCTGTCCATGGATACCAAAGTTTTGTTGTGGATGGGGGACAAAAACCAGGGAGGACTTAAGCTGTTATGATGCTGACTCTCCTTTCTTTTTACGTTTTTAGAATATAGATTAAAATTTTGTTCCTAAGATTTGAAGTTGTGCAATATACATCACAACAAAAAGCTTTGTTGAGGTTTTAATAAAGTTCTGTTTTATATTCAGATATATCAGAACTGAATGATAGAGATTTTTTTTTTTTTTAAATTTTTTTTTTTCAACGTTTATTTATTTTTGGGACAGAGAGAGACAGAGCATGAACGGGGGAGGGGCAGAGAGAGAGGGAGACACAGAATCGGAAACAGGCTCCAGGCTCTGAGCCATCAGCCCAGAGCCCGACGCGGGGCTCGAACTCACGGACCGCGAGATCGTGACCTGGCTGAAGTCGGACGCTTAACTGACTGCGCCACCCAGGCGCCCCAGTGAATGATAGAGATTTAAATGTTCTTTCCAAATTATAGCACTCCAAGTTGTGAAACACAGTTCATAAAAAGTAAAAAATCAACTCTTGGCAGCAATTTTCCTTGTACCTAGTTCTCAAGAAGAACATAATTTTTTTCATATTTTTCAAATTGGTGAACTAAATTCCACTAGATACTCACCCCAGTTTCTTTCCTGTTCATAGTTCCTATGGAAATTTGGAACATTATCACAAGATGCTATTTATCAGTTTGATCGTGGTATGCATGACTTAACAATAAATTACTCCTCTCAGTAGCTTTGCAAAAATAGTGGTCCCTCCGAACCTTAGCTCATGTCTGAATTGCAGCCTAATGCTGGTTATAAACACTGTATGGTACCTTTGTGACTTGGTACCTTCTGCCTGTTGCAGCTCTTTTGATTAGCTGATTGCCTCCCGAAGTTACCAGCTCTTTAATATAGCAGCATAAGAAACTTTAGCAACTTCCTGAAGAGCAGCTGTACAAAATAATCACTCGTAGTAGGCATATAGAGAACTCCACACAGCCTTTCCAGAATAACATTAAGTACCTCTGTGTGAGGCACTGTGCTAGGTTTTTTTGTTTTTTTTTTTTGGCATCCTCATTTAACTCTCCTAATAGTCTCAGCGCTGCCCTGTTTTGCAAGTGGGAAAACGATCCAGGCAGCTGAGCACAGGTTCTATTCCAATGAATTGAAAGCCACCAACCCAAGAAATAGGTCTTCAATACTGCCTAATAAATTTTACATTTCTCTATCAAGTCTCCATAATGCCTCTTTAAAACTTACCTCTTTATCAACCAGCTAATAAAACCAAATGTGTATGCATTCTGTATTATATGTTCATTTGTATGCATCCTATGTACTATCTGTGCATGCATATTCTCTTATATAAAGAGAAGCTATCATCTTTGTTTTGAGTCTAATCTTCATCAGTTGTAGCCTGTGTCTAAAAAAGTGTCAGTATCTTCTGTCCTTTCTCTCTTGTATTTTCAGTCCTCTCAAAAGTAGACCCTTGTGTTGCTTTTGATTTTCCTAACATATTATCATCAGAGTTTCCAATATACAGAAAACTGGAAAATATTGACAGCATTCATACTAATGTTTTGTAGTGAATTTTAACTGTACTTGTTTTTTGTTTTTTTTTTTTTAGTTATTTTTGAGAGAGAGAGAGCGCACACACACACACACACACACACACACACACACACACAGGGAGAGAGAGCATTTCAAGTAGGCTCCGTGTTGTCAGCACAGAGCCCAATGCAAGGTTTCATCTCAAGAACTGTGAGATGATGACCTGAGCCAAAATCAAGAATCAGATGCTTCCCTGAGTCACCCAGGTGTCCCAGTACTTGCTTTATCATATGTCTATCCTTCCGTCTTTCAGTCCTCATGTTTTTGCTGCATTTCAAAGCAAGTTACAGACATCAGTACATTTTTCCCAAGACTGTTAGCACATACATCATTAATCTAGTTGAATAAGGTAAGAAAAATATATAACAGGCATAAGGAAACAAAAGGATGGAAGAAAAGTCTTCGTATTAGACAAAATGATTGTTTTCCTAGAAAAATTCTAAATAATTCCTTTAACAAATGGGTGAATTTAGTAAGATCACAAGATGTAAAGTTAATGTACAGAAGTCAATTTACATAGTAGCAGGATACTAGTGGAAAATAAAGTTTCAATAATTTATTAAATTTCTAATACATCAGAGACCCCCTAGAATAATAAATAATAAATTCGGGGCGCCTGGGTGGCGCAGTCGGTTAAGCGTCCGACTTCAGCCAGGTCACCATCTCGCGGTCCGCGAGTTCGAGCCCCGCGTCGGGCTCTGGGCTGATGGCTCAGAGCCTGGAGCCTGTTTCCGATTCTGTGTCTCCCTCTCTCTCTGCCCCTCCCCCGTTCATGCTCTGTCTCTCTCTGTCCCAAAAATAAATAAACGTTGAAAAAAAAAAAATAAAAAAAAAAATAAATAATAAATTTAACCAACCTTGCCCCCAAGACCTGTATATTCAAAATAAATTCTTAAAAGGAATTAAAGAACACCTATATAAATAGAGAAATTTGTCTTGGATTTGAAGACTCAAGATGTCTATTGTCTTCAAAGTGCTTTGTGATTTATGACTATCATGTTACATCTACAACCTTGTAGAACTTATAATACAGTATTAATTTGCTTTAAACAAATAGACCCAAGTACTTTAAAAGAAATTAAGAGGAAAAATAGATTTTAGGGGTGCCTGGGTGGCTCAGTCAGTTAAGTGTCCGGCTTTGTCTCAGGTCATGACCTCACAGTTCGTGGGTTTGAGCCCTGTGTTGGGCTCTGTGCTGACAGCTCAGAGCTTGAAGCCTGCTTAGGAATCTGTGTCCCCTTCTCTCTGCCCCTCCCCCACTTGTGCTCTCTCTTTGTCCCTAAAAAATAAACATTAAAAAATAATAGATTTTAACATTAACTATTTACCTTTTCTGGAACTTCATTTTTTCCTTAACATCCAGAGTTTGATCTGTTTTGTTTTCCATTTAGCCTGAGTAACTTTCTGTAGCATTTCTTACAGTGTAGGTCTATTGGCAGATTCTCTTAGTGTTTATTTTGTCTTAATCTTTTGAAGGATGTTTTCACTAGATGTGAAATTCTAGATTGGCAGAATTTTTTTTAGTTGTTGCTCTGCTGTTAGATGATGATGGTGATGGTGGTGGTGATGTTGATGATGTTGATGTTAGTAGCTTATCTTTCAGTTTTGGAGGTCAGAAGTCTAAAATATGTTTCACTGGAGGTTTCAGGGGAGAATTAGTTCCTTGCCTTTCCAGATTTTAGAGGCTGTTTGAATTGTTTGGCTCATTCCTTTTTTCTTCATCTTCAAAGCCAACAATGTGGCATCTTCAAATGTTTCTCTGACTCTGCTTCCATCCTCACATTTTCTTCTCTGACTATTCCCCCAAGTTTATTGAGATCTAACTGACCTATAACCCTGTAAGTGTATAATATGATTTGGTACACCTGTGTATTGTGAAATGATTACCACAATAAGGTCAGTTAACATGTCCATAACATTTTTTTTTGTAGTGATAACATTTAAGATCTGTTCTCTTAGCAACTTCCAAGTATATAATACATTGTTAACTATAGTCATCATGCTGTATATTAGATCCCCCACACTTACTCATTTTATAACTGGAAGTTTGTACCTTTTGTCCTTCATTATTTTTGATGAGAAGTCTTTGGTCATATGTGTTCTTGTCCTTGTATGTGTAATTTGTTTTCTTTGCCTGCTTTGAAGATTTTTCTTTATTTAAATTTTTTATTATTTTTAATTGTGATAAAATGCATACACAATTTGGTACCCTAACCATTTTAAACTATGCAGTTTAGTGGCATTAAGTACATTTGCATTGTCACAGCTGTTACCAACATCCATCTCCAGAACTTTTTCATCTTGGAATACAGAAATTCTATACCCATTAAATAACATCTCCCCATTTCCCCCTTCTCCTTAGCCCCTGGCAACCACCATTCTACTTTCTGTCTTTATGAATTTGACTACTCTAGGTACTTCATATAAGTAGAGTCCTACAGTATTTGTGTTTTTTTGAGCGACTGGCTTATATCACTTAGCAAAATGTCCTCAGTCAAGTATTTTCTTAGCTTTGGATTTTAACATTTAACTATGATATGCCTGGTGTTTTCTTTGTAATCATCTTACTTGGGGCTCATTGAGCTTCCTATCTATGCATTTATATTTTGCACCAAATTTGGGATTATTTTCAGTTATTATTTTATGAAAATTTTTTCCAACTCATTCACTTACAGCTCTACCAGGAATCCAGTTACACATATATTTGACTTATTGCTATTATCTCACAGATCCCTGTGTCTTCATTTTTATTTTTTTATTTTTTTATTTTTTTTTTTTTTCAACGTTTATTTATTTTTGGGACAGAGAGAGACAGAGCATGAACGGGGGAGGGGCAGAGAGAGAGGGAGACACAGAATCGGAAACAGGCTCCAGGCTCCGAGCCATCAGCCCAGAGCCTGACGCGGGGCTCGAACCCACGGACCGCGAGATCGTGACCTGGCTGAAGTCGGACGCTCAACCGACTGTGCCACCCAGGCGCCCCTGTGTCTTCATTTTTAAAAACATTTTTGTCTCTTTGTTTTTCAGACTGGATAATTTTTACAGATCTGACTTCTAGTTCTCCAGCTCCTTTGTCATCTTCATTCTCCCATTAAGACTATTCAGTGCATGTTTAAGATACTGTATATTTTAGTTCTAGAATTTCTGTGTTGTTCTTATTAACAGTGTCTATTTCAGTACTGGTACTTTTCTGTCTATTATAAGAGTATTTTCCTTTATATCCTGGAGCCTGGTTATAGTCACTGCATTGAATATTTTTGTGTGTGAATTTCACAATCTGGATTCTATGGGGCTGGTCTGTGTGGGTCATCCTTTCTCTTGATACGTCCTGTTCTTTGTATATTGAATAATTGTGAATTGCACCAGAAGTTCTGAATGATTCAGGCATTAGTCAGAGAGTGTATGTGCGGAATTGGAGCTCAGGCTCTCTTGTTCTCTCTTTTCAGGGATTGTCTCTACAACTTTCTGGCAGTTTTGGTTACCCTATTCCTTCCTAATAGTTATTCCTATTGCTTGTAAATATATTCAAGTCCCTCCTATTAAGAAAAAAAGTTGTTTGTTTATATGACTGTAGCCCTATCTTTGGGCCTTTTTTAGTACTCTTTACAAACTTCTAAATAATGCTTTGTGTTCTCATTGCAACAGTTTTCTCACTTCTCAACCCCTTTCAATCTGTTTTTTCCTCTCATAATTTCAAAAACCCATCTAGTCAAAAAACAGGTATATGTTTGTATCTCCACACAATGAATATCTGCTCTATATCCAGTGAACTCTTTTGGTTGACCTCAGCAACATGTGTTACTCTTTCCTGAATTCCTCTTTTTTTTTTTTTTTTTTAATGGCTTCCGAGACAAATGCTGTCTTCTGTTTTCTTCAACTATTTCTTTGGGTGCTCAACTTTACAGGCTATTCTTACTAAACTATCAAATGTGGAATATGGCTTTATCTTTTACCCTTCTGCTCATAAGACTCTCCTTGAGTGATCTTATTCAAGCTTAGGGCTTCAGATACCACTTTGTAGCCAATAATTTCATTTACATAAGCTCAGACTTTTTCTGAACTTTAGACTTCTACACCTAAACACCTTTCTGATACTTATTCACAAATATATCAAAGACGTCTCAACTTGGAACATGTCCCAAACTGAGCTTTTGATCTTCCCAGCTTCCAACTAGATCTTTTCCGGTATTCTTTTCTGAGTCATCTTTTTGGATTGTTTTTCCTGTTCTACAATTGTTGGAATTTCTTGTGGTTCCATCTAATTTTCTTTATTCAATGACCAGTTTATATGTAGCCTGAGATAACTCAGTTTGGGGTTTATAAATGATGCATATGCTAATGATTCACATGTCGAGACGTTTGGTGTGTTTCCTAATATCATCTTCACTAACTTTAGCTTATCAAAAAAATAATTCACCAGCTTTTCTGTTAAACCAACTACTCCTCTTAGCTTCTTGCTTGTGTTAGTACACCACTTTTCTCCTAGTACATGGTGTAAAACTTTGGAGTAAATTGGAGCTCCTGGGTGGCTCAGGTGGTTAAGCCTCCAACTTCGGCTCAGGTCATGATCTCATGGTTCATGGATTCAAGTCCCGTGTTGGGCCCTGTGCTGGCAGCTCAGAGCCTGGAGCCTGCTTCAGATTCTGTGTCTCCCTCTCTCTCTGCCCCACCCGGACTCACACTCTGTCTCAGTCTCTCAAAACTGAATAAATGCTAAAAAAAAATTTTTAAAAACCCCCCAAAACTTTGGAGTAAATTAACCTCTCCCTTTATTTTAAAACAGCCAGTTGTCAGGTTCTGGTTATTTTCTCTGATATATGAGTGTTATTTTCATCCTTCTGTACTTGCAACATTTGGTGCATGTAGTTAATTGTACCTGCCACTAAATTGAGAACAGACTGACTATGTGGACTCATGGTTAGACTCACTCTGATGACACAACAGATTTCTAGAAAGCATGGATATAATGCAAAACATAGATATGTGTTAAAAAAAACAATAACAACAACTGTAACTCTTCATACTCATCGCCTTAAGTGATCTAGCACCTAATTTCTGTGCAAGAAAGAGATACATATAACTATAAATATTTAGATTCAGACCACTAAGTGCAACTTTTATCCATTCATTAGGTCAGAAAAATATTTATTGAGCACCTGTTATGTGCCATGGTATTTTTTTAAAGACAATGAGGATATAGCAGGACAAAATAGGTAACACTTACCCTTGTGAATTATATTATACCACAAAGATAGATGATAGATAAAATAGTGTGTGTCAGATGTGTTATGGATGTGGAGCATTGGTTTGTTTTACATAGGATGATCAGGGAAAACCTCTTCAACAAGAGAACTAATCAGGGATAAGAGAATTCTAAGCAGAATAAACAATATAGGCAAGACCTGAGGCAGGAAGGAACATGCCAGTGGAGTGAGTTGGGTAAAATGGGAAAGTGGTAAAAGATGTCAGAGCTGTATCGGGTTTGCATGGAGTAGGATAGATTATATAGGGCACTGGTGTGCTGGTAAATGTTTTAACAGCTGGCTCCTTGGGGGCAAAATTAATAAAAATCCCTGGTTTTCACTGTTTACTAATTTCTCTGGGGTAAATATTCCTGCCACGGCAATTTCAAGCTACTAACATGAGAACGAGCTTTCCAAAATTCCATAAAATTTATTAGACCTTGTGAGCTGGTACATCTCCAGCACACCACTAATGTAGAGTCTTATAAACCACAGTTAATTAAGTTTTCTCTTTCTTTTCTTTTTCTTCCTTCCCTTCCGCTACTCCTTCCAGAAAGGAGGTCAGTGGAGGGTTTTAGAGAAATTACATGATCAGGTTTATGTTTTAACAGAATCTAGCCACTGGGTTGAGAGTATTAGTTACTCTTTGTATAAACATTTGGCTGCAAACTCCTGGCTAACAAAGTTTTTAATTTGGTTTACATAGTGTTGAATTACACATTGCTTTAAAATATCTTGTTATCAATATTTAAAAATCTAGAAATATCCTATAAAGAATGAATTTCTTTCTTTTTTTTTTTTAGAAAAAAAAATAGGCATTCCTTTCCTTTCTAGAATTTAATTCATTGGAGCTGAGGAATGGCTTTGTTTAGAGTATGCATTCTCCATTTTGGTACATTTCTTAACCACATCCTTTTAATTTTCCCCACCTCCAACCTCCTGCTTTGCAAAGATTGGATTCTTTAGTTGATAATACAACACATGTAAACAGTGAATATTTCTATGTAGAGTTATTGTTATACCATTACACATCTATGTTCTTCTGATATATCTACTGAAGTTGGATTTGGGAAATTATTTGGCAGGGAATAATTGAATAATCTGGCCTACAATTTTATGAGAAATCCATTTCCAGACATTTAAATAACAGAGCTTACTATGAATACATTCCCCATTTGTAGAGTGGAAGACTGAATTCTAAAATGGACTTTCTGATGTCAAATTTTATGAAAATAATGTTGATATTTTAAACATTGGAATTCCATGAATGGGATTTCTTAAATTGCAGTGCAATATGGTGTTAAAAACATGAGAATATTATACCATCAGAATAACACAAACATCTTGAGAAAAGTTACTGTCAGTTCAAAAACGAATAAGCAAGGATTTCAACTGTGTTTGCAAATATTGTTAGCTGCGAATAATTCTCCATTCCTAATATTTCCTTGTTGGGAAGTGGGCTCTATTAATGTAACTCCAGGCCTCTCTATCCTTTATCTATTCAGCTCCTAGAGAGATGAAGTGTTTTATTTGAATGTCAGCATTGAGAAAAGTACGTGAACCGGCTTGAGTTAGGTCCAACTTTTTTCTTATGGAGAATGAGCCTGTGTGTTCTAAGTTGTAAACCTTACCTAGTCAGGCTTCCTACATATGGGGAGGCCTACCCAAGTCCAGCACTGCCCTACCAAACAAACCATGCCATAGAGGCTGCTCTCTATCAGTAACAGGTGTTATTTTGGCCTCCCACTCTTATGTTTTGTTGTATTTCTCAACTTGTTCTAAACTGAGGGTAGGGGGCACCTGGGTGGCTCAGCGGGTAAGTGTCTGTCTCTTGATTTCGGTCCCAGTCATGATCTTGTGGTTCATGGGTTCAGGCTCTAGGTCGGGTTCTGCACTAGGTCGGGCTCTGCACTTCAGATTCTCTTTATCCCTCTCTTGCCCCTCCTGTGTGCTCTCTCACTTTCAAAATAAATAAACAGTGTGGGATAAGGTGCGATTTATCGGGTAGGGGCTCTCACAGGTGTGGTTTATTCATCAGGAACATTGCGAAATAAAAGAACATTTTGAGGGAGAAAATTTCAAGAAAAGATATTTATGCCTGGTTTACAGAGGCTTATTTTAGGCCAAACATGTTTTTACACTTTTGCACATGTCTTTGAACTTCTGTAGCCTAGGAAAGAAGCTCTAGCTATCATGAGGTATTTTGAGCTTGGCAGGTGACTGCAACTTCTGACTTACACAACTTATATGAGAAAATAAGAGAACCCGTTAGCTGTGTTGGGAGCTTCAGGTAGAGGCTGCTTTAGCTTACTGCACAGGCTAGCTTTTCTTTAGCCAAGGCAAAGATTCCATTGTAGAGAAGAATTTTGCAAGTATTTTAGTCACTGGCTGACAAAAGAATATTTGCTACTTTTAAACTGAAGGGCAGCTGAATTCTGCATGTATAACAGAACACTTAGAGATGCCCTAACTTTATACAGTTAGTACCATGGCTGGTTAGACAACTACATTGGGTATTCCACGTTGTCTTCCTCTTTCAGGATCAAGGAGGGTACCGTGGAGAGACCTTGACTTCATGTGGCATTTCTGCCTATTTTTATGACTCACTGTCCCATTATAGAATCTCACATTGGCTTTATGTTGGTATAAGTTCTAACTCTGACTTGATACATGGCTTCACCATAAACTTATGTTAGATTTAATGAACAGGTAAGAGATGTGATAGAAAGTCACCCAAATTACATTATTACAAACACAGAGTTAGAAACAAAAATGTTCTATGCTTGGAACTATTTGCCTGTAATAATCCCATTTGCTTAAGAAAACAAGGAGAAACCAGAGTGGTTTGAAAAGGGTACTTCAGTTTTACTATCAAACCCAGGAGCACAAAAAGATTAAGAAAATAAAGGAACACAGCTGATTGAACTGGAGGAAGAGATTTTTTTGTTTATTCATTCAAGAAAGAATAAGGGGAAAAGGGCATCCTGAATGACAAGAATGCAAGCAGGGGAGAAAAGTACCCAGATTCTAACTGCTCTTAAGAAGGAAAGATATTTTTGTTGTTACTAGAGCAGAAATGGTGACTGGGATCCAAACAAACCTAACAGCAACCTTGAGTGATTCCTCAAAGAAAGGCCAAGTCATTGAGAGATGATTTCTGAAAGTCACAGGCCATCACTCAGAACAATTGAAGAACCACTTCTTAGAGATTGGGACAGAACCCCAAGTGGTTACAAAAAAATCTGGGCAGAACTGAGAGAGGAAATGCATGTGAAATAGGCAAATTGGTTTTTTATTCAAGTATAATTAACATACAGTGTTATATTAGTTTCAGGTGAACAACGTAATGATTCAACAATTTCATATATTACTCAGGGAAATGGCATTGCCTGTTTCTCTGTATACTATGATTCTGTCACATAGAAGCTCACTGAAATAATACTTTGGGGAAGGAACTTTTAATGAATCTAGCTGATAAATTTATGAAGTGAGGATCCTAAAGGGAAGTAGAGAAGAGATGTGAAGAAATCCAGTGACAAAAGAACAAGTTCAAGCTTTAGCTACCTGTCTGATGGAAGAATATCTCCAGGGAGGTGGGGATTATCCATCTCCTTGAGAATAAAGTAGAAAATATTTGGACAATAAACCCAGAACTTGTTGATTTCTTCTCTTTTATTATTAATAATGCAGAGTTGTTATAAAAATAACCATCTGGGCCAGAAAGTAAAGATAAAGTAAACAGAAGGGAGGCACTCAGTTCCAGAAAGCAGCATTAGCTCTTGGGATTAGAGAAGGAAAGAGGCCATTTTAAGAATTAGATTAAATTGTTAACAAACTCAAATAGCCTTCCTGAAAGCTGTCAGGAAATAGCAGAGGGAAATTAAATACCAGTGGTATGTCCCAGTATTTCAGAAAAAGACATAGCAGGAAAATAAAAAATAAAAAAAGCTATTCAGACCCCAAGACATTTGAAACGGCTTTTCCTCAGGGCACAAGCTTGAGAAGCATCAACATCTCTTCGTGCAGATATCTGATTCCTCAGCTAAAACAAATGGGGGAATTAAGACCTCTTCCCAAGGGGGCAGGTCTCACAGTGCAAGCAACCCCCAAGCTAGAGGCAGTGAGACAACCACTGTGGCACAGGACAGAAAATACCTGTTCCCAGGAAGTGGTGCAGTTGTGTCACCAGACAGAACCTGTCCTCAGGGTGGTGTTAGGGGCCCAAGACTCCATGGGAAAGGGATTAAGAAGTACTGGGTAGGGGCGGCTGGGTGGCTCAGTCGGTTAAGCGGCCGACTTCGGCTCAGGTCATGATCTCGCGGTCCGTGAGTTCGAGCCCCGCGTCGGGCTCTGTGCTGACGGCTCAGAGCCTGGAGCCTGTTTCAGATTCTGTGTCTCCCTCTCTCTGACCCTCCCCCGTTCATGCTCTGTCTCAAAAATAAATAAACGTTAAAAAAAAAATTTAAGAAGTACTGGGTATGCTGGATGTGGAAGAAATCACCTGAAGCCCCACTGCAATTATTTGAAGGGGACAGAAATGCCTCACATGACACTTTATGTGAGGATGTAGGAATCAGAGATGGGTTTATTTTGTCCACAAAAATGTAAATGTAAAGAAGTGTAAATGAAAATGCTAAATGTGTAGGCTCAAATAACTTGTTGGGAGAATTTTCTTAGTTTGGCTTAAGTAAACAGGTCATGGAATCCAGACAGTTGGTCTTGAATTACAGACTTCCTGCTAATATTGAGGTCAAGAATATTTTCCTTTCCTCTCAGATATCATGGGATTACTCTTGGGGGTCTCGGCAGCCCTCGTGCTGGGAATGTAATTTGGCCTGCACTAATTGACTTAATGGCAGGAGAATGGCTTTCTATATTAGGTAGATCTGGAAAAGGCCTGGGATAATTCTGTGTGACCTGTTAGCTCTGGAATTTTGGAAGTGAGGCTTCTGAGAAATTAGGCATTGTATTACTATGACTTCTGAGGCTTTTGAAGCTCCAAACCCATTCCAGGGAAAGATTGCTACAGTTGCTGAAGAAGCCCCATTGAACTTTACACTTTGACCTTCAACACACAGGACAAGAGAATTTGATTTCAGGCTTTAGTTCTTTCGGATTTTAATGTCTTCAACTTGTAAACGAATGCAATCTTCGGGCGTTAATTTCTTTCTTGGAATTTAATAATAGAAGGGAAATTGTGTTCAAATATGAAACATCTCTTTAAAGTCATTTTATTATTGAAGTATCTTTAAGATAGCATTCAATCTCTGCAGAACCTCTGTCATGCTACATTGGACAGCATGCCTAGACAGAATTTTGGACAGAAAATAGAATAGGAAATACATTTTCTGCTTTTGGTGTGGAGTGGACTCAAAGCTGATACAATGAATGTGTTGTTTTGACCCATTGCAGATTCTTCTGGGGACAACATTTAAATATTTAAACATTTAAAAGCTTAAGCTTTGCCATTGGACCCAGGAGGAAACCCAGAAGAGCAGAAATTGGTGTAGAGTGTGGTCTCATGAGGGTCAGGGGTAAAGTTCTACTGAGAGAGAGAGCCACAACTCTTGTGACCAAAGACTTCATGCTTAATGAAGTTAAGCTTCATGCTCAATGAGTTAAGAGAATGAAAGTCTGGGGGATGTTGATGGGGTTCACCTCTTCCCCACCCCTGAGGCTTTGTTCTTACGAGAGGAGCTCAAGTTCTTATAACTCTGGGCTCCCTTCTTCCCTGTTAATTGCTCTGTCTCTGAGAGATTTTTAGCCTCTGAGTTCAGTTAGTAGGGCATGCTCAGCTCAGCTCCCATTTTCCTTGCCTCAGAAGTAGACATGCGTTTCCCTCTATTATGACGCATGGAAGCCTAGCCCCGTTCCAGTGCTTCCTTGCTAGTCCAGTAGGTCTGCCCAATTGTGGAGTTCAGTGTTAATGGGTGTCAATATACAGGCCAAGCCCTCCAACTTGATCTCTATTATATATAAAAGTGATGTTTTGGCTTCATCTTTTTTGTTCTGGCCCCTGATATAACCCTTGGGTCTCTTTGCTCTGTTACAACCTAGTTTGATTAGTTTTTCAGAGTTCTTAATTTTTCTAATTTGAAATAAAAGTCAATTCAACAAATTCAGCACCTACTATATGTTATTGTGCTGGACCCCGGGAATACAGAAATAAACAATGTCTCATTAGATAGTGACTATTTACATGTTTATATATAATATTAAAAAAACACATACACCAAAAAGATAACACAAAGAGGAAGTGATCAGCCTGCCTGGTAATTTGGAGGTAGGCAGCTGTCATGGAGAAGGAAATTTTTGAGCAAAATGACTAAGCAGGGGAAGCATATTTTTGATGGAGAGACGCATGTTATACCAGGATACTAGAAATTGTTGATAATTCCTGAGCATACAACTCTTTTTCTTTCTTTCTTTCTTTCTTTCTTTCTTTCTTTCTTTCTTTCTTTCTTTCTTTTTTTCTTTCTTTTCTTTCTTTTCTTTCTTTCCCTCCTTTCCTCCTTCCCTCTCTCCCTCTTCCACCCCCTCTCCCTCTCTCCCACTCCCTTCCTTCCTTCCTTCATTTTTTTTAAAGCATAATTTCAATGTTAGGAAATAAGGATGGTGAGTAGAAGGAACCAGATCATACTGTTCAAGAAGCTTATTAGACTTAAGACATCTTATTAATGAGGAGGATGAACAGCCTGAACCCTGAGAGTGATAATGATCAGGTTAAACAAAATGAAACGGTTGGACATAACGACTTCTACATTTCTTTTAAGCCTTAGAGTTTTCTGATTTTTGTTTTGGACCTTTGCCACAGATTTAGAATATTTCTCAGCTATCCTAAATCAGCTCCTTACCACACTGTATTAGGTAGGATTAGGCTTGGCTACCTATATGATATCCCTGATAAATAAGAACATAGATCAAATATGAGAGAAGTTTATTTCTCTCATGTAAAAGCAATTTTGAAGCTAGTCTGGTGGCTTTTACAAAACCATTGGTAACCAAGGTCCTTCTCACTCTTCACTCCACAAATCCTGCAGTACAAGTGTTGTCCTCATGTTTCAAGATGACAGCTGGAGATCCATATATCATGCTTGCATTCTAGGATGGCAGCAGAGTGAAGGGAACTTAAGAAGATTTCCTGAAGGTACCTCCTATACTTTTACTTATTTCTAGATGACCAGAATTTATTTCCCTGGTCACATCTGAAATTGGAGAAAAGCTGAGGGTATGACTGTACTGAGTAAAATCCTTTTTTACAATCAGAGAAAAAGTAGAAAATTAATATTGAGGTAGGCAATTATCTGTCTCTGTTCCAGTCATGGAAAAATGAAGTATCTATTTACTGATTTAAGTGGAAATAAAAGTGGTAGGTTATCAAATACAGAGGGTGTATTTTTCACAGAATTTATTTTTCTAATTCTAGCCCTTAGTCCTACGTTTTTATTTAAACTGTAGCAGCATGGTGCTTGAAAATCCATTTATAAGACACACAACGTACATTCTCAAATGCTAAGTGCATGGTTGTAATGTATGGCCATATCATCCTTCTCTCTCTGATCCCTGACATTTTGGATAAGCTGTTTCCTTCCAAAGGATACTAGGATACTATTCTCTGACTTATGTCTATTAATTCTTTGGGATTTTGTGTCTCTCATGCTTTGCCTAAAGAAGACCAGGTTAGTACCCCTCCTTTGTCAAAAGGGCCACATTACTTTGTTGTAATAACGTCTCCATTGTCAGTCTTCCTAACTGGAAGTCAATGAAAACAGAGAGGAGTTATATCTGTTTTGTTCCATGCTCTAACCTTAGTGGCTAGTATAGTGCCTAGAAAATAGGTGTTCAAAAATTTCATTGAAGGAATAAATGAGTATAAAGGTAAATGACTAAAACCAGATACAAAGGCATTCAAGTTCTTATTGCTGCGAATCAGCGAGTGGTGAAGTGTGGTGTAAGATTTGGGTATGCAAAAATGTAATAATTTTTATCCAACTAAAATTAACATTGTTGTTGAGCTCCTTATTCTACTTGGATAGTTAATCTTAGGCAATTCAGGATAGACTGAGTTAAATTATGGTTTTCTCAGTAAATTCAGGATTCCCCCTTCTGAGATTACATCTCAATTGTGAAGAAGTTACATTACATCAATGCATGAAGAAGAGGGTGCACCTGGGATATTCTCTACCCAAGTTGGCATCCGGTGATGTACACTTTTCTAACTGATCCTTGGGCTCCGTGACTTTTCCACTGCAGCATCTGCCGAGGCATCTGGGTTCTCATTGGTCTAGTTGCTGTACTCCACTGGCACACCTTTCAGTCATTAATCCCAACATTAAGACAGATATCTCTTAAGACATCTTAAGACAGATGTCTCTTAAGACATTAATAAGATGTCATTAAGATGTCTTTTAATGAGAGTGTGAGCTCTCTTTTAATGACTCCATGCCTCAGTGGGGCACAGGCAAAATTAAGCTCTTCTTCTATTCTACAATGTGGCCAAAGGAAACTCTGTGGAGCTTTCTTAGGTGTCTCCCTATAGACGACCCCCCCCGCCATGGCATCATCTCTACCCACTGTCATCTTGCTGAGGTAGAGCCCTCTATAAGACTTGCCTCTTGCCTAGTCTCTAGTCAGGAAGTGGGGCACTGGTCTCCTCTTCACTCAAAGCCCCAAACCTATCTGGAGTTCGTTTCTTTCACCCTCACCCAAGAGTTTTGGCTCTGGTGATGATGGTCAGAGGGCAGGGTCTCTTTTCAGAGACCCACACCATCTAACTCCATGGCTCTACCCTCATGTCTCAGACTTCTCTCTTGTATGTTTTTATCCCTTCTAAACTGTTTTGGCTAATCTCACATGCTTTCAAATTTATTGTATATGGTATAAATACCACAAACATCATGATTTTATTTGACACTCAAAAGTCAGGCTTTTAAGGCTCAAAGGTAACTTTTTGTTCACCTTTGCTGCAAGTTTCAGAAGTCTGCCTTAAATCTTGGGAGCTGAGTGTGGACTCTTTTCATTTGCCCTCTTGTCCTTTCCCTGAGGCAAAGCCTAAATGACCAAAAGAGAGGTCATGGAGCAAAGTGAGAATTTTCAGGGAAAAAAAAATCAAAAACAAACAAAAAACTCCAGATGGGTTAATAACAGATTAACCCAACATATTGACAACAGGGACAGTTGATAATCACTCTCAATGCCCCAAAATGATAAAATAGTTAAATAATGTTATAATAGAAAGCTATAAAATCATTAAAGATTTTAAAGTATTTTTAAGAACATAAAAATCTTTGTTTTAATGAGTGAGGAGAACTGCTTATAAAAGTGACTATGTACAAAGATTAGAACTTTACAAAAATACTCAGAAAAGGGACACCTGGGTGGCTCAGTTATTTGAGCATCTAACTTTGGGTCAGGTCATGATCTCATAGTTCATGGGTTCAAGCTCCATGCTGGGCTCTGTGCTGACAGCTTAGAGCCTGAAGCCTGCTTCAAATTCTGTGTCTCCCTCTCTCTCTGTCCCTCCTCTGCTCACACGTTGTCTCTCTCTCTCAAAAATAAATAAACATTAAAAAAATTTTAAAAATACTCAGAAAAGTCATGAGGAAAAGGAGCATAATTTTAGTAGTGATTGAGTAGCAGGACTATGGATAATTTCTATTTTCTACATATTCCAAGTTTTCCCTTGAAGGAACATGAATTAAATCATAAACATATATATACATACACACACACATAGATGTATATATTTACAGTTTGAAATAAGTAATAAAGATTCCTATAGACCAAACAAATAGCATCCTTTATATAATGATGACCAAATAAGACTTACTTCTGTCTAAGTGTGTTACTTGTATTTTTAAAAAAGGGGAAAAGACCCAGGGGAGAAACCTGAGGGAGCAAAGTCCCCCACAAGAAAATCAAGGGAACAGTAATATGCAGGAGAAGGCCAGAAGTCCATTGCCTGCAGTTGGGGCAGGGTGCTACCTTCAGATGCTTGCCCAGATGTGGGTAAATGTTGCTTTCTGTCCCTGCACAAACACATTTAAAGACACATTCTACATTATAGAGCAAGAAATTGTGGTATATAGATACCATGGAATATTATTCAGCCATAAATAATTGAAATCTTGCCATTTTGTGACAACATGGATGGACCTTGAAGGCATTAGGCTAAGTGAAATAAGTCAGACAGAGAAAGACAAATGCCGTATGATTTCTCTTATATGTGTAATCTAAAAAAACATTTTTAAAAACCAAACCAAGCTCATAGATACAGAGAACAGGTTGGTGGTTCCTAGAAGCAGAGGGTGGGAGGGATGGGGGGTGGAAACAGGTGAACTGTTTTTGGTTTTAGTTTAAGTAAAATGAATTTTAAAGAAAGAGCTCCAAATATTTAAATTAGTTATTGTATTTTTCCCTAGTTGCCCCCTCTCCAAACTAGACATCCTGTGACTTGGTCTCCAGTCTCATGTCCTTCTGGTTGCTCATCTCTGAATGTGTTTCTGCTTATCCCTTGGCTTCTTTATGTGACTCTAGACTCCATATGTGTTCCAGGCAGCTCTGAGGATAGAGAAACTCCTTGTTCTTTCCCTTTAGCCTAAAACAAGGAGAGAAGAAAGAAAATGAGATGTGTTATGTTTCTGTCTGCAGCATGATTCCCTGTCATGATTTTCCTCCAATCAAGGGGGTTACTTTGGCAACAATCATGTTATGTCCCTTTAAATAACTTTCCCCTAGTTAGTGATATTTCATTTTCATAAACAAGCCCTACAATGACTTCTTAAAGTAGCCAAACCTGTTTTTCCCCTCCTATTACTTAAGAAACATATTTGAACAGATCATACAATACTTAAAAACGTATTAACATACAAACAAAACACACCATTTAAAGGCTGCATGTTAATTTCAAGATGTATTAGAACAGTGATAATAAACTTGATTCTAGTGTGGCATTGAATTCTTAATATCAGTAAAGTCACCTTTTTTTTAACAACCATACTAATTGTTGCTGATTTCGGGATAGCTTTGCAAAGGGAAGAATTGTGACATTTCCATGTTTGAAATAACATGTAGAATCATTGCAGTTCATTGCTATGGAGGCAGTTTATCTTGTAAAGACATTTACAACTCCACTTAGATTCTCCCAAAATGATTTTTCACTTAACAGCCTCTTACCAACTTCAAGCAAAAGTGTGCCATACAAAAGTACTGCAACCAATTACAATTGGTGACCTTTGCGGTAAAAATAACCCTGAAAATGTAAGAGATTGTTTTTATGGGTAGTAGAAATGCCTATTCAGGAGCCTCTAAAAAATGCTAAATTTTACTTTGGGTGTAGAAAGGTGCCTGCAAAATTATGCTTCTTGCTATTTAATATATTATCATATGAAAAGGTACTCCACAGGGTTATTGGGAAAGTGCTATCAAACAGTGTTGTAGATTTATTTAGTGCGACACGTCTCACCTTTAGATATTTTAAGATGAAGTGTTTGTCCTTTCAATTAATCAAAAATGTTGTTCCCTTCCAGTTAGCTAGGTCACTCAGGTCTCTATTCAGTCAGCAGTTTCTCCCAGTTGTTTGGCTGAATTTCCATTACTGAAGAATTAGGTCGGTAATTAAATCCAATCTCAGCAAAATTTCTTCAGGCAGTTTATTTAGGTTCTATGCAAAATGGAATCCCTTAGGGACAGGGAATTAACATGTTGTGAAGTATAATTTCAATGAAATCTGTTTAACAGTTATTCTTAAAAGAAGAGCTTGGAGACTTCCCTTGACTTGACTCAGCTTCAATGTCTTTATGCAATTTTTTCCATTTATAGTTCCCATCTTTTATAATTAGATGTGTTCCTGTATTTTCTGCTGGTTTTCTACATCAATAAGCTACTTTTGTCCATGATTTTATATAAATCAGTATGTCTCCCACTGATTCATATACACACACATACACACATATCCAAATACTTTAAAAAAAATGAGACAAAATTGTAAAAGGTTTAAAAAAGTTCTTATGTATTATATATTTATGTATTTTTACTATTTATGCATGTATGTGTATGTGTGTGTATATATATGTGTGTGTGTGTCAACATATATATTTTGATATATGTTTTCTATAGTTGTGTCTTAAATTCCTGAGTATTTTTATCTGATCTCTTCTTGCAATTGGCAGTTTAAATGTCCTGAAATTATATAGGAAGTAGGAAACTTAGGATCCAGAAATATAATGAGGGTTGCTGTTTTGAAGTCACCTCTAAGGTCATTTTATTTAGTCTATTCCTCAAGTTTCCAGCTGCATGATTTCATCATAGAATGGAATTTACAAACTGCCTCCCAGTGCTGTCAGATTCTATTATTTATAATAAACTCTTACTTGAGTTTTCAAGAAAGTTTAGAAAATGACTTCCTGGAGGTCCTTAAGGATAGTGTTTCCCGCAGAGGACTTTGGTTTGTTTTACCAGTTGGTTGATTTTCATGTCTAGAAGTATTTAGAATGATGTTCTATAGTCACAGACTCCTCTTACTGACAGATTATCTTTTGTCACAATATTTATAACCACATTGTTATGGACTGAATATTTGTGCCCCCTCCCCCAGTTCATATTTTGAAATCTAATTGCCAGTGGGCTAGTATTTGGAGGTGGGGCCTTTGGGGGGTCATGAGATTGGAACCCCTCAGGAATGATTTTATTTATTTATTTATTTATTTATTTATTTATTTATTTATTTATGAGAGAGCACAAGTGGCGGAGGGGCAGAGAGAGAGGGAGACACAGAATCCAAAGCAGGCTCCAGGCTCTGAGCTGTCAGACCAGAGCCCGACACAGGGCTCGAACCCACAAAGCACAAGATCATGACCCGAGCTGAAGTCGGATGCTCAACTGACTGAGCCACCCAGGTGCCCCCCTCTGGGATGATTTTAGTGTGCTTTTTAGAAGAGACCTTAGAGAGCCCCCTTGTCCCTTTTTGCACATGAAGACACGGCGAGAAAACTGCCATCTGTGAACCAGGAAGCAAGTCCACCAGACACCACATCTGTTGGCACCTTGATCTTGTACTTGCCAGCCTTCAGAACTGTGGGAAATAAATTTCTGTTTATAAGCCACCTAGTCTGTGATATTTCGTTGTAGTAGCCTAAATGGACTAAGACACACATTGATGATTTATGGATGAAAGAAAAAATATATATACACGTAGATGTATATACTTAATACATATATACAGATATGGATCTCAAACACAAAATTAGGTGATTAAGAAATGATTATTTTTATTGTTCTGTAAATGAGTTTAATTTCTGTTCCGAGTCCTCAGTCTGCTAGGTAGCAGGTGTTAAGTCTTCATCAATTTAGCACCCTTCCCCTCCTCAACCCAAGGCCATGTTCATGAAAAGAGAGAGCGGGTTGAGGGAAGGCAGAGCAGCTTTATGATATTCAGGCATTGAAAAGGCCATAGGCTGCATGGGTCTTTGTGACTGACCTCTCCGACATCAGCTGAGACATTCTCATTCCTGTTGGTCTTGAGTTATTTCACCCAGGTAATTCCTGTGTCTTCCATCCCAAACATAAGCATGTTCTCAGCCACTGAAGGGTTGTCAGTGCTGAGTCACCTCTTCCATGCTGTTTGCTGCTCTGAAATACTGTTTCTGGTGCAATGAAGTCATTCATTCTCTTGTCTGACATTGAATGTGCACCCAGGCCCTCTCTGAGACCATGTAAGGCTCTTCTTCTGGATTTCCCACTCCACTTGTATATCTACTCTGTTCTCCCATGTATGCTGAGGTTAGGAACACCAGGATCTTGGCAATTTTCAGGGTTCTACTGGGCATAGAGCACAGATTCCTTTTGCTCTGTGCCTCCTAAACATCCATCTGGAGGTTTTTATAGTTTTTTTTCCCCCTCCTCATCCTTATAATTTAGGAAAGGAGATGGCTAAGCATAGGATACACTCTCAAGGACATCATTGTTGCATCCTCTCTCTCTGTTTCTGTTATTATATCTATCCTCCAGTTCTTGGGTTCTTTACCTGATCCAGTTGAGAAAGGAGGGTTGGGAGTGGCAAGGTGGAGGGAATAGCATGACCAGAGATGATGAAGTGAATTCGTGAAGGGTGAATATCAGAAATAGTAGACACTTGAGATTACCTTGGGGAGTATGGTTGGAGGTCAAGAGGTGAACTGGAGATCTGCTTAGAGACTGATAGGGCTGGGAAAAGACTGTAGATTACTGATAGCTTGACCTTTTATACTATATAGATTTTTTTTTCTTCAAGGCAATGGGAACCTTTTGAAAATATTTTAGCAGAAAATGGTATAAAAATGGTATGGATCCTAGAGACTGGAGATATTTGAAAGGAACTGGCATAGATGATGTGAGTGAGGGAGAACAACTGAACTATGATTCCCAGAACCTAAATTGGGTGATGATGAACTTGTTTTATAGGAAGAAGGGGAGTTCGGTCTTGTTGCAGTGGCAACTTTGGGGGTGTCTGTTGTGCAGCTGGAAATGTGGGAATGGAGTTCACAAGAGAGAGAAAACCTAGGCATGTAGCTATGGTTGAAAAAAAATGAATAATTGATTGTGGTTGGAACTATGGGAAGCGAAGAGAGAAGATAGAGGAGATAAAAGATTATCTTAGAATAGTGAGGAATGGCCAGAAACTGAGGGAGAAAGTCAAAACCAGGAACATGAAATGACACAGGATAGAAGGAGAAGGATAGAAGGTTAGAAGGAGAAGGGTTTCCAAATAGGACAGTGATTACAAGCATCAAATGTTTCAGGAGAATTTTACAGGAATATGGTGCTTTTGCTGTTCAGAGTAATCCTCTCAACGCAGAACACCTGGAAAGCCTGTAAAATATGCAAAAATATTTCTATAAGCATTGTTGAATTTCAGAGTAAGGCAACTTTATTTCACGGTACGTTGAGAGAGTTGCCCTGGAAGAAGTACTTTCTCTCTTTGCACTTACTCACCCTAGTGATGTCTTTAGACTTGAAACCAAAGTGTGTGTTGAATGTGGGTGATGGAGGAGTGGGTGCTTGGGAAATTACAAAAGTAAACACAGGAGGAGAAGGTGATGTAAGGAAAGAAGTAAACATCTTTGTTAGCTAATTCACGTCAGCAAAATCTACAGGGGAATGACTTCTGAGGAAGCTGTATCCAGGAGGGAAGAACAGAATCACAGAGTCGACTGAATTTATCAGTGCAGGCATATGCCCCACGGATTCTGGGTCCTGTGTGCTGGACCAAGCGACTGGAAGTAGTTCTTAATGTTGATTTGGCTAGTTGAGTGAAAACTGGGTTTCACAGAGATCTAGAGTAAATAAACGTGATCGGTCAGAAAATAGTGCAAGGTAGCCTGTGTCTACAAAGACAGGAGTCCTTGATTACATTAATCAATGTAATGACTTGATTACATTAATCAATGTAATGACTCCTATAGCTATGCCTTCCAAGAGGCCTCAGAAGAAACTCTTCACCAAGGCCTTGAGTAAAGCAGTGATGAGGTGAGCAGCTTTGAGAAGCAGTCCAGGGGTTCTATTCTGGAGGCTGCGATGGCAGTGGGAAGTGCTGCAGGAAAATGGACTCATAAACTCAGTGGGGATGGGAAGCACCCAGATGCCCAGGCCAGGTAATGGTGTTTATTGACAGAGGCAAAGTGGTGTGGTTACCTTCACAGGCAGCTGGGATAATGGCTGACTAGAAGAGTGTGACTCATACAGATTTTGGAGGTGGATAATTGATCATGGGATACCTGATTGGAAGCTCTCTGTGGTCCCTGATGTATTTAAGTAAAAAATAAAAATATCTGTAGGTGTGGTGAAAAAAGGCCTGATGAGCTTCTGATAGAGTAGTATCTCCTCACCCAATGCCCAGCCCTGAGCCACATCACAGACCTGAAGCCCCTGAAGAAAGGTGGCTCTGGGACCCCTCCAAAAGGACATACTAGAGGGGCACCCGGGTGGCTCGGTTGAGCGTGCAACTTCGGCTCAGGTCATGATCTCACTGTTTGTGGGTTCGAGCCCCACATCGGGCTCTGTGCTGACAGCTCAGAGCTGGAGCCTGCTTCAGATTCTGTGTCTCCCTCTCTCTCTGCCCCGCACCCACTCATGCTCTGTCTATCTCAAAAATAAATAAACGTTAAAAAAAATTTTTAAAAGGACATATTAGAAAGTCACAAACAAGTGTGTACTCTGTACATACTTTAGGCACTACTTGTTCTTTAAGGGCTCATAGCCATTTACCATTGTAAATGTATAATACCAAGTTACTTTGGGGAGGATTTCACAATGGTTCTAATTCAGGCTAGTTTCTGGTGACCCCAAATTCCACTAAGGTCTACCAAGAAGAATGGGGTTTGAAAAAGCGAGATAATAGAGTTTTGACTCAGATCCACCTTATCACAGGTTCAGTGTGTTTGTATACATGGTAATTTACCTAGTTCCTATAAATTTAGATGTATATATATGTATATATAAATAAATGTAAGGTAAGTATACATATTACATAGAATAGTATCCCGAGTGATTGGCATATATCTTCATTAGTTTTCTGATCCATTAAGTAAAGACTGTATGGTAGGAAGGGCCAAGTGGAAGTTAAGCTATGGTATGAGAAACAAGGCAATGGTTGATGTCCATGGAATTCACTAAATTTATATCTTTATGACTAGAAGCAGTTAGCTTTATGAAATGGTGCAATGGACTATGAGGTACTCAATTTTAGTGCCAATGCCTAGTGAAGTTGGATACTGTCTTACAAAATTCAGAATGTGCTCTGAACCGACAACTGAAATATGGTGTTCTTTCTCCCATAGCCAGAATGTGCATGTCCAAGAATAATGAACTGGAAGTAAGGTGGATCCTTTACCTAGTATGACTAATGACCCACTTATAAACCTTGTTTTCTGTTCTGTGACTCTGGATTCTGTTAGTTTACTAATTATCATACCCCAAGGAGAAATACTTCTTTCAGAGGAAATAGCAATAGTTTTCAACTGAACTGGAAACTAACATTAACCATTTCAGACCACTCATTCTTTTGGGAAAACAGAGGAAAAGGAGGATCATGGTGGTAAACTGGGGTGATGCATCCTGACTATTGAGAAGAAATACAGTTTCACTTACTGAAAAGAGACAGAGATGAGTACAGGTAATTCCCTGGGAAGCATCGTATTACCACTTTATCAAGTTAAACGAGTTACTGAAACACTACAAATACCCCTTATAGGCTAACCCACAGGACTGAGATACCCCAGGTGAGAAAGAAGGTTTGTATCATCCATGTGGCTAAAGACCCCATACCAGTTACAATGCTGGCTAAAGACGATGGGTAAACAAAATGTGTGATAGAGGGAGAAATCATAACTATCAACTATATATCCTGTGACACTGTTTCCCTCCTTGCCATGTCATATATAGATTTGTGTATTTTAACTATTTTTTTCCTTTCCTACCTCTTTCCCACACCATTTCTAAATAAATTTTGTTGAATAACTTTATGTTTTGGGTTATATGCAGCAGAATATTAAGTAGGCATTCAACAGAAATGGAGGAAAAAAGATTACTCCGAGATCTCAGACTTTGATCTAGAGGCAGAACTAGCAAGGCTGAAGGTTACCTTCCTTTGTTGGGAGGGGCTGAAAATATCTTGATTAAAGAGCATTTCATGATGAAGCAGGAGTATTTGCGAGTGAGGACTGTATGTAGAAATCCGGTAAGAAGAGCACTGGACTGTGCTGGACATCTGCTATTGCTTGGCTACCTGGCATCCCAACACCCTTCCATTTGTGGGAAATCCTGCAACATTCGAACCTTGGTGGAACGCAGGCCTCACTTCCCATTATAGAAGCTAAAATGGCCAGACATTCCTGCCTGGCCCCCAGTGCTGGGATAAGCCTCCATTACCTAGGCTTGAGGAGCATTCTAGCATTCCTGGGGTAGTGGCACTAAATCACAAAGCTAGTGAAAAAGTAGTAGCACTACTTCCTGGTGCTAGCTTGGGGGTTCGTGGAGCTCAGCAATGGCAGTGGTCAGTGTCAAAATTCTGGAGGCAAGGCCATGAAGTGTCCGGTGGTGGCAACATTGAGCTGTTGGTGGTGGTGGTAATTGGTGGTCACATCCCGACTGGGTGTTCCTGGGTCACTGTACTGTGGCCCTGCCTGTTTTCTTAGCCTGGGCCCTCTAGCCTTCCTGTTGATTGAGTTAGCAACACAATATTCTTTTAATAAATGCCTTGCTGCTTCATTAGGTTAGTGATATTTGGTCTCCATTGTTTGCAACCAAGAGCCTTGACCTTTACAAGACTGATTCATGGATAACATTTGATTTCTGTCTAGGGACAGTGAACCACAAAAAATCGAGGGCTACATGAAAAATGCTGCAGATTTTTTTTTATGATTGTTGTTCTTTTTACTCATCTACTTTTTTATATAACAAAGTAAAAAGTAGGAAAAAAATGTGGAATCATTTCCACTAATAGAAAATTAAACTCTTCTCAGGGAGGTGAGTGTTTCTCTGCAGAGAAGGATACTATTGAATTTCTCTTATGCCTTGTGCCTGCAGAGTTCTGCCTTTGTGTCTCCAGTGTGGGTTATTTGCCCTTCTCATCTTCATGTGGTTCCACCGCTGGATGGAACTGGCCTGCAGGTGCAGGATAAGGTGAAGTGAGTGCTTCAGATCCTACAAGTAAAGGGAAGAGAAAGAAAAGAATTTCATTATCATCTGGCCTTCAGGAGGAGTATCACAAAGGTCAGACCTTTCTGCACTGTGAAGGTTAATCTCCAGGCATGTCTCTTATATCTTAATCTCCTAAATAATTTGTATCATCTTTTTAATGTCACATTCTAAAAGGCCCCCCTTTTATTGTTTAAGCTTTCAGAGGCTCCAGATTCCTCAAGATGGTCGGTACAGAAACCCTCCCCCCCCGCAAAAGTCTGAGAGAAAGAAATACAAAAATCTAACTCTCTCTTTTCCTGATGTTTGCTAGCTTCACAAAGGGAAGGAGTGAGTCTTTGTTAAGTTGACAAAATACAGTGAGTGTTCTCATGAACTCTCAGAATTGCCAAGTTCCTGGGATCTGGTTCTTAAATGTATATACTCAGAATATTTTGGTTTCTATTTTGATTTTGGTGAAAATGTTCTCAAAGGATCTGTCTGATTAAAAGCAATTAACAGCTCAGTCTCAGACAAAAAAGGCCCTGTCCTTTGTATAGGGCCAGTGAAGGGCAAAAAGCATCACCTGGCTGTCCTCCTTAGCTTACTTCCAGCACCAAGTGCCTGGGTGGGTGGGCTTATTTATTCTGAAGATGATGAAATAGATAAATCCCAGATAAAATAATGGGATTCCTTTAATCCATTTATTTTCTTTTGTGTGTCTAGAATAGGGAGTGCTACAAGGAGGAATCTATTTTGTTGGAAATTCTAAGACACATGACATCTTAAAGATGGCAAGATAAGAAATAGCTGACATCATGTTTCTAAATATACAACACTGTGCAACAGCTACCTCGAGCAAAAGCAGAAAGGTTGAGGAGGCAAAATAATGACTTTTAGTTGCTGGAAGGCATCCATGTTCAACACTCTGTCAGGAAGAGACAGGTGGGGTGGGCTCACCACCTGGGGTGAAGGCTGGTGCAGGGCTTTTATTGAAATTACTGCACAGGAGCAGAGAAGATAAACACTCAGTGGGTGTAGTAGAACTGCCAGACCATATGTTTGGCCAGAACTAAGCAACTCCTTCTCCGAAATAAAACTACCTAAGGCAAGCACCGTGTGTTTTAAAAAGTCTTGTGTACTAGGCAAATACATCCCAGGATTTAGAAATAAATTTTGTGTGCCGCTGTATCTTTAGTACTAATGTCTGGGGTTTGTGATCTGGCTATATCGTCATTTGAGTTATGGTATGGAAGGGAGAATGTAAACTAAATTTTAGAATATAATCTGCATTGTTCCCATTGAAGTCTCTCAGGGCTGGAAGGGACTAACGCATTAACCAGAGTTAAACCCTGTGGTGTATGGATAGTCCTGAAAGGTAATGTGACTCATTTAGGGTCCCATGGCTAGTGGTGCCAATCTTTTTTTCTTCTTTTTTTTTTTTTTTTTTTGAGAGAGGGGGCCCAAGTAAGCAAGTGGGGAGAGAGAGAGAGAGAGAGAGAGAGAGAGAGAGACAAGCTGGGCTCACCTGGGGCTCATATTTTACCTGAAGCAAGGATCATGCTCACCCAAGGTGGGGCTTATGCTCACCCTAAGTGGGACTTAAGCTCACTGGATGTGGGACTCGAACTCACAACTGTGAGGTCATGACCTGAGCCATAGTCAGATGCTTAATGACTGAGCCACACAGGCACCTTGTAGTGCCAATCTTATAACCGGAGCCAAAGTCTTTCTGACCCTCAGTCCTTTGCTCTTTTTACTAGAGAACACAGCTTCCCACTTATATCGCTATAACAAATTACCACAAACTCAGTGGCTTAAAACAGCACAGTTATTATCTTGCTGTTCTGGAGGTTGGTAGTCTAAAACCAGTTTCACTGGCTGGGTCATGCTGGAGGCCTGAGAGAAAATCTGTTTCTGTGTCTTTTCCAGCTTCCAGAGGCCACCAGCACTCCTTGGCTTGGGGCCTCTTCCTTGGATCTCTCCACCTTCTTGCTTTTACTGCCCCATCTTCCATTACTGCCCCTGACCCTCCTACCTCCCTCTTGTAAGGACACTTGCAATTACAAAGGTCCCAGCCAGATAATCCAGAATAATCTCCCATACCCAGATACCTAATTTAGTCATACCTATAAAGTTCAATTTATCATGTAAGGGGCCATATTTACAGATTCCAGGGATGAGGATGTAGACATCTTTGGGGGGCACTATTCTGCCTGTACTCCATCCTACCTCTCATTATCCCCCTCTCCTGTCTCCTGAAACCAAACAATGTAGAAGGCATAAGAGATTTCTGGGGTCAAAACTATACAGTAAGACTCATGGAACAGTGGGGTGGTTCTCTTCACTTGACACAGCATTTTTGCCTCTGTCCATTTCCCTGACCCACAGATAAGTGAAAGGCCAGCATCACCCCTGTTTTACAGATTAGCAAAGGGGAAGGTTAACTTTGTTGCATTAGACTCTGGTCTTGAAGGCCTACCCTGCCTGCATCAATTAATATTGAACTGTACTCAGACTTACAGCAGTATTCAAAGCCCTGATGTTCCTGATTTTTTTTGTTAACATTCAGAGCAGGTGGTTCCATTTGTTGTCTAAATAATTTTTTTTTCCCTTTTATCTCTATGGCAAGAGATAAGAGAACATTTGCCTAATATCTGTTTGTTTGACTTCATGTCCTTGGGCTGTGCCAATGGGCAGAGTGTGTGGTAAAGAAAGCTTATCCATAATCTTAAACATATTATGCAAGTGGCTGAATCAGAACAGGGAGGTGCCTGTTACCCAAGGCAATGGAGTGAGGAAGCTGTGGGAGAGGAGGAGCCCTCATTAGCAAGAGAAGGTTGTCACCTTGGAGAGTTCAGTCATTTCTGTGCTTTCCACAGACAGATTAAGCTCGTCACTCTCTGAATTTCTTTATTGGAGAATGATTGGACAGAGAATAAAAATATTTACAAGTTATATGAACTTTACCAATCTCCAAATATTCGGAACACCTGGCATTATATTTTATTAAAAATAAATATAGTAGGCACTCAATAAATGTTTGCTGAGTGCTGAATGAATGAATCTCATCATTGGTTGATTGATTCTGCATGAAAAATAAATGAAGAATGTTTTCATTTGAGCTTGTTGGCTTCCTCTACGTTTATTGATGACTTAAAGAGTCATTTAATTTTTGAAGTTGAGCTAAACAAATGTAGGCCCATGGTCAGAAATGTGCCAGATTTGGTATGCTTAGGAGACCAAATTAAGGGAAAATATTTTGCTGGGCTTTGGTAGGGCCTTCACGAGTATTTGAAAATAGTCACAAAATTCCCTCTATCAATCCAGAGTCTTAGTGACCAACTCCTTATACCCAGGCTTCTTCCATTGGGGTGGGGGGTGGGGTGAGGGAGGACAGTGGTCACTGGAACTAAAAAATGTTTGAGCACCCATCGTGTCCCAGGCCTTTTAAGATATGTTCTTTCATTAAACTCTCTCAACAGATCTGTGGAATGGATGTTGCTTCCATTTTACAGATTAGGAAACTTTGAAGGAGGTTAAGTGACCTTTGATAAACTTGGAAAATCCAAGTATTCCGATGCCTTTGTTTTTCAGTGCCAAATCCAGTGCTCTTTTGACTTGACTTTGGCTTATTTTTATGCCAAAAAATTCAGTTAAGTGGAAAGACTAAGAGAATATCCACACGGAGTGTCTGAAAGGAAGTGAAGTCATACATTTCACACATCTTCAAAAGAAGGTTTTATGGTGACAAACTGGCAGAAGGAGGACTTGACTTTCAGTTTTGCAAAGGGCCACAAAAGCAGGAGCGCTACACTCGGGCACCTAGAATCTCAAGTCCACATTTACTCACTAGAGACTTCAAATGGTCCCCTCAGCCCCACCTTTGCTTGCCCTCCTCATCTTTAAGACAGAACGGCGGTGCTTGGAAGAGTAAGTAGAGTAACCCATATGAATCCAGTTTATGGCTCGCAGGAAGTGCTTCAGTCAGTGTGAGTGGTAATTATTTGGGGGAAATCAAAGCCTTGTTCAGTTTTTTATTCGTTTTAATTAGAACCAGTCTTCCTCGAAGCTTCATTTCTCTTTAAATCGTCAAGGATTCTGAAGTTGTAGGTTATTATTTGGGGGATGATTACACATTTTCAAAACATCCCATTTTGGGCATTGCTTTAATTTGTGTGCCACCACTCTCTTTCATATATTCCATCATTCCATTCCACGGCACACTGACTAATCATTGTTAAATTATTAACAAACCCAACTGAGGTTTAGCAGCCAGCTGGTTTGGGTTCTGGCCTAGCAGTGCCACTTGCTAGCTGGGTATTTTCTTTCTAAATGTGGGCTCTTTCCTTCCCTCTGAGGTGCTGTGGTTCTAGAAAGGTCGTGAGTCTGACTGAGAATGACTCAGTCCATGAGGACATATGTGCTCAGAAAATGTCCTTCCAGAAGGCAAAACTGAATAAAATCTTTTGCTTTAAAAATGGAAGTAGGCAAGGGGACTGGTTTGTCTGTCGTGAGTGTAATTTCGCTGCTATTTACAGCTGTACTTCCAGGTCTATTCCCTTCCAAATATTTCTCCTGTTTTGTGTCAACTAAAGGTAGAAAACATGGACCTTCCAGGTGGTATATCGCTTTTACTTTCATTTCCTTCAGTGCATGGAGCGAGGATTGCGAGGGCCCACCTGTGCTTTTGTTATTGAAAACACAGCAGGGTGTTAGGACTTCAACAGAGTCTTCCAAAAGGCCACAAGATGGGGATGTTACTCTACAAACTTAGATCTTTTAACTTTTTCTACAAATAATTATTGAGTGCCTACTATGTGCTTGGCATCGTGCCAGGCCCTGGGGCTATAGTGATGAATCAAACAGACCTGGCTCAATGGAGTTTTCAGTATCATATAGAAGGTAGATGTTTGAAGTGTATTTAGCAGTCTACTTAGTGCCGTGGTGACAGAAATGCAAAGGGCCATAGGCAGGCATGGTAGGGACCCAAAATGCAATTTGAGAAGGGCCTGGACAGAGCTCTTGGAAGACTCCCTGGAGAAAATAGTGTCTGCACTGAGACGTGCAGAATGACTAAGCACTAGCTTGGAGAAGATTTCTAACCTAGACAGAAGAATGACATGCCCAGAGGCCCAGCAGAGACGGTGAACTTGGTTCTTTGAAGCAATTGAAAAATGTTAAATTATAATTGAAGTGTAAAAGTAATGTTTACAGACAAGTCTAGGCCATACCATGAAGGAACATGAAGACCATGTTTTTAGGGTGATTTTCAGGTCAATGGGAAGGTGGTTCCTCTTATTCTGGTTTGTCCACCTGGAAGGCGTGGAAGGTGTTTCTTATCCTTCTCTGACTGGTACAATCCTTGTCAGGTCTCATTGTACATGTTGTGCTCAGGTCTCATTGTACATGTTGTGCTCTCTAGGAATCCTGATCCTTATCCACCAAGACTGGGGTGCTATGGATTCCACAGCACAGTGTATTCTACATCTATCACTAAGGCAATGGTTGTCATTGTTAACAGACAGGGCTCGGATGCAGCAAATGGGGACTTGAATCCTACCTCCCCTGCTTTCTAGTAAGTTTTTGACTTCAGAGTCCTGACTTGGCAAATGAGGCTAATAATAGCAGCCATTTCATAGGGTTTTGTGAAACAGCCTGAAACTGCTTGAAAGTGCTTAGCATATTGCTTGGCACATTATATGTGTTGAATAAATATTAGCTATTGATATAAGTTATCCTAAATGTTAGCTGTTGGTGTCCATTATCCTGGATTTTAGTTTTGTGATCTCTTCTTTCCCTCTCCTGTCATCTTCTAAGATTCTAGAGGACAGGGATCATATCTTATTTTACCATTACGGCTCCAGCTCCTACCATCATTACTAGAACAAAGCAAGTGCTCAATCAATAGTTATCCAATGAATGAGGATATTCGTTGTATTACTTACATTTGTGTCACACTTAAAAATTATTAACTCGAAGGTGATACAGTTGAAGACTGTTTGTAGTGAAGCTCCTTTGTGATCTGTGCAGGAAATGGGATCTTCCTAAAGGCAGAAAACGTGTGATTTAGGGTTTTAAAATCCTTATTTTATTTTTCCAAGCTTTTGTTGACAATCCTTACTTTAATCAATGTCCATTGTTTTCTGAATTTAATAAGCGTTTTAAAAAAATTAATTTTGCATTAAAAAATTAACTCGTGAGAGTATTTTCTTGTTTCTATGTTATTTTTAAGCAATACGGACACATTCAGTAGCATATAAATTTGCTTTTACTTGAATTTTAAGCTTAGTTATAGATAGTTTACTTCAATTAATATAATCAGTCAAACACTTTGGAACAATATGACTAGTGATTCATTTTCATATTTCTAAGATACGAGATGGTGCTGAACTGACTTAAAAAGGTGTGTGTTTCTTAGTAGTTGAAAGAGCATCAGATTATAAGCCTAGAGATCTAGGTTCTGCTGTTGGATCCGCATTAAACAAGCCTTGCCACCTTTGGAAGTCAATTCTCCTTTCATGAACCTCCATTTCATTTCTAAATTTGGCCAGATTGAGCTGGATTTCAGAAAAGATTCTCTCTGAGTTCCTAAATCCCACGATTTGATATCTTTCTGTTCAGATGATGAGCCAGTGAGCTTCTGGCAAAACAGATTGGTGTGTATATAAATGCAGTGGAGTAAAATCAGACCTTGATTTCTTTTTTCACTTGTAACACTTTTATTGCAACTCTGGTTTTCTGAGGATGGGGGCAAGATAACAGCTGAAAGCTAATATTTATTGAATCCTTACGAAATAAGGCTGAGTGCTTTACATGCATTATCCAATTGGATTCCATTATAACTCAATGGAATGAGTATGATAGTACTAGCTGCATCTTGCATGTGAGGAGGCAAGTTTCAGAGAGGTTGAGTGATTTAGCCAAGGTCACACAGCTTGTAAAGTAGTAGTAACAGGCTGATTATAGAGCCCCATCTTTTAGCCATTATGCTATATTGACTACTTCCTATAGAGGGTCTACTATTTGTCAGGCATTGTGGTAGACAATTCACAAGCATTCTTACATTAAATTCTTACAACGCTCCTGTGGAGCACTTCTCATTAACTTAATATATTTTATTTATTTAAAATTTTTTTTAATGTTTATTTATTTTTGAGAGAGAGAGCATGAGAGGTGGAGGGACAGAAAGAGAGGGAGACACAGAATCCGAAGCAGGCTCCAGGCTCTGAGCTGTCAGCACAGAGCCCAACACGGAGCTCGAACCCACAGACCGTGAGATCATGACCTGTGCTGAAGTTGGACGCTTAACCACCTGAGCCACCCAGGTTCACCAATAGGGCTGTTATGATTATTAGGGACAATATATGTAAAGCATCTAGAATAACGTGAAGAGTATAGGAGATACTCAATAAATGATAATTGTAGTTATTTTTATTATTGTTGCATATTGTTTCCCATTTCATTTTAAACTTCTTGATATCAGGGAGTATATCTTCCCACAGTGATTTTCAGGTATATATTTTTAAATTTTTAAATGAAAATTAAACTATTTTTAAATGAAATATTGATTATAAGTCCTTTCCACAAATCCTGTGGTTATAAATCCTTTTCACTGATTGGATTGGTCAGGAGAGACTGATTGGAGTTTAGATGAGAACCAATGAGATGAATGGAGGCTCCAGAATTGGATATGGAAGGGATTGTGTGGAGGAAGAATTTTAAGGATTTGGTGATGAGCTGGAAGTGATGGGGAGGGATGGGAGAGAGTCTCTGGATAACTGAGCTTTTCAGCTTGAGTGGATGGGTCAGGAAAAATGGGAGAAGGAACAGGGTTGGGGTGGAGAAAGATTTGAATAGTTGGGCTTGACATATGTTGAGTTTGAGGTATGTGGTAGGCAGCTCGATCGATGGATATGAATAGGTGGTATAGAGTGGATCTCAGGGGCTCTGAGAGCAGGTACAGGAAGTTCAGACCCTTGAAAAGTACATTAAGAACAGATTTGCTGAAAACACTAAGAAACTGTCTCTTTGTCTCTATTTATATTTTTTCATTTTAACATTGGCCATTAAAGCCTCAAACAAAAAGAGCAAATAATGTAGAAATTTCAGGTAGGGAAACAAATGTGGGTTTTTGGCAAGTTTTGGGGTAGTTTTTTAGCCCTAGTTAAATCATAATGTTTTGGTATGTCATATGAAAACTCTAAGATGTATTTTAGCACAGAATTTCCTCCCATTTCAAATGTATTAGACCCACTTTTCTATTTTGAAGCTAACAGTCAATATTTTATTGGCGTTTTTAGCTTTAGAAGCATGTTAAATTTTTTAAAAATGACAAAGTGGAAAATAAAATCTCATCTGATAGTATATAATCTCAGTAATTGACACAATAGAACAATTGTCTTGTTTCCATATGTAAATCGAATTGTGCATACTCTTCTACTGTTCTTAAAGATTATATCATTTCCTTGTCCTTTTCATGAAGCTAATAGATTATCTAATTTTATCCTCAGTGCTGAGAACTTCATTTCAGTGTCATTTTCAGGCAAACAACCACGCTGTATTACAACTCTGTGCTTGAAGATTTAGCTCCAGGTCTGCTCTCCTCCTCCACAAGACCCACCATTCTAGGTCAAGTTCTAGGCCAGGTGGCCAATTGAAGCCTCAGTGTCTTCGTTAAAGAACACCTGACAGCCAAAGTACCACTAATTCTTTAAAATCTGCTTCCCTGCAACAAGAAGGAAAGAAAGAAAGAAAGAAAGAAAGAAAGAAAGAAAGAAAGAAAGAAAGAAAGAGAAAGAAAGAAAAAGAAAGAAGGAAGGAAGGAAAGAGAGAGAAAAAGAAAGAAAAGGAAGCAAAGAAAGAAAGAAGGAAAGGAAGCAAAGAAAGAAAGAAAGAAAAGAAAGAAAGAAAGAAAGAAAGAAAGGAAGGAAGGAAGAAAATTAAATAGAATTAAATAAGCAAGAGTTACATCCATTATATTGAATTTTAGGAACTTCTATTTACTTAGTTTCCTGTTGCTGTTGCACCAAATTATGACAAACTTAATGGCTTAAAAAACAACACAAATGTATCATCTTATAGTTCTAGAATTTATCAGTCCAAAACTAGTATGAATAGGTTAAAATTTAGGTGTTGGCGGGACTGCCTTCCTTTTTGGAGACTCTAGAAGAATTTGTTTTCTTGCTTTTTCTAGCCTTTAGAGGCTGCCTGCATTCCTTGGTGTATGGTTCTCTCCCATCTTCAGAGCCACCATTATCATGTCAAGTCTTTCTCCTTCTGCATCACTTTGACACTGACTCTTCTTTTCCCTCCTTCTTCCATTTTTAAGGACCTTGTGATTCCATTGGGCCCACCTGGAAAATCCAGAATAATTTACTAATCCAAGGTCAGCTGATCAGCAAACTTTAATTCTATCTGCTACTTTCACTCCCCTTTTCCATGGAACATAATATTCACAGGTTTTGGGGATTAGGATGTAGACATTTTAGGGGGTGCTATTATTCTGCCTACTGCACTGCTTAACCATGTTAAACATAACATGGTATGTTAGTGGCATAATCGTAAAATCTGGTATGTTTGTATAAAAGACATCAAGGTTCTAATGTAGTTGGATTCTCCGTAATTGTGCTGAAAGTAACTCAATGCTGAGTTATTTCAGATGTCAGGGGACCATCTGAGACATGGAGTGCTGAACCTCTTAATATAACATGACTGTGTGAGGGAGGTAGGAAATATTCAGGGAAGACAAATTAGTGAGTCATTGTGTATTACTTTAGGCAACACTGTGCATTAGAACTTTCTGAGATGACAGAAATGTTCTCTATCTGAACTAATATTGTAGCCATTAGCTACATGTGGATATTGAGCCCCTGAAAGATGGTTAGAGCATCTGGGAAACTGAATTTTTAACTTTACTTAAATCAGTTTAGGGGTGCATGACTGGCTCAACTGGGGGAGCATGTGATTCTTCATCACAATGTGACGCTTGTCTCAGGATCCTGAGTTCGGACCCTATTATGGGGTGTAGAGATTACTTAAAAATAAAATCTTAAAAAAAATAAAATCCATTTAAATTTCATTAGTCACATAAATCAGATCCTGCTGTTTAAATCCCAGTTTGGCCTTTTATTAGCTTGAGGGCTTCTTTCTAAGGGCAGGTTACTTAGCCTGTTTGAATCTTAGTTTACTTCTGTGTACATCTGGGAAGCTAATTTTTTGTTTTCATTTTTTATTTTGAAATAATTTTAGACTCACACAAAGTTGCAAAATTAGCACAGAGAGTTCCTGTGCATCCCCCTTGCTGGCTTCCTCTAATGATAAGATCTTAGAAAACCATAAGACATTATTAAAATCACATAATTCACGTGGGTAGAATACCATTAACTAAACTGCACACCTAATTCAGATTTTACCCATTTTATACATGTAAATGTTTGGGGGAGGATATACAGTTGTGTAAAATTTTATTACATGTGGAGATGTGTGTAATCACCACAATCAGGATATATACCATCACCATAAAGAAACTCTATTGTGCTTTCCTTTATAGTTATACCTACTTTCCAATCCTAACTTCTAGCAATACTGGTCTATTTTCCATCACATTTGTTATTTTGAGACTGTTTTATGAATGGGATAATACAAGATGGCTTTTTTTACTCAGCATACTGCCCTTTGAGATCCATTCAAGTTGTGTGTATCTGTGTTTATTTCTGTTTGTTGCTGAATAGTATTATATTTTATGGATGTACCAAGTTTGTTTATCCATACACCCACTGAAGGACATTTGGGTTATTTGTAGCTTTTGACTCTTAAAAATGAAACTGCTATGAATGTTCATGTAGAGGTTTTTGGGAGAACATAAATTTTCATTTCTCTATGATGAATACCCAGGCATGTAATTGATGGAGAAAAAGTAACAATATTTCTAGGTTTCTGCTGTATTAGATCTAAATAATTTTTACTATAATGAAAATCCTATTATCACTCAATAGGTGATGTTTTATAGTGGGATTAACTGATTAACAACTAAACATGTATCTTAAAATGACCATATAAAAATATCAAAACTATACAAGGTCAGATTAATATTTTTAAATAATCTAGAGGGAAATATGATGAACATGAATAGAAACTGAAAGGAACTTACAAATGTGCATGTTAAAATGCATAGTTTCTGTTAGTTTATTTCTCCCACTTTAAACAATGATATAGTTCTCACCTCTCCTTCACAGTTCATTAAAACATTACATCAAGGGCAACATGATGGACACTTGTGGTGACGGAATTCTTTTGTGTCTTGACTATGGGGGTGGATATATGAACCTCAACACATGTAAAATTCTGTGGAACTACACACACACACACACATAGACATAAGTGCATATAAAACTAGAAAAATATGAGCAGGTTGAAGGATCATGTCACTGTCAATATGTTGGTTTTGATATTGTACTGTAGGTATGCAAGATATTACCATTGGAGGAAACTGGAACAAGAGTACTCTAGGTCTTATTTCTTACAATTGCAGAAGAAGCTACAGTTATTTCAAAAATAGAAAGTTTATTTTAAAAAAACACATCAACCATTTGCTCTATTTCTGGGGCTTGCCACCAATTCTGTAGGCTTTGTATAATCTTTGAATTTCCAGAGTGTATATGTCTCAGTCAAAAAGCTCAACTGCCTATCCTGAAACTGTTTTTTTGAGCAACTACACAATAATCTGCATGATCAAAGTATACTGAAAAACCTATGACTCAGAAACATGACATTCTTCCACTTCCTTTGGCTCACTCTTTTTAAAAATACAGGATAACATCTTAGGGAAAGTCTGTCATTGACCTCTCCCGTTCTTTAGATGCTGTGCTACAGGGTTCCACTTGAATGGGTTCTGCCCTGACCAAAGTGTGCCTGCTTTGGAGAAATTCTATTTTTACTTGTCTAATAGATAATTCTTTATGTTGGAAAATGAGGTCAAGTAAACACTCAGCCACAGTCCAGAATTATAACTACAGATACGGGGAACTGTTTAGAACCTAGACTTATTTAGAACACCTTTTGAAAACCCTAGAATGAAATGACCCAGTTACTCTGGTTTCTGCTTTATCTTCAAAGTCACCATTTTCTGAATTGTCCCTGGCTGAGAACTATGCTGGATACAAGCTTTATAAGGGTGCCAAGCCTGTTTTGTTCATAAAGAATTTCTTCCTGCAATTCATTCAGCTGAACCTTATTATTATAGCTGGAGCCTTGCTCACCATGGTGACCATGGGTGGTGCAATCAGATATTAAATCGATTGATCTTGAGTGTACAGTCCATCTCGGTTTTCAAATGGCCCATGCAGTCTCTTCCCCTGGGGGGAAGCACATCTTAGCTTCTTGTGGGCTTCTCAAGGTTCATCTTGTTTCTCGGTACAATGTGTTCTTTTGATTTGCTGGTAATTTTGTTACTTCCCATGGACAGATATAAACTAGAGGACAAAAGGAGGGAAAGAAGTCCAAGGAATGTAGACTTCTTGCTTTTCAAATCACATTTCTTATGCTTGGTTGCCCTTATACCCAGGACATTTCCTGAATTCTTCTACTCTTACAGTGAGAGCCCACTCTTTAATTTCTCTCAGGTTGTATTGGGAAGATGGTGGGCTCCTGGAACAGAGAGTGCCTTGTTGAATAGAGCTACCTTTAAGCCTATAGTGAATAATTCCTATGAAGCTGATTAGTCTGTCTTGGGCTGCAGCAGTCAGTTTGAAGTATGGCAGTGATTAGCTATTACCCTATGTTAGAGTAGGAACCTTTACCATACTGTATATAATTAAATACTATCATACTATAATATCATACTTGAAAATATAAACATAAAATATATGAAAATAACGTATGAAAATATAAACATTTGAGACATCACAGAAAAAAAAGAAAGCTGGTCTCAGAGGAGACCTGGGACCAATTCTGGGCTTTATTATTTAATTACTTGCTGACTGTGTTGCTTAACCCTTCTTTGCCCCAATTTTCTCCTCTGCAGATGGAAATTAACTGTAATTTTGGTAGAATAAACAGAGAATGTTGAGCTGAAGCATACTACTCTTGAGAAAGGAAAAAAATAATACCGGAAGTTATGAAAACCTAAGTATAGTTTTAATAGACACTGACAAGAAATCTTTAATATTTGTCAAAATGTCTAGTTCTGGAGACCAAAAGCCTAATCTCTTTTCACCTTAGAATTGCCTGGAGACACTGTGGGTTGCCTATGCAAGAGCTTTCCTTTTCTTTATTTTTTCCCCCTAGTATAGAGTGTTTGCACAATAGTGGTTAAAAAGAAATTTACTTGCTTCCCCAATCTCTCTTGTAGGTAGTACTGGTTATATGTAAGTTCTGGCCTTTGGGGTATAAGGGTAACATCTGGGTGACATCTGTGAACTAGTTTCTTCCCTTTAAAAAATAAAATAAAAAAGATACAATCAAAGAGAATGTTCTCAGCTGCTGCATTTTCTTCCTGTATTCGGATAGTTTTCTGCGACTTTAGAAACCATCTTGTGACCATGTGATGATAAACCCAAGGACAGAAGCCAACATGCTGACCACAACAGAATAGAATCATGGAAGATCTTGACTGACATAACCATGCACCTAAGGTGTTAGGACCACTTCTTTTATATTTTGAGAAAATAAAACCTTCTATTAATTGAGCCACTTCCTGTAATATTCTGTATACTTGCATCTGAAGGCATCCTGACTGACATACAAAAGAGTTTCCCAGGAACACAAATGCAGAGGTCACCATTTATATATAGTGATGGTGATGCTCCATGGAGTCGTACAACTTGGTGACCTTGGTCTTGGTGAACTCTTACTCATTCTTCCAAGTTTATCTTACAGAGTGCCTTTTCTGAGAAGTCCTTGTATACAGAGTAATAACTTCTAGTTTAACACAGCATCTTGTAATTATATTTTGTTATAGAGATAGTTATTTTTATAATACATTGATTTGAGGTTAAATGTCAATGAGTGTGTCTCAAGCACACGTATACAGCATATACAGTAGGTGCTCACAAACGGTTTCTGGAACAAAAGAAACTTTACTCACCTGTTCAGTGATAATAGAATTTTCATTATAGTAAAACTTATTCAGATCTCATATAACAGAAATCTAGAAATAATTGTTATTTTTTCTCCATATGGGGTTTAGAAAAGAGATATAGGCAATGAAAAATTTACTGATAGTAGATATTTATTTTAGTGAAAATTTGAAATTTATATTTCGGGACCATACTTTCTTCCTCCCAACTCTTACCCTTCCTACCTGTTTACTTGCAGCTGAAAGATGAAAATGGATTTAGCATATGATAATCCTGAGGCTGCAATGATCTATGACATCTTTGAAAGATGCAGTCGTGTTCACTATACTGCTTGATAAGGCAAGAGATTGCATACAGACATTGGGAGAAACATTTAGAAGCCATAAGAACTGAACCAACAGGAAGCTGGGCTACTCTTTAACCCTCAGGTGGCAAAACTTTACAGCTCAATCACGTGACAGGCTGGGTGATTGTTCAAGAATTTACCTAATTTAAAATTAACCCATTTATTCATTCAACAAATACCTTTAGATAGACTAGTATGTATTACTTTTTTTTTTTTTTTTTTCTGAGTGCTAGAGATATATTGGTAATCAGTATATTCAAGGTCCTTGCCTTCCTGGGCCTTAATATATTTATTCACATGTAGATGATAATGGTGATAATGGCCAGTTTTAGGGTCAGGAATAACCCTACAATTTCCTGACAAAAGTCCCAGAGAGTGTTGAGGCTCACTTTTTAAGCTGGGCAAAGTAGGTAGAGTCCTAGTTTTCATTTGAGGGATTGCTAGTGTAATTCTTAGCAATGTGTTACTCTAAATAGAACTGGCATGTAGTGAATGATGTTAATTTATGAGTTCAGTCTTCTGGTTAGAGCCTATACCAATTTTCTGTTTGTGCCCATGATCTGAATACTGTTCGATCCATGTCTAAAATAATCTAGGAGCTCATGTATGTAGTATAGCTATCCTATATGGGTAGTCCTGCCCAATCTGATAATACCAATAATATAATGTTAATCTGACTTCATCAGACTGGACATGACTATGTCCCAGAAACCACATAATGGTGATTCAGATACCATTGCATTGCCCCTGTGCTAATGAAATGAGCAAGAAATTGTTCAAAATGGTTTAGCAGATTTTCCTATCATAGTTCCAATCTCTTTTCAGAAAACCTATGAATCTTTGGAACTCTAATATTTATTTATCAGTTACTATGTGTCATATGTTATAAATAAAATATGTTATATCCTTTAAACTCATTACAAATTGATGAGATAGGTAATACCACTCTGACTTGATGAAACTGAGATTTCAAGAACCTAGGTTATTTGTTGAAGGTCACATGGCTTGTAGGTAGGCCAGATGAGATTCAAACCAGGTCTATGGGACTCCTAAGTTCATTCCTGTTCTTTTTATATCATGCTTTCTTCTAGATATATCAATATGTAAAGTTAACTTAATTTTTAAGTGCAGACACATATCTTAGGGGATGGCATATTATTGTATATCAATCACAAAATTCATGAAATAACATTGGCTCTGTTATATGTAAATTTAATTCATACATAAAGTAAAAAAACCCTAGAAATTATAATTTTCCACTTTTTGGTCCTTCTAGGTCATGGTCATTTAAAAAAACTGAAGAGTCCACTATGTTTCATGGTTATAAAAAGTTGTAAAGTAAGAATCTTTCACAATCTTACTTGCTAAGTCTGATATTAAATACACGACCAAGAATGGCAATGGTAATTTTCAGCATTCAGTATGCATTTGAAATACTGGCAGAATTTCATATGTAGGAACTCTAATAATAGAAACAACTCCACCAACCTTGGTTTTAATGCATTCTTTTTATTCATATGTCAGGTTCCCTAAAGGTTTTATCTTGAAGTGTTAACAGGGAAATTTGTCACCAGTAGAGGACTAAATGAAGTCACGAGTCATATAACAAGCAGAACAGACAAGTAACCTTCACTTGGATACTTAAGAAAATACTGGCAGAAACCCTGATATAATCAATTTGCAAATAACTTGAAGACAAGAAGGTACTTAGTGGATAATGACTAATGTGTTCTACTTAAAACCAAATCCTTTTAAGCTAATCTAATATGGTAGATCAAGGAGGAATGATAGATTTTCTCTGTTGTGATTGCAACAAATCTTTTGATTATCTGCATGTTACACCCATCAATGAACAAAAAAGAAAAAAAAAAGTGACCTGAAGCACACAGCTGGCTGGATTATAGTAACTACATAATGTCAAACATCTGGATGAAAATGCCAGATGGTCTTTTTCTGCAATGTCAAATATATTCATATAAACACTTATATATACACATGTGCATACACACATACCCAGAGTACATGTATTTGGAAATATATGAATTTTTGGCCTTTGTATTATGTTGGAATTTTTGCATCGTATAGACTTGGCTAAAGTTCTATGTCCCAACCATGAAGGATATGAATATTGTGAGAAGGTTCACAAGAATGCAAGGAACAAAAGACACCAGAAAATACTTTCTTGGCATAGAAGTTAAAGATATCAGGACAATTCAATATGGAAAAAAAAAGGAAAAAACAAATAAGAGATAATTCAATAACATTATTTGAATATGCCTACCTGGTATAAAACAATCAAAACATTTTGGTCAAATGATTATGCAAGCAATTCAAATGAATTTAAAAAAAATCTGATGATGCCATCAAGATAGTAATTGACAAAATAGTATTGACTGAACATTTACAAATACTTGAGGCATCTTAAATATAGCAATTTGCTGGCCCTTGGAGAGGATTGCCTTGTTGGCAGAGAAATAGGTAGGTTAATTAGATCTGAGACAAAAATTAGGGAAAGTTAAAAAAAAATGGTCAAAGAGAATATAAAAACCAGGACTCTAGAAGTCAGAATTAAGGAATATGGACCCTCTTCATGCTAGCATGAAGGTTCTACCCATCTGAAACCATAGGGCCTTAAGAGTTAAAGAAAGGCTGTCTCAGCCTAGAGGCATCTTATAATCTTTCTACCCCAATTAAAACTATAAGGTTTGCAAAATTGAATGTTGGCCCACATTATTCCTATTTCCCTATTTCCTTTCCTGTCCATTTTTCTTCAGTAGTTCCATCAGTGACTCCTTCAAAGGGGCCTGCCTCACTTCAGGCAACCACCTTAGACCTATGGCCCTGAGTTAGTGCCTTTGTGCCCCTCTTCCACCCCCAGCAACCTCTACTTTCATGAATGTATTTCCTTACAGTTTAAAACTTTAGAGTCAGTCTTTGCGACTTTTAAAAAAGCAAGTAATTCATGGATTATTTGAAGCTGCTTAGTGAGAAGAGCACTGAGGAGACTTCTTCCCTAGCAGAGAAATGTCCACCCACACCCCAGACCCTGACCCCTACCCTGCCATGAGTACATTTATAAAATGTCATACTTTTCAAATGTAAGACAACAGTAGTTACACCGAGTAACACTGATGGAGGGAGTGTCAGGCCAGGTAAAGAATGGTGAACAGATAGGTAGGAGACAGGGTGAATGTGATTGAAGAAACACAGGGCAATGTTTGGAGGCTTGTAGAGCATGATGAGATTCTCAGGTCCTATTAGAATTAGCCTCCTTGCTTGCTCAAACATAAGGCTTACCCTATCTCAAGCCGGTGTGATTCTATCATGGTAAAATCTGGCTAAGTTCCATGACTGTGGAGTCAGAATGCCCAGCACCAAAACTTGGCCCTTACTAGTGGTGTCACTTTGGGGTAGCTGCTTGACTTCTTCAGCCTAAGGTACTTCATTACTTACGGAAGTCTAGACAGCCAGCAAAACAAGGAACCAAGCCTGATTTGTAGCATTTGCTAATTTCTATGTTGTAAGTACTCCTACCTTGACCAATTCCAACTTACCAACGTTGATGTCGCCAAGCATGGTATTGGGCAGAGACATGCAGTCATACGTCATCATATTTCTACCATACAGGTAACAGTAGATGTAAAAACCTCAAAAAACGTCAAGAGCACAGGATAATAGTACAGTTTATAATATAATTGGTGAGTAATAAATTTTAAGTATTAATTGCCCTTTTTTAAAAATGAAACTTAATTATAAGTATATATAATTTATTGTTTAGTAATGTGTATTTTTAAAAACTGGATTGCAAAATTCCTGAAAATTTAGCAATAGGCCCTCCTGAGCTGGTGCATGCTGGCTCCAGGACATCTCCAGTATGTACCCTAGAAGTTCTTAAACACTCCTGATTGGATTTGCATATTTATGCAAACACAAGAAAAGATTTACATTTTGTTCTTGGTCTCCCAGCTTTGACCTCCAGGGAGGGTAGTCCCATTTTGCCTGGGGCCCTGTTCGGGGATTCATTACCTTTGTGATGTGGGGAGTGGTTTGGTGTCCTAAGTTTCCTTGTTAGGTCCCTGTGCTGTCATTTCTTGGTGATAACTCATTGGTTTTCTCCCCAAAATAGAAACTCAGTATCTCATTTCATCTTCCAGTTATGCACCGCTCTTCCAATTAAGCAAAGAAACAGATATTTACTTCTGTTTTATCTTGTGGATATCCACGTTTATTACACTTATCTGTCTTTTTCTTCACTGATTTTACATTTGTGGGGGTGTATGCATACAAGATTACTTTTTTTACTTAAATTTTTTTTAATTTAATATATTTTTAATTTTTTTTTTTTCTTTTTTCAACGTTTATTTATTTTGGGACAGAGAGAGACAGAGCATGAACGGGGGAGGGGCAGAGAGAGAGGGAGACACAGAATCGGAAACAGGCTCCAGGCTCTGAGCCATCAGCCCAGAGCCCGACGCGGGGCTCGAACTCCCGGACCGCGAGATCGTGACCTGGCTGAAGTCGGACGCTTAACCGACTGCGCCACCCAGGCGCCCCTATTTAATATATTTTTATAAATTTCTGTCAGCACAGAGCCTGACGTGGGGCTTGAACTCACAAGCCGCAAGATCATGACCTGAGCCGAAGTCGGACGCTTAACTGACTGAGCCACCCAGGTGCCCCACGCAAGACTATTTTTTTAAAATATCAGTCTCATTTTCACCTTGTTAAAGATACTTATTTCTGAAATATTATTTGAACTTGAACATTCTAAAATCATTGTGGTAAATTTTACCTCATATTCAAGACCTTTGTCTTGACAAGACCTTTGTCTTTTTCATAATTGTGTGCTCAGCATGTAGTGCATTGCTTGGTATATAACATTGAGTAAATTTAAAGTGTGCAACATGTTGTACAACACTTATATGTTGCAAAATGGTCACCACAGTAGCATTAGTTAGCCCTTCTATTACCTATATAATTACCACTTCTTTTTTGTATTGAGAACATTTAAGATCTGTTCTCTTAGTAACTTTCAAGTATATACTATAGTACTGTTAACTGTAAGCACCATGGTATATATTACATCCCCAGAACTTATTCATCTTATAAATAGAAGTTTGTATCCTTTGACCAACACCTCCCTGTTCTTCCCCACCCCCACTTCCTGGTAACCACCATTCTAGTCTGTTTCTGTGCATTTGGGTTTTTTAGACAAGTGATATGATATAGTATTTGTCTTTCTCTGACTGACTTACCACACTTAGCATAATGCTTTCAAGGTCCATCCATGTTGTTGCAAACGACAGATTTTCCTTCTTTCTCATGGCTGAATAATATTCCATTGTGTATATATCTCACATTTTCTTTATCTGTTCATACATAGACACAGAAGTAGTTTCCATATCTGGGCTGTTGTGAATAATGCTGCAATGAACAGGGGAATGCAGATATCATTTCAAGATGCTGGTTTCATTTCCTTTGAATATGTACCCAGAAGTGAGATTGCTATATAATATGTTAATTCTATTTTTAATTATTTAAGGAACCTCCATACTGTTTTCCATAGTGGCTGCACTACACAAGAATTCCTTCTTTCCACATCCTCAACGACACTTGTTATCTTTTGTCTTTTTCATAATAGCCATCCTGGTATCACCTCCCAGATAAATACTGTACCCAGGATACTGGCACTGGTTCTGTTTTTTGGGAAACCCAAACTCACACAGGAATATTTATTTTTGGGGATGCCTGGGCCTCAATCTGTGGAGCTTGAGACTCTTGATCTCGGGGTCATAGGTTCAAGCCCCACACTGAGTACAGAGATTACTTAAATAAACTTTAAAATAAATAAATAAAAGGGTTTTTTTTAAGGAGTATTTATTTACTTACTTAATTTTGTCATGGTGAATTTCTGTTTTTTTCTTTTTCTTTTGAAATAATTCTAACTTTAAAAAAGCTATACTGAAAGAATAGTACAAAATAACTCCCACATTCTCTTTGCCCAAGAGCTCAATCAAGTTTCATCTGTCATCTCAATAACATCCTTCATGGTAAGGCAGCCCAGTGTAGGATCACATGTTGCACCTATGTCATGTCTCCTGAGTCTCTTTCAAACTGGAGCAGTTCTTCAATTTTCTTTCACTGTCATGGCCTTGTCTTTTTAAATATACGCCATTTTATAGGCTTCCTTCAGTTTAGGTTTGTTCAATGTTTCCTCATGATTAGACTCAGGTTTTTCATCTTTGACTGAAATACCACAGAAGTGGCCCTGTGTTCTTCTTATTATGTCCTATCTGGTGGCACACAATGTCAACTTATCATATTACCTGTGGTACTAACTTTAATTATGTGGTTAAGATGATGTCTGCTGCCTAGTTTCTCCAAAGTAAATTTGCTTTTTTCCTTTCCTCTAATTAATAAAATATTTTATGAGGAGATACTCTGGCAAGGCTGGTTCATGACTGTATCACCTGTGCAGTTACATAGGGTCCTGTGCTTAGAAAGATCCCAGACTTGGATTTCTTTTTGCTTGGTTCCCACAAGGAAGGAAAGAAGGGAGGGAGGGAGGAAAGGAAAATAAGGTGGGGAGGAAACAGGCATACATTTAATTTTCTCCAATTTTTTAAATTGAGGTGAAACACATCTAAAATTTGCTATATTAACTATTTGTAAGTGTACAATTCAGTGGTATTAAGTACTTTCATATTGTTTTGTAACCATCACCACCATATTCCTTGGAGACTTACATTGCTGTCTTCACATTTAAAAAAAAAATGTTTATTCATTTTTGACAGAGAGAGTGTATGTGAGCTGGGGAAGGGGCAGAGAGGGGGAGACACAGAATCTGAAGCAGGCTCCAGGCTCTCAGCTGTCAACACAGAGCCCGACACGGGGCCCGAACCCACAAGCTGTGAGATCATGACCCGAGCCAAAGTCGGATGCCCAACCAACCGAGCTGCCCAGGTGCCCTGCTGTCTTCACATTTTAAGTAGTAGTCACCTTCTTCATTCTTTACTAACTGCTATCTCCATCGTGTCCAAACACCTATAGTTTTGCTCCAGCGGTGTGCTGGAATTTCTCTGCTGGAAATCTAGACTTCCACAGAAGGTCTCTTGTTGAACTGTGTTGTCCGGGGCCTCTGGACCATAGCCGAGAGGGGCTGGAGCTGGTTCATGGGCCATTGCAATGTCCACAATCAGGAGTGAGTCTATATCCCTATTATCTGATGCATGAATGGATGAGATTCCTCCTGGGTGTCCTGGCATATGGTGCTGGATTCCACAGCTCCCATATAGACACTTTTGTCTGTGAGTGGATACCAAATTGTTATTGTTGAAGGACGTACAAACAAGGGACCTCTTAGTCAGCCATGATGCTTGACACTTAAAATTATTGAATGATTGGATGGTTGTATCTTATTCTATGTCCAAAATAAGCAATATTTTTTTTCTAAAAAATTTAGAAGGTTTTCTTCCTGACTTTCCTTTTCTGTTTTTCTTAAGCTACCACTTACTTTTTTTGTCACCTAAGCTCAAGTCCTCTCAATTGTCTCTTAAGCATTCATCTCCTCACCCCTGACCTTTACCAACTTTGGTAACTTCAGCTGTCCCCCCTCTACCCATTTATATCTTTTCTAACTGCTGCCTCTGGCCTAGCTCATACCCTAATCACCTTTCACTGGACGACTGCTATTTGTCTTCTAATTAGTTTTCCCACCTCCAGTCTCATTCCACATTAATCCATCTTCCTGGTTCCAGAGAAACTCTCCTGAAGCACAGGTCAGATCATACCATGTCCTTTAAAACAGACCAGATGGTTCTGACACCATCAGGACAAAATCCAAATCCCTCATGTGCCATTTAGGCCCTTCTACAATCTGGCCTCAATCTGCCCATCCACCCTTTCCTCTCAGCAATTCCTTCTACATTTGACATGCCAATGTTTCCCAGGTGAATTCCTCAGAACAGTATTTCCTCAGAAATTAATAGATGCTACGTTGAACACATTTCCCATGGCCAAATAGGCTGGGATAACAATGCTGGCCTAAACAGATCTTGGTAGGACTCCTCAGAGCCAAGCTATGTTGAAAAATATGACTCAACAATATATATACGCTTTGGGTATATATTAGATAAAACTGTAGAGAAAAACAAGGGGATGCTGAATAAAAAATTCAGGGTAGTAGTTATCTTATGTGGGAAGGAGGAAAGTGTGACAAGGGAAGTGTATATAGGGGGCTTTAATGATGTTGGGAATTGTCCTATAGCTTAAGCAAGGTAGTGTATACATGGGTGCATGTTATTTGTTGTTGTTTATCCTTTTCTTTTCACATTTTAACATCTTTGAAATCAGGATAGTCTGACAATTGCTGAAAGTCAGTGACAATTGTGATGTAGTTGTTTTTACCTTAGAAATATCCTTACTCATATTCTCTTTTTTTTGTATGCATAAGAGTGACATATGACAAAAATCCAAGTCTGAAAGACCTCTTTCATTAAGTACAAAATAAAAATCTCAATGGCAAGAAAAAGTCATCCATAAGTTTTTAACAATATCTCTATTCCAGTTTGATGGCAACTTAAGGATATTCGTGACTGAAGCAGATTTCTACATGGTCAGTGTAGAGCATAAAGATGACTGTTAAAATAGCAAGCTCAGTATCTCACACAAAGTAAGTACACACTAAATACTGTTGATTGACTTTCTAGTGACTGTTAATAATCAACTCAAATGACCCTGTACCATTCTTCACCAAATCTGGCCTTTTACACACACACACACACACACACACACACACACACACACACAGAATAATGATTGGAAAACTTACTTTGGTAAATGTCTGACCTGATAAGGCAGTCCACATTTATGGGCTAATGGGAAAAGACTACAAGGAATCTTAAACTCAACCTGACCTTGCCCTTCTCTTAACTCCTGCTATGATTAGTTGTATGACACTAATTACTTCTGTTCTTAATATCAAATTCATAATGCCCTTAAGGAACTGTGGCTTCTGTTTGTTATTATATATGAAGCTGTACATATAGTGGTACTTAATCTGTTGTTTGATTAATGATTTTGTTTGTATAAGTGGCACATTAATCACATCCTCAGAATATAGGGTTTGGCTTGTGACTCAACTCTGTGTATTGCCACAAGACCTTAAAATTCTATGCATGAATCTAAATTGCAACCATTCTCTAATACGTGATTCTTATTTATTTGGCTTATGGTCAGTAAATCAAAAGAGATTGAAAGTTGGATAAACTGATATATAAGGAAATTTCCATTTTCTGTGTTACTGACCTTCAAGCTAAAAGTGTTGGTTTTTCTAGTAGTAAGCCCAGTAGTAGACACACATTGGAACTGGACCTACAGGACATACCCAGAATCTAAATATGACCAAATGTGGCCTTCTCAGGTTCACGTAGAACCTTCTCAGGTTCACTATATGTGCTGATCACTACTTTCTATGGAAATGTAAGTCTCTAACTATAGAGTCGGCCATAACTCTTCAGTCTTTCTCACTGTTGACTTCTGTTTTTTAATTACACATTTTTCCTCTTTTGAAAGATCTATTTCTTAGTTCACTCTCAATCTCTATTTCTGTTATTCACAGTACCAGTGTGGCACTAAGTCCTCAGTAATGACTTATTGAAATCTCATCCTAATCATGTGTGAGGTAAAGGCTTAGGGTAATATGTTCTATCCCTCGACTGTTTGGCACCATGAAAGGAAGATTATTTAGAAGGGGAAATTCTATTTTCTTCTTAGTTCTCATATCTTTATTACCCCTAAACCTAGACCAGAAATCTTGAGATTGCTGTATTTGCCATTTGTTCTAAAGAAATGATAAATCCTGAGACATATTTTACTGCCCCAAGTTAGTACATATCAAGAATTAAATCTCCCCAAGACAAATAAGATAGATGAAAAATTAATTGTGAATGTAGCTCATTTAAAAAATTACACTTAAAGCCACAGCCAAAAATACTTTTCTTAGTGAAGGAGACATCATATAATTGTCATGTAAAATTTTAGAATGAAGAGTTCTTATAGATTTAATTCATTCTAATATGAATAGAATTAATTGCTTCTATGGTTAATTCAAATGTTAGCAGTAATCATCCTGATAGGGATTATTTAGAACAAAAAGACAATGAAGAACAAGCTTTAATATCACTTGGCTGTCTCTAAAGACCATAGTTAAAAGCATCAACTATTTAATCTTCTTATTTTTTTATGAAATAGTTTTCAAAATGAATATTTTAGGTCAGTGATCCAATTTAAATCCTATTAAAAAGCAAGAAAAGCATGTAGTCAGAAATAATTCTTCTGCTATATCTTATGTTACACTCAAGGCCTTTCACAAATCTTTGAAAAGTATTTGGGAATCAGAGTATCACAAAAAAAAATTCTTTCTCTTTTTTATGGCATGCTGATGTTATATGTTACTTTCTCCCTGACAGCTCCTATAATGGAAAGCCTTTAATGTGTTTGGAATAAAGAATTCTAGATAATAAAATTTCATTCTCTTTCTAAGGATACGCTGAAAGTCAGAGAGGGTAAAATAATCAAGTATTAAACTACTCAAAGAACTCCCCCAAATATTTCCACTAAGATTGATTTGCACTGTGTTTATCTGAAAAGAAAAAAGTTAAATTGACTAGTTCAGCATTTATTTTATAAGAAGGATGAGTATCTGCTGAACAGCCTATTAAAAAAGAAAGACTGCAGATTGGAGGTTCAGTGTTTTGGAAAGTGTTCCATGGTGTTAAGGACCCATAGACCAGGATTTAGTGGCTAATAGCCCTGGAGTTCCAGGAAACTCTAACTTAAGTACCAGAGGAACTCAGGTTATCTGTAATTTCTGATGTGGCTCACTGGTTGCTCCATGATCTAGAAAGCTTGCTATAAATTGAATCCTAGTTCTTGTGGAGATTGTTCACTCTACAAAATTAGCAGGGAAAGTCTTAATAGTTCCAGAGAAGGTGGGAAATTATTAAGCCTTGCTTATTCCTCTTTTGTAATGATCTGTGTTCAGTCAGGATTCTCCAGAGAAATGAAACTCATAGAAGTTATATTTGAACTAAAATACAGACGTTAGAAATAATATATAACAACTAATATATATAATATGCATGCATCTATCTATCTATCTATCTATCTACCTATAGAGAGAGAGAGGCAGACATAGAGATAGAAGTTTATTATAAGGAATTGGTTTATGTCATTATGGAGGCTGAGAAGTCCTAAGATATATAACAAGTAATCTGGAGACCCAGAAGAGCCAATGATATAGCTCCAGTTCAAGTCCAAACACCTGAGAAGCAGGAGAGCTGATAGCCTAAGTTCCAGTCCAAAATCCAGCATACTTGAGACCCAAGAAGAGCTTACATTTTATTTTCATTCCAAAGGTAGGAAAACACTAACATCTCAAATCAACCATCAGACAGGAGGAGTGCCCTCTTACTCAGGGGAGGTTAGCACTTTTGTTCTATTCAAGTCTTCAGAGAATTGGGTGAGGGCCACCACATTAAGGAGGGCAATCTGCTTTATTCAGTCTACTGATTCAGATGATACTATCATCCAGAAATACCCTCACAGATACACCCCAAAAATGTTTGACCGAATATCTGATCATCCCATAACCCACTCAAGTTGAAACAAAATTAACCATTACAATCTGATTCTATTTATGGACTTTTCTCATGTTGCCTGCAAGACACTGAAATTATCTATTATATACATTCTACAGTCATGATTTAAAAGAATTGAAAACAGGGCTTTCTGTAGACTTATTAATGTTTTAGACCTGGAAGAAATCTTAGAAATGTTTAGTCCAATTCTCTTGTTTTAATTCCCCAAAGATAATGCTCTTGGGGTCCCTGAGGTAACAAGAAACCAAGCTGGTCCCTCTCCTCCTGCTTTTAGGCTAGGGCTTCTCCCAGAATCCACAGGACTTCTAAAGTCAAGGAAGGTGTCATTTAGGGAGAGGCTTGCCTTCTCTTTCACCTGTTCCTGCTCTTCCCTCTTCCTCTTTCTTTACTTCTTTCTCCCTTTTGCTCTTCCTCTTTTTCTTCCCCTTTCTCCTCTTCCTGCTCTGTCTCCTTTTTTTTTCCTGGTGTGGAAAAACTTAGCAATTAGAATAAATAGAAAAAAAAAAAGCATGCTTCTTTAACTTAAGTTTGTCCATTTTCAGCCTGAAGACAAAGACTGTTAGTCATCTCTATGTGACAGATCATTTTATGAGCCAACATCTTGGACATGTAACCAAAATAACAATGGTCCTTAGGACTTAGAAAATGCATACATGGTGCCCTTTGATTAGGGTTGGCATACTACAGGAAAGATTCTTTGGGGCATTTGCTCATTAAACTTAACATTTGATGAGCACAAACTATATGTTGGGTACTATGTCAAACACTTTAGCTCAGTTAGAAGGAGAGACGTCTTAGAAGTTCTGTTCTAAAAATGTAGTAAACTTTCACCTTTTCTGCAAGTGGGTAAGAATTATAGACCAGAGACCATGGCAATAATATATAATAATATATAATAATATATAATATATATGTATGTATATGATTTCTCAAGTTTTGTTATCTCCATGTTTGATATTATTATATTACTTATTGTTGTTATTCTTTTTACTATTTTATTATTGCTTCTTTGCCATATTCATTAATTCTCTTGTTTATTCATTTATCTAGTTACCCAATTCCCTAACATTCACTTAGTTCCTATTGTGCACTAGGCATGTATTAAAAATGCACAGATAGAGGCACCTGAGTGGTTCAGTCGATTAAGCATCCGACTTTTGATTTTGGCTTAGGTCATGATCTCATGGTTTGTGAGTTTGTTCGAACCCCATGTCAGGCTCTGTGCTGTTATGGTGGAGCCTGCTTGGGATTCTCTCTCTCCCCACCTCTCTCTACCACTCCCCTGGTTGCTCTTTCTCTTTCTCTAAAAAAAATAATATACAGATAAATAGGATAGAATTTTCTCTCAAAAAAAAGTTAATAAGCATAATGGTTAAGAATTTGGACTCTGAAATTGGATGGATGGTGTTTGAAACCCAGTTTTTGTCCCTTACTTAGAAGTTAACATCTCAGATTTAAATTAAAAAAAGTTAATGTCTCACCTTTTTTTTTTAAGTTTATTTTTATTTATTTTGAGAGAAATATAGACAGCAAGTGGGGGAGGGACAGAGAGAGAATCCCAAGCAGGCTCCATGCACTGTCAGTGCAGAGCCTGTTGTGGGGCTCAAACTCACAAACCATGAGATCATGACCTGAGCCAAAGTCAAGAGTCAGACACACTTAACCAACTGAGCCACCCAGGTGCTCCTAGAAGTTAACATCTTTAAACCTCGATTTGCTCGTGTATAAAGTGGGGATTAATAGGTCTATAGTGATGATTAAAGTACATGGAAAGAGTTTGGCAGAGTATTTGGCACATAGTAAGCACTTATGAATGCTCATCATTATTTTTATTATTGACATTAACCTTACAGCCAAGTCAGAGACACATGGGAGTAAACCAAGAATATAGAGCAGCGTGACAATATTGTCAGTGCTCCATGACAAATGGGGCCGAGGAAACTGGCACTTGATCCCAGCTACAGGGATCCTAGGAGGCTTTCAGGAGGACATGGTACTTGAGTTGAGTCCTTGGAGAGCCTAGGAGCTACCTTACAAGGAGTCTAAAAGAGGTGTTTCAGGTAAAGAAGAATAGCAGTTATGAAAACAATAGGCTGTGAGAGTTCAAGGCACTTAAGAGGAAGGGTTTTAAAGAAACCAGCAATAGCAGACCTTATGGAGACCAATTTGAGGTAGGACAGTTCTATCACCCATTTCACAGATGAGGAAACTGAGGCCTAAATGCCTGGTTGGAAAGAATTCCTAAGTCCAAACAGCTGGTGAGAAGCAGAGCTCTTTCACATCACAGCCTCCCATCACCAATGCAGGACAGACATGGGAGGACATACTGCTCTTGGTTTATACACGGGAATATACACAGGAGAATTTCTATATATAAATTTGTATTAATAGCTTTGCCTATCTATCATTAATAATCTTTTCCTTAACTAGTTGGATATTGAAGGCTGATAAAGTATGTATTTTTGGGTGTATATTACTAGAAGTCATTAATGTTTTCCTTTCTTAGACCTTACCCACACTTCTATTAACACCTCTCCTCATTGCCAGATCAAAGAACTACTTGCAAATTCTTGCCTATGTGATCTAGTCAAGATGAAAAAAGGAAACCAAAAAGTTCATGATATGAAGCCAAGAAAAAAAATGTCTACAACTAGAGATACTAGTTTTCAGCCCCTGATTTCTTGTCACTAGGGCTTATTTAGCCTATTAGTCAGTGATTCAAGAAATGGAGCTTCCATCTACTGTGTGTCCTAGGTCCTAGAGATATTGTTATGACCAAGAGAGACTGTTTTCACTACAGTGATGGTGGGAATGTGGCAAGTCAATGAGTGACTGCAAACTAGTGTGATGGATGCAACAATGGCGGAAGCCTAAGCCATTATGGGGTCTCTTGGGAGGGACATTTATTCTGACCCAGAGTGTTAAGAAAGGCTTTCTGGAGGAAACAATTTCAGCATTGAGTTTTGAAATGGGTAGGAGTGAGTGAGCTAGAAAGGGTTGGTGGTTGCTCAAAGGAGGTTGGAGGAACAGCCAGTGCACTGGCCTGGAAGAAAGAAGATATATTCAGGACCAAGAAGCAAGTCAGTATGGCTGACTCATTCATCTCCAGAGGTGAGGCTGGAGAGTGGGTGCAGAAACCAGCTATGAAGGGCTATATGAACCCAAGAGAGAAATTCAAAGTTCACTCAAAGACAATGTGGAATCATGTGCTATTTATTGGGGGAGTAAAAAGACCAGACATGCATTTTAGAAAGAGTCTTCCAGTTGCAGTGAAGTGACTGAATAGATAGTCTAGGCCAAGAGTAGGTACAGGAATATCAGTTTGGGGACTTCTGTAATAACTACAGCAAGGCATATTGGTTAATTATATAGAACAAATTGATGGTTACCAGAGGGGAGGGAGGTAGGCGACTGGGTTAAATTAGGTGATGGGGGAGCACCTGGGTGGCTCAGTTGGTTAGGCGACCTACTTAGGCTCAGGTCATGATCTCACAGTTTGTGAGTTCAAGCCCCGCATCAGGCTCTGTGCTGACAGCTCAGAGCCTAGATCCTGCTTCGGATTCTGTGTCTCCCCTCTCTCTATCCCTCTCCTGCTCACGCTCTGTGTCTCTCTGTCTCTCAATAATAAATAAACGTTAAAAAAATAAAAAAAAAAATTAGGTGATGGAGATTAAGGCATGCACTTGTTGTGACAAGCACCTGGTGGTATATGGAAATGTTGAATCACTATATTTTACACCTGAAACTAATATAACATGGTAAAAAAGTAAAATAAAATAATATAGAAAAAAAGATGTATTGGTAGCCTAGGGATGGAGTAAGTGGACGGACAGGGGTGGTAAACTGGCTTGGTAATAGATTGCACTTTGAGTGGATGAGGACGAGGAATCATAGAATTGTATTCACCAGACTCTACTGAGAAAACGCACCTTTGGTAGTGCCATTCACAGAACAGGGGACCTTGGGCCAGGGACAGTTTTGAGGTATGGAGAAGGTCAGAAAGAAAAAGAGGGGAGTTTAGTTTGGGATATTTTGAGTTTGAAATGCTTGTGTATCACCCAAGTGAAGCTGTGTAGCATGAAACTGGCAATGACACTGTCAGTTTACGTAAGAAACTTAACTAGTTATTTTACTAAGGATACTTACTTTACTCTGGATAAGGAGATAAAACTCCCTGGACAAGAACATTTGCTGTCTAGGCTAGGATCTGGGGGTTTCTCAGTACCCAAGGCAGTGTCCACAGGCCCTAAACTGAGCTCAAGCAGTGATCCAGGTACTGGCAAAAGAACAAAGAAACATCTGGATGAGTCTAAAGAGAGAGCCGGAGACACTTTTAAATCTCTCCTTCATTGTTAATCTATATGCAATTGGTGTGAAAGCACCAAGTTGCCCAAGTGGTAAATGAACTAATTTTGTGATCAGCTTGAAGGACCCAATAGTTAAGAACATGGGCTTTTGAGATGGTAATTCTGGCTTAGAATTCCAGTTCTGTCACTTACCCTATGACCTTAAAGGGAAATTAATTTCTCTAAGCCTCAATTTCTTTATCTGTAAATAGGGTAAAACCACTTGGTTAGGTATAAAAATACCTAGTTTATCAGATTGTTCTAAGGATTAAGTGAAGTAGTGTATGTAAAGTTTTAGCACATTACAGTGTCTAACAAATAATAAGTCTCCAATAGTCTCTGTAGCGGCCTTGTTGGTAATTACGAGATATCTAGGAAAATATCTTTTTCCCCTTGTTAACTACAGCAACCAGGGATAAAAGGAGCCCACAGTCACACCCATTCACACAGATATGCTGAGAGCATGTGACTGCACATTTGTTTGTCATAACAGAAGACTTCAGTATTTTCTTGCTTTAAAACCATAACCATGTTGTTCTATGGAAATACGGAAGCAAAGTACATCCTGTTGCTAAGTGATATGCTCATGTAATTACTGGGGAAACAGATGGCCAATCAATAGTAGACAGGTAATTGCTTTAGAAATAGATTTAGTTAAAGATTGGAAATGATGATAAAGTATATTGTCCTATGATAGTGGTATTAAGGCAGTTTATGGTCAATTATAATAAAAAATTACATTGAAAAGAGCATCTTATTTCTACTTTAAAGCTAATAGGAAGCCAACGCTTGCTCTATTATTGAGCCAACCTTTGGAAGAAAATGTAACCACTCACTGTGCTAGACAAATGCTTTATTCTAGGGTACTTTTTCTTAAAAGGAAAGAGTTGAGCATTTGAATAGTCCAATTATCTATTCATTCATTCAACCATCATCTCTTGAACACTCATTATTATTCTTTCCTGTACTCCATTCTTCCCTCCTCTATACCTTCTTCTTCCACATTGCCTGTATACACTCCAATATCAGGAAAACTTAGAAATGGCACCTCACACACAACAAATTTAGAAATGAGCACCTTACACGCACATGTGGCTGATGACAAGGTAAACCGGAGCAACCTTTTAAGAAAGTAATACGTCTCTGTAAGTTGAACACACAAATATTATGCCATTTGATCTGTTAACCTCACTTCCTTGGGAATTTATCTGAAGAAAATAATTATCTGAAGAAAATAATTCAGAAGAAGAAGCTATATGAAGGTATTTATTGTGGTATTACGTATAATGAGAAGAAACTGGAAATAAACATCCAATACTAAATAATAATTAAGGATGACAATCATATTAATTCTAGATAATAATATGCAGCTATTCACAATAGTTGCAAAATCTCTTTAGAAATATGAACAAAATAAAGATCTGAGACAATATAGTTTGAAGACTTCACCTGTTCTGTCTATATATGAAGAATTAGCATGAAACATAAAAATGACTGGGAAAGAGCAAACACAAATGAAAATACTGTGTTAGGGTAGTGTCGAAATTTTTTCACCATCTTCAAAAGTTTATTTTAAACTTATTTTAATAATATTTTATGATACATTTAAAGTGAACACCACAAAGAATTGTTCTGTATGTGGTCAAAATCCAAGATGGCATCTTGCAAGCAGCAAATAGAAAGGCTTTACCACTTTTAGAATTCAAGTAATCTTAGAGAAATAAATAGTTCTGTTTCTCGGAGTTTTATCTCCCTTGTTTTCTATTGTGAGAGGCATTTACAAGTATATTGAATTTCTCTTGCTTATGAATTCAACTGCTGCTGCTTTTCCACAAACAGCCTTAATCCTTTGTTTGGCTGTCATAGTTGCTACTGCAGGAATTATGATGCTGCCAGCAGAGAATGCAAGAGCTAAAATGAAGAGGTTTTTAAAATGCCAGTACACACGTTCCCCTTTTTCTGGATATTATGTATTTCTGAAACACACACACACACACACACACACACACACACACACACACAATTCCTATTAAACTCTAACCTTGTTTAGGGCAGGGACCATAATGTATATTTAATCTGAAAACATGCTTTCCAGGTTGTATTTTATTATAAAATAAAATAAATATATTCACTAGTCAGTACATCTGCTAGCAATGAAGAGGGAAAATGCTGGCTTTCCCTGGAATAGACTTCCATCGTCTTCCTTACACCCATGCGAGGGTTTTGCTTTTGTTTTCTTTTTCTTTCAATTTCGTAGAATCTATTTTTCAATCATGCAGGGTAGTTTCAATTAATGTTGGGTGGGTCTACTTTCACAAATATTTTATCATTACTATTTTAGCATGATGAAATAAAGAAAACAATGGCTAAAATTATTCACAATAATTGATTTTAAAATCGAGAGAGGAAAACCGTATCTGAAAATGATAGAGCTCTACTCAGGTTAAGAAGCTGTAGGGAAAATGCTCACTTGTTAGGTTTAAGTTGCTGTAGTGGTCTATGTGAGCCTCACTCTAGACAAATCACAGTAGTTCTTGGGTGTCGCAAAGAGGTCTGGATCACATAAAGTCAGACTTTGCCTAGAGGGGGAAATATTCTTCATAGACAACTGGCCTGGTTTTGACTACATGACATTTAATAATGTGGAATATTGCCTCATAGTCCCTGTGGAGGTTTGGCTAATGTGTCAATGATGGTTTCATGAAGGCCACTGACGGGGCAGGGGTGGGGGGGGCAACTGCATGTATAGATGCAAACATGTATTTGCGCACGTGTATATGTGTGTGTGTGTCTATGTAAATGTTTTTAATTTCATTTGCTAAATGCATTTTTGGTTTATATGACTTCCCTCACCTCCAAGGTTACTGACCCTCATTTATCACCAAAAGTCAAAGTTGTTATTTTGATAATTATTTTAAAAATTAAAGATGTAATTTCTAAATGAGTCCAGGGGATTCTGAGACATTACTCTGTTAAGTTTCAAGGTCCTGAAATTTTAAAACTCAGAAAAGAAGGCTAATGTCCTAGACATGATCTCCTGTCTTTGAGACACTCACCATGCAAGCGGAGTAGTGAGGCATGCGGGATCCTATCTCCCTTGTACAGTCCTTGAGTCATAAGACACTATCCCAGGCCAGGGTGGTTTCCTTGTCAGCCACCTCATTTCACAGAACTCAGGTGTTATCCTGCTAGGTAAGTCTATGAGCAAAGCAGGAGAGCCCTGGCTTCGTTTGGACCTTTTAATATTATAAACAGAGTAGATGTTTAAATGAATCAGAACCTTAATTTCTAGAAAGATAATCCCGGGCATGGAAAGGAAGTTTAGCCTGAAGTGCAGGAAACAGCCTGCATGTCTAATTTTAGGACTGTGAATCTCAGCAGCATCCTTTAAATATTGCAGAACACTCTGCTGTTTCCAGGGCCTCTTCAGGATCTATTTGAATATATTAGGATCAAAAGAGCCCTCCTGTTTCCTTAGAGTTGAGCAAATGCTGCCAGTAGTTCTGTTTAGCTCCTTGAGTTGTGCTTTGTGCACTGCATAAGGCCCTTTCTGCAATCTCCACTCTCCAGGCCCAGCACAACCCAAGGGTCACAACTCAGACGCTATTTAATTTTCTTCTGGAACCATTTTGTTTCATATAAGTTGATATTTTTCATACCTCTAGAATTGCCTCATTATGAAATGACAGCCCCCCTGGGATTAGGAACCTTCCTAGCAACACTGTATGTAAAGGTATCTGGATAAGACTATCCTCATTTAGAAATGAAAGGAAACCCTTTCATCCAGTCCACTAGCAGGATTCAGAACATATAGACAATCCTCTTGGATTTTGCTAGAAAAACCTTTGCTTGTTGGGGCAAATAGTAGAATTGGAGTCAGAGATTGATCTGAAGGAGGTGGACTCTTAAGAAGCTCAAAATAATTATTGACTCTATTTTCAGAGTGCCTATTACCTGAAAAGCATTTAATATATGCCATTGCTAGTACTCCCCATAGCTCTCCAAGTTGCTTATTACAATTGGGGACTCTTGGATTGAGAAAAGCCCAGAAGCTTGCCCAAGGTCATCTAGTAGGTGAATTGCAGAGCTGGGATTTAAACCTGCGCCCTTGTGGCCCCGTTTTTTCATCGCATTGTTCTGCCCCTCGGGACAAGTAATCTTCAAAAAGGAAATGCCAGGTAGACAGGCTGCAGACAGCCTGTGTGTTAGTTTGTGTGAATACATTCTATTAACAATAATCTACTTGGATTAGAGAAAATCTAGCAGTTTCAGACCTCAGCAATTGGTGTAGCGTTATTACTGAGCCAGCCCTGGGTCAGCCTGCTAGGATTCAAACCCTCACATTTATTTCGTACATGGTTACTGGCTAGCTGTGTAATTTGGGGCTGTTACTTAGGTTTCTCGAGCTGTAAATGGGGATAATAATAATAATACATTCCTCAGTGAGTTGTGAGGATTAAATGAAAGAATCCTTGCAAAGTACTCTCGGATAATCAATACAAGATAACTATTGTTATTGCCAAAATTGCTTATAAATGTTTGTGTCTCCCCTGTCCTGTGCATATGGGAAATAATTTTTTTTACAGGGGAATATTTTGGAGCAAACTAACTTGTAACTTGCTAGAAACCTCAAATAATAATACCAAATAAGTAAAGCAGGCTGGTGTACGGAATTTGCCAGCTGTGGAGGGCATTGCAACAAAACCTGTGCTGGACAGAAAAGGCTGAAGCATCCATGCCCCATTACTTCATAGCCTAACTCCGCTGACTCAGCCTAAGGCAGGCAGTAATCACAGCCAAGTTTATATGCTCGAGAATTGATGTGACCATATTTTCACATTCTCAAAAGCAAAGTCAAGAAAAAAAGGGTGATCAGAAAGTTTTTATGGGACTAATCATGAAATGCTGACAGCTCCAGCTTATTGATTTACCTTTAGTTAACCTCTATAATTTGGATGATCTACCCAGCCCAAACTGGAGGTATAGCAGGGGAATCTCTTTTGTCTTTTGGTGACTTTGGAACAAAGAACTTGTCAGTTCTTATTTATCCTATAGAGGGTAATTGAGTTGGGATGGTGGTGAGTGTTCAGATGGGATTTCTAGAGGACATTTATCTTAGTCCCTCCACAGCCCACACAATCAATATTGTTTATGCTAATGATGTGATCCTCTCACTGCATCAGAAATTCTGAAAAGTATGTGCCGGAGCAGTCATAGTACCGTATTCAATTATCTCTTTGTGTTTCTAATAATAGAAATAAATTAGAAGACATGTATTTGACTACTGTTCTCAAGCTGGAAATCCATTGTTTTCTTGTTAAATGGTACTAATTGTGGTTGTCATGGAAACCCTGAAGGTACTTAGGCCGAATTGCCCGATCTATTTTTTTCTTTTGTAAGTGATTATTTCTTTGGCTGACATTGAAATTCCTCCTCTAGAAAGCTATTATGCATATGCTCACAAGACACTTGCTCTAAGTTAAGATGCTCGATAAACCTGTTACACCAATTATATTGTACTATGGTTATGAGAATCAAATTACTTCATATGTAAACTGATCATTTAGAAAAATTAATAAAGCTAATTGGCTGGTTTTTTTTTTTGCTAAAAGTATTGATGTGAAAGCTAGATGATTTTGAAAAAAAAACCTACTTGCTTAATTTTATTTCTATGTATGTTTTATATTATTTTATTAATATAAAACCATATATTTATATAATTATATAAAATTATATATAATAATATTTTATTAATGTATACATTTTATATTATTTTATTTGTGTATGCTTTTAAAATATCATTTTCCTGTAACTTTTTCAAAAAATGTAAAATTTACCTTAAAGAATCTCATCTGCTTCTTTTTAATCCCATGGGTAGGTTTCATGGGGAACAGATATTTGTGGAGGGTGTGTATGCAGAGGAAAACATCTCAGGAGTCTTATGGTCTTGGGTAACATATTAGACCCACTAGTAATCGACTGTGGGTATTTTACCTGTGTTTCGGTGTCCTCGTGTGTAAACTTCATTGGGTTGTTGTAAAGTTGAAGCATAACTCTGTATGTCATGCTTCTGGTCCAGTGCCAGGCAGATAGCAGATGCTGGAGAAATTTCACTCCTGTTCCAGTCTGTCTCCCTATTCACCCTATTCACTCAGCCCTGCAGAGAGGCTCACCCCCAGGATCCTGGAGTGACATATTTGGGTGAAAAGGACAAAATGTTTGGCTGGCAGAACCTCAGCAAATTTTTAGTGTCCTCATGCCATTCCCTTATTATGGGATACAAACAGTGTCCTGGGACAAGTCTGATCTGGAAAGAGAAGGTTTTACAAAGATTTGATAAATTTCATAATGATAACTTCCAAGTAACTATTAGAAAGTTTATTCCCCTCCCAGTACAACATTGGATCACCCAAGGGTGGGTTGGGGTGGGGAGAAAATTCATTAGTTTACCTTGTACAAGTGTGAGTTTTAGAAAATGCATAATTAAAAAAATATTTATTGTGGTGCTGTGGCTACTCCCTCAGCTCATTACACTTCTGCAAAATCTTCATTCTTGTGATCGAAATGCAGTCATCACATTGGTTGTATATGATATCTAAAAGGAAATAAAGTCTTACGAGTTTTTATCTTAGTAAGTCTTCCCTACTACACATTTGATTCATATTATGAATCAAATTTTATTTATTTTAATAAAATTGAATATAGAGTAAATCCAGATTATGTTCCCACTGTGTCTTCTATAAGCCTCAATTGATAGCATATACACATGCTCGCTTACCATATAATATTACCATTGTTTATATATGTATTTATCCTCACAGATTAAACTATTTACATATAGGGACTGCAGTTTGTAAAGAAAAAAAAGAATAATGAAATGAAACAAAAACTTAAAATCTCCAGCACCAAGTAGGTTTAGGCTATTTCTTTTATTCATTGAATGATTATTTACTGAGTGCCCACTCTTGCCCTCTGCTGTACTATCTGCTGGGGACTCAGTGGCAGATGCGTCTCCCTGGGCATTAAGCATGCATCTACAGCAGCGGATGCTAAGTGCTGTGAGCACTGAACTGCAGGCTCTCAGAGAACATGTTGGCTCCCTAACCCACATGGGAATGGCACGTAAGTCAAGTCAGCCTTCCCCAAGGTGATGCCTTTGAAGGGGAGAACTGAAGATGCACAGTTTGATTTAACAAGGTTAGGAAGACGGTTCCAAACAAAACGAAAAGCAAATATAAACAGCCAGAGGTCAGGGACCAAAAGACGGTTTCTTGCATTCCTGTTCCCGCAGGTTTGTAGAGAAGAGTATGCAGCCTCTACAAAATCCACACTGGTGCCGTTGATCAGCTGTTTTTCAATAGGAGATCTCACGTTTAACAAACTGAACTATAAGCTCTGTGGATCTTTGTTTCGTAGGCTGAGGTGACAGCTCTGATAGGCCCTGATTGTGTAGCCTTTCAAGATGACTTTGAATCAACATGCCACCCTCCCAGCACACCCCAGGATGGAGCCCGTGGGTGAAGAACAAAGGTGACCTCTGGGTTTGGTTTTTTAAATTTCAATTTACTGATCTATTATTCCAGATTTCAAATATGTATTTGATACTATTTACTCAAATAGTATTTGGGCAAGGGTTTGGACTAATTTTTCAGTATTTTAAATAAGGCATAATGGGGTGCCCGGGATTAAGGAAATTGTAGAACTCAGCATAGTCAGTGGAGTCCAGAGAAATCTGGATTTGCCTCCTGGCTCCTTCTCTTCAGATCTAGGAAACCTCTAGCATGTTCTTCCCTCATCTATGAGGCAGAGCGGGGGGATACGTATCCAGAGGACTTCTGTGAAGATTAAGTGAAATGTAAATTAAAAAAAGTGAAACGAAGCAAAGAAGTTTCTTTGATTAAGTGAGATTCCCTGTTTAACATGATGCCTGATGCCTGGTTTCATTAGCAAATGATAATTAGTAATGAAAGTAATTTTTTAAAAAATGTTTATTTATTTTTGAGAGAGAGAGAGACAGAGAGAGACAGAGAGAGACAGAGTGTGAGCAGGGGAGGAGCAGAGAGAGGGAGACACAGACCTGAAGCAGGCTCCAGGTTCTGAGCTGAAGCAGGCTTCAGCACAGAGTCTGACACAGGGCTTGAACCCACGAACTGGGAGATTGTGAGCTGAGCTGAAGTCAGACGCTTAACTGACTGAGCCACCCAGGCGCCCCTGAAAGTAATTTTTAATAGCCTCAGCAACATTCTTAATTTCTCCTGTATTATTACTATTTTTTAAACTAGTTTGTTGGGATATACTTTACATACTATAACGTTCATTTATTTTCGGTGTACAATTCCATGAATTTTAGTATATGCAGAATTAGATAATTGATATTGCAATAAAATTTTAGAACATTTCCATCACCCTAGAAAGAATGTTTTATGTCCAAGAATTCCTAATTGTGTTTGGGAAATGTTCTATTTTTTTAATGTTTAGTTTTAAGAGAGAGAAAGAGAATGCTCACCTGGTTGGAGGAGGGACAGAGAGAGAGGGAGAGAGAGAGAATCCAAAGAGGCTGCATGCTCCTTAGAGCCTGACTCTGGCCTTGATCTCACCAGCATGAGATCATGATCTGAGCTGAAATCAAGAATCGGATGCTCAACTGACTGGGCTACCCAGGGACCTCAGGAACTGTTCTATTTAAGAATCCATGATAATCATCATATTCACTTAGTAACCACAGGTTGTCATGTGGTGATATTCTGATAATTATCACAAAAAATGTTAATTCTTCCCAACACCCCTGACAAGTTGCAGCTGACTAAGACTATTTGGAGAAAGTACAGTCTAAACTGAGATCCATCTGCAGCACTGTTGTGTGATTGTTGGATGAGTTAATAGCCAATGTACCTAATACAAAACCTGAAGTCTTTTATCTGAAAATGGACATTACTTCCGGTACCTTTGTTATGTATAGTGATGATGGGAAACAAAGTATAAATAATTCTCGAGGAGTTTCCAAAAGATATTTGATACTAAACAAGAAGGAGAGGCAACCCACATTTTCCTCCTTTCTCCCCACACACCCCCACCAAAAAAAAAAGAGGTTAATTCTTTAAGTATGTTATAACTTCTGATAACAAGCTTGGCTAAATACTATTGATACAGTACAAACGAACCACTGTATTTTACTTATGTGGCTATATATTTTGGCATTTTTCAGTAATCAATCATTCTAAAAAAGTTTTTTAATGCTTATTTATTTTTGAGAGAGAGAGAGAGAGTGTGTGTGTGTGAGTAGGGGAGGGGCAGAGAGAGAGAGGGAGACACAGATTCTGAAGCAGTCTCCAGGCTCCGAGCTGTCAGCACAGAGCCTGATGTGAGATCAAACTGTGAGATCATGACTTGAGCTGAAGTTGGATGCCCAACCGACTAAGCCACCCGGGCGCTCCAATAATCAATCATTCTAAAGAGTATATTCTCTGATACCTTCCTTCCAATTTCTTTTCAGATAATAAGGGAGGGCATCATTCATATTTGTTGATATCATTAAGAATTATTGAATTTTTAAGATTTCATACAAAGAACATTCCATCATGACCCTTGGTGGTTATTCAAATAAGCAAGTTTTAGAAAAGTGACAAATATTGTCATGAAACTTCTGTGGAAAAAAGTCTTTCTTATTTAAGTGTTATTCTGAAAAGATAGTCATTGATAACATTGAATGTGTTACTGCAAAATCTTTGAAAAAGGGCAAGCACTACAAGAAAGTATGCTATAGGGTCAGGTATGAGGGCTCTGCATAGGAAGGCTCTGGTCAAACTGTGGTTAATTCTGCCAGGTTTTAGCTGTGAGATGTTAAACCCAGTTCCTTAACTCTGGTTCACAGTCTCCTCATTTGTAAAATAGAGGTGATAACACGGTTATGGGAATTAACCTATTATATTAGTAAATCAATTAGTACAGTGCCTGCTATCTAATAAGAGTTCAATAAACGGCTGCTGGAGTTTTATTGAGTTGTAGACTCCTAGGGAATTGGTAAAGGAGCCATTTTATTAAGTTTAAGAACAAAGGGGGTGACTTCCTATTAGGGAAATTATAAATATGGGGGAAGAGGTTTTTTTAATCTTCAGTAGGGAACCGAAAGTCTCCCCCTCTGACTGGGAAATAGTAATCATTGAAGAACTGAATGAAAATAAATTTTGGTGCACAAACTGTGTGACACAGAGATTGATCTATTGTACTGTAATCTGATTTTTCTCTTTATCTATGAGGAGAGGAGATGAGGAGGCCAAAGAAAAACAAATCTTAGTAGAAGGGTCCCAGACAGACATCCTAAGGCCTTAGGTGTATTGACACAGAAAGGGCATCATCTGTCTCCACCTGAGCCTGAAAAATGCCAGAAGTGGCCGTGAAAGGCCTGAGACTGACAAGTTGGATGTCATCCATGTTCATGGCTCTGTGATGACTGATGTGTAGTTGGGGGCTAGGATATTAACATGAAAATCAGTGGACTCAGAACAAGTGAGAAGACCTGATTGTCTGGGATCCTCAGGCCACCTGGTCACTTTCAGGACTGAATTAAGAGTGATACTGAGTAGGGCTGATGCCTGGTGATTGCTGGGGAAGCTGGATCTAGGAGCTCTAACAATGACTCAAAATAGGGATGGATTACAAATGGGGAATGATGACCACAGGAGGAAATGGGGCAGGCTGATGCTGTGACTGAAGTTCAGGGAGCTGGGGGCTGCATCACTCCCAGTTGGTCTTTATAGCTTCTTATAATTTGAATGTACTTGTCTTTCCTGGCCTCTCTCACCTATAGGAGAGCCTCAGAGGTCCCAGGCTGTCAGAGAAAGTTTAGTTCCATCGTGGCAGTGGTATCCATCCAAGATTCCTTGGTTTTCCCATAGTTAGAGCTGGATTCATCTCTGAGGGCCTGAAGGAACCAGCTTTCCCAAGGTCCAGAAACTTTGTCTGTGGGGGCTGGTATCAGTGCTCAGGGCTCTATTAGTTATACTTTTAGCTCAACCCTGAAAGGGGCTTTGAAACTAAGGTGAAGCGAAGTCGTGGACGAAACATAACTTGTATGCACTCGGAAGGGATTTTGCCTACAGGTTCAAACTCTAAAAGATGCATCTTGATCTTCCAAAAGATCTATGATTGATTTTAAATGACAAGAATAGGGGCGCCTGGGTGGCGCAGTCGGTTAAGCGTCCGACTTCAGCCAGGTCACGATCTCGCAGTCCGTGAGTTCGAGCCCCGCGTCGGGCTCTGGGCTGATGGCTCAGAGCCTGGAGCCTGTTTCCGATGCTGTGTCTCCCTCTCTCTCTGCCCCTCCCCCGTTCATGCTCTGTCTCTCTCTGTCCCAAAAATAAATAAACGTTGAAAAAAAAATTTAAAAAAAAAATAAATGACAAGAATAGATTTATTAGGCGGTTGTAGGGGACACACTCGTTCATTTATTTTTATTCAATTTTTATACAAATATCACTGACTTTATATGAATGGAAGGTGGTGCATTCTCTGTGAAGTTTAAGAAGATCTAGACATAGTCTACATTCTCAAGATGTTTCTTGTCTAGAAAGGTGGTTGGCAAACTATGTTGGCAGGTTAAATCCTGCCTGCTGACTGTCTCTGTAAACAAGGCTTTGTTGGAAGATAGCCATGCTCATTTGCTTACCTATCATCTATGACTGCTTTCCTGCTACAACAACCAAGTGGAGTAGTTGCAACAGAGACAATATGACCCTTAAAACCTCAAATATTTACCATCTGGCCCTTCATGTAAAATGTTTTCTGACCCCTGGGCATGAATAAGCCACTTAGAAAAGTTCCACTCTTCACTTCACCTTACACAGTGACACGGTGTTTCTTCAGTGGGATAGAAACAGAAAATGGTGATATGGCACTTTAGGCAGAGAGACTATAAGATGAACCCCACTCTGCCATGTGTCTCCTGCCCTGAGTGACATGGGACCCAAGAGTATATGAGATTTGCTATGACTTTTCAGAGATTCAGAAGAAGCTGAGTGTGGGCTGTTGGGCTAGAGAGGCCTGGTGAGTGGATGAGGTGTGTGGACCTGACTGGAACAAAGGTCACTGGGTGAAAAAGAAGTTGGTTTATATCAGCAATGGATGGTCCCTCAAGTCCAAGGAGGGGCTTTGGATGAGATAGACCAATATGTTGGTAAAATAGAAGTTCCCAGGGACTCCATCCAGCAGTAAGAACAATGGCTAACATTCTCATGGCATTTACTATGTGCCAGATACAATTAACATGGTAAATGCTATGAGATATGCCATGAGATAACATAGTTCAACTCATTTAATATTCAAAACAGTCCTGTGAGGTGGGTAGCTATTATTATCACCTCCTATTTGACAGAGGGTAGACCCAACGTACAGAGAAGTTAAATAACTTGCCCAAATCCCCATAGCAGTGAAGTAACGGAGACAGGAGCTGAACACATGCAGGATCAGGATCGTGGGCTTACCTAGTATTCCAAATTGCTTCTCTAAGGGAAGGAGGGAGGGGGTGAGACTGAGTATTTCCCAAGAAAGATTGAAAGTGGCTCAGTCGCACATGTGGTAACCTGAGGAGCAAGCAACACTCAAAAATAGGGAGATAAAGTTATGTATTTATACACTAGAATCTATGGCTGTAAAGATAAATATCTGCTACAAATGTTAGTCCTGAATTTTCCATTCAAGTTGTACGGTGATGACAGGATTACTTGTCTCTCATGAACCAACAGGTAGGGGCTCCGGCTCTGGGAGGGTTCGTTTAGAGGCTATGACCATGCTCTGAACTCGGTATCCATAGGTATGAGTAAGTTGGGCATTTAAGGTGTGTTAAATATGCCCTTGTTAAATTTCATGAGTTTGCCGGATCCTATCATGTTGATCAGCCCCCCTGTGCCTCATCCCAGTTCTGGCCAGAGCAGGGGATCTGGAGCTTTGCAGCTTCTTTGGTTGTACAGCCTCCTTAGGCTGATGGAGCAGAGGCCCCCAGGATTACTGGCTATCCTTACCCTGCACTCTTCCATCTATATCCCATCAGTACTGCTAAGCCCACTAGCCACTTGCCTATGCTTAAACCTGTGCAGGGTCCATCAGTCTCATGCCATCTAATTAAGTAGGCAGGCACATGTCTGTTACAATCACTGTTGCATTTGAATGATGAGACCCCAGTGTCTGGGAGGACATTGAAGCCTATCTGAAATGAACTAGTTTCCTCTGAACACAGAGCTGTAGTTCTTTGTAGGAGAACATGCCCACCTTTGGCCCTGAGTTAAGATTACATCTAAAATAATTTTTTTCTATAGTATTTTGCGGAAAAGTTTTCAAAATCCATTTTACTTACCACTACTAGTCTGAAATGGATGAAAATAGAGTTTATAGCTTTTTCAGAATCTGAAATCTTAAACTAAGAGGACTTAAAGGAAGGCTACCTAGTTGCTAATAAAATATCATATTGCATTTATTCTTTTTGATATTGTAAATTCACCAAGAAAGACAGGAGAAGAGAGGTCTGACAAACATTGCTAGTCCTAAATTATCCTAGAAGGTTGGCAAAATGCCAAGAGAAGAAGGGTTCTATGATGGATAGGAAAATATTATAGAAGTGCTTGCCATAGCCCTCTTTTCTAAACACAGCCAGAACACTTATGGGATTTTGTTCCAAAACATTTTAATTATATATAATGGAAGAGTGTTGCCAGATAAACATATCTCTGATTTCATATTGCAAGTCAATGGAAAAAATGGGTCTACTTTTAAAGATTTAATTAACACTAAATGTACTAATTATGTCATTAGAGTGTATTAAAAGTTATTGCCATGGTGATTTTTATTTTAGAAAGATCACATAGCCCCAAATATTTTCCCCCAAACATTCCAAATGAAATTTTCATGTAATATCCTTTAACATTTTTTTCTGGAAAATGTTATTCTGTGTAGAAACTTCAGAAAATGTGGCAAAGTAAAAGAAAACAAATTGACTCATAATCTCCAACCATACATGAATACTGTTACTGTGTAGTATGTGAATATGCTTATTATATTTATGTATTTGTACTCAAGTATATAGATTTGATATAGTCACATACAATATATCTATATATTTGAAATCATACTATATATTTAATTCCATATCCTACTTTTTCACAAGAAAATTTCTGAACTTTTTCTTATGCTATTATAATTTAATAAGTGGATTATTTCCATTTTTTGTGTTATAAATAATGTTAACATTTTTTGAGTTAAATATTTGTCCATATTCCTGTTTCTTTTGTTCTTTCTTTCCTTTTTTTTTTTTTCCAAATTTTGAAATGGTTTTATTGGTGGCAACCATCTCAGTTGCATTTATCTACTTAGCTCCATTAACACATGAAGGACAATATATTACTCTTAGGTTTTATGTGTATGGAATGTCTTATGAAAGACTCTTGTTTATATGAAACTTTAGTAGTTCTTTCTAATTGCAGTGCAGTTATGTAATGAGGATGTGTATTGCACACATTGTCAGATTTTGTTTTGGTAGATTAATCAAGGACGAAATATTCTATACATAAATACTGAGGTTTGTAATTATTTGTTACTAAAGAATATTTATTGCTCACTCCTAAATTTATTTGAAAATTAGATTATGTAATAAAGTTCCAAGCAATGTAGTTTATTATACAAATTAATAACATTACAAAGATGTTTGAAAATAGAAAGGGACATAATCTATTAATAGTATTAATTAGACATTAGAACTTTATTTTTTTAATTAATTATTTTTTAATTTACATCCAAGTTAGCTAACATATGGTGTAATAATGATTTCAGGAGTAGAATTTAGTGATTCATCACTTACATATAACATCCAGTGCTCATCCCAAGTGTGCTCCTCAATGCCCATCATCCATTTAGCCCATCCCCCCACCCAAAACCCCTCCAGCAACCCTCAGTTTGTTCTCTGTATTTAAGAGTCTCTTATTGTTTGTCCCCTTCCCTGTTTTTATATTATTTTTGTTTCCCTTACCTTCTGTTTGTCTGTTTTGTATCTTAAATTCCACATATGAATGAAGTCATATGATATTTGTTTTTCTCTAATTTCACTTAGCATAATACACTCTAGCTCCATCTACATTGTGGCAAATGGCAAGATTTCATTCTTTTTGATCGCTGAGTAATGTTCCATTGTATATGTGTACCACATCTTCTTTATCCATTCATCAGTCAGTGGACATTTGGGCTCTTTCCATACTTTGGCTATTGCCGACAGCACTGCTATAAACATTGGGGTTCATGTGCCCCTTTAAAACAGTACTCCTGTGTCCTTTGGAGAAATACCTAGCAGTGCAATTGCTGGGTCGTAGGGTAGTTCTATTTTTAATTTTTTTGAGGAACCTCCACACTGTTCTTCAGAGTGACTGAACAAGTTTGCATTCTACCAGCAGTGCAAAAGGCTTCCTCTTTTTCTGCATTCTCGCCAACATCTGTTGTTTCCTGGGTTGTTAATGTTAGCCATTCTGACAGGTGTGAGGTGGTATCTCGTTGTGGTTTTGATTTGTATTTCCCTGATGATGAGTGATGTTGAACATCTTTTCATGTGTCTGTTGGCCATCTGGATGTCTTCATTCGAAAGTGTCTATTCACGTCTTTTGCCCATTTCTTCACTGGATTATTTGTTTTTTAGGTATTGAGTTTGGTAAGTTCTTTATAGATTTTGGATACTAACCCTTCATCTGATATGTCATTTGCAAATATCTTCTCCCGATCTGTTGGTTGCCTTTTAGTTTTGCTGATTGTTTCCTTCCCTGTGCAGAAGCTTCTTATCTTAATGAGGTCCTGATAGTTCATCTTTGCTTTTGCTTCCCTTGCCTCCACAGACATGTCAAGTAAGAAGTTGCTATGGCCAAGGTCAGAGAGGTTGTTGCCTGTTTTCTCCTTTAGAATTTTGATGTCATCCTGTCTTACCTTTAGGTATTTCATCCATTTTGAGTTTATTTTTGTGTATGGTGTAAGTTTATTTTGTGTATGTGTATGGTCCAGGTTTATTCTTCTGCATGTTGCTGTCCAGTTTTCCCAACACCATTTGCTGAAGAGACAGTCTTTTTTCCATTGAATATTCTTTCCTGCTTTGTCAAAGATTAGTTGGCCATATGTTTGTGGGTCCATTTCTGGGTTTTCTGTTCTGTTCCATTGATCTATGTGTCTGTTTTTGTGCCAGTACCATACTGTCTTGATGATTGCAACTTTGTAATACATCTTGAAGTCCGGAATTGTGATGCCTCCAGTTTTGGTTTTCTTTTTCAGGATTGCTTTGGCTATTCAGGGTCTTTTCTGGCGCCGTAAAAATTTTAGGATTGTTTGTTCCAGCTCTGTGAAGAATGCTATTTTGATAGGTGTTATTTTGATAGGGATTGCATTGAACATGTAGATTGCTTTGGGTAGTATCAACTCCTGTTTATTTCTTTAAAGTGGAGTGCTAGAAGACACTTTTGAGTCAGAAAGAGTCAGCATTTTAAGGTTCTTAATGTAGCTTGCCAAATTGCCTTCTAGAATCTTTGTGATAATTTAATACTTCTGTCATCACTGAGAATTTTCCCCTAATACTTGAACAATTGAATAAATGAAAACTGAATTGTACAGCTTTATTTTTCTTTCTATCATTACTACAGAGGCTTACCATTTTCACATCATAAATTAGCTCTTTTAATTTTCTCTTCCATGACTTGTCAGTTCATGATATTAGTCACTTGCCTCTTGAAGATTTGGGGATTTTCTTGCTAATAATGTGTATTTTCATGGGGCATTAGTGGAGATAAATTAACATCTTTGGGGAAGAGAATACACATGGAGATCTCAAACCTGGATTCCCAGCATGATCTCCGTCTTCCCACTTCCCTTCATTCTTCAGGAAAATAGCATCATTTGGCATCACCTGCCATTTCTTTATGAATTTCTAATGCTATAAATTGGTACACTGCATTCTCTCTTTTTTTTTTCTTAGAACAGTTTTTAGTGCTTGTTTATGCTTGGGACAAATGTAGACTTTGACTGTTTCAGCCTATCTTTGCTTGATATGTAAGACTTTAGGTGCTGTTGATGTTCTCCTCAACTTTGGTTTGTAGATCCTGAATCTTGGCCATATTGGACTGTGAAGAATTTCCTAGGCACCAACATGGTGGGAATATTCTGATGAACACTGATTTTCTAAGATTGGCTGAAGGGCCTGGGACAGGACAATATGACCACTAGGTGTGAAAATGGTATTTGCTGCTCATCGTGGTAAGAAAAGTGAGATTGAAATGAGAAGAGTTTGTGGATTCAGTTGTAATGTGGCTGGTGGCTTGTTTCATCTGAGCCAGTGGTGCTCAGACTTCAGCACGCATCAATGTCTCCAGCATAGGTGCTGGGCTCCACCCCAGCATTTCTGATTCAGTGGGTCTGCTGAGGGTCAGGTGATACTGATGCTGCTGGCTGGGGACCACACTTTGAGAACCATTGATATAAGCTCTCTGAGAGCTGAGATTAAGATTTCTGTGGTGCTGATCCATAAATGAGATCTATAAACTCTTTTAAGATGTTGCCAGTTAAAGTGGACCAAAATGACTGGGAAAATCAAAATGACTGGTCTTGCAGGGTCACCACATTTTTTTTTTACCTCGAGGGGGCGCCATTCCCATGTGAATGACTGCTCATAAAGTTGTCTTTTGCATTTGCATGTGGCCATACACAGGTACCCTGAAGGCTGATAGCGGAAATAATTTTTTCTTTGTGACATCTGATTTTTTTGAAACACTGAACGTCCCTTTCCCCTGCCTCTAAGAGCTCCCAATCCCCAGTCCAAAGATCAAATTTATAGTTATCTGTTTTCCTCCAGTTTTTTATGAATTCTCTTTTTTATACTTTAATTATACATCAAGTCAAGTTCTGTTCATGTATCCTGTGGGGTGGTGATTAAAACAGTATATTGTTTCCCTAAAAGGCAATTTTCTCAACACTTTTTGAATAAAACATTTGTATTTCACTGATTTATGATTCTGTTTTTTTCCATATGTTTTATGTGTATATATATTTATATTCCAATACTGTGTATATTGTCCTTACTGTGCTAGCTTATTTATTCTACAAATGTTTACTGTGTTCCAGGCACTGTGGAGATATCAAAATGAATAAAATAGTCATGAACAGAACACATGTGGGCTCTGCCTGCATGAAATTTAGCGTCTCAATAATCTGTTCAATTGTTCATCTATCTATGGGTGCATGGGTACCACACTGATTTTAATTTGTGGTACAGAAATTTCCTCCTCATTACCACCAAAAAAAAACCCCTTAGTGATCCTTACCCATTTATTCTTCTAAATATCATTTTGTAAATTTCAAAAAGGTGAAGAAAACCACTTTTTTTAAATGTGTGTCTTTGATTGGAATTATCTTACAGTAAGTATTTATTTAGAAGAACGGATGTCTTTTATAGTAATCTTTCCCTCAAAAAAAGTGCTGTTCTCCCTCATTTATTAGGGTCTTCTTTCATATTTCCTGAGTTATAAGATAAAATGCAAGTACTAAAATGTGTTAGTTAGGCTGTATTGTAAAGTATATTTTATTAGTGACACAAGAAATTCTAAGAATCTTCAGGGTTGAGCCCCTTGGAAGGAATGAAGAAAGAGGTTGTCAAATAGAGAATAGAGAGAAAGCATTGCCCTAGAGCAAGGATAGTCAGCAAATTCTTATATCAAGTTGATTATGTGAAGTACTGGATGATCCACTATGTCTAAATCAGTATTATGTATGTGCACACACACACACGCACACACACACACACACACACACAAACACACACACACACGCACATTTTTGTTTGTTTCTTCTACAAACCACATTGCTATGTAAGTTTGAAACAGTGGGGACCCCAGTCCCTAAGCAATATTCCTGGGATCCTGACAACAACGACTGGCTTTTGCTATGCAGATTTGCAAACATTGGTTGAGACTTGTATACTGACAACTTAAACGGACAATATGCCTACAATCTGTGTGCCAACTGGCACATGCTGATAACGTCTGACAGGCCTCTCTTGTCAAAGCTTTTGAACACCTAATAAATACAATTGTACTCTCTTCACCCTTTGAAAAATCAGAGATGCTCATTTTCCCCTTTGAGGTACAGATGGCGATATCATAAGAGCTTTGAGCCAGCTGCTCAGCCTCATTGATGCAAGCTCTTATGGCGGACAATAAATTCCTCAAATCTGTGATTGTTTTTCCTTTTCCTTTTCTAGCTTGCCAATGCCAAGCTGATAATGGGGAATATACGCCTCAATAGCAGTTTCGGTATTAGAGGTCACAAAGCACATGGAGGTCTGGGTGAACAAATAAAGAAGGTGCAATAATCACATTCTACCTGTTCTACATCATTTGGGAATGAGGTCTTATTGTGTTAAAATGAACTGCTGGTCAGTGCCGGGGAAGAAATGTACCCTGAGAACATAATATTGGTTTAGTGATTGTCTTTTATTACCACGGCTTCTGTGGTCATGATGCTCATCTCCTTTGTGATGTTTAAAGAGACCTAGCCATGATGAACATAATTGTTACCATTTATAACACTGGGCCAGATTCTCATCCTCTATCTCTGGTGTAACAAAGAGATAGTAAATCAATGAGATGATAGAATTTAATAATGTGCCAAGAATTTCATTGTTGGTGAGACTTTTTCAACGGATGACTTAGGAAATTTGAAAACAAGATTGGGGGCAGAAACTTTTTTTGTTTCTTATTAAGAATCACTGACCCTCTTGGGGGTAAAAATGTCCCAGATCAGATGCATATAAAGGAAAAGAATTTGTTTTCTTTTATCTTTCTATGAGAAAGAAATATTAAAAACATTCTAAAGCCCTCCAAATTTGGGATTTTCAAGTTTCATTGAATAGCTACATGAAATTAAGAGAAATATGCCATTTTAATATGATGGATGACTGGAGACTCCAGGATCAGGGAAGGAAGGAATAGTAACAGAAGGAAGTGGGTGAACGAACCATTGAATGGTGTGGGGACGCAGAGAGGGTCAGACAGGCGAAGGGGAGAAGCAGAGAGGGGAGAAGGTGGGGAAGAGAGGGCAAAAGAAGAGAAATGGGCCAGAGGAATCAAATATTTATAAATAGAGCAGACAGACAAAGGCAAGACAAATAAGAAAATAATTGAGAGGGAGAATGTGAGAGGGAAACAGGATGAGGAGGCAGGAAGAGGGAGAAGGAAACAACGAGAGATATAGCAAACTCCCTGAGTTCTGAGATAACCATGTGTTTTGGCTTGGGTCCTTCCGTTGTTATTTGGACATCAGAATCAGTAACCACCCAATTCTTCTGAGAGCCCAGCCTCTGAGGCTCCCATCTTTCTAATTTTTTTTAATGTTTATTTATTTTTGAGAGAGAGAGTGCAAGCAGGGGAGGGGCAGAGAGAGAGGGGGACACAGAATCTGAAGCAGGTTCCAGGCTCTGAGCTGTCAGCACAGAGCCCGATGTGAGGCTCGAACTCACCAACCATGCGATCATGATCTGAGTCTCATGACCTGAGTTGAAGTCAGATGCTTAACCGACTGAGCCACCTAGGTTCCCCAAGGCTCCGCTCTTTCTATAGCTTGATCCCTGCTGCTTGTTCCTGACAGTGTGGTTTTTATGATCCATGCAGACCTTGATTAGATTCAGCAGTAGACATCCTTGCCCTTAGCCCATCTTTGCCTTTTGTGTTGCATTTCTTGTAAGCAGGTCTCTTGTCATTTGTTTCCTGTGCCAGGGCATCTATCCTTGGTTATCTCTCTAGTACCATTTTCTCTCTATGTGTTAAGTGTTGCCTTTCTCCTATAAGTACCTTTTTGGGGACCTGGAGACCTTGCTTGCAACCAAAACCCCAAACTCTCAATTCATGAAGTTTCTGCCAGCGTGGATGGCTGGATCCCACCCTTGCTGATGGCCTGCCCACGTGGCAGTGTGCCCGGCTGAACCTCTCCTCACAGACTGCCTAAACCTCCACATTTTGTATCTTTTGGCTGCCTTTCTTGGTTTGAGGGTCTTTTAGTTACCAGATAATTGGATCATATCAATGTCCTAAGATATGTTAATCTTCCCTTTGAAGTGTTACAATTTTCTTTTTCTGCCTTGAGATGTCTTCCCACCCCACCCAGATGCCAAGGGGAGAAAAGCATGTTATGGGATTCTGGAAATAATAATTATGACAAAACAATTTAAACTTTAGAAATGTAGTTATAAAATTTTAAAGTGCCATCAACTTCCTATTTATGAGCAGGAAGTCTCTTTGACATTCAAATGATGCCAAAATACCTTACCTTTCTTCTTTGGGAAATTAAGCCTCCTCTCTTCCATAATGTGTAGAAGTTTTACTTGGAATTACTATCACATGCTACTTACTAGAAATGGATGGAATTAAAGTAGCTGGTGACCTGAAATTGTCCCACTTCCAAACTTGTGAGTATAAGTGAGGTGTTGGTCACAATTAAATTTCCTTCCCAATTAAAAATAAGGTTTTTTTTTCTTTCATATATTCAATATACTGCTTTTTAATGTTTTACTAATAACTTTTGATTGTAGCACTTTCCTTTGATCCTAATTTATGGGGTGGTAGTGGGAAGAGAGGATTTAGAATTTCACTGTGATTCACCTTGACACAAAAAAGATGTGGCTTAAAGCACTGTCCAATTTCTTCTTGAAACTTTTGTTACCTTATTCATCCCATCACTCACAGGCATGTTCCAATTCACTTTGTAGGGGAAAGACAGAGTTAGCAACACTCTGGTCTGTTAGGGCAAAACAAAAACAAAAAGAAACAATGTCTTAAAAATACCTTTCAAAACTTAAATCCATTGCCTGTATCTATACCAGAACGGACTAGCAGGAAAAGGTATGTTGGGGCTGAAGCACCATTTCACAGTTGAAGCTGTTGCATGAATGGCATGAGCAGATCCACACACATGATACACTGGGAGACATGTGTAGCACCTGGGCCACAGAACTGGCCTTATCTTTCTTCTGTGTGGAGTTCTGGTACGAGTGGTGTGGTATGCACATGTGTGCATGTGGGCACCGGGGGGTTGGTGTAATAATGGGAGAAGGGAGAGGCAGACAGCGCAAGGAAGTCCGATAGCCTCATGCACATTGTCCCAAAGGCATGGAAAGCTCAAGGGGTCTTTGAAATAGCTTCTGGGAGATGCAGTCAATGAGAAAAGTCATGGTAATGAGTAACCCACCTGGCGGGTGATGGTCCGTATGAGGTAGGAATGGGCAGAGTAGCTCTGGGAGACAAAGACACTGACACCTACATTTTACTTTGGAACTGAGAATATACTAGGGCTGGATTGCATTATGGGGCAATTTTCTTGGACTAAAGTCCTATCCATCTATAAGCATGGGTGCTGTATGGCTTGAATTGTGTCCTCAAAAAGATGAAGTCTCAACCCCCAGTAGCTGTGAATGTGACCTTTTTTTTTTTTTTTTTTGAAATAAGGTCTGTTATGAGGCAAAAGTTTCCTCCCCCCCACCCCGCTCCAATTCGTTTGTTAAAGCCCTAATCCCTGGTACAGCAGAATGTAACCATATTTGGAAATAAAATCATTGCAGGTGCAATTAGTCAAGATGAGACTATTAGTGTGGAACCTAATCCGGTCTGACATGTGTCCTTATGAAGGAGGGAAATCTGAATATGGAAACAGATATGCACACAAAGAAAATGCCATATGACGATGAAGGTTGAGAATGGGGTGATTTAGGAACATGGATTTGGAATACATATAAGAGGATTAGCAGGTAACTTAGAGTTACAAAATGAGTTACAAAAATGTTTAGCTTTACTTGTTACCTAAAATTAATTTGGGGTGCCTGGGTGGCTCAGTTGGTTGGGCATCCGACTTCGGCTCAGGTCATGATCTCACAGTTCATGGGTTCGAGCCCTGCGTTGGGCTCTGTGCTGACAGCTCAGAGCCTGCAGGCAGCTTTGGATTCTGTCTCCCTCTCTCTCTGCCCCTTCCCCACTCACACTCTGTCTCTCTCTGTCTCATAAATAAATACACATTAAAAAATTTTTTTAATGAATCTAACTAAAATTGTATTTTAGATTAACTCTGCTACTTAAAAAAATCTAAGTGGCTATCTGAAAGCAATAAGATTTGTTCCTCTAATGTGCTCCTGAGGGTGGTGGCGCTAATCATTATTTCTCAAACTACTAGTCTGTTAATATTTATGAGGATGACTGTGGAATACCTGGCCCTCCTTGTAAGTCTCTGTTCCCTGCACAGGGGAGCCAATCCCACATGGAGGGGACTACTTTTCTCTGTTCTTGGTTATAGGACAATGCCCATTGTACATATTCATCCGGAAGGTCATTAAGGAAGAGAAGTGACCCATTGGCTTTACCAAGGTTTCTATTACCTGAGTTAGTTTAGTTATTTCTCCTCTCCCCCCCATCCCTTTCCACACAGTCCAAGGATGTTTGCAAATTTCCTAAAGGAGTATTTTTTGTTGTTATAATCTTGCATTTTCAAAACCATAGCTCAAGATAAAGCCTAACCACAAAAAACAGGATTGTATTTTATATTATGCCCCCAAAACAAGAGTTGCAAACTAAAATGCCTTCAAGGCCATGAAGGTAACTTCAAAAAATAAAGTAATTGGAAGTTTGCGTGTTAAATATGTTGGCATATTCTTCACTTCCTCAGGGAAATATGTTCCATCCCACTTTTTAAATCATATTTTATTTTTAAACTTTTTATTGAAGTTTAACTTATGTTCAGAAAAACCTTAAGTTTCAACTTTATGAATTTTCACGAAGTAAGAGCATCCATGAAATAAGCATGAGGTTGAGAAGCAGAATGTCACTAGCACCCTATAGAGGCTCCCCCTTGGAACCTCTCATGGTCATTACCTTTCCTGGAAGTAACCATTATACTGAATTTTAACATTGTAGATCAATTCGGTATTCCTATTTTTGCATCTTATACAAGTGGAATCATACAGCATATAGTATTCTATTATCTTGTTTTCTCAGCATTGTGATATATATTTGTGATTTCTTCACTCTCATCACTGAATAGCATGTCATTGTATGAATATACTACAATTTATTTAACTATTTTAAATAGGGATTTGGGTACTTTTCAGTTGTCTCTATCACAAAAGGTGCTACTATAGACATGCTATTAGGCCCCATACCTTCTTGCTCTATGAACTTCTTCCATTTGGGCATTCCTGACTTGTACCCTTTATAATAAAGGATGGATAAAGTAAACCTAAGTACACTATTTTTCTGACTTCTGTGAACTGTTCTAGTAAATTATTGAACCTGAGGAGGGGATCATAGGAACTCCTGATTTATAGCCAGTTGGAAGTATGGATGGCTCTGGACTTGTGGCTGGTGTCTGAAGTGGGGGCAGTTTTGTGAGACTGAGCCCTTAACCTGTAGTATCTGTACTAAGTCTGGGTCAGTAGTGTTAGAATTAAATGGAATTTCTGGACACCACTTGGTGTTTGGAGAATAAGAGAATTGGTTGTGGTGTCAGAAAAAACACGCCAGAGCATAAAATTATAATTTCCTCTTGTCCTTTAAATATTTGTCAAGGGGGGCGCCTGGGTGGCGCAGTCGGTTAAGCGTCCGACTGCAGCCAGGTCACGATCTCGCGGTCCGGGAGTTCGAGCCCCGCGTCAGGCTCTGGGCTGATGGCTCGGAGCCTGGAGTCTGTTTCCGATTCTGTGTCTCCCTCTCTCTCTGACCCTCCCCCGTTCATGCTCTGTCTCTCTCTGTCTCAAAAATAAATAAACGTTAAAAAAAAATTAAAAAAATAAATAAATAAATAAATAAATATTTGTCAAGGGGTGGCCTAGTTGGTTAAGCATCTGATTCTTGGTTTCTACTCAGGTCATGATCTCAAGGTTGTGGGATTAAGCCCCACCTTGAGCTCTACACTGACAGTGTGGAGGCTGCTTGGGATTCTCTCTCTCTCTCTCTCTCTGCCCCTTCTCTGCTCATGCTGTCTTTCTCTCTCTCTCTCAAAATAAAAAAATAAATAAATAAAAGTTTAAAAAAATTAAAAAAAATTAAAAATAAGTATTTGTTAATCTGAGATGATGTCATCTTTGCATATTTCTGATTTTGGCAGTTCGTATTCTTTTTTTTTCTTGATTCATCTTCCTACAGGTTTAGTCATTTTACTAATATTTAAAAATCCTTTGGCTTTGTTGATCTTCCTTGTTGAATACTTGTTTTTTATTCTGTTAATTTCTATTCCAAATGTATTGTCTTCCTACTTCCTTAATTTTTTTTTTTTAGGAGAGGAAATAATTTGTTGAGTTTTTATCTAAATTCTTGAGTTAGATACTCAGATCACTAATTTTCAACTTTTCTTCTTTCCTGATGTATTAATCAAGGTTATAAATGCCTTCCTAAGGATTGATTTAACCGCACTCCACAAGTTTTATTATGTCTTAATCTTTACTATCGTTCAGTTCAAAATATTTTTTTATTTTTCACTGTTTTTCTTCTTGATTTTAGAATTATATTGCTTAACTTCCAAACACTTGGTAATTATCTCAGTCATAGAATATTCTTTGTATGATTTCAGTCCTTTGCAAAATTTGTTGAAAATTGCTTTATAGCCTAACATATTGCCAATTTTGATAAATACTGTATGTGCAAAGCATATCCTACAAATGATATGTGTAGTATTTGACATATGAGAAACATGCCAGGCATGTTCATCATTTTGTCCTTATATCCATTGTTTTACTATATTGTCTTCTCTGGGGTAATAAAATATTTCTATTTCTTTATTTTAATTCCAATTATCTTGTCTGTTATACCTTCTTCTGTTATTTTTTAATACCTACACTTGACTTATTGCAGTCAAATAAAAAATATTCCTTTTATCAATTCTCTGATTATGTTGGAAACTCTGAATACTTTAATTCCATTTATTCTCAATCTGCCTTTCCCAATGCTGTTTCACCTATTTTAGTGCACCTATTTAGTGCTCTGCAGGGCATCATTATTATTGTTTTGTACAGTTTCCCCCCATTTATATTTATCCAAGTATTTATCACTTTATGCCACCTTATAGTCTCTTTTGCATTTTGTACAAGACTGTTTTCCTTTTGCCTGAGGACTTCCCTTTAGTAATTATTTTAGGAAAGTCTACTGGTGGTAAATTTTCTCAGTTATTGTTTGTCTGAAAACATCTCAATTCTACCTTCATTTCTGAAGGATGTTTTCATAGCCTATATACTTCCAGTTTGGCTCTATAAAAACATCCTTGTATTGTCTTCTGGCTCCCACCTTCTCTGTTAAAAGAGCAGACCAGTCTTTTTATTTCTCCTCTGAATATAAATACCTGTTTTCTCTGTCTGTCTTTAAGATTTTTCAGTCTTTGGTGTTTGGCAGTTTTACTACAGTGTGCCTAAATGTGGATTTTTTTTTAATTTTAAATTTTGGTGTTTATAGCCTTCTTGAATATATGAGTTGATGTACCTAGTCAATTTTGAATATTCTAAACCATATCTATTTAATATGGCTTCTGCCACATTCTCTGTATTATCATTTTAGGACACTGATTGTGTGTATCACAGAACTTATTAAGATGTCTTATATATTTCTTATAGTGTTTTCTGAATTTTCCAGATTTTTTTAATGCTTTCATCTGTATATTTTTTCTGTTCAGTAAAATCATCTTTTCAACTGGGCCCAATCTAATGATGAGCTCATCTATTAAATTATTGATTTTAGTTATTGTATTTTTTTAGTTATAGAATTTCTATTTGATTTTTTAAATACATTTGACTTTTCATCCAAAATTCTCTTATCATCATTTTTTGGCCATATTAATCACTGCTATTTTAAAGTCTATGTCTGGTAACTCTAATGTCTGGATAATCCCTTGGTCTGTTTCTATATTCTGTTTTCTTTTTGTCTTGACTATATTTCTTGGTATATCTGGTAATTTTTAATTGAATGCTAGACATTGTGTATGATCATAATAATATCTTCACAGAGGAAATTAATTTTATTTATTTATTAAAAAAATTTAAATGTGTATTTATTTTTGAGAGAGCAAGAGACAGAGCATGAGTGGGGTTGGGGCAGAGAGAGAGGTTGACACAGAATCTGAAGGAGGATCCAGGCTCTGCATTGTCAGTGCAGAGCCTGATGTAGGGCTCAAACCCATGAACTGTGACATCATGACCTGAGCCGAAGTCAGATGCTTAACTGACTAACCACCCAGGTACCCTGGAAATTAATTTTAGATTATGATAGGTAGTGAGAGTAGGGCAGATCACCCCAATCCAGTTAGGGTCAGGGCTCAATCCGGTCTGGAGAGGAGTATTTTAAAGAACTTAACTGGATCCTGGGAAGACGGTGGCATAGGAGGATGCTGGGCTCACTGCGCGTCCTGCTGATCACTTAGATTCCACCTACACCTGCCTAAATAACCCAGAAAACCACCAAAAGACTAGCAGAATGGAGTCTCCAGAGCCAAGCGCAGATGAGAGGCCCACAGAAGAGGGTAGGAAGGGTAACGAGGCAGTGCGCGCTACACAGACTGGTGGGAGGGACCCGGGGCGGAGGGGCGGCCCGCAGGCCAAGCAGAGCCCCCGAGTCTGGCTGGCAAAAGCGGAGGGGCCAGACGGAGTGTGTTCCGACAGCCAGCGGGACTTGACATCTGGAAGGTTATAAGCTAACAGCTCTGCTTGGAGAACGGGAGGGCTGGAGGACAATGGGAGGGAGAGTTGTTGAGCCCCGGATGACAGAGCTCAGCTTGGCAAGGAACAAAGGTGCTTGCCAGCGCCATCTCCCTTGCCCATCCCCCTGCCAAAATCCAAAGGGAACCAGTTCCTGCCAGGGAACTTGCTTGCACTGCGCAAACACCCAAAGCTGTGCTTCTGCGGATCCATTCCTCCGGGAGGTCTGACTCCCTCCCGGTGCCACAGGACCCCTCCGGAAGTGGATCTCCCAAGGAAAAGCGAGCTGAGCCTGCCCCTCCCGCCCCTGTGCACCTTGCCGATCCACCCCGCTAATACGCCAGATCCCTGGCACCACAAGCCTGGCAGGGTGCAAGTAGCCCCGAGGGGCCACCCCACCCAACAGTGAATCCTGCCCCTAGAAGAGGGGAAGAGAAGGCACACACCAGTCTGACTGTGGCCCCAGCGGTGGGCTGGGGGCAGGCATCAGGTCTGACTGCAGCCCCGCCCACCAACGCAAGTTATTCAAGACAGCACAGGGGAAGTGCCCTGCAGTTCCACACCACTCCAGGGACTATCCAAAATGACGAAACAGAAGAATTCCCATCAAAAAAACCTCCAGGAAATAACAACAGCTAACAAACTGATCAAAAACGATTTAAACAATATAACGGAAAGTGAATTTAGAATAATAGTCATAAAATTAATCGCTGGGCTTGAAAACAATATAAAGGACAGCAGAGAATCTCTTGCTACAGAGGTCAAGGGACTAAGGAACAGCCAGGAGGGGCTAAAAAATGCTATCAATGAACTGCAAAATAAAATAAAGACAACTACGACTCAGATTGAAGAGGCAGAGGAGAGAATAGGTGAACTAGAAGATAAAATTATGGAAAAAGAAGAAGCTGAGAAAAAGAGAGATAAAAAAATCCAGGAGTATGAGGGGAAAATTAGAGAACTAAGTGATGCACTAAAGAGAAATAATATATGCATAATTGGTATTCCAGAGGAGGAAGAGAGAGAGAAAGGTGCTGAAGGTGTACTTGAAGAAATAATAGCTGAGAACTTCCTGGATCTGGGGAAGGAAAAAGGCATTGAAATCCAAGAGGCACAGAGACCTCCCTTCAGATGTAACTTGAATCGATCTTCTGCATGACATATCATAGTGAAACTGGCAAAATACAAGGATAAAGAGAAAATTCTGAAAGCAGCTAGAGATAAACGTGTTCTAACATATAAAGGGAGACCTATAAGACTCATGACCAATCTCTCTACTGAAACTTGGCAGGCCAGAAAGGAATGGCAGGAGATCTTCAATGTTATGAAGAAAAAAAAATATGCAGCTGAGAATCCTTTATCCAGCAAGTCTGTCATTTAGAATAGAAGGAGAGATAAAGGTCTTCCCAAACAAACAAAACCTGAAGGAATTCGTCACCACTAAACCAGCCCTACAAGAGATCCTAAGGGGGATCCTGTGAGACAAAGTACCAGAGACATCGCTACAAGCATGAAACCTACAGACATCACAATGAGTCTAAACCCATATCTTTCTATAATAACACTGAATGTAAATGGACTAAATGCGCCAACCAAAAGACATAGGGTGTCAGAATGAATAAAAAAACAAGACCCATCTATTTGCTGTCTACAAGAGACTCATTTTAGACCTAGGACACCTTCAGATTGAGAGTGAGGGGGTGGAGAACTATTTATCATGCCACTGGAAGTCAAAAGAAAGCTGGAGTAACCATACTTATATCAGACAAACTAGACTTTAAATTAAAGGCTGTAACAAGGGATGAAGAAAGGCATTATATAATAATCACAGGGTCTATCCATCAGGAAGAGCTAACAATTATAAATGTCTATGTGCCGAATACAGGAGCCCCCAAATATATAAAACAATTACTCACAAACATAAGCAACCTTATTGACAAGAATGTGGTAATTGCAGTGGACTTTAACACTCCACTTACAGAAATGGATAGATCATCTAGACACACGGTCAATAAAGAAACAAGGGCCCTGAATGAGACATTGGATCAGATGGACTTGACAGATATAATTAGAACTCTGCATCCCAAAGCAACAGAATATACTTTCTTCTCGAGTGCACATGGAACATTCTCCAAGATAGATCACATACTGGGTCACAAAACAGCCCTTCATAAGTATACAAGAATTGAAATCATACTATGCATACTTTCAGACCACAATGCTATGAAGCTTGAAGTCAACCACAGGAAAAAGTCTGGAAAACTTCCCAAAGCATGGAGGTTAAAGAACACCCTACTAACGAATGAGTGGGTCAACCAGGCAATTAGAGAAGAAATTAAAAAATATATGGAAACAAATGAAAATGAAAATACAACAATCCAAACGCTTTGGGATGCAGCAAAGGCAGTCCTGAGAGGAAAATACATTGCAATCCAGGCCTATCTCAAGAAACAAGAAAAATCCCAAATACAAAATCTAACAGCACACCTGAAGGAAATAGAAGCAGAACAGCAAAGGCAGCCAAAATCCAGCAGAAGAAGAGAAATAATAAAGATCAGAGCAGAAATAAACAATATAGAATCTAAAAAAACTGTAGAGCAGATCAACGAAACCAAGAGTTGGTTTTTTGAAAAAATAAACAAAATTGACAAACCTCTAGCCAGGCTTCTCAAAAAGAAAAGGGAGATGACCCAAATAGATAAAATCATGAATGAAAATGGAATTATTACAACCAATCCCTCAGAGATACAAGCAATTATCAGGGAATACTGTGAAAAATTATATGCCAACAAACTGGACAACCTGGAAGAAATGGACAAATTCCTGAACACCCACACGCTTCCACAACTCAATTAGGAGGAAATAGAAAGCTTGGACAGACCCATAACCAGCGAAGATATTGAATCGGTTATCAAAAATCTCCCAACAAATGAGTCCAGGACCAGATGGCTTCCCAGGGGAGTTCTACCAGACATTTAAAGCAGAGATAATACCTATCCTTCTCAAGGTATTCCAAAAAATAGAAAGGGAAGGAAAACTTCCAGACTCATTCTATGAAGCCAGCATTACTTTGATTCCTAAACCAGACAGAGACCCAGTAAAAAAAGAGAACTACAGGCCAATATCCCTGATGAATATGGATGCAAAAATTCTCAATAAGATACTAGCAAATCGAATTCAACAGCATATAAAAAGAATTATTCACCATGATCAAGTGGGATTCATTCCTGGGATGCAGGGCTGGTTCAACATTCGCAAATCAATCAATGTGATACATCACATTAATAAAAGAAAAGATAAGAACCATATGATCCTGTCAATCGATGCAGAAAAGGCCTTTGACAAAATTCAGCAACGTTTCTTAATAAAAACCCTCGAGAAAGTCGGGATAGAAGGAACATACTTAAAGATCATAAAAGCCATTTATGAAAAGCCCACAGCTAACATCATCCTCAATGGGGAAAAACTGAGAGCTTTTCCCCTGAGATCAGGAACGCGACAGGGATGCCCACTCTCACCGCTGTTGTTTAACATAGTGTTGGAAGTTCTAGCATCAGCAAGCAGACAACAAAAGGAAATCAAAGGCATCAAATTTGGCAAAGATGAAGTCAAGCTTTCACTTTTTGCAGATGACATGATATTATACATGGAAAATCTGATAGATTCCACCAGAAGTCTGCTAGAACTGATACATGAATTTAGCAAAGTTGCTACAAAATCAATGTACAGAAATCAGTTGCATTCTTATACACTAATAATGAAGCAACAGAAAGACAAATAAAGAAACAGATCCCATTCACAATTGCACTAAGAAGCATAAAATAACTAGGAATAAATCTAACCAAAGATGTAAAAGATCTGTATGCTGAAAACTATAGAAAGCTTATGAAGGAAATTGAAGAAGATATAAAGAAATGGGAACACATTCTGTGCTCATGGATTGGAAGAATAAATATTGTCAAAAGGTCAATACTACCCAAAGCTATCTACACATTCAATGCAATCCCAATCAAAATTGCACCAGCATTCTTCTCAAAAGTAGAACAAGCAATCCTAAAATTCATATGGAACCACAAAAGACCCTAAATAGCCAAAGTAATTTTGAAGAAGAAGACCAAAGTGGGAGGCTTCACAATCCCAGACTTTAGCCTCTACTACAAAGCTGTAATCATCAAGACAGCATGGTATTGGCACAAAAACAGACACATAGACCAATGGAATAGAATAGAAACCCTAGAGCTAGACCCACAAATGTATGGCCAACTAATCTTTGAAAAGCAGGAAAGAATATCCAATGGAAAAAAGACAGTCTCTTTAACAAATGGTGCTGGGAGAACTGGACAGCAACATGCAAAAGATTGAAACTAGACCACCTTCTCACACCATTCACAAAAATAAATTCAAAATGGATAAAGGACCTGAATGTGAGACAAGAAACCATCAAAACCCTAGAGGAGAAAGCAGGAAAAGACCTCTCTGACCTCAGCCATAGCAATTTCTTACTTGACACATCCCCAAAGGCAAGGGAATTAAAAGCAAAAATGAACTACTGGGACCTCATGAAGATAAAAAGCTTCTGCACAGCAAAGGAAACAATCAACAAAACTAAAAGGCAACCAACGGAATGGGAAAAGATATTTGCAAATGACATATTGGACAAAGGGCTAGCATCCAAAATCTATAAAGAGCTCACCAAACTCCACACCTGAAAAACAAATAATCCAGTGAAGAAATGGACAGAAAACATGGATAGACACTTCTCTAAAGAAGACATCCGGATGGCCAACAGGCACATGAAAAGATGTTCAACGTCGCTCCTCATCAGGGAAATGCAAATCAAAACCACACTCAGATATCACCTCACGCCAGTCAGAGTGGCCCTAATGAACAAATCAGGAGACTACAGATGCTGGAGAGGATGTGGAGAAACGGGAACCCTCTTGCACTGTTGGTGGGAATGCAAATTGGTGCAGCCACTCTGGAAAACAGTGTGGAGGTTCCTCAGAAAATTAAAAATAGACCTACCCTATGACCCAGCAGTAGCATTGCTAGGAATTTACCCAAGGGATACAGGAGTACTGATGCATAGGGGCACGCGTACCCCAATGTTTACAGCAGCACTCTCAACAATAGCCAAATTATGGAAAGAGCCTAAATGTCCATCAACTGATGAATGGATAAAAAAATTGTGGTTTATATACACAATGGAATACTACGTGGCAATGAGAAAGAATGAAATATGGCCCTTTGTAGCAACATGGATGGAACTGGAGAGTGTTTTGCTAAGTGAAATAAGCCATACAGAGAAAGACAGATACCCTATGTGTTCACTCTTATGTGGATTCTGAGAAACTTAACAGAAATCCATGGGGGAGGGGAAGAAAAAAAAAAGAGGTTAGAGTGGAAGATAGCCAAAGCATAAGAGACTGTTAAAAACTGAGAACAAACTGAAGGTTGATGGGGGGTGGGAGGGAGGGGAGGGTGGGTGATGGGTATTGAGGAGGGCACCTTTTGGGATGAGCGCTGGGTGTTGTATGGAAACCAATTTGACAATAAACTTCATATATTGAAAAAAAAAAGAAACGCAAAAAAAAAAAAAAAAAAAGAACTTAACTATTTGCAGTCTATTCTCAGGATATTGCCCTTCAGGAATTGCATCAGAGAGCCAGGCTATTCACTGGACTTCATCTCCTTGATGAGCCCTGAAATTCAATTTTTGTCTCTCTGACACAATAAGATTGAGGATAGCTCTGCCTAGTTTCTCAGTCTTTTAGCTGACACTTTGTTCTGAGCCTCTTAGCTTCTAGTCTTGCTCTGCTCATGAATCAGCAAATACTTCAAAGGGCAAAGCAGAACACATTTTTGGTTTTACTTTTCTGCCTTTCCCTCCTTTCTGGAATTTTTGACCCTCAAGTTCTAGCTTCTTGGTTTCATGCTTTCAATTGAAGTCTTAAAATTTTATATATATTCTTTCTATTTGTATTTGGAAGGTATTAGTTTGCTGAAATCTAGTATTTGCATAGCCAGAAATTATATGCTAATATAATTTTTACATAATGTTACCACATTGATGGCATCTGTTGGTATTTTATACTTTTCTGCCTTCAACTTGTTTGCTGATATAATTTATATATGGATGATGTAGCAAATACATCTCATATGTGGCACTGTATATGTAACTTATTTCATAACATATTTAAAATCACTAGTAGATATGTGGATTTCCATAAACTTTTATGGGTCAACACAAAATAAACAAAAGTTTTGCTGTTAAGACTATATCTTATCTAGTACATACATCTTTCCTTAAGATGATCACAAAACCCAGAACCTTCCATTTTTTTTCTTTTTGAAAGAATATAAACTGAGATGTATACAAAACCTCTACATTTATATAAATGTTTAGTGGCAAACCTCTCTCAACTTGTAATTAGTTTTAATATATGTTTCTTGGGGCGCCTGGGTGGCGCAGTCGGTTAAGCGTCCGACTTCAGCCAGGTCACGATCTCGCGGTCCGTGAGTTCGAGCCCCGCGTCAGGCTCTGGGCTGCTGGCTCGGAGCCTGGAGCCTGTTTCCGATTCTGTGTCTCCCTCTCTCTCTGCCCCTCGCCCGTTCATGCTCTGTCTCTCTCTGTCCCAAAAATAAATAAACGTTGAAAAAAAAAATTTTAAAAAAAAATATATGTTTCTTTAGCAAATTTGTGTCCTCTAACAATATTTATGGACAAGACATGCATTTTGGTTTGATGTGGTATCATTTTCTGGATATTATTTGAACTATTATTACTCTTTCAGGAAGGATAACTACCTCTTCTCTGGTGTGTATCTTTTAAAATTTTAATATTTAGTGGAAAATTTCTAAGGAAGCATATAAACATTTTCCATTATATTTAATGGATTTTTGTCAAGTATTAGATTCAAAACTTTAAGTTTCTTTTTTTTATATATATATATATATATGAAATTTATTGACAAATTGGTTTCCATACAACACCCAGTGCTCATCCCAAAAGGTGCCCTCCTCAATACCCATCACCCACCCGCCCCTCCCTCCCACCCCCCATCAACCCTCAGTTTGTTCTCAGTTTTTAACAGTCTCTTATGCTTTGGCTCTCTCCCACTCTAACCTCTTTTTTTTTTTTTTTCCCTTCCCCTCCGCCATGGGTTCCTGTTAAGTTTCTCAGGATCCACATAAGAGTGAAACCATATGGTATCTGTCTTTCTCTGTATGGCTTATTTCACTTAGCATCACACTCTCCAGTTCCATCCACGTTGCTACAAAAGGCCATATTTCATTTTTTCTCATTGCCACATAGTATTCCATTGTGTATATATACCACAATTTCTTTATCCATTCATCAGTTGATGGACATTTAGGCTCTTTCCATAATTTGGCTATTGTTGACAGTGCTGCTATGAACATTGGGGTACAGAATTTATCCAAGGGATACAGGAGTACTGATGCATAGGGGCACTTTAAGTTTCTTTTTATCTTCAACATGTTATAAATGTTTCATTTAAAAATTTTGAATCTTGCTAATAATCATTCATATAAAAATTAGCTATTATTTTAATATGTTATGTACTTAGGAAGAGTTTCAACATTAATGACACTGGGCATGAATCCATATTTCAAATAATCTTGGTTATGATTTCAACTTTTTTGGTGTTTTATTGTGATGTCTGAGTAGTTTATATTATTTTTATGGTAATGAGGTTATAAATGATATAGGAACAGAATTTAGAATTTAGTAAAAAATTTAGGGGCAGAATTTAGAAGCACTTATTGTGTTTTTTCAGGGTACATGCTATTGATTCAAGGACACTCCCTCCCCATTTGAATGGTAGCTTAACATTTAACATTTTTTCTTCATATGAGCTGGATACTTGTGGTCAATGGGTACAGTGATTAGATTGAAGTGGAATGAAAATGGTTCCAAATTCTGTGAAGAAAATCTTGGGAAATCTGGTTCCTGCCTCTAGCAGTTGACTTGTTCCAATGATAGGAAACCTTGACTAATAAAGTGTATAAAGGCAGAGCTGTTCCTGTACTCCCCACCCTTGCCTTGATGAATGGAATGATGCTTGGAACTTATTCCACTGATAGCCATTAGAGGATTTCATGATTTTGATGGTCAGCCTCAATATTGTGGTGGTTTACGTGATTTTAGCAAAGATCTTTAAGGAAAAACATTGTGCAAACTATTTGTGTTATTACTGACATCTTAAAGTTTAATTAAGCTTTGATTTTTCATTTATGGACAAGGATAAGCACTGCCTCAATTTATGCAGGTTTCTGAGGTATCTTGAACTGGGGTCTCTAAAATTGATACTGTTGATGGATTTGTTATATGAATTACCAAGCTTACTTGATAACAGGTGCCATTACAAAGTTTTCATTATGGATAAATTACAAATTACAAATTTTTACATTGCAAATTTTTCATATGTAGTATGAATTATTTTTATTCCTATTTTACAAAAGAAGAAATTGAAGACTTTATTGTTGCATAACAAATTACCACACACTTATTGGCTTAAAACATCATCTACATTTGATATTTCACATATACCCCAGTCTGGGCATGACTTAGCTGGGTCATATTCTCAGGATTTCACAAGACTCTAATCAAGGCACTGACTGGGTCTGAAGTCTTGTCTAAGGCTCAGGCATCCTCTTCCATGGTCACCTGGTTGTGGTAGAATTAGTTTTCTTACAGCTGTAGAACTCAAGGGTAGCTTGCTTCTTCTTGAGGCTTGAAGGAGGTTCTCTTCCAATTAACTTAAAGTAAACTGATTAAAAACTTTAATTATATCTGAAACATTTCTTGACTGCTGTTGTATTCTACTGAGAAGAAGCAAATCCACGGGTTCTACTGGTTAGGAGCAAACACTCAAAGGGAAGGGATTATACAAGAGTGTGACTCGTTAGGGATCACTGTAGAGTTTGCCTTCCACAACCTGCCCATTTCTAGTCAATGATGGTAAGAGGACTTGAATTCAAGGTATTTGGTCCTAGAGCCCACTCCAATGGATCCGTTTTCTGAAATCTATCGTGTTATTATCAGTAGTAAGATATGCTCCTTTTTATTTTTTCCTGTATTCATCCTCCTCTATTCTTTTTTTTTTTTTTTTTTGGCTTGAAAACCAACTAGAATTTTGGCATGACATAAAATTTTGGGATAAATTTTAAAGAAGGGAAAAACTAAGCCGACATACTTTAAGAATTATGAGTGTTAGGTAATACACAGTGTTAATAAACAGAATTTTACTGATCAATATGATTCCCTTTTACGTTTAAAAGATATCTATGAAGTAACTCTCAAAGCCTGGGATGACAGAAAGACCTCAGGAATATTCTAAAAACAGTTCATTTAAAGAAATATAAAACATTGTACTAAAAGAATGGTTTGGCATTCTTAAGTCCCCTTCACCTGACTTCCAATCTAACTGGCAAAAAAAAAAAAAAAAGATAGAAACCTTATAAAGGGTTAAAGAAAAAGAACTTTTATTATCTTTTTTTTCTCAAGTAAAAGATATTTTTAGTAGACACATTTAGGGAAAAGATAGAATATCTATGTTTATGTGAAATCAACCAAAACCATTAGCATTAGGGAAAGTTTCATAAACATAACTAAGAAAGAGGATCACGATTCACAAAAACAAGTTTTTGTCATTTCAAGAGCATACAAGGATTCTGAGTGATGGTCATTTCCCAAAACATCTATGAATTTTGTCTTCCAGGCACCAGAGGGCATCATAATGCTTGGACATAGGAAGATTTGAGATTAATCAGGTAATGTGCAAAAGTTGAGAGTAGAGCTAATTCATCCCGATCTACTTTTAGTTTCATGAAGCCCATCAATTGATGTCATCTATTTTCAAAATTTAGCATTAAGCTTAATATCATTTTCTGTAGCAGACTTTGCAATTAAGACACAAGCCCACTGAATGAAGCCCAACAATATGGTTTTGATATTTCTGGTGTAGTTTTCTACATGTTCTTATGAGTGGTAGGGACAGGAAATCTCTTATGGTGTTCAATTTCCTTTCAAGTGTTTAGAAATAGATTCAGAAGGAACAATCACTTCACTGAGCTACTGAGACAGGTAAAGTAGAACGGTAATGAAAGAGAATGAAAAAGTTGAAGGCTTCCGAGGAGCATTCAAGGAAGATGGGTGTGTGAAATCCTACAAACTAAATCACAGAAGCAGTTGAAAAACTAAATGATGGAGGTCTTCTGAAAAATGTTTAACTCTGCTTAAGGATATTGTTGGATAATTTTTTATATTACTAGTATGGGCTATGAGAGTAGAATGAGTAACTATAAAGCAACTATGCGGCAGAGTGGAAAGAGAATATCCGTATCATAAGCATGAGGTTTCCTAGGGGAAAGTATAAGGAAATAAATCTTTTTTTGCCTTGACTATAAACCCAATCCTAATCTGACTCTCTCTTAATTAGTCTTTACCCTGCTTGCCTTACTGATTTTGTTCCACATACTCATAATTATGTTTTTTTAAATACGAAAATCAGTTGGGCAATTTAAACATAAGATAGTGATCAAACGCAAACGTGAATGCAGTAGCATAAATTATTCGATTGGTATGGATCGTCCTCAGAAATCAAGTTTTGTGGTCAAATAACTTCATGACACTGGACTATACCCCCCAAAATTGTCCCTTCACACCTCCCAGTGATGTTTGTGAGATGTTCATAGGGTCACACACAGTTAACCCTTCTAGGACGCTAGAAGAGACAGCATTTCCCGAATGTCTTTTTTTACTATCCTGTTTTTAAAGAGTTTACTAAGGAGCATAATCTACAAAATTTTGGTTCCTGATGAGTTTTTAAAAAAATAAATAGGGTATAACATTTCCCAAACAGCAAAAATAGCAAAGTTTAATAACAGTATCATCCATTAATAATGTGCTATTTCTCCTCTTTTCATTGATCTGTTTTCCCTTCAACTCACTGGACACATGCCAACTTCTCTTCCAATTTCTGCCACCTGGGGAAAAAAAACCCTCTATCTTGCCTCATTTTGGAAAGACTTTCAGAGGAGAAAACAGGAAAGTAAAATGACGTTTTCTTTCCTTGAGCCAGCAATAATTTAAAACAATACATCAGAATACCAAAACATTAAATATCAGTACATTGGGTTGGAAATTAGTGGTTGGATTTCTAGGAAGAGTGAGCCCATGTATAGTTCAATCTCAGAAATAGTACATGGTGATGATTTCTGGGCTCAACTGGTTTAAGACATTGCCTGATGGCAGCTTGTGAATACAGATGAATATAGCAAATTATGCACCGTCTCAGTACTGCTGAAGCCAAAACTAATAAATTTTCCTAAAGTCTGCTGAACCAGCATATTAGAAACACACTCCACAGAAAATATTCTAACTTAGAAATAAAATATATTATATTGCACCAAAAAGTGTCCAAGATGCCCAAACCTTAAATGAATGATTGTATAAAGTTAAGGAATTTTGTTTCTTAGAAGAGCTTCTGCATCAAGAACATATAAAGGAAAAGTGTGGACAGGGAATAAACTGGCATCCTATTCAGATGTGTGACCTTGGGCAAAACAGCACTAGATGGCCATTGAGTCTGTGTCCTTGCTTATAAAATGGGAAGATAACTCCTCCTTAACCAGCCATGGATATGTCCTGACAATCAAATCAGAAAATTTATAAAATAATTATAAAACTCTATAGGAATGTTAGTTACTAATAGAATATAAGTTTTTGCTCTTTCTTCCTGTGTGTGTGTGTGTGTGTGTGTGTGTGTGTGTGTGTGTGTGTGTGTTTCTGTGTCTGTATGTGTAGATCTATGCAGGTCTGTCATTTATCTCCATCTGTGTTCCTGTGTATCTATATATCTATGTACCTACCCATACATATACATAGATAGTTATGTAGATATCTTCTCTTCCTCCCTCCCTTCTTCCTACTTTTCTTTCTTCCTTCTTTCCTTTCCTTCCTTCCTTCCTTCCTTCCTTCCTTCCTTCCTTCCTTCCTTCCTTTTTCTTTCTTTCTTCCTTCCTTCCTTCCTTCCTTCCTTCCTTCCTTCCTTTCTTTCTTCCTTTCTTTCTTCCCCCTTCCTCCCTTCCTCCTTTCCTTCTGCATTCTCTTCTTTCTTTTGTTCTTTCTTTCTGTCTTTCTTCCTTGGTTCCTTTCTTCCTTTCTTTCTCTAAGTTTTCCTTTATTGTTATATTTTTTATATACAAATAAGTGTATTGGCAACTTCTGGTTTTGGAAGAAGACTATAAATGTGTAGGTCATTTTGTTTTTCTTTTAAAATTTTTTTTTTCAACGTTTATTTATTTTTGGGACAGAGAGAGACAGAGCATGAACGGGGGAGGGGCAGAGAGAGAGGGAGACACAGAATCGGAAACAGGCTCCAGGCTCCGAGCCATCAACCCAGAGCCTGACGCGGGGCTCAAACTCACGGACCGCGAGATCGTGACCTGGCTGAAGTCGGTCGCTTAACCGACTGCGCCACCCAGGCGCCCCTTGTTTTTCTTTTAATATTGTGCAGCTTCCCAAGATTTTTGTTAAAAAATTATGGTGAAAAGCTAAAAAATTATGGTGAAAAGCTAAAGAGCTAATTTTTTTGCATCACTTTTCTCCTAGAGCCCCCATGGATGATCAAACCTACATTTATTTTCTTCTTTATGTCATACCAAAGAGGAAGAATGCATAATTAGATTATTTAGGGCTTATATTTTATACTGTTACCTAATTTTAGAATAGAACAGATACACTTATAGCAATGGAAGACAAAACATGGAAAGAAGTCATTTAGGATGCAGAGCAGCATGGTTGGTGTGCATTTTGCCCTGCTTGGTACTGCATGCAATGACTGAATATACAGCCAACATGTACAGCATGTGAAATAACCAGGAAGAGCAAAGCCCACTTCTGCTGCTCTGAAGGACCAATTGTCAAATACATAAACGTGAGGTCAGGAAAATCTGAGCCAACTTGTTCAAACATGTCACACCGTGGTTGCTTGACTTTAGCACGACAGGCTCAAGCTCACTACATGTACCAGGCTGAGCTCTGTGAAGTTGATTGTGGGTGGTGGGAAGTAAATTTATCCTGCAAAGAAGGAGGGAATTGCCTCTGGACCTGGAAGACCTTCCATAGTTACCAATATTCCAGGCTGACTGAGTGGTGGCTGACCTGCCTGCCTCTCTTCCTTCTATAGGTATTTCCTGAACATTTGCTATTGTACCACACACTGTTATGGGTATTAGGGATACGACGGTGAACCACACAGATGCTGTTCCATCTTCATAGACCTGATATTCTAGTAGAGAGGAGAGTGAAAAAAATGTCATATTAATAACGTTAGAGAAGTTATTACAAATGTTAAGAAGGAAACTAATAAGGACCAAAAGAACAAATCAAAGGGGTGGTGCCTTGGATAAGGGTGATCAGTGTCAGTCTGTCTGAGGAGGTGAGACTGAAATTAAGACAGACATATAGGTCTTAGATCAAGACATAAACCTAGGTCTTAGATTAAATGTCAGGGCATGGAGAGGTTTTTGCTAGAAGAGGGTGGTAGTAGTGATGGTTAATGTTGCAAGTAAAAGAGATAGCATGTGCAAAGGCCCTGAGGTGGGAAGAAGTGAGATTTTTGAAGGAAAAGCAAGGAGAAAGAGATTTCTGGAAATATTTGTATCTAATTCCTGCTATCATGATAAAGTAGAGCCTTTGAAACTGATACAAGTAGCCTGGTTGTACCAGAGCAATCTAGTTGGGTATTGCTCTTGAGAATTGGTTTCCTTGAACATGCTTTGGAAACATACTCTATGCAACAGCATACAGACAAAATAACAACAATAATAACAACAACAACAATGACAACAACCAGAAGACATTTTTGAGAAACAGGAAATGATTTTGTGTGCTGTAGAGGGGAGTTTGCGTAGATGTCTGGTTTCAGATAAAGTTTGATGTACACTCTGAGTAGATAGTGGAAAACTCTGAATGTTTTTTGTTTTCTGTTTTTCTACCATGTAATGAGTTTATTGTTTCTATTTTTATTTTTAAAATTTGTATTATTTCTGGCTTTATTGACATGCAACATATGTAAGTTTGGAGTATACAGTGTGATGATTTGATACATGTATATGTTGCAAAATGATTACCACAATGAGAATAGTTAACACGTCTAACTCCTTACATGTTTAGCTTTGTGTGTGTGTGGTGGTAACATTTAAGAGGTACTCTCTTAACAACTTTCAATTATATAATATTGTTAATTATAATCACCATGCTATGTATCAGTTCCCCAGAACTTATTCATCTTACAGTTTGAAGTTTGTACCCTTTGATCGATGTCTCCCCATTTCCCCCCCTCTCTCTCCCAGCCCCTGGAAGCCATCATTCTACTCCATTTCTATGAGTTCAGCTTTTTAAGAATCTGCATATAACTGCAACATTTGGTGTTTGTTTTTCTCTGACCCATTTCACTTAGCATAATGCCCTCAAGGTCCATTCATGTTGTCATATAAGGCAAGATGTCCTTCTTTCTCATGGCTAAATAATATTCCATAATATATAATATATATCATATTCCTATATATATTTCTTATTTATCCATTCATTTGTTGATGGATGCTTAGGTTATTTTCATAGCTTGGCTATTGTGAATAATGCTGCAGTAAGCATAGGGGTGCAGATCTGAATAAATGTGTTTTTTATCCACTAAATGTTGACCCTAGCAATTTAACTTTGCTTGTAGACCTGGATGCTGAGAGCTCCCTCTGCATCCTGGTTGCCCTGGCCCCCTCACCTGGCTTCCTCTACCACCTCTCCACGATCTGGGACATGTCTAGTATTACAGAGGGCCTCTAGGACCTTTCCAGCATTCATTCTGATTAGTGTTTATCCATTATCCAATTATTCATTATTAAATACATTGAATGTCATTTCTGTTAGTTCGGTAGAACTATTATAGAAAAAAAAATCTGTGTTCAAATAGGTTGGAGACATAAGAGAGAGATGTTAAGAGTTAGTGTCTCCAAACATGCTTGGGAGCCTCTTACGCCTCCGGTAGCAGCTTATGAGGCCAGAGGTTCACAGAATAAAGCACAGGAAATACTCCTGATCTGCCTCAGTGGTCTTACTTGTTTTCTCATCTCATGTACCCTCTCTATGCTGTCTCAACCTTGATGTCGTGGCTCTCTTTCTAAAAACAGTTATGATAAGGTTATTGTCTTGCTTCCACTGTTGATAATTTCTCATGTCTATGGAATACAGGCCAAACTTCAGAGCCTTCAAGAGTCTTTGCAAACTGTCACCTACCACCTGCTAACACTGTCATTCTCAATCCCTCCCACAAGGCCTGCGTGTGGCTCAGGCGCACAGGACTACTCTGAACTTGGCAAAGACTTCACGGCTCCTCTCTGGTCTCTCACGTCATTGACCCCAGATCCTTTGCAGTCTTCCTGTAAAGTCATTCTCTGGATGAGCTTCTCCCCCCTCCTCTCAGCTCTCATGGCAATTTGTTCACACTGGGAGCATTTATCCCAGGCCCAAATGTATTATTGTTAGCCACGTCCATTTCCTTCTCCTCCACCAGACAGCGAGCTCTTCAAAAGCTGGCAGCACACAGTGCTCATTCCCTCAGCCCACTCTGCCTCTTTCCTGGCTTCCTTGTGTCTGACTGCACACCTTGCACCCAAGTTAGCTGTTGTTTCATCAACCTAGGCTAACCAGGAAAACAGGTGACATTGTTGAACTAGCACTGGGTCAGAAGATCTGGCGTTCAAAATGGCCGCCGGCCCTGAGTAGCCATGTGCCTTGAGCAAGTTGTATGAGATCAGAGGCTCTGTTTCTTCAAAGGATTAATGAGGAGTCCAGCCTATGTGCAGCTTCTCTGCAGCTTTTTGTCTAATCTGGTATGTATAAAAATCCAGTGGAATTTTAAACATTTGTACTGTCAAGTCCCTCTGATATGCTCAAGAAATATTAATCTCCTGTATTTCTACTGTCAGTGCGTTCCCTACCTACAAGCTTTAGGTGTCCTTAGTTTAAGATTTGGGCCACTGGATCAGTATCACAAGTGACCTAGGAGGCCCTTTCTATAGGTGAACCATCAGAACTAGACTGGAGAAGTCAGTATACAGGGCAGGAGTGACAGCTAGAAAACCCCACTGGCTGATTCAGATGCCCTTCCTCTTCACCTAGAGCACCTCAACGGTCTAGCCACCTGCATTCAAGCCTCACATAGATGCCCAGCAGGCCCTTAACATGCAAATATGGTCATTCCTGCCCTGGCTTACATCTGCCAGTGATCCGTAATGCTTTCAAGAACAAGTTTGAATGACTGGATGAGTGGCTCTTCACGATTTGATCTGTGCCCCTCTCTTCAGACTCTGTATCATTATACACTTCTTGTTGTGGTCCATAAGTCACTAGCCTATCTCTGTAAAATATGGGACACACTATATTTGAATTTTGATAAATAATAAATACTGTTTTAGTATAAGTATGTTCCAAATATTGAATGGGATATACTTATACAAGAGTATTATTGTAATTTTTTAGCTAAACTTCAAATTTAACTGGGCATCCTGCATTTGTATTTGCTAAATCTGACAACCTTGTCTATCATTCCATGTGACCTCGGGAACTTCTGCCTTTTTCCTGCTATTGATTCTTCCATGAATAGTTTCTCCTCCCATCCTCTCCCATTTCACTTCCACACATCATTTAGGACTCTTTCCATGTCTTCTAAAAAGCCTCCGTCACCTCTCATTTTAATGTAGGTATTTTTCTGCGGTACCCTGGGCTTATGTCTAATAGTGTACTTATACACATCTATTCTACTTATTTATTTGTATATTTATCTGACTCAGTAAACTAGAGAATAGGATCCATGGTTGCAGTCTACTTACATTTAGAAACTAACAGAATGCCTGGCATATAATAGCTTTTCAATAATGCTTGTTTGTTAAGTCAAATGGTGTCATTTTATTAGCTTTTAAAAGCACATAGAGAAAAACACATGGGCAGAAGCCTAGGTTTCTGGGTTGAAGGAGAAGAGGGTGCCAGACATCAAAACTACTAACTGGTTTCCAGATGGTCACATTCACAGGACATATCAGTATTGAGTATAGGCACCAGAAGAGGGACATTCCAGGAAGGCACAGTTGGAAACATCATGGCCAGCCATCAGAGATTGAAAACATAGAGACGAGACCAGAAACAAGACAGTGTTTGGGAAGCCTTTCATCCTCAGTGTCCCCATGGAAGAATAAATCAGTATAATGAGAATTTGACAGTGAAGAAAAGATGGATTACTAGCTGACAAGGGAACAAAGGCTGTCCCAGGAAACCTTTTCCTCTGTAAGAATTTTAGCAGGAGAGACAGAGTGGGACCATCTGGCCACACCTATCTTAACAAATCTGTTCTCATAAGCAATGGGCCTCAGAACAATCATGAATGGAGGCTTCAAAGCGCCAAGGCAAGCCCTTCTGTTGGGTATAGGAGGGGAGCAGAGTCCTGTCCTGTGGGAGTAGCAAGTGCTTGCAAAGGCAGATAACAACCTTCCTGTTTTCTTTGTGAATTAATTAGGGTTGGGAGGACAGTTATGCAAGGGGTGAGTTGATGGATCTGCCAAAGAAAGGAAAAGAGAAACACAGACTATCAAAATTTGGCAATATCTTTGGATCCCAGCTCATCCTTGGTTGAACTCATTTCTTAAGCAGAAGCTTTCCCCCATTTTTCTGTTCTTTCCTCTCCCTTTTCTTCTCATCAATGTACTTACTTGTATCCCTCAGCCCCACTCCCCAAGTGAGTGGTTTTTGACTTAGCAGATCTTCAATAATATATAAGCCACTGTATCATACTTTCAGAATAAATATTAAGAGCCTGAAAAATATTCATGGTTCTCACAACACTCCTCTTCTAGCAATTAACCTAAGGAAATGAGGCAAAAAGTTTCTGTTCAATAATGCTCATTACAATATTGTTGTAATAAATAACTCTGAGACATTCATGTGATGACATAGTATACATTCAGAAAATAATCTTTTCTAGGAATGGCTAATAGCAGAGGGGATGCTTGTGATTGGAAATACATTCCTGAAAGCCAGAATAAAAGACTCTAAGTTCCAAGGAGTTCCAACATATGTGTTACACTAGTTGAGTGTATGAGAAACAATAGAGCATTGAAGTTAGAAGCATTAGGTTTGGGATCAGGAAGATTGAGGCTTACCACATTCTAGCTGAGATCCTGGGAATTCACCAGGCCTCAGGATATCACTGTAAAATGAGGACAATAGTACCTGTCTTGCAGAGTTATTTTGTGGATATATATGAAAAATCATCTGCCAAATGCCTACAATAGTTCTACTACATACTAGGAATTCAATAAATGAAGTTTATATGTAAATATGTAAAAATGCAAAATATTATCACTAACATATGTATACCAAAATATTAACATGAGCTATCACTAGGTAGTGGTATTAAAGGTTTTTCAATTTATTTTCCATGCTTTTTCATTTTTAAAGCTACCTATAGTGCGTATATATCACTTTTATAGTAGAATTAAACTGCTATATTAAATAGATTGGCATAAAGCTTGCAACAGCTACATGTCTTTGGCAACAAAGAATGCTTTGTTTTATCCTTTCTTTTCTTTTATCATTAGGGGCATGGTAGAAAAAGATCTAGGGATATTGTCAAAAGTATGCCAAGATCAAATAGGGAGCTTTGCACGACTCAGTACTTCCTGGCAGAAAATGAAGGCTCCAAATCGTCATACTTAAGCAAAATCTTAACTCACCGGAGTCTGTAGGCATTATGTCTGTTTTATACTTGTAAAATTCAATTAATGCTACCTGAACAGTAAGATGGTATGGTTTCTGAAAGTCATACTTTGCAGCAAGGACACCAAATTAATTATGCTTGATGAAGAACTGTGTTAGTGGGAGCAGTACTTAGTAACAAAGGGCAGGATAAAGCTTTCACTAGTTGCACGCCGGATTAAAAGCCTTGAAATGCTTTATAGAGCAGGCTGCATTAATTTAGGGACATTATTATTTCGCTTGCTGATATTTCTTCCATCCTCTGTTGCTCTCATGGGCTACTGGGCTTGACTGACTTGTTTCTGTTCTTTTGCATTCATTTCTCTCTGAGGAATGACAGTTAATAATGAGAAAACGGGTGTGCTATCACAAACAACACTGAGATTGAGGAGGGATTTCACAGCAGCTGCAGCAGCTTAAACCTTACCAGACAGGAATACCCACCGAACAAAGGCAATTTTGTTTGTCCAGCGTGACAAAGGTTATTACCACTTTGTTTATAATGAACTATATGTCAACGTCTGGTGTGATCAAATGATGGAGCTTCTCAGTCTAGAAGTAAATGTTTTTACAGTGGTCTGTGGTTTCTGTTATCAGCTATATAGGTAGTAAAAACAAACTCTAAAGCATTTTCTGACATGTGCCTTCCTGCAGGCTATTAAAAAGCCTTCTTTCTGTCCTCTGCTCTCAGCATCATGCTGGTCTTAACATCATTAAATTATGAAATCACTGTAGTATCTCTGGAATTGTTTGCTCTGCTGCTGGACTCTTGGCATTCAAATGGCTCTTCTGAGGCTCAACTATGTTATATGTTCATCACATTAGATACAGTTTATAGTTTAGGTAATGTGTTAATTCAGGAAACATTAACAAGTGGAAGGTGTATTAGAAAGGAGGCATGTCATGATTGTTTTCAGAGAAGGAGAGGATTGTATGGCCACAGAACTCATGAGAACTCGAAGAGGTAGAAGAAATACAATATAAACATTCCAAACCTGGAACACTTTTCAGCAATAATCAATAATAAATTATAATGAGAAGATACGATTTTCAGCAGTGGCTCTTCAATGAGCCAGACAGATGTGGATTTTTTCTGGGTGGAGGAATGACACATTCCCTAAACTTGCCCCTCACTCGGAGCCCTGGGCTCCTAAACCATGCAGCCTTTTGTTCAGAATTTCACCAGGTGGATTTTGAAAAGGTTGCCAACAGTTTCTGGCTGTGGGAATCACAGTCAATCAAATTCATGGGGGAATAAACATCAGAACATCTTCCTCATCCTCCTCATCTCTTCATAAGACAAACACATTTCCCCAGTTAATAACTGGGGAATGTCTCATAAATGTCTCCAGCATAGACAATTGTTTACAATCTTACCCTAAAGCAGTTTTAGCTGCTTCAATCACATCACCATTTGGAAAGTATGTTTTGGTTAGGAGGATTGTAGTGGGTTGAACAGTGGTCCCCCAAAAGATATGTTTATGTTTTATGCTCCAGAAACTGTGAATGTGACCTTATTTGGACAAAGAGTCTGTAAAGGCCCTTTGTTGACAAGTGATAAGTTAAGGATCTTGAGAGGAGATCATCCTGGATAATACCATTCCACCCCAAATCCAATGACAATACCCTTATAGGAGACACACAGAATAGAGACAGAAGAAGAAGAGACGGTGTGGTCACTGGAGACAGAGATAGGAGTGATGTGGCCACAAGCCAAAAAATGCCACTAGAAGCTGGAAGACACAAGGAGCAATATCTCCTCTGGAGCCTCTGGAGGGTATATGGCTCTGCTGACACCATGATTTTGGACCTCTGCCCTCTAGAATTCTCAGAGAATAAATTCTGTCCTTTTCAAGCCACCTAGTTTACGGCAATCTGTCACAGCGGCCACAGGAAACTAAAACAAGCAGGTTCTAAAGTTAGCAGACCAGGGCTCCAATCTTGGATCTGCTATGACCTTGGGCAAGTTGATAAACTTCTCTACAGTTCTCATCTGTAAAATGGCCATAATAGTAATAATGATAGGGTTGTTATGAGAAGTAATAAGGATGTCTGTACATCGTCATCATTGTATCTACATCATTAAAAGGCCAACGAACAAGGTTTGCCTTGTTAAGAAATAAGCTGAGCCATATTAAAAATTTTAGGAGTTTATTTGAGGAAAGCCCAATTTCACTTGGGCAGTGCCAACTGGAAATGGTTAGGAATGCTCCCCTGACAGGAGTTAGAGGAAAGACTTATATAGAGGAAATGCAGACGTGAAGAAAGGAAATTATTTGATTGGCCATAGCATAAAGCCTAGTTAGCTGTTGGTAAATGGTGTCCTTAGCATTTTGACTTAATAAGAGATATTTACAGGCTTGGGTTTTGGTTTGCTTACATAGGCCACCACAGCATTCAAACCACCTCAGTAGAATCGCTCAATTAATTTAATAGCCTGAACAAGGGAAGAGTGATCTCTAAAGATGTGTTGGAGTCACCACCTCTTACCAGATAGAAGCTACTTTCAGCATGTAAATGTCAGCTTTGCTTCAGCTTCTACCAACCCATTTTCAAATATGCTAAAGTCTGTGTTTTACCTGAGTACCCTGGACAGGGCTTTGCACAAACTCTTCTTGACACACTGAGTGGATTCACCAGTTTTCATCACGATTTCTTATAATCTAGATGATATTTAATGATGCTAAATATTTACTTGTCTCGACTTTGTTTTCTTCATTCATTCATAGATTGCTCCTGGGCTGTAAGTTACTTTGAAGGCTATTACATATCTTTTGTATCCTCTATGGAATCTTGCATGTAGTAGGGCTGTGATAAACAATTGAACCGGTGGTAATGAATGCCTCTTATGGTCCCATAAGGGTGATTGAAGAAGCAGTGAAATACTCAGAGACTCCTAGGAATGGCCTTCATTGACCTAACTTCTCTCTTATGTTGTAGCATGTGAAGTTTTACATATACTTTGCACTTTGCTCACAATGTGCTGATGTCTGCTCTTTCTGTCGTTCAGGCTTCAGAACCCAGTCTGAACATCATTTCTTGAGAAAATTCTTCCCTGAGTGATTAGGTCCACCTGCTAATCATGTCCACAAACCCCCTACTTCTTCAAAACACTCATCTCACCTGTAACGATCATTTTGACATGTTGTTCTCAGACTATAATAAGGTCCAAGAATCAGGACCAGGTAGGTTTATGCCCACATGCATTCCTTCATGTAGCTCATCTCCTGGTACTTATTTGTCATGTATTTAGTACATAATTGTGATTAGCTATGCCACCATGTGATGAAAATAGTATTGTCACTGGGGTGCCTGGGTGGCTCAGTTGGTTAAGTGTCCTACTTTGGCTCAGGTCATGATCTCACTGTTGTGGGTTCAAGCCCCACATTGGGCTGTCTGCTGTCAGTGCAGAGCCCGCTTCGGATCCTGTCTCCCTCTCTGTCTTCCCCTCCTCCACATGCATCCACTCTTTCTAGCTCTCTCTCTCTCAAAAATAAAGAAACATTAAACAAAATATTTTCACTTTTTCTTCTTTAGCTTTAGTCTACATTTTTTACACATATTTTTATATATATGCACATTGGTTTCTCAGGGAATAAAACAGCTGACATGTGTATTGTGCTTTTATAAAAGACAAAGTAACTTAGAGATTTAATGGACTCAATGAAAAATATTATATTCAGAAATGACCTCTCTGAGTTCTCAGTCTTTCTTTTGGATAATTTGTAACCCTGCAGAATTAACATGAGTTTCTGTAGCTGCAAAGACAAAAGGCCTTAGTTTTATGATAAACCAATTGAAAATTAATTTTTTTCCAGAAAAATTTTGTAGGAAGAAGACATTAGGAATGAGTTGAAGTTACCAATTTTATTGGCATAGTGATGAGGCCAATTCAAAAGAAGCAAATTAAATTTCATTCCCTTCAAATACATTGGTAGTATTTCTAATACCATATGCTGTGGAGCACCAGTCCCTTGAGATGATCCATGAAAAAGAGCTTAACGAGCAAATTAGTTTCAGAAACACTACTATTTATGACCCCTTTTGAAGAGTATAATATGTATTAGCATATTAAATGCTCTGAGGTGTCCTAATGTGAAGAAACCAACTTAGTTTAAACCAGAAATTCCTAGACTTCTTTAAACAAGGAGTTCTCAAACTTTTTTTTTTTTTTTCCTAAACATGTCATGCCTATTAACAGTCTGAGAAAATCAAGCTCTTTAAGAGTTTTTGTACTAGGGTAATGACTATGGACATAAAACTTTAAAATTATAGAACAAATGTATAACAATTATTGCCACAATGAAAGTTGGTTATGCCTCCTAACTATTGTGTAGAGTCAAAACCTTACCTGTATAAAACCAGCCTCAGTGTGTCAGGTACTTAATCCTTTCAAATGTGGCCAAGGATATCTGCACTGCCTGGTAATTTAACCAAGTGACCATAGACTAAGTTCACAGAATGAAGGACAGCCATCATTTGTCCAAAGCTTAGATTTCCTTGTCTTTTAGTCATAATTAAAAGTTTTTCTAAGCGCCTTCCATGTGTAATGTACTTAATAATCAGTAGAAGGATTAATATCCAACACTGTCAAAAAATGTTCACAGATTCATGGAATTATTATTGTGAGGACTGAACCAGCAAAATTAAAAGCAGACACTTTATAAATTATGAAGTGCTCATCTAAGCGTTTTACCACTATATTTGGTGCAACCTTCTCAACAAGGAAGATTGTCATCAATATCCTTGAAATTGCCTCTCACATCTTGGAAGTTCTGCTTATTAGAGAGAAGAGACACAGAACAAGGCTCTGAAATTTTATCTTGACAAATTGGGCTGCATGGCAGCTTGTTCATAGGACCTGAAATTTCATCTGAATACTAATGTTGGCATTGTGTTGACTTTACCAAGTCAAGCTCGAACACTCAGGCTTGCTTGCAGTTCACCCACCATACAAATTTTCTTCATTACTGCCATGTCCTCACATTCTAAAGTCTGCCTTGCAAGAAATTACACGCATCTGAACACCGTCAACAAATGAGATCTGACAAGTAAACATTTTGCAGCAATGGGATTTGAAATCTGGACTTTGATTGCCTTCAACTCCTGATGATATTGTATCACAGATTCTTCATGTGATGTATTAAAAGTGTCCTTCCTTTTTGAAAAGCCATGGGGAATCAATAAGGAGTGAGAATTTTTAACAAGCTGAAACACCTCAAAGCTGAAGTAATTAGTTCATGAAACTTGACATGCCACTCTTCTGAAGGTGAACCTAGGAAACTGTGAGAAACAATCTGATAGAATAAAGTCTGTTTCACCTGTCATTTTCCTACAGAGGCTGGGTGGCCTTCCACCCTTACTAGTAACTCCCAAGGAGTAATCCAGATAAGAATTTTCACCAACTGGCACTCAGGAAATCCCAGCATCCTTTCTGATGTGCATGGGCCAAAGCCCCCTCAAAACACATGAGTCACCATTTCCAGGGAGTTGCAACAAAATCAAAGTGTACCATTTATTACAGACTCAAGTTCTCATAATACAACTCCTATTACACAGTAGAAATGGAGGCCCAAGATGTTCTCACGTAGCACAACACAACGGAAAGGGTCAAACGTCTAAGATCAAATTCAATCTGTTACTAGCTAGACTTTAATGGTGGTGGTGGTGGTGGTGGTGGTGGTGGTGGTACTGCTGGGAGATTAATGTCCCTGCACCTCAGTTGCCTTCCCTGTAAAATAGTGGGGGAAATGCTCTGTCCAACCCACTTACAAAGAAATGACGACTGTCGAAAATACATGTTAACTTATTCTGTGAACATAAATGGCTGTCTCAGTTTGAATTCCTCTAGAAACCAATCCTGAGACAAGAATTTGGGGTGCATTTGTTTATTTGGAAAGTAGTCCCAGGAAATACCAGCAGGATAAAAGGAAGAGGTGGTAATGGGCATGATTTCCAATAATCATTGTGCACAACTGACTTAGTCTCACTGGGAACTCTGGGAAGCAGTGCAGGATACAGACCTCAGAGTTATCGCAACTAAGGGGTGATACTACTGAGTGCACGCAGACCAATTCCACTTAGCCATGAAGGAAGGCTGTTCTGAGAGATGGGGTGTTGATTCTTGACACTTCAGCTGTCACATGCATGGGTTCAGTGGTCTCAGAGGAAGCAATGGAAAGTCCTTAGGAAAAGAGATGTTGGTCCCAACAGCTGGAAGTAGCCTGATATGCAGCTAAATGCAGAAGGCCAGAGAAATATGAGCTGAGTATTGACAGATATATATACAGTATACGTATACACACGTGTATATGTATGTGTATATATTTACACACACATGCATGTATATGTGTATATATATACACACATATGCAATACACATATCTGTAAATATGTTCACCAAGAACTCTTTGTGATCTTCTCAGTCCTTTTTCCTTCTATTCCTCAGAATTTTGAACCACTGTCATGAGTTTGATGAAAACATTTTACCTTTGAAATTTTATAAAACTATTACCCAAAAAGTATTCATAACCAACTTACAGTACTATTCTACTTGTTTTACAATTTAATAGGAATGGTATTAATGGTATGCATCATTCTACAGCTTGTAATTTTCATTTAACATTGCTTTTATAGTCTAGTCATGTTGAAACATTGGTTTTCAATTGTTCTATCACAAGAGTCGGTAAACATTTTTTGTAAAGAGCCAGATAATAAATATTTTAGGTGTTGGAAGTCATATCGGCTACCATACAGGCATTTTATGTTTTGATGTAATTAACTTTATCAGTTTGTTCTATTATTTATGTTTTGAAGTTTATTTATTACTTTTTAAGTAAACCTCAAGGAGAGCCAAAGCATAAGAGACACTTAAAAACTGAGAACAAACTGAAGGGTGATGGGGGGTGGGAGGGAGGGGAGGGTGGGTGTTGGGTATTGAGGAGGGCACCTTTTGGGATGAGCACTGGGTGTTGTATGGAAACCAATTTGACAATAAATTTCATATATTGAAAAACAAAACAAAACAAAACAAAAATAAATAAATAAATAAATAAACCTCAAGGTGACGTGAAAGGTTTTCAAATCTATCTTAACTTGTAGGACAGTCCCCTCCGTAGTCCCATGTTTATGCACTGACTCCAACTGCAGCTCCTCATTTAGTGCTGAGTGATAGGCTTTACTTCCAGCTCTACCAGGACATCAGAACCCAGCTGTCTCAAACGTGTATCTCGCCCTCAACGTTGAGAGAGGCGTTTTGGTTCAACTCTAGCTTTCCTAGATCTGAGTCACTTTTTCATTTTTTAGCCCCTGAAGATTTCCCTTTCTTGCTATTAAGTAGTTTTGTTTTGATGTTTTGTTTTGTTTTGTTTTGTTTTGTTGGTATATTTCCCCCCAGTGTTTTCTTCTTTTGTGGATGGGAAGGGGCCTTATAATTTCTTCTTGGGTCTTCCAGATGTTTACAAAAAATTATCTATTCACATTGCTTCCCCAAATGGACACCAGACTCTGTACCTACCAGATTCATGATAAAATTGGTGCCCTGGGAGTATAGCTGGCAACATTAATTCACAATTAAATTGTGAATTCCTTGAGGGCAGGGACAATATGTTATATATTATTTCATCTCTAGCATCTATGATACCGTAATATAGTATTAGGCACTTGATAAATGTATTTTAAAAGAATGTAAAATAGAAAAATGTTGAAGAGGTTTTACAGGACCTACATACAGAATGGTTTAAGAAAGTCAATGATTATTTCTATACTGGATAACAGGAATCAATACACTTAACATTATTCATTTAGCATCTATTGTGAGCTCATCTCAACCTTGAAGGATGATATGGAAAATAGCCTACGTTGTTTCCTTTTGACCTGAAAGAGCCATGAGCTCCTTGTTGTCTTGTAAAAGAGCAAGGAGAACACACCAGAAACATTGCAGAATGTGTGTGTGTGTGTGTGTGTGTGTGCGCGCGCGCGCACGCACATGTGCGCATGCCTACATCACAGACTATAGGGACGGTTAAGCCGCAAGTGATGAGAGAGTTTAGAAAACTGGAGATCTCTTATGGGACTGGGAATCAAGAGACACATCTTAAAGGAGGAGAGATTTGATCAGATTCTTCCAGAATGGGCAGCATTTGGATAATCCACCAGACAGCATGCCCAGCAGAGGGAATAGTACATGAATTAAGGACAGCAGATAAAAACAGCACAGTGTGTCCATATGTCCAAGGGATGATTTTGGATCTGCCTTTGTTAAATCACTGGGTATTGCTCCCAGTATTCTCCACTTTTCTAACTAAAGCTGGGAATATAGTAGGGGGATAGCCCCACATACCCAGACAGGAGTGAGGCCTGTAAAGGCATTTAGATAGTTCATTGAGAGATCCTAAAAGGTGAGGCGAAAGCTCTGCCTCATCTAGGGCATCCACTCAGTGGCTTTAAAAGCCATTTGCCAACTCTCTTGTTTTCAGGCCAAGTCTCGATGGAAGACTCATAAAGGCACCTCTGGGTGTCTGTGCAGCATAATAATCCTGGAATTTGAGATCTATATTTAGTTCTGCCCACACACTGTGTGATGTGAGAGCAGAGATATGGGATTGCCAGCAGCAGTGGGTCCCACACGTCCTGACTAGTAAGAGGGCAGAGACTGAAGGCATCTGCAGAGAGAAACCAATCTGCGCTTAAGGTCTGGCTTGTTTGCACCCTGGGTGCAGAAGTCACCCTGGTAACAAAGTCAGCTCCAAACTCTTCACTCAGGAGAAATCATTACCAAAGTGTCTAGAAAATAACTGAGTACACAATATACTTGTTCTCCTTTTTTATTTGCTTTACTTAAAGCAAATAGTTGTATAAGAAAGAACAATATTTCCCACTTGCTCTTCTCTAGCCTGTTGTAGATTGTGTGTGGACATTGTCCCAGGCCTCACTAGTGGCTCACTTCTCAGGAGTCACTTCTTCAGGTGTTTGGGGCCCAGACTACTGCTCTCTTGCTGCCAAAAACACCTTTATTCCCTTTTCTGATCTCTACCCCTTCTCTAGGATGAGTTGATAGTCCCAGAACCATTATTTAAAATTTTTTTTTAAATGTTTATTTATTTTTGAGAGAGACAGAGACAGAATGCGAGTAGGTTAGGGGCAGAGAGAGAGGGAGACACAGAATCCGAAGCAGGCTCCAGGCTCCGAGCTGTCAGCACAGAGCCCGATGCGGGGCTTGAACTTACAAGCTGTGAGATCATGACCTGAGCCGAAGTCGGATGCTCAACCAACTGAGCCACCCAGGCACCCCTGGAACCGTTATTTTTGCCACAAACAAAACATTCTTAGCTTACAGTATTTGCTAAGCTCACAAAATAAGAAAGTAATGACCAACTAAAATAAACTTGAGAACAATTCCCCTAAATTAAAGAATGAAAAAAGGTCATGCAGTGTTATTTGGTGGAAAACTTTACCAAATGCTTGAATTATGAGGATTGATTTTAAAGTGAAAAGGGCACAGACCAATTAAAAAATGGGCAAAAGATATGGACACTGCACCGAAGAAGATATACAGGTATCAAACAAACATAAGAAAAAATGGTCAAATTTATTTGTTATTGGGATATTGCAAATTAAAACAACAATGAGATATCACTGCCCACCTACTAGAAGGGCTAAGATCCAAAAATCTGGCAATACTAATTGCTGGCAATGATTTGAATCAACAGGAAGTCTCATTTATTCCTGGTAGGAATGCAAAATGGTACAGCCACTTTGGAACACAGTTTGGCAGTTTCTTACAAAGCTAAACGTTGGTTTACCATATGATCCAGCAATCATAGTCCTAGGTATATACTTAACTCATTTGGAAACTTAAAACCCTGCATATGAATGGTTATAGTGGTTTTATTCATAATCACTGCAAACTGGAAGTAAGCAAGATGTCTTTAAAAGGTGATTGGATGGGGCGCCTGGGTGGCGCAGTCGGTTAAGCGTCCGACTTCAGCCAGGTCACGATCTCGCGGTCCGTGAGTTCGAGCCCCGCGTCAGGCTCTGGGCTGATGGCTCCGAGCCTGGAGCCTGTTTCCGATTCTGTGTCTCCCTCTCTCTCTGCCCCTCCCCCCTTTCATGCTCTGTCTCTCTCTGTCCCAAAAATAAATAAACGTTGAAAAAAAAAATTAAAAAAAAAAATAAAAGGTGATTGGATAAACAAGCCGTAATACATCCATACAACAGAAACTATCCAATAGCAAACACACACACATACACACACACACACACACACACACACACAAAAGAGTTTCCAAGCTCTGAAAAGCCATGGGCAAATCTTAAATGACTATTCTCAGTGAAAGAAGTTAGTCTGAAAAGGCTACATGTATGATTCCACTTATGACCATCTGAAAAAGGCAAAACTATTGAGATGGTAAACAGATCAGTGGTTGCCAAGAGTTCTGTGGGGGAAGGGGAGGGGGTTGAATATGTGAAGCACAAAGTATTTTTGTAGGGTGGTGAAACTCTCCTCTATGATACTGTAGACCCATAGAACTTGTAGTAAAAAAGTGAGAATATATGCAAAATTTAAAAAGTCTTTTAGGATATCTGGGAATCCCAAAATGGAATATAAAATGTGGCAAAATTGTCTAACCGTATTGCAAGTGTATGAAACACGCTCACTGAAGAGTATGGGGGAGAAGGTGCTGATCTAAATAACTTTGGAAATGGGTGGAATCTCTCAGGCTAAAGACAAAAGAACTACACATATGTAATGTAATCTGGTTGATAAAGCCGCTGCCTACAGGTATATGGATTAATAATTCTGAAACCCCTATATATGTATATGAGATTTGAACAGTTAACTAAATGGATAACAGATTGAAGGAATCACACTTCTTACTGTTATAATGGGCAGGTTATGGATAAACAAAGGAAGAGGCTTGAGTGACCCATGTCGTAATGGATTAGAGTTGGAGACATCAGTATGAATGCATGTTTAGGTTAATGTAGATACAAGTGGTTACATATAGAATATAGAAATATATATTTTTGCTCTGTCTACAGTGAGGGCCTAGAGGCAATGATACCTTGGAAGCAATGAACCCACTTGGCAACCAGATTTTGGTTTCTAATGCCATTCTCCAATAAAAAGAACAAAGGCATCTTTGGAAAAGTGACTGATTATAGGACTAGGATAGGAAATGTACAAGATGATGTTGGGCTATCTTATAGTGCAAGAAAATAAATTGTCCAAGATGAAATGTCAAGCACATTTCAAAAGACACAGGAATCAACTGAAAGAGTTCAAATTCTGAAACAATTTGAGATACAAAATAAAGTAGTATTGGATTATAACATAACATATAAAATATATACCATGGTGCCATACTTATAAATAAGTAATTGAGTAAAATAAATGGAGATGAAGAGACAAATATCTTATTGGTATAATTCTAAATCATTTATGCAGATATTCTGCTCTTAAGGAGTTGGAATATGACTCATCAGTCCTTAAGTATGGGCTGCCCATCTGACTTCCTTCCAAAGAGGGCAGTGTGGAAAGGGGAAGAAAAAGAGTAACTTTATAGGGGAAAACCTGACAAACAGTATCTTGGCCAGGTGGTCAAGGTAAATGTCAACAGTGATAAGTCATGTTGATTGTACAATGTGATGAGAATGGCACTTGACCTTTGTGATCTTCCTCCTGAAAACCCATAACCCTAGTGTAATCATGAGAAAACACCTGAAAAATCCGAACTGAGTGAAATTCTACAAAACACCCTATCAATACTCCTTTAAACTGTCAAGGTCATCAAAATAAGAAAATTGGGAAATTGTCACAAGCAGGAAGAACCTGAGGAGGCATGACAACTAAATGTAATGAAGTATTCTGGGTGGAATCTTGGAACAGGAAAGGGGCATTAGAGAAAAACTGACACAATCTGAATAAAGTATGGACTTTGATAATAATGTATCAGTATTGGTTCATTAATTGTGGCATATGTGCCGTCCTAAGGTAAGATGTTAACAATAGGTAAAATTGGCTGTAGAGTATATGGGAACTCTCTGTATTAGTTTCTCAATTTGAATGTAAATCTAAAAACTATTCTACAATAAAAAGTTTATTCAAAAATGAAAAGGGTCTTATAATAATATTTCTACTTTGAAAAATGCTGCTTTATACCAAGTTTATTAGACCTTGTAATATCAAAGTATTTTCCACGAAAGATTATGTACTTCAGCAATCTGATAGAAATTCACTATAAATTTTATTTTCCTCTACATTTTAATCAGGAATAAAACCAACATGCATTTAAAAATGTATTATATAACAAATTTTAACATTGGAACCAACTAGCTTGTTATCTTGTGCTTCTAAGTTAATTAATTTTTGTGCAGTCCTCAGGATAAACCTTCTTTTGCTACTATTATATAGCTAGTGGGTACTGTGATCATGCAAGGTGAGTTTTTTATTTTTTATTTTTTTTGAGACAGAGAGAGAGAGAGAAGAGAGAGAGGCACCACAGGGAAGAGGGGCAGCAGAGGGAGGGAGGGAGACAGAGAGAGAGAGAGAGGGAGAAAATCTCAAACAGGCTCCACACTGAATGTGGATTGCTTGATCCCATGACCCTAGGATCATGACCTGAGCCGAAATCAAGAGTCTGATGCTCAACTGACTGAACCACCCTGTGCCCCATAAGGTGAATTATTTTAAAAGAGCAAGAACACTTGTTTATGTGAATATGGACTTTCTCTAAGCTGAATAAAGAAAAGTCATGGCAGGCATTAATTTCAGACTCATCTTCAACTTGCTGGCATAATCCCAGTTTTGAATTGTTTGTATTTATTGAAACAGCTTAATTAAGTGACCTGTAAAATTACAAGACAAAAATACATTTTGTAAATTAAATTGTAAAATAAATTTGTATTAATGTAATATCACTGTTTAATATATTAAGACCACTGTTTTATATATTGTATCATACTTACTCGTTAATTTTAAAAGAGGTTTCTGTTTGTTTTTGTTTACTTATTTTGAGTGAGTGAGTGGGGGGACGGGCAGAGAGAGGAGACAGAGAGAGAGAGAGAGAATCCCAGGCAGGCTCCGAGTTGTGAGTGCAGAGCCCAACTTCACGGAGCCCTGAGATCATGACCTGAACAGAAATCCAGAGTCAGACGTTTAACTGACTGAGCCACCCAGGCGCCCCTAAAAGAGGTTTCTGATGATTGTTTTTAAGCCTTGAAAGCTACTTTAATGCAACAAAACTTAGTCTGTAATATAGTCTAGAATTGATATACCTGACAATTCATTTATGACCCTTGTCACATATGACTATTTTCATTCAAAATTTTCCTAAGTTCAGAAATAACACTTGCATCAAAAAACAGATATGAAATTTAATAAGCAAGATAGCATAGACTCACAAACCCATTACTAGTAAACAATATTTTCTGATAGGAAAGGTAAAAGGACAAGAAAAAGCACAGTTGTGATGTTCTGGTGGGAGTAATTTTTCATATTTAAGTGAGAATCCGACAAATCTTTCTGTGAGCCTCAGTTAGCACATCCATAAATAGATATGCTAATACTTGACCTGCCTAAAAGATGAAGGACAGGGGCCAAAAAAAGCCGCCGAGAGCCCTGAGTTCTAGCATGAAAACAATTGTAGGCTTTTAGCCCATTTACCAAATGATCAAGTATAAACTACTGTGTTGTTTTCATAGTATCGTTATTTAACTCGTCGGTCCTGTTTTTTTTCCCATTTCCTACTTTTTCTTCCGTTGCTTCTTTTCACCACCCTTTTCTCTTCCCAGAAGTCTGGAATGCTGTTGAGTCTCCCAATCTTCTGAGTCAACATTTTGTTTGAAAGTCAGATCTAATTTTTGCCCTGTGCAATATTTGAGGATTGACTGTTTCCCCCACTCTCTCCATAATGGAAGAATTCCTTAGATTTCTCTCACATCTGTGGGTGCCCCTTTGCAGTCTCCTTTGAGGCACCTCTTTCCCTGGCTCAAGCCTTAGCAACAGAAACTCTTTGGGGCCCCCCTGATTTTCTACTCTGCTACTTTTCTACTCTTCTACTTTTCACACTCTTCTGAGTGACATAATCAACATCCATGGCATCAACTACTGCATAATATGTTGATGATTCCAGAAACCTATATTTTTAGTCAGGATTTCTTTTGTGAATTCCAAGTCTTCTACTCAATCACCTCTTGAACTCTTCCACTTAAGCTGTCTTACAAGTATTCCAAATTCATCTTGTCTAAAACATCATCCCCACCTCCAATTTCTAACCTCTTATTATATTTCCCACCTTAGCAAATGGAACCGTCCTCAACCCAGTTACCCAAAGGAGAAATCTAGGAGTATTTTAGAATTAATTAGCTCACTAGAGCCAAGGAATAAGTGCTTATATTATTCTCACCTGGATCTTTCAATTAGTCTTTCTTTTTCAGTCTGGCCCTCCTTCAATCCATCTTTATCATATATCAAAATAATTTTCTAAAATATAAATAATTTCATGCTTAACATCCTTCAGCACGACGTTTTAGAATAAAGTCATACTCCTATTTTAGGACATAAAATTATCATCTCATTCCTACATGCTGCTGCATCTTCCAAGACTTTACCACCCTTCTGGGCTTTTGAGACATGCTCTCTCTGTCTGAGATCTCTTTGTTCTTCCCTTATTCCTCTTCTATTCTTTCCTAACCATTCCCATCTTACTTCCTTATCCCTTGCTGAGACTATAGCACCTTCTGTATACCACCCTCATAGAATTGACCAAAGTAAAATATAATCACTCATGTGCTTATTTCAACCTTCATTAGACTGTAATTTATTTGAGGATAGGAACATGTCTTATTTAACTTTGTATTCCCAACACTTAGTTCAGTGCCTGATACATAGTCAGCATTTAAAAACCTTTGCTGACTTGGGGTGCCTGGGTGGGCCTGTTGGTTAAGCATTCAACTTTTGAGTTTGGCTCAGGTCATCTTCTCATGGGGTGGGTTCAAGCCCTGCATCGGGCTCTGCACAGACGGTGCAGATCCTGCTTGGGATTCCCTCTCTCTCTCTCTCTTTCTCAAAAAATAAATACACTTAAAAAATAAAAAAAAAAATTGAATAAAAACATTTGCTTTCTGAATGACACTGATGGGCCCTTCCTTCCTTCTTTCCTTCCTTCTTTCCTTCCTTCCTTCCTTCCTTCCTTCCTTCCTGCCTTCCTGCCTTCCTGCCTTCCTTCCCTCCTTCTTTCCTTCCTTCCTTCCTTCCTGCCTGCCTGCCTGCCTGCCTTCCTGCCTTCCTTCCTTCCTTCCTCCCTTCCTTCCTGCCTTCCTTCCTGACTGCCTTCCTTCCTTCCTTCCTTCCTTCCTTCCTTCCTGCCTTCCTGCCTTCCTGCCTTCCTGGCTTCCTTCCCTCCTTCTTTCCTTCCTTTTGCTCGTTATTTCTTATTTGGGAGCAAGAGAGAGAGAGCACGCAAGGTGGGGGGGAGAGGGGTGGAGGGTGAGGGAGAGGAAATCCCAAGCAGGCTCCATGCTCAGTGCAGAGCCCAATGTAGGGCTTGACTGCATGACCCTGGGATCATGACTCAAGCTGAAATCAAGAGTCCGACCCTCAACCCACAGAGATGCTCAGGCACTTCACTTTATTCTTTTAAAAGCCATATCACATGCCACACATCATATCACCTCCACCCACCTACTTCAACAAATCCTGATTTTCTTTTTTTCTATAGAGAACCATTTGCAACTAAAGAGTTTGTATTCAGTCAGCAAACCAAGAATGATGAAAGGAAAAAGAAATGAATCCATGCTACAACCAATGGAGAGGTTGATATTATGGATGGTCATTAACACAATTTCTTAGAAAATCCCAGAGTTTTAATCAGATTATAGAAACAGAGGCAAAAGAAAAGGGTGATTTTGTATGGCATATCAAAGTTACACAAGGATAGAGTCCAGGTTCAGAAGAGGCCAAAAAGCAGCGGCTATCTGGGAGAAATGAAAGATGGAAAGAGGTCAAAATCTGGGAGAAAAAGATGATTTTTTAAAAAGTCAGAAGCCTTTAATTTTAATGATCTTTATTTATTAAAAAGATCACTTGTGGTCTTTCCAACAAGTATGTCTACTTATGAATGACAAGGAGATGTCCTCCAGAGAAGGAGAATATAAGAGGGAATGACTTGAGAAAACAAAATTTCAAGAGTTGAAGGTAGCACTTAGAACTGGTTAAATTATTTAAGATATTAGGGTTGAATATAGGTCAGTATTCATAAATTTTAATAATTTATTGACAAATTATTTAAAGGCACAGTGTACTTAAAGATATATCTAAAAGTACTTAAAATAAATGCTTTGCATAGTATTAGAAGTGCCACATTTATTGTGACTATTAATGCTATTGTTATTGTTAAAAATAAAAGGTTACCCTGAACACCATGGAAAAAAAATCCATGTAAAGATGCAAATCAAGTAAGTTATAGGGCACCTGGGTGGTTCAGTCGGTTGGGCATCCAACCCTTGATTTTGGCTCAAGTCATGATCTAAACAGTTTGTGAGATCGAACTCCATATGGGACTCTGTGCTGACAGTGCAAAGCCTGCTGGGGACACTCTCTCTCTCTCCCTTTCTGTGCGTCCCCTGCTTGCACATGCATGCATTTTCTCTCTCTCTCTCTCTCTCAGAATAAATTAGTTTTAAAAAATAATTTAGAAACACCTGGAAGAGTAAATGGTACTAAGTTGCAGCTGTTTCATACATATATATCATATACAAAAATATATATTTACACACACAGATTTACTTTGTTTCTTTAGAGAATGCCTTAGGTCAGACATCTCATTTTCCACCTCTAGGAAAAAGGCAAATCACATCAACAAAAGAGAAAAGATGGTGAATTATGTAGCTTAGAGAAAACCTTTCATGTTTGCTACATAGGATATTGCTGTCAATGAATAAATTCAGAAAATAAAAGTCCTTGTTAATAAATATTATTGAGTATATTCCATGTGCCAGACAAAAACAGACCCCAGAAGAACCTTAATTCCTGCCATTTGGGAGCATATATTGTAGTTACAGTGGATACGGTTCATAAAATAAGACAAAACAAGTAAAATGCCTATTATGTCCAGCCCACATCCCAGGAGCCCTTCTCCACTCGGTACAGACATCCCAACACCTCTCTGTTAGACCCTGAAACTCTTGGTCTGAGGGCTCACCCCTAGAGCCAGCTCTGCCTGGAGATGTGGGAGGCCAGACAGTTCCAGGAGCCGTCTTCAGCCAATGACTGACAGAAATGTACTTGTGAAATATCCTAGGAATCTCAGCTGTCAGGTGGGATAACTATGAAGGCTGTGTTCTGCAGAGATTGCCCGAGTCTTCCTCCAGTTGAGCTCCAGTTGCTCTGCTCCACAGAGGAACTTGCTTGACAAAGCATCCTTTGCTGCCTTCTTTCCCTTCCTCTCACTCTTCCACCCTCCTGCCTGTGACTTTGTATCACATCCAGCTCACCCTGGAATCAGTGTCTTAGAGTCTCCTTCTGGGTGAAACCAAATACATGAGAATGGGTCCTAAGTTAAGGAAAAAATAAAGCAGAGAAGGAGGACATGGAATATGGATGGGTAGAAGGTATAATTTTACCTGCGGAGTCTAGGAAAAGTCTCATGGATAAGTGAATTTTTAGAAAGTAAACATTTTTATTGACGAATAACATTTATAGAGAATCACACAAATCATGTTAGTTCCATCAATTTTCATGAAATGAAAACATCTTCAGATGAAGATCAAGAAATGGGATATCAAGAGCTATTACATTTCAGCAGCTCCTTCATACCCACTTCTAGTCACTATGTCTTTTTTTCTCAAAGATAATCGTGATCCTGATTTCTATACCATTAATGAATTTCCCTTGTACTTGAGAAATGTAACTGGGATATACAATGTATACTCATTTGTATCTGATTTCTTTTCCTCAACATTATGTTTGTGCAGTGTGCTTGTGTTGCTTCATGTAGCAAGTTTTTTTCATTTTCATTTCTGTATGCTATTTTATTGTGACTATTATTATTATTATTATTATTGGCTACTATGAATAGCATATATATATATGCATATATATGCATATATATATATATATATATATATATATATATATATATATGTAGTGCTGTTGGATAAACACCTAGGGTCAGAATTGCCAGGTTATAGACTATGCCTGTATTTTGGTGCACTAAACAGTTTCCAAAATAGTGGTACCAGAGATTATACTCCCACTGGCAGTCCGTGAGAGTTCTAACTGCTTTCTCATCAATATTTGGTATTTTTAATTTTTTTCATTTTAATCACATTGATAGTTACATAGAGGTATTTCATTGGGGTTTCAGTTTGTTTCTCTGATGACTGCAGAGGTTGAACGACTTTTTAATTATTTATCAGTCTATTGGATATCCTTTTTTGTGAAACGCCTATTCGAATCTTTTGCCCATTTTTTTTATTGATTAGTTCTTTATATAATGTGGATTTGAGTGTTTCCTCAGTTTTTGATAGTGTATTTTGATGAATAGAATTCATCCTTATTTTAGTGAATTATTTAAAGACAATTTTGCCTTAATTATTTTTGCTTTAAACAGGAAACTGTTTAAGAAATATTCACATAGCCCGTGGTCATGAACGTATTCTCTTATGTAGTATTGCAAAATTTTTGTTCATTTTTTTTATTTAAATACAAGTTAGTTAACATATAGTGCAATAATTATTTCATGAATAGAATTTAGTGGTTTATCACTTACGTAAAACACTCAGTGCTCATTCCAACAAGTGCCCTTCTCAATGCCCCTTGCCCATTTAGTCTATCCCCCTCACCCAACATCCCACCAACAACCCACAGGTTGTCCTCTGTATTTAAGAGTGTCTTATGGTTTGCCTCCCTCTCTGTTTTTGTCTTATTAGTATTATAATAAATTTACAGGTTACTTTGGGGACATCTCTACAATATTGAGTATTTCAATTCATGAGAATAGTATATACCTCATTTAGCTATTGTTTAATGTGTTTCAATAATGTTTTATAATTTTCTGTGTAGAGATATTGCAGTCATTAAATCTATTCTTGTATTAATTTTTCCTATTTTATTATTTTAAGATTCAAATTTATTTCCGATGGCTTGTAGAAGTACAAATAATTATGTGTATTGATGTGTATATAGTGACCTTGGTAAATTCAGTGTTTAATTCTAATGGTTTATCTGTAGATTTGGGGGGGATTTTCTACATGCATAAGGATGTGATTTGTTATGGCAGTCTTATATCTTCCCTTTCAATCTTCATAAGTTGTGTATCTTTTCTTGCCTTATTGCCTTTATGAGGACTTCTAGTAAATTACTGAATTAGCGTCATTTAGCAAACATCTTTGTCTTAAACCAAATCTGAAATGGAAAGCATTTAATGTTTCAACATGATATATGGTGTTTACTGAAGGTTTTGAGTAGTTACCCCTTTTCTGATTGCTTCCTTTAATTCATACACACTAATTTCCTTTCTCAGCTAATTTGTCAGAAGAGAGTATTTATTAATAAGAACTTGAAGGAAACAAGAGAGCAGGAGAAAACTTTAGGGCAGTCTAGAGAAAGGGTGCTATATGCAGAGGTAACAGTAAATATAAAGTCCTGAGGTAGGAGCATATTTGACGTGTTTGAGGAGCAGCAAGAAAGCCATTGTGGCTGGAGAGAATTTGAAAAGTGAGAAGGAGCAGAAGATAGTGGTCGAGAAAGAATGGGGACCGGGAGGGACAGAATAAGACTTCCATATTAACAAAGCCATGAATTCTTTGGTGCTAATAAAGGGCGACTCAAAAGTAGAAGTAGGAAGACACACTGGGTATAGTTGAAATGGTCCAAATTTAATACGTTTAAAAATAAAACAAACAATAGGAGAAGTCCACAAGCCAAAAGTAGAATTTCACAAGCATTAGTAACAGTGGTAAACCCCTAGCAAGATTAATCAAGAGGGAAAAAGAGAGAGAGAGAAGTAAGACACAAATAACCAATATCAGGAGTGAAAACACTCCACCAGGGATGTTACAAACATTCAAACAATAACAAGGAGATATTGTGAATTTCTTTATGGCATGCATTTAAACAACTTCGATGAAACAGACGAGTTTCTTGAAAAACACGGTGTACCATCAAAAAAAAAAAAAGAAAATCTGAATATCTGTATCTATTAAGGATTGCTATTTTAATTAAAAATCATCTTCAAAGGATGGATTTACTGGTCAATTCTAAGGAATATTCAAGAAAGAAATACAGTTGACCCTTGAACCACATGGGTTTGAATTGTGCAGGCCCATTTGTTTACAGTACAGTATTAGAGGTGTATTTTCTCTTCCTTATGATTTTCTTCACAACATTTTCTTTTCTCTGCCTCAATTTATTGTGAGAATATAGCATATAATACATATAACATTCAAAATACGTGTTAGTCACCTATTTAGGTTACCGGTAAGGCATCTGGGTCAACAGTAGGTTACTAGTGGTTAATTTTTTGGAAAGTCAGAAGTAATGCACAGATTTCTAACTGCACGTGGGCTCGGTACCCCTATCCTGCACATTGTTCAAGGGTCAACTGTATTATCAGTCTTATGCAAACTCTATCAGAATATAGAGGAAGTAGGAATATTTTCTTACTTATCTTATGAAGTTACCAAGGACATTTCCAAAAAAATTACAGACTAATCATTTTTGAACTCATGAACATAGATGCAAAATCCTAATAATATATGCAAATTACATCCAGTAAAATATAAATTTATATAAAATATGTTAAATAAAATTAAATAATTAAATTGTTTAATGAAAATATATTTAATAATATTTAAGACATGTGACACATTTAAATATATTTACATTATAATTAAAATATGCTAATAAATTTTATTTAAAGTATTTTGAATATTAAAATTTATAATGTTATGTCTAAAATATCTAATAGTAAATGTAATATAAAAATATTTTTAAAGCTTAAAATATAGTATATTAGATGGCATTTATTTCAGGAATGCAGAATTGGTTTAGCACTCAAGAACCAATCAATATAATACTATAATTCACTGAATAACTCATAAAGGAGTAAATTATATTATTGTCTCAAAAGATATGAAAACATTCAACACTCATTCATGACAAGAAAAAAACTCTCAGACAATGAAGAATAGGACAGGTCCCCAATCTCATAAAATATATAAAGACATCCTACAACATACATAATGGTGAAACATTTGACACTTTTACCCTAAAATCAAGAACAAGAAAAGGATTCCATTTTTTCCATTTTTATTCAACATTGCCTAGAGGTTCATGCTAATGAAGTTAGGAAATAAATACATGTATATGTATATTCTTTAGGATTTTCTAGTAATGCAGGTATGTGATCGCTGAATAAATCAAGAAATATTAAGGTCAGTACATGAGTACATCAAGATTTAACTGTGGTCATTTAAATTTTCAGAAGGAAATTCAGTGAGGAAAAGGATTGTCTTTTCAACCAATTAATTTATATATAGAAAATAATTCTAGCCAACAGACAAATGAAATTTGATCACCTGTTATTAAGTTTATTTAGAAGAGGAACATGGTCAAGAAAATTTATACAGATAAGAACAAATATTGAAGACTGGTTCTACCAGATATCAAAACACTTTTGAGCATTAATAATTTATATAGTTTGATTTGTATAGAAAGAGAAAAATAAAGAGAATTTGGACATAAAGTTACATATTTTGATTAAATGAGTAAAGAAATGAGAGTTTAGGGACAATTAAGTCTTCTTCTGGGGAAAAAAATTTTGATTCCTAAATCATACTATATGTAAAAATATATTCCATAAATAGATTACTGTAAAAACAGAAAAATCAAAAGAAATAAACTAAAAAATTTGCAAACATATATCTAAGAAGCTCTTACACTTAAATAAGAAAATGTTCAAAACTTATTATGAAATAAGCAAAGGTTATAATCAGACAGGCTAGCAGAGAAGTAGAAAGAATAATGAATAAACTAAATAGACCCATCCTTTTTCACCTTTAATTACAGGAATGCAAATCAAAATAGAGGCAAAATATTTATTTCTTCATCAGATGTGCAAAAATTAGAAAAGAAAACTGGTAACATGTAATGTTAGTAAGGATGAGGTAAAACACTCATAGTTTGCTCTTAAGAAAACAAACTGGTATAGCCTTTTTGGGAAAGAAATCTGGGAATTGCCATCTGAAGGGCATATACTTCAAACCCAATAGTTTTATTTCTAAGTATTTCAGAAGAAGCCATTTATACATGTGCACAAACTATATATCTAAAGGTGTCTAACGGTGTACAATTGAGTATAACAGTGTGCAAAATATTTATCAGAGAAGGATATTATATTTAATAGTATGCATTAATTAGAACTATATTTTACTGACATGAATAATGTTCAAGGCAGAAAATATGACATTTTCTCAGAATATTTAATGATCTCCATAAAGTCTAAAATTTATAATCCTCATATATCTAACAGTAGCAACAGACTGCTGAACTTTACCTCAGATGAGAGATTAGCCCTTTAGTAAACTAGATTGTGCCAAAGAGAAGAAACATGGCTCTGAGTGTTCTGTAATTTGATTAGGAAAGCAAAGGCAACATTACACAGTTTCACAAAGAATCTGTGTTGTGAACTGGTATGAATTGTATCCCTTCAAAAAAGATATGTTGAAGTCCTAACTCCCAGTACTTCAAAAAGTGACCTTATTTGGAGATAGAGTCATTGCAGAGTAATGAAGTCCAAATGTGGTCATTCGGGAGGGCCTTAACACAATGTGACTGGTGTCCTTATAAAAGGGGAAATTTGGGCACAGAGATAGACACACATAAAGAGAAGACAAAGTGATGAGACACAGATAGAAGGTAGGTATGTACAGGCCAAAGAGAGAGGCTTGGAAAAGATCCTTCCCTCACAGCCCTTAGAAGGAGCCAATGCCTTGACCTTGGACTTCTAGCCTCCAGAACTGTGAGACAATAAGTTTCTGTTCTTTAAGCAAGCCAGTTTGTGGTACTCCATTACAGCAGCCCTAGCAAACTAATAAAGTAACTCTGTCAAGTTTTAGGCTTCTATTAGGCCTTGTGTTTGGTTTGCATTTTTCTTTTGCCTGCATGTATAGTTACTTTTGAAAAATTCATCACCATTTCACTTAAGCCAAATGACAAGGAAACAAAGCACTGTACAGACATAAACCAGGATAGCCACAAGGCTCAGAAGGAAAAGAGAGAGGGAGAGTGAATAAGACAACATGATCTTTATTGCCCTATTTGCTCTAAAATTTCATGACTTTCTTATTGTACTTCCTGGTCTTATTGATGTTCTGAAACTATCTGGGCACTACATTCCCAAAATGTTTCCCACCTTAATTTTAGTTTTCCCCCAAAGCAACTCTAAGACAAGGACTTGGATGTAAGTCATTTATTTGGGAAGTGGTCAAAGGAAGCACAGGAGAGGGAATGAAAAAATTGAGAAAGGAAAAGATAAGTTGGGAAAGGAGAAATGCCACTAAAATTTTATCATTGTTTTAAAGTTGCCCCACGGGGGAATTAAATGTATAGTACTCTGTGATCACTTTGGTCCTTGGCTGGGCAAATTCTTAGACAGCTGGGAAAAGCCATTGACAGAGAAACAGAAAGATATAGGCACTTGAGCTGGGCAGTCATCAGCCTATAATATACTGTCCAGCCCAGCACCAGTGAATTCAGAGATTGGTCAATAGGATGTGGAGGGGAGGATTGAATCAGTAGCATCTTCTACTCTACCTGAGGAAAACTAGATTAATGGTAAGATTATGGTGACAATATGCAAATACGCGTAGGTCTATGAGATCTTCAGAGATAGTTTTGTTATATGTGGCTTCAAGAGATTCCTGTTCACAACTTAAAATAAGAAAGCAAAAACAAAACAAAACAAAACAAATAGGTGTTTGAGAGTGAAGTCTAGTCTGCATATAGTAAGACAATATTAAAAGGTATAACTAGTGTCCCTGAAAATAAAAAATGAAAGAAACTATACTTCTGGGTCATGATTGAACTCATAAGTAAAGTAAATCCTTATTTCCAAGTGATTAGAATGTTTGGAAACTATACGCAGTCACTCATTTGATAATGCTCTTTTTCAACAACCAGTGAGTAATGATGAAGGCTCAGGCTAGACTTTTTGAAAAATAAAATTGAATAAAATTATGTATACTGAAGAAACTCACAATCTGTGGGCCAGGGTGGAGTTATATCATGAATAGTCATACTACCTAGGATGTGGTGTCATAACTGCGTATGTACAAAAGACTCTGGCAGAAGAGAAAGATCTTTTATCCTGGCTGTTGGGATACTAGAGGCAGTGGATCAAGGAGTTTTCCACAGCCCCTGGAGTTTGCACCTAAATGATAATTGGATATTTCCAAGACGTACAAGGTGAGGATGGAGGAGGCTATTCCAGGAACAGTAGCCAGAATAATCAAATGAAAATAAACATAGAAGTACATGGTAGTCCAAGGTGACTATAACTTAGGGATTTTGAGTTTATTCCTAGGCCACGGGGAACTATGAGGATTTTGAAAACGAGAGGGAGATTTTACATTTGTAATATTGGAAAAGCTACTCTGGCAGCAGTGGAACTTGAATTTGAATAAGGAGATGTAAATGGGGAGACTCTTCATGTCATCAGGGTACAAATGCAGGTGTGATTGGTTCTTGGGCTACAGCAGTGGTCAGTAAGGATCTCTGAGATTGAGGGAGGAATGTTGACTGTAGGTGTTTAGAGCAGGAAAAGAGAGATACTGAGGATAGATCCCAGATTTCTGTTTAAGTATGTGGGAGAGCCAATTGCTGAAATAGAGAAGTAGGCTTGCTAAATTCTGGGTGATGAGTTCAGGTTTGGGCATATTTTGGGTATGTAGAAATACAACCCATTACTGAGTGTGAGAAAGCCTTTCACCTCTTACCTATGAAAGAAAAAAAAAAAAAGGTTGTGATGAACTTGAAGAGAATTATCAACACCTTAAGGGCTTTTAGGGGAGGTCCTATGAATATGTAAAATATCTACTGGGTTAAACCCTATGAAATTGCTAATATCTGTCCATTTTTAATTTTTTTTTAATTGAGAGAGTGTGTGTACTCACATGTAAGCAGGGGAGGGGGAGAGAGAGGGAGGGAGAGAATCTTAAGTAGGCTCCACTCTCAGTGATGAGCCTAATGCAGGGCTAAATCTCATGACCGTGAGATCATGAACTGAGCTAAAATCAAGAGTAGGACGTTTAGCTGACTGAGCCACCCAGGCCCCCCTAGTTGGCCACTTTTGATCTACATAAAATGGCAATTTCATATGGCCCTTCAAATAGTTCACTGGCTTTGGGGAAGATCCTTATGAAGGATCTTCTTTAGATTTCACTAAGGAAATAGGGAGTATTATTAAGTGTTGAACATAATATTCCAAGAAAAATAAAACAGGTGACAAAAATTTTATTAAACCGAAGTATTTACCTTTTATTACTTAACTTTCACTACCTACTATCTTGGGAAGGTCAGTGTTATGCGGGGAAGCTAGTGGAGAGTGCGGACTTGGGAAGTGAGTGGTAGTGGTGGGGGGTACTTTTTAGGAGTCTACTCCCAAGAACTGTACTGGACAAACGGGGTTGTATCCTCCTTTTTCTCCCCAGTCTCCACACTCGTGTTCCACAGCAGCTACCACATAGAGCAGCATATCTTAGAACTTTAAAGAAAGATCTAAGGACTGTTGAAAATATCATTTACCTTTCATGTAAGTTAAACTGAAGAATTCTTCTTTGTTAGCTAAAGGGAGGAGCAAAACATTTTTGGGCTTTTCAAAGAGAAAGAAAAAATACATGAAGAAATGTTATTTTCCTTGGTGACTGATGCCAGGAACATTTTGTTTTGATAAGTTCAATTCTGCCATCATTATATTACAGTCAAAATAGAGTTTTTGACTGGATTATACATTTCTCTCCTAAGCTGCCCTGCTCTCTGGAACTGAGATACTTCCAGTTCAAAATTATTTCTGCCTTTCAGATTTATACTGACATTAGTATAAACCAAATGAAGAAAAATGAAAATATATTCATGCAGCTGTTTCTGCATATCACCTTTAATCTTCCATATACTTTAAAATATGTGCTTCTCAGAGAGGAAGAGAGGGAGAGATCTATTTTTGCTTTATGTGAGTATAAAAGTAATTTGTTGCCATGGCAATGTATTTTTTCCATCCTGTATTTTCCAAACACAGCCTTTGCTTCAAATTTTGGATAAACAGTCACTCTCTGTGTCCTCCATTTACAGTGCCATGCTCCACTGACCACTTCAGGTCAAGCACAAACTAGTCTACAAGATCAAGTACCATATTTGACAGAGATTTTTATTTTTTGGTGCTTGTATCAATATAAGCCTCTTGACAGAGTCAGGGAGAGGGCATTTCAGATTCCTGAGACTCTTGATTTGGCAAATGCTAAAGTATAGTGTTCCAATTCTCCCTCCCTCCCTCCCTCCCTCCCTCCCTCCCTCCCTCCCATCCTTCCTTCCTTCCTTCCTTCCTTCCTTCCTTCCTTCCTTCCTTCCTTCCTTCCAAGAACCACTGCTCATTCACTGCTTATTTTAACCCTAGACAATATTCACCTAGCATTGCATTCACCAGCCTGCCATCTATAGTGGATGTTTTTCTATTAACTCTGTTTCTATTAACTCTGTGAAAATTGTAGGAACTAGCAACTTTTTGGTTGTTTTGTAAACAAACAAAAATCAGAGGCCTAAGTATTTTTGACTTACGGAAAGTGTAGTAGAAGGAATAAAATAAATAGAACCTGGAAAGTCAATCCATAAGCTCAAAGAAATTAAATAAATCAACAATTAAGGAAAATTACCTTAAAGATGAGGTAGATTAGGGAAGATGGAGAAAGAGGGGTGCAATCAGAGAACTATTTTAGTTCTGAGGATATCTTGTGTGTATGGTGGTGGTAAGAGGTGGGGAAGGGAGATTTGAGGGGGGAAAATAGAAGAGAACCATGCAGGGAGGAAAGGAGGTAACAAACACAGGACATCGTGCAATAGGTAAGCAATTTTAGTTCTATTATTTGTTCAAACGACAAACCAATATTAATGGTCAAAGTGTCAAATCCTCAAAGTCGAGCGTCACTTATAAGTTTGTCTGTATAGTCTGTTCTTGGGTGGGATGAGAGGCACAAATACACAAGAATAGATCATTCATTTGCAGATTAACTGTTTGTTGAACATCTACCTGGGAAAGGCATTATGTTAGCCTTGAGGAAGGTAAACAGAAGTAGAGTAATATATAGATCAAAAATTCTGAAAGAAGGGATAATATGTAAATGCATAAAAGATAGCTAATTATATAGAAACCACATGAGCTGTACAGGTAGATTGGAGGCGGTGGAGATTCCTTTCATTGTGGGGGCTCACAGACCACGATCAGAACTAGCTTTTGAAGAACAAGTTAAATTTAAAGAGCTACAAAGATGAAGAGGGAAAGGAGCCCCTCTTTGCCTCTGGATACCGACCACTGGAGGAAAGACATAAAGGAAATTGAATGGAATAGGAGGTTGGAATGGACACCATGTCTTAGAGTCTAGGTTAAAATAAGCTTCTTACCCTCTACCCTGACTCTCAATACTAATACTCAGAGATTTTACTGGGCCTGAAGTACAGACTCAAAAACTCAGTACCCAAGCAGCTAGATGAATGAGGACCTCAAGAATACCTTAAACATCCATTTGGAGGCAGACAATAAAGTGGCCTAGTTACCTGAAGAGAAGAGGCAGCTCAAGTTTGACAGAGTGCAGAGCGTGAAAAAGGAAATGTAGAATCAGGTCTGGCTTTTGGCATCAGCATGACCACTAACAAAATGGTTCATTGGATGTCAATTTCTAATAAAATTCACCACTGCTTTTTTCTCTGTGAGGAATGTTGGCATCAGAGAAACTGTGTCTTACCTTCAATACTCTCCTAGGTAGAAAGTTTTGTCTATTATCCTTAATGGGTAGAAGTAGAAACGAAGAAAAAGAACAGATATTCATTCCTTCCCCTCGTGCCTGCCCAAAGCCAAACCGTATGTCAAATTCTTTCCATTTACCACATAACTAAATCTTTACAATAACCTAATGAGGTGGGTATACTTGGCTCCATTTTACAGGTAAATAAACTGAAACTTAGGGGCTAAGGTAAGGGAACTTACCCGAGGTCAAATAACAAGTAAGTGGGCAGACCCAAGATCCATACTCATAACTGAAGTCCATACTCTCCATACACATGCCCATTATAGTAGTCCTGCCAAAGCTAGGAAATATGTAGGAAATCACCAGAGGCTAATCTCCAAAAGATTATAGCAAGGATAAGAAAAATTTGTTCTTCCGTCAATCTGGTCCTTCTGGAGCGATTTCTTTGAACAAAGAAATGACACAACATGGCATACTTTAAATTCAATTTTGGATGAAACTCAGCCCCAAATGTATGTAACAGCATAAAAATAACCCACTTAGCATTTAAAGCCTATTAAAAATAATTTTTAAATAATGGATTTGGCGGTAATGAATGGTTTGCTGTTTTTCACAACAAAGCATCCAAAAATTCAGTTGCTTAAAACAACAGTGATTTATTACTGCTCATGCATCTGTAGGTTGGCAGGAGGCGGTTGATTCAGGTTGGGCTTGGCTGGATGGTTCTGCTTTAGACTAAGGCTGCTGGTCAGCTCCGCCTCTCACTGTGTGTCTGTGGGCTGGACTGGGCTGGCTTTGCCCCATGTGTTTCTCATCCTTCTTGGACCAATGGTTTAGACAAGAAATGCCTTTCTCATTGGGATGGGTATGGCCCAAGACAGCACGCAGAAACACTTAAGGAACACTTAAGGTCCAGGATTAGAGCTGACTCATACGCTGTCACTTTCCTCTTAATTTATGGCATAAAGCTGGTCACTCTGCTAAACTGAAAGCCAAGGGGCAGGGAAATATACTCAGCTCTTTTCCTGGGAGAAACTTAAGAGTCACATGGCAAAAGGTATGAGGAGGAGTGAAGAACTGGGCTAAAAATGAAACCATCATCATCATCATTGATTACCACTGTATAAGCACTGAGTAGGTTCTGAGTGTATAGGTTCTATTTGAGAAATTGCTACTTTTAGTTAAACCCAATGTTTATAACAGAATGAGAAGAAAAATCAAATCTTCTGCCCCGAAGCTTTGATTTTACTTCCTCATGTGTAAAACAAAAAGTTTGGATGCGGCAATCTCCATGAGGGTTCTTAATTTTCTCCCAGCTACCCTGGCCCTGAGTCCCTACTGCTGCTGATGTGACTTTCCTTTCTATAATATTTTGTTTTGCTGGACACCCATTTCCCTCTATTCTTCTCTCCTCCTCTGAAGTTCCACAGACACAAAGCTGGGGATTAGGTAAACTTTGCAAAAATGCTGGGAAAGTGGAAGGGGTGAATTTACATGTAATGCTGGAAATAATGTAATAGTAGGATCATGATCTGAACCGAAGTCAGATGCTTAATGGACTGAGCCACTTGGGCGCCCCTGGGGTTAGTGTATCTTTAAGATTTAACTCAAACTGGTTTCTACCTATTACATATGTCAGACGAACACAGCATCATTTCTATTAACTCCAAGGATCACCATCATTTACAGCAGGAAGGCTTACAGTCATTTTGTTTTTATTATTGTTTTGAAAAATAGTTTCATTTCTGATACAGATAAATATGATACCTCAGACACAGAAAAAGAGCATTCCTAATGTATAAAATAAGTCATCACAGTCCAGATGTGGAAGCAAGGATGCTGGGAGAATGTTGTAGAAGCAGTCCAATTTGCGCTTATGAGCCCATGGCATGTAGGTAATCAGGGGAAGAAGAATCTGGAAATGTACATTGGCTTGGGCTAAGGAGATCCTTGGATGACAGGCATTTGTACTTTCCTTTGAGTGATTCCCTATCACTTACAAAATGAATGATCACCCAAACCAATGATGGTTTTTGAGTAGAAACTGTTTCATCTTTATAATTTTGCTTTAGGGCAGTATTTCATGAATAGGATAGAATCAACTCAGGTGCCTAAATGGAGGTGGAAAAATCCATAGGAAGACTTGAAGGAATTTCTTTGTATGCTTTGTGTGTATATAATAGATACAGAATTGAAGCAGTTCTTTTTTTAATACCTCATTTATTTGCTGGGCCTGTATAAAGGACTGGGAGCCTGTTTGATTTATTGTTTCAGTGAATTGAGTAATATTGTGTGGGTTGAAAAAGTCATTGCTATTATTTTTTTGTGGCAACTCTCAAAAAAAAAAAAAACCATGAGGAATTTAGTATTAGAAAGATCTGGCCACTCATATATAGTAAAAAAAAATACTTGGTATTTTTTACACAGTACTAAATTTGACTTCAACATAAGTCAAGGGCATATTTGCAAGGGTTTGTATGGCAGTTACAGAGTGGTTGTCAGGGCTCCTCAAGGTGGCCACAGCCAATATAAAGACCTGGAATGGCTTTCCATCACAACCATCTCCTGACAAACGTCACATCCTGAGTATTGTGAGTGGTGAAATTGTCTTCCAGAGAAATAGAATCCACTCCATTCAATCTCCATGCAGAAGTCAGCCTCCAAATCCACAGTGTGTGTGTGGTGTGAGGTTTGGGGAGAAGGGGAAGGGCACAGGAGTATAGAAAGCTTTCATGTTGTACTTTTCACATTTCTGTATTGTTTTTATTTCTTCATATGCATAAATTGATTTTATAATGAACATAATATTGAAACAAATATGCAAGATGTCATCCCATTGTGTAAAATTATTCCTACTGTTTAGTAGTTACTTGACTAGGGCTTCTAAAATTAAGTTGAAAACTGAAGGTGTAACAGCTTCGATACTATTGGACTATTCGGAAGTGGAGTGGAGGTGAGTAGGAGCTGAGGGAGACTATATCTAATACAGCACCTGCACCTTCAGTCTCTATTCTTTGGTTTATTTTATCTCTCTCAAGAGACCACCTGCTAAGATAAATCAACTTTAATAATTTAATGCAGTCAGGGTGAAGTTTGAGTTAGAGCTGCCTTGCACCAAATTCTGCTTTGGCATTAGGATATTGGATCTACATATTGGGTTCTGGTCTACATGTTGAGCCATTGAAAAGAGAAAGGAGAGAAATATTTATTAGGCATGAGGGAAGATATATCTACTACGTACTTGTTTTTTTTTTCCAAGCCCTGTGATAAATCTTTACTTAAGTTAATAACTTAATACCCATTGACATCCATGAGTAGATAAGAAAAAAAGTTTGGAGAGGTTGGGTAATTCACCAAAAATCACACAGTAAGTGATGGAGTCATCTCTTAGAATCCTTTTTATTTTTTTATTTTGTATTTAAAACAATTTTTTTAATGTTTTTATTTGTTTTTGAGAGAGAGAGAGAGAGAGAGAGAGAGAGAGAGACAGAGTACTAGTGAGGGATGAGCAGAGAGAGAGGGAGACACAGAATCTGAAGCAGGCTCTAGGCTCTCAGCTGTCAGCACAGAGCCTGACACGGGGCTTCAACTCACAAACTGTGAGATCATGACCTGAGCCGAAGTTGGACACTCAACCGACTGAGCCACCCAGGCGCCCCAGAATCCTTTTTATTTTCAAAGTCACGCTTTTCCTTACACAGTATGTCCCCCATTGATTAACGTAAAATCCACAGTGATTTATCTGAAGTAACTGAGTGTGCATAGCCCAGAAAAGGCAGAGCGATGATGGTGTGTATCACACCCAGAAGCTCCCTTTCCTGCCAGAGCTCAACTTAGCAAAATTATTCCTGAAGGCTGGACCTCAGGATGAAGAAGCAGTCACCAAATGTGTGTGTTTGGGGTGGGGTGGGGAGAGCATATTTACATGTTAATGAATTGGTACAATTTCTCAGTCTGAGAAGGAAGTAAACATCTTGAAAGAGAAACACAGAGGAAACTAATGAAAACAAGTTCTCAGTGCCTTAAAAACTGTTCGATGCCATTTTGATTGGCAGCCCAGGGAGGATGCTGTTTTTCTGTCGCGTCTTTATTACAGTTGCTGTGCAATTGTTTGCCCACCTCTCTGACTTTGCATGCTCACTGTTCTTTGAGTTCAGAAATAAATTCTGGGCTGTATTTAAAGTGAAGAAAATATCTGTCTGGAAAAATTCTATATGAATTAACATAATTAAACATGTTCTAACGGCAAAACTGGACTGTTGATTTGGTCACTTGTAACTGGAAGAGAAATCGGCGCGGTGGTCAGAGCAGCCGTTCAGATCTCATGCTTCACAAGAATGTGCTTTCCTCCCGATTATCTCCCTTCAGCTCACAGCCCTCACTTCCTGAATGATTGACTCAGCCCTGGTTCCACAATGGCCAGGTCTCCACTGCCAGGGCAGACATTTGTGCCAATCGCTGCACCTCGAGAATTGAGATGAAACTGCTTTCCCCCTAAATTACTTGAAAAATTGCCTCAATTTCCTTTTTCATTTTTGCTAGATGAGGCCTGGCCTTTAGTTGAGAGGGTCTAGCCCAACTAGGCCATTACTGAGTGAGTCCTGCAGGGCCATTTCTAAAATGCCATTGTATAGTCATTGCAGTCCACTTTAGCGGCTGGGATATTATCGCTTTGAGCTTTCGGGGTTTCTTCCCTCTGGAAAGCTCAAGCCTCTTGTCAAATTTCAAAAGTATTGAATGTATGCAAAATGGAAAATGGAGAGAATGATGAAAAAATTAGGTGCCCCATATTTATAAATGTGAATATGCTCAATTCAGGTATGTTTTCCTTGTTACATTTTCTATAAAGAGGGTCTTGTCCTCTCAAATAAGAGGGTTCCTCTCTAAGGAGAACAGGCTAAGCATTTCAGCTGTTGAAGCTATTGCAAATTTTTACATATGCAAACTTCTAAAGATATGACGCAGTGGCTATGATGTATATTGAGTGCCTCTTATCATCAGGCATTTCCCTCACTTTTTATAGATGCCTGGCTCTAGACCTTAATCTCTATTGGAGCAGAGATGATGGGACATTTATTCACTGCTATCTTCCAAGGAACAAACGAGAGTGATGGGTACTTATAATGAGTATTTGGTGAATTAACACTCACCCTCAGTGGATGTTTATTAACTGTTTTGAACTGAACTACTTGATGAAACTGAAGGTCGGCAAAGTGAAGTGACATACCTAAGGTCTCAAAATCATTAAATAATGGGCCAGAATTCAATTCAATTCTGGTCTCTTTATTTTGGAGTCCTTTATTTAGACCTGAATTGTCAAGAACCCTTCCTGTAGATCACTTACCTTGCTTCTCTCAGTACCTCCGTGAGTGGGTACCATTCCTGATGGATTACTAAGCCTGTGTGCATTTTCTGGGACACACTCCCTCCCTCCCAACTCACAAATCTGGTTCTTCCTGTTAGTGAAGCAGGAACCTTTTCAGTATCAGGCAGAAATGGCAACTTGGAGACTCACAGGAGGAGTGACTGAGAGATTGATTTCTGACAGACATTAATCTTCTGTGCCTGAGGGATAGGTGGCCCTCATGATCTCTATTCTCTGCCTTTGACAGGTGAAAAGATGTGACAGCTCTGAGTACTCAGAGAACCAGTCCATGGTGGAACTGAGGCCTTTTCTGGGATTAGCTAAAGTCTTCTCATGTGAAGGAAACAAACTGTTCTTAAATCCAAGTGAAACCAGAGCTGAGCTGTGCATTTATTTAGGAATTCAGTCATGAACACGAGAAGAGACTAAGCAGGAAGAAAGCCAACAAATGATGAAAAGCTACAGGGATTTTGGCTTATGACATAATTTGTTAGGGAGCATAAACGCCTGAAACATGCAGATTCCAGGGTAAGAGAACAGTCAGCAATGGGGAGGAATGTGGAAGATGAGGGACTTACAAAAGTTAGTCTGTGGAGTTTTTAAATATAATTTAGGTCTTTCTGTGATTTTCAAATTTAGGCCCTAAATTATCCAAGTAAATAGATGTAACTCTGTAAATGTTTAACCCTTCTCACGAATTCCTTTTTATTTAAAAATGTAGAATTGAAGAGAAAATAGAGCTGAATGATTAATACTCTTCTTTACTGCAAAACGTGGTCTTCGATCTCTGGATCAAAGGTCAAAAGACCCATGTCTTAGTATCAAGTCTTCCCTTGCTTATTTGCTTACTAACTGAGTCGTCTTGGAAGGTCCTTTCGGTCTTTTAACCGTGGCTCCTGCATGCAGTCGTGGCATAGCACTGTGGAGGCCACTGCCTTGGATTCGCGACTTGCCTGGAAGCACTCACTTACCTGTCTGAATTGGCATGTTTCTTAGCTGCTCTGTGCCTCAGTTTCCCTGTCTCTAGAATGACAAGAACGGTAGGATCTGCCTCACTGCTTATCTGCAAGAGTGCCATGATTCTCACAACACGTTAAGCACGTTGAACAGAGCATGGCACAATAATGTGTCACATCTGGGGGATGGGGACCCACAATTGTAAGGATCGATCGAATGGCTACATTGTGAAAACTTTGTGTGTGTAATGTGCATATGTGCTTAAGTAAATGAGAAGCATTGATGTCATTATCACGTCATTTTGCCTTTTTTGTCTGCTTGCTCATTTTCCTCAAATTGCTTTATGAATGCACAGTTCTCCCTAAAGAAATAGGGCCCTGGTATCAGGATCTCTGTATAGAATTTCCTTTGTATTCTTTAACATCATTCAACAATATTTATAACACTTGGCTGTTTTCAAAGCCCTTTTTAAGACACCTCAGTCACTCCGTGAGGCAATCCTGAATGGTACATGTTTTTGTAATTCTTTCTTCACAGTTGAAGGAACTGAGGCTCACGGAGGTGATTTATTCGGTATTCCTTGGGGGCGGGAGGAGCAAGAGGCACATCTGTGTTATAAACCCAGATCTTTCCATTCCAAGGTCCGTGTTCTCCTAACCTCACCAGGCTGCCTCTTGTGTTTACTGACCCATCACTCAGAGTCAATCAATCTGAAATGCACAAGGGTCTGGCCCGCTCCGGAGCAGTTTCCTTAGAAAGGCAGGAGTCTAGACCCACCCTGTGACTGACTAAGAGAGCCTCCTTGGCCCCCCAACCCCGTTCCCCAGTCTCTTTTCCCTCTAGCTCTGGCTGATCCAGATGCTCGCCTCCCACATGGTCACGTGGATGGCACAGTAAAGGCTGGGGCCTCAGAGCAGTAGCTAGAGCCAACCTCTTTTTATAACTCCCACTTTGCTGAATTATTACAATAATTGCCCCCCATCTATGCTATGTGAGGTTGCTCTCCAGGGGCAGAAGGTCAGCAGCTAATCAGCTGTCCTTTGCCTCGCGGAGATATTTGAGCAACATGCCACAGTGGTTCAGAGCTGGCCCATACATGGGTCTGCAGCCTCTGCCTGAGTCTCTCTATTCCCATCTGGGCAGGCTCCGCTCAGTGGAGGTGAGGGTCATAAGGCACCATGCGTTCTCAAATCACTCCACAGTAATACTCTTTATAGGTCCTATTATTGTCAGTAGAACACAATTTTGAGGCCTGTATGTGATTAGGGCAGATGGCCAGCTGGAGGCATTTGAAGAAAATATCTTTTTACGTTTCCTTTTATTGAATTTGGAGAATTCGAGGTTTAATGCAGAGTTTTGTACTGCATGTCAGTACAGCAAAACTTGGAAGAAAATTTTTTAAAACTACAGATGGATCTTGGAAAAGCTTTGATTAAATAGTTGTTAGTGAGTCACATTTCCCTGCACTCATCACAGTCCCTTCTCTAACGACAGTGATTTTCACCTTTGATTTCATTATTTTATAAAGGAAGACAGAAGGGAAAATGAAATATAATTTAATGAGTCTTTTACGCACCCAATATGCAAAAAGAGAGACCTATAGGACACACAAAGCATAAGCCAGCACACCGCCAAGCTTTCTAGGCATGAGATTTTTTAAATAAAAAATCACTGGTTATAGAATCAATAACCGGGTTTTCTGATTAAAATGTAATCAACTTTCAGCAATGTTTCCTCTTTACCCCTAAGGCACTCATGCATGCCGTGTGCATAAGGCAACAAGTCAGGAACCTCCTAGTGATAGGGTTTTGCTTCTCCTGTTCTTAGAGTTGAAGGGGGTATGTGACAGTGTAGTGTTATATCACTTTTGTGTTTATGATTATAAGTCTTCTCTCTTCTGGAAACTCAATTGTACACTCCTAGAGGGCGGAGATTAGGAGTTCAATGTCGTCAGTGTTACCCGTGCTCTGAATGTAGCAGGCCTGTATCTCAGGCGTGAGAGGCAAGGGAAGGCAGAGGGTTTCTATGTGCCCAACTGTTTTAATATGCAAAATATTGGCTCATATTCCAACACAGCTGTTTGGTCCTTTAATCTGTGGGATGAGTACTACAGAAGGTTTTGAAATGGAAAAAAAAAAACTATACAGAAAGGGGGTCTATTTATTTATTTTATAGGATCCCTAGAGGCAATTGATCTAGATGCTATTTCCTTCCCATCCATAGTGGACTCTGCTAAGTGTTTACCAAGATATGTTTCCTTTCTTTCCCAGCACTCAACTAGAACTCATTTCCTAGTTGCCCCTTACAGTTTGGTATAGCCACATAAATGACTGAACTATAGTGAATGGGATATGAGCAGAAGTGACATTCGTCATATCTGGGCCTGCTTTAAATCTCCCACATGTGTTCTTCCATATTTTTCCCATTTTTGGAGACTTTAGAAGACATGAGTCAGATATGACAAAGTCATTACCAGCCTGGTGCCCTGAATGACTCCTCCCACTGACTTGAATTCACCCTGAGCCCCCTTGACCTACCACATGAAGGGCCTCCAAATAGCATTACATGTTGGATCTATTTGCTACCGCAGTCTCACATACCCTAACTAATTCACCTGCAACTGTTGAGTTAGGATAAATATTACTTCCAGGTAAAAACTGAGAGATCACTTGAGTAAGATTCTCAGCAACGTTGGCAGCGCACATTATCCACAGAGATGGAACAGACAGAACCAATGTGATATTAAAGGTTCTACCTTTACTGTAGCATTTCTCAAAGTGCTATTCAACAGATGTCCAAAACAAGCTGAGTGGGCCATAGAATCTGCCGAAAGCTCACTGCCAAATTAACGATGATGGATGAAAAAGCAATACTCAAGACTTTAGCAAGTAAGCAAAAGGGATCTCAGATGAATATATGAGCCATCTGGGATTCTGCTATGGGGTGGGAAAGGAATTGGGAAGCTCAGAGCACCAGTGATATCCTTGTGTGTGTGTGTGTGTGTGTGTGTGTGTGTGTGTGTGTGAGTGTATGAGTATATGTATGTGGATACCCAAAGCCTTAGATTTCTTTTCCTTACCTTTTCTTGCCACTGCTTTTGTTATCAATTCTCTTTGATAACCTTCCCTCAAGCAGGTATGCCTAAGGGAAGCAAGGGTGGCATATTAATTACATCCAGTAAAAGCAGAAAGTAGGTCTCAAGAGAGTATGTGCAATCAATTTTTTTGGTTGTTGTTATGGAGGATATGGAATTTACATCAACTAGGAGTTATTTAGTGCATTTGCTTATATTTTTCAAAAATGTCTGAAGTTTTTTGCTTTCTAACCTTGTGCTTTTTAATCTAGAGAATTATGGTTTTCATCTGAGGCCAAAAATAATGATTTACTGTCGAGACTAGGTTTATTTGGCTAGTCATGAGATCTAGAGGCAATTTGAGATTTTCATTTTTATCACTATACATAAAAATCTGATTAACAAGTACTTTTCAGTAGTCTCATTGTCTTTCAGAATCACCTCTACTTTCTTACATTTTAAATCATACTTTAATTTTTAAAGGAGTCTGCCTTTTCTGGGGTCTCTTTAAAGCTCTCTGCTGGTCTATTGAGGAGGAGGTCATAAGGAATTTGATTTTCTTTCCTTCTGATTGGCTAAAGAAAAGAGTGAGACTTTTCTGATGTGTGCACATGTATTAATCCTAAGGTTTATTGTGTAATTCAAAAGTCACAAACAAGGCCCACAGAATGACTTTTCATTTTCTTTTCTTTCTTTCACCTTCCCTCCCTCCCTCCCTTCCCGTTTCTTTCTTTCTTTCTTTCTTTCTTTCTTTCTTTCTTTCTTTCTTTCTTTCTTTCTTTCTTTCTTTCCTTCCTTCCTTCCTTCCTTCTTTCCTTCTTTCTTTCTTTCTTTCTTTCTTTCTTTCTTTCTTTCTTTCTTTCTTTCTTTCTTTCTTTCTTTCTTTCTTTCTTTCTTTCTTTCTTCTTTCTTTCGCCAAGTCTTTAAAAGTACCTAAATGTCTAGTAGAACTGGTAGCACTGTGGGGCGCCTGGGTGGCGCAGTCGGTTAAGCGTCCAACTTCAGCCAGGTCACGATCTCGCGGTCCGGGAGTTCGAGCCCCGCGTCAGGCTCTGGGCTGATGGCTCGGAGCCTGGAGCCTGTTTCCGATTCTGTGTCTCCCTCTCTCTCTGCCCCTCCCCCATTCATGCTCTGTCTCTCTCTGTCCCAAAAATAAATAAAAACGTTGGAAGAAAAAAAAAAAAAGAACTGGTAGCACTGTGCTCACATTTCTGCCTGCAGCAATTGGCTGGACCCAAGTAGAGACTCCTTTCTTAAGTGGCTGGTGCACTTCTTTGCCAGAGTGCCTCCCACTTGCTCATTGTATACACATACACCTGGGTTACATGGGTTGCTTCACTTGCTTCACTTATGTGTGATATTTTTCCGATCTGTGTACAGATTTGAGTTTGCAACCTTGGGTTTAATTGTTAAACTGTGCTTCTGTGTTTGTGTTTATAAATGCATATAATTAAGAAATCAATTAGTATAAATTGGTACAACTAAAGGAGATTTTAACCTATTATCAATATATTCTAGGTGGTTCAGGACCAGAAAAGAAACCTCTATGCCATTCTAATTTATGAAAGTACATGTAAACAGTAAAAATAAAGTATTAGCTGTATATGAAAAGATCAGGAAGTATTTAGTCAAGTATTGCAAGAAACATTAATGTAAAAAGTATATCGTTGTAATTTATTATAGTAACAAATCAAAAGTAAAATTAATCATCATCATTTCAATAGAATTTAACAAAATTTTACACCTATTCATGATTCAAACAACAAAAAAAAATCTCTTCTCATATTGGTATAGAAGGAAATCTCTAATTCCATAAAAAATACCTGTCAGAAATCCAGAACTGATCACACTATTAATGGTAAAATATTAAGTGTGTTCCCATCAGGTTCAAAAGTAAGATAAGGAAGCCTATTGTGATTGTTGATATTCAAGGTTGTGTGAAAAGTTCTAGCTAATACAATAAAAGGAGGAGAAGTGAATATGTGTAAATATTGGCAAGAAGGAGGAAAAACTAATTGAATAGGGTGTACAATCTACCTAGAAAAAGAATGAAATCAGTTAGCAACATATGTTTGTTTAACAAGGTGGTCAGATACACTAGTGGATAATGAGTTCATCAATCATGCCTATGTAATGTGTCATGAGACTTTGATAAAAACGTTTGAACAAGTTGAACAGTGATTCAGAGAGTTTGTGGATTGGTGAGCACATTGATGTGCTGGGTGGGTGGCATATCCAGACAGGGTATAGAAACTCTGCATCTTACTCCCCCCATACTTTGCCCAATACTTCTCTTCCATTTGGCTGTTCCTGGATAGTATCCTTTAGAATAAAAATGTCATCAGAAGCATAGTTCTTTTTTTTATTTTTATGAGTCATTCTGGCAAATAATCAAAATGAATTTGTCTTCAGTTGTGCAGAAGTGTGAGTAGTCTGGGGATCCCACCTGCAACTGATATCTGATGTGGGGCCAGTCTTGTGGGACTGTGCCCTTAATCTATGGGACATGTGCTGACTCCTTGTAGCTAGTGTCAGAATTTAAATGAATTGTAGGACACCCAGTTCATTTCAGAGAATTGGAGAATTAGTTGTTGGAAAGACACAGTCATGGTTAACAAAAGAATAAGCAGTGAAAAAGTCTTGCAGAGGAAAAAATGGTACATTGGCGTATGTGACAAATTGAGCAAAATTATTGGCATGCAAAGATCAAAAATTGGTAGTTGAAACAGCTACCATCAAAAGAGCTATCTCAGAATGTCACTATCAGAATATTATGTGATCATATTTACAGCCATTATACAATCTTTTTCAAGTGTCATTGAGGTGCACAGAGCACAGCACTATTTTGATTTTTGAGCGATGTGATCCCAGAAACATACTTATTGCACGCTGTGAACCCTATCCCACATGAAAGGTTACCAACATGTAAAGAAACATCAAGACTTGCTAGCATATGTGGGCAAGAAGGATCAAATATAAAGAAGCAGAGGAATCCTTAGAATGAGGAAGATCTAATTACAAATTAAAATGCTATGATCGTCTTCAAAAACTGTCTGGAACAAACAGAAAGGATATCTGCACATGCATGTGTCCATCTATCCACACACGTACATACAGAGCAAAGAGTCGGTTAGCACTCGCGGGAGACAGGGAGAGGTAGACGGAGGAGGGAGAGTGCGGAATGGTGCAAGTAGGAACCAAGTAGGGAGAGACGTCCATTTTCCCCTTTTGTGTGTCCTCATGTATTATTTGAATTATATTTCTCATGATCACATGTGGATGTCACCTCAAAATTAATAAAATAGAACAAAATTCAAGCCTTATTGTCAGTCACATTTTATAAATGAGGAAACTGGAGTTCTTACGTACAAAGTCAAATGAGATCTCCTTCCAGAGCACCTGCTATACTTCACTTTCAGGCATCAGAATTATAGATCGCTCATATTAAAGGTCTGTCTGTACCATCCAGGAAGGCATATAGGTTTTTAGATAATAAACAGCCATATGAAATTCTGAGGTCTTTCCAGGACATTGGGAGAGTGTGGGATTCATGAAACTGTTCTCTCAGCCTGATGAGGAGAAAATGAAACCGTATCATCCCAAGCACCCATAGAATATTTGCTGTTCTTGATAAATAGCCTGGCTTGCGTTCGAGTGCATGAAGTCATGAAGGGAACAAGCTGGTGGTTTTCACACAGCATTTTTGCAAGTCTGTCACTTTTCTTGGAGGGAGGGGTCTTGCTTGTCTTTTCTATGGACAGGTGATAGGTGTACACACTACACTTAAATTTGTTTTTCCTGTTTCCGTAAAATGGAATAGAGTGCCAGGTGCCAGACAAAGTCTTTGTGTTTGGTATTTTTATTTTTTGATGATGAAGATCGAGTAGAAGTAAAAGTAGCTATATTAATTATGCCATACAGCAGGTGAACCAAAAAATGTGTAGGTGGCACATTTCCATCCCTAGGGTATTTTATGACAGCTATAAGCCTATAAAAGGACTGACATGCAATGGAAACAGTGACACAGCTTTCAGAATGGCAATGCAAATGACACCACAAAGATTACAACTCTGTGACATGTTTTCTTCTCGTAAGATTTAAAGGATTGAATTTAAAAAAAGAAAAAAGAAAAAGACAACTTTCCTGTCTTTACTTGGAGTGCTGAGGAAATTCCCAGCAGGGCTAAAAATTCAGAAAATAAATAGACTACCACTATCATAAGTGATTAAGGACAACAATAATAAAAACAAAATCCCTGCCATGGTTAGCTACTTACATCACCGGAAGCGAATAAAGTAGCAATAACTTGGCTCAAGACATTCACCCAAGTTGACATCTCATGTTTTCTCCAGCAGCCTCCTAGCCGCTATAGCCCTTTGTACCCATAACTGTTCCCTGCTCCCTCAGCCTACCCCCAAAATCCCCTTCCAACCATGCCCCCATGCCTTCTCAGATGCACAAGCCTGTGGTGAATTATTTTCCAGGAAAAAAATGTCTCCTTAAAAGCTTTGCAATGAGTGTACTATAGACTGACCAGTATTCCACCATAACCCCCCCACCCCCCGGGGCCAAAAGCTTTTCCATTCAACAGGCTTCCTCCTCCGTTCTTCATCATCAATGCAATATACTGAGCACCCGCTGCCTTGATCCATTCTGGGGACTACAGAATGAGGACAAGCCTTTCCATCCTCAAGAAGCAAGCCAGAGCACTTGCCAAATAAACTCTACACGTTGCTGTTTTCTATTTTATGATATTCTTACCTTCTCGTTAATATTTCAGCATGGGTGACAGCTAAATGGAAAAGGAGGAAGGAGAAGATGTATTTTGTAAAATGTGAAAGGGAAAAGAAAGCTTTATTTCTAAAATTAAGAAGCAGAGATTCTGGGATAAAAAGGTATGAAGAGGGCACTAAAGAACAATTTTGTCATGACTAAATTTTCTATTAAATCCTCCTTTTGACAAAAAGAAACACAAATTGTTCAAGCTTCTGTATCCATTTCCTCAATCCCTCTGACCCAATAGAGACCATTCTGGAAGCAGGGATGCTGCTGACACCCAGCGGAGGGTGGCCTGAGTTAGGCACAGCATAGAAGGTAGAAGGAAGGGATACACTGATAGATATTTATGGAGTACAATGGCCAGGAGTTTCTTTTTCTTTTTTTTCCTTTTTGCATTTTTATTTTTATTGTATTTTGTTTCATTTTATTTTATTTATTTTTTTAATATAATTTTTTGTCAAGTTAGCTAACATACAGTGTATACAGTGTGCTCTTGGTTTTTGGGGTAGATTCCCATGATTCATCGCTTCCATACAACACCCAGTGCTCATCCCAACAAATGCCCTCCTCAATGTCCATCACCCATTTTCCCCTCTCCTCCACCCCAACCCCATCCACCCTTAGTTTGTTCTCTGTATTTAAGAGTCTCTTATGGTTTGCCTCCCTCTCTCTCTTTTTGTAACTATTTTTTCCCCTTCCCTTCCCCCATAATCTTCCACCTCTGAGTGAAAACATATGATATGTCTTTCTCTGACTGACTTATTTCACTTAGCATAATAACCTCCAATTCCATCCATGTTGCTGCAAATGGCAGGATTTCATTCTTTCTCATTGCCAAGTAGTATTCTATTATATGTATAAACCACATCTTCTTTATCCATTCATCAGTTGGTGGACATTTAGGCCTTTCCCATAATTTGGCTATTGTTGAAAATGCTGCTATAAAAATTGGGGTACATGTGCCCCTATGAATCAGCACTGCTGTATCCTTTGGATAAATTCCTAGTAGTGCTATTGCTGGGTCTTAGGATAGTTCTATTTTTAATTTTTTAAAGAACCTCCACACTGTTTTCCAGAGCAGCTACACCAGTTTGCATTCCCACCAACAGTGCAAGAGGGTTCCCATTTCTCTATATCCTCGCCAGCATCTGTTGTTTCCTGAGTTGTTAATTTTAGCCACTCTGACTGGTGTGAGGTGGTATCTCAATGTGGTTTTGATTTGTATTTCCCTGATGATGAGTGATGTTGAGAATCTTTTCATGTGTCTGTTGGCCATCTGGATGTCTTCTTTGGAAAAGTGTCTATTCATGTCTTCTGCCCATTTCTTCACTGGGTTATTTGTTTTTTGGATGTTGAGTTTGGTGAGTTCTTCACAGATTTTGGATACTAACCCTTTATCGGGTATGTTGTTTGCAAATATCTTTTTCCATTCTGTCAGTTGCCTTTTAGTTTTATTGATTGTTTCCTATGCAGTGTGGAAGCTTTTTATCTTGATTAGGTCCCAATAGTTCATTTTTGCTTTTATTTCCCTTGCCTTTGGAGATGTGTCAAGCAAGAAATTGCTGTGGCTGATGGCCAGGGGTTTCTAATGATCACATGAGATGGGAATATAGAAAAGGAGATAAAAGTGTCAAAGATAATGTCTTAATTTTTGGTTTAGGCAAAGATTTGGATTGGCAGTGCAATTCCCTCTGATACTGATGTAGGAAATTCAGGAAGGAGCAGGGTGAAGCTGAAGAAAAGGAGACTATTTCAGTTTAGAAACTACATTTGTTGGATTTAAGGGTAAATTGATCAAGCTTTCAAATGTAAGGGTAAGATGATCAAATGTAAAGAGGAGGGAGATGAGAGCCTTCCTACACTCTCCTCCTCAGGCTGTCTCTTTGAAAATACAGGGGTCCTCATCAAACGTCTGACCTTGTACTTCATAAGGCGAGGTCATGAACCTTCTGACTTTGGAACTATAAACACAACCTCCAAGATGAACTTGAAAGTCCCTCTTGTGTGTGAGACAGTCACACACAAGAGGTGTGTCCTCTAGTCTCTATTGGAGATAAAAGTTTTTATTGTTTTTCCTCTTTTGCTTTTATGAATGAGTTTATGTGAAATTCTGTCCAGACATTATAGATAAGTTCCTGCTACCTTTACTTATATGTACATCTGATAACATTTATTCAATTTTAAATTGATTTTTCTTGTGGCACCTGGCTGGCTCAGTCAGTGGAATGTCCAACTCAAATTCAGCTCAGATATGATCCCAGGATCATGGGATTGAGCCCAGCATCAGGTTCTGCACTCAGTGTGGAGCCTGCTTAAGATTCTCTCTCTCCCTCCCTCTGCCCCTCTCCCCTGCTCTTTCTCTCTTTCTCTCTAAAATAAAAAAAATATATAACAAAATTGTTTTTTCTCTCTTCTCTATTGGTATGGAGGGGTCTTGCATTGGTAGGGTTGTTTTATTTCTCCAACAGTAAGCCATGGAATATATAAGTGGAGATGTCCAGAAAGCAAATGCTATGGACTTGATATCATTGGCTTACAAAATATCAGAAGTTATCCCTGGAGTGGAAAGAAAAGGAGAGTGGGATTAGATCCCTGAGCTACAATATCATGCTCACAGAAGAGATGCAGAAGAGTCCATAGATGAGGAGAAAATAAGAAGGCCATATATCTCTTGTTCATTGTGCTTTCCTGGGCCTAGACATATGATAAGGTTTGTTGAATGAATAAGTGAATATTGTTGGAATCTTCCCTGGCCCGAAGGTAGAAGACACTTCTCTGAATCAGAGGACATTTCACTAAGACTTGGTTTGACTGTTGCTTCATATCTCAAGTTTTCATCTTTCCCCATTAGCCAAGACCTTTTCTCCCTCATCTCTCTGTTATAGACACATAGAGAAGATGACCCCAATAGGATAGGAACCCCACCATCTGCTAATCAGCTTCCTCTTCATCCACATACTGATTTGGTGGGGATGCATTCTCCCTGCATTATTCTATCCCTCAGTCCAATTTATATTCTCTGGATCCACTGCATATTTTCTAACATTCTCTTTAAAAAGCATTCTTGGCTAACATTAACAACTCAGGCAACAACAGATGTGGGCTAGGATGCAGAGAAAGAGGCTCTCTTTTACACTGCTGGTGGGAATGCAAACTGGTGTAGCCACCCTGGAAAACAGTATGGAGGTTCCTCAAAAAATTATAAATAGAACTACCCTATGACCCAGCAATTGCACTACTAGGTATTTATCCAAGGGATACAGGTATGCTGTTTCTCAGGGGCACATGAACCCCAATGCTTGTAGCAGCACTATCAACAATAGCCAAAGTATGGAAAGAGCCCAAATGTCCATCGATGGATGAATGGATAAAGAAGAAGCGGTATATATACACAGTGGAGTATTTCTCAGCAATCAAAAAGAATAAAATCTTGCCATTTACAGCTATGTGGGTGGAACTAGAAGGTATTATGCTAAGAGAAATTAGTCAGAGAAAGACAAATATATGACTTCACTTATATGAAAACTTTAAGATACAAAACAGATGAACATAAGGGAAGGGAAGCAAAAATAATATAAAAACAGGGATGGGGACAAAACATTAGAGACTCTTAAATACGGGTTACTGGAGGGGTTGTGGGAGGGGCATGGGCTAAATGGATAAGGGACATTAAGGAATATACTCCTGAAATCATTGTTACACTATATGCTTAACTAACTTGGATGTAAAGTAAAAAAAATAATAAATGGAATTCAGGTAAAAAAAATAAAAAGCATTCTTAATGTTTTGTGTTTTAAAATTATTTATTATTTTGAGGTGCCTGGGTAGCTCAGTCATTAAGCATCTGGCTCTTGATTTTGGCTCAGGTCACCATCTCTCAGTTTGTGAGATTGCGCCCTGACTCGGGCTCTGTGCCAACAGCCCAGAGCCTGCTTGGGATTTTTTCTCCTTCTCCCTCTGCCCTTCCCTCCCTCCCTCTCTCTCTCTTTCTCTCTCAAAATAAATAAATAAACTTAAAAAATAAATAAAATTATTTATTATTTCAAAAAAGATAAATGAAATATATGTATTTGTATATGTGAATAGTAGTAAAAAAATATCCATATAGCCACTATGCAGTTTAAAAAATAGAATATTCACAAACCACAGACACTGTTGAAGCCTGTTTCATTTCCCTTATCCTGGTATCTCCCTCCCTTTGTCAGAGGGAATCAGTATTGAGAGCTATGCATTTATAATTCCTTTACTCTCATTATAGCTTTACATGTGCAGTATAACAAATATGTGATTCAATTTTACATTATTGGAAATTTATAAAATGTTATCTTGTATGTAACTTCACTTTTACTCAACGTTACATTTTTGAGCTTCATGATTTTTTATAGGCAATTAAAGTTCATGCATTTTCTCTGTTGTATACTATTCCAGTATATTACCAATTCTCTATTCCCTGCCCAACTAGATTTGATTTGTGCCCAGTGTTTTTCTTCTATGAGCAAAGCTGCCAAGGACATTCTGGAATGAGAGTCTTGGTGCACATTTCCCAGAATGGTGTGTAGTTGGGAGTAGAATTGCTGACCACAAGGTTCTCAGGCTTTGAATATGTTCACATTTACAAGATAAGACCAAACTTTTCCAGACTTTTCCAGACTTCCATCAGTGGTATACGAGAGCTTTCATTGTTCTATGTTTTTACCAAAATATAGCTGTGGTAGAAATTTAAATATTTTTTGCATTTATTTATTTATTATTTTAATTGAATAATGGTTTAACATTTGAGAGGATCAGAAGAGTGTAGAGTGAAAAATATCTTCAATTCCTTTCTCCAAAGGCAATGAGTGTTGCTAATTTCTAGTTTATCTTTTGAGATATGGTCTATGCAAATCCAAGGAAATATGTGTGTATATGCATATGTGTGTGTGTTCACCTTTTTACATAAGTTGTAGCATGCCATACACACTATTATGCACCTTGGTTCTATCCAAATGATAAATTATGGAGATTGTTTCATATTAATATATGATGAGTAAGGGATGAGCACTTAAGTTTTTAAAAAGTTTTTGTCTTAAAGTAAATTCAAACTTATAGAAGGTTGCAAGATAGTATAGAGAACTTCCTTATAATCTTCACCGAAATCCATTAATTTTTCATACTTTGTTACATTTGGCTTGTCATTCTATTTCTCAAATATTTTTTTAATCAGTTTTGAGCCATTTGAGCGTAGGTTGCCTATGTCATGCCTCTTTACTCCTTAATATTTCTGTATGTTTTTCCTAAGAGCAAGCTATACCCAATGTATGGTTGCCAAATTCAGAAAACACAATATTGATATTTTTTTATCTGTTATAAAGCCAGTACTCCAATTTCATGATGGTCCCCAAAAGCACTGTATAGCATTTTTTTCTTTACTGAATGAAAAGTTACATCTAACTGGTTCTTTTTATTCTCCTTTATTCTGGAATAATTCCTCTGCCTTTGCTTGTCTTTAATGATGTTGATACTTTTGAAGAATTAGGTTAGATATTTTAGAGAATATCTCTCAATTTGGGTTTGTATATTGTCCATGATTTTTGCTGGCATGTGACCTGGGGGACACTGTGTCCACTTGAGATATTACATCCAGAAAAAGGAGTATCTGTTTACCTCTTATTGGTGATGTTAATTTTGCTCATTTGACTAAGGTAATGTCCAGTTGTGCCACTGGACAATTATTAATTTTCCTTTTGTGATTAATAAGTAATTTGGGGGGCGATATTTGAAATTGTATTCCTTTCCTAGAGTTAGCATCCATTGATGATTCCTGCCCCTGTCAGTTTTAACTAGGATGTTTGCAAAGAAAGTGATATGATTAAAATTCTATAATTTCTTTCATCGTTATTAGTTAGCATTACACTATAAGAGTTTTTCTGGAGCGCCTGGGTGGCTCAGTCAGTTAAGTATACAGTTTTGGCTTCGGTCATGGTCTCGCAGTTCATGGGTTTGAGCTCCGTTTCGGGCTCTGTGCCGACAGCTCAGAGCCTGGAGCCTGGTTCGGATTCTGTCTCCCTCTTTCTGTGCCCATCCCTTCCTCATGCTCTGTCTCTGTCTCTCAAAAATAAATTAACATTAAAAAATTTTCAAAAACAAAGAAAGGGTTTTTCCCTTCTCTCTTTCCCATTCATTCATTCGTTATCAATACCATCTCATGAGTTCTTATTTTATTCAGTGGATTATAATTTGCCACCATTTCCCACATTTGGTCAGTGCGAATCCCTTCAATCTTTCTTTCATATCTCTTTTTATTAAGGACTTTATGTATATATAATAAAGTTCTTTGATTTAAATTATACAGGGTATCTATCACCAAAATCAGGATTAGAACAGTTCCCTTATTCTAAAACAATTTTGTGCCCATTGTAACTGATTCCTTTCCCACCATCACCAACTCCCGGCAAATACTGATGTGTTTGCATCATCCCTAGTTTTGCCTGTTTCTAAAACTCTGTCTAATTGAAATCAACTTGAATCCAGCTTGGTAAGGACTAAAAAATATATTGCTAGATTTGCTAACATTTTGTTTAGGATTTTCACATGTATATTCACAAGTGACATTGTAGTTAATTTCCTTCTCATACCTTCCTTGCCAAGTTTGGGGATCAAGTTATTGTAGTTTCATAAAATTATTTAAGAGGTATTCCCTTTGTATAATTCCCCCCTTAAATGCATAAGATATTGAAATAATCCATTCCTTGATAAGTGAATAGAACTCACTTGTTGACCTGCTATCTTCCTTGTAAGAAGATTTTAAACTACTGATTCAATTTATTCACATATTAAAAGACTCTTCATTCAGGCTTTTTTATTTCTTTCTGAGTCAGAATTTGTACATTATTTCATACTAGGCCTCTGTCCATTTAATACGGTTTTATATTTGATGGCACAAAGCTATTCATGGTATTCTCTTTGAATTTTGAATTTTTTTGAATTTTGTCTGCATTATCTGTAATTATGTCTTTTAAACATTTTCTAATATAGCATATATACTAAATTTTCATGAATCTTTATCAGATATTTATAATTTTTGCTGGGTGTGTGTTTTAAGAACCAGATATTGAAAGTGTTAATTTTCTCTATTGTATATCAGTTTTCTATTTGAGACCATAGGGGAGAGAACAAAGATTCTGTAAAGGATCGTTTTTCTGGCAGGCGTTTGTTTTTCTGGCCCATTTTTCACAATGATGTAGTCATCTTCCTAACTCCTGATCTAATGTGCACATCTCACCTTTAGCTTTGCCACTGAGAGCCGTCCCAGGGCTTTGTTGGATTCCAAGTAATCGCCAAAGCTCACCTTTTGCCCCCACAACAGACAGATCCTGGGTTAGGAGGTTATTCTTCACTCATGTGCTTTCGGCTCGTTTTTCCCCTGGTAGGCGTTTTACCTTCTGTCCTGCAAGCTCATCAATGAATTTGAAAATGTGCTTGTTACAATTTATCCAGGGGATATTATAAGAGGAAGGCTTTAAAAAATATCTAGCCTGCATGTACCAAGGAGCTGAAGTCCATCTAATGAAAGACAAGTTTAAACTAAAAATAAAATCAGAAAAGAAAAAAATTATTCTCTATAGCAATGTTATGAACTAGCAAATAGAACTACAGCATAAGCCATATATGTAATTTTAAATTTTCTCATGGCTACATTAAAAAAATGGAAAAGAAATAGATGGAGTTAATTTTAAAACACCATTTTATTTGATCTAGTATATCCAAAATATTATAATTTCAGTATAATGAATGTAAACACTATTGGTGAAATAGTTTATACGGTTTTGTGCTAAATCTTCAAGTGTATGTATTTTTATACTTATGGCACCATTCAGTTTGGACTAGCCACATTTTTTTTTAATTTTTTTTTTAATGTTTATTTTTGAGACAGAGAGAGACAGAGCATGAACGGGGGAGGGGCAGAGAGAGAGGGAGACACAGAATCGGAAGCAGGCTCCAGGCTCCGAGCCATCAGCCCAGAGCCCGACGCGGGGCTCGAACTCACGGACCGCGAGATCGTGACCTGGCTGAAGTCGGACGCTTAACCGACTGAGCCACCCAGGCGCCCCTGGACTAGCCACATTTTAAGTGTCTAATTTCACATCATGCTAGCCACTATTGTCCTGGCTAGTGCAATATATGGCATCTTTACCATGTTCTTATTATATTTATCTAGATTTTCTCCATATATGCATAATCTCTAAAATCTTTTCCTCGTATCATCTTTGTCTTTCGTTTTACAAAATGATTCTTATTTTCTCTATATGTAAAGAGAGATACAATTTTCAGGAGCTTCTTTGGTTTAACAACTTTAATTCATATAAGACCTTGATATTGTCAAAATATTTTTCATTATTCTAACAACTAGGCCTTGTTAAAAGTCTACTGCAAATGAGGAATAAGGGAGAGGTTTCACATTTGGAGTTTAAAACTTTCAAATAAAAATAAGCAGCCATTTGATGTGTTTAAAATTCATATCCGTTATGTTAAAATGTGGAAGCAAAGTACTTCAGAATACTTCTAAGTGTTGTATATTTAGGAGCTGAAAGATGATTCCATTTTCCAAGCTAATAGATTCAAGGAATAGCTTCATAGTTGTTATCACCCTGAATATATTTAATCATTTATTTCACTGGATGTTTAAAAAGCAAATGTCCCACTGTCACCAGGTACTTGCTAATAAGCCACAATAACCCAGTTTTCTAGCCCTGCGTATAGATGCCGCTTGCCATCAGAAACCAAGGCAGGATGCCAGAAACCACAGGTTCCAAATAAGCCCCCTGACCCAGTTTTTGACCTGTTTGATCCAGGTCAGGCACCATGCTAACCCTCCAGATGATCTCAAGTTCATTACCATCTAATTGTAATAGCAGTAAAATACACCAACCAGGGCCATGATACATCAGACTGTGCCTATTTAAGGGAAGAAGAAAGGTGGCACTCTGATTCTGAAAAGCCTCCTCCCACTTTGCTGAAAACCCCCTATGTCAGCTTGCTTACCAGTCCTTTAATTACTCTCACCTAAAAAACTCTGACCTAATTGGGGAGGTCCTAGAGCATCGTTATTTGCCTATGTGGGGAACCATATTGAGTAGGCAAAGAACTTACCACTTTGGTAACACTACTATATATATATATACACACACACATATATATATATATACCATATATATCCCATATATATACCATATATATTATTAAAATATATTATTAAAAATATATTAATATATATGGTATATATATACCATATATACGATATATATACACCATATATATATATCATGTATGTGTGTGTATATATATATTTAATGTTTATTTATTTTTGAAAGAGAGACAGAGCACGAGCAGGGGAGAGGCAGAGAGAGAGGGAGACAGAATCCGAAGCAGTCTCCAGGCTCTGAGTTGTCAGCACAGAGCCTGACGTGGGGCTCAAACTCACAGGAACAGTGAAATTAAGACCTGAGCTGAAGTCAGACACTTAACCGACTGAGCCACCCAGGCGCCCCTAACACATCAACATATAATACTATGTACTAGGCTCTTTTAGGCACAGAAAATCAAAGTAGGGAAAATTCATTCCTACCATTGTGGAAATCTCACAGTAGAGAGTGATTCTACGTATTGCATTCCAAGTATTTCGATAAATGTAGTGTTTCATCTATCTATCTATCTATCTATCTATCTATCTATCTATCTAATTATGTATGGTACTCTTAGGTAGACTGTAGGCACAAAATAGATGATGTAAATTGGAAAATTAGGGGGATTTTTCATAGAGAGGCTGTACTTGATCCCGGTCTTTAATAATGTTCAAAGTCATGAAAGTACACTTTTTGTCAATGACTCCAGAATAAGTTTAACATATGGAGGCTGACTGGTATTCCTAATGTACCCACTTAATTATAGCTAAATTTTAAAAATATTCACAATTTGCTTCAGCTTCTGTTTTAGGTATAGCCATGATCATCCAGAGGACAAAAACATTTCAAAATGATTAAAAATTTTTACCTTTCTTGAGGGAAAAATTCTGATGATCACTTTAAAGAAAAAAACAGGGGGAGAGATGTTCATTTTCATAATATTATGGCTGAAAATTATTAACTCAAGATTTATGGAATAACAACATGAAATGTCTTTCTTAGTGTATAAGGGTTATTTCTTAGGGTTTAAGGAACTTAATTTTTACTTCTTTGTTCTAGCATTTCCTTCGATTAGTTGGCTTAGAATTACCCCAATCCTCAGAATTTTCAGTGTATATCTTTCCTTTCTTCTTTCTTCCTTCTTCCTTTCTTCTTTCCTTTTTTTTTTTTCCAAATGCAGTCCCTTAGTGTGAAGATTGCAGCTCTTTAAGTGGATCAGGTGTGTCTCAATAAAACCCTCTTGCCTTCTCATTAATCCTGAGTGAAGGCAAGTCACAAACATTTTTACCAGGATAGAAAATGCATGAGAATAGAGCAAGTTGCTTGTCTTTGACCTTTAGTAATTTTTAATAGCCAAGAAGAGTGGTTAGTATTCCAATTAACACCTTTCAGAGACTGCCATCCATGAATGAGTAGCACATTCAGTTGAAGGTGAATCTTATTTGGCACATCCTATGCAAAACAATCTTCTTGTCAGGGAAAATCGAAAGCTACCAAAAAAGTCAGAGTGGAGACAGCAGCTAGGAGACTATATAACATCAGCACATTTCAAATGCCCGAATAAAGACACAGCAGTCATTTCAAGGTTATCCCAATCTTTGATCTTACTGCGGTGAGGACCAAAGTCTCATTTGGCCAGTGGGTCAAGTGGTCGCTGTCATGGGCCCATGCAATATAGCAGCAGGTGGAGCAGAAAGAAGAGCGAAGCAAAATACTTCCTCTTATGTTGATGGTGCTCAAAAGGAAAGACTGTGTCATTTCAGGTGAAATCACAGGATCTTAAGAGTGGTATTGGATTTTGAATGCTCTCTAAATATATATTAACAATGGAAACTGCAATAATAAAAGATCATTTAGCATCCAACTTTCCTAAAAATGATTGTTTAAGGGGATAACTCTATAACTATGGCACAACCTTACTGAAACCAAAACATAATTCCCTCTTGACCCCTTTCACTAGAGAAGTAATGCATCTCGCAGACTGAATTCGGAAAGAACACCACGCCCCGGGGGGAACTTGCAGGCATGCCTGGCAGGTGCTACCTTTTCTGCCCAGCACAGTGTGGGCAGCAGGCAAGAATTCATGCAGACAGAATAAAAATGCTGGGCAGCTTTCCAGCTCCTTTGGAGTCAAGTCCTGACAGTGCGACTTCATTAGTTTTATTAGAGCATCATCTATTCCCTAAATGTCACATGAATCTCTATTCAAATATAAGTAAAGAAATATAATCCAAAGACAAACATAACTTGTTTGGTAATTATCTAGTGTTTATAAATATTCACACTCTGGCTCTCCTCCAGTGAAAACATTAAGAGCTTGGAGAGTTGATTCTATGTATCATGATTGTCAATTTTTATTAAGTCATTAATTTACTGAGGACTCAATTTCCTTATGTTATAAAAGGTGGGGGGGAGTTAAATTTAGCATTAGACTAGCCCCTTCTGAAAAGTTCTGTGACTCTAATGAATTAACATCACAGGTGTCAAAATGATTCGCCAGACCAAGCTTTGCCAATTTTGACCATTATGAGAGCTAAACATGGTTTAGTTCCATCTTCTCCATGCCTCGGCTGCTGACAGTTTATTTCCTGTTAATACCATAATATTCTCATCAATGATCATATCAACGTCATTGCAACATCCCAATTGGTCCTCTACACTTACATTTCTCAAAGTGTATTCTTGGGAACCCTAATCCTATAAGATATCTGGTGAAGTTTCCATAGTGAAATAAGTTTGGGAAAGGTTGCCTATGCCCTTCTTGGAGAAACAAAACAAAGGTGAGCAAGTTAAATATTTGAGGTGTTCAGATATGCTTAACCCATCATTTTCTCAGACTTACCTGACCAGAAATCATTGAGTCATAACTCTTAATATGCCAACGTCCTTAGAAACATTCTTTACAAACATCGCTGTACATTTTTAAGTGAACGCTCCAAGATGTAAATATGACTGTGTTACAATTGTGCTTAGATGTTGCATTGGTTATCCATTTCCCATAGGGGCAAGTTCAGAACTACCCAGTAGGGGTGCAAAACCCTTCCTAGGTCGCCCCTAGAGCTCCAAACACTTCTTGACATATATCATCCCTGTTTTCAATGTATACTCTGCTTTCTAAGACCTCCTGTGCTATGCTCTTGTCTGGATTCCTCTTCCCTTTGTATTCTGATAGAAAATTCCCATTCTGTCTTTAAATCCAGTTTAAGCACGACCTCCTTGTGGAAGATTTCCTTGGCCATCACCCCTACCCTACCCACAATTGGTGAGCTTTCTGTGCTTGTTCTCCAGGCTTCTAGAACACCCTGTGCATGAGTTTCTACATGTTATAGATAGTTTGTGTTGCAGTTGTTTTTGCGCATATCTTCTTTGCTGTGCTTCAAATTTCTTGATAGCAGGTGTATTCATATTAGTACTTTTACAAGTGGGTTAAAGTAAGACTTCAGTAATGTTTGTTAAAAGAGCAAATGAATACATGAGGACAATTGTCTAATACATAATTGTTAAGGGTAAGTGGAATTTCCAAAAGAGAGATTGAATTTTCTTGAATTCTCCTTGGAAAGGAAGAAGAGATATGTAGAAGCTATTTTTATTTTTATTTTTTAGGCTATTCGATTTACTTCCTGTTTTATTCTATTGAGCTGATCTGAACTAGGCAAATTTATGAAAATTCTCTGTGAGTTGAAGAAACCTCACAGATCTCCCAGTCCAGTTATTCAGACATATAGTCAATTGTAGCAAACTCTGATCAGATCTATTATAGTCTTTGCAGTAGGTATTTGGGGAGCCCAGAAGATCAGTATATAGCTATTTGTTATGGAGTGTGGCTGAGTGGTGGTCAGGAAAAGCATTCAGTAGGCCATGGTATTTAAGCATAACCACAGGGAGGATTTAATTCACCATGCTTAGAAACAAACGCAGAAGAGGAATTTTCATTTCAGGAGAATGCTGGAATGCAATGTTGGAAATAAGATCAATGTTTCCATTAGAATCCTCAAGTAAAGCCAAAGCCAAAGCTAAAATATAACTCTGCTACAGCATAATGGAGTATCTTTGCTTAATACATCCCGGTTTATCTTCCTGCATTAAAGTGATAAATGAATTTCTAACTGCCTTTGAGATTTCATAACTCTCAGAAGCATTGCTTTTCTCTTTTAAGATGATTTCAAAGGAAAAATAAAATATTCCCAAAACCATGTAGGCAATGCTTAGAATGTGTGGGCAAACAAATGAATTTCTTTACAATTAATTATAAAAGAAAGAAAACACTCACCCTCTATCTTTTCTCCCTTATCTATATATCTATATATATATCTATATATATATCTATATATATATCTATATATATATATATATATGTATGTATATATATATTTCCTTTAGCGAACTGGACATGCTTCAATAAGAATATCACTTTAAAGGAACATTTCTCAGTAATGACAATGTTAGGTAGGATATGATCCAAGCTCTACTGATTGGTGAAATATGCTGCTTCCAGACTCATAGATAATGCTACTGTATCATGTCACTGGTCAGTTGTGTACTTTGAGTCCCTTCCTGCATGGAAAAGGGCTAGACCAAGCCATCTGCTCAGTTGCTTTCAGGAAAAACAAGACTCATTAATTTTTCCCTTCAATAAGAATGCATTGAGCTCTGCTATGTGGTAGGCATTCCATCAGGGATAGTGAAGAACGAAGATCCTTCTTGATATCATAGTGGGAAAGGAAAACAAGTAAATAAGCTTTTGCAATGCAATGGTATGATTTTATTCTAGGAGTAGAGAAGATGCTATGGGACTACACAGTTAATACCTAATGCAGTCTTGGGAAGCACTATAACAGGGAACATTCATCAAGGCAACACGCATCAGAAGAGCTTTCAGACTACCTAAGTTAGATGTCACATGTCACATAGTCACTCTATGAACCTGTTTAGCTCCTTGATCTTAGAATGATGTTAGGCTGACTCTATTGTCGGATGTTGCTTCTTACTCCAATGGTAATGTACAGTTAAAATTGCATCAGTTTTTTACAAATTATTTTAATGTTTATTCATTTTGGAGAGAAAGAGAAAGAGAGCATAAGTGGAGGAGGGGAAGAAAGCAAGGGAGACACAGGATTTGAAGCAGGCTCCAGGCTCTGAGCTGTCAGCACAGGGCCCAACACGAGGCTTGAACCCACAAACCGCGACATCATGACCTGAGCTGAAGTCGGACACTCAACCGAGCCACCCAGGCGCCCCTAAAATTGCATCTATTAATAAAACTAGAAAGTTTTTCTTCTTTCTTGTCCACAGGCATCTATATTTAGCACCTTTTATGAGAAACAAAGGGAAATAATGGAACTTGGGCTGATGGATATGTTCATTATCTTGACTATGTGATGGTTTCACAGGTGTGTGTGTGTGTATATATATATATATATATATATATACACACACACACAACTAAACATATATATATATGCAAATGTCTCAACTGTGCACTTTAAACATGTGCAATTTATTATATGTTGATCATACCTAAAAATAAAAAAAAATAATATGCTAGGTATGCCACTGCTAAACAAATATACTAACTTACTGGATGTAGTTTTAAGCAATTTCCACTAATCAGGGACTTAAACTCACCATGTGTCTCTAATTCTGCCTTCTATTCCAAATGCATCAAGGGCTGCATTAGATTGAGTTTCAGAAATCATCTCGTCAAAGAGAAAGACATTCTTCACTGGAGCTCCTATGGGACAGGAGAAATTATTTTTGGTGGGGGTGGTAGTTGATAGATAGTGAACTGCAACTAATTCCTTAGAAGACTTGTAGAACTGGGAGGCCAATAGCAAAAATGATTTGAAGCCCATTTCCAGCTGGGGTCAGTTTGCAGTAAAATATCAGGGAGAAATTCCAGGGATGGAAAGATGAGTAATTTGGGATAGTCCTGCTGAATACTTCAGGAACGTGCTAGTTCAACAGGGGCTAGTTTTTTTCTTGATCATTTATGGACATCATTGCATCACTTAAGATACAGACTAAAGAAATAAAATGATGTAGAGTGAAGGGATACACACAGGGACAGGTTAAGACCTTCAACTTTCCCATGTCCTTGGCAATGCTCAGAGAACAGATGACTCAAAGATTGGGGGAAAAAAGAAAGCAAATAAGTCACCAAGCAATAGAAATAGAATTTCCTGGAACCTTTCGTACTTGTCACCAGAATTGCTCTTTAGTGCCCCACTGGCTCCAGCCTAATAAAGCAGGAAGTTTCCGTGCCATTAAGGGACTTTTGTGCACACATTGACAGGGTACTTCATATCTATGAGGCAGTAGGGGAGGAAGGGCTTTGCTGTTACTTGGTATAAATGTTTCCCCTTCCTTCCACTGTTTGTACCCAGGTACAAAAAGTACCTACACACCTTGTGGCCAGAATCCCACTTCTTTAGAGGCTATAGCTTGCCTGACCTGCCTCATACCAGGTTGGGGTCACTTCACCCCCACCCCTGCTTACCCCTCTTAGAGTTCTTATCATTCTGGATATAATTGCCTATTCTCTTGAGGTACATACTTTTTTGAGGGGAAAGATCAAGTCTACTTTGTATACTGTTGTGTCTGTTGCTAAGTGGATGGATAGATAGATGAATGGATAGATGACATCTTTCTCACATATCCTATGCTGTACTTCCAAACATGTGGACTGACTTCTTGATATTTTATCAATGTTATAGTTGGCATTCCATAACAACCAAAACCACTGAATGGAACTAAACAATTCAATTGGTAAAAATTGAGATTTATCTCCAGACCAGACCTCAGCAAGCTGTAAGGACTCCAAAGCACTTACCCCACACATTCAAAGATGTCACTCAACAGGATATACAACTTCTTTCCTTAACATTGTAAAGATTCCTAAATTGCCTCTAGTAGTTTTATTTAATAAAATTCAATCTCATCTAAACACAAGTCTTTAAATTATGAGTTTGTTTTAAAGTGTGAATGAAATACTTTACAGTTTAAGGTTAACTGGAATTCTTTCAGAGGCATGTCTCTCTTAAAAGATGAGATCCAAGTTTATTGGTTTATTTCCCAAAACTAATACAGAGTAAAGAATCAACTTAAAAGTTATGCAGCAAATAATAGACAAATTATATTTTGGAAAAGCAGTAGAGCTCTGTGAGGACATCGCTATGTTGGAGATATTTTGCACCCACTTTTATAAACCCTGGGGTGAAGTCATCTTGCCTGACTCAGGGCTTCAGGACCATCCTCCAGGCCCTTCCAAACCCTTTTCCCCAACAGCGTTCCTTTCCAGGGAATAAACACTCTTTTCTTGTAATTCGGCTCAACAATCACCTTCTCTAACAAGCCTTTTTTCACACTCGCTCTCCTTTTATTCAACATGTCCTTACAATTGAACTCTCTTCTTTGTTCTTCTGCTTTCTCTTATTTGGATGCCAATCAGAGTAGCTGTAACGTATAGTATGCATCTCTCTGCTGGACCGTATATGCCAGGCCCTTAGGTGTAGAGATACAATTTTATTTGATATTGTGTCACCAGAATTTTCAACAACACTCACCACATTGTGGGTACTTCATAAGTGCATTTGGAATGATTCTATATAGTCCTCCCTTCCTGCCACTTCTCAATGCACTCATTTTTTCTTTTTTAAATATTTTAATTTTAAATATTTTAGGTTTAAAGAAAGTTACTAAACTAGTACAGATAGTTTCCGTATACCATTCATCTAGCTTTTCCTGATGTGCACATCTTCTATAGCATGATACAGTTAATAACATTAAGAAATTAACATTGGCTTAATACTATTAACTAAAATATAGATTTTGTTTGGATTTCATAAGTTTTTCCACTGAAAACTTTGTCATTTTTCTTTCCAGCTTCTAATTCAGGATGCCACATTACATGTTAGTTGTCTTCTTCAAACTGTGATAATTAATCTGTCTTTCCTTGTCTTTCATGACACTTGAAGAGTGTTGGCCAGGTATTTTGCAGAATGTCTCATGATATGGGACTCTCAATTGTTTTTCTTTTTAAAAAAATTTTTTTTTACATTTATTTATTTTTGAGAGGCAGAGACAGAGCACAAGTGGGAGAGTGGCAGAGAGAGAAGGAGACACTGAATCTGAAGCAGGCTCCTAGCTGTCAGCACAGAGCCCGACGTGGGGCTCGTACTCACAAACTGTGAGATCTGACCTGAGCCAAAGTCAGATGCCCAACCGACTGAGACACCCAGGGGCCCTTCTGTTGTTTTTCTTATAATTAGATTGCGGTTATGGGTTTTGGAGGAGAAAACCACAGAAGTGATATAACCATCTCATCATCATATATCAGAATGCATGACATCAACATGACTTATTACTGGTGATGTTATTCATGATCACTTTGTTAAAGTAGTGACTGCCAGGTGTCTCCAAAGTAAAGTTAATAACTAATAGAATTCTTCTTTAGTAATAGGTATTAAATAAATATTTCATTGCTTTATTCAACAATAGTCACTAACTCGTACTATGGGCCAAACTGATGGTCATCCAGGTACTGGGATATAACAATGAAAAAAGATAGCCAGAAGTCCTTTTCTCAAGGAGTTTACATACTAGTGGGAGAGGCACATAGTAAATAAGATAAATAATCAAAAGATACATGTTTAAAGAGAAAAATTAAAAAGGAAAGGTATAGGAAGAGTTGACATTTTAGAAGAGATTGTTAGAGAAAGTCTCCCTGAGAAGTGAGAGACTGAATATGCAAGCAGGCAATGTCCACACCATATAAAAGAATAGAACACTGATCTACAACCTATGGCATCCAGCTCAGGAAATCAATACCTGATCTACAGTAACCAGCCCAGGAAGCCAGTCTGCTCTTTCTAAATCAGACTTGCAGGAAGTCAGACCACTATCTTTAGTAAACACTCCAAGAAGCCAAAACAATAATCCCTTTAAGAAGTGGCCCCAAATGTCCAACACTTAATAACTGACAGCTTTCCAAATTTAAGACCAACTAGAGAAAGCACTCCTAATAAATCACATATGTAGCCCACTTACACCTTTCCTATGCCAACAACCTCCAATCTGGTCATACCTGAAACCTCCTTTCCCGCCATAAAGTTTTCCCATTCCTATTCCTGTCTGTGAGTCTCTGCTGAAACTCTGGAAAAAGTGATGGTGCTGACTCCTTTGCTGTAGTGAATGCTGAACGGGCAGCCTTTTTTGTCACTTGGTTGGTCTCTGTTTATTTCCACAGAGTAAAGACTTGGAACAAGGAAGAGACAGAGCCATGATGGGGGAAGAGCACTGCAGGCAGACAGAAGAAGCACAGAGGCCCTGAGGTGAGAATCATGAGGAGACCAGGCCAGTAGACTGGGATAGAGAGGGAGAAGATGGCAGCATACTAGGTCAGAAACACAATGGGGCTCAAGCAGGGGCAGATGGGGTAGGACATTGTAACTCAGGGAAAGGGCTTTGGATTTTATTCTTCGTGAGATAGGAAGCCATTGGAGGATTTTCAACATAGGAGTGAATTGATTTAACTGAGATTTTATTTTATTTTTTTTAAATTGTTTAACGTTTTATTTATTTTTGAGACAAGGAGAGATAGAGCATGAACAGGGGAGGGTCAGAGAGAGGGAGACACAGAATCTGAAACAGGCTCCAGGCTCTGAGCGGACAGCACAGAGCCCGACGCGGGGCTTGAACTCACGGACCAGGAGATCATGACCTGAGCCGAAGTCAGCCGCTTAACCGACTGAGCCACCCAGGCACCCCTTAACTGAGATTTTAATAAGATTGTTCTCAGTGCTGTGTTTTGGACAAACTAAACCTATACAAGGATGAAAAGACATCAACTACAAGGCTGTGTGGTCATCCAGGTAAGAGATGATGGTTTGACCAGGATGAATTGACCAGGATGGTGATATTGGAGCTGGCGAGAAATGCTCAGGTTCTGGATAAAGATAGAGTTGTTAGGATTTGCTGAAAGCTTATACCATGTGTGATGTGAGAGAAAGATGATAATCAAGATTTACACCAAGGCTTTTGACGTGAGCAACTAGAAGTACACATATGGCCTGTACTTTGATGAGCAAGACCATGGGAGGGGCAAGATTTGGTGGAAATGCCAGGAGCTCAGCTTTGTACATGTTAGGATTTGGGTGTTAATTAGACATCCAGGTAGAGATGTGAAGTTAGAAATTGGACATTTGAGTCTTCAGTTCAAGAAAAGGTTGGTATTAAAGATATAAATCTGTGAGGCATCATTGCTTAAGCAAACTTGAGAGCCCTGAGGATGGGTCAGGGCAACAATGCAGTGAGCACAGAAAGAGCAGAAAACGAGGCCAAGGACAAAGCCTTGGAGTGCTCCAGGTTTCAGAGGCCAGGGAGATAGTGGGAGCCAGCAAAGGAAACTAAAAAGAGCAGCCAAAGAGGTAAGAGGAATTTCTGTTTTTTCAGTAGTGTTCAGGGAAGGCACTTGTTTTCCATTGTCTAGAAAAAAGCTCTCTGTTTTTACTTTTCCTTCACTCTCTACAACTACAGTTCTATACTTCTCAAACACTGCTGACACTAGATGTGTGGGGTTTTCACCTCAAGCAGTTCTGACACTGGCTGCCTGGAGTTAGTGCAGACCCCGTCAGTTAAGGACTCAGTCCCGCGAGACTACCCCTGCCTCAGATACCAACTGCAAGTAGTATGTCTTCAGGTCACCCACAACTTTTGTCAAGTTTGGTTACAAATCAAAGGTTTTCATGACCTCCTCCTTGGAATCTGTCATTGGTTTTAACAGTTTACAGAACTTAGAGAAACACTTGTGTTATCAGTTTATTTTATAGTAAAGGACATGATGAAATATACAGATGAATACTCAGATGAAGACATACATAGGGTAAGGTCTGGAAGGGTCCCAAGGGCACGAACTTCTGTCCCCCTGGAGTTGGTGTGTACCACCCTCCTGGCATATAGCTGTGCACCTACCTGGAAAATATCTCTGCACACCATATTTTGGGGACTTTTATGGAGGCTTCATTATGTGGGCGTGGCTGATTATTGGTTCCATTTCTAGCCCTTCTCCCCTCTCTGGAGAATGGAAGGTGGTGCTAAAAGTTTCTAATTTCTGGTTTTTCTGGTGACCAGTCCCCATCAAGGAGCTCACAAAGAGTCATCTCACCAGAACAAAAGATGTTCCTATTACCCAGGAAATTCCAAAGGAGTTGAGTTCTGTATCAGATGTTGCTGTTACTCAGGAAATGACAAAGGTTTTAGGAGCTCTGTGTCAGGAACATGGGGCACAGATCAATATATGCATTTTCTGTTATTTCGCATCTACTTATGGAAAAAATAGTCAGCTATTTCCTTCATGTAGCACAGTCTTCATTCCTTCACATAAAACAGGAATAATGCCTGTCTGTGGGATAAGTTAGTCCAGGGTGTCAGTGAGGGTATCAGTGACATCATTTCTCATGGCACAAGCAGAATTATGAGTCATAAAAAAATAAGGAAAAAAGGGTGCTTATTTTGTAAAAGTGTGTCTTTTAACGTTCTACAATAAAGGAGGGAGACAAAACAGTTGTGTGTTTCTACCTTGAGTGGTTTGGGCCACAGATTTGTCCCTAGCGATGTTCTTACTACTAATGGTCTATGTAGACTGGAACTGCATAATTGTGTCTTCTTGCTCCCGTGCGCCTCAGATGATCCAAGCGTGGTTCTAGAGGATGATTCCAGGTTAGGGCTGCTTCTGGGTTCCCTGCTCCCCTGCTAGCTCTTCTCAGGAGGCTCTGTTGGCACAGCACCTGACTGCTTTTCACCTATTACTTCAATCTCTCTGGATGTTCCAGAGACCAAGAGGTCAAATTATACCAAAGGGGAAAAACATTTATTCCTTTACTAAATTGAGACAGGGACAGACACACACACACACACACACACACACACACACACACACAAAACCCTAATAAAATAAAAGTTAAATCTGCAGAATTAGAAAAGCTGGCCATAAAGCACACAGTGACTTCAAAGCACTCCAGCTGAAGGCAGAACATACATGTTTTCAGGAGGAACTCACGCTGCACACCAGCTTGGTCTCTGGCTGTGGCAAATCCACACCTGCTGGAAGCAGCAGGGAACCCAAGTTCAGGAGCACAGCTCTCTCTCATTCAGAGCATAAGGAAGAGCTTGAGAAGAATACAAAATATCTGCCAACTACACATTTGCATCATAATTCTTCAAAATCAACTAGAAAAGCAAACAGAAATGTTTCAGCATCTGGAAGAACAAAGGGTGTAGTCTTGTAGGAAAATGTGTTATTTGCATGAATATACAAACCCTGTAGTAAATTCTTTGTTCAAATCTCTGTGGAGAACTACAGAGCAAATAGAAAGAAACAAAATAGGAAATGAAATGCCTCAGTTGCAGGCTTTCTTTAAAGAATGTCTTAATTCCTTAGATATTGGGCAAAATTTCAGAAGGCTTCTGAAAGAAATAATATAGTAGCCCTTGGACGTTGCCTTTTGGGGATGGAGAGCCGAATGAAGTCACTGAAATTGGTCCACCAGGAGTTGGCTGTGTTGTCCATGCAGGCACATGGCCTCTCACAGTTGGGGGAGGCGTCTATCCACCTACTCTAACTATAGTTTTTATGGTCTCTTTGAGACTCAGCCATTCCTCAGTTCTTTTTTTTTTTTTTTTTAATTTAAAATCAAGTTAGCTAATATATAGTGTAATATTGGTTTCGGAAGTAGAACCCAGTGATTTATCACTTCCATATACCACCAAGTGCTCCTCCCAACAAGTGCCCTCCTTAATGCCCATCACCCATTTAGCCCATCCCTCCATGCACTTCCCCTCCAGCAAGCCCTCAGCTTGTTCTCTGTATTTAAGAGTCTCTTACGGTTCTCCTCCCTCTCTGATTTTATCTTATTTTATTTTTCCTTCCTTTTCCCTATGTTCATCTGTTTTGCTTCTTATATTCCACATATGAGTGAAATAATATGATATTTGTCCTTCTCTGACTGACTTATTTCACTTAGCAGAAGACATTCTAGTTCCATCCACGTTGTTGCAAATGGCAAGATTTCATTTCTTTTTGATTGCTGAGAAACATTCCAATATTCCACTGTGTGTGCAGTCAATGGATATTTGGGTTCTTTCCATAATTTAGCTATTGTTGATAGTGCTGCCATAAACATTGGGGTTCATGTGCCCCTTTGAATCAGCATTCCTGTATCCTTTGGGTAAATACCTAGTAGTGCAATTGCTGGGTTGTAGGACAGTTCTATTTTTAGTTTTGTGAGGAAACTCCATATTGTTTTCCAGACCTTTCCTCACTCTTTAAGAGATATTTTTAAAACTACAGGCAGAGTGTTCCTTGAGGATAATAGCTCAGTGCTATTTGTTTTCTAGAAGTGCCACTAAATAGCTGTGTGATTTAACACAAGTCATAATATCACTCTTGGCTCCAGTTTCCTCACCTATAAAATGACGGTAATTATATATATTGTGAGAGATAAAATTCAATCTAGCATGTGACAGAACCTAGTAGAATACCTAATAGAAAACCTAAATATTTAAAGGGGACCCTTCATTTTCCAAGGAGGAATAATTGTGATCTACCAATACAAATAGCTGATGGGAGAGCTATTTTAAAATGAGATCAATGATATCTTGAAAACAAACTCCAGGATAAATGCCTCCGTATATAAATAATGCATTTTAAGTTTTATGACAAAGCAGACACTAAGTTTTGCTACTTCTGTTTCCAGGATTTAGTATAAATGCCAATTATGTAATTTATCTTTCAATTCAAGGCCAGTCTAGCCATTCCTTCCTCTCATGCTCTCACTTCTGAGATTCTAAAGTTCTAGAAGGATTCAGAAAACCAGGGCTTGTTGCTTTTTTAGCATCACTTTTCAATGAGAGTTTTGCAGTTCATAGTTTTCATCATTATTTTAAAATTTGACTTACAGAACATGGAAATATTGAATGAAATGCATTTTCAGTGAAATTTTGAACTCGAGAAACTTTTATAACAAAATTAACAGGGCATATTTGGAGAGTACATTTGGAGACATCAAATGTATTCATAACTGAATTTTTATGTGTGTGTTTTGTGTTTACTTTTAGAAAAATGGAGCCACTAATGTTGACTCCTGCTTAACAAAATCATTGTTTCCATTTCCTATGATTCATTCAGTGCTACTAAGAGTTGCCATTTGTAGAACAAACACCGTATGCCAGACTTTATGTAATTTATCTCATTTGATCCTCATCATAAACTTAGGAGTACTTTTTATTATTTCCATTTGACAGATGAAATCATGTCTCATACCTTGTGGCTCCTGGGATAAGTTCAAGTAGAAAGGTAGAGACATAGTATAGTAATTAGGAATTGGGCAAGAGGAATACAAATTTGTTAATATTAGACACTGTCTTATTTTTTGATAAGGAGTAGATTTAAAAAATAAAGTTTGGGTCTCCTTCCATCCATGAAGGATTAACTGATATGGTAGGGTTTGTCCTTCCACCATAAGAACTAGACAACCAAACAAAATATAGAAAATAACTACTTTCAGATATTGAACAACAGGCAATGTCATCCTGACAGAAAGGAAGTAAATGAGATGAGCCCTATAATTACTCCATTTAGGAGGAAGTTTTGAGGTATAGTGCAGGGAGGGAGATACAAAGAAAACTCAAAGTTCTTAGTGAGTTCAGGAGACAGACATCAGTATTCAGACAGCTAAAATTGGAGAATATCAGAGAGGAGAGAGGTGCAGAGGCAGAGACAGATAGAGAAAGACAAAATGGGAAAGAGAGAGAGCTCCAGAAATCTTCAGCAGATCCTCTGGAGTCTTTTGTTGAATATCATCCTATGCATTTGGTGGTTGAAGCTCTGTGAGGCCAGGAGAGAAAGTAGGAGAGAACATAACTTCCAGAACTCATGTAGGATCCATAATACACAGGCATCAGATAGAGTGTTTAAGAAGATGTTGCCTCAGTAATTGAGCTAAACTCACCCTAGACTAAAGGTTGTTCTAGACCTTTCCTAACCAAGCTTAAAAGCAAGTGTTTAAAGAACAAAGTGATCTCAGGTAAATTAACTGCATGTCAGACAAAATCCAACAATATAAAAGTTGCAATATCCAGCATTCAATAAAAAATTACCAGGAAAAGCAAAGAAGCGGGAAAATATGACTCATAACCATAAGAGAAAATTCAACAGACCCAGAAATGGCAGAGACAATGTTATTAGCAGACAAGGGTCTTAAAATATCTCTTACAATATGTTCTATATGCTCAAGGTGTAGGAAAAAAAATGAACATGTTGAGATGAGAAAAGAAGATAGATATAAAAAAAGAACCAAATAGAACTTTCAGATATAAAAAAAAATCTAAAATGAGAAAAATCACAAAATGAGATTAAGAGCATATTAGACACTGCAAAAGAAGAGATTAATGAATTTGAATACAGAGCAATAAAACTATCCAAAATTAAGCATGCTAAGATAAAAATATAGGGAAAAAATGAAAACAGCATCAGTGACTCTCTGGGACAATATTAAGAAGACTAACATGTGAAACTTGATCTCCAGGAAGAGTAGAGAGTGTATTTGATAAATAAGATACAAAGGGAATTTGTTGGCCTGTAAAACTAAGCGGTGCACCATTAGGCCTGCTACATTTAAGTGCTCAAAAGATGTCAGGAATATGCCTGTTTCTTTTTTCATTTTGGCTTTCTCCTGATTTTTGGCTTCATTCTCTAAGAAGGCTGTCTCCATGAGACAAAACATGGCCTTTAATATTCTTGCATTTATTCCTTTTTATTTATCCATACCAGTAGAGGACTGCTCCTTCCCAGTGTGTATGAATCAGAAATCCAGAGAAGGACTCTGATTGGCCCAAGGTGAATCAAGTACTCACCAACAAATAATTCTTTTTGTCAGAAGAGTGAAGAATCGTAGCTGGTGCAACTTGGATTAGGTATCGCGCTATGCAGACTCATATTTGATAGCTTGCAGGACCATGGGGAATGGGGCCAGGAAATCTCTCCAAAGGTTATAAGGCTGCTAGGTGAATAGAAATAACAGATGTTTGTAACATTACCTGTTAGATTTAGCTGCACCAAGATGGACATTTTAGTCACACTGGTTCTCAATTAAATACCCTAACACTGAATTTAGTAATGCATTTCTTAGTGCTTTGTGCCATTACGTGTATTATTGTGTTGAATCTGTTATTGAGCTCTTATAAACTTTTCCCTGAAGCTGGATATTAAGTGCCTAGAGAACAGAGACCATGTCTCATATATTTTTAATCTCTTCCAATGGCTGGCAGAGTGTCTCTCAAATGGTAGCAGAATAAATGTTTGTTTTGATGAATTTGTTGCAGGGACTAGTCAAATGCTCCCATTAAGCTGAGGAGAAATTAGATTGAGTAAATACCCTTAGTCTGTGCCATCATGAAAGAATAAAGTGTTCATTAAAAGCTAATTGGTAAGCAATTTGCAAATGAAAAACTGGTTTCTTTCTTTTTTCTCTTTCTTATCAGGATCGCCAAAGCTGTGATGAAAATACCAGGGGCAAAGAGGTAGATTTTTACATTTACATTTGACATTTCTTGCTGCCTAGAATCTTTGGGCTCAAAAAGAGCATGTGGGTGTGTATATAATGGAATTTGATGGATACTTAAAATCTCTCTTTCCTAATATATCCTTCCTGGTATCTTGAAAATTCATCAATTCAAAGTCAAGTATTTTGAATTAAGATAATTGTGTTTTCTCCAGACCCCTTTACAATGCAACACCCAAGAAGGGGAAATGTTATTATCCATTAATGTGTTTGCCTAAATTTGTTTCTCCAAGGTAGTTTTGGTTACTTATCAGAGCCCTGAGGGAAGGAGTGAATGGCAGGGAATGTTCTGGGAAAGATGGGGATGAGGGCCTGTGTAATGCCCTCGATTTCGAATCCGAGAGACCACCAAGGACCCGATACCGATGCAAACGCACGAGGGTTTATTTGCAAGCTCAAGCTTGGGCCCAAGTATACCCGACACAGCAGAGCAGGGACTTGGACCCCTAGGTTAAGAGGCGGAGCAGTTTTATAGGGGCCAGTGGCCAATGAGATTGTAACACACACAGCAAGTTGCATAGTCATGTTAGTCCACACGCAGGTGGCCAATTGAATTGAACACAGAAAGTTGCAGTCATGTTAGTCCACACACAGGGGCCAATTACCCTATAGTAACTGTTTGAACTAGCCTATCACTCTGGTCAGAATTGGCGCGCAAGTTTGGCAGGCAAAAGGCAGGGTTTACATTCTTTGGCGGTTGGGGTTCCGCATTCCTATATGAGCCGGTTTCCAGTAAGGGTGTGCTCAGCGGCTTGACTAGGGTGGGGGGGTGTCTTAAGCAATAAGTAGGTCATGTGGGGGTTATACATGAGATGGTGGGTGTAGCACAAAATGGAGTTAGTTTTGCTCTGCTTGTCCAGGGGTAGGGGATTTTTGTTAAATTCCTTGGGTCCCACATCCCCCCCTTTTCCAGAGGATCCTATGCAGGACCCAATCATGGGTTAGAGCTTGGGGTGATGATTTGCCAGGTTAGATTAAATGGTTGGTGGGGTTGGGGTTGGGTTTAGCCACCAGGGGATACAGCGCAAGTAATATTAGTGGGGTAAGTGGGAGCGACACAGCCTTAGCTTTAAGGGATTGTCCTTGTCGGGCTGACTCTTCCATTCCGGAACAAAGTCCTTGAGGATGGCGTGTGGATCAGCTGGCCGGACATGGGTGTAGTGGACCCAGGGAGTTATTCTGTTGACCTTGAGAGCAGTGGGCGTGGTCAGGATCGCCATGTAGGGTCCTTTCCAGAGAGGTTGGAGTGTCTGCTGTTGGTGCCTCCGCAGGTACACCCATTCGCCTGGTCGATACCAACGGGGGTCAGGAGGTGGGCTGGTCTTGTAGAGGGCCTTCAACTTAGGCCACACCTGCTCATGGGCCCTTTGTAACATTTGGAGGGAGAAAAGAAGCTGTTGGTCATTGAACTCATCAAGCACTTCGGGTTTCAAGGCAGGAACGATAGGTGGGGGTATACCAAACATGATTTCGTAGGGAGTCAGTCCCATCTTATATGGTGAGTTTCTCACCCTATATAGGGCAAAGGGGAGGAGAGTGACCCAGTGCCCACCAGTCTCCAAGGCTAATTTAGTTAAGGTCTCTTTTAATGTCCTATTCATCCTCTCTACCTGACCTGAGCTCTGGGGTCTGTGAGCACAATGTAATTTCCAATCTGCCCCCAGTATTTGTGCTACTCCCTGTGTTACCTTAGAAATGAACCCCGGTCCATTGTCGGATCCAATCCTGGCAGGAAATCCATACCTTGGCAGAATGTCCTCCAGCAGCTTTTTGGTCACGATTTGCACTGTTTCGCGCTTGGTGGGGAATGCCTCTGTCCACCCTGAAAAGGTATCTAGGAAAACTAGCAAGTACTTGTACCCATACTTTCCAGGCCTTACCTCAGTGAAATCTACTTCCCACTATGCTCCTGGGCGGTCTCCCCTGAGTCGGGTTCCGGGGTTAGACCCATGGGTGGTGGCGTTGGTTAGCTGGCATGCATGACAGCTTGCCACGATCTGCTCCATCTTTGCTCGAGAGTCCTTAATAATGATCTTAGCATGTCGTATGAGGTCTTCCATCTTTCTTGTTCCCATATGAGTACTCCGATGCATTTTGGATAGGACTTATCATCCTGGTTCCTCTGGCAGGATGATGCTGGAGTCTGCGGCCCTCCACCAGCCACGCAAGCATTGGGTCGTAGGCAAGCATTTAATCCATTATAAGTCAGTGCCAGTATAGCTGGGGGTGTCCAGCAGGGTCGGTGCCCCCGGATCGGCTAGCATGGTTGTTAAAACCTGGGTCACTGAAAGGGCCGCCTCCTTTGCTTTTGAGTCAGCTAGCCGGTTTCCCCTAGCTACTGGTGTGTCTGCTTTTTGGTGTCTTGGACAATGGATGATAGCTAGTGCCTTGGGCAGCCAGAGGGCCCTTAGGAGTTCAAGAATCTCTGTTTTGTTTTTAATAGTCTTTCCCTCTGCTGTCAGAAGCCCTCTCTCTCTGTAAAGGGCTCCGCGGATATGAGCGGTGGCAAAGGCGTACCTGCTGTCGGTGTAAATGTTTATTCGTTTACCTTCTTCCCATGGTTAGTGCCTTGGCCAGGGCGATCGGTTCTGCCCATTGAGACGATGTTCCGGCTGCCAATGGCTCTGCCCAGATGATCCGTCTCTGTGGTTACGGCTGCCCCCGCGTATCTGATTCCTTCTCGGACAAAACTGCTGCCGTCCGTATACCAGGTGGCATCCGCGTTTGGCAGTGGCTGGTCCCGGAGATCAGCCCTGATTCCGTGGACCTGTGCCAAAATCTCTTGACAGTTATGGAGGGGGGGGTCCCAGTCTGGGTTAGGGAGTAGCCCTCCACCAGCCACGCAAGCATTGCCGGATTCAGGGTTGCCGGATTCAGGGTTGTAGGTGGCTTGAATAAAATTCCGGTGGGGTTTAGCAGTAGGCTCTGATAATGGGTCAGATGAGCATTGCTGATCCAGCGGTCTGGGGGCTGTTTGAGTACTCCTTCGATAGCATGTCGGGTGGTAACATATAGCTCTTGCCCCATGGCTAGCTTGTCTGCGTCCTTGACCATAGTGGCCACCGCGGCAATAATTTTTAAGCATGGGGGCCATCCAGCGGCCACCGTGTCCATCTTTTTAGAGAGATAAGCTATGGGTCTTTTCCAGGGACCTATGTACTGGACAAGAACCCCTTTTGCCACCCCGTCTTTCTCGTCTACATATAGGTAGAAGGGCTTGATTAGGTCAGGCAACCCAAGAGCCGAAGCAGACAGCAAGGCCTGTTTAAGGTCATTAAAGGCCTTGTTCATGGCCTCTGTCCATTCAAAATTTTGTTGGTGCCTGGTGGCCTCATAGAGGGGTCTGGCCATCTCAGCAAAACCCAGAGTCCATAATTGACAGAACCCTGCCGACCCCAGGAATTCACGTACCTGATGGTCGGTTTGCGGCTGTGGGATCCTTAGGACAGTTTCCTTCCGTGCATCCGTCAACCATCTTTGTCCATCCTTTAATTTGTACCCCAGGTAGCTCACCTCTGCTCTGCAGATTTGGGCCTTTTTGGCTGAGGCCTGGTATCCTAGAGCCGCTATAGTCTGGAGTAAGTCCTTGGTGCCTCACAGGCAAGTGTCCTGGTCCTCCGCTGCTAGCAGGATATCATCTATATATTGCAATAAGGTCAAATGAGGGTGTTCAGAATGGAACTCACCCAAGTCTTCGTGTAAGGCCTCATTGAAGAAGGTTGGTGAGTTTTTGAATCCTTGTGGTAGTCGAGTCCAGGTGAGTTGGCCATTGATGCCTTTCTTGGGGTCCATCTGTTCAATGGCAAAAAGGTCTTGGCTCTTGGGTGCTAAAGGCAGGCTGAAAAAGGCATCTCTTAAATCTAATACCGTATACCAATTTTTGTCTGGAGGCAAGGTGGAGAGGAGGGTGTATGGGTTTGGGACCGTGGGGTGCACATCCATTACTCACCGGTTGACTTCACTTAAGTCCTGGACTGGCCTGTAATCGTTAGAGTGCAGTTTTCGCACTGGCAGCAAGGGAGTGTTCCATGCCGATTGGCAGAGCCTTAATATGCCTGAGTCTAGTAGTCGCCGTATGTGGGGCGTGATTCCCGTTCGCACCGCGAGAGGCATAGGGTATTGGTGGACCCTGACAGGGTCGGCCCCTGATTTTAGTTCTATGTATATAGCTGGTCGGTGTCGGGCCAGCCCAATTCCCCCAGTTTCTGCCCATGCCTGAGGAAATCCCTGTAGCCAATGGTCAATGTCAGTCATTGGGGCAGGGGGCATCTGTTGGAGACGATATTCGTCTTCCAAACTCAGGACAAGCACCTGAATTGGTTGCCCTTCTTTGTCTAGGATTTTTGCCCCTCCAGGGTGGAAGCAAATTTGTGCCCCCATCTTGGTGAGCAAGTCCTGACCTAACAACGGGTAGGGACATTCAGGGATGACCATGAAGGAGTGGGATACCCGGCCCATGCTGAGGCCCACAGTTCTTCAGGTAGTCCATGAGTACTGTTTGGTCCCTGTGGCCCCTTGCACCCATGAGGTCTTGCTCACCAATTTCCCCTTCAGTTGTAATAAGACCGAATGTTGTGCCCCAGTGTCCACTAGAAATTCAACTGGTTGCCCCTCCACTCTGAGAGTTACCCTGGGCTCAGGGAGGGGTACCGAACCCCGACTCCCCTAGTCGTCCAGGTCCTCCATCTCCAATATCTTGGCAGGGGCCTTAGATCTTTTGTTAGGGCAGTCTTTCACCCAGTGGCCCTCTTCCTTGCAATAAGCACATTGGTTTTTGTTTAGTTTAGGGAGCTCCCATCAGGGACCAGGAAGTCCCTGTCCCTGAAGTCAGCTTCTTGAGGTGCCTCCGTTTTTCCTGTGGGTCATCCATGGTTGTAGCCAGCAGGATCTTAGCCAGATTTCGGGTTTGCCGGTGGCTTAGTTTAGTCTGTTGCTCCTCCGGGCTTTATTATTGTAAACTCTTTCTGCTACTATTATTAAGTCCTGCAGGCTCTTCTCTCCTAGCCTCTCCACTCTTTGTAATTTCCTTTTGATGTCTGGAGCGGCCTGATTAACAAAAGCCATGATAATTGCAGCTTTTGTTTCTGGGGCTTCTGGGTTCATAGGGGTGTACTGCCTAAAAGCCTCTGTGATTCTCTCTAAGAAGGCTGCTGGACTCTCATCCTTACCTTGTCTTACATCATATACCTTGGCTAGATTAGTAGGCTTTCGCGCGGCAGCCTTGAGACCTGCCATTAGAGTCTGGCTGTAGACCCGGAGTCTCTCCTTACCTTCAGCCGAGTTGTAGTCCCAGGTAGGGCAGGATAAGAGGAAGGCAGCATTTATGAGGTCTGGGTTTTGAGTCGGCTGTCTGTCCTCTCCCAGGACAGACTTCCGAGCTTCCACTTGTATTCGTTCTCTCTCTTCAGTGGTGAAGAGAACCTGCAAGAGCTGCTGACAGTCATCCCAAGTAGGCTGGTGGGTAAAGAGAACAGTATCTAAAAGCCCAATTAAATCTTTAGGGTTATCGGAGAACTTTGCATTTTGAGTTCTCCAATTATATAAATCACTTGTGGAGAACAGCTAATATAACATTGGTTGTTCTCCAGACTCGTCGGGAGGACCCACGGCGTGGAGGGGAAGGGTGGTGGAGTCGGCAGGCCCCATATTTGAGGGTGGGGCTGCCCGGTGGGTCGGTCCACGTGTCCCTGCTGCTGGCCCTCGCACAGGAATTCTTTCATCAGGGAGCGCTGGTGCCCCTCCTGTAGCCCCTGGTGCTTCCGATGGAGGGGCGGAAGGGGGAGGGGGAGCCTCGTAGGGCAACAGATGGGTCAGGTCCTCCGGAGAGGAATCCTGCAAGACTGGATAAAGGGGCGTTTTGGCCTTTGTGTCAGTCTCCTTCTCCGCTTTCCGCAGGGCTAGAATCTTGGTAGGTCCTGCTCTGGGGGCTAAGAATGGTGTTAGCCAAGAAGGGGGGTTTTTGATCATGTCCTGCCAGACCAGGATGTAGGGCACCTGGTCAGGGTGGCCATCCGGTTTGTCCTTGAAGATTACGGACTTGACCTGCAAAATAATAGGTAGGTGGAAAGTTCCTTCTTGGGGCCATCCCACGTCAAAGTTTGGCCATTCTGACATGCAGTAAGTCTGAAATTTCCCTTTTCTTATGTCTGTGCTCAAATTATGAGCCCTTTCCTTAACGTCCGAGAAGTGGGAGAGCATAAGAGACAGGGGGGTGGTTTGGGTCTGCTCCATTTCATTCCACACCAAGACACAAACAGTTATGAGCATTAACAAGGACACAATAACACAGACAAATGTTCCAGCGCAGCTGCAGAGACAAAACAGAAAATAAAACGAAGGGCTGGCTGTCTGTAATGGCAGCTGGCCCTCCTCACAGATGAGGACTTCGTCCTCCTGGCGGGGGCAAGGGACGTCTCCCAAGACCCCTGGTCGACGGCTCGCCAGCGCGTCCGCTTAAGCCAATGCCGACCGAAAGACAGTTTGGAATTCCTACAGGTAGAGATACAGTACAGAGCTCTCAGAAAATATGCGCGCGAAAGGTAGAAGAAGTTGAGTGCACTCACCAGACGTGGGACCCTCCAGGTGGGGTCCTGGTGGGGGGGTCTCTCGAATCCCGGACGAGTCCCCAAATGTAATGCCCCCGATTTCGAATCCGAGAGACCACCAAGGAGCCAATACCGATGCAAACGCACGAGGGTTTATTTGCAAGCTCGAGCTTGGGCCCAAGTATACCCGACACAGCAGAGCAGGGACTTGGACCCCTAGGTTAAGAGGCGGAGCAGTTTTATAGGGGCCAGTGGCCAATGAGATTGTAACACACACAGCAAGTTGCATTGTCATGTTAGTCCACACGCAGGTGGCCAACCGAATTACAATTTACCCTATAGTAACTGTTTGAACTAGCCTATCACTCTGGTCAGAATTGGCAGGCAAGTTTGGCAGGCAAAAGGCGGGTTTAAGAATTGGCGCTCAAGTTTGGCGGGCAAAAGGCGGGGTTTACATTCTTTGGCGGTTGGGGTTCTGCATTCCTATATGAGCTGGTTTCCAGTAAGGGTGTGCTCAGCGGCTTGACTAGGGTAGGGGGGTGTCTTAAGCAATAAGTAGGTCGTGTGGGGGTTATACATGAGATGGTGGGTGTAGCACAAAATGGAGTTAGTCTTGCTCTGTTTGTCCAGGGATAGGGGATTTTTGTTAAATTCCTTGGGTCCCACAGCCTATGGATGTTGGTCTAGTCTGGGGGGGGGGATGACAGAACCCCAGTGCTTCAGGTGCTCTGAAGAGCTAGGGGAAAATGTGCATTTTAGACATCAAGGGACACATTTTCAAAAAGAACATGAAAAGGTGACTGGGAAGGTGCTCCAATTACCACTCTCGTGTAGACAAAGATGCTTTTCCTCTAAGTACAGCTATGATGGGGAAAACAAAACTAAAACAAAGCAAAAACAAAAGCACAGGGAAAAATGTGGGCTTGGTTACCTCATTCTAAGACAATTACCATCTGGTCACAGGTGGCTCTGCACGCCCCACCTCCCTGGTCCCACCTGCCTTGGATACTCAGGTCTGGGCACTCATCTTCCTACTTGTTTCTGTCAACCTTTAGTCCCTGTAGCCTTATAGGCTGGGGGCAGAGTTTCAATTTTATAGGCCATGATACCATATTCACTCAGTCAAATTCAGAGATTTTAAGCTGGAAAAAAAGCCTGTGTCTCAGAGTTCAGAAAATATAGTAATAAGTAACAATAGGAGGAATTGGGCTGGTGGACTTATTTGGGTAGATAAACTCTTTCAGAGCGGAGAGCTCTCACATAATCACAGCTAAGTCAGGCACACAGCAGATCCCCTACCTCCCAAGTGTAACAGGCAGTTTGCTCACAGGGGCGCTAGAAACAAAGTACTAGGTATGTGCTGTGCTTGGGTCACACTGGATTTCTGCAACCCAGAGGCTCATGCTTTCCAGGCCCAGTGCAGAGCTTCCAAATCAAACTTGCATTAGCAAACTTCAAAGCTCGGACCTAGCAACATTTAAAGACAGGCAATACCTCCCTGACATGGTGATTAGATTCACCTATCAAGAGGAGAGGAAATGAGGCACCTCTGGCAGTGTCTCAATTTTTCTGGGCTGGCTCCCTGATAATCATGGAATATTCAGTCGGTATTACTAAGTGATCTCATTCCATCTTAACCACCTATTTGGCGACATTGCATACTGTGTTCCTCATTTCTGCAGTGTCTTTTGCCCTCATTTGTAAATAGCTTTCAGAAACCTGAAATGAAATTGCATTTACTTTTCCTTTCCCTCCATCAGTCTGAGTCAGCTTCCCTTGGAATCAGCTGTGCCTTCTGGCCCTTTTAAGGAATCATTATTTTCATGGAGGAGAAAAATGGTCACTCTGCAGGGTGCTGTGGAATGTAAAGGGGACTGAGGGGGAAGGGGAGCATGAAGCCACCCTCCCCACCCTCTTCAGTGAGCTCATTTCCCCCACTCCTTTAGGTATAAAAATGTGCACCTGCTCAGTTGCCTTAGATTTAAAATGCTTACATATAATTTCTTGCACACATTTTAATCTGGTTAGCGCTGGGCCTAGAGAAGGACCCATTCCTTTCCCTGATCCATAATAGCTTCACTCTCTAAAGGGAAACAATCCTCCCTTGCATGTCTCAGATACTCATAGTAGCCTTGCACAATTTCAGCTCAGAACAGAGGCAAGGAAATCACCAAGGTAACACTGGCAGTCTACACTGCAGTTTTGTTTTGTTTTTTAATAGAAATAACAAGCAGATAGGCTGTTCTTTGTTAATGTCTCTAATAGGCAAAAAGTGTCCAAACTTCTGCTTTTTCTTAAGCTAATAGGAAATTTAACCTGAGCCACAAGGGAGGAGGCATAATTTGGGTGTGAATGACCTAGGAGAAACAGATCTGTAAGCAGCATTGCTCAACAGAAGCCGTGCAAAGCCAACCAAAGGGCTTTCTCTACTGTGGATCTCAGGTCTCAGCAGATCTCAGGTTCTCTTAAATGCAAGGTTTAACCAAAGTTTCTAAACAAAGGGCCCATTAGGAATATTTGCACAATCTCTGTTTCAGATGTTTGACCCCAAGGCTTTTGTTTACTGAATTTGCTGAAGCAGTGCCCACCTGGCATATCAAAAGCAACAGTTGCCTCTGTTCTGGTTTCCCGTAGGAACAACATGACCCTTTTGCCCTCTGATTTCCCCAGGTTCTCTGCATCTTTCTGCCTCTACTTGTCCTGTGCCCACTTTTCTCAAACGTCCTCACCTTTCCTCTGCCCTTCCCACTTCTATCTAGATGGACCCTTCTGATGGATGTCCCATTCTTTCAGGGTCTTGTCCTCTCCTTTTCAAGTAGACAAAGGTAACAACGTTACTCCCCAGTAACCTCTCAGGATAGGTTATATTATGAGGAAGCTCTTAAGAATTTATAGGTTGGCCTGTGGGAAGAATGCAGTGTTAGATGACCCGATCAGGTGGAGGCTGGTGTCACGGGTGGTGAAAGAACCCACCTGAGGCAGAACAGAGGAGATAGAAGTTTATTGAAAAGACTGCAATGGGCCAGTGGGCAGGACAGCAAAGGAGAGGCTATCTGTCAGGAAGCAGAAGTAGGGGGCTGTAGTTAAGCTGAGGAAGTGAGGGGGTTTGGGAACATGTGGAAGTTTACGTTTGGGTACCTGTGCCTGGTTGTTAAGTAGCCCGTATTTTGAGGTGGGTCACCTAATGAGCCTGTTTGCGTTCAGCCTGGTGGTCACTGTTGGCCTTTTTACTGTACTCAGGTTTCCATTGCTCAAGCCTGTTGCCCAAAAGCAGCCTCTACAGTTTCTAGACCCAAGACTAACATTAAAGAGAATAGAATCCTGATATTGCTAACTGGCTTTGTAAGTCTGAATAAGTGAACTAACTTATCTGAACCTCAGTTTATTCATCTTCATAATGGGGTTATGAATTTGCATTTCATAAGGATGTTATAAAAACCAAATGGAATGATTTTGCAAATTTCCTAGTTTTAGGGCTTAGTGCAAAGTTAACTACTTCAAATTAGCATTGGAGACATGCTATTTATCTGACTTTGTAAGATAAGTCATGTTTAATGACAAAATTATTTTGAATGCTGTTATAGGATTGAAAATGCTTTAAAAATAATAAAATACCATAAAACTATAAAATAAAATAAATCCTTGAGTTAAAATACAAAGAATTATTATTATTGTTATTGTTATTATTATATCATTAATTATCAAGACAACAACCAGGAAGTCATGTTTGAATACCCTCCATATTTCACCCCCAGCACACAATCCATCAGTGAGTCCATTAACTTTAATCTAAAATATATCCCCTATATATTGACCTCTTTTATCTCCACTGTTATTAACCACTGTCTAAAGCCACTCCAACAACTCTTTATGGGTCTCTCTATGGGTACTCTGTTGTGCAGACACTATCTGAGGAGGGTTTTTATTACACACAAACAACTGCGTTCCTTACCAATCTCTCCTCTCTAGAACAGAGAAGTCATCTCATCTGTCTTGCTCACCACCGTTATTCCAGACTGAGAACAGTATTAAGCATACAGAGGACATCAACAAAGATTTTGTGAATGAATTAATAATGAATTATACTCATTAATATTTTCTAGTAAAAACCCCATGGGGCATTTTACATTATTAGTGCATTTTACAAATTAGAAATCTAAGTATCTGTATTTAAATGATTAGCCTTTCCACAAGACATGGGGGATTGGTTGGATTCAGTACATTGGTTGGATTCACAATTTTGCGGAAGCTGATCTGCACTAAAAAAAGAACAATAAATCAAACAAATAGTGCTCTATTCTGTACTCTAGGACAACTTGGCCATCCCCAACTTCTTTCACATTTCATTGGAAATGTATACTGGATCTTCTCTAGAATATTTTTTTCTACCCCACTTTCCACTACGGAATTTCAGTGAGTGATAGCTAAATTTTTTTGTTTTCTATAAATATTATACTGAATAATTAATTAAATTGTTTATTTTCAAGGTTCTAAAAACCAGTATACTTATTTTCCACTCTCTGTTGGTATTCTGAAGATAAATACAAATAAGTTCTTTTGTTATGTTAATTTTAAATGAAAAGATTTGTTTTATTAACCTTTAACCATGACTGACATTATATTAGCAGTTTTTATTTCCAACATCAGTGTTCTAACAGCGGCAATAATTTTCATTTATACCTACTTTATATTAAGACTGTAGACATAGTGTTTATCATATCAGAGTGTATATTTAGAAACCAACAAGCATTACAGCAGGGTGTTGCTACTGGATGGCAGATTTTGTAAACATTATGAAATCTTAGAAAATGAAATATTTGTGTCTGGGCTCTCCAATTATTATTTTCACTTTCATACATATCATCTGCATAAATGACCATTAGGATATCTGAATCAAACTTAATGCAACATTAGCTCAACCAAGGCAGAGTAGGATTGAGTTGAGTAGCTGATGTGTTAGGTCAGTGGAAATGTGTGAGAAGTCATCCACCCATAATGAGTTTATTCCCTACTCTCACCCTCATCCCCCAGATACTTACAATGATAGCTCAATGTTTTTATCTCTCTTGTGTGGAAGAGAAACTGGTGACACTAAAACATCAATCCTGAATTGTTGAGCAAATATGAAATTCAGCTAAGGCTCATTGGATCAGATTCCAAATGCTAAGATGCTCATCAGTGTCCTTGAAGAGGAGCTCACGGTGACATGGAATAAACTCAGTTTCCAATAGACACCATTTACAGGGCAGTTGAGAAGTGCTGGTGTATGAAAGAGATCCTTATCTTTGAATATACACCACCATTGGACCCCTATCCACCCAAGCAAGAAGTTAGTGGTATGGCTTTGCTAATAGCCACATCTATAGTTTTCTGGGTTGATAGAACACAGATATTTGTTCATCCTAAAGGCTGTGACTGTGACATCATTAGCTGTTTTAGGTTTTTAAATGTATCCAATGAACAGAAATTATATTTACATACAATTGTAAAGTAAAACAATGTGATCTTTAAAATTTTAAGGAATAGCATTTGTAGACTTCTGGAAAGGTTGCAGAGTAGGAGGATCCTAAACTCACCTCATCTCAAGGACACACTAAGATAACAGCCACATCAGTACAACTAACTCAGAAGATGACCCAAAGACTGGCAGAACAGACTTCCCACAGTTAAGTGTAGAAAGGAGGCCACATAGAAAAGGGTAGGAGAGGCAGAGACACAGTCAGGAACAACACTCCAGGCAAGACTAACCCCAAGGCACAGAGACACAGGGACACCACAAGCACAGAGAAGCAAGAGGATCAGACCTCATGTCAGGCAGCCCAGATAAGGGGGACCCACAAGGGGAAGATAAATTTCCATAACATTTGGCTTTGAAAACCAGTAGGGCTTTACTTCAGGAGCTGTTATAATCTGTGGGGCTTACCTCCAGGTACTTTAAAAATCAGTGGGCTTAGGGTGATAGGAAATTTAGTCCCCACCCTAAAAGATCTAGCAAAACAAATAAACCAGCTGATATATAGCACAGAAGCAGCAGTTTGAAAAGTGCCTTGGGCTATATCTGAAGGAGGTTTTGTTTGTTTTGTTTGGTTTTGTTTTTTTAATAATCTCAAAATGTGTACTGAGGGGCAGAGATGTTTAGGAGACTTCTCCAAGAGCAAAAGAGCTAGTGAGTGCCATTTATCTCTACTCCCTCCTCCTTCCCCCCCCACCCCAGCCTAGATAGCCAGACACTTGTGGGAACCAGCATGAACGCTCTCCACCTACCTTGCTAACACCAGGCTCCCTGCCCTCACGTTCTTCAGCAGATCCACTGCCAAAGCAACTCCTATTTTGACACACCCTGAAAACATCCCTAGCAGGGATCAACACCACTCCAAAGTGACTCCTGCCCAGGAGAGAGGGGACGATACCACACATATTAGTGCAACTGCAGCCCTGGCAGATGGACCGGGGATAGACATAAGATGTGACTGCCAGCCCTACCCCTCAACAAAAGCCTTTCAGGGACAGGGAGCCCTGCAGTTCAGGATGACTACAGCCCCAGCAGACAGACTGGGGGCAGGCATCTGGTCTGACTGCTGGCCCCACCCACCAACAAAAGCCTCTGAGGGGACAAGGTAGGGCAAACAAGCTGCAGATCAGTGATAATGTAGTCCCAACAGAGGGAATGGTGGCTGAGTGCTGATACTGCCCAACTACAAAGCCACAACAGCCCCCGACTGGCCCCTTCACAGTGCAGGGACCAAACCTCGCCTGGTGCACTCACAACAGGCAAAGTGAGCCATTACAGCTGACTGAGGTGAAGGCAAACACAGCTCAACCACAACAGTAGGGTGAATGTAATTGACATAGGGGACACCCCCTGAAGTACCTGGTTCTGGTGAACAGGGGACATTGTGCAACAGGGCACCACAGGATCTCTTCTTCATAAGGACACTACTTTCAAAATCAAGAAACATAGGTGACTTTCCTAATACATGGAAACAAATGCAGAGTGTTAGACAAAATGAGATAGAGTAACTTGTCCCAAATGAAAGAAGGGAACAAAACCACAACAAAAGAGCTAAATGAAATGGAGATAAGCAATATATTTGATTAAAGAATACAAAGCAATGGTCAAAAAAATACTCACTGGACTTGAGAAAAGAGTGGAGGAACTCAGTGAGACCTCCAACAAAGAGACAGAAAATTTTAAAAAGAACCAATCAGAGATGAAGAACTCAATAACTGAAATAAAAAACACACTACAGAGAGCCAATATCAGACTAGAGGAGGCAGAAGATCAGCAACCTAGAAAGCAGAGTAATGGAGGCAACAAAGCTGAACAGAAAAAAGAAAAAAAAAAAGAATAATAAAAAATTGAGAATAGGTTAAGGGAACTTCAAAGACATCAAGAATAATAGCACACACATTACAGGGATCCCAGAAGGAGAAGACAGAGAGAAGAGACATAAAATTTATTTGAAGAGGGGCACCTAGGTGTCTCAGTCATTTGGTTAGGCATCGACTCTTGACCTCAGCTCTGGTCATGATCTCATAGTTAGTGAGATCGAGCCCCACGTTGGGTTCTTAACTGACAACATGGAGCCTGCTTGGGATTCTCTTTCCCTCTCTCTCTCTGCCCCTACCTTGCCCGTATGAGTGTGTTCTCTCTCCCTCTCTCTCTTTCAAAATAAATAAACTTAAAAAAATGTTAAAGGGAATTCTTTAAGTGGTAAAAAAGGCCACGATCAGGACTAAGAAAATTATGAAAGTAAAAAATTTCATAAGTAAATGCAAACATGTAACAAAAGTAGTGGATTGATTATTTATAAAACCAGTATGGAGGTTAAAGCACACAGCAGTAAAACCAATTATATCTGTAAAAATAAGTCAAGGGACTCACAAAACAAAAGGATGTAAAGTCTAAAATTACGTACATTAAATGTGGAAGGAGTAAAAATTTAGTGCTTTTATAATCAGTTCAAACTCAAGCAACCATCAACTTAACACAGACCGCTATATACTTAAGATGTTATATATGAACCTAATGGTGACCACAAATAAAAAACCTATAACAGATACACAAAAAATAAAGAGAAAAGAATACAAGCATACCACAAAAGAAAGCTATAAAACCACAAGGTAAGAGAGCAAGAGAAGAAAGGAATAGAGAATTACAAAAACAACTGTGGAACAAGTAACAGACTGGCAATAAATACATACGTATCAATAATTACTTTGGATATAAGTGGACTAAATGCTCCAATCAAAAGACCTAGGGTGACTGAATGTATAAAAAAGCAAAACCCATTTATATGCTGCCTACATAGGGACTCATTTTAGATCTAAGGACACATGCAGATTGAAAGTGAAGGGCTAGAAAAACATTTATATGCAAATGAAAGTGGAAAGAAAGCAGGGGTAGCAGTACTTATATTGGACACAGAACACATTAAAACAAGGACTGTAATAATAGACAAAAATGGACATCAGATAATAATAATAAAAGGAATAATCCAACAAGAGGATATGACAATTGTAAATATTTATGCATCAAACATGAAAGCACTTAAATACATAAAGCAACTATTAACAGACTAAAGGAAGAAATGAACAATAATACAATAATAGCGGAGGACTTTAGCAGCCTACTTACATCAATGGATAGATCATTCAGACAGAAAATCAACAGGGAAACTGTGGTTTTGAATGATGATACATTGGACTGATGGGCCTAACAGATATATTCAGAACATTCCATTCAAAAACAATAGAATACACATACTTTTCAAGTGCACATGGAACATTCTCCAGAATGGATCACATGTTGTATCACAAAGCAAATATCAATGAATTCAAACAGACTGAAATATCATGCATCTTTTCCAACCCCAACAGTATGAAACTAGAAATCCATCACAAGAAAAAATCTGGGAAAAACACAAATACATGGAGGTTAAATATCAAGCTACTAAAGAACGAATGAATCAACCATGAAATCAAAGGGGAAATAAAAAAAATACATGGAGACAAATGAAAATGAAAGCACAATGGTCCAAAATCTTTGGGATGCAGAAATGGCTGTCTTAACAGGGAAGGTTATAGCAATACAAGTCTACTTAAAGAAACAAGAAAAAGCTCAAACAACCTAAACTTACACCTAAAGAAGAGAGAGAAAGAAGAAAAACCAAAACCCAAATCCAGTAGAAGGAGGGAAATAATAAAGAGTGGAAGAGAAATAAATGAAATAAAAACAAACAAACAAACAAAACCACCCCAAAACAATTGAACAGATTAATGAAACAAGAACTGGTTCTTTGAAAAGATAAACAAAATTGATAAACCTTTAGCCTAACTCATCAAGAAAGAAAGAGAGAGGACACAAATGAAAAAAATAAATAAATAAATGAAGGGAGACAAATAACAACTGACACCACAGGATTACAAAGGATTATAAGAAAATATTATAAAAATTGTATGTCAACAAATTCGACAACCTAAAGGAAATGGATAAATTCTTGGAAACATGTAGCCTTCCAAAATGGAATCAGGAAGAAATAGAAAATTTGAACAGACTCAATTATTAGCAATGAAATTGAATCATTAATAAGAATAATCTCAACAAACAAAAGCCCAGGTGAATTCTACCAATATTTAAGAGTTAATACATATTCCTCTCAAACTATTCCAAAAAATAGAAGAGGAAAGAAAGCTTCCAAATTCATTCTATGAAGCCAGAATTACCCTTGTACCAAAACTGCACAAAGACACTGTTAAAAAAGGAAACTAAAGGCCACTATCTCTGGTGAACATAGATATAAAAATGCTTAACAAAATATTAGCAAACCGAATCCAACAATATATTAAAAAAATAATTCGCCTCAGTCAAGTGGGATTTATTCCAGGGATGCAAGGGTGGTTCAGTAGTCACAAATCAAACAACCTGGTACATCATATTAATAAGAGAAAGGATAAAAACCATATGATCATCTTAATAGATGCATAAAAGCCATTTGACAAAATGCAGCATCCATTCATGATTAAAAAACTCTCAATGAAGTAGGTTTAGATGGAACATACCTCAACATAATTGAAACCATATATATGTGAAAAACTCACAGTTTAACATCATACTCAATGGTGGAAAACAGCTTTTTTTTTCCTAAGGTCTGGAATAAGATGAGGATGTCCACTCCCATCACTTTTATTCAGCATAGTACTAGAAGTCCTAGCCACAGCAATCAGACAATAAAAAGAAATAAAAGGCACCTCAATTGGTAAATAAGTAAAACTTTTATTATTTGTAGATGACATACTATGTAGAAAACTGTAAAGACTCCACCAAAACACTGCTAGAATTGGTTATGAATTCAGTAAAGTCACAGGATATAAAATTAATATACAGAAATCTGTTGCATTTCTATGCATTAATAATAAAGTAGCAGGAAAAGTTAATAAAACTCCCATTTACAACTGCACCAAAAATAATAACATACATAGGAATAAACTTTATCAAGGAGGTGAAAGACCTGTACTCCAAAATCTATAAAACATTGATGAAAGAAATTAAAGATGACACAACAAATGGAAAGACATTCCATGTCATTGTCTGGAAGAACCAGTGTTGTTAAAATGCCACACTGTCTTAAGCAATCTACAGATTTAATGCAACCCCCATCAAAACACTAACAACATTTTTCACTAAACTAAAACAAATATCTTAAAATTTGTATGGAACCACAAAAAACCCTGAATAGCCAAAGCAATCATGAGAAAGAAGAACAAAGCTGAAAGTATCACAATCTCAGCTTTCAAGATATACTACAAAGGTGTAGTAATCAAAACAATATGCAACTTGCACCAAAAAATAGACGTATAGATCAATAGAACACAATGAGAGCCCAGAAATAAACCCAAGCTTATATGGCCAATTAATCTATGAAAAAGGAGGCAAAAATATACAACAGGAAAAAGACAGTCTTTTCAACAAATGTTGCTGGGGGAATTGGACAGCTGTGTGCAAAATAATGAAACTGGACCATTTTTTTTTATGCCATACAAAAAATAAATTCAAAATGGTTTAAAGACCTAAATGTGAGAACTGAAACTATAAAACTCCTTTAAGAAAACATAGGCAGTAATTTCTTTGATATCAGCCATAGAAACATTTTTCTAGATATGTCTCCTTTTGGCAAGAGGAACAAAAGCAAAATTAAACTATTGGATTTACATTAAAAAAAAACCAAACTTTTGCACAGCTAAGGAAACCATCAACAAGACAAAAACCATCAACAAGACAACCATCAACCTACTGAATGAGAGAAAATATTTGGAAATCATAAAATCAATAAAGGGCTAATATCCAAAATATATTAAGAACATATACAACTCAGTAACAAAAAACCCAAATAAACTAAATTAAAAAATTGGAAGATGATCTGAATAGACATTTTTCTAATGAAGACATACAAATGGCCAACTGACACATGAAAAGATGCTCAACATTACTAATGATCAAGGAAGTGCAAATTAAAACCACAATAAGATATCACCTTACATCTATCAGAATGGCTAAAATAAAAAAGAAAAACAACAAGAAATAGCAAGTGTTGAAAAGGATGTGGAGAATAAGGAACCCCTTGCTCACTGTTGGTAGAAATGCAAACTGGTATGGCCACTGTAGAAACAGTATGAAGAATCCTCAAAAAAATTAAAAATAGAATTACCATATGATCCAGTAATTCTACTACTAGGTATTTACTCAAAGAAAATGAAAACACTAATTCAAAAAGATATATGATTATTGAAGCATTATTTACAATAGCCAAGATATGGAAGCAACTCAAGTATCCATCAATAGAATAATGACCAAAGACGTGTTACACACACATGTGCACGCGTGCGCGCGCGCACACACACACTGGAATATCACTCAGACCAAAAAATAAATAAATAAGTAAACTCTTGACATTTGTGACAACATGATGGACTCAGAGAGTATAATGCTAAGTGAAATAAGTCAGAGAATGACAAATACCATATGATTTCACTCATATATACAATTTAATAAACAAAAAAATTAAAAAGAAAACCTAAAAAACAGGCTCTTAAGTTCAGAGAACAAACTGGTGGTCCCCAGAGGGGAGGTGGATGGGAGGATGGGTGAACTAAATAAAGGGGATTAAGATTACACTTATCTTGATGAGCACTGAGAAATAGATAGAATTGTTGAATCATTATACTGTACACCTGAAACTAATAAAACACTGTTTGTTAATTATACTTCAATTAAAAAGATAGTATTTGTATTTGTATTTGTATTTCAATTAATCAGTTTTTATTGAGAATCCCAGAAGCATAGTGATAAGAGAAGTAACCATATTAAGTCTCAATTTTTATAATCTAAATAGATATTATAAATTCCAGGCTATCTTTTTTAATATTTTAAATTATAGTATAATTTACCTATAATGAAATATGCTGATTTAAGAATGTGATTTTATCTAGTTGAAAAATGTACATGTTCATATAACCTACAAGTCTATCAATATATACAGTATTTCCAACTTCTTAACACCTTTGTGCCCCTTCGCAGATAATCACAAACACCTCACCAAGCAACAACTCATCTGATTTCTATCCCCATTGATTAGTTTCGCATGCTCCGGAACTACATATGGATGGAATCCCACACAGAGTATGTACCTTTTTGAGTTTAGCTTTTTCATTCAGCATAATGCTTTTGAATTTTACCTACATTCTTGTATGTAGTTTACTTTTATTGCTGAATAGTATCCCATTGTATGAATATACCACTATTTATCCCATTGCCTGTCTTTTAAAGATAAATTCAGTAAAGTTTTTCAGCAAAATCTTTAGACTTTTAGCTTGACCCACAAGTAAAAGTGGAATCCTAAAGAACTAGAAGTGTTTTTGACCTTAATTAACCTGATAATTACTTACAAGTTTCATCTCATTTTGCAAATGTGTTCATAGCCAGTCATCATAGCATTTCAAAGTTGGAAGTTGCCTTAGAGATTATAATGTTGAACTCTTTGTTTTATAGGTTAAAACTGAGGCCTAGAAAGGATCACTTAGTGACAGAAGTAAAAATACAAATCAGATTTCCCTCATCTTTCTCTCTCCCCTATCACAAACTCTAAATTTTTCTTTTAACTCAGTGGATAAAATTAATGAATTTATTTCAAAGGTAAATGGAAAAAGTGATTGTTTTGTATGTGCCAAATAGAATTTTGTAGTATAGAAAGCTCACTGAACCAATCTAAAATCTGATACCATTTTCAAATGTGTGTTTTCACAAAGTATTTCAGGACTAGATTTTGGAATTTTGAAAAATAAAGTTGAAGTATATACTACCAAATTCAGGAAACATACTGTGTATGTATTAGGACTTTTCTTTGATCACAGTAGCTGAGTGTGATATTAGCATAAGCATTGTCAAAGACAGGCTGCCAAGATATCTTGTCCTCTTTCAATAGTTCTTATTAGTATTTACCCTGGGCAGGGAAGGCATTTTGGGAAGTCTATGATACAATGAAACTGGAGAGAGTATGAATCAAATACAACTTATTCTTCTTGAATAATATTCTTCTAAGAAAATGGCACTTACTTTGTCGAGGTCAGCTCTGAAGGAAGTCAGTGACATGCTGGTAAATGTTTAACAAACTGATCTCTGGAAATAATAGCTCTGATTTCTAACATTTGCTTATTTCCACAGTGCAAATACTTGCACCTTGGTTGATTTCCAGCTACCAACATGATGTTAATGTTTGTAAAATCCCTCGCAATTTAACAATCAGCTTTCATGAGACTCTCAGCACACCACTTGCTGAAGGAAGCAAAGTGGTTAGCTACTTTTCAGCTCTCAACCTCTAAGAGGATAAGTTAAAAAGGAAAAACAAGAAGGAAAGGAAGAAGGGAAGGAAGGGAAGGAAGGAGGGAGGCAGGCAGGAAAGAAGGAAGGAAGGAAAACAAAAGGAAAGTAAAAAGGAAAGAAAAGAAAGGCACCTTCACCGAAGCTAATTAGATTAACTCAAAGTGTAACCAAGGAAGCCATTTTTAGAAATCAATTAAGCAAGGAGATTTCCCCCACAACCTTAGCTGGGAAGGCCCAAATGGTTGGAGGCTGGGACAAGTAGGGTTGGAAGATCTACTTCAAAGATGACTTTTCACTTACATCCTAGTCTCCTCTCTAGGATGGCTGAAGATGGGCTTAGCAGGGACACTGAGACTGACAACCAGCTACATATTACTTCTTTATGTGGTGTGGGCTTCTCATGGCATGGCAACTGGGATCCTACAGGAAATATTTTGAGAAAGATCCTCATAAGAGGAAGTATTCCAAGATGACCAAGCAGAAGTGGAATCCCTATTTCAAAGTGATCAGAGGCTCACTCAGATTCAAAGGGGACTTAGACTTCACCTTCCACTGGGAAGAGTATGAAAGAATTTATAGCCATTTTTAAAAAATATCTATGATCAGCAAACATTTAAACAGTGCATCAGAACTAGATGAACTATCACTTGTTTAAAGCAAGGTTAAGGGGGAAAACAGTTGAAATATATTGGCTTTTGCATGCTTGAGTAGAATAGTCTAAATGGGAATAATAAGACATTTTGCACACAGAGAATTGCCTGAAGTAAAGCTTCTGCTGTCAAGAATGGAGGTGGTAAATGAAGAGAGTCATAATGCAGGGCAGGGGGACGGGGGAAATGGGGGCTGTGCAGTCTGAGGAAGACCACCCACCAAAGAGTCATGAACAGGGAAACAATTTTATATATTGAATGGCAAGGAATGCCAAGGATTGCCTTCAGCCACTAGAAGCTAGGAAGAGGCAAGGAAAGATCCTTCCCTAGAGCCTTCAGAAAGAGCATGGCCCTGCTGATTTTGGACTTCTTGGTCTCCAGAGCAATGAGAGAATGGATTTCTGTTGTTTTAAACCTCCCAGTTTGTGGTCATTTGTTATGGCAGGTCTAGTTAACAAAGATAGTTTCTAATCAGTCCAACGTAATGACAAGGGTCCTCATAAGTGGAAGAGGGAGGCAGAAGAAAGAATCAGAGAGAAGGCAGCATAAAAAGGACTTGAGATGACATTATTAAATGCAGGAAGGGTGCATAAGCCAACAAATACATGTGGCTTCTAGAAGCTGGAAAAGGTAGGGAAATAAATAGAGGATTCATAGAGCTTCCAGAGGGAATACTTCCCTGCTGACACTTTGGTTTTAGCTGATGAGATCCAGTTCGGACTTCTGACCTCTAGAATTGTAACATAATGGGTGTGTTGGTTTAAGTTGCTCAGTTTATGGTAATTTGTTACAGCCATAATAAGTAACTAATACAAGGTTGGTTGATTCTTTGGCTCTAAGGAGATGACATACAAGCCAGGCTGGTTTTGATGGGAAGAGGATTGGCAACATAAGCCCCTGGGGAGTGGGGCCAGGGAAGGGTTCAGGGTGGCCAAGTGGACACTATTCTACATTACTTTGTTATAGCAGCTCTAATAAACCAATACACCTCGATCCTACACTTTGCTCATTTTCTAGACTAGGGTACTAACATTCAGATAAATAAATCACTTCAGTCATTTACAGAGCTTTTGGGGCTGCAGTCTTCAGTATTTGATGGTGATGTAGGGGACTAACGCTTGAGGCCCTTCATGCAATTTTAGGTAAGGTTTTGTGGTCTGGCTTGCCTGTTATTCAAACCCTTCACATCTGAACATTTAGAACTCAGTGTGTGTGTGTTTTCAGTCATTTCTCTCTGGATGAATGCAGGTCAAATTGTAAAAAACAAAACAAAATGAAAATGGTCAAGTGGTCACAAGATTTAAAGCTGAAAAAGAAAATAGTCATTAGATACAAGTCAAATGTGATTTTCTTCAAGACTGTATTTTATAGTAGATTCCACTGGAAAGATACACTTCTCATATACATCGTTTATCTGGTTTTAAAAATTTATTTTCTTAAGGATGATGGGATATAGGAGGATGGGCCAGTTAACAGTGAGATGTGCCTGTATGGTATAATTCACTATAACTCAACATAATTGCTTTGTGTAGTTAAGTTGATAGATACTATCATGTTACTTGATAGTTACCATCATTCACAAGAAGTACAGTGGACTTGACTGGAAACAACTTCCCTACTCTGTCCTGTCATCCTGATACACGGCAAGGCATGGATATATTTATATATTTAATCCAGTTGCACATAGAAATTAATAATAGATATTTCCAAATAAATTACTACATTGCAAATTAAAGGAGATTGGGGTTTTTTTCTTCTTAATATATTCAAATCAAATTCCCTCAGCCTCAGATCTCCAAGGGAGAGAATATGGGTTACTTCCATCCTGGGTGTAAGAGAGTAATCTAAGCAGACTGTAAATTATTTAAGTTGGTCACTTTGTTCTAATACATGCTAAGTAGCTCTTTAAATCATTAATGAGGACTTCAGCTCCCGCAATCTATGTAGCAAATTAAAAAAAAAAAATCTGTGCTGCCTTTAATTACTTTTAAAAGAAAAGAAAGAGCCTGAATTTATTAAAATCAGATCACAGCTACTTAATAACCTACAACAAAAAAAAAGAAGTTGATTTTATACTACCCAAATTTCTAAAACTTTAACTCATAATATATAGGTTCAAGTACTGCCTTTTTTGTTCCTGTAACTTTTTCTACATTATTTCTCTTAGTCCTGATAACAGTGTTGGAGGTAGGCATTGTTATCCCTCCTTTACAGATGAGGAAACTCATTCAGAGATTTAAATAACTTACTCAGCTTATAGGTCTCTGAACTGAGATTCACACTGGTCTATTTGATGCCAAAACCCATGCACTTTCTACTATATCATGTTGAATTTTATTTCATGGTTTACTAAGTACTCTCAAAAAATTTATTTTATTTGAGGCTCCAAAAGCCCTATGAGGTAATTCCCTATTTTATGGTTGAGAAAACTAAGCATTCTAGCATCTGATCCCAAATAATACGGTTAGAAATGGTCTTTGAGTGCTTTTCCCTCTACCCCAAGCCATGCACACACGTGCACCCACATATTCCACACACACATGTAGAGGGAAAATATCTTTTCCTTCTATCCTTTTAGGTTCTTGGCTTTGGCCCCAGTTACAAAAGAGTCTAAGAAGAAATAAACAGAAATGTGTTACTATGTATGTCTCATATATGCATGGAAGAAGCTCAGAGATCAGTAAACTCAAAGATGTGGCTAGAACTTGAGTTTAAGTACCATCTTCAGCTAAAACAAAGGAAAAAGGGTATGAGGGAGGCAAGTTTTGAGAAAGTGACTGAGAAAATTAGGTAAACAATGGTAAAGTTTGTTATGCAGATTTAATCCATTTCCTTCTCCATTGATAATAGGCATGATTTAGAGCCTTCCTTCTTTTCCTGGTAGAGAGGGAAACACCCTTACAAATGGTGATTTCCTTTATAAATATAAATTTCCCTTACAAAAGTGTAACTTCTGCTCTGTTTTCAGTGATTCTCCTGTATCTGCTATTTCCCAAAATAACCAGTTCAAAATAATCCTTATGCCAAAGATCCATATTTGGGGTGGCATATTCTGGTCTCCTACACATGCAAGTACAAGAAAGCAGTGCCCCCCATAACCCCAGCCCTGCCTCCCCATCAAGGCAAGGAGTATAGTAACCTGGCAACCTATAGTGAGGGAATAGATGGGAACAGTCTTGTACTTCACCTCCAAAGCCACCTATTCGCAAACCATTTCATTAATAATGAAGGATATGGTAGAAATACTCTTTAGTTCTTATTATTTCATAGAGGAAGTACTTGTGTATGTTTTGAATTGATTTAAACTTCAGAGCCTTCTCTTTACTTATACTCTTCACTATTCCTGGGATTAGGGCTGCCAGACAAAATTCAGGACACTCTATTAAATTAAATTTTCAGATAAACAGATAAACAATTAATAATTTTTAAGTATATTATAAACATTGCTTGGGACATACTTATACTTAAAAATTGAGTTGTTGGGGCGCCTGGGTGGCGCAGTCGGTTGAGCGTCCGACTTCAGCCAGGTCACGATCTCGCGGTCCGTGAGTTCGAGCCCCGCGTCGGGCTCTGGGCTGATGGCTCAGAGCCTGGAGCCTGTTTCCGATTCTGTGTCTCCCTCTCTCTCTGCCCCTCCCCCGTTCATGCTCTGTCTCTCTCTGTCCCAAAAATAAATAAATGTTGAAAAAAAAAATTAAAAAAAAAAATTGAGTTGTTTCTGGGCACCTGGCTGGGAGCATGTGACTCTTGATTTCGGGGTTGTGAGTTCGAGCCCCACGTTGGGTATGGAGATTGCTTAAATAAATAAAACTTAAAAAAATTAATTGTCTGAAATTAAAATTTAATTTAATATCATGTATTTTTATTGACTAAATCTGGCAGCTTTTCCTGGGAAGGAAGTTGGGGTGCTACTGGGGGAGAGAAGACATGACTCAGTGATCTAAGAAGTCTCTAAGCCACTAATCATAATGTCAAGAACGCTTCATGACAAGACTAGCCCCACTTAGTACTTGCAACTGTTATTTTGGGAACCCTATAACTTCCCTTGTGCCTTGGATTCTGCTGTAGTTCTCATGAAAAGTAGCAATTACAGTTATATATACCTAAATAAGAAAAGGAAGATAGAAAAACTCTTAGCTAAAAACCAAACAGAAAACCAAACACAAAAATAATTCATATTATTGAAGTGATGATGGGATTTCTAATACCACAAAAATTACTAGTCATCCCTGATTCTCTAAATCAGTGATTCTTAAACCTTAGCAGTATCAGAATCAGCTGGATGGCTTGATAAAACACACTCCTAGAATTTCTGCTTCAGTAGGAGTGGAGCGAAGGGTGAGAATTTATACTTCAAACAAGTTCCCAGGTGACCCAGATGCTGTTGGCCCAGAGACTACAGTACCAAAATTGGGCTTCCTCCAATAGTACTCAAATTACTGATGAGGTCACGAGTTAATTGAATTTGACTAAATTCTGGTTAGGCAGTAGAACAAAGATTTCTAATACCTAACCCAAACTTCTTTGGAGCACGTTGTTAGTAGGCTGCAAAGTAATAAATCATAAAAGAAAAACTAGCTTTGCACTGCTCTCCCTTGGCCATTGTTAAATTCTGAGCCAAGGAAAAGATGTGCCTGCTGGTGAGCGGACATTCATTCATTATCCTTTATTATCACCTGAAGCTATGCTTACTATGCTGCAAAATAACAACCTGAATAACAGTCAGGAAATACTATCCAGAACATCATCTTCCTGTTGATCTGCACTCTTTGAACAAGAGAATATTTCCTGGATTTATTTTTCCACAAATATTCCTTCTTGTTTTCATAGCATTTCTCCTGCTCAAGTGGTCATCTCACATTAACATTTGGAAGTGGCACATTTATTTTGATGGCAAAGTTAGGGCTCTTGATAATGCTTGTATTATTCTGGACCTTTGCCTTTGCTCTTCCCTTTCCTTCCTTCCTTCCTTTCTTCTGATATTTTAATGTGCCAAGAGGATATGATAAAGGACCATGTCACAGAAGTGTGTTTGCACTGTAATTCAAAAACACAGTCTTAGACCCAGCAAGTTAAAACACTAACACCTGTTGTAATGGAACATCTTTAAGGAAGTCACATATGTGACTTCTCTAGCTCAATCAAAGAAGTTTGTTTTAATCATCAGCCCTCCCCCACAAATTTTTTTTGAAAAATTAAACTTTTATTTTTTCAAAATGCCATGCACTATTCTTCCCTCTTCAACTGAATATACTAAGTTATGTAATCTCTCATTGATTTTTAGGTCACCAGGGTGTATCTGCTGTTTGTACTTGACTTTGATAGTTTTGCCAACAGGGACAATTAAGATGTAGTAGGAGGTAGTGGGGGACTGCTATCCAAATGGCGTTTGGAGTTCCTGATATGTTTGTCTTATAGATCTGCTGTCACCTTATTTATGGCCAGTTGTCCCTTCTTGCTATTGTTACTTTCTACCAAGTTTTCAAATTGCTCATCTTAATTTACGTACAGTTATAATCAATTCCTTTTATGAGTCAAGTACTTGGGTTTTGTGACTTTTTTGTTCGCTTTTGAATTTCAAGCTATGCTCCAAGTGCTAAACATATGGCCTTTGATAAATCATGTTGAAGGGTATAAGTTATTCTTTATATGTGGAATAAAGGCTGCCAACTCACTTTTCAGAAAGCAGAGAATCTGAGTGCTTTTCCAGCCACAGGAAAGTTTTAACATTGAAGCTGTCACATCTTCTTGTATGTTAGGATAAGTGGACTACTGGACAAAATAATGGGCTGCAAAAGACTGGCCCTAGACAATACTGTGAAGTAAACAAATGTTTTCCTCTACAGACTCAGCCTCTTTTTTCGATGAACCCTCAAGTAGGAGTTGACAGATTAAGTATAAGAATCTCAATTTAAATTTGAAATTCTGTTAAATGGCTGATACTTTTTAAAGCATAAGAATGTCCCAAATATTGAAAAGTACATACAATACTAGAAAATTATTTGTTCTTTGTCTGAAATTCATGTTTAACTGGGCATACTATCCAGTTTAAATATTCCCCAACCCCAAATCACGGTAACCTTTTTCTTTTTCCTCTATGAAGCTACTCCCATGGGAAAATTTTTGAAGTGAATCAAACTGAGATGTAAAATGGTAGATAGGATTATAGTCATGATGGATGTCATCATTTAATGAAAGCAGAATGGTATAGAGGAGAATTAATCACTGAGATGGTGGTCAAGGGTGCTGGGCACAGGGGGTACTTCTTGCTTTTAAACTTGGTGTCTCAAAGTTAAAGCTGGCTCAGGAACAGGTGAGAAATATTGGCTTTCTTCTGGCCGGGCTGCTAGGAAACAGTCTAGAAGATGCCACTTAACCTCCTTGTCACAGTTACCCATTGCCACATACCAAACTACCCAAACCTGACTTAAAACAACAGCCATCTTATTATGTCTCACAATTTAATGGGCCAGAGATTAAGGTATGTTTCCACTAGGTAATTCTTCTCCATGTGGAATCAAATAGAGTCACTTGTAGTAGTATTGGCTGGTGGCTTCTCTGGTCTGGAGGGCCTGAGCCTGTTCCACTCACAGGCCTGGTACCTATGAGCAAGCATTATTCTCTCTACACCTGGTCTGGCCACGTGGTTAGGTTAGACTTCCTCACAGCAGCATAGTTTCAGGCAGTTGGAATTCTACATTGACAGCTCAGACTCCAAGAGGGAGTGTTTTGTTGGGAAAGAAAAAACTTTTTCTCTATTCTTTTAGGTCCTTTGTCTAGGGGCTTGCAAATTAAACTGAAAAAAGGAAGATTAATGGGACAGAAAGGTTTACATACACAGCAGCCAAGAAAAGAATTAGCTAGCTGGTTAAATGAGTAAAGTTAGGGGCTTATATGCACAACTTAGTAAAGAAAAGGGAAGGGAAAATGCTCATTGAGAAGAGTAAATAAGTTTCTTTAGGAAAGACAAATGGAGTTTTAGGAGAACAAACAGAAGCTAAGAAAGCTTGTGATAATGTTTGTCTATATAGGTATGAGTGGTCTTTTTGGTCTTTTTCAGCGCCATAAAACTCCTAGACAGGGAATCTATGGTAGGCTTATTCTAATTCTTCCTCATGGCAATAGATTTACTCCAAGGAGGGAATTTATGGTAGCCTCATTTCCCAGAAGTTGTCTTTAATTAGATAAGGGACACTCAGAGAAGGCTTCTTCCTGCATCTGTTGAATCTCAAATGTTTTTGGGCTTCATACCGATGCTGGTATTCCAAGTGGCTCCTCAGTTTCCAAGAGATCAAGGCAGAAGCTGTAAGACTCCTTCCCACTTAACCTCACAAGACTTGCAACCTGACTTCTGCTGCATTCTATTAGTTGAAATGAGTCTTATGGCCAGTCCAGAATACCAGGTTATATGATTCATTGAAGAGCTCTCTTTGGAGACCAGAACCATACTCCCTGAGACTCAGTTTCTGCCTTTGTAAAATGGGCTGAGATTACAACATGTTATAGAAGCAGAAATTATTCACATAAAATATATGTAAAAATTTTTAAGTTTATTTATTGAGAGAGAGAGAGAGAGAGAGAGAGAAAGCATGAGAAGTGGAGGGGTAGAGAGAGAGGGAGAAAGAGAGAATCCCAAGCAAGCTCCACACTGTCAGGGTGGAGCCTGACATGAGGCTCAAACTCATGAACCACAAGATCATGACATGAGCCAAAATTGAGAGTCAGGCGCTTAACCAACTGAGCCACCCAGGTGCCCATAAAAAAAATTGCATTTCTATTGCGATGTATTATGTAGCCTGAGTCTAACTTTTCTACTATACCTGTTTTCTGAATTTTGTATGTAGGATTTTATTTATACATAACAAAATTATAATTGTATATTATTTTAATATATTTCAGAACTTTATATATGTAGTTATATATATAACATATTTATAAATATACAAAATGTATATTATATATATGTGTGTGTATATATATATATACATATATATACCCTAAGATATTCATTATATGTAATGAATTGGCTTCTTTCTATGCATCTAAAATGGTACTAGCTAAGGACCATTCTTGGAGTGAGAAAATATTCCCTCAAATTTTTTTGTAGAATTTGATTCTGTCATAGAATCTCAGTTGAAAAAGACTGGTCTAAAATGTTGATATCACTTTGGAAAACCTAATCTAGCTCTTACGATACCATCCCTTTAAGACAGTATATCACCTACTTACTGAAAATTAGTGTGTAGATAATGAAGACAAGATAAGATTAATTTTAAAGATGAGGTAACAGAAATATCCTCCCTGACTACACCATTACCACACACAAGCACGCACTCACACACATATACAAATATGAGAGGAAAAATGTACTCAAGGATGTACAGAATCAAATCAATTGTGCATTGATATGCTGGTCTTCACATATCTCTTCCAATCACTAGACTCAATCCTTAAGAAGTTCAAGGGCTAAGGGGCTACTGGGTGACTCATTCAATTAAGCATCTGACTCTCGATTTTGGCTCAGGTCATGACCTCACAGTTCATGGGTTGGAGCCCCACATTAGGCTCTGCACTGACAGTGTGGAGCCTGCTCAGGATTCTCACTCCTTCTTCCTCTGCCCCTCCTTTCCTCTCTCTCTCTCTTTCTCTCTCTCTCTCTCAAAATAAATAAATAAATAAGCATTAAAAAAAGAGGTTGTTCAAGGCTGAGAATCAATTGCTTATTAGAATTCTCCTGTAGAATCCCCTCCTTTTTGTGAAAAACTTCAGTAGCAAGAGATCTCTTCTAGCCTGCAACCTTAAAACTTGTCATTTGGAGACTCCATGAAACCATTTTTTACTACATTATTTATTTGAGAAGTCATAAATTTTACTGTTTGAATTTAGCAAAGACTTTTGTGATACCAGATTCATGATTTGACAGGATTTTTAAATTTACTAACCAGATATTTTATTTTTTTTCAAATTAAAATTTTTTTTAACATGTATTCATTTTTGAGAGACAGAGAAAGACAGTGTGCAAGCAGGAAAGGGGCAAAGAAAGAGGAAGACACAGAATCCAAGCAGGCTCCAGGCTCTGAGCTGTCAGCACAGAGCCTGATGTGGGCTCAAATCCATGAACCATGAGATCATGACCTGAGTCAAAGTCAGACACTTAACTGACTGAGCCACCCAGATGCCCCAACTAACCAGATATTTAGATGTCTTAGAAAATTAAGGTCTTGAAAATTTTAAGAAGTTAAAATTTTATATTTCTTTGGTGAGATGTCTCTGACACAGTCTATGAACTGTGCTCTGCTAAGATGTTTGGTGGCATAAGAAATTTTCACACACACCACCAATGAGATTCTCAGTGAGTACTATGAACATGTCTCCTCAGTGACTTCTGCAGGAGTTAAAATGACTTGGCATTATTGTGCATATGCTTTGCCACTTTAATAAAGAAGCAATCACAGATAATGTTTTCCAACAACATAGGTAAAAGAAACTTTTTGTAAAGTCTGAAAAATGTTCTGTTCTATTATTTAGTCAGGGAATATTGCATGAATAGAATATTATTGTATTTCCATAAATACAGAGAAATTCAGGTGTTACAATGATTATTTTATGTCATTTAGACATAAACTTTTTTTCTGAAATAATCTGGATGGTTCCAATGATTCTTGACAGCCTTTTATTTTTATTTTTTAGTGTTTATTTATTTTTGAGAGACAAAGAGACAGAAAATGAGCAGAGAAGGGGCAGAGAGAGAGGGAAACACAGAATCCAAAGCAGGCTCCAGGCTCTGAGCTGTCAGCACAGAGCCTGACATGGGGCTCAAACCATGAGATTATGAGCTGAGCCAAAGTCAGACGCTTGACTGACTGAGCCACCCAGGCACCCCTGATTCTTGACAGTCTTGATAGTCCTTTATTATAGTAACTTGGCCTATGAGTGGAAATTCAGAAAAATCCAAGTGTTTATCCTAATACAGATGATCAAACTAAAGCTGAAAAGTGTGTAGATAATACAGAGAAGATAAGATTGCTGTATTACCAAATATCCAGAATTCCCAGGGGCTTGGCTTTCAATTCACTATACCAAAAGGAACACGTGCTATTTTTTTGAAGAAATAGTGGCAAGTGAGATTGAAACACCAAAGAATCATCAGTTATTTGGATCAAGCAAATTAATATATTTTCCTGATATTTTAGGTATGTGTGGAATGTATAAGTACTTAAGAGCGCACAGTTAACCAAGCAAGTTTGGGAAAGCATCAGGAAAAATACAGTTGTTTTAGGGGAAGTTGATTGTTCTGACAATGAAGCTTGTCAAATTATGGTGTGTATTATTTGGGGCTACCCTTGGAGATCACCTGGTGATATCCTGGCAGCTGGTGTTAGAAATACAGAGGTTGTTTCATCATGAGAATTTTCTGACTTTTAGTAGCTTCCTAGGGACAATCCCAGATGGCTTACTTAGCAGGAAACTAATTTATTTGTAGTTCCAAACACTTGCTAGAATCCCTAATGTCTTCATGAACAGGACCAGAAGTTCAGAGTTGCTCCCTTATGGTTAATCTGCAAGCCACATTAACTCCTTCAGGCTAAAAGGATACCATTAAGAGCCAGGTTACTTGTATTGCTTGTTATAAATTAATAAGTTGGTTGGACTTTGAATTAATTAAGTTAATTCAGTTGGAAAGCCAACTAGCTTTATACAATGAGAAGCTCCAGGTCAAGAGCTTCTTAGCTGGGTCATGTCCTGCCTGCTGTGGAATCCAGCCCTGGCCAGACCTGCTCTTTCTAGACATTCTAGATGTCTAGATAAAAAAGGTTAAAATTCCAAGAGGTTAGGACCTAAAAGTGAGTGGAGATAGTTGGTAGTTATGGAATATTCTCCAAGAAGCTGAGGTTCAAAGGAAGAGTTGGGTTTTTGTAGACAGCAAGAGGTTTGAATGTAAGAAAGGAAGGGAGCATTAAGGACAAATGATAAAGTATAAAGAATTCAATTCCTTGGGGCATATTAACCACTTTGATTTTTAGTCTATTAATCAGATGGTGAGATGTTGAGTTTCACTCAACCATAGGGTCCCTGGGCATCATGTTGAGGGAATAGCAATTAGGCAGGGTCTAGACCACAAAAGTCTTTGTAGGCTACCTAAAGAGTTTGTCTTTGGTTTTAATTTTTGTTTTTATTTTTGAGAGAGAGAGAGAGAGAGAGAGAGAGAGAGAGAGAGAGAGAGAATCTTAACCAGACTCCACACTCAGCACACAGCCTCAACGAGGGTCTCAATTCCATGATCCTGGGATCATGGCCTGAACTGAAACCAAGAGTGGGATGCTCAACCATCAACCAACTGAGCCACCCAGGTGCCTCCCATCCTCCCATCCCCCCTTTTTTCAGACAACAGGAAGTGAATAGAAATTTTTAAAGAGGGGAATAGAATAAATAGGTTTGCTATTTATGGAAGCAAACACTGATGATGACAGTAGATGGAAGGGGCAGAGCACGTTGCCAAGGAAATGAGAAGCTGATGTAACAGCTCAGATAAAACACTGAGAGAGAGACAGTGGCAGTAGGAATGGTGATGAGAGGCCATTTATTCACTAGTTCAACAGATATTAAATACTGTTTATGTGCTAGGTGCTGAGTTTTACATACTAGGAATACAGGAATGAATAAAATGGGCTCATTACATGATCTCAAGGAGTTTATATTCTAGTGAGAAAGACAAAAATAATTACCGAAATTAATGATCAGATTTTTTTCTTTTTGGCTAGAGAGAAATGCTTTGAAGAAAATAAAACTGGGTGTTAAGGGAGAGTGATGAAGCTAGGAGGCCTTTAGAAGGAAGTGACAGTAGGTGTAAGACTTGATTGACAAGAAAGAGTGAGTCATGTGATCTTGGGGAAGAGCGTTCCTGGCAAACAGACAGTGTAAAGGATCTAAGGTTGTAGATAGATGGAAGAGTTGGGGTGGGTGGTGATGGAGCAGGTGATGGAGGGTATAATGGTAGGGAAAAGAACTGAAGAGGAAAAATGTAAAGTGATCATGGGGAATTTAGATTCTAAAAGCAATGACAGTAACCCAATCGTGGCTTGCATTTTTTAAAAAAATCACTGATTGCTGTGTGGAAATATGGAAGCCAATTATGAGATTTTTGCAGTAGTTCCAATGAGATACTGGTGCCTTGGGTCAATGTGATAATCATGAAGACAGAAGTATTGAAATTCTGGATAAGCAAGGTACTGCAGACCCTCAGCTTTTGAGAGAAAGGTATTTAGATAATTCTCCACAAATTCTTAAATATGAAAATATTTCTATAGATTCATTCCCAAATCAACTAAACCATATGAAAATAATGTAGCCCTTTTAGTCCCTCGAGGAGATTACGTTGTATGCCATGATGAGCAGAGAACAAGAAAACCCCAGTGGAGTACAATGCAGCATATGCCCGTTGAGTACACTGACAGCTTTACACGTATTCAACAGAAAGCAGGTAGACAGGTACAGTTACTTTTGAAGGAAGGTGTTTATTAAAAGGAAGAAACTTATCTGCTGGGCTTTTTGATGACTGATTGGAAAAGTCTGCACTTGTGTGTCAGGGAAGGATGCATTGCCTCATAATAGAGTAATTGAGAGTCAACTGTCCCTTCTTCTCAGCTCTCAGGAAAGTCTACTCCACATACATGTATGGGGTGAAAAATTTCCCTCTGCCAACTTAATTCCAGTGATAAGGGCCAGGAGATTGCAAAGTAACTGAGAGTAGACAGATTAACAGAAGAAACGTTTATTTTGTGTGGGGGAAACATTCAGATGAAGAGGATCCCCAAACAGCTAGAGATAGAGGTTTGTATGCTGACTTCCTAGTGGAAAGGGAACAGGGAGAAAGGGTTTCTGTGGAAAAACAAATGGGCTTTAGGAAAGACAAATGGGCTTTTAGAAGAACAAATGGAAGATACGACAGTTTGTGATACGATTTGTTTACGTGGTCTCTATCCCAGTGTGAGTGGTCATGTCCTTGCTGGGAGCGAAGCTCTCCCTGGGAGAAGGGAGGTATAACAACCTCTCAGAAGATTCTGCCTTTAGTCAGACAAGAGTAGCTCTAACAAATCTTCCTCCTGCATTTGCTCTATCTCAAGTGTCTTTAGTTTAAAATAATCTTCATGCCAGCTCTGGGATCTGAGTGGGTTGCCACACTTTATTTTAATGAAGCTCCACGAAGAAACGCAGTGTCTCACTTGGATCCATATATATGAGATCAAGATAACACATGCAGAAGCAGATACCCAGGAGCAGAGGAGGCCATGGGAATGTGGACCTTCTAGTACTTCTTGGAAATCTCAGTGCAATTTCAGCTTCCTCAAGAGTTGGAATTGAAAGCTTAACCAATCTTATCTAGATAGTAAGGTGCACAGAGAGAGCCCTTTCTAATTACGGGCATTAATACCTCTGCCTTCAGCTAATCTACTACAAGTACACCTTATTTAAGAACTAAGATGTAACAAGTGCTACAGGGATGTGTAAAGAAGTATAAGACATGGGAATTTATAAGATAAGGAGTGTGTGTACAGGGATGTGTAAAGAAGACATGGGAATTTATAAGATAAGGAGTGGCTGTCTTAATTCATAACCTGGCTCAGGCATTTATATGTGAGGTTAAGATACTTACCTAACATCACATAGAGAGTAAGCAACAGAGCCGAAATTAGAATCCAATTCCGTTTTATTCCAAATTCCATCTTTTTACCACTACTTATGCCACCTTAGTATACCATAAGGTTGCTATAAGGATTAGATTAAATTAAATGATTAAATATAAATAAATTGGCCAGCATAGTCCCTGGCATATAGAAGGCACTCAACAAATGTAACTTTTCATAATTGTTTAATCATGAAGGATGAAATAATCTCCATAAGGTTCTTTCTGTTCTAATGCTTTCTGACTTTGATCCCTGACCTGCTGGAGATTAAATCTTATAACAGAAATTACACACACACACACACACACACACACACACACACACACACTGAATTAAATTAAAATGCATACCTTATATAAGAGAGCAAATGAGTAGAAGTATATTGAATTTAGAGAATCAGAGAAGGGAAAATTGATTGAGGTAGGAGCCTCCTTCATGAAGGAGGTAGAATCTGAGCTGGGGAGAATTTGCATGGTGCTTAACTGGTTAATAGAATTTCCCTAAGTACCTCATTTACAATAGAGATTAGTTTAGGCTTTTGGGTGAATATGACTCATTTAAATGCTCAAAACCATGAATCACTCAGAGTAGCATTATGGGTAATTTTAATGAAACATCTTTAAGGTCTCTATTCCTTTGTTAAGTGCTTCTATTGAATTTAAACAAAAGTCCCATTTCATTCCAAATTTAAATCCAAAAGAGATTTGATCTTTTCTTCCTGCCATTTTGCAGCCAATGTAATTTCTAACAAGTGCCTGGAATTAAGATGTGAGTCAGATCAGAAAACTGCATTTGAAACTGAATGGAATAGCAAAGCAGAATGGGGAGGAAGGGAAGATTTTAGAGTGACATTTCCAGTTAAAACCACTTGAGCTGGCCCTCATCAATTCTTGACTTCCTTTCAGTGACTTACAGGACCACTAATGTTCCTCTACTTGGAACACAGTGAAGTTAGAAAAAATAACTTACAAAAATCAAAACATCATAAGTAGGTCACACACACAGATCTGTATGTATTAATATCAGGTTTGTTTTTAAAATCCTAAATTGGAAACCACCCAAATGTCTATCCCCTGGTAAGTAATATACAAATTGTGATGCATCTCTACAACACAATACCACACAGTAATAAAAAGGAACAAAATTAATGCATGCAGTAACAAGATTGAGACCCTAAAGCATAAAAGTTAAGTGGAAGAAGCCAGGCACAAAAGACTACTGCCTACTGTGTGATTCTATTATATATCATATTCTAGAAAAAGGAAAACCATAAGGACAAATCAGTTCAGTTGTTACCAGGGACCAGGAATGGAAGGAAAAAAGAAGGAAGGGTGGGAAAGAAGATGGTAGAAAGAAGCAAAAAGGCATACATTTAATTTTTCCTAATATTTTTGTGGTAAAATACATATAAAATTTACTATCTTAACCATTTTAATTGTACAATTCAGCAGTGTTAAGTACTTTCATATTGTGGTATAATAATTACCACCATCCATCTCTAGAATTCTTTTCATCTTGCATAACTGAAACTCTATCCGTTCAATAACAGTTCCCCATCCCCACCACCACCACTTGAAGCCCCTTGGTACTACCATTCTATTTTCTCTCTCGTTTTGGCTACTCTATATACGTCATACAAGTGAAATAATACAGTACTTTTTGTAATGCCCCCGATTTCAAATCCGAGAGACCACCAAGGACCCGATACCGATGCAAACGCATGAGGGTTTATTTGCAAGCTCGAGCTTGGGCCCAAGTATACCCGACACAGCAGAGCAGGGACTTGGACCCCTAGGTTAAGAGGCGGAGCAGTTTTATAGGGGCCAGTGGCCAATGAGATTGTAACACACACAGAAAGTTGCATAGTCATGTCAGTCCACACGCAGGTGGCCAATTGAATTACAATTTACCCTATAGTAACTGAACTAGCCTATCACTCTGGTCAGAATTGGCGTGCAAGTTTGGCAGGCAAAAGGCGGGGTTTACATTCTTCGGCAGTTAGGGGTTCTGAGTTCCTATATGAGCCGGTTTCCAGTGAGGGTGTGCTCAGCGGCTTGACTAGGGTGGGGGAGTGTCTTAAGCAATAAGTAGGTCATGTGGGGGTTATACATGAGATGGTGGGTGTAGCACAAAATGGAGTTAGTCTTGCTTTGCTTGTCCAGGGGTAGGGGATTTTTGTTAAATTCCTTGGGTCCCACACTTTTCTTTTTGTGACTGGCTTATTTCATTTACCATAATGTCTTCAATGTTTGTTTATCCATGCCACAGCATATGTCAAAAAATGTTTTAAAGACTGAATAATCTTCCATTGCTTATCCATTCATCCATTGATAGACATTTGGGTTACTTCTATGGTTTAAATAGTGGGAAAAATGCTTGTTTGGTGGGCTAACACAATACAGACTAGAGAAAATTTCATGTGCTCTTGAGAAGAATATGTGTCCAGCTGCTGTCAGAATGTTTCATACATTCTGTTAGGTCCACTTGGTCTAAAGTATAGCTCCAGTCCAATGTTACCTTTTTGATTTTCTCTCTGGGTGATCTATCCATTGTTGAAAGTGGGGTACTGAAGTCCTCTTCTATTATGATAGTACTTGTCTATTCCACCCTTCAAATCTATTAGTATTCGTTTAATATATTTATTTATTTTTTAATGTTTATTTATTTTGAAAGAGAGAGAGAGAGAGAGAGACAGAGAGAGAGAGAGGGGCAAAGCACGAGTGGGGGAGGGGCAGAGAGAGAGGGAGACACAGAATCAAAAGCAGGCTCCAGGCTCTGAGCTGTCAGCACAGAGCCAGATGCAGGGCTCGAACTCACAAACTGCGAGATCATGACCAGACCCGAAGTCGGCCACTCAACCGACTAAGCCACCCAGGTGCCCCTGTTTAATATATTTAGGATCTCTAATGTTGGGTGCATATATATTTATGATTATTATATCTTCTTGACGAACTGATTCTTTTATCATTATATATCTGATAATATATGTATATTATATATATGTGTGTGTGTGTGTGTGTATATATATATATATATATAAAGGATTTTCTTTATCTCATGTTATAACTTTGTATTAAAGTCAATTTTGTGTAATGTAGATATAGTTACCCCTGTTCTCTCTCTTTTTAAAAAAATTTTTTAATGTTTATTTATTTTTGAGAGAGACAGAGAGACAGAGAATGAGCATGGAAGGGGCAGAGAGAGTGAGAGACACAGAATCTGAAGCAAGCTCTAGGCTCTGAGTTGTCAGCATAGAAGCCAATGCAGGGCTCAAACTTATGAACCACAAGATCTTGAGATCATGACCTGAGCTGAAGTCAGATGCTTAAGCAACTGACTGACCCACCCAGGCATGCGACCCCTATTCTTTTTTGGTTTGTGCTTGCTTAGAATATCTTTTTCCATCCTTTCACATTGCACATTGCATTGTGAAGTGAAGAGACTCACTTCAGCTTTAATATATGTGTCCTTAAAGCTGAAGTGAGTCTCTTGTAAGCTGCATATTGTTGAGCCTTGTTATTTTATATATTTAGCTACTGCCTGCTTTTTTTTTTTTAATTTTTTTTTCAACGTTTATTTATTTTTGGGACAGAGAGAGACAGAGCATGAACGAGGGAGGGGCAGAGAGAGAGGGAGACACAGAATGGGAAACAGGCTCCAGGCTCTGAGCCATCAGCCCAGAGCCTGACGCGGGGCTCGAACTCCCGGACCGCGAGATCGTGACCTGGCTGAAGTTGGACGCTTAACCGACTGCGCCATCCAGGCGCCCCCTGCCTGCTTTTTTATTAAAGAATAAGTCCACTTATATTTAGAGTAATTATTGATAGTTAAGGACTTAATAATGCCATCTTATTCATTTTTTTTTCTGGATTTTTGTATTTCCTTTGTTCCTTTCTTCCTCTCTTACTATCCTCCTTGGTAAATTGATGACTTCTCATAGTGATACGTTTTGATTTCCCTCTTTTTATCTTTTGTGCATCCTACTATGGATTTTTGCATTGGCCAGACCATGAGGCTTACATAAAATATGGCAAAGATATAATAGTCTATTTTATCCTGATAGGAACTTCAATCTCATACAAAAACTTTACCCTTTTACCCCCCTTTTTTCATATTGTTGATGTCACAACTTCTTTTATATTGTGTATTCATTAACAAATTATTGTAGCTATAGTTATTCTATTCTATTTATTTATTTATTTATTTATTTATTTATTAGCATTTATTCATTTTTGAAAGGCAGAGAGAGACAGAGCATGAACTGGGGAGGGTCAGAGAGAGGGAGACACAGAATCTGAAACAGGCTCCAGGCTCTGAGCTGTCAGCACAGAGCCCGACGTGGGGCTCGAACTCATGGACCGTGAGATCATGACCTGAGCCAAAGTCGGCCGCTTAACCGACTGAGCCACACAGATGCCCCTATAGTTATTTTTAATATTCTTGTCCTTTAACATATTACTAGATACTAGAATTAAGTGGTTAATATGTACCAAAGTACAGAATTAGAGCCTAGTGAATTTGACTGTATACTTAGCTTTATCAGTACCTTGTATATTTTATGTTTTATGTTATGAATCAGCATCTTTACATTTCACCTTGAAGAACTCCTTTCAGTATTTATCATAAGGCATGCTTGGTAGTACTGAGGTCCTTCAGTTTTTGTTTGTTTGAAAAAGTCTTTATCACTTCTTTGTTTCTGAAGGACAATTTTTCTGGGTACAGTATTCTTGGTTGCAGATTTTTTTTTTTTTAAAGCACTTTGAATAAATCATTCCACTATCTCCTAGCCTATAATGTTTCTGCTGAGAACTGAAGTACTTCTTTATAAAGATGGACAGAAATGTGCAGTCAAGCCCAGATTGCGACAGAAACACCTGCATGAACAAACACCGTCATATTGGCTTTTCCATATTCCCCATTTCACTCAACTTCCCCTTTCCCCCAAATCCTGCATCCTGGTGTCACTTCCCAGATAAATACTATACCCAGGTCATTACCTCTTGCTCTGATTTTTGGGGTACCCAAACTAAGGCCAGTGTATTTGCTTACTTATTTACTTAATGTATGTATGTACACATGTACGTATGTATTTTTGTGATGACAAATTTGCTTTTTTCTTTTTATTTTGAAATGATTCCAAACTTACCAAAATGTTACACAAAAGAATAGTATAAAATAATTCCCATATTCTCTTTTCCCAGAGACTCAGTCAAGTTTTGCTTTTAAATCGCTCAATCCGGGGCGCCTGGGTGGCGCAGTCGGTTAAGCGTCCGACTTCAGCCAGGTCACGATCTCGCGGTCTGTGAGTTCGAGCCCCGCGTCAGGCTCTGGGCTGATGGCTCAGAGCCTGGAGCCTGTTTCCGATTCTGTGTCTCCCTCTCTCTCTGCCCCTCCCCCGTTCATGCTCTGTCTCTCTCTGTCCCAAAAATAAATAAACGTTGAAAAAAAAAATTAAAAAAAAAAATAAATCGCTCAATCCAGTTTTGCCTTTAAGTCACTTCAGCCAGAGGGAGGGGCTTTCAAGAATGAGGAGGTATAATAACAGTGGCTGCCTGCCTTCAGCTGCACCCATTTGATCAGAAGCAGCAGTCACTGATCAGAGCACAGATCTCCAATATTTGAAGGAAAAGTTCCTTTTTTGCTGCTTCTGGCTCTCATAAGCTATGTGTGGGCTACTCCAGGGAGACATGTGCAGCTGCCTGTCACTTAGCTGGGGAATGATAGATAGATAGCTGCTAACTTGCTAAGAGTTGAAATTAACTGATGCTAACCACAACTTACCTTCGAAGACCTAATTTACTGGCGAAATTTTCCGCTGGTCATTGTAAGCCTTCAATAGACTCCGGATTTCCAAAATAGTTACACCAGATTATTGTCTGGGAGGGAAGACAGATTTCTTTTCTTTTTTTTTAAGTTTATTTATTTTGAGAGAGAGAGAGAGAGAGAGAGAGAGAGAGAGAGAGAGAGAGAGAAAACGAACCAGTGGAGGAAGGGCAGAGAGAGAAGGAGACAGAAGATCTAAAGTGGGCTCTGAGCTGACAGCAGAGAGCCTGATGTAGTGCTTGAACTCATGAACCTCGAGATCATGACCTGAGCTGAAGTTGGATGCTTAACCAACTGAGCCACTCAGGTGCCCCAAGGGAAAACAGATTTCTGATGCTTCCTACTCCATGATTTGCTCAGAATCCAAGAGTAATTATTTTTGTCTTTATAAATGGATGTATTGATTCTTTGTTGGGTGCTGGGGCTACAAAGGGAAGGTCTATCATATAAACAGATGATTATCAATTGATGTGTAAATATCCTGATAGTTCTGTTCATGAAGTACTAGAAGTGTACTGGAGAGACACTGAACCAGCCACTCCTGTCTGCAGCACCCAGGCATCACTAATTGATCCAAGTTCTCTTTCACACAAATGGCTTTGGGAGTCATTTCCAGTATGATGCTGGAGCTGTCTATTACCAAAAACACCAAAGTTTTCATTCTAACTCTGAAGTTTTTAACGTTCTAAAAGTTTCAGGTCCTTTGAAAGCACAAATTAACGTATGAGAGATGTTATTCTGTGTACTTTCTGCCCATGTAGGCTGAGCTTTCTTTCATTTTTGTGCTCCTCTGGGACTAGCTTTGAGGTACCTGCAATTTTAATGATAACTAGAAGATTCCTTAATTCTGCAGCTGCTTACTTGCTGGATTGTGACAACTTGCTGTTTAATAACATTTACTGGAAGAAGTAAAATTTCAACAGTCCTTTCCCCATGTAGTTAGAACGTGTTGTAGTTTGTTCAAATTATTGCTTTTAAAATCTGTTGTTCTCTATATCCAGAGACAAATATTCCATGTTAACTTACTGTCATGCTGTGTTCCTGTAGCAATTATTGTATGGTACAACCTGCTAATTTCACTATACTTTCCTTCAAGTGAGATAGGAAAGATTACACCATCATTTCATATTGTCCTTTGATTTGTCTCACTGGCCTTTAAGAAGTATTTCTGGGAAAAGAAAACAATGAAGAAAATTGTTTCTCTTTTCAAAAGAAAAATCCTGTTTAAGGAAATGAAATACTTCTTTATGAAAATGGATAGTAATATGCAGCTGTCTCACAGATGGTAACCTCTCCTGAGATTTGCAGGTGCCCCTTCTCAAGACAAATGGGACATATGAACAGGAGGTGTGAAAGCCACTGCTATTGTTATGAAAAGTTAAGCAAAGTTTTGGCATTCAAGGTTTTCTTACATCTTACACTAATTTCAGTGACTGGGGACCAGTTCCTGGGCACTCAGTCTCTAGCCTCAGGAGAGACTTGGGTGGTAGTTAAGGGCTACTTGCCATTATAGCTGTTTAAAGGAGGGAGGGACGTTTGGGGAATTCCTGCTAAATGCCAGGAGCTTTACTGACTTAATTTCTCTTTGTCTAATAATCTTACCCAAAAGATGCATTTTTTTCCAGGTAGAGAAACTGAGTCTCAGAAAGATTGAGCCATTGTTCCAACTTCCTACAGTTAAATAGAGGTTTTGCTGGAATGGAAAGTTAGGTCTGCATCATAGGTAAATGTTGCTTCAGTTAAAATATTTTGAACGAACCCTACAATTTCTGATTGATACCCATCCCCAAATGATTACTTGTGACTAATCTTGGTTTAACATAGCACACTCCCCCACCATTGGTTCCCTGTTAATTCTCATAGCCTAATTGTAAATTGCAATATCAAGTACCTGGACCCCTTTTCCCACTTCCTACAATCCATCCGTCCCAGGTGAGGCTGGGCTTTAGTGGCATCTATTGTCTTAAAGAGAGTGTGGGGATAGGGTGGGGTGTGCCCCCTAATTCTCTTCAACCAGCTTGGGAAAGAAGAAGGTCAGATGTCAGGGTCATACTCTCCAGTCTCTTCCAGTATTTCCCATGACTTGCTTATTGCGATGGCTACTGCTGTCTTTCCCATCCGGAAAAGAGAAGGTCCAAATGTCTGTATGGAAAGCCTAAGGCATCAGGGATGTGCTGGGAGCTGAGACAAGAATGAGATATCCTAAATAAAGAGGCAGTAGGACAGGACTCCTGAGAATAGTGGAAAATCCAATTTTCACTCTGGCTGCCTTCAAGTCAAAGTCATTGTCTTCCACATCTCTCCCAGGCATTCGTAAGGTCCCAAACACAGGGGCACATGTGACATGAGTCATCTGTATGATTACTAAATATTTCCATTATCCAGGAGAGGGCAAAAAAGGACTTTATACAAATGAATGCCAAAGGGAAGTGCTGACACATCTAAGAAATGGCACCTGAGTGACTTTCTGGTGACTGACCAAGGTCTCCCTAAGTCTCACTTCTAAAAAGCTTGTTATTGTGATCAGTCTCTTGGTTTAATGTTCAGTCAGTAAACAAAAAACAAAATAAAAAAGATGACAAGCAGCTGGCTAGTACCATCTAGTGGTAACAGAGAAACAAGAAACAATAACTTTTTTTTTAATGACCCTTTCAAAAAGGGGGAAAGAGAGACTGAAACTTTCCCCCCTTTCTGGGCACAGTGATGGTTTATTATTAGGGTGCTGAGCTTGAACCTTTCCTCCAGAGAGATGGCCCACCATCTGGGGTGGTTGTCAGAGAGAACAGAGTGACGAAATTAGGATGCACTTCAAGATAAACTGATTCCAGTGCTTTGGAATAAGGGCACAGAGATTTACACAAATAGCTCATTCTCACTCAGTTCGGCTATCTCCTGTGGCAGGGATCTCTGTGGGCGGGGGGCTGGGGGTTTCTTGAGAACCAGCTGCTTTGCTTACAAGCCTTGTCACCTCTAATTCAAATATCGGATTAAATTCTAGCCATGGCGATTGGTTTTAAGGCCTTTGTTGTTTGTGCCACTTGCTTCTTTGTCTCACAGGCAGAATTTCAGAGCAGGGAATGCTCACAGCACACGTCTTCAAAGGTTTTTAGCCGATGTAGCTGCATTCCGCTCAGCCAAAAATCATAGTTACTACACTTAACTCAGTACCTACTGTGTGCCAGGTACGACAGTAAGCGCATTAGCTGCATTGGCTAATGGAATTATTGAAACTAGTTTGAGACAGGTATTCTTGGTCTCATTTACATAAAAGGAATAAGGCTCCAAAAAAAAAAAAATCTCCTGTCTTGTCCAAGGGGGCAGAGTTGACAGAGAAGAGAGGAGCCCAGTCGTGTACCCCCCGATCGCTGTAGAGGATATACTCACTGCATATGGCATGGTTCCTATTCTTAGGAGGTTTATCATATTTTCAGGAAGACAGCAGACACAAAAATGGAAATAGACCATGAGGTCCTCTGCAAAGTCGGTATGTTTCTGAAGATTGCTGACTGATGGATAAGGGTAGACCAGGCTGAGACACTGGTTCTCTCTACCCCCATGAAAATGTCCTTGTCTGTTAGCCAAGAAGGCTCAGAAACATTCTTATCTTCCCCTCTCTATTCAGTGGCCCTCATTTAAACGCAGCCTGATTTGTTGATAACCAGTGAGTTGGCACCAGTGCAGAATAAGGATATGGAGCATTTAGGAAGATTAATCTGGTGCCATGGGCAAGATGGACTGAGAGAAAGATTGTGGGGTCAGGGAGATGAGTAAGGAGGGTGTTGTGATCATAAGGCTGTCAGGAGATGGGTCTGGACTGAACGGAGGGCTGTGAGTATGGAGAGGAAGACATTGTAAAAGAACCATGGAGGGTAACTGGGACTGTGTTGTATATGAGGGATGAAGAAGAACAATGACTGGTGACAGGAGGAAAAGGTTTGTGTGTCAGAGGGGAAGTCTGTGAAGAATACTGCACACAGTCCCAAAGTTGGTTATAGGAATGGGTATTTAATATTTAATATTAAATAAATTTAAATTTAAATAATTTAATATTTATTTAACATTTATTTTATTTATATTTAATATTTAAATAAATATTAAATAAATAAAAACAAAAAGGGACTTCTTTTTTCCAAATCCATTACTAGCTCATAATGATGTTTTTAGATAATGGTTTAAAAAAGTAAGTTGAATATTTTTTCTCCTGAATATATAAATACCTATGCTTGTAGACATAAGAATTAAAAAAAATTTTTTTTAATGTTTATTCATTTTTGAGAGAGAGAGAGAAAGACAGTGTGTGAGCAGGGGAAGGGCAGAGAGAGAGGGAAACAGAATATGAAGCAGGCTCCAGACTCTGAGCTGTCAACACAGAACCCGATATGGGCCTCGAACTTACTGTGAGATCATGACTTGGAGCCAAAGTCCGATGCTTAACCAACCGAGCCACCCAGGCGCCCCAACTTCAGAAGTTATTTTTCTTCATTTTCTTTGTCTCATTTTGATATCTTGACCTTAAAATACCTTTTAGCACTTTTTAAAAGCATTATAGTTCTAAAGATGTGTGTGGCGGGGAAGCTTTATGTTTATATATAGTACAAAGAGTCTGTATCTTTTCTTTCATTTAAATGTGGTAGACAGAGAAAAAGATGGCTTCCATAGTCTGTTTGCCCTATTGTTTCTCTCTGATTCCAAGATGGGATTGACTTAATCCAGGATATTCCTCCTGTGGACAGAAGGGATTGATGGTGGACTGATGGAAGGGCAGGGCTATATCTGAAGAGGAAGAGGATATGCCAACTATAAGTGTTCATTATGTGAGTGATTTGAGTTGAATCTTTGTATGATGCACACAGACATGTACATATCAACACAAGATATATATACACATGCAAACATACTCAGACACAAACACACAAAGGTACACACATCCCCACAACTGTACATTTATAAACACACAAGGAAGTACTCACTGAGGGGTATTCAAACAGCAGAAGGAAATATTTAGTTCTCACTTGATACGCACTTATAACGTGGTCAGAAAAACAAGTATGCAATTATTATTAGCTCAGCTTTCAAAATCTTGCTATGGGGCACAAAATTTAGTAATAAAAAGGACTGGAGCTATTTTATGACCTGTTCTTTCTGATCACTACAAAGCAATTAATTTACTCAGACGCATATACTCTAAGTCAAATGTATTAAGTGTAACTTTTATTTTCTCTTCCCAAGGTGAGATGATGCAAAGATATCCTTTAGAAAACTCTCTACATGAAGGAATTTTAGGTGATAGTGGGACATCCTAGGGTTTGAAATGATATTCAAGGGGCAGATTGGAGTGAAGCATGGATGAAAATCAGGGCTTGGAAATATAAACATGGAAGTGAGCAGCATAGAACATTTTTATTAGGCATTGAAAGAACTGCTCAGAGGTATTTGAGAAACATCAGCTCAGGGAATGTCAGATAATGTTATTAAGTAAATATCACTCAAAGAATGTCAACCTTTAATGAAGACCCCTGAATGTAATTTTATTTGATTTTTAAGTGATATGCTCAAGGGGCTCTAAGTTTGTTGATCTCAGTTTGGTTTTTAGTCACATGGAAATAGATTCTCCCTCATTCATAAGCAATTATCTTCGAGAAAGGCTATGTTGACATAAACCCAAACTACCAATCACAATTCATCTGGGGCTTGCAATAGACTCAGCAAGTGATATCAGTTGTTCTGGAATTGAATTATGAATAGAAATCAAATATAGTCAAGCTAGGAGAGGGACAAATTGAGGCAAGAGAAAGAGAAATTTATTATTACTCTATGGCTGATTTCTTCACGCCATGAAGGTATAACCTACTTTTGAATTGTTAATAGTTAATTAGTGACTCCCCTTTGAAGTCTTGGGTTCTAGAGGCAGGTTTTTGCACTGGCATCAATAGTTACCATTTATGTTGGACTACATGGTGAGTTTTTCTTCTACCTTAAACAATCATCACTCAGGGGAAAGAGGAGTTTCACATTACAAGGTACTTCCTCAATTACTTTATTTTGAATAATAAAGACATTTGGGACCCATAGGCTTGAAAATACCTTAAGGCATGCTAATTTTGAAAACTTTTTGAGCTCAGCTGACAGAACTGATGAAAAAAAAAAAGGTAAAATTTTGACACAACCTTGGTATATCCTTGTTTGTATGACCAAGTAATTTCAAGTTTTGAATGTAAGGAAGACTTAAAGTTTTAAAGGTTATTTTGGGAGCAATACAGTGGATATATATGCAAATAAATGCCTATAAGACAAATAAAAAAGTATATATTCCTGAAAAAAATACGATGGGTACTCGTGGCTTGGGATGAGATTTTCACTGATGGCACCTACGCAAATTAAAAATAACTATCTCTCAGTCAATTTAGATTGTAAAACAGATGATGGACTCTGGAAAACTGTTAGAATCTGAAAAGTGAATCAAATGAGGGTGAGAGGGTGCCAGGGTGTCTCAGTCAGTTAAGTGTCTTGATTTCGGCTCAGGTCATGATCTTATGGTTCATGAGATTGAGCCTCATGTTAGGCTCTGTGCTGGCAGTGTAGAGTCTGCTTGGGATTCTCTTTCTCCCTCTCTCTCAGCCCCTCTCCTTCTCGCTCTAGCTCTCTCTCTCTCTCTCTCAAAATAATTAAACATTTTTAGAAAATGAGGGTTGGGGCAACACAGACAGGTGCATATGAGACATTTGAATAAAATTGTTTCAAGTATTGCAAGACTAGACAAATGCAATATTGCTAAATATATTGTAAATATGTTTTTATATATGTGTGTAAAGCTGAATGAATAAATCAGATATTGTAGATATTTGTCTATGTATATCAATAATGTTTATATTTCATTTGGCCCAAATCCTTTTTTTTGGGGGGGTGGAGATGAAATATGGAGAAAATCTTGCTTTTTGGCATTTCTCCAGGCCAATAAATTGGGATAGCTACATATCTCTGAGTAATCTTTTCAACTTTCCAAGTTACCTTGTGTGCACTTGGAAGCCTGGGGTTCAGAAGGATGTACTGCAGGGAGAGATTTGCCATATGCATGGGCTCAGTTTCTCTCACCACTGATTCCTTGTGATTCTGGTTTTAGAAATTTGTCTGTAAGCCTAGGTCTTTCTAGATAGTATGAACATACAGTGTTTCTCACCCTGGCAAAGGAGCAAATAGGCCAGTGTCTAGGGATAATGGGATGTCTCAGGTTTTATCTTACAAACTTGTGTAACTTTTTTTTTTAAGTTTATTTGTTTATTTTGAGAAGGTGGGAGGAGGGACAGAGAGAGAATCCCAAGCAGGCTCCACACTGTCAGCATAGAGCCTGACATGGGGCTTACTCTCATGTACCATGTAATCATGACTTGAGCAGAAATCAAGAGTTGGACGCTTAACCGACCAAGCCACCCAGGTGCCCTTTATGTAACTTTTAAATTACACTGTATAATAGATTTATTATTTAAAAAAAATTTTGTCGTGTTTACCTTATTTCTTCCTCTATGTCATGGTGAGGGGTCATGTGTACCCAGTGGTGACCACACCCCAAGTTGAGAAGTATGACACCGGCCTGGACTTTGGAGTCAAGAAGATATTGTGTGTTGCCTACAACAGTTTGACCTTGAGTTAGTCATCTAAACACTCTGAGATTTTGTTTTCTTACTCACTCAATGGGGACTTTAATGCACATCTTGTAGAGCTGTAGTGAGGATTAAATGGAATGTCAGATCTAAGAAGCATAATAGATATTGGCTCCTTCCACCACATTAAGGTACCCTCAGAGACAGCCGCTTAGAGAGACTTATCCAGGGATTTAGGCTTGTACACTCTCAGGCTTGGCGTAGCTTAGATTTTAAGTCCATACTGGTTCTTACAGAGATTTAGCACCAAGATTAACCATCATACACCTGGATTGGGCCCAGTGTGATCTAGACCTCACTTCTTGGATTGAGTCCCTGGGGCTTGGGGGTAAAGCAACCTGAGAGGAAGATGTGCTTATTGGGAAGAATGAGACAGTGACTGCCAGGAGCAAGCTTATGTTTGTCTTACTGGAATTTTCCCTCCCTCTTCCCATTCTGTGTCCAAGTCTCCTCAGTACTTTTATTGATCCCCTCCTTCATAGAAACTTCTTGAAGACAACCCAGGCTTGTTAATTGTCCAATCCCATTATTTCTTCTTAACCCTCATCTCATCATCCTACCTCATCTTTTTGTCAGGCTTGATGCTGTAGACTTTACAGTTTTGAAATGTTTCTCCTTCGATTTCTGCAGAATTTCTCTGATAGGTTGTCTTCTGCCTCTCTCCTGCCTTTTCAATAGCTTCCTCCACTCAGCTTTTAAATACCTTTATTTTGTCCTCAACCTTTTATGTTCTGACTCTTTACACTCTCCTTTGTGTACTTGTGAGGGGGTTGTCAATTTCTATAAATCTGACTGATTCTTTAGTTTCTTTTCTCCTCCAATCCGTGCTCTACACCATATAGTGATTTTATTTTAAAACTAGTTTACTAGGGCTGGTGGAATATCATGTGTATCAGGGAATGACTGGGGGTATGGCTTGAGAAGTAGGCAGGGATGAAATCACGAGGCACCTTGTACCATTGTTAATGGATCAGTCTTAACAGGATGGTTAGGCTGGGTTAAAAAACAAATCCTGCAGTCTTACTGGCTTAATATAGCAAGAATCTATTCATACCAAGCATCTTCTGCAGGTAAGCTGTGAGTTCTGCTTCACATCACCCTCACTCTGGGACCCAGATTGCTGAAGTGGACTTTATCTGGAGCACCGTTGCCAAAGCAGACAGAAAGAGAGAGGATGGAATTGCATACTGGTTTTAAAAACTTTTGGCTAGAAATAACTTGTAGCACTTCTGACAAAATTTCATTGACTAAGGCAAGTCAGATGCCACATTCAATTTCAAGAGGGCAAAGCACTTATTTCCAACCATGTGCCTGAAGGAGAGCTGGAAATATCTGGTGGATAGCCCTGATGACTGCCTAATCCTATCACACAACACACAGTGAGTTCAATTTCCTTCTGACATGCAAAAGTATTTACTCCTCCCTAAGGGATTATGGCTCAAAAGTTCAACCAAATAACTGCATCCCACTCCAAGTCTAGGGTCTCTGAGTGAGGCGTTTGGTCACTTTGGCCGTGGCATATCTCCTCTTATTGCACAGTTCTATAAACTAATTAGGTAAGTTGTATCTCTCCCACATACCTATATACTACAGTATAACATGTTATAACGTGTTATAATAGTATAACCACAATAGCAGTAAGATGGAGGAAGAATAAAGATACACATTCATCCCTGGTACACTGCACCACTGAAATCCCCCTGGGAAAATGTTGCAACAACTCTCAACCTTGGGAATAGAGAATGTCGTGTATGATTAGGGCCTGTATGCTACTCATCAGTCTATCGTTTTCTTTAGCTCTTGGCTCTTCCCCCTGTGAGACTTTCTATTCCATTATCACTGTAGAGCAGTTGCTGGAGAATGCCTTCTTTGGGTGCTGCAGCATTTTCTCAGCTCACTCCCTTCCCATTGATTTCTGAGGGCCTAAGGATCATTTTTAGTTTTAAAAATCAGTCATTTTGGGGTGCCTGGGTGGCTCAGTCGGTTGAGTGTCCAACTTCGGCTCAGGTCATGATTTCGCAGTTTGTGAGTTGGAGCCCCGTGTCGGGCTCTGTGCTGACAGCTCAGAGCCTGGAGCCTGCTTCAGATTCTGTGTCTCCCTCTCTCTCTCTGGCCCTACCTCACTCATGCTCTGTCTCTCTCTGTTTCTCAAAAATGAATAAACGTTAAAAAAAATAAAAAAAATAAAAATTTAAAAACCAGTCATTTTTAGTCTAGCCTACATGATTCTTTTGCTATATGATTCTTTCAAAATCTTAGATTCTTACGTGTTCAATTCCAGACAGTTTCATACACCAAGAGCCACACACACAGTCCTCAAGACTTGAATCTTAGTTTTCAAATCAGCCAGTTTTCAAATTGAATCAAAAACTAAGATTCAAGTCTTGAGGACTGTGTGTGTGGCTCTTGGTGTATAAAACTGCCTGGAATTGAACAGGTAAGAACCTAAGATTTATATTTGTATATAACTGGTTGATTTACTTTTTTACCCTCATGAGCTACTACTTCGACCTCTCCTTGAGTGAAATATAGCTACCTGAGACTGTCAGGCACATGGAAAAACTCTAGGTTCTTTTCCCTGAGCCATCTTAACCAATTGGGAAGACTTACTAGATACGACATCAGGGCAAATTTGATATTTGCCCTGAATTACTTTAATTTATCCAAAGATCTTCAAAATAGATCTGATGACAAATCCTTAATTTAGTTCCAGTACAAGGTTCAGTTTTAATGGGCCATATTTTCTAAAAGTTCTTCTCATTTTTTTTTTCTGTTTGCAGTTAAGAAGCAATAGAAAAATTCTCTGAATTTCTAGACCTCTCCATTTGTAAAAATATTATGCTTGTGTTGGGGAGGAAGAAACTTCCTATACCTTCAAATTCCTCCTAACTGAACTAAGAGTTGAATTGACATGAGACAGAGTAACAGACAAAAAAAAATTTAGTTTCATATGATGGGGAATCCAAACACACATGAAATTCCAAAGATAGTCAAGAAAAATGAGGTACCTATATCATTCTGAACTAAGGAGAAGGGTGTACAAGTCTGGGACTTCAAAGGAAGAAATGCAATTCATAAGAAGATGAAAAAGAGTAAATGTTTGGTAAACAAATGCTTGCTGGACCACACAGACACAATGGGACATAGAGAGGAATTTTAACCAACAGACTTTGCTAAATTCCTCTTTGTTTACCACCCGTAGTTTATATTATAATGTAGTTATCTGTGGAGATCACTCTCTTCCTGGAGCAGATTCTCAATCTAAGTTCTTTTTAGGCAGTTAAGGGAATGGTAAAGAGCTTTTCCTGAATCTGCTGGGTTTTGATTGCTTTTAACTCAACTTAATGTTCATGCCAAAGTGGCTTATTTTGGAGCAATCTGCTCCTGGCCTTTTGCAAATTTGTCTTCCCTTTTTCAGCTCATTTATTTCTCAGAGTACCATGTCAAGCATAGTCAACTGCAGCCAACACTCACTACTTCCTCTGTGTTTCAATCTCTTCCCATATTACTATGACTTAATTATGTTCATGATCTCCCTAAAAAGTTAGTTTTGACTAGAATTTTCTAACTGCTTTTACCGTGGGTTACCATCTTTGTAGCTTCCAGTATCAGTTTACTCACCACAACCATCCAAGCCCTCCACTAAGCCCACCACATCATTTCATTTTCTTTGTTATGGAATCACCTGTTTCCGGCAACAATATATGTATCTGTAAAAATAGGCAAGGTTATGCTGAGGTAAGAACCAAACACCTGATGACTTAACATGACAACAGTTTGTGGCATACCCCAAAGTCCACAAGAGATCTGGACAAAACTCTAGCACACCTGTTCTCTGGGAAATGGCTCTGTGATCCAAATGGCTTTAGTATTCTTTAGGCTTTTGCAGTCAGTGAGGCAAGAGCAGAGTGGGGAAGAGAGCTGAGTATTAGAAATAAATACTTCCATACAGGAGTGCCATGTTATTTTTGCTCATATTTAATTGACTAAATCAAGTCAGATAGTCATGTTTAATTTTAAAGAGATGGGGAGGTGTAGACTTCCCATGTGCTCAGAAGTGGAAAAGAACTGTATATGTGAACAGTGGTAATGCCTACCACAATCTGCTTTGTATTACATTTGTGTGTGTGCATGTATGTATGTATATTTCTCCATAGAGTGAATGAATGCTTTAAAGACAAAATTGTCCATATTTGTATCCTCAGCTTTAAAACTGGTGACTGGCATATGTAAATATTCAATAGATATATTTCATACTAAAGTGCTAACAGTTCCCCAAATGTGTTATGTTATTATTTTAAAATCTTTTCCCTTCTCTTGGAATCTCCTAACTTTACTTAACCCTCAGCAGATTACTCCTCTTCTTGAATTTAGTTCAGACATCATCTCTACTAGACAAAATAATAACTATAACTCATATTCACTGGGCACTTATTATGTACTAAGTAGTTATAATGTATTATTTAAGGTAGTCTATACGATTACTCCATGATGGAGGTCTTATTATACCCATTTTATGACTGGGAAAAGTAAAGCCCTCATTTAAGCAACTGGCCCAGGGTTGTAAATTTAGTATGCAGTTGGGCTGGGATTCAAATTCAAGTCAGTCAAGATCCAAAGACTGTGGTCTTAACCATAATGTGGGCTCCTTATGATGTGACTTAGGTCCCCTGCATATGGCTCTTATTCACATTCATTATAGTGCACTGTGTTTGGCTGTGTTTTGCTGCCCATTTCACCCTCCATCTGTAATCTCCTCCATTGCAGACATTATGTATTTAATGCTAGCATGGAGCATGGTATTTGTAGACATTCAGCAAATATTTGTTGAATGAATGGATTAAAGAGTGAATAAGTCACTGAGTTAAATTAGATTCTGTGACAAATTTTTACATTAGTTCCTATATTAGTTTTCTGTTGCTGTGAAAAGAATTATCACACATTCAGTGGCTTAAAATAGCATATACTTTTTATCTCCCTGTTTCTGTGGGTCAGAAGTCTGTCCAGGTCTTTTGCTCAGAGTCTCTCATAAGGCTGCGATCAGGAAGTCAGCCAAACTGAATTCCTCCCTGAGCTCATGTAGTTGTTGCAGATTTCAATACCTTGTGGTTGTAGAACTGAGGACATAATTTCTTGCTGTCTGTCAACAGAGGGCCACTTTCAGGTTCTGGAGGCCTCCACACTTCTTGCCACATGGCCCTTTTATAAGACCTCTTACAACATGGCAGCTGATTTCTTCAGAGCTAGCAAGAGAAGCTTTTACTCTGGTCTACTGAGAAAGACTCTTCTATAAGGTAAAAAAAAAAGTTATGGAGTGACTATGCTAACACCTCTGCTATTTTCTATTGGCTAGAGGCAAGTTACAGATTTTTTCAAATTCAAGGAGACAGGATTATACAAGAATTTGATTCATTGGGGGTATCTTACAATTCTGTTTATCATATTTCCTTTTTCTCCTTTAAGTCTATTAATTTTCCTTTGCATATACATGTGACAGAAAAATCTTACCGTTCTCTCCCTGGTTCATTTTTTTTTTTTAAATCTTAAGAGTGATTCGAATACTTTCCAGATTGTGTTGGTACAATAAAACTATCCATTTCCCCTTAACAATGAGACATAACCACTGTTAATATTGAGATATAAATCCATAATGCCAACATATATATGATATATAGAAACTCATAACTATGTAATTTTATTTATTTTTATTTTTATTTATTTATTTATTAAATTTTTTATTATTAAATTTTTTAATAAAAATTTATTAAATTTTTTTATTATTAAATTTTTTAATAAAAAATTTATTAAATTTTTTTATTATTAAATTTTTTAAAAATTTACATCCAAATTAGTTAGCATATGGTGCAACAATGATTTCAGGAGTAGATTCCTTAGTGCCCCTTACCCACTTAGCCCATCCCCCTTCCCACAACCCCTCCAGTAACCCTCAGTTTGTTCTCCATATTCATGAGTCTCTTGTTTTGTCCCCTTCCCTGTTTTTATATTATTTTTGTTTCCCTTCCCTTATGTTCATCTTTTTTGTCTCTTAAAATCCTCATATGAGTGAAGTCATATGATATTTGTCTTTCTCTGACTGACTAATTTCACTTAGCATAATACCCTCCAGTTCCATCCATGTAGTTGTAAATGGCAAGATTTCATTCTTTTTGATTGCTGAGTAATACTCTGTTGTATATATATACCACATCTTCTTTATCCATTCATCCATTGATGAACATTTGGGCTCTTTCCATACTTTGGCTATTGTTGATAGTGCTGCTATAAACATTGGGGTGCATGTGTCCCTTTGAAACAGCACACCTGTATCCCTTGGATAAATACCTAGTAGTGCAATTGCTGGGTTGTAGGGTAGTTCTATTTTTAGTTTTTTGAGGAACCTCCGTACTGTTCTTCAGAGTGACTGCACCAGTTTGCATTCTACAAGCAGTGCAAAAAGTTTCCTCTGTTTCTGCATCCTTGCCAACATCTGGTGTTGCCTGAGTTGTTAATTTTAACCATTCTGACAGATGTGAGGTGGTATCTCATTGTGATTTTGATTTGTATTTCCCTGATGATGAGTGATGTTGAACATTTTTTCATGTGTCTGTTAGTCATCTGGGTGTCTTCTTTGGAAAAGTTCATGTCTCTTGTCCATTTCTTCACTGGATTATTTGTTTTTTGGGTGTTGAGTTTGAGAAGTTCTTTATAGATTTTGGATACTGACCCTTTATCTGATATGTCATTTACAAATATCTTCTCCCATTCTGTCCATTGCCTTTTAGTTTTGCTGATTGTTTCCTTCACGGTGCAGAAGTTTTTATTTTGATGAGGTCCCAGTAATTCATTTTTGCTTTTGTTTCCCTTGCCTCTGGAGACGGGTTGAGTAAGAAGTTGATGCAACCAAGACCAAAGAGGTTATTGCCTGCTTTCTCCTCGAGGATTTTGGTGTCTTCCTGTCTTACATATAGGTCTTTCATCCATTTTGAATTTATTTTTGTGTATGGTGTAAGAAAGTGGTCCAGGTTCATTTTTCTGCATGTCACTGTCCAGTTTTCCCAGCACCACTTACTGAAGAGACTGTCTTTATTCCATTGGAAATTCTTTCCTGCTTTGTCAAAGATTAGTTGGCCATACGTTTGTGGGTCCATTTCTGGGTTCTCTATTCTGTTCCATTGATCTGAGTGTCTGTTCTTGTGCCAGTACCATACTGTCTTGATGATTACAGCTTTGTAGTATAGCTTGAAGTCTGGGATTGTGATGCCTCCTGCTTTTTTTTTTTTTTTTTTTCAAGATTGCTTTGGCTATTCGGGGTCTTTTCTGGTTCCATACAAATTTTAGAATTGTTTGTTCTAGCTCTGTGAAGAATGCTGGTGTTATTTTGATAGGGATTACATTGACTATGTAGATTGCTTTGGGTAGTATCGACATTTTAACAATATTTGTTCTTCCTATCCAGGAGCATGGAATCTTTTTCCATTTCTTTGTGTCTTCTTCAATTTCTTTCATAAGCTTTCTATAGTTTTCAGTGTATAGATTTGTCACCTCTTTGGTTAGATTTATTCCTAGGTATTTTATGGCTTTTGGTGCAATTGTAAATGGGATCAATTCCTTCATTTCTCTTTCTGTTGCTTCATTGTTGATGTATAGGAATGCAACCAATTTCTGTGCATTGATTTTATATCCTGCAACTTTGCTGAATCCATGAATCAATTCTAGAAGTTTTTTGGTGGAATCTTTTGGGTTTTCCATATAGAGTATCATGTCATCTGCGAAGAGTGAAAGTTTGATCTCCTCCTGGCTGATTTGGGTGCCTTTTATTTCTTTGTGTTGTCTGATTGCAAAGGCTAAGACTTCCAATACTATGTTGAATAACAGTGGCAAGAGTTGACATCCCTGTCTTGTTCCTGACCTTAGGAAAGATCTCAATTTTTCCCCATTGAGGATGGGGGAAAGATCTCAATTTTTCCCCATTGAGGATGATATTAGCATTGGGTCATTCATAAATGGCTTTTCTGATCTTGAGGTATGCTCCTTCTATCCCTACTTTCTTGAGGGTTTTTATCAAGAAAGGATGCTGTATTTTGTCATATGCTTTTTCTGCATCTATTGAGAGGATCATATGGTTCTTGCCCTTTCTTGTATTGATGTGATGATCATGTTAATTGTTTTGCGGATATTGAACCAGCCCTGCATCCCTGGTATAAATCCCACTTGGTCATGGTGAATAATTTTTTTAATGTATTGTTGAATCTGGTTGGCTAATATCTTGTCGAGGATTTTTGCATCCATGTTGACCAGGGAAATTGGTCTATAGTTCTCCTTTTTAGTGGGGTCTCTGTCTGGTTTTGGAATCAAGGTAATGCTGGCTTCATTGAAAGTGTTTGGAAGTTTTCCTTCCATTTCTATTTTTTGGAACAGCTTCAAGAGAATAGGTGTTAACTCTTCCTTAAATGTTTGGTAGAATTCCCCTGGAAAGCCATCTGGCCCTGGACTCTTGTTTTTTGGAGATTTTTGATTACTAATTCAATTTCTTTACTGGTTATGGGTCTGTTCAAATTTTCTATTTCTTCCTGTTTCAGTTTTGGTAGTGTATATGTTTGTAGGAATTTGTCCATTTCTTCCAGATTGCCCATTTTATTGGCATATAATTGCTCATATATTCTCTTATTATTGTTTTTATTTCTGCTGTGTTGGTTGTGATCTCTCCTCTTTCATTCTTGATTTTATGTATTTGGGTCCTTTCCTTTTTCTTTTTGACCAAACTGTCTAGTGGTTTATCAATTTTGTTAATTCTTTCAAAGAACTAGCTTCTGGTTTCATTGATCTGTTCTACTGTTTTATTTTGGTTTTTTTTTGTTTTTGTTTTGTTTTTTTTTTGGTTTCAATAGCATTAATGCTCTAATCTTTATTATTTCCTGTCTTCTGCTGTTTTTGGGTTTTATTTGCTGTTCTTTTTCCAGCTGTTTAAGGCGTAAGGTTAGGTTGTGCATCTGAGATCTTTCTTCCTCTTTTAGAAAGACCTGGATTTCTATATACTTTCTTCTTATGACCGTCTTTGCTGCCTCCCAGAGGTTTTGGGTTGTGGTGTTATCATTTTCATTGACTTCCATATACTTTTTAATTTCCTCTTTAACTTCTTGGTTAGCCCATTCATTCTTTAGTAGGATGTTCTTCAGCCTCCAAGTATTTTTTACCTTTCCAAATTTTTTCTTGTGGTTGAATTTGAGTTTCATAGCGTTGTAGTCTGAAAATATGCACAGTATGACCTTGATCTTTTTGCACTTGCTGAGGGCTGATTTGTGTCCCGGTATGTGGTCTATTCTGAAGAACATTCCATGTGCACTGGAGAAGAATGTATATTCTGCTGCTTTAGGATGAAATGTTCTGAATATATCTGTTAAGTCCATCTGGTCCAGTGTGTCATTCAAAGCCATTGTTTCCTTGTTGATTTTTTGATTAGATGATCTTTCCATTGCTGTGAGTGGGGTGTTGAAGTCTCCTACTCTTATGGTATTACTATCAATGAGTTTCTTTATGTTTGTGATTGATTTATATATTTGGGTGCTCCACATTTGGCACATAAATGTTTACAATTGTTAGGTTTTCTTGGTGGAGAGACCCCTTGATTATGATATAATGCCCTTCTGAATCTCTTGATACAGTTTTTATTTAAAATCTAGATTGTCTGATATAAGCATGGCTACTCCGGTTTCTTTTGCTGACCATTAGCATGATAGATGGTTCTCCATCCCCTTACTTTCAATCTGAAGATGTCTTTAGGTCTAAAGTGGGTCTCTTGTAAACAGCATATAGATGGATCTTGTTTTCTTATCCATTCTGTTACCCTATGTCTTTTGATTGGAGCATTGACTCCATTGACGTTTAGAGTGAGGACTGAAAGATATGAATCTATTGCCATTATGATGCTTGTAGAGTTGGAGTTTCTGGTGGTGTTCTCTGGCCCTTTCTAATCTTTGTTACTTTTGGTATGTATATATGTATATATGTATGTATGTATGTATGTATGTACGTATTTATGTATGTATGTATTTATTTATATTTTCATCTTTTCTCCCCTCAGAGAGTCCCCCTTAAAATTTCTTGCAGGGCTGGTTAGTGGTCATAAACTCCTTTAATTTTTGTTTGTCTGGGAAACTATATTTCTCTTATTTTGAATGACAGCCTTGCTGGATAAAGAATTCTTGGCTGCATATTTTTCTGATTCAGCACATTGAATATATCCTGCCACTCCTTTCTGGCCTGCCAAGTTCCTGTGGATAGGACTGCTGCAAACCTGATTTGTCTTCCCTTGTAGGTTAGGGACTTTTTTCCCTTGCTGCTCTCAAGAATCTTCTTGCCTGAATATTTTGTGAATTTGATTATGATATACCTTGTTGATGGTCGGTTTTTGTTGAATCTAATGGGTCCTCTGTGCTTCCTGGATTTTGATGTCTGTGTCTTTCCCCAAGTTAGGAAAGTTTTCTGCTCTGATTTGCTCACATAACCCTTCTACCACTATTTCTCTCTCTTCCTCTTCTGGGACCCCTATGATTCTGATGTTCCTTTTTAATGAGACTGATTTCTCTAATTCTTAAATAGTGCTTTTTTGCCTTAATCTCCCTCTTTTTTTCTGCTTCATTATTCTCCATAAGTTTGTCCTCTATACTGCTGATTCTGTGTTCTGCCTCATCTATCCTTGCTGTGGCGGCATCCATCCATGATTGCAGCTCAGTTATAGCATTTTTTATTTCATCCTGAACTAGTTTTTACTTCTTTTATCTCTGCAGAAGGGGATTCTAATCTATTTTTGACTCCAGCTAGTATTCTTATTATCGTGATTTTAAATTCTGGTTCAGACATCTTGCTTATATCTGTGTTGGTTAAATCCCTGGCTGTCATTTCTTCATGCTCTTTCCTTTGGGGTGAATTTCTTCCTTTCATCATTTTGAAGGGAGAAAATGAATTAATGAGCTAGAAAAATTAAAATAAAAAACTAAAATTAGAAACAAAATTAAAAAATTAAAAACATACACACATACAAAAATCGAATAAATGATTTAGATCCTAGGTGTGTTTGGGTCTGGGTGTTGAGAGTGGTTTGATAGATTAGAGAAGAAAGTGGGAAAAAAAATAAATAAAAGGAAACCATTTGAGAATTTTAAAAAATGCATACACTGAAGTAGACTAAAATAAAATGATGGAAGTAAAATAGAATTTGAAAAAATTTACACAAAAGTAAAAAATATAGTAAAAAATATTAAAGAAAAATATTTTTAATAAAAATGAAAAATAAAGGGGCACCTGGGTGGCGCAGTCGGTTAAGCGTCCGACTTCAGCCAGGTCACGATCTCGCGGTCCGGGAGTTCGAGCCCCGCGTCAGGCTCTAGGCTGATAGCTCAGAGCCTGGAGCCTGTTTCCGATTCTGTGTCTCCCTCTCTCTCTGCCCCTCGCCCATTCATGCTCTGTCTCTCTCTGTCCCAAAAATAAATAAACGTTGAAAAAAAAAAATTAAAAAAAAAAAAATGAAAAATAAAAATGATTTTTTTCTCTTTATTCAAGAAAAGAAGTGAAAAACAGGAAAAAAAAGAAAGAAAATTGAATACATGGACCTGCTAACAGATTGAAATATGACTGAAATTACTTGATTTTCCCCTAGAAGTCAGACTATGATGCGCTTTTTAGTCCATAAACTAAGTGGGCGGTGAAACTTGTGTTCTTGAAGAGCGAGGTTGGCCCAGTTGGGCGGAGCTTAGAGTTATGGCTCCGTTCTCCACTAGATGGCGCTGCTAGCCTACTTGGGTGGAGTGTGGTGGCGCTCGTAGGTGCACATGTGCGGGAGCGGTGAAAATGGCGTCACAGCTACCCAGTCTCTAGTATCAGAACTCTGTTCTCTCTGATCAGCAGTCGTGCACTTGTCCTCTGTCTTCAGCTTTCATCCACTCCCCGCTTTTTCACTATCTGTGACCAAGCCCCAGGCAGTACCTCTCTCCCAAGTTTTGTCTCAGATGGGGCTGTTTTCCCCAACCCCTTACTTCTGAAGGACTGTGGCTTTGACCTGTTCCTGCCCCTCTGCAGGAGGGCTCAGCGAGCAATGGCCAAATGTCGGCTGTACCCAGGAACGCTTGCTGGACCCTGCTGCTGCCAGTGCCCTGAGACTGTGGCCAGGTCCCAGCCGCCCCAGAAAAAGTTCATGAGATAGTGTAGAGCAGTGTTTCAGGGATTATGGAAACTCACGACACACATCTGGCACCAGGCTTCACCTTCAACGACCTTGTTCCAGCACCAGCAAATGTGGCCGTTTTCTGGGGTCTGCTCAGACCAGGTAGCCTCAACAGTCTACCAAATGTCCTTCCAGCAGTGGAACTGCTTTTCCTCGTTTGGCCCAAGAACCTCCCGGACCCTGCTCTGCTCCTGGGGATTCGCCCTTCCCACCAGAGCACCCCCAGGTATTGAGCTTTGGAGTTGCAGACTCTGTGCTCCCCTTGTTTACAGTCTTAATGGAACCTAAACCCTCTCCTTTCTCCTTTCTCCCTTTTTAGTTTAGTCCCTGTGGCTATTTCCAATTTTCCACTTTCTCTTCAGCTGCTTTTGGGGAGGGGTGCTTTTCCTGTATTCTTATCCCCCCTCATCTCTGTCCTCTCTCTGCCTGTAAAAGTGGCTCCCTGCTGCTGGGGCTTCTCACTCCCCAACTTTACCTCTCCTCACTGTGTACCTGCTGAATTCTGTGGTTCAGGTTATGCAGATTGCTGTGTTAATCCTCCAATCAGTTTTCTAGGTGTGCAGGATGGTTTAGTGTTGGTCTGGCTGTATTTCATGGACACGAGACACAAAAAACTTCCATGCTGTTCCGACATCTTGGCTCCCTTCTCCATAACCGTGTAATTTTAAACAACAATTGGCTCAGCTGCAATCCTGTTTTACAATTTACTTCCTTTTTAAAAGAAATCTTTACTTATTTATTTTTGAGAGAGAGAATACAAGCAGGGAAGGGGCAGAGAGAGAGAGAGGGAGACAGAGAATCTGAAGCAGGCTCCAGGCTCCAAGCTGTCAGTGCAGACCCCAACATGGGGCTCGAACCCACAAACCATGAGATCATGACCTGACCCTAAGTCAGAGGCCTAACTGACTGAGCCACCCAGGTGCCCCTACAGTTTACTTCTTTTTATTTTCTTTAAAATTTTTAACGTTTATTTATTTTTGAGAGAGAGAGAGACAGAGAGACAGAGTGTGAGTGGGGGAGGGGCATAGAGAGAGGGGGACACAGAATCCGAAGCAAGGTCCAGGGTCTGAGCCATCAGCACAGAGCCCGACGCGGGGCTCGAACTCACGAACTGCCAGATCATGACCCGGGCTGAAATCGGATGCTTAACCAACTGAGCCACCCAGGTGCCCCATGTTTGTTTATTTTTTGAGAGAGAGAGAAAGAGAGAGTGTAAGTGAGCACAAGTGGGGGAGGGGCAGAGAGAGAGAGAGAGAGGGAGAGAGAGTATCTCAAGCAGGTTCCACCCTGTCAATGCAGAACCCCTTGTGAGGCTCAAACCCATGAACTTTGAGATCATAACCTGAGCTGAAACCAAGGGTCTGACACTTAACTGACTGAGCCACCCAGGTGCCCCTACAATTTACCTCTTTATTTAACCATATATCATGAACATGCCAATGCCATTAAGTATTCTTTTATAGCTTAATTTGTAATTGTTGTGCAGCATTTGATCACACAGATACCTCATGATTTATTTAGGATATTTCCAACATTTTGCTCTTATGAAAGCTCTCTTATAAACTTTCCCATAGTTACTTTCACCTATAATTATAATTACTGTTGGTGGGATAAATTCCTAGAAGTAAATTTTTCTGCATCAAAGAATATATATACATTAAAAAAATTATTTGAGCTTGCAAATTTCCCTGTAGAAATTAGCAGTTTAAACAGCAGTGTTTAAGAGGGCCCAACATGAAGGCTTGTGAGTGTATGTGTGAATGTGTTGGTATTTTTTGTTACTTTTCTAGCATGTGGCTCTTTTTTAAGTTACATGACAAATACATGTTGTCTTAGGAAATTTCAGAAATCTCTAATACAGAATTAATTTACTCTTTCCTTTTCTATTCCATCCATTGGAGGTAACCAATATTAACAGTTCACTTTGACTCCCTCTAAAGCATCCTCAATGCCTATGTCTGGGTCTTTTCTGATTGAACAGTTGAAAAATGATATCTTGGGGCACCTGGGTGGCGCAGTCGGCTAAGCGTCCGACTTCAGCCAGGTCACGATCTCGCGGTCCGTGAGTTCGAGCCCCGCGTCGGGCTCTGGGCTGATGGCTCAGAGCCTGGAGCCTGTTTCCGATTCTGTGTCTCCCTCTCTCTCTGCCCCTCCCCCGTTCATGCTCTGTCTCTCTCTGTCGCAAAAATAAATAAACGTTGGAAAAAAAAAAATTAAAAAAAAAAAAAAAGAAAAATGATATCTTGTTGCTTTAGTTTGATTTTTTTGGACATACTAGTGAGGCTAAAACATTTCTATATTGGCCTTGGTAATTTGCATTTTTCTTTTCTTGGTTGCTGGTTCATTTTTTGTTGTTGTTATTGTTGGTCATTAACCTTATGTTATTAAACAGTCATCATTTTTAGATAATCCAGCTTCAGTATTGTTCATAACCTTTACATTTGAGTTTACTTCCCTTGGGTTGCACAAAATATCTTTTCTGCATACTGTTTGACAACACAACCTAGGTTTGAGGAATAAAAGATATTTTAATACAGATCTAGGACCGTTCCAAAAATATCTTTTGATTACAAACGATTTCAAGTCCCAAGTGATGGCTCATTTATTTCAAATAAAATTCCATGTCACTTAATTCCAATACACTGAAAGTATTTAAGATATACCCAATATTATTGTAATAAGATTTTATCTATATTAGAAAAATTCATAAAAGTGTATTCAAAAGACAGTATCAATTTTATATTTTTACATTATTTCTTCTCTTGGATATTTTACACATCTGTTAATATTCTTTGGTTATAAGTACACAATCTTTGACTAGTATTAAACCTGAAAGAGTTTATAGACTTTCTAAAATTGCACAGGCACAAAACTAGGAGTAAAATGTATACCGTGAGAGACTGATGTATTTCCTCCTAGTGTAGCGACAAAGCAAATGTAAGAAGGCATGATGCAGTTTCAGATGGTGGATTTCCCTTTTGGTGCTTTGATTTTTAAAACTCCAAAGTGTCTATGCAAAGAGCTTCAGATTTAAAGAGATGAAAGGTAACAGGCAGAGCTTAGCAGAGTTAGCTTTCAAAGAGGTTTTTGTTGTGCTCTTTTTCCTTTTTCCTGGAAATGGGTTATAGAATCTAGCTTGAAATTTTATAAATCTGTGCTGAAGACAAGGAAATTAAGGGGTAGTCCATTCTTTATTGATCAGGCTATCTCTTCCTCTGGCTGCATCAATCTGCACCGGGGTTTTCTCTCATTTTTTATACATTGCATGCTAGACTCCCCTCAACATATCTTCCTTTTTACAACTTTTTTTTTAATACTAGGGATGATACTATTTAATACTATTTACTGATAAGAGTTATTGATTTCAAATGTGTAAAAGACAGGAGTGTTTACTGTCAATGACTAGGAGATAATTCAAATTCAGCACAGAGAGAAATGGGATCACAGACCCCAGTGCTGAAAACAACCAAGAAGAAAGCTGGGAGAACAAGTTGTATTCAGCTTTGGAAATTAAGAAATCTTATGAACACAGTGAGTGAGAAGAATACCAAACCCCTGAATGGGAGGAGGCAACCACAATTTCAAATATATCTGTTAAAAGTATCATGTAGGTACAAAGGTATTATGAGATTATTTTTAGTACTTGTCTGTATGTCTATAACATTTCATAATGAAAATAAAATAATTTTTTAAATGTGTATAAGGAAAAGGGGAAAGAATGTTGATGATAATGTTTTCCCAATAGCAACCTTCAATCAGATAGGGCATCTTCTTGGTAATCTCTTCTTGATAATAACTGAGCTCATGCTCAATGCTGTCATTTTTTTTTCTCCTCTCAGCAAGGCCATGTTTCCCCCTCTCATGACTGCAGCATCCCTTGGAAGTCACACATGAGAACAATCTCAGTATAACTACAGCTGAGAAAATTAATTAGGACATGTTTAAAGCCTAATGGAAACTAGGCCAACCCTAAAGCAAACCATTACCCCAGAGAAAGGAGGAAGTAATAAGTGTAGTTAAGAGGTAGACTAAACCCAAAGATTGGGATCAAGAACTCTAGTTCCTTGGAAGACACCCACTGCTCTCAGCCTGTGTAGAAGGCAGAAAAGTAATCTCCATTTAGTCAACACATAGCCATATGGTCTTCTGTTGTCCAACAGTCCCTCCAGTCATCTACCAGCAATGGGATGATTCACCATATGGGAAATATTTATTTGAATGTGTAAGATTTTATAATTGGAGAAAATAACAGTTTAATTTCTTCATGGGCTTAGTATTTAAGTGTTTTAAAAATACACTGCTTTATGCTTTTTGTGTCTTATCTAAGAAAATCTTAGCTTACCCAAAGCTTGTAAAGATTTTCTGTTTACTTTTAGAGGTTTCATGGCTTTAACTCTATGGTTAGGTCTATATTGTGTTCTGAATTAATTTCTATATATGGTGTACTATAAGACATGGGTTTTTTATTCATTTTTGTTTGTCTGTTTGTTTTGTTTTATTTTTCCCAATTGGATATCCAGTTGTTCCACCATCATTTGTTGAAAAGTCTACTTTTTTCCCTAATAGAACTACTTTGGCACCATTGTTGAAAATCTATGACCATAAATGTGTGGGTCTACTGGACTCAATTTTGCTTCATCGACACATATGCTCATTCTTATTCCATCAGAACTAAACTGTCTGAATGATGCTATTAAGAAAATCGAAATGCAAGTCACAGACTGGAGAAGAAAATATTCACAGTGCACATATATAACAAAGGACACATACCTTGAATATATAAAGAACTCCCACAACTCAGTAAGAAGAAGAAAAAGACCCAACAAAAAGAGACAAAATATTTTAACAGAAATGACACGGAGGAGATATGCATAGGAAACGATGCTCAATATCATTAGTCCTTAGAGAAATGTAAGTAAAAACCGGAATGAGATGTTACTGCACACCCACTGGAATGACTAAAGTTGAAAATCTTGATAATAGGTGTTGGTAAGGATTCAGATTGAGTTTTGAATATTAATCATAATTAATTTTTTCTTGCACACACATAGTGTTCTAGATCAGAAGACAGATTTGTTTATTATTTACATAATAATAACTCTAGCGGGCCTCCTTGCCTCATTGATTACTGATGTTGCAATGCAATGAAAGCCAGATGGAAAAATTTCCTATACAAGAGATAGATAAACATGGATTTTCTCTGCCTGTTTACAGAGTAAAGTCAGCTATCTCTCCTTCTATCACAGGAGAGAGAGAAAAGCCTTTTCTCCTTAGAGATGAGTTGGAAAGTATCCTTGGCTCTCATTCTAACTTTTTGAAATGCAAATTAATCTGTTCAATGACCAGATAAGCCCCTTTGTCTCAAGCTTTTATAATCTAAAGATGTCTTCAAAATCATAGGCCTTATTTTCCCTTAAATGTAAACATACACATCCAGAGTTAGATAATTCTCTCTGGAGTTCTCTCACTACCAAATAGTTGTAAATTAACTTTCCAAAGCTAGTTCTCAGCTCAGGATCTCACCTTTTTTAAAAGCCCCAATTTTGCAGAAACACAGAAATATATTCTCTATAGCCCATAAGGTGGAATAATTGGAACTCATATACGGCTGGTGGGAGTGTAAAATGACACAACTACTTTGGAAAAGATTTTGGCAGAGTTTTTTGTTTTTGTTTTTAACAAAGTTACATATACCGTTACCATATGACCCAGCAGTCTCAATCCTGAGTATTTACCTAAGAGGAATGAAAATATATTCACACAAAGACATATACACAAATACTATAACACTTTTATTTATTATAGCCAAAAACTAGAAATGACTCAAATGTCCAGCAGCAGGTGAGGGGATCAATAAATTGGGTAAATAAATTTGAATAAAATGGAATATACCGCTCAGCAGTAAAAAGGAACCAAGTTACTCATGCACTCAACATGTATGAATCTCAGAAACATTTTGCTGAGTTAAAGAAGCCAGACACAAAAGTGTACATATTGTATAATTGATGTTAAATCCATTGATGTTAAATCATAGAAAAGGCAAAAGTAGCCTATAGTGACAGAAAGCAGGTCAGTGGTACTCTGGGGTCAGGTGTGGGAGTGGAGTTTGCAAAGGGGCTTGAGGAAAGCATTGGATTGGTGAAAACCTTCTACATCTTGACTGTGCTGGTGATTACATTTGTCAGTGAATATTTACATTTGTGAGAACTCATCAAGGTCTACCCTTAAATGCTCATGGAAGTTTGAGAAACACTGGTCTCAAATGTGAAGACAGGCACAACTCAGGACATTCAGCACCCCCCAAAAACAGAAAGGAACGCTTTGTTGAAACCTGGAACTCGAGCAAACACTATAACTATGTCATTGTTCTCAAAGAATCTGAAGTTTTAAAAAAAATTCTACAGCTAAAATCTATGCATGTTATTGTTTATAAATTTTACTTCAGTAAAATTGATAAATTAATAATTTATTCTTTTGTATAATTTAGTGTAATTTTTTTAAAGTTAATACTGGGCAACACAGTTACCAAGTTCCATCTTATAAAGTTGTATTTAATAGATTACAGTATCATGATGTATTGTCTAAAAATTAGACAATGAATGGTCAAGATATAAATTGTATTTAAAGTACCAAGGAATCATTCATTGGATTGCAAATGGCTATTTTGAGCCTTAAATTTAAAAAAAAGTTTTTTTTAAATGTTTATTTATTTTTGAGAGAGACAGAGACAGAATGCGAGTGGGTTAGGGGCAGAGAGAGAGAGGGAGACACAGAATCTGAAGCAGGCTCCAGGCTCTGAGCTGTCAGCACAGAGCCCAATGCAGGGCTCAAACTCACGAGCTGTGAGATCATGACCTGAGCCCAAGTCAGACGCTCAACTGACTGAGTCACCCAGGCACCCTGAGCCTTAGATTTGAGAGTAAACAAACAGACAAACAAAAATTGGTCATATTAGGAAGGTAATGAACTCTAGTGCTGGTTTGAATTTCAAAAACTACATGCAGGTATTATGGATAAGAAGGAAAAAAAATTTAATATGTTAAGTTTATGATTAAACCCAGAAATTTAGTGCCTTCCTATTTGGCTATTATTTAGGCCAAGGTTTTGAGGCCCATGACATTGAAATGTAATAATATGGTTAGGGAGTAAGTGATAGAAATTTTCATATAAATAAGGACTAGTCAATATAAGTTCATATGACATCATGATCCAAGGAAAAATGCCCAATATTTGGTAACAATTCAAAAAAAGCAAGTGAACTCTATATTTTGAAGCCATCACAGTTGCAAAGAGCTTGATCTTTGATACCCACCTTTATGTTGGGAAATCTATAATGAAAAAAACAGGCCAGGCAAATAGATATCCTTGCTTCATTTTCATACAAAGCCATTCATGAGTTTGAAATAAATTGTTTTCCAACATTTTTCTTTCAAAACGTATCTTTGAAAGCTTCACATCCCAGCACATCCTTCTTTCAATTAACTGATGTATTGCAGTAAAACTAAACCACTAAATACAAAAAGGGAAAGAACTTCTATATAATATGTTATGACACTGTAGCCTATTAAATAAAATTTTATGAGATTGAACATGGTAACTATGTTGCCAGTATTTAGTTGAAATATTTATACTAAATTATACTAACAGGTCTATGTGTTTTATATAAAGTTGGTGATTAAGCCTAGGATTATGATGTCTAAATGAATTTGGATGCCAGGTCCTTATCAGGATTTTCAACCTTATACAGTAATTTTTTTCTATGAGAAAATTATGTGCTATATATTTTTTTAATTTTAGAGAGAGTGGGAGAGAGAGTGTGCAAGTTGGGGAGAGGGGCAGGGGGCTAGAGAGAGAATCTTAAGCAGGTTCCACGCTCAGCATGGAGCCCATTGTGGGGCTTAATCCTATGACCCTGGAATCATGACCTGAGCTGAAATCAAGAGTTGGATGCTCAACCAACTGAGCCACCCAGGTGCCCCTAGATGCTATGTTTTAAATGTTATTTGATTTCAACAAATGGTATTGGGACAAATAGATATCCACATACAAATGAATGAAATTGGTTGGAACTTTACCTCATGCCATACATACAAATTAGCTCAAAATGAATCAATTTCCTGAACATAAAGGCTAAATGTATAGAATCTTCTGAAGTAAACTTAGAATTACATCATCATGACCTTGGATTTGGTAAGGGATTCCTATATATGACGCCAAAAGCACAAACAACAACAAAAAATTATAGATAAATTGGATTTCATCAGAATTAAAAACTTTTTTTGCTTCAAAGTACAATATCAAGGAGATTAAAAGACAGCACACAGAATGGGATATAATATTTGAAAGTCGTATCCAATAAGGGGCTATCTCTAGAATATATAAACTACTCTTACAATTGAAAAAAAAATGGACAGAGGATCTGAATGACATTTCTCCAAAGAAGGCATAGAAAATGGCCAATAAGTCTATATAAAGAGGCTCAACATCGTTTGTCATTAGGAAAATGCACATCAAAACACAATGAGTGAGAGGTACAAACTTTCCAGGGATGAAAAGTACAGCACGGGAAATAGAGTCAATAACATTGCAATAACTTTGTATGATGAATGATGGTAACTACACTTATGGTGAGCACTGAATAATGTAGAATAGAATAAAATTGTCAAACCAAAAAAAAAAAAAATCCCAAAACCACCTGCAATGAAATGCCACTTTACATCCATGAGGAAGGGTATAATCAAAAAGAAAAGTAACAAGAAGTGTTGATGAAGATGTGAAGAAATCAGGACCCTCTTGCACTCTGGTGGGAATGTAAAATTATACAGCCACTTTGGAAAACAGTCTGATACCTTTGTAAAAAGTAAAATGTAGAATTGCCATTTGACCCAGAAATTCCACTGCTAGGTATATACCTAAGACTAATGAAAACATGTCTGCACCAAAACTTTTCATGAATGTTCTAAGCAGCATTATTCAGAATAGCCAAAATATGGAAACAACCCATTATCTCTGAACTGATGAATGGATAAATGAAAGTAGTCTATTCATACAATGGAATATTACTCAGCCATTAAAAGAAAAGCAGTTTTGCCACATGCTACATCAATGGATGAAACTTGAAAACATTATGTGAAATGAAAGAAGCAGTCACCAAAGACCACTTATTATATTATTCCATTTATGTGAAATGCCCAGATTAGGAAAATATATAAAATAACTTATAAAGACAAGAAGTAGAATAGTGGTTGTTTAGGACTTACAGGGAGGGTACGGAAAGCTTGATGGTTACAGAAAATAGTGGTTGCTTTTTGGGTGATGAAAATGTTCTAAAATTTATTGTGGCAATGATTGTACAACTCTGAATATATTAAAAATTACTGATTAAAAAAAGTCACGGGGCTCCTGGGTGGCTTAGTCAGTCAAGTGTCCGACTTTTAACTTTGATTCAGGTCATGATCTCATGGTTTGGAAATTTGAGCCCCATGTCTGGCTCTGTACTGAGAGTGTGGAGGCTGCTTGGGGTTCTCTCACTCTCCCTCCCTCTCTCTCTCTGCCCCTTTCCCACTAGCTCTCTTTTTCTCTCTCTCAAAATAAATAAGTAAACTTAAAAAAAGAGAAAATGGTAGTCTTCAAAAATAATTGAATTATACATGTTTAAATGGGTAAATTATACAGTTCATGAATTATATTTCAATAATCTGTTAAAAATAATTTTTATCTGCATTATTTTGATTTATAATACTTTTCTGGTACAGTAACTCTATATAAGTACAAGGCTGGCCTATATATCCATGAATTTTTTTTTAATGCTGTAAGTTTGAGACATTCACATGTATTTTTTAATTTTTTTTTAACGTTTATTTATTTTTGAGACAGAGAGAGACAGAGCATGAACAGGGGAGGGGCAGAGAGAGAGGGAGACACAGAATCTGAAACAGGCTCCAGGCTCTGAGTGGTCAGCACAGAGCCCGACGCGGGGCTCGAACTCACGGACCGTGAGATCATGACCTGAGCCTAAGTCAGATGTTTTAACCGACCGAGCCACCCAGGCGCCCCTCACATGTATTTTTTAAAATTATTAAACATTAATTACGATAGAGAATTTTTCAAAAGGTAGATGTATTAAGGATTCGTGACATTTAGGCTATGGTGCATATGAGTTCTAGTTGAATACAGCCTTTGTTGAGTTGTGATAAAGTATCTCATGGTGACTGTGGTGCCCAAATGTTTAGCTTTCATGAAAAAAGTAGAAATTTCTACCTTGTTTCCAGCATACTGTTATATGATGTAATTGCCCATGGAGAGAATATAGAATGTAGATAGCCATTGGACTACGATAAGATTCTAGAATGGAGTAACTCATGTTTCATGGCAATACCTACGAACATGCACAAACAAAAATTATCTTTGTCCTGCCTTTTCGGGTGGTCCTTATAAAACCCCCACACCTATGATGTGATCACGGGCAACTTCATGAGTCAAGTTACAAATGGATCTACAATGGACTTAAAAGACCAATATTATCAGGGAGCCTGGGTGGCTCAGTCAGTTAAGCTTCCAGCTCTCAATTTCGGCTCAGGTCAAGATCTCATGGGTTCGTAAGTTCAAGCCCTGAGTCGGGCTCTGCGCTGACAGCACGGAGCCTGCTTGGGATTCTCTCTCTCCCTGTCTCTCTGCCTGTCCCCCGCTGGCACTCTCTCTCTTTCAAAACAAATAAATTAACTTAAAAAAAAAAGACCAGGGGCGCCTGGGTGGCGCAGTCGGTTAAGCGTCCGACTTCAGCCAGGTCACGATCTCGCGGTCCGTGAGTTCGAGCCCCGCGTCAGGCTCTGGGCCGATGGCTCAGAGCCTGGAGCCTGTTTCTGATTCTGTGTCTCCCTCTCTCTGCCCCTCCCCTGTTCATGCTCTGTCTCTCTCTGTCCCAAAAATAAATAAACGTTGAAAAAAAAAATTAAAAAAAAAAAAAGACCAATAGTATCTACTAGTGTGGGTCACACAAGACCCCCAATATCCAAGGATTTTTAATGGCAAGCTAAAATGAAAGTTGTCTGCCTTTGTAGCACAAAATCCAACACTCCCTTAATTGCCAGGAAAAAAAAATACTACACTGTATCAAGAATGCCCATGTAGTGCCAACCCAGCAATAGATCTAGACTTGGCTAAGGGCGAAGGGAGTAATACCATCAAAAAACCACTTAAAAGATGGCAAGAAACCTGCAAACTGGGTCTCTTGAGTAATTCCACCAGTGAAACTTCTGCTCATCACTAGGAAAACCCCAGTCATGGCACACGGCCAGTCTCCAGACGTGGCTCATCCGGAGATGATGTGGGGTGAGTGACAGCAGCATGCCTGAGCAGCTCCTGGGCAGTGAGCGCAAGTGGACCACCTCAATCAAGGAAGACAGAACAAACAGTTTAAGGAAGCCCCGAGGCTCCATTTTAAACAATGTGGCACAGCTGTGGACCGCTGAGAACTAGCAGATCAGGCATCTGTGAGGATGAAGGAGCTACCTCTGAACAAAGGCTTCAGGCTGAGTGGAGTCTAAGTGGCTGACGCTCACACACCTGCGGGCTTAGCAAACTGTATTTGCAGCTATGAATCAAAGCTCTGCTTTCACGGGGACAGAGTGTGAGGAGATACACTCTTGCCTGTGTTTCGGTCTTTTAAACTGCATATGCACACATCATTAGTATCGCCTTTGAACCTGAAAGACAGCGTTACATCCTGGGACACATCAGGCATTGTTTTTGATGTCTTCAATATTTCCTATGGCCCATAGGGCGTTGCATTAATGAGTTCTTCAGATATCTGAAGAAATGAAAAAATAACAATAATTTTGAAAAAGCTCAATGTAACATTTATCTACCAGAAATTTGTATTAGATGCTGTTTTGTAAAGAGAGATTTTCTAATAAAAAAAAGAAATTGGGAAATTAGACACTTTTCTTTGTAATGAGACCTCTTTGAAAATTTCTCTAAGAATGATGAATACAATTATTTGGTAATTACAGACCAGAAAGATATAATAGATTTTTTAAGACTCAGGTTAGCGTTTTGAAAACAGTAAACGACATTGATATGCAAATTAGGTTCAACCACTTATTTATTTTCATTTCTTCACAGATTTTAGTTATATGGACTTTTATTGAAAAATCATACGGGTTAACCTAAAAGTAGAGGTCATTAAAAAAATTAAGAGAGGTTATCTGTATAGGTTATTATGTCCTATACAGAAATAATTACGCAATCACTACTCAGCCTTAATTTCCCACCTAGTAGTTGGCTTCTTTTTTGTGGCAAGTATTTATCCGAGATGAATTGAATAAATTAGAGGGCAAATCCTTAAAAAAGATTCAACTTGCACAATGACTTCAGGGGAATCTGTCCTTTTCCCCCTTGCTGTCTTGGTTGATTGACCTTCTCAATCACAAAACAGGAGTGGATGTAATGGCTTACGTTCATCACTCCACTGCTACTGTTCTTTGTCAGAGGACAGCTCTTTCTCTTAGGAGTATTGAGGCGATTATCCTGAGAATTTTGGCCCCAAATTCATGTCTGTGATAGTCAAAATTTCCCAAGAGAAGTTATCTTTCCATATTCTAGCATTACTTATCATTCTATGATGAATTTTGCAAAGGCAAAGTGGATAAGAGAATTGGAGTACTTAATTATTCTTCAGGGGGAAAAAGCAGTCTTTCCTCTTTGATAATTATCTTCGTTTTCAAGCTAATTTTGACAATGGGGACTTGGTTTCCAGCAGAAATTTAAAAATAAAGCTGGAAGGAGTTTTTTAGTAGGCATGTAAAAATGCTCACTACTAAATTTAGGCTATTGCAAAAGATAATTATTTGCCTGATAGCTCATACACTCATTTGAGAGAGACAGTGCTGTATTTCTATACAATTAATACATGTACATGATTATAAAGATAAATATATTATAAAGATAAATATAATAAATATTACCGAATTTAACATGAAAAACACCAGCTCCTGGCTTTGCCTCTTCTTGTGACTAATTTCCATTCCCCAGAGACAACTTTCAACTTTTTAGTTTCTTCTGATACTTTGTTACATATATAAAATGACTTGATTATTCTATTTCTTGATTTTTGGTTGTTCTGGATATTATTCATTAATTGTGTTCTGTGGTTAGATTTAGCTTGTTTAGACATACTCCCTTTCCTCTCCCCCAAGTATTCATTATTCTCTCATCTTTCCAAAACAGCTATCTCACAAATGCCATTAAGTTATTTTATTAGTCATACCTTAGTCACATGGTATCCATGATTGTATTTCCCCTTCTTGTAAAACTTTCTGATTTCTCTACAGATGACAATTACATCCTTTTTATTTTTCCTTTTTTTCCCCCAAATTCCCTAACAGTATTGCATTTTTGCCAGAAGTGTAAGTGCCCCTCAGTGGGTTTAATGCAACAGTAATGTAGCTCTACATTGTGTGTGTGTGTGTGTGTGTGTGTGTGTGTATTCTTTTTTCTTAGAAACATAACTCTGGAGTCCTCTGTTGTTCTGCATTAATTTCTAATGACGGTTTCTTAGGTGGACTACCCATTATCATCACTAGCATTCTCTTCCTTCTGTGTTAGACTGTATCCTGAAAGCCAATTTTTCTCTTTTTTAATTTCCTCCCTTATTTTCATGCAGTTCATCCTCTAGTAACTCTATAAGGTAAGATGCTTAAAAGTAAAATTTTTGAAATATGAAATGTCTCAAAATATTTTAACATTACCTAAAATCTTGATTGATAGTTTGCCCAGGCATATAATTCCATGTTGGAAATAATTTTTTTTCTTCAGAATTATTAAGGCCTTGCTCCACTGTCTTCTAATTTCCAATGCTGCTTTTGGGAAGTACAATGTCATTTTTATTCATGACTCTTTAAATGTGACCTATTATTGTTCCTCTGGGAGCTTTCAGCATTTTATTTTTGTCTTTAATATTGTAAAATTTCATAAAGATATGACTTTTGAAGAAGACAGATCTTTTTTATTTTATTGTTCTCAGTACTTCTATTTGGAAATTTGTGGTAGTCAGTTGTGAGGAATTTTCTTGAAATATTTATTTAATCATTCTCTTCCCTCTGTTTTCACTCTTTCCCTTCCAGAGTTGCTAATGGTCTAGTACTAGAAGTCCTAACCCACCAACACTGTTTTTCCCTGTATTTTGTATCTCTTTGTGAGTTTTTCTTGTTTCTGGATGTTTATTAAATTGTAGTTTTCAACTCTTCTATTGAATTTTTGCATTATATTTTTATTTTTTGAGAATTCCTTTTTTTTTAATTTTTAAAAAATGTTTATTTATTTTTGAGAGACAGAGAGAGACAGCATGAGTGGGAGAGGGCAGAGAGAGAGAGAGGGAGACCCAGAATATGAAGCAGGCTCCAGGCTCTGAGCTGTCAGCACAGAGCCGAATGTGGGGCTTGAACTCACGAGCCATGAGATCATGACCTGAACCCAAGTTGGAAGCTCAACCAACTGAACCATGCAGGTGCCCCGAGAATTCTTTATTATCTGAATAATCCTTTAAAAAAATTCTCTCTGGAATGCAGTTTCTTCTTTTAAATCTCTGAAATTATTATGGTTAAAAAAATTTTTTTTTGTTCTATTTGCTGTCTTGGATTTCTTTTTCTTTGTTTTAAATTGACTTTTACTTTGTAGTGGTCATGTTTAAAACAGATGTAAAAATCACTACTTGGAAGTTGATGTTTATGGGTACACCTTGTCAAGTACTGAGCTTGAATATAGAATGATTGGCTGTGACCCTGCTATTTTGTTGCAGGACCTTCAATTATATATCTCTGTAGGTCCTTTCCCATGGACAGATCAGTTTTATCAGCTTATTGCTTAAGGGACATAAAAAGCCAGCTTTCTAGCTTTCTGGAAGCTGAGGGATGAAGGTTACTGAAAGTCTCAGAGTTCAGTATGTCGACATTCACATAACTTCCCTGTTTTTAGTACAGTCCCTCATCTTTGCCCTCAGCTGTATCTCTTATGAGCAATACCAGATCATTTCAGGTTTAATTCTCCAGAGAGTAGACCTCTAGGCTTAACTTGTACTTAGGAAGAGATAATTGCAACCAAAAAGGTCAATTTTCCCTTTAAAAATGTAGCCAGCCCTTCAACTCATTCTTCTGTGGTAGCCCTGTGCACCTGCCCTTTTAGAACTTATTTCTGCCATATCCAGAGCATCCCAAAGGGCTAGAAGGTGAACATCAATTTGATTCTTGTTAGTTTCCCCTACTTTAGACTCAGATTATAGTTTTCTCAGATATTGGAAGTCAGTCACCACTTATATCTTCCAGCTTCTAGATTTTGTTTTATCTCTTGTATGCTTTGTCTCTATTCCTGCTCTCTTCATCTTGGCGAGTTTTTTTTGCTTTTTGTTTGTTTGTTTGTTTCTTCACTTTATTTTAAATGTGATTTAAAATGTGTGAAGATAGATTTTGTGTTCAATTTGCCTGCTTACCTAGAACCCTTGACATGTGGAAACAGCAGTGTACTCTGGAAAAAACCTAAGCATTTTGGGAATTTCCTTGACTGAAAAGTGGATATAGTCTCAGGCCTTCAAGAAAGATAATTTTGCATTAAGTTGAAAATTAAAGCAATAGGGGCGCCTGGGTGGCTCAGTCGGTTAAGCCTCCGACTTCGGCTCAGGTCATGATCTCGCGGTCCATGAGTTCAGGCCCCGCGTCGGGCTCTGTGCTGACAGCTCAGAGCCTGGAGCCTGTTTCAGATTCTGTGTCTCCCTCTCTCTGACCCTCCCCCGTTCATGCTCTGTCTCTCTCTGTCTCAAAAATAAATAAACGTTAAAAAAAAATAAAAAAAAAAAAGAAAAGAAAATTAAAGCAATAGCACTGAGAAGATTTATTTGTAACTGGTAATTTTCACATAAAGTCACACCCATGATGAATTGTAAAGGCCTAAAAACCATGATCGAGGTGTAGAATTTTCAAGCATAGAGGAGTTTCTTTGGTTATCTACACAATATTTGTCTTTATTTGCAGATAGCATCTCAAATTCCACAGTTGCTTTTATGAGTTTTAGTAAAATTTCCATCATGATTGATACAAAATATAACGGATTCGGGCTGGTATATAATGCAGTTAGCCGTTTTGCTACCATTTTTGGATTAATCTCAAAACAAATCTAAAAACAACTCAAATTTTGCTATATTTTAGCAAATGCTTCAACAGTTACCTTTCTGTGAGAAGCATTGAAGACAATAAGATGGAAATCATCCTGACTAAAATTCTCTAAAAATATAATCAACCACAAACAATAAACTAGATACTTATGTTGATGCTGGTTGACACTGCTTGCTTTGCTTTGATTACATTATTAGGCCTTGACCTGAGATGCAGGGTTTTCACAGGTAGAATCAGTGTAAGCAGGGCAGGGCAATCATGTTGACTTCCTGTGTTCCTAATAGAGTTCCTCCATTTATTCCTGTGCTCTTTTTCCCCAAATCCACATAAAACTTCAGGATCTTTCCCTCAGCTGGGATCTATTACCAATCTATTGGACTTGACTTGTGAAATGATCTCTATTTGCCAGTCTTTGCCTGGAGATAGCTGGACATCTGAAGAAGGGGCCACATTTAGCAAAATTTATCTTTAGAAGTAAAAGAAATGAGAGAAAGCTGTCAGGATTTTAGGATATTGAGAGTTATAAGCTAAGGTTTGTCCCAGTAAGAAATGTGAAAGGTTATTTGATTTTTCCAAAGATTTGGCAATAGAATACTGACCATGGAAAGGGCTTCCATATGTCCTCCTGGGATAGTTGGAAGATGAGAACCTATTGAGTCACAATCCACAGGCAGGCCGGTAGATACATATTTCCTGATTTAGAGTACATTGGGAGAGTTTTACACAGGGTTACAGAATTTGCAATTAGAAAGAAAGGGTCACAACTTAAATTTTAAAATATTCAAAATAAAAATCTTGCCCATAAGGAAGACCACATTAGCTTGGCCAGACTACTGGAGGATATTTGGAGGTAGGGTAAAAATGAAATTCTTTTTTTTAAAGGTTTTTTTAATGTTTGTTTGAGCAAGAGAGAGAGAGACAGAGAGACAGAGACAGAAACAGAGACAGAGGACCTGAAGCAGGCTCTGCACGGACAGCAGAGAGCCCCATACGGGGCTTGAACTCATGAACCATACGATCATGACTTGAGCTGAAGTCAGACCCCCAACTGCCTGAGCCACCCAGGTGCCCCAAAATAAATTATATAAAACACAGTTTTAGTGCTGCTCAAATACTAATGAAGGCCTTGAAGTTCTGCAACATAGAATAAATAACCAGAGTTTGTAGATTTAGAGAAGGAGTCATGATTATAGACTATGGAGTCAGGTGACTTGGTGTTGAGGAAACTCCTATCAGCTGTGTGACCGGGTGCTAGTCAGAGACAATAACACCTACTTCACCAAGCCAATGTGAGACATCATTGCAGATAGTAGGTGTTCCATACACAGTTATTATTATTTCCCTGGGAAAAATATTAACAAAGAATATGGTTAAAGGAAAAAATGAAGCTGTCTGGACTTTAGCAAAGTGACAAAATACGAGTTAAACTTCAGAATACATTTTTTTTTAAAGTGAAACTGATATAGATAATCAACAGTCTGCCCCAAATACTAGTTTTGGACTTCAAATTAAAAAATATGTTAACTGAGCTGTTCTCACCCAAGAAGGACTGTGTCATCTGCAAAATAGAATCCACATGTTGCCCAGCTACTCCTGTCTGGAAGGAGATAACCAAGTCTTCTAAAAGCTGGGTATGGCTTACTTAGGTATAGATTAAAAAACTAGGAGAGTAAGAAACATCCTGGCTTGATGACATTTAAAATGTGAATTTGCTCTTTGAAAAGGCCATTTCTGTCTGTTGTTTCTCAAAGTGGTATGATCAAGGTTTAAAGTTGTATCCAGAGCCTTCTTGATGCGAACACTGTGATTCACAAGTATAGCTTTCCTTCTGTGTTGAGGCCAGAATGTTTCCTTTGGGAATATGCTTCTCTGAAATGATAGCATAAGACTTCTGGGAAGTGATTCCATGCATAGTAAATACTGTGGTTGTTGCCACATGAGTGCTTGGGCAACGTTGCCAGGCCCGGAGAGGTAGTAAGTCCAGGACTCACAGAAATTCCAAGGCAGCACGTGTGGCAGGACCTAGAGGAAGGCTGCCTTGTGGTTGTCACCCTACACTATTGACAATGCATCCCTAAGCCTCAGCTCCTGGCCTTGACTCTTTTTAGATTTTTCCATGCTTCCCATTTGGGGAAGAAGCCGTTCCCTAACAGGCTTACTCTGGCCCTGGAGAGATAGTAGGGAGCAAGATGGAGAGCAAAACAGGGAGGGAGGCAAGAGTTGAGAAGAGCAGAGACCGAGAGACAAATCCTGACACAAGGTGTAGTAATAAGCTCTTTTGATAAGATATCCTCCAGTTGAAATTCTAGACAAGTTACCATCAAACTTTACTGGTTGTATTTGCCCACTTTACGGCCTTATTTTGGTACATATTGAGCTACTGTACCATTCAAGATTCAACCAGAAAAACAACAAATATACAAAGGGCTTTGTTGTTGAGATTTGACTTCTGCAGTTGTGGGAGCTCGTTGAGCAGTCTCTGTATGGCTTTTGCCTTTGCATCTGATACTGGGGCTTGCAGCCTATAGACAGGCAGTCAGGAACAATATGATACTCAACACGGAGCCAACCTAATCACATACGCAAGCTTCAACACTGATTACTCAAGATATGTAAAATTGTGGTTATCCAGATGACATAGAATATGCTTATATTTCCAGGTTATCAATACAAATTTATTTTTTATTGAAAAAAATTAATGTCTGAGAATTAGTCTGAAACCCTTAGGAGTTTGTGAGGCCCCAGTTTGAGAATCATTGTTATAATGTGGAAAGTAAAGAGTCAGACAAACTGGAGTCAAATCCTACCTCTAGTACCTCTATCACAATTTGACAAGTGCTTAAAATCTCCATGTCTCTGTTTTCTCAAAAAAAAGAGAAAGTATGCATTGGCTGGAAGAATTCAATGAGTAATTCACTAATTCAATAAACAGTTATTGAGAATTTATAATATGTCAAGTACTCTTCTAGGTCCTGGGCATATAGTAACAAATGAAAGTACATAATAACCCAGTTAGTGGAGACAGACAAAAATTTATATATGGGGGGGGGTGGTGAGCACACTCTAGGTGATGATATGAACTGAGAAGAAACAAAGCATAAAGCAAGACTAGGAGACACAGGATGAATGGGTAGATTCTATTACATGAAAGGTAATCAAGGAACTGTATTTGATATTTATTGCCGAGTAAAAAATTATCCCTAAAGTTAGTAGCTTAAAATAACATACATTATCATTTCAAAGTTTCTGTAGCTCCAGAATTTGAGCATGGTTTAGCTTCAGGATCTCTTACAAGGGTGCAATTAAGATTTCTGTAAGATCTGGGGTTGCATTCCAAGGTTTGATTGGGGAAACATCCACTGCCAAGTTCCTTGTGTGGTTGTTGAAAGGATTTAGCTCCTTAGTAGCTGTTGAACTGTTGCGGACTGTTGGCTGGAAGCTGTCCTTAGTGTCTTGCCACATGGGACTCTGCAACATTGCAGCTGTTTCATCAAAGGCAGTGAAAGAGAGTCTCCTGGCAAGGTGGAAGTAACAATCTTTGTATTCTAACCATAGGAGTGACATCCCCTAAATGTTGCCATGTTCTATTGGTTAAAAGCATATTCATGGGGAGGGGATGGTACAAGGTCATAAATAGCAGGAGGTAGGAATCTTTGGACACCATCTTGGTGGCTGCTTACCACAGAAAGCTTCTCTAAAGAGAGAATGTTTGAATGAATATTCAGTTAAATGAATAATGAACCTTGTGTATAACTCAGGAAAGAGCCTTCCCAAGCAGAAGGAATATAAGTGCAAAGATTTGGAGGTGAAAGTGTCCTTGGTGTGCCCAAGGGAAAGAATGGAAATCAGAGTTGCTGGAGCAGAGTGAAGGAGGCAGAGGGTGATCGTTATAGAAATTAGAGAGGCCAGTTCATGTGGGACTATGAAGGCCATTGGGAAAATCTAGATTCTATTCTGAATGAGATGAGAGGCCATTAGAAGACCTTGAGGAGTGGAGCCACATGAAATGATTTATCTCTTAAAAGACTCTGCTGCTATGGAGTTTGTGGGGTGGATGGAATACAAGCAGAATCAGGGACATGAGATGAGACGCTGAGGCAATAGTCCAGGTGAATAATGAAGGTGCTTAACAGGAAGGGGGCAACAGTAACTGGAAAATAGAAAGCATTCCATCAATGTCAGCTATAGTGCTATTATTGCCTTTATTTCTTAGATCCGTGATTCTCAAACAATTATATACCTACATCTTACCTGGCGAACTTGTTCTAAATATAGATTTGAGGCTTTACCTCCAGATGGAGTGATTTAATATGCTTTGTGGGTGGGAAGATAGAACCTACATGTACATTTTAAACACTGAACTGATTATCCTGGTGCAAGTTGTTCATGGCTACCTATACTACCTTTGTTGTTGCCATTGTTATTTTTCACAAAACAAGAAGTAAATAAAATATTCATGCCATCCCCCCCTGGCACACACTCACACACAGATTTGAATTCCCTAATCCATTCTTGAGTGAAATCTGACATGCCCATGAAGACTTGGGTGGTTCTTTTGTGAGGAAAACAAGACAGGGCAATAGAGAGGAGTATCTTTCGCAGTCACTATTCCTAGTTCCAATGAAGAGAGATCAAAGTGGTAGGGATATGTTTATTTTATTTTATTTTTTTTACCTAATTTGTCCAGGTAACTCTAATTACAGGCCTGCAAATGCACCTCTCTTTTAACCAAACTTCAAGGGTGTCTTTAAAGGAAGCATGTTGCATGAATTCCCAATATAGGTATTGGAAACCAGAATTATGTTTCTCTCATGTAGTCTTGACAATGCAGCAGATTGTGTTTGACACATTGTTAATGACACAAAAGTTTGAAAAATGGCTTAGATGTGTGATAAAGTAGGTGTGTAGCTTAGACATCTCATTCTTACTGATAAGATGTAAAATCATACTCAGTCGAGTTAGTGATGTTTGTGTTTCTGGCTTTTGCTGTGTGTGTGTGTGTGTGTGTGTGTGTGTGTGTGTGTGTTGGAATGACAGCTTTGGTCATTTGAATAACACCTCAGTTCAAGGGCACATGATCCTTCTTAGAAATTGCTAGATTAGAAATCATGCCTTTTTCTTTCCCTTAATCTACTTGCCTTTCATATGTTATATGCAAATTTTCTTTCATAATTAAAAATTTTAAGGACAAAATTATCTTTCACCTGCTTTGGAACACCAGTCCCACTCTTTAGAGTTAGCTAATATCAAGTTTCTTATGTATCCTTCTAGAAACTTTTCATGTATATATACAGATCCTTTTGTTTATCCAAATGGGAACATAATGCATTCTCTGTTTTATTCCATGTACTTTTTCAATACTATTTTTTTCCTCTAAACAGGTAAGTACATTGTTTTTAAAATAGGAAAACACATTGTAAAATGACTCTTACATCACCCAAGATGAGACAGTATGAAGTAAGTCTTTATTCTACCCTGTTATCCTGAATTGTCCCAGATCCCTTCCCCAGAAGAAACTCCTTATTATCCATTTCTTGTGTATCCTTCCAGAGATGGTATATGCATGTACATGCATAGAGGTGTATTTATGTCATTCTGTAGATTACATGCTGTATCTTACAAATCACTTGATACTTCTGTGCAATGGAGTGGGAGACAAACTGTTAATACACAATGTGAGACACCTCTCTGCCTGCTCTACAAGGGAAATAATGGCACTTAGTTTGGAGAACTGAAGACGAAACAAGAACCCAAGAATATGAGCTCCCCAGACATGTGCAAGGAGGTGAGGGATGTTCTTAGTTTAGCAGAGGCTTGGCCTGAAGAAGCAGAGATGAAGGGAGTTCTCCATGGCCTTAGCCTGGCCCGGAAAACAGATTAAGATGCTAAAAACCATTCTGACTTAATGAGATTCTAGAACAGAAATAGACTGATATCCAGTAACTGGATAAAACGTCCAGTCCTAAGCCAGCCCCATCTGACTTTGCCTGTCATTACATTAATGTGCTGTTGGTGTCCAAACAGCTGGACAGCAGCCTTTCTGAATGTAATAAAAACTTGGCTTGGTTTCTTAAATGAAATGAAAACAATTTTATTACCACTCACAAGAATCTTAGTGGGAAGAGATAAATGTTTTAATGCTGACAGTGCTTGAAGAAACAGCCTTTAAAACCTTAGAGGGCCAAACTGAAAGCAAGAAGAGTGTGATGCTGTTTCTCTGTGACCCAAATTCTGAGATTACAAGTCTTGATGGGAAGTCTCTTCCCCATATTCAGGTTAGTTCTTCCCCATTGGAAATAACAGCATAGGGTGCAGTGAGCTCCTATTTATATACATCATCAAATACATTCTGTTGGAAAATTGATGTCCCATCAGAAAACTGTAAATACTTTGAATTCTGAGAACTGTGTTCCACTAGTGAGCAGTTTCCTTGTAATTGTAGGTAATTGGGATGAGAAAAGGGGATTTGGAGATAATTTATACAAGTACTTGATGAAGGCTTGGATTCCAATGACCTTCTAGATCAGATAATTTTCCTAACAAGATTGTCTAAAGGAGTTGTTGACTGACTTGCCTAAATTCTCAAACAAGCCCATGAATCATAGGAGAGGATATACACAGAGTTCATTTCTTGAGCCAAAGAGAGAGAGAAAGAAAGAGAAAGTTTAAAACGTTAGTTATTGATTTTTTGGCAGGTGAAATTAATAGTGGTTTCTCCTCCCCCACAATTAAATCTATGTCTTAATTGTGACTTTCCTTTCATGAAGAAGCACACACAGAACCTTGGGATTACTTCTTTGAACCAGTTAAGTCAAAATATTATTCTTCATGGGAGGCTGGATCAGTATTTGAACTGCTGATGTGAAGGTTTCCATTTTGGCTGTCCTTTGGGAGCTCTGGCTCAGCCGTGAGCAGCCCTTCTCTCCTCAGGGAACTGGTTCCAGAAGGAAACCTGACTAGAATAGACACACTGTGGCTGGTGAAGCCCACGGACACCTCGTAAGTTTTAATATGTGACAGAAAGGAAACCCAATTACTTTTGACCCAGTATTCTTACTAGACATGATGCCTACACATGACACAATTTTCCATATACACACTTACATTTACTGGGGCAGGGAAAAAACATTGATACACAGTTCATTGTTTCAGTCATTTTTACTGAAGTCTTTGTTGTTTTACTGTTTCTCATTTCTCTTTCAGAAGATACGTGAAAATGGGTTGATATTTGTGTGATTTGGCAATGGTAAAACAAGCTGGTTTGCATCATTAAAATGAAAAGAGGTATTTCTGTCCAGTTGCCTACATATTCTGTGCTGGTAGTCTTCTTGCTATAGATGCTCATTTGTCACACTAATAGTTTCCAAGTACTTTTTGTCCATTGCCCATATTTTAAAGTAAGCAGATCTGGGTTTAATGTAAAGATACATTCAGATATCTGATAGGCATTAATCTCACTAATGATTGACAGATAGGATATCAGTGTCTGAAAATAAGCTTTGGGCCAGAATAAAAGCTTGGAGAGCAACCCTTGGTAGCAGAGTCCTTTCTCTGAGATGGCGAGACTTGGCCCTATCATTAAGAGTGATATTTATCTTCTTATGTGGTTTCTCAACATTCCTCAAACACCAAACCTAATGTGAAGATTAGGGATCCTGGACTCCAGTTGTCCTTGACTAAGGATGCTTGTGGGTAAAACTGGTGTCTCAGAATGTGGTTGAATAGACAGGTGGAGTGAGCATCCTAGAAATACCTACAGCTTGACTTTGCATTATGTAGCATCTCTAGGCAAAACAGGGAAACTTGAGCCTCCTCTTTTGAGAGCTACCTTATTGTGGTCAGTGTTTGGCTGAGCTGATCATCTCTCTTTTGGGCCACTTTATCGAAAAGATAGATCTCAGCCATAAGCTAAATTAAATGCACCTACTTCCAGGAGTGGAAATAAAACCATGAGCTCTACTTCATGCCCAGCATCATTGTTCTTACTAACCTGATCTAATTTGGAAACACTCAGTTTACTATCTGCCTCTTATGTGCCAGCCACTTGGTTGGAAGATGTGTGGTGTTTCAGTCTTTATGAATAGCCTTTTACTTAGGAGAGAATAAAATAATTTATAGTAAATATCTTGATGTGTTTTATGTTTGTCTTCTTAGAAGACTGTATTAATAGATTTTCCCCTCTGATTTAAAGTATTAGGTTTTTTCTTTTTTCTTTTTTGTCAGTGGGAGCATTAATATATTTTTTACTTTTTTAAATATAATTTGTCAAGTTAGCTAACATACAGTGTATACAGTGTGCTCTTGGCTTCGGAAGTAGATTCCCATGATTCATCACTTACATACAATACCCGGTGTATTGTATGTAATACCGCTTACATACAATACATTGAGGTGCTCTCCTCAATGCCCATTACCCATTTTCCCCTCCCCCCACCCTCCATCAACTCTCAGTTTATTCTTTGTATTTAAGAGTCTCTTATGGTTTGCCTCCCTCTCTGTTTCAAATAGAGTATCAGTTTTTTTTTAAATGTTTATTGATTTTTGAGACAGAGAGAGACAGAGCATGAACAGGGGGGTGGGTCAGAGAGAGAGAGAGGGAGACGCAGAGTATGAAACAGGCTCCAGGCTCTGAGCTGTCAGCACAGAGCCTGATGTGGGGCTCGAACCCACGAACTGCGAGATCATGACCTGAGCCAAAGTCAGATGCTTAACCGACTGAGCCATCCAGGCGCCCCATGGAGTATCAGTTTTATTATTGTCAACATACTTGTTATATTGCTGTTGATCATTCTATAAACTTAATTGATTTTATGTTATTTTGGAATGTCTTGATACTCAGTTCACTATGTTGGTAGTCATAATCTGGCTTTGTTTCTGCTTCAGTTGAGACTCAGACAGTTGATTATATTCTTTCAATTCCTTGAAATAGTTTGGTCATAAAATTTTCATTCACTTACATGGGATACTCCATACATGTGCTCTCTGAAGGCATTGTGTAAGTGATACTTGATATTGATGTAAATACATTTTTGCATATTATGAAAGCTTTAGTTCAAATCTCATAGAACTTTGAAATGAGAAACACCCTTAAAAGTATTACCAGAGCATCAATAGTTTAGTCCAGTTTCATATACTAATCTGTATCTAGAACTTTGTCTTTTATTTCTGGACTTTCAGTTGATTATGTACCTTTGAATTTACATTATGATTCTTCTTATATCATATAATAGGAAATCATATCTTGCTCTCACTGTTTCCTCTACCTCTCCTACCCTCCATGCCACTCCCAGGCCCCAACAAATATGAGCTGAAATGACAGGAAGTGGCAAGTTTCCTGGACGGAGACCTCTATGTCTGCTTGTTCCCATTGTCCCAAGTTGTATCTGTGCCTGTTGTAGCCCAAAATGTCTTTCAGTCTGGATACGGAGTTGGTGCTCAGTTTTCTCTTTTCTTCATTTATTCACCATGTTCTGATACCTTATGCCTCTGATGTCCTCTTTTCTCTCCACACCTGTTGTCACTCTTTTGGTAGGGGGCCTATTCACCATATGTCTTAAATATTCCAATAGCCTCATTTATTCACTTAAAAAAAAATGTTGCTGAATGCCTTCCTGTGTCAGGCCCAGACCCCTAGGGATACAGGTATGAAAAAGACAGCACTTATTCAGAAAGGGCTCTCAGGCTACAGAGAAGACAAATGTGAAAACATAAAAAGCGTGATACAATGTGGATAAGTGTGTAATTAAGGTAGAAACAAGTGTTCAGAAGCCCAGAGGAAGAATGTCAATTTCCTACCACTTGAATTTGTAGATTTTATACAAGTTATAACTCTTCAACCAACTAAAATTCATTAGTTCTATCTCCTGACTACTTTATTTGCCCCTAATTTTTCACTTTTTCTGTTTGTTCTTAGACTGGGTTTTCTAAAAGGTCAGTCTGATCATACCTCTCTCCTCAAAGGCTGTCACTTCCCTACCACGTACAGGTTGAAGTCCAAGCATTATTTCACATCAGAGCTTACCTCAATGATTCATATCTAACCCAGAGTCCACTAGTTACCCTCTTTCCCTTCCCCATCATTCTCATCCCTTGAGGAGAATGCAACTCCCTTCCATTGTTTTCCCACACACTAATCCCATTTTCCAACTACTCCATGCTTCCTCCAGGATTCATCTTCTTAAAATGAGTCTGTTCTGCCCCAGGGAGGCCCTAATCTCTTGTAAACCCACCATTTTAACTCATACCTCTTACAAAATTCTCCCTTCAACTACTTTGCTTAAGTGTGAACTATCATTCTCTCAAAAGATTCATCTTTCTTGCCAACCATTCGAACAGAGGCTTCTCTTGTTTCCCCCCATATCATGTTGGTAGCTCATGTAAGGGCCAGGACAGCAGGAGAGGGCCCAGCATTCTCTCCTTCAGACTTGCGGCCTCTTTATGAAATCTTTCTCCCTGTTTATTTCTTCTTTCTTCCTTCCTTCCTTCCTTCCTTCCTTCCTTCCTTCCTTCCTTCCCTCCCTCCCTCTTTCTGTCCCTCCCTACCTTCCTTCCTTCCATCTTCCTTTATTTATTTCTAAGGAATATGACAAGTATGTATAGCCTTCTTTTTTTGGTCTCCCTCCTTGTCACTATCATAGCTTCATTTCTCTTGTGTTTTGAGGACTTTACCTCTTACAGCTTCACGGCATCACTCACTGTATCAGGCAGCGTAGAGTTTAGATTGCTGTAACAAAGAAATTTCCAAATTCCATGGCACAGATAAATTTGAAGTTTAAATATCTGAGAACAGATATGGTCCAGGGCCAGCATGGAGTTCTGTAGGGTTGAGGGTGTAATAAAGTCTGACTCCATTTTAGATGTTTGACTGACAGCTTTCAAGCCCGACCCCTCACTCTTTCCCTTTTGCTACACATCTGGTCAACCCCTTAAGGATTCCTCTGTTTTCCCTGCATTTGCACCAATAGTAAGTCCAAATTACACAAACTCTGGCCAACTGTGGAACCCTCATCTCAGCCCCAAGTTTTAATCACAATAAGTTGATCTTACACTCTGCTGAACAACCACAAAATACATGATGAGAGCATCCAGGGTTTGTTCTTGGCCCTCTTCTCTCCATTCTTTCTATTTTTCCCAAGAAACCTCATTTACATACTTGGCTTCTAGCCCAAATTTCTCTCTTGTCCTCAGGACACTTGTATATCCTAATAAATTGACCATCCCAACCTTCACATTGCAAATTTAATAGGTCCTCATACCTTTTCCCCCACAATCTTCCTCCTAAGTGTCTCTCTTGATAGATTGCATTATCATCTATTCTGTCACTCCAGCCATCATTGTGGGACCAATCTAGGCTCCTCTCTCACTTACATGATGTTACTGAATGCTATTCATTTCATACCCTCTTCTGTTCCTTAAACTGGCTCCCTCCTCTCTGTCTCCACTGCTCTTCTAGCCTGTTCAGTCCTTCATCATTTCTCTTTTGTATTATTAAATTATCTCCCTGCCTTCTAACTCCTCCTCCCCAATCTATCCTTGGCACAGGTGTCAAAGTGATCTTTCTAAGATGCAAATATGATCGCACCACTGCCCTGTTTATAAACCTTCCTGTGGCTCTCCATCCTCTACATGATCAAATCTAAATGCCATGGCATACTGTGATTTGATCTCTGTCATACTCTGCTCATATTTTTTCCCTCCTACTCTCCTGTATGGATTCCACTCTTTAGCTATACTGAGCTATTTGTGATTCCCTGCATACATCCCATATTTTCTTGCCTCTCTTCTTGGGCACGTGATGCTCTTTTTGTATTAAATGACCTTCCCCTGTGAGACTAGCTAACTCTTATTCTCCCTGAGGCCCAGTTCAAAAGTCACCTCCAGGATTCCTGCTTTGAGATACTTTCTCCTAGACAGACTCATTTTGCTTCCCTTCTTTTATGTTCCCCACACTCTATGCAAACACATATTATAGTGCTTATCCCATGAGGTTATAAATATTGATTTCTTGCTGTCTCACTCTACAGAATGTGAGTATGTGAAACTCCTTACATGCAGGTACACATATTTCACCTTTGAATACACCACAATCCCTAATTCATAGGAGACATTAAATAAATGTTTGATGAGTGAATAAATTTCCTTCAAGGCCCTCAAGCCAACTACTTACCACACCTTTCTATTTTTATCCCTGATTTCTAGCTTTTTCCCGTCTCCATGCTGGCAACCAGGAACAATCTGTCAATGAATAAAGGATTTTTAGCAGGGAGAAACACTATTATATTTATCAAGTTGGAAAATTAACAGCAGTGTTTTTATAGCTGTTATGGTGGTTGTTTTTGATAAATACAAGACACTTGAGAAACTGAAGTCCAAATTAATCTATTTTGGTAGCTTAGAATCTGTTTGAGAACGAGCTTTATAACTGTAAGAACGTGTGTGTGTGTGTGTGTGTGTGTGTGTGTGTGTGTGTTTATATAATAATAAAGATAGTAAATCAAAAATCAGTGGACAACATAGGACATGTTGTAACTTCTCCAAGACAGGGGAGAGATCAGTGCTGGTTGTCATTACTGGAAAACTACAGGGTGGAACACCACCCTGGCTGAGCACTGACCACTGAGCCTAGCAGGTGGAGAGAAGGTGTATAATGTATATGCATATAAGTGAGGGTGATGGGATATGTTTGTTTCTGACAGTGGCTTGTTGTAGGGGATGAATAAAATAAGGTCATATTAAAGGGAGATCTGAATATTGCCTTTTGAAAATTCAACTTGATTGTGTGGTAAAAAGAAAAGCTATTGAAGTGTGTGTACTGAAGCATACTACATAATATGCTCCAAAGTATTAATATAATCTTCACCAGCAAGGTCAGAGAGCCAAATATGCTGATAGAGTCATGGTTGTATTCATTTTTATTTTGGAGGAACTTACACACATTACTTACAAAAATTGAATATGGAACTAGAAAATTTCAAGTTGGAACCTAAGCTGTTTTAACAACCCAGAATTTGGAAAATAATGTGTAAACCATAAACTATAGCCAGTTGTGCTTTTTCAAATGAAAATTTTTGCATCAAGATTTGATTGTAAACCGCCTAATACCCTCATTTCTTCTTGTAAATTGTTTCAGTAATACATATAGAAATACCACAACCCATGCATACAGGTTTAGCACCGGGTACAAGTGACTGAAAAGACAATGTTACTCAAATGTGAAATAATTGATTTCATAAAATATTAGTATTTGAACCATAGCAATTTATGCTTAGATTTTACTTGATGATCAATTAATCTAAATTTGGTTTAAAATAATTCTCTTACAGGTGAAAATTTCTGTCTCCTACATATTTTTAGTCTAGTTGACATCACAATGTTAGATGAAGGATGAATTTTTTGTCATGAGTATGTCTGTGGAATTATCAAATTTTAAATTAGTCGTAGCCTATTTTCTTCCCTCGTCAGGTTTTTGTTGTTTGTTTGTTTGTTTTGTTTAATTTTCCCTATTGGAGAAAAAACCCAGTTAAATATTTACATTTAAAAAATTAATAAATTTGTAATCCTTAAAGTTTTTTTCTAAGACCACAAGTAACTTATTTTTCTTATAACATTTAGATAATTGTTTTAATAAAACACATTGAATTTTCGGGGCGCCTGGGTGGCGCAGTCGGTTAAGCCTCCGACTTCAGCCAGGTCACGATCTCGCGGCCGTGAGTTCGAGCCCCGCGTCAGGCTCTGGGCTGATGGCTCAGAGCCTGGAGCCTGTTTCCGATTCTGTGTCTCCCTCTCTCTCTGCCCCTCCCTCGTTCATGCTCTGTCTCTCTCTGTCCCAAAAATAAAATAAAAAAAACGTTGAAAAAAAAATTAAAAAAAAAACACATTGAATTTTCAAAAATTTAAAAATAAAGTTTTATTTTAGAGAGAGAGAGAGTTGGGGAGAGGGGCAGAGGGAGACAGAGACAGAGACAGAGATAAGAGAATCTTAACCAAGCTCTACACTCAGCATGGAGCCCTACACGGGGCTTGATCCCATGACCCTAAAATCATGACCTGAGCTGAATTCAAGAGTCAGACACTCAACAGACTGAGTCACCAAGGTGCCCCTACGTTGAATATTTCTGTCTTCTAAATACATAAATATACTTGTAGACTTAACACATTTACTTATTTTCTTCACTTTCTTTGTCTCATTTTGATATTCTGCTCTCAAAATACATGTTAGCACTTTTCTTAAACATTATCTACATCTAACATGTCCATACTGAATATGGCTCTAAAGACATAAAGAAAAGTTTTATGTTTATATACAATAGGACGTGCCTCTATCTTTGCTTTCATGTAAGTGGCAAAGTGCCTTGAATTAGGCTTTAAAAATAGAAACCTTGGATAGCCACTCTTTCAATAGAACTCTCTGTTATGTTGTTCTCATTTTTCAATTGAGTTTCTGTTGAGCTGAATTTTATGGCATTAATTACTGACTTGCCTGAGTTGGATTCATTAAAAAAAGTCTAAGTACATATCTGACAAGCTATATACATTAATCTTGGGCTTTACTTCTTTTAAACCACTGGTATGGGTGGAAACCTCTAAACATTGATTGCTCCTTGGGGTTTGGGGTTGATGGGAGGTGGGAATAGTTTCCTGCAAATGCAAATAGTCAATTAGCTTTATAACCACTCTTCAATTAAAATAAAAATAGAATTCTCTGGGGAAAAATCTAACCAGAAAGATCACTTCACTGTAAATAGGACAGTCAATTTTATAGAAAAAAGCCTCCAGCACCAAGCTCTCATTCCCATATATATTGATTTATTCATTCCACAAATATTTACTGAATGCATATGCTGTCCTAGGCATATTGCATCCATCAGTTGCATTTTATACACACAATGACATGACTCAGTTTTGGCAACAACAGAGCGAGTAAAATGAGGACTGGTACTAGTCCTACAATCACTAGCGACAACCACCACTGATTGTAAACTTCTTATATGCCAGGCATTATTCTAGAATCCTCATTTGTCACATTGCTTTCAACGATCTGGCAATAGAGAGGTAATAATGTCCATTTTTTAGAGACGATATTGAGATCATGTTTTTCATGAAGCCATCAGATATGCGTTTTAGAAGTATATGAAAAATAATTAAAGCTTCCATTTTCTTTTCAGAGAGAAGACATCAGTATCAAAGTAATGACAGAGGGAGGAATTGAGAATATGGAAGAAAAGCTAAAGTGAAAGTTTCCTTATTCTCAAAATCCAAAAAAAAAAAAAAAACAAACCAAAACCAAAAATAAACAAACAAAAAAAAAGCATTGAGAAGAGCAAAAATCAGGATTATATCAGCAGTCCCTTTCTGCCATTTACCTTCAAACCAGATTCTTTGTCGGTGAGAAGGAGGTGGGTAGAAAGTAAGAGAAAAAAGAAAAAGATGATGTTGGGTTCCAACCTGCCCTTCTCTGCTTGTATTTTACAGTTTTCATCACTTTTTAAAGTTTTAAATAGTATCTATTGATATCCAACTGTTGACAACAAGAACTTAATCTTTCTCCATCAACCCACACCTCTGTACATTTCCTCACCCCAGCCTCTCCACCGTTAGAACATATGTATACTAAATATTTAACTAACTTTTGTTAGTTGGCTAAGTTATTAGTCAAATATTTAATATTTACATTTTTCTAACTGTGGATATTACTTATAGCTAAATTATGTAATGTACTATATTTCTAATAACATTTTTCTTTGTTGTAGTTAATTTCTTTTGAGTTTTCTATGAACCTGTTACCTAATTGTTCCTAAATTCTCTGCTAAAAGTAAAAAATCCTTCAATGTGTTTACAACCCATGTAAAGTGGTTCTATCCTAACCCACCCTGAATGCTTCTAGAAATTTCTATGGTTCTCCAGTGTTCTGAAATTTCATATGACTGATGTGACTTAGTGTAAAATATTTTTCCAACCATTATGTCAAGCACTTGACAGGCTCATTAAATTTGGGAAATCACATGCTGCATTTTGAGCATTGCATTGTTATTATCAATATTAATATTATTTTATTACTTGATAATTGTTCTCTTGTCTTTTCTTTCTTCTTTCTTCTTTTTAAAAACAATTTTTTAAGCTTTATTCATTTTTGAGAGAGAGAGAGCATGAGTGGGGAGGAGCAGAGAGAGAGGGAGACACAGAATCTGAAGCAGGCTCCAGGCTCTGAGCTGTCAGCACAGAGCCCGATGTGGGGCTTGAACTCACGAAACTTGGGATCATGACCCGAGCTGAAGTCGGATGCTTAACCGACTGGGTGCCACCCAGGCACTCCCTTTTTGTTCTTTCTTTTGGAATCTTTTTATCTTTATGTTGTTCTGACTGTACTGATCCTATATTTTCTTATTTTTATTTTCTGTATCCATCTTTATCTTTTTATTATAGTTTCTTAGAGATTATATTCTAACATTTTTGTAGGGCTTTGTATTTCTGCTTTTAGAATCTTTAATATCTTAGAGTTTATTTTTGTTCTCTGAATGTTCCTTTTTTAGCTTTTGACATAGTGTATCTTTAGGACACCAATCCTAATAATTTTTGAAGTATTATTTTGCTTTCTGAACTCTGTTTCTCCATATATAATAGTGAACAAAAATAAAATAACTGGGAATAAAAATAAATAAGAAAGTATAGACCTTTACAAATAGCAATTGTCTTGCCTACTTCTCATATTCTAATCCCATACTGTATTTCTTCAAAGCACATATGACTCCCTAGCACTGTATTTTACATTTATTTATTGCATTCTTATTATCTAAAATTCTTGCTAGAATGCACCTTCCTTGAGAGTAAAGGCTTTGTTTGTCTTATGCACTTTTGTACTGAAGTCAGTATTGACTAAATACTGACTAAATACAGGGTAGGTAAGCAATAAATCTTTATAGAATCAATACATGATTAAGTAAGTAAAAAACAAACAAACAAAAACTCCACATTGTAAAATCTTATTTGAGAATGTAACACAAAAGTTGAATCAATGAGAAGGCATATATGTTCTTATCTGGGAACACTGACACATTTTAAGGTCATTTTTTTTCACCATGTTGAAAATAGATTGGAAGTTCCAAAAGTAGAGTATGGAGACTATTTGCAGGCTGTTGCAATCGTCTAACAAGGAATAAAAATCACCTGGACCAAAGAAGTAGAGAGATATGGAGTGAAAAATTCAAGCAATGGTCTATTTTGGCAAGAAAATTCAACAAGACTTTCTGTGTCATATTGCATAGCATGCATCCACAATTTCATTCTACTCTAAAAAATAATTTAATTATTTCCCTAATGATAGATATCTAGATTGCCTCCAACTCCCTACTTTCATAAGTAATTCTATATTAAGAATCTTTGTGTATGTCTCTCCATGGGTTTGGGGATAGTTTCTCTGAGATAGGAATACTAAGATACAGGATACAGGATATATATAGATTGTTCTCTGAATGGCTGAACCATTTACACTCCTATCAATAATCATCAGAATTCTTATCTCCTATCCTTACCAATGCTTGGTGCCATGTGACACTGTTGGTTTGCAAACTGGCCCTTGTACCCACAGGGCAGGGAGAGACCAAAGAAAGAGGCAGACCACTCCAGATTGGCAGGTTGTGGGTTTAATAAGCAAAGGAACTTACATATGAGGCTAGGCTTGTCATAGACGGACACAAGATGAGATCTCAGCACCTACCACAGAATCTTAAAAGTTTATATAGAGGCCTTAACTGGGTTCAGTCATTTAAATCATCCAGATAGCTTTAACACCACATTTTAATCTCAAGGTTGTGTCCTTGGAGCAGCTTCTGAGAACAGGGAAAATAAGCAGAACACACATTCCAAGAAAAAAGGAGGGGGTGGGAGCCTCCAGTTTCCTGGGTTCATTTCATAGATCAACTGGTAATGTTTACTTGATTACCTCCTTCAACAGACTTTCTAGTTTTTTCTAATATCATGGGCATAAAGGAATCTGTCATTATATTAATTTACACTTCTTTGATGACTAGTGTGGCTAAACATTTCGACATTTCTAGCCACAATGTCTACATTTCTGCACAGTGGACAACTTCTTTTTGATTACCTATTTTTGCCTTGCTGATTTGTAGAAATTCTTTGTATGATCTAGTTAATAATTCCATCCTGCTTTTGGATGTATATCAGTCTGTCACATATCTGTTCACTTTGCCATGATTTCCACTGTGTAAAAGAAATCTTTTCATTCCTGAATTCAGTGGAAATGATGGGATCCTGGACAGCAGGAGCCAAGAGACAGCTCTTAATCACTAAAATTAGATGAGCTGGTTACCATAATGGATAACAGAACAAAAGCAATCCTCACAGTAGTCTACCGACAGAGATTGTCAGCATTGGCCAATCATTTATTATGCTCTGGGTCCTGAATAGCTGGGAGTGTATTAGTTTCTTAAGGCTGCTGTAACAAAGTATCACAATCCAGGTAGCTTTAAGAAACAGAAATCATTCTTTCACAGTTCTAGAGACTAGAAGTCTGAAATCAAGGTGTAAGCAGTGTAATGTTCTCTCTGAAACTTCAAGAGGAAAATCTGTTCCATGACTTTGCCTTAGCTTCTGGTGTTGCTGGCAGTCATTGGCATTCCTTGGATTGTTGACATATCACTCTAATCTCGGTCTCTGTCTTCACATGGCATTCTCCCTGTGTTTTTCTCTCTTTATTTTTTTCATATCAGTCATATTTGATTAAGGGCCTACCTTATTCCAGTATGACTTCTCCTTAGTTTAAATATTAATTACATTTACAACAGCCCTATTTCCAAATAAAGTCACATTCATAGGTATCAGATGTCAGGACTTCAACATACATTTTTTTGGGGATACAACTCAATGCTCAATAGGCAGTTTAATATGGTCTTACTTGATTTATATTGGCAAGAAGCTCTAGATCTGGTTTATGGAACCCTGGCTTTAACCACTAAAGAATATTGTAGTTCTTCAATCAATTCCAAGACTTAAACCAGTTGACAAGTCCAGAGTCCATTAAATGAAGAGAGGCCAAGTTTCCTTGAGGAGGGATGCACTATGTAGCCAAAAAGTATGCTATATTATGTTTTCCTCTTAGCTGCCTCTAAAGGGCCCTATGGGCATTTGCCATGGTGATTATGCATTGGGGAAGGGAAAATAATTGACCCTTCAGGGATTACTAAACCCTGGCTCTGAACTGACACAATTCCTGGAGATCTCTATGCTATGTGGTCTACCAGGCAGATAGAGAATTCTGAATGTTAGGTTATCAATGCAGTTTTGGCTTAGGTTTGTCTCACCGAACACACCCTGTGTTATTTCCCAATGTTGGAATGCATAGGTGGAATTGACATGGTTAGGAACTGGTTGTCTCTACATTGATTCCATGACCTTAGTAGAGTGGGATATTATGATAGGAAAAGAAAAGCCACTGTAACTATTCATCTTTCAAAATAGTGAATCAAAAGCAATATTGCATTCCTGGAGGGGTTTCAGAGATTAGTGCCACTATCAAGGACTTAGAGGAGGTAGGGGTGGTGATGCCCATGAACTCATTATTTAGCTTCTGTGGAAGACAGATGGATCTTGGAAAATTATTGTGACTTATCATAAACCTTATCATGTGATGACTCCAGTTGCAGCTACTATTACAAATATGCTCAACTTCCAAGCCCTGTGTCATAAGTGAGTCTGTAGGCACCTCTGTCATCTCTCCATTTCATAGGACATCATGCTGGCCCACTGTGCTGAGGATCTAGTGAGTAGGAAGTAAGAATTCTAGATGCCTTGGTAAGACACTTGCATGCCTGAAGGTGTAAAATAGATCTCACAAAAATCTAGAGGCTGGCCACCTCAGAGAAATTATTAGTGTCCTGGTGGTCTAAGGCAGTGTCCCAAACTATGACTTGCAGGCCAATGCTGATCAATGGTCTGCTTTTATACAACCTGTGAGCTAAGAGTGGTTTTTACATTTTTAAGTGATCATTAAAAAAACAACAACAAAGAATTTGTAACAGAAACTATATGTACCCAGCAAAGCCTAAAATATGTACTAGCTAGCTCTTTGTAGAAAAATTATGCTAACTTCTCCTCTAGGTCATGTTGAAATATCTTTCCTAGGTGAAGAACAAAGTGCTGCATTTAGAGTCTCCTACTAGTAAGAGTGAGGCATGAACTATAGTGGGTCTCTTTGGATCATAAAGGCAATTGATACTTCAGTTGCTTCAAATTCATACTTCAAATACTTCATTTGAATATGTTACTCTGATCCATTTACCAAGTGTCCAGAAAAGCTTCCATTTTTTAGCATGGCTCAGGAAAAGAGTAGGTTCTGTAAAAGATCCAGTCTGCAGTGCAAATTGCTCTGTCACTCAGGACATATGACCCAGCAGATTCCATGGTGCTTAAAGCATCTGTGGCAGATAGAGATACTGTTTAAACTTCTGGCAGGCTCTAATTGGAGAATTACAGTGTAGATCTTTGGATTTTGAAGTAAATTTGTGTCATCATTTGCAGAAAGCTACTCTTTAAAAATAGCTTCTGGCTTGTTAGTGGCCTGAATCCTTGACCATGGACTACCAAATTACGATGTGATCCAAGCTGCCCATCCTGAATGGATATTTCCTGATCCACCAACTCATAAACTTATGCATGCTTAGAAATCCTCAGCTGTCAAATGAAAGTCATATTTGTAACAGTGAGCTCAGGAAGATCCTAACAACCATGAGCAAACACCCAGTTTCCAAAGTACCTACTCCTGCTGTACTGCCTCCAATTTATACCTATGTCCTTATGTTTCCTATGACTAATAGAATGTAGAAGAAAAAAAAAACTTCAGTCTGAGTTACAAATGACTCTGCATTATTTGCTGCTACCACCTGAAAGTAGATGGATATCTATAACTAGATGGCTTTGAAGGACAATGGTGGAGGAAAATTCTCCCAGTGGGCAGAACTATGAGCAATGCATTTGATTTAAGTTTTTCTGGTAAGAGATATAGACAGAAGTGCAGATAATCATTGTTTCATGGGCTTTGGCTTCATGGTTTGGTTTCATAGTTAGGGATTTAGAATGATTAAAACATTAGTGATGATGATGTCTAGAAAAGAGGTATGTGGATTGGCATATCCTAGGGCACAGAGTATGATAATACTTATGTCACATGTGAGTACTCATAAAAGCCAACTCAGAAGAGAAGGACCTTAATAATAAGGTGGACACTAGTCAGCCTCTTTTCCTATCTGACCTAGAAGTTGAGACTGCCACCTGGCCACTTTGGGCTCTTACTGACATTGAATAAATAGGCCAGAAATTCCTATAGTAGTTGTGGTGATTGATCCTGGCTATGAAAGGGAAATTGGGTCGCTATCATGCAAAGGAGATTTAAAAAAAAAGTGTGTTTTTAAAAGGAGGAAATCATCTGGTCTGGCTTCATAGTCCTCCTATGATAAAAGCAAATGGATCCACACAGACATTTGTCCATGAATGTCCACAACAGCATTGTTAATAGTAGTCAAAGGTGGAAACAAATTACATGTCCATTAACTGATGAATGGATAAACAAAATGTGGTGTATCTTGGTATATTCCATACCGATTGGAATAGTATTCAGGTGTGTAGGCATAAAGAAGAATATGGTACTAATACATGCTACAACATGGATGAATCTTGAGAATATTATGCCAAGTGAAAGAAGACAGACAAAAAAAAAAAAAAAACAAACAACCCATACGTGACTCCATTTGTATGAAATGTCCAGAATAGGCAAATCTCTAGAGAAAGTATGTTAGCAGTTATCTAGGCTGGGGAGGCTTGGGATAAGTGGAGGGAGGGGTGGTGGTGTGTGTGACTGCTGATAAATGCAAGATTTCTTTTTTGGGTGATGAATATGTTCTAAAATTGATTATGATGGTTGGTGTACAACTCTGTGAGTATATTAAAAACCACACTGAATTGTACATTTTAAATGAGTGAATTGTGTGGTACATGGATTATATCTTAATAAAGCTCTTTAAAAAAAAAAGCCAGTGGAAAACTACAGCAATTCAATTGAGACTCCTGATGGTTAACAGCTTCAGGCCCTATAAAAGTGAAAGTTTGGGTCACCTTATCATGCAAAGCACTCCGACTAATTTGCCATGGCGTTTGCTTTATGGCAAAAAGAAAATATGGGTTACTTTCTTTTGTTGCTCAGGTTGCTCTAGCGTTGGCCATTGTAACTTTTCCAACCCTCCATCCTTATGTTTTTTGCTCTGTGTCTTACTTCCGGACATGAGATGCTCAGGCTCCTCTTGTACTTTCTGCGCCATTTTCATTTAATCTAATTGCTGATATGATTGGGTTTATGTTTGCTATCCTGATATTTGCTTTATATGTTCTCATCTGCTTTGTATCATTTATTTTCTCTTTCTTACTTGCTTTAGGATTTAACAATTTTTTTTATTATTTTTCTTCTCTATTAGCTCTTCAGTTATATCATCTGCTATTATTATTTTATTGGTTGTGCTTGAAATTATAATACATATCTGATTCATTATAGTCTTTTTAAAATTAGTACTTTACTATTTCTCAAACAATAAAAAGTTTACAAGAGTTATAATTTCTTTTACTGCTTCCCTCTCTTGTGGTATTTTTGTTATATATCCTACTTTTACATATGTTACAAATCATACAAGATATTATTGTTGTTTTTAAGAGTCTATGTTTATTTCTGTTTGCTGATGTATTTGCCCCTTCTCGTGTACTCCCTACCTTCTTATAGTCCCATGCTTCTATCTGGTAACATTTTTCTTCATTCTGAGGATTTTACTATATTATTTCTTGTGTGCACTCCTTCTGGCAACAGATTCTTTGAGTTTTTTTGTTAGTTTGCTTATAAGTTTAAAAACGTCTTTATTTTGCCTTCAGTTCTGAAGGACACATTCTCCTAAGTATAGAACGGTACGTCGACAGGTTTTCAAAATTTCAGTGTTATAAAGATGTCATCCTTTTGTCTTCTGACTTCATGGTAATTTAGTGTCCTTTACTTCTCTCAAGGATTATTTCTGTTTTATAATATTTTATAATATATTATAAAATTTTCATAATGTTTTTATAATTTTGGTCAGCTGTTACAGTTGTTTACATAGGATCCCAAGTACTCCATTATAGCCAGAACTGAAACTCCTTGCTCTTTTTTCTTGTCTTTTGCATTGGTCATAACATAGGCCACTTCTGTAATAGAATACATATTTGTCCTGTTCCTAATCTTAAAAAGGAATGTATTTAAAAATGCCTTCACTAATTATGATGTTTATTGGTATCCTTTATCAAGTGGAAGAAGTTTGCTTTTATTTAGTTTTTCAGAGAATTATTTTTTTAAATCATAAATAGGTGTCAAAATCTATCAAGCACTTTTTTCAAATCTATTGAAACAATATGTGATTTTTCTCTTGTATTTTATTATTAGGGTAAATTTCATGATTGATTTTCTAGGGTTAAACAAGCTGTGTATTTCTCGGATTAACCATGCTGATGAATATACTTGATCATTATATATTTGTTTTATAGATTTTATTTGGTTTATATTTACCTGGTTTATTTTTTCATTATTTAGTTTTATAATTTCTTTATCTTTTGTTTATATATGTCTCTGGTAAACAACATATTAATGGATTTTTTGAAGCCCAATCTGGAAAACTGTTAACCCTATACTGTGAACATTGAAAGAATATCTTTTTGTTACTAGAACTCTTGGAAAGCAAACAGACTCTACTCCTCCCAATGAGGTCAGTAGACCTTAGGCCTCCAGAGATTTAGAAGTCTTCATCTTCACCTGGAGATACAGGGAGAAGTTGTCTTAGACCTACCCTCCACTTTTCTTTATCATAGAAAAACTGCTCATGATTCAGAGTAGTTGAGAACCAAAAATTTAGGTTCCCATTTACTCAGAGTCCTCTAAATTTTTTAGAGATTTATATTATCTCCCAAATAGAAAATAATACTTGATTAGTATATGAAATTTAGAAAATATTGGATATACAAAGAAGGCATTGAGAATACTTACAATGCATAGGTAATCAGTGTGTGTCACTTGCTTGGGGACCTGTGTGTCTTTTTTTTTTTAACCAGAAGGTGTCAAGGAGAGGTTGCTAGGCAACAACTAAGACTTGTCTTCCTTTCTGCCTGAGTTTTGAAACACTGCATTTGGCCAGTTAGGCCATCAGAAATAGCAACCAATTTCGTACAGGTCCAAGCAATGGACATCACATCAAGATTGCTGACTGGCCACAATGATATAATACACTTTCCATTATGAGACATATCCCAATTTTAGAGATGCTAAAACATGAAAAAGCATGTGCTTTAGAATTGATGAAATACAGTCATACTTTTTAATTGAAAAGTAGCAGGTAGACTAGATGGCTGTATTTCCACCTCTCTCTTTCTCTCTCTCTCTCTCTGTCTCTTTAAATCAATTCATCCTTCTATTTTGTATATGAAGAGAAAAATGTCTTAATAATATCATGTTGGTAAAATTTGGATGGTTTTAAGTTCCCCTTTTACATTTTTAGCATACTGTGATTTTTAAATAGTAAATATATAATTATGCAAAAATAATGATGGTCTTATTCTTAAATGCAGAACAATTAAGAAGCAATCAAAAAAATCTAGTAGCAATAAGGGAGAGGGAGACTATTGAAAAGTGAGCTATTTTTTTCTGGACTTTATTCCACTCTTGTTTATCAAATAGAAATGTTAGAAAAGTGCGTCATGTTCTTCAGCGACAGAAAACTATTCCTGTAAAGTGAAGTCCACCTCATGCTTGTCATCAGAAAGATCATTTACAGAGTTGGAAAGTCCAAGACTATGTTCTAGGAGTTAGGAAATATGGAGAAGGAAGAAAAAACTGACACATGAAAAAATATTTAATAATACAATTATACCACAATGCTCAACACATAAAATATGAAGTAAAAAAGATACAGGTTAGAGGGGAGATTTGGGAAGCTGGGACAAGAATCTCCTCAGCTCATTAAATGAACAACTCATTCCTGAAGTAAAGGAAAATTCATGGAATTAAAAAAAAGAATGTCACAATTCTAATTAGTATCTTCAGATAGACACCATAGTTATTAGTGGGTTTTCCTTACTTATTTATTATCCTCCAACCTTCTAATTTTGAGAAGAAAATATTGTTAACGACATAAACAAATTATCATCTTCCTCTCATAAATTCCCCACCCACCCACATGCACCCTACATTTTCCCCTCCACACTACCAGCCTTTCTTCCTTTCTTCTAAGGGTTCACTTATTCTCCAGCTGAGATTCTGATTTTTTTCACTGTCTTGTAAAGTTATAAAGAAAATTTTACATGAAGAGTTCTAATATGACTTCTCTGGGTATCTTTATTGAGATTTGATTTGGAAAACACATTATCTTTTTTCAATTTTCTCCTCATAGATTAAAGGAAGGTAGGTTTCTGTCTCCATTGAGAGTCTGCGTATATATACTTATATAATATAATGTTAGATTTATTTAAAAACATTGAGTATATGCATACTATGTGTTAAGAATAGGCTAATGCTTTATCTTTACTTTGTAGAAGTGGAAACATAGACTTAAACAGATTTAAAAAACAAAAACAAAAACAAAAAAACTAGCTCAGTGTGGCAGAAACTACAAAAACTCACTGACGTCCATGTCCTCATGTATATTTTCCCAGCCTCCTTTGCAGTTAGGTTGGACATACAGTCTGATGAAAAGTGAGTACTTCTGGTCAATGATTACACATCCGAAGTGCCTTCCATCCACATGGGGTCTTCCCCTTCATCTGCCAGGTGAATGATGAGAGACCATCCTTGCAGCCATTAGAAGGGAACAGTTTGGATCCCCGAGTCACTGTTTATAGGAAAGCTGCTCTACCTGCATTACCCTGTGATGGCAGCAAAAAATATACTTTTACTGTGTGAAGCCCTCGAGATTTAGGGAGTTATTTATCACCAATACCAGTGTTAATGACTGTGACTAGTGTACCCACTATCACATAGCTAGTATCTATAGAAGGTGCAGAACAGGAACCCAGAACTCCTGGCCTCATTGTCTGTGCTCTTGGAGAGGAGCTACTGAATTCAGAAAAGAATGAAAAAGGAGGAGGAAGAAGAGCAGCGGCTCTCTGTGAAAAATGAAGCTAACCAGATCTGCCCTGGAATGGGAGTGAGATGCCGTGGCTAAGACAAAACTAGCTTGTCTACCTACCGCTACTGCTGTGTTGTCATGAGCAACTGATTTACCCTTTCTGAGCCTAGGTCATCTTGCAAAATGAAGATAATAAGCGCAGTAAGTGGCACACAGTAGATAAGTCAGTAGGCAAATATTATTTATTATAATTATCTACCTGTGATAAAGTAAGGAAAATAGTGATTATAATATAAATTTATCATTCTTAATAATAACACATTGATGTTTATTTTGTGATAAATAAGAAAATGAGTGAAAATGTCATTATATGTGCAAATTAATTTTAAAAAGCCTAATTGAGAGAAATAGGGAGGTTTTTTTTTTGTCTTTACCAAAAGCGACATAAAGCCTTGTAATAGCTACACAAATTTAGATAATGTAATGAAATGAATGCATCTCGCACTGGCATAATTGAGAGTCATTATTTTCAAAAGCAATAGGGCAATTATCAAATAGGAAAAATCTTAAAATTATTCTGCTACTCTATTGTAATATCAATATGGAATTTATGAAACATGGCCTTTTTAGGTGGCATTGGAACATTTGAGAATGTGGCTGTCAGAGTGGAGTACTTTTTAAGAGAGGCTTTAAAGAATTAGGATTCCAGAGATGTGTTCAAAATGCACATTAATCACTTGATATTCAACTTGTATTACCCTATGTTCATAATAAGAAATGATTTGGAGTTCTGAAATACAAAGGTGCTTCATGGAATCTCATTTTACTTTCTGACTAATCACAGTGAGCCTGAAGCAATTTATTTTCTTTTACTTAGATAACCTATGCTCTCAAGGCCTCAGCTGCAACATTTCAAAGGGGAGTGGAGAGGAAAGGTTACGGAGGTGCTGTTGTGGGAAGTGTGGTCTTCAGGCCATATGTGAGTCTCAGTCATGGAGAACTCTCGCTTAAAGCAGCCTGCTTGCATGATCTGGCCCCCAGTTCCAATTATGGCTTTTCTTAGTGACTCTCCAGCTCAGTTACATTATCTAATCCCAATGTACTTACTCTTGACATTCGGGGTTTGATGACTATGTTATCTGGGTCTAAAATGGGAACTCTTGAATTGCCACGTGTACATACTTGTGAGAACAATAGACTACAATATCTGAAATGTCGCAGTCCTGCAAAAATCTATATATTAGTTTCCTTAGGGATGGGTGAGTATTGTCTTCATATTCTTTAGTTTTTTTTGTTTTTACATTTGTTTATTTTTGAGAGTCAGAGAGAGACGGAGCACAAATGGGACAGGGGCAGAGAGAGAATGAGACACAGAATCCGAAGCAGACTCCAGGCTCTGAGCTGTCAGCACAGAACCCGATGTGGGGCTCGAACTCACAAACCATGAGATCATGACCTGAGCTGAAGCCAGACGCTTAAATGACTAAGCCACCCAGGAACCCCGGTCTTCATATTCTTAACCTGTAGTCTGTTGGGTTTGTGTTTATCTGTACTGGGACTTGGACCTCAGCTGTTAGAACTGCTACTTGTGTGTCTAAGTGTCCTAGGAAGAACCTATTGGTTTCCAAGAAAATGATACCTTGAACTATATGGTTTTGATATGCATTATTATCTTGAATATTTCTTGGTGTTAGATTTCTCATTTGTAAACCATATACAACAATACCAGCAACGGGGTCAAAATTTGCATACTACATATTGGGAGTACGAAAAACGTAGGTTCTTTGTTTTCCAAATCCAATTTTATCTTGCTCTGGATTCTACAATCTTCCTGCTATCAGAAAAAAGAAGTACTAAACTTTCTCACTAATGATAAATTCATCTCTTCCAGTCTACAATATTCTTTCCAGCTAACTCAGTCTCTTTTGGATAGATATTCAGATGATTATCCATCGTTTGAACCCTCCAAAAGAGCTATTGCTCTTCACTCAAGTTTTCTGTCTCTACTTTCTTTCCAAGGTACCATCTGGGTGACAGGGGACATTTGTATGTTCTGAAAGACTGACTATCCAAACAGATAATGACCAGACCATATATTAACGATAGAACTCTGAACAACCACCTGCAGCAACTTGCCCAGGAAACCAACTCTTTGTCTACAATAAACAACTCAGGAAATCAGCTTGTTGTAAGTCAGACTTGCAGGAAGCCCCATTGTTCACAATCCACCACAAATGGCCAGGACTTGACTAATAACTGATAGCTTCCTTAATTTTTGTCCCTATTTCAAATTTGGGACCAAATAAAGAAAACCAAATATGTACCACATAGGATGCCTCTTTTCTAGTTAGCCCACCTACCACTTCCCCATGCCAATCATCTCCAATCAGGGGACACCTGAAAGACTTCCCTTTCTGCCACTATAAAGCTTTCCTATTTCTTTGCCTGCTGTTGAGTCTGTGCCAAAGTCCAGGTGGCAGCGGCTAACTCCCTTGCCATAGCAATCTCTGAACAATTAGCATTTGCTTTTCTCATTTAGCTAGTCTTTATTTCCATAGTTCCCATAGCACCAGTGGGGAGCAACCCATCTCATGGCGTCCTTTCTGTAGGCACCCACTGACCTGCCGAGACACAATGGATGTCTCTGGGCATTGTTCTTATTCTAGCTGCCTTTGCCAATAAAGTACCTGTGACTGGTATACCTGTAGTCTATCCACTTGTCATGGTGGGCCCCCCTGACCCTGAATCTAAGTTGGCCTCATCTTGGCCTTCTTGGTGTGAAGATCTTTGAAATCTTAGTGGAATACTCTATCTAGTCCCTGCCTAGGCTGTGGGGCCCATAGTCTCTGCTATAGGGTTTCTCACTACTTGCCTCAGTGACTCTTTCCAGACAAGTTTGGCTCTTAACTGTCAGCTAATTCCCCACAACCCTAACATGTGTGTCTGTTCCATAAGAGATAAGATGGACAGGGGGAGTTTTCCTGCCCTCTGTCTGCCCAAACACACTATACCACTGTTTTATTCTGTTGTGCTGCCATGTTAGAGGGTACCCTGCTAAGCAGTTTCTAAATAGTCAGTGGGCAAGGGTCCCCTTTACTTTGTTGCCCCTTTTATTATCTGGGCTCCTTCCCTGCCTTTACCTTTTCCATTGCTCTCATTCTGAAGATCAGGTCCAGGAAGGTTGATCTACTACTTTCCTGAGACCCAGGTTATGCTTCTCCCTTCCTTTGTGGTTTGCAAACCTCTTCTCTCCCTTGTACAGTCAGCCTGGTAAGATCTTCCCCCTCTGTTATAGCCTCATTTTTCCCACCTTGTGAACTTTTTACCTCTAGGTTGTTCATTTACTTCTTTTCCTTGAAGTCAGTAAGCCTTATGATTAGCTTTAACAATGGAAGGAGTGCAGAAAAATAAACCAGTCTACAGGTAAGGAAAAAGACACCAGAAAATTGTTTAAAACCTTATCCCATCACCTACCACTTCTGATTACTCCATAGTGTTGAAATCAAGAACTGCGATAAAGTATGAGGAAATACTTTGTGATTATAAAGGGTGGGCAAACAAGAATTGTTGTCATTATTTGAATCAGAATTTGGCTACTCAGTCTTGTCATTAAAAGTAGTTTGTTTCCTTGCTTATCTAAAAGGGGTTCTTTTATTTTTCCTGTTGTTTTTAAGGAGAAAGAGTTCACTTTAAACTTTGATTTTTTTTTCTTCTAAGCTAGTCAGTGGTGTGTTTATACAACTTTTCTTGTCTATTTTTATTTTTCCCAATAAAAACAAGAAATGTGAATTCTAAAGTTTTCATATATATATATATATATATATATATATATATATATATATATACCACCCCTTGTTTATCCATTTGGCAGTCGATGGGCATTTGGGCTCTTTCCATAATTTGGCTATTACTGATAGCACCACTATAAACCTTGAGGTGCATATGCCCCTTCAAATCAATATTTTTCTATTCTTTGGGTAAATACCTAGAAGTGCAATTGCTGGATAATAGGATAGCTCTATTTTTAATTTTTTGAGGAACCTCCATAGTGTTCTCCAGAGTGGCTGCACCAATCTGCATTCCCACCAGTAGTGCAAAAACGTTTCCTTTTCTCCACCTTGCCAACATATGCTGTTTCCTGAGTTGTTAATTTTAGCAATTCTGACAGGTATGAGGTGATATCTCATTGTGGTTTTGTTTTGTTTCTCTGATAATGAGTGATGTTGAGCATCTTTTCATGTGTCTGTTAGCTATCTGGATGTCTTCATTTGAAAACTGTCAATTCATGTTTTTTGCCCATTTCTTCACTGTATTACTTGTTTTTTGGGTATTGATTTTGATAAGTTCCTTATAGATTTTGGACAGTAACCCTTTGTCCAATATGTCATTTGAAAATGTCTTCTCCCATTCCATCAGTTGCCTTTTAGTTTTGTTAATTTTTTCCTTCACTGTGCCGAAAGTTTTTAATCTTGATTCTCTATTATGGATTCTCTATTCTGTTCCACTGACCTATGTGTCTGTTTTTGTACTAGGACTACACTGTACTGATGATTACAGCTTTGTAATACAGTTTGAAGTCTCGAATTGTGATGCCTTCAGCTTTGGTTTTCTTTTTCAACATTACTTTGGCTATTTGGGGTCTTTTCTGGTTCCATACAAATTTTAGAATTTTTTGTTCTAGCTCTGTGAAGAATGATGGTGTTATTTTGATATGGATTGCAATGGATGCATAGATTGCTTTGGGTAGTATCAACATTTTAACAATATTTATTCTTCCAATCCATGAGCATGGAATATTTTTCCATTTTTTTTGTGTCTTCTTCAGTTGCTTTTGTAAGTTTTTTATAGTTTTCAGTGTACAGATCTTTTACCTCTTTGGTTAGGTTTATTCCTAAATATTTTATGGTTTTTGGTACAATTGTAAATGGGATCAATTCCTTTATTTCTCATTCTGCTGTATTATTGGTGTGTAGAAATGCAACCAATTTCTGTACATTGATTTTATATCCTGTGACTTTGCTGAATTCATGTATCAATTCTAGCAGTTTTGGGGTGGAGTCTTTCAGCTTATGTCATCTGCAAAGAGTGAAAGTTTGACTTGCTGATTTGGATGCCTTTTATTTCTTTTTGTTGTCTGATTGCTGAGGCTAAGACTTCCAACACTATGTTGAACAACAGTAGTTGAGAGTGTACATCCCTGTCATGTTCCTGACCTTAGGAGGAAAGCTCTCAGGTTTTCCCCATTGAGGATGATATTAGCTGTGGGTCTTTCATACATGGCTTTTATCATCCTGAGGTATGTTCCCTCTATCTCTACTTTCTTAAGTCTTTTTATCAAGAAAGTTTGTCAAATGCTTTTTCTGTATCTACTGAGAGGATCATGTGGTTCTAACGTGTTTCTAGAAGAACGAAGGGAACCCTGAAAACAGTCCTATGTGGAGATGGTCTGTTTTGATGTTGAATAAAAGCTAAAATTGGTATTTACATAGCACTTTGTAATTCATAAGGTGTTTTTTTTCATTTGCTATGTCTCATTGAGCAAATGAAAATCTTAGAGAAAATCTAAGAGAAATATTATTATCATTCCCATTTTATAGATGAAATAAGACTCACACTTATTTGGTTTTATTTTGACTATTACTTTAGCTCACTGTGTTCTTTATTTAACCAGTTCCTTTACTTTTCAATGCAAGCATTGAGGGAAATGCCAGCTGTGCTCACCTTGACATATAGAGGTTGGGGGAATTTCCAGTTGCATCTTTAAAACCCTTCAGCTTGGGGCAGCTGTGGAGATGAATAATGTTCCTATCATTCTTCATTTTCAAAGCTCACATGTGAAAACTACTTTATAGTCAAAATACGCTACCAATAAAATCTATAAATATGCAATTTGGAAACAATGTTTCTATGGCAATGTATTATTTGCCAAAGCAGTAATTATGGCAGTGCAAATGTGTTAACGGCTGGTTAGAGAAATCACACCTGTTTCTAAGTGGGTTGTAGTTACTCGCTATCTTTTCTTTTCCAAATTTCATTACTCAGAATACATGTTCTTTGAGAATGAATTCATCATTGATGCTTTAATCATTTATTATTTACTGAGTGCATATAATGGGCAAAGGGGGTGATTTTTGTCGGGTTTTGAATGAGAAGAAGAAGCTGGCTTTGGGAATGTGAAGCAGGAAGCTTTGCCAAACACTAGGGCTAGTATGGGAAAAGGAAACATGGAGATGGTTTGTATGAAACCAGCTAAGAAACTGAGAGAAGTGAATTTTAACTGAAAAGTCATGGGGAAGGAAACTTCTTGCATAATTGGGAGTAGGAAGAAAGGAAGTAGGAAGTACTATGAAGGAAGTATGTTGAAGTAGGAAAAGGAAAAAGAGAATGGCTAAAGCAGATTATGAGAGAGAAAGGGGATACTGTGAGGTTATTCAATCATTCATTTGTTAAAGAAGAACTGAAAACCTGTTATGAATATGGGAACTCTGAGACATTAATGTATTTTGCTGGGGAAACTTATGCTCAGAAAGTTAAGGGAGTTCACAGAGATGGTAAATAGTTGACTTTGACTTTGAATCAGAGCCTTCTGATTCTGGGGTCTGTTTTTTCTGCCACACTAATGCTCCTATCTCCACAGGAAGCACTGTTTTTATTATTTTTCTTACAAATTTTTACATTTCCTGAATTGAAAGTTTGAAAAGAAGTAGATATGTGGGGTTCTAGGTGTGGAAGAGACTGAAAACACTAATAAACTTAGTTGGAAGGAAATCATTAGTGGGAATAACTTTCAGGTAATCATTTCAGAATGTATATGTATATCAAACCATAGCATTATATGTATCACATATATACAATTATATTTATAAGCATTCCTTAATAAAGTTGGAAACAAAAGAGAGAATAACTTTTGGATTGAGTGGTGTAAGTACTGGAAAGAGAATGTGTTGAGGGCATCTTTGAATGTTTGAACAAGACAGCTAAGGATGCTCCAGGAACTTGATTTATTGTTTGTTTCTTCCTTCTCCTTTGATTCATTGGTAGATATCCAAGATTTTTGAAGAAAATTCTTATTGGCTGTATATTTTTATTTAATTATTATTGTATCTTCAGTCAAACTATGAGAGTGACTTATCAGATCACAAAGCTAGCATTCAGTATTTTTATGAGCTAAACTCTTGACAAGGTATTATTTGAATAGACAAATCATTTTTTTAAGTTGATAAAAAGAACTGTCTTCTCAAAGAAATTGTTTTCAATCTCAGGGCAGTGTATCAATCTGACAAATTAACAAAACACATCAAATAGCATAACACTGGAGATTTAGAAGCATCAATTCTATCTTCACAGCAAATTGCCCGAAGAGTTTTGGTGATCTTTAATTTAAGAACTCAGTATATTCTGTTATCTATTACTGACCTTGACTGAAGATTCAATCAAAAATAAACTTTCCATCTTAATTTTGTGAAGTAATTTTAAGGATAGTTCAGAAGGGCCTAATAGCAAAATGAAGTGGACTCATTTATCTAACTAAATCAGCTCCCGACTTCTCCCATGTCTGAACTACCATTTTTATAAATAAATAGAAGATGTTGTCTGCTCATTTCACGTTATCTGTTTGTCATTTTTCATTGTCTATGATAGCTCTTTGCTGGTTAGAGGCATAGTTTAGCTCCTTTGAATCAAAGTCTGCCTTAGATGCAGTGGCTCCCTTGCATACTTGGGCACTTAGAAATAATTTATCAATTATAATTATGGGTAACCTTTAAAAAATATGTAATATATGTGTTTCCAGATAATTGACAGCATATGTTTGGTTGCCAGTGTTTTTGTAACATTAGGATGTTAACCTCATGTTGCAAAAGTCCTCTTCTCCAAGATACAAAATTGTTTTCAATGCTCTGAGTGCTTATTAAGTATCTTCTATGCACTTAGCATTGTACATATTGAGGATGGAAACCCATGGAATATTTTTAGTAATTGCTTAGGGAAGATTTTCAGTCTCGTTTAGGAGGCACATCCATATAAATGGAAGCAAAGAGGAAAATGGTTCGAGTCAATATATGTTCAAATGCCAAACTGTATGACCTAAACAATGCACCAAGCAGATCAGAAGAAGGGAAAGCTTGAATTCAAGTAATCTATGAGGGCTACTTGGAGAAAGTGTGTCTTGTAGGATGCTGAGCAATGAGCCTAAGACATAGTAACAGATGTAATGAATATCGAATGAATGAATGGACTAGGAATAGGGAGGAATCGTGGGAAGGGCATAAGCAACAGGGGTGGGGGGGTTTCCTTCAGACTTTCAATGTTAGTTGGATATCAGTGTATGGATTTCTACTCCCCTGGGATCTTTATCCCCAACCCCCCCCCCCCCCCCGCAAATGATTGCTCTGTCTGCTCTCTTACCTTATTTCCAACAAATTCATAAGCCTCTTACCTCCTGCCCAAAAGGTCTCCATGTATTCCCTTGTGTATAGTGGTTTACCTTTTGACAGTCACTTCCATGCACACTCCCCTCATGTCACAGGGACTGAACTTCTAAAAAGCTATGAGTACCCAGTGCTATAGAGAAGGAAATTGGAACTCACAGATGTAAGAAAACCAGCTGGGAAATACATGCAGTGACTATGCCTACAGTTCTCAAATTATGATTTTTTTATTGGAAGATCACTGAAAAAAGAAGTTGCTGCCATGAAATAAGTTTAGGAGGGGCTGCAGGCTCTCACCTTTGTAGATTTTATTAAGCACATTACCATAATACAATCTCTGAGAAGCTCTGTCATAAAAAAAACCTGTTAAATTTTTTTAATGTGGCATTTCCCCTAATTTATGGTCATAATCTTTTTGTCTCATTACCAATTATCAGTGTTTCCCAGATCATCTGAGTATATATTTCATCTTTCTTTATCCCTGAACATGGCTCTAGAACCTATTCAAATCCTAGTCTCCACCCTCCTCTCCTACCATTTTTTAAAATTATAGCCACTTCTGTCTTAAAAATGTTCCTCCCATATGCTCATTTATCTGACTCTTTTTCCGGGATATTATGTGTTGAATTGTGTCCTCCTCAAAATTCATATGTTGAAGCCCTAACCTCTAGCACCTCAGAATGTGACCTTATTAGAAAATAGGGTTGTTGCAAATGTCATTAGTTATGTTAAGATGAGGTCATACTGGAGTTGGGTGGGCCACCAACCCTATTATGACTGGTGTCCTTATATAAATGCACACACACAAGGAGAGTGCCGAGTGAAGCTGAAAGCATTGACTGTGGTGATGCATCTACAAACCAAGAAATACCATCAGTGTCAGAAAATCACCAGAAGCTAAAAAAGAGGCATGGAATAGATTCTAGATTCTCCCTCATAGCCTGCAGAAGGAGCCAACCTTGCCAATACTTTGATCTCAGACTTCTGGCCTCCAGAACTGTGAGACAATAAATTTTCGTTGTTTAAGCCACTTAGTAGGAGGTACTTAGTTAGAGCAGCCTGAGGGTCCTATACACAGCATATCCTACAATCACTTCTCCAGAGAAGAACTTCTCTCCCTTTCCATTCCTCCACTTGTAACTGCTGGATTTCCCAGAGCTCAGCACAAATGTCACCCCTTCAGCAACACTTCCCTTGACTTCCCCAGCAAAATGAATTGCCCTCCACCCTGGACTTCCACAGCACTTGGTTTATTTCACCATTGGTTTGTAAACCCCTTGGAAACAGTCTTATTCCTCTTTGTATTCACAGCACTTAACAGAATGATGGTCACCCTTAGTTAGGTGCTCAATAAATGTGTGTTTGAATGAACAGCTGAATGACGAATGGATCCCTGGTGTTTTTGCTCTTGACTTATTATGTGTCACAAAGCGGTAGAGTGGCGGTCATGCTGGCCCTCTGAGATGGTACAAATAGCTTTCGACAGAGGAAGTCCAAGTGTAGGATAAAGTGGTCATTAGCATCTCTTGACAACCCTTTGCTAGAGGCTCAGATGAGATCAGCGTGTTATGAGCACATTGTGATGTGGTCCTTACTGCAGATGCCATTAGATCAAAGCACACTGGCTCCCACCATATTCATAGGCTTCAACATATTGACGCCTAGGGGGATAGAAGTGCATATTGCAGAGCAAATTCTTCACGGTTTTAATTGGAACATTCAGAACTCTTAATACCTGCGATGGTTCTAGTGTGAGATGTAGGAGTTTTTAATTAGCACCTTTACCATGGGTTTATTTCCTTCCCTCCAAAAGAAAAAAAATGTTGATTTCATAGTTACATTGAAAGGAAATTTATAAAATTGTGTTTATGTAATAATTGAGTTAAGAGTTATAATTGTTAATGTATCAGAAATGGATTTCTGATTAGAATGATGAACACTTCTGTGTAACTGCTTCTTGTTATTTCACTCTGGTGTTCATGCCTATTGTATCTTTGAAAAGCATATTTTGCCAGGGTTATATTGTGAATTTACAAACAAAAAAGCACTCATTTCTCTTTAGAAAACTAAATTTTACTCCCAGGGTAACTGACTGTCGAGGTGTGCCCGGGATGGTCCAGGTTCCCAGCATCCCAGGAAACCCTCAGGGATGGGTCGCCTTGGATAAATGATCATTCCATTTGCACCCCAAATTCTGGATTTCTATAGTTTGGCGATGCTACAGCTTCCATTCAAGAATATTTTTGAGTACTTACATTGCACTACTTACCCTGAGAGACAGATAAAATGCAGACTTTACCTTTACGCTCCAAGCCTAGTGAGCATAGTGCAGCCATATGTGCCGAAAGTAGTAAGTCATCACACAATTGGGCCTGGAAGGAACGAGCTTTCCGACTGCTGAACAGGTCATGAGGTACCATTTAAAATTGACTTTGAAGGATATACAAACTTTCAAAAAGCAAATATTTACTGTACGGGAGAAAATAGAAACAAATATTGCTTTTGTTTTGGGGATATAATTTTTAATTAATTAATTAATTCAGTTTTTCCATCATCAGATTCTGAACCAAAAATCAGTAAAATTCATGGATAAAATGCCTTTGCTTACTATCTATTCTTTTTAAAAAATTTTAACTATGGTAAAAAAACAGAGAGCATTTTTCATCTTAAACATTTTTTATTAAATGCTTATGTTTGAGAGAGAGACAAAGAGCAAGAGCTGAGGAGGGTCACAGAGGGAGACACAGAATCCGAAGCAGGATCCAGGCTCTGAGCTGTCAGCACAGAGCCCGACGCGGGGCTCAAATCCACCAACCAGGAGATCGTGAGCTGAGCTTCAGTTGGACGCTCAACCGACTGAACCACCGAGGCACCCGCATCTTAAACATTTTTAAGTGTGCATTTCAGTGGCATTAAGTACATTCACATTGTTGGGCAACCACCACCACTGTCCATCCACAGAGCTCTCTGTGCCCCTTAAACAATAATTCTTTTTTTTTTTTTTTTAATTTTTTTTTTCCAACGTTTTTATTTTATTTTTGGGACAGAGAGAGACAGAGCATGAATGGGGGAGGGGCAGAGAGAGAGGGAGACACAGAATCAGAAACAGGCTCCAGGCTCCGAGCCATCAGCCCAGAGCCTGACGCGGGGCTCGAACTCACGGACCACGAGATCGTGACCTGGCTGAAGTCGGACGCTTAACCGACTGCGCCACCCAGGCGCCCCTAAACAATAATTCTTTATCTCCCCTCATTCCAGCTTCTGGCAGCCACCTTCTGTTTATGAATTTGGTGACTCTAGGTACCTCTTATAAATGGATCACAGAGTATTTGTCCTTTGTGATTGGCTTATTTCAGGAAGCCCAGTGTTCTCCACGCTCATCTATGTGGCAGTGTGTACCCTAATTTCCTTCCTATTTAAGGCCAAATAATATTCCATTGTATGTATCTATGCCCCATTTTGTTTATCCATTCATCTGGCGCTTTTCACAATAGCCAAATGTAGAAACAGCTCAAATGACATAATTTTGATTATCAACCTTATAATTAGTAAGTGACTAACAATACGGAATGCACCAGTGTCTAAGGTATTATCTCTCCAGTAGTGCACTTCACGATGCTGAGGCGGTTTCTCTGTTGCTGGCTGGCTCCTATGAGCCCTGCCCATTGGGGCATTAGAGCGCGAGGCAAGGCTGGAGGAGGGGAGACAACCTCCCTTATTTACTCCCCATCGAACTCCTCACTTGCTTGTTCTCCTGGCCTCTTTCTTCATCCTGGCGTTGCTGTTCACTTGGAGCAGAAGTTGAATTCATTTTGCCATTTTCCTGTCACAAACAAAACCAGCTTCCTGTGCCGTCTCAGGGACACGGGACACAGAAAGCTAGCATCCTTCTCCTCAGTGGTCTGGGCCGAGCCCCAGGGACATTCCCTGGGGTCAGCGCCCCCAGCAGCCGCTGATTCTTGCCTCCTCTCAGATTCTTTTGGCAGGGGCCTCTTCCAAGCATCTCAGATGATAGGTGTCTCCTTTAAGTTGTGTTCCTCCAGCCCCGGGGGGCAGTATGTGCTTCCTGCAGTTGTGACTCCCTAGGTATCTTCAGCTTCTCACTGTGCATTTTAAGTTACCTAGTTCACAGTTCTTGAAACACTCTCTGTTGAAATAAGCAGCCTGTTTCTGTCTCCTGCAGAACCCCAATGACGCATTGTGCAGGCTGGTCCACCTTTTCCTCCAGCTTTTATTTTCATGCTCTCCTAATTCCATTTACTTTTGTGTTCAGGCGGTGTGTGAGTTTCCATGGCTCTGGCCACATTTCATACCATTTTAATTTATTTCCCTGCATGTTGAATAGTATCACTGTGGTAGTTTCCCACTTAAGTTTCAAGTTAATGTTTGACACCTTCTCTAGAGGAGCGCAGCTCGTCTCCTAGGGCTGGAAAGTCTTCTGGAATGCCAAGTGTAGACCCACCAAGCTAATTCTGTTAAAGAGGTTCCTTTTGGAGAGCCTTTGATTGACCATAAGGATAGGGTCCAATGTGTTCCCTTAGGGACATTTAATAACGCTGGCTTTTTATGGTGCTTTTTTTTTAATGTTTATTTATTTTTGAGGGGGAGAGAGAGAGAGAGAGCGCAAGTGAGGGAGGGGCAGAGAGAGGGAGACACAGAATCTGAAGCAGGCTCCAGGCTCTGAGCCATCAGCACAGAGTCCGACGTGAGGCTCAAACCCACAAACCGTGAGATCGTGACCTGGGCCGAAGTCAGACACTTAGCCGACTGAGCCACCCAGGCGCCCCTGTGGTGCTTCTTAAAAAATGTTTATTTATTGGGGCGCCTAGGTGGCTCAGTCGGTTGGGTGCCTGACTTTGGCTCAGGTCATGATCTCACGGTTTGTGAGTTTGAGCCCCGCGTCGGGTTCTGTACTGACAGCTCGGAGCCTGGATCCTGCTTTGGATTCTGTCTCCTTCTGTCTCTGCCCCTACCCCGCTTGTGCTCTGTCTCTCTCTGTCTCTCAAAAATAAATAAATGTAAAAAAATTTTTTTAATGTTTATTTATTTATTTTGAGAGCAAGAGTGAGAGCGAGAGAATCTCAAGCAGGCTCTCAACCCAGAGCCCAACACAGGGCCCAGGTTATGAGATCATAACCTGAGCTGATATCAAGAGCCAGACGCTCAAGCACTCAGCCACCCAGGTACACCTATGGTGCTTTTATTACTATTATTATTATTATCATTTTTATTATTTTTGTGCAAACATATCAGAATTCTTTTAAAATGGGACCGTTTATACACCTGTGCATGTTTCTTTATGTGCCTACCACCGGGCATTTGAGAATGATCCTAGTAAGAACTTTTCCCTGGACTATACTCTGTTCCAGGCACTTTTCTTAAGGTTTTTGTATATATTATTGATGTATTCTCCAACTCAATATACATTATCCCCATTTAATAGAAGGTGAATGAGGCTCAGAGAGGACTTAAATTTGAATATATCTAACTAGAGCCAGAATAATTGTCATGGACTGAGGCCTTGTTCCAATCTCTGTTTCCTAAGAAGCACATGTGACATCAAGTAATTGGTTCTGATATTAAGGTTTACTAAATAAATTGTCAATAAAGTTTGTGTAAAAAAATCACAAAATTTATGGAGAAAAGTTTACATACACACATATATGTATACATACATACATATCATATATATAGCAAGAATTGTGTGTGTGTGTGTGTGTGTGTGTGTGTGTGTGTGTGTACGTTTTCAGCATGATAGGCCCCTCAACTTGGCTGTATGACCTTGACCGGGACAGTTCATTCTCTTTATGTGAGTTATCTCATCTGTAAAATGGGGATAATCATATCTGCCTCTCTGGGTTTTGTGAGGATTAACTGAATTAATCTTTGTAAAGTTGCTGTCACAGGGCCTGGCACATAGTCGACAAATGCCAGCTCTGTCCCCTTCACTTCAGGCTGTCAAGGTGTAAAACACAATGGGATATTGTGTGTGATTGCATGCCATAAGCTGTAAAGATCTATACAAATTAGCATGTTCTTATTATAAAGCTGCATTATTAGTTGAGTCAAAAATGCAAGAAGTTAATTGTTCTGAGAACAATGAAATGTGACTTTCAATTATTCTGGATGATGAAGAAAAGGTTTAAATGGATGATCTAAAACAAAGGACTGTTAGTTAACAGAATACGCAAATTAGACTGCATTATATTGATATGTTATTGTCAATTTCAACTCTGATAACTGCCAATTAACATACGGTTGTTTCCAGGGAGAAAACAATAGAGAAGAGTGAGCGGAGAGATGAAGTCTCCTCACCCTGAAAACTCCTTGTCTTTGCCCAGAGGTGACTTCTCAGTTCCTTAGACTGAGGCGTCTGGAGTCTGTCCTGACTGTCAGTATTCTCTGACCACCTTCCCAGGTAAGGGTTTTCAGCCTAACTCACACTCGGCTGGCCATTCTAACCAAATGTTTTGATACAGCATGGTGTGCTGACCTGTTTGCTCTCTGTTCCCTTCTCTTGCTTTCCCCAGTTCTGCCCTTTATCACAGGAAACAACTTTCCCCAGGCTCCCATGCTCCTGGCTTCCAGGTAGTTTTGGCCGGTGGGAGGCATTGGCCAGAGTCTGGATGGTGGGAGGAGGAGAGAAATGAGAATGCTTCTTCCCATTTTGCTGCCTTGGGTGGCACCTTGGGTGGTCTCTCCATGGCTCCAACTCCTACCAGTAGCATCTGTCTCTAAGGTCCCAACTGCCACCGTCTCCCCTGGGTCTGCTTCCTGCAGGTAGCCTGCTCTTGGAATCTGGGAACACTGCCCCTGCTTTGGTCCCTCCAGCCTTAAGGGATGTGGTCATTTCTTGAGGTTGCTGTTGCTAGTTTCCTCACAGGCCCTCTGTTTGCCTTCTCCACTCTTCTTCACCTTTGTAAATAATCCCTTGTTTTGGTTTCCCTACGTTAAAGGACGTGGAGAAGATTTTGTGTTCTGACTGGACCCTGTGCAGTGTATGTGAGGAGATCATGGGATAGATCCCTTATACTGGTGGGAAGTGGACTAGTGGGGGAGAGCATTTCATTCCCAAACCAGCTCTCACGGCACCTTCTTCACTTTGACCTTCGCAGGAGCCCATTCTCCTCCCAGCTCCAGGAGACGTCATGTCCCTTCTTTCTGGGTGGATATGGAATAAATATGTCCTTTCGTTTTTAAAAATCCTGAACAGGTGGCTGTGCTACACAAGCAGCAGAAGGCTGAGTATTAATAACAGAATTAGTGAAATAATCACGTTAAACTTACCACATAATGAGTCCTCCATGTATTAATGATATGCAGAAATATCAGCCTCCTGCTCTGGGGATTGGTCGTGGATACGACTGGTCACAAATGGCTGCTGGCTAGCTGACACTTTCTATTACTTTCACGGCTCCTAGCCAATATTCCCCAGGTTTGCTTTTGTCTTAATCTCTGTTCGTTTTTTGGCCATTGTAAACAGCATCAATGTTTATACTTTTTCCATAATTCACTGTCTGTTTTCATTTTTACTGTAGACAAATACTCATCGAGTATACTATTCTGGCACTGACATCGCATCTGGGGTTTCCATTCCTTCTTCCCTGCCCATAAGCACAAAAAGAAGGGCACTCAGGTGGCACCTGCGTGGCTCAGTGGGTTAAGCATCCGACTTTGGTTCATGTCATGATCTCACAGTTTGAGAGTTCAAGCCCTGCATCACGCTCTGTTTTGACAACTCAGAGCCTGGAATCTACTTTGGATTATGTCTCCCTCTCTCTCTCTGCCCTCCCCTGTTCGCACTCTGTCTCTCTCTCTTTCTCTCAAAAATAAATAAACATTAACCAAAAAAAAAAAAAAAAAAAAAGAAGGGCACTGGGGCACAGAGCAGCAGCTAATGCAGTGGTGGTGCTAATGCTTCAGCAGGGCAGAGGAAAAGCCACCAAAAGGACTATTGATATCACAGATATTATCTCATTTAATTTTCATAACAGCCTGCAAAGCAAATAATATTAGTATCTCTATTTTAAACTTAGTCACTAAGAGGTTAAGTAATTTGCCCACAGTCATACAACCTGTAAATTGTGGGACTTAAATAACAACCCAAATTTGTCTGACCCCAATACAAGATGTTCTTGATTTCTGTAGGAAAAACAGCGGGTAAAAGGTGACAACTTTAGATAAAAGATAACTTCCAGATGAAAGGAAATACTCTTTCCCTTTTATTGTCTCTGCCCAATATCCTCCTCAGGCCTTACTCTCCCAGGTGACTCAACAGCAATGGCACAACTCGGCTCCTGAAAGCAGATGGCTAACATCCATCTTTATCCGCGATTACTTTCTCCAATAAAGTAGAGGTTGCATAATAATATCCTCTGAGGTAGAAGGCAGTTCTCTATGAGCTGGATCCAATTGCACACTCTCGGTGGCATAGACAACTGTATTTCCACTTTTCTCCCCTTGTCCTTTTCAGAAGCAGTCTAGCACGGAGTGGGGGAGCTGTCAGCAGACCCACGCTGTTCAGCTATTCTCAGAATTCATTATTGAAGTCAGACTCTTTCCTCCCTCCTATTCAGAAGCTTGCCTGCTAGCACTAAAGAGGAGAAGGTGGAGTGCTCTGAATCCCTTCAATTACTTGTTTCTGGGTGAACATGGTTCAGGGAATGTTAATGGTACTTTCTCTAAATACCTTTTACAAGCAAGAGACAGCACGAACAAAAGTCTGAATTCCAGACCTTAGGGGCTCCAGTCAGGCTTGCCAAAATGTAAATTCAAAAGGCACCCTCCCCTAATACCTGCAAAGCTATCCCCTAGTACCGGGATTTCAACTCTATTTTCCAAAAAGACTTTTCCCAAGCGAAAAGAGTTTTCTTTATTGATTTGTCTTTCTCTCACCTATTTTTTTTCAAATTACTTCTGCAACATTCTAAAACACATATGTGATGAAAATCCTGTTCTCTGTGTTTACAGTTATTTTTCTTCTCTAGTCCATTAATAAAATGAATTAAAAAAGACAAAATTATATTTTTGGGGGGAGTCAGTTGGTGAAGGAGTTCTTGAACTACATTTATCCCCATTTCCGTGTTTAACTGCTGAATATATTTTTTGGAATCTAGTTATACTCCTGTTCTCAATGCTCAAAATTTAAATTTGTAGAATTATAGACAGAGACTCTCTCTGAGAGATATGAATAGATATGAAATAGATATGAATAGACATGAAAACTAGGATGGAAACTATCTTTCTTGGGGAGGAGAGAGGTAAGCCAGTTAACTTTACCTCTTCCTTATCATTTCTTCCTCCACTTATACCCCTTTTGGTCCCTTTCCACATGTATTCCCCTCCCCTGCTCACATTCTTCAAGAACATTATCCATAAATGTCTTTTATAAAAAGGAATAACGGCATAGCACCAAATCTGTCATTACTGGTTACTAAATTATACATCTTCAAATATGATTTCACAAACTACTTGTGAGATTGTACAAATGAAAGTAGTCTCCTGTTAAGACAAAGATTAAATCATCAATATATGTCAAACTTTAAGAGTTAAGCTACCACTTATATAACTCATAGAAAATCTTTGTAAAATATGGATATGAAACTGAGTTTAAGACAAAGGAATAGTTAGGCTTCATCAAATATTTCTCTGTGTTTCAAAATGTGCTGTGACTCATGAAGAACTGACTCTCTTTGAGGTATTGTTCCCATATATTTTCCTGGGAAGAATATTCTCTACTGTCTTAATTGTTAGTAAATGAACATTTCCTGGATAAAGAACAGGAGAAAAGGTCCCTAAGAGCTAGCTGTTCCCCATGAAGTTAGTGCCTTACTTCTGCAGGTTAATCATCTATTTGAATATAGCAATGGGAGTCTGCCCACCAGGCTCATTTTTTATAGGCTTTTCACATAGACTGAGTCCAAGTCTTGGTTCTGTGCCCCTATCTAGTCTCCTGCATGTGGTATCTTTCACCAGCAGAGCCAGCAGACCAATAGGGGCTTCCTACTGTAGTCAGACTAGGTCTGGAATGAGCCTATGAGAATTGGAACTAATTGGAATTTAGATGTGGGCAGAACTGTTTGGTAGCAACCTTCACCTTTAGGTGCCTTCCTTCTTCACATTTTATAAACCCAGGGTGTCAGATCGTAGAATTTATCTTCCCTGTTTTTAACTTTTCCAGGTAGTATTCTTCTCTCTAAACAATCCAAATGCATTCAACCTATGGAACCACAACTTAAGGCCCTTCTAAGGAATCAATGGAGTAAATTGGGTCAGAGGATTAATAATAATCAATGCATTGCCACTTGCAAATAGCACAATTTTATTTTAATTTGATTCATTTAAACAAATATTTATTGGCATGTAACAAGTACCAGGCACTGTATTAAGTTTGGGTATATAGTAAAGGAAGATACGACCCCTGACCTCACAGATCTGGAGTTAGAAGTGGCCATGATACTTGAAATACAGGCAGTATTATAAGAGCTTTGATAAGGGACACTGGCTAGTGTAGTGGACCCAGATTTATAGATGTAAGAGGGCTTCCCAAAGACAATGTCTTCTGAGACCTGAAAAGTGGTCCATTAGTCAACCGTCGGAGGGGCCCAAGAAGGGAGAGTGGTTCTGTCTGAAGGAAAGGGGGCACAGTGCATGGGGGGGGGTGGTGAAGAGAATTTGGTGCTGCTGCAAAGCAGAGTGGGAAGGGCAGAGTGGTGAAAGCAGGGGCAAACAGGAGCCTTCCTACTTCCTGCATTAACCAAAGGAACTCTTTTAATGGTAGATGTAAGACCTAGTGATGGCCAGCAGGAGGCACCTTTTAGGAGAGGTCAATCTTTCATGGTCTCCCAACCTAAAGCTTGTGACTCCTTGCTGTACCTACATAATGGACAGCCCTACCGTAGACATTCTGAGGGCTGTTTAGTTATCACATGTGTGCATCTCTTGGCCTTGATGTGAATAGGTCCCAACACAAATAGCAAGAGAATGCTTCTCAGGTCATAGGTAACTTTCCTAGACATGTGTAATTCTGATTCTTCTCCTGAACCTAGAGATGACACTATGATCTGTCCTTTCTACAGCTCCTCAGAAAGAAGCTGCACCACTCACAGCAGCCCTGGCTTTGCTTCCATATTCTGAACAAAGCAGCCCCACCCACCATTCACAGCTGAATAGTTCTGAGCAGTGCAGCTGGTAGAAGGAAAGCTATCTATGGGTTGACTTTGTTGTAGCGTGGCTCAAAAAATGAGCTGGTAAAATCACATCTTTGCTTCCTATAATCTGTACTAGGAAATGGAGAGACTGGGCTAGTTACTAGTGAAATGAACAATGAAAATATGCTACATGGTCGAGTCTGGATTACTGTAAGACCAATTCAGTACAAGTCAAAGCTTAGTCGCAGTTCTGGTGAGGATCAAATAAGTCAATGCATGTTTAATTCTTAGTGCCTGACACAGGGAATATGCTCAATAAGGATTAGTATTACTAATTTTGTATCTTGATGCTGACAACATGGCCAGAAAAAGCTTTTTGGCAGAGAGGCATGTGGAGTAAGCAAATGCACAGAGAGAAGCTGAAATGGCATGAGGGAGAGGCCAGACCCAGGCCTGGTACCATTTTAGTTTCAATTGCAAATCACATGCATCCCTTATATAGATGCCCTGTCCCTTGAGGTAACTGGGGAGAGATTCTGTTCTTTTACAGCTAAATAAACCCAACTAATTAACTTCATAGTTCACAGAATGAATTAGGCAAAATGAGTTGCTGTTCCTAAACTGAGTTGTAGCATTTGGGCGCATGATCTCATGTCAGAATGATGAACTGTTGTTAAATCCTAAAGCTCTAGAGCATTCTTTTCACCCAAGTGTATGTTTATCAATGAATTTAATAACCCCCCTCGCTACACAGATGAGCTGATACTATTTGGCCCATGGATTTTCACAGATTCTGCCCTGTAAAATCTTGGGATAATGAACTAACTGAAAAATTTTCCACACAGGCCAATTCTGATACAAGTCCCTTTGGCAGCCCAGTTCCAGGAGAGGCAAAAGAAATGTCTGATGACATATGGGTCTAGCCAAGACACTAACAAAAGGGTAAACCATTTGAAACTTCCAATTAAAGAGGAATAAAGTAAGCAGGAAAAATAGTAATGCTCCTAACACCATGAAATGCTTCATTATGAATTGACATAAAAATAATGTTCTTAAACCTGAAATAAAGATTATGTTCTCAAATGAGATGGTGGAACAGGGTAAGCAACTCTCTTGACGTAGAAGAAGTACAGCACCAGAAGAGGAAGGCCGGGTAAATAGGGGAATAATTGAGACTTATGTATCAGTCAATATCATCTGCCCCAGCCTTGAAATCAAGAATTATGCTTTTGAGCAATGCAATCAATCTTTTAATATTGGAATTCTGTCTTCCTTCTCAGGTTTATTTCATTCAAATCACCATGCTGTAGTTAAACTTTACATTGTTTCATAAGGATGCTTCTGTTTTCTTGTGGCTGGTGGTTATCATTTTAAAAGGATTGACCTGTTGAAAGAGTTCAGGGTGGGTTTGTTATCACAGATCCTTAAAGATGGGCTTTAAGCATCTGGATGGTTAAGCATCCGACTCTTGATTTTGGCTCAGGTCATGATCTCGCATGTTCCGTGAGATTGAGCCCTGTGTTGGGCTCTGCGCTGACAGCATGGAGCCTGCTTGGGATTCTCTCTCTCCCTCTCTCTGTGCCTCTCCCCTGCTCCCTCTCTCCTTCTCTCACTCTCTCTCTCTCAAAGTAAATAAATAAACATTAAAAACAAAGATGGGCTTCCTTGGTTGCACACATAGTATAGCCATTACTCTTTTATTGTGAAGGTTCTCCTGTGAAACTTTTCAAACATTCACAGAGGAAGAGAGGCTAGAGCAATGATCTCCCAGTTATCCAGTGCATGACTTCAATCTCTAATAACATTTTCCCAACATTTTTTTAATCTATCTCCCAGCTTATTGATTGATTTGTTTGTGTTTGATTGAGTATTATAAGCAAATCCCAGACATCTCATTCCACTCACAGATACCTTGTTATGCATAACAGACATCAAATATTATATTACTTTTTTAAAAAAGAACAGAAAGATGGGGTACCTGGGTGGTTCACTCAGTGTCTGACTTTGGCTCAGGTCACGATCTCATGGTTGGTGAGTTTGAGCCCCACATCAGGCTCTGCACTGACAGTATGGAGTCTGCTTGGGTTTCTGTCTCCTTCTCTCTCTCTGCCCCTCTCCCACTTGCTCTCTAGCTCTCTCTAAGAAAGAAAGAAAGAAAGAAAGAAAGAACAGAAAGGGAAACTTGAAAAATATTGGCCTCTACCATTGCTTTCCAGGTATCCAAATTCACCCGTCCTTCAAGGCCCCAATTCAATTTTACTAGGCCCCCTCTCAAAAGAGAGTGCATCATCTGATCTACATATCTGGGAATTCATTTTCTGCTGTCTTACATGTAGCATGTCCTTAATTGACTTGATATAATGTTAAATTGTCTATTTGTATTTAACTTCCCAAGAATTTATGTTGTGTGCCAAAGAAGAACTAGGCAGAAATGAAGGATAAAGGAAACACTCACATTTAGACTCAAGGAAGTCCTAACCAACTGAGCCACCCAGGTGCCCCTGAATTGAGATTCTTGTATTTTACTTGTTTTCTGAGTCTCAGTTTCTACAGCTGCCAAAGAGAAGGAATTGGCCCTGTTATATTGCAAGCTACGCACATTTTTACGCACATTGTAATTTGTACTTATTCTAATTTTTAAATATGGGATTCATGCTGCATGAATATATTTCAGCAAGATCAGAAGCATTGCCTATGATTTTTCAATCCAATAAAATAGCATAAATCACACACACACACACACACACACACACATTCCTGTGAGGATTAAATGAGATAATGAATGTGAAATGTCTGGTTCACAGCAGACTACGATGAATGGTACCTATTATTATTAGCTTGTGACCATCTGCCTGGGAGAAGAGCCTGTCTTGCAGAACTCGTTTCTTTCCTCACAGAGCTTAGTTAGCCCTGTGATTTACACACAACTGGGATAAGCCCAATTAATATTTGGGTCATTGATTTGCTGATACACCAGGTAGAATGATGTTTATATAGTAGGAAAAAAAATTAAACTTGCAATAGAGAATTTTCACAGAATGCTTTGGAGTCACAGGTAAAAGGACAAAATAGGATGTGTCCTGAGATTCAGGTATGAATCCTATTCTAGCCACACACAAACAGGGGATTTTGAAACTTGCCTTGGGCAATATAAAAGTAACCTCAAGGTGATAACTCAGCACAAGGTTATTACGTTCTGATTTATCTTTCTCCAATCTCTTCCTCAAAATATGAAAAAATCTGCTAGACAATTTAACAGGACACATGGACAACCTCGCCTAAGCCCTGTGATCTGTTAATCCTCCCTGAAACCAGCTAGCAATTTCTAAGTCCTGTTTCTTTGGATTCTTCTAGTTCTGGCATAAACATCTTGCAAAGACCTGTGAAACAGACCAAAAATGATAGGATCCCTCTGGTCAATGTGTTTTGCATGCACTAGCATGGTCTAGGGAATGTATGACCACAGCCTCAAAGAGCCAGGCAAGGTTGCTATGTTTCTAACACAAGTCCACAACTAAGGACAATAGAAGCATGTTTTATTGGTAGAAAATCTCTAGTGCTTTGACTCTCCATCTACTTTATCTTCTCCCAGAAACCTGTTTCTTCCGGTGCTGCTGGGAGGGGCCTTTGAGATTCTTCTGGGGAGTGGAAGGCCAGAGTTGCCAGGCTGGCGGCAAATTGCAGTATTATTAAGTACAGTATTATTAAGCAGGTATTAGTTGAGGTTGGCAAAACCTCTCTCACTCCTTCTGCTCCCTTGCCTGTCAATATTTATTGATTCTCCATAGTGTCCAGAGCTGTCTTTAAGTCCTCATTTTTCTTCCTCCTCAGCCTCCGCCTTGTAACAGAGTCAACTCTGGGTTGAAAATGGGAAGACATGACCCTGGATCCCCTTCCCCTCCAAAGCAAGGACATTTGACTACATGTGATCATGTTTTTTAAGTGTGTGTTTGAACTACACATTTGCCCACTGTAGGCAGAGTATTTGGAGAACAGAGAAGTGTGAGGGCCTGTCAGAAAATGGTCCTCAGCCTGAAGTCTGTCATGGCTATTACCTTGAAAATAAGGGAAATCAGGTGGATGAGAGCTCAGTCTTTGAGCATCTCTTCAAAGAAGCAGGATTTCTTGATCTGTACAGTGTCTGGAATTACGCGGGGGCCTCAGTAAGCATCAGGGAAACAGGGTGAGCACGGAGAGGTGAGGTGAGTGAACCTTTTGTGTAGACACAGGTGAGAGTAGGTCGAGATGAACCAGGGAGTGGGCCATTTCCTGACATGACTCACTGCCCAGCTCTGCTCCCCTGCTACCCTTACTCACTGCAGTAATGGTGGTTTCTAAGGAGACCACTGAGGGCTGGACAGCAGGGGGTCATGTAGATACTCTGTTCACGCGGTCATGGATCTGGTTGTCTAGTGATCCCCATATCTGGCCATGGTTGTGGGGGAGGGGGATCCCTGTAAAAACCTTTATTTCTTTAAATTGCATTAGAGAGAGCAATACTTTTATAAAAAGAAATATTTTGTAAGGTTATTCACAGACACCAGCTAGCAATGAGGTCCTTTGCCCACAGTAAGCAACTGATTCATGTTCTGGCCCCAGAACTGTGCTGAGCACAAGATACATTCAGACTGGGGTAGGGAGGCAGAGGAAGAATGCAGGAGTGAAAAATAGAAAAAAAAACAATGAAGGCTATTCCAAAAGAAAATGTGGGTCTATGGCATATTATTACGTAGTAATGGCTCACATGTTTAGTGCTTATTTACTATGTGGCAGATGTTGAAAATAACAAGCTTAATAAGCTCAGTCCCTTCTTTTCCAGATCTAGTGGGTCTGGTGAGGGTGGAGGGAGCAACCTTCGCAGACAGCAGGTCTTCTGCTCCTCATAGCAAACCGAGGTAGTAGGGAGGGCAGGTACACCCAAAGTGAGACCTGTTGTGTAATATCACACAGATAGCACTTATGGGTGCCTTTCTACTCTACCGCACTGCTCCGAATCTAAATTAGTCACATAAAACAGTATAAAGGGTCCCATGCAACTTCATCCATTGAATGAGTGAGTTTAAAAATAATTATAATACTGTTTGCCAGTGAAGAGTTGCTAACAAAATACCTCACAAATTTCTTCCCTTAATGAGTGAACGATTACCTTTGCATATCTATTTCAACATATGACAGGTTCAAAATACTTTATCATAGGGAATGGAAAGAAAATATGAACCTAGCCAGTGTCAAAATTATCATAAGTTCTGACCTAGTGGATTTTAAATTTTAATGAGCTTTATTAGGTATTTTGTTCCCTTAATATTTTATGCCATGGACTTTTCATCAAAAGGGCATGGAAACATTGTATATTGTTAAAGGGTAAGAAAATTCTGAGGAACTAATTTTCCACTTAACCTTAAGTTCAATCGACTTAAGTCTTTGCGAAGGAAGAGCATAAATTCTACCATTACAATCAAAGTTTCATGGATTCAGAATTTTTAAGAAAGTCTAAAGTAACCTGATAACCTTAAAATAAATCTTGCTGATAAAAAGTAGTTTTTTTCTGAGGCTACTTTTAAATAAGACTTGATATTACAGTTGTATGAATGAATATTTGAAAATACTGACTTGTTATATTTGTTCCTTGGCATTTTCCTCAGAATATTGATGTTACCCCCTTATTGAGCAACTCTATTATGTGTGCATAGGATGTTCTTTTTTTTTTTAAAGTTTATTCATTTATTTTGAGAGAGACAGAGACAGTGCAAGTGGGGGGGGGGCAGAGAGAGAGGGAGGGAGAAAGAATCACAAGCAGGCTCCATGCTACCAGAGCTGAGCCTGATGTGGGGCTTAAACTCATGAAACCTGGAGATCATGACCTGAGCTGAAACCAAGAGGTGAATGCTTAACCCACTGAGCCACTCAGGCACCCCAAATATTCTTAAACCTTCTGGAGGCCTGGGAGGTAGCAGTAATAAGTTTTTGAATTAGATTACTCTTTCTTTTCTCCCTTCCTTCATTCCTTCCTTACTTCTACCCCTCCTCTCATGAATAAGCACTTTTTGAGCCCCAGAGTTGACCACATATTTAGTCTTCTATATTTACCCCAGGTTTCTTTGAAAGATACAAATAAAAATGGTATCACAAGGTGCTGCTAAGGGGTCAAGGCAGAGAGGATCCTCTATAAATGAAAAGGAGGAAAAGGAGGTGCAGAGAAACATGACATCAAGTGCTTCATCTTTTTACAAGTGTTACCAAATTAGGAGGTAAGGAATCAAGCATTTACAAGACCCTAAAGGGTATCTATTCTCAGGGATATGACAGGATTGGGGGGAAAAGAGGCAGATGAGACTCAAATACACCTCTTCAACATACTTATGTTTTAAAATTGCATTTCAGCTAGCACTGTTTGGGGTTAGGTGTGGTTTTGCTGAGAAATAAAAATGGACCACGGTAGGCCAAGGGAAGGGATAAAACTACTGGAGCTTCTCAGAGCCAGGGCTAGGCTTTCAAGGTGAGGGTGAAGGAGAGGAGAACATGTGTGAGAATATGTGTGATGTTCATTTCGGCATTCTTCTGCCTACTCCAGAGTAGGGAAAGATGAAGCAAGTGAGGGCCAAGGACCAAATCGAGACCAAAAGACATTCATTTTATTTCTATTAGAAACATAAGGATAGAGGATGGATGACTTAAGACAGTTCATGTGAAAATCAAGAAGATGGGATCTTAATCTTCCTATGCTCTTGATATGGTGCTGGATACACACCTTCTGTGCATCCAGGAAACTCATAACTGGCATAACAAACACGTAAACAACCAAAGTTAACGCCAAGTGCTATGGGAACAGAAAAAGGAGACGTGTTCTCTTAGGGAAAATTGGAGTTCATGAAAGATTGATAGATTTTGGAGTATGGTTTGAACTAGAAACTAGTATGGATGGTTTTACCATTAAGAGAAAAACATGAGATGAATAGTTATCAGGCACTTTGATAGGTCAGAGTTGTGAAAACATACAGTTTTCAGGAAAAATGAACACGTGTAATTAAAAATATAGATTGTAGTGAGAGATTACAGTAAGGTGGTGAGAGAAGAATGGAGGCCAGACTATGAGATGTCTTGAAGGAAACTGGCAATGGGCAATAGAGAGCCACTGATTTTTTGGGGGTGTGGGTGGTGGGGGTGAGAGGAGGATAGGCTGTGAGGGCCCACCATCAAATCTTTATTTTAGATAACCTTTTACAGGAGTGTGGAAGACGATGCGTGGCAGAACTCCTGTTTCTGAATTCTAGCTTCCTGTTGTAGGTTGGTTTCTGGGAAGCAGCCTCTGAGATGGAGATTTGTAGGCAAAAAGTTTATTATCCTTAGGATCTACACGAGTGCGAAAGCAGGATTAGGCCGAGAGAGGAGTTGCCATCATAACAAATGCCTCAGGTTATTCCAGATGGAGCCCCAGAGTTGGGATGCCTGTTAAGAATTACATCAAATTGGGCAAATGATGTCAGGCCTTATCCCCATATCAAGTGGTCATTGGATAAAGAAGAAGGTGTAGCCTTGGTCAGGTAAGATCAGTCTTCAATGGGGAGAACATGGCTGGCTGCACGCTATCAGTTGTCAACACTCTCAGCAATTGGTGGAATGAATGTTTCAGTTCAACCCTCATCCCCAGTCCTTCTAATTTCCAGAAAATGGCTCCACCACTTACTCCATTAATCATGCCAAAGCCTAGGGACTTCCTTGGGTTCCCTCTTTCCTTTATACTTCACATCCATTCCATCAGTAAATCCTATCAGCTCTTCCTTTAAGGTGTTCGTCTATTTACAGTCAGCATACATTAATCTTAGCTTATGTTCCCTCATCTACCACTGGGACTGATACAATAGACTCTACTGTGGTCTCCCTGCTTCCACCCTTGCTTGTTTGCAATCGCCTCTCTACACAGTATTGCATCAATGCCTGGAAATTAGTGAATGCTCAATACATATTAAGCGAAATGAGTGAATGACCTCAGAAGTGAATGATCTCTTTAGCTACAGAGGGACTATTCTGGTGAAATGGAGAGTTTTTGGCTCCTGGATAATCTAAGGAAAAAAGGAAAAGAAATAAATGTTGAATATTAAGGAATATCTTGAAAGGTAAAATCCTATAAATGTCCACACGTGTCAAACTCATGTCAAAAAGTTTAACTTATTAATTAATGAGAGACCTAGTAAGACATTACAACTAGTTCAAAGGTCAGTTCAAAGTTTACACAGGTATACCAGCAATAAATAATGCTGAAACAAATTTATAAACACTTATAAAATTGGCTTATAAAAGCAGGGGGGAGGAAACCAATTTTATTTTCACCTTTTTATTTGTATCACTATGGAGAAGAATCATTTCCATTGCTAACCTAAAGATATATACAATAGGTTGAAGACTGAAAGTTGTGGGGACCCCATAAAATCAGCTGACCTGTGCATAGACACCTAGTTTTTCATCAAAGATACTTAGCAATCTTTTTAATTCATTTTAAAGCCTCATATATTTTTTCCTTTCATGGGGAAGAAGAAAGAAAGCAAAAGAAAAAAAACAAAAGGGAACTTTTTTGGATCTTTTTTTGTGTAATGCCTGTTTCCCTGGAGAAATTATTTAAAATTTTTTTAAGTTTTTATCTATTTTTGAGAGAGAAAGAGAGACAGAGAGTGAGCAGGGGAGGTGCAGAGAGAGAGGGAGATACAGAATCTGAAGCAGGCTCCAGGCTCTGAGCTGCCAGCACAGAGCCCCATGCAGGGCTCAAACTCACAAACTGTGAGATCATGACCTGAGCCGAAGTCGAACGCTCAACTGACTGAGCCACCCAGGTGCCCCACTCCCCCTGGAGAAATTATTAATATCAAGCCTTTAACTCTCAAAATTTTTTGGAAGGTATACAGTTACCCTATCTGGAATTCACTGTGATTTCACTACTATTCACTTAAAACCACTTGAGGTACACAACAAAAAGATTGAGTTGGGACAGAGCCGTGGTGTGAAAGATTGGTAAGATGTCAATTAGTACTAGAAACCTAAGTGGCAGCAAGTCAGTGATGTGAGTTTTGAAACAGGCAGGCTATGGAGCAGCCATAGCTACTCTAGGCTGTCTCTTGAGTGAGAGACATGATTCATCTGTCTGACTGGATTTAGTCAGTCTCTGATTTCACTGGTCATAGGACCTTTTAATAGTGGGTGGTAGTCAAAGGTTTGGACAGCTTCACCTTTTCAAACATGGAGGATTTTGTGTTTCCTGGGAACACTCCAAAGCAATGAGTCCATACGCATTGTAAGTATGTCTGGAAGAGGCAGAAGAGGGGTGAAAGGGCAGAGCATTAGTATCTTATAGCCACAATATTCTATACTCAATTCCCAAGCCGGACAAGCTGAATGAATATCTAAATGACTGAATTTGCTTTTGATTTTGTTTGTTTTCAAAATGTTTTGACCTTCTTTGTTGTTTCTGCAGACTCTGACAGTTATAGGAATCTCTCTCATTCCCTTCTCTTTCCTCTGATTTACACTTTGGAGGGTTTTCAAGTTCTATCACCTCTGCCTTCTCCTTTGTGGCATCATGCTGGGAGCAGAAAGCTTATTAATCACACTTGTAGAGTTTTCCCTGAAATCTCACAAAATAGAAAGTGTTTTTCTATAAGTCATAGAGGATTTGCTTATTCTTTTCTCTTTTTCAAACTAAGAAGTCACATTGTGAACCATAAACAGAACTCATTCCCAAAGGGATTAAGGCTAATCTTAGAATCAACTATTTATGAACTATCTACAAATGGAACCACATTTGAATCCATTCTATGAACAATAGTGTGAACAAATGCAAACATAGCTACTAAAAAGTTTGCCAACTGCAGGCTCTAATCAAAGTCTCCTTTATTCTGAGAAGCAAGTGAGGACCTTGTAAAGGGGTCAGCTCATCATTTGGAAGTACCCTTTGAAATGTAAAGTCAAAGTAGAAGTCTTAATGTGGAAGTGGACTTGAGTGTTGGCTTCAAGTATCAGAGTATTCTGGCTGAGCCTCTGATTTGTATGTGATGAGAATCCCCCTTAGAAATGTTTTTGAATCATTGACATTTACAAAGCAAGTCATTTTTCAGAGAGGGCCGATCCTTAAAGTAAGTTCTTGAATACCAAAGGAAAACAACCAAGGCAGCACCAACTCAGGCATCCAAGACTCACCTTCTCAAATGGGAAGGTTCATGCCACAAGCATTTTGCAAAAGATTTCTCTAAATGGTAATAGTGATGACTAACATTTGCCTTGCCCTTTATGGCTTGCAAAGTGCTTTCAACCCAAGATGTCTTTCAGAAGCTCTCAGTGTGGATCTTAACAACATCACCTTGGGGAAGTGGAAACAAGGCTCAGCAGTAAGTGTCAGAAGATTGTCATTTCTGGCTATCTTACTCTTCACCCTTGCCTTCATGAGTCTCTAGGGATAAGATTCTCCTGGAAAGGAGTATAAACTGTGGTTATTATAATACTTCAGAGCATCTCCCTTGCAGTGTCTCTTTTATTTTTTTTTTAAATTTTTTTTATAAATACTCATTGAGTTTTGTATTACTTTAGGATCTGTTGCAAAAAGTGAGTGCTAATTAAACATTGGAATATTTTTTAAATCACACAATAGCCAGGAATCTGGCTATTCATATTTATTTCACATTCATTTCAATGCTAGATTGGTCAGACTTTCAAGCAAACAATCAGACTTATGTGTATCTCTGTATTCTGAAAACAGGGTTAATTCATTTATATATTCAGGGAATGTTTAAGTAACTATTATGTCAATACCTCCTATTTTTAGAACACACAAAGATGAGTAAAGATTCTGTCCTCCATAAGCATACAATCTATCAGTGAGTATAAGATATGTACACAACCCATAATGTGAAATGTCAAAGTTTACAAAGATGAAGAATTAGAATCTATTCCTGAATGAGGAGAATTAGAGCAAACCTCACAAAGTAGGGTTTGAACTGGGTCTAGATGAACGGGTGGGGTTTCCAAGGGTGGATGAGAGAAGGTATGTATTCCAACGGGAAGAAATAGCATGCAAGATGGAAAAGCAGGGAAAAGCAGTGTGTTTGGGACATGTTGAGTTATCCATATGGTATGAGTACAAATGATGATAAAGAACCCTCTGAATGGAGAACATTCTTGTGTGGCTCTGACAAATTCTTTTCTGTGCACATCCTAAGAAAAACAGTGATCTCGAATAAAATTAAAATTGAAATCTATGCCACATATTAACATGAAGTCCGAGTCACATACATAGATAAGTATTTAGCTCTAACAGTCTTTAATTATGTATGTTCACAACTGACTCATGTACCTATTTTTGTAGTTATTACTTTTTTCTTTTGTTCTATAAAGAAACAAAAACAGTTCTTATTATAAAAGCAATGCATTTCCTTATATCATTAAGCAAAAGGAATAAAACAAGTAACCAAAAACCACTACCCTCAAAAGTCACGGTTCACATTTTATGTATATTTTTTCATCTACTGTGTAGATGTATGTACTTTTAATATATTGGAAACATTTTTTCTGCCCTTAAACTTTCTCTACATGTATTTTTTTACTATATGCTATTCCATTTTATAGAGGTCCCATGATTTATGTAACCAATTTCTTATTGCTAGACATCTGGGAAGACTATGGGTTTTCTCTTGAAAAATAGAAAGTGTTGCAATGAACAGTTTATAATTAAATCTTTGCAACACACATGAGAATTTCCTTAACGTAAATACCTAGAAGTGGAATCCCTGTTTCATGGAGTGTGTGTGTGTGTTTAAATTCTATTCCAGAAAAGTTGTACCTTTCTTGTCTCCCACCTACAGTAAAGCTATCTTACTTCTCAAAGAAAATGATACAATCTCTTAGGAAGATGGGAGAGTCAGAAACACAGTCTGATGTTGACATTTAGGCAGAGACATTAAATCACTAAGACCTGTGTGTAGGAAATCCTGCAGCTAATATATCTCTCATCCAGCGAACCCCTCCTTTATCCATGAATAAGCATCAATTGCTGTTCTCTGCATCATGGATTCTTCTCCATTATCCCCTCAGCCTTGCAAGCACTTCTATCTACTCCTGATATAAACCATCTGAAAAGTTAAGGTTTGCTGCTGTTTTTCATTATGCTGAGACTGATCACAAAGGCATACCATGGCAATCAACGAGTACTAACCAGGCGGTACGTAAGGGCAATTTCGTGACAAGTGCACACTTGCATTTCATGCCCCTTAATCTCTGCTCCTTCAAGCAGCACATGCCCCCAGTCTGGATTCTGACAATACTTTCTTTGTCAGAAAAATGCTGCAGTGAGAGTCAGAGAAGCTGCCCTTGCCAGGAACCTTTTCCCTGGCACCTGAGGCAAAGGCCGTTTAAAAAGCCTCTGTGTACATTTACACTCGTGCTATTGGCACACGTGGCCTTGCCAAAAGAGCAATGTTAATGCAAGTTATGGTCCCATCTGGCTCAGTGGTTTTATGTCTTCATAGCCTCCAGATGTTTAATGAGGTTCCTCTTCTGCCCACCTTTTCTGGTAGTATTAAGGCCGAGGGTACAGTGGAGAATGCCCTGAGACCTGAAAAGCAGCTCTGAGACATCTGAAAGGCCCACTTGCTACACTGTGATTCTTTTCAAAGCATCTATTAGCCTGGAGTCATGATTATTGAGCAAGGATCATAAATTAAATTAAATGACATGTAGGAAATTCTGACCTGTCAGAAATATAGCCAAATAGAAATTCCTGAACCAGAGTGATAAGAAAATCAGTTCTATGGCTGGAGGTTGATTAAACCCAACTTCAAGGTATTTCTCTGATATCCAGCTGCCTGGTGTAGTATTTACAGGGAATCCTTATGCAACATTGACTCTAAATGGGTAATATGCCAAGTATTGCGAACATTCTTTGAAACTGTGTTAGCTTAAAAATTCTTTGAGTGGGATACTTCTTTGTGGCAGACGTTGGCTGATGGAGACAGATAGAGCCATTAGTTATAAATGGTTACCTACACTGGGTAAAATGAATAAAACAATTGTCCCATCATACTTATGGGTTAGAGTTTTGCAAAATATTTCACAACTAATGCAAAGTTACCAACTAATCAAAATGGACAGTGTCCCGGTCAGAGTGGACGCCAACTGTGAAGAATCGGTACTTGTGTTGAATGCGCTGCTGGGGTATCAGCCCTGCTTGTAGATAGGTGTGTAATACCTGAGTCAGGGAGACAGCATCCCTCAGAGCAAATATGTCCATATTACCCAAGTGTGTGCTTCCATGGATATCCAAAAAAGGTATCAAACAATGCCTCTTATCCTTTTCTTGAAACAACATTCATTCATGTGAATGTACTTAACGCTACTGAACTGTATTTTTAAACTGGTTAGAACTGTTGAATCAACAATGTGTTGTGTGCCTGAAACTAATGTAACATTGTATGTTAATTATACTTCAGTTAAAAAAAAAAAACTGCCAAAAAAAATGGTTCCTATGGTAAAAACAACACAAAAAAGCAGTACTCTTTAGAGAACTGTCCAGTCTGCATTAAATCCCCCAAGCCCTATAATGATCTCATTTACAACACTTATCATCCTGTGTTTTAATTGATTGTTTTCAATCCATCTCCTGCATTAGCCTGTGATTTCTTTCTTATTGGTCTTTGGATCTCCAGGATTTAGTGCCTGGCACATAGTATACACTCAATACATTTCGAGTGAATTAAAGACTCCAAGTAAGCAAAGACTTGAAATAAATTGCATTTAGCTCAAAACATTAAAACCTTCCTTAATACTATTGAGAATAAAGCTTAGGGTTAGTCAGCATTAGTGAATATACAGAAGCCACATGTGTTGGGAATGAAATGGTTAAACGGGAGAGCCCAAGCCCACTGCAGCCACTGAGACTTTTTGATCATACATCATTGGAAGTACAGTAGCAGTCGATAACTTCTGTGCAGATAAGATTTTTTTTCAAGTGAATTCAATTTGAAAATTGTTCTATTCTAGGCAAAAAGCCAAGAAGACCCACATAATTTTCACCATTACTTCAGCTGAAAAACTTCCCCAGGTAACAGGCACATTGAGTGTTTTGGCATTAAATTACTCCATTCATTAGCCAATTAGAAACAGGAAGTACAAGCTAGAAAAGTAGAAATAAAATTGATGAAGACACTGCTTTCACAGGAGCAATATGGAGAATTCCCTATATTGCTCGGAAGGAAGAAAATATTTCAAAGCAGATCAGCTCACACCATAGATGAAAACAAGAGACTCAGAACCCCAGAGAATCCAAAATGACTGAAATTGCCATTAGCCATGTTTGGCCAAGTGTATCACCAGTTTCTTAGGGAGAAGGATGGGGGTTAATATTAGAACTGTAAATAAGAATATGCATAAACACCCACAGGCATTTGCTTTTGTTAGTGTAGTAAATGTGTATAGTTAATTCATAGCATAAGTTCAATAAACTCTCACCTAATTCTACTGTGATCTCTATTAGATCCTGAGCTAAAATAATGCATGCAAGGATTGTTATATTGGTTTTAGTGGTTGCATCTGACTCTCTGGACCTTTTTCTCTGTCCCATCCTTAACTTTGCTTTGAAATATCCTTGAGAACATAGAGAAACACAACATTAGTCACTACGCAAACTGATCAATGATTTGAAAATACTTTGGAGATGTTATTCTGAGGGAAAATGTATTTGGGCTGCATTGAAAATGATCTTGGAATGGTTTACCCTGAGGCCTGTGGTATTTCCTGAGTTACTTTCCTGCAACGAGAAATACTTGCAGCAGGGATGAGGCAGGAGTTAGCTTTTGCTCCCTTCTACTACTGTATGTCTTGTAACAGAGATTTTGGTCTCATGCTTTTATTTCTACATCCCAAAGGACGCTGCAGTAATCAATAACACAGTGTGAGATACTGTGCAAGGACACTGGGAGGTTGTGCATTGCATGCTGTTCCTAGAGGTGGAAGCCAATTGGTCATTAATTAATTCAGTTTGTAATCCATTTGAAAAAGGCGAACTGCCTTTGTAGCAACGTGGATGGAACTGGAGAGTGTTATGCTAAGTGAAATAAGCCATACAGAGAAAGACAGATACCATATGTTTTCACTCTTATGTGGATCCTGAGAAACTTAACAGAAACCCATGGGGGAGGGGAAGGAAAAAAAAAAGGGTAGAATGGGAGAGAGCCAAAGCATAAGAGACTCTTAAAAACTGAGAACAAACTGAGGGTTGATGGAGGGTGGGAGGGAGGGGAGGGTGGGTGATGGGTATTGAGGAGGGCACCTTTTGGGATGAGACTGGGTGTTGTATGGAAACCAATTTGACAATAAATTTCATATATTGAAGACAAAAAAACTCAAATACCAAAAAAAAAGAAAAAAGAAAAAGGCAACCTGAATTCCATCATGTTTTTTCCTAAAGAGATACTGATGAACAGGAGCGATTTGGTTTCTGCCTTTATCACACTGATACCCCAGCCATAAGAAAGAATTACAGTTAAACATGAATAAAAATAAGTGTGGGAAATGCTTTCACAGGGAGAAAACGAAGTACTATGGAACACACAGCATGAAAATAACGTTTTGGGGGATCTCGGAGTGGGAAGTCAGGATCAGGGAGCCTTTTTGTAGAAAGTGACTTTCATAGTGATACTGAAGGCAATGACAACACGTGTTGGACGTTTTGCAAGAAAAAGAGAAATCCAAAAGCTGCAGAGTGTGATTTTTATGAATTTCTGGGATCAATTTCAACTCTTATTCTCAGAAAGCCACAAAGTCACACCCTCATAGTTATTATTGTTAGACAAAATTCGGCGAAGAGTTCTGTATGTTAACCTGCCCCCAATTTGCAATCTGATAGATGGATTGTAGAAGCACACCAAACGAAGTGATGGGAATCAAAAGAAATCCACAAATCCAATTCACTGATTTAATAAATATTTAGTGAGGTCCTACTATGTGCCAGGGACTCTTCTAGTCCTGAGCATGTAGCAGAAAATGAAACAAAATTCCTGCTGTGTATGCTTACATTCTAATGGGGAGAGAGAGGAAATAAGCAAATACAAATGTCAGGTGGTGCTAATGGCTATGGAGAAAAACAAAACAGTAGAGAAGAGTGAACAGGAAGAGAGTAATAGAGGCTGGGGTGATCACAAAAGGCTTTACTGGTAAGTGGAATTTGAAGGCAGTTCTGAATTAAGTGGTGTTAGTCTTGTGGATGCCTGAAAGAAAGCCTTCCGAGCTGAGGAAATGATATGCAAAGGCGCTGAGGCGAAATTGTGCTTGGTCTGTTTGATGAACAGCAAGGAGGACATTGTGAATGTGGCAGAAAGGAGGAGACAGAGAATGGTGGGAGCTGGGTTCAGAGCATCCAGAGAAGAAGCCAAGGACAAGCTCACACAGGTTAAGAATGCCAGAGATGGTATGATGTTAAGGGAGTAACTAGATTTCATTTAGTTTTATATTCAAGAATCACTGTGGCTGCTGTGTGACCAATAGAGAGACAGTGAGCAGTGGCAGAAGCAGGGAGATTCTCTAGGACAGTCATCCATAGACATATTATAAGGGCCTGTTAATACGGGAGGTAAGGAAAGATGGTGGGTTTCTTGCAAATGTCAATCCAGTCCTTCGCCTGGTAATTATTATATAAGCAGCCCTTCGGGAGAGCACCGGAGGACTGACAAAAGACAGAAGTGCATCTTTCATCATTCCTGCCTTAGGATTTGTAGAGAGATAAGAAATGAGTTGAAGGAAAGAAAAGAGTTAAGGATGACACCAGTTTTAGGAGTAGCCATTTAGGAGATGGGGAATTATTGTGTCAGACAATGTGAACATTTTAAATGCTCTCGATACACATTGCCAAGCACTCTCAAGACAGGTTATGTCTTGGTTGGTTCTGAGACCATCCTATCTGGAAACATCTGGACTAGTATAATTTGGGGCCATCGCATTAAGGAGTGATGGTGATGTTTGGGCTTTTTATTTCAACTAGGGTTGTGTTTCCCCTGCGTAAGGAGGTGGGAGACACATTTCAGAATTGTCCATCATGAATAGTGGATATTCTGCTTACATTAACTGAAATATTAAAAAATGGAGGATGGAACAAATATATATATATATATATATATATATATATATATACATATATACATATATATATATATATATACATATATATATATATGATCTTCCTTATTGAGATTTCATATTGTTTCCCATCCATGTGATTCTAATTAACCTCTGCATTCTACTCCATGTTTTATTACGCCTTCTCCCCTGTCTTCAGAGCCTCTGTTCTAGTGTTGCTGGGTGGACTGGGGAGACCTTCGCCCAGCCCAGCCGAGGGTTGTCACCGGAGGCGCTTGGTCTCATCACAAGAATTCAAGAACAGACCAGACACTGCCATTAAGTGGCACAAGTGGGAAAGTTTCTTAAAGTGAGAGTATACTCTTGAGATGTGAGAGTGAGTGAGCTCAAGGGAGGGTTGTGCCTAGGATTTGGGTCTCTATCTTTTATTGACACTTGTTAACTAGGCAGTGGAATATTTATTACTTGGGGCCGGGATTTCTTGGGAGCAGGGTTTTATGCATTTTCTCCCTAATTTGGTAAGAGTTTCCGGCCTTCCTTGTCTGGGGCCTGTCTGGTTTGATCTGGCTTCTGATGGCTTTGTTTTTGCAGTGCTGCTAGGACAGGTTTCTAACTTTCCCAATAGCTAGCCATGACACCCCCCTTGCTGGCCTCCGGGCATCCTGTTAAAACCTAATTAACTGCCTACTCTAACATTAAGATTTTAGACCAAGAATCCCTCTTTTTAAAAAGAGCATGTCAGATGGCCAAGTTCTGTTATTTGATGAGGTGGTAGGTAGAAGGGAGAGAAGAGGCACCAAGGACGTGAATAACATGGAAAAGAGATAAAGAGTTGACATATCTCCAGACTTAGCTGGGAATGGCCTAGTCTAAGAAGATAGAAGACAGAACCTTCAGAACTAAACTAGACCCATCTTAGTTTTTTCCTTCAAATTTTTATTTGAATTCTGGTTAGTTAACATATAGTGTAATATTGGTTTCAGGAGTAGAATTAGTGATTCATCACTTACATCCAACACCCAGTGCTCTCAGCACGACAAGTGCCCTCCTTAATACCTATCACCTATTTAGCCCATCCCTTGCCCACTTCCCCTCCATCAACCTTCAGTTTATTTTCTATATTTAAGAGTCTCTTATGTTTTGCTTCCATCGTTTTTTTTTTTTTTTTTACTTCTCCTATGTTCATCTGTTTTTTTCTTAGATCCCCCGCTATGAGTGAAATAATATGGTATTTGTCTTTCCCTGACTGGTTAAATTTTGTTTAGCATAATATACTCTATCCAATGACGTTTGCTTTTGCCTCCTTTTGATGATTTCCCAGAAATGTTACATTGCATTATCATTAAACAGATTCATTACTCTCACTGCTATAGCCTTATTTGGGTGGTGATTTTCTGCAAAATTTTGCAGTTTTCCACACTATAAGTATCTCCCTAATCTCATTTGAAGTGAGGAATTCCTCTGCCTTTTCCTCCTCCTCCTCTTCAGATGAGATGCAGATGTAGACTTTTTATAAAATCTTGCAGTTTTGGCCACTTGCGTACCTCATTTGTACTTCTTGATTTCTTTTTTAACTTCCACTGTAATCATCTCCTTCTTCTTACCTCCTTTCTTTTCAACCTTTCTCTGACTGGGGCCATTGTATATGTTCGCATGGATGTTGACTACAGTACAGTATTAAAAGCTGCTGTCATATATTGTGTTTAATGGAACTGGCAATAAGGCAGCAGAGGAAGGGGTCTATAACTGTAGGCAGCCTGACGTAGAATGAAGCAAAGCATTCCTAAGTTTACTTTTGTATGGAAAAGCAAAGGATTATCCATAGTGCTCTGAAGTGACAAAATATACACTAGTGCCAGTTGTGGGCACCTTCCAACATTCTGAAAAATCACTGTTTTCTGCCAAAAATTATGGCCTGAGACTGAACATCCAAGCATGGGGGACTATCACCCACAATCCCGCAGCAAGAGAGAGAGAGAAACCATTGGCTCACTTGTGATCATGTGACTTTCAGTGTCATGTACTACTCATATTGCAAGACATCACTTGGTTATCAGGTTAAAATTTATTAGGAATGTTTGCTCATCTTGCAGAACACTCGTAAAACAAGTCACCTGCAATCCAAGGTGTTACTGTTTGTGTGTGTGTGTGTGTGTGTGTATACACACATGTATATATATCATCTTATTTATTCATTCATCAGTCAATGGACATGAGACACATATGACAGTGTATGGCACAAATGGAACAGTAATACTCAACAGTAAGCACTGAAAGATGAATTCAGTCTTGTACCCAAGAGTGTGATCTCATCCTCATTCATTCTGGTTTTAACTTCGGTTAGACCCAACAATTAAGTCCCATAGATTATCACTAGAGTCTATATTATTCTCAGTACACCACAACCTGTTCTATAGTTCAGCATTCATCTTCTGGATATCCCATTTGTCTCAAACTAGACCACTAAACTGTTGAATGAATCTGATCATTGTGTGAAAACTTCAGCTACGGATGGGGCTCTAGCTTCTGAGATCAGAGTCTTCCATACTCACAGGGAAACTTGGCAAAGATTTCAAGAAGAAAATACTTCTAGAATCCCAGTTCAGTAATTAATACTCTATCAGAATCCCAAGACTAGGGGCACCTGGGTGGCTCAGTCGGTTAAGCATCTGACTTCGGCTCAGGTCATGATCTCACAGCCTGTGAGTTTGAGCCCCGCATCAGGCTCTGTGCTGACAGCTGGGAGCCTGGAGCCCGCTTCGGATTCTGTGTCTCCCTCTCTCTCTGACCTTCCCCCGTTCATGCTCTGTCTCTCTCTGTGTCTCAAAAATAAATAAACGTTTAAAAAATTTGTTAAAAAAAGAATACTGAGACTAAACTAATCATTTCTTCATCACTCTAATAGCCTTTGATAATTGTTTTGTTTATTCACTTATTCGTGATTGTCTGTCATCCCCAGTAGAAAATAATCCAGAGGAAGCCAGGGACTATGTGCTTCCTATTCACCATCAACTCCCCAGTGCCTAGTACATAATAAGCACTCAATAAATTGTTGCTGACTATCAATAAAATGCATTGTTCACCCATGAAAAGAGGTTTTAGGGCAAAATTGAGGACAACCTTGTGGCCGTATGGAAGACTGCAATGGTAACTTTTGACTATAGCATTTCCCACTTAAGATTTATACCATATTTACTTCCAAAAGGACTTGAGTTCTACTAGATATTGAGATACACTGTGACTCTCATAACATCTTTATTTCTAGAATGTAAGCCAGCATACGAAGATGAACATTTTAAATATTATTTTATGAATATTTAATGGAGAAATGCTCTGCACTTTTTTCAGGGAATGTGTATAATTGGTATATGTTATTTTGCATGCCACCTTCCAGCCCATGCCCTTCAGAAGTAAAGATGTTTATTTAAGTTGTAATGGCTTCATCTTTTCATCACAAAATCCAGGTGACATGTTCATTAGAGTTTTGAAGGCTTTGTGGCAAAAATGCTATGTTCATGAATTTTCATTTCACTGTACTTCTATGATGTATGTGTAGAACTGGTCTCAGACAACACCCTATTATTTAAATCTGAGGTTTCCTAATAGGCAGTGGGAAATATCAGACTAACATGTTGATTATAATGATGTTTGGCCTCTCATGATCAATATTCAACACTCATTGGATATTCTGAGTGCAGTATTAATATTTCAGAATAAACTACACTGTGAGGAAGTGTGGAATCTTCTTATGAAATCTGTTGACCTTTACTTCAGATAACATTAAATTATTTTTAATGAATGAAAAACAAAAATGGGATGATTAAATTTCTATTCATTGTGATGCCTCTGAGTGGTCATTACCAAGCAGAACTTCTGATAGAAGGTTATTTTTTTTCATCTTTATTTATTTATTTTGAGAGAGAGAGAGAGCACAAGTGCAAGTGGGAGAGGGGCAGAGAGAGAAGGAGAGAGTCCAAAGCAGGCTCTGTGATGATAGTGCAGAGCCTGATGTGGAGCTCAAACTCACAAACTGAGAGATTGTGACCTGAGCCAAAGTCAGACGCTTAACCACGTGAGTCACCCAGGTACTCTGGAAATAGCTGTTATTTACAGCATTCATAATTGGCTTTCTTAGGACACTTGGTATTTCGTGGTCCCCTTAGGGAGGAGACACTTGGCAACAATCCTAGCTATAAGTCTTTGTTTATAGCATACCTCCTAGCCATACTGCTGTCCAGAGCCCTGCCTTTTTACCACATGACTGGCTCCCAATGCCAGTCCACCAGCACCTGAAGAGCCACTGCACCCCATTACTGTCCTGAAGTGAGCTCTGGTCCGCACTGTCTCCACCACACCTCTTTGGAGCTGAGTTGCATTACCTGGAAGCTCTTAGAGTAGGATCTACACACTCTGCCAACTCATTTCCACGCCTCTCCTTCTTCCATTTATTTTGTTTCAGGACACTTAATGAAAAGAGTAATGCTGTGTAATGTTATTTCTGCCTTGTTTTTAAGCCTGGTTTTAAGTGGCAGCATATTTCCGCCTGGGATGTGCTGTAATTAAGCCATTCTACTGATAACTCTTTAGACTGTTCCCAAAGTTTTACTGTTGTAGTGACCTCATCTTTTCGGTATAAAATCCTTGCTGTGTATCTATCTTGTTGTAACGAACTTTTGGGGGCACATATCTGTTTTTCAAAGCTTAAATTTTTTCTCTACAAGATCATTTTTTAAAAAGAGTAATTGCTGGATATATGAACTTTCCCAAATTATTTAATGGTTTCTGGGCTAATTACTTAGAAATGTGAGCTATCTCTCACCACGCCCTTCCCAGTACTGACTGCTCCCTTGTAGTAATCTTTGTCAACCTAGTCAGTGAGAAATCCTTTTTCAGTAATGCAAATTGAGCAACAATTTACATTTCACAAATGATAAGTTACATACAGTTAAAGTGGTTTGGAATCTTTTTAACCTATATGCTATAACCAAGGGGTCACTTCTGAGCCGCTGACCTTTATGTGGTCTTCATGTCCCATTAAGTACTCTGATACTTAAAGCCTCAGGTCACTTTCAGTCTTAATTGTATTTTATTATTCTCCATTGTTGCAGAGTGTTTCAGACAATTTAGCTGGAAGGGTCTCTCTTCACCTTTTCTTCATTGCTTCATTTCCAGTTTTAACAATGACAGGTTTCCTGAGAGATTATATTAATTTTATGATCATCACAAGGATTATTTTTACTCAACTGAATATAGGAATGAAATTTTAGGCTTAGAGGAAGGAGAAAGAGTTTTTGTCACTGAGAAGTACTTGGGCAGAAACTAAAGGTCAAAGATTCTCAGGTTTTGGCAACAACTGTTTTCATTCCACATCATGCCAGAAAATAAATAGAAGGCAATAAAATATCACATTTCTTTAACATTTGCTAAGGGCATTTCTGCCGCCCTATTTTAAATTAGACAGCAGATCAGTCACCCAATGCCTATTCCTTCAACACTGGACTTGTTCAGGGAGAGCAATGTGTCTTCAGTGCCCAGCCTCTCTGTTTTTCCCTTCAGTGCCCTGACTTCTGAGAAGGATGCTTAGCATCTTTATGTCCTCCCCCCTCCATTAGAATTGACCATCGGTCAAGTTTGGAATATTTGTTTCTTGTTAAAATGTTGCCTCCACCAGAGTTCTTTGTATTTTCAAAATAAGAACACTTCTCAGATACCAAAGAGTAAACACACCCTTCAGTAAATAGTCATAACCAACCTGATTTCTGAGCACCATCAAATGTGTTAGCCAAAGGAATGAATGATGTGTCTGTAATTCTTAAAGTTTTTATCTTTCCTGTAGGAGGGTTTTCTGTGACTCCACTTTGAGAGTATGTACCAAGCACTGTGCCCATCATATTAAACCCTCACAACAACCTTCACTTAACAGAGGAGAAATCTTAAGCTCAGAGACACTAAGTAGGGTTAGCTATCAGGCAGTGGTGGAGATTTCAATCCCTGTCTGACTAACTCCAAAGGCCATGTTTTTAACCATTATACCCTTGGATGCTTTCGTCTGAATGATAGACTTTGAGTCTGAGCCTTGCGCATCCCACATGCTTCCCTGCCTGTGACCTTGCCAGTATTAGAGTATATTTTCTCTCCCCTTGATTCTGGGCTGATCCTGTGACTATTTGATAAATAAAATGTGGCAAAAATGATTCTGCTTAACTTCCATAGATTAAGAGGTCTCCAGCTTCTGCTTTGGCTTCTTGGAACTTCTGGAACCCAGATGCCATAATGTAAGAAGGCCTACATGGAGGAGAACAAAATCCCCCTAGGAAACTACCCAGTGCCCAGGGCCAGCTATAAAATGAACGCATGGACCCCAACCAGAGGCAAAGTCAATCCGTGTTCCCTCAGACCCAATACCTATAAGGGAGGAAATTTTCCTCAACCCTGTTAGGGTCCTTGGCTGTGTTTCAAAGTGAAACTGGCAAAGATGGATTAATGAAGCTATTTTGGTCCTGTGAAAAGTCCTACAGCTCCAGAAGAAAAAACACCCAGTCGACCCACAGAACCATGTGAAATAACATAGTTGGTGCTTTAAGTTACCAAGTTTTGAGGTGATTTATTACAAGGCACTTGATAAATAAGTAAAAGATAGGATTTCTACCCACAAAAAACTTAACAGTATAATTGGCAAACAAAGAATACACAAAGTACTATTAGCCAGTAACAATGTACAATCAAGTAAAAAGGAGAAAATAGGAAAAGTTATGTGCGAAGACAGTTCAAAAACAGAGGGTGCCTGGGGAAAAGTGGTCAGGATATTCAAGGAAACTTCCCAAAAGAGAACAGTGAGACAGACCCTGAAGTATGTGGAGTAGCTAGACAGCAAACTACAGGTGACCCTATCCGACTGTCTACTACACTCACCGGGATGCAGCATGGCCACACATTCAAACACATGAAACCCATTTCCTAGACTAAGAGCCCGAACCGTTCAGCTTCCTATACCTTCTACTTGCCTCTGCCCTTCTCTCCATTGCTCAAAACAGCCTTCATTTCTGCCTCTGGCTTTCAGTCTGATGCACAATTCAATTTCTGTTGCCTTCTGATCTTGTTCTAGTGTGCTGGTCACAGGTTTTTGTTTTCTCCACAGCTCTGAGATGGCAAAGCCTCTGGGATCCTTCTCTGCTGGGGTTATCCTATCTCCTTCCCATCCTCCTGTGATTGCACATATTTGAAGCTCATTAGTGTGTAAAATCAGGATTTACACAAAGCACCATTTCCCTCACTTACTTGTTCATGGAACCCTCTTTTCCCAGGTCCTATTTTGGTTCCTCAGATGACCATTCAGGAAATGCTGCTTTAGACTAAATTTCTACAAGTTGTTTTGAAGCATCTGTATTTTTAGCAAGCTCCCAAGATGATTCGGATGTGCACCAAAGTTTGTGAAACACTGTTTTAGAAATAAGTGGAACTGAAGTTATAATAATTCTCCCATAATTTCTGATCAGTCTCACTCAGTCAGTCTTCAGGACTCAAACACGAAGCCCCTCAAAACTCCATAATCTTCCACAATTACAACTAAATTTCTCTGCTACTTGACAGTTACTGTGGTGTAAGTCTGAGACATACAATCTTTGCCTAACATTTTATTTTATTGGATCTTTATTTTTTCTACCTCTGCATGGCACTAGGATTCAGGAAGCCTGAATTCTTGTAAGGCTTTTCAACTGGGTAGTTTGACTCTTTCTGTAATATGCAATTCAACATTCAATGTAGACAGCCTGGCATAGAAGATTTGGAAATTAGACCGACCTGAGTTTTAAATCTCGGTTGTAGCATCTACTGACTGTATGATATTGAGCAAATCATTTAAGATTTCTAGGCTTCCAATTCCCTAGCTGAAAATCAGAATAATAATATCTACTTTATAGGCTAGTTTTGAAAATTAAAAGAGATTTCAATACATAGCTAGTAAAAACTGTGGTACCTCAATAAATGTGTTTGCTCTCTCTTCTCTTTTTTACATGCCTCAGTCCCATGAAGGGCAAAGGTGGCTAATAATATTGTTTTACCTATTTGCTAGAGGGTGGTAGACATAAAATAAAATTACATACGTTGAAAAATGCTTTGAAAAATGTAAAGGTGTTTATAATGCAGATAACAGTATTTTCTATGGAGGAGATCTAAAGCTTTTTGAGGGAGAATTGTTTCCATTTTATTTAATATTTTGGTTTCGATTTAAAACAAAATAAAAACATTTAAATGGTGCATGTGTCTGTGTATTCATTAAGTATTTATTAGTGATGGCACTAAATTAAAAGTTCCTGACTTAACAAATGCTCACATTGCTATTCTGCTTTTGTGTATGTTTTCCATTTTTCTTTCTTGATATGAATTTTCAAGAAACCTATAAATACCCTACCCCTTCCCACTACACACACACAAAAGTATTTTTTATAGCCTCACTGCCTGTTTTAGTGGGGGTTAAAGTTTAAATGTATATCTCTTCTCATTTCTGAATTTGTGCAGGGTTAAGACAGTAAATAATGAAGAAAAATGGAAAATTAGACTTTTGGTTATGGCCAATTTGTTAAATAAAAATGACCCCATGTGTTTTTTTTTGAATTTACATCATACCAGCAAGGGCTTAGCATTCATAAAGTCCTTTTATAATTTTTGGATCCTGTTAAGTGAGTACAGAATATCACAAATGCAAAATAATGATATTTTGAAAATTGAAAACCAAGGACTAAAAATTTCATTACCTCAATATATCACCTAATGTCAAAAAACATAATACAAGTTCTCCATCCGAGTAGGATTGTATTGACTACGTGTACAATTTGGTCTATTAGTATGCTCCATTATTTTGAATTTGTTAAATCCTTGAATAAAAATCTCTGTGTTAGCAGTTCCTGGCTAAATTATAAAAAGTAATAACGGCTGCATTATCACCTCCCAGGGAAAAGAAGGTTTGTCACAATGAGTAATGAGTAATGTTCTTCCTACTGAGGTGCTATCAAGCACACTTTACACATCCCCTGCACCGGGCACTGATTTGATTTTCTTTGCACAGTATATACATATAGATGTATATCTATATGTATATACTGTGCAAAGAAAATATATGTATATATGTATACATCTATATGTATATATAGCTTCTGCTGAGACAAAGGACATGGTCAATGACTCCATTTACTAAGCTGAGTTTGGGGTCTGCGTGCCCTGCCAATCTATTAACAGTTAAACCTGTGGAGACATGTCTTACTCCAAGAATAGAGGCTGTGGTATTTTACATATGCAGTCTAATAGATATTATTATTCCTGTTTTACAGGTAGGAGATCAGAGGCATGTCAGAAGGGAAGGTACAGACCTGCAAATATTTCTAGATCTCTTACCTCCAAGGTGGGAAGAATGACCAGGAGAACCCTTGCTCCAGGCCTGTTACCTAGAGTGGATCCAGGGAAACAAAGGTCCTGTTGCCCACAGCCTGACGTCTGAGCTGCTTCATAGAACATCATCTTTGGGCACCCTCCCAGTCTGGGTGAGTAATCTGGGTGATGCTACAAGGAGCTAAATCAAGAGTGTCCTGAAATGGGGAGGCAAACATCATTTGCATTTCACCTAGGAAACTCTGCCAGGGTTCTCTCTGTGTGACTACCCTCGAGGCCTCTAGGAAGAAAGAAACTCAAGGAATTTAAGACTGACACTCAGGCCCAGGGACTGGGACACCAAGGTTAAGAATCTCTAAGAATCTTTCTCTCTCTCTTTAAAATTGTGGTAAGAACACTTAACTTGAGATCTACACTCTTAATGAAATTCTAAGTGTACAATACTGTATTGTTAGCTATAAGCACAATGTTGTACAGCAGATCTCTAGAACTTATTCAACCTGTATAATTGAAACTTTATACCCATTAGAAAGCAACTCCCCTCTTCCCCTTCCCCTAGCCCCTGACAACCACTATTCTACTCTGTTTCTATGAGTTTGAGTATCTCAGATACCTCATAAAAATGGAATCATGCAGTATTTGTTCCTATAAGCCTGGCTAATTTCACTTAGCATTATGCCTTCAAGATCCATAAACACTGTCACAAATGACAGGATTCTCTTTTAAAAAAAATTTTTTTTAATGTTTGCTTATTTTTGAGAGAGAGACAGAGACAGAGACAGAGTGTGAGTGGGGAGGAGCAGAGAGGGAGACACAGTATCTGAAGCAGGCCCCAGGCTCTGAGCTGTCAGCACAGAGCCCAACGCAGGGCTCTAACTGGTGAACTGTGAGATCGTAACCTGACCCGAAGTCAGACACTTAACTGACTGAGCCACCCAGGTGCCCCTAACTTTTCTTCTAAGATTTTTAAAGGTTCAGCTATTATGTTTAAATATTTAATCCACTTCAAGTTGATTTTGTAAGATAAGGGTAGAGTTTCTTTTTCTTTTCTTTTTCTTTCTTTCTTTCTTTCTTTCTTTCTTTCTTTCTTTCTTTCTTTCTTTCTTTCTTTCTTTCCTTTCGGTAGATAGATGTTTCCCAGCACCATTTGCTGAAGAGACTATTATTTTCCCATTGTGTATTCTTGGCACCCTTGTCAAAGATCAGTTGACCATGTATGTGTGGTTTTATTTCTAATTTCACTGTTCTTTTCCATCAGTCTATATGTCTGTTTTTATGCCACTACCATGGTGATTTAATTACTACATCTTTGTAGTGTATTTTGAAATCAGGAAGTGTGATGTCTCCAGCTTTGTTCTTCTTGCTCAAAATTGCTTTGGCTATTTGGAGTGATTTATAATTCCCCATGAATTCTTTTATCTATTTCTGTAAAAAAAAATGGCATTGGGATTTTGATAGGATTGCACTGAATCTGTAGATCACTTTGGGTAGTATGAGCATTTTCACAATACTAATTCTTCCATTTCATGAACATGAAATATTTTTCCATTTAGTTTTATCTTTTTAAGTGTCTTTCATTAATGTTAATGTTATGTAGTTTTTAGTGTAAAAGTCTTTTACATTCTTGGTTCACTGTTTTCCTAAGAATTTTATTCTTTTTGAAGCTATTGCGAATGGGATTGTTTTCTTAATTTCCTTTTCATATAGTTTATTGTTAGTGTGTAGAAACCAAATTGTTTTTGTGGGATTTTGTATACTTCACTGAATTATGAGTTCTAAGTTTTTTGTTGTTGTTGTTGTTGTTAAGGTTTTAGGCTCTTCCACCTATATGATCATGTTATTTATAAATTTTTTAATGTTTATTTTTGAGAGAGAGAGAGAGAAAAAGAGAGAGAGAGAGAGGACGCTAGCTGGGGAGGGGCCGAGAGAGAGGGATACACAGAATCTGAAGCAGGTTCCAAGCTCTGAGCTGTCAGCACAGAGCCTGACACAGGGCTCAAACTCATGAACCATGAGATCATGACTTGAGCCAAAGTCAGACATTTAACTGACTGAACCACCCAGGTGCCCTACGATCATGTTATTTATAAACAGAGATCATTTAAATTCCTCTAGTCCAATTTTGATGCTTTCTTCTTTGTCTTGAACAAGTTCTCTAAGACTTGTAGTTCTATGTTAAATGTAAGTGGAAAGAATGGGCATCCTTGCCTCGTTCCTGATCTTAGAGGAAAACCTTTCAGCTTTTCACCATGATTGTGATATAAGCTGTGGGCTTTTCATATATGACTTTTATTATGTTGAGGTACATTATTATGTTGAGGTACAAACTATGAGGTACATAGTTTGTTGAGGGCTCTTATCATAGAAGGTTGTTAAATTTTGTCAAATGCTTTTCCTGCATATATTGAAATGATTTTTTTACCCTTCATTCTGTTAATGTAGTATATTGCACTAATTGATTTGTGTATGTTGACCCATCATTACATAGGAAGGTAAATTCCATTTGGTCATGCTTCAGGATGCTTTTAATGTGCTGCTGAATTTGGTTTGCTAGTATGTTACTGAGAACGTTTGTATTGATGTATATTAGGGATATTGTTTTGTAGTTTTCTCTTATAGTTTCTTTGGCTTTGGTATCAAGATAATTCTGGCTTAATAGAATTAATTTGGACGTCTTCCTTTTCAGTTTTCTGAAAGAATTTATGTTAATCCTTTAAAAAATTTTTTTTAAGGTTTATCTCTTTTTGAGAGACAGAGACAGAGCACGAGCAGGGAAGGGACAGAGAGAGGGAGACACAGAATCCAAAGCAGGCTCCAGGCTCTGAGCTGTTAACACAGAGCCAGAGGTGGGGCTCAAACCCAGGAATAGTGAGATCATGACCTGAGCTGAAGTAGGATGCTTAACCTACCGAGCCACGCAGGCAACCATGTGTTAATTCTTTTTTAAACACCTGGTTTGGGGCTTTTCTTTTGGGGGAAATTTTTCATTATTGATTCAATCTCCTTAATAATCACTGGTCTATTCAGATTTTCTTTCTTCATGATTCAGTCTTCATAGGTTTATATATTTACAGGAATTTATCCATTTCTCCTAGGTTATCCAAATTTAGCATATAATTGTTTATAATTGTCTTTTATGGTCCTTTATATTTTTGTGGCATTAATTGTAATGTCTCTTCTTTCATTTTTTTTTTAAATATAATTTATTGTCAAAATGGCTAACATACAGTGTAGAAAGTGTGCTCTTGGTTTTGGGGGTAGATTCCCATGATTCATCGCTTACATACAATACCCAGTGCTCATCCCAACAAGTGCCCTCCTCAATGCCCATCACCCACTTTCCCCTCTTTCCCACCCCCCATCCACCCTCAGTTTGCTCTCTGTATTCAAGAGTCTCTTATGGTTTTCCTCCCTCCCTCTCTTTTTGTAACTATTTTTCCCCTTCCCTTTCCCCATGGTCTTCTGTTAAGTTTCTCAAGATCCACATATGAGTGAAAACATATGATATCTGTCCTTCTCTGACTGACTTCAGTCAGCATAATACCTTCCAGTTCCATCCATGCTGCTGCAAATGACAGGATTTCATTCTTTCTCATTGCCAAGTAGTATACCATTGTATGTATAAACCACATCTTCTTTATCCATTCATCAATTGATGGACATTTAGGCTCTTTCCATAATTTGGTTATTGTTGAAAGCACTGCTGTAAACATTGGGGTACATGTGCCCCTATGAATCAGCACTACTCAGCACTCCTGTATCCTTTAGACAAATTTCTAGTAGTGCTATTGCTGGGTCATAGGGTAAGAGGTGCAAGAGGGTTCAATAGTGCAAGAGGGTTTCCATTTCTCCGCATCCTCGCCAGCATCTGTTGTTTCCTGAGTTGTTAATTTTAGCCACTCTGACCAGTGTGAGGTGGTATCTCAGTGTGCTTTTGATTTGTATTTCCCAGATGATGAGTGATGTTGAGCATCTTTTCATGTGTCTGCTGACCACCTGGATGTCTTCTTTGGAAAAGTGTCTATTCGTGTCTTCTGCCCAATTTGTTTTTCGGGTGTTGAGTTTGGTAAGTTCTTTATAGATTTTGGCTACTAACCCTCTATCCGATATGTCATTTGCAAATATCTTTTCCCATTCCGTCAGTTACCTTTTAGTTTTGTTGATTGTTTCCTTTGCAGTGCAGAAGGTTTTTATCTTGATGAGGTCCCAATAGTTCATTTTTGCTTTTATTTCCATTGCCTTCAGAGATATGTCGAGCAAGAAATTGCTGCAGCTGAGGTCAAAGAGGTTTTGATGGTTTCCTCTCTCAAATTTAGTTTTTTCATCCATTTTGAGTTTATTTTTGTGTATGGTGTAAGAAAGTGGTCTAGTTTCATTCTTTTGCATGTTGCTGCCCAGTTCTCCTAGCACCATTGGCTAAAAAGACTGTCTTTTTCCATTGGATGCTCTTCCCTGCTTTGTCAAAGATTAGTTGGCCATACATTTGTGGGTCCAATTCTGGGTTCTGTCTTCTTTCATTTCTAAATGTATTTATTCAAGTCTTCTTTTTTCTTTTTCTTAGTTGAGATAAAGGTTTATCTTTTCCAATAACCAACTCTTACTTTCATTTATTTTTTTATTCTGTATTTCATTTACTTATTCCTCAATCTTTATAATTTTCTTCCTTCTACAAATGTTGGGCTTAGTTGTTTCTTCTTCTTCTTCTTCTTCTTCTTCTTCTTCTTCTTTTTCTTTTTCTTCTTTTAATACAGCAGTTTTCACTTTATACCGCCTTCTTAGTATTCCTTTTGCTTCATCCCATGAGTTTTGGTATGTTGTGTTTTCAACTTCATTTGTTTTGTGGTATTTTCTAATTTCCTTTCTGATTTCTTTGACCTATCGGTTGCTCAAGAGTGTGTTGTTTAATTTCCACATTTTCTTTTCTTATTAATTTCTAGTTGCATTCTATTGTAGCTAAAAAATACTACTTGGTATTATTTTAATCTTCTAATATTTGATGAGACTTGTTTTGTGGACTAATATGTGATCTATTTTGAAGAATGTTCCATGTGCTCTTGAGATGAATGTGTATTTTTTGCTGCTATTGGGTGGAATGTTCTGTATATGTCTACTAGGCCCCTTTGGTCTATAATGTTGCTCAGCTCCACTGTTTCCTTTTGATTCTGTTTGGATGTTTTATCCATGTTTGAAAGTGGGGCACTGAACTCTCCTATTATGAAATCGCTGCCTTTCCCACTTGAGATCTGTCAATATTTGCTTTATATATTTGGATGCTCTGATGTTGGATGCATATATATTTATAATTGTTAGCATTTGCATGGGAATATCTTTTTTCATCCCTTTACTTTCAGCCTATGTGTGTCCTTAAACCTAAAGTGAGTCTTTTATAGACAGCATATATTGAGATCTATATTTTAAATTTATTTATCTACTCTGTGTCTTTCGATTAGGGCATTTAATCCATTTATATTTAAAGTAATTATTTATAAATAAGGACTTGCTATTGCCGTTTTGTTAATTGCTGTCTACTTTTTGATTTATTTGGTCCCTTTTTACTCATTTGCTGTCTTCTTTTGTGATTTGTTAATTTTCCTATAATAATATGCTTTGATTCTGTTTTTCTTTTGTGTGTCTTCTATAGGTATTTTCTTCATCGTTACTATAGACTTATGTAATTATAGTTATAACTGTCTATTTTAACTTGATAATACATTAACTTAAATCACATACAAAAACTCTACAGCTTTACCTATTTAACATTTTGTTAATTGATACAATTCACTTCTTTTTATATCATGTATCCATTAACAAATAGTTACATTTATAGTTATTGTTAATATTTTTGTCCTTTAACTTTTATGGCATTATTAAAAGTGATTTCTACACCATCATTACAGTGTTACAAATCATGTATTTGTCTATATATTTATATTTACCAGTGAGTTTTATACTTTCATATGCTTTCATGTTGCCATCTAGCTTCGTTTCACTTGGATTTGAAGGATTTTTTTTTTTAATGTTTCTTATAAAGCAGGTTTAAGGATGATGAACTTTCTGGGGAGGGAGAGTAGTCTGGAAAGTATCTTTCCTTTGCTTTTGAATGACAGTTTTGCTAGGTATAGTATTCTTGATTGACAGCTTTTTCCATTTAGCACTTTTAACATGTAATCTTATTCCCTTCTGCCCTGTAAGGTTTTTGCTGATAAATCAGCTGATAGTATTATGGGGTCTTCTTGTATGTAACAAATCACTTTTTTGTTACTTCTTTAAAAATTCTTTTGTCTTCAACTTTTGACAATTGGATTATAGCTTGCTCCTATTCGGGATCCTTTGGTTTTCAATAACCTGAATGCCTATTTCCCTACCCAGATTTGGAAGCTTTCAGCTATTAATACTTTAATTAGGCTTTCTGCCCCCAACTTGTTGTCTTTATTTAAAAAAAATTTTTTTTTAATGTTTATTTTTGAGAGAGAGACAGAGCATGAGCAGTAGAGGGGCAGAGAGAGAGGGAGACACAGAATCCAAACCAGGCTGTGGGCTCTGAGCTGTCAGCACAGAGCCCAACATGGGGCTCGAACTCGTCAACCACAAGATCATGACCTGAACTGAAGTCAGATGCTTAACTGACTGAGCCACCAGGACCACCCCCCCACAACTTCTTCTTTTTCGATGATTCTCATAATGCATATGTTAATTTACTTGATGGCATGCCATAGCTCCTTTGTGCTTTCTTCATTCTTTTTCATTCCCCCTCTCTCTCTCTCTTTTTTTTGCTCCTCTGACTGAATAATCTCAAATGACCTAAGTTCAAGTTTATTGATTCTTCTGCTTCATCATATCTGCTGTTGAAACCATCTAGTGAATTTTCAGCCTAGTTATTATGTTCTTCAATTCCAGGATTTCCCTTTGGTTCTTTTTTTATACTTTCTCTTTGCTGAGATTCTCATTTTGCTCATGTGTCATTTTCCTGATTTCAATTCATTGTCTGTGTCTTTTGTAACTAACTCAGCTTCTTTAAGATAATTACTTTGAATTATTTGTCAGGTTATTCATAAATGTTCATTTCTTTAAAGTTGGTTATTGGAGATTTATTGTGCTCCATTGTGTCATATTTCCATGATACTTCTCGTTCTTTTTAGCTCTGAATTAGTGCCTGTGCATTTGAAGAAACTTCCACCTCTCCCAATATCTATGAGAGTGGCTTTGACTGCAAAAGACCTCAACAGCCAGTCTTGGCTGTTGTCTTGTTCTGAGAGCCTTTCCTAGTATTGTGTCTTCTCTGACTTAGGCATGTAGATTCCTAGAGTGGATTTACTGGTTTCTTCTTTTTCAGGATTCTATAACCTCTTCCTCTTTCTAATGTCTGGCCATTGTACCATGTGCTGGGACATTGGAAGTGTGCACCTTTCCTTTCCCTTCTTTCCTATGGAGAAGACTTGAGTTCTGCACTTTCTCTCAATCTCACTAAACTGTACTGGATGCAGCAGATCATCCACCTCTTGCCCTTTGCTGTTAGTTGCACCCACCAAACTCTAAAAGTTCCATCAGTGCTGGAGGTGTGATGAGACAAAAACTCACACTTTTGGCAACATACTGAAAATCAGGGACACTGGAAGCATGCTCCATTCTTTCATTCCCCCTGAGGGAGAAGTAATGTGCCTAGAAATGTGCCTTTTCACTGAGTTGAGCTTGACTGGGGGAGGGATAAAATCTTACATATTTTAATGCAGTCGTTTTTCTGTTTGGGGCCCATCTGGAGTACTGTGACTTTTTAAATGGATTCTGGGCTTTTCATAAAGATATTTTGGTTTGCATATCATTGTAAATCAATGGTTCTGGGTGTTAAATCAATAAATCAAGGTCTGAGATTTAGAATTATACCATCTGCTGACACAATTTTTAAGGTCAAGAATTTCAATCAAATAGAAGACACATAATGATCTCCAACTCTTGGGGAGCATCTTATGTGGGCAGGAATTTTAAACTCTAGGTAAGAGTGGAGGGGTACTTCACTTCAACATCTCTGTCTAAGCTCTGAGAGGTCATGTTCCAAGTTGAAAAGGAAAGAAAGAAAGAAAGAAGAAAGAAAGAAAGAAAGAAAGAAAGAAAGAAAGAAAGAAAAGAGGAAAGTGGAAATGCCAGGCCTTGTTTTATAAAGTGAAACAAAAGAAATGTAAAAACCAATGTGGATGGAGAACTTTCCCATATCACTTTGCAATAAACATTTTTAAGTCTTAGACAATAAAAATAGGTATGACTCAACATGTGAGTGGTGGAGGAGGCACTTGCCATTTAAGGGAAGAAGAGCAAGGCAAGATATTTGGCACCAGCAGAGAAGATTTAATGACCATTGTGGGAAGCCTCAGCAAATGGAGGCCTTGGGCCTGCTGTCACGTAATGCCAGGATAGTCAGATATCACTGGGCCATGAATGCATGATCATTCTTCCCAGATTTTCTGTCTTGAACTACATTTTGTAACCACCTTATTAGGTGCCCTGATCACAAATGCTCTTCTCCTCCTTCCATCACTGATGTGACCTAAAATCTAAGCCCTCTGTAGATGCCTGCATGTGAGCCTCTTGGGAAATGCAGAGCCAGAATTATATTCAGCAAGAGAGCTGTCCAAAATTGTAGTTTGTCACCTACAGAACTCTGACTAATAAATACATTTCATGCACCACTTCAGGCCAACTTCTGTCATACATCCATGGTCATAGCTACATGGTCAGCCAAGGCACTACTCCAAACATGTCCACATTAGTCACCAAAAGCTGTCACATGAGAAAACAACAATTGGTGGCTTTACAAGTCTTTACTGAAAAACCTGTCAATAATGATCTTTATTCTCTAAACCCTAGAGCACAAATAAAACCTATCATATATAACTCGGCCTTTAATCATGTTATATCTAGTAGATAAACAACATAATATCTGACTTTGGAGTCAGATAGAACTGGATTTGAATTTTATTTGTACCATTTGGTGTGTGACCTTGGATAAGTTTCTCAAACTTTGCATCTCTAGTCAATAACTACACAATAAGGTAGAATGCACATTTAGTGAAATACTATATAGTAAGAACCTAGCTGAATGTTTGACATATGATAGGAACTCAAGCAATATTGATGATGATGATGATGATGATGATAATGATAATGATGATCTGTTACTTTCTCCCATCTTGACTGTAAACACCTAGAGGGAAACATCATTTTTTATGACCATCACAGTATCAGGAACAACATTACTGTTCAACTTGTAACTGAACATGTTACTCCTGAAATATTGCTCCTGAAATATTAACTCTCATTGAAAGTAATCAGGACTTCTGGAGAAATGGATGATTTCAAGTTTGGGGCAGGAAATATGCAAGATAATCCTGGAACATATTTTCATAATATACAACAAAGAATCCAAGAACAACTACTAGAGTTGTGCCTAAAAGACTCAAAAGCAAATTCAAAGAGGTTCATACTAGTCAAAGATGTGACAATTTGAGCTTTCAAATGGATTATAACTGTAATAGAAACTCATCAAATATGTTTAAATATATTACAAGTTATGTTTAAATAAATAATAATCCACGAGTAGCTTAAAAATCTACTTATTCTATTTGTAATATTTAAGGGAACAAATTCTTCAATTTTGGTAAATAAGAGACAGGAATTAAGCATTTATCCTACACTTCCAATATAAACTGTTTCTTTTTTTTTTTTAAGTTTATTTATTTTTGAGACAGAGAGAGACAGAGCATGAATGGGGGAGGGGCAGAGAGAGAGGGAGACACAGAATTGGAAGCAGGCTCCAGGCTCTGAGCCATCAACCCAGAGCCCGATGAGGGGCTCGAACTCACGGACCGCGAGATTGTGACCTGAGCTGAAGTCGGACGCTTAACCGACTGAGCCACCCAGGCACCCCTAATATAAACTGTTTCATTGGGTGACAAAATAGTAAGGGATGGGAGTGGGCCAAGTTTCTCTTCATAGAATTATTACAGCTAATAAAGAAGAGGAAGGATGGAATATCACTGTGCACCCACTAGTGAATTGATTGAGCTCCATAGAAGCTGACATCATGAAAAAAGTGACAACCAGATTATGGAAGAAATAATTCTATCTATGATGTAGTCTTGCCTCCAGATGGAAGGATACAATACCATCCGTGAAATAGTCTTGCCAACAATATTGCACCTAGATTTGATAACTGCCAACTTTAAGAAAATATAGAGAATAGATAACTGTATTGAACTATCACCAATAAAAATACCTGTGATGAAATATAAGAAGCTCATGAAACTTGTGTTCTAGTGGAGGGAGATATCTTCAACACATGCTCTCTGATGCTGCAGAAGGAGGTGTAGAAGCAATTGGGGGAAATCCAAGTGAGGTCAGTAGATTACATAGTAGCACTATATTAATTATAGTGATGTCATTTTGATCATTAACTGTTGATGTATAAGAAAATGTCCATAATTTTAGGAAATGCACACTAAAACATTTAAAAATAAAGAGGTATTATGAGTGTGACATAGTTGATTCTTGTTATTCACAGTATTTATGTTTTACAATGTTGTCAAAAACACTGAATTGGTGCATACTTAGCTATTGCTCCTAGAGGAAGTAGTGGGTTAGGTTTCTGTAAGTCCTGATCACAACATTTTCATCAACTGGTGAGTATATATTACATTAACATAAATATATAATATAATATAATATAATATAATATAATATAATATAATATAACATAATATGTTATTATTAATTCATTAATATTAAATAGTGCCAGGATGCCTGGGTGGCTCAGTCAGTTAAGTGTCTGACTCTTGATTTTGACTCTAGTCATGAACTCATGGTTCGTGGGATTGAGCCCTACATCAGGCTCTGTGATAACAGCATGGAGCTGCTTGGGATTCTCTCTCTCCCTTCCTCTCTGCCACTACCCTGCTTGCTTGCGTGCATGCATGAGCTCTCTCTCTCTCTCAGAATAAATAAACTTAAAAAAAACAAACTTAAAAAAAGATTAAATCATGCCAATGGCATTATAACTCATACCTGAATAAGTTTTTCTAGCACAAGTATTTTCTCCATAAAACAGAATTGTATATGTACATATTTATTACATGTGTATTACTGCTTTTCCTCTATATATGTGTATATATATATATTACATATGTAGACATGTGTTTGTACACAGATATAAATGTCTATTTTAAAATACATAATTTTGTATTTTATATACATTATATTTATCTATTTATATTTACATATATAAACATAGAGAGTGAGAGGGAAAATGATAATGCACATATAATAAGTGTTAACATTTTGGTACTCTAGTTTAAAAGTACACAAGATAATTCTTTAAAAGTATACAAGATAACTTTCCAACTTTCCTATAATTCTGAAATTATTTGAAAAAAAAATTTTTTTAAATAGGGCTTTATTTTCCCCCTCTTGGTTGTTGGTGTAACCAAAGCAGCTAGGACAGGCCCTGACATGTACTCAATAAATAATTCCTCAAAGAATGAACGATTAATGTCAAGTAAGGCATCAAGTCTAGAGAGCTAGGATTAGGAACACTTCCCATAAAAATGGTGGTAGAGTATCTGTGAATCGATCTCTGCACATGAGGCCATATATAGAGAAAAGCTGGTTTAGCACTATAATTTCCATCATTGATTAGAAAAATGTTGATTGTACTCTCCATTCTCTCATCTTCTCCTACAATAATAAACTGTGATTGGTATGCTTATAGATTAATTACAGTAATGGTAATTGTGCATCAGTTAATGTTATTGACTCATATTTCCTTAAAATGACAACTTTTTCAATCATTTATTAAATGTGGAAACATTCAAATGACCTTTGTTTGATCCTAGATACAACTTGTGATAGCCCCAGGTTTGAGATGAACTTGACCCAGGATTTTACTTATTCAATGCATGTCATTTAGTATTCTGCCTGTCTAAGCATCTTATTTTAGAATCAACCATATGGAATTTTGATGCCAAACCTTATCTTAATTCTGAGCTATCTGATAGCTTGGTAATTACTACAAAGCCATCAAGTACCACCAAACAATTTGCATCTCCTTAGGGAGTAATTTTCCTACAGGACAAATAGCAGTTGTCAAAGGACTAAGAATAATTTTGTTTACAAGCACAGATTTAGAAACCACTAAACAAGTATGAACATGCACTGGAGATGTGACTTTCACTCTTAAGTATCCGACTTTAAATCATTAAGTTTTAAATGCTTGTAATGAAAAAAAAAGCATCGCAACTCTTTTGATAAGCAGTAAGAAATGGGGTCTCTGTGGTTCTTCTTGACCCATTAATGGGCATGTATGTTAAGAACTCATATTTGTTCTTATCAATTTGATTATAAAAGTACTCAAGACTGGAAAAGGAACACTTTCTTCCTTGAATTAATTCATTTCATTCACACCAGTTCAGTAAATGTGAATCAATCACTTCTCTGTGCAAGAAGACACTATGCATAAAGCCTTAAAAATATCTTTGCTTTCAAAATATTTTCATTCCTTTGCCTCTCATGGTGCAACATGGGACTGAGACCCACGCTTGTCCCCTTGGACTTCTGATACTTACTCAACTGCTTGGTTGCTCTGTCTCAAAGGAGATATTTTAGATTTCCAAAATTCAATATAGTGCTTGAAAATCACAATTCATTCCATCACAAATACCAATATTATTGTTCTATTTTACTCTGAAGAAATAATCTTTGGTATAATAAACATTATGAGTTTGTCCATTAATAAATTGCGCTACTGGAAAGAACATAAAAGATTTATCTCATCAGAGACTCTTATGTTGCTGAAACGTCACTCTTGTTATAATTTCCTGCCCTAGAATTGGCTTCAAAAATAAAATAAATTAGTATTTAAATTATGCATGGGTATATAACATTTTGATGTTTCAAATTTTGGAGAGACCTAATATGCATCAAATTATTAAACAAAAAACTTAAAAGTGAGTCTAGGTAACTCCTAGTCCTTTAGATTTTCAACCAGCCATGATTTGGGGGACAGGGGTTTATATTAATTAAAACATCCTCACACTGAGAGTTTTTGCTTCCCCTGGTGACTTTTCCTGGAATTGATATGCTTTGACAGATGGGGGCTATGTTGAAATAGTTACAAAAGTAAAGCTGAATTAGATATGCTTATATTCCCTGAAGATTTTCAACAGCTAAACACTTTCTCTGAGCTTACATGATGGCTGCCAAAAAGATTGTTACTGAAGACAAAGGATTGTCTTATCAGTATAGCTGATATAGTGTAGTTAGCTGATACTTGGCCAACTCATGTTTTTAGCATCAAGCTATAACTAAGGAAATGAAGGTACCATATTTTATGTCTCCAAGACTATATATAATAAGTATTTGTCAACACAGTATGAAATAGAGATGTGCCAGTTATCTAGATAAATGAATGGATAAATAAATGTGTAATTTAAATATCAAGAAATTCCATGGGAACTGTAATTTGCCAAAATCATAGCTATTTACCTCATTAACATATTGTAGGTAATATTTTAATAAGATTAAGACTAGACTTTGAATCAACAAACCTTTTTAGGAAGGTGGCAGATTTATATGGTTCATGATTGCCGTGGGTATCAACTGCATTAGAATCTCTGTCAACTGTGAAAATATCCCCAAAAGAACAAATGTGTCCTGACACTACCCATTAATTTCCTGTATTGAGTCTGGATTGAGATACAGCTAAGACAAAGGCCAATTTTTTTCCTCACTATCTCTCATCAACTAATCTGTCATTGAAAAGAAAAATCTGCCCTATGAATTAAGTTTCTGGAGCTTTCTGGTGCAGGAAATTGTATGCATCCATTACTTGATCAACACTTTATTGTTCAGTACTAAATCTTCCTCAGATATGTATTATACCACCTTATAATCATTCACACCCAAGGCTTGGGTCCTGCAACTAAAATTGCTATTTTTCCAAAATGACACTTAAATTTTTTCAAATTTTATTTTAGAGAGAGAGAACACAAGCCTGGGAGAGGGGAAGAGGGACGGGGCGGGGGGAGAGACAGAGAGAGAGACAGAGAGAGAGAGAGAATATCCCAAGCAGATTCTATACTTAGCAGAAAGCCCAATGTGGGGCTCGATCCCACGACCCTGGTATCATGACCTGAGCTGAAATCAAGAGACGGTTGCTCAACCAACTGAACCACCTGGGCACCCCACCAAAATGACAATTAATAGAAAATACTGATAGAATTTAACTTATTTGTAAAAAATACCTTGAAAAGCAAAACTGCTTTTGTACATGGAAGTGTACTGCTTTAATATTCATGCTTTGGCATCTCATTTAAAAATATTTCCATTAATATATTTTCTAGGTGGAAAACATTCTCTTAAATATATTATTTTAAGACAATCACAAAACATAAATGAAAATAGAGAGGCACTTCATTAAGTAGCTCCCATAGAAATTACCAGAGAAAACATTAATTAACAGAGTCCATACAAGGTAGCATAGATAAGGCTGGAAAAACATATAACAAGTTAAAATTCTACTCTGTGCCAGTGAACAAGTCACATTTTTTTCAGCACTCTTAACTGTATAATACATAGTTTGAATTTGCTTGAAGTCCTCTATTTTTGATATACTGTATCATTTAAAGGGATATGAAAATTGTTCAATTTTGTCTTTCTTTTCATTGATATTAAGAATAAGTAAAGGAAAAAGTAATGGAACAGAAAGCTATATTTTCAAAAAGGCAGTGATTATTTTTCTGGATATGAGGCCAAAGAGTTGAATCCTGTGACTACTACCCCATTTGATAAACATAGTTCTTCCATGAATGGGCATCCATGATAGTTTCTCAAATGCTTGTCAGTCTAGCTGTATAGAAGCACCCATTCAGGATGTGAGTTATTTCTGACCTACTAGAAATCTTCTACAATATTTATTTATTTATTTATTTATTTAGTTCCAGAATTGACAAGAATAACTCATTCACGTCATTTCTTAAGCATCAATAGTATACTGCTGAGTCGGTTCAGCTATTGTTGTGGCTGGTCACCATGCAAGCTCACTTGAGATAGAATTGCCCAGAAAGCCACTTGGTCTGTGATACCTTCAGTGAATCTCCTTCCCAATGACTTTTTTATGGAAATAATTTTCCCTCCTTTCCTTCCTTCTGGCTCTCTTCCCTCCTCTCCCTCTCTTTCTTTTCTATTGCAAATATGGGGATAAATTATATTATTGGCTTTGCAATTCTCCATAATAGATCTTTTATTTTATTTATTTTTTTTTAATTTTTTTAACGTTTATTTATTTTTGAGACAGAGAGAGACAGAGCATGAACGGGGGAGGGGCAGAGAGAGAGGGAGACACAGAATCGGAAGCAGGCTCCAGGCTCTGAGCCATCAGCCCAGAGCCCGACGCGGGGCTCGAACTCGCGGACCGCGAGATCGTGACCTGAGCTGAAGTCGGACGCCTAACCGACTGAGCCACCCAGGCGCCCCCATAATAGATCTTTTAAAGGAGTAGGACGACTCCTATCTATTTTGTCTTTTGAGGTGGCACTGATGGAGGGTAGGGGCCGCGGTGCAGGACTCCTCTGGGGTGGTATTGGCTAAAGAACAACAGTTGCACATCCATGGCTATAAGACTTGAGGATGCTGTGTGGAGCAGGCCTGGCTTCAAGGTGAATCCAAGAGGGATACAAAACAGAATTTTCTTTCTGCTGAAGTTTTGAAGTCAAATCTCCAGATGGCAAAGGGAAGAATTGGGCAGATGAATAATAACAATAAATGTTTATGGCCATGCTAATAAAGCTGCATTCTGTCGGAGTGTACTTTATGTACCAGAAGGGTGTAGCTAAGATTCCAGGAATTCGAGAACACACAAAGAACTTCTCTTACTCACTGACTAATATGTGAAGATAAATCCTTTAATTCTGCAATTGGAGCTAAGGCACAGTTCAGAGATACTACTGGGAGAGGAAATAATGTTTGTTATTACAAATTATTCATAAGAAATGTGTTCTTAATGCCAAATTTTGATAAGAAGGGTGATATTGCAAGAGCATTTGGTTTGGGGACAGGAATTTAGAAAAAAGAATGAAGGACTAAAAAGTGGCATCAGAGACTTTGGTGAGTTGATGGAAATTCTTTTAAAAATTTTGTCTGTGTGGGGCACCTGGGTGGCTTAGTCAGTTGAGCGTCTGACTCTTGATTTTGGCCCAGGTCTCACAAACTGTGAGATCAAGCCCCACGTTGGGCTCTGTGCTGACAGCTTGGGGCCTGCTTGGGATTCTCTCTCCCTCTCTCTCTGCCCCTCCCCTGCTCAAGCTTTCTCTCCCTCCCTCTCAAAACAAATACATAAACATTAAAAATAATAATAAATAAATAAATAAATAAATAAATAAATAAATAAATAAAAATTTAGTCTGTGTGTAAAGATTTTTACAAATAAAGTGTATGTACTTTCCACGCAGCACAACCACTACTCTAGTGTTTTACTAGGACATGATGAAGAGAGAGATGACTTATCTAGAATAACGACCTAGAGAGAATAGCAAACAAAATACCTGTTAAAAGAGTAATGACAACAGAATTGTACTACCAGTTACTGAAATGTACTCTAAAGCTACCAATTAAAAATTGTCGCTATGATACTGATTCCAGAATTGACACAGCAGTGAAGTAATTCATCGTTTAGAATGAAACCTTAGATATATAAAAATGTACTGTATGATTAATGAAACATTAAATTATCCAAAGGGAAATGATTAGCCTATACAGACCTGAGATAGTTAACCTATGAGAAATAATTTGAGAAGAAATCTGTTACAAAACACCAGTGAAACATAACAAGCATCCTCTCAAATGCATACCAGAGCTCCCCTGGAGGTGGAGGTGAGGGAAATCTCCAGGTGCTGAAAATAAAAGCAATGCTAACAAATGGAGAAGCAGAGAGGAACTGAAGTGGTAGGTTACCTGGATTGATTGCAGCCCTGGGAAAACAAGATGTTTGTTTTTTATAGCCACAGAAAGACAGGAGGTAAAGTGTTCAGATCACTCTCTGTGGGAGTTAAAAATGAGCATGTCATGTAAATCCAGGACTTTTGATAGTTACACCATCAGGAACAGAGTGGACTAGAAAAACTAATCTTTCAGCACAGAGGGATAACAAGAAAACTTGTTAGCTTTGTCTTGAGTTCTGGATGAGAAAATTTTCCACAGAGAGTGTATTATTACTGACCTGCTGTTATTCAGGTTTTCACTTCCTAACTAGCCTAAGAAGCCTTGGGCTCCAAACCTAACAAAATTGCCTATTTGCACACCCAGGTTCATAACAACACTATTCATAATAGCCAAGAGGTGGAAGCAAACCAAAATGACCATCAACCCATGAATGGATAAAAAAAAAAAAATGTGGCACCCACACCCAACCCCCCCCCACTGGAATACTATTCAGTCTTAAAAAGGAAGGAAATTCTGATACATGTTCCAATATGGATGAACCTTGAAGGCATTATGCCAAGTGAAATAAATCAGTCACAAAAAGACAAATACCATATGATTCCACTGTATGAGTTATATAAGGGAGTCAAATTTACAGAAACAGAAAGTAAAATGATAGTTGCCAGTGGTGGAGGCTAGGGGAAAAGGATAAGTATAGAGTTTCAGTTTTGCAAGATGGAAAATTTCTGGAGATCTGTTTCACAACAGTGTGAATATACCTACTGCTATTGACTTTCATGTTATGTATTTTTCACTATAATTAAAAGAATAATTAAAAATTGACACAGTTGAGAGCAGCAGGGGTAACAGGGAAAATCTAATCCAAATATTTTTCTGGTAGAGTGTGCCCTGAACACAGACTGCTCAAGAATCACATAAATCTTAGATGAGCGGGAGCTCATTATTTATAATTGTATGAATCACAGGAAACAAGATATGATAAAGATTAAATAGAAACAACCAATAGCAGAATAGAATCAAATAGTTTCAAAATTTAAAGAATCAACATAAAAATCAAAAATAAAATAATGTTAAAACTGAAAAACAGTTTATGAAGTAGGGATGTTTAAGTGCCTGGTATGTAATAGAGGAAAAAAGATGATTTGAAAAACAAACCAATAAGAAGTTCTGGAAATGAAATATACTGCCATATTGACGTTTAAATTTAAAGAACTGAAACATTTATCTGAAGAAATTTTCAGAGAAAAAGCACAAAAACTCCAAGAAAGAAAAATGAAAAGCCATAGTTAGTGAAATAAAGACTAATACATATCCAATTAGAGCTCAGAACATGAGAGCAGAGAGAAATGGAACAAGATGACATTTGATGAGATAAATGAGATTTTTCAGAACTGATGAAAACAATGAATATTCTGATTCAAGAAGCACAACACAATTCACAGTTGAAATTACATCATAGTGTAATGTCAGAACACGAAAGACAGTGAAAAGATCTTAAGGCAGCTACAGAAGACAAATACCTAAAAGAAAAATTACGTTAACAGGAGAATTCTTGCTATTAATGGCAAAGGCCAGGAAACAGTAAAATTATGTCTTTAGTTTGCTGAAAAAAAATGATCAAAGTATAGTTCTATTCCAAGCTAAACTATCATTTAAAATAGCAATAGAAAGACGTTTTCAGATAAATAAAACCTGAGATAGCTCACCACCAATAAAATGTTTACTGAAAGTACTCTAGATAATATACTCTTAAAAAGAAATTGAGTCCAGAAAAATCTAAAATGCAAGAAGAAATAGCAAAGAAAATGGTAATTTGTCAGTAAACCTACTTCCTCTACAAACCTCAGCCATCCTCTTTACCTCCCTCTAGATACTTTTTTTTATTTGATTGCTAGTGTGATCCTACTTTGATCAGAGAACATACATATATCACTTAATTTTTGAAATGTGTTGAAATGTGGTTTAGACAACCCAGAATATTGTCAGTTTTGTTTAATGGCCCATATGCAATTTAAAAGATCATGTATTCTTTACTTGTTGAATATAGGCTACATATAGGTAAGTAAGATGAAACTTGTTTTGTTCAAATTTCTTTTTCCTTCATTTTTTTTTTTTTGTCTTTGTAAACTATCAGTTACTGAGAGAGGTAAATTAAAAACACCACACCGGACTTTTGATTCAGGGCAAATATCACAGGTCAATGGCAGGCAAATGTTCCTTCTAAAACCATGATAAAAAGCTGGATACGTTGCAAAAAAAAATCATGTAAGAGATTTTAGGAATCAACAAGAAGTAGATAACCTAAAATTCTAGAGATGAACAGCTCTTCCTTGGCAAGCTGGTAATCACTAGCTGTCTGCTTCCATGGCAGCTTGACAATTTTGATTGTGGGCTGGGAATTAGGCTTGGGACAAACGGAGAGATTCTACTAGAGAAGAAAGAAATCAGAAGAGTTTTTGAATACCAAGCAGGGTTGGCATGACAAATTAGAAACTAGAGAAATCCCAATCATGAGGCCAGTTAATCTCACAGGACTTTGCTGAGTTTTGAGGCATTGCAGGAGACCAAGAGAGCTGTGCTAGAAAAGTAAAGTGTAACCTACTGAATTTTTCAGTGCTGAGGAGACAAAAATCCTTCTGAAGGAAGGAGGTCTGCAGGAAACATCTGACTGGTATGTTCCTAGGACATTTTGAATGTATGTGAAGCCAGAGACTAAATTGCTAAGCTGAAAACCTTTGAAAGGAAGAAATTTCGTAAGGTAAAGGAGACAAATACCATTAAGGTCTCAGTAAAAAGCATGCACAGGTCATATCCATGGAAGTAGTAGGTCAGGAAGTCCTTTTGAATTTTCCTCAATTCTCAGAAAGCAGACACAAAACAAAATCAACAAGGTCAGAAATTTGTACTTTGAAAATACTTCCAGCAAGACTAATTTAGAGGAAAAATAGAAAGCACAAATTAATAATATTGGGAATGAAAAATGAAACATCACTAATGATCTATAAGATATTAAAAAGAAAATAAGAGACTATTATAAATGATTTTATGACAATAAATTTAACAGCTCAAATTGAATAGACTAATTGAAAAATAAGGAGAAATATAATTCTTAACAGTCCAATATCTGTTAAGGGAATTGAATCCTTAATTAAAAACATAAAAGGAAGTAATAATACCAACAGATTCTTACAGTATACAAATTCTTTCAGAGAATAGAGAAAGACAATACTTTTGAATTCTTTTTATAAGGCCAGCATAACTCTGATCCCAAAACATTGCAAGGACATTTCAAGAAGAGAGATTACAGGCCAATGTTTCTCATGAGTATAAAATTCCTAAACAAAATATTAATAAATAATAGTGAATCTTATGATATATAAAATGTGATACATATATAATATATTGAGGTTTTTTTCATAAATACAAGACTGTTTAATATTTAACAACCAATCAGTACAATTCACCACATTAACAAAAAAAGAGGCAAAAAATATTATTTATTTCAAAGGAAAAATAGTTTTTTAATAAAATTCGGTACTTATTCATGATTTTTGAAAATCACAAACTAAGAATGAAAGAGATCTTCCTCAATCTGATAAAATTTGTTTATAAAAAATTAAGTTAGCATCATTTACATGGTGAAATAGTAAACATTTTTCCTTTGAGAGTAGATGGGAAAAAGATGCTCTCTGTCACGTCTTCTATTCAGTATCATGCTAAAAATGTTAGTACAATAAGGCAAGAGAAAGAAAATGAAATAAAAGTATGAATATTGGAGGGGTGCCTGGATGGCTTGCTTGGTTGAGTTCTTGATTTCGACTCAGGTCATGATCTCATGGTTCATGAGATCAAGCCTCATGTAGGGCTCTGTGCTGACAGCATAGAGCCCGCTTGGGATTCTCTCCTCTCTCTCTGACCCTTACCCAATCACGCACCCTCTCTCTCTCTCTCAAAATAAATAAGTAAAGATTGTAAAAACTATGAAGATTGGAGCATATGAAGTAAAACAGTCTTTATTGGTAAATGATATAATTGTGCATGTAAAACAAAAAACAAAACAATGAGAAACTATTAGAATAACAAGTATACTTACTGAATATAATGTCAATAAACAAAAATAAATTGTATTTCTACTTGATAGCAATCAATAATTTAAAAATGAAACTAATATTACACTATGTTAACTAACTGGAATTTAAATAAAAATGTGAAAAAAATGAAATAAAAATCTATCATTCACAATAGTGTTAAATGCACCAAATACTCAGAGATAATTTTAATGAAATATGTACAAAAAACACAAAGTTCTACCAAGAGACTTTAAAGGGGATATAAATTAATGGAGAGATATATCATGGATCAGAAGACTCAATATTGTTAAAACGTCAATTCCATCCAAAGAACCTTGAGTGGCCAAGACAATCCTGAAAAAGAACAAAGTTGAAGTACTTCAAACTATCAAATATTAAAACTTCTATGGAGCTAATGTAATTGATATTGACCAAGGATAGGCAATGAAAAGAATAAAAGATCCAGAAACAGACCTATACATACAAGGTCATCTGATATTTTACCGAGTTAGCACTATAAAAAGAAAAAGGATTTCTTTTCAATAAATGATGCTGAGTCAATTAGCTATCCAAGCAGAGAAAACTGAATTCTGATTCTTACCTCATACTATTATTTATAAACATTTCTTTGAGGTAGATCATAGACTTAAGTGCGAAAGGTGAAGCAGAAATCTTCTAGACAAAAATAACAGACAATATTAATGATTAAAGTTTTAAAATATGTTAGCAGAGTCTTTGACGCTCCTTACTGTAAAAGGTAGAGTCTAATTCCCCTCCTTTTCAATGTGGGCCAGACCTACTGACCACCTTCTAATGAACAGCATGTGTTGGAAAGGACACTGCATGACTTTCACAGCAAGATTAAAAAAAAAAAAAATCAAAGTAACAACTTCCTTCCAATTCTCCTTGTCTCTTGGGTTATACACTTCTGCATACTGGAGCCACTATCAGAATGCTGGCCACCTTGAGGCTTTCCTGCTGGAGAGACCATGTAGAGAGACCACATAGAAATAGGGGGGAAGAGCCTCCCTGAAGAGCCCCACTGCTCCAGCCCCGATCTGTCCTAGTCCTACCATCTGTGTTAGTTTTCTGTGGCTGCTGTAACAAATTGGCACAAACTTGGCGGCTCAAAGCAATACATATTTGTTTTCTAATGGATCTGGAGGTCAGAAGTCTGAAATCAGTCACGGGGGTGTGGGGGGCAAAATCAGGCTTTAGGGCTACAGCTTCCTCTGGAGACTGTAGACAAGAACACATTTCCATGCCTTTTCCAGCTTGTAGAACTGCACTCTTTGGCATGTGCCCCTTACTCTATCTTAAGATCCAGCAGCATAGTGCCCAGCTTTAGTGGTCACATTGCTTTCTTCTATGCCAAGTCCCCTTCTACTTCCCTTTTTTTTATAGACACTTGTATTTGCATTTAGAGCCCAATAAGATAATCCAGGATAATCTCCTCATTTTAAGAAACTTATTTCTTCATGACTCCAAAGTCTCTTTTGCGTTATAGGTAACATTCACAGTGACTGGGGACTAGGACCTATATATCGTTGGGGGCCATTACTCGGCCTATGACACCATTGCAGATGAGAGAGATGTGTGAGTGAAGAAACCTTGGGAAAATACCCTACTCTGGTCACTTCCCATCGGGAACCTCTTGAGAGACCTGAGCCATGACTGCATGGCTGTCACTAAATTCCTGACCCACAGAAACCATGAGAAGTTGTTCTATGCTACTAAATTTTGGTGCTCCTTGATGAAATTTTCCTCGGCAAAACGAAGAAAATAGGGAAAGTACAAATGAGCTGGGCACAAAGCTAAAATTATTCCTTTTCAAATATTTTACTTTTTTCTTAGACTATATTCTTTCTATTCTTTTGGTGCAAATATACTCAATTAGGATATTATATTAAAAGTACATGATGGCCCATGATTTTTTGAAAATGCAAAATTCATAATCTTTGTCAGTTTCACATTAAGAAAATTTTCACTTTGAGATTTGGAAGCAGGGAGCTCCTGGCTGTAGGATAACATCTGACTTCACTGGTCTGCACACAAAGCTCCCCACATGCCTCTGGGACTCTTTCTTGGGCTTCTTCTGCTGTAAGTCTTCAGTTTATGCCTCAATATTTCTACTGATTTTCTCACGTACAATACACTGTTTCACTACAAGATGCCTCTGTGTGCCATTCTTCTGCCTGAAATTCACTTCCCCTTCTCTTCTTTTATTGCACCATTTCAGCTCAACCTTGAAAACTCCCTTTGAAGGAAACATTCCCCCCCTCTTTTTTTCACTCTGTACTTAATCTGTATCTTAACATTGAAAGCTTTGTTAAAATGATCTTTCTGAACGTATACCTCAGCTACTAGACAGTAACATCCTCGACACGTTTTTTAAAAATCCTTATACTCCTAAAAATTCACAGAAGATATAGAGAGAACAGGTGCTCAAGGAATGTTTGTCAGAGTATGGGTATGTTTTGAAATACAAATAGAAATCTTAGGTCTGGTAAATGTCTCTATCTGGTGTAAATTGCGGTCTGACACTCTAATCCCCTTTGTACTGATAGGATGTGTTCTAAGCACTTTTTTTTTGCCTCTTTATGTTTACTAATGTATTTTTCCAGTTTTATTAAGATATAATTGAATACAACACTGTATAAATTTAAGGTATAGACCGTAATGGTTTGACTTACATATGTTGTGAAGTAGTTACCACAATTAGTTAACATCTATCATCTCATATAGTTAACAAAAAAAGAGAAAGAAAAAAAACCCCATGTATTTCCTTGTGATGTGAACTCGTAAGATCTACTCTCTTAACAGCTTTCAAATATGCTACATAGCAGCGTTAGCTGTAGCCACCAGGTACATTATATCCCTAGTGCTGATTTATCTTTTGACTGGAAGTTTGTACCTTGTGAACACCTTCCTCCAAGTCCTTCCCCACTCCCCACCCCCACCACTCCCCATCTCCAACTCTGGTGACCCCGCATCTGAGCTCTTTTTCTTTGGGTTTTAACCACTTTTTTTTGTTTTGTTTTTGTTTTGTTTTGTTGTTGTTGTTTTTTTTTTTTTTTTTTTAGATGGCTTTATATTTCTGAAAAGATTTTCTTTGATGAGTTCAATCTCCTTCCCTTAACTTCCACCACAAGTCCTAGTTCTGCCGTCTGGAGATACAGTCTGTGTCCTCTCCTACATAATAGTGTGTCACAGCCATAAAGCCAGTTAGCAGGTGTCCACTTAGTCTGCTGACCTGCAGGCCAAATGTACTGCACTTGTCCATTTCTCGTTGACGTCCTTTCTCCGCCTTCCGCAGCCAGCTCACTGTCTGTATCGCCAGTAACAGAAAACATGACAAAAGTGGCTTAAACAAGATACTGCTTAGTTTCTGCACGTGAAAAACTCAAGAGGTCTGCAATCGCAGCAATGCCACCAGAGACCCAGGCTCCTTTAGTCATCCTTAGCACATGGCTTTTGTCCTTGTTGACACTGTCACATGATTACGACGTGGCTGCTCGCCTTCAGGACAGCATCTCTGTTCCAAACTAGAAGACAAAGGGCAAAAAGCAAAAGGAATGTGGGTGTGAAATATGTGCTCCTTACAGGGTGTTCTCAGGAGGATGTAGCTTCACAAACATCTGATTGACCATAACTATATCACATAGTTGCAAGGAATGCTGGGAAACAGTAATTTTGCTGGACACCTTATCTCTTTGAAAAAAATTGTATGGGAGAAAAGGAGAATAAATATTAATAGTGATAGGCAACTACTAGTGTGTGGTGTGTGTTAATTAATACAACTTTGCTAATGACCTTCTTAAAAGAAAGGTCCCTAGGTCTGACAATATGTCCTGAATGTTGTGCCCAGCAGATTACTGAATGCCCAGAACCTCTCTCTGTCTGTATGTATGCATTTATTAAGATAGCTGAAGATTGGCCCTATTTTGTAAGGTGCCACATCACTATTATATGTTTATATCATTTTTACAAAGAACTAAAAAATACAGTTATTTCTCTCATTCTGCTATTCAGCCTGGCCTCCACTAAAACTTTGTAGTTGCGATTCTGAAATCCAGTGAAATCCATTGTACTCCAGCAGATTTTATGATGCATATCCTGGTCCATGATTTAAATATGCTGAAAACCTTTTTGAAGCTTAATTTCGTCATCTATTGCAGGCACTATCTCTCCAAAATTTGCATCATCAGCAAATTTAATAAGTGTTTTTTTTTTTTTAATAATTTTGTGAGGGAGACATACATGGAAACCCATAATTAGGTTGAAATAGTTAATCTGCTATTAAGTATATTAGTAAAGATATGTATATGGTATAAGAGGAACTTGGAAGAACATGCATCTGCCTGGGATTCTGGGGGGTTAAACCACAGATGATACTAATTTTGAACATTAAAGATGAGGTGAATTTTGCCTGAGACACCACATTTAAATGAGTATTCCTAAAAGAAGAGATACAATAAGAAAAGGCTTGGGGCGCCTGGCTGGTTCAGTTGGTTAAACGTTAGACTCTTGATTTTGGCTCAGGTCATGATCTCACAGTTTGTGAGTTTGTGAGCTCTGCGCTGACAGTGAGGAGCCTACTTGGGATTCTCTGTCTCCCTCTCTCTCTGCCCCTCCCTACTCTGTGTCTCTCTCAAAAATAAATAAATAAAAAACTTAAAAAAAAAAAAAAGAAAAGGCCCAAGGGTGTGACAGACTGAAATTACAAATGCCATGGTCTGGCACAGCAGGGGCATGGAAAGGAAGTAGGAGATGAGGCAAGAAAATAACCTAAGTTTATCCAGGAAGTTTGAACTTTACTTTTGACTGATGTTCCTCAGAGACAGGCTTTAGACTAGGTATACATTTTGGAAAGATTTTTCCATACCTGTCTTTTAAATTTACAGGTGCATTTTTGTTGCCAACAATGGTCGAGTAGACACTATAAGAGACTAGATTATTCAAGTCCTTTCTTCATCTGTACCATGTGATCCTATTTCCCTTCAGATGTGATGACCATATGTCTCATTTTCTAAGATTCTGAATTTGAAATCATCTATCTTGTGACTGCTCAAATTATTCTCAGACTTGTCAGTCCATGTGTTCTGATTTGTGTTCCAGAAAACCTAGGGGCTCCTGGGTGGCTCAGTCAGTTAGGCGTCCGACTTCGGCTCAGGTCATGATCTCACAGTTCGTGGGTTCAAGCCCTGCGTCGGACTCTGTGCTCGGAGTCCAGAGCTTGCTTTGGACTCTGTGTCTCCCTCTCTGTCTCCTCCTTCCCAGCTCACGCTCTGTCTCTGTCTCTCTCTCAAAAATGAGTAAACATTGGGGCGCCTGGGTGGCGCAGTCGGTTAAGCGTCCGACTTCAGCCAAGTCACGATCTCGAGGTCCGTGAGTTCGAGCCCCGCGTCAGGCTCTGGGCTGATGGCTCAGAGCCTGGAGCCTGTTTCCGATTCTGTGTCTCCCTCTCTTTCTGCCCCTCCCCCGTTCATGCTCTGTCTCTCTCTGTCCCAAAAATAAATAAACATTGAAAAAAAATTTAAAAAAAATGAGTAAACATTAAGAAAAAAATTAAAAAAAAAAAGAAGAAAAGAAAACCTAACCGGTGGTCCTCTGATCACATACTTCCCCTCCTATGGGACATGCTCTGATGGTCTTCAGCTCCTTCAACATATTCTATCTGGTGTATCAGGGGAGATATCAGATCTGCAATATGAATTAGCCAAAGAACACCATGCTTGCCATTCTATTTAATGACAATGAGAAATGCCAGTAATGAAAGGGGTAAGCAATAGCACAGTCTGTAAGCTTGTATTTTAGCCTGTGTACAAGAAGCTCACAACCTTAATTTTCACAGCAACATAAATATTATGACTATAATTAACCATGAATATTTGATGAAGTTGGAGAGCATTATCTACACTTGCTTAATATCACTGGATGTCATTCTAAATTTTGGATGCTTTTTAAGTATGGAAATGCTCTCTGTGTGCTGCCAAGTTTCTAAACAAATGCCTGGTGGAAAATTACACCTTAGCCAGAACAATAACCCAAGTAAATAGGTAATAATGGATATGTATTTTGCACATTAGCTTGACACATGGCATTAAAATGTCCCAGGACATTAAAGACTGAGTTTTTATAAAGACAATTAAAATAGACATAACGGCCATGCTTCATTCGAGGGATTGATGCATTGCAGAGAAGTATTTTTCTCACATGAAAAAGAAAATGGTGCCTTGCTAAAATGCCAGGCGTTTTCAAGTTGGAAGGGGTGGGAGCATCTCTGAGAGACACAAATTTCCAGGTGGCATTTGAATGCTTAAAGGTGATCTGGAGTCCAAACCCTAGTGGTCTACTAGGGCGATCTATAGCCCTAATGCCTTTGTCAAGAAACAAAAAGTGTGCTTACTGGATATTTGTTCCTAACTTTTATTTATTAGAAAAGTTTTTTCTTTTCGAAACGTGCATTATTTTTTTATTTTACAGTAAAGCCATATAAGTTATAGTAAAAAGGGGGCTTCTGAACAAGGTATTTTAAATATAAAGGCAGAGTACAGCCAGGGATCACTATAACAGGTGTTTTTGGTCCTCAGAGGCTTCATAGTGTAAGGCATTAAGACTCCTAAACCTGTTGTATGGGCTTTGTACTTCTGAAGATTGGTAGGCATTGGTTGATGTGGTATCTTAAAGATGGCTGCAGATTATCTGCCATCTTCCTTCCTTCCTTCCTTCCTTCCTTCCTTCCTTCCTTCCTTCATTTATTTATTTATAAATGTTTATTTATTTATAGAGAGAGAGGGAAAGGATGCATGTGAGAGTGGGAAAGGGGCAGAGAGAGAGGGGAGAGAGAATCCCAAGCAGGTGGAGCCCGACAGGGGTCTGGATCTCAGGAACCATGAGATCATGACCTGAGCTGAAATCCAGAGTCGGATGCTTAATCGACTGAGCCACCCCGGCACCCACTTTCATTATTATTCATTAGCTCCCATTGAGAGGTGGAGTCTAATTCTTGCTATCAGAATCTAGACTAACTTGCTTGATCAATGAATATGGAAGAAGTGATACTGTAGTTCTGAGGCTAGCGCCTTAGAGGACTGGCAGCTTCCAACTTGCCTTCTGAGAGCTGTAAGCTACTATGAAGGAAGGCAGGTGATGCAGAAGCCAGCTTTCTGGGAGGAAGTGCTAGCCACATGGAGTAGCACACGTAAGTGCTCTTGTGGACACGTACACTTGCAGCAACAGCCAGAATCAAGTGCCAGACATGTGAATGTCCCATGCAGGTGATTCAGCCCCAGCCACCATCTGATGGAAAGGACATGAAGTACACCAAGCAAAACTGCCCAGCTGAATCCCATCTTCCCACAGAACAATGAGAAAAAATAATAATTGTTCACACCATTAATAATTGTTTACATGAAATTAAGTGTTTACACCATTAGCTTTTGGAGTAATTTGTAATGCAACTATAGATATAGATCAGGAAGGGCAATGGAAATGTGAGTGCCATGAATTAGAAAGCTTTTTGCCTCCTCTTTTCCTGCTTCCCTTCCATCCTTCAGCCAGAGGTGAGTTGGAATACCTTTAGCCCTGGTAGGGGGCAGAGAAGCATCTTCAGATAAAAACGTGTTAGAGTAGAGGGTATAGGGCCACTGATACCCACTGCTACCTTTAGCGTGTGCTACATAGTATTCTGTTTAAGATCATGGGCTCTGGAGTCAGATGTGCTTTTGTTCAAAACCCAGCCCAAACCCCTACCAACTGTGGAGCCCTAGGCAACTTCTCTCATCTTTTGGTGCCTCGTTTTTCCCACCTAAACCACAAAGGAAATTATGGATGTAAAGCTCTTTAGAATAATGCTGACATATAGGAAGAGGTCAATAAATATTCATTGTTGTTATTGTTTCTGTGATGCAGGTAGTGGTGAGGCTCTTAAAGATACTCTGACACTCGTCATTTGCCTTTCCTATGCCAATTTCTGGCATTTCTTTTAATATCAGGTTCTGTTTTTTGTGAATCAATTAACAAACAATTCATGGTATTCCATGGCCTTCAGTATGATTTTATCACTTTTTTTTTAGAGTTTTACAAAAAATTTTAAATGTGGTATTTGAATATTTTATGTAGCTTGCTATTGTTATTTTCTAGAAGCGATTAAATATCAGAAAAATACACATGGTGATGCATTAGAAATTTTAACTGACCTCCCCTGAATTAATTAATGGGGTTAATCATCATTCTCCATGCAGTCTGGGGATTGTCCTGACTCATGCTCATGATACATTGAAAGCTCAGGGCTGGGGCTGCCTCCTGTATGCTGTCCGTAGCCCTTCATCAGTTGTTTCTTGTGCAGCCTCATCCACCAAAGCCCCCAAATTTCTCTCATGTAATAGTCAAAGGAATAAGTTGAGTTAGAGTTAACTAAGTTCTAACTAAACTCAGAACTTGTAGCTTGGAAACCAAGCAAGAATTCTTGGCCAGTTTGGAATTTAATCCCACCTTTCAGCTTTGGGGGTAGATCCTGATGAAGCCAGCAGTAAGTAATGCTAAGTCAGTACCTGAAGAATGCTTCCCAGGGGTGTGTGTGTGTGTGTGTGTGTGTGTGTGTGTGTGTGTATTTGTGCGCGCATGCGCTTGAAAAGGGAGGAGAGGAAGAGTGAGAGCCACAGATGTGATGAGATGATGTGTTCCCAGGCTCTGCCTCTTGCCGTCCTACTCTGCCCTTTTTGTGTGGGAGGGCACAGGGACAGGGGAGTGGCCTGGGGCTCAGCAATCAAGATGGGAGAGAACCAGAGCCCTCAAGGTGAGGAAAGGGGATAAAAACGGAGAGAGCAAAACACAAGGATGAAATGTCTTCCTGTGTTTCCCTGCATTTGGGGAAAACAATGGCTACTGGCCAATAAAAAGTTCCCTAACAGCACACTTAGCATAATAAAGCACAAATCACTGGCCCCATTTTTCTTTCTTTCAGCCTCTGTCAGCAAAATTGTTTGGGTTGAGGTGCACATGAGAAATAGTCCAAAGGTTTGCTTGCCTGAGCCCTCTCAGGACGCCCTGGCCGCTCACATGTATTCCTGATGTTTCCCAGGAGGCCAATGATTTGCACAACACACCCTTCCCCAGATCCCAAAGCCAAACATTGACATATTCCAGCCATCATTTCACATTGCCTTCCTCCACGAAGCTTTCTTTGTGCACTGAACTCGAAGAATCGCTCTGAGTGCCCTCAGATAAACTTACGCTACTCATCTCTCTCAGTTTAAGATGTGTGCCGTGGAACGGAAGTGTTTGCTAATGCTTAGCATGACACAAAAGCTGTTTCTGCATTTTGCCATCATACATTTCTCCCGTCCTTAGCTCAGCATCTCTTGCTGTGGGGAGAGGTGCCACACAATACGCAGATGGAGCAGGAACGGAGGAAGGTTTCTCTGGGGCTCAAAACTCATGCTGCCATATGCTGTCCTCTCTCCTTCTGAATTCTGTCAAGCACACTGGCCACTGGCTGGCACAGAGTGACAAAGATGGAGAGGGTTTAATCAGCTGAAAGTCTTCAATTTAGAGCCAATTCAATAACCTCTTTAAGTTAAAAAAGAGACAAGCGTCAATTGAAGTTATTTATTTGGGAAAAAAATCCTCCTTCTCTCCCCTGTAAATTAATTTTTCCAGGAATTCTGTGTGATCCCAGTAAGGTGAACACTGAATTAGCCTGTTTTATGTAATACAGAAATGATTTTAAAACCCCCATAGACTAAGATATAGTTTTACTACCTGTCAGTCTTCTTTTTCTTGAACGTCCCAGTGAGCACTAACATTTTTTATGTGTCTCTGCACAACTTAAATTATAGGCCTGCTTATTTTTTATCTTAAACATAAATAAAATTTATTATCACCAGAGCAGTAGTGAACCCAAGCTTTTTATACTATCATTCCTTTACAGAGTCAAAGAAATTTTGTTCTTATACTTTTTTGTAGCTTTTCAAAACCTTTAATATCAGCTTTAGTCTTTTGTTCCTTCTTTACTTGCTCCTATATATTTTTTCAGTTTGTGTTAAAATATAATAAAATGGCCCAAATTATTTTAATTCAACGTCCTGCCTTTCCTTTGATACTTTATTCCAGATGAATTACATTGATAAATTTTAAGAGATTGACTTTTATTTTAGAGAGAGAGAGAGAGAAAAGAGAGAGAGCAGGGGAGGGCAGAGGGGGGGAAGAGAGAGAGAGAGGGAGGGAAGAGAGAGAGAGATAGAGAGAGAGATAGAGAGAGAGAGAGAGAGAGAGAGAGAGAGAGAGAGAGAGAGAATATTAAGCAGGCTTCATGCCCAGTGCAGAGCCCAACACGGGGCTCGATCTCACAACCATGAGATCATGACCTGAGCTGAAATCAGGAGTCAGATGCTCAACTGACTGAGACACTCAGGTGCTCCAAGAGATTGCCTTTTAAGTTTCAAATGGGACCCCACTCTTGTCAAGTTACTATTGTTAAAATGGTAAAAGACTTTTCCAGAAAAGAGAGATTAATCAAAGTAACCTGTAGCAGGTGTCTTACTTCAGCTGTAGGATTGTTAAGTGAGTTCACTCCTACAATCATGGCAGTAGCCATTTTGGCCAAGGATAGTGACTAGTCCCACTGAGTAAAAGGGTCTCCAAGGGGCATTTTGTGGGAAAAGGCTGTTATTCTTCACAGTGTCTACTTGAAAAGATAAGTGAGGCATCCCTCATGATCTTACTTTATAGTGTCTAAAAAAATGATCTGAAGCTTAGAATTTGACAAAAGGAATTACTGGATTGGGGGGGGGCTTAGCTTTCTAGTATTTTATAACTCTTAGGGATGGGATTAACTGGTAGATTTTTGTCCAACAGTGTTGCAGATAATTTCATTTTTCCATTGAACCCAGCGCTAATCTTATCCTAGCTTTGCCAACGCTCTTTGGAATGAGTTTTATATCTTATTGTTTCCCTCCTCCTTAGTAAGTTCAATAGAATATTTGACACATGCTCATTGATATCTGTACGAAAGTCACAATTTCACCTTTGTGAAATTTTAATAATGATTTCATCCCATTATGGAATCAACATCCATCAATTTATTTTGGCATTTCCCAAACTTATTTATGTTTCTTTGTTGTATCGCTGCTTGTCTCCTTAAAGTTAAAAAAAGAATGCTCCCAAATTCTGTGTTTCTGACAGTGTCCTATGGAATCCATATTATATGCCATACCAGACTCAATCTTTAATGTTAGAAAAGTCCTAAATGTTTTTAGTTTGACACTATTAGGAACTACCTCTTTATTCTAACTAATTTTCTCTGGGCCTTTCCTGGTTTTGATATGTCTTTCTGGAAATTAGGTGAAGAGAAGTTTTTTCTGGGCATAGCCAAGAGCAAAATTATTAGAGAGGGAAAAAAATGGAAGAATTGTTGTGTTGTACTAGGTGCTTTGACACACTTACTTTGATCTAATCTTCATGGTACTCTGGTGAATTGTATGTGTCATTATTTACAGATGAAGTAACTGAGACTGAAGCCTGTCCATCTGGTGAGTGGCAGATTCTAGATCCTATCCTATTTCTGTCCTAAGCCCATGTACTTTCTATTATCCGATATCACTTAAACCAGTTCTCCATTCTTGTTGCAGTCAACCTCCTGTGGGTACAACAAAATGATGTGTCCATGTGCAGAATAAGCAACGTACTGAATATCATGACCTGGTGCCCAAATCACATAAGGTGCAGGATTATATTTTCAAGATGGACAAGCTTTGAAAAACAGCAATCTTTTTGCCTTTCCTTTTTCTTGTTCTCACTTTGACACACTTGGACCCGTACATAGCTTTCATGGTCACATACATGGGCTGAAGTGTCGTTACAATTGGAAGAACCCATACTGTGATAAACACTGGGCATTGTTAGATGTAGAAAAAATTGAGACCCCCATGGTCCCAACAAATGAGTTGGCTTGTACGTGGGCTAGGTATTGAGAAAGAGGAGGGAAGTGGCCAGGTTTGTTAAATATAGCAAGGTGTGTGAAGCAGAGACCAAAAGTAGCACCATCTGGAGCCATCGTTCACCTGTGTTCCTTACTTGCCGATCTGCTTGGGTATTTTGTGATATTTTAATTTCCTTTTTGTTTCTCTTTTATGGGAAGCCATCCTGACTTGCCAAAAGGCCCCTGCAGGCTTCAATGGTGATGCATTAATTTGGTTACTTCAGCACCACCCATAATAAAAGAGCTCACCCTACTCTCCCTCTGTTCTATCCAAATAGAATCATTAAAATCGTGGAACTAGCAAAAAGAAGTAATCGAATTAAAGAATGTAAAGAATGCACAACTTCATTTAATATACTTAATTTACTGTGTTTTTAAAGAATTAAATGAAATTCTAAAATGAAGTGTCCTTTAAAGCTCACATTTTTGCCTCTCAATTTTATTTTCTGGGTTAAAAATAAAAAAACCCGACTTTTGTGCTGAGGACAATAAAGTGGAGATAAGGCGCAAATTTCCTTCTTTCAGGGAATGTGAATGGATGAAGATATGTTTCTAATTTTCAGAACAAATGTGCTTCTTTTCCAAGACTCTTAGTCGTTACAAACCTTGCAACTTTGCTTAGAGAAGATATTCAAGGCAAAATATTTCTATGAGATTCATGGAAGAGAAAAATGATGAATCATCTCAATTCTAATGTGGAAATGATTTTTCTGTAGCTTTACTTGTACTGTGAAGAGAGCTCTACACCTGCTGCACACTATATTTTATCTTGAGTTTAAGAGAATAGAAAAGATGCTGCTATTTCTTCCTCAAAATAGTACTTTTGCATCCACAGTCCCCTCCCTAACAGAATTTCAGCCCAGCCTGAAATGAAGGTCACATCAAGTACCAAAGATATTTCAGTTCTGAGATGGATAATCACAGCAGCTATTCCAGTCATGAAAAAGTTTTGCATGAAGTCATTTACTTGTGTCTTGTACTAGAGAGGAAACCTAATAGTTGCCATTGCTACTGGAGATATTTTATTGCCGTCTTAAGAGGATTACTATCATAAGGGCATTGCAGTCTTAAAATCTTCAGCTATTTAATAAGAATTTAATGATGTTAAATTACTTAACACCAAGAAAAAATAAGACTCCTTGCAAAAGACACGGAAATTATTTGATCTAGATACTGACAACTGGGTAAGAATCTAAAGTCTATAACTGGAACACAGGCCATGTGGAGCTATTGACCATGATTCCTTTGTTTTCATATAGATTCATTCACCCAGGTTACCAGTACAATCAAATCCTGGCTCCATTTAATTAATATTTGAAGACGTTTGTTAAACATCTACCGCATCCAAGAGGCACGTCTCAGTACAAGAAGAGCTCTAGTCAGCATCCTTGCTGTGGCGCAGCAGGATCAAGGTGTCTGATGTGGCTAAATTTTATCTCCAACCTTCTCACTTGCTCTGTTGCATTCACATGATTCCTGTCTTTAAATACACCAAGACTTTTCTCACGTTAGAATACTCATACACTCTTCTCAGTCTTCATGTGGCTGACATCATATCATTTAAGATTCAGCTTACAGGGGCGCCTGGGTGGCGCAGTCGGTTAAGCGTCCGACTTCAGCCAGGTCACGATCTCGGATCTCGCGGTCCGTGAGTATCTCGCGGTCCGTGAGTTCGAGCCCCGCGTCAGGCTCTGGGCTGATGGCTCGGAGCCTGGAGCCTGTTTCCGATTCTGTGTCTCCCTCTCTCTCTGCCCCTCCCCCGCTCATGCTCTGTCTCTCTCAGTCCCAAAAATAAATAAAAAAACGCTGAAAAAAAATTAAAAAAAAAAAAAAGATTCAGCTTACGACATTTCTCCATTTCTTACATTGGCTAATGTACTAGACTCCCACCCACATTTGTAGTCATCTTTGCTTCCTTTCCTCTGTTTTATCTTCTTCTTATGAGTTGCCACTATTTAAAATAGTCTAGTTTACTTAGTTACTCAATTGTGTATCATTTGTTTCTAAACCAGGGCGAAGGTTCTGGAAAGGAGGGATCGTACCTGTCTTGTTCCTTCACCACAGCATTTAGGACGATGTCTCATTCAGAGTGCACCCTCAAAAAACATAGAAAGATATAGTTGAGTGTTTATAAGTTTAAATTTTTTTTAACGTTTATTTATTTTTGAGAGAGCGAGGGAGACACAGAATCTGAAACAGGCTCCAGGCTCTGAGCTGTCAGCATAGAGCCCGATGAGGAACTCAAACTCACAGGCCTCAAGATCATGACCTGAGCCAGAGATGGCCGCTTAACCAACTCAGCCACCCAAGCGCCCCGAGAGTTTTTAAGCTTACAGCAAGAGGGACAGAAACCTACATTTATTTTACAAAGTAGAAAGTTGAAACTCTTGCAAGGGGATTGAAATGCAAATGGCAGTTCCTAGGAAGGCAGGTATCTTCACCAAAATAAAAGATGGCAGCATTTCAACAGTGTTATGAAATGGGTATATTTTTATAGAGAGAGAGGAGGGAAGGATGGTCTAAGTGCTTTTAGGTAAGTTTCAGTATCAGATAAACCAAGATTTGAGGAAAGCGGTGAGCAATCCAGGGAAGAGAAGATACGTGAGTTTTACTTTAAAAGTAAAGTAAGTGACTTCACATGGAATCAGAGATGTCTTACGGCCGAGCTCCAACATTCGACATCTGGGTTACTGTTGTGGGCTGCATTCCCTCCTCCTCAAATTCATATGTTGAAGCCCTAAACCTCAATTCGTCAGATTGTGACTGTATTTGGAGATAGGGTCTTTAAAGAGGTGATCAAGTTAAACTGGGGTCATTAGAGTGGACCTTAATACAGTCTGTCTGGTTTCTACTAAGAAGAGGAGATTAGAATACAGAGAGACACTAGACATCACAAGTGCAGAAGAAAGACCATGTGAGAATCCAGAGAGAAGGTAGGGAGAGAGGCCTCAGGAGGAATCAAACCCACTGACACCTTGATCTGGAACTTCCAGCCTCCAGAACTTTGAAAATATTATTTTCTGTTGGTTAAGCCACCCAGTCTGTGTTATTTTATTATGGTGACTCTAGCAAACTAATACATTTATCTTGAGAATTTCAACCTCTCTGTGTGTGTTTTCTTGTCCAAGAAATGTTGATAATACCACAGAGATATTAAAAGAATCAAGTGAGATGAATTTATTAAAGGTCTTTTTAAACCAGAATAAACTTAGAGCTAGAAGATAGGTTTAAAATAGTCACAATGAGGGGCGCCTGGGTGGCGCAGTCGGTTAAGTGTACGACTTCAGCCAGGTCACGATCTCGCGGTCCGTGAGTTCGAGCCCCGCGTCGGGCTCTGGGCTGATGGCTCAGAGCCTGGAGCCTGTTTCCGATTCTGTGCCTCCCTCTCTCTCTGCCCCTCCCCCGTTCATGCTCTGTCTCTCTCTGTCCCAAAAATAAATAAACGTTAAAATAGTCACAATGAGTGATGTTAGCTTCTCTTGCCTTTCTCTTGATTTTAACAGTAAGAACTATGAAGTTAGTCTGGTTTAATACATTTGTAACAAAGTTGACAACTTCAAGAGCTTTCCTTGGAAAGAAACATCATATCTGTATTAGAGAAAGGGCTAGAGGAAGTGGTCAGGATGGGAGTCAGAAGGAAAAGCAAACTCTTTGGTCCGTGCTAATCTTTGTGTCTGCTCTAAAGTCTTCCCTGTGAGTACCCACCCACCCCAGACACAGGCTTATGCTGATGATATGGTATTGCACACCACCCTGTCCCTCTCACTAGTCTGTGAGGTTCTTATGGATTCGCTCTCCATTCAAATCTCCAGCATCCATGCCTGGTACGAGGCTGGCAGTCAGTCCATGGTGGAATGAGTGTTACTGAAATATGTGCTATGCCTTCTCTAACAACGTCTTATTGCAAGAGGGAGTATATTGTAGTGGGAGGATTGGTTGGAGTCAAACTCACACCTGAGTTTGAATCCAGGACTCAACTGTTCCAGCTTTGTGACCTTGTATATTTGCAGATCCTGTTGGAGATCTGGTTCTTTCCCTTGGCCATTTGAGGCGACACTAACCACCTCATCATTGGTTTTCAGCCACCTCATCGTTTACTTTTGGTGAAATAATACATGTAAAGTACCTAGTACAGCCCTCATATCTAGATGATGCTGAATATTTTATTATTGTTGTTTTTGTATTGTATCTGTCTACTGTCTTTGCACGAATGTGTCTGTTTTCCAAGGGCAAGGTCCATGTTGTTTTATTTTATCCATTTTGTACCACGTGAAACCAGCACTTTTCATTGATTAGTTGATCTTTTTATCCAGCAAGATAGTAATGAGGACTACTGAGAGCTCATTTCTTTCTGTAAAAATAAATCCACAGGTAACCAGGAGACTAGAGCCTGTTCGGTAAGAAAGCTTTCCTTGATCAAAAACACTTATCAGATTTATAATGGTGACCCATGTTTCTGCTTTCCTTTATGGTTCTTTGATTCTTTATATATAATTTGAGTGAACTAAACGAGACAGCCAGATCACAGTGAATTTTGCTTAATTGCATGCAACCTTTTCACTTATACATTTTCCTCTGTTGAGACAATCCAGAAGCTACCCCGGGGTAGTTATTTGCTTATTCCTCTAATTAAGCAAAGCTGTCTATAGCCTGGAATTCTGGTCTCAAATGGTATTCTGTTTCTGCAGCAATGACCTCTGTCCAACCCCAGAGCACATTCCGGCATTTGCATTGTGTGTGGAAGCTGCTGCATTGTTCACGCTCCAGGCTGTGTTTCTGGACAGTCACGTTGTCCAGGAAGTCAAGCTCATTTATCATCCCTGCCATGTGCTTGCAGGGCTGCCTGGAGAGAAAAATATCTGGAAGCAGGCAGTGATGAAGCCGCAGCAGAGAGTCAGGAGTAAGGGGTGGGAAGGAGGCGTGGGGGTGGGGTGGGTGGGGAAGTAGGAGTATCCGAATGCCAGAGGACAGGCTCCTGAGTCACATTTCTGTGTCTGATGAGAAGGCTTCACAGTGACAAATCTGGGTTTTCTGGCCACATTTTGAAACAAACATTGTTTGTGATAATGGCCCCCAACTTTTTCATACTATCCTATATCCACACCCTTGGGCAATCCCCTCCTCCACTGCCTGTGAGCTGGATGAGGGGCTGATAGCAAATACAACACCGAGGCCTAAAAAGTGCATTGGGGATTGGTTTCTTGCTGCTCTTGGAGCCCTGAGAGTGTCATGTGAAAAAGCCTCGAGCAAACTACTCCAGCATGAAAGACCACAGGGAGAGAAGCCCTTGTCAACCCACCTGTCCCATCCAGGGCCATTGTAAGTGAGCTAGCCCCAGCTGCCCCATCAGACACTTCAGTGAGCCCAGTTAAGAAGAGTTAAGCCTGACCCCAAAGTGCCCAGCTGAGTCCAGCCCAACGTACTGACCTGCACTAAGTTTGGGGATGGTTTGCTACATAGCAAAAGATAACCGATAAAAGCTCTGCTTCTTGACGTGCTGGCCCGTGTCAGGAATAATTCCGATTCAGTGTTTCATGAGTGTCTTCAAAATCTCATCTTGAAAGACTACTCTAAAATAAGAAAGCAGTTTAAAAATAGGGCAACCTAGTATATTATCACCATTTGATAAGGGCATTTTCCAGAATAGTCTCTCTCTGTGACTTGCAGAGGTATTTGTGAGGGGGTGAGGGAAAGATTCTCAAGATACCAGGTGCGAAAAAGGAAGTGACATTACTTAAGTGCGGCAGCGAATCTGGAAATACTGTAGCTTAGTGGATCACAAATATGATGTGATGGACATTTTCATTGTTGCCGGAAAACCAACTTGCCTCTCTTGTGTCTTAAATATAATGCTTAAAGGGACACTCTGTCAGATACCTGGATCCTTTCTCAAGCTCCCAGTGTTTTGCATTTGACTTGGGGTGGTGAGTGTAGATGAAATCAAGGACAATGTGGTTTTTATTTGCACCTTAGGATTCATTTACTGAACTCATTCACCTGTCAAGCGAATGTTTTGTGAGCCTCTGGTCTGTGCCAGGTCCTCTGCTACTTTGAAAAGGCTTTAGTAACTGCACAGGGAGGTTAGAGAAAATAGCTATTAATTCCTGGGATTTTCCCAGGAAACTCTACTTCTGCGACAAGCAAGTTCACAGCGTGCTCCTCCCTCTCTCTTCCCAGCACCCCAACTTCACAGTTATTCAAATAAGGTTAGTTTGCATGTTTTCTGACAGTCCTTCCTCACTAGGGAGCAGTGGATCCTGCAAACAGGACCTGGCCAGGCCTTATCCTCTGCCTAATTATCGATATTCATGAGAATCGATAGTGCTGGTAAGAGTAAGCACGGCGTGGCACTGTTCCAACACTTCACATCTAGGAACTGATCACGGAATTCCTTTGATCAGTGAAACAATGTGAGGAGTGCATTCACTTGTCAGTGCTACCGGGAGGGGGCCCATCACACTGCTGTGGGTGGAGTTACCTTGGTGATGTTAGTTTCCATGAAGATGTCTAAACAAATACTTGGTATCTTCTGCAATGGTTTGGCCCTGAAGCCTCATCCAAAGCAGGCATGTTTTTGTGGCTTTCAAAGCTTCATATGGGAACTACCAATGATGTTTCTCTTCCCCTGTAATATGACATTAGGGGCTTAGCTATGCACATCGAGAAGTGAGGTGATGCACTTGCTACTAGCTGGGGAGGGTTGATTCATTTTATTAGAGTGCTTCATAATTTCTATGCATCAGTTATCTTTATTTGCATGTTTCAAAGAGTTCCTATAAAAGCAATAAGATGACCATGTAGGTCCAGGAGACATGACCTCCAACATTCCTTCCTTTCTTATTTGAGGTCAAAAGCATAAGAGCCCCGGAAAAGTTTCCCTCTTATTCTGGTTAATTTTATGTGTCAGCTTGACTGAGCTATGAGGTGCTCAGACGTTTGGTCAAACATTTTGGTGTGTCTGAGTATATTTCTGGATGAGATTAACATTTCAACTGATAGACTGAGTAAAGAAGATTGCCTTCCCCAGCCTGAGTGGGCCCAACCAATCAACTGAAGATCTGAATAGAACAGAAGGGCCAAGTAAAAGCCTGCTCCTCCTATGTGACTGTTGAGCTTGGACGTTGGTCTTTTCCTGACTTTGTACTTAAACTGAAACATTGGCTCTTCTTAGGTCTTGAGACTACTAGCCTTCAGACTTACTATGCCATGGGCTCTCCTGGATCTCTAGCTTGCTGCCTGCAGATCTTGGGACTTAACCTCCATAATCATTTGGAGCTAACGACTTTTAATAAACCCACACACACGTGCACGCATGTGCATGCGTGCACACACACACACACACACACACACACACACATACCCTGCTGGTTCTGTTTCTGTGAGGAACCCTGCTTAACATATTTCCCTCCTCCTATTCCTCAAGGGAAGCTGACTTCTGAACACCCTCACTTCCTGCCTACATTCTACCGATGTTCTGTTGCTCAAACTTCTTTCAGCCCACTCCCTTGGATAACACCCCTTGGAACTTCCCCTTGCAGCCCATCCACTCTTATTCTACATAAGGACACTCATAGCCACACACCCAGTCTGCTGCTCCTGAGATCACAACCTGGCTAGAGCCCAAAGTCTTGCAGAGCCCAGGAGGGTAGGTTTCATAGCCTCAGCAATGACTTGAAGGCTGCAGCAGGATTGGGGCCAGAACCCCAGGAACAGGGGCAGAGCTCAGAGTGAGTGATTCTGGTGCATGTGCAGTGATGTGTCTGTGCTCTGGCAAAGGGAAACCAAAGGGACCTGTGAACCAGTTGCTAATTTCTCTAGCAAAATCTTTTCCTCACAATTATAACAAAGGTATAAGGCATTAGGGGCCTGGTTTTGCGTATCTAGAAGTTAGATGACATACTTGTTATTAGTTGGGGGGGTGATTCATTTTATTAGGGTGCTTCATAGTATATATGTGTTAACTATCTTCATTTTTACATATTTGTATACATTAGATTCTGAATAGGTATAATTAAGATTGATGAATGAAGCTTTTATGTCACATATGTTAGAGGACGGTGGTGCTGGATTGACTGATCTTAAATTCACATTACCATGAATATAAATACGGTATATACTGCATACTGAAAAATATATATACTTAACAATTTACATTTTTATTATAGGTTTCCAACCTAATATTTTCCCTGGAATAAGGATTATCATGCCCAATATATATTCCCTTTCATGGAATGTCAAGCAACATAGGGATGGGACGGCAATAATTACTTTTTTTATCCTTCTTCTCCTCCATTATCAACATCATATTCAGTATAACTAAGTAGTATAAACTCAGAAAGTATACTTCCTGGGTTTGAATCCTGGGTCTGCCTCATATACCTCATCTGAGTTTTCATATGCACAAAATGTGGGTGCAAATAATACCTCTGCCATAGGGTGGTTGTGAGGGGTAAACGGATACAGGATTTAAATGGATTAGCCGAGGGGCGCCTGGGTGGCTCAGTTGGTTAAGTGTCTGACTTCCAGTTCAGGTCATGATGTCACAGTTTGTGAGTTTGAGCCCCGCATCGGTCTCTGCGAGGACAGCTCAGAGCCTGGAGCCTGCTTTGGATTCTGTGTCTCCCTCTCTCTCTGTCCCCTCGCCTGCTCACTCTCTGTTTCTCTCTCTCTTTCAAAAATAGACAAACATTAAAAAAATTATTTAAATGGATTAGCAGAATCTCTTGCATGTGGTAAACATTTAGTAAACATTAGCTGCTATTTTCATCATTATTGAGTTTATAGTTGCATAATGCTTTTTACTTTAACCAATTCACATTTAATGTAATTATTGATATAATTGGTATATTTGATTTCTGTTTGTCCCATCTGTTTTTTGTGTTTTGATTCCCTCTTTTCTCCCTTCTTTTGGGTCAGTCGAGTACTTTCTAAAATCCTATTTTATCTCTTCTATTGAACTTCTAGATCCAACTCTTTGTGTTTATTTGGTAGTGGTTGCTCTAGAGACTACAGTGTAAAACTTTAGCTTTTCACAGTCTATCCTCAAATGTTCTATTTCACAAACAATGTAGAATCTTACAATAGTTTGATTCCCTCTTCTCTCTCCTGCCCCTTGTGTTTTTTGTTTTGTTTTGTCATTAACTTCTACATATACTATAAAACTCAAAATATTAGTTTTGCTTTAAACTGCTAATAGTATCTTAATATATATATCTGTGTGTATATATATATATATATATATATGGCATATATATATATGATTTAAAAATATTTTAATAATTCTTATTTAATAATTTTAAGTATTTTTTCATGGTTTTCCTCATATTTACCCTTTTGGTGCTTTGTATTTCTTCCTATAGATTTGGGCTTCCTTTGGTGTCATTTTCTCTCTCCATAAAAACTTCTTTGCACACTTCTTCAGTGTAGATTTTATGGCAATGAATTTCTTAGTTGTTTGTATGAATGAAAATGTTTATTTTAACTCCATTTTTAAATATAATTTCACTGGATAAGAAATTCTTGGTTGCCAGGGATTTTGTTTGTTTGTCTGTTCTTGAATTTCAGCATTTTATAGATTTTCCACTGTCTTCAGGCCTCCATTGTTTTGAGAAATCAGGTTTAAGTCTTATCTTTGTTCCTTTGAAGATAGTGTGACTTCTTTATCTGACTGCTTTGAAGACGTTTTCTTTATCATCGATTTGCAGCATTTTCACTGTGGTGTGCCAAATGTGGTTTTCTTTTACCTGTCTTACTTGAGGTTCACTGAATTTCTTGGATCTGTGGGTGTGTGTGCTTTGTCAGTATGGAGAAACTCTTGGCCATTATGTCCTTAAAATTGTTTCATCCCAGGGAACTTGGGTGGCACTTTCACTTAAAGTGTCTGACTCTTGATTTCAGTTCAGGCCATGATCTCATGGTCATGGGATCAAGCCCTGCATCAGGCTCAGTGCTGGGTGTGTAGCCTGCTTAGCATTTTCTCTCTCTCTCCCACTGCCCTTCGCCCAGATGCGCGTGTGCTCTCTCTCTGTCTCTCTCTCAAAAATAAATAAATAAATAAATAAATAAATAAATAAATAAATAAATAAAATTGTTTCATCCATTTTCTCTCTTATCTACTTCTGGGACTCAAATTAAATGCACAATAGACCATGTGCTATTGTCCTACAAACCTCACATGCTATGTTCTTACTCTTATCTCTCTGTTTTGGTTTAGATGGTTTTCATTCACCAAGTTAATAAAGTTTACCTTTGCTTGATTAGTGTGTTGTTAAGCCCATTAAATGAATTCTACATTTATAATATGTTTTTTTAGCATTTTATTTAATACTTCCTGTCTGCTGACATTACCTTCAGTTCATTCAGCATGTTCGCTTTTTCCACTACATCTTTTAACATTTTTATTATGGTTATTTTGAGCTCCTGTCTGGTTATTGCAACATGGTGACATCTCCAATTCTGCTTCTGTTAACTATTCCCTCTCTTGACCAAGGTTCACACTTTCTTGCTTTGATATGTGTCTTATAAGTTTTTTAATTATCTACCTGGCATTGTATAACAGTTGTAAATGACATTTAGCCCCAGCAAAAAGAACAGGAAAAGTCCTGACATGTTATCAGCGTATGTTAGGAGGAGTTTGTACAAGGTCAATTTAATCTGTATTTCAACTGGGTCTGGACTCTGCTGCAGCTTTAGTTGAATGTAATTTACCACATCTTCAAATATTTTGAAGGCATCATCAGAACACTCCCTTCAGAAAGGCTTGCGACCTGAGCACTGGCCAGACTCTAGTGATCAATTTCTGCTTCAGAGCCCAGATTTCAGCTTTTAAAGCCGCTGATAATTCTCTTTTCTCTCCAGCTCTCTGCACTTTACAGACCTTCTCTTTATGTTGTAAGACTTCTCTCTACTTTGCTTTCCTGCTCTTGCCTCTAGAATGCCACTGAAGCATGCTTAGTGGAGATCTAGAATGCCTGACAGGGCTTCTCTCCTGTCTTGCCCTGCCCTGAGCCTTTGGCAAATACCCCCATTCACTTAGTTTGTGTGAATGTATGAAAACCCAATCTGTGGCCCGGGCTCCATGGAATTTAAACCTGGATGCCATTTTGCATACAGTCATTAAAAGTTTGCTAAAGCCCCACCTGGCCTCTCTGTTTCTCCTATGAAGGATTCCTCCTCTTCTTGTCATTCTACCAACATGAAAAACAGCCATGGATCTCTTCTCCTCTAGGAAGAGTTTGTCGCCTTATGGAATGTAGTTCATATAGGGTTTTTTCTTCATACTCAAACATCTGGTGATTTTTTAAAAGTTCTGATTTTGTAAATTAACTGGCTTGTTCTAGCTGTTAGCCTAATTTTTTTTTTTTAAGATCCACAATCTTCTTGTAGATGTAAGGAGTATTCCTCATATAAGAAACAAAGGCTTGCAATACTTTTTTGGATGAATAATGAATGAATGAGTGCATGAATACATGAATCAAATGAGTGGATAGGTCGATTAAGAAGCGAGCACACTAGTTCCCCGAACCAGATATTTTAAAAGAGAAGATATGTTTCCATTGTAAGCTCTTCCTCTAAACTACAAAGAAAGTATCATTAATGGTACAAGGGTCTCCTGTCTCCCTCTTACCCTACAGGACCCTCCTTTCTGTCTGACTTGTCATGCTGATTCCAGAGTCTTTCCCTGAGAATTTTGTCTCCCCCCTCAGGCAAGCCCTGAGCACGTAATTATGCATTGGAAGAAACACCTCAAATACAACAGAAAAAAAATTCTGCGTGGTCAACCCTAGGATATTTATGCATAATTTGGTAAATGTGTGCTTGTGAACTAGGCTCATCTTTATATTTTAATATTCATCAACAGCTCTATGATGTAATGATTATTAGCCCCATTCTATAATGAGTAAAGTGGGATTTCGAGAGTTTCACACAGCTAGTGAAATGCACGGTTGAGATTTAAACATTTGCTCCTTTTACTAAATCATGAGTTCCAAGTTATTCTAAGTTTAATTCCTCATATCTGGCCAATGCTGCATTTAAACAAGCACTGTCCAGTTCAGCCTCATAGACAATCTTGTGAGACAATCTGGACAAGTATTAAGATTTTATTTTAGGGAAGAAGAGGCTAAGGTCACACTGATACTAAATAGTACATTCAGCCCTAGATCCTAGGAGTTCAGATCCAGAGTCAAGTTCTTCTTTATAATTCATTGTCAAATTGGTTTCCATACAGCAGCCAGTGCTCATCCCAATAGGTGCCTTCCTCCATCACCCACTTTCCCCTCTCCCCCACCCCCCATCAACCCTCAGTTTGTTCTCAGTATTTAAGAGTCAAGTTCTTCTAATATATCTCACTGCCCCTCATGTTCTCTCATTTAAGGTTGGGAATGATGACAGAAAGCTGGTAAATTTACCCTAACACAAAATCCTGGTCTCTTTGGTGAAGCAACGAAACCCCTTTTAATCAGCCATTTTTCACAGCCCAGAACTATTCACCAATTAAAAATCTACACCATGGTAAAAGTCAAATGGCCAAAATATAGTCTTTATTGTTGTATCATTCAGCTAGAGGGAATCTAGTTTTGTAGGGAGGGAAGCTTATTAACCTCAACATTTTTTTCTAAAAACTTGTTATTTTATCATGTGCAAGGTTAAAAAATGCCAAACGTCATATTAAGATAGCTGCAAGCATTTAGAATGCAAAGGTCACCATCTTACTGAGATTTAGAGCATAGTTCCAGCATTTTCCTCTTCTGTTTCACTGGGACTTTTATTCAGCACTGAAAAAGCCATTCATTTTGTAAAGGTTAATTCACAACCCTGGATTTGATGAAGTGCCTTGCCTGTATCATCTGCATTTTAACACTGCAAAGATGTCAGTCAAACCCTCCTTCCTGATCAGGACTGGTCTCCCCGTTAGACAGTGAAAATCCACTTTTCCTTTCTCAGCTCTATCTTCACACAGAGCCCCACTAAGAATTATATCACACAAATTACATTCCCCTTTTTTCCTAGTGAATGGGTAGACAGAATTATTGCCTTTCATTTCATGAATTCACTTTTCCTTTTAGCAGTTGCCTTTCAAATTCTCACAAGTTAATGATTAATATAAAATAATTATAACTTTCTCTTCATAAATCCTGGTGGACAAAAAAAAATCAATTTTCTCCTTCCTTTCTCCTTCTCTCCTTCCTTCCTTCCTTCCTTCCTCTCTGTCAACTAGAGAATTTTTGTTTTGATTTCCTATACCAATAGAGAGCAGAAACATCTCTGTCATTGCAGGGTCTGTCTCATTGACTTAGTGTTACTTCCAGGTACCCAGATAAGACTTAAGTGGCTCTCAAGTGCTGGGATAGGGAAGACCTCTGACCATTGTCCCTTATCATTGCTGGCTTATAAGACGTCTGAAGTCTTATCCACTTCTCAGCAGTCTCAACGCAGGTCACTAGTATTGCCTCCACATCTGTTTTAAGGCCTGTCTATGGCCACTGGTTCTCTGTGTCATATCCACACCATTCCTGGTGATACCAGTAAAGATGCTCCTCACTTCACATAGGAGCATATGTAGTTTTGTCAGTGCTGTCTCAGGACTCTTGGCCCAAGCTCAGCATGAAGATATTTCTTCTGCCCTCAGGTTTATTGCCTGACAGCCCAGGGCCCAGGGCTTAACACCTAAGTTGATCCATTTGAGCCCCTGGGCTACCCTATCCCTAGTGTGTTATAGAGAATAGACATTTACCATATTTTGCCTGTCCAACATCTAAACCCTCTTCCGCTTTGGGGAAAATCCTCCATCGTGTTCACCTCTGGAGAGCAGTAATTCCTTTCCTTCCTTTATAGAAGATAAAAGAGGTAAGCAATCCTACTCTGCAGCTCATACAGGAGCATATGGCCTAGTCTTAGTCATTTGGGTGTCTGTCATTGTGGTTTCCATTATCTTGTCTTTGCTGGTTTGGACACATAAATCTTTAAGTTTGCGTTAATTCTGTGAGCCACCTGTTAAACTCCTGACACACTCCTTCTGTTTGGATAGCCAGCACCAGATTCTATTATTTACTCTGTAACTCAAACTCTTTAAGGCAGGCTGAAAGATGCCTGCAGCATGAGATGCCCAGGCAGATGGGCCTGAGATGGTCTCAGAGAGTCCTTGCGTAAGGGTCTTTGGCAAGCAGTAGAATACTTACGAAGCCAGACATTCTTCTCAGCACAGGTTATCGGCATAAAGGGTCCTGCTCCTGGAACAGGGACATGCAGAGGTTGGTACCTGAAAACTAGACCAGAAAAAAGACCCGTAAGAGGTTGCAGTGTGCAGTGAGGACAACCCCTGCTAAGTGGACGCTCCTCCCCACACCCATTATTATAGCCTCCTCATCCTCTAGATGCCAATCCAGAGCAAAAGGTTAGTGAGAGATCTTGAAAGAATGTGGGCTTCAAATAGAAATTAAGTTCAGTTATAACTTCATTCAGTCAAATTTCTTGTATCTTGAACTTGGCACTAAATGACACATATTCTAGAGAGAGTAAAGCCAGCCCAATTCAGAGAAAAGAGAAGAGTTAGTTTATATACACTAACCTTTTGCCATTGTATTTATTTATAATTTCAGCCTGCCTACTTGCACAAGGGATTTGAGGCAGCTGAGCCTTGCTTGACATTCTAATGAGGCAGGAACGGGATGAATCACCCATACCTGCCCATGGCGCTGTTCATTAGAGGCTGGAGGGAGGCGCTGGGACCGCTGGAGGCAGGCCCCGCCGGACGCAACCATTAAGTAGCTCCGCAGCTACGGCCTGATCATTAGAGCCAGGTGCAGCCACAGAAACAGAAACCGCTCACAGCCTGGGAGTTTCATCTCCCAGGACCTTCTCCTCAAGGCTTTTTGTCAGTGGAATGAAGTTCATTACCTTTCAAAAACACCAGCTTAGTCTGTTAGTGATAATAGGGTCTTTCAATCATCCGAGGGGGATGTGAAGGTACATCGAATAGCTTTTACATAAACAAACAGATTTTCCACAGGATGCCTTCCTGTCACAGTGACTCCAGAACTCACCGGGAAAGGAAATCTGTTGGACGTGATGTTGAGTGGTGGACTGAGATGGTGTATGGTGCGGAGAGGTATATGAGAACAGACTGCTTTGTATCCACAAACACAGGAACAGTAATCGTAATCATTTGTAGGTGACACCGCCCTAAAAACTTCACACTTGACCCAGATGTCAACTGGGCACTTAGCCTGCTCCTTAGCCTGCTTCTTGGGCTCTGTAAGTCCCATGGCTTAAGTGTAGTCAACATCCTCCCAAGATTGTGGAAGCTCCTGTGTTTGTAGCGTCAGGGCCCCACTGGATGTGGAGGAGTACATTAATATGTGGACAGAAGTTTTTACATCCCATTATGAGCCTTTTACAAAGTTACACACCAAAGATATTTAAATTTTCACTCTAAAACTTTTAGGAAGAGCCGATCTAGAAATAAGACAAAGATGAGCAATATATATCTATATCTATATCTATATCTATATCTATATCTATATCTATATATATCTTAGGAGACAGGATCGTTGACAGGGGGGTCCCCCAGGGATTCATGCAAGACATGTCATATTTTCTACTGCTGTAAATGATATGGAAGGAAAGCACACAACAAATTCTCCAACCTTGCTTTTGACGCTAATCCTTCAGGGTGAAATGCTGAGTTCAAGATAATGTACAATAAAACCTCTAAAAGCTTTGAGTGGGCAAAAGAGAAACTTGAAGTTACTCAGCAAAACATTTATCGTTGAGTGCCTGCTGTGTGTGAACTATTGTTATAGCTGGTTTGGGACATTCTGAGATGAATGAGATGTGGTCTCTGGTCTCACGGAGGGTCACAATGTGGGAGCGGACACGAGGAATTCTGGGAGTGAATGAAGAGCTGGGTAATGTTGCTGGGGATGTGGAGGGGTTTCGAGTGTAGACCCGAGTTTAGAAAAAGCAAATATAAAGTTCTGTGCTGTGACCTGAAAGCATTGATTTAAGATCCTATCGTACGTGATCATTTCTGAAAGAGAAGACTGTAGTAATAATCTATGTCTTTGACTAACTTCCTAAGAAGTCCCTCTAATTATAAGGAGCAACAGAAAGTTTAAAATTTTATTACGGTAATTTGCAACCTTGCTATATATTATACTTACCTGGGAGTTTTAAAAAATGGAGCATAGAACTAGGACCCATCTCCAGAGATTTTTATTTAATTGGCTTGGGGTGGAGCCTGCTCATAAGTGTGCTTTATAAACCTCTTTGAGTGATTCTAATCTCCAGTCAGTGTAAAGAACTCATGCCCTAAAGATTCAGACTCGATGTCCAACTTTGGATACATTATATAATTGGTCTAAATCTGTCTTCTTTTCTGTAAATATAGTGGATGGTACCTTTCCTGTGAAGGTGTCTGAAAAGTAGATAATACACCCAATGGGAAAGCCACAAAGAGACATTATGGCACATAATAATGTTTAATAATAATATAATAATTACACATTGGGGCGCCTGGGTGGCGCAGTCGGTTAAGCGTCTGACTTCAGCCAGGTCACGATCTCGCGGTCCGTGAGTTCGAGCCCTGCGTCGGGCTCTGGGCTGATGGCTCAGAGCCTGGAGCCTGTTTCCGATTCTGTGTCTCCCTCTCTCTCTGCCCCTCCCCCGTTCATGCTCTGTCTCTCTCTGTCCCAAAAATAAATAAACGTTGAAAAAAAATTAAAAAAAAAATAATTACACATTAATTCCAGTGTCCTTCCCAAGTGACAGCATAAGGGTGAAAGATCAAGACCCCAGGCTTGGGCTGATGCCCAAGGTGTGAACCTTGGTCCTGCCATGACAGATGTGTGACCCTGGCAAAGTACCTCTCTGTGCATCAGTTTCCTCCTCTGTAAAATGATAATAACAGTTATTATGAGAACTAAAGTAGATGAGAACTATACATATCTGACACAAAAACATGTATCCTGAATTTGATCTGGAGAAAACGGCAGACAAACCCTGCAAAATACCTGGTGTGTACCCTTCATAAATGTCAATGATATAAAATGAAAATGCAAGACTTATAAAATATCCCAGATTAAAGAGCACTAAAGAGACATCACAATTGAATGCAATACATGTTCTTGAGTTTTCTTTTGCTTTTAAAGACGTTATGGTGATGGTGATATCTAAATGAGGTCTATATGCTAGGTAACAATGCTGTAATCATATTAATATTCTGATTTTGATCAATGTACTGTGGTTATGTAATGGAGTATCATGTTTTTAGGAAATAGACATGAAAGTAAGGATAAAGGGATAAAGAAGTGTTCTGTCTGCAGCTTACTCTGATAGAAAGAAAAGAGAGAATAAAGCAAATATATTAAAATATTAACATTTGGGAAACCTAGGTGGGGATATGGAACCTCCCAGTTTTAATTTGCACTTCTTTTCTTACATTGAGGATGAAAATACCTTATAGCATTAGGAGCCAAGGTTCTTTAAATACTCTAAATACTACTAACAATACTTTTAATACTACTAACAAAGGCAAAATGTTCTCCCTTTAATATTAAAAGGTTTAGTCAAACTTTTCATGGTTCAGAATTCTTTCTATGAAAAAAAGAGAATTCCTTATTTTTTATATGTGAGTGTGAATGTGTGTGCATGTGTGCATATGTTTAGGGCAAACTTAGAAATTACTATTTGAAAGCGCAGACACTGGGGCCAGACTACCCAAGTTTGAATCCTGGCTCTGGAATGTACTAGGTGCATAATTTTCCCTCCATTTCCTCCTCTATAAAGCAGGCATAATAGTACTTACTTTACCAAACTATTGTGAGGATTAGAGTTAATATATGTAAAGTCCTTAGAACAATGTCTCACATATATAAAATCCCTGAAAAATGTTAACTCTAATACTGTCCACAGTGGCTGTAGTGGTCAGACTTTGTTCTTGGCTCTCAGTAGAGAATGTGCTAATACAATATTGGATTTTGTTATTTTATACATTTCATCCCAAGTATTATACACACTGGCCACCCCCTTGTTTTCAGAAAGTAGGGTTGAGCAATGTCTCAGCTAAGTCTGTGCAAAAAAGCACCACCCCAGTTACTGTAAGTATTTTGTTATTCTTGTAGGATAGAACATAAAACCTTGCTCCAGAGGCACCTGGGTGGCTTAGTTGGTTAATCAGTTAGTCATTGGACTCTTGATTTCAACTCAGATCATGATCTCACAGTTCCTGAGTTTGAGCCCTGAGTCTGGCTCTACAGTAACAGTGAGGAGCCTGCTTGGGATTCTCTTTCTCCCCCCCTGCCCCACCCCCGCCTCTCCTCTGCTCATTTACACACACACACTCTGTCTCAAGATAAATACATAAAACTTTAAAAAATAAAAAAAAAATCCGAAAAAAATACCCTTACTCCACCCACAAATACACTATGACACTTTTATTATTAAAGACATTATCCCCCTGGCTTATTGCAAACAAGTTACATGAGTTGTCATGCATGAGTACAAAGAAGAAAGAATTAATATGATACTGATTGGTGAGAATTTCTTTTACATAACTTTTTTTTTTCCTATTTAGGATTGTTCACATTTTTTTGATTCTTCATCTTGAAGCGATATGGCAGCTTCTGATCATATTTGTGTTGATAAAAATATTTTCATCTGAAAGTTTACACAAAAGTGGAAATCCTGTGTCCCAGAGAGCTTAAGGCTCTTGTTGGTCAAGCTGCCATGGTGGAGGCCTGTGGATAGAGTGGGCTTGTCTTCATTCCAGAAGGGAGTTCTGCCTCCTGGCATGATGTGCATTGAGCCCCTGAGAGAGGACTCAAAGAAATATGATTTTTTAAAAAGATGTGGCTGAAAAAAATGAAAAAAGAAAACAAGGATGAGAGGAAAGGGGATTAAAAGTCAGGCAAAAATGCACTTGGCTCTCCTCAGACAACAGGAGAGCCGAAAAAGGCAAGATGAGGAGGTGAATGTACAGGAAGGTAGAAGGGAGGACGGGTGCAAAACTCTTGCAACAGGGTGCGAGCCTCATGAGGTCAAATTTCTGTGCTTCGAGGAGACCCTCTGTGGTCTCATCAAAGATCTTTCTGTTCCTGGTGAGATTACGGGCCACCCTTGTAAATAGATTTTCTTTTTAAACTTAATATGGTAAATGTAAGTGGAATGTTTGAAGTGAGCTTTTTGTTTTCCTTCCTAACGTAAAAAATACATTTTTTTGAAACAAAATGGAAACTTCACGTGATGAAGTATTTTAATGAAGGAACCTTGGAAATTGCCTCTTTGCGTGTATCAGTAGTGAATCTGAGTCCAAAATGTGTTTGCTGGGAAATGAGTTCAGTGAGCAGTCATCGGATATTAAATTTCTCTCAGGATCAACAGTTTTTCTTATATAATGTTTTTAAATTTTATTCATCTCAGGGCAATTTAGACATCAGAAAGACTTGGGATCAAATCCTAGTTCCACCCCTTGTTGACTGAGAAGGTTTTTTGACCCCTCTGGGCCTCAGTTTATTCATCTATGTTAAAGGAATAGTAGTAACTTACGACATTATTGAAGGGACTTAGTGTAATGAAGTATGCACCATTTCTAGCACATATATTATGATAAATTTTAATTGTTGCACAAGGTTACCCAGTTAGTTATGGATTGGGTAGTGTGAAAAGGTGGTATAATTTCAGCAGCTGAAATGTTGAGGGAATAAATGCATAGAAATAATTCATGGCATAATATCTGAGATAAGTCAGATGTATCAGTATCAATACAACATCAGACATATCTGAGAAGAATCCCCTAATCCCATGAAACCCAACCAAGAGACCATGAAACCTAACTGGGGAGAAGGTGCCGTTAGAGCATGAGCTCCCTTCTCCATTGAATAAATTGAATAAATTCACTCTGGTCATTGAATAAATTCACTGCTTGTTATCAAACACCGTTCTGTTATTTGGCTATTTGATGAATAGTATTGAGCGGGAAAAGAACCTACTAGTTCACTAACACTACATGCTAAGCAAGGTGTTAAGGATGAAACACAAGAATGTTCAAGACATTGTCCCTTCCCTCAAGGGCTTGCCATATTGGCAGAGGAGACCAACATGTGTAGTTCAGTCTCAGTTTCCCAACACTCAAAGTTTGGGCTCTTTGGGGAAAGTATCTTAGCTAGGCTGAAGGTTCATACGGAAGCAAGTCAGAACTTTATTCTCCCTTCATGCAATGTTTAGAGGTAGGCAAACCAGAACTGAAATGGTGGCTCCATTCTGAATCATCTGGTGAACCAGGATTCCTCTATGCTGACATTCTACTGCCACTTGACGATTAAATTATGTCTAAATTTTAAGCAGCAGGACAGAGGAAGAAGGGAAGAAAAGACATACTGTTCTCCATTTAAGGACACATTTAAGAAATTGTACACATTACTTGTTCTCATATCTCACCGACCATAATTAATTCCATGGTCATACCTAGCTGCTAGTGAGGCTGAAAAATATAGACACCATGTGCCCAACTAAAAATCAGGGGTTCCATTATTGAACAAGACAAGTGCAGACATCAGTTTTTTCATGGTATGAACTTGGCTTTGGCACCCTTCTGATTTGGATGTCTCTTCCCTTGTATTCTTCCACAACTCACTGGCACACTGTCTTTTGCCAGACTTCTCTGAAGCTTTGGAGAAAAGACAACATAGGGCAGAGAGCATATAAAACTCCCTGCTACATATGACTTTTCCTAAAGCCCAGTAAAAAAAAAATCACCCAAGATTTTAAGCCCCTCCCAGGTGCATTCTAGCTGCTAACCTTGGTCTACTTCTCCTGGGGTTCTCCTTACTCCATGGAAGCACCTGCCTTATAAGCCTCTACAGAGCCAATCTTCTCCTGACTTTTTGGAAAGCCCTATACCTTCCTAGGAGTTAATATGGTTATCTCATTATCTTCTAGACTTGTCACTATCCTTCTCCCCCCAGACAATGTAATAAATATTCTAATCCAAGAATCATATTTCCCCCAAGAATCATAACTCAAGTCTGAGTTATGAAGGATGCAGATGACGCGGTGCTTAAGAATAGGGATTGGCGTAGACTTTGGCACACCTTGGAGGTATCCCTGACAAACTGACTCTCCTGAGATCCACTGGTTTGCATTCTCTCTCCCCCCCTTTCTCTCTCTCTCTCTCTCTCTCTCTCTCTCTCACACACACACACACACACACCTCCCTTCCTAGAGCAAATTTGAATTTTCAGAGACCAAACAGCATAAATCAGTGGACACAAACTTGACTGCCTCTTGAGAGAAGTACATGAATGAGTGAAGCATGTTAGATAGGGAGTTTAGTAAAATGTGTCCTATGTGCCCTGTCCTAATGAGACAGCCAATACTCGGCTCTTGCCGACTTTGATCTTATGGGTCCAATATTTTTATTTCCTGAGATTTTTATATGAAGGAAGCTGGAAATCAGTGTTTTTTTAGATGACAATTCCAGAGTTTCAAAATCTTGGCACCAAAGTAAAAATTGTAAGCATTGTATAACACATCTACCGGGCTGGATCCAGCCTAAATGCAATCAGGAGCCTCCAGTTTGAGACTTCTTTAGTAAGCACTGAAAGAAAGAAACATTTCCTTAGCTGGTCTTGATAGCCCCATGAATAGTATTAGAATATTGGTGAGTGTTTTGTCATTACCTTCCAGAGTAATGCAAGTTCCTTCTTTCATTTCTTTCTTTTCAAAATGTACCTACTTGAGTAAAACCAGTAATAGGGCAGGGACTGATTTCTAGCTATATGGTTATTATAGATACTCCTTCAGCTACAAAGATGCTGGGAGAACTTGTGGACTTATCACCTGCAAGAGCCTGATTAAATTCATGGACAGGATGCTATCCTACTCCTCAGTCTCTCTCTAGAGAGGGATCATTCTCTTTTACTCCTTGGATCAGATAATTACAACATGGTGTGGAAATTTAGCTGGGGTGGCACTGAGTCCACAGCATTCTGTCCTGGTCTAAAGATCACTCTCAGCCTCCCACTGTAGCCTCCACTTTATATTTGACTTTGGGGTATTTCTGGATGTGTCCTAGAAGCCATGATACCCTGTTCTGAGTTTGACTTTTTTCTGAGGCAATAGGAAACAATTGAAGGTTTTAAGGCAGGGGAGTGACATAAACAAAAATGAATCTGGAAACTGTCTAAGTTGACCTGGGAAGGAAAAAAACTGGATTCAGGGAGACCAATTAGGAGTGCTTACAGTAGGATAGGTGTCAAGATATTGAAGTAGGGAAGTGGCAGTGGGAAAGGATGGGAGAAGCAGAAGCAAAGATAATGTGGAGACAGAATCTAATTTTTTTGCAATTGTTTTTAAAAGTGAGACACAGATTTCAAGCCTGGGTGACTGGGAGGAAGGCTGTCACAGAAACAAACCAAATTATTACAATATGTGTTTCTTTGCTTATTAAATTTTTATATTGATTTTTTCCTTAAAAATAGCTTTCAGCATTATCAGTTGATACTGACAATATTTTCTATTGGTTGTAATTTTTGTTCTGCTGGATTCCAAGGACTTTAGAAGCACCATCTCATTAATTGTCCCAAAAGCTTTGTGAGGTGGGTTTGTAAGACCCAATATACAGAAGACGGCTTTTTAAAAAAATTATTCTTGACTGTCTCTCATTCTCACTATGATCTTTTAGACTCTCATAGCAATTAGTAGAAATTATGCTTGGCATGTACTGTGTTCCCAATTATTATCAATAGATTCTAATTGAGAACATGTGTTCATTTCAGCTGGGATTATTGTCTGGTTGATCACAATGGAGAATCTGAACAACAGCACCTCTCAGAGTTCTTTTATATGACTGTTATATGAAAGTATTTTATATAAATGGCAGAGTTGTAGGAGACCTCTCAGTCCCATCATCCTTTATAACTACTTTGATTTAACATGCGACCCACCAAGATGGAGGGAGGTCTGTACCACAAACAGCACCAGCTCTAATATCTCTATGAATTCATCAACACAATCTTTTCATTGAAAGCCAACACCAGTTTCTTAAAGTAGGTGCTAGTTCTAACTATCCATTGCTGTGTAACAAATCATCCCCAAATTTAGTGACTTAAATCATTAATCTGCAGTCTAGGCAGGGCACGGAAGATATGACTTATATTCACTCCATGCACTCTCAGCTGGGGTGGCTTGGCTATGGATGGAGGATCCACTTCCAAAATGGCTCTCACACATGGCTGGCAAACAGGTTCTGGCTGTCAGATGGGAGCCCAGCTGGGGCTCTTGGCACAGGTCTCAGAATCTCTTGGGCTTTCTTAAAAAATAAGAGGACTTGAGTACAAAGGTAAGGATTCCAAGAGACAGAAAGTAGAAGCTGCCACTATCTTGAGGTTTAGGCCTGGAAGTTGTCATGTGTCATTTCCCATTGTATTTAATTGGCCAAAGCAGTCATAGAGCTTGCTGAAACTCAAGGCGGTGGGACACAGGCTACGCTTCTTCATGGAAAGAGTGTCAAAGACTGTGTGGCCAAATTTAATCTACTGTAATGAAAATTACTTTAGGCATTTTGAATGAGTGATGGTTTGGTTTGATATCTCTGAGTTAAAGAGTGATATATTAAGTTGCCCTAGGGGCCAACAATTCTGGATTCTAAGTATACATTTTTTTTCTTAGTCTCCATTCAGTTTATCCATATGCTATCATTTATCTCTGGTTCTTATTTTTCCTCGAGTGCTATTTTTTTTTTTTTACCTTTGGTTTATTATATATGTTTTTCAACTCCTGCAGCCTCACTGCCAACTCTTCTTCAAAGTTCTCTTGAGTTTTCAAACTGAAGTGTCTCTTTTGGGTGCATCTTATTAAAAGCATTATGATAGCTCACTGTAGCCTGAATGCTTCTCTGGCTTCCCCTTCTAGACTGCAGTGTCCCTGAGGGCAGGCAATCTATCTTGTCCAGCACAGAAGATTGCTCTTGGACAGTAGATGCTCAATACGTGTTTGTTGAATGGCTGATCCACATTCTGCCCTAAATATATGCATTCTTGGAATAATCCGCAATTATCATGGACTTTTGCATGTTATTTGATACTGTTAGAACTCACCCTCAGCTTCTCCATATTTTAACTTCAGAGACTGGATTTTTCTGTGGTGTCATATCTGAAAGAATGAAAGGAAATGTCATTTAAGTCCTATGAGAGAGAGGTGGTGATGAATGCAGCCAGATGAACAAAAGCACTATAGTTTGTGTTAAAGATTATTCTTTCCATGATGATTGTGTTAAGACTATATTTAGTAGGGTATTTCTCCGTGGTTTTATATGTAAAGTGGAGCTACACAAAGCAGCGAGGACATTAAATATGCCTCATTCATCTCCATTGGCCCCTGGACATTTTGAAGCAGGATATATAAGCCACACTCCAAATTGATAACAGGTGTCTGATTCCAAACAAATGTCACCAATCCTGCCCTTAATGCATTGTAGCAGAACATGATGAAACGTTAGCAGAATGCAGTAGTGCATATCGGAAAGAGGAATAAACATGGGATTTGGTAACTGCATCTTAACAGTTGAATTTACAATGAATATTAATCTTGCTTATTAAGCACAGGAACAGATGAACCAATGAAATCTTGTTTTAGAAGCTGTGGGTGAAGCATATTGTCTTCGATTTCAGACAGTTAAGAACCACTGATGATCAATCACTCTGAGAGAGGCCCTTGCTCAGCACTGAGAGAGCCTGAATGAGAGATTAAGACTCTAGGGAGTGATGTCACAAATGCTCTTATGTCTATTTCATTTAACCTCAAAACATGTATTGAGCTATAAAGATACTACTCAACTGTGCTACGTGGCATGGGGGCTACAACGAAGAATACAACATTCTCGCTCCCCTCAAGGATCTGTGGTCAATGGATGGGCATGAAGGAAAGGGTCCAGAAAAAGGTGGAGAAGGGGAGTATACATGGCATAGGGATCTGGAGCATGAGAGATCTGGAAGCTGCACCTCTTCTCTTTAAGTCTTTGGAGGGGTTACTAAAACTCTCTGAGCCTGGTTCCTCATCTGTAAAATGATGTTGATTACAACAACTACTTCCAGAAGATTATGTCAAGAATGAAATAGGTAAGGGGCATGAAGCTATAAGCTCTATGAGTGTAGAAGGCAAATCCCTGTCTGTTTCACTGTATCTTTGACAACTGCTAAACATATTACAGGTGGTCAGTGATTATTTGGTGACTACATGTTGAATGAAAATGCTTAAGCACAGTTCTTGGCACATATTAAGAATTCAATAAATGTTCCGCATTAAGGTAGATCATTGGTCATGTTTAGCTAGGAACACAGAAAATGAATAGATAAATAGCAAGAGGTAAAGCTAAAATGATAAGTTAGCTATGTTCTCGTGGGTGGCTATCATACTACATGAGGAGTTAGTATTTCATTCAGAAGGCAAGGCTGCTCTTGAAGACTTCTGAGTAAGAAAGAACGCTATGACAGCTGTGGGTAAGATGGACTATGGAGTGGAAACTTCTTAAAAAGCTCTTGAGGGGCGCCTGGGTGGCGCAGTCGGTTAAGCGTCCAACTTCAGCCAGGTCACGATCTCGTGGTCCGTGAGTTCGAGCCCCGCATCAGGCTCTGGGCTGATGGCTCAGAGCCTGGAGCCTGTTTCCGATTCTGTGTCTCCCTCTCTCTCTGCCCCTCCCCCGTTCATGCTCTGTCTCTCTCTGTCCCAAAAATAAATAAATGTTGGAAAAAAAAATTTTTTTTTAAATAAAAAAAAAAAAAAAAAAAAGCTCTTGATTTTAGTCTTTTACAGAGGTCCAGGTAGGATTTGGTGCTGAGCTAAACTAGAGGCAAGAGATATGGAGAGGAGTAAAAAATGAGTGAGGGAATTCAGAGGTCCAGTTGATAGCAGTGTGTTGTATAGATGCAGTACGGGCAAAGAAGTACCAAATGACTTGAAAATTCAGAGACAGGAGTGGTTACTGACCTTGGGATGATTAGTTTGGTTCAGCATATATCTGTGTTTGTGCTGCTGGTAGAACACCCAGTAAGAAATGGGCTATAGGCAATTGAAGCCTCACGTGTGGAGTAACAAAGCAAAGTTGGAGTCAAACTTGGCGAGTTGCTTTGTAAGGATAAGAGAACTAAAGTTTGGGCAGTAGATGAGACTGCTAAGGGAAAGGATCCAGATGGGGACCTCAGAGAAGAGCCTATCTGTGAATAAGGGAGGAATAGCGGTGCTTGTGACTGTAGAAGAAGAAGTAAACGAGGTAGAAGAAGAATGGAGCGAGTGCAGGCCAGCTCATTATGGACAAGTTCTCAATTTTGGAAAATTGAGAACTGAATGTTGTGTCCTGCATTGGAGAAGATGGCAAAGAGCAGTGATCTACTTCTAAAACCATGTTGTCTCCACTGCGCTACCATTTAGGGGCCATGCTTCAAAGCTCTCTTGTTAATCCGCAGCTTTTCCCAGCTCCGCAGCTGACAGCTCAGTGTAAATGTCCATTTCAATGCTTTGAGTTGAAAGTAAAAGAATATCCAAATGAGAATAAATTAAACCATAAACCAATGAATTGCTTAATAAACAAGAAGCCCAGAGTTCATGGCTCAATAATGGTGTAAATGATTTTATTTTTCTGCCCTTCCATCCTCAGTGTGTCCACCATGCTTCTTCTCAAGCTCATACCTCCTGTACCTCCAAGCATCACATCCTCAAGTAGGAAAGACAATGGAAGCAAAAGAAGATGTTTGTTTTTAAATGCCATTCATGCCACTTATCAGAGAAAAAAAAAACCTTCCTAAAAGCCCCAGCAGATTTTCCTTTACATTTTAGTGTCCTCATCTAGGTTATATGCCATTCCCTAGACCAGTCTCTGGTAAGGGGAACATGGATGGTCGTGACTAAGAGTTAAATCAATTGCAATGGATTCTGGGCTTGGGCACACAGCTGTTCAAATAGGATCAGGCCTGGGTTGCTGAGGAAAAAGTGGTATGAACGTTGGACAGACACCCAACAGTGTCTATACAAGAGGATATAAAGTTAGGGGTGTCTGGGTGGCTCAGTTGCTTGAGCATCTGACCTTTGATTTTGGCTCAGGTCATGATTTCATGGTTCATGATACTGAACCCCACATTGGGCTCTGCACTGACAGTGTAGAACCTGCTTGGGATTCTCTCTCTTTGCCCCTCCCTAACTTGTGCCTGCACTCTCTCTCTCTCTCCAAAAAAATAAATAAACACTTAAAAAACCACAAGAGGATATAAAAGTTAGACTTCTGTGTGTTGAGAAACAAAAAAGACATAGGTCAGCTATGTGTTGGAACCTGGGCAAATGTCCCATTCAAGCAGAAGATACATCTAGATACATCTGAGAGGGAAAGCATTGGTTTATTTTTTATTAACATTATTCATTCCACCTAACTAAAAAGAACAATTCCCATATTTGTCTAAAACTGTGCCTTACCATCTCTCTAGAACTTAGAGTTTTGTAACCTTAATTTTGCTCCAGTTAACTCCATGATGGGCATGGGAAACCCTAACCCAACACTGTGACCTGGCCAGTTCCACCTCTCATGTTAGCTCCACCTGCACAAAGAACAGGACTTTCAAGGCCATGGCACTGTTTATTCTATTTGACTCTTTGCTCAGAATCAGAAAAGCATCACCTTTGTTCGGTTTGTCACCTTTGCTCCTTCCTCTCCCCTCCCTTCCTTCACCCCATCAATTTTTGCTTTGTTTAGTACTAACAATATCAATTTGTATTGGCTCATGGGTTTGAAGATAACAGTAGGCAACACACGTAAATTGTCTCCTTTGTGGTTCTACCCAGCTTAAGAGGTGTCAACCCACAGGTCGCTGAAATTGATCTCTGGCCATAGACCTGATGTTTGAGTCTAGATCCAAGCTGGTCCAGATCCTGGCTTTGCCATAGGAAGCAGTGCTAACAAGTGTGGAGCTATCTAGGCTGCCCTGCCCTAAGCTGCGAATGAAAATGGGGTTAAAAATCAAAATGGAAAAAGAAAAATACATCTCCACAGATTTCAGCCTAGGTTATAGCTGAATAGTCATTTATATAATGAATAGCTGTTTTACAGTAATAAGAATTAAAGCATGTTAAAACATAAGTAGCTGGGAAAAGCAGAATTTCACCCTTATTAGCCATTAATGCATTAACATGAGTTAGTTTGTCAAATTATCAAGTTCGTCATTTAGTTAGGGTAGAGAAAGAGAAACTAAGAAAGAACAAAAAGCCAATCTCATCATTTTATAGTTATGCCTAAGGATGTCCTTGGATTGCACAGTGTTGGGCAGCTTCCCATTGAATTCTACCCTCTTATGCTGTGGCCTAAAGATGTCCAAAAGTCATCCACCCCTCAGGGCCCGGATGATAGGCCTCTCAAGGATCACCTGCCCCCTCACTAAATAGAGACAATCTGTCTTTAGAAATCCTAGGAGACATCATTTTCATCTCTCTCATGACATTTATACCCATCTACTTTGCATGATGATTATTTGTTATATTGTTTCTTTATGTGCATCACTATTTGCATATACGAGCTGTTATCTGTTTGTGTGCATTATGTGCCCTGAGAGAATAAGCACCAGGTACAGAGTCTGCATGTGATCCTCCTTCGTCTTCATAATGTCTCGAGCAGTCCTTTCATATATGTGTGCTCAAAATATATTTATTGATTGACTAAATAAATTATATCTGAGAGCTCTACTCACATGTCAATTTTAATTTCCTTGGCTTTATTTCTTTTATGAGTTTTTTAGCAGTCCACTTGAAAGTCATACTCTAAAGGTGGTTTAGATTGTGGGCAGAGCAAATAGAAAGATTATAAATTTTCTTTCCCGTTCATTTCAAATTGTGATGTGTGAACACACACACACACACACACACACATTATGAAGTCAAAAAAAGTTGAAAATGATCTTGGCTTCCTTTTCTTCATTTCTGAACACCTGTGTTAATATTTATTCATGAAACAAAGGCAGCAGGTGAAAATTCACATAGCACCCTCTGCATACACACCAACTCACAGTGCAGACTGGGTATTCCAAACTCCACATCTGTACTGCCTTTCGGGAAAAGCATACGTGTCTCTCCCCAGTCATGAGACAGGTTGTGCTTTTCCTTTCTTTCTGTATTATAGTCTGTGGCTTTTGCAGGGTGGGAACCGGTAAAATTCAGGAAGGGACTCTCCTGTTGAATGATGAGAATATTTGCCCGTGTTAACTCTGAGAGAAAAATCCTCAGATCCTTTATGGGATCAATATTTTTATTTCATTATTACTCAGGGGTTCTAAAGAATTTTATTCACCCTGTGTAGCATTTATTTTTGCAATTCTGGTTCATCTGGAATCTGTTTTTAATGCAGTCTATGTCTCTCGGCTCACACCCCAAGGCAAACAGCAATGTCGTTCTGAGGGTGTAAATGCTCCCCCAGGCCCTAATCCCTTCTGTGTGATGGGGCATTTGTTTCTCTTCAGTGAACAGTAAACCTGTAATTCCCTTTAATCCTGAGTGAGGTTGAGAGAGCAAGGATTTCAGTTATTCACTCTCCCACCTACCTTCTATAGGCCTTTCATTGTCACAGAGGACCCTTCAGAATTCTCACAGATCCCAGAGTAACTAACTGTCTAGGTAGTCCCTAAAACGATGCTCCAAATAGAGGTCAGAGTCCAGGTCAATTGCATCATCTAGGAACTTCTGAACAGAGATTGGATTTGACCTGGAATCTCTGACTGGGTGCCACCTGATCCCACTTGAGCCAATCCCAAAGCATTTAGTGTTTGAAGTGATTAAATAAGTATGAATACAATGAAACATATAGATATAGGTATGCATATAATAAATACTTATGGAGGGAAAGCTTCTCTGGTGAAATGTCTTCCCTTACTCTAAGCTGAGGTAGAGGTCCTAATGTAATGAAACATGTAAATCTACCAGCAGATGAGAAGGATTTGTTAGAATGTGGCAATAGTGGGGGAGAGGGGGAGAAGAGAAAGAAAAAAAAGGAAAAAAACAATTTCTTAAAGGCCCTTTGCCCTTGGCAAACTTTATAAGCAAAATGTCACTCTGCTTTGAAATAACATTTCTAGACCAAACACATTTTTAGAAGTCTGTTCCAAGCAGGTTTTAACTCAGTGCTAAGGAATTTTAAATCCTAGAATAATCCAAATTTTCCGTTCCTTGGAAGCCAAGAAACTTAGGTATTTGGGAATCATGTGGCCTGTGTGTGACTTGATTTTATTCCTGCACAAATTTTGCCCTTCTGATTGTGATTCTTGAGGAACTAAATAATGTGTGAAATTTCCTCCCTAGTGACTTTATGTTATAGATCCAAATAATTCTTCCCTTGGGTTCTTTAATGCAGCAAGTGCTCCATTCTACTCAGAAGGTGATTCTTTGAGAGTAAAATTTTAGTTCAAAGTAATTCATTAGCAATGCCAGGGAAGGATTAAGAGGAAAATTTATTTTATCAATAATAAATTGCTCTCTTTTGCTTTTATAGATATGAATTAAATACTTATTGGTTGTAACTACTAAAATTTAATTTTAGCAAAGTACAATTCACAGATTGAGACAAGGAGTTATTATAACTGGAGAAGATGACAGAGCTTGGTTTCAGACTGATCTTTCTAATTTCCTGCTCTAACTACTGATTGATTTCTCTTGGCACAGAACTAGACATGCAAGAAATTTCTACTCGGGTGTTAATTAGGATCTTTACCTTGAGTACACTTCTGGAAGTGTTTGTACCTAGCCCTTTCCTAATAGAAAATGTCTGAAAAATTTTAAGCACATGAAGGAGGGAAGGTGGGAAAGAGGATCTATAGACAAATGTACAAGTGTAGGAGAAGATACTATGGATAATTAGGAACGAGGTGTCCTTGAACAGATCAAAGACAGGAGTTAGGGTGTAAAAAGAAAAGAGAGGTTGTTTCCGGTCCAAAATGAGAATCTGAACTTGTGATTTAATTACCTTGTTCTTACAAATGCCACCTGAGTGCCAAAATAATACAAGAGGGAAGATATGCAAATGGGCCTGGCAACAATGGAAGAGGGCTTCCTACACTCAGAGAGGTTGAGGAATCCATTCAACATGTGGTGAAGGAAAGACGGAAGTGAGAAAAGAACCAACAGGCTGGCAATTTAATGCCTGCAAAGGAAATGACCTGGGTGTGGTGAAGGGAATCTTAGCCAAACTGTCCTAACAACTTTTGGTTGGAACAAAATGAACTGGAAAAAAGAACGAAAAAAGGATAATATGAATTGGCACATTTTGATCCTAAAAGAGAAGACTGAGGAATGTGTTGGATGCTGAATCCCACCAGGAAATGGGCTGGACACAGGTGTCAGTGTTTTATAGCTATTAACTCAGTCATCACAGCACACCTGCCATGTGGGCACTTTAATTATCCATCTTTAAAGATGAGAAGAAACTGAGTCATAGAGATGTTAAATTATGCTAGGTGATCAGGAGATACCCAAATATAATTAGAACTTAACAGACCTCTATATATTAATGGTTTTCCTTTAATTAGCACCCTATTAGGAGATATCACAGGGAAGGAATGTCTTAACAATAACAATAGAGATATAAAAGATGCTAGAATAAACTAATGAGTAGGATGTATAACGAAAGCATAAAGAAGCACATAAAGAAACCTGTGAGTAAATAGAGGAATAACACATTCCTGACATCAGGAATTTTTGACAATATTGTGACAATATCTGTTTCTTGTACTGAGTCTGTAAATTATTATTAATCAATATCTGATTAGGATTTTGAGGGGGGGAGATAGTATATAATTAGAGTATTTATTTTGATTTTATTTTTAACTAAAGGAATAATGCACAAATATATAATCCCATGGTTAAAATATCATTTGTTATAGGGATTGGCATTACTCTAGTCATCACACAGTCATTCTCTTCTTGCCAAAGGTAACCATAAAAACACTGTGAATCCTTCCAGACCATTTTCTATGCTCATGAAGATGATAGATGGCGGGCAGGTAGGGAGGGAGATAGATAGATAGATGATAGATTTATGTTATGGATTTTCTCTTTTTTTCATAAATAGTTTTATGCTGTACATATTTTATGATCACTTGATATTTTTACTTAATACTATATCTTGGCAATGTTTCCATTTTGGTGTAGAAAACTCTTTCAATCTTTTAAATGTTTGTAGTATATTCTATGGTAGGGATGTAATGAGCTGTTTTGTTTGTTTGTTTGTTTGTTTTTGTTTTTTCTGGTTTTGATCATTTCCCTATTGATAGGAAGTGATGATGAGAGAGTGGGTGATTCTGAAAATAAGATTTTGGAGGTGCTACCATTACTGGTAATGACAAAATCTAGATTGTAGCTGGAAATGGGTAGCTAAGTTAGAATGGAACACCAAGTGAGGAAAAATAAGGCGTTAAAAATTGGAAGTGTAGGGGCGCCTGGGTGGCGCAGTTGGTTAAGCATCCGACTTCAGCTCAGGTCATGATCTCACAGTTTGTGAGTTTGAGTCCCGCGTCGGGCTCTGTGCTGACATCTCGGAGGCTGGGGACTGCTTCAGATTCTGTGTCTCCCTCCCTCTGTTCCTCCCCTGATCATGCTCTGTCTCTCTCTCTCTCAAAAATAAATAAAGATTAAAAAATTAAAAAAAAAAACAACGAAGTGTAGATGGATCATCCATGTGGGTATTGAAACCTTCAAGAATGTGGAGAGGTGGAGTGACAGAAAGACAGTATTCGAGGGGCCAAAATCTTCACTGATTGAGGAAGAGTGGCTTGAGAATATTTGACGACTGTATCCAGGAAGTGGTATAGGTATCGGTAGGCAGTAGAATGTGAATATATGGGCTTCCAAATAGCTGGGCTTTGTCTTAGGAAGGAGGTATGAGAAAGGTTAAAAATTTGCTGAAGGAGTTGGAGGTATTTATATCTGACAGAAATGAAAGCTTGGGTACGGAAATACTATTCATATTTTATGCTACTTGGTACTATTTGATTTCTTAACCATGTATTTCTATTACTTTGATGAAAGTAAAATTAATTAAAATAAACTAAACATAAAAATTACATCATTAGAGAAGAGATGTATTTGTCAACAAGGCGTCATGATAATATCAGAATGTAAAATACTCATGGATTATTCAGCAAATAGTGTTAGAATAAATGGCAAACCACTGAAGGAAACAAAGTTAGATATTTACTTCAGATCAACTTCCAAAGATCATTTCACATTGGCAAAGATATAAACATAAGAGCAAAACTACTAGGGGCAAATATAGCTAAATATTGACATGGTTTTGGAGTGAAAAGGCCTTCTTCCACTTACTGTAGGAAGGAACTCAAAAGAAAATAAAAATTGAAAAACAAATAATAAAGCGAGGAAATCTCTGCGACATAGGACACATAAATGCTATTTGTAGATTAAGGATTGTTATAAATTAACAAGAAAAAACAGTAAAGCATATGAAAAGACAATTAATTCATAGAGGCAGAAACGGGGATAACAATAAGCATATATTAAAGAGTTCAATCTCATTAGGATTCAAAAAATATACCAATTAAAACCACTATATGCTATAATTTTTATCTATGAAATTTTCAATATGTTTTCAAATAATATTTTTCTGTGCTGGTAAGTACACAAAAATAGACAACTTTATGTATTTCTGATCATAATAATAGGCGTACTAAAAAGGGAATGGGCCATTTGGAGCCCATTTTCCAAGTATTTTGTACTTTGGAGCCTATTTTCCAAGTACTTTTGTTTATTGGATGAATTAATTAATTAGAGTATTTTTAAAGAATGAGGATAGAAAAATTAATTTGAGTGTTGTAAAAATTAATTTGTAACAAACCCATTGTATGAATGGGTGTATAACATTCTGGATACTATTTGTGTAATCATTGTTATGAAGAGAAGATGATTTTCTTACCCTCTGGAACTCCTCTTAGGGGAAGTGTAGTTTTTTTAATTACTTTATTTTATTTTATTTTATTTTATTTTATTTTATTTTATTCAAACACTTCTATAACTTGACACAAAGTATGATTACCAAGCTCATCTGATGAGGCATTTTGTCATTTTTGATTCTATTTTTTAATGTTTATTTATTTTTGAGAGAGAGGGAGAGACAGTGCAAGCAGGAGGGGCAGAAAGAGACAGAGACAGGATCTGAAGTGAGAGAGCCCAGGGCGGGGCTGAAGCTCCCGAACCCATGCGATGAGGCTTGGATGCTTAACCAACTGAGCCACCCAGGCACCCCTGTCATTTTTAATTCTGAAGGGAACAACAAGCATAGAAAAAGTGAGATAGAAATAAAGAGGAATTGGAAAGTGATTGGAGTCTGAGAGAGCCCTGCTAGGATCAACCAAATTCATGGAATGAGTAACCTGAGAATATTTTTGTGAAAATAAGGAACTGTGCTTAACATGAGATGACAGAGGAACACAATATGTGGATATAGGATCTGGGGGCGGGAGGACTGAGGACCCGAGCTCCTGGGAATTTCCAGAAATTGTGGGAAAGGGTTTTGGATTTTAGAGTTTCCAGATAATTATCCAGTTTTCCGATGTCATCACAACTCAGGTGGAGTTTTAAAATCTTAATATTTTTATAATTCCCACTTTTCTTTTCATGTGCACATTTTTTGGTATTAAGTTAATACCTTTTATGTTGAAAAGTACAAGCCATAAAGGGGTGGGGTGGTGGGAAATAGGAAATATTTCCTGCAGGGCATTTTACAAACTACTTACATTACTACTACTTTTCTATTTTTCAATGTAAAAATCTAATTTGGCACCCTATGTTTACTTCCATTTTTAAGAAATTTCTTAAATTTATTTTTTTTACATTTTTTTAATGTTTATTTTTGAGAGAGACAGAGCATGAGTGGGGGAGGGCAGAGAGAGAGGGAGACACAGAATCCAAAGCAGGCTCCAGGCTCCAAGCTGTCGGCACAGAGCCCGACATAGAGCTTGAACCCACGAGTGTTGAGATCCTGACCTGAGCTGAAGTCGGACACTTAACCGACTGAGACACCCAGGTGCCCCAAGCAATTTCTTAAATTTCTTAATTCTTACTGTTTCACTGTATTTAACACTTGGCCTATTGGCTTATTGGTAGCGGTGGTTTGTTTTATTTTCGCAAACTGAATCCTGAGTCCTACCACTTAATACTTGCAATTGGATGCGTAAGTGACCTCAGACTGTGGGGGAGGAGAGGAGGCTTTCTTTGCCTTTGACAAGCTGCAATTAGCTATCACCCCCACACCAGTTGATTACTTCATGAAGATGTAAGCCCTGAGGTTAGATACCACTCACTTGGGAATGATTAACAATATGGATGATCAATTACTTCATTCATTGATGGGATTTGAGAAACACCATTTGGTTTCCCATAGGTTAATTCAGGCCTTTGATTCTTAAAATCCTTCATGGTTAGTTTGGAAATTAATCAAACTTCAAGGTCAGTTTCTGCTTATCTTTGCTGATGCGATAGATTATTTGATGACTTGAAGACAATCAAACCTAAAAATACTTATAAAAGCTAGGGGAATAGAATAAGATTATAATGGCAATGAAGGTACAGTTTCTGAAGAAATAAATAAAAGGCACAGTCATACATTTTTGATAAGAAAACAAATTTTAAAAAATTAAAGAAAAAATGACTATCAGAAAAAATATTTAAAAGGAGCCAAGCCTGACTTGGTGGGGTAGTTTCCTCAAGAATTAGCGTGTGCTCCTCCCTTTTGTTTTCAAGGCCATGTCAATGCCGATAAGGGTCCTAAGCTTCCACACAGAATCATGAGCACCTAGAGACCTTAGGGTGTCTCCTTCCTTTCTGAGGCCAGAGTCCCTGTGAGCTCATAGATGACAAGCAGTATCTGCCGAGCGAGCCTCAGGAGGGAGCCTCTCACTTCTTTTATCTCGCCTTTACCTCCTGTACACGTGAAACCAGTTGCTACTCCTGCAGCAAGAAGGCCAACTTCATGGGTTTCTAACAAATACCTTTTCCTAGTCTCTAACATTTGTCATCCTTATTCCAGAGTGTTTTATATGATTTCACCTCAGGCTGTACTGATAATCTGAGTAAATAGGCTGCCCAGGTGGCTCAGTGGTTAAGCATAGGACCCTTGGTTTCCGCTCAGGTCATGATCTCGCGGTTCATGAGTTCAAGCCCCGTGTCAGGCTCTGTGCTGACAGCTCAGAACCTGGAGCCTGCTTCAGATTCTGTGTTTCCCTCTCCCTCTGCTCCTCCCCTGCTCATTCTCTCTCTCTCTCTCTCTCTCTCTTGAAAATAAATAAACATTAGAAAAAAAAATTTTTTCAAAGCTGAAACATGAAGGACAAAAAAAAAAAAGAGCTAGCCACATTATTCTAACATATTTCCTCAGCAAAACACTTTAAAAAAAATAAAATCATTAGAGGACTGTTTTTCAAAACCAAGTAAAACAGACTTGCTTTGGTAGAAGCTGTTGAGGCTTCAGCTCTGCTCCCTCAGCCTCTCTCTTAACCGTCCTCTATCCCCAAAGAGACCTCATTCTTGGGCCTCCCCCTGGTGTCAGGACGAGCCTTGCCTCAAAAAACAATCCAAGGCTCTGTGGAACATAGTTTGAAAACCACTGCGCAAAGTAAAGCCAATGTGCAATTGTTTCATGTTGTCTTCCCCTGTGAATCACACATAAAAATATGTATCTTTTGGGGCGCCTGGGTGGCTCAGTGGGTTAAGTGTCTGACTCTTGCTTTCTGCTCAGGTCACGATCTCGTGGTGGTGAGTTAGAGCCCCGCACTGAGCTCTGTGCTGACAGCGCAAAGCCTGCTTGGGATTTTCTGTCTCCCTTTCTCTTCCTCTTCCTCTGCTCCTCTCCCACTCATGCGTGTGCATGCTCGCGTGCTCTCTCTCTCTCTCTCAAAATAAATAAATAAACATTTAAAAATATATATGTATCTTTTACTTGTGGTTGAGCCTGTGTTCAGCTCTGACATACATTTGAAACTTTCCCCTCTATGTCCTGAATTTTGGATACTCAAATCTCCATAAACCGTGTGTCTGCTCTTTGTCTAAAGCTTTGGTGATCTACGCTCTCACTAGCAGGCTGTGCACACTTGAATTAACATTAGATCATTCATGATAATAATGAATGTCTCATAGGTGTATTTAATGATAGTTAGCCTTGATTAAATACTGAGGAGCTAAGCATTCCACTTGGGCATCTCGTGTCAAGACGGCTTCCAGTACCTGTCCCTTTGTTCATTCATTTCTATTCTGTACTGCATGGGATAAACACAGGCGTTTTCTCCTTTTGAGCAGTCAACATATTTTTTTTTCTTATTTCAATTCCATTGAAATAATTCAAAGAATGAACTCCTTCAAAGAAGCAAAGTACTTAATTAAGGCTGCTTGTAGTTGTTGTTGTTAGTCATGCAGGGGTATCCAAGCATAATTGAGAAAATAATTTAATCCAATCACTCTCACTATGGTGTGGGAAGCAGCATTTGCTTCTGTGAAATATCTAGCCATTTATTGTGCTGCCGTTTAAATACTGACCTGTAGGACAGACTTCCAGATTTTTCTTATACAATCAAGTCAAACTATATTTCATTTGTACTGAAAAATTTTGAAAGTCATGAATGATTCAAAGTCCATCAACAGCAAGATAACTAAGGATGCACAAATTTTCTCTTCAGGATCACTGAAATTTAAATAAGACAGAGTACTTTGGTAAACCTATTATATAAAGATCATAAAAGCATCATCTTTCAAATGTCATAAAGAGCTAATGTTCCCCTGGCAAAATCCAAATAAATGTAAGCTATTTCCAGCCTTGATCTGTGCTTTAACTTTACCAGAACTCCATTTTAACAGCCTGTGCCTAGCATTTTAAGGTCCGAGTCGCAAGTCACTATATCAAACATGCAACATAAAAGAGAATGCAGTGAATGAATACTATTCCACTTGATAAATACTCAAGGTCAGGTAGACTGGGGAAGGGAAAATGAGGTTGATAGAGAGCAATGGAAAAAAAAAACAACACAGATTTTCAAGAAGCAGAAGATGCCAGGAATATAGATTTATCCCAGCTCATCTCTTATGTCATGTCTACCCTAGTCAATTAAATTCAACAATTACAGGGAAGACAGTGTCCAAGTTCCCATCCTGACTTCACTATTGAAAAGTTCTGTAACCTTGGGAAAATTTTTGTCATTTCTTCAAGTCTCTTTTTTATCATCTATAAAATGGGAATTAGACAATATACTTCATGCATTTTTGTAAGAATCACATCACATAGTCCGACATAAAGCACTTAACACCAAAAAATAAACTTTTTTTTAAATGTTTATTTATTTATCTTGAGAGAGATAGAGAGAGAGAGAGAGAATGATCAGGGGAGGAGAGGAGAGAGAGGGAAAGAGAATCCCAAACAGACTCCACACTGTCAGCACAGAGCCTGATGTGGGGCTCTAACTCACAGACTGTGTGTGAGATCACCACCTGAGCCAAAATCAAGAGTCAGATGCTTAACTGACTGAGTCACCCAGGTGTCCCACAAAATAAACTATCTTAATAAATGTTATTATTATGAAACAAATAGTAATTGAGGGTTGTCACATGCCAGACACCAAGAGAGCTTCTAGAGACATAAATATAGGTTAAAAAAAAAAAAAGAGTCTATGTTTTTCAAAGGGCTAATAATTTCAAAGCACCTGGACCAGAACAGAGTAGGGAAAGTGAACAGAGATGTCTAACCTGTGCTGAAGGCCTCTTGGGAGATCTGTGCCCTTCCTACCCTCCAGGGGTCTAGGAGGCTAGAATCCCCCAATGTTTCCGGTGACTGGTAGATGGGAACCACTCCTACTTGAGCTTCAGTTGCTACAGAAATGACCTAGCATTTCTGGTCACTGGAATCATTCTCTTCCCTGTCAAGGCTGCTGAACCTTTTACCTGGAGTGTCTTGTTCTCTAGACAAGCTTTGGTAGGGGTAGAATCTCACAAGGAACAAATTCTGCACTTTTGAATGGCCTGGGTGTGTTGAGTAGATGTGGAAGACAAACTGACACAAGGATGTGGGAGCAGCTTTTCTCTTCTTCCTGTTTATTTGTTTCCATTTCCTTCCAAGAAGGGTATTTCATAGACTGAAAACCTTGGGCCACTCTGGTGGTCCTTACAAGATGGTTTTGAGCAGCTGGAGGGTGGGGGTGATCTCAGAGCTTGGCTTGCACTTCACAGGATAGAGTTAACATTTCATGGATAATATTCAGTAATTCTATAGTATGAAAAATCTATGACTTGAATAGATCTGAAACTTAATTAATGCCATTCAAAATGTTTTTTTGAACAAAAGTCTACAATGTGTAAAACAAACAAACAAACAAAAACCAATTCTCCACTACCTTCTGAAGAAGAGCCCACCCAATAAAGTTTTTTTTTTTGTTTTGTTTTGGTTTTTTTTACTGCCTGGGCTACTTTGTTACATATTTTGACTCCTCTCTCTTTTTTTAAGCTTATTTATTTATTTTGAAAGAGAGAGAGTAGGGGAGGGTCAGAGAGAGGGAGAGAGAGAATCCCAAGCAAGCTTCTCACAATCACTGTGGAACCCAATTTGGGGCTCGAACTCATGAACCATGAGGTTATGACTTGAGCGGAAATATAGCCAGACACTTAACCGACTGAGCCAGCCAGGTGTCCCTGTTGACTTCTCTTAAGAAATGATTCATAAAACATGATTTAAATAAGTTTGATTAAGCAAATGGGAGGTGACTGAGTGGTGACCAAAGATCTCCCACCTTTCCCTTTCAATATCATACTGCCCTATAAAACCCAGCAGTCTGCAGATTCTTCCGAGGGCTTCCTCTCTCCTGCTCATTTCTGGCTTTGCCCTGGGCTCCTGCAGGACACGGGAGCTCACTCACACCTGACCTCTCACAGATTTCCCCTTTCTCTTTTTTATGCCAGTGGAGACATGGAAATCAGCCCTTTCCTTGTTTCCACTAACAAATTATTCACCCCAGGTGAAGGTGAAGGGGATTACGAGGTATAAATTTTCAGTTATTAAATAAATAAGTCACAGAAATGGAAAGTACAGCATAGGGAATACAGTCAATAATATTGTAATAGCATTGTATGGTGACAGATGGTCACTGCACTTATGGTGATCACCACATAATGTATAGAATTGTTAGATCACTATGTCATACACCTGAAACTAAAATAACATCGTATGTCAAATATACTTCAATAATAAAAAATTATTTTGTATATATCAGATTTTACAAAGATTAAGGCTACAAATGTAATTTGTGCTATAGATATGCAACAAACTAAAATTGAATATTAGTTTTCTGTTTTTATAAATATTTCTTGGTACTTTAGAAGAAATGGCCTGTAGACTGTGTCTGTATTAGTCAGATCTCATCTCATCCCATCCTCTCCTCTCCCCTCCTCTCACCTCCTTTCCTTTTCGTTCCCTTCCCTGCCTCTTCCATCCCCTACCTTCCCCACTTCTCCTCTTCTCCCCTTCTCTTTCCAGATCTCCTAAACCTAAAAAGGTAAGACTGTTCATGCCACAGTCATGATCTGTCATTCAGACAGATCCAACTTTCTCAAATCTTTTCAGGAAAGTGGTCCTTTGTCCTTTGTATATTAAAGCCTTACTGTTACACTCTGCTATAACAGACTGGCTACACTGGTAGGAAGAGAGCAGTATAAAGATTTATTTCTCTTCTTATATGAATTACGTAACCCTTCCCTTTCAAAGTGTTAGCAGTTCTAGTCAGCTTGAGTTTTTCATAATGCTTTTCCACTTTTTATTTATTTTTTTTATTTTTCTAAATGTTTATTTGTTTTTTTTGAATATATTTTTTTAATGTTTATTTATTTTTGAGACAGAGAGAGACAGCATGAACGGGGGAGGGTCAGAGAGAGAGGGAGACACAGAATCTGAAACAGGCTCCAGGCTCTGAGCTGTTAGCACAGAGCCTGACGCAGGGCTCGAACTCACGGACCGCAAGATCATGACCTGAGCCGAAAGTCGGATGCTTAACCGACTGAGCCACCCAGGTGCCCCAATGTTTATTTATTTTGAGAGAGAGAGTGTACGAGCAGGGGAGGGGCAGAGAGAAAGGAAGAGAGTGAAAGAGAATACCAAGCAAGCTCCACACCATCAGCACAGAGCCCAATGTGGGTCTCGATCTGAGGAACCACTTGATTGTGACCTGAGCCAAAATCAAGAGTTGGAAGTCCAACTGACTGAGCCACCCAGGCATCCCTGCTTTTCCTCTTCTTAACACTTAGTATTGACTTGCTATTATTTTAAATTAATCTGAAGCCTCAAAGAGTTAGTTTATGGATTTTTATAATTGGGTGTCTACAGTGTGGGATAGTTGGGAAAAAAAAAAACTATGTCTATTCCCAAATAAGTATCATCTTAGCTCAGTGTTTTTTTTTTTTGTTTTGTTTTGTTGTGCTCTGTGTGTGTGTGTGTGTGTGTTTAGTAGACATATTAGAGCCAAATTCTAGATCCCTTACACACTGGGTGTCTGATCTTGGATAAATTATCCTCCAGGAGTTTTAGTTTCCTTATTAGTGATGAGGTTGGCAATAGCCCACAGGACTGTTTGAAGATTAAGTGAAGGAACACAGCCGGGTGGTATAGATGCTCAGCATATGAACAGATGAGTTACACACCTGACTGCAGAATTGTGATCTAAATTATGCTGGTAGGGTAGCTTGGCTGCTAGCTCTTAATGTCTTTAAGCTTCCAAAGAACTGATAGCTACACTAACAGCCTACATATTAATGGAAGAGCCTAAAGAATCTTCTGGAAAATGACTCCCAGTCACTCAGCAGAGCTCCCAACTTCTCTTGTACTAAAAAGAGATGCAATTAAATGGAGCATTCAGTTCACCTCAGAGCAGGGACCTTCTCAAAGAATTATGCCATCCCCAACCTGCAGAATATTTCTTATTAAACTGCTTGAGAACCCCTCATATTGGCTCAGTTCTTCAGAATAAACCAACCAACCAAACAAACCAAAACAGGGCATCCCTGCCCTTCTTGCCACACCTACCTCACAGGAGGGTGGAATGATGTTATCCAAGGCACTATTCCCCCTTTGACCATTGTTCCCTGATTCCCACTCACCCAGTGAGAAACTCATCACCTCCTCACCCCTGACTCAGACTTAGGTGATAAGTTATACTAAATCTCCCTAAGGAACATTGATAGGCTGGTCTTCAATACCCAGTGAGCATGTGTGGGGTGAAGACAGATGCCCTATTAGGTTGGAGCTCAGCATATAGCTAAAGAGAATTACATAATCTTTCATTAATTTACTAAGAAAATGTATCAGCAGAGCTCATTAATTTCTAAAATTAAATTCACTAGGGAACAAATTTAAGGCACAGTTTTCCCATGAATTTCTAAAGGCCCCTATTAGTTATTTCAGCAGAGAGGTTGTATCAGGTGGCAAGTAAGCATCTTTGTAGAAATAACAGGATTGGGACATGGTTTCCTAAGAAATACAACTAGAAATCCCCAAGATAGAAAACTCCTAGAGCATAAGAAATATCCCCTCTAGTCTTCTCTGTAGGAGGTTAACAAACATTTGACATGTAACCTGCATACATACCTTCCCTTTTTTCATTTAAACAGTTCAATTTTTAAAGAAAAATATATCAATCACACACTAGATGTAGGGAATCAAAAAGACCCAACTCGGGTATGTCTTTTTCATCATTCAGAATGCAAAGGGCTTGGATTTGAACATGAAAGCTAAAGTTCTTGACCATAAAGGGGTAAGTGGTCGGTGTGCCATTTCATCTCCAGATATGAGTGAAAAATGTACTTTTATTGTTTTGGGGGACTTTGGTTAAATACATTAAAATTATTGGGACTATGAGAGTTTAAATGGGAAATCTGCACAATTCCCAAACTTCAATGCCTTTTAATATAATGATAAAATAATTATCAATATCATTTGTTGAGCATTTTCTATGCATCAGGTGCATTAGGAAAACGACCTTTAAGCCTTGCAATCACCCTGCCAAGACAGATGGCGTTTGAACTATGAATACTGTACCAGAGTTACAAAGCCCAATTTTTGAAGCCAGATCTGTCTTGATTTCAAAATCCAAGACATATATTTCAGTTGGATCCTGAAAGCATATTTGCCACACTGACCTGTCACATATCTGTGGCTGACGACTCCGACTTCAGTTTTCATTTTGAATAATGTTGAAGATAGGCATATGTCCGGTTTTGGTCTCTTCTCTATTTAGTGAAATTGTTATTTTTTCTTTAAGATTCTGAATTGTTTAAAAGAATAATAGAGAGTCATACAAGCGGATCTTATATCAAATGTTTGTCAAACTTGTGCAAGAAGATCCAAGCAGATTTTTCCAGACAAATTTTATTTTAAGCATTATCCTATTTTGTTATTATCCCTACACGTACACAGAAACCACATATTCTTATGTTCTCTTTCTCATTCTTCCTCTTGAGTCAACACCTTTGCCTCTCAGGTACAGGGCTCCTCCTCATAGTCATGGCTTCTTGGACAGTTTGGTCCAGGGGACATCCCTCTAAACAGCTTTTCCTGCACTTGATCCCTAAGGGCACAGTAGAGCTAAGAATGGAGCTCAGATAGCTACAAAGCACCAAATATCAGCCATGCTATAACTCTGGTAGCCAACTCAACTCGGGATTCTTGATCACTACCCCCCCCAAAAAAAATAAAAGCTGAGTCCATGACCTATCTATCTCCTTGCTGGATGATACTTTGAAAGAAAGAGCTACATATGCTTCACTGTTTCAGCCTCAGAGCACAGCCCAGTGCCTCAGTCATGTTAGATGCCCAGTACATGTTTGCATAAAAGATGAAAAAATATGATCTCGCTTTTGAGCTCCTAACCCTTTATTATGACATGATTAATACTTTTCACTAAGTATTACATACATAGCCTTCATACATACATGAGCCTTCATCTCATATATATCTCCTTTATGAGTGTGTGTATATTTATGGTATATGTATAAAGGATAATATATATACATATACATGAATGCCCCATATTCCTGTTTATATCCTGTATATATCATATACCTCCTTATATATATTATATGTCTCTTTTATATATCATATACATATACTTCATATAGATGTTATATATTATGTTCTTTAATAAGTTAATTGTATATTGAATTATTTTACATTTTTTATGTTTTATTTGGTTGTGAGAGAGTGCAAGCAGGGGAGGGGCAGAGAGAGGGGGACAGAGGATCTGAAGCAGGCTCTGAGCCAACAGCAGCAAGCGAGTCTGATGTGGGGCTGGAACTCAGGAACCACGAAATCATGACCTGAGCTAAAGTCAGATGCTCAACCCACTGAGCCACCCAGGCACCACTATATATTGAATTATTTTAAAAGAGCTGGTAAGCCATAAGCAGTTGTGAAGTTTTCAATAAAATAGAGCTTATCTGCTGGGAAGATTTATTCTCAGTGTAGGTTTTTGTATTAAACAATATAAAGAGGTAAATTACATATCACAATACTCAATTTTGTTGAATTTTAATATGTCAAAGTATAAGCATTTATAATTTAGACTACTTCTAACTTGAATGTCCTTTAACATAAGGAACATCAAATGACTGATGTGGTTCCAAATTTATTAAAGTGGTAATTCCAGTAAAGTCCGTCAAGTTTTGCTTTACAGTTTATGCCATGAGCTTGTTAGTAAATATCTGATTTTTCTTTCTTTTTTCGGCTGATACCAAGTTTGTTCAAGGATGTGAAAAATGAAGTAGTGAACTCTTCACTGAATTTACTTTGGCTTGTCAATTGATGTTATGACTCAAAAGAAGAGAAAAGCTTCATGAACCATAAGAAATGATTTTATTTGACCAAAAAGTGGCGAATCAAGTCATGTGGAGGAGAAAATTGTATTTTGTGTGAATGCTGTGATTTCTTTTAGTGCTTTCCTGGTTTCTCAAATATGACCATAGCCTTTTTGTTTGCTGGGTTTTGTTTTTGTTTTTGTTTTTGTTTTTAGTGTTTGTGTAAAATATAGCTGTTGAATTTCTCAATAGCTATAAGAAAGTTTCCAGTGGAGTGATGGATGATCAATAGTTATTGGATTGGTAAATAAGAGTCCAGAGATGTAAGAAGGTCATCTTTTGCTACAAAGGCCAGTGTTGTGTGTGTTGGGAGAATGGAGGGGAGGTATCACAGAGGAGGGCTGTGATGCTATCCAGCTCATAAACAAAATTATGGATGCTGTCATCACAGGTAGAATATTAGACTGAACTGATTAATGTGTGATTGCTTAAAGTCTTATCAGCATATCAAATAGATTTGACTTTGAATCTTATTTCTGTCACTTTCCAGCTTGTGGCCTTGGGCCAGTGACTTGATCTTGCTCATCTTTATTTTCCTAATCTATAAAGTGGAAATATGATTGCATTTAATTCGTGGAGTTTCTGTGAGAATTAAATTAAATGGATCAAGGATTCCCTTGTGGGAATGACTTTTTCTAGGAGGATGGCAAGTGTGTCCCTAAACACATGTAGGTTCAGGAATGAGCTCCCTGTGCAATAATGCTAAGAAGTATATATACTCAGTGGGAAGCAGTGGGAGAAAGGCCAGACCCAGCAGTCAGGGGACCAGGAAAAAGATATGTCAACTGGATCCTCTTTCCTTTCCCTCAATCCCCAGATAAATTCATTCGCCAGAATATATTCATGAGAATATTTTCTGAATCATATCTCACCACTGTACTTATTCCACCAAAGTCAATAGCAACATAGGCAGTAGAAACTAAATATAATAAGGATGCCATGTCTCTAAGATGGCCCCAGAGGAAGAGCATCTAAAGGAACAACTACTAGAATTGCCCCGGGAACACCAGAATGACCATTTATACAGTTGGACCCTGAAAGATGACAAGCAATGTCCCAGTTCCTTGAGTTCCTGGCTGGGCAGCTTCTGAGAATGCATCCTTTCCCTTTTAATTCATGATTATTTCCATAGATTGCATTTCCACTTATTGAGAGGGAAACTGATGGTGCCTGTTTGTGTCCTTTGTAACATGAAACAACCCACTGAGCACATGAGTACTCTTTGGCTTTTCCAGGGCCCTGTTGCTATATAAATTATATTCAACTTCCACAACAGAAAGTTGACAAAACACGAACATTTGTTACGACCTTCAGTTATGACCGTAATGCCTTGAAGGACATGCAAATGTACTCCTTTAGCGAGAGGAAATCCTCAAGGACACACAAAGTACAAAGGAAGGAGTAAAATTATTTTGCAGGTGGTTGTTTTCTTTTATCCATTTTGTTTTTGTGTAGTCACCTATTGGTCCTTCAGTCACCCTCAGGTGGACCTGTGTCTGTCTTCTCTCTCTGGTCTCCCTTTCTTCTTCCTTGGCAGTGCTCTTAGTCTTTTAAGCCACTCCCCTGCTCTCAGGGCCCTAAATATCTGTGAACCAGTTCTTCTGAGGCCAAAAGGCCCTGGAGGAACTCTGTTGGGCTCTTCAGCCCCCAGGAGTTGCTGGAAACCTACCAAAGAGATTTTTTTTTTCTCCCATTGATACTGACCACTTATATGACACTGTGTCTTATTATGCTAATGTGCCACTTTTTTCCCTGTTTACCAGTGACAGATGGGGTGGGGTTAGAAAGGAAGACGGTGGAGGAAAAAAATCCCATCCTGCTATATATGTGTGAGAAGGCAGTGCCATGGTTACATTTTTTCTAGGTCACAGTTAATAAACACTGACAAATTGCCTATGAGCATTTTATTCCTGTTATGCTGAGATACGAATATTGGATTTTAGTTTCCCCATTTTTAATGGAAGAGTCTGCATCCATCACAGGAGGGACAGAAGATGGAGCCTCTGTGAATTAGAGGCATAGTGCCTATAACAGCTTACTCTGTAGCTTTAATAATATATTCTTTCCCAAACAGTATTTGCTTCCTGCACCTATACTAGGCACCCAGAGAGTGACTGTCTAATTCGCAAAACCTGTAATGAAAGTGAATGGCAGCTAACAGCAGGCAAGGTAGTCTAGACTCCTGAATCACCAGTAAAGTAAAAGGGCTTCGCCAGTATTTGTCATTACACATTGAACCATCACTTCTGAGAAAGAACAAAATACCCAACACATTCTCATAATCACCAGCAGCAATTAACATTCTGTGAGCCTGTTTCTCTAATGCCTACGCTCTCCCCGTTCACAAAGACCTCGTCTGCTCTCCTCTCAAAAACCCTGCATCCTTTTTCAGGCCAGAGAATACAACTTGTACCTTTGTGCAGTGCCCTACAAAATCAGAGAGCAGCAACCTACAGCCCCTGGGCTGGAAATGGAGCTCTTTAAACTGCAGATAATAAGTCTTAGTAGTTAGAGAGATGAGGAGAGATAGGACTGAACTTTGGCTGTGATTCTCCTGGTGTATTTTTGCAAAAGCTCTCAGGGGCCACCATGTGAGGGTTTTATAGCAGCTGGAATTCACTGACATAGAAAGTTAAACCCTCAGAGCTTTCTATATTACCCTGATGAAGCCATGCAAGGTACATGACAGTTAAACTACCCCTTTTTGAGAAGTTCAGAGCACCACAGTGAAGGACCCTTACTTGTGAGTTACAGCCACTTTCTTATGCAAGTCGTTATAGGTCATCATGTTTGACAGTGTGTGACTCTGACAAAGAAATGGATTTCACTCAGTTGGGTCCTTGACCAAAAAACAAAATGTGTGTACTGGCAATGAGTCTCAATTCTGGAATATCATCACATACCTAATTGAGTCTTCTTTGGATGATCCTAGGATGGTGGCTGGTTCATCATATCCTCTCTTAAGGAGTCTGAAGGAAGATCCATAAAGAGAGTAATGCAGAAACTAGAGTATTGTACAAATTAATATACACTGCTTTACTAAATAAAAAAATAACTGGACCTTTTAAGCTAAAAGGATTAGTTGGAAGGATACTGAGCCCCCCAGGATTAATTGGAGGCAAGAGGACTGGGTTTGGAAAACAGGCAAGCAGGACCCAAGGGTGTCTGGAAGACTGGACAGTAGGAGACCCAGAAGAGTCACACAACAGGAACAGAAAATCTCTGAGTCGTTGTGCTATAGCAACTGTGAAATGACCTCTGGTCATCTCTTATATTTTTGAGTGGTTTGCTCCAAGATTCAAGGTCCCCAGAGTCAGGGACTGACTCTACATCCAATGCCTAGCCTTGACTGCCAGGGAAATTGGACTGGAGCCCCGGCAGTCTTTGCAGCAAGAATTGGCCACTACCTCCTTCAATGATCACACACAATGGAACATTACTTCAAAAGGGAGATTGAGGGGGCGCCTGGGTGGCGCAGTCGGTTAAGCGTCCGACTTCAGCCAGGTCACGATCTCGCGGTCCGTGAGTTCGAGCCCTGCGTCAGGCTCTGGGCTGATGGCTCAGAGCCTGGAGCCTGTTTCCGATTCTGTGTCTCCCTCTCTCTCTGCCCCTCCCCCGTTCATGCTCTGTCTCTCTCTGTCCCAAAAATAAATAAACGTTGAAAAAAAAAAAAATTAAAAAAAAAAAAAAAAAGGGAGATTGAGATATCATTTGGAAGAGAGAATTGAAACACCAGTTATGTCAAATGTGGACTGCAGTCACTACTTTTTGCTGCCCCAACACCCACATTTACACGCTTCCTCCCAAACCTACATGAAGATTACAACACAAACAAATAAGCCACAAATCCTGCTGCATATACAATGCCACTATCCCTCATATTTCAATAAACTTCTTTTTCTCTTTACGGCTCCTACCAAATTCTCATGATTTACTGATTTCAGCTCAGACTTGAGATCTCTGTCCATTTATTCACCCTTGAGAAAGATCACAACCAACTCCATTATAATATTTACTTACATTTGCTGTATCTAATAGTGGGGCAAATGAAAAGTAAAGACAAGAGAAATTAGTTAAAATATGTAAATATATTCATTAAACAGTAAGGAAGGGAATCTAGGTGGCAAATATTGTCCTCATTTCTGAAATTATTATGAGATGTGTAGATGACTTTCACCTTCCCCCAACATATTCCCTTTGCATTTAGCCAGAAACCCAGATGCCTCAAGGTTCTTTGACTATTAAAACACCAATTTAACTTCTGATGCATCTTGACCAAGAGGTATTTTCAACTTCTAATTCAAAAGTATCACTGCTATGTTTCCCTGGCTGAACAATTCCTCACTTAAGTACAAAAACATCTAAACCAATGGAGCCCAGATTTGCATGCAAAGTAAAACTCAAACTGAGCTAGGAACTGTTGTTTAAAAGAATGTTATGCACTTGCAAAACAGCAGAGCGTGTTCTAAAGGTAGGTCTTCTAACATGATTTCCTTATGGAGACCTCCTACGGGCTGGACACATTATCTCGATCTGGCACAAACACTTTAAATAACATTGAATCTGTTGAGTCATAAAAATTGAATATCATAGCCCAGACCAGCTCTGAACATTCTCTTGAAACTGTACTCTTAAAATGGAGAAACTTAAAAAAAATTTTTTTTAAATATTTGTTTGTTTTTGAGAGACAGAGAGACAGAGCATGAGTTGGGAGGGGCAGGGAAAGGAGACATAGAATCTGAAGCAGGCTCCACGCTCCAAGCTGTCAGCACAAATCCCGATGGGGGGCTCAAAGTCATGAGCTTTGAGATCATGACCTGAGCCGAAGTCAGACTCTCAACCGACTGAGTCACACAGGTGCCCCTAAAATGGAGAAACTTTTGTGTTACCCAGAAAAATAGCTTGAGCATCAAACACAAATGTAGTTTATGTGGCTTCCAAAATACAAGTAAGATGACTTAAGTTCTTGGTATGGAGCACAGGTTAATTTTTCTTTTTCTTTCTTTCTTTTTTTTTTTTTTTTTGGAGACATTCTGAAATATCCCAGGCTATTAGAACACCAGAAACTTCACTAAAAGTTGATCTTTTACCTTATTGCTAAAGCACCGAGGGAACAAAACTGTCTGCTTTCCAAGTCCTATTAGCATGGTGTCAACAAGACACTAGTCCGAGAAGGCCAAGGTTTCTATTGATTTAATTGCAGAACAAAATTAGGAGGTTGACACATCCCTGAGTTAAATATCTGTCAAAAACAATCTTCTGTTGTTACCTGCTTATTAAGACAAAGAAAATAAAAAGTATTAAGATCACAAGTTGTACATCAAGTGCTCAACGAAGATGACACACATCTGTGATATAAATTCCGTTGGAGGTATACCAGGTGAGCTGTCCATTGTCATCCTGCAAGATCCATCTACTTTGCCCTATGAAAACTGGACAATTAAGTGTAAATATGATTCCATATCTCTGCATATTTTTAATATTTAATAATCTCTATGATGTTCTCAGGGATTTTGATATGCTTTTTGGCTTACTATTTGAATAGAGATAGATAGTTCCAATGAACTTGCATTGGCCATTCTGACAAGTCTTTAATCATGAGTCAGAGTCAATAAACTCACCTATTGATAATAAAAATACAAATGAGCCAATTAGACAAAATCTGTATAAACATTTCTCTAAAACAGTTACGTATATGGTCAATAAGCACATGGAAAGATGTTCAACATCATTAGTCATGAGGGAAATGCAAAAGAAAACAAAAGGAGAAACAAAGCAGCATGCACTGAATGTTTTTTACTTCACACTCACTAAGACAACTGCAATCAAAAAGATTGATAATCACAAATTATGGTAAGGCTGTGGAGAAATCAGAACCCCCAAAGTAGTTGGTACAGCCCCTCTGGAAATGCAGTTTGGCAGTCCCTCAAAAAATGAAACTTACTATTTGACAATATCACACCTAGGACATAATGAAAATAAATGTCCACACAAAAACTTGTACACAAATGTTTATAGCAGTATTATTTATAATAGCCCAAAAGTAGAAGCAACCTATATGACCATCAACTGATGATGGGCTATAAAAAGGGAAGAATTACTAATAGATGCTACAGCATGAATGGACCTTGAAACCAATATGCTTTTAGCTTTAAAAAGCCAGAAACAAGAGACATATATATGACTTTATTTATAGAAAATGTCCAGGTCAGCAATACATAGACAGAAAGCAGATTAGTGATTTCCTCGGGCTAGGAGTGATGGGAAAATTTGGAGGTGATAGATATTTGTATGGGCTTCTTTTGAGGGTGACATGTTCTAAAATTGTGGTGATGGGGGCACCTTGGGTGGCTCAGTTGGTTAAGCATCTGACTTGGCTCAGGTCCTGATCTCGCAGTTCATTAGTTTGAGCCCCACATCAGGCTCTGTGCTGACAGTTCAGGGCCTGTAGCCTGCTTCAGATTCTGTGTCTCCCTCTCTCTCTGCTCCTCTCCTGCTCATGCTCTGTTTCTTTCTCTCTCAAAAATAAAATAAACATTAAAAAATTTGAAAAAAAATAAAATAAAATTGTGGTGATGGATGCACAATTCTGAATACAGGAAAAGCCATTGAATTATCCACTCTAAGGGAGTGAATTGTATCTTGATAAAGCTGTTATTAACAAGAGAGAACAAGTGAGTCATCTTTTTGCTCCAGTTATGGAAGGTAAATATTTCAACTCTATACTAGGTTGAAGAATAATCACTGATTGGATCTGAAATCCCACTATGTTTTTTCATGAAGATTTTAGTCAAACTTTATCATGGCTCCATAAATTCCCCTTGGACAGGTAGCAGGATCCCTTGAAATTAGTATTTATTGACAATGCACAAAGTTCCATATAGTTTAAGGTTTATCCCATTCCCCAGTATGTGTATATATATATATATATATATACACATATATATATTCCCTGGTTAATAAACATAGGTCTCCTTGTGGAAATCTAGAAGGAAAGTGTAATGCTAAGCAGATCAGAGTACCTTGCAGGGTTGTCACAAAGTCCTTGTACTTTAAAGATCTGATTTGTAAAATAACTCAGGTCAAGTTTTGTCTAAGAGACTCTGAATCTCTGTTAGGATGGCATATTTCAAGGGCATTATTTATTTATTTATTTTTTTACTTTTACTTTACAAATGAGGGAGAGCCTTAGAGGGCTAGCCATCTATCTGTGTCCCAGGGATCCCACAGACAAGTAGCCATCACCAAAACTCTTTGCAGGTCAGACCATTCAAACTGCCACCTCAGCTCTGCTGCTGATTATAGAAAACGTGAAGGGTGACCACATAACTTTTCTCCTTGAAATCCACTGCCTTCCCACTCCCTTGCCACAGTTGGAAATCCCATTTCATTCAGCCAACAGAGGAGAGCACGTCTCAGATTCAAGTTTTTAGAAAAAAGAAAATTGCTTGGGAATATAGTTAGGGGTTCATGATGGATTCCCTCCAGCATTCCTGGCTTCCAATGCCCTGTTTTTAATCAGGTCTACTGAGATATAATTTACATACAATAATGATCACCCATTTCCAGTGTATAGTTTTATGATCTCTTAGAGCTGCCATAGCAAAGTACCACAAACTAGGTGACTTAAAACAACAGAAATTTATTGTATCAGTTTGGAGTCTACAAGTCCAAAGTCAAGATGTTAGAATGCTCTCTCCAAAGTCTCTAGCACTAGTTCCTACCTTGCCCCTCTCAGCTTCTTCTGGTCCCAGGTGTTCCTTGGCTTGTGATAGCATAACTCCAATATCTGCCTCTGTCTTCACATGGCAATTCCCCCTGTGTGTCTGTGTCCAAATTTCCCTTTTATTATAAGGACACCAGTTATTGGATTAGGGCCCACTTACACTAGTATAACTTCATCTACAACCATCCTATTTCCAAATAAGTTCACAATCTGGGGTACTAGGGGTTAAGACATCAACATATATTTTTGGGTAGCACAAGTTAACATCATATACCCATCCTCACAATCAAGAAACAGAATACTCCCATCCGCCTAGAAAAATCCTTTTGAAGTACTTTGCATTCTATTCCTTCTCTCCACCTCTTGCCCCTGACAACCACTGACCTGATTGCTTTTGCTATGGTTTGCCTAGAATTTCACATAAATGGTAATATATGTATTATACATATCTAATGATTTTATAACGTTTATTTATTTTTGGGACAGAGAGAGACAGAGCATGAACGGGGGAGGGGCAGAGAGAGAGGGAGACACAGAATCGGAAACAGGCTCCAGGCTCTGAGCTGTCAGCACAGAGCCCGACGCGGGGCTCGAACTCACGGACCGCGAGATCGTGACCTGGCTGAAGTCGGACGCTTAACCGACTGCGCCACCCAGGCGCCCCCATATCTAATGATTTTAAGCACATAATCTTGTGTTTGGCTTCTTTCACTCAACATAGTGATTTTGTACATTTGTACATTTTGGCATAGCAAGAGTTTGTTCATTTTTTAATTGCTGATTAGATAAATATACCACAAATTATTTATATATATGCAATGCTTTATGGGCATTTAGATTTTTTTCCAGTTTTGAACTGTTATAAATAAAGCAACTATGAACATTTGAGTACAAATCGTATGTTCACATACAGTTTCATTTTGGGAGAGTAAATATCTGGGAATGAAGTTGCTGGCATATGGGCTAAGGGTGTGATTAACTTCCAAACTTTTATATATGTGTATATATGTATGCAGTCTAGAATAGACTCGATTTAACATTTATATTTCAAAGGCATTTTATTGGATATAGAATTGTCACTTGATAATCTTTCCATACTCAAAAGATGATACTCTATAATCTACTGGCTAACATAGCTTCTGATGAGAAATCTGTTGTAAATCTTGTCTTTGTTTCTATCTGGTGTTACATTTTTCTGGTTGCTTCAAATATTTTCTATCATTGTTTTTTTCAACAACTTGACCACTTGGTGTGGTTTTCTTAATGTTTCTTTTGTTTGGAGTTTATAAAACTTATTATATTGTGGGTTGATCTTGTCAGAAAATTTTTACTTGTTATTTCAAGTGTTTTTCTGTCTCAACTTCTCTGTCTCTCTCTCCCTCTCAATCTAACACATTTGTTAGACTGACTGATAGTGTCTCACAGTTCATCAAGACTGCTCATTTTTCTACTGTGCTATTTTCTTTTGGATAGTTTCTACTGCTGTGTCTTCAAGTTCACTGACCATTTCTTTACAGTATCTAATAGGTTATTAATTATTTCTAGCATATTTTTCATTTTATATATTGTAGTTTTAATCTCTAGATATTTCATTTGGGCCTTTTGAAATCTTCAATTTTTCTTATCATTGTGTCTATGTTTTCCTTACACCTCTGAACATATTTATAATAGTTATTTAAACCCTATCCACTAATGACAACACTTCCCTATTTCTTTATATTCCTTTTTTTCCTCCCATTTATATATAGGTTATATTTTCCTGCTTTCTTTCCTACCTGATAGTTTTTTATGCTGGACATTGTGAAATGTCTATGGTTTTTGTGGTGAATTTTGTTGTATTCCTTTAAACCATGTTGCTTCTGGCACACAGAAAATTTACTCGCCAAGTCATTTTAATTATTTCAAGATTTTCTTTTAAGTTTGCTAGGATGGTCTGGAGTAACCTTTACCCTAGGTATAAGTTAGCCCAACTACTAAGATGAAGATTTCTGAAGACTCTACCCGATGTAGTACAAGGTCTTTCCAGTCTGGCTGTAGGGGAAAAAACTGTGTGAACTTAGGGAATTTTTCAACCTATTACTTTTGGGCCTTCCTTCTCCAGCCTTGTAGAGTTTCACCCATGTGTGTTCAGAAAAACTTTGACTCAAAGATTGAAGAATATCCCTTAAATAACTTTATAGCCTTCCCTGTGTATAGCATCCCTTTCACCAATAGTCCTTGAATTCTAAATCGTCTCAACTGAGAAATACCACAGGGCTCTGTGTATTGAGTTCCTTTTCCAGTATTGCATCATGGAAACTTGATTGCAAGTGACAATAATTGGCACTCCATTTCTTCATTTATTTATTTAATAAATATTCATTGAATGCTCACTCTGTGCCAGGAACTTCTTGATGTACTAAATATTTAGTACAAATATTTCTGAACAAAGCAGAAAAACTTCCCACTATTTGTGGCTGTTACATTCTAATATTTTACAGGAAAAAGGAATTTATTGGAAAGATATCCCTAAGAAGCACAGAAAAAACAGGAGATACAGAGGAATGCAGAGAGTCAGGAAAATAAACAGAAGCCAAGGTGATGCACCAAAAACCAATATGTACTGCATATGCTACTGCTAATGAGAGGAACAAGCCCTCTAACCATTTTCAGATTCTTCCATCATTTGTTTGAGATCTGAAGTCTTAGAAGTAATAATCACATTGGCAAGACCTAAGTCAGTGCTTAGGCCCTGAGTTCCTGAAATTAGGGAGAGAGAAGATCAGGACCCCTTAATTTTCACTGTAGAAATAAGACATCATCTCCACCAAGATGGCACATAATCAATAATTCCTTAGAATAGGGAGTTGATATGATTAGGAATTCTGGACAATCAGAACATGACAAAAATTCACTAAAGTTGCATGGAAAAGTCAAGACCCAGAGAAACGGCAGTATAAAGAAACCAAAAGAGAGTAGAAGCTGAATTGAAGAATTAGGGAAACAAATATAAGGGTCAGTTATTTATTAACAGAAAAGAAACAAGCAGCAGAATGAGGAAGCAACTAAAATGGCCATTAGGTCACCAGTACTGTTGCAGGCTACCTAGAGCTAGCTGTGTTCTAGAAGGCAATGACTCATGTTCCAATTGCCCTTGAGGACCGGATTTATGCCAGATACGATATTTTTCTCTCCCTTTTTATTGCCATGTCCATTTTTACAGCGAATTCTTCATTAAACAAAGACAGCAGAGTGTGTCTGTTTCTTAACATCAGAAGGAACAGACCAAACCCTGCTCTGCTAAGTAATGAGGATGTTTTGTAAGGACAAGGAAATGCTGAAACTTCTCCAAACTGTGTGGGTTCCTTGGTCCCAGTGGTCAAAGGAATCCCATCCATAATCTCACTTGGAACCTCCACATCTTCCCTGCCTTCATTAGGATTGCTGCCCTGGGACTTCATTTTCAGAGATATGACAGAAGATAGTAATGAGTTGACTATTATTTCCACCTGTGGCTCCCCAGCAGGCACCATTCATTCAAAATCAGTCACTAGGCATGGAAATTTTTGCCCTGATATTTAGAGAAATTAAATGTGCCATTTTGATTTTTCAAAATGTGAACTACTTTTGCTGTCTCAGAGGGCTGGACACAGTGGAAGTTTTCTCCAAAGAACAAACTTTTCCCTTAAGCACAATCAGCTGTGAATCAGGAGTTGTAAAGCAGAGAGGACAATTAAAATCAATGACAGCATTTAGTTTCCTGCCAAGAGTAGCTTGCCCAGTTAACAGACTGTGCTTAGATGCCTTTCAGTGCACAGAGAACACCCTGGGCTAGCTGGTTGCTCAGCTGGGGACACACTAATTGCTTTTATTAATGAGAAGAGCTCTCTTTTCTCCACTGATGTTTCTTGAACTTCCATCCCATGCTTGGTTGGTGAAGCATCACTACTACAAGCTGAACCACAGTTACAATATTTTTCTCCTAATCGAGATCAGCAGAGCATAATTTGAAAGAGGAAACAGGAAAAAAAGAGTTCTATTTGAATTCCTAATGGTTCTTTTTAATCATGAGCATTTTAGAGTATAAAATCCTAATTATCAAATGAATTTTAAAAATGACGTGTCCCCATCAAGTTCTGCACATTAGTACCAGGGCGTTAGATGCTAAGCTTCAAAGTTAAGAGCACTGGATTTAGAGTCCAAAGATTAAGGTTCCTATACCAGTTTCTCAGGGACATTCATAGTACCACTTGATATTCCTGGACCTTAAGCTCTTTCTTTCTTTGTGAAAAGGGGATAATCCAGGACCAGACTGTCCCATGGCCCTCAAAATTAAAAAAAAAAAAACAACAAAACATAGAATCTGAAAGCTTATATATATTTACTACCCTTATCCTACCAGAAGAGGTTCAATTATCAATCACTGAGTACATATTCTCCTACCATATGCCCAATATCATTCTGACCAAAAGTAGTTAGTTCATGTCCCTTCTCTTACCTTTGTCAACTGCTCATTATACACAAAGACCAGAAGTTTGGTTAATAGAGCCATGGATAATTAGAAAGGAAGATGATCATTTGCTCCTCTTTCCAAGAATCAGCCTGATCCATAGTTGAAGGGATTGTTTTGAGAGACATTATTGTCCTCCTGACATTTTCTCTTCAAAAGAAAATCACTTCTCCTACGGTTTGTATAATAATACAAGAGAAGACAGTATTGTGGCTGGGAAAACATTGCAGATACAGGAAGAAGTAGATAAGGAGAAAGTAGAATGATAGAATGAAGAAAAAAAATACGTAAAGGGGGATCAAAGAGAGAGAAGCCTGGAGTGATGGAGAACAGATAAGCAGCAATAAAGAAAATGACATTCCAGGAGAGAGATGCCAATTTAGCAAGAGACATCAACGGACATTTGAAATCAACGTAGAAAACCAGATTACAAAGATAATTTTTGGAATAAAGGTCAACCGATATGCAGAGCTGTGCTATATTTGTATGTGGAAAGAGAGAGACTCTAGTTGCAGCTCCTATTTATATATTTTAACACGTAGACCTAGCGATTTAATACCTCTGTAATTATGTATATAATGGACACTCTTATAATGTTTTATTTATTCTTCCAGAGTTGTGTTTATTGCAGACTGTCTCATTTTAGAGTTATTTATGTCTCTGTCTGTCTCCTTTACCAGTGATTGGATTCTCCCAGGCCAGAGCCACATCTTACTGATTTCTATATTATCCTCAGTACCTAACACATTATCTATCACGCAATAAAAGTTTAATAAAATTTAAATTGAATTGAATTATTTTGAGACTTTATTATTAGTGTGTGTGTGCGTGTGTGTGTGTGTGTGCACGCGTGCACACGTGTGCACACAAAATTGTTCTGGAAAATTGCATTTTAGTCTTAACTTCTCAAGTTAGAAATATAACACTAATGCAATAAAATAGCAGGAGGACAATTCTGATAATCTGTTCACTAAATAATGACTGGGGAATAATTATGTATTCTTGATGAGGTCAAACTGTCCTTAGACTTAGGCAGTAAGGAGAGGAGGTGTGTGGATTATAGAATTGACATAAGGGTAATTATCCTTGATAGCAGGTAGAGCAGATCTAAGGGAGTAGCACTGTGTATATAAAAGAAATATAATACAAGCCACAATCCCTGCCCCTTACCAACTATAAAATTAATTTGGAGAAGAAGAAAAAGACAACTGAAACAATTCAGCAACTATGTAATGGAAGCAAGTCCTACATTTTTTTTTTTTGCATAATGGGAATATTTTGGCAATAAGTGATAGAAGGTGTCACAATTGTTCTCACAACAAAACTAGTTCAGCCCCCTCCTCTATTTTTGTTTAGTTATCCCAAGGGAAGTCTTCTAGTCTAAATCTTCCTGATTAATTACCCCCACAGTGTTGGTGTTTGAAGACATCCTCTAGCTCCAAAACCAGGTGACATGGGAGAGGCTGATAGGATCATCAGCCAATGGACATTGATCTGCTGAGAGCCCTTACAAATATATTGAGTAGCATTTGAAAGTAACTCATGGTCTCTCTTAATTAAGAGTAATGTACGACTTCCTGATGACAAATGATGAAGCAGCTTCTCTTCTCTTTATCCGTGTGTGACAAGTCTTCCCTCAGACTGTGAATGTGTGTAACGACCAGTGGGTGACACAATTGTGACTTTAGATGAATAGGCTGAAAGCTGAAAGACCAAGCTGGTTTAATGCACATGGCATTTTGACTCATGCTGTCTTTGCTTGCTCTAGCTCTTTGGGCTGAAGAAAGCTGTCCTCTCCTATTCATTATATAAGTTTCAATTCTCATTATTTTTATGGTGATTTTTGTTTTTTTTTTTAGACTGAAAAGTATCAGAAATTATTTTCATTGGAGGAGACAACAGTAGAGATAAGAGAAAAAAAGGATTATTTTATTATATAAGCAGGGAAACCTGTTTACATGAGGCATTGAAAAATCAGAGGCTTTTAATGTTTTCTTCACTTTTCTGAATCCAAACGAGAGTAGTAAACACCTAAGGATAAAAGGAAAGAGTGTCATACTTTAACAAAGAATTATCTGTTTCATGATTACTTTAGTAAATTGGCTGTGGTGCATATCTGAAGTTGCTAATGGTTGTGCTTAGGCTATTAGACAAAATGACTATCAGGATAGAGTTTAATATTGAAAATTTGGGGTGTATAATCAAGTAGTGTAAAGACTAGACAGAAGATGGAAGGAAGGGAGAGAGAGAGAGTGGGAGGGAGGCAGAGAGGAAATTAGCTGGTTTTGAAATAAAAACGGCTGAATTCACATGCTTTCTTTTCCAGTTTACTTAAATCTAGAAATAAAATTTTTGAAACAACAATTAAATTGACACCATCAACTACTCAAATACAGAAGCCCTTAACATCTGGTTCTATCTTTTTCTCTGTCCCAAATCTTGCCATCATAACAATAAACATGAGACACTAGAGACGATATAGAGAGAAGCTAAGAACGGACTTTCGAACCAGCTTCAGGGTTTAGATGTCATCATCCTCTTGCTTCCTGGGTGAGTTTGGGAAAATTACCTAGTCTGTCTCTGCTTTTTACTTCATCTATGCCTCAGTTTCTTCATCTATAAATCTGGAATGTAGTAATAGTACCTCATTAGATTGTTGAAAAGATTAAGTGCATTAATACACATAAAGCATTTAGAACAGCTACTGGCACGTGGCAGGTGCTCAATAAAATAGACACTCCAGCCTCAGGGTTCATTGGCCATCCTATCCACCTCTCCTTTCAATTTCAGCAAGTTACTGCCCGGACACTTTGTCTTCTATTGGATATAGAATAACTGTGTTTCTAAACACATAGACTTTAATATTACTGAATCCAACCATACCTACTGTCCTTCCACCTTTCTGACTCTTTAACCTTGGTATCCAACAGCTTGGGAATCTACTATTGACCTGAATAAAGTTAAAAAACAAATGGCAGGTTGAGAGAAGATATTTATAACCTATACTAACAAGTAATTGTGTACAGAAATATAAAGAATTCCTAAAAATCACTAAGAAAAAGACAAACAACTCAAGAGAAAAGTGATCAAATGGAACAGGGAAACAACTTAAATAGAAAGTAGATGGAATGTCCAAAAAACATAGGAAAAATGCTCAAAACTTGTTAGTAATTTGGGAAAGTGAAGAAATAATGGAACACTCCATACTTTAGAGATTGGCATGAACTCATAGTCTGAATTTACCAAATGTTGGTGAGGATATTTGATAAGAATACTCATGTGTCCCTGGTGGGAGCTTAACTGATAGATATCCTTTGGCTAACAATTTGGTAATACCTGATGAAGGTCAGGATGAACGTAATTTGTGCATTAGACACCACTGGTTGCTTACCAGCATCTTTCCCCCAACCTTGCCTTCTTTACAGAAGCTGATTTTGTTTGCCTAACCATCCGTCCCCCTACACATTCATGTGTTACAAGGAAAGAAGATGCTACCCCCAGTTTCAGGAATGGGCTTGATTCTTTCCCAAAGTGGCCATATTCCCTTTGGCAGTGACCCAGTTGTAGCCTACAAATTATAAGGGGAGGTCTGCTGTGGATATTCAGGAAAGATTATAATTCCTAAGAGATTGCTTTAGAAAAAACAGCCTTTCTTCTTCTGGACATTGTTGTGTCTGGATGTCATGCTTCCAAATGCTGTAACCGTTTTGCCACTAGTCTGAGAAGGAAGCCACACCCAGGATGATAGGAAGGAAGATGAAAAAGAGTGGTTTCTTTTCTTTTTTTAAAAAAAATTTTAATTTTTTTTTATTTTTGAGAGAGACAGAGTGCAAAGAGAGGTAGGGCCAGAGAGAGAGGGAGACACAGAATCTGAAGCAGGCTCCAGGCTCTGAGCTGTCAGCACAGAGCTTGACATGGGGCTCGAATCCACGAACCATGAGATCATGACCTGAGCTGAAGTTGGACACTCAACCAACTGAGCCACCCAGGCACCCCCCAAAAAGGAGTGGTTTCTTAAGGGCCTTTTTGAGATCAACTAAACCAAGCTTAAAAAGCTGAAACCACCCTCAACAACCTCTTTTTAAGTAAAATAATATATGTTTTCATTCCTAAACCGGATTGAACTGAAGATTTTCCTTCTTATGGTCAAAATCAGCCTATCTATACTTTAGACCCCACAAAACTCCCACTCAGGTGTACATGGACACATACATACAAGGATACATATTGTGGCAATCTTTATAAAATCCCTAAACTGGAAGGAAATTACCTAGCTTCACTTGAATAGTTAAATACGCTTCATGTAATCATAGAATAAGACTGTGAAACAATTCAAATATATTCAAATGAAACACTTGGTCTGTTTCTGTGGGCATAGTTATGTATCCAAAACATGATGTAGGGTGAGAAAAGAAAGTAACAGAGCAATATGGACTGCATACCATCTGTGTGAACTGTATAAGCACGTAAAACAATGCTCTTCTTGGTCCATTTACATGTACATAAGGAGTAAACATAAAAAGCCATGATCAACAGACATAAACTCATAATAGTGGAGAAGAGACATGCTAGAGGTATAACAAGAATTCCAATTGTATGCGTAATATTTTCTTTTACTAGAGATGCAAACCATATATAAAGAAGCATTAGCTTTTGTTAATTCAGATTAATTACAGTATGAGTATTTCTTGCATTATTCTGTAACTTGCAATTTTCTATATGCTTAAAGCAATTGATAATAAATACTTTTAATAAGAAATTTTAATGTAAAAGAAATTAGAAAAAAAAGAAAAGATACTCAATGGAACTGGACTGGGATCATCTTGCACTATTAAATTTAAACAGTGCTTTCTTGCTTGAATGTTGTAGCAGGTGTAAATTATTTTTTTAGAAGTGTGAATGTTATTCGAAATCTCTTAAAAACAGATTTCTGCACATTACATTGAGTCTGTCACTAGATCTCCCTTGTGTTTCAGGTCATCAACTCCCTTTGTGCTATGTGTTCTTTCCTAGGCAGACTCAACAAAATGGTGGATTGCTTGGACCACCCCACACATAAGCATTCCCCATTTCCTGTGTGTCTTTGAGAAGTTCACAATGTGTTTAAAATAAATATCAACATATGAAATTGCTAGACTCCTGACATTCCTTCATATCCTGCTTGATTATATCCTTCTTAGCTCAAACCAACAATCCAGCTTCTTTCTTACTAAATCCAGCTCTTGAGAAAATAATCACCACAGTGTTGATTTGTTACAGTCCTTAATCCATCTTGCTAATTTAGTATGGTTCTTAATCCATCTTCGACCTGTCTCTGAACGTATTGGATGATATCCTTCACTCCTGAGGTTTTTCTTACTATCTAAACACTTTGCCTCTCAAATGTGTAACTCCCATCAGATCTCTATCCTCAGACTCTGGCTGGATTCCAGCTTTTCTATTGAACTTCTCTCTCTAGTTATGTCAAACTGAGTACATGTTTCACCCAACAAAAGAAAGGGCATTATTGGGATCAGAACTAATAATCTATAGGTGGAAGTCATATAAGATGGAGAATGATGAGAGCTAAGACTGGTCACCGCAATTTTCATTTGGGATGGCCTCAAATTTTTGACACTTCTCATTGAGAGGTGGAGGTCTGTGGCCACTCTTCTTAAATATGCACGGATTTTATGACTCTTTTGGCTAATAAAACATGGCAAATGTTAACGCTTTGACGAATTCTGAGTCCAAATCTTAAATCATTGATAATTTCCACTTCCTGACTCTTAGCTCCCTATCTCTGTGAGCCCTGTCACCACATAAGAAGTCGACCACTCTATCACTCCCATGCTGGAGAGACCACACATATGTGCTCCATTTGCTAGTCTCAGCTGAATCCAGTCTGCTAACCATCTTCCTTTGGGTGTCAGACTCATGAATGAAAGAATCTGGGACCCTTCTGACCAGCCCATCCACCAATCGTTCTGAGTGACCTCAGTCAGTGCTGTGTGGAGCAGAAGAATCACACAGTGAGCCTTGCTCAAATCTCTGACCCACGAAACTGTGCGATGTAACCAATGGCTTCAAAGCACTAAGTTTTGGAATTTGTTATGTAACAATAGATAACCTGGTAACTTTATCCTCCTCAAAGCCTCTTGAGTTTGCCTATAGTTCTCACCCATGAGATATTTTCCAGTTATTATAGATCACTCAAAAATAATCATAAACTCACTCATTGTTAAAACAATACAATGCAGGGGCGCCTGGGTGGCGCAGTCGGTTAAGCGTCCGACTTCAGCCAGGTCACGATCTCGCGGTCCGTGAGTTCGAGCCCCGCGTCGGGCTCTGGGCTGATGGCTCAGAGCCTGGAGCCTGTTTCCGGTTCTGTGTCTCCCTCTCTCTCTGCCCCTCCCCCATTCATTCTCTGTCTCTCTCTGTCCCAAAAATAAATAAACGTTGAAAAAAAAAAATTAAAAAAAAAACAAAAAACAATACAATGCATAATTATATAAAATAAAAACTGAAGACTCCACCTTTATTCCTTACCTCCATTCCATTCCCCATCTCAAACTTAACCACTGTTCCTATGAATGGATGTTTAGATTATTTATAGACTTTTGCTAAATAAAACAGTGTTGGAATAGCTTTACCCTTGTGTGAGTAGTCCCTTTAACTTTTAGATTCATAGAAGTCAAATGTGGGGCTAATAGTATATGTAATGAAAACTGTGGTATATATCAAATTACCCTCCAAAAAAAACAAATAAAAACCTTTGCTCATTTATATTGTCACCAACAAGTACAATTGTATCCATTTCTGCACTCACCAGTCACTAATGTATATTATCTTTTACATTTTGCCACTGTGAAAGTAGTAAAAGCGGTAGCTCATTGTTTCAATTGATATTTTTCTGATCACCTGCGAAGTTTGTAGCATTTTTTTCTACAAAAGAAAAAGAAAGAGGGTGTTGGGAAGAGTGGGAGCAGAAAATCATGTGGTTGTTTATCCTAGCACATAGTTGATAATTTTGGTAGCCCAGGCAAGAGATTATTGAACCATTTGGCAACAAATGGTAGAGAGAAATCACCAGATTAAGTACGTATTTTGAATGAAAAGCTGACAAGAATAGCTGATCGTTCTGATGTGGGATAGGAGGACAAAAAGAATTCCAAGGTATTTGGCTTAACCACTAGGTGAATGATGGAGCCCTTTGCTGAGATGGAGAAGACTGGAGGTGAAGGCAAGAAGACTGCTTTACATGCTAAGTTTGAGAAGACTATTCAGTATCTCACTGTCATGGAGGCAGTAGGTAGAGTCGAGTTTAACGAGGAAGGAGGGATGTTGGGGGGGAGGGTTGAGTCTGTGAGTCATTAGTGTGTGATGGCATTTAAAGCCATGGAATTTAGTGCAGGCAGGTAGGTGAAGCAGTCCAAGGCCAAGTCTTAAGGCTCCAATATCCACAGGGAAGATTGGGGGAGGACCTATCCTGGGGGTCTGAGAAGTGACCAGTGAAATGTGAGAAAAACCAGGAGCCTGTGAAATCCCAGAAGACAGCGCGGCCACTTAGAACAGTGCCTATTACACAGTAAATACTACATAACAATTAAATGCTATTATTATTTCTCCTTTGAAGCCCTATGATTGATCCCCAAGTAGGCTTCTGCACTCTGATTCCAAATAGGGCTGCATTCCATGGCAGGTCTTGTCATTAGACTATGACAGGAGATGCGTTGGACTCCAAGATCAGATCATAAGTGGTAGAGAAGTAGAGTAAGTTAGGATTTAGAAGAAATACTGTATTTGGCAACGTGAAGGTCATTAGTGACTTGAGAAGAGAGGTTATAGTGGAGAGAAAAATTCTAAATGGTTTGGGCTCTAGACAGAATAGCAGGAGGAGAAAAGATGTGCCAACTCCACTGTTGAGGAATTTTGCTCTAAAGAGGAACAGAAAAATAGGGGAGTAGTCAAAGGAATATATAGGATCAAGGGAAGGTTGTTTTATTTTTATAATACGGAAGATACTTTTTATAGGATGATTTAATGCTGATGGCAAAGAGCCAAAAGAGAGTCTAAATGAAGAAGTAGGAGAGAGAAGGGAAGCCTCAGTGGCTCAGTCAGTTGAGTGTCCAACTCTTGGTTTCAGCTCAGGTCATGATCTCCTTGGCTTTGTGGGTTTGAGTCCCATGTCCAGCTCTGCACTGACAATGGAGAGCATGTCTGGGATGCTCCCTTTTGCTCTGCCCCCTCCCCCACTCACGTTCTCTCTGTCTCTCTCAAAATAAATAAATAAACTGAAAAAAAAAAGAAGTAGGAGAGAGAAGACGAGTCTATAAATAAAGTCCTTAGGTGGATATGAAGCTACATTATCCAGTGCCCAAGTCTTACCTAAGACTCTGGCTTTGGGTAAAACCCAGATCATTCATCCATTTTTTTTTTTTAAGTTTTATTTTTTTTTTTCAACGTTTATTTATTTCTGGGACAGAGAGAGACAGAGCATGAACGGGGGAGGGGCAGACAGAGAGGGAGACACAGAATGGGAAACAGGCTCCAGGCTCTGAGCCATCAGCCCAGAGCCTGACGCGGGGCTCGAACTCCCGGACCGCGAGATCGTGACCTGGCTGAAGTCGGACGCTCAACCGACTGCGCCACCCAGGCGCCCCTCATTCATCCATTTTTTAACAAGATGTAACAAAGCAAAATCAACAGGTGCAGACCGGGTGGGCTGGTAGCTGTTTTAATTGGAGCACAAAGAAGTTTGATTCTGACTGATTCCTTTTTTTCAGAGAGATAAGAAAGTCATTAGTTGAGAATAAGGAGGAAGGAGTAGGTATTGGAGATTTCTAAATATAAAAGAATAAGTGAATTATTTGGCTTGGTCAGTATGGTTTCAGTATGACACTTTCCAGGGCAGCTCAAAGGGGTCACTGAAGGTATGTGGTCATGTTAACATCAGTCTGGTGTTTTTTTTTATTCAACCATTCTTGTGTATTTTTCTTCACCTACATTGTTTACACTGTTTATGTTGTGATCACAACATAATAATATGATCACATACTATTTTTTTAAGTTTATTTATTTATTATTTTGAGAGAGACAGAGAGAGAGAGAGAGAGAGAGAGCAAGTGGGGAAGGGGCAGAGAGAGAGAGAGAGGGAGAGAGAGAGAATCCCAAGCAGGCTTTGCACTGTTAGCACAAAGCCTGATGTAGGGATGTAGGGCTGGAACTCACGAATCTCTAGAGCATGACCTGAGCTGAAGTCAGATACTTAACCGACTGAGCTGCCCAGGTGCCCCTTTGATCACATATTATAAGATGTTTTTTTCTCTTTGTATAGGCAACTCAAATTTTCTAATTTTTTTTTCTATAAATTCTGGGAGATGTGTGTGTGTGCGTGTGTGTGTGCGTGTGCGTGTGTATGGTATATTCTTGAGAAGTCTCTATGTCTGCCCTAAAATTATTTTTTTAATTCTTCACTATATCTTCTAATATTTTCATAATAGCTATTAGCATTTTCTTGTATGTAGATGTTTTGCATGTGCATATCTGTCTAACTTCATTTTCTTCAAAATGGGTAAAAGATGTCCAACATCATTTTTCAAAAATCTACCCTTTTTCCTCTTGAAAGCTGTATTGTTCATAGGCATGCACCTATTTTTAGACTTTCATGGTTGTTTCATTTATCACTTGTCCACTCCTGCATTATTATCACATTGCTTTAATCACTATGGTATTTTTAAATACCTTATAGTAAAATCACCATTCAGATTTCTTTCAAAAATTTCATTGCACACCTTGGGAATTTTTTCTTCCAGATAAAAATGATCTCTCAGATGAATCTAATTCAATGTGATAATTATCTTGTAAAACATTTAAAAACCTGAAGGGGTTTTGATTGGAATTAAATTGAATTTAAAGATGATTGGGGGAGAGTTAACATTCACAATCTGAGGGCTTTTCAGAGAAACCTGAGATTCTCCATATTTATTTGGGTCTTTTTCAATGTTCTTCAGAATGGTTTTATAGATTTATTCAATGAAGAAACTCTGTAGCATCTTATAGGCATTTTCTGGCTCTGGCACCATAAAACAAAACTCATTTATTATCTTCCACATGGCACCTTGAACAAATTAATCTCTTTGTGCCATGGTTTCCTTATATGTTAAAAGAGGATTGTTGTGGGGAATAAATGAGTTAGTACCTGTGAAGCACTTAAAACATGCCTGGTGCTGCCATACTGAAGCCCCATAATCCATAATCCACAATCCATAATATGGCCATATGGGCCATATTGAAGGCCCATAATTCTGAGGAGTCCTTTGTGCTGACCACATCACCACTGCCTTTCCACAAAGGAATCTGTGACAGAGTCTTTGCACACATTATTCCAAGGTGTCTGAAGAATATAGTTTCCAGACTTTTAGCTCCTGTAACACAAGAGAGAGCTTAGTAGGGCAGGATGCTGCTTTCAGAGAGATGAGAAAGATTTTTCATGGAAACATAAAAATATATAAAAATTATTTAGAAACTGCTCCGTAGTTGGTTATTGTGTTTGGTACCACTTTTTTTTTAAGACAATCTAAAAGAAATCTGCATATAAAAACAGAAAAGTTTAAAAATGTTTAAAAAAATTTTAACGTTTATTTATTTTTGAGAGAGAGAGAGAGAGACAGAGCGTGAACAGGGGAGGGGCAGAAAGAGAGGGAGACGCAGAATCAAAGCAGGTTCCAGGCTCTCAGCTGTCAGCACAGAGCCTGACGCAGGGCTCGAACTCACGGACTGCAAGATCATGACCCGAGCCAAAGTCAGATGCTTAACTGACTGAGCCACCCAGGCACTCCTAAAAATGTTTTAAAGGCAGAGGGGAGACTTTACATTAGATGAGTTGCCTGAATATCAGTATATTTTATGAGTACATCTTTTGAATCAGCCATGCAGACACATGACATTCATTCAATATTTAACAACTGAAATGTAATACTGTATTATGCTACTCTTTGTGTGCATTCAAAATCACTGCTTTTATGCAAATAACAGTGATACCTATTAATCACCAAGAAGAGGAGGCCATTCCAAAACTACTTGGGATTGCTATATTTTTTATCCAGTGGTTCTCTTACCAGAACCAAAAAGACCTATTAGACTCTTCATCTGTTAAAATATATTTTTCTAGGAAATATTAAATGTTGCTAGTATCAGAAGTCTTTCACAGAAGGTTTTAATAAATGGATACATATATGTTACATGAAAAATCTTCCTATGTATTCTCTTTAAAAAGCTGAGTTTTGGACAAAAATTTTAGAACATCTAGGCTGGGCTTAGGGAGGTGGCACTCACTCTTCCACAGTGGCCACTGATTGGGTAGGAAGTGAAAAGATGGCAAAAAAGAAAACCTACTTCTATTTTCCTGTCTCTGTTTCTTTCTCTCTCTCTCTCTCTCTCTCTCTCCACACTAAAATAGGGAATGCAGTAAAACCTTGGTTTGTGAGCACAATTTGTTCTGAAAACATGCTTGTAATACAACGTAATTGTGTATCAAAGCGAATTTCAAGAACTATTGGCTCAGTTGTGATTATGTGATGTTCGACGTCACGTACTACTCCTATTGCAAGACATTGCTCGTTTATCAAGTTAAAATGTATTAGAAATGTTTGTGCCTCTGGCGGAACACTCACAGAACAAGTTACTCGCAATCCAAGGTTTTACTGTATATTTAGTTATAAAACCTGATGGGTCGTCCTTCATGTAAGTCTCAGCATAATAGCTTAAGGGAGGCGGGAGCCGAGTGTTTCAAACCACTGACTCTGAGAGCCCTGGGATCATTTTTGTTGGCATGTTCTAACTTGCTGGAGTTCAACACATACTACATGGCTAACTGAACTAAGCACTGAAAAAAGACAGCCTTGATCCCCGGAGCATGTCATTAAAGCATGGTAACTAGGGTACTGGGTCACCGCAAAGCTACTCCTGAAAGTAAGTAAAACAGACAGAGGAGAAAACAGCCCATGTAATATTAATGCACATTTCGCTGAAGGAAGAAATATGCTCCATTTGCAGTGCCCCTATGACCTGCTGCCCTAATTTACATGCCCTTGGACTTACACACTCTCAAGGCATCAGTCTATGGTTTCTGTTCCTCTCTCGTGTGTTTATTTCTTAAAATAGGTGAACTTTTTGAAAGAGCAGAAACAACAAGATGTATTAGACACAAAACGAAGTCAAGTCCAAGGACAGAAACTACTCTATGGTGGTTGCCCAGAGGACCACCGATGCCAGAAATCACACTGGTGGGGAGGGGAGAAGGTGGCAAGAGCACTTCCCTCACCTTCATTCTGCATTTGCCAAGTCCTCAGGCTGCTAGAGGAGTCCCCATCCTTACTCTAAGCAATGGATCCTTTCACTACCCACTAGAAGCGTGGTCTTTGAGGATTCTCAAAGAGCAGAATCGCTGAAGAAAGAGACCTCAGAAAACAGTGCTATGCATTTCCATCCCAGTAGGGATCCAGAGCCCAGCCACAGTATGTAAGTGTTTGGTACATTTACCTTTAAGCAAAATTAAACATATTTGTCAAACTGAAATGCCATTATTGACTCAACCATTGTAAAGCAGCTTAAGCACCAATCTATGAATGATGATTTAAAGTAAAAACACAGCAGAGGAGGCTCCAAAACGCCTTATGCTGCACCATGTAAGCATGGTAATACTGTAATAGTCCCCAGAGCCCAAATCAGGCACATGCTGCTCCAGAAAACTGGTGAGACTCTGAAAAGTAGAACTCACTTAAGAAAAAATATTCCATCGGAACTGTTATTCAACTTAAGGTGGTATACACCATTTTCTTTCAGCCTCTGAAATTTCCCTGTCATTTAGTTTCTGAGAAAGCATGACTCAGCAGATTTTTACAACTGTTTTATTCGGTTGGAGAGAGATGATAAAGGTCACAGTTCCACCGCTGTTTTCAGGTGTGACCTGGTCCTAAAGGGACCTCGTCCAGTAGGGTGCTGCACAGGTGGAGCAGGGGAGCCATGGCCTCTTAGGGAGAAGAAGCATGTCCCAAGACAGAGCTCATCATTATAGAAATTAACCTGGTTTGGCATGTATATTTCCATGTGAGTATAGTCATAAAACATAATCTGCACAATTTTAGATCAGATTCGACCTCTATTTTACAAGGAACAAAAACACAAGTTATATAATTGGTCATCTCCCTTGCGCAAAGATGCCATCGATTATTACTCCATTACTTTCCTTCTTAGTTAAGCTGTTGAAGTTGAATTTAAAAGCAACGGTCTACAAGAACAGGCATTTAACATATAGTTGATTGATCGAAAGAAATAAGAGGAGGTCCACAGAGAAACTACGTGCACAATGAAAATCATTGATTAAAACAACATAGTCAGCCTGGTGTTCATAGTTTACTTAACAAGTGGGTGCACCCCTAAAATCAATTTCACAATATGGAAAATGTGGATAAGCATAATGTAGTTGAAAATAATGATCTATACAATTATGGATCGAGAACCAATTCAAAGGAAATCAAAAGGTTCATAAGGGAAAATGGGAAAAGATGAGGAGAAGTGGACAAAATATATCATAAGAAGCTCCAAGAAGGAATGGAGTGAGGCATGAGAGCGAAGAGGTCTGAGGCAGATAGTAGTTTTCCAGTTCATCACTTGCTCTCTTTAAGGGTACCATTTTCATTCTGGAAAGGTTTCTTGGATGAGGTGAGTTTTTAAATGAAGGATTGGGAGAAAATGGTGAGGCTGGCTGTCAGAGCAGAGTATCACTCTCAGCAGCAGGGGAGAATGCCTGCATGCTAAAAAGAAATGCAGGGTGGCCGCGAGAGGAGCCTGTGCACTAGGCTGGAAGGAAACAGTGAAGGAGATGCCAGGCGATGCACTGTGGCAGTTAATACGCAGGCACCTCGGGGGATGGCAGGCCTAACAATAACCACATCAAAATACAATTCAATATCGAGAGGGAAGGATGTTGTGAGGAATTTAAATCAAATAAAAATAAAGACCATCAAAGCATAGAGAGAATAAAGGATATTAAAACAATAAAGGGTGGCCGAACTCTGTCTCCTGCACTACATCATCATCAAAATCCCCTTCCCTGCTCTGGATTCTGAAGACATTGTGACCAGGTGGGGGGTGCGGCACTCACAACCTTCACGTTTCCAGAAATAGCAGCAGGTGATGCAAACTTTCCCATCAGGAACTAGATATTTTTATCTTTCTGTCATCCTTAAGGAAAAAATAAAAATAATCATAGCTTGTGTTGTCGAGTGCTTCCTATTTGGCAGGCACTGTTCTGAGCACTTCGCGCATGAACTTATGCTATCCTCAGAACAGCTCTGTGCTATAATTATCCCCATTTTTTGGTGGAGAAAAATGAGGAACAGAAAAGTAACTCTCCCAGAGTCGCACAGACAGTAAGCAAGGAAGCCTGGATACAAACCCAGGTAATTGGCTCCAGAGTCTGTGTTCATTACCTCCATGCCGCCGTCTCCTGAGATACCAGCACCAGTGCTGACTATGACCTTGGACAAGGTGCTGTCTCCTGAGACACCAGCACCAGTGCTGACTATGACCTTGGACAAGGTGCTGTCTCCTGAGATACCAGCACCAATGCTGACTATGACCTTGGACAAGTTGGCACTCCCTTCTAAAGACCACACTATCAGATGCAGATGGGACCCATAGATGCAAATCGAGTTGTTTCCATGAGGTGCACGATGTGGACACAGGAACATGCATGCTTGCCTGTTCCAGGACCTCGGGGGATATTCCCCCGTCCCCGAGGGGGTGGGGATGTACTCTTCATGTTTGGTGCCCTTCATGTTTGGTTCATTTATGAGAATTCTAACTTATTCCTAGTTCTCAGAGAAATGTTTATTGTCATCTCGTGTCTTTTTCCAAATTTAAGCGACTGGTAGGCTCTTTATAAATCCTAGTTTGCTATCAGATTTAACTTTTAAAATAAGACCCTGTCCTACAGTTTCCTAAGATAGCTCACCAAGTACTCGGTAATACACACTCTTGTCTGTAAAAATTAGACCTTAAATTTATCTGGATTCTCTAATTATTGTCATTTCTTTTCTTAAAGCATGATACTGAGTTTCTGGATTTGCAACTTTATAGTATGTGTTCTTCTGTGTTTGTCCTTTGGTGAGCATGCCATCCGTTGCTGATTTACAAGATCACATTCATCTCAGAGTAACGGCAGTACAATAGATGAGGGTTATGAAGGTGGTAGGGAGGAAGAATAATAGAATTTGTGCTAACCGAAAAAAACACATAAATATGTATTCTGAATAGAGAAATGATAGCTGAGCAAATGAACTATAAAGTTGAATAAGAAAGAATAAAAGAATAGAGAATAGAGAATGAAAGGATAAAGAATAAAAATTCTTTCATGAGAGAGAAAAATGCTGATGCTGATAAGGATGTATTTTCTTTTAAGAATTTGGTAGAGGTCTTCCTGCTGAAGGTAATATGCACTGCTGAACACTTTTGCTATTCTCTGGCCCTCCATCCATCCTTGTCGTGATAATTTTAGAACACAGTGTAGCATCTTCTTTCTTGGCTCCGATAAATTGCAGTGGTTGCCGCTCATCTTCTTTAACAAGAGTTCTATCCTTCTATAAAAATGGGCATCTGAGTGTAATAGGCCATCTAAGCCCCTAAAGATATCTTGGGTTGGAGAAAGAGAAAGACTTACAAATGAGGCAATAAAAAATAAATTACACAACATTAAATTTACTAAGTAAGCAAGATAATAGAGTCTGAAAGCCAAAGGTGCTGAGTGAGCAAGCTTCCATTCCATTCAGATCTCAGCTTCGATGTGACCTGCATGCTAATCTTGCTGTGCGTAAGACGCATTGTCGAGATGGCACTCATTATTGGCATTAGTTATTCAGTTTGTATGATATGTTTCATTACTAACCTTCTCTTTTCCAAAGCCTATAACTGAGTGGTAAAAATTTATATCTTCTGTTATTTTTAAAGGACCAAATTTGGCATACAAATTCTAGTGCTTAAAATGGAATTTTATTTGAGGAGAAAATTGGGCTGCATTTGAACAAGACTCTATTAAATATTACCCAAGGTTACTAGCTTAACTGTTAAATCTAAGGATGAGAAAAGCAGTTAATACCATGGGGGATAGTATTTTTACTTCTGTGTGCACAATACAAACAGACTGGCAACTATGTGAAAATACTGATCTGGCAAGTTGGGAGACCCAGAAGACTCAGTTCCTTTTTGGGCACTCAGGGGAAGTATTTCTGGGAATGAGGCATGAAGAGTAAAGCCTTACAATATATCCTTCAGGTCTTGAAAAAAAAAAAAGCCAAGGAGGTTTATAAGTGGGAACGGGCCGCAAGCAAAAACAGAGATGAGATAGATCTCATGGCTTAGTTGGTACCTAGAAATCTAGGGCAGTGCAGGTGTGCTTATGTGCTTCCAGTGGATGTTAAACTTGTGTGTGGCATGGCCTCTCCCCCAGCGCACTGGGGCACTTGATGTCATTACCGGACATCAGGTCATTGACCCAAGGCAGCATTTCTCAGCATTATAGAGCTTGTGCCCCCTTTTGGTACACTGGACAATCTTACCACTCCCCCCAAACCCTAGTTTTCCCCACAGTGGTCTAAGTTGGGTCACGTTAAAATGGAAATACAATGGCCACTCCAACACAAGACTTCACATTTATTTAATTCTTACTAAGTAGTAATTAATTAGTAATTAGATATATTAGATCCATTTGTAAGAGTAAGTTTTAATTTGAGAGAAAGGAATTTGAGAGGAAATGCCTTTCACAGTGCCACATACATAGCAGGGTCTCAGAAAGGTTAGTTATCTAGCTGGATTGCTCGTGGTAAGATGGATAAAGGGAGACCAATGTTTCCATTGAAACATGAATGATTCCAATGAATCCCTACCAGATTCTGTACTTACTTGACAAGTTTTACTCAGCCTGAGCCTGACTGTCGGTGTCCAACAGTGATGAGGAAATTCCCACTGGGCTGATTGTCCAAGAGAAGCTAAAGTTGTTACAAGCAGACAGAAGAAAGCCTACAAAGAGTTAGTGGAGTTATTGGCTCTAATATTTTGTATGAGGCGATTTCTTCCTCAGAGTGTTAGTGTCCTAAAGCTTCATTTATCTTATTATTTATTTATTTTGCATGACGGTTTCTCCCATGGTCCATTCATTCACATATTAGCTCTAAACAGACAGAACTGAATCTTCTTCAAGGCGCGGAAAGCCCATAGCCTGGAGCTCCCAGCCCCCAGGGTTGGTTCATTAGACTGAAGATCAGTCTTTGCTCCTGGTGGCAGCACCTTATTCCCCTCCTAGTAGTTTCAAGCAACGCCAAGTAGGCAATTACTTTTGTTAGATTACCTTGGCATAGTTTGGGTATGTAATAAATTGATGCAAGTTGCACTTCAGGTTAAGTAGAAAAGAAATATATACCGTTTCTGGTCCATTTTCGCGGCAGTAGCTACTGTTTGGATAGAGTGAATAACTAATAATACAAATTCTAAATAGACCACAAGATACTTTATTCAGAGAAATATATGTTGACCATATCACTAATAAGTTTTGAAAATCTTTAATTTATTGATCTATTAGGAACTGGAGATATAGGAAATCAATTGCCTATGAATTGTAAAATAAAATTACTTTTTAAATGTTGCTAATTATAAAAAGAACTCTGGCCAATTTGGAAAGATTTCAGTTGAAGGCAGGTCACACATCACAGCCATTTTCTTCATTTCTGCGTGTGGTCTTACTTAGACCCCCGGCACTTAAGTGTAAATCTGTTAATGAACAACTTGCATACTTAAAACCTTGCTACATCAAAAATCTTATGCTATCTCTGTGTCTATGACCTATCAACACAGATCCCAGGTAAGATTAAATTATTATTCCTTTACACGTCTTTTAGAGCCAGACATTCCTACTCAATGATCTCATTCTATTTCTTTCTCAGAGGAATTTTGAGTGGAAAGAAAACATTGTTGTAAATTGCAGTCATCACATGTATGTGCTCTGCGGGCGGCATGCCACATTATGCTAGGCTGACCTCAGCCCCCAGCCACCCAGCGGCACTCCGCTTGAGGTATGGAAAGTCACATTGAACAGGCAAACCTTACACTCAGAGAGACAGCGTGGCCCAAATGGCACATCATACTCCAGGTTTCACTGAGGGTCCCAAGAAAGAGACCATGCATCCAGCCTTCTCCAAATTGTCACACTGGACCCGTGGCGAAAGCCACATCAGTGCTCATCAAGAGTAACCAGAGGCAGCAGTGACATAATACAAGACCCAAGTCACTGAGAGTGCTCTAGGACACCAACATCCCAGTCTCTGGACAATGCTGGTAGCACCCACGTGAGCTGGCAGGCTCAGCCTGCATCCCTTCTCTCCCTTCATCCTTTATCTTCTCTTTCTCCACCACTCTTCACATTCTCATGCCTCAGTGAGCCTTCTTGTCCAGAGGAAGGCAAGCTTATTCATTCATTGATTAACAAACATGTATTGAGTACCTATTGTGTGACAGGCTCAGGAAAGTTCTCAAATACAGCTCCTTACTGCTAGGAGCTCTTTATTTAGCATAAGAGATTGACATGTAACCACTGATAAAATATTGACTAAGAACTATTTTAAAGGCTTCTTCTGTGTTGATGACACACAGAAAGGAAGAAGCAAGCAATTATGTTTTGGAGGAAAAAGAAGGAGGATGAAAGAATAAGAATCACAAAACATCAGGGCAGGGTTGAAAGGAAGGCACATGTTCAGCACATTTTGCCAGGAAGCATAGGAGAGTACTAATAAGTTAATTCACACTCTGAGTGATATCATGCTTTTTCTGAAAACCCTTTATGAGTCTCAAACTGAGATGACTGCCCCAAAGCACACTGATGCTCAGCCTGCTCTGCTTGATTTCCCCATATTGGCTTTCGTATCAGTAATGGGCCATATCAGGTCGTGAAACTGAGTCAGTTTTGATTCTGTTCCTCCCATATACCTCACATCGCAAAATCTCTAAAATGAATTCACTTGACTCAAGAAATATCAACTCAAAAATATAAAAACCCATCTAAAAACAGAAGTTTAAAAGGCAGGGGGCACCCGGGTGACTCAGTCGGTTATGCGTCCAACTCTCGATTTCAGCTCAGGTCATGATCTCACGGTTCACGAGTCTGAGCTCCATGTTGGGCTCCACACTCCGCTCAATGCGGAGCCTGCTTGGGATTCTTTCTCTCTCTCCCTCTCTCTCTGCCCCTCCCCTGCTCTCTCTCTCTCAAAATAAGTAAATAAAAATGAAAAACAAAAATCAATGTCGACTTGATCTGTCCCCTCAGCTCCTTCTCCATACCAAGTTCATGTCAACTTCCTCTTGGACTGGGAATGGTAGACTCTACTGCAAGTCACGTTTTAGCAAGGAGCAGGTAGCATGTTTTAGCCTCCCGCTGTACCGGATGCCCCTCTGTGTATGCCACGGTATGTCCATGCTGTACTATGGTGCTACCCACCTGCCCTGCACTGAGCATGCCCCCACCTTTGCTCTTGTGTTCAGCTGGGTGTATGTGTATGTATTCACTATGTATGTACTACGCTTGCCACCTGAAAATCCCTCCCTTGTGCTTTAATGCAGCTCCTCTCCCCCGCCCCCCGCCCCAGAGCTGCCTTTTCTTGTGGCAGACTCATATTCATTACTCTACTCCATGTTAAAGGCTGCCTCTATGTTTTTTTCTTACTTCTCTTACCCATATATTGAATAGAACACAACACAATGAATTGTAAGAAATTGCTTGAACAAGCTGAACACAGTAGGATACAAATAGTAACTTGATTATTTTTGTTATTACTGCCTTTTAAACTTCTTTAAAAAAAATCTTAAATGAGAGAGAGAAAACGAGCCGGGGGGAGGGACAGAGAGAGAGGGAGAGAGAGTGAACCCCAAGCAAGCTTTGCACTGGCAGCACAGAGCCCAATGAGGGGCTCAAACCCACAAATTGCCAGATCATGACCTAAGCCAAAATCAAGAGTTAGATGCCTAACCGACTGAGCCACCCAGGCGCCCCCTGCCGGTTAAACTTCTATTTTTAGATGGGTTTTTATCTTCTGTCCTTTATACACTCTTGGGGAGAACCCATAGCTTTTCCAGTCATTCTCAGGTATTAACAAATGGTGTACTTCCAGAAACTGAAAGTGTGCACAGATTTACTGTCAATAATTGATTGTGTCACATGGGGGCTTATAATTCTGCAGCAGGGACACAGGTGATTTGTTTCTTTTCTCCTCTTTATTCCTCTTTCTCTTCCACTTGCTAGCTACTTATTTTTTTTTTAAGCTTTGAGAGAGAGAGCATGAGTGAGTAAGGGGCAGAGAGAGAGGGAGAGAGAGAGACAATTCCACAAGAGGCAGGAAGAAAGGGACAGAGAGTGGGAGAGGGAAAGAGAGTGAGGAACTCAAAGCAGTGTTTGAACTCATGAGCCACGAGAGCATGACCTGAGCCAAAGCTGGATGCTTAACCCACTGAGCCACTGAGGCTCCCCTTGCTAACTACTTATTTTGGCCCTTCCTTGCTTGGTTGTAGGGAGCACAAAGGGATGGGGGTAACAGAAATGAATCCAGAAAAAAAGTTCCAGTGTTAACATGGCTAATGTGGTTGTATCCTGGGGGCAAGGTCAATTGTGCATATCCAATGACCAAATTCTGTCTCTTTCTTGTGTGGGGATTTGGTAGAATCTTTAGAGAACCACCCTTCTCCTCCTTTGCCACCTGGGCCATCTCACTATCATTTCCAAAACAAGCTAAGCTTCTCCCAGCTGGTTCTGAATGGATTCTCTTCACCCCGAGCTTCTGGCTATCCAAGGAACAGGACTTTATGCTGATGGCCACCTTGCTCCACAGGTGATCAATTCAACAGAAGTATTTTAATTTTTTTAAATGTTTATTTATTTTGGAGAGAGAGAGAGAGAGAGAGAGAACATGTGTGAGCAGACAGAGGGGCAGAGAGAGAGGGGGATAGAGGATCCAAAGTAAGCTCTGTGATGACTGCAGAAAGTCCAATGCAGGGCTCAAACCCATGAACCGTAAGATCATGACCTGAGCTGCAATTGGACGCTCAACCAACTGAGCCCCGTATTTTTAAAACAAAATTTTAGCTTTAGAATAGTTTTAGATTTACAGAAAAGTTGCCAAGTTGATACAGAGAGTGCCCGTATACTTCACATCTAGTTTCATCTATTGTTAACATCTTACATTAGTATTGGTACATTTGACACAACTAATGGACCAATATTTATACTTTAGTATTAGCTAAAATCTATACTGTATTCAGATTACCTTATTTTTAAAAAATCTAGTGTCCTCTTCCCATTCTGGGATCTCATCCAGGATGCCACATTACTTTTAGTCCTCATGTCTCCTTAGGCTTCTCTTAGCCGTGACTGTTTTTGAGACTTTTCTTGGTTTTGATGAGCTTGACAGACTTTGATGAGTACTGGTCAGATATTTTGTGAATGTTCTTAATTGAGATTTTTCTGATGTTTTTTCCTGAGTATACTGAAGTTATGGGTTTGGGGGAGGAAGACCACAGAGGTAAAGTGCCATTCTCATCACATTACCTCTGGACTTATCACTGTTGATGTTGACCTTGATCACTTGGCTGAATAGTGTTTGTCAGGTTTTTGCATTGGAAAGTTACTCTTTATGTTTCTTCTTTCCACACTGTACTCTTTGGAAGGAAGTCACTCTTCTCAGGCCACACTGAAGGAGTGGGGATAGGTGGGGGGTGGGGGGTGGGGGGTTATGTGCCATTACCTTGAGGAAGAGTAGCTACAGACACTATTTGAAATTCTTCTGCGTGGGAAATTTGTTAGTCTCATTGATCTGTTTATGTATTCAATCATTTATTTATATCACCATGGACTTGCAAATAATTATTTTTTATTTTGGGTTGCAATCCAACAGAATCTTTTTAAGACAACTCCAGGCCTTTTGCAAGTTCATTTGACCCAGGGGGAGACTCGCCCATCTTTGCCCCCACAAGCCATGTAAATGTAGACCGTTCTAGCATAGCACTTTACTTCTGCCTGGGCTTCTCTGGCCAGCCCTGTGCCTTTAGTTTTTGGGTATGCATCAGGGCATCAGTTGCTACTTCTCCCACCTCTAGGAGACACCTATGAAGTTGATTCTTGCAAGTTCCCTCATTTGGCCAAGGCACTCAGATGATTCTCTCTAAAGTAACCCTTGTTATTGACTTCTGTGATCCATTCCTTAGCCTAAATTTAAACAGCCTTGAAGGGACAGGTGAATTGAGAGTTACAAAGGCATCTTGGGACGCCTGGGTGGTTCAGTTGGTTAAGCGTCTGACTTAGGCTGAGGTCATGATCTCATGGTTTGTGAGTTCGAGCCCTGCGTTGGGCTCTGTGCTGACAGCTCAGAGCCTGGAGCCTGCTTCGGATTCTGTGTCTGCCTCTCTCTCTGCTTCTCCCCTGCTCATGCTCTGTCTCTCTCTCTCTCTCAAAAATAAATATTTTTAAAAATTAAAAAAAAAAACCCAAAGGCATCTTTACACATGCTTAGCCTTTCTGTGTAGGGGGTCTGTCATTTATTGTTCTTCAAATTTGAAGCCAAAGTTGGGTGTTCTCCAAAGAGGAACACTCGTATTTAGTATCCTGTTATCCTGTCGTAGTTTAATGGTTCTCAAAGTGTAGCCCTGAACCAACAGCATCAGCATTGCCAGGGGGAATTTGTTGGAAATGCAAATACTTAGGCCCCATCCCAGACCCACTGGATTGGAAACTGTGGGGCTGAGGCCAGCGGTCTGTGTTTTAGCAAGTCTGACATCTGATTCTGATGCAGGCTGAAGTTTGAGGACCACTGTGGTTAGTAGCTTATGTGTTCTCTCCCTCAACTTGACTATAAGCTCTCCTAGAGCCATTGCCCAGGCAAGCATGTAACTTGACACAGGGAGATCAAACGATGAGCTGCAGTCTTGTTCTACATTATCCTCTGCTATTAAAATTGCACTGTCTTAATTTCTAAGGGATATATTAGCTCCTTGCTGTTACCAGGCTCTGGGTGCTTCCCATCCCCTAGGAGTTCTTTCAGTGCTGCCCATGACTTCTATTAAAAATCTCTTCAGTTAAAATTTTTCCAGGTGTCATCTGTTTCCTGTCAGAATCCTGATGGATACCATGCCTTGAGTATATTCATTTCTGGGGTGCCTGGTTGGCCTAGCCAGTTGTGTCCAACTCTTGATTTTGGCTCAGGTCATGATCTCACGGTTCGTGAGCTCAAGCCCCAAGTAGGATTCTGTCAGCTGACAGCACTGAGCCTCCTTGGGATTCTCTCTCTCCCTCTCTCTCTGCCCCTCACTGTCTCTTTCTCTCTCTCTTTCAAAATAAGTAAAGCTTTTTTAAAAACAAAAAAGGTTATTTTCATTTTTGTAAAGGACCACCAAAGGAATGCTTATTCCAAGGAAGAAAATTGCTGATGCTATACTTTCAGGCTTTGGTTAGTTGAGGGTAAAGAACCTCTCGATGATATTCCAAAGAAATAGCTGAGTTTATTTTCTATGTTCTGCATACCAGAGTTCTCCCAGTCCATTATACAATGTCTATTTAATTCTCACACTAATAATCATGAGGTTTTGTTGTTACAGTTTTACTGGAAATCAAAGCGCAGAGCAGTTGTGACTTGCATCAGACTACAAAAGTGGAAGGTGGAGGCATCATCTATCTGATGACCAAGTCAGTGTCTTTAAGCCCCCTTATAGGCCCCAAGCATTGTCCCTTTACACAGGTGACCTCACAAATACTACACACTCGTGGGGATGCTGGTCTGACCAGTCAGGAGGCAGAGGACGAAATGCTGGAAATACCGGGAGCACAGCTTCTGCCTCACAGACAATGACAGAGAACTCTGCGGGGGCCCGACAGGGCCACAGTGAAGGTTGGGGTAGGAGAGAATTAAGAATACAAGGTTAAGGGCACGTCACAAAGAGTGTGTGGTTTTCAAGGGTTAGGCTGTGAAGACAGAAGGAAATTGTCTTCACTATTGAGAGGAGAAGAAAAAAGACAAAAATAGACCATATTGCAACTAAATGTCAACAAAAGTAGCAGTTAGGGGAGACCGCTACAAGAATGGTACAGTTTAACAGTTGGAGAGTGAGTGAGATTAAGCTAACTAGTCAACTCTCCTTGCTGGGGGCTTTCCTGGCTTTTTTACCCCTGGGGAGAAGGTGGCAGTCACTAGAAAATGGCTCAACAGCATGTCCAGGGAAGTGAAGACAGACAGGGGTTTAACCATCATCGTGCTAACTACAACGCTTCTCCTGAGTATAAATAGCAACTCCCCAAATGGGCACAGTGGATCTCAAATCAAGGTCTACACTGAACACAGCAAGACTTTGCCTTCTGTAAGCATTATTTTTTTTTAATTTTTTTTAACGTTTATTTATTTTTGAGGCAGAGAGAGACAGAGCATGAACGGGGGAGGGGCAGAGAGAGAGGGAGACACAGAATCTCAAACAGGCTCCAGGCTCTGAGCAGTCAGCACAGAGCCCGACGCGGGGCTCAAACTCACGGACGGCGAGATCGTGACCTGAGCTGAAGTCGGACGCTCAACTGAATGAGCCACCCAGGCACCCTCTGTAAGCATTATTGATAAGAATAGGCCTGGAAAACTGCCTTTTAGTGAGTGGTTCATCTCGTCATCATCCATAACGCCTGTTGAATAGATGGGAATGTGAATTGTAGCTGGAATGACACATCACCTTCCTGGGTAAGGGACACAGAAATGGTGACACTTCCCCCCAGCTCTGGGCTATGTGCGGAGCATGCCATGGTATATACACCCAGTGGAGCTTAGCACACTGTAGCAGAGAGCTCAGACAATACAGAATCAAACTTTCCAACCATGGTAAGTGACATAAAAGAAATAAACACGATAGGATGGAGAAGATGGTCAAAACCCTCTGAGGAGGAGACATGTCAGCATAGACATAAAGGATTACAAAGACAAAGACAAACACTGACTTCAAAATACACGACCAAAGCTTTTCAGGTGCAGAGTGCAGTCAGGGCAAAGGCCTAAAGTTGGGAACAATCTTGGTGCCTTCTAGTGTGTTCTAGGCTTGGAGTGCATGAGGGGAGGGCCAGGAGATGAAGCTGGAAAGAGGTGTCAACTTGAAACCAGCTATGGAGCCTAAGGAGCCCTACATCTCTCAGCTCATGATGCTACGATTCCACCCAAGCTGTGGGGCCCTGTAAAAAGATGAACGTGCATCCATTTTCCTTTCTTTGCTGAGAATCAGCTCCTGCTCCTGGCAGGCTGTCGGGAGCCTTGGCAGGTGCAGCCTCCCTTGACTTTATAAATGGGCAGCCTGTAGTCAAGAATTTCCAAATGTGATTAAAATGAAACCGCCATTGAAATCAGGTTTGGCTGCCTGTCTCTCTGGTACTCAGAAAGAAGAGCCCCTCCTGGACCTGGCAGGCAAACTCGGTGACATTGTTTGGAATAGATTTAGGAAGGCCTGCCAGGTAGACAGGAGATTTCAATAACCGTGCAGCCAAATTAGTAATTAGAGGGACTGGGTACTGGGGACGCACCATGAAAAACCCTATGACCTCTCAATAGTTGAAGTCATTGAGATAAATGAGCTCCGAAAACAGTGCTTCATTTTAGAAAGTGCACATACTTTATGATTAACTCCTTATGACCACATTCCCCCGAGGCTGGCTAACCACTGTTCATTGAAATCAGAAAACGGTAAGTTCTCAATAGTTCTCTTGGCCAGTTCAGCCCTTGAACAGTTCAAAAGAGGAAAGATTGGCTCCAGAATGTTCTATATCGGCAGAGAAGTGCAGTTAAAATACATTTTCCTGGATGGTTTCAGTTTAAATCCAAGGCCAATAGACCAAATTTCTACAATTTCCTCTCTCCGTGGTTAGTTGCGTCGTGGAAGAGATGGTTCCAGAACGATAAACAAAAGTAATGCTTTAAGTAAACGCACTGTACCTGCTCGTGAGAGTAATGAGGATTCACAGCCAACACAGCAGTAGCTCACACTTCCCTCCGTGGCTCGTTTTAATTGAAACTGATGGAGCTGGGGAGCTGACTGGGTTTTGCATAAATCATCATCGGTAATACACTTTCAAGGGTAATCACAACATTAATACACCAAGCAGGAAGTGAAATAATTAAAATTTAGCACATTGCAGTATTGAAGTTTCTAAAATTAATCCACAGCACCTTTCCTCTGTACAAATGAGCAATTGCTTCCATCCACAGAGAAGGACATTCAAAAAAATACTACATTATGTACGCCATCAGCAACAACAACAAAATTTCCACTTTTCTTCCTATATTGCAATCATCTGCATACATTTTAAATGCTTTTCCTTACTTCTCTGGTGGTGCTAATTTTTAAAAAATTAGTTTTACCTGCCTTTAAGCTAAATATGTGGCATAAAGTCATGTAAAATAGAAATCCTGTAAATCTGGGAGTGTTGGAGAGAAAAATTGTTCCCATATGACTCTTAGGAAGATAATTCCAGTCCAGAGAGTGAATATGGGTATGTACAATGGGGAGAAACCTGTGGTGATGAGCATCTAATTTCAATATATCTGTATAAAAGGTAATAAAATATCTAGGCTGGATACCATAGTGAGCCACAGGGGTAAGATAGTCGGTGGTACTAAATGGCTTACTTGTCCTGATAAAGCAAGTATCTTTAATGCCTCATGCCTGACAAAAGAGAATCAGCAAGAAAGCTCCCTATTGTAATGTGTAATCTCACATGCAGACAGCCTGAGAGCAGCAGTATTTTGTGGGGGACCACACCCCAGTGTTCTCAGACTAGGAACATCTTGACCTAGAAGTACAAAAATAGCAGCTGGGCACTTCCTTTCACTAAGATGTTGAGGAGGGGCTTCATTCAATGGGCAGGATTACTGGTAGCAAGACAGAATCCCAGACAAAAACTCCCCCTCCCCCAAACTGTGAAGTAGGTGAAGTTGGTTTTGGGATCTCCTCGGTCACCTTGATATCATTTCTTTTCTCCCTTATTGTCACACCTTCCATGGGGAATTAGGGATCCCCCAGTATCTGGAGAGAAGAGAAGGTAATGAGTCCCCATCACCATATAAGAATTACTTGACTAGGGAATTTCACCTAGACTTTGTTGATGAGAGGAACCGCAAAGAAGAATTCTGTTGTTCATTCTTTTCCGAGGAAGATTTGGATCGTTCTTTTCCAAATATAGTTGTATCACACCTACCACTCCCTCACACATTCCTCCTAGCAAATGCTCCATGGTATCTTGGCATTAAACTACCCAGAAGCACTTAAGATTGTCTGCAGTAGAGATTTATTTTGACCTCTTCTTCCAGATCATTTACAAGTGTTGAGGGGAGCCTGGGTGGTTCAGTCGGTTGAGCACCCGACTTCAGCTCAGGTCATGATCTCACAATTTGTGAGTTCAAGCTCCACATCAGGCTCTGGGCAGACTGCTTAGAGCCTGGAGCCTGCTTCGGACTCTGCGTCTCTCTCTCTCTCTCTCTCTGTGTCCCTCACCCACTCACACTCTATCTTTCTCTCTCTAAAATATAAACATTAACAAAATTTATAAGTGTTGAATTATGTCAGTCCTTACATCTATCCCTTACAGACTTCACTCTGATATTGACTCATCTTGGGGTGTTCTTAGTAAAGTTCTTCTTAGAGGTCAGGTTCAAAGAGACAGAGGAATTTCTAATGGTAGTATTTTGGATACTAGAGAAGGGGAATTAGAATTGAGAGATGGGACCATGTCTCCAATGTCTCTTACATCACATTATTCAAGTGTTACTTCCCATGCTGCCTATCTGGTGAAGTCAGTTCTGATGACTTGCCATTTGAAGCAAACACTGCCATTTCCTACAATGAAAAATCCTCTAGTGGATTTGATTACCCTCAAGTGATGGGGTACATGAAAATAAATGCAGAGTAAGGAGAGCTCTCAGTTAAAGTCAGGTTTCTAAGGGTCACCTGGCCAAGAGAATTTCCAGTAAACCATGATCATAAAAACTGCTTCATTTGGAAAATAGTAAGGGCCCTTATCATATTATCTTAATGCTTTTTAATGAATACTCTTACATGATTTTTTTTATTGTTTACTTATTTCTGAGAGATAAAGAGAGAGAGAGAGAGAGAGAGGAGCAGGGGAAAGGCAGAGAGAGAGGGAGACACAGAATCCAAAGCAGGCTCCAGGTTCTGAGCTGTCAGCACAGAGCTTGAACTCATGAACCGTGGGATCATGACCTGAGCCAAAGTCGGACATTTAACCAACCAAACCACCCAGTCACCCCAAGACTCTTATTACATGTTTTAAGTGCAACTATTTCTGTTAATACCAGAGAACAGAGATGCAAACAAGTCCCAATGAAATTCTTAGGCACAATCTAAGCAAATTGTCAGTATCCTTGATCAAAACTTCAGTATCTTTAAATATCTCTCCAGGTCTTACCTGGTACATATCCAAATGCTTTTGCTACTGTTAAGTCTCCTAGCTCAACTTCCTGGGATTTTCAGGGAGGAGTAAAATTTAGGTAATACAGGTGCCATCAATTCACATCAAGTCAAGATATGTTGATTGAATGTCTATTAAGAAGGAAAAATGAACAGTGGAAAGTAAAGAGGAAAGAGGTGGAGGAGGAGGAGGAGGGAAAGAGGAAGAAGAGGAACAGAAGCACAAGCAAAAGGAGGAGGAGGAGAAAAAGGAGAAAGGGGCAGAGGAAAGAAGGGCAGCACAGAGACTGGGAAAGAGAAGTGAGACAAGAAGAGCAGGGAGGGGAAGAAATCAAAGCAGACACCGTGATCAGCTTCACTAAGCAACATTACTGTGAACATCTTTCCCATTGCCATCACACACTTGCCAGTCACCAGCCGCCCTCCAGCCCTGTGACGATGCCCCTCAGGCACAGTCACCAATACATTAGAGAAGCTACAGTTTTTCTAAACCTTTCATCTTTCTACTCAAAGTAGCCAACTACCAGAAAGGTTTTAACGGAGTCTAGTTACCTCCCCTCCAGGAAATGTGCTCAGTGTCCTATTTGTAAATCACTGCGATGATAGAGCAAGAGTTATTTTCTTCCAGATTTATTTTGGTTTTGATCATGTTGAATTTTGATAACTTTGTCATCAAGCATAATTAAGAAAATAATGTAATTACGGAGTACATAGCACAGGTGAAATGTAATTATTTGGACTCCCAGGAAATGAGCTCTTACGAGCAAAGTAGTGACTTGAAGGAAGGTCAGGAAACCAAGTGTCCTCCTCTGATTGAATGGTGCTTCCATCTGTACTGGGCTGAATCAAACAAGCAATCAGCCAGCCAGAAGGCTCAAGGCAGGATCGATGGGCTGCAACCCCGAGCAACATCTGGTCCCTTGAGCAGCCACAGTAATTCCATAAATGGTTAGAGCTGCAGTGTCTTCAGGAAAACAAATAATGAAAAATTTCATGTTTTCTCCTGCCAGCCAACTTTCCCTACTTTGGCCGTCTCTCACAAGAAAACATAAGGCATGGCCTAACAATAAAAAAAAAAAATGTTGCTATAGACTGCTTGTGTCTCCCACATTTACGTGTTGAAACCTAATCCCTCACGTGATGGTGTTTGGAGGTGAGTAGGTCATAAGAGCAGAACCCTCATAAACGGGATTAGTGCCCTCATAAAAGAGACTCTAGAGAGCTCCCTTAACTCTTCCTCCAGGCGAGGACAGAGCCCTGTGAGAAACAGGAAGCAGGTGCTCGCCGAACACCAAATCAGCTGGCACCTTGATTTTGACCTCCTAGCCTCCAGAACTATGAGAAAGAAATTGTGGCTAAGCCACTCAGTCTACGATGTTTTGTTATAGCAGCCTGAACAGATGAAGGCAATAATAATTAGGGAAGTAAAGTTCTCTAAAAGACAGTGTATAATTTCAGAACAGGGACAAGCACAATGCGTGCCACAAAACAAGTATTCCATTAAACGAAGGACCTGTTAATTCTGGACCAACTTGGGATTGGAATGGGGATTGTCTGCAACCTAGACCAGATCCAGAGATTACAAATAGTTCTGAGATTTTCCTCCCCTAAAGCCAGGGAATTTTAGTACTTGGTTCGGGGACCCTGTCCTCAGGGGATAGCTCCACACTAGCTGGCTGGACAATGATGGGACAAGTTGGATCTCAGTATGTGTTTGCCATCTGATAAAATTCACATTTGTGCCAGAAGTTTTAAGTCGTAACTTGCTTTAGTTTCTGCAGACAGCAGAAGTGCAAGGGATATGGAAAAAGAACAAAGTGCCAGTATCTTTAGAACATTACTGAAGGCTCCTCATGTATGATGCAAAGAAGTTTTCGTTCGGATTTTGATCTTAGTTTCACCTAAAGAGGAAATGCCTTTTTATTTGGCTTGTTTGCAATTTTTAAAACTTATTTTGTAAATATTTTATAATATTTAAAACAGTATATAATGAGGACTCTATGCCTCTCGCACCAGAAAATAATTAATAATACTTGGCACTTAATGGCACTTTTCATCATTAAATCTCTTTGTAGACATTAATTAAGGGAAAGATACTTCATCTTTTTTAAGTTGCTGTTAGGCTCCCATCACTGCATTTCATGAATATCAGTTGCAATGGGAAGTGAAATATGTAGAATTCAAAATAAAAGTCTGCCAGAGGTTTGCCTGATAGGTAAAAATAAGCTTTTGTGTGTCTTCTATTGTACTCTGTCCCTTCAGTTAGGTTTGTAAATAACATGTATTCATGACTCTATCTTGAAATCTATTCGTTCTTTGATTACAAATACTGTGGTATTATATTAAAAAAACAAATATTTTGTGAAGTATTTTGATTTATTCAAATGCAAAACCTTCATGAATAAAGGTACCCAAAGTGTTCCTTTTTGTGGAGAGAGAGTTCAGTGGGGCCAAGTTGAAGCAGCCTCCTGCCTCTATCCCCTGGAAAGTGAGAGGTTTATTTGGTAAGAGAGATGATCCTTTTGATCTTTCTTCTTCCTCCGTCCAAAGGGACAAAATTTATTCACCTCCAGGGCCAATCTTACAGTCTTATGTCAATGGCCCACTTCTTCCAGAAGTCTCCTCTCATTGGTTTCTGATGTCTGGATTTCTAAGGATAATCTTTTTATTTTATAATGTGAGATAATAAACCTTGCCTCCCACTTCTCATCTAAAATAGCTACCAGCCCAGCCAGAGCTCCAACCTCCTCCCACAATTCCATGCTCACTTGTATTTATCTCCTTCACTTCTGTCTTGGAGACTCACTCCTGTTTCACCCAACTCTGTCAACACTTGGAGCTTCCCTTTCCCTCCTTTGACAATCATGTCGTTTATCTTCAATTTCTCCCTCCTTACAGACTCCTCCTTGGAATTCTTTAAATGCAAACCATTATCAGTTGTATGCATCCCCTGTAGGTACTGTCTTGTCCTCCTCTTCATGATGGGCTTCTTACAAGAGTAGCCTTCTATGTGAGGAGCCTACATCATTGTATCTGTTTGCTCTCTTCCCATTCATTCTTCAAATGATACCAACTGCTTTCTGCCCTAACAACCCCCTGAATGGTGGCAAAGGAAACAAAGCATCATCTAAATGCCATTTACAGTAGGTGCCTTCCACTCAACATCTCCTCCTTTAATATCGTTCTTTCCTGGTTCCTCACATACGTTTGAATGCTCCTTTTCCATCTTTCTCAGGGCTCTCATCCCCCTGAATGTTTGTGTTTCCAAGGATTCTGTTCTCTGAGTTCTAATCATTGACTTCACCTTTCCAGAGGGACTTTGTCAAGCCTAGATTGCAACCACCACTTGGAACGACAGTTTAAACATGTTACAGCCCATTCTGCTCTGCCTTTCAGCACGGTTTCCTCTGCCTGGGTTGTCATTCAGCCTGGATAACTCCTTATCAGTCTTCAAAACCAGGTTCAAGGAGATAGTTGGTCCCTCCTCAGTCCTCATAGCTTCTTACACACATGTGTGTGGATGTGTGGATGAATGTGTGTGTGCAATATGTCTATACTTGAAGATTTTTCAAGGAAAGGGATTCCAGCTTCATTATCTTTGCATTCTCAGCACATACAATAGTTGGAATAAGGCAGACCAAGATGACTATTTCGGATTAGAGAATGAGAGAGAATAATAATGTGAACTTGGTTCAAGGTTACTTTTTCTTTGTTTCACTCTCAAGGTGACTAATGAACAATACAAAGGCCATAAATCAGACAAGAATGTTGGGAGAGAATGTAGCTCCCCATTGCTTCTCTTTGCATTTCACAGAGGTATGCCCACATTTTGGTGGGATTGGCAGGCCACACAGAGTGAGACATCTGCCACATCAGAGAAACCGAGAACTGTGAACTTGTTTTCTTTTGTATCCAGAGCCATGTCTGAACCCAGGAGTATATTTTTCCACTATATAAGAAAACAAATTTGCTGATCATTCAGTGAGCAACGTCCAGCTTAATGGAAGGTTCCCAGCCTCCAAATGCTTGCCTTGCCAGTACTGGGTCAGACGTCCATTATCTATACTTACACTTTAGGGCTGGGGAATTTTTACATGTCCATTTATCAATTTTTCATGGTCAGGCAAGAACCAAGTTTATATGAGTTTCATAAATATTAAATGAATTGGTTATCAAATGAGTAAATGGCCATCTGGTTGAAGTAATGCATTGACTTTGTAATCCATTGCCTTGTTACCCACTGACAGTGGGGGTAACTCAGACATGTTGCGTATGAGTAGAAACAGCTCCTCATCATGGAATATTTGAGATAAGCAGCTATCTGAGATAACCCAGGGACACCAGTCTAATAAGACTGAGTTTGAGGAATGGGGTTTCCTTTTTCCTAACTCTCACTATAATTCTGATAATACATTCCATCTTCATTCTGCTTCCCACTCAATTGTAGAAGGCCAACTCAACTGTGGTAATGTGAATGATGATTTATCATGATTCCATGAAGAAACCCCCTTGTGAAAGATTTAAGAATAGAGTGGATGAATGCATACGTTTATGTATGTATGTAAGCTCATTCAGAGAAGCTCAAAATTCATTCTGTTTAAATTGAACTTTGTGTCCTAAGAATTCCATTTTATATAGTATCACTTTTGCATACAAAGTAGCAGCAAAGCTACCAATAACTTCAGGAAGGATTTAATAACAACTTGCCAAACGTCTCTAGAGATACAAGCGAAATATAGTTACCTAAATAACAAATTACTTTTGGAGAGCCTTCTACATGCCAAGGACTATGAAAGACCAGTCTTTGGATTCAAGGAACTTACAAATGTGTTGATAAAGTAAAATGCATCCACATGAAACATGAGGGAAGAGTGCATTTAATCATATGTCAAATTATGTGATTCAGATGAAATGCTGTAGACTAGGAATGATGTGGGAGCATCCTGTCAGCTAGCACATTACTGCGGGAGCAGCAGGTCTTTAAGAAGTCAGACAGTTCTGGGTTGAAGTTCTGCACCTGCCAGGTAATTTTAACCTCAGGCAGTGCTTAATTCATCCCTCTACGTGTACTTTTCTGTTCTTTTTTTTTAAAGATTTTTTAAAATCTTTATTTATTTTTGAGAGAGACAGAAACAGAGCGAGAGCGGGGCAGGGGCAGAGAGAGAGGAAGACACAGAATCCGAAGCAGGCTCCAGGCTCCGAGCTGTCAGCACAGAGCCCGACGTGGGGCTCGAACTCACGGACCTCGAGATCATGACCTGAGCCGAAGTTGGACGCTTAACCGACAGAGCCACGCAGGCGTCCCTAAGTGTACGTTTCTTTAACCATGGGGGTAATTCATCTATTCTACTGACTTGCCAGCTCTGCACCCCGAGTTTTCTTCCATACAATGTTGCTGTCAAGACAGGTGAGGCAATATGAATATATCATTATTTTATTTGTTTATGATGATTATGACCAAATCAAAGAAAGGCACACATCATCTCTTCCCAGGAGATGCTGTACACTCAGGCTCAACCCAACTCTTCCACCCAAAATCCAGTCACCCTCTTTATAATCTGCTGCTTTGTCTGTCATCCAAACTCCTCCTCCTTCTTCCAATGGTGGTGCTAATATTGCCTTTTGATTACTATTTATTTTTCACCTGCAAGCGTAAAACTATGACCATTACGTGGAGCCAATCCTGTAAAGACAGGAGAATTTCCTAGTAGGCAGGAACAGTAAGTTCAAAGCTTTGAGGCAGAAACAAGTAGTACATGTTCAAGAGAGGGTAAAAAAAGGCCAGTATATCTGGGACATAGAGAGTGAGGGAGGCAGGGATGGGAAGTGGGGCAGCAATCAGATCAGGGAGACACATTAGAAAATATGCATTTCTTCTAAGAACAATGCAAAGTCATGGGAGGTTTAAGCAGTGAGGTGACATGACTGGATTCATGATTCACGGCTCATTCTTATTGTTAGATCTTTACAAGGGAGAGTGAGAGGGTGTAGACCAGTCAGGTGACTGTTTCTATACTCTGGTCTGGAGGTGATGGTGTTTAGGCTAATGTTATGGCAGTAGACTATGAGCAAAATGAAAGGTCTCAAGATACATTAAATATCCATCTTCAATAAGTGTTTCACATTTAAGGAATAGAAAGGCTCACTGGGAAGTGAACAAGAAGAGTGATAGGAGATTGAGGTCCAAGAGGTCAACAGGAATCATACCAAAGAGACTAAGTTAGGAACCTTGCTGTCATATTTTGCAGAATCTATTGTCAAATTGGATGTGGGAGTCAAAGGGAAAGAGATGAACTAAATGTGACTCGTTTCCAAGTCTGTGGCCAGAGCAACTGAATTACTGGTGGTATCATTTCCAGAGAAGAGCAAGTCCTGGGGAAGCGTAGATTTGGGGAGGTGGAATCCACAGTTCTGTTCAAGACACGATAAGATAATAGAATAATAACTGCCTTGTATGACTGTCGGACCAACTGAACGACTGAATGTATATACAGCACTTTGCCAATGGGACTTATACATAGGAGGAACTAAAAAATATTTATCTTTGCTTTCATTATCAACATTATTTTGCATGTAACTCTCTTCATCAACTGCAAAGGTTATTAAAAGCAGCTCCATTTTTCCATAGCTTCACTATCCTGTCATTCATGATTACCAACAATGCTTACTGCATGTTGTGGAAAATGTTGGGTTGGCTTCTTTCCCTTCTGCACATGCAATCAGTTTTTTTGTGAATGAAAGGAAGTCAAGCAGAGGTAAATCAAAGCCCCTGTGCCTCTGAATTCCTCTTTTTTTCCTCATGACGATTAAGGGTTTTTCACAGATGGATTACATTCTTTCCATCATTAGTGAAGCCCATCTTACTGAAAATTCTACTCAGGATAATATCTGAGAAAGGCAGGTCAGTTTGACTATGCAAAGAAACCTATTTCATATATAGACAAGAGTATCAGAAAGGAATTAGAGGTAGGAGAGAAGAACTGGGAATTTACCCCCTCCCTCCACATCTGCCCCCACATCTGCCTCCACCACTACCTCCAGATGATAAACAGTCACCCTCTTGACACATCCATATGCTGAGAAAGGAACAGCAATATAGCAAACAATTGCCACACAAAACGACACAGAACTTTCACTTGCCTTCAGGACGTAAAAGGCACCAGGGCACCTTCTGTCAGTCCACGGAGGGGAAGCAATTATTTAGATCCACCCTCCTTATCACCATCCCTGAAGCAGAAAGCAAAATGAATAACCAGCAAGTGGATATCATTTCCAGACAATGTGTCTCTAAAAACAAAGCTAAAAAGGACAAACATGTATCTTGAATGTGGCCCTGGATTTGTCTGGACAGTGGCTAGACAAATATAGTTGGCCATTCCTACCAAAAACCAGGAAGGACAAAGTAGGGACATGTTGCTGCATCTTTCTTAAGGCCAGTGGCTCTTCAGAATGCCTGAGTGCCACATGCCACATCTCAGATGTTCCTCTGGATGCCCGTCAGTTCACAGTTGCCAGAGGAATTTTTCAGGATGGCTCTGATCCATTCTAAATCTTAGATCCTGATATGGTTCACACTGGCTGATTATTTGTCTGCCTTGCAAGAGGCTAAATTTGTCATCTTTAATTGACAAGAAAAGTCTGAAATCAGTCAAAGCCAACTGTAAGAAGGGCTGAGAGTCATTGAAAATGCTAGTAGGCAAAGGTCTGTTCCCCAGAAGGGCATTTTGCTCTTCCGGAAGCACAGATGAGGCATACACGCTGGGGGGGTGGTGTGTTTCTTTATGTGAATGTGCCTATTTCCCATAACACCTGTGCATCATGTAAAGTGACATTGCGTCTGGTAATCAAACATTTTCTTTCAGCAGCAGAGGAAATGTTCATGTGCATGATTGTCAGCTCATGAGATAGTGCTTTTCAGGAAGCTTAATCCAGGACCCCTAGGGTCCAAACCTGTTTCCTAAAGGTCATATGTTTTTCTTCTTCCATATCCCAAGTATAGCACTCTGTAAGTTGAATCTTAAAATCTCCAAAGCACAAGTACTGAACATTTAACACTGGGGTGTCGAGGTAACCTTTAACAAAAGAAAATAGGCACTCCATACATGATGCTCTGGACATCGTGGTAGCAACGGGACAATAGGGGACAGGGATAATTTACATATTTAACATACATGATCTGAATAGGCACGTGAAAGCAGACTCAAAGATGTAGGGGACATACAGCAAGACAAGGTGGACTGTAAGCAAAGAAAGTACACTGAGAAATCATTGTTCCTTTCCTTTTTTGTAATTAGAAAAAAAAGTTACTCGTATTAAAGTATTAACCTGGGTCAAGCCTTTTTCCAGGGAGCTAACTATGCCAATCCTCTTAACTATAATCACACCAATATGGTGGTAAAACCTCCAGAATGCCTGCTTGTACATTGTTCAGTTAAGGAAAATGTATTATGTATGTTTCAGTGTCCTGAACTGAAGGTTATTTAAGGTTGTAAATAGTTTCTTGCTCATATTATCATTTTTAACAAAGACAAGAAATAGACCAAGTAAGCTTCTTGCCTCCAGCCTTCTGTGGTGGTCCTTCCCAAAGATTTGTGAATACAACTTTCAAGTTCCAAAACTTTATTCCAGGATCCTCCTTTCTGGCAACGTGGAATCTGTGACAGTGAATGGTGCCAGGAGTCAAACAAAGAAGAGATACAAACAATGGCCATAACAATTCTTGTAGGTTCTTCCTGGTCAGTGATGGTCACTGTTCAGGCTGTAATTCAGATCCTGGGTACGTGGAAGAAAAATCACACAATTCCAGAACCTCCTAGGTGTTGAGTGTTGCAAGATCATTTAGTCCATAAGGGCAATTACAGGGTAGACAGAGGCAAAGGATGTGCACCCTGTGTAAGCATTTATGCCCTCCTAGGCTCTGCTCATTTTAAACGAGGGCCCATAAGAGTCCTATTTTTACCCCCTCGGGAGGAATAAGAAAGTGGGACTCTATATCCTTGCCCTCTACACCAACATTATCTTTGGGAGATGCAGGGAGATAGGGAGCTACTGTGTTGTTTTATAATCAAAGTCATATGTTTCTCTGCCATATGTTTGATCTGTCCTCTTTATTAGCCCCAGAGATACTGTCAAGTGCATTTGGTAGCAGAGGGATTAGCAAACTAGAGCTGACATACTCCATCCCAGAACCAGGGAGACTTTGACAGATTCCTCTAATCCATCTGTCTGATTTTAGGAAAGGCTGTGGGATCTCATCTGTATTGTTTCCTTACAATAGGGAGAGTAGTTCTATGACATGAATGGTGACTTTTAACCCATGTGCTCATTGTTTTCAGTAATGGGAACTCCTTGTGCACAAAGTCTTGCTCTGTGACACTGAAGGTGACCGGAATTAGTTAATGTTGGCCTCAAATGGATGATCCCTATGAAGAGTCCCTTCTTGGATATGTTTGTATCAAGCCACCAAGATCTTGAATAACTGGTTTCAGGAAAGACCATGTTCCTGTTTTGGAAACACGTTTTGGGTGTTGTAAGAAAAACCAAAGGGAACTGTGTATTTAACCAAGTGGTTTGGATTTGCTCAACTTCCTAGCATTTAGGGAATTGCTTGGCTTAAATCATCTGGTGTCAGCAAAGTAGGGAGTCTTCATGAAACTGATCTTTGAGATACTTGATTTTAAGGACCAAACTAAAATGTGACTTTCAAAAGTTAATGTTTCAAATCCGTATGGCTTTGGTGGTTGTTCATGTCTCTTCTAAAAGTTAAAATCACATGTGCGGACCAACAGGGGGCAGACGGGAGCCAGCTGCCAAGGGAGAGATGCAATCCCTTTGCCAGTTGGAGTGGCCACAGGAAGCAAACAGCCCTGACAGAGATTCTATTCTAGGCAAGCTGACAGACCACTTCAGAAAGATTCCACCACACTTCACTTCATCCAGTCCAGATCATCAGGGTGAAGCTGAAACTATCAAGAGAGGGACCACACTCTCCCAAGAGGCCTGAAGGGACCAGGAAGACACAGAAGCCTCCTTACTTACTTCCCTACTGCTATGGCTAAAGAGAAGAGGGGAAACAGGGTAATGTGGAGAGGTTATTCCAGCAACAATGTCTGAAATGGTGTCATAGAACATTACCATGAAGCATTATTGAGGCTATCAGATATCAGTGTCCAGTCTAAGAGATATAAGGTCAAGGAGGTCTTTATGCACAGATCAGGCTGCCTGGTTTAGATCCCTTCTGTAAGGAGGGCACAACATGCCAATAAGCCAAAGTTTCCCTTGCGTTGTTTTCTATTGCGCGGCCATGCCGAGACCTAGAAGTCACTATAGAGACCAAGGCAAAAAGGTCAAAAACAATTTCATATCTATGTCCCCTTTCGTCTCCAGCCCTAATCCTAGCCCAGAGACATTTTTCTGTTCTTCAAAGGAGTGAAAAGCATTAAGCTGGAAGTATTTCCCTATAATGCTTTATACATTTTACTCTTGCACAAATAAAGAACCTATGAGAAACTAGGGCACACAGGCTTAACCCCCATGTCCAAGTGTGTTCACAGGGACTTCAGACTCATCTTTGTCTCTTGGCGCCAGCCTATTGGAGAGACTGAAGGCTATGAAGAAGTGCCCCAAAGGGCATGCACACCCTAGAGTACCATGACTGCTAGGCAGTGAGGCAGCTCACAGATTGTTTTAACCAAGCCAGAACAGGCTATGCTCTGGAAGGACTAGGAAAGTTCCTTCTTGAATTTGGTCACAAAATACAGAGCACAGGTGAGTTGCACTCTACAAAGTCAAGTGCGGTTTTATTACACTTAACTGATTTTCAGTGTGATTCATTTGTCTCGGCAATTGGACATCTGTGTCCACAAAATGGAGGGCATCCAGCCAAGTGTGGGAATGTTCTGATGAAGTTTGGAATTTGTGTGCGATATTTTCCATGCTTGGCTGAATTACTGGTGGAAAGCAAGATGCTGCCTAATGAAAAACATCCCAGAAAGAAGCACAGGATATATTTTTCTGAGATTACTAGTGACTAAGCAGTTTACTTTTGCCTATTATCATGGCTGAAAAGATGAAGAGATGACATTGCATAAGTTGTATTAGTGCCTTACTTTTGAATTGTTTTTTGGTATTAACCCTCCCATAGCCTCTTTTTCAACTTCCTCACTTTGCCTTCACAACTTCCTGGTGAGAGGGGAAAACCGGTATTACATAACTTTCAATGGAGGAAAATCACACATAAATAGGTTCAAAGACTTGCTTTGGGGTTCCATAACTCCAACTGATCGTGTATCAGAGGGATCTTGGCAGGAAATTTGGATAATTTAAAGAAAATTTAACGAAGCAAATTACTACAAAGGCGCAGGCAATGGTAGAGAATTAACTGGGGATAGTGTGAGAGGCTGGGGCTGGTAAAGGCCTAAAGGGACAAGATGAGGAAGCAAACACCAAGGGGTCCCTAAAAGGAGGATGAACTTCAGTCAAGGGATGCAACCAGCTCAAAGCAAGCCTGGGTGGCAAAATCCTCTTGCTCTCCTATAGCCTCCAGGGAGCATTCCTGGGAAGGGAGACTCCACAAAAGATGGCCTGTTGTGTCAGCCTCACAAAAAGTCAAGCCTTCTGACTGCTAGTTCCAGGATCCCCCAATGCCATGCCTGTCATTCATTATTGTTTCCCTGATAACTAAGGACAGGTGTGTTATAACCAGGGTTCTAGCCACCCGTGCTGGTGACTGAGTGACTACATTCCCTAGACTAAGCCTGGCTTCTGCCTTCAGTTCAATCTAATTCAGAAAGCACGCTTGAGTCTTGTAGTGTGAGCTACATGCGGGGTGCATTCTTATGACAGATAACCAATTAATGCAATTACCACCCACTCTTACTGTTCTCCAAGGTGCTATGTCTGGTCATATCCCCAACACACACACACACACACACACACACACACACATACACACACACACACACACACACACACACAGAACAAGGCAGATGCACTCAACAGCTCACATAGGAAGATAGAAATGAAGCACATCTTGTGTTTCTGGCTCAGATACTACGAAGTTAATTTTAGTTGGAAAACTTCTTAACAGACTTCCAGGAAAGTACCACCCCAAACAACAGAGTTCCTGTGAACATCTGTCTGCTGTTTGCTCAGCGATACCCAATGCCAATCTCTAAGTCCAGATCCTCAAATCATTCTGCGAAATTAGTCACCTTGGTGAGGCTCATGATGATATAGAAGAAACTGTTACTGAAAGGAATTGTTGCATGTTTCGTGGTAGTGGTGGCAGTTGGGGAGCAAATAAGTAAATGTAAGTATACATGTGTGTACGTGTATGTATGTATGTATTATGGATAGATGGATGGGTGGATGAGATGAATGAATGGATAGACAGAGGAGTAGATGAATGGATGGTGGGAGGGGTAGGGTAGATGAATGGTATTAGCTGGATGATGCAAGAGTTAATGTGGAGGAGGGACCTACCGAACTCTCCACTCACTATTCTTGGTAAAATTAAGCATGAGGTCCTTCTAACTTCTGAGAAGAAGATTAAGAAAATAGGCTCTAAAAAAAGGGGAGGCATTTGGGTGACTCAAGTGGTTGAGTGTCCAACTCCTAATTTCAGCTCAAGTCACTATCCCACGGTTGTGGGATTGAGCCCCGGGTCGGGCTCCACACTGAGCATGGAGCCTGCTTGAGATTCTCTCTCTCTTCCTCTGCCCCTCTTCCCCACTCATGCGTGTGTTCCCGCTCTAAAATAAGAAAACATAGAAAAAGAAAAATAAAATAGGCTCTGGAGTCAAAGTCTCCGATTTAAATTCTGAGCCAAACTTTATTTACTAGCTGAAGCACTTCTCTGTGCCTCTGTAAGAAACTCCCTCTCACCGCACAGTTGGCCTGCTCTTTTGCAAGTGGTTCAGGAATGCAGTGGCAATGATAATTACCTTAGGGTGATACAGGGATAAAGATCACCCTATGACCCCCAAGTCATAGCGCTCTATTCAACCTTTTTAGGGCACCTGGGTGGCTCAGTGGGATTAAGTGTCCAACTTCAGCTCAGGTCATAATCTTTCAGTTTGTGAGTTCGAGCCCTGCATCGGGCTCTGTGCTGTCACAGCCTGGAGCCTGTTTCGCATTCTGTATCTCCCTCTCTCTCTGCCCCTCCTCTGTTCACACTCTGTCTCTCTCTCTCAAAATAAATAAACATTAAAAAAATAATAAACTGAGATTGTTGTGACGAATACATAAAATCAAGTGAGTGAAGAGCCCAGTACATACGTGACATATCATAGTCATAGGATACAGACCTCCTTCTTCTCTTCTCTGGGGATTTACTAGTTCATTCAACAACCGCTACATATTCACTATCTGCCGAATAGTGTGCTACGTGCTAAGGATAAGAAGATGAATATGACATACAACCTACCCTCAAAAGGCTAGCATTTCTGTAAAGGGAGATAGGTTTGCAAACAAATATAACAGGCATCTCAGCAGTCTGCTCCTTCTTTCTAACCTGCAATGCTTTCAAGAGGGCATCTAAGGAGTAAAAGAAAACTTTGGAGAATATATAAATGATTCCTTAAAAAATATTGCTCAAGATAGCAAGGGATGGCCTAAGCCTGGAGTAAGGAAATCTCCACAGGGAGTTTTCCAAATCTGTTAGTTGTACCAAATTAGACATGTTCTTATGAAGTTTACTTACATTTTATGCTTGAATGGGTAATGGCAAGATCTTATATTCTGAGATCAGAGGGTCTTGAAGCAGCACCTCAATCCTGCTTTACCTACTCCTCCTGACTTCAGATAAATGAAAATAAAATCTCACTACCAGTCTGATGGAGGCAGTGAATGGAAAATGGAATCCTAAAAACCTGCAGTACTAATTGCACCGCAATCTCTCTTTTCATATCACGTAGCCTTGGATTTGGGTTTGCAGAGATCCACCTTCCTGTGCCATGTCAGCTAGAACCCCCTGAGAGCCCCAGACTGTTGTATGCCTGCAAGTATATGTGGAGCACGCTGTGAAGGAGCAGAGTCACATGACACATAGGAACAACGTGAGCGCTGAAGTCACAATGTGCCCTGAGCACCCTATTTCTCTGTCCCACGGCTTTCTTCTGCTCACTCTACATCATGCTCTCACTTTCGTTCTTCTCAAAATCAGCCCTTTTCTATAGATGTCTGGGGCCAATTTATAGACATTTATAGTTGACCCCAATAACAAAAGGAACACTTCTATATTCACCAGATTTCCAGGACGTGAGTGTCAGTCCTTGATCTCATGTTCAAAAAATATATTCTTTCTTTAAAAAGTTACGGTGTAGAGGAAAGACTATATGGCTTTGAGATCTCATTTATACCCAAGTATAAGCCCTTATTCTCCCAATTATTAGCTCAGTAACCTTGGACAAGTGACTCAACTGCTCTGAGCAAAGTTTTCCCAACTATTATAGTTTGTAGTAGAGACAATGAGTAAGTTACATTAGACCACCAGAGGGCCTGACAGATAGCAGGCACTTGTAAGTATAATTGTCCATTACCATTCAAATAAAATATGATTATTGGTTCTGCATTATTGTAGTAATAGCTGTCCCTCATGCTGCCTAAGACGTGCAGGCAATCAGCTAGATGATTCCACACACACTCACTAATCTTTGTAAGAAACTATTTATCACTTGAGAAGCCTTTACTCACAGATTAAGTAAGTGCTTTGTGTGGATTAACTGATTTCAGTCTCATAACAACCTATTATTATTACTCCTACTTGATAAATGAGAGACTAAAGCACAAAGAGGTCAGGTAACTGGCTCAGGGTCACAGATAGTAAGTGGTGGAAATGGCATTCGATCCAGTTGGTTCTACAGGCATGCCCTTAATTGTAAGATTGTGAGGCAGGGAGCAGACAGCCAAGTCAGAACTATCTCCCACAACACGCACACAGAGTCTCCTCAGTGTGTTGAGACCAGTCTGGTATAGCGCAATCCAAGAAGTGTGAATTGCATCCTGCATGAATCTGGGGGCATCATGGTCTAAGGCTCTGAGGAGTACCACGCCAGGACCATTGCATTAAGCCTAAGACTTTATGTAGAATCCTGGAGTACTGCTAAGGCTGAACAGATTTCACAGATCCCAACACATAAAGTGAAAGGAGTATGTGCCATACATAAATTTTTAATTTTCTCCCCCTCCTCCTGAGATGCTTTCTATTTGTTCACAGGCATCTTGGGGTGGCGGGGGGAGACTTTAAAACAAACGTCCAACATTACAAATTGTGTTGCGTCTCTCTCAAACATCTGGTAATTCTCCAAACCTCGGTAAGAGGAGGCCAGGATGGCACTGTCTGCCCTGGAACGCAGAGGAGCCAGAACACAAGGCAGCCCAGGAGGATGCAGGAAGCAAAGAGGAAGGGGATGCTGAAAAACGTCTCTTCTCATTGGTCGTCACTAATTTCAGTAGCTTTTTAGCACACTCTCCCCCGATGGAAACAGAACAGTCATCTGTGGAATTCTGAGGAATTCCAAAAGCATGCACCCCCCCCCCGCCCCCTTTCAAAAGCTCTTTGAGCCTGGGGCTGCCTGCCAGGACCTCTGAGGTCAGACCTGCCGTAGTAGAGCAGCTCACACACCCACCTCCCTCCCTGCCCCAGGCTGGTCTTGTCTCTCCCAGTCCCTCAAAGTGCTCCTTCCTCTTGTTTGAGTGATTTCATAAATTAGGCAGCACTTCCGCTCTGAACTCCTCCCCTAGCCTCCAGTCCTTCCTCTGGAAACATCAACACAGGATTATTTGTGCGGAGCGTGTCAGAGGACATATCGCCCCACCTTTCTCACTGAAACATTATGGCAAGGTTGCTCGCCAGATTAGCTTCAGGAATTGAATGGGGACGGCAGGGTAGTGAGAAGTGGGAGACGGGAATTCACTTACACAGGCCTGGCTTGGGAGAGGAGCCTCAGCGTGTATGAGGGAGCACAGGTGTGGGAGGAAAGCCATGGGAGGGAGGAGAGGAGGCAGCGGGCCAGCCAGGGCCCAGGGGACACCTCTGCCCTGGAATCCGAGGAGAAAATGGGTCCATCCGCCTTGGTCAGACTTTGGCTAACTACCCGAAACCCCTCAACCAATAACTGCTGAATTGACTTGAATTCACCTGCATCAAAATTCTAGGCACCACACCAGAGACTACTTTTGTTTCTTTGTTCTGTTGTTTCAGGAAGCATGTCAAGCTATATATGGCACGCGAACACGTTGGTGTCATTGCTTCCTGCTCTGTAAACCCAGAGACGTCACCCAAGACCTGGAGGGCTGACATCACAGGACTGGCCGCTCGGTCTGGAAGTGCAGCAGGTTGTTGTGAAGCTGGACCGCTTTCTGCCCGCTCGGCGTCTGGCCATGGACACGAGGACTTGAGAATGTGATTCATGATCAGCAGTCTGCTTGGCAGGTGATTCTCTGTTCATCCAGGGAAGGCGCTGAGGAGAGAGGTGTGAGGGCTGCTGAGGGAAGAAGGGTGTGAGCGGTGCCTGGGGCTCCTCCACGGGAGGCCGCCCGTCTGCCATCTGCTCTCAGAGCCCCGAGCTGTCCAGCCACAGTTGCTGGAACTCAGAAGCGGTGCTGTCTGGGGTTCTTTTCACCCCCTCCCTCTTCCTCTCACCGCTTAGCCAGACCTGCTTTTCTGAATTCACCTGGGAGGGTGTGCAAGAGCATCGGGTAAGCACTGGGGCTTGAGCCCTCTCGGGAGACTGCTGGAGCCAAGCGAGGCCCGCGGAGTGCCTTCTGTCTGAAAGCCAAGCAGCCACAGAAGGCCGACTTCCCTTCCTCCACTCCAAGCCTCCTTAGCAAAGTTTTCTAAATCCGGGACACTCAAATTCTGATCAGTGGACCCACAGCCTCTAGGTCACCTGGGAATTTGACAGAAATACGGGAGCTCAGACTCCACCCAGATCTGCTGAAGGAGAAATGTGCATTTACAGGATCCCCGGAAGATCTCCTGATGTAAATAGGACAAGTTCTTATCACAGGGGTGTGAAGAATATCTGGAATGCAGATTCATTCCCAACCTTGTCCCAAATTATCTTTCTCATTTTTTTTTTTTTTTTTGAAATGTGATGGTTAGAGATTCATTCTTGCAGACTCTCCTCTTTCATCTAAGCAGCGCCTGGGAGGAGAGTACCTGGGATCCCCTAATTCTTAGTCAAAAAATTAAGAAAATTATTTATTTATTTATTTACTTATTTTACTGAGCCTATATTATGTGCCACACATAATACCAGATGCTAGGGATAATTGAGATCAGTGTAAGTTAGTTGTTTTTACTGGAGAAAGAGAGTTGGTCATTCCGAGAACAGCAGGCTTCTTTCTGGAAGGAAGGATGATTCAAAGGACAGAAGAGTGGGCACTCCTAAGAGAAGTGTGACCCTCAGGTCTGTCTTGATTTGACCCAACTTGCCTCTCAGAGCTTATCACATTTATGAGCCAATGCTTCCATTTCCATTCAAAATCGTCCTTTGTCATTTTAACTTAGTGGAAAAACCCAAAGGCATTTTGAAGACCAAATGTCCAGGTGCATGTTTATTTTTAGAAGGAAATGGACCACATCTCATCCAGTCTGCAAAAAAAGAGTAGGCTATGACTCTGTGTACTGAAGCAGTGAGCAGTACCTCAAGGTGGGCGAATCAAACTCACCAGTGAATGAGCAGCGGCCCCAATTTAGTTATTCTCTCCCAGAGACCACACAGCAAGTGCACTATATGTGCAAAATTAGTGCTGACATCAAATGTACTGGCAGGAAAAACAAAACCTCCTCTCAAGTTTTCTGACTTGGTTTGAACATCTATGAATGAAGAGCCCCTATTTGAATTTTTAAAACATATGGGATGCATGGTGATCTGTTTGCATTTTCCTTTTATTTCATCAGTAACTGAATGAAGTCAACTTTTAATGAGGCAGAATCCTCTTTGTGAACAAATAACAGCAATAATCACAGTTCCTGAGTACTTCTTCTGTGCCAGGTGCCGTTATAAGTGCTTTACAAGTTGGCAGTCAAGTCTCCCTGGGACACTCACATTGCTACACGTCTTGCAAGCAAGACTGACTGTCTTTGTTCTGGATTATTTTTTTTCCAAGATGTTTGTCTAGCAAACAGCTTTGGAACATGGATATACTATCTTCCTCCAGAGCAAGGAGCATGCATGCTTACTGTATAACATAATGTCTTCCTCTGGAACTGTTCCTGCCCATCCTTAAGATTCAGGCTCCCTAAGCTCAGAGTTCTTCTGGAAGGCGGCCCATTGTGTGTGTGCAGGTGTTTTTGTGTTGCCCTGTGGAAACTGAGCTTGTGAAACCAGCATAAGAGAATACCGCTACTCTGGCTACTGCTTTTGCTATGAGTCAGAAAGTCCTTTGTCTCTGACCCAGGAGTCTCAAGTCTTCTACCAGCATGAGAAACAGTGGCAGGATAACTCATCAGATTACAGGTAGGGTAAAATCTGACTCTTCCCAGTTCCTGACAGAAGTAATATCTCATTTAATCCTCTGAACAACCTTAAACAGGTACTATTATTGCCACCATTTCACAAATAAGGAAACTGATTTGATATATATTCTTCCAGGTCACATGTAATCACAGTTTTATCACTAAATTATATTGACATGTCCACAAGGGATCCTGACATTGAAATTCTATCCTGAGAGAAGAACTTCCTGAGAGAAGCAACCTTGCTTTCTAAGAAGTATTGTCTCTTCCATATCTCCTTTTTAAATACTGCCAGTACTGTTGGGAAGGGTAGTATACTAAGTTCTTTCTATCCCCAAACCTGATTATGAATTAGACCTAGCCTCAGAAGTAAGATGTTGACAGGGAGCAGAGAGATACTGAAAGGAAAGATGAGAGACACAGTGTTGCCTCCCTATTTTTCAGTGGGGCTGGCCCAGTACAGGCCTAGTTCTTTCCATCATGGAGAAGAGAAAGAGTTTGAGAAATCTACAGATAGAGTTCCTCCAGGTTTACAGAGATGAGTGTGTGGCTGAGAAGGTGATAGATCTACCTCTCCCTGGGGGCAGCCGTGCACTCGATCATTCCATTGGCATGTTTCATAGTGCAAAGATGAAATAAATGTCACACCATCTGTGATGCCGAAAGGCCCAAATCCCTCGAAGTGTTGACATAAATAGGCATCTGCCAGGAAGACATACAATTGGCTACTATTATTTTTTGTCTGAAATAACTTGTATAGTTTAATGCTCTCCTAAAATTCAGTACATGAACACTTCTGCATAGATGGAGGTAGGCAAGGCATGATAGTGGACCTGAATATATATATATATATATATATATATATATACACATACACACACACACACATATACACACACACACACACACACATATATATATATATATACTATGTCTACTATGTCTGTCATTTCCAAGTCATTACAATTTAATACAAAATTAAGACAAGTACTCAAACAATAGAGCATTGCAGAGTAGGGAATATATAGCATAAAGATAAACAAACCAAGGCCTGTCAGAGCTGAGATCAGTAAGTATTACTGGGGAGCATGAGGCTGAGGACAAGATCTGAGTCTTTCTTAGAGGATGGATAGAGTTTTCACAGACAAGGATGAGGAGATAGAGGATTATATGTTGAAGGGACAATTTCGGCAAGTGATGGGGACCTGGTTGGGATTTGGGGAGAAACAAGTAGACCAGAGTATAAAGTACAGGAAGGTGATTAGTGAGAGAAGAGGCTGGAGAGAGAGAAGGTGGGGTCACATGGAGGAGATCCATTTTTGCTGGATGGGGGTTCAAGGTTGTATTCCAGTGGGATCTGGGGGCCACGGAGCACAAATTGGCCAGGAGTGGAACATAATCAGATGTTACCGAAACTTAAGGCTTATAAGAAGTGAAGGTTCTCATCTGTAAACTCAAACCTTGTGGAGAAAGCTCAAGGCAGACATTAACAAAACAAACAATTATTATTTGCTAAGCAGAAAAAGAGTTCTTCTCTTTGGGGCTGGGGGACAGAGGGTGACTTTAGCTTTTGGTGTTGCTCACTTGGACTTGGCTCATTCTCTTAATGTTCTCTTTCAAATGACATTAGCCAAGCATCTGTTATATTCTTACGTGAGTTTTTGGTCCCTTCCCAGAAGAATTAATAGTCCTTCAATTAACCACCATGTAACAGTGCCAGGCACAAAGTAGGTACTCAATAAACATTTTAGTACATTATATTGAATGAAACATAAAAATAAATTCTATCTCCAATAAGTCAAGACCAGATGCTAATGTTTGCAACAAGTATAAAATTTAGCAACACCATTCATTCTGTTTCTGGTTGGATGTCTTCATCCAGAGCTAATTATTTTAATAGTCTTGTCATAAATGCAAATGCATGTTTCCCAGCAAATGTATGTGACTTTAAAAATTATATTTAATACCAGAAATTCAAGTTTACTTTACACTTCCATGTGCCTGAGACATCAATGCCAGACATATGACCCTGTTTAAACAAACAATAATTAACTAGTCACACAAATTGTAGTAAAAAGAACCAAATTTCAACAGTCTGATCATTTTCTCTTCCTGCTATTACGCGTTTTAGTTTGTATTTTTTCTTTATCAAGAGCATATATCTTTATGCATGTATACAGACCTCCAGAAATAGATAAGCAATATAGTTGTAAAGAAACCAAGGAAATTGTCAAGTCATAAACAGACTGTGAATCTATAGCATTCTTCATCATATTGATTAATGCAAAAGCATCAAGAATTACACGTCTTTGAATGCTGAAACCCATGCCAATAAAATGGTGAAACTGTTAAATCTTTGCAGACAGGTTGAAAATGTGATTCCTACAGTAACGTCTGTTGAAATTTTAAATAGCTTAATGAACTTGAAGGAGAGCAAAGATTCATTCTCAAGAGCACTGAAGTTATTTTATCTGCTGCGGATATTTAATTAATGACTTACCTGATTTCCCCAAACCTTTAAAATCGGTGTTTTCACCACTGACTCCAGTGTCAGCTGACCTTGTCAGCTGCCTCCAGCAGGCAGACTCCTGGGGTCCACCACCCAACAGCAAGTTGGGCCCTGCTCCTTGGCTCACAGCAAGGCTATTAAAGACTAAGGCAAACACAGACATCTTTGGATAGCTTATGGTGTAGTTTGGAGGGTAAGGAATCCCAAGATAAGCTGTATGTTTCCTTGTGGATGAATAATCCCTTTGAGAATATAGGGGAGGAGGAACAGGCAGGCCCTTGCATAATAGCAATAATTCTCCTTGCACCGGCAGAGTGGGAATCAGAATGGTCAGTAGACAGGTCTTGTTAGCCAGGAAAATCTAGGATTAAACCTTGCTTCCCAGTGGTGTGACTGTGAATGAGGAAGCTCACTTTCCTGAGTCTCAATCTTGCCATCTGTGAAATGGAGAGGGTGAAGAGGCATATGTGACATGTATCGTTCTGGGGTATAAACAGCCTCAGATCTCAGTGCTGAAGCATGGTAGAGAACACAGCTTGGAGCTGGATCTCTAGGACAGGCAGTAGCCACAAGCCCCGGGGAGCCGGCAAGTTGTAGCCCAACCTAAATTATGACGGGTTATTTCAGCTGTTAATGCAGAGAGTCTGGACCTTCGTTTTCACCATTAGCTTTGCCCACACTTCTATTTGCTACCTTTGGAGAACACTTGACAGTGGAAGGAGACAAAGGGAATATTGGAAAAGGAGGAGAAGGAGGCCATGTGAAGGAAAGGTACAGACCATAAAAACCTACTTGTCTTCCTGCATGAGCTTCATTTTCTCCTCTTTTGAAGGATGTTTATTTCAGGTACATGAGTTATATGTATTAGAAATGTCAGAAACAAGAATGCATTGGTGATTTAAATGTTTTATATGAGTGCTTTTCCATGCAGTTCTTTGCAGATGAACTGACAGGTCCTTCAAAATCTAGATGAGTTAAGCTTAATGCTTTTTCTTGAAGTAACTATCATTTGGACTGATTTTTGCTTCAGTGAAAAATGACTATCAGTAATGTTTATTCCATCATTTCAATATTTTAATTATGTATTTCTTTAATATTTCCTAGAGTGAATTTATTAACAAAACATATTAAATAAAAAGGTATGCTTTATCTGAGCACAACATAAGAATTTTTGATAAATCATCATATATCTAGGGTATTTTCTTTTTTCAAAAATTTTTAATGTTTATTTTTGAGAGAGAGAGAGAGACAGAGACAGAGACAGAGCACGAGAGGGGGAGGGGCAGACAGAGAAGGAGACACAGGATCTGAAGCAGGCTCCAGGCTCTGAGCTGTCGGCACAGAGCCCAACGCAGGGCTCGAACCCACAAACCGTGAGATCATGACCTGAGCTGAAGTGGGACGCTTAACCCACTGAGCCACCCAGGCACCCTTCTAGGGTATTTTAAATAAACTTTTAGGAATCCAGTTTTCTTTATAATTAGATTTGATAGAACTGCTTTTTTATAGCGGCTCAATAAACAGAGAGCTACACCCTGCTGGGGGCTCTGTGGCTGTGTGCAAACATACTATGTGAGTATGTGTGTGTGTGTTGAGAAGAAGAGGGGGCTTCCCCAGAGCAGGAAATGGAAAGGCATAGGGGTACCTGGGTGGCTCAGTCCGTTAAGCGTCTGACTTCGGCTGAGGTCATGATCTCACGGTTCGTGGGTTTGAGCCCTGCATCGGGCTCTGTGCTGACAGCTCAGAGCCTGGAGCCTGTTTCAGATCCCGTGTCTCCCTCTTTCTCTGCCCCTCCCTCGCTTATGCTCTCTCTCTGTTTCTCTGTCTCTCAAAAATAAACATTAAAAAAAAATGGAAAAGCATTGCTGTGCCGGGCAGCAAAACTACAAAGGCCTACCCTGCCATTCAGTGATCCTTGGCAGCCAGAAGCTGGGCAAAGACCAATTTTTAATATCACTTTTTTTTTAAAGTTTATTTATTTTGAGAGAGAGAGAGAGCACAATCAGGGGAGGAGCAGAGAGAGAGAGAGAGAGGGAGAGAGACAATCCCAAGGCAGGCTCCATGCTGTCAGTGCAGAATCCAACACGGGGCTTGAACTCATGAACCATGAGATCAAGACCTGAGCTGAAACCAAGAATCAGACGCTTAACCGACTAAGCCATCCAGGTGCTCCTTAAATATCACTTTTAATAGCACTGAATGGTACACTTAACGGTGGCTGAGATGATAAACCTTATGTGTATTTTACCACAATAAAAACAATTGAAAAGAAAAACGAAGTCCCAGCCTCACTGAGGCATGTAGCTGGAGAAGGGAGGAGTGTTTAATAGTCTTTTCAGTAATTGTAGATATCCTGTCCCCTGAACCAAAACTCAACAAGTGATTTCCTACGGGTTAGTGGCAAAGTAGAATCTGAAACCTTATCAATAAAGTTTTTGTATCCTATTGGGTTAAAAAAAGTCTCTGAGATGGCTCATAAAGGACCTATAAATCTGTGTTGCCCCCTATGGTAGCCACCAGCCGTGTCTGGCCTTTGAGCACTTGAAATGTGGCCAGCGAGACTGAAGAATAAAATTTTGTTGTTTCATTTCAATTTATTTAAATTTGACTTTAAAAAACATAAACTTGATTCAGCTACTGGAAACATTTTAAGTATGTTTGGATCAACTTGGATATGACACCTACTCTTTCAACTATTACTGCTATGAAACCCAAGTACACACAAAGTTGTCCCTAACGAAAGTGAAATGTTTTAGTTGAGATGCCCTGCTAAGTATAAAATACACCCTGAATTCGAAAGCCTTAGTAGAAATAACATAAAATATCTCAATGATTTCCAATATCAATTGCATATTAAAATACTAATATTTTAGATACATTGGTTGGAGTAAAATACATTACTCAAAAAATTTGTTTTAAGTTTTTCTAAAGGAACAGCGAAGGATACATTATTCAGTTGATTCTTTTTTTAATTAATTTATTTATTTTGAGAGCAAGAGAGAGACAGAGCATGTGAGAAGGGGAGGGAAAGAGAGAGAGAGAGGGAGAGAGACAGAATCCCAAGCAGGCTCTGCACGGGCAGCCCAGAGCCAGATGCAGGGCTTTAACCCACTAACCACGAGATCATGGCATGAGCCGGAATCCAGAGTAGGGAACGCCAGCATCTGATGCTTAACCAACTGAGCCACGCAGGCGCCCCTCCAGTGATTCTTAAAGTAAGGAATCTCCCTAGAGGTCCCTACGTTGTATTTTACTCAGAAAAGAAAGGAACAAGAATCATTCCCATTGGAAAAATGAATCAGCAGAGGGTACAGAACATATTGGGTGTAGATGTCTGCATCTCAAGAAATACATTAGCAATGATCACCCTCAACAGAAGGGTGAGAGGTAGAAATAATAGCATCGAAAGGAAGATGTCCATTTTCAAAGTACTCTTCAGATGTTAACTCATTTTGCATTGTTACAATACTGTATTACAGAAAGACAATCTGCAACTTACTGATGAGAGACATTCATCAGAGCAAAAAAAAAAAAATAATAAAAAGCTCCACGATCCATAAATGTGTGTGACCATATATATGCATGTATAGATTATATATATTATAGTATATATGACAATATATACTTTTATCAGAGCCTTAGTGGAAGCTCAGAAGTTTCTACATTCTGGTTTCTTATCTGTTTGTTAAATCTATTTATGTCTGGTTTTGCTAATAATCTGGAAATTACTAGGTAAATTTGAACAATCTATAGAGTCAAACTGATGATTTACATCACAGCAAACATTCTAAGGCCTGAAAGGTCAGCCTCTCTGCACAGATTATTTTAAAAATCAGGGTTTCTAGACTTTTATTACAGTATAGACAGAAACCAATGTGCATATTTATAAGGGTGATTTCATCAAAGCTGCTGTTTCTAAGCCACATGCAGCCAATGCTAATAGATCAGATGGCTCACACAAAAATCATAGGTGAAATCCATAGATCATCTGCAAACCTCATTTCAGCCAATGATTTTAGTTTCTTCCCTCAGCAGATCTCTTATGAGAGCTGCTAAGAGGCTGATTGGAATTTTATATCCTCTCCACTCTCCGCTAATAAGCGATGAAACGGCCAAAGCACAGCACACAGGAGAAAAAGGAGAAGCAAGGGCACGGGAAACCCTCCGGCTTCATAATCGCGTTCCGAATCATCACACAGAGCGCTTTCCCCACCCTCTCAGCAAAACCCGGCGCAAACTGTGAAACCCGGATGCTACAGGCACACCTGTTCTGAAATTGCTCAACAGACTGTATTAGGAGGTTAAATCGAAGCCTGATTTGCTGGCACTGCTAGTCAGATTCCCCTGGGAGTATTAGTTAACTTTGAAACATATTTCCATGGCAACTAGTTTAAAAATATACTAGAATGTCCAGCCTCTTGCGTTATGAGGACCGGAAAAATCCGAATGGCCTCTTCTTGTCAGAGATCTTGCCTGCCGAGAGAGGGACTCCAAAGCCATGATGATAAGAGCGAGGACAATCATGGAGCCCTGGGCAGGCAGGGGGGGGGGGGGGAGGGAGGCGGGGGGGGTGGCGGGGGGTAGGGTTGCACCCTACCCCTTTCAGGTCGCTGGCCAAGTTAGTTGGTTGGATTTGACACAGTCACCATTTCATTTCATGAGGCAAAGCTCCTCCACCTTCTTCTTGAGCTTTTCCAAACCCAACCCTGTAGCTGGAAATCTCACCTTCTGCCCTCTCTAGTTTTTCTTTTTCTTTTTCTTTTTTTTTTCTTTTCTCTTTTCTTTTCTTTTCTTTTCTCTTCTTTTTTTTTCTTTTCTTTTTTAAAATCTCTGCCCTAGATGTTAAAGTCAATCAGAGTATGATTGCCTCAGAGGCAAGGGACAAAACCCTATTTGCTCTATGGATAAAAGAAAAAGGAGGAACAAATTACTCAGGTATCCTTTATTTGTCAACCATCTGGCCTTTTCATAATTTCCATGGCAGTTTGGGTTGAGGCTTAACCTTGGGCTGAGGCTTAATGCAGGGACTCTGGCACTCCTGAATTCTTAACCTTTTATTAAGAGAAATTGTGAATTTTCTGTAGAGGTGGCTGTTAGGAAAAGACCCACAGTGATCCTCTCTCAGGGCCATGCTGTTGCATTAGTAGTTCGTAGCTAGTTCTTCACTTCCAAGAAACTCAGCACATACCCGGGTATTCTCTATAAGCTCCCCAAGATGTAGATCTAAGCATCACCAATTCTAGATTTCTCAGGCTGGTGGGGGGAAAGACAACTTGTAAACCTTGGACCAGAGCTAGGTCTGTACACGGATTGCATTGCTGCCCAGGCCCTACAACATGGTGATTTTGGCTATAGCAATAGGGACCGCCTACACAAACGCATCGTCTCTCCTGAGATGCTAGATTCTTACTGCTTCAGTTTGAGACATCATCTACTAAATGAGACGTGCATCTGCAAGCATCAAGCCCTTTTTTGAAGTAGGGCAAGGTAGGTATAAAACAATGATGAAAACAATACTCAAAAGAGTTCATAAATATGTCAGTAGATCAGGAGACTTACCGTGCAAGTCAAAGGTAGGCCCTGAGATATTGGGGCAAGAACGTTTTATTGAAAGGGATGTGGGGGGAGCGCCTGGGTGGCTCAGTCAGTTAAGCATCCGACTTGGGCTTAGGTCATGGTCTCACGGTTGGTGAGTTTGAGCCCAGCATCGAGTTCTGCGCTGACAGCCTGGAGCCTGCCTTGGATTCTGTGTCTCCCTCTCTCTTTGCCCCTCCCCCACTCACACTCTGTCTCGCTCTCAAAAATATATAAACATTTTAAAACAGATTTAAAAAGAAAACAGTTTTAGGGGCGCCTGGGTGGCTCAGTTGGTTAAGCGTCTGACTTCAGCTCAGATCAGGATCTTGTGGTTCATGGCTTGTAGGGCCACGGCAGGCCCTGTGCTGACAGCTCAGAGCCTGGATGGAGCCTGCTTCAGATTTCTGTGTCTCCCTCTCTGCCCCTCCCCCACTTGCACTCTGTCTCTCTGTCTCTCTGTCTCTCTCTCAAAAATAAATAAACAGTAAAACATTTTTTAAGAAGAAATAAGTCAAAAAATTGAAAAAAAAGAAAAGAAAAGAAAGAGACATGGGGGATAAAATGATCTAGAATTTAAAAGAACAGGTCCAGGTTGGGTCCTCACACAGCAGGATCTATAAGGTTGGGAGGGAGACTCCACAATGGTCTTCTAAAAGAAGGAAATGTTACCTCAAACACTGCCGGGGACTGAGTTTGCATGGGTTTTCCGTATACTCTCTCTGATTTAGGCCACATCAATATGTGGCTGGTGTCCATTGCAGCTATCTTCATGATGAAAATTGATCACCATCATAGATCACTCATTCATTCAGCAATCCTTATTGATCGTTAAATGGCTGGAATTAATAGATTAGCCAGTTGAAGGTCTATTCATTTAATGTGCATGGGCATAGACAGTGAGTCTATGGGGAGCCTAAGACTTGGATTTCCCAGTATTGTGTAGTGCCCCATGCTTCTGGGTATTTTTATATGAGACCATATATTCTTCCGTGTTTGTATATAATCAAACTGAAGTGTAGGTATCCAGAAAACTTGCATTAATTTGAACACAATCTGGAAACTGATGTAGTTCAGAGGCAGCTATGCTGAAACTTCTTTTTGGATTAGCTATAAAGCCCTTATTAATTGTACACACAGAATTTCAAGGAGAATGTGTAACATGCTTATAAGAGGAAAATAGTCTTAAGCAATTCAAGATTCCAATTTGAAATGATTGATATACCAGTTAAAAAGCATTCCCCTTTTTTTTTCAAACAAGCTATTCCTATTAATTTATCAAAACAAGTCTGCTTAGAACATTTACTAAACACGCTTGTTTATCTGGATTCTAGTATAATGTGTCCTTGGATAGTGGGAAACCCAGCTTAATGTTAACTGAAGTCCACAGCTTGGACTGGGAAGAGTGGACATGTGAGCTGGGCTGCTGGGGAGGGCCTACCAGTTCATTTATCTGGGCTGACTCTTTGAGGGATCTTAGCCGGAAAGAACCCACAATGAAACAGTGGGTGATGGGAGGGACAGAAACATGTGTCTCTTAGAATCTACTTCCCTGGCAGCCTGATGGATATTATTTAAAGACTGAGGAGAACAGGGTGGTAGAAGAAATCTGAAAGAGCTTTTTGCAGTAGTGATTCTATAAAGCATTTGGCTTTTATGTCCTTAGATGACTCATTAGGTGATGAAATCGAGGGAACGGTAAGGAGAAAAGTCTCCCTTCTTCATGAAGTACCCATGAGTTCACATCACTGGTGAATTTGGGGAGAAAAACAAGGTGGCTGCCATTTGGGGGTAGTGAGGATGTGTTCATGAGGGCATGGGATTCATAAATGTGAGAGTCCCAGATATAATCACAGGTAGGGGACAATGTGGGGACTAGAAAAGGTATTTGGGGATATAGGGGAGTAGGGCTTAAGGATTCAGTCCATATGGCTTCTTACAATTAAAGTGGCATTATTTATATCCATAACTGATACGCCACAGAAAATGTGAGCTATCCCTGAAAATAATAAAACTAAATTTCTTTTTAAAACTATTTGGAAGGCGTATAATATAGTAAACAAAGGCATAAGCTTTGGATCAAAACTGAATTTAGGTTCCGACTGTCAATTATTATCTGCACGACTTTGGACAAGTTACTTAATGTGGAGACTGTTACATGTTCATTAAAACCTATTTCCCCTCCCTACCGAGCACACAGCTTAATTATCTCTGGCAGCCAATAGTGTCCATATAACTGAAGTCTGGCAAATACATCGTGGACTGAACTAATATATGGCACTTCCAGGTTTGGTCCATTAAAACTCCTTGTACCCAGGAAGCTTGCATTAATTTGAACATCAATCTGGAAGTGATACAACCCAGAAGGAGCCAGACTGAAATCTAATTTGGGGTTTCCTATAAAGCCTTTATAAATTGTGTGAACAGTATTTCTAACAGGAACTTACAAAGTATCCAGCAGAAGACTGTAGGTCTCTAAAGGGTGGCAGAACCCGGGGCCCTGACTGACAACACAAAAGGCCATTCTCCAGCCAAGAATGTTTGTATTGGATTCTGCTGGAGCAAGAAATGTATTCTATTGTCTTAAACCACTAAGGTTGAGATTTATGTGCTATAGCAGTTAGCATCATTTACATGAACTGAATTCACCTGAACTTCAATTTCTTCTCATTAAAAAGGAAAAAAATAGTATCTAAGTTACAGGGTTGTTTAAGAATTAACTGTAGAGTCTGGCACACAATAAGTGCTAATTAAATAGCAATTATTTATTATTATGATTACCATCATTATTATATGAGGTCTTATTCACATTTTCCCTTTATTAGTTATCCTTTTGTCATAATTTGAAACTTAAGTATTTTTTCCCTTGGAGAAGAGAGAATAAATCATATTTATGAAAGCAAAAATGCAGTATCAATCTTACACGGGAAGAAAGAGAAATTTGTTGATCCAGTGTGGACATCAGTTATAATATATGTGACCTTGGGTACCATTCTTAAGTTTCCTGAGCCTCAGTTTCCTCATTTGTAGGCAGGCATAAGAGCCCATGCCTCACAAGGCATGCGTGAGGATAAAATACAGCAACAAATGTAAACGTATTCTTTGGCCTTTGGAGTTCCATAAAAATCTATGGTTTGTTATTACAGATTACCATTTTAAACCCACAAAAACAAGTGGGTTTAATGCAAACATTACTATCCCAAATGGTATCTGATTTTCCACTCCACTAGTAAAGTTGTTGCTTTTTATTGTAATTTTGTATTATTATGCTTTTAAAGTGGGGGAATATAGATGTCTGACATTACTTTTCTATTTTCCTAGTGTTTTTAAGTTGATGAATTAACTGTAGTCATGTATTTGAAATGTGTCATTTTCTTTTTAGTTTAAAGAATAAAAAATCCATTACTACCAGTAAATCATGTATGCCCAAATTGAACCTGATGGGTCAAGAAAAAATAAGAGCCTCACTTTCCTGCTGTCACTGAAATATCCCTTGCAAAGAAATGCATTGGGACCTGGGGTTTCATTAAGATCAAACCAAACCTTGGCAGATGTCAGTTAAGTAAGCTCTGGGGTGAATCTATGATCCACTTTAAAGTTTTCAATACATTCTCTTAATTTTACAACTTACAATCTCTGGAAGTTCCTCAGATGAATTTTATTTCTAGGAATTGAAGTTTATCAAAAAGTAAAGCCTTCCTGGAATAGCATTTGTTATGTTCCTCACATCACCATACCATAATAGGCATAGAGGTATCTACTTTTCTCTGGATAGGGAGTTAAAACTCTGAATGTTTAAAATACCTATGCCTAAATGAGAAAGAATGAAATCTGGCCATTTGCAGCAATGCAGACAGAACTGGAGGGTATGATGCTAAGTGAAATAAGTCAGTCAGAGAAAGACAGATACCATATGTTTTCACTCATATGCAGATCATGAGAAACTTAATAGAGAACGTGGGGGAGGGGAAGGGAAAAAACAGTTATAAACAAGGAGGGAGGCAAACCATAAGAGACTCTTAAAGACAGAGAACAAACTGAGGGTTGATGGGGGGTGGGGGACAGGGGAAGAGGGTGATGGGCATTGAGGAGGACACTTGTTGGGATGAGCACTGGGTGTTGTATGGAAGCCAATTTGACAATAAATTACATTAAAAAACTAAAACAAAAACTATGCCTAGGCCCTGAGGAAGAAAATTGCAGTCTTTAATATCTTAAAGGAGATCAATGAAACTATTGAAGAGATGATGATTTGGAGTAGTGTAAAGGAGGGTAGAAGGAAAATTTTCATGTAATAATTCAACAAATGGTTAAGGTATGGGACCTTAACCACATGATCAAGAGGAACATCATCATTAATGCCATTTTGATATCATGTACCCCCAGATATGATGTGGTGGGAAGGGCACTCTACCTCAGTGGTACTTTTGCCAAGAAAAACAGTCTATTAGTGAGACAAATACTAGGCAAACACTAACTGAGCAACATTGCACTAAATCTCTGACCAGCACTTACAAAACTGTTAAGGACATGAAAAGGAAGGAAGGACTAAGGAATTAACTTTATGGACCAGAGGAGAAGGAGAAAACACGGCAAGTAAATGCCACATGGTATCCTGGATCAGATCCTGGAACAGAAAAAAAGGTCATCAGTGGAAAAACTGGTGAAATCCAAATAAAGTCTAGAGTTTGAGAGTAATATCTAATGGTGGTTGCTTAGTTTGGACGAGTATACCAGAGTAATGTGAAATGATTACATTAAGGGAAACTAAACCCGAGTAAGAGGTATATGGGAGCTCTCTGCACTACCTTTGTAGTATTTCTACACATTTAAAATGATTCAAAACAAAAAGCTTATTTATTAAGATAATATGTGTCTGTTATTTTAATAAACAAAAAGAAAACATTAATACATTTCAGAAATATTTAATAAGTAGAATTTTATTTTTAATTAAAACATTAAAATAAAATTTCAATAAATAAATGTACATTTATTATTTCTTAATAAATAAATTTATCCTTCAGACAGAGAAGAGAATGTAGCATTCTGGAAAAGTGATGGTGATGGTGTAGTTTTCATTCTCTCTGAATCACCACGTAAAAAAGACAAAGCAGCTAACGTAAAACAAACACTCGTGACGAAGGTTACAACAAATCTAGTTGATGTGGTATCCCCATGAATGCTGAAATGCCAGCAGGTGGAGATGAACTGCCAACAGCCACCAGCATGCAGATAGCATTATCTGTGTAGGAGGAAGCAGAGGGAAGCGTCAGATGGATTTGAGGACAGAACTCCAAAATAGCCAACCAATATTTACAGGAGCTCATGACCAATAAGTTTGATAAAAGCACCTGAAACTGGGAGAGATTGTGCCCAATATAATAGTGGGTGAGTACAAAGACCCCTCAATTGGGTATAAAGGGTCTGGGGCATCAGTGTCCCTATGAATGTCCCAGACAGACCCACCAGGGCTCCCTTCCGTGACTAGACAACTTAGTGAGGAAAATCTGCTAGGATTGAAATTAAAATTGAGCAAGGGAGGGACATAAAGACGAACGAAAAAGAGGATCTAGAAAGTAGAAAGAGAGAACAGAGTCAGGAAATCTCAGAAAGAAAGCTGCTCTATTTTTTAATTCTATGTGAGAACAACAACAACAGCAAACCAAAGGAGGGTATTTTATGAAGTTAAAAAAGTTATTTTGTTCCAGAAATTCCTTTAAAACTTCGAAAAATTAATTTCTCAAATGTGAGCAACAGAAAACAATCAAAATCAAATCCCAGGCCAGGCTATTGGGAGATAAATAAGAAGAAACAGAATAACATCCACACGGAAGAAAGTCATGCTGACCAAACAGGTAAAATCTATCCTCACTGTTTTGAAATAAATTAAAAGACTAAGCAGCCAACATAAGACATGAAAGAACAACATAAGCTAAAATTACAAAAATTCTGAAATGAAGTGACATAACTCAATAAAGAATTAGAAATAAAAGAAAAACATCATTTTATACTATTAGACTCATGGTCATATCAGATTATTACAAAAGAATACAAGAGGGAATAAGGACAACATATAATACCCTAAGAGAAGCAGAAGGTGAAAAGAAGAATATTTATTTATTTATTTATTTATTCATTTATTATTTTTTTAATGTTTATTCATTTTTGAGAGACAGAGATAGAGAATGAGCAGGGGAAGAGCAGAGAGAGAGGGAGACACAGAATCTGAAACAGGCTCCAGGCTCTGAGCTGTCAACACAGAGCCCGACGCGGGGCTCGAACCCACGGACCGTGAGATCATGACCTGAGCCAAAGTCGGACGCTCAACCGACTGAGCCACCCAGGCGCCCCAAAATAAGAAAGTATTTAAAAACCAGAAAAGAGGGGTGCCTGGGTGGTTTAGTCAGTTAAGCAGCTGAGTCTTGGTTTTGGCTTAGGTCATGATATTGGTGTTCATGAGATCGAGCCCCACATCGGGCTCTGTGTTGAGCATGGAGCCTGCTTGTTGAGATTCTCTCTCTCTCTCCCTCTCCCCCTCTTGTGCATGTTGTCTCTCTCAAAATAAAGAAACTTTTAAAAAATCAGAAAATAAATGAAGAGATGAAAAAATTCAAGAGAAAGTGACAAATATTAACAATAAGAAACAAACAAACAAAAAGCATAATAGAAATCCTTGAAGAAGAAAATGAAAACAAAGAAATACTAAAAACTAGAACTCAAGAAAACTGGAATTAAAAATAGATGAAAATATGTATTGAACATGCCCATTATGCACCTGATATGATCAATGAGACATATTCTAGTACAATTCTAGACTTTAAGGATGAAAAAACAAGGTACTTTGGATATCTAGTCAGACAGAATAAATGATTTAGAAGGGAAATTAGATAGTCATCAGACTTGTAACAGTGATACTTTATGCCAGAGAAAATGGAGTAACACGTTTAATACACTCAAAGAAAGAAATGTGAATGTTTTATATCCAGCTGAAATGACTTTCAGGTCTAAATTGTACATTATAAACATGTGGAATATTGTTTTCAAGAAATCTTCCTGAAGAATCTTGTAGATAGCAAGTTTAACACAATAACATGATTTGAGACATGGACAAAATGACTGGAAATAAACAGTATATACTTACCTGAATAATTAAGGTTAAATAAGGGCTAAGAAGGAGAGAGCGTCTAATGGCTCTATGCTTTGAAAACTATACTATAATTATAAAAATATGAGAGGGAGGAATTAGGACAAAAATCCAAATAAGGGTAACTGTTTTTTGGGAATTTTATTGATGGGGTAGTATTGGTGTTTTTATCCTGGTTGTTGTGTAGGTAACATGAGATGAGGCATAGGAGTACTTCACAGGATACTCTATCATTCTCTAATCCTTGAGAACCAGAATTCTCTGTATTGAACAGTAAACACCCTATACCTTAAATTTTAATTGGAAATGTCAGAATGAACAAATGAGGTATTTTATCTTTAAATTTTTTTTTTCTATTTTCTAACTCTGTCCACTAAAAAAGCACAGAAAAATAACAAACCCAGTAGCAATGAGCATCTCTTGGTGCACAGATTGTGATCCTGAAATACCATTTCTCACTAAAAGAAACCAGGCATTTTTGGAGAATGGCTGATTTGGAGAGTGATCCTAAAACATCTTTTCACAGATGACAGCAAGGAAGCTACCAAAAACCATTATCATTTGTCCAAAGGATCCAGGCACTAACTTGAATAGGCTTACACCGGACAAAGGGGACAATTTGTGCTTCAAAAAGATAATAATTGGAAGGGATAGAACCTGTCAAGTATGTTTAAATTTTTAAATCCATAATAATACAAAAAAAAAAAGTCCCCTTTGAAGAATGGTAAGAAATAAGCTCATTTTCTGGAAAACTGATAAATAAAGGTATGGTATCAACCATGTATCCTCCCTTTCCTAGACAAACTGTAATGATGGGAAAACAAATCATAGATGAAGTGTCTCTTCATAGATTATTCCAACTCTTAAAATGAAGTGAAAACTTTGAAAATCATTATTTTACAGCCTTCGACGAATTAACGGATTCATTAATAGGCATTGAACATCCTCAAAAGAGGGACGAACAGACATTTTGTGCCTCAGGATGAACGAACGTACCACCATCTATCATCTCGATGACAATTGTTGAAATTGGGCTATGTGTAGGCAGAATAACAGCCCCAAAGATTCACCTTCTAATTCCCAGAACCTGTGAATGTGTAACCTTCATATGGTAAAAGGGACTTTGCAGTTGCCAATAAATTAAGGACATTGAGGTAGGGCAATAGGAATATGCTGAAAAGATAGAATGTTGCTGTCAGAGATACGATACCTGAAATTAGGATTATAAAGAATTGCAGTCATTGGTGCAGACGTTCTCTCTCAATCTGGCTTTCCTAAGAGGATTAAGCTTTAATACCTTAAGGTATCTAAAATATGTGATGCATTAACTTCTCTCCTATGAATCTAGAATAGTATTAGCTATGTACCATCCTTATGAAATTGAGAACATATTCTCTCAAATCATGCATAGCGTCTTGTGGATCATATGCGGTGCCTCTTTTGAGAAAGGCTGGGGGTATGGCCACGGGAATAATTGTCCGAAGTAGAGGACAGGAGTATTTAAAAAGTTCAAGGAACAGAGGGACCAGGGAATGGATATAATCATCCATATGTTTATTGAATTCTCCAAGAATTAAGACAAGAATAGTATTGGAGCTGAAATTATTGAAAAAGGAGAGAGGTGACCCAGGAGTAGGTAGATAACAACAAGAATGAACGGTAGAGTGTGGTGTGATTTTATGATGGAAATACAAAATGGGTTTTCAGGGAGAAGAGAAGGGATATAAGCAGAATGCAGTGACAAGGAGAAAGGAGATCTAGCATTCCCTTCCTGCAGACCCAGGGGCTCGAGAACTGTGGAAGCCACTACTTGAAGGGGTACAGGAGAACAGGGTCCTGGGGGTGGGATGGGGAGAGAGTTAGCCCTTTTACCCAGAGGGTGGAAAAAACATTCAGAAAACAGAGGGAGTAAATAGAGCATTTTGTTGTTAATGGACCTGGATTTCCAGACAGCAGAGTGGAAGGCGTCAAGAATTGAGCAAGGGTGAGAGAAGAAAGCAATGAAAACAGGTCCAGAGACTTACAGGGATTATAGTGTGGGCTATGAGGGGTCAGCTGGCAGTCAGGGGCTGTGGTGGCTGACATACACAGGAATAAAGGGTAAGATTATGTAAGTGGATTCAAGGCAATTAGTGAAGGGGAATATTGGGGAAGAGGGACAGGTGGCTTTTAAGAGCCCCCTTGATTTCAAGAAGGCCTACGTGGTCTCAGATACAATGCAGGTAGCTAGCCTATGTAATTATAGTTTTAAATTTTGGAGAATCACACACCTTTTCAAGAATCTTCTGTAAATGATAGATCATCTCCTCAGAAAAATGTGGATAATTTCAAAATCATGAATAGAGTTTCAAGGTAGGGTTTTCAGACCTAAATACATCCATACGCCTGTCTCAGCCATTCTCATTTTACATCTGTGAATTCAAGTTAGGAAGAGATGATTTAGATTCTGCTTTTTTTCTGTGACATGATTAAATGACATATGCTAAATTTAAAGAGGGAATACTTTGTTATCTCTCCAGGGAAACTTATTTGCATTTGAACACAGATTTGCTAAAGACAGAAATTAATCCAAAAAGCACTGTGTTGGGACAGGAAGACAGCTAAACTGACAGATGAGGAGGGTCCCTTAAAATCCACCAGGGGGGCAGCAGTCCACATGGCTCCTGCCAAGGCACAGCATCATCATTTTATCTATTATTTTTTTAGAGAATTGAGTGAATTTGGGTTTTTTTAAGTTTATTTATTTTATTTTGAGACAGAGAGAAAATGAGCAGGGGAGGGGCAGAGAGAGAGTGGGGACAAAGAATCCAAAGCAAGCTCTGTGCAGACAGCAGAGAGCCCAATGTGGGGCTCAAAGTCACGAACCATGAGATCATGACCTGAGCAGAAGTTGGATACTTAACCAGCTGAGCCACCCAGGTGCCCCCATAGCATCATCATGGTGTTTGGCGGGGATGCTTTATAAGAACTCTTCAAAGCAGCAGAAACAAGCATAGGTTCTGCCCTGGAGAAATGAAAAACTCAAGATCCAGGTGTCAGCCTGAATATGTACCTTCCAGTCTTGCCTCTGCCTTTGTCTCTCCATTATGATCTGGTCATTTAATCTCTCTGTTGGTTTAAAGACCTATAAAATAGGATAGTATCTACCTACAGGAAATTCAGGGAAAGTGATAACCTTGGAAATGTTGGTGTTAATTCCAATCAGGGTGGCTTATCCAAAAGCATCTGTTTTCTTTCCTAAATTCCTTGGTTGAGCACAAGAGCAGGGAGAACAAAGCCTCTAATGGGAAGAGAGTCACAGAAGATCGCTGGTGCCGGAAATCACATTCAACTGAGGAGAGGAGTTGAAGAAAGAGCTTCTCTCCTGTGGGACTCACTTTAGCTGGGCTTGACAATTCAGAAGGTATACTCTTCATGGACAGCTAAGAGCCAGGAAAGGCTTTTCTCATGTTTTAAAGGCCAGTGTTGATGTAGCAATTTGTGAAATGAAATGTTATGTATAAATAAGAAATGGAGTAGTTCTGAGAAGGAAGGAAGCTAGGGTAAGATATCTTAAAAAAATGCTAGCTTCTATTTCCTTGAAATTAAACTGGAATTCTGTATTTTAAGTGTTATTTGCACACTTTAGAATCAAAGCAAAAGATTCAAAATGCTTTTCCTAAAATGGAATGTGAAATTTAGTCAGATGCTCAATTAATATTTGGATTACTTGCATTAAAAATTATAACAACTACTCACACTAATTTTGCTCCTTTAACATCAAATTAGATCACATTTTAATTCTATAATCTCCAAACAGATGAATTCAAACTTCTTTGGATAACTCACCTAATTTTTAAATGACACGATTGATACTTGTTTTCTAATTTGGAATTTGCATTTCTTCTTAAGCGTCAAGGTTGGAGAGGCCTTTTATTTGTCAGAATGATAAACTTTGTATGCAAAAGGTTACAAAGGAAGAGGCAAATTGGTGGATTGACATTTTCATCTAATTTAACACAAACATAATTGCAGGTATAAAAATCTGAAATGGAAATAAATTAGAATTATGCTCCTGCCATTTTGTATTGTCTTTCCGTGGGGGGAAAAACATTAAAAATTAATCCATTGACTTGAAAGAGCAGATATAATTGGGCTTGGAAGCCAACAAATGAAGAGCAAAGATTTGAGAGTTATCTGTATGTGTTTTTACTAACCTGTCTAGATGCAGGCTTTCCGATTTTTGCATTCTAGTTGATTTGGCGTAATAAACACAACAAACCAAAACCTTTTGTCTTCCTCTTTCTGGGTTTTGTTCTTTAATTGGATTTCTTTGTTTTTCAAAAGGCTCATACTTCACATAGATGGAGTTTGTTGCCCTTTGCCACCAACAATCTGTCATGTAGATTCCAGCTCAACCTAGGATATTTGTCATAGAGGGCACCGGGGGATTGCTGCTGAATGGTTATCTCTTCCGTTGACATCTGAGCCTCTTTTTAGGAGGGAGAGATTTTTATTTCAAGGTCAGAGAACATAGATTTCCTCAAATCACATTTTCAAAAAGCCAGGAAACTCACTATCTAGTAAAGAAAAAAATTCTTAATTTTTCTTATGAGGTAGGTGCATTATCTTCATTTAAGAGCTTGAAGCTCTTTAAAAAGCTAATAGTGAACTAGAAATGGCAGAGCTGAGATTCTAACCTTGGTGTATTAGACTTGAATAAGTTAAAAAATGTAATGAACTGCCCAATATCTATTATCTAGCCTTTGTATCAATCATGTATATATGCACACCATTATACAAATCATCTATATTCCATACACACCATATATGATATATATTTTATATTGTACAGTCATATGCATAACCAAGATGAACATTAAAAATTAACAACAGCACAAAAAACAGTTGCAATTTTTCAACATTAGCCAACTGGATTTAAAATGGAAGCCATGTAATTTTACCGTAAGGCTGTATTTTCTGGGCATTATTTTGACTCTAGCTCGTACATGGCGTGGGGCTGAACAGAGCAGAGAGATGGCAGAGTGGAGACAGAGGCAAGGTACCAATAGGAGTGGGAAGAGCAATGGAAGCAGCCCCACAGAGTAGATTTGGGAGTATTGAGCACTCTTTCCTGGGCACTCAGGTGCCAGCTCCCATAAAGGAGTAGGAGTCATGGCTGGGGGACACAGTATGCTTAATATCCTGGTTTACATCTTGACACCCTGTTAAGCTGAATCAACTCTAGCCAACTTGGGACTTCACCTGAAGATTGGCTCACTTTCTTATTAAATTCCTATGGTCTCCATGAATTCCCTAGCTTCCCAGTAATAGTTTGCATTCACCAGTCCCTGAAGATGGTGTGTAGATAGGAGGGAGCTCTGCCAGGCCTCCTTGCTTCCTGGCACCACGCAGGCTTGCTAGCCTGGTGACTTCTCAATGGATGACCTTGCCCATAAATGCAGAAGGAGAACAACTCTCCCTCTTACAATATCATCTAGTGGATAATCTGCAGTGCCTGGAGTCAGGCTGCCCGGACTCAAATCCCAGCTCTGACATAGAGTGACTGTGACTTTGAGCAAGTTACAAAAAAGGCTGTGTCTCAATTTCCTTATGTGTAAAACAATGGGGGGAATAACAGACCCTACTTCCTAAGTTGTCATGAGAATTAGATGAGATAATACGTGGAGAGCCCTTGCTTGGAAGACTGTCTAATGCATAATAAGCCCTCAAAATACATCCCTGATTAATATGTGCAAACTTTAGAGACTGTTCCCTCTAAAACTCACAATATCCTCTACTTTGTCTGCTAGCATGAAGAATCTCACATCCTCTTAAGTAAATTCCAGATGCTATTTTCCAAAAAATACAAGAATCTTGGCAAAATAGTCATATCACTGTCAAATAAAATACGTATTATCTCTCCACTTAAAACATTTAGTGTCTGCTGGAACGCCCATAATTAAGATGAGCAAATGGTTCTCTGTATTACTTACCCTGACGTGGTCGGGACAACATAACAACTGTGACTCTATAAGCCAAGTACACAAAGTTTTGGGACCCATGTTAGCTTTAAAAAAAAATCATCTTTGCACGACAATCATAATACTTTTCAGCTCCTACAAAGTAGAAGAACAATATTCAAAGTTTGTAATTTAGTTGGGTAGGAAAGTCATGCATGAGTGACAAGGTAAATAGTAATACAACAGTTGAACAGATGTTAGATCTCAAGAAATACTTAGTGAGCGCCTATCTGAAAGGCATAACTTATAGGAACTATGGGAGACACACAATACAGAAAAAATAAATAGCAGAATCTGTGCTCCAAGAACTGAGACTGGTGAAGAGTACAAACATGTGTATGAATACTCCTAATTTAAGAGAGACTCTGGTGAGTGCTAAAACATAAACAACTGCTAAATGCAAGGGAAGCAATGGGAGCAATAAGGTTCTTGAGGACAAGAGAAGGATGTGTCAAAGAGAGAAAGACGAACGAATTCAAACAAGGGCACGGAAACAGGGATACCCAGGGCAGGTCTGGACTTTCTATGAGGGAAAGGCGTGGGGGGAAATAATATTAAAGATAGGCGCGCCTGGGTGGCTCAGTCAGTTGGGCGTCCAATTTCGGCTCAGGTCATGATCTCGCAGTCCATGAGTTTGAGCCCTGTGTCGGGCTCTGTGCTGGCAACTTGGAGCCTGGAGCCTGCTTTGGATTCTGTGTCTCGCTCCCTCTCTTTCTCTCTCTCTCCCCCTCCCCCACTCACGCTCTGTCTCTGTCTCTCAAAAATGAATAAACGTTAAAAAAAAATTAAAAATAGATTGAGCTGCCCCATCAATGGCAGTATGCAGCAGGCTGAGGAGGCTGACATGACTCAGAATGAAGTAGGAAATCATTGATTTTTTAATTTAATTTTATTTTTGAGAGAGAGAGAGAGAGAGAGAGAGAGAGAGAGGGAGCTTGTGTGCTGCATGCAGGAGAGGAGCAGAGGGAAAGGGAGAATCTTAAGCAGACCCCATGCTCAGTGTCAAACCCAACTCAAGGCTCAATCTCACAACCGTGAGATCATGACCTGAGCTAAAATCAAGAGTCAGACGCTTAACTAACTGAACCACCCAGTCGCCCCAGTGGGTATTTTTAGTAAGAACAGGGCATAATCACCATGTCTGTGGAAGTGTAGCTCAAGTACATGGTGTAGCAGAGAAGACAAATGAGTCAGAACATTTGAGTTGTGGCCTTGGTTGGAATATTCTTCTTGTGACCGTGGCTCCAATCTCTCTAAACCTCAAAATGGGATGATAATCCCTGCCTTCCCCTCAGGGTTCTTGTGAACATGAACTCGGAATGAAATAGGGTACGGGGGTTGTAAGGGTCACCTGGTGGTGGGAGAGACTACAGGCAGAGGGACCCCTGAGGACCATATTTACCAAATCCAGACGAGCAGTGAGGAGCCGGGCTGAGACAAGCAGAATAACATAGTTGCTTGTCTTTTCCTATTCTCAGATAATGCATTCGTTCATTGTGCTTTTGTATTTACCCAGTCTTAGAGTTTTCTATTTGGAAGGTGTTAACATTACCTCAAGAATAGCATGTTTGTATCACTATCCACCACTTTCTCATGTCTTCGTGAGCAACCGTGACCTGAAAACAGATACCACTCAAATAGTTTTATGCTTACGTTCCCCTCCTGGACGTCCATTAGAAATCAGATGAGTATTTTCACTTTACTAAAAATGAGAATAAGCATGATTAAATTTTATCATATTGTGCAACAGTGTTATTTGAATTTTTTACCCTGAATCTCTCTATAAAGAATATATATATATATATATATATATACATACATATATACATATATAAATAGGTGTATATATAAAATGTATATACATATGTATGTATAGAAACTATATATGCACTGGTGTTTTTATATATTCTACTTTTTTATATTGCTTAAATTTTGGACTCAGTTTCTTTGGACTCCCCTTCTATCAGCTGGGCATTGTCTACTTCCTATTAGGATGCACAGAGGTCTTCCGGCACCTCTATTTTCTCTCTCCTTTAGCAGCTCCTGGGCCCTGCCACAGGCCTTTATTAATGGTCCTTCACAGGGGAATTCATCTCTAGTGGCAAGCTCTGGATCTCACACACAATGCCGGTCTGTGCTTCTTGCATATGCTAACAAACAAGCTCTTTCTTCCCAGTGGAATCTGTCACAGAAACATACATCTCTTCAGCGTAAATAGGAAGCTGGCTTTGTAAGCTGAGGCTGTGGATTTCTAGGTGCCTGTTTATTTTAGAGCGATCCTATTGTTACTCCAAAAGGCCAGGGCTTGTCTTGTATCACCTGACTAATTGGAGAACAATCCACCCAGTGCAATTTTAGGCAGCCTGCCTCAGGGCTTGGGAACATCCTGTAAAGAGCATCTATCTGAGGGTGGCTTCTTCCACCTCCTGGGGAGAAAAGAAACACTCCGGACTTCTTTCTCCTAGAAAATGTGCAAAAATACGATTCATCAGGCTTCTGACAACTTAAATCAACAAAGGTGTTAAGCCTTTTAAAATGTAGGGTTCGAAAATATTAATAGATGCCATCCGCAGAGACACAGCCTTCATTTTCCAATCTCTGTGCATTGCTTTATTACAGTGTAAATTGGCAGCTGATTATTATCACTTTATTTCTCAGATCACATGCAAGTTGGAAGCTAATTATTATGTGAGATCCTGGGGTGTGGGGAGAGGAAGTCTGGCATACAACCTCCATGCAATTTGCATCCCCACCCTTGACCCCACTCATTTCTTTATCTGGCCCCACTTAATCTCCCATGTCTGCACAGCAAACTGTATCACTCACAGGGAAACAGGCCTGTGCACATATGGAAGCAAATCAGAAATGGTGTTCTACCAGAAATTAAGAAAAGTGCTCCGAAGCCCCCAACCCTCAGACCCTTCTCTGGAAGCAATAAAAACTTGGGCCAGGAGAGGTGGAGAGGTTGTCTGAATTTTGGTCCAAGGTCTTAGGTTGGGAAAGCTATGTCTGTCTGTACTACATCATCCCTCAGTTGTGTGGTGGAGCGAGGAAGAAGTGTGTCTGTACTTGAATGTACCAATCGATACTTTCTTCAACACATACTTTCTTCATCAACGTCAACTACAAAACCCATCTCTTTCTAGTCTCAAAAACTGACCATAAGGTTTTCTCATGAAACCCCTGGTGGTCTTCCAAAATTGTTCCTGTTCTCTAGACTCAAGCGCAGCATTATCTTTTCCTGTTCACCGAACACTCACTACCCACTTTGTCACCTCAGACATTTTTCATGACTTATTAAATACGGCCAGAAGTATCTTTGGTTCCTTGTTGATGACCCACAAGTAAAGTTGACATCTTTCCAATTTTAGAAAGGCCTCTATAGGAGATTACATTTTCCAATAAGACCATCTTGAACCAACCCCATCAGTATGTCCATCTTTACCTGATTAAAACTCTGCTTATATTCCAAGTCTTATTTCAAGCCCCATTTATTCCTGAAAGACTTCAGTAAAAAACAACTTCAATCCACAGAGATCATGTCATTTTCTAAAAATGTATTACTTGGGCTTCCATTTGGAACCTAATTCAATACTGTCTGATGGGCTTTACTTGGCAGATACTGGTCTTTACACCAAGATGGTCACTTCCTCAGAGGAAGAATTGATTTATTTTTCAACACTCCATAGAACCAAGAAAACTTCTGTTTATATATATATAGGAAATGGCTCAGGAAAAGACAGACACATAATGATTCCCACAATATCCATTCTACCCTTCCTCTTCAGTGATAGAACCCTCAAGTATTAGCTGAGCACATGGCTCCTTGGGTAGAGACTGTATTTCCCAGCCTTACTTCTAGCTATAAAATGTGAGTAATTTCTATCCAATTGCACAGAAATGGTATAGTAGGCTGATAATAACTCCCCCAAATATGTCTTTGTTTTTCCTCCAGAAACTTTGGCTGTTACTCTAATTTGGAAGAGAAGGTCTTTACAGATGTATTAAGAATCTTGAGGGGAGGCTGGGTGGCTCAGTCGGTTAAGCGTCCAACACTGGCTCAGGTCATGATCTCAAGGTTCGTGAGTCTGAGCTCCATGTCAGGCTCTGTGTTGACAGCTTGGATCTTGGAGCCTGCTTCAGATTCTGTGTCTCCCTCTCTCTCTGCCCCTCCCCTGCTTACGTTCTGTCTCTGTCTCTCTGTTTCTCTCAAAAATAAATAAACATTAAAAAATTTTCAAAAAACCAGAATCTTGAGTTGGGGGGATTCTTTTGGTTTATCTGACTGAGCTCTAAATCCAGTCACAAGTGTTCTTATAAGAGAGAAGCAAGGAAAGATTTAATACACATAGAGGAAAAGGGAATTGATAAACTTTTGCTGGACAACATTTTGCTAGTGCTGAAGACCTTAGGTGTATGACTCATGGATTCACACAACCATCTCAGCAGAAGCCAGAAAGGGAGATGAGATTATCCAGGAAAATCTGTAAAAGGTCCTCTACTTAATAATGTGAATTTGGGTGACATACACAGGAAACCCACAAGGTTTTAAAGAATGTTATACCAACAGAAACACTGCTATCTTGGACTGAAAGGTACAGAGACAGGATGAAGTGTAAACGTTGTTAGACTCCTACAAATTCCTCAGGAAAGAAACAGGCTGAGAAAAGTATTTGGTTACAAACATGTGCTACCCTCCAAGAAAAGGAGAGAATGACTCAGAGCAGAGGCACGGGTGCAGAGGCAGTGGCCTGAGCTGTGGGTGAAGAGGGAAGGGCTCCACAACCAAAAGATGGAGTCTCAAGTCACCAAGAATTATTCTCAGTCCTTGAAACCAAATGGAATTTGTTCTTCTGGCTTTCCAAATTCCTCGGGACCAGTAACCACTAAGCAACAAAGACCATACAGCGTATGGTCTGCAGACCAATACCAGTCCGCAAAGTTGAAGAGCACACGAAAGCCGATGTAAATTTCCAAAATTATATGTACTATTATGCAGTTATACATAATTATAGCATTATTTTTTAGCAATAGTCCCCACACTTTCTCATACAAATGTATTCTTTTTTTTTAATATCTTTATTTTTTGGTATTCAAATGGTCCATCGTATTTGACTCTCCATATCCCTTATCTTCACACCCAGACATTTATGTGCAACAACATTTGTACTTCTCAAATGTTTTGTGTATGTGTCCCATTTTTCATATTACAAGGTCCATTCAATGCTTTTGTGATATAGTCTAATCTGATGAAATAACCTCTAACTTGTCCCAATATCTCCAAACTTTCTAATCCTACCTAAAAAACACCAAGATCTATCATCCTGAAACACAATTTTTATTGTCACTTCTGTTTCCCACTGTCTAAAAGATAAAGAGCCCAAACTTGAATTTTTAAGTATTTATGCAAAGTATACACCAAAAATGTGAACAGTAGTTATCTCTTGTGGTTACTTAGAGGTTTAGATTTTTCTTCTTTGTATGTTTACATATTTTTCAAATTTTCTATAATTAATACATATTATTTTGGAGGCAATTATCTAAGTCAGTTTGGGCTGCCATAACAAAATACTATAGCCTTGATCCAATAAGCCATGGCCAGGGTGGAAAGACCACATGGTGATTTGTATGTATGAGAACCTTCAGAAGAGGGTTGTGGGTATACCAGGCATTCCCCCAGGAGAGGGTAAGGAAGTCACGCTGCCTGGTCTGGCCAGGATGCTATCCGAACATAAATTCTATCTTATTCCACAAACATTTATTATGTGCATTTATTATGTTGCTGGAATTTTGCTAGCTGCTAGGAATACAGTGATAAATAGGTCAAGGTCCTTTCCCTAGGAAATCTCTCACTTTTGAGGTAGGAGATACACAAATTAAAATGATAACTCTATCATGCATCATGAAAAATAATTCTTCATGAAACATTAGTTAACAACTATTGATAAGGTGCTCTGGAGACCCATAGGTCAGAATGATTAAGGGAGGTGTTAGTGAAATCATCACAGGCGAGACAAAAAAAAAAAAACAATTGGTCTTTAAGGAATGAATAGTCTTTACCAGGGAGAGTCTTTTCCTTTCAGGAGAAGGGGACATTATGGGCATTAACTTACACATGCAAAAGCATATGGTTACTCGGAAACAAATAACATATCAGGGAAATACCTATATACTAGTTCAAGATCCTATAAGGAGATGGAGAGTGATGAAAAAAAAACCCTGTAAAATAGTTCAAATTCCAAGGAATCTAGACTTTTTTGTTTTGTTGCTGCAATCTTTTCCACTGGAAATAAGTTCTTTCTCTGAATCCCCTTGCAGATCTTATGGTATTTGCTATATTGGGGGTATGAAGTTATTTGCTTATCTTATCTATTCTAAAGAATATAAGCACATACAAGGGAGAATCTATTGATTATTTTCTGTATCTTTATTGCATTTAGCACAGTGCTGTAAATATAATAGACAGTCAAAAATTAAGTATGTCAAATAATAGTGTTTCTTGCTTCTGGATTATTGAGATACTGTCTTGATAATTCCCCCCAGAAATACCTGTGACCCCAGATGTTGATTCTAAAGAAAATAAGAACATTTCAACTTATTAGTTCAAGATGTACTGCAGAAAAGGGCCAAAGAGGAATGGGAGCCTTGTCTCAAAAATGCTGACCCAGGGTTAGAGTCATCAAGCACGTTGTCTTATTGAATCCTGAAAGAAATCTGAAGTTTCGAGCGGTTATAAACATCCATCTCACTGCCAGAATTATTTCTTTTTTCCTTAAAGGGTTTACTGAGAAGAATAAGGTTAAATATAACCATAACTAAACCCAAATGTGGTTTGGCAATGCACATGTAGAAATAGCACTAAATCAACAATAGAATAATATCACCGCTGACATATGTAATGCTGACAAAGGCAGTCGCTGACATTGAATGTTAGAACTGATGTCAGCAGACGATGCTGGTGAGATGGCTCACCAGGTGAGATGGCTCTATGCTGGAAGTGTGTTCCTTTAGAGGAAGTATTTTCAAGTTTTCCTTCACCCAGGCCCTTCAAGGTAATCAAGGTCTTACTCACCACTAAAGTGAAAAGAAGCATAGCCAAATTCAGAACAATGAGGTGCTTCCTGGATGACAACTCACCCCAAGCTATTCTTGAATAAGAGGCAGACACCTTCAAGTCTTTGTCTATATGATTCCATACTATGAGAGACTTCTTCATCCACTTTCAGCGTGCTTTTCCAGTTCTTGGCCAGTCATTCTAATGACAAAGGATAAAAACAGCATCTGAGTTTTTAATGAAGATTTTTCCTTTTGTAACTCAACTTCTGTGACCATTATTTTAATCCAATTATGGAATTTTGGCAATAAGAGACTGACTTTATTCTCTCTTTTCTTTACATATTTTCTTTCTTTCTTGTAACTTTTTCATTAACAGATGTTACAGCTGACCTTAAAAACAACAACAACATTTAGAGATAAAACAAGAAATAAAAAAATAATATTCTTTGCCTTTATTCTCTTTTAATATCTAACTTGTGCTGGTAACAAATAAGTTCTGGGCACTGGTTTCACAAGCAAAGCTATGCAGGGTATGGCATCCCTTGATAATGGGCATACTATTTTCTTGAAATATCAGATCGGCCACCATGAAGTAGCTTTTCCTTTTACTATCAGTGACCAACATCTCCGTTTTTTCTCCATGGCATCCAACATGGTTGTCTGCTCCTTTCTCAAAATACTTTCTTCCCTTGACTTTTCTTCTGTTCTTGGCTAAATCTACCTCTGGGGACTTTACTTCTTCCATCTAAGCCCTAAATGCTGAAGTTCTCAGAGACTGATCTTTGACACTCTTCTTTAAATAAAATAGACGATCTCATCTTACTCCTAAGATTTAAATTATCATCATATGACATATATTTCTAAATTTTTATGTCTAAGTGATCCTTTCTTTTAGACACGTGAATGCAACTTGCATGTTTGTGTTTCCTCATAGCTGCCTCACAAATACTCTAATTTAACCTATTTAACCTAAATGTTTGAGTTTTGTCTCCAGATCTGCTTTAGTTCCATAGTTTCTCGTGTCCTTTAACGGCATCTTCTGCCCAACTGCTCCTGACAGCAGTCAATATGTGACACCCACCCCACTCAGCCCATATGTGATCAGCACCAAGTTCCCAATTTACAAAGACTTAGGAAACAATCAGAGGTTATTTTTCTCACTTAAAATATCTTGAGATAAGCACTATTGGCACTGGATCAATGGCTTGACAAGTATTGTTACTTTTTTGTTGCAAGATGGTTATCCATACAGTGAGCATTAAGAGCCATAATAAGAGGGCAATACAAAATTTATAACATATAGTAAATATAAAATGTATAAAGTGGGGGTGCCTGGGTGGTTCAGTCGGTTGAGCATCCGACTTCGGCTCAGGTCATGATCTCGCAGTCTGTGAGTTCGAGCCCCGCGTCAGGCTTTGTGCTGACAGCTCAGAGCCTGGAGCCTGTTTCAGATTCTGTGTCTCCCTCTCTCTGACCCTCCCCCATTCATGCTCTGTCTCTCTCTGTCTCAAAAATAAATAAAGGTTAAAAACAATTTTTTTAAATAAAAAATTAAAAAAATAAACATTAAAAAAATTAATAAATAAAATGTATAAAGTGTTTAAAATATATTTGTTAAAAGTAGGAATAAAAGGGAAAGACCTCCTCATTTCCCAAGGACTTTCACAGCAGCCTTCTGCTAATGTTCTCCCAACCAGAACGTCTTGCACCCCTCCTCTCTGCAGCTGCAAAGCGGCCACAGATAAGCAGTCAAGGAGAAGGTATGGTCAGCCGATCTCTACAGGCAGATGAGGAAGCGATGGAGCAGACATCAAGTTTGCATTGAAGAAAGGTCTGTTTGATTTCCCTGGTTTTAGGTCAGCCGTGCAGGATATTCTCCATACGTCTTCCAGATCCACTCTCTGCCCTTCTCACTCTACTCTTAGCCCTGGGAGTCTGACCATGGGGGTTGTAGGGATGGGGAGAAGGGGACCAGCAGTATTTCTTGGGGCAGCAAGAAACGGTCCGCCCCAGGTTTCCCTCCATGCAAGACCAGGGCTAAACCATTGCTATTCTCTGCTCTAGTTTCTTCCAGGCAGCCCTCTCCTACAGCTGAGCTGTCTTTGAGTTTTGGTCACAGCTCTCTCCTGGTCCCCCTCAAGCCCGGGGTGACCATGACACGCCCACCAGTCTGGCTCTGGCGCCCTTAGCCTTGACTGCTGCTCTTTCCCTTACCAGCGCCCGCACCTTTGTGAATGGCCTTTCATGAAACCCTCTTCAGTCATCCCTTTTAGAGTGCCATCTGCTTCCTGTCCGATATAGTAATCAATACTGTAACATCACATTATTCATATTGTTAATGATAACACCACACCCCATACAGAATAAGATGAAAACTGGCCGAACGTGGGCATGGGAAAGGGAGCGGTTGATCCGCTCGCTGTTTGCCAATGAGAGAAAACCCTTTGAAATTCCCTTTCGTCCCACCAGATTCTGCACAGCCACTGAATGGGTAAAAATTGCCTCCCGGTAATTTTTCTTCAATTTGGAATACTATCAATTTTTCTTGTTCATCCATCCAGCACCTTATCACATGGAAGAAGGAAAATGAGGACCTGATCACATAGGAGAAGGAGGAAAACAAAGGATTTAGCTTGATGTGGGAAGCTGCAAGCCAGAAACTGGCTGAAGCCTGCTCTTCCTTTCTGAAGAGTAAAGAAACGTCTAGAATGTGTGTGCATAGAGTATTCCTTTGGAAGCACGCCTTTTTCGATATTTCTGAAGTCTTTATGACATTCCTTTCTACTCCTCCCTGTCCTGTCTCTACTGGTGGGTTTATCTCCAAAATTTGTTTTCTTCTTCATATCCTTTAACAGTCTCTTGGAGGGCGTTAGGGGGAAGGAAGGGTGGATCTTTGTATTCCAGCTGTGAATGTGCTAGAAACAGGGAAGACCAGGAATACTGATCCATTTGCATAATATTATTTTTTTCTACACAAATACTCTTGTCAGCTATTAATCACACCTACATTTTTCTGTTTTCTTTTTTTGCCATGCTTTGTATATTATTGGGCTTTTTAAATAATTTTTTTTAATGTTTATTCCTGAAAGAGAGAGAGAGAGCATGAGGTGGGGGGGAGGGGGAAGGGCAGAGAGATAGAGAGACAGACAGACAGAATCTGAAGCAGGGTCCAAGTTCTGAACTGTCAACACAGAGCCCAACGTGGGTCTCAAACTTATGAACTGTGAGATCATGACCTGAGCTGAAGTTGGACACACTTAACAGACCAAGCCACCCAGGCGCCCCTATTGTTTTTTTTTTTATATATACAATTTTTTAATGTTTATTTTTGAGAGAGAGAGAGAGACAGAAAGTGAGGGGGAGGGGCAGAGAGAGAGGGACACAGGATCCGAAGCAGGCTCCAGGCTCTGAGCTGTCAGCACAGAGCCCGACGTGGGGCTAGAATTCACAGACTGCGAGATCATGACCTGAGCCAAAGTCAGACGCTTAACTGACTGAGCCACCCAGGCACCCCTCTTTGTATGTTATTATTAATGCTTGTATTTAATAGGAAAAAATAGTGAGTACATTTCTGGAACTTCAGTGTCTCATCCTCTGGCTACTATAAACCAGCCTCTCCTGTTTCTTATATGTACTTCCTTCCCAGTTAAAGTTTTAGACTTCAATGTAAAAGTCTGTGTCTTTGGATTATCCCATATTTAGCAGTAGATGATATGTTTTGGGGGGGGAGTAGAGTAGGAATAAAATAATTGCTTGGGAATAATATAAATGCTATAATGAGAATTTTTAAAACATAAATATTATAAAAATCTCTCGTAGTTTTCTCTGCCAATGAATAAATAAATCATATTTCTTTAAGGCATTTATTAGTATGCTGATGAAAATTTTAAGACACAGTCCTGACTATCACAATAATGAAATACATGAAACCCAGTAATGAAATTCTGTAACATTCTTGCAGTATCTGAGATTTAATTTAAATGACTCATAGACACAAAAGTAGAAAAATTAATGCACTGGTATGATAAAGCACAGCTTTTGAAAGTGGAAAGGACTTTAGTAGGGTAGTTTAACCATTATTTATGAATAAAGCAGGGTTATCTTTTAATAACTGTATCCCATGATCGGTGAGGAGTTGACTTTTCTGTCCTATAACTTTCCTCATGATTTATTTGCCCATGAGTATGACGGATAAAGAAGGCTAGAACTTTGTGGAACTAGAAGAAATGGTCAGGTGCACCTAACTAACCCTCTTATGATGAGGAAAGCAGGACTAGGGAAGTCAGTGGCTTAACTTGGGTCACACACTTTGCTGGGACCAAAACCTAGGACAGTTTTATTTCAAGTCTAGTTCAAAACTTATTTATGTTAGAATGCTTTGTGTATTGGATCAAATACAGATTCCTAGGACTCACTGCCAGATCTAATGATAAGAGTTTCTAGGAGAGCCTCCAGAATCTGCAGTTTTTTAAAACTTCCCTAGGATGAATCTTGCCTACATTGATGTTTCAGAATCAGTTTCTTCAGTCAGAGGTTCTTCTCCTCCAGTTGTATCTCCCATGTAGCCCAGGAAGTGGGCTGGGGGTACAGACAAGTCACCCACGGGGTAGGTGGTAGTATGAAGGCAGGGGACAAAAGCCATAGAATGAACCAGGACCATCAACCAACAGGATCCATATTACTTGAAGATTTGGAAGAAATCTTATTTTTATATCAAGGTAACCATTACATATAACGTGGTAGTGAAAAAGAACATTTACACCACCTTTAAACCAAGACTTCCAAGAAATTTGGGGTCAAATTGCACAGCTTCACCTTCCAGCCAGAGCAGAATGTTTTAGGGGCTTGTGGCCTAGGGGTGGCTTCGGTATCTTTTTTTTTTTTTTATGTTGAATTTCTCAGTCAGAAATTTCTCGGTCATTGTCATAACATTACCTTTATAGAATCCCTCCTGCATTAAAATTGACTTAATGTTTTTCTTTAAAGTAACTTAATCTTTTTACATAACCTGATCCTAATGACATTCTAGTGTACATGCTTTGACACCAGTTCTGACACCAGCCGTGTCTCCTATGATTCAATTCAATTCTGACACTACCCAGATTTAGTGCAGACCCTACAAAGAAAGGAGCCAGATTCCACAAAACTGCCCCCCTTCAGATCCCAGGCACAAGTCCTGGATATCCTTAAGCCATTGCACTTTGTAGCTAACCAGCTACAGATTCATGGCTTCTCATAAACCCCTCTGGTTTGATAATTCACTAGAACAACTCAGAGAACTCAGGAAAGTGCAGAACAACTCAGAGAACTCAGGAAAGTGCAATACATGATTACAGTTTCATTATAAAGGATGCAACTCAGAAACAGCCACATGGAAGGAGATATACAGGGCAAGGTTTTGAGGGGGTGGGGCAAGAGCTCTGTGCCCATGAAACTGTGTTAGTCTGTCTGCCCAGAACATCTACATGTTACCAACCAAGAAACGCCCAAGCCTCCTTCAGAGTTTTTATCAAGGTATTATTACTTAAGCATGATTGATTAAATCATTGGCTAAGAGATGAATTCAATCTCTAGACCATTTCCCCTTCCGAAAGGTTGGTAGAAAGGAGCTGAGAATTCCAACCTTTCAATCACATGACTGGTTTTTATGGTGACCAGCCTGCAACCTCAAGCTACCAAGGGCCTCTCTCATTAGCATAAACTCAGTTATAAGGGGGTCTTATGAATGAGAAAAGACACTCCCATCATTCAGGAAATTCCAAGCGTCTTTGAAACTCTGTGCCAGGAATCAGGGACAAAGAGCAAATATATATTTATTTTATTATATATACTTATATATAATATACATTAATATTATATCATATATAATCATTATGTCACAGTATGATAATTATATGTTTTTTCTAATGAATTTTTTAAGTATGAAAATATTAAAAATATCACTGGCCTCTGTCTATGTCCTTTTTGGCTTAGCAATGGTAGATACATCCACTATACATGGGCAAATCTTGTTTTGTCACATTGCCATACTAGGGTCTACAAATACTCGAAAGGAAAACCTGTAATTGAATTCATTTGTTTTAAGGTTTTGCTATCTAAATGTCTATGCCCCACCAGTATCAGGCCCATTCTCTATTGATTGTTTCAGATCAGGCTTAAGAATTGTATTAGTCAGAATTCTCCAGAGAAACAGAGGCTGAGAAGTCCCATGATCTATATAAGCTGGACTATATATCTAAATCTAAATCTAAATCTAAATCTAAACCTGTATCTGTATCTATCTCTATCTTTATCTCTATCTCCAGCTCTATCTCTGTCTCTGTCTCTATCTCTATCTCTATCTCTATCTCTACATCTACATCTACATCTACATCTGCATCTATATCTTCTGTCTCTATCTCTCTCTATATATATCTATCCATATCTATATCTATACCTATCTATAGCTATCTACTATATATCTATAGCAGGACACCAAAGAAATCCAGTGGTTTCAAAGGCTAAGAGCCAAAAAGTAAATGTTGTAAATTTCAGTCTGAGTCTGAAGGCCTGAATTAACAGAGGACAGAAAATTAACAGAAAATTGCTGTCCAGCTCAAATAGTCAGGCTGAGGGAGAATCCTCCCTTCCTCTCCTTTTTGTTTTATACAACTTCAGTTAATTAGTTGATGGCCGCTACATTAGGAAGGACAATCTACTTTACTCAGTCTACCCATTCAAATGCTAATCTCTTCCAGAAACTCCCTCACAGGCATACCAAAAATCTAGCCACGTTGACACATAACATAAACTATCACAAGAATCAAGGATTACTTTTTGTAAGTTAGGATATCAATATTTCTATTGATATAATATATTTCTATAATAACTAACCACTATGATTTATATTTACAGTTCTGAAATTGTCCAGCATATCCACTAGCCTATGAGATCTTTGAAAGTAAGGGCTATATTTTATTCTTACATCTCCAGAATCTGGGTGAATGTCTGGCATGTACTGAATGTATAATTACTATATTTTCTGAAAATATATATCACTCTGTTAATTTAGGAACACAATATAAACAATTACTTTACTCTGGTACTCAGATATGTAGCCAAATTTAAGAAGCTAAAACAAAATGATAATTGGTCCTCACATATAGAGCACTTAGCTCTTCAAAGGTTAATTGAATTAAACTGGAATAACTAAGTGTTGCACTTTAGATTTCAAGTAATAATAATTATTGTTATTACATACACATTTGACATCAAATTAACAGGTGTTTTGACATCTTAAATGATAATCACATTTTCAAATCTACCATTCAATAACCTGAACTGCTATATCAGAAAGATTTTTCTTGACTTTAGTTTCATTTGTTATACAACATTATTTTGCTTTGGATATGCAGATCTATGGACCACACAGTTTAAATATTTTACAACAAACTGGAAACCACCTTGTTGACCATGCAAAGCAATACCCATATTTCAACTTAACTATTTAATTTTTCCAAGTATCTATCTCTTATAAAATCATTTTTGAAGAAGCTATTTGACATAAACCAATTTGTTACGTACTAAATGGTCTCAAAATATATTTAAATTGATTTATTGTTTGAGATGGAAACTTGAATGGGACAACAAACAACACAGTTTTTGTTGTGTTAGCTATGTTTTTTAGCTTGAATGTGATATATAAGCAAAAGCTAACATGTTAGCTATGTTTTTTAGCTTGAATGTGATATATAAGCAAAAGCTAACATGTTAGCTATGTTTTTTAGCTTGAATGCGATATATAAGCAAAAAGCATATAGTTAATCTAAAATAATGACAAACAGTAAAAGCAAAATCAATTCAAATTTTAGTTATTATTTATTGAGTGGTTACTATATGTCAGGTAGTAGCCTAAGAACTGTATGTACATTATCTCATTTTGACTATTCAACTATATAAATTAGGTACCAATTTGCCCTCATTTGGCAGAACCTTGAAAAGTGTAACAGCCCATCCAAGGTCACTCAGCCTTTAAATGATATAATCAGAATTATTAAATGGAATTTACAGGTTGAATAACTTCAGATAGAAGCACAGGCCTGCAAAAAAAAAAAAAACATTTAAAATGGTAATTATGTGGGTAAATCAAAATGAATATTGACAATATAAAATAATAGCATATGGTGACATTTTATATACACAGGGTTAAGATGAACAACAATAATGTTAAATGCGGGAAGGAGATAAATAGAGTTAGTGTTTTCAGAGCCTTGTATTATCCAGAAAAATGTAAAAGTACAATTTATATGAGGTTTTAAAAGTGAGGCGTGCATGTTTTAATCTCATTGCAATTTAAAAAAGAATAAAAATAAATTGTGTAACCAGAAAGCTAATAGAGTAGTGAAATGGAATAATAAAAATTACCTTACCAAGGAAAAAGCAGCATGTGAAACAAAACACAAATGATAAGTGGTATATTTAATGCCAATATAGCAGTAATTACATTAAATATAAGCTAACTAAACTATCCAATTAGATGACAATGATTATCAGATGAAATTAAAAACAAAACTAAGCAAAACCTTTGCTTACAAGGGACACATCGTAAATATAAGAGCACATAAAGGATGAAAGTAGAAGAATAAATAAGGTTATATCATATAAAACTTAATGAAAAGAATGCTGCTGTAGCTATACTAATAGAAAAAAAACTTAGACTTTTAGTCAAAAAGTAGAAAATAGAATAGAGTATGTAATTGTACAATAATAAAAGAGGAAATTGTAAAAAAAAAATAGAGGATATTATAATCCTTTAAAATTTATGTGTTACTATTCACATGATTCCAAAATGTACTATAAAACTGTTGGTGGAATATACAGAAAAAAGACAAATTCAAAATTATAGTAGGCCATTTTAATATATTTATTTCCATAATTAAAAAGAATAAAGAAAATATTACTAAGGGTAGAGAAGATTTGGACCATAATTATTAAATCTAACTTCAATATATTTTGCATCTTCCACCTACAGAATTCATAATCTTTTGGGGTGCACATGTAGTGTTTAACAAAATGAGCCATAAGTTAGGCTCATGGGATTGGAATCATACAAAGAATGTTCTCTGAACCACTTGAATTAGCTTAGAAACCAATTTATAAAGATATTCTAAGTGGAAAACTAGCAAATGTTTCAAAATTACACAGTTCATTTCTGAATGACTCATTCAGATTCAAAGAAAATATATTTCAATCTAAGTAATACTGAAAATGCAGTGTATCAAAATTTGCAGATACATCTAAAGCCATACTTAGACAAAATGTTATAGCTTTAAGTGTATCTATTAGAAGAGAAGACGAGTTGAAAATTCAATATCTAAGTATCTACCATAAGAAGTAAAAAAAAAGGATGGCAAATTAATGCAAAGAAAGTTGAGCAATTAAATAAAGCATTAATGAATTAGAAGGAAAATACAATAATAGTAGTAATAATAATGATAAACAATAAAACTGAAACTCAATTCTTTGAAAAGACTAATAAAATAGGTAAATTTCTAGCAAGACTGAACAGGGGTAAGAAAAGGAGGGCATAATTTATCAATAATATGAATGAATAATCATTAGACATCCTGTATTCTTGGCAGAATAATAAAGGTACTTTACACAATTTTATGTCAATAAATTTGAAAATCTAGATGAAATAGACAAATCAACTGAAAAACACAATTAAAAAATGGAATCAAGAAAAAAATAAACATTTGAATAGTCCCATATTTGTCAAATAAATTGAATCCACAATTTATAGCCTTTACCTCCACCCCAACAAAACACTTTTTTTTTTTAAGCTCTAGGCTTAGATTGTTTTATTGATGAGTTTGGTCAAATATTTAAGGAAAAAACATAACCAAATAACACAAATTTCTCCAAAGAATAGGGGAAAAAGAAATATTTTTCAATCCAGTTTACAATGCCAGCGTAACCTTGACCCCAAACCTCCAAAAGAAAGAAGTTCGAACTGACATCATTCATAAGCAAAATTGCAAAAAACCCTGAATGAGTTAATAGCAAATCAAATCCAATTACATATAAAAAGGATAATACACCATAATCAAGTAAGATTTATTCTAATAATGCAAGGTTGGCTTAATATTAGAAAATCAGTCAATATAATTCATTACATGATTGGAATAAAGGAGAAAAACATAATCATCTTAATGTATGAAGATAAAGTCATTGATAAAATTCAGTCCCTTTTCAATACAAAATCTCCCATCAAAGTAGGAACAGAGGGAGAATTTCTTAATTTTATCAATGATATCTAAAAAACCTTACGTCCAACTTTGGTACAAAGATGAGGTATTGACTGCTTCTTCCCTGACGCTGGAAACAAAATAATTATATCAACATTGTACTTGAGTATCTAGCCAGTGCAGGAAAGCACGAAAAAGAAACCAACATTATAAAGATTGGAAAGATAAGGAAAAGTCATCATTCTCTGAAAACATGATTGTGTATGTAAAAAAATATTCAAAAGACTCTATAAATAAACTATAAAAAATAATAAGCAAATTAACAAAGTCTCAGAATACAGTATCAGTTACAGAGTTAACCATATTTCACAAAAGTCATGTGATTCGGCAGAAAACAACAAATAGTTCACTAATATGGGGTCTATTTTTTCGTAGTAGGCAAAAATTTCTGACATAGGACATAAAAACAGTAACAATAAAGATTTATAAGATGGAATTCATTAAAATTAAAAACTTTTATTCATCAAGAAAAAACATTAAGATAGTAGAAAGACAAATCACAGAACTGGGAAAGGTATTTATAATAAATATATCCAACAAAGAACTCATATCCAGAATATATCTCCAAAAAAGAATGAACCAAGTTCTTAATGGGCAAGAGACATATCAGTCATTTCATAAAAGAGGATATCCAAATGGTCAATAAACATATGACAAGATGTTCAGTATATTAGTCATCAGGAAAATGCAAATTAAAAATTATGTGAGATACCAACATACATCACCAGAATGGCTGGCATTAATAAGACTTATAATATATTTTGAGGAAAATGTAGAGCACCAGGCACTTTTATACATTGCTTTTGGTAGTGTACGTAGGTACCTTGGAAAACACTTTGGTAGTTGCTACTAAAGTTAAACATTAATGTCTCTTATGATCCAGCAATTCTACTCTTTGGTATTCACCCAAGAAAATTAGAGTTTATGGTTACAAAAATGACATATATAACAATGTTCATAGAAGTGCAAAATATTCTCACTTCAAGCCACTTCTCCTTGCATATGACCAGATGTGCTGCCCACCTTTCTGCCCATTGGGAAGAGTCACCCTCCCTTCTGCCTTCAGGGCAACTCCAGTGTGACTGTAATGCAGTCACAATCTATTTTGGGCTTGCATTTATCTGCAAGCCAAGTTTGAGGTATTTTCTCCTTTCCTGTCATTCAGCTATAGATGCAAATCTGAGGGAGGTACATGTGTGCAACCATGGTAACACGGATGTCTGGTTTACCAGCTCATGCAGCTGTCCTCATCCCTCTGGTCCTTCTTGGGCTCATGTAAATACATCTTTTCCATATTATGATGGAATGCTGGTCAACCCACACAGCTTTATGACTTGATAGACCTTTGTAATTTGGTAAACTCTGCCCCAGCTCAAAATGGATATTCTTGATTCAAAATGAGTCCAAATGTGACTCTGTGCTCCATGGTCAAACACACCACCTCCATCAGGGCCTAGTTACACACAGCAGCTGTTTCTAGAAAGGCTTAGGATGCCTGGTCTTGCTGATTTTGTGACTGAGATTTGTGATGAAGTACTCTCCATATTTTTTCCCACTACTGACTCCTCAAATACCATAGTATGTGTTAGATCATAAGGCACTACTGGAACACAGTTTTGACCTGCTATACAGTCTTTTTCTGCTCTGAACCCAATCAAAGCTGACAGCCTAAGAAATCACCTGGTATATGGGCTTGATCAATATTTCTTGGTGTGGAATTGTTCCTACAAGAACCTGAACATTCCCATCAGATACCCCCCCCCTTTTTTTTTTACAGTATAGGACTCAAGATGCAGCCATCTGACTTTTGTTTTGGACCCCTACACACTTGACTAAAATGGTATGTCCCTGAATCTTTTTCAGATTTATTTTCCACCTTCTGCAGCTTATATGTCTTACTATGACTTCAAGCCATCTCTTGCTTGTTCTGCCTGATCAATGTGATGTTACCAATTTAATGAATTAGCGGGATTATATTCAGGATGCTGATATGGTCTAGATCTCTTCAGACTGCATTGTGATATACTTTGGGAGAGTTAATTAGAGTTAAACTCTAACTGAATGTTTAATCCATGAGAATAAGCACTGTTTCTGAAGGAGAAGGCATTCCAGTCTGTACATTCCCTAATGCACACATTCGCTAGAGAACACATTCACTAATTCAATGGCACCTTATCATGTACTATTATTATTAATCTAATTTAGCAGCAATACCATCTAGCATGGCAGCCATGATCAGTGCTACTGGTTGGTTGAACTTGTAGTTCTCTAAGATTCATCATGTTTCTGCAGTAGGGAGACTGGGTGAATTAAATGAAGATGATAGAGGCCACAACTCTTGATTCCTGTTGACTTTTTTTTTTCAACGTTTATTCATTTTTGGGACAGAGAGAGACAGAGCATGAACGGGGGAGGGGCAGAGAGAGAGGGAGACACAGAATCGGAAACAGGCTCCAGGCTCTGAGCCATCAGCCCAGAGCCTGACGCGGGGCTCGAACTCATGGACCTCGAGATCGTGACCCGGGCTGAAGTCGGACTCTTAACCGACTGCACCACCCAGGCGCCCCTGATTCCTGTTGACTTTAATGGAGATGCTAATCACCATCATTCACCCTGGGATGCTATATTGATTTTTATTTGCTATCTTGACTGGGGTTTGGGATAATTTCAGAGGCTTCCATTTGTCTTTTGCCAATATGACAGCAACTAACCCACAAAACAAAGAGCTACACGGTATCAGGGTATATACTGCCCAGGTATTTATACTTGGCAGTATATCAATCAATTATTACTTGAGGATTTGAGGAATTATAGTCAGTGAGTTTGTGGACCTAGCAGTCCCACTGTAAGTCAGCTATCGGCTAGGATTCTACTTTTTACCTGGTCACTATAGGCTTCCACTCTAACAAGGGGCCATGATGACACGTCCTGTCTCTGGGTATCAGTGTCAATTCACACCCTTTGTTCAGTAGTTCTTGAAATATCTGGTATCCCCCCTTACCCAGTATATAATCACCCAAGTAAATTGGCATGGTTGCCTTTGGGAAAGAACTGCCAGAATGAGCGCAGTTTATATTTATTATATAGTATAGCTGTATCCTTCCTCCTGGGGACCTGGGGCATCCTTTCTGTCAATGGGTTCCAGACCTTCTTCCCCTCCAGTATTTCTTCTTATTATAGATGTGAAACAGATTTATCAGTGGCTTCCCATCCCCTTGGATTCTAGAAACACAATTTTTTAACATCTCCATAACTCCCTGCAGTTAATGCTTTGTAGGCAGCCCCTCCAGTCTTGCCAGTCATTACAGCCATTATGGATCTCTGGCTTCTCTATTGCTTCGGGTCCAATCCTCCCCATGGATGGTACCAAGCTTGGCTCTTGACTGCCTGTCCTACTGCCTACAGAAGTATGCCTCCACTGAACTTTTTATGGATGCTAGTGTGCCTCTCATTCATGCATTCCTGATGGCCTTGGTGAATGGTATGTCCTCTGGGTCTTTTCATAGAAAGAATCCTTTGGTCTTTCAGCCTCACGTATCCCCTCAGTGTATATTCTAGTGTGCCAAGATTGCTGGGCTTTTTATCCCTTTATGTGTGATCTGCCATGGCACTCAGGCATTTCATCTTCATCAACAAAGGCCGACATTCTCTCCAGGCTTCGTAGACTCACCCTAGCATTAAATGTTTCTTACCTTCTTGGGTCTCTGCCATAGTATTAAATCCTGTGTCTCAAAAGAGTGCCCCCAAGTCAATAAATTCTTCCTTAACTAGTCTTACTCTGCAGTCCCCTGGGTCAAGCACCCCCAAAATCCAGGCCCAAGGGTATTCCCCTGGTTCATGCTAGTACATGCTAGCTAATTCTTGCTGCTCTTTTGGAGTATAATATCCTTCTCCTCTTTCCATGTACAGCACATTCCAGCAGGTTACACTACTTTAGATTTAACTCTGCTTTTTGGCCTGACATCCAGGAGAGGTGGTGGAACAATTCCTAAGGGGGGGCGGTGTCACCTGTTGCCTTTTTGAGAAATCTCTTCAGTGTCTCCCCACATTGGGAAGGTGCCAGTTCTTAGAATAGATGAGGACCATCTCTGTAAACACTGCAGGTCCAGGCGAGTTTACAGAGAGAGAGTCTTCAGGAACATCCATACAGACGTCCCAAATCTATATTTCAGAGTCTCAATTTGTTAGCCAGTGACCCGGACTTGATGTGACATAACTCTAATTAAGTCCCATGCTTTATGCTCAGCTACATCTGCTCTTCTACCATAGGACATGAGGACCTCTTTGTAAGCTATCAGGTTCTCAAATATCTTTCAACTTTCCATAAACCACCTCTGCTCCTTATCCTTCTATAAGCCATCGGTACAACTTAGTAATAACCAACCAACTCCACTGTCCTTGTGCATTGTTCTTTCAATGTCTTTCAAATGTTGGAATCATTGCACCAGTAAGGATGTTCTCTTCCACCAGGATGTTTCCCCAGGTTTCTACCAGTGAAAGTCTTATTAGTTGGCTCACCACGTTGTTCCAGGAGCTATCTGTGCTCCACATACCAGTCACAATGGAGCCTCCACTGAGCTTCTTCCTTGCAAGCCAGATGGTGAGTGATCTGGTCCTCGATATTTCTATCTCCTTTCCTGGTACCAAGTGTCTCCATTAGGGTCTTCCGGGAAAGAGACACCATGATAGAATCAGAAGTAAAAGACATTTATTAGAGAGATACCTGTGAAGGTAAAGGGGGGAGAAATCAGAAGTAGGTGGGAGAGCCTCAACCGTAAGGCCAGGCTGACTCCCATGGAGAGAGAGAGACACAGCTGAGAATTTGGTTGGAAGAGCCTTAGACTATAGTGAAGCTCTGAAAAGATCTTGGCCAAACCTGTGGGGTCAGGGGGAGGCCCAGAGCAGAGACTAGCTGTGAGAGGAGTACTGGATTGTGCAGGAATGGTCTGGTCTAGGGTTTGGGCCTTGGTGTGGTCATTAGCTGGGAGCAGCCCAGGGAGAGAGTTGCCTTGGTATAGACACTGATAGATCACTAAAGTATGGCAACTGGAAACTGTGGATAATGCCACTCTTCCTACTGTGTTCTCCTGAAGGGGATTTAAGTGACTAGGGCATTTTAATGCTTAGAATATTCTATATTCTAACCCAAGACGTGGTGACATAGGTGTGTATACTTTGTGATAATTAATCTAGTCATGTACATAGGATTTGAGTACTTTTTTATATGCATTTTGTGCAAGTATGTATGTTATGCAAATAAATTTACTATAAAAATGTCAAGTAAAGAATCGAAGCTACTATTCTGAATAATTCTAACGTGATATTCTAAAAACAACCCTAGCCCTAGAAACAACCATCTAGTGAATTACAAGTAGTTTTGTTTTTATGTGTGTTAGGGAATTGCCTCATTTCTTCCACCACACTCTGTACAATCTCAAAATAATGAGTTATCTCTGCATATTTTATAGTAACTGAAGACAAGGACTCTCTTTTTGAACCACAATATTATTAAAAGATCTAAACTTCTGAAATATCTATTTTCTTCATGCAAGACTTTAGTCTACATTGGAGCACCATGTTTAACGCATTCTTCTGAAGTTTCTGCCCAGGCCTGAGGTCCAAATGCTGCTGGGATGGAAAGATAATAGCTGATATTCAAAGTCCTATTGTGCAAAATCTATGGCCGTGCAACCACTTATCGACAGAATTTGGATCAGTAGCCTAGAATATTGGCCAAGGTATGTTCCCAGTCCTCTGACATAGTCTCATTATCTGTGTGCTCTGACAGGCACAGCTCAGTCTTTATCTAAAAAAAAAAAAAAAAAAAAAAAAAAAAATCATAGTGAAAAATGGAAACATAAATAACATAGTGTGAATTCAGTACCAGTAGGAAAGCAGTTACTATATTTGGAAGTAAGAGTCTTCAGTTTTACCATTTTGGCATTAGGACCTCTGCTTTAGGTCTCAGAAGAGACTTTATTGTTCAAGCCATGGTCCCCTTTCCAAAAGCAAAATCAAGACATACTCTCAAAAGTGAGAACATTTTTCCCTTTTCAAAAAAGAGGGATGTAAGAAGTGCTTTTGGAATTTTCCAACTGTGACTCCAAGTGAATGATATAGAAAAACAAAATGTAGAAAACCGAGATGGAAACAGGATAATTTTCTTTTTTAGTACTATCGGATATCCCATCAGTCTCTTTTTCAAATTTCACAAATGCCTCTTAATTAATGAGCATCTCGTTAATACAAAGTCAAAAGTAAAAAAGAATTAAATTTGTTCTATCTTGAAAAATGACCCTGAAATCCCATAAAATGAAATTGTAAGTAAAGAATCGCTCTTCTAAAGTGTGTTTTGATGGAACTATTTTTCAAAATGCAATTAGAAAGTTATAGCTAACTTAATAGTGATGACATAAATTCAACACAAGATTTTTAGAAGGCTATTTTTGTCTTCCTAACAAAGCCACCTTATTTAAGATTAATAGGACAAAAACGTGCTCTATTTCTGTCCTGCCTCTGTCAGAGAGAAGTTTTAAAGCTGGCTGAGGTGGGTTTCTGAGACAGATGTCAGACACATGTTTTGAGGCATTTGTTAAATAAAGCTGCATGTCATGATCTGTCCCCCATGGGAAGTGATGTAAGGAAAAATTTTCAGTTGACAAGAGAAGAAAAATTTGGAAGAAAATTTGTAATATCCTAAAAGGAATTTCATACATCATTGAAAACAAAGGGGAGTGAAGCTAAATTAGATCGGGCTTGAGCTCTTTTTTTGAATCATGTCAGTCCAAAGCGTTCCAGCCAGTAGTCAGAACACCCCACAGATGAGGGCAGATTTACCACTTGACTTCACTGAATAACAATCTCAAAGCTTAAAGGAATCTTTGTAAAAGGGAAATAGTGAGGCTTAATGCATTCTGATTTTTTTCTAAAGGCAGTATGTTGCTTAAACATGAATTCTCAGAATGTAAAATGTAAAGATAAAGGACTATCTTGAATATACAATGCATTTGGAAACAGGGGGGAAATATCTGAAATAGTGTCTGAAAAAGCCATGGAATCTTTCTTCAACCAGAATGCTGAATGAAAGCTACGCCTGGGGCTTTGGCCTGGAGCTATGTCTATATAACAAGGCTGATTCCATTATTCTGTGGCTGTTTTCTTTTTTGTTTAAAACAATCCAATAGCTGCAAAATCAATCAGAGACCTTCATGGTTTATGTGATCCGGTTTTCAAGATAGACGAAGAAACAATTACCAAACTGCATTTGCTGATGAACCATTTCTAGAACCAAAATGTCTATGATTAAGGTAAATGGAGAAATATTTATTGTTATTGTTTAACCTCCTTTCCTATCAAATTTGAATAGAGCACATGTGGCCCAAGTTAATAAACAAATGACACCCACTTCTGTTTTAAGGTACTATTCTAGAGAAACTGCCATCTTAGATGGACAGCTATAAAGCTGACTGTTTCCTGGAACTGGTACTTTATTTTCCATGAACACTTGTAGCATAATCTATACATATGAAGAATGAAATACTTAAGTTGTACTTCCTCCTTTAAATGGAGAATATCAATTTCATATAATGTGGGAGTGTGGAGGCGAAGGTTGTCTGTGGGATGGAGAATCAACCATAGATGAAAGGGTTTCTGAAAAGCAGAGTAGGTATTCCCAGCTAACTCATAATCTGGCTGTTCATCTTTTCCCAGTCAAAAGTATGGAAGTCTAGGAGACTCTTCCTCCAGCAGCCATGAGAAATACTCACAGATATTTTAACTGAAAGCATCAGCCCAGCTGTTACAGTGAAGAAGACCCACACTCCCCAGTCTTTCCATCATGTCCTCAATCTCGGAGATTATCTATTAAAGCTGGAGCAATGTAAATGAAAGGTAGTTGATGAGATTTGCATGATACTTTGCGAGACAAAAAGTTCTTATATGGAGGAATTAATTTTATTTTTTTTTTAAATTTTTTTTTCAACGTTTATTTATTTTTGGGACAGAGAGAGACAGAGCATGAACGGGGGAGGCGCAGAGAGAGAGGGAGACACAGAATCGGAAGCAGGCTCCAGGCTCTGAGCCATCAGCCCAGAGCCCGACGCGGGGCTCGAACTCATGGACCGCGAGATCGTGACCTGGCTGAAGTCGGACGCTTAACCGACTGCGCCACCCAGGCGCCCCAGGAGGAATTAATTTTAAACAATCACAGAAAGAATCCTTTGCATTAGTATATGAGCCCTAAGCCTTGAAGTTGGTCAACACATCGTGGATCATCATGGCATGTGGATTAATGTGGAAGCAAAGAAGGATCAAGCAGAACCTAGGGCTGTCAAAGAACAGAGGGATCAGATGGGAGACACTAATCAAGACACTGAGAGCAGAGGGTTTATCAATCCCCAGTTGAGGAGACGCTATTGCATTTATACTCACATGGTATTTACAATTGCTGTGAAGAGGTATAAACTTGGGTGTCCATGTGCCACCCTGGTTTGCTGTTCAAATTATAGTCTCAGAAACAGCTATACTAAAATTTAGCCAGCTCGAAGTTTCCACCAACATAATTGTCAGCCCCTGGCCCTCGTGTCCCCAGTCGATTTTAGGAATTCCCAAGCACGCTCACTGTCTTACTCTCTGACCTTATCATTTAAGCTGCCGCTCACAGGTTTTGTGAGTTAGTCCCCTCTGCTCCACTGCTGCTTCTATATCCTATAAAAATGAACTTCAGCAGACATGGCCAGCACTTCCACCTTCAAAGACCTTTCAGGCAGTGGTTGCAGCTTTGCATTCTACACAGAAATGAAAAGAACATCCCTCCCCTGAACTCTGCAATGTTGTGTTACCTGGGCTTAATTGCAGTATTGCGTGTGCCAGGAATTATTCTAGGCCTCTTGTCAAATGGTCCTTGTAGCCTTTCAGGCGTCAGGTCCCATTTTGTGGGCCAGCTGAGGAACAGAAACAGCCTTGCCCTCATATTCCCCCTCAGCATCTCTTCCTGCTTCCTCGCCCTTTCCCCTGTCCCCAATCCCTCTTGGAGCCAAAATGAAAATCAAACAAACAAAAACAGAAAAGGCCATTATGCATGGCAAGGGCAATTCAGTTCATGAGAAGGAATGAAGGGCCACGGGCCTGACATATCCAAGCCCTACGGGGTTGTTAATGCTGTGATGTGCTCTAAGAAAGTGCTCTTAAAAAGATGATTCCTGCTGGGAATTAGTCTCAGAAAGGCAAAGTACCCACCCGTGATGAGGCACACACCAGTTGTTTGTTTATAGACACCTCTATGGCTTTTTTCCACAGGAATATGGGCCTTCAAAGAAGTAGAGGCCAGCATTGCTGCTGCTTTTCAGGGAGATGAGTGGGCTTAGATGAGCGGGCTTTCCATGGACCATGATGGGTTCACCTGCAATTCCCTTATTCAGGGATGCCTGGAAGATGCCCAACTGGAGGTCTCCAGGAAGCTGACTTCTTTTAACTTGTTAATTTTTTTTGAAGTTTATGTATTTATTTTGAGAGAGAGAAAGAGTGAGCACGTGAGCGTGTATGTGTGCGTGCGTGTGGGCAGGGGTGGGGGTGGGGTGGAGGGGCAGAGAGAGAAGGGGGAAGGGAAAATCCCAAGCAGGCTCTGCACTGTCAGTGCAGAGCCCAATGCAGTGCTAGATCTCACAAGCCATGAGATCATGACCTGAGCCGAAGCCAAGAGTCAGATGTTTAACCCACAGCCACCCAGGCACCCCTTAATTTGTCATTTAAAAATTTTTAAAAAAATCTTTATTTATTTTTGAGAGAGAGAGAGAGACAGCATGAGTGGGGGAGGGGCAGAGAGAGACGAGACACAGAATGGGAAGCAGGCTCCAGGCTCTGAGCTGTCAGCACAGAGCCCAATGTGGGGCTCGAACCCACGAGCTGTGAGATCATGACATGAGCCGAAGTTGGACGCTCAACCGACTGAGCCACCCAGGCCCCCCTAATTTGTCATTTTTAATAAGACACAAATTTGATAAAGTGTTGAGATTATAATGTGAACCAAGCAGACCAGGGAAAGCAAGAGCTCTAGAGCAGACAGCCCTGGGTGTGAACCCTGGCACCACCATTCAGTAAATGTGACCTTGGGTATTTTGCTTAGGTATCCTATCCAAGCCTCAGTTTCCTCATCCATAAAATAGAGAGAAAATAATAGTTGTCAGTGAAGACCAAGTGAAAAAATGCTCATAAGGGGTTTTCTAGTACAGAAAGTGGTGAACAACGGTTGGCCACTGTTCCTAATATGGTAGACTTAAACACAGGCGAGCCTGGAGCTGACCAACACCAAGTGTTAGTGTCACCTTTAGAGAATTTGGTCCCTAAATGTTGCCTTTAAATGAAAGTAGGGGCAGACACTAAATACTGTCACCTACAAATACAAAGAGGGAAAGATAGATGCCGCAGGGAGAACAATGAGTTACCCGCGGGCTGAGGATTCTGATAGGAAAAGCCTGTAGGAGCCAGACCTAGCCTGTAGCTAGAGCAGCTGATATGGAAGACGTTAGAGAGTGATAAAGGCTCTCGTCCAAACAGTCTTTTATAAAGTTGGCTCAATGTGAAAGCAATAAGAAGGCATCTAGAAGGCATAAGCAGGTCTTATTTTAAGTCAACAAATACAATAAAGTCTTACGAAACACAAGGGGAAGGACTGAGAGGTGGGTGGCTCTGTGATGGTGTGCCTGGTGGGGAAAAACAATTCAATGATGGTACAAGGGCCCCTTTTTCTTCTGAGGGTGGGGGATAAGGGAGGGACAGAGGGAGAGGGAGAGACTCTTACGCAGGGGCTCAACACGGAACTGGATCCCACAACCCTGGGATCATGACCTAAGGGGAAATCAGGAGTCAGGCATTCAATAGTCTTGCAAATGGGAGGGTCATACCCAGAGGCTTTCTGTTCTGTCTTTTTCATATTCGTCCTGCTGTCTAGACTGAGGCTCCCAGTCCCAGGATCCTGCGTTCCTGGCTTCTGGAGGGATGTCTCTTGTCCTGTGTACCTTTGTGGCAGCATTCTAGCTGCTATTTCTTCTCCTTTCCTGATCCATGTCTGTTGTAGGTGACCTGGTCCCCAGCCCCTCTCCTGTGGGTGCTATGAAGCCTTGTGAGTTCTGAGGGTAATTCTGACTTGGCTCCCGCCTGGGCCACATCCTCCTTGGTCCTTGTTGCAGAGCCGTCTGGCCCTGGGGAAGGTGGTGTCACTCTCTTCCATGGCCCCCAGCCAGATACTCAGGTAGACCTAGGTCCTGTCTATGCTGCTTAGAACCAAAGTGGCCCAGGGAAGCCAAAACTCAGGCCTGCGTCTGCCTAACTCTGCCTGATAACCAAGATGATTTTGATGTGTCTGTGAACAAGGCTGGTAGATGACAGCTATAAGACCACATTCTTGTGCAGTCCCAGGAGCTCCCATCTGCCCTCAGCCTGAACGTCAAGGCACTGATTTGATACCTGATATGCACACCCAATCCAGGCTGAAGCCATGAGAGAACAATGTCTATCACACAGTGTAATAGACAGTGTAAGGGTCTCCCCTTTCTCACTTCCTTTTCCTCTGGTCACTTTTATCCCTGGGCTCCTATCCCCCATTTCCTGTGTAATGTCTTTAGTCTACTATAGAACCGTAAGCCTTGTTGACTCACTGTCTGGTCAGAACTTAGCTAAAAGGATTATTTTATTTTTTCTTTCTCTTCTTTATTAAAAAAATTAATGTTTATTTTATTTTGAGAGACAGAGAAACACAGAGCACAGGCAGGGGAGGGGCAAAGAGAAAGGGAGACACAGGAGAAGCCCTGATTTTGCCTCCACTATGAGATCTTGCATGCCTCACTATTCCTACCACGTACCCAGGTGACTTCTTGAAATGAAGCTAGGTGATAAGCAGATGACGGACAAATGTGAGAGAGAAATAATTGATTTTGTTTTTTGTTTTTCCCTAAAGGACTGAGTTTAAAGTGCTTTCTACGTTTGCAAATCAGATTACGTTTTAACCCGAGTATTAAATTCAGTTGTCAGTTGTTTTGGTTAGTTTGTTCCCAGGTGATCAGTGGGAGGAAAATCAGATTGGTTATAGAAAAAAGAAAAGAGCTATATGTTCTCTATACATCCCAGCTGAAGTGTGAGTGAAATTTTCAGTCCTACTCTGTAGCTAGATCATATGAGAATTGGGAAAAGATGGACAAACACACAGAAGGACTGGGCATTCTTTGCCTCACCAAGATGAACCCCTGCGCCGAGTGATTCATGACAATACTGAGGAATGACAATGTTGAATCTGTATCAATATGCATTTTTTTGAAAGAATGCATGAAAATGGAATGAATCTCACTAATTAGCTCACTCTAAGAGGCAAAGCCAATAGCACTAAAAAATTGCTCATGTTGAAGTCCTAGTCAGTGACTAAGCAGTAAATATATCTACTTCCTGAATCATGGGCTCAAATCAGGAAGTGACATTCATTAGTGCTTCTCAGTATTTAGTCATATCTAGACTCCTGCATCATCGATCTGTAGGTGCATAAGTACTCTAAAATTGGCAGCTAAAAATAACAAACACTTATCTTACAGTTTCTGAGGGTCGGGAATCTCAGAGTAACTTAGTCGGGTAGTTGGATGGTCTGACTCAGAACCTCCGTGACAATGGCAATTTAAGCTTTTGGGCATGATCTGCAATCATCTAAAGGCTGGGGCTGAAAGATGCCTCCAAGATGGCTGACTCCATGGCTCTTGGCAGAAAGCCTTAGTTTCTCATCATGTAAGCCTCTCCCTAGGACAGCCAGAGGGTCTTCCTGAGATGGCAGTGGGCTTCCCCAGAGTGAGTGATCTGAGGGGTTGGGTGCAGGGAGAGGCAGAAGCCACAGTGTATTTTATGGCTTGACCTCAGAAATGACATACCACCGATTCTGCCGTATTCTATTAGTCACACAGAGACTAACAGTAACACCATTAGGGAGGTGCTTACACAGAGTGTGATCTTGTGTGTAACAAGAGCTGGGATCATTGTGACCATCATGGAGGCTGCCTACCATGACTCCTTTTAAAGAAAAAATAAATTCAACAGACCTCTGGCATTGTGTTACTTGAACTTGCAAAGAGACGAAAGCAAGTCGAGACCTCTTTGGCATAAATAAGTTGTACAAACATGGGCTATAACTTTTCAAAGTTTTGTTTGTTAGTTCAGAATAATCAGGCCTCAAAACCCCAAAACTTTGTCAGTCCTGGGATACAAATTTTAATAAGGTGTCCCTTGATAACTCTACGACTGTCTTGTTTGTTCACTTGAAGATAAGTTTCACATTGCAGTGTTATTGAAACCTGCATTAAGTAGATATCTAATCCACTTACTGCTAGAATCAACAGAAAATTCTGCATTGCTTTTTTACTGCTATGCTTTTTGCTGATGAATGGCTGCAAGTTTGCCTGTGCAAAAATGCAATCTGCATAATACATCTGCTCCCGACATGAATATGGTACTGGCTGCTACAGCACAAATTCTTTAGATTTTGGCATGCCTATATTCTGTAGCCCCCAACATGATTCATCTCTCCTATCGCCTTCCCGATTCGAACCACTGTATAATCTTCCTTTTCAGGATGCTATGATATCGTTTGCCTTCCCTCAGCGTAAGAGAGATCATAAATGAAAGTGCAAAGCAGTCACTGAAATCCTGTGTCACTGATCAATTTCAAGGCGATGTCTCAAGATGGTACACAGCATGCTTATGTTAATTATTTATCATCACAGAAATAAAAAAAATGTGCTCACAACTTGTGACATACCAATATAGCTGTTTTCTCGACATATAACTGCATCCTAAGGTCCCCGTTTATACTGAGATGCTCAATCAAATGAAAAAGTATCCATGTTTATTTGCAGACACATCAGGCATGTTACCCCAAGACAGAGGCACAGAAAGTGGGTCTCCACCGCCAGCACATGACTCCATTAGTCTTGCAAATGAGAGGGTCGTACCTGGAGTCTTTCTGTTCTGACTCTCTTTCTCATATTCGTCCTGCGGTCTAGACTGAGGCCCCCAGTTCCAGCCAGATGGCAAGTCAGCATCTCAAAGGCATAACCCAAGGGGCAGAACAGCAGTAGGAATTAGGAATCTGTTGCCTCCATAAAGTTGGCTTCGCATTGGAAAATAGTATCCATATGTTTGAGGAGATTTTTGAACCACTTGGCACGACGTTCCCTGCCACCATCCAGAAAATGCCCTCCGGGCCTGAGAGCTTCTTAACAAAGGATTCCCTGGCTTTGACACCCAGTATGGCTTTCAAGGATGATATGGAGCCTCTGACCCTAGACATCTGGACTGTCAGCCACAGTCTGTTATCAGACTGTGTCTATCAGAACTCCTTGCCCATCTGAGCAGATAAAAGAATCCTCACAAAATGGATTCCTCTCTGCTCAGAAGGCCCCCTGGCTCTCACGTCGCGTAAACCCTGGAGAGGGAGGCCTGGCTTTCACTTCTCCGGCTCTGTCTGCCGGGTTTATTGCAACTGACACTAATGCCATGCTGGAGAGACACAGCACGTGGGGTCTTCCTGCTCATCCCGTCTCCTGTCTGCTGTTAGGCGATGAATGGCCACTTAGTCATTGAAAGGGACAAACAAATAAAATTTCTCTCACACTCGGAACTGAATGTGCACCCACTTTCGGCATCTGTCAGAGTGCAGCAGTAGATGGAGAAAGCCGTCCCTGTTCTGCTCTCTGGCTAATCAGGATGTGGCCTGGGGGTCCTCTTCCTGAGGACTAGAGAGAAAGCACCAGAAAGCACAGGGGAAGCCGTGTATGCAATGTGCTGATGTTGACTTTGCTCCAGCGCCTTTGCTTTTTAAAAACATACTTTCAAAACCCTGAAGACTTCTAGAATACAAATGGTTGGAGACAAAGAGAAACTGCTTTGTTAAGAAATCCCTTGGGACAATTCTCTGATATACTCAGGCTTCAGTTTGGGTGCGGAAGTTCCCAGAAATCCATTTTACTGAGGGTCGTGTTCATTCTTTACTATTGAACTGCTGCAGGGAATCCGAACTAAAGCATAACAAGGAGAATGAGGAAAGCCTCGCAGCAGCTGAGCCACACTGGGGGCGCCCACAGCAAACGCCGATCTGCCAGCAATAATCTTGGGTCTCCTGGGCAAAAATCCCTTGCGGCTCGGTGACGGTCAGACTCCCCTCTCATTGCTAATGCAAATGCATCCTATAGATATCACTGAAAAGCATCATTAAAAGTGAGCTCTAGGGCTCTCACTTCAGCTGCTTGCCTCCCAGGCTGGGAGGAGCCGGCAGTGTCTAGAATCTCATTAGACCTGCAGCCAGGAAGTAGTTTAAAGCATTACATCATAAGGTTGTCAAGGGAACTGGCCAGGCTGCCTCTCTGGCATCCTGTGGTCCATGCTGACATGTTCTCTAGACCAGGGGAGGAGTAGAGAGGTGGCCTGCAGCCTGAAGCATGACAGTCAGCAGCCCAGGCTCAGAGAGGTGACATTTATGCTGGGATATCTTCTAGGCTGGATCCCGAGATAGGTCTCAACAGTACAGCAATTGTGTAGTCCACTGTGTGGCAGGAAAGACCCTCCCTGGTATTAGCACCTGCCAGGAGCTCCGGAAGACTTCTTCCTGGCCGTCCTCAGCCTGACATCTGAAGGAGGCTACGAAGCTTGCTGAGGGCACCATTCGCTCCCAGAGAGCCCAGGCCCCGGCTTCCTGTTGCCTTTAGAATGGGACCCTGTATTCGTTCTATTAGTTCCCTGGGCTGCCGAACAAAGTGCCACCACCCGAGTGTCCTTAAACGACAGAAATGCCTTCTCTTCCCTTCCGGAGACTGGAAGTGTGAGATTAAGGTATCGGCAGCGCCATGCCTCCTGTGAAGCCTCTAGGGCAGGATCTGGCCCGGCCCCTTCGGCCCCTTATGGCCCCAGGTAGGTGTTCCTTGGTGGGCAGCAGCCCGTCCTCGCTGAGCTGCCTTCCTTCTGTGCAGCAGTGTCTGTATGTGAGGTGCTCCTCTCTGTGCCTGTCTCCACTTTCCTCTCCTACAAAGATACCAGTCCTATTGAATTGATCTCATATTGATTACACAAAGAGCCTATTTCCAAATAAGGTCAGATTCGCAGGTACTGGGGTGAGGACTTCAATGTTGAAGGACGCAACTCAATTCATAACAGGCCCACTCTTCCAGTGCACAATCACTTCCCCAGGCCTGTGGTAGGGCAGGCCCATGCCTGGCTGTGTAACAGGCTCACGGAACACCAGGTGGAAAGTCAAGCCAAAGTCGAGCTGTTAAAATGGAGCCATTGAGGAAATGGACACAACACTGTGGCCTTGGATAGCAAGGTCACTTCATGATTCTGAACTTGCCAATAGCTTCATAGTTGCTCCTGTCTCCCTTCCTGTGGCTCTAAGGGAAGGTGTACGGGACAAGGAGCTCTCAACAAAATCAACTGGGAAGGGTTTCCCTTCCCGTAATCACAGACAGGATGTTATCCTGGCTTTCTGTTCAGTAATACTCTCCAAGACCTCGAGACTGGGCAGTTTCCTCAGTCCTATGAACGGTCCATCCTTGGCAGTCCAGAGAAAACATTTCTAGTGAGATGTGTTTGTCTTTTCTCTCTTAATAGAGGCCATTCTTTTAAGATCACAAAGTGTTTTTGCATTATCTTAATGTCAGAAGCCTGCCAGAACTCTTTAGAAAGGTAGCATTCTGGGGTGCCTGAGTGGCTCAGTCGGTTAAGTGTTCAATTTTGGCTCAGATCATGATCTCATGGTTGGTGAGTTCCAGCCCTGCATGGGGCTCTGCACTGACAGCTTGGAGCCAGGAGCCTGCTTTGGATTCTCTCTCTCTCTCTCTCTCTCTCTCTCCCCCCCCTTTCTCTCTCTGCCCCACCCCTGCTTGCTCTCTCTCTCTCTCTCCCTCAAAAATTAATAAATAATAAAAAACATTTTTAAAAAGTAAAACAAGGAAGGTAGTATTTAATTCCACTCCTAGAAGCATAAAAGACCAGGAGACGATGCCACTCCACTCACGTGCTTTCTCCAAAGGTGTATAGAGAGGGAGGCTCCCAAATTTTTCAGCAGAAGCGAATACTGTGTTTGAAACAGCACCCTTAACAATTGGATTAAGGCCATTTACTGAAATAGCAATTTCCTTTCTGCAAATAAGGATGGTTAATTTCAGGTGAGGAAAGTTTAATGGGCACATGTAACAGTGTTAGAACATCCTTCTTGCAGCCAAGGGAAGGACATAGAAACACGGAGAGGTTTGGTGCTGGTCCCAAAGTTCTTTCCCACATTCTGGGATTATTTCTCCTACATCCTGAAGCCAGCTTGGTCCCAGAAAAATTGTAACTATCATTTAGTCACTTGCTGGGTGCTTTACATATATTATCTCACAGACCCTACAGGAGGTGCTATAGCATAAGGACAAAGATCTCAGGCCCCAGAGTCAAATAGTTAGACTCAAGTTCACACTCCCACCTTTCACCTCTCCATATGACTGCAGGCAAGTCAGTGAGCTTCTTTGTGCTATGACATGGGAGGTCCAAATTACAATGTCATAGAGTGGCTGTAAAGATTGAGAGAGATAGCCTATAGGAACACTCAATAAATGTTAGTTCCTATTATTAGGTACTGTAATTATTCCCACTTTACATATTACATCCCACTTTTAAAAGGAACCTGAGTTTCAGAAGAGCTAAATTACATGTTCAGGTCACACGACTAATTATGGAGAACAGGTTCCAATCTAAGCTTTGGCCAACGGAAGCCCCGCCTCCCCCATAGTGCTGACTATTATGCACAATTGCCTGCCTAACAATTTGGAGCAACGTTGCTTTGGGAGCTCCCTGACCTCCATTTTCAGATCAGACTTCTGCCTTTCTGTCTCCTTCTGGGAATACAGCATCCTCCTAGGTTCCCCTTCTAACAAGAGCCCAGGGCTCTCCTTTAAAACCCATCTTCCCTAGAGAGCGTCACATAGTTTAGACCAAATCATTCCCCTCAGCAGGCCCCTGGCTGTCTCATGCAAGAGTGGCCACACCCATCTGCTCAAATATTTAGGGAGGATGGTGGCTTAATTATTTTTCATTTACTCAACAATAACACAAAAGGCAGGCTTTCAAGTCACCGTGGCCCAGGTACTGTGATACAACCCACACTTATGGCCCCAGTCCTCATGGAGAGTCTGATCTGGAAAGGAAGGAAGACCCATAGGTAATTAGCTCTTACACTTCAGGGAAAATGGTTATGAAGGGGGCTGCTGTTGAACCTCGAGGGGTGGGGGTGCCAAGGTGGAACTGCATTAGCTAGGTCTGGACTATTGAGTCTGATTTCACCAACAGGACTTGAAGCAAAAGCCTCCTGGCAAAGAAGAAAGAGCCAACACTGATGGAATTGGTGTAAGCCTAAAGAACCCTAGGCGGAGGGGTCGGTGCTGCTGGAGTTGGCTGAGCCCGAGAGTGATGGGATGTGGCTGGAGATGGAGGCCGAGTCCAGGTGGGGAGGCCTTTGAATGCCCACTGCCCTGCCACATTGGCTTTTGTCCTGCATGCTACCGACTCTAAGCCTTCACCCTCCATCAGAAGCACCTGAGGCCTAGACAAAAAATGCAGATTTCTACCTGCCCTGCAAAAGGTTTTGATTCAGCACATCGGGGATGGGGCCTGCACATTCACTTTTCTAACATTCTCAGCTAACACTGAGCCTGCTCATCTAGCACCACGCTTTGAATATTGTTGCGGCAGAGAGTGGGTTAATGGAGAACTATCCGGAAAATATTTGCATTTTAAATTGAGGCACCTTGGTTTTTCCTAGAGAAAGCCCTGCGGGAGCCAGTGGGCATGCTTCACCGCTCCTTCCTGTCTACTGTCTCCTCCCCTCTGCCTAGGGCTGGGCCACCACAGGCGTTGGGCTAAGCTCCAGCTTGGGTGCCAGCACACACCCTACTTTGCCCAGCAGCAAGGCTTTGAGAAGGGCAGCATCATTTCTGGTGTTTGTTTTCCCTGAGAAAGGATGCTCTAGAGGGCCCCTGCCCTAATGCCACTCGCTGGCTGAGGGTCACTGGCTCCCCCTGCTGTCCCGCTCCCACCCTAAAGTGGTTGCTAACGGTTTCCACAGGTTTTTTTGTTGTTGCTGCAGGTGAATCAGGATGCCTCAGTTCAGCTCTTCCTTGGATAGCTGCTGAGATCAAAATCAACTTTGCTGCCTCTTTCCAGTGGGAAATAACCCACGTTCCACCTAGGGTATACAAACTCCCTTGCAAAAGCAAAGAAGATGTCATCTTGAAAAAGATATGCCATTGAGGAGTTGGAAATCAAACTTTAACGGCCTCTGCATACCTCTGTGAGCTCATCTCTTTCCCTCCCAATCTCACTCTGTCCAGGCTAACCGCCATGACATTCATGCAACATACCAGGCGAGTCTGGGGCTTTGCACTGGCTATTCCATCTGCCTGGAATGTTCTTCCTACAATATCAACATGGCTCACTCTCTTGTCTTTCAGTGAAAACTGCTTAAAACACCAAGCCCTTTCCCCAACACACACACACATACACACACACACACACACGCGGACACACACATGGGCACACAGATACACACACACAAACTCACATTGTCCCCCTAGTTCTACTTCATTTTTTCCATGGCACATATCACTACCTCCCACACTGTATATTTTACTTATCTGTTTGTTCATAGTCTGAATCTTACCCTCTAGAATATAAGCTTCATGAACACAGGAATTCTAGTCCAGTTTGTTCACTATGGGGTATCTCACACCCAGAACAATACTTGGAACACATAGTTCTAGAAAGACAGTATTTCTTGAATGACACAAACTGGCTCTCTTACACCCTGGTTTTAAGACCTGGACTTATTCAGTATCTATCTTGCCCAGAATGGCAATCAAGCTACTGTATGCCTCTTATTAATAAAAACGAGAATAATATCTGCCTTACCCAGATTTCAGTTTGAGAAAGATAAGCTAATATCTAAACTATGAAAGGCTGTGAAACATGAACTGTAAAACAAATGCAAGTTATTTTAATTATTTTCCTATTTCTCCCAAAGAGTGTAACAAATATACTCAAAGAAGTCATTACTATGACTAGTACTTTTTTTTTTTTTTAATTTTTTTTTCAACGTTTATTTTTTATTTGTGGGACAGAGAGAGACAGAGCATGAACGGGGGAGGGGCAGAGAGAGAGGGAGACACAGAATCGGAAACAGGCTCCAGGCTCTGAGCCATCAGCCCAGAGCCTGACGCGGGGCTCGAACTCACGGACCGCGAGATCGTGACCTGGCTGAAGTCGGACGCTTAACCGACTGCGCCACCCAGGCGCCCCTGACTAGTACTTTTTTATAGGCCTACCTGAATAGGCTTTCTTTGTTTTACTATGTTCATAAATAACTCTTCATATGTGCTAGAGAAATAGAAAGAAATGTGAAAGCTTCTAATGGTGAAAAAATAAATAGAAATAAATCAAGTGTAAGATTTTCAATCGAGTGTGTTTGGTTAATGTATAAACAGTAATGAGTGACATTAAGTTACAAGGCAATAGAGGGATTGTTCACTCAATATCCTCGGAGTAAAATAATGGGAAAAAGTAAATGTTCATCAATTTTATTAATATATGTAGCTCCAATGTCCCCAGGCCACCCAAACTACAAGTTTAATTGCGATCACACTGACATGAATCCATAGAGTCTGCTGGCCTACATGATTACAGGCTCCCCTATATAACTATAGGCTATCTGCAAAGACTTCCCCAAGTAATCTGAGAATGTCTGGAGTACTTTGAATGTGCTCATGATGATTTCCCTCAGGGTTTTCTGCAGTACCCTACTTGTTGATGTCCACCACCTTCAGCCCTTAAAGAAGGTGCTGTGGGAGCATTGCTTTAGAATGTGGAGAACCAGTCCTCAGTGCTCCAGTTTCCATAACCCCAAATAGCCTGTGTCCTACCAGCACTGGAGTCATAATGTGTCAGCTTCCACAGTGGGGAGCTGGCCCTTCTTAAGTCTTGCACCTAGACCCTGGGGATGTGCTAGGAAATGACAGATGAAAAGCCAACAGCCTTTTCCCTTGCTTCGTGTCATTCGGCTTAAGACTCGTCTTATAAAATGGCCATCAACAGAAAGCATGCCTTCACATGAACACAGAAAAATCCTTACTGCTTAACAAGCCATAAATAGACCTGATCTCAGATTTCTTGAAAGCTTTATTGTACTTTTAGTGGTGACTCTGGTGAATTAACTTCTGTGAAGAAGCAGACAGGCTGTTGAAAAACAGGAAACAGGTAAAATACATTCTCCAGCTTCAGAAAACCCAGCCATAATTACCCTTGGATTGTGATTAGTGGTGCTGCACATGTGGCTGTTTTCCAAAGCCTCCCTGGCCTCCCCATAGCCCACTTTGCACTCTGGGCAAGTGTGGCCCAGCTGTGCTCATTTTCTGCTTGCTTTTCCCTGGCAAAGAAACATTTGTGCAATTCTCCATTCAAGCAGTAAAGAATGACTCTCAATCTTTCCACCTTTGATAGGAAATAAAAGATCAGAATGCCCTGTCTCTTCCAGAAAAACACAACGGAGGGAACATCTCAGGTAATAGCCGTTGGGACTATTGTTCCCAAGAGGAATGCTGTGCCTCCGTTTCTCACCAGACAGGCCACAATGCCTCCACTCCATGCCCGAGCACAGAGAGTCCATGGGCTTTATGTATACGCTTGTGGGGTAGTCTGCCTACTAATAAATGAATATTCTCTTCTCAAGAAATGCATTGGAGGGATCCTCAAATTCAAATAGTGTAGAACCTCTCTTGAAAAGGTAGTAAGTTTTGGGATGCTCAGTCAGGGTGGCTCAGTCAGTTAAGTATCTGACTCTTGATTTCAGCTCAGGTCATGATCTCAGTCATGAGATGGAGTCCGGCATTGGATCTGCACTGCTGGGCTTAAGGTTCTCTCTCTCTCTCTCTCTCTCTCTCTCTCTCTCTCTCTCTCTCTCTCTGCCCCTCCTCTGCTCACATGCCCTCTCTCTCAAAATAAATAAAATAAACATTAAAAAACACATTTTTTAACGTTTATTTATTTATGAGAGGGAGAGAGACAGAATGTGAGTGGGTTAGGGACAGAAAGAGAGGGAGACACAGAATCTGAAGCAGGCTCCAGGCTCCAAGCTATCAGCACAGAGCCTGATGCAGGGCTCGAACTCACAAGCCACGAGATCATGACCTGAGCGGAAGTCAGATGCTCAACTGACTGAGCCACCCAGGTGCCCCAAAATAAAATAAAATTTAATTTAATTTAATTTAATTTAATTTAATTTAATTTAATTTAGTGTAATTTTTAAAAAAGGTGAAAGGCTCTATTTCACTTTTCTTGGTTTTCATGCACAGACATAAACTCACATGCCTTAAATTTACCTATAAGCAACGATCTGTGCAATACCTATGAAATGAATACCCAGTGGTAAAAAGACCAGGTGTTATCAGCCCAGATTGGAAGTCAATGTGAAATTCGGCCACACGCTACAGTCATATGAGTTGGTATGGTCAGATCAGTCATTTTGAGTTAATGGGAGTTTTCTCTTTCTACCATACATCTAAGCATGAGACACAATGCCACCGGTATTATTGAACTCCAGGCTTAAATTCAAAATCTCGTTGTTTCTTGCAAATAATTCAACAACTTTATATCTTATAAATAAAAAAAAAAAAGAAAAGCTTGGTAAAACAAGAAAAGGAAATGACAGAAAATTGAATCCAAGTCACCTTCTTTGATTTCTATTTTGTCCGGTTTTTAAAGGCAAACTGACTGGGCTTGAAGGAGATGTTGGATCTGGGATGAAAGGTAACAAAATGGAGAAGACAGAGTGGGGAGATGACACGTGCGAATCACCTTTGTCACTCACAGCTTTGTCTTTCCCTAGCTATTATTGCTAAACCTGTTGGCTCAAAGGTCCAGCACCTTGTCTGGAGCCCAAGAATGATTTGAGGAAAACCACAAGCCATATTCCTGCTCAACGACAGTCTGAAGTCAGAGGTTTGAAGAACAAGGCACATAGAATGGAATCTAACTCCTGCAGGACATCAAAAAAGGGAATTTCCAAGTCATGTCTTGTACAACCCAGCTCTTCAAATTAGCATACAATCATTTCAGCCTTTCTGAACACATTTTTTTAAACTTCAGAACAAACAATCAAACTGGTTCATGGATAATTTAGAACGTTTTTGTAAGGGTAACATTCGTGTGTTTCCTTTGACTCGTGGAAATTAATGTTAAATTCATTAATTCATTTTATATCTTGAAATTGTCCTTTTAATATAAAATTATTTAATTGCTAAGTAACAAGTATTCTTTAAATCCTTCCGTTTATCTTAATTCTCTCAAAGTTTCACAATGTGAGAACATTCACCAAAGGTAATCACAGAGCCAATACAAGTTGAAAGGCATTCTAGAAATCCAGATGAAACATTTTAAAATTTGGCAAAAATGAGCATAACATATCAGTTTCTGAAAAATAATACAAGTTGCTAAGTATTCTTGTGTCAGAGTTATCCAGGGAAACAAACAACATGATATACAGCTGACCCTTGAATAATACAGGTTCGAACTGCATAGATCCACTTACATGTGGATTTTGTACAGTACTATAAATGTATTTTCCTTCTGATTTTCTTTTCTCTAGCTTCCTTTATTGTAAGAATACAGTATATAATACAGATAACATATAAAATACGTGTAAATCATCTGCTTAGGTTATCAGTAAAGCTGGTCAGTAGCAGTCTCTTATTGCTTAAGTTTTGAGGGACTCAAAAGTTATACACAGATTTTTGACTGTACAGGGGGTTGGCACTCCTCACCCCCAAGTTGTTCAAGGGTCAACTGTACATATATAGAGAGATTTTAAGGAACTGGCTTACAGGACTTTGGAGACTGGCAAGTCTAAAACTGGTTAGGTCAGGCCAGCTAGCTGCAGATTTAATTTTAGAGTTGATGTTGCAGCTTTGAGTTTGAAATCTTTAGGGCAGACCATCAAGCTGAAAACTCAGGTAGAGTTTCTATGTTGCAGTTTTAATACAAAAATTTTTCTTCCTAAAACCTCAGACTTGCTCGTAAGGCCTTCAACTGTTTGGGTGAGGCCCACCCACTATATGGAGGGTAATCTGCTTTACTAAAAGCTTTCTGATTGTAAATGCTAATCACACTTAAAAAACATTTTTATAGCAACATCTGTATTGGTGTTTGACCAAGAACTGGACACCACAGCCTAGATGAGTTGACGCACGAAATCAAACTATCACAGTCCTAAAAGCAGCTTGTGTGCTCAGAATAAAGTAAGAGTTGGAATTCCCTTAAACAATTACTTACTTTCCCACAAGAAGCACTATCCATTATTAATTATCCAATAGAGTCCTCATAGAAATAGATAACTGTCTTCAAGATAAGAACGTGTGTGTATGTGTGTGCGTGTGTGTGTGTGTGTGTGTGTGTGTGTGTACAAGAGGGAGTTAGCAAAATGATTACTAATGACTTTAATGGTTTTTTTTTTTTTTGAGAATGAAGGACAGAGTGTGAGTGGGGGAGGGGCAGAGACAGAGAGGCAGACACAGAATCTGGAGCAGGCTCTAGGCTCTGAGCTGTCAGGTCAGAGCCCCACGCAGGGCTCAAACTCACAAAGCATGAGATCATGACCTGAGCCGAAGCCTGACTGAGCCACCCAGGAGCCCCAGATTAATAGTGACTTGAAGTTACAATTTCCATTTGATTATAAATTTTAAAACGAAGTACCTTTTATTCATTTGTTCTCTTAGTCTAGGGAATTTGATATATAAATAAATTTATACTACTGTTAAAACTTTTAAAAACTACTCTTAAAAACTGCAAAAAAAATGCTGGTTTTAAATTAAATGGTCTTCTGATACTGGTGGCTTATCTTGTAATGAACTAACCTCCATACAGATAATTATTATAAATTCTGTTTAAAAAAAAACAACCAAAAAACATTTCATGACACAGAGAGTCTCTAAAGCAGATGTAGACTGCAGGTGGGAGGAAGGGGACATGACAAAAGGAACTGCACTGAGCGAGAGCCACATTTATACAACTTCTCTCCCAAGGACACTCCCTTCCCTGTGAGGCACAGATGGTTAGAACTCTAGTAGAAAGTAGCATTCTCATGAAGTGCTTCAATTATAAATTTCCTCTTGAAATTAAGGGGGAAGTCCTGGAAAGGCGACAGCTAGAAGGCTAGGAGACAGATCACCGGAAACCCATTTACAAATTACTGGTGAACAGTTTGCTGACCTCCGAACTGGATGTGCCCAAAGGAGACTGTAGAGGGTCCAGCAGAAAGCAGCAGCTGGAAGGGTAAAAGAACTTGATACATATTCCAGCTGCTACCCAGCACAGAAAAGAAAGAATTTGGAGTGGGAGTCCTGCCAGGAACCTTGTAGACTAGAAGGAAAAACCTGAAATATTAAAAGATTGCAATCTAATGTAGCCAATATGACTTTGCTGTGGGTTTTGATTTTGTCTCAGAAGACCAGATCAGTAACAAAGTGGGTAAATGTGGTCTAGGCCACAGATGTGTGGGATTGATGGTTCACCATTTGGTGAACCATGATGAAGAATAATTGTCAGTGGATTTGCAGCCATAATCGATCTGTGTCAAGGGTAATAAGATATTTTCATCAAGATGCTATCAAGTAAAATAGGGATTGTTTTATAGAGTGACCAAACGGGACAAAGAGAAATAGTGAAGCTCGAGTCATAAAGATTCAGATTCAAATGGCCTTGATATGCTGGAGAAGTGGTTAGAATTTAGTAGAATGTGATTCAGTGGACAAATGCTTAGGAAAGTGGATGAGAAAGTGTGAGAACATATAACAAAGCAAGTGATAAACTAAGAAAGTGATTCTTAAAACTTTGGTCTCAGAACCCTTTCATTACCCCCCAAAAAACTATTGTCAATTTCAAAGAGTTTTATTTGTATGAATGATATATATTAGAAATTAAAACTGAGGAATTTTGCAGTATATTTAATTCATTTCAAAGTAAAAGTAATATCATTGTATATAAACACAAATAACATTTTTGTGAAAACTAAAGTAGCAACTGGCAAGCATGGCATTATTTTACATTTTTGCAAGTCTTCTTAATATCTAGTCTACCAGATGACAGCTGGGGTCTCCTGACTGATTTTATAGTCAATTCGTTGAAATATAACATATCATGTAGCTTCTGGAAAATTCCACCCTACACTCATGAAAGATCGTAGGTGAAAATTGGAAATGCCCATCTTATTTTGATGTAGTTTTGAATTTGTAGACCATCTGAAATGGTCTCAAGGGCTCCTTGGAATACCTTCCTAGAGAATTCACATGGAACATGAACACTTTCACACTCTAGGTCACTTCCGAGACTTCCTCTGACTTACTTTTTTTTAGGCCTCCTTATCACCAGTCTTTCAGTCTTCTTTCTTACAAATTTCAGGCCATCCCACAGAATCACTAATAACTTTCCATGAATCTATATATCTCCACATCTCTGGCCATCTCCCTTTCTAAGCAAAGTGGACAAATAGACGTTATCACCTGAAGTTCCAACCACTGGAAGAATTTCCCTTCTTAGTCATTCTTGGGGGATGTCCCTCAAATAAGGTATAAAACTGCAATATCCCTGGGGCACCTGGGTGGTTCGGTCGGTTAAGCCTCTGACTTCAGCTCAGGTCACGATCTCATGGTCTGTGAGTTTGAGCCCTGCATTGGGCTCTGTGCTGACAGCTCAGAGCCCAAAGCCTGCTTCAGATTCTGTATCTCTTTTCTGCCTCTGCCCCCCGCTCATGCTTCTGTCTCTGTCTCTGTCTCTGTCTCTCTCTCAAAAGTAAATAAACATTAAAAATTTTTTTTAATAAAAAAACTTCAGTATCCCACTTTGGACTGATTTTAACATATTGCATGCAACTATCTCTAACACAGGCTTGAATATTCTCCTCAGTTCCCATGTGGTCATAGGTTTAGGGTGAGGGAGAGGCGAGTAATGAAGCAAAAATAGAGGCACCAACACTATGAACCACTGGATCTTGCAACATACTGGTGCCCTCAACACCTACTCAAACTTAATTTTACAATTGATGATGATCAGCTACCCACATTTATGGCTCAGTGGGTCATATAATACCTTGCTTATGATAGAAACTCAATTTGCATGGTCACTTGGTATCTCTAGGGCCCAACAGCAAACCAAGAATTTTTTTCTGTAAAAAAGAACAAATATTTTCTTAGAAAAGTACAGTTCTGCTCCAAAACTCAAGGGACTTGCACTGTGATTCTCCTAATGGGTCTTCCCATAAGATCCCTAGAGTATCCCAATCTATCATAGTGAATTTCGAACAATGTTAGATTCGCTATGATATAGCGTCCAAGGAGTAAAGCTGCTTACAACGCAGCCTGGTTTAGTTGCTCCCAAATGTGATAAATTGTTGCTTTCAAAATCCCCAAAGTTCCTTCCTTAAGTGGTGGGAGTTTTGCAAACTTGTCTTTCACTTTGGATGTAATATCCTAACATGTCCTACACGTACTACAGGAGTAACCAGAAATTTCTCTGAGATGACAGGCACATAAATTTTCATTGGGTTTATATTCCACCCTGGACAGGAATATATCTTCCCAGGCGTTAGAGCCTATTGTTATGTAACAAATCACTCCAAAACTTCGTGACTTCAAACAACAACAATCATTTCATTATTTTTCAAGCTTTTGGTGAGTCACAAATGTGAGAAAAGTTTGGCTGGGCAGTTCTGGCTCAGGATCTCTCATGTAGTTGCAGTTTGATTCTGGCTAGAATTGGAACAGATTGGGTAGTGAAGCAGCTGGCGGAGGGCCAGGCAACTCTCTCTTCATGCAGCCCACTGTCTGTCTGTATTATGTCTCCATTTCCTTATAGCACAGAGGTCTTCAGGTTATATTGAAGGTGAAGGTATTTTATTCTACTGAGTAGAATGGAAATCATTTCATATTTTATGACCTAGCCTAATAGGACACCTAGCACCACTTCTGGTTGAAGCAGCTAGAAAATCCCACCCAGCTTCAGGGAAGGGAACATAGATCCCATCTCTAAGTGGGAAGAGTGTCAGAATCCCATTGGAAGAAAAGTAGGTGGGGCTGGAGATATTGCTGCAGACTTTTTGGGAAAATACAATCTTCCAAGCCAGATATCAAGGGCATGTACTAATTCAAGATATTATTAATATAGGGGACCAGAGTAGGGTGGACTGATGAGATGATCATGGCTTAAATTACAGTAGTCAGTGGAAGAGTTGCATTGTTCTGAGGTAAAATGGCCAACGTGTACTGCTATGCCTTTTGGGTGAAAGTGGATTACTTCTGAAATTCTCTGTTTATTAGAATAGTTTCAGAAAACCATTTTCCAGAAAAATAGTTGCATAGCAGATGTTGGGTAGTGATGATTTATTTTACCAGAAAGACTTCATCTAGAACAATAGGTATAATTTCAATCACCACCTGATTGGTTTATAATAGTCTCCTAGAACCTTTCATCTTCTCCATGGAGAAAGAGGTGACTTGTTTGGAAATAAAATAGACTCTGAGTAAAATAATTTCTGAGTATTTTACATCTTTGGATGGGGTGGTAATGTCTGTTGAAGTTCACCTTGGGATGCAGTACTGCTTATATTAGACATTTATAATAGTCTTATGTTTGCCCCCTGCCCCCCAGTTGCCTTCGATCCTTTTGTCAGAGTTATGGTGGGGAATTTGCCAGCAGCCAAGTTTGTCTTTACAACGATTCCTTCAGGAACCAAAGAAATAACTATGGAATAACAATGTACACGGACATTGGGACCCACTGTGAGACAGGCTTTGGTCCAAACTCCACTTAACCCCTGACCCACTAAAAGCCTCCCTGGTGGCTTTCTGTGTCTTAAAGGATTCACATAATTCAAAATCAGTGATCAATAATCCCCACAGTTTCTTGATATTTATGTCCCCAATTCAGAGGGTTTTTTTCTTTTCTTTTCTTTACTTTTCTTTTCTTTTTTTCTTTTCTTTTCTTTCTTAGCAAGTAGCTATAGATCCTTTTGAGAATGCATAAAAGAAAGCTTATACAATATATAATTATTTCCAAGTCTTAGGATCTGTCCACAAGCATTTGTGAATTAATTCATATCTGGGTATCAAGTGACCATGACCATCACTAATATGCCCCGAATCACACCTTCATTTCTAGTTTTACATTTGTTTGTTTGTTTGGGGTCTCATAAATCAAGCAAGGCTTTACAAGCCTACACATGTTTTAGAGTCCCAGGGATCCCATGATCAATTAACCACCAACAAAGATCTTTACAGGCCAAACTATTGTGATTACTGTACTAGCCTACCTACTATTTCTTTCAGTAACAGACAACTATTTCCTGGTGATTAATTACTGTGGCTGGTACTCTGCCACATGGAAATGCCATCAAACTTTAAGTCAGAGAACCTGTTTCAAAGCCAGGATCTTCTGAAGCTTGTACTTGAGCCTATCGGAGACGTTTGTCAAAATGTCTGAGAATTTTACAAAAATATTTGTTTTTACATAGCTAATACATATTTTAGTCCTTGGTTAGGGAAATGTCCTTGGGGCCCTTTCTGGGTACATGGTAAAGCAGAAGGTGAAAGTCAAACTCATTTAAACTCAATTAAAAATTGAGCAAAACTCAATTAAAAATTCTTATCTGCCCAAGCTTTTGGATTCTTCCTTTTCATTATCTGAGGAATTTCTGGTAACTCAAACTCATTTTGTATAAGCATCATTGAAAAAAGCTGGAAACAAAAAAAGGTAGAGTTTTGGCCCAGCACTGTCTCACAGTGAGCTGCAGTGTCCAATACCCCCAAGATTATTTCTCAAGTGTATTGAATTGTACTGAAAAACCCAATAAGCAAAGAATTACATTCTCCATATTACTTTGAGGTTAAGGTTTGGAATACTAGTCACATACCTTTGTGCTGACTAGAAGCACTGAGGGGAGATTTGAAGGAAGAGAGAATAAAAGTAGATCATTAGCTATATATAGTATAAAAGCCATTAAAGGCAAGTATCAAAATAAATTGAGCTGAGATCCAGACCTTTGAAACATTTTATCATAAAGTATAAAACTGAGATTTTTCTAAATTTTCAGATCACCCAGAGCAAAAAGTGAGAGTTTTATGGAGTGTCAATAAAATGAAATAAATTTTGTTAAGTTTTTATTTTTCTGTATAGTTGATAATATACACACTACTGTAGTAGTGTAATTGACAAAATAAATGTGAAGAGAAAAGATATTTGCTTTAAAAAGTTTACCAACGAAATGCATTTCCAAAACATTTGAACACTACTGATCTAGAAGACAGAGCACTATGCCAGAAATTACCATGTACAATACTTCAGTTTAAAAAGCAAACAAAATTCATATACATATTTATGAATGCATATTTGTATTCGCATGCATATTTCTGTAAGTGCTGTTATTATTAGACAATTCAGTGCCAATGGCCTAACTTTAAAACCTTCATCCGATATGAACATATAACTGCTTACTTGTATACTTGGAAAGTGACTTATGTCCATTCACTGAATCTATGATTTTGACAACCAGTGCCATGATAATGATGTAAGTTAAGAAAAAATTAATCAATGTTCTCCTTCAAAAGAGATTTGAATTATGTATGTAACAGATATGATAAACAGTGGACCAGAAAGACCAGGTAAACCCTATCAGACACACTTCAAATCCTGCACTGGGTTTTCAGCCAGATTTCTAGACATGCAAAACCCTTCTTATTAAACAAAAAGACTTAATCTCAAAAATGAATCTTCCAACTCTCATTGCTCATCATACGGTCTTGTGATGGGCATAAGAACAGCAGTCCTGAAGATCATTTCTATAAAAATAATTCTGGAAAGAACACAAGGAAAGAACGCAGATCTTTTATATTAAATCAATTACACCAATGAATATTAGGCAAAAACAGATAGTTTTCCTAAGAAATCTAAATCACCTAATGGTAACGCATTAAGACAGTGAGCATAATACAAAAAAATATAATGTCATGTACAGTACTTTTCAATAACCTTTCTTCTTTTCTCAAAAATGAAATTGGAATTGCTGAATAGCAAGAGCAGATCTATTTTTCCCTGAGCCATATTTTTTAAAGTCACAATTTAATAGAGACCCTTTATCTTAAATCCCCCTATTCCTCAAAAGTTATATATTTTTCCTTGACCTTTTCATCACCTTACCAGAGTAGAGATGATGAAACTTGGGACATAAAATCATTAGCCAAAATGACCTCATATAGAGATACTCAAATCATAATAGGATATGGATATTGAATGATTAGGGTTTATGAATATCTAAAATATTTTTAACAGACTCTCTCCAGTTTTTTCCCCATTATACTGATTCTTAAAAATGCAATAAAAAGCTAAAATAAAGTGAAGCACTGTATCTGCTAATCAAAAATAAATCAGATACACTGAAAATTTAGACTAGAGGAAGACCACCTAAATGGTAAAGGTGTCTTCTTAGAAATAATTCACTCTATAGAAACCTACAGAAACAAGTTTCTTAACACAAGCCAATAACCACCTCCATTCATCTGAATATTGCTCACTCTGACATGTGCTACTTTGAACTGATGTGGAAAATTTGAAAACTGTATGCTTCAGGTAGGTTGACTCCCCTCTAGGCTTTTCATTGTTCCAATACTGTGTCTTACACTATGTAATATGAATTACATAAGTAGCATATATTTGAGTAACAAGGGACTGTGATTCATAACAAATGGTGAAATGCCCTTCTCTGCCAGTGATCAAAGTTTTCTAGTCCTGGCAGGGTAAGGACTCTGTTTTCTCCTATATTTTCCTGTGGTTTCTCCTATATTTTTCCATGGATGATAATGGTAACAAAGCAACAGCAACCCAACACTCTTACTCAGTTCTTATGGTGCCAGAACTTTTAGCATTTAGTGTATTATTCACTCTCAGAACAACTCTAGAAGGTAGGTATTATCACAGGGCACTAGTACAGGTGAGGAAATGAAGGCTAAAGGGAAGTTAAGCAGATCCCCCCAGAGTCAAACACCTGTAAGTGTCGGATGCACACCTTGAGCTATCTGATCCCAAAGTTCATGCTCTTAACCACTACATTGTATAGAGCCTCCTGGAAATGAAATGTCATAACTAATACCAAGGGGAGAATAGCTTTTATAGAGTCTGATGTTCACCTCTAATTTTTTTTTCTATACAATTCTAATAAAGACACAAATGGTCCTGAGGTGAGTTCTTTCCAGACCTCTCATGTTGCTCTTGATGAGTGCTTGCAGAGATCATGGCTTCCTTTTTCTCTGCCATTCTGCAAATGGGTTGTGTGTGATAAGGCAATACCCAGAATCCAGACCCTCTCTCCAAGGCTCATGCAAGCCCAGAACTGAAGAAATTCTGGGGATAGTTAGGAGAGTAAGATTGAAGAAAATACAAATTTATACAGTACGTTTTCCTCAGGTCAAAGTGGACAGAATTATAGTCTTTAATACATTGTTTATAAAATGTACATTCGTTATGAAATTGTTCTATAAAAATAATGAATTATAAAAATAAAGGGGTATTTATAAAGAAACGTCATTAAAATTTCCCTTTGAACATCGACAATGGTCTTTACCTATGAATATTATCCAATGAACAGATATTTTTAGTATTTTTTAAGAGATAGCATATTATTTGACCAATGTCAGGAACACATTTATTTCATAAATATTTCATATTTACTAAATCAACTCAAGTAGATTTTTTTTATTACCAGCTTAAGATACTTGTATATTTAACCATTAAAACACGAGAGAATGTTTTAAATTGCATTTTTCTCAGTGATTTGCAGGGAATTCAGGTAGGGGCGGCTATGAAAAATGAGCCCATCTTCCTAGTTTGCAGTGCATTATATATAAATAAAATTAAACTTGTCAATAGATAAGACTAGTCACTAAATAATGGTCATTGAATGAAAAAAAATTAAATCTGTTTGCATCAAAGTAATGCCATTTGGCAGACGATGTTAATGAAAAATAAATGTTTTGTTCTATACATTTTTTGAGTTTATCAAACACATGTATCATATCTAAAGATATCTTTTTACACAAGTCTTTTCTGCTACATTCTCTTCCTTATCAAACTTCACATAAGCAGCAAATTAATGTGTCTGATGTGACAGCCTAACAACTTGATCTTTTCTGAATCCAAAATAAGATGAAGATTTTGGACTTTTCCCTGAATGAAGTCCTCAGTGTGATATAGACAAAAACTCCCACCTATTTCATCATCTTCCTTTTTGGTACAATATAATCCTGGAATGGCAATCCTGGCCAAGATCTCATTACATAGGTATATGACTGGCAATGTGCTCTAACAGCAAGGACTCGGTTAACACTTTCACAGTTCCAAATATATATATGTTCTTCAGGAAAAGTGACAGTAGGCTTTAGCAAATTCAATCTCATTGAAAATTATTCTATAAGGCACATAATAAAAATGCATTGACATGAAAAATTGTGCAGAATGGACACAAATACAAAATAATCCAGTGAGCGGACATATTCTGGGCTATAGTATGCAAGGTTGGTGAGATCCACAGAAAGTAAAATATTGCCAGATCCCCTCCCTCTGGTTCATCTATCATGCACATTCTCATTACATCAGTTCATGTGATATTGATGCTGTTTTTGTCATTTTCCTCATTACCGGTCTGAACATGACTAAAAACGATGATAATAGCAAGGTTTTAGGTGCGAATTTTAGCATAAGAAAATTATTTGGAACAGAACATCTAAAAAAATTGGAAGTATGAAAGTATTTTTAATCTATATAAAATTCAAATGGAAAGCCATTTTTTAACTGAATTTTCCTAGGATATAGCAAAGTATTTCAGAACCATGCCATAATCTTAAGAAGTCCAAACAGTTGGGCTCCACTGTGTAGCTGGTGTTTTCAATGGGATGGGAGCGTGGGCATTTATCTCAATGGAGAACATTTTTCAAAATAAGGGCTGGGGCACCTGGTTGGCTCAGTCAGTTAAGCATCCAACTGAAGCTCAGGTCATGATCTTATGGTTTGTGGGTTCAAGCCCTGCGTCGGACTGTGTGCTGACAGCTCAGAGCCTGGAACCTGCTTCAGATTCTGTGTCTCCCTCTCTCTCTGCCCCTCCCCCCACTTATGCTCTGTCTCTCTCTCTCTCTCTCTCTCAAAAATAAACACTAATAAAAAAATAAGGGCTGAACCCACATTTCTACCCACTGCTCTTTCTTATCTCTTGAATTTCTTTAAAGTTACATAAGCAGCTCATCTAAATTATCAAGAATGTCACTAAAATAAGACATCTTTTAAATCTCTCTCATCCATCACTGCCAAAGAGATTGTCCCACCAAAGAAATTTGAACATATTACTTTCCATTTTCTGCAAAACATTCCCTGCCTCATGACCCACTCCGAGTTTCCTCAGTTAGCCCACTGACAGTGTACTCTCCTCTCTCCATAATACAAAACAAAAAGGATAGGCTTTGAGCCTGAAAGACAAAATATTCTCCGCATTAACCAGGGCACGTGGCACATACCTGAAATGTGGCAAAAGGCTGAAGACGACATTCTCAGTATCTCACAGTTCTTAAAATGTTGTTGAAAGACTCTACTGGAGAGGGCCTCGAAACTGGGTTCTGTGACTGGTTAAATATCTAAATCTTGCCGAGTCTTGGTTTCCACACATAGATAGGGGTAAGTAATAATAGCATATGATAAATAGCCCATGATTATTTCAGAGAGCAAGTGATATGTGTGAAAAATCGTGGCAAATCATGAAATCACTCAAGTTATTATGAAGTGCTGCTATTACAGCTGATGGTTGTGCAACTATCTCCATAGTGCAGCAAAAAGAAAGATGGATCCAATCTGGTTTGTGGATGGCGAAGGGGCTATGTGGTAAGCATTATGAAGAACACAAATCCTTACTGCAGAAAGAAGTTTGAAAGTGGAAAACCATTCTCAGGTCCTTACAAAAGACACTCATCTGGTTTTACACTCTCATGAATATAAAGACTCCCTACTGACTTCATCTAAAAAATTTTTTTAAATGTTTGTTTATTTTTGTGAGAGAGAGTGTAGGGGAGAGGGGCAGGGAGAGGGGGTAACAGAATCTGAAGCAGGCTCCAGGCTCTGAGCTCTCAGCATAGAGCTGATGTGGGGCTCGAACTCACAAACCGTGAAATCATGACCTGAGCCCAAGTCGGATGCTTAACCTCCTGAGCCACCCAGGCGTCCTCCTACTGACTTTAAATTCAATTCAAACAATGGCTTTTTACCACCTGTACAGGAGAGCTGGATGCTAAGGGCATCCACAGGAATCAACACTCAGGGCGGTTCCTCCCACTGCCCGTGTTTTGCCCAAAAAGCTCACTAGTTTCTTTCTACTTCTTCCTTTAGATACAGTGTCAGCAAAGTTATGAAAGTCAGAGGACACTTAAAAACAAAACCAAAATAAGCACTAATCTGGGAGAAATTTGGGGTGTGAAGGGAATTTTAATGTAAACCAAAGTCTGTATTTTGGTCAGATTTAAGCAGGTTGTCAAGTTCCTCTCCATAGAGAAATGAACAGTCTGGGGGAGTAATGTTATCTGAAACGCTGCTGAGATTCACGAACTGTGTTTGGCTTGGAAGGGCTTCAAACTATTAAAAATATCTTCCAGAGCAGCCTGGCTGGCCCAGTCTGTCAGGCATGCAACTCTTAATCTTGGGGTTGTGAGTTCGAGCCCCACGTCGGGTGTAGAGATGACTTAAAAATAAAATCTTGGAAACACCTTCCATAGTGTATCAGTTCTCTAAGGCTGCCATAACAAATTACAACAAAATGGGTGGCTTACAACAACAAACATTTGTTCTCTCAGAGCTCTGGAGCTAGAAGTAGGATTGGTAGGCGTTGGTAGGATTGTATTCCCACTGAAGGGTTTAGGGAAGAATCTTGCCTCCTTCTTCCTAGTTTCTGGTGGTTATGGCAATCCCTGGCTTGTAGGTGTCTCATTCCAATGTCTGCCTCCATGTCCCCATGGCCTCATTCCTTTGCGTCTCTGCATCCAAATCTCCCTTCCTCTTCTCTTATGAAGATATCAGTCCTCAGTTTTAGGCACTATGCTAATCCGGGATGAGCTTAACTTGATCACATATTGTTGGTTCAGAACCTCCTCAGAAGCTTTTCAGGTATAATCTGAAACCAGGCCCCATATCCTGAGGTCAGAGAGAGACCAAAGAAAGAGCAGGCCACTCCAGACTGCTAGGGCTGGGTTTAATAAGCAAGAGAATTTGTATATGAAGCTTGCCTTGGGCAGCTGCGAGATGAGATCTCTGTACCCACCCACCAAATCTTAAAAGTTTATACAGAGGCCTTAACATAAACTGTCCAGATGATCTCAACACCACATTGCTGTCTCAAGGCTGTGTCCTTGAAACGGCTTCTGGCAGCAGGGAAGCCCAGCAAAATGCACATTTCACAGCCTCTGATCGCCAGGTTCCAGCTCACGGGTCAACTGGAGGTCATGTTCTCTGGATGGCCTCCCCTAACACATCGGAAAAGACCTTATTTCCAAATAAGGCCTCAATCCCAGGTACGAGGGACTAACGCTTGAATGTATCTTTTGGGGGGACATAATTCAAACCCCTGCACCTAGTAAAAGAAGGATTTCATTCAAGCCTGAAATACTGGAGGAGTAATAGATAAAACAAAGTGAATTAAGAATTAGGGATTAAAGTACTAAATCAGACCTCTGTGTGTTTCTTGAAAACTGGCTTTAATCTAAGCATATAATCTTTTAGAAAAGTAGTATATGCTGTTCACCTTTAATTTTTTTTAGTGTTTATTTATTTTGGAGAGACAGAGAGACACAGAACACGAGTGGGGAAGGAGCAGAGAGAGAGGGAGACACGGAATCCCAAGCAGGCTCCAGGCTCTGAGCTGTCAGCACAGAGCCCGACGCGGGGCTAGAACTCACAAACGGGGAGATAATGACTTGAGCCGAAGTCGGCGTTTAGCCGCTGGAGCCACCCAGGCGCCCCTGTACTATTCACCTTTATATGCACAGCAAATATTTAAAAGGTGAGAGAAAACATTAAACATGAACAAAATAACAGTTGAAATAAGTGATACAATAAATAAGTTTGATAGTCACATAAATTCCATGAAAAAAAAAAAGAATATTGAATCAGAATGTATAGTACTATCCCCAAAATCACAAGGAAATGATAAAGAGCTAAAACAAAAGGGGAAGCTAGGAGATATAGAATATAGAAACAAAAGTGTCAATATCCACAAGATAGATTCCTTAAAGGAAAGAAAAATAAAAAGATTGCAGGAAATATCTGACAAATAATGAAAGTAAATTTCCTAGAATCAAAGGAAGATGAAAAACATCAGGTTGAAAGGGTTCATCGAGTGCCAAACAGGAAAAAAACAACTTGTGGAAACATTATGGCGAAGTTTAAGCATATCAAAGACAAAGACGGGCGCCTGGGGGGTGCAGTGGGTTAAGCCCCACCCCCACCCCCAATTTTTGCTCTCGACTCAGGTCATGATCTCACAGTTCATGACCTTAAGCCCCACATCTGGCTCTGCCCACTTGGGATTCTGTCTCTCTTTCTCCCTGTCCCTCCCCGGCTTTGTGGGCTCTCTCTCTGTTTCAAAATAAATAAATAAACTTAAAAAAAAAAAAAAAGAATATCAAAGACAAAGAGGAAATTCAAAAATATTTCAGAGAGAAATAGAGGACCAACAAGGAAATGAGAATAACCGATGGACATCAAACTTCCACTCCTAATTTAGATTTCTTCTATTTTAAATGTTAGAATTTAACGGAGAAAATAAGAGACACACAAATGTTGAGGTATCTGGAAAGCTCAGAGCAAATTCTGCTGATAAAAGACACTCTCAATTCTATTTTTTTATCTTGAAACATGTAAATATTTTAGCCAAAGTACTTTCACACATTCTGTCTTTTTGTTCCATCCAAAAGGCCTTTCTCTGATATTTTTATAAAACAAAATTTTATTCTTTTCAATGTTTTGCCAGGCGTACGGCTACAAAACCATAGTCATCTTCAATTCTATTGCATTGTGGCCTAGAATATAAATTTATCCAATTAAAGATGGGAATGCTAACAAAAAAATCTTCGTGTAAGTCAAGAAATTCAAAATAACCGTGTTTAACTTGAAATTGTTTACTTTGAAAATTGAAACATTTTTTCATCTTCCATTGTTTGGTACATGCAGTTCTTCCTCTGCTTCTGTGGTAATAATTTTAACCATCCTCTTGTTTCTGATCCATGTTTTCAACAATTGCAATTAGCCAAAAGTCTCAAAAGATTAATTTTTTTCAGTATTTGGTATGTTAAATGCTTTGATCAAAGGTTTTCGAGTTATTAGGAAAAAAAAATTAATGTTTATTTTTGAGAGAGAGAGCACAAATGGGGGAGGGGCAGAGAGCGAGGGAAACAGAAAATCTGAAGCAGGCTCCACACTGTCAGAGCAAAGCCCGACATGGGGCACGAACCGGTGAACCAAGAATTGGATGCTCAGCCGCCTGAGCCACCCAGGCACCCCCGAAGTAATTTTGAACAAAATGGAAGTTTTTTTTTGTTTTGTTTTGTTTTTCTTTTTGTTTTCGATTCTGGGGGCACACTGAGGTTGTAATAAGTTTATAAAGTAGTTCTTCAAATTCAACATTTCTGCAATTGAACTGATGATGGGCAGTAGGGAGAGAAAGCATGCGCCATCACGTTAAAGTGCCTCTCCTAAATTCAACATTAGCTTCTTCACAAATATGTTGTAGTTCATTTATTCTACCCATGTAATATATACAAATTTTTGTAAATTTTGACAAGTCTTGATTTCAACTTCGATCGGTAGGGTATCAAAGATTATACTGGTTTCTGTGAGTTATGTATGCATTACAATCAATCAATTCCAAATGCGATTCATCTCGATCAGTCTCTTAATTTAGTCAGTTTTTTTCTTTATATCATGATATAGCACTACACCAACATTTATATTCAAATAATTTTATCTTCAATGTTGAAAATTTTAACCAAACTTAGAATAAATTTTTTAAATTTATGATAAAATTTGCAATAATTGCAGATATTTCAACTTCTTTTTAATGAATATTTGAAGCTTTATTTTGATTACATAAATTGAAAATATTGACCTATGATTGGAATTAATTTGACTGATTTTTCTATTGAGACATTTAATGACACTGATGTAAAAGTCGTATCCTTCGATTGTTTGCCAAATTCTTCTAATAACAGGCCCAACCTAACTAACAGCTATCTTTCACTTTTCATGCCTGCACAGGAAACCACTGGGTCTAAACTGTGTAAAATAAATTTAGAAGAGCAACCATTTGATCTAAATGAATAATCATGTAATAAAAATAAAGCACACGTCCTGCTACTACTCATGTTAAGTTGTCATCCTTGGGCATTTCTTTTTAATAACTACCAATTTTTGAAGTGTACATTGTTGTTCGGTAGCAGATTTGTGTCTTCCCGTTCTCTTGCAGTTAGTGATAATCATGACAACACTCATAATGGATGATAAATGTTTACAAATATTTTGTGCAAATCACACAGTTATTATCACTTTCTTGGGAAACAGAAAATCAGTACTTAATTTTAACTAAACATGGACTTTCATTTCTCATTTAGCTTGTTGCTGTCAAAAAGCTTTACTGGGGGAAAAATATATTATGAAATAAGAAGAACAGTTATAGAAGTATGCCTTAAAATTATTGACAAAACCGGCGAAGCAAGGGTGTTCAGATTGTTATTGATATACCCTACTGCACAACTTCAGCCTTTATTTCCCTGACATATTTCATGAATACCTAAATTATAATTTCCCATGTTTCCAATGGACTCCAACTGACTCTACCAACTGGCTGCTGACTTGTGTCTTCATGCATCTCACAGGCCACAGCATACCTTGCATCTCCCACCACCATCCACGCCATTACCAATGTCCAGAACACTTCATTTTCTCAGTAAGAGCCCCACTTGCGGTTTGCAAAAGGGAGGGGTTAATTGAGTACATCTGGAAAGGATTGAGAAAGAACACGGATCATGTTCCCAATTTAACAGTGTGTTAAAGTGAGAATTCTGTTCACTGCATATACATCCCACACGCTACAAGAAGACACCAGCTGGAAAGACACAGTGAAGGTTTATCAAACCCATCCAGCTTTATTCTAATACAACTATAACTAGTAATACCATATTTGAAAATGATAAATTCATAGTGAATGCTAGACAGAAGGCAGGGCACCAGATTCCAACGTGTGATTATAGGATGTCTAGTCACCCTGTTTAAGGTTTATATAATGATTTAGTACTAAAGACGCCAAAAAGGCTTCCAGATTTTACATACAATTGAACAATAAAGCTATTAATACCATGGCCTATTCCTGATGGAAAATGAGAGGAGTTCCAGTTGCCCCCTGATTGCATCTTATTTTATTGCAGGAAAAGTTTGAAAAAAGAAGTCGCAGTTACTTAAAAACTACAAACTCAGAAATGGCAAATCTCAGAATGCCAAGAACTAATTTTAAAATAATCTTTTGAAATAAAAGAACCCTTATTTTAGGATAGCAGGTTGAGAACAGAAGTATTAACCATCTAGTAGTTTTAGTTATCCAAAATTAGACATGTTTCAGATTGGCTATAGGTTTTGTTAAAAATGGGGCTGGAGATTTTCTGCATAACTCAAGGTTCAAACGGGGAGATAGATCTGGAGTACAAAGATCCTTTTTGCCAGTTCCTCTCCAAGATGTTACAATTGCAGTTACCCAGCAGCTTTTATGATCCAAAACATCATAATTCTTCACTTAAAAATTTTTAAATCAGTATCGTGAGCATGCAGGACACAACACGTACCATTATTACAACACTAAATCTATTCACTAGCTTAAGGTAAAAGAGAACAAAAGTGAGTTTACTGAAATTAACAATTGATGTGTTTTTAAACGGAGCCCATTTTGAGGTCATCAGATTTGTTGCTATGTCTCTTGTTACATGGGTTTCAGGGAACAGCACATATCCATGAATGCCCGAGGCCATGTAAAGCTCAGACAACAGTTTCTCCTGGATCCTTAAAATTTTTATTTCTTTTTGAGCAATCCTTTATTTCTTGCTTGATTTCATTATTAAAAGGGCCCTCTTTAGGTTAAAGTGATCTATTTCCCAAGAGCTGTGTAGTAGCAACCAAAAAACATAAATAAATAAACTTGAGTCAAGGAATAATGGGTTTTCTACTGTTGAGGTTCAGCATGACTCCAAAGATCCTGTTTTCTTACTCAGAAGCCATTCTTCACCAAATTATCACATGTCTTTGCTACATGCTTTAGATGCCATAAATTTTGCAGAGTGCTATGTGGTACTATGGGGATTCCATCCTGTGACCCAAAGCATCAGTCTGTGAGCTCATCGTCAAAACTATGGAGAGAAGCAGTGGGGTTGAATGTATGACCTCATCCTCCCAGTTTCCAAACTTGACGCCAGCCAGGTACATGCAAAATGATGTCAGAAATAAAATTTGCACTTGGGGCCTAAGTGGCCTATTTCCTTTTCTTTCCTTTTCCCACTCAGCCATTTTAATGTTTTTCCAGAAATGTTTGTGAAGTCTTCTGCAGTGAGAGCTTGCTTCTGCCCTGAGTGGAAATGTATCAAACTCTGCTGATACCTCTGGAAGTGACATATTTGAAAGACACTCCTTTACTCTTTATTCACGCTCCTTACTAATACCCTTTAATGGCTTAGAAGAGGAAGAATAGGCACTCACGGGCTTCTCCTCTGTTATGTGTAATGAATCTATGGCTGTGCTGAGCCATTAGAAGGACCTCACACAAAGTTTTAGGCCTTTTCCAGAGCAGCCAGATCTCCTGTGCAAACAACCAGAGAAACAATAGCCCTCAATGCGTGACCAAGAAAAGATGCTGAAAAATAGAGGGAGTGTTCTAAGGCATGCCAAGTTCTCTAATACCACTCACTTGACTGGTAGACTTTACCCTTTCTCTAAGTACCTAGACCGGTGGTGGGCAGCTGAATGCGGCCCCCCTTCCCCTCCGTCCAGACACAAACATATCACAGGAGGTGCCTTGGAAGAATGGAGGGGGTCTCTAGGAGCATGTGCAGCCCCTATCCTGCTGAGCCAGAGAAAGGAAAATTACACTCCTCAGAAATAGGAAGCACGCTCGCCCACCTCACATTGGCTTTCTTTTGTTGTACTAACACGGGAAGTGCCTCTGAAAGCAAAATGATTTACAAACGAAGTACAATACTTCTCCCCAATATAATCTTTGACACCTAACTCATGAGTGGACCCTACTTGACTTTTTGGAAACTGTACTGTCAAACATGATAGAACATCAAAGGCAGTTATAAATATCCCACAGGCCTTGAACAAAATCACGTGGAACTCCAAATGCCATTAATCTTTAAAGAGCAAACTGCCCAGCAATTTGCTTTAGAAGCCTGATGTTAGCACTCTAACAGTTCAGCCTGAACTGAAAGTTGTGAATTGCCAAAGTCACGGATATCAGTTTTGAACAAGATGGTCCTGGGGCATGGGGAAAAAAGACGACCCAAAACTATGAGAGACACTGATGTGCTTACAGCAATGGAGGAGGAGGCAGAAAGGAATTAAAATTTTAAAAAAGTTGTTTTTTTTTTTTAATGTTTTATTTTTGAGAGAGAGAGAGAGAGAGCATGGCCGGGAGGGGCAGAGAGAGGGAGACACAGAATCTGAAGCGGGCTCCAGGCTCTGAGCTGTCAGCACAGAGCCCAACGCGGGGCTCGAACTCACAAACCGAGATCATGACCTGAGCCGAAGTCGGATGCTTAATTGACTGAGCCTCTCAGGCACCAAGGCACTGAAATTTCAAACCACGGTCTTGAGTATCTAATTACTGAGTTGACTTCCCAGCATAGGTATTGTCATTCTTCAAGGCACTGTGCTCTGGGGGCCTCTGAAGGAAAGGAAGGAAATCAACTTCTACCGAGCATAAGCCATTGGACAAGCCTTCAACATCAACTTGCTCTTTCATCCCCGCGATAATTTTATGAGGTTCATTAGATGCACTCACAACATCTTCACTCACCGGACATTGAAATGACTGATTTTCTTCAGCCTCTCCATGTGCCAAGGGATGTCTGCAGCCAGCGGGGAGGCTGTTCTGTGCGCTCACTGGCTTCTGCTCTCACCATTTGAGTTGTTCGCCTGCCAAACACCAGTTGCATCACCTTTCAAACCACTTGCAATTATAATTAGGTAATCTAATGCGATAGTTAACATATCAATGAAAAAGCGAAAATGAAAGAAAGCTGTGGTTTCTATGAAAACTGAGTTGAGTGACCTAAAAGGACTTGTTTTAAAGGCAAGTCAGCTAAAACAAACAAACGAAAAGCTGTAATCAAATTTGTCACGGGCCACACTCTTGTAAAAAAGTAAAAAAATAAACAAAGGGTGGAGATAATGTGAGTGGGAATAAAGATCTGGAATGATTGTTTACTTAAAGTGAAGTGTAAGTCTTCAATCCCTTTAATAACAAAAATACAAGAGAGGTGACAATTCATCACAGGCGTCGCTTTTGCAAGAAAGGAAGGACTCCAGCTTTATTCAGAAAAATGCTTCAACCTTGCACCAAAATGTTGGGTAATGAATGCACTCTCCTGTATTTTAAAAAAATATTGCCAGTATAATGCCTATCATTGCTCAAAACTGCACACCTGAGCTGTTTTGTTTGTTTGTTTGCTTGATTTTTATTAACCGACCAAGTACTGGCCCTAATTGTGTCACGTATGAGGACTGTCACTAAATTCTGACCCCATATTACAGACGAAGAAACTAAGGATCAGAAAGAATAAGTTGATTTCTCAAAAAGCCACAGCTGATGAACGGCTAGAGCACTAGACTTGTCTTTCTGCTATATCTAACATGGAATTAGTTGATTCTGTGGTTACACCTTTCAAATCCCTATTTATTCTTTCCTTGTCATTTCACCCTGTGTTTCTGTCCTTCTGTGAACCAGCTCAGAGTCTTGCAGGCTTCCTACAGCCTACGAGGTCAGATGGCCTCCCATCAAGCCCTGAGGAAGCGTCAGCACAGAGTGCCTCAGCTGAGGCTCCCCCTGGGATTCCTCCTGAGCCCTGGGTCCTGGAATCTGCCCTCCTCCCCAGCCTCTCGGGCTGACCTCTTGGGGCAGACTTACTGAGCTCTAGTTGGATCTCTCTGACCTCATGCTCTGTAGCTGGTACTACTCCTCCCAGACCTCAAATGTGACCTGGCATCCTGGAACCTCTGCCTGGGTCTGGTGCCTCCAACTTCCACTTGTCTCAGAGGGCATATTAGGCACCCATCATTTCTTCTCGTCCAGATGACTCCTTGTGACCATTTGCTCTAATTTCAAGGAGGTCATGTTTTCCTACATCCTGGTAAGAAGCCAAAGTAGAAAAATTTCAATTTAATTCCAGAGTCACACTGGTAATCTGAATCTTCAGAATCTTAGTCCCATCTCTAAATATTTTCATAGCCTCCTTCTTAATCTTGTCTGTTGCTAGGCCCTGGAGAAAGCTTTCCGTCCCCTGTGAAGATGCAAAGTGATCAGCCACAAGTCTTTTCTTCACCCTCGTCTTGACTCCCTGTTCTTACTGCCTCTGGAATTAAGGCATTCTCAGTCAAGACCTAAAGAGAGGACTTGTACTTCAGGCAATTTGATTAATGTGAATTCACAGCAAAGATGAGTGTTCTCTAGAGCTCTACACATCCCTCACTGAACTCTTTTCCACCAATCCACCACTCTGAGGGGAGAAATAATTGTAGCTAAGCAGAACTGAGCAGCTTTTTTACTTTCTTCAAAGAAGAATTTTGAGTATGATGTCAAACAATGGAATGTCAGGGGTTTATTCATTTCTTTGGGGGGGGCATCAATAAGCAGCTAAAACAGGGATTCATAATGGATGGCCCAGCTTACCCCTAATATTTCACTGCTCCACATTGTCATGACACAGCTGTACTGAACAGTGTGAAATCATCAGAAATAATGAGTTGTCTGTGAAAATGTTGCAGGCTGAAATCCTAATGAGCTATTTAGGCTGAGAAGCTTAAATATTTTCATTACTATAGTAGGAGCTTATACAAATGAATTTATGGATATAAATACGATTTAAAAACTAGAAAATGGTAAAACGAATGTTAAGTGAAGCTTCCTCTTCCATGTATTGGCCCAATTTGAGTTGTCATACCAAAACCCAGACCTCTGCCCCATATCCCTCGACGAAAAAATAACTTCAGCCATTGCCAAGGGAATTTGCTTCTACTGACTTCATATCAATGATAAGTGATCTCTAGGTTCTCAAGAAAATATTCTGGAAGACAGAGCATGTTTTCATTTGGGATGAACCTGGGCTCATAAGAGGGGGGGGGGGAAAGACTCTTGTGTTGAGCTGTTATACTTTGAGTCTCTTTCTCACAGCAATTTAGCCTACCCTACCTAATACATATGTTAATAGTATGGACGGGGAGGGAAAGATCTGGGATGGTAAGCTGGATGAGGTGCAACAGTCTAGGCAACCCTTCTACCATTGACTACTGTCACCCGCCATGACACTGCTCCTCCCAGCCCCAGCCAAGCTTGGGGAATGGAACTGGAGAGGCCAAAGGAACAAGTTCTTCCAGCTCTGGGTGAACTGCTAGAAGGTTTGGATCCCAAAGCCTTTTGGGGGGCCTTTCCCAAATCTTTGACTCTAGCCAAATAATCACTTGAATTAGTTTGGACCAAACTGGGATTTTCTAGTGCCTCAAATGTATCATAAAAGCCAGAAGTTTCATAACTAATCCACTTACCTATGGAGTTTCTAGTGATTCCTGTAGCAACAGAGGCACCAGGTGCTTAGGGAAGGTTATTTAAATAAAGGGGTTTCACCAGAGGCTGCCAGGGCTAACCCATGGAGCAAGCACTTTGTTTTACAGGAACATGTTTCTCCTTTCTTACTGGTGACTGGTAGACAGAACAGATGTGTGATATTTAGGTGTGGTGATAAACACCTATGGTGCAGATGAGAACATTTGCATCCTAAATGCAAACTTAGAGTTAGCAAAGGGAAGGCAAAATAAATAAACAATGATCCACCAAAGATTTTAGATACCTACTGTATGTCAGAGAGAGCACTAAAACTATCATGTTAAATCAAGACCATTAAACACACTTAAAATATCACAAACATTTAGGAATGATGTCCTGAAAATAACACATAACTTTACTCGGCCTTTTCAAAAACTTTTAAGTGCATCTGTTAGATCATGTCAGAGTTCAGATTTTCTGATATAACACAATAGGCTTCTAAACACTGTCTGAGACACCTAGGGAGATAATTGGAGAACTCAGTAACGTTTGTTACGTTTTTGCAAATCTTTGTGATTCTCAGATATCATAATGAGGATAGAAGTGTGGAAAATGCTTTCTTTTTTCTATGCCTTAGAAAAGAAAATGGTGGATGCCCACTTAACCACAAACAGAGATGTCAGTCATAATTTAATACCAACTTTCTAGGCTCCTCGGGTTATGCCGACAAAGGATAGTGGCTCAAAGATGTAAATCCAAGAGCGCAGACCATACAACTCTTAAGAAGAAAATGGGGGTGGGGCGCCTGGGTGGCTCAGTCGGTTAAGCATCCAACTTCAGCTCAGGTCACAATCTTGCCCTCTGTGAGTTCGGGCCCCACGTCGGGCTCTGTGCTGACAGCTCAGAGCCTGGAGCCTGTTTCGGATTCTGTGTCTCCCTCTCTCTCTGCCCCTCCCCCGCTCACGCTCTGTATCTCTGTCTCTGAAAAATGAATAAATCTTAAAAAAATTTTTAAATAAAAAAAAGAAAAAAATAGGGGAAAAGCTGCTTAATGGCATTGGATTTGATAATGATTTCTTCTCCATGACACCAAAAACATAAGCAGCAAAAGAAAAAATAGAACTGGATTATATAAAAATTTAAAATGGAGATCATCAACACAGTGAAAAAGGCAACCCCACAGAATATTTGCAGGTCATACATCTAATAAAGGGTTAATATCTAGAATATATAAAGAACTCTTACAACTCAACAACAACAACAACAAACCCAGACAGATTAAAATGGACAAAGGAGTTGAATAGACATTTCTCCACAAATGGCCAATAAATACATGAAAAGATGCTCTACATAATTCATCGCTAGAGAAATGAATATCAAAACCACAATGAGATACCACTTTTCACCCATTAGGATGGCTATTACCAAGCAAAAACAAAAACCAGAAAAAAAGTATTGGTAAGGATATAGAGAAATCAGAATCTTTGTGATTTCCTGGTGGGAATGTAAAATGGTGCAGCTTCTATGGGAACCAGTATGGCAGCTCCTCAAAAAGTTAAAAATAGAATTACTCTGATTCAGTAATTCCACTTCTAAGCATATATCCAAAGGAACTGAAAGCAGGGACTTGGACAGATATTCGTATACCAGTGTTCATAGTAGGATAATTCCCAATAGCCGAAAGGTAGAGCAACCCATGTGTCCATTAGTAGATGAATGGATAATAAAGACAGTGTGGTATACAGATACCATGGAAGATTATTAAGCCATAAAGAGGAAGAAAATTCTGACACATGCTACCAAATGGATGAACGTTGAAGACATATGACAAGTAAAATAAGCCAGTCATGAAAGGACAAATACTGTATGATTCCACTCCTATGAATTTCCTAGAGTAGTCAAATTGATAGAGACTGAAAGTAGAATGGTGATTTCCAGATGCAAGGGGCAAGGGAAACCCAGTTAGCATGTGTAATGGGTATAAAGTTTCACTTTTAGAAGATGAAAGAAGTTTTGGAGATGCATGGTGGTAATGGTTGTACAACATTGTGAATGGACCCAACACCACTGAACTGTATGACTCAGAATGGTTAAAATGGTAAATTGCATGTTACGTATATTTTACCACAATTTCCTAAACAAAAAACAAATTAAAAAGGATAATGGCACATATTGTGAATTATTTAAAAAGCACTTTATTCTTAGTTACATATATAATTTAGGAGTAAGGGCTTCAAGAATCTGAATTATTCAGCAAATCTGTATGCAGAGACCTAGTCTTTTGGGAGATGAATAATCTGCTAGGCAATTTTATTCCCATTAAGAAAAAAAAGGTTAAGTAAGTTGATTGTGGTTATAGTTTGGAGTATTTTACTCAGGTCCAAACTCTTTAACTGCTGTCCTTGTCCGTGATGGTTCCCCCTGTGTCTTTTACTACTATGACCAGCAGCATGCATGCCATATATACTATGAGTCTACACCCCCTCTATGGCTGATTGGGACAACAATAGTCACCTGACCCAGCTTGGGGGGGTGCTTTGCCGGGGAATGTGGAATTAGGAGACAGAGAGCATGTAATAGGTACCCTCTTAAAAGACCCCCAGTGATCTCTATATACTGGAATGTATGCTCTCTTGAGTGTGGACTGAACCTAGTGTCTCACTTCTAACAAGTAGAATAAGAAAAGGTGATGGTATGTCAACTCTGAGATTGGGTTATAAAAAGACAGCAACTTCCATCTTGCTCTCCCTTTCATGCTCAGTCTGCTAGAAACCAGCTGCCATATTGTGAGTTGCCCTATGGAAAGGCCCATGTTGCAAGGAATTATGAGAAGTCAATAGCCAGTGTGCTCAACAACCTCCAAGGAACTGAATCTTGCCAACAGCCATATGAGTGAATTTAGGAGCAAATCCTCCTTCAGTGAAACCTTTCAATAAAACTGCAGCTCTAGTCAGCATTTCAATTGCAGCCTTGTGTGAGATTTTGAGGAAGAGGCACCCAGCTAAGCCACACCTTATTTCCTGCCGGCACAAAAACTATAAGATAATAAATGTTTGTTGCTTTAAGTTACTAAGCCTTAGGGTAATGTGTTATACAGCAATAGATAACTAATACAAAGGGACAGATGTCATGACCTTTGGGGAAGCAAAACTTAAAACATATAAATATGGCATTTGAGGGTGGCAACATGATGCCATGTAAATAAAGGAGCAGAGAAATGTCTCTTAAGAGAAAAACAATTAAGGATAGACGCAAAGAGAAGCAGAGACCAGAATCTGAGTGAGTATACCTCTAGGTTCCCAGGGGCTTCCTAGTTCCCCATACTTCCTGAGGCCTGGCTGCATTCCTGTCTTTATGTTCTATGAGGTCCCTGGCTCTGCACAATAAATCGTCCATTTTACTTTACCTCAGTTGGTTTTTATAACTTGCAATCAGGATGGATCCTAAAATCTTAGGATGTATCAAATGGTATAGTTGGATAGGACCTATCAGGTCTCACCCAAGGCTGATTATTTAAGGTCTTCAGATACTTGACACTGAGTTTGACCGTTTAGAGCTCTTGGCCTGAGAGGCACCTGGATATGCTAAGCCACTTGACTTTGGGTCAGAAGAAATTGAGCCAACTTCAAGAGTAACTGGCTGTCAACCTACTGCTCTAATCAATGATCAACCATGGCAACATCCATCCGGTATTAGTTGGTTTGGATAATATTTGTACCGAACTTAGAGATCCCAGCTGAAAGCTGTTTGAGACAATGTTGCTGTTGATACAGAACAAATTGTTGTCCTTTCTTGCAAAGAACACAGTGATATTTTTGGAGCTCCCTTATTATGTTATATGATGCAAATACATATCCAGAGGAAGCATATTTTAATTCTTAGAAACAGAGTAACTACATAAAATGTACTATCCTTCTCTCTTAATCCAGTTAAATCTCTTTGTTGTTTTCTGTTTTAAAGTCATATCACTGTCTAATCACTCACTATCTTAACAAAATTCAAAGCAGTTTGTGTATTACAAGCTTGGCAATAAAATAGGGACTTAAAAGCAATAAACATCTTTGAAACAATTCATCAAGCCCTAAAAAGGTGCCAGAATGAGTTTTGGAATGATAAGTTTGAATTTAAAAATCAAAATTTGTTCTCAGGCTGGGACTTAAAATGTCACCAATACATTTTTATAGCCAAGATTTAAACCTTGAAAAATAGCCTAGACCTCCAAGCAAATACAGATGAACTGCAGTCGTTCTGACACACCAACAGTACCCCGTTTTGGATCCATGAACGTGTGTACCCCACATGTGTGAATTATCTGAATTTCTGCCTTGTGTCTTATGTCCTCATGTTTACCATTCATTCTTACATTGAGAGATGTGGGTCTGGCATGATATAAACACCATGCTGGTGTGCCAGGAGTCTGTAGCCCCACTCCAGCTGACTACAAAAACAAGAGACACATGACCTAAAGGCATTCGAACTCATTTTTTTAAAAACATTCAACAGTATATTAACTGTTATTATCCTTAGGCCAAATAAAGCATCCTCAAAACAAGGCCTCAGGCATACAGCTGTCAACCACAGACAGAACTTTTCTTTCCTCCCAACTCATCCTTAAACTATACTGGTCTGGTATCCTGTCCCTCCAGGACCCATCTGCCATGTACACCTAGGTGTGTGTCACATCCATCCATAGACAAGTTCTTCCTACCTTCCCAGATGATCCTATTTGCATAGTCAGGGCTACTGGGCCCTGGATGCCAGGATCTTGACTGCAATTGTCAATGGGGTTTCCCATTTTCAGGTAACTCTTTTGAATAATAGCATAAAGGGTTTTTTTCAGTTCTAACATTTATGGTGCCAATAAAATTGAGAATATCTGGTGAGAATATTAAATAAACTCTATGCAGTTTACCAGTTTGTTCACTTTGGAAAGATATGTGCCTGTGCATGTATTCATCGCATGAATGTCTGTCTCCTCAACGACACCTGTGGCCTCTCCTTGGGCATCTGCCTTCTCTCCTCCAGATACCCAGCTCACTCCTTTCTCTTCTTTAGGGCTCTGCTCAAGTGTTGCCCTATCACAGAGGTTTTCCTTGACTGCCTGTATAAATAGCATTCCTGTCCTTCTTTCACATGCACTCTCTCTCCCTTGTCCTGCTGTATTGTCCTTCATGACACTTAACCACCCTCTGACATGCTCTTGTCTGTCTTCCTACAATGGAATCCAAGTGCCCAGAGCATAGAAACAGCTGTGCGACCGAAGCCTAGAACAGAACCTGGTCTTCAGTCAGTTCTCAATAAATATGTACTGCATGAATAAATATGTATGTTACATATAGATACCAAAAAATAAATCCAACATTTCAATTAAATGTGGTTATGAGGACTGATGAAGCTTGGTCAGCACTAGAACCATTTTATTTTGCTCTTCGGGATCTTTCTTTTTGTATCACTAGAACGTCTTTCCTGCATTCTTTTCCCTGTTACACTGATCTGTATCAAGTTTCTCCCTTGTATATCTGAAATACTGCTTTGCAGAAAAATCTTACTCTCTCTGTGGCAGCTTCTCAAAGTGGTCATTATAGGTCAAGTTTTGATCAACTCTATACCTCTAATTATCTCCATCACTAATGGCCTCTATACAACTCTCTGCAGTCTGAGAACAAGAAATTTCCTCCCTTCTCAAAAGTGCAGTCAGCAAAAGTAGCAGCAGAAATGATCTAAAGTGGCTGGCTTTCTTCTATGCTCTCTTTTCTTGTGTATGGTTTGGGCATCACCCCAGACCCACACACTTGCCTTGGTGTTGCTTAGAGTCATGGAGCTTGGTTGCTGCTGCTCCTTCTTCGGTAGACCCAGGGCTCTGAGTCACATCCCTGGTGTTGTGTGGGTGCCTCAGCTTACAAATTCTCTAATGCTCCCTTGTTGCTGCAAAGTGCAAACAGATGTGCATCCAAAGAGTAAAGTATATAAGGGCATCAACATACTACAGATGCAAGTTAAGATCAATAGGAGTTGGAAGCCAGTGGAATAATCCTTCTCCCTTTCTCCCCTCGGAATGATTGTTGACAGATCTAGTGGCATTGTGTGTACTTTCCAGAGCTTCCTATGGCACTGAGAAATCAATTCATCATAAAGTGCAGGCATCTCTTTTTTTTTCATTAAAAAAAATTTTTTTTCAATATATGAAATTTATTGTCAAATTGGTTTCCAAACAACACCCAGCGCTCATCCCAAAAGGTGCCCTCCTCAGTACCCATCACCCACCCTCCCCTCCCTCCCACCCCCCATCAACCCTCAGTTCGTTCTCAGTTTTTAAGAGTCTCTTATGCTTTGGCTCTCTCCCACTCTGACCTTTTTTTTTTTTTTCCTTCCCCTCCCCCATGGGTTCCTGTTAAGTTTCTCAGAATCCACATAAGAGTGAAAACATATGGTATCTGTCTTTCTCTGTATGGCTTATTTCACTTAGCATCACACTCTCCAGTTCCATCCATGTTGCTACAAAGGGCCATATTTCGTTCTTTCTCATTGCCACGTAGTACTCCATTGTGTACAGAAACCACAATTTCTTTATCCATTCATCAGTTGATGGACATTTAGGCTCTTTCCATAATTTGGCTATTGTTGAGAGTGCTGCTATAAACATTGGGGTACAAGTGCCCCTATGCATCAGTACTCCTGTATCCCTTGGGTAAATTCCTAGCAGTGCTATTGCTGGGTCATAGGGTAGGTCTATTTTTAATTTTTTGAGGAACCTCCACACAGTTTTCCAGAGCGGCTGCACCAATTTACATTCCCACCAACAGTGCAAGAGGGTTTCCGTTTCTCCACATCCTCTCCAGCATCTGTAGTCTCCTGATTTGTTCATTTTGGCCACTCTGACTGGCGTGAGGTGATATCTGAGTGTGGTTTTGATTTGTATTTCCCTGATGAGGAGCGACGTTGAGCATCTTTTCATGTGCCTGTTGGCCATCCGGATGTCTTCTTTAGAGAAGTGTCTATTCATGTTTTCTGCCCATTTCTTCACTGGGTTATTTGTTTTTCAGGTGTGGAGTTTGGTGAGCTCTTTATAGATTTTGGATACTAGCCCTTTGTCCGATATGTCATTTGCAAATATCTTTTCCCATTCTGTTGGTTGCCTTTTAGTTTTGTTGGTGGTTTCCTTTGCTGTGCAGAAGCTTTTTATCTTCATAAGGTCCCAGTAGTTCATTTTTGCTTTTAATTCCCTTGCCTTTGTGTCAAGGGATGTGTCAAGTAAGAGATTGCTACGGCTGAAGTCAGAGAGGTCTTTTCCTGCTTTTTCCTCTAGGTTTTTCATGGTTTCCTGTCTCACATTCAGGTCCTTTATCCATTTTGAGTTTATTTTTGTGAATGGTGTGAGAAAGTGGTCTAGTTTCAATCTTCTGCATGTTGCTGTCCAGTTCTCCCAGCACCATTTGTTACAGAGACTGTCTTTTTTCCATTGGATATTCTTTCCTGCTTTGGCAAAGATTAGTTGGCCATATGTTTGTGGGTCTAGTTCTGGGGTTTCTTTCTATTCCATTGGTCTATGTGTCTCTTTTTGTGCCAATACCATGCTGTCTTGATGATTACAGCTTTGTAGTAGAGGCTAAAGTCTGGGATTGTGATGCCTCCTGCTTTGGTCTTCTTCTTCAAAATTCCTTTGGCTATTCGGGGCCTTTTGTGGTTCCATATGAATTTTAGGATTGCTTGTTCTAGTTTCGAGAAGAATGCTGGTGCAATTTTGATTGGGATTGCATTGAATGTGTAGATAGCTTTGGGTAGTATTGACCTTTTGACAATATTTATTCTTCCAATCCATGAGCAGGGAATGTCTTTCCATTTCTTTGTATCTTCTTCAATTTCCTTCATAAGCTTTCTATAGTTTTCAGCATACAGATCTTTTACATCTTTGGTTAGATTTATCCCTAGGTATTTTATGCTTCTTGGTGCAATTGTGAATGGGATCACTTTCTTTATTTGTCTTTCTGTTGCTTCATTATTAGTGTATAAGAATGCAACTGATATCTGTACATTGATTTTGTATCCTGCAACTTTGCTGAATTCATGTATCAGTTCTAGCAGACCTTTGGTGGAGTCTATCGGATTTCCCATGTATAATATCATGTCATCTGCAAAAAGTGAAAGCTTGACTTCATCTTTGCCAATTTTGATGCCTTTGATTTCCTTTTGTTGTCTGATTGCTGATGCTAGAACTTCCAACACTATGTTAAACAACAGCGGTGAGAGTGGGCATCCCTGTCGTGTTCCTGATCTCAGGGAAAAAGCTCTCAGTTTTTCCCCATTGAGGATGATGTTAGCTGTGGGCTTTTCATAAATGGCTTTTATGATCTTTAAGTATGTTCCTTCTATCCCGACTTTCTCGAGGGTTTTTATTAAGAAAGTGTGCTGAATTTTGTCAAATGCCTTTTCTGCATCGATTGACAGGATCATATGGTTCTTATCTTTTGTTTTATTAATGTGATGTATCACGTTGATTGATTTGTGAATGTTGAACCAGCCCTGCATCCCAGGAATGAATCCCACTTGATCATGGTGAATAATTCTTTTTATATGCTGTTGAATTCGATTTGCTAGTATCTTATTGAGAATTTTTGCATCCATATTCATCAGGGATATTGGCCTGTAGTTCTCTTTTTTTTACTGGGTCTCTGTCTGATTTAGGAATCAAAGTAATACTGGCTTCATAGAATGAGTCTGGAAGTTGTCCTTCCCTTTCTATTTTTTGGAATAGCTTGAGAAGGATAGGTATTATCTCTGCTTTAAACGTCTGGTAGAACTCCCCTGGGAAGCCATCTGGTCCTGGACTCTTATTTGTTGGGAGATTTTTGATCACTTATTCAATTTCTTCATGGGTTATGGGTCTGTTCAAGCTTTCTATTTCCTCCTGATTGAGTTTTGGAAGTGTGTGGGTGTTTAGGAATTTGTCCATTTCTTCCAGGTTGTCCAGTTTGTTGGCATATAATTTTTCACAGTATTCCCTGATAATTGCTTGTATCTCTGAGGGATTGGTTGTAATAATTCCATTTTCATTCATGATTTTATCTATTTGGGTCATCTCCCTTTTCTTTTTGAGAAGCCTGGCTAGAGGTTTGTCAATTTTGTTTATTTTTTCAAAAAACCAACTCTTGGTTTCGTTGATCTGCTCTACAGTTTTTTTAGATTCTATATTGTTTATTTCTGCTCTGATCTTTATTATTTCTCTTCTTCTGCTGGGTTTAGGCTGTCTTTGCTGTTCTGCTTCTATTTCCTTTAGGTGTGCTGTTAGATTTTGTATTTGGGATTTTTCTTGTTTCTTGAGCTAGGCCTGGATTGCAATGTATTTTCCTCTCAGGACTGTCTTTGCTGCATCCCAAAGCGTTTGGATTGTTGTATTTTCATTTTCGTTTGTTTCCATATATTTTTTAATTTCTTCTCTAATTGCCTGGTTGACCCACTCATTCTTTAGTATGGTGTTCTTTAACCTCCATGCTTTTGGAGGTTTTCCAGACTTTTTCCTGTGGTTGACTTCAAGCTTCATAGCATTGTGGTCTGAAAGTATGCATAGTATGATTTCAATTCTTGTATACTTATGAAGGGCTGTTTTGTGACCCAGTATGTGATCTATCTTGGAGAATGTTCCATGTGCACTTGAGAAGAAAGTATATTTTGTTGCTTTGGGATGCAGAGTTCTAAATATATCTGTCAAGTCCATCTGATCCAATGTATCATTCAGGGCCCTTGTTTCTTTATTGACCGTGTGTCTAGATGATCTATCCATTTCTGTAAGTGGAGTGTTAAAGTCCCCTGCAATTACCACATTCTTATCAATAAGGTTGCTTATGTTTATGAGTAATTGTTTTATATATTTGGGGGCTCCCTTATTCTGTGCATAGACATTTATAATTGTTAGCTCTTCCTGATGGATAGACACTGTAATTATTACATAATGCCCTTCTTCATCTCTTGTTACAGGAGTGCAGGCATCTCTGAAACACACTCCCTTGTATTTGCTCACCCTCCTTCCTAGCCTCACTCCATTTCTTTCTCACTCCTGTTTTCCTGGGATTCACTCCTCAATAAAGTATCATCATATAAGTTTTGTTTTAAGCTCTGTTTTCTAGAAGGGATCAAAGTTTACTTAATGGGGTCAAGAGTCTAGAAATGATCTCAATCATAAACTTCTGCCGTCTGAGTGCTTATATTTGGTTATGTGTTCCAATATAGCTTTTAAAGGGCAAAAGATAACTTTTAGGCTGAGAGCTACAAAAAAAGTAAAACAAGCAAAAGCAAAGACAAAACAATAATCAAAACTGTTCTATTGTCTGGAAGTTACTATCACTGTTCTCTCCCATGTCATAGAATAAGAAATCTTCCCTATGTAGAGTTGCTTGATTTTGCTGTTTAATTATTTGCTCTTCAAAGATGTGTGGGTTTTAAAAATACTTTAAAATATACAATGCTTATTCATACACATCATCTAATTTCCTCCTGGGTTAGCAGGACATGTGCTGTTGACCATGTTACATTAAAGAGTAAATTCAGCTCCTCCCATACCACACAAGAATCCTTTGGCAATAAAGCACCCCTAAGCTAAGAATGAAAGGGTAGCAATGATGGTTTCTGCAATGTGGGTAGAGAAGGCAGGTGAGATCTGTGGGCTCTTGAAGTATGATGGGTGCCTCAGATCAGACCACATTGGTAATTAAGATTTTAGCTTAATTGTATTTCTGCCTCTAGTGAAAAGTTAATCCACATTATTTGTTGGTTCTCTATAATTAAGGCATTCAGATTTGTTTTTCAAATTATAGATGCTTTATGATTTGGGAAAAATAAAGAGATTTCTTAAAAATCAACTTAGAAATGTTAACATAAACAATATATAGAGAGCTTAGCACCACAAAATGAGAAGGGATAAAAAATTTACTTAAGGAGGTCAAGAGTCTAGAAATAATCTCAGTCATGAACTTCCACAATCTGAGTGCTTATATTTAGTTATGAGTTCCATTAAAGGTAGTTCAGGGCAGGGCACCTGGGTGGCTCAGTCAGTTAAGCAACTGACTTCAGCTCAGGTCGTGATCTCAGGGCTCGTGAGTGTGAGCCCCGCGTCGGGCTCTGTGCTGATAGCTCAGAGCCTGGAGCCTGCTTCAGATTCTGTGTCTCCTCTCTCTATCTGCCCCTCCTCCACTCATGCTCTCTCTCTGTCTCAAAAATCAATAAAGATCACAAAAAAAGTTTTAAAAATAAAAATGTTAGTTCAGGGGCAACTAACCCACTCCTTTGAAGACTGGCATCTCTAAGTCAGTCATTTGGAAGTTGGAACATATTTCCCATGGGAACAATATTCTACATGGTGATTAAATCTCAATGCTTATTTAACCCATAATGCAGATGAATACTACTTCTAGGCCCATTTGGGTGAAAGGAGGAAGAACAAAGTGAGAAAATGAACTTCCCCTGGTTTCCCCAGCTTAGGGCCATCCTGCAGCAACTTTTGAAAAAGAACATATTTGACTTTGGCTTCATCTCACTTCTTTTTCTTCAGCTCTTTCTTCCCTTTCAGCATCCCCCCAAGACCTCATCAGCATGGAGCCCACATATCACTCCAGGCCACGCCCCCCACCTTTCCATCAAGGCCAGTGCCCCCCAGGGTCTGTCTGTGATCCACAGGATGGACATCTGCTCCACGCTGCTATTCTCAGATAATTGGGATGAACACCATCCACCCGACTAATTGACATGAATGTGGGACTGGCCAGTCACTGGCCAATCATCAATACCTTTCCTTAAGTGTAGCCCTGCTTAAATAGCTTAGTTTCATATAAATGGTCATTAATATAAGAGAATTTGTGCACATATCAGGTCACCTAAGGGAATCGTGTGGGGCCTGATGCACCTGTGGTGATCGGTTCCTCTAGACCAAGCCCTCTCATGGATACCCATCATTCCGACGATGTAGGGATTTCAGAACACCAAAGGCTTTCTCCAGCTCCTTATTCTGTATCAAATGGTGGCTGTTTCATATAGACTAATTTTCCAGGACTCTGTCCCTCTGTGTCAACTCCCCAGAGATGATCCTACTTTCATGTTTTTTAAAATAACATTTTCTATTTTTTAAGAGCAATTTTAGTTTTATAATAAAATTGAGAGGAAGGTACAGAGATTGCTCAAATATTCTCTGACCCCACACATGTATAGCTTCTCCCATTACCAACATCACTCTCCAGAATTATACATTTTTACCAAGGATGAACCTACATTGACACATCATAATCACACAAAGTCCATAGTTTACATCAGAGCTCACTTTTGGTGTACATTCTATGGGTTTGGACAAATGTATAATGACATGTATCTACCATTATGGTATAATGCAGAATATTTTCACTGCCCTAAAAATCCTGTGTTTGGCCTATTTATCCCCCTCTCCCTCACCCCTGGCAACCATTGATCTTTTTATTATCTCTGTAGTTTTGCCTATTCCAGAATTTCATATAATTTGAGGCACAGTATGTAGTCCTTTCAGATTGACTTATTTTACTTAGCAATATGCAGGTAAGTTTTCTTCATGTCTTTTCATAGCTTAATAGCTTTCACCACTGAATAACATTTTATTTGCAGAATGGCCTATAGTTTACAAATCCATTCACTTACTGAAGGACATCTTGGTTGCTTCCAAGTTTTGGCAATTATGAATAAAGCTGCTACAAACATCTGTGTGCAGGTTTTTGTGTAAATGTAAGTTTTCAACTCCTTTTGGTAAATATCAAAGAACAAGATTGCTGGATGGTATGGTAATAGTATGTTTAGTTTTGTAAGAAACTGCCAAGCTGTCTTCCAAGGTGGTGGTACAAATGTTACTATTTTACATTCCTATCAGCAATGAATGAGGGTTCCTATTGGTCCACATCCTCACCAACATTTGGTGTTGTCAGTGTTCTAGATTTTGGTCATTCTAACAGGTGGGTAGCGGTACCTCATTGTTGTTTAAATTTCCCTGATGACACATGATGAATAGCATCTTCACATATGTTTATTTGCTATGTGTTGCTTCTTTATTTCAGAAATTATAGATGTCTTTAAAAAAAACAAGTTTTGATGTGTTTGCCTGCTTCCTATTTGCCAGGGACTCCACTGGAAAAAAGAGGAGACAAACAGCAGATCTAGATGATGGTTGTCATCTGAGCATGGGAGTGACTGGCAAATTGGGGATTAATTATTAAGTATACAAAAGAAAAATCTGGGCATCTGAGAGTAATTTCTGTTTTAGACAAAAACATGAAAATTTTTATTTACAAAAATATTTAAATCATAAAAAATGCTTGACCTTTTGCATTGGATTCAAGGACTAGTGGTCAGTCTTTCTCTAAATCAGCACAGTGACCTCAGGAACCAGTGAGGATAGGAACCTCCCAATCCCTGCCAGCCTCCACCCACCTCTATGATCTAGAACACTGCTTTGAAGATAAAATAAGTGAATTTTATTGAACTCCGATTTGCTAAAACTTCTACTTGTTCCTCTAAAAGCCATTAAACATATCCAAGGGTGGGAAGAAGCAGATGAAGATATCTAATGACACAGCCTTTTTTCTTTCAGCCTGGTAATGGGAAAGAAAAGAAACAGAACCAAGAACCATGCCTCCAGCTCATCAGCTGTCTAACCTGGCAGTCTTTGGACCAAAAACAAATAAATCAAAAAAAACAAACAAACAAAAAAAAACAAAAAAAAAAACAAATAAATCAAAACCCAGGAAGTTCCTGGCTCCCAAGACAATGAGGTAGAATGATAACTGGCTGGAAGGGCAAGAGGGTGACAAAAGCAGGGACTCTCCTGGCAACTTGGTTGGAATGCTATAGATCAGCATCTTAGAGCACTGCAGGAAAGGTGAGGAGTAAAAGAGAATAAAAGGACCCAGAGGAAGCCAGGAGCTTGCCCCAGGACCAGCAGCTTGGGATGGGTACAGGAGCACTCTGGGTGCCAGAGGAACCAGCTATGAACAGTCTGGGAAGAGGGACTGAGCTGCTAAGGACAGTAAAGCCCCAGGAGATAGCAGGTAAGGCCCCAGAGAGAAGGTCATCATGCACTAGGAGCCCTCAGTTTTCAACCAGCAACTAAGTTTTCTTGGAATGCTCCAAGTCTGCCCTTCCATTATGTAGAATGGAAGGTACCGCCTACCCATATCCACACCCTCCCCAAACCTCCAGGCTCTCACTCTGGATGTGTGGAGGACATATTTAGTATTAAAATAAAAGCACTGCTATTAAATGTGTACTGAGCACTCTTGTCTTCTGTTTCTCCTCTGTCCTGCTCTCAGTATTTGTTCAAGCCTTGAGGAAAGGGGTCTCAGTGAGAAAAGAGGGGTGAGGTACAGGTTGGGAGACCTCAACCAGAGCCTGGTCAATAACAGCCAGATCAACAGTGAGATGCTCAAGAGGAAAGCACACCCAGGGCTCCAGCTCAGATCAGCAGTGCCTCCCCACCCACGCGTTCTTGGTAGAACCAAGCCTGGGAGCAGCTGGATTTGTCTGATAAACAAAGCACCCAACCTCACAGCCCCCTGCATGGTCTATCATTCTGCTGTGGATTTTTTTGCCTTCTTGTGTCTTTGATATGCAATCAAAAGATTAGAAGTAGTGTTTATATCTTCTTTTTATTGATGAAGAAACTCACACAGAAAGAAAACAAACCTTATAAAGTTAAAGCAGGAGAAGCACTGAATTTGGCATTGGCTCCTAAAAATGGCCGAATGAAATCACTTTAGGCAAAACTTAGCTTTGTTTAAGAAACCACCTTCTCCAGGGGCGCCTGGGTGGCGCAGTCGGTTAAGCGGCCGACTTCAGCCAGGTCACGATCTCGCGGTCCATGAGTTCGAGCCCCGCGTCGGGCTCTGGGCTGATGGCTCAGAGCCTGGAGCCTGTTTCCGATTCTGTGTCTCCCTCTCTCTCTGCCCCTCCCCCGTTCATGCTCTGTCTCTCTCTGTCCCAAAAATAAATAAACGTTGAAAAAAAAAAATTAAAAAAAAAAAAAAAAAGAAACCACCTTCTCCAAAGAATACCTGTTATAGAGAATTTCAGTGTGATTAAGTCAACATCACTGTTAGGTGCAGGGCTTTGGACTATGCAGAGAGGCCCAGTGAGCAAATCCAGAGACAGCCTTTGCCTCCAGATTTGAAGGGAGATGCCTCCTAATTGTTAGAAACTTGGGAACCGCATTTTTCTCCTCTCCTGTATGGGAATATTATACTTCTAAGTAGAGGCTTTGTCCTTCCTTTGAGACAAGGCATGAGTTGCTTGGGAAAGGAGAGCCGCTTTTACACTAGAAGAGAAACAATGGGTCCCCAGTGAGTTTGGGTTAACCGCGAAGTGAATAATGCCAGTTGATCTGTGAGCAGATCAATTCCCATAAAAAGTCACCAAACAGAAATTCTGGAGCCAACTGACATCCGCCCTCAATCCTGCTCCTCAGGAGCATCATTGTTCAAGGTGCTGTTATGTGAAAGTGCTGCTGTGCTGTTTATGCTCTGTTTCCTCATTCAGTGGTTTTACTGCAGGTACACGAACCTAAGGACCCACCTGGAGACACAAAGGAAGCTGCCCTTCTGATCTAGTCATTTCGATGGCCTCTCTGAGCAGTGCAGATTGATGCAGGCAAAGCTGTCGGGATCAGTTGCAATGATTGGCTCGTCTGTTGCCTGGTTTATTCACTCACTCTGTCTAGACTCCAATTTCTGGAGTCTTTAGTGACTCATTTTTCAACAAAAAGCAAATAATTTCACTTTGCTTTGCCTTAAGCACTATATAACCTATTATTTAATGTGCACTGAGTAATACTATGTGTACTCCAGCAAAAAGCAGCCTGCAGATATCCCAGAATATTGTATCATTTTGACTTTGATCATAATTACACATTAGCCCTCGTACTGAAATCTTGGTCTTATGAAAACTTTCATTCTAGAATCCTACTCAAAGGTACAGCACTGACCCACCCGAATACCTTCAATAATGCCTTTTACATCTCATATTTGGTTTACAATATCTTAAAATGCCATGACTTTAGGTTTGTTTTGAGGTAAATACTATCATTCCGCTAAAACCTAACACATTGTCTTAAAAGACTAGAATCGTCCAATCACAATGCATTATTGTGCAGGGGACCTTAAATGAGTCAGAATGCAGACTCAGTAGCAAAATGCTGGGGATTATTCCGAAAGCAGCCAATTATGAGTGTACAAATACATCATCATGGGACCTGGTTATGTCATGTTTTCAAGCAAACATATGTAGGTACAGGGTCAAACACCTTGTTTCAGACTCCATATCTCTAGGGTTCTTGGGAGAAGCACTTAACCCCCTTTTTCTTTGCCTATAGATTATCAGAGAACTAGAGGCAGAGGCAGAAAACCATCTGGTGGAGTCATTTTGTCAAGCAAAGTGCAGTGGCGGGGTTACGTATCCCTACAACGTTAACCGTGCTCTAATGAGAACAGCCCCTTACCTTCACTGAGGAACATCGTTCTCCAGACTAATAAAGTGTAATGTTAAAATGATTTCCCAAAATAACACTTTCCTTCAAGACTATTATTTCTGCTAATTCTATACGATTATTTGGAACATGTCTGCCTTGTCCTGGAGTTTACCTTTTCACATACATGTTTCTTGTTACCTAACCAGAATTTTCTTAATTTTTTTTCTCATAAACCAGTCTTTTCAATATACTGTTTTCTTTTAAGTTTCTCATTTCTATTCACTTATTACCCTTCTTGTACTCATTATTTCAATGCATGTTTGTTGAAAGTCTATTATAAGCCAGATATCTTTTTATTCATATATATATATATATATTTACGTTGATTTATTTATTTATTTTGAGAAAGAGAGTGCGCACACATGAGAGGGGGAGGGGCAGAGAGATGGCAAGAGAAAATCCCGAGCAGACTCTGCACAGTCAGCGCAGAGCCCCACATGGGGCTCAAACTCACAAACTGTGAGATCATGACCTGAGCCAAACCAAGAGTCAGATGCTTAAACCAACTAAGCCACCCAGGCATCCTCACTTATATAAATATAATATATATATATATATATATTATATCTTTTGGGCCAAAACATAGCGGTGAATTGGACAAAGTCCCTGTTCTCATGGAGTTTACAGACAAGTGAGTAATGATAGCTAAAATCATCAAATGCTAAAGCCTTTATACCCACCTCCTCCTTGAATTCTCTTCTCAGTCTTATAGGGAAGACATTATTATTCTTATTTTACAGTTGAGAAAAGTGAAGCTCTGAACAGTTTGCTCAGGGCCCCCCGCAAAAAAAATTGAACCCTGAAACACTTCTGCATCCAGCCCTCGGTTGCTGATTATTAACATCCAACCAGAGAACCCTCCACTACCTTTCCTCTGTCACCCAAATTCCAGCATTCACATGGGCCTTCTCCTTCCTCTGCTATCACAGTCACACGTCCCAGTTGCTTTTCTTTATTATCTCCGAGTTTCCTCAGCGGTACCCGTTCATACCAAACAACTACTGTATCTATATTCATGCTTACTTTCACCACGTGATTACCAAATAGGAAAACATCTGTAACATTACGGGTTTCCTTCCTCTCTTAATTATGGGCTTAGCAATCAGAGGAACTTTAATATTTAATAGCTAAGCAAAACACTTAATGATTACAAAGTGATGCTCCACTTTTGATGTAAAATCAAAGTTAAAGTGAACTCTAAGCAAACCGGCTCTGTGTGCCTGACACACAGGCAGGCCAGCGGCTGGAAGAAAAGAATGCGTTTAAACTCATTACCGATGACTTGTATAACCAACTCATGCCCCAGCCTTGGTCCCTGCTTTGCTTTTCGCTCGTGAATTTTACAGGCGATTTAAATCACGAAGAAAAGCAAGGCCTTTCATTGTCAATACGCTTCACACACTCATGATGCAGATATGTTGATAAACAGGCTGCTAATTATATTAACATTCTGCAATGTATGATTCAGGGTTGTTCGCTATAAAAACCAACCTCCTTTTCCTAGAATATTTACTTTCTTTACCGATAGCGCTTTGCCTCGGGTAAGTTTTGGAGGACCGCCAATATTATTCTCCTATGATAGGTGACAGATTTCAGGAATTATCAGAGTATATCACTAAGTGATCTTTTTTACATTAAAATGAAATACCAGGACTGCCTAACAGATGACAACTTGAAACTAAGGAGGAACAATTTCTATTCATAATAAATTATCAGAAAGATCCCTGCCTATGAATATTTATAAAGGGTCACTAAGAGTAGCTTGACTTTGCCAAACCTCGTTTAAAATGAGCCACGTAAGGGTTGACGGGGTTCAGTCTTTGCTGGTGCCATAACCAGGATGGGAAGGAGATTCCAGGATTTCTGGATAGGCTCTGGAGGGTTACTCAGGGCAACAGAAGATGGTAGAGCAAAAACAAAACAAAACAAAACAAAACAACAAAACTAAAAAACACACTTCTCAAAAGACAGTGTCAGATAACAATGTTGACAACCCCAAGTTTCATGCAAAGGAAGGTAAGAGATCAGAAGCTATAAGGTTGGAGACTGCCAAGACAGCTTCGGATGAAGAGTTGGAACCAAAGCTATGAATAATGCAGGGCTTTGGAGGCACATTTTACACATTGCTGGGATAATTGTGCAAAGCCCCACAGCTTTACCTTGGCATTAGAATGGGATTTATTTCCTTCTCATTGGGTGCCAGAAGACTTGGTTTTGAGTATTGGTTCTCTAACTAACTAGGTGGCCTTAGGCTAATAAACTAAGCTTTCTAAGTGTGTCTTCTACCATTAGGTGTTAGCACTGTTAAAGAATAAAGTATGATGTGACTTAGTGTTTCATCCATGGAGGTTCCCACTTGTAGCTTTTATTATTCACTTAGAATTTATTATTGCTGGTGTCATTGTCACTAATACTTATTTTCTGGGGTGAGCTAGTTTATATGATTTCTTTTTTAAAAATTTTTTTAATGTTTGTTTATTTTCGAAAGAGACAGAGACAGAGTGCAAGTGGGGTAAGGGTGGAGAGAGAGAGGGAGACACAGACTCTGAAGCATGCCTCAAGCTCTAAGCTGTCAGCACAGAGCCAGATGCAGGGCTCAAACTCAGGAACCGCGAGATCATGACCTGAGCCCAAGTTGGACATTTAACTGACTGAGCCACCTTAGGCACCCCTATGTAATTTTTCTAAATTATTCTCTTCCCTCCTTTTGGGAAGATTGTATTTCTTTTCACATTAGGCTTGGTCATGTGAATTCTTTTAGCCAATGAAATGTAATAGTGTTTTGTGCCCCTTTTGGGTGGAAACTTACAAAATCACCACAGAACATTTTCATGACTCTTTCTCTATTGCCACAAGGCCAAACTTTCCCAGACAAGCTGACTTTCAGCCCAGATCACACAAGGAAGACACATAGAGCAGAGATATGGCTGACCTGCACCTGGCATGCAAAGTGAGTTAAAACTAAATGTGTGTTGTAAGTCACAAAGAGTTATTTGTAACTCTGGCACAACCAAGCAGAACTGACTAACTCATGGAGTTTCCAGCATTGGAGTAAGTGGGAAAGTGGCCAACTTTTCAGCTATGATCCCATCCACCTCTAAAGATTCTACTCCAAGCTTCCCATGATACCAGTGGTGGTTCCAAATGTTGAGGATGCCATTGTGGTAAAAGAATAGAGTTTCTTCACAAGCTGTTTTTATTTCTCAGTCACTTCCCATTACCTGCAGTGCACCCCATGCTGAAACTCCCATCCATCCTTTGTATAGAACATCTAACCTAGATGCCTCCGAGTGTAGCAATGAATTCACACTAAAAATTATTAAAACAAATTGTTGAGAAAGCAGAAAGAATCCTAAGAAACATCTGTGGTAAACATATAGGAGCAGAATATATGGCATTTTTCTCCAGTGAGAACCCTGCAAATCCTTGTCAGGCTCCCACTGTTCTAGGAGTTGTAGAAAATCCAAACTTTATTAAGACAGACATACACCCTCTCCTCCATGAGGCAACGGGTGAAGGAAGATGAGATACTGCACAAGTAACCACAATTGAAAGGAATGTGATAAATCCCACAAAGAGATGCAAACTTCTACAACAAGCTGTGAGATCACAGAGAAGCAAGAGAGGGCAACTGGCTGAAGTCAGAGGAAACTCATGAAGTAGTTGGTCTTTGACTTGCACTTCTGCAGGCTACATAGTGTTGAAAGGGGCAGATATTGAGGTGAGGAAGCACTCTGGGAGGTGGGGGGAGGACAACAACAGCACAAAAACATAAAAGCAGGAAATTAAAGTTATTTTCAGGAAATTGTGAACAATTCAGTTTGATGGGAGCAAAGGGTCCGTGAGAAAGTAGTGGGAAGCAAGGCTATATAGTTCAGCTGTTTGGCACTGAGTCAGAGAGGGCTGAAGGACAAGGAAGGGGTGAAGACAGGGGAAGACATTCCATGTATTTGAAGAGGGAGTGACTGTATTCATTCCAATCTCTGCATAAGCAGAAGAAAGTCAAAAGCTTTGACTAAAGAGGAAAGATTGGAATGCAAAAATCAAGACTTTCTATTCAAGATGGCGGGCGGCCCTTGCATATGTACTTCACCCCCTCCCCCAAAGAAGCACAAAAGCAACAGATCCATAATAACATTGAGAATGAGTGAGTATATCGCCCAGCCAGAGATTTTGACAAATTTTCAGAGGATGGAAATTTACCGAGATCATCCTTGTAGATAAAAAAGAATGCAGGAAGTCCCTAATTAGCATCAGAAGTGGTAAACACTCCTTGTGGTAAGCTCAGGAGAAGCTTGAAGTTAGACTTAGTGAGGAGAATGAGAAAGCAAAAATCTGGTGGCAATTGAAGGTCTATGAGTCCCCTGCCAGGAGGTCTGCCCCACGACTACTTCTCAAACCCCAACCACAGTGGTATTTCACAGCTAAAACTGCGAAACTCTTCTCTAAAAAAGTTATAATCCACCAAAGGAGGACTGGGAAAACTGGCCTGTGGGTTGTTAAGGCTGTCTTCATTAGAGTGCAATGGAATATAATTGGATGAAGCCATATTTTCTCTCCTAATAGGTGTCTGGAGAGACTGTCTAAAGTTGACAGATGACAAGAGTTGAGTACATTATAGAGAGGTATAGAGGTAACCAAAACAAAATCCAAAATTTATAACATAATTAACAAAAAGGAGTAAGTGGGAGAAGTGGAGAGAAACTGAAGTAGGCTGAATGTGTCATCTTTCACAATGGGATGTTACAGGGTACTTTTAATTTGTTTAACACCCCCCCCGCCCCCAAAAGTATTGCTGTAATCCCGTGATTTAGAGGTACAGAGGTAGCCGCTGGGAGAATCAAAACGGTCAAGGTAAAAAAATTGTGCCTTTGGAGGAATGAAGCTTGGGTCAAGTAGAAGACTTTCAGGATTGGGAGAGAAGTTTTTATTTTATTTTACATCCTTCTATTCTTTTTGAATGTTTTTTTAACCGTGGATAAATATTTTCTGTTAAAATTTTAAAATGGAAAAGGAGATCATTTGAATTTTACTTAATGCCCTAGATGACAAGCATTGCCAATAATTTTTTTGTTCCTCAGAATTCGTTTTTAAAAATTTTTTTGTGTTTACCTATTTTTGAGAGTGTGAGCCGGGGAGGAGAAGAGAGAGAGAGGACAGAATCGAGCAGGATCCAGGCTCTGAGCTGTCAGCACAGAGCCCATTGTGAGGCTTGAACTCATGAGCCACAAGATCATGACCTGAGCCAAAGTTGGACGCTTACCTGACTGAACCACCCAGGCACCCCTGACCCTAAGAATTCTTGGTTAAACCGCAAGTATCACCAATCTACTATGAATTTCTCTTCCTTCTCGTGTTTATGAGCTGGGATTAGCATTTTTTTTGTGTTGTTGCTTCCCTGTCTTACATGATTTTCTTCTCTTAGAAATAAAAAAGTGTTGTGCTGCTGTGTGAGTTCTACACTTGGACTTACACCTGTCACTTTATTAGCAGTGTCTAGTTTTAAAGTCTCTAGGAGCAACAAGCCCCCAAACAGTATTGCATGAGCTCTAGGTGTTACTGGACCAATCTTAAGGAATCTAAAGAAAAACAAAAACGATGGATATTCAGTGTTAAACGTGTAGTTGGGTGTAAAAATTACTATAGAATAAACATAAAAATAACAAAATAGTTTAATTTATACATACTTAATTACTTCAATTTTCCCTGGCCTGCCTGACTATACACTGAAATTTGCATGAGAGGGGCTATGAGGAAAGATTTAAATGAACTTATTTTCCTAATAAGATTTCAAGTAGGCAGATGTTTGCCCCAAGGAGCTGTTCAGACAACAGAACTTACAGAAGAACATCATGAGAGCCAGAAAAAAAGTGCATTACAGCTCTCAAATGTTTGCCTCATTTTTAAGACAGATCATGGTCCATTTGAATTTCCAATGTATAATTTTTGAACTGGTGAAATTAACCTTTGTCCAATGACACGTTTTCCACTGAAAAGACCTGGAAAACTCTAAATGTTTACCCTGAAAATTCTCCTGAGAATATCGTAGCTTTAAAAAATGTTAATTTATACAGATATGAACTACTCAATTAGGCTCATGCTCAGAACAGACTTCTCTGACAAGAGCCGCCTACCATCTGTTAAGTCAACTATTTCCATTTCCAGTGATCCCTAGTTCATCATTTTAGCTGCTGGGATTGAAATTCTCAGTCAGTCATAAATATCATCTGTTCTATCCCTCCATCCTCCTCCTGTGTTCACTTAGGTCATTATTTTTTTCCCTTCTTTTTTAATCAAGAAATTTGAAGGCAACACCACAGAAAGAATGTATAAACAATTTCATTTTCTTGGCCGATGGCTTTGAAACAGCCACTAGCTCAGTCTGATAGTCCAAGAGGCTGCTTGTTTTCCTAATCTCTAGAAAGAAACAGGTGGCAGGTGGAATAGAAAATCTCAAGTCCAGGGAGGATTGTAGGAGGACCTCATTTTCCATACCCATCTCCAGATCAAGTGTCACTTCAGACCAGCACATAGTTACCTCCTCAAATCTAGAAGCTCTGACAAAGTCAGAGATCCCACAACAATTTAGCAGTTACTTACTGCAGCGGTCAACAATTTTATTAGCATTGTTTAGTTTAGAATTTTTAAATCCAGCAAGCCTCCAAAAAACCCTTGAAGAGATGGTCAACCTAGCCATCTCTCTCTCATGGTCCTTCAAAGCCCTTTTGTTCTCTTCTCTTTAGTAGGAAAGCCTAGAAGTTGAGGTGAAGTCCTTTCCATAGGCTCCATCCTCTGTGCTCAGTGTCGCAGAACTCTGTGTAAGGAAGGGCTAAAGTACTCATTTAGTCTAGTCCCCTAACTTGAAGTAGTTGAGGTAAAGATTCTCCTTGAGAAAGACTTCTCTTAAGAAGCCTTTCCTGAACTGCAGAAAATTTGATCAGATGCCTTTCTTTCACACCCCAAGGACCCAGAACCTGCCTTTGTCATAGCCCCTACATCACAATCACAATATCTGCTTCCTTGTCTGACTTTCCAACCAAACTTTAAGTTCTTTGAAGTTGGAAGTTCCAGAGTCTTCTTTGTACCCATGTTGTATGCTCAACACATGTGGCTCTCAATACATATGTTCATCTGTAATAATGGAAGTCACTGGGCTGCCATCTTTATAGGTATATGTGGACCCACACCACTGGCCCAGAGCACACAGACCCTGGCATGCCTGTTATTAAATAGACACAAGGATCCTTCTCTTCTCTTACTGACCTTTGGCTTCTGTAAGTTGCCCTTTGCCCAATAAAACCAATTTCTTAATCTATGCTACGTGCTGCTATTAGAATTCATCCAACCCTTGGTGCAGGACAAATGGTGGCTCAGATGTGACTCAACTCCTACACGAAGTTACATATTCGATGTCTCTAACACTGCAAGTTCTTACTAGAAAGTACTTTTTTAGGCCAACTCGGCCTCTTATTAATTGTTTAATACCTCTTGCCTGATAGATATAAGATCCAAAAAAGTGCATATACTTATTATATTTCTAGGAGGCCAATTATCATAGCAATTAAGCACAAGAGCTTGGATTAGACAGGCCTGTGCTTGGGTCTTTGCTCCACCATTTTCTAGTCATGTGAATCCGTCAGAACCAATTGTCCCTTCTATAAAATGGGTGTAGTAAAAGTGTCCACTTCATTGTTTGACTATAACTCAGCTAGGCCACAGTAATCAACACAGCGCGTGGCATGTGATATCCCTTCATTAATTTTGATACTGTATCACAATTAGTGTTTCTGGTCAGTGTCTATCTTGACCCTTGGGTGCTTGCCCTTCTTGAGGTCACTGACCTAAGAGTTGCCTCTCAAAGTGTTTGTTTGCTATTGATTATGCCAATTCTCTGCTGTAATGTTATCCTTTAGTTCATCATCCATTCTTTTTTTTAAGCATAGCTTGCATTTTATCATTTCCTCAATGAACACCCCTAACCTTTAATTTTCTTAACATTTTTCTTGTCTCTGTCTGCTTTCTAAGAGAAGTGCTGCACGTTACCCAGCTCTATGCCAATGAGCAACAAATCAAACATGTTTTGTCAGTATAACCATCTCCACTGTAAAACCAACACTACATTCAATGACAGGTCTGTCTCTTTTTTTCTGTTAAAATGTGTATTCCTTTTTTAAATTATGAAAGTATGAATATATTAGACAGGAGATAAGTGCTGACAAAGATGTGGAGAGAAAAGAATCCTTATGCACTCTTAGTGGGAATGTAAATTGGTGCAACTACTATGGGAAAAAGTTTGGAGGTTTCTCAAAAAGATTAAAAATAGAACAATCATATGATCCAGCATTTCCTGTTCAGGGCATATATCCAAAGGAAGTGAAAAGAGGATCTCAAAGAGCTATCTGTAACCCCATGTTTATTGCAGCACTATTCACAATAACCAAGATGTGGAAACAACCCAGCCACAAGGAAGAAGGAAATCCTGCCACTTGCAATAACATGGATGGAACTTGAAGCCATTATCCTAACTGAAGTAAGGTAGAGAAAGACAAATACTGTATGGTCTCATATGTGGAATCTAATAAATACTGAATTCATAGAAACAGAATAGAATAGTGGTTACCAGAGGCTGAGGAAGGGGGGAAATTAGGAAGTAGTGGTAAAAGGGTACAAACTTCCAGTTGTAAGATTAACAAGTTCTGGGAATCTAATATATAGCATGGTAAGTATAGCTAATAATACTGTATTATGTACTTAAAAGTTTTTATGAGAGTAGATCTTAAAAATGTTCTCAACACACACACACACACACACACACACACACACACACACGGTGGTAATTATGGAATGGAATGGAGGTGTTAGCTAATGCTATGGTGGTAATCATTTTGCAATACATAAGTGGCTTAACTTAAATGTTTTACACCTTAAGCTTACACATGTTATATGTCAATTATATCTCAATAAAGCTATGGAAGAAATGTGAAAGTATGAATGTATTTTTTTGAAACTAGTTAAATTATTCAATAATGTATAAATAAAAATTTGCTATTTATTTCCCCATCCCTTACCACCCCCACTCCTAACCTGAAGTACCCAGTGATAATAATGTATATCTTTCTATACCTTTGTATTGTTCATACACACACACACACACACACACACATCTATGTAAATATATACACAGATGGACAGATGTGGTGTTACTTTTGTTTTCTCTCTTACTTCTCTCTTGATTTTATCAGCATTGGATTATACTAAACACATTATTTTACAGTTTTTTTGCATAAATATACCATAGATGTTTTTAATATGTTTTTAATATGTTTAATGTTATATGTTATATGTTTTATGTAATATGTTATATGTTTAATATGTTTTATGTTTAAATGTTTTTAATAGCTTAATAGAAATAAATAGAATAGATGTACTATATTTATTTGAACTTCTCATTATTGACAGACATTAAGATTGTCACCAATTTCTATTCCACTAAAAATAATGTAGTAAATAGCTTTATACATACATCTTTTATGTACCGAAACTCCCAATCCTTATTTCTCTTATTTTGATTCCTTTCCAGAAATGGGGCTATAGTCAGAGGGTATGTATAATGGAGGAGGATTTGCCAGGAAGCCAATGAAGCTTCAGCTTCAGAGCCCTGGTTGTACAGGCCCCTTAAATGGTCTAGACTTAGTCTTGTACTTGTAACTTTCCATTACTTTTCTTAAAGAATAGTGAACAAAAAGCAAAAATGAATGAAGGTAATGAAATGTTAAGTTTTGGGTTCCATGAATTCCAGACCTTCCTTAAGGATGTACACATTTCATTTTAACAAATACTGACAGATCATTTTCCCCAAATGTAGCAACAATTCATGCGTCTACCAGCAAGCAAGGGGAGAGCCCAATGGTTCACGTTTCTGACAGCACTGGATGCCATTGGATTTCAACCTTCTTGCCAGTCTGATGGGTAAATATATGGTATCTTCTTCCTTTACTGTATATTTTCTTTACTTATGCAAATTTAAGCATTCGCCATATGTTTATTGACCCCTTAGATTTCTTCTGTGAATTTTATAGCCATTTTTCCAACGGAATTTAATCTTTTTCTCATTCAGGGCACTTTTGCAGGGATAGAGCAGTAAACAAAATCCCTGACTTCATGAAATGCTCTGCCTAGTGGAAAGAGATAGCCTAAAATCAAATAAACAAAAGTAGGAGGAATGTGTCAAAGTACCAAAGAGAAAACAAACAATGAAAAGGAAAAGCCCAGGTGAGAGAGGCTGCTCTTTTTTGTAAGTTGTTCAGGGAACTGATAACAGCACACTTGAGCAAAGATCTTCAGGTGGAGCCAAGGGAGTATCTAGAGAAGAGCATCCCAAAGGGAAGCATCAGCAAGAGTGGAAGGCTCTAAAATGACAGCAGATGTGGTATATCCATGGAACAGCAAAAAGCCAATGTGGGTGGGGCCGAGTGGACAAGGGCAGGGGTGGGTGGGCGGTGGGGGGGAAGGCGGGGGGGGGGAGGGGGGCACTGGAAGCAGGTAAGGAAGGCAGGAAGTAGCTGTCCATCAGATTACCCTGGACCTCCTCAGTCATAGTAATTATGCTGGCTGTTATTCAGCAAAATGAGCCGGTCAGAGTTTCATCAAAAGACTGACATAGTTTAATTTATAAAGATCTCTCTGCTGCTGAATAGTAAATATTCTGGATACACTGTTATCTATCACATCTATATCTAATGCAAATATTTCCCCCAGTCTATTTTTTGTCCTTTGAATTAATGCTGGTTTCTACTGAGTATTAAAAATAAAAATGTTGTATAGTTAAATTTTTTTGTTTCTTCTTGAATTTCTTATAAAAGACCCTCTAAAATGAAAGCTGTAGGCAATTCTGAATTTTCTTTAACATTTTTGAAAATTTTGCATCATTTAAGTTATAAATACAAGTGTTAGAGATTCAGAATCTAAACTAATACCACAAAACATTGTCCCTTTTCTCTATGTCAGATGGTTTGGAATCACACTTAAGCACATATTTAACTCTTCAATTTGCTGAACTGTTTAGAGCTCCAGGGATACACAACTATTTTATTTTTCAGGAAAGGAAGATGGAAAATAAAAATCTCTGACCTAACACTGTTTACCCTCTTTCTCACAAAGATCAAATGACAAGAGTTCATCACAGCGAAATCTCGCTGTATAAAGACTCTTTTCTTGTTTCAGGACTGTGCATGAATATAGAAAGATAAATATATCAATACTCATGCTCTTTAAGAGATTAAACTATGTGTACTATAATCAGTGAGTTAAAGGTAACACTAATATCTAGAGAAAAGAGATGGAAAAAGCTTGTTTATCACATAAAAACAACCATAGTAAAAAGTTTCTTTGGGTGCCTGAGTGGCTCAGTCGGTTAAGTGTCTGACTTCAGCTCAGGTCATGATCTCACAGTTTGTGGGTTCGAGTCTATATCAGGTTCTGTGCTGACAGCTCAAAGCCCGGAGCCTGCATTGAATTCTGTGTCTCCCTCTCTCTGCCCTTCCCCTGCTCATGTTCATGTTCATGCTCATGCTCATGCTCATGCTCATGCTCATGCTCTGTCTCTCTCTCAAAAATAAATAAACATTAAAAAATGTTTTTTAAGTTTCTTAACACTAGAGTCTGTAGTTATTTACTCTTTCAATTATGTACATAAGTTTGATGTGTTGAAGTATTAAAATTAATGCTTCAATATGGATCTGAAAGTTTCATATAAATAAATACTGAATATATAGAACCATATTCCTAACAATCGGATTTGTCATTCTGATTTATTTACTCAAATAATGTATGACTACCAGAAGTTTAGACAGTTTCTATTATCCTATTATCTTAGATTTCACTGACCTATTTTCTGACCTTTAACATATACACAGTTTGCTAAAATTTTGGTTGCAGGACTTAGTAAATTTTAGTCTGACCCAATTCTTCAGTATTCATGTAGGCAGAGTCTAAATCATAATAGATATAGCATGAGATGTAACTCTGGTCAATGTCCTTACTAATAGAGGGGAACAATGGCCTGGATAATGCAATAAAGCATGTAATTCCTGGCTCTCTCAATTGTCTCGGGTTGAATGGAGATGACAGCTGTCAGAGTGAAATAGGTGAGTGGGTAGGATGTGTGCCAGCCCTGCGGTCACTGCCCTGGACCAAATATCATCCTTCTGAATAGCCCTGGACACATCCAAATTTAAATTTTTATGCCATTGTTCTCTTCTATATCATTTTCTTTTCAATCCCATCTTCCACACATCCTGCAGAGGACAGAGATGCCCCTGCTCCTCACCATGATCTCCAGCTGCCTGCTCAAGGAACATCAGAACCACACTGCCACTCAAGGGTGTCTTATTAGGGGAATGGCAGAGTCAGCCATGGCCTTTGCCAGCATAAAGAGAGTGAGTGTAAAATTATGGGGAAAGGAGATCACATTTCCTTCCAATCACAGCTTACCACCAGAAATGTCATAAACATTCACAAGAGAGTTCTCGCCCTCTCGTAGAGCTCAAGGCTGCTCTTGAGCCAACTGCCATGAGTGCTTACTTGGAAACCACATAAGTATGTCTTTCCAGAGTTAAGCCCTGGGGCCACCTGTATTTGCTTTCTTTCACCTTGTCATGGCTATAGGACTCGGTCTGCTTTACTCTTCACTTTGTGACCACACACATACACACACACACAACAAGCAGTGCAAAGGGCTGACATTCCCACAGCTTCCTTCCTCCTTATGGCCCCAAAGTCAAGCACACAGGCTCTTTCTGTTGTCAGACTTTTAGTCCTAATCACTTCAGAAAAACCATCATTGTGCTACAAAACCTTACAGAACGTTTATCTTCTTGGTCTCCAGGCTGTTGATCCTGCTTCCATTCTATTATAAAAGCAGAAAGGCCTGGTCAAACATTTGAGCTTTCTCAGTGCCCCCTCTATGTGCTCTCAGGTAAAGCTATTTCTTCTTTCAGGATCCAGGATCTTCCCTTATTTCCTTTAGGCTAAAATAAACACCTCTGACCCACATATAAAACATACTTTTGGGTATCTCCTCAGATTTTCCCTGAGCTCTAACTGGGCAAGGAGAAAAGGCCACCAGCAGAAATCATAGTGTAATTTTAGAAGTGTTCTTTGACATATACCTCTTTGATACACATTTTAGACAGTTGCATAGTTTGGAGAAATGAGAAAAATAAACTTGGAAAATTCAGGAAGTATCTGGCAATAAATACAGTCTGAGCGCATTCCTTGTTCTTAATTGGACTCAAGAAACTACCCTGATGGAGTAGAGGAAACCCAAATGGAAACGCCACCTGCTTTGTGGGACCTGTGGTATTGGGCGACGAGAGTGAGGTTGGGCGGGAGATCAGGCTGTCAAGCACACTAGCGATCTTCAAGTGGGAAGCGGCCTCGAGGGTCCTCCTCCTAAGGAAAGTCCCCTGCGCACCCAAAGGAGGTGCCACCTCTGAAGGAGGTTGAGTATCAAGAAGGCTGACAGGCTCGGGGGTGGTGTAAGCCACAACCATATCAGGAAAGGCTGGTTTGGAATAGGAGCCCTCCATACCACCACCCATCTGCTCAGACCAAGCAGGCATGCCTCTCACCAATTCTGAAGGCAAACCACAGCAGAGCCTGGAATCCAGGGGGACTGGTGTCTGTCTCTGGCATATCCTTGCTAAATTCTACCCCATCTTTCCCTTTGACAATCCTTACTCTAAAGGAAATATGAGAATCTTTTTTGTTTTTTGAGAGAGAGAGAGAGAGAGAGGGAGGGCACAAGTGAGGGGCAGAGGGAGAAAGAGAAAGAGAGAGAGAGACAGAAGGGGGACTCACCCAAAGTGGGGCTTGTATTTTACCTGAAGTAGGGTTCGAGATTACCTGATGTGGGACTCGAACTCACAAACCGTAAGGCCGTGACCTGAGCCGAAGTCAGATGCTTAACGACTGAGCCACCCAAGCACCAGGAATACGAGAATCTTATTTTAAAAGTTTCGTAGGTCATGCAATAATAAAAGTGAAAAATCGCTAACATTTATTGAGTACTTATGGGTCAGGTGTTCTTCTAAATATTTTACTAATGTTACCAACGTCACATCATTCTCCAAAAATCCTGAGAGGTGAGTGCTGTTATTATTCCTTTTTACGGACAGAATGCTTGGCTCAAGCTGCAGAATTTCCCTTTCTTCCCCAATCAGCTGTATTCTTTCATTCAGATAGCAAATGTATATTAAGCATCTACAGGGCATAAAGCCACGTTCTAAGCAGTGGAGCAACAGAGATGAAAGACAGTCCCCACCTTCAAGTTGCTAACAGCCTAATGGGGGCTTACTGATAAGAACAAATTTAAAAATTTTGAATTCAGTATGATAGATGAAAGAGTACACAGACTGCTATGATAGATAAGAGGAGGCTCACCCGCGCAAGATGAGGGTAGGGCCTGCTACTGGGGGATGTGCGAGGTGGGTCAGGGAAGATTTCCCAGAGAAGGTGATAAAAGCTGAGTTGACTCTTACAGGACAAAGAAGTGCCAAGCATTAGACACGCTGGAAAAATGAGCTGGGGATCGTATCTTGAAAGATAGATATATCACGCTAATACACTGGGTTTTTATCCCAAAATTAATGGGAGACCACAAAGTGATTTTTTCTTTTAAAATACACACAACATCACATTTACCATTTTAATCACTTTCAGGTTCAATGACAGAGTTCAGTTCAGTGGCATTAAGTACATTTCCATTGTTGTACAACCATCACAACCATCCGTCTCCAGATCCTTTTACATCCTCCCAAACTGAAACTTTCTAGTCATTAAACAGTCATCCCCCTCCCCCACTCCCATCCTCTGGCAACCACCATTTGACTTCCTGTTTCTATGAGTTTACCTATCTAGGTACCTCATATTAGTCCTTTCGGGACTGGCTTATTTCACTTAGCATAATGTCTTCAAGGTTCAACATATGTCATAGCATGTGCCAGAATTTCATTCCTTTTTAAGTGTGAATAATATTCCATTGTATGTGTATACCATGTTTTGTTTATTCATTCACCCACCAAAAGACAGGCTGTTTCCGTCTTTCGACTATTGTGAATGAATGCTGCCACGAACGTCTTTGAGCTCCTGCTTGCAGTCCTTTGGGGTGTACACCCAGAAGTGGAATTGCTGGATCAAACGGGAACTACTTGTTTAATTTTTTTGAGGACCCTCCCTATTGTTCTCCACGGTGGCTGAGGCACTTTACATTCCCACCACCAATGCACCAGGGTTTCAATTTCTCCACATCCTCACCAATACTTGGTATTTTCTGTTTTGTTTTGTTTTTTAATATATATAATAGCCATCCTAATGAACGTGAAGTGCTCTCTCATTGTCGTTTTGATTTGCATTTCCCTAATTATCGTAACAGTAAGCATCCTTCCACGTGCTTACTATACAATTTCTTTGGAAACATTTCACTCGTCTTTCACCCATTCAAAATGATTTCAAATCAGAGGACATACGATCTGATCTGTGTTTCAGAAAGAGACCTCTGGGGCAGAAGGAATCACAGCTCAGAGGGCGAGAGGCTGGAGGTCATCCGGGAATGACATGACTAGGCCAGAACCACACTGGTGTTTGGCAATATGGTAAGTCGGGGGGAGAGAAGGAGAGAAGCTCCTTGCTGGAGCTAGGCTTAAGGCAGTGGTCCTGGGACCTATCTCTGCTCAGGCTTTACTCTATTCTATGGAGCACCTCGCCAGAGCCTCTCCAGTCTTCCCTTTCTGAATTCTCTAAGGTTTCCTCCCTCTTCCTAACAGATTCCCCATCCATTTCCCTCCCTCTTTCTCCTTACCTGGTCATGAAGCGGTGTCCCCACCAGCCCACAGTTCTGCAGCTTCGAGGCACGTTTCCCTGCATCACTACCACGTATCCCTTCAAATCTTTTACTGCTTCTTTTCTTGCTCTGGGGAAATCAACCGCTGATGTACTTCTGCCTGGAGAAGTGGACAAGGCAGAAGAAAACCAACAGCTCTGAGGCCACAACAGGAGAAACCCTGGAAATAAGCATTTTTGGTGGTTTTTTTTTTTTTTTGACTTCATAAATCTCAATCCCCTCTTCTTGAATGAATCAATATCATTTGTCACCCTGTATTGTAATTGTTGGCTCGCTTACCTATTTCTTCTCAGGAAATTTTAAACTGAAACATGGTTATAATAATATTTATATTATCTTATACTTACAAATTACAAAGAATGGTATCAAATCCAATCTTGGCTGATCAGAACCAAAACATATGCTAAAACCATGAGAAAGAAAAGATTTTGTACTTCTTCCTAACATATGCCTTTTAACTTGCCAGAAAGGAATTTTAGCAGATATTATAATAAATATAATCAAGATATCAAAGCTGGATAATAAATGGTGAGGAAAATGTAATGGGAAGTGCTCAGGTTTTGTGGTAATTCACACTGAAGAGCAATGTTATAACCCCATTAATGTATCTAAATATGGGGAACAGCACTAAATATTGCACTAAAATGACTCTGTGTCACTTTTTAAACACTTTTAGATGATTAATTATTAGGTGGGGGTCAAGAAAATAATAAAAGAGATATATTTTATTACAAAATTATACATTACCTATGATATGGGTTCTCATAGTGAAATTAGCAAGTCTTTGTCAGCAATTAGGATTTCATAAGAAGCAAAGCAGAACTGAGACTTTTTTGGCTTTTCATAACAGTTTTAACTGAGTAGACTTTTTCACTCCCCTTTTCCTCCCCCCTACCTGGCTCCTCCTCCTTCTTTAGATTGAGATTTCTGCACTATACAGTAATAAAATCCACTGCCAAGTTGACTCAGTCAGTAAAAGCAGGTTTTGAAAGCAGAGATTTTGTAGACTTGTATTCAGAAGTTGTTTCCTTATCTCTCATCTCTGGGAAATGATCTAACATCAAAATATGAGGAAACAACCTTTTGAGTAAGAACTGACAAGGTGTTGCGCTGCTCTTCTGGAAGAAAAATCAACACTACCCTCAGAAAACAGAATGTGTTCTTTCTAGTAAATAAAGTTGCAAGCAGGTAGATGACAGTTTATGGGAAGAAAGAGTTGTTTCAAACCCTCCAGCAGGATTTTACACCGAACAAATGCCTTAAATAAAAATCACATCTGCGAGCTACAATGCTGCATAATGAACAGGACACAAATTTTCTTTGTGCAGTTAAATCAATAACAATGGGCAATGCTGAAGTTGCATGTTTTAGCTTTTGGTGCCAAACTCACTGCCTGACCCTCCATTTTAGAGAAAGCCAAATTGGTTGCTACTTTTAGATGAGAAACATCTATTCAAGGGTTAGTTTGGAATTAGGGCAGTCGACAGTCCCAAGGACTCTATTTGTGATGGACCAGTAAGGACCAAAATAGCTAATGGTACGACATTACTTACTGCAATCACTGACTCTGAAAAACAAGAGGCTAAAATCATTAAGAAAAAAATAAAAACAACTCATTGGGGCGCCTGGGTGGCGCAGTCGGTTGAGCGTCCGACTTCAGCCAGGTCACGATCTCGCGGTCCGTGAGTTCGAGCCCCGCGTCAGGCTCTGGGCTGATGGCTCAGAGCCTGGAGTCTGTTTCCAATTCTGTGTCTCCCTCTCTCTCTGCCCCTCCCCCGTTCATGCTCTGTCTCTCTCTGTCCCAAAAATAAATAAACGTTGAAAAAAAAAAATAAAAATAAAAACAACTCAAATGCAACAACTAAGAAAAGGGGCAAAGGGCACCTGGGTGGCTCCGTCAGTTAAGCGTCCAGTTCTTGATTTCGATTCAGGTCATAATCTTCGTGGGTTTGTGGCATTGAGCTCCGAGTCTGGCTCCTCCATGACAGCATGGAGGCTGCTTGGGGTTCTTTGTCTCTGCCCCTCCCTGAACACACACACTCTTTTTCTCTCTCAAAATAAATAAATAAACTTAAAAAAAATAGGGAAGGGACAGCAATATCGATTCACTACAGAAATGGAAAGATCAATAGCACATGAAAAAATAATATTCAACCTCCCAAAAGTAAAATAGAGAAATTCTAATATAACAGTATGAGAGCCTATTAAATTAGTAAATAGGATTAGAAATAATGATGCCCTAGTTTGGCAAAATTCTTGGGAATATAAATTAGTATAAACTTTCTGAAAACCAATTTGATGTATATATCAAGAGTCCTTAAAAATACATCCACTTAAGGTCCATAATGTCCCTGCAAGGAAACCAACCCAAAGAATAGAAAATTGGACAAATATTTACTTACCAATAACATAAACAACATGGTTTTTAAAAAATGAAAATAACATAAATGTCCAAAAATAATGGAAAAGTTAAATTAGTTAGTTTGTGTATATTATGGAATATCATTCCACCATTAAAAATTGTGTTAATGAGGGGCGCCTGGGTGGCGCAGTCGGTTGAGCGTCCGACTTCAGCCAGGTCGCGATCTCGCGGTCCGTGAGTTCGAGCCCTGCGTCAGGCTCTGGGCTGATGGCTCAGAGCCTGGAGCCTGTTTCCAATTCTGTGTCTCCCTCTCTCTCTGCCCCTCCCCCGTTCATGCTCTGTCTCTCTCTGTCCCCAAAAAAAAAAAAAAAAAAAAAAAATTGTGTTAATGAAATGGGGAAATGCTCATGACACAATGTTAGATGAGAACAAGGATATAAAAGTATTAATATATCATAACTCTAATTTTGTGATATATATCTCTGTATGTTAAAAACATACATCCATATACATAAAAATAACTTGAATTGATAAAAATTAAAATTTTTATGTTTATGCAGGGATAAAAAATGGAAAAATACATGAAAATTGTAACCAAAGTTGCCTCTGTTTATGTAGCAATAAGAGAAAGAAAAGAAAATATATTAAAATTGAATCAAAGGTGATTATAATTTTTTTGCCCCTTTCTGTGTTTTCCAATTTTCCCGTGGGGAGCAATGTATGTATTAGGATTTATTTGCCACAGCTCAGCCCAACTAACTTATGAAATAAAGAAAATTTATTGGCTTTCATAATGCAGTGGTTCTGGGATAAGCATTGCCTCAAGGGTGGCTAAATACAGGGGCTCAAAGTAGTTTATCAGGATTCTATTTCTCTTTTAAATTATACTTCCCGTGTTGACTCCTTCTGAGAAAGGCTGTCCCTTGAGGTCCCTGTTCTAGGGGCTGAATATTTTAGGTTCAAGTTCACATGCACAGCCAAACTCCTAAGATCCATTCTGATCAGTCTGCCTTAAGTCATGTGCTCAAAATAAACTAATTACATGTGGGAGAATGCTAAGCACTGATTGACGCTGGTCACGTGCTCTGCCCTAGTCTCTCTGGGAGCCCTACTCATACCAAGTGGAAAGAAAATTAGGAAGACACAGATTCCCAGAGAAAAATCCAAGCTGCTGTCAGGAAGGGGAGGCAAACAACAAATATTGAATACAAAGCTGTATTCCTTCTATAAGGGGAAAAATGTGACTTTAGTTTTTTTTCAAACCCTAGTGCTCCTCCTCTTTTCCATGAACTCTGAATCCGTTCTCCTTTCTCACTAGTAACAATTGTCAGTCTGTTAACATTTTCACAGGATAGAAATGTTCAGTTTGCCAATGGCAAATGTATTGCCTATACACTTTATAACTGCAAATGATATTTCTCATGAATATTTAGAAAGAGTGATAAGGTAAAAATCATGGTTCCTGTTACAATTCAAAGTAAAATTTTTAGTGACGAATTAAAAACTGGTGTTGTCAATAATCCCATTCTATGCTTTTTCCTCTGTTACATCAGGCCAATTTATGTAAAATTACTCTATTATGTTGCGTATTGTTTTGCAGCATTATTAGAGAGAGAAAGATAAGAGAGAAGGAGAAAGACACCCAGGTATTAGCTTCATCTCATCTAATACTTCTCCGCCTTATTTGGTGATGGTAATGTTTGTCAATTTGGGAACACAACTTTCACTAGGATGAGTCTTAAAAATCATTTCAAATATATTCTTCTAACTTATTCATTGTTTATTTTTCAGTATCAATACTTTTTGAAATGTAATGCAGACTTTCCTTTAAGTCTTTCTTCATTTACCTAAGTGAATTTGGTGAGCACAATCTTCCTCTGCCTCGTGAAGATAATTTACCCTTGAAAATCATTTGTTAAGTGCATTCTCATAAGCTTAAAACATAATTACCATTAACTCTTAGGAATATGCATTTATACTAAGACAACACCAAAGCCCATAAAAATCAGCCCAATTACTTCAACAGTCACATTAGTTGAATGACCTAACAAGAACTTTCGCTTCATTAATTACACTAAATTATGGTTGTTCTGTTATTCTCATTAAGTTCTTGCAGAGCAATCTTGTGATATATAAAGATTATTCTTACAAATAAAACATTGGGTATTCAATGTTTATATAATTCAGTCTTCACTACAAAATCATAATCATAATCATAATCATAACCAAAAAAATCACTGAAAATTAGGGCAAATTATTTCATACTCATCAAATAATTTGACATCCTTAAGGCCTGAGATTACCATGGCCATAAACTACAAAACACTAAGTCTCTGAGAGAACTTCAATGTATCACACTCCATCGAATGATTTTGAACACAGCCATATGGTGCTTCTGGTCTGGGAAGGTTCAGCTACCCATGTGATATTCAAACTCCAAATCTGTCCTCGTAAATGCAAAGAAATGCCCTATTAGCCAAAGCGAGGGTACCCAATGAAACTTTGGGGGAAAAAACCAAATTCATGTCACTGAACGCTGTGTCACCTAGCCACTTCTCAGTGCAGCTGACAGTCTGAGTTTCAGACTGCTTACAAAATAATCCCACCAAGCAATGAGCATTATCAATATCTTTTTAAATAGCGGGTTCTAAAAAAAAAATGTTCCATTTACCTAAACTAGTTGAAGATATTTGTTTTCAATTACTCAACTAAGTATCTTCGTGTCCCATCCCATGGTTAATCAGTGAAAAACACATAGACAACATATGATCACAATCATTATTCTGTCTCGGGGAATTTGCTGAACTTGATTGTCTAAGAAGGTGACTGTTTAGCAGCGTCCATAATCATTGCTGCCCCAGGCAGCCACCTTGGACTACAAAGGTGGGAGAAACCAGCCAAGCCTTGGGGAACTTTTACCTCATCTGTACCCTCCAGTCCTTTTCTTTGCAACTGCAAATTAGTTGTCAGCTTTTTGCCCAGCTTTATGACTAAGGATACTATCCTGAGAAAACACAGCCCAATGACAAAGAACAGCTCTAAAATCGCAGTAGGACCAACAACACTTGAATCTTTACTGTCTTTGGAAGGAAGCATGTAAAACAGGAAATGAGCTTTAGCCTTGACATTTGCCTGTCTTGGTAGAAGTTCAACAAAGAGCTGAAAATGAAGTATGCTTCAGACTTTAAAGGTAATGATGAAATGAGAGGGAGGGTGTCCGTCAACACTATAGAAGTAGCTTCAGCCATGTTAAAATATTTCAAAGAAATGAGCCGTTAGAGCAGCAAGCACTCCATGTGTTTGTTGTTCAGCCCATCCAAAGTGCATCAGCAGGCTTTTTCTAAAAGTGTGTGGATATAATACTTTGAGCTGAGATCTGTAGCCTTAGCCTTCTAAAGATGATATCTACAGGTTGTCATGGTAACTCACAGGGCACCATCTTTAAAAACATTAAATTCTGAGGAAAAATACACACAGAGAAATTTCAGCCCTAAAAGCCATTCCCTCAGACAAATTGTCCATTAGCCTACATATCTCTGTCCTTTTAAAGCTTTGCTTTGATTTTTATTTTCATTCCGTGTTCAATGAATACAGAACCCTGAAACAAGTGAAGAAAGTTTGAAATGTTTTACTATAGATTTTCATGATACACTCTACATTAGTTTTAAACTGAATGAGTACCACCTCTACCACTGATATTTTTCTTCCTTTTAATTGACTTTTTTAATATGAGCTCTTCCCTTCTATCAGTAGAAACAACTTTTGTTCTTTTCCTCTTAATATTGTCCTGTAGCCATTATTAAATTGAGGGACATCTTCCTTACTTTGAAATTGTGAGGTCTGGGGGCGCCTGGGTGGCGCAGTCGGTTAAGCGTCCGACTTCAGCCAGGTCACGATCTCGCGGTCCGCGAGTTCGAGCCCAGCGTCGGGCTATGGGCTGATGGCTCAGAGCCTGGAGCCTGCTTCCGATTCTGTGTCTCCCTCTCTCTCTGCCCCTCCCCCGTTCATGCTCTGTCTCTCTCTGTCCCAAAAATAAATAAACGTTGGAAAAAAAAAATTAAAAAAAAAAAAAAGAAATTGTGAGGTCTGGATGTCAATCCATTTGTCAATACTTTGGAGACACAGTGACTTTCTGTCCACACCCATAAGACTTATTTTTGTGTGTGAGTCATGGAGGAGTTAGCAAGTTTGACATTGAATCTTTCTTCATCTTCACATTAGCATTTGCTAACCCTCCAGCTGGATTATGAAGTTTTGGTAGATTAGGGAGGGTACTTTATGACTCTTTGTGTCTTTAGAGTTAGAAGCACTACACACAGGGGTACAGTAAATATTTTATGACTTAGAATCCAACTTTAAGATAAAGGCAGTAAAAGGGCCTTCTAGATCATCAAATCTACCCCCTTATTTTCATAAATTAGGAAAACAAAACAAGGAGAGGTAAAGTATCTTAGTCCAAAGTTGTATCTAGCTAAAAACATAATTTTGAGGTTAACAAAGGGGATTCCAATCTCCATTCTGCCAGTATGGGGAAAGCAAAAGGAGGCAAAACTAAGATTCTTTATTCATACAAAAAATTGCTAATAGCTGTTCCTGAATTTCATACCTCATTACATTATTGTTTTGAGGTTCCAGTTCCATAATACTCTATTCCAAAGAGAATGTGCTAAGCATTAGCCACATATGAGGTGCTAGGAAGAGAAGGGGTATAAAGAGATAAAGCACATGAGGAAAGATGAATGTAAACAATAGAAGAAATTAAATAATTGTTGATAATATTGAGCATCATCTTGTTCTTAATTCACAGGCAATATCATACCAAAAAAGTGACTGCATCTGGAAAACTAATATTAGGGAAAAATCTAAGAGGTTAGATTTAAGGCCTCCAGAAACTGGGGTAAAAATAACTGACATAAGGCAATGCGCTAATCAAAAATCTAGAATAGACACAGAGTATTATAGAGCAGGTTCACCTTCTTCTCTGAATTTCTTTGTAGTTAAGCTTTGTTGGGAAGCTCTACTGGGGAGAATCCCATGTGTGTATGTGTTCTATTAGTTCATTTGTATCTGTACCAGAAGGCAACACGGGTATTTAGTAAAGGAACTAATAAAAAACATGTAGAGATTACAATGGTGTGTGTGTGTGTGTGTGTGTAAATTTAAATTCCCTATGTATTGATTAAAAAGAAAGTTGGCTAATAACAACTTACAGTTGTATAAGGCCCTTGCAGTTTATAAAACTTACATTTAGTGAAGAAGAGCTTCCATAAATCTCGGATGATTGGACGAAGAAGTGTTCTCGTACTTGTTTATTGATGTAGCCTAGAGTGGTCAAGTGATTTATACAAGGTTATATGCTGAAGAGTTCTGACACCAAGTATAAGGCCTAACTATTTTGGAGAAAGACTCCTCTCTATTACTTTTGTGGGTCCCATTCAAGACTATGTCACTACCCAAAGATGGCTTCATGGAGTTTGGGCACATGTGAGGAAAGGAAATAAAACAGCTGTTTCATAAGCAGTTAATCAGTTTGAAAGAGAGGTTTAGGGGCTTAAAATGAAATTTTAAATCAATGAAACACTATCCTATGTGTCTTCTCCTACAAAGGTCACACTTGATTCGTTAGAGCTTCTACCAGGAAGACTACATTGAAGAAGAAATGACTGGTACATCTAGATCAAACTGTTTCAAGGGCCATTTTACTATTAATTTTATAAATGCAATGGTAAGCAATTATTGATCATAAATCAAAGCAAAGTTAAGAATAAAAATTACCTCTATAAACACATTACCAATTATCAGTAATGATTAGGGAATCGTAATTTAACAACTGTACTTATACTAACAGTCAATCATGGAAGTTTGGGGAAAGAATTAATGGTTTTTCAGAGACCACCTGGAAACATGATTTAGCATATCAATTCTTGACATTGAAATCTGACTAGAAAAGAATGAATGACAAACTTGGGACCAGCTTGAACAAGGCTCAGGAAATTCCCAGAGTTCAGTCATATCCCAGCACTGGCCAAGCGTTGGTTAATAGATTCAAGCAAGACTGAACAGACTCTGACACTGTTGAATGTCAGATGGTAAAATCATCATCTACAGGGGCACCTGGGTGGTTCAGTCGGTTGAGCGTCCAACTTAGGCTCAGGTCATGATCTCGTGGTCTGTGTCGAGCCCCACATCTGTGTCTCCCTCTCTCTCTACCCCTCCCCCACTCATGCTCTGTCTCTGTCTCTGTCTCTCTCTCTCTCTCTCTCTCTCTCTGTCAAAAATAAATAAACATTTAAAAAATTTTAAAAAGTCATCATCTATAGAATGATAAATAAGTTACATGGAAAGAGCTAAGAAAACTTCTTGTATTTCCTAAAAGAGATATCAAGAGGATCTAGGGTTAGAGATCTTACAATGAAATTCTCTGCAGAGACCTATGTCAAAGCCCCTTTGGATGGATAGTGTAACCATGACATTCTTGTGCAGGAAGCATACATGTGCAGAAGTAGGTTTAGATGCATGTGAGCCTGTGGGTAATACTATGAGATTAATAAATCTGCTGCAAATAAATATTTAGGCTTCCATGGGATTCCTTTTTTTTTCTCTTCCATAAAAATTTACAGTTTGAGAGCATATTGACTTTTTGTTTTACATTATCTCTCAATTCTATAATGGTGGTGATTCTCAGACTGACTAAAAATGGTGAGAAATCAGAGTGCGTGTCAAGAATAAATAAAGCCATAGTTTTCGTGTATTGAATACATGCCATGTTCCAGTACTGTACTAAAACACTTTACCTTGAAGGGATTCAGAATATGCTACGCCCAAATTTACCACTTTGTTATGTGGATTATTTTGAGTTGAGGGCAACCAACACCCAGTTGACTAAGGAAAAGCTCTTATCTCCCCCTTAACGGCCTAAAAGAAAGTGTAAATGTCCCAGTATTTGAGGGAAATCTACATTGATAAAGGGAATTTCTCTTAGAAATGGTACCTGTTCCAGGGAGAGCAACTCCCAGAGATGACATCTTTTTTTTCACCTGAGTGACTTCATCTACATAGCAAGGCAACCTCTGTTTACCATTTTTCTACCCCCCACATTCCTTCAATTGCCTTCTCCCTCACCTAGAAGTCCCAAACCCAAACACATCCCTTAGCTCAGGATGGTATAGAAGTCTCGATTATCTGGCTGTCTTTGGAAGTCTCCTATCTTTGTGAAATTCCCATGTGTATGTACTAATCAAATGTATGTTTTTTCTTCTTTGTATCTATCTATGTCAATTTAATTATTGGACCAGCCACAGAACCTAGAAGGGTAGAAAGGAAAACATTTCTTCCCCTACAGTCTATATCATCTTCTGTAATCCTCATAATAAACCTAACAGGTGGGTATGATCACTTTCATATTACTCATGAAGAAATCCAAGCTTCACATAGTCAAATTAATTGTAGACCTGGGATTTAAACCAGGTCTTGTCTACCTATAAAGCCTGTATTTTAATGTCCAACTTATACAGCCCCCAATAGGAAGCAGAGAGACAAACAAAGTGTTCCTTGATAGGTCAAGAGGCTGGAAATGTTCAACGGGCACATCGTTAGTCTTTCCTCCTTTCTTTTATCTCGAATGGCCTGCAGGGGAGAGAAAAGAGGGTTTGCTCCAGGGCCCATAGACTTTGTCTCTGCCTGCCTCCATAGAGAGAAGGCTTTTAAATAAGGTCTCATTTATGAGCAATGGGATGTTTCAGGTAATAGGCAGAAAGTTTAGGATTCAGCGGGGGTTTCCTGGGTGAGGGTAGAGGCTCAGAGTTTGAATCTGAAAAAGGAGCTCTAAGCAGGTCTAATCAGTTTAATCAGAGGGCAGATACTCTTCATTTATCCATGCTTTCTCCTGGGCTGACCTCGAAGTTTGCAGCCTGAAGAACACTGGATGCCTACTTTTGTTTTTGTCTGTTTTTTTTTGTTTTTGTTTTTTTTTTGTTTTGTTTTGTTTTGTTTTGTTTTGCAGTTTCATTCTCCTCTACTCAGGTAAAGAAGTGTTCGGTCCTCCAGGCTTCAGATGGTCTTTCTTCTGACTCTATGTTCTCCCTCCTGGAAATGTGACCCAACCCTATGTATAAACTAATTCCTATGTACTAATTACATGTATAAACTAATTCCTCCCAAATGTATATCACTAGGCTGCATCCCTCCTCAGATCAGAGCCCTAAAACCAACTGCCTACTTGAGTGTTCCTCAAACATATCTCAGAGGAATCTCGATCACATAGTGTCTGACATCAATTCCTTGATCTTCATCATAAGACCTGATCCTCTTCCAGTGCCCCCTGTCTTGATGAATGGCACCACCACAAGCACTAGAGACCAGAAGGCACCCTTGATGCCTCATTTTTCATCACTGCTCTATCTAATTCATCACCAAACCATTCTTTCTCTCTTGTCTGCCCCACAACTCTCTGTTCCAGGCTATCATAATCTCTCACCTGGACTTCCAACTTCTCGCTGTCCTACCTACATCCATTTTCAAAGCCAAATCAGGTCATATGTTACATATCCCAGCTTAAAGTCCTTCCTTCACTGGCCATTGTTCTCTGGAAATTATAGAACTTTCTTTTTTTTTTAAAAAAAAAAAGTTTATTTATTTATTTTGAGAGAGAGAGAGAGAGAGAGCACAAGCAGGGGAGAGGCAGAGAGAGAGAGAGAGATGGAGAGAGAGAATCCCAAGCAGGCTCCATGGCCATCAGTCCAGAGCCCAACATGGGGCTCAGTCCCACAAACCGTGAGATGATGACCCGAGCCAAAATCAAGAGTTGGATGCTTAACCAACTGAACCACCAAGGAACCCTGAAAATGTATTACTGTTAATGTGGCCTGAAGGGCCTGCATGATTCCCAGCCTCCCCCTACACACCCCTACAGCCTCATCTGCCCCGTGGTCTACCTTGCTCTTTCCATTCACCACTTCTCAAACATCTTCCATCTCAGGGATTTTGCATATGATATTTTCTATACCTGGATAGTCTTCTTTTTCTTCTTTGCCTAGTCAATACCTCACTATAATTCAGATCTCAGTAAAGGCTTCCCTAACTTCCCTAACTAGATCAAACACATTTATTACCAGGCTCCCTTAAATTGTGTAGCTATTTTCCACTTGTAATTAAACATTTATTTGTGAGTTCATGACATCAATATTTGTTTCCTCAACTAGATGTTAAGTTTTTAGACGGCAGTCTATGTCTTTTTTAGCTCGCCATTGTATCTGTTTAGTAATGCTTAATTTGTTTAATATCTGAGAGCCAACTGAATGAATAAGTAAATGACTTATGTTATGGGTGTGTTAAATTTCAGTAACTGCTATAATCCTAAAATATTAACATCTCTATTTAGAAGCAAGTTTTGGCTCAGGTCTTTTTTTGAATCTCACCTTCTCAATGAGACCCAACCAAATTATTTAACACTGCAATCTATTCATATGCCTCCCACCAGGACTCCCTAAGTCCCAAGGCAAGCTCAATTTTTTTCTTTTTTTTTTCTGTAGCATTTATCACCTTGCAATACATTGGATGATTCTACTTGTTTATCATTGTTCTATGTTTTCTTAGACTCTGTATTTGTCTACTCGTCATCCATTCTTCACAGGGTGAATCATAGTACATATATTTTCCTATTTTCTGTATTCTTGATCTGGCATTTGTGGACTCACTGACTGGAAAGAAACTTGCTCTTCTCATGTTTAGACAATTCCTAGACTAGCAGAGTCCTTGTCCAGGGGTCTTTCACATGCAAACTAATCAATCCAAAGCCCACACCTCAGCCATCTCCTTGAATCCTTACATGGCCAAACAATATTCTTTGGCCCTAAATAAACTCAGGACAAGGTACCAGAGAGCCATTAGGAAAATCTGTAAGCCCCAAAGCTTGCTGGAATTATTCCAACTAGCCAAACCCTGCTCTGCCTTGACTTTCCTATAGAAAACACAATAAAGGACGCACCTGGGCTTTTCCCATGCTCCTTTTCTGCCTCTGGCTGGCACTGGTGCTTCCCCCTGAGCCCTGAATGGCATAGTGTATCCCCTCCTCTCAGGAAATGTAAGTAACAAAAATATTCTTTCTGGGCACCTGGGTGGCTCAGTCAAGTGAGAGTTCAACTCTTGATTTCTGTTCAGGTCAGCATCTCACAATTTGTGAGATCGAACCCTGAGTTGGGCTCTGCACTGGTAGTGCAGACCCTGCTTGGGATTCTCTCTCTCCCTCTCTGTCTGCCCCTCCCCTGCTCATGGGTGCTCTTGTGTGAGTTCTCCTTCTCTCTCTCTGTCTCTCTCTCTCTCTCTCTCAAAATAAATAAATAAATAAATAAATAAATAAATAAACTTAAATATATGTACATGTATTATGTGTGTGTGTGTGTGTGTGTGTGTGTGTGTGTATATATATATATATATATATCTTACAATGGCATTAGCCTCTCCATATCAGCACTCATTCACCTCGATACATTAAAATCCCACATTTACAATAGAGGCAATCATGTTACTATTTACCACCTGGCTCCCTCCTTCACCAATGGAAAGCAAATGTAATAAAGTCATGGACCTATATCTGTTTTGTTCCTGCTTTTGATGTCCAGACCAGTGCCTGCTACATAGAACTTCCATAAATATATGTTGAATAAATGAATGTTTCTGATCCTACTTCTGATATAATGCTATTTCAGAATTTGAGCTTCCCCATGACAGAAATTTTATCTTACTGCCCTTCAAATGACCAGGCTCTTTCTCAGCATCTGGCAATTGGTGAAAAGCTCAATAATGGTTTAGTCTAATTCATGTAAATACTGCATTCTGGGTAACTTTTGCTGGTCCCAGAGCTCTGAGAGTGACCCTTCAAGTTCTGCGGTCAACAATGGCTTCTGTTCTCATTAGCAAGGAATCCTCTTTCCTGCATTTTTTTAAAAAGTGGTTTCCAGTCACAGAGTGTATGAGCTGTGACCAACAGAAATGTCAGAACCTGGGTCAAGAACCCTGCTCCACCTCTAACCCTGGGTGTCCTTGAACAACTGAACTGATCATTATGGAATGTTTCCAGTACTATCTTCCTGAATATGTAAGGATGGGAAAGACAAATACACAGCATTCAATGCCTCCAATATGGATTAAATTAATACCCAATTAACTGACTTTTCAAGACTTCTTTGAGTTTTATGAGCTCATGGTCCATTTGTGGTTGCTAAACATGACTGATTTTTCATGCATTTTCCAATTCTCCTTCCAAACAAATGATAAGGCAACGTTCAGTGCTTAATCTTTACATATGCAAGGCTACACAACACTTATTTTTTATATTGCATTAGCTCACCTTCTATTGATAGATACTGTTCTCTTTAAACATGTTCTAAGTCCAACTCTTGTAAGCTCATTTGCACAAATATAACTTTGGAAATCCAGAATTCTCTTTATAATTCTAGGAAGGTTTTGCTCTGATAATAATAACTGAAAATATTGAGCACAATGTCTTATCTTTTACGAATGAGGAAAAGAGGGTCCAGAGCAGTTAAGTCATTTGCCTTAAGTCACACAGCCAGTAAGCACTAAGAAGAGGATTCACACTTAGGTAGTTGTCTCCACACACTATGCACTTAGTCGCTTATGCACGTTGCCTCTATGGGGTAACTGAACTTCACAACCGATTTCTTACTGACTTGAATCTATTCTCTTTTCTTATGATCTATTATACAAACACATTGTTTATGACACATGCTAAACTTTCTTGAGTCACATACTGTTGGTAGGTGAGTATAATCATCCTTATGATCGATCAGAAAACATATGTAGACAGATCTACAGTGACATTGAGGGAGCCAATAGCCAGAGTAGGGTTAAAATTCATAGCCTTGGTATCCTGGTATTTTTATCAGTCCTTTGAGACTTTATACATTCTATGTGATTTTTTAATTTCATGGAGGTGTTCAGGGGCTGAAGGCAGAATCAGACTTCACTTTGGAATAAAGGTAGCAGCTTAGATTGCAAATTACTTTACAGACATTTTAGTACAGGTAGCGGCAGGTATGTTTGGGGATTCTAAGTTCTTTCCATCAGAATGCAGAAACACCACCAGCTGCCTAAATTATTTTCTAATAAACTGGGTCTTCATTATGTCCCAATTGCCCACAGTGTGTTTGCCTTGTCAGACTCAGATTTTTAAAAGCAGTTCAGTCTTGAACCACTTTAGCTAACATGGATTTCTCCCTCCCTATTCATTTGCAGTCCTACTTTCTGGTGCTCTATCTCTCTTTTTCAATATATTTGAAAATGCTTTTATTCCTTTTAATCCTTTCAGCTTTTTTTTAGCACAGTCAGCAAATTTCAGACCTTATCTCTTTCCTCTTGGCTCCAACAGTCTGTTGTTTGCATTTCCACAGTTTATTGGCAGCATGTTTTTTGACAAAGCCATCTTGAAATCTAATTGAATGTTTCTTGTTTTAACATTTCTTTTGCTGAAGAACACTGGACGGCTGGATCTCTAACACTGGCCTTTTCATTAACCTTCTATCTGCACTCCTGCCATATAAGATAGTTAAACATTCAAAATGTGCAAATCAATACGGGTTGAATTAAAAGAAAATATTTTGAGAATACAGTTGACCCTTGAGCAACACATCGTTGCACTGCCACTTATACATGGATTGTTTTTATAGTACAGTACTATAAGTGGCAAATGTATTTTCTCTTCTGATGTCCTTACCAACATTTTCTCTAGCTTACTTTATTATAAGATCACAGTGTATAATACATACAAAATACAAAATATGTGTGAAACAACTGTTTGCGTTATCGGTTAAAGATTCAGTCAACAGCAGGCTATCAGTAGTTAAGTTTTGGGGGAATCAAAAGTTATATGTGGCATTTTGAGTACACAAAGAGTCTGCATCCCTACCCCCTCGTTGTTCAGAGGTCAACTGTATTGTAACATGTGGAGAAAAAAGTGCCACTAAAAGGCAATTTAGACTGGAGTCCAAAGAAAGCATTATCACAATTTCTAACAACCTTCCTGGGACACACATATTTTACTTTCAGTTCCAATAAATTTCCTAAGTGTCCAGGAATAAAAAAATACCAAAAAGTCAAAAAGAAAAGAGAGAAAAGATTTTGGTATGCTGGTATATCATCCTGATTCAATGAAAGCAGAAAAGAAATAATTTTCTACTCAAATTCTATCTTTGACATAAATAAGAAACAATCAATAAAATAAACAATAAAAAATAAACAAGCAATATTTCCAAAACTGATGGTCACTGATAGTGAAGATTACATTGTTTTTCAGATATGCATTGAAGTTCTACCTTTTATTCTTTGGCTTAATTATAATGTACCTCAGACTTTAAAATAACTGAACACAAGCTCCTGTAATCCGATGTCATACTTTTATTCAGCTCAAATGCATCTTATTATCTCCCGGAACAATCTGACTACATTATAAATAAGGAATGAAGGACAAAAAAAAATAGAAGAATCAGACTCCATTATTTTCATTTTGGTGTTTACTATTTATTTCATGTCAATAGTAACTATTTGGAGCCACTTTAAATATCCGTGTATTTGTTGCTGTAAATCTAGAATAAGAGTGCCTAGAAATGATCCTGGAAAATCAAAATTTCTCTTTAATTTAATATATTTATTTAATAAGCCTACTATATGGAAAACATTATGCTTCATTCAGTGGAGGATATAAACAGAGCTATTGCCAGAGGGATCTTTTAGAGCTAAATCAGGTTTTGTCACTCCTCCATTCGAATATTCCATGGCTTTGCACCTTATTAGTGAGGGAAATCAAAGATGAAAAAACAGTCTTGCAGACACTGACTTCAGACTCAACATTCAAGCTAGAAATGCAATGCTGAAACGGCCCCTTATACCCAGATGTTCTTCCCATGCTCGGCTCCCTACTAGCTCTCTGCTTCCACACTCTCATCTCTCTTTCTCTTACAGCCACACTGGCTTCCCTACCTCTGCTCGAAAATGCCAGCCTGGCTCCTGCCTCAGAACCTTGGTGATTTTTATCTTTGCTTAGAATGCTCTTTCCCCAGATTCCACACGTTCCACATAACCTAATTCTGCTCGCTCTTTCCCTAGTTCTCTCTTTCTGCCAAATATTAGGAAGACCTTCCCTGAATACTCAATGTAAAATAACATCCCCCACCCGAATTCTCCCTAATCTTCCTTGCCTTACTTTATTTTCCTACTTAGCATTTATCAGCACCTCATAGTATGCATTTGCATGTAACTTACAGGCAAGCTCAGTGCAAACTTGACTGCTAGGTTTGCCATGGGATCCTCAGAATCTAGAAGAGGGCCAGGCATATGGTTATTGAATTAGTGAATGACATTATCCTCTCTGACCTCCCAAGTCAGATAAATTATGAAGACAAATATGGTAAAACATTGGATTGCCCAGTAACTTCTTCTGCAAGTGTTCACAAGATGAGTAAACATTTCTAACAAATTTTAACTTGATATACAAGTGATGTCTTGCAATATGAGTAGTACATGATTCCAAATGTCACATGATCACAACTGAGCCAATGGTTCTTCTCTCTTTCTTTCTTTGTCTCTCTCTCTCTCTTACTGCGGGATTGTGAGATGTCATCCCCTATACTTGGATTTTTGGTCTCAGGCTTCAGTGTTTGGCAGAAATCTGTGATTATTCAGAACGTTGGAAGGTGCCCACAATTGGCACTAGTGTAGCTTCTGTCACTTCAAAGCACCGATGGACAGTCCTTTGCTTTTCCATACAAGAGTGAGCTTGGGAATGCTTTACTTCATTCTAGATCAGGCTGCCTGCAGATATAGACCCTTTCCTCTGCTGCCTTATTGCCAGTGACATTAATACAGTATTTGAGGAGCTTGTTAAGACTGTACTGTAGTTAACATCCATGAGAGCATATACAATGGCCCCCATGAACAAAAAGATTCCATTGAGCCAACAGATAGCAATGATTCTGTTAATGACAGTGAAAGTCATCCTACACAATAAGCCTCCTCTCTCTTGTCTCCCTCACACCAGCCACAAAGGTTTTCAAAGGCAAGTGCAGGTTAATTTGTTTATTTTTCTTTATATTTTGTATTTTATTTATTATTTGGTATTATATTACAGTATTGTAGTCATTTTTATATGAATATGTTTGGGTTGTGGAACGAATCATCTGAGTTTCCATTATTTCCTTTGGGGAAATTCACTTTGAGATACAAGTGCTTTGGATTAAAAGCATGTTTCTGGAACAAATTATGCTCACAAACCAGGGTTTTGCTGTACATATAAGTAAAACAAGCATTGGACTGTATGTGGTGGAACAAGAGAGACAAGTGCTGAACTTGGGCTTAGTGGGAAACCACATAACCTTAAGTTAGAAGCTGAAATGCTAAAAGGGCTTTCAAGTGTCAATGGTGTGGCTCATACTGGATTCTGGCCTGGAAAATGGGGTCAGGAGAAGAGGCCAGATGCATGAGGCATTTAAACATCCCTCGCCCGTGGAATGATGGGTGGTAAGGATGCTTTCAGTGACACTCACTGCTGTCTGAGACAGCCATCATTTCAAGCATACTGGACACTTGCACTGGGAAGACTGGAATGGCCTGAATGGGTTTATGCCAATCAGAAGACATTCGTTTCTAAGATATTATAACTGAAGCAGACTTTTCTAGGCATGCTGCAGAGACAAGTCTTCAAAACAGACTTTATAGACACCTAAAGAAGTGGATTCAGATATATCTCTGGTACTTGGGCTTGCAGGGTTAAAAGGGACAGCTGGAAATGCCCCGGCCCATTCAGTCTCTGTGTGAGATTCAAAAAAGGAATCCCTTCCTCCTGGGGATTATGAAGCCTTATGCCCAGGAAATAGATCCCTTGTCCAACTGCTCTCACACAGGGAACAATTCTTGGTGGTGGCCCTAGGTGTGGTTAAGATGTCTCAGAACAAAATGACTTTACTGCCGGCGCTCAAGATTTCCATCCTAGGAGCCATCCATGGCCTCTGGTACTCCAGCATTCTGAGTTCCCCATCCAAAATGAGGAACTCTAAAAGTGCAAGGTCCTTGTCTCTCAGGTCTTCTCACATTGTTGGGATGACTCACTGGTGGACATCTAGTCACAGCACCCAGTGCATGGGATCTTCACTTCCACTTCGTGCTGTCCTCATCTGTCTCCAAGGCTCTTCACCTATCTATCAAGATGTTTCTGTACCAACCAAGGTCACAGAGCATCCAGGATAAAAGCAAGATGTCTCAGGCTTAGATTTGACTCCAGAGTGGCTCATGTCACTGAGAAAAAGCTCTTAATTTCCCTAAACCTCAGTTTTTCTTTAAAATGGGAGTTTAGTGAGAGTAAATATTTCAGATGATTGTTTAAACTTGAAATTATAAAATACACTTATAAAGTGGCTGGCAGATAATGCTATCATTGTATTTTCTGCTAGCTGTTGTTATTAATATTAGTATATTTGACCATAATTCATGCCCAGATGGAATCATGAATCTAAGATCTTTGCTCTGAAAAATGGTAATTCCTCATCATTGGAATAAAAACTTATATTCCAAATGTAACTTAGATAAGCCCTATAATTGACCTCGTAATATATTACATACATTTAAGACAATGCTTAATGTATGTGTTTTTTTCTGATATTAATATAGATATATCAACTTCCTTTTGATTTGCTATTTGCCTCATATTATCTTTTTCTACATTTATTCCAGAATTTCTGAGCCCTTTTGTTATGTCTCTTTAAATAGGATATCCTACATTTTTTAAATCCAATCTCAAAATCTCTATTTTCTCATTGTAAATTTATTTTATTTAAAAGCTGTAATTGGGATTAGTTCTACTACCTTATTTAGTGCTTTCGATTTACCATGTTTCTAGTTTCCTTACCTTCTTTTCTGACTTTTATCAATTATATTTTCTTCCTTTTTTATTCCCTCCTGGCTTAGAATTTATAAAATCTATTTATTGACGATTACATTTAAATTTTTAGTTTGTATACTTGGCCTAAAAAAGTCTAAATTTGACCATTCTCTCTCTCTTCCTCCAGCACACATCTTTTCCTCCATCTTACATACTATTTGTATTGATATCTTAAGTCACCTTGCTTCTTTTCTCCCCCAGATTAAACATTATAGATAATAATTTATACAACCAATACTTATTTATAACAACTTCTTGGCTCATGTTTGGTTCCTAACTAGCAGTCATTCCTCTGGATTCAATTTTCCTCTTTTTTTTAAATGTTTATTCATATTTGAGAGACAAAGAGAGACAGAGCATGAGTGGGGGAGAGGCAGAGAGAGAGAGAGAGAGAGAGAGAGAGAGAGAGGATTGGAAGCAGGCTCCAGGCTTTTAGCTGTCAGCACAGAGCCTGGCATGGGGCTTGAACTCACATAGTGTGAAATCATGACCTGAGCTGAAGTCGGACACTTAACCAACTGAGCCACCAAGGCACCCCTCAATTTTCTTCTTTATGAAGTCCATTCTTTGGTAGTTCACCCCTGCTCTTCTTGGCATTAAAGCCCAAGTCCTTCATTGCTGAGACCGGCACTGTCACCCACAGTAGCTACAGCATCAATGCCTGAGCTTATGGCTCTGGTTTCCCAATCCATCTCTGATCTTGGCAGCTGGAGGATTTCATTTCTGCCTTGTAAGCTCAGCTTTGCATGTAAAAGAATGTTTGTTGTATTATATTCTGCATTTCAAGGTATTTATAACTGGAGTCTATTTTGATGTGATCAGAAGTCACCATTCATATATTGTGTATTAGGTGGTAGGTTCTAGTTTTTAAAGATGGAAAGATGGAAATAAAAAAGGTGGAAATAAAAAGATGAAAATAGGTTGGCTGTCAAGGAGCTTACAATCTATCAGAGATAATAATGAATCTGATATATGCAATAAAGTTTTTTAAGGCTTACACATGCTACTATGAGAGCCTGCACTAGATTGAGCTTCTTAAGAATAAATATATTCTTCATTGTCTTCCTGTCCCAGTATCTAGGGAAATATTAGCAGATAGAAGGTGACAATAAGTATTCATTGCCTAAATATATGAATGAATTATAGAAATCAACAAATCTTCTCACCGCTGCTTATTCCCATTTTTTAATTAATGAAAAGTAAGATGTTTATCATTTTCTCATGACAAGTGAAATTTTTATGAAGGTTTTATTTAAAAGATGTTTAATTTTATTGCACTACGACTAGTAATTGAGTCCTCACTCTGTAGCAGGCATTCGTCTCAGCACTTTCCAAGAATTCACTTATTTGAACCTGAAAATAACCCTGTAATGTAGGACTTTTGTGAGTGGGAAAGCCTTGGTTGCACATTGGAAACTATGTTGGGAACTAATTTAAATTAGTCTGACTATAACTTCTGTTTGTTGGTACTAAGTACGTATGCATTTGTCAGATTACGATTTCAGTGGTAATTTCCAACTAGTGATTATCCTTGTTTTCACAGCCACGGTCCATGTTTGCAGAATCTAGGCCATTTACAACTTGATTACTGTCTTACTGATTGAGTAATTGCCACTGGACTAGAAGACCTACCTCATTTCCAATGACTGTACACAAGGCTGATTTTACTGCTGCTACGTTGCTCTGAAAGTGCACAGCTAAAACTCACTTAGATCTGTGACCCGTCCTTCATCCATAGCTTCTTCTCCAACCACCTTCCAGCTAAGAATGGCACAGGCTAACTACTGCAATAAACAACCCCAAACACATACAAAAACAAAAACAAAAAAAAACCCAAAAAACAAACAAAAAAAAAACCCACCAAAACTGCTTAATAATAATAATCTAGAGTTCTAGAATTTAGCCAGGAACCAAAATTTTGTATGTTCCTTGGTAGAATTTGCTTTTAAGAATTAGGCCAATATAAGCCAATACATTTTCCTGTCACCTTTATTGTTCTCCATGAGTTCTCAAAAATTATTGATAATAATTGTGAAATTATATCTGAAATTAATTTCAGTACCCAAATACATCATTTTTAAACAGTCAAAAATATTGAAATTGTTTCAAGAAGTTAGATGTTATTTTACTGTCTTGACCTTAAATGTCCTTTATTCATAATTATTCTACCTCTCTCAGGTTGAATTTTGTCTCTTTGACAGACAAAATAAGAGTTGAACAGTTCACAAAGGCACGATTTATGATTGCCATCCATAGAGCAATAGTATTTTATGTTCACTCAGCAAATATTTATCCAGCACCCACTATTTCCAGGCATTATTCCAGGGGCCCCAGGTAGAATTGTAGATAAAATGAACACACATTCCAGATTTCATAGTGCCTACATGTGGTGGTATGTGACATGAATGATCTTTTTCTACTCTGAACTCTCTGGGGCCCGAGCAAAACTTTCCAGTTCATTCTCACCTGCTCTTGCCACCTCTATCACTACCACCAGCAGACACACATGACCCTAAGACACACCAGACAGTCAATGGTTCTGGATCCAATCATGTATTCTTCCTACCTATATGCCCCTATTGTGGGCGGGGCCTTCAACGTCAATCCTACCAGGAATGCCAAAGTGTTCATGATCTTTACCTGAAGGCCATCTTTATTTATCCTAGTACAAACACATATCTTCCTTCATGCTACCTCATTATACTTTGGATTACAGTGAGAGCATCATTTGTAATCTGCCTTGAATTGTGTTTACTTGCGAAAGTAGACGTACCCCTATTTGACTGTGAGAAATAGTCAATACCTGGGGTTAACGGACTCTTCCATTTTACATCTTCAAATTCCATACGGTGTCTAAACAGCACTAAACACAGAATATGTTCTCAATCATACTTGGTAACTTGTACAATCACGTCGTCTTCTCTACTGTGTAGCTTAATTTTTATTTACTTTTTCAGTTATCCATTTATTTATTCAAAAGATATTTAGTCAGTGCCTACCAGATGCCAATCATTTTCTTAAGAAACTGGGGATACACAAGCGAGAAAAACAGACAATAATATTTTTAGCCTAGTTTTGGAATTATTCAAGTTAGATTCCATGACAAATCACCTGTCTGTAAGGATTGGTATGACACTGGGATGTATTATTACAGGAAGTGTCAGAGTTTCTTATGGAGATTGTGAAGTACAGTCGACTTTCTATCTTGAGATATTTGAATGAACTCTTCCCTGGAGGCTGGGGGAATGGAGGTTTTGATTTCATAATGTTTGCCCCTTCAGGTCTTTGGTTTTATGAATTCATATGCATGAGGGCAAACAACCCAATGAGTCTATTCTCCCCTCACCCTCAGTTATTCATTTGAACAACGATGCCAGTGAAAGGCTTCTATAACAATCATTACTTGTGGGAATTGTAGTAAGTTTAAGACTTCCATCAGCCCTTTAGACCTCATCTGAAGTAATCTATTTTTCCAGGAGCTGAAAGAGTTTAACAACCTGGAAAGGTCAGTTCTCTATACAGGATCTCAACAATATCTGGATTGCCAGAATTTTGTGAGGAGGGAAGATACAAGATGATTTTATAAGGAAAAAAAAAACGTTGAATAGCAGAAAACTCAAATTAGCTTTTTATCCCCCACAGAATAGTATCCTGAGAATGTCAGAAGGCTTGGCCAAACTGTAAATGTACAAAACAGACCATAGGAAAGCCTGAAATCATGAAATGGTTATTCCTGGGGCGGGGGGGGGGACGTGCTAAGAGAGAGATGATTGGGTCTTCTGTAGCCCCTGCTAAATAGAATCTTTAATGTGCATAGTACCTTTCCTTTAAAACCTTTGGTACTAACATATCATAAAGATGAATAGAGGCTGAATCACCAGATAAATCTTCAACATTGAAGATTTTATTCATGCATCAGCAACCAAGTTTTTATGCCTTCTGCTGTCTTGTCCTCCCCTCCCCCTTACTTGCCTCCTCCAAGCCCGTGCAGGGGTGCCAAGGACAGGGATCCCAGACAGACCCTTTCTTAGGCTGACCTGACCACTTGCAGTAATTACAGTCCTAGAGTTCCACCATTTCTACTTCTTCTGTACTCTCTTCTAGAGCCTTAGTGTTAGTTTTCCAACTGGATGACTTCAAATAGCCTTTATTTCAGCATTGCCAAAGTCAGAGGAATTAGCTGCTTCTGACCACTGCTTTATGCCAGGGAGATGCCTAAGTGAAAGGTTGAGCAGAATGATCTTTCTGTCATTATCACTCAGAACATCCTCAAAGTCAATCCTGACTGGAAAAGAAATACAAGCATGAGTAATAAAATTGTGCCTCTCTCAACAGCTGAAGAGAGAGTGCACAATTGGAGAAGTTCTATCATTCTCGGGATTCCAAGAAGACCGATTCCTTCCCAGGCTGTTTAAGTGTCTCCCCTGCTCCCTCTCAGAGATGCTATTAAGATGTGGAAACACCTCTCCACCTCCACATCCAGCACAGACTGTTGTTCTCCCAGAAGTTCGAGCAGCTACAAGGTCAAAGTCAACCCAGAACAAAATATTCCACTCAAGTTTCTGCCTTTATCTGGGCCATTGGCAGTCAGCCCAGCCATGAAAGAAATGTAGCTGGGATGAGGCAAGGGATTCCGTCAAAAAGGATTATAGAAGAAATGAGCTATGGGGGAGAGATTGTGTTTAGAGCTTTAAGCTGAAGGAGGATAGGCCTATCCTCAGATGAGAGCGGCTACCACCCACAGAAGCCCTCAGGCGTTCATTCACTTTCATAGGACTTCAGTGGAGGCTGGTGCTGGTCTTCGGTTGGTTTATCATGTGTGATAGCCCATTCCTCACCATAAATTCAAACATCTCCCTTAGATTCATTGACATTCAGGAACGTGATTTTATACTCCTTTCATTTAACAACATTTATTCCAGGCTTACAGTGTTAACACAGGCAGTACCTACTCTAGGCTCTGAGCTTCTTCCTTGAAAACAGAAAGACAAGGACCTGTGTCACATGGAATTTTGCATTTTAGTGGGGGGGTCATTGAGAATAAACAAAGAAACAAAGATATTAATAAGGTCATCTCATATTTTTCATGGATAAGGAAAATAACATAGGGCTATGTGATACAATGACTGCAATAAAAATGATGACTTTTTGTTTGCCGCTTTGTTTTTATTTGCTCTGGTTTTTCCTTAGGGATGAATGATGGAGACTGTTTCTGCTGAGATGACCTTTGAACTTTGATGTCAATAATAGGAACAGCCACCAAAGATATCTGTGGGCAGGAGACTGTAATGGAGGGTACAAGAAGTAGAATATCTAAAATGGAACTAAAACTTACAATTTAAATATTAAAAAATAGACGAAAATGGACAGAAAAGAAAAGTCTTGACATTTATAAAAATGGCCAAAGAAGGTAAGATATATGAAAAATAAGATATTACAAGTCTAAAATTTTATAGATATGAAGTCCATGATTTTCATATATGTTATATATATCACATGTATATCTCATAAGCATGTATATCTCAAAGTAAAACCCATTTAACAAAAATTATACGTATACTTTTAAAAAAATAAATTTAATTCTATTTCATAGCTCACTTCTGTTTTCAGATTAAAGATATAACAATGAAGAGATACTAGTCACCAGATTTAAAACCCCATGATGATCTTGCACATGCCAGGATACTGACTACAAGAATAAATTCCCAGAAATCAGCAGATCTGTACAGAGGCAATTGCAAACTTTGTCCTTAAGGAATTCAAATTTTGACAAGATGTTTGCTATCTTATAAAGAGATATTAAAGACAAGACATAATGGCTATAAGTGAGCCATAAACGAAGTTGCCTGAAAGCATCAGGATGTAGTGATTCATTCCAAAAGAATTTGAGAGGCATAAAAAGATATTTAATGGGGTACTATTCAAAGCCCATGGAGAGTGATCTCGTTGAGAATTGGAAATCTATTGTTATGGTAAAACATTAGGAGAGCTGACCACAATATTTCTAAATTATTTACTTTTCATCTTAACCAACTGGTTGGCTTACCATTCAATCCAGAATCTAGGGTCTAGATTGCATAGCACCCAAAGTTCCTTTTGATGCTCTGATTCCACAAATATTTCTATTTTTTTCTATTTTAACATTTAAAGATGGATTTTAAAATATTATTTGTAAAATAAATTAAGTACAGATAATAAAGTTGATTTTTGTTATACATGTTATTTTATTTATTCAATGTATATTTACAAGAATCTACTAGGTATTCAGTGGAAATACAAAAGAAGGATGTAACTTTTCTTTCATTTGCTTCTGGTGTATCTGGGAAGACAAGCAAATGCTGTAAATGCAAAACTTGGAAGACAAAACACTGCAAGTCACTGACAAATTGAATGATACACGTCAATGTTCACTCCAAGTTTTTAAATTGTGAACCATGAGACTTTAAGTGTGAAGTTTATTCAATGGCAGCTTACACAGTTAATTTGACACCAATTTGATGAGATGCATAATATTTTGCTACACGGCAAAAAGGCATAAATGCTAACTAACTGTATAAATGACTGTTCTTGGTATTTTTTAATATAAGCAAATAAAACTTTTATCAGTTTTCTCTTCTAACTTTTGAACACCTTCAACATCTATAATCAGTATTAACAAGCTCCCTGATAAAGTGTAAGCTCGGCCATGCAGACACCCTGAAAACCTCACGTGTTCTATTACAAGTTAAATTTATTCACCATGACCTTAGGGCACAGTTTACTTGTGAGTTCTCTCCACCTATAGACCCAGCACCAGATCCAGCACCATTATCTCTAACTCTTGCCCTTGAAATGGTGGGAATGGTGGCCACCTCCTTGTGCAGGCAATATGGATCAGAGTAGACTTGAGCTTCAATAATGTGGGCTCCATCCTACAGCTGAACTTGGATGAGGCCAGGGTTACCAAAGCACAAATAATCCAGTCCTGAGTAGCTGAAGGATGTCACCTCTGACAATGCCACAGGACCGAATTTCCAAGCCTTGGGGAGAGGTTAAAATAGGTTTGACCTCTGTATTAGTCTGCTTGGGCTAGCATCACAAAATGCCACAGACTGGGGGCTTAGACAATAGAAATTTATTTCTCATAGTTCTGGAAGCTGGAGGTCCAACACGAAGGTCCAGCAGGGTTTGGATTCTGGTGAGAGTTCTTACCTGGCTTGCAGATAGCTGCCTTTTCATTGCAGCCCTCACATGGTCTTTCCTCTAAGCACAAGCTAAGAGAAAGAGGAAAAGAAGGAGGAGAGAGAAAGGCCATCAACTTATAAGGCCATCAACTCGATTGGGTTAGACCTACTTCCCCTAATGGCCTTATTTAACCTTAATTACCCCCTAAAGTCCCATCTCCCAATATAGTCACTTTGAGGGCTAGGGCTTCAACATATGACTTTTGGGAAGACACAATTCAGTCCTCGGGTGGCTTACATTTCAAGGAAAATACATGCTCCCTTTTGTTTTACTTTCCTGCACTACTGTCCATTCTCCTCTCCACACCATCCATATTCTGGAAGCCTGAGGCTCTGCTTGAAAATTGCACCTGGTCAAAGTTATAAATCAGTATGAATGAGTTGAAGTCCAATTCCTCCAGGTTTTAGTAGGGAAGAAAAGAATAAATCAGAAATAGGGATATCTGAACTGAAATAGATACAACTAAGTCATGAAAAACATAAAAAGAATAGGCTAGGGTTTTGAAGAAAATTTTCTGTACTTCACTCTGAAGTACAGTGCCCACCTATTTCACACCTGTCATGTATAAGCAGAAACCATAACTTTGGGCATTATGCCGTGCTCGTTTAACCTAAGATATACCTAAACAGAGAGGAATATCTTTAGGGGAAAGTTTTGCCCACCCAAAGTTCCCTGAATCCTGGATACAGTGCAGGGAACACCTGGTTCTTACAGAGAAAGAAGAGCATCTCCCAAGTATGCTCTACAGCGCTGTGGTCCCTGCATGAGTACATGTAAGTATAGGAAAGAAGGATGGCCCACAATATCTCTATTTTGATCATTCACAATAATGTCAGTGGAACAAAAGCACAGAGAATTCATAGCATGAGGAGACCTATAGAATTTTGGTCAACACGGTGTTTTCTAAACTTATTTGACCAGTCTTCTTCTTGTTATAGCTGTGGTAAGCATTATTTGTGATCACCAACACTCAGCTCTCCCCTCTCTTCTCCCTGAGCACACTTTTCCAGTCAGACAGGGTCATGTGACTGGTTCTGGTCAATGGGGCTGTGAGCAGAAGTGGCAGGAAAGGAGGTCAGAGTTCCCTTTTGACTATACTTCCCCCTCCTTGGAGAGATCGGAGGCTGTGAATGCTGAACACCAAGACAGTGCAGCAAAAGTAGATCAAAAAGGCCTGGATTGCTGAGTATCCCCACGGAGGATGAGAACGTTGGAGAAACATCCTATCCGCAGTAAGCTTTGCACTAGATTTACAAATTAAACCATTGAAATTAGAAGTAAATTTTGTTGTGAGGCAAAAAAAAAAAAAAATTTGCTATTACAAGTTAACTTATCCTATCTTTTGCTAGTTTGCTATTACAAGTTAACTTATCCTATCCTGATTAACAGTCTGTAAAAGACTAGAAGACTCAGCGGGATGATATGTTTCTGAAAATAATGTATTAAGGAAAAACATCTAATTTGGGAAACCATTTTGTATCTTCAGTGCAAAAATAGCATATTCCATAAAAAAGGAACAGAAATCCATAAAGGAAAATAATGTAATATAAAAAGATAAGGGTGAGAAACACTGGGAACATGTTGAGATAAGAAAAGATTCTAATAAAATTGAAATTAGATACTAGAATTAAAATTCAACATGCTCTCCCATAAAGCAGGGGAAGAGGCAAATAAATGAACAAAAAGAGAATGTGGTAAATGTGAAAATCAAGGAAGAAAGAATAAATCAACAGAACTAATAACCAGTGACATAACTGAAGAAAATGTTTCTCAGTTGAAATTAAAAAAAAAGTAAGTTGGCAGACTGAAAGAATCTGCCAATTAATGATGTATTTAGATATATTATGCTATATTTTAAATAAAAGGATAAAAAATATCATAAGATATTGACCTATCTCCAAACGGTGCTTTGGCTAGAAATGAGGACCCACAAAGTTTACTATTTAAAAGGCCTCCAAGGGGCGCCTGGGTGGCGCAGTCGGTTGAGCGTCCGACTTCAGCCAGGTCACGATCTCGCGGTCCGTGAGTTCGAGCCCCGCGTCAGGCTCTGGGCTGATGGCTCAGAGCCTGGAGCCTGTTTCTGATTCTGTGTCTCCCTCTCTCTCTGCCCCTCCCCCGTTCATGCTCTGTCTCTCTCTGTCCCCAAAAAAATAAATAAACGTTGGAAAAAAAAATTTAAAAAAAATAAATAAATAAAAATAAAAGGCCTCCAAATCTACCAGAGAGGGCACTTTTAAGGTAACCCATATGTGGTTCTCCCTCTTCTCTAGTAACTAATCAACACAATTGAACAGCTTCCACTCAAGAGCTCTTGCTTCTGGACTGATTGGCAGAGACTTGATGACAAGGTAGAGCATCTGACAGATGTACTGACAGAAATACACTTTTGGTTTTTTTTGCTCCCGCCACTTTTCCACCTCCAACTCCATTCCTAGAACTTCCCCCTCTCTACCTAAATGTCCTTCTCTTTTCGGCATAGGATATCTGGCCTCAGTTTTGTAATTGCTTTATTGTGTATCATTATTTCTCATTGGATATCATTATTTTTTCATTGTAATCAATAAAATGATCAAGAGGACTTATCTCTGGATGCTCAGAGAACTATTCTGGGTGCTCAGCTTTCCTCTTGGGACATTTGGCTAGTTTATCATTGTGCAGCATAATGTTGGGTCTTCTTGTACCTGATTCTTATGGGTGACCTACATTCTCCATCAGTTCTTCCTTCATATGGTATGGTTTCTCTACTTTTCTGGAACTCTGGTTTATTCCCAGTGCCTTACACCCATCCTTCATTATTTATACTACAGGAAAAATATCTGTCCTGTATAGGAATGTTTGTGCTTAAGAGATGAAACAGAAGCATGATACATGTCAACAAAAGTACACAAATGGTAAAAAATTAGGTGGGCCTCAAAGCTCTCATTGGCCATATGAAATGCTAGATGATAACAGAGCAATACGTGTGAAACCATTGAGAGGAAAATGTCATGAGCCAAGAATCTTATGTTCAGTCAAATTGTTCATGTGCAAAAACAAATAGTCCCTGTCATATAACTTCCTAAGAAAAACTTTCTGATATAATCCATTTGACCAAAAAAAATTAATAATCTCCAAATGGGAAGTATCCTATAAGCTATAAATGAGTTAAACAGAGTTTAGTCTCGATGACTTTTGTAAATATGGTCAGTAGTTATAAGGCAAAATGTAAACATTAAAAATCTTTTCTGAGTAAAATACGGGGTGCAAAATGGAATCTTAGGTTCAATGCCCAGATTAGGTTAGCAAAGACTGGGTCATTGCTAGGGTGGAGACAGAATAACTGACCATAAATTCTTCATCTTACACGTGGGCACCCAAAAGATACCATTACTTCTTGACTTTTCATACTGAGAAAAATACAGGGGTGCATTGTGGGATTGTTTATTTCTTTTGCTCATTTAGCAATAAGATTTGAGACACTAACTTGTTGCATATTGAAATTTACAAAGAACAAAAATGATATATGAAGGAATTTTGATTCAAAATCAATTCTTCTGACTTCTGGGTATTTCCCATCTTATCCAAATTCTTGATGACCCCATCCCTATCTCAGAACTAATTCTTCCTCCTGAATCTTCCAGCTTCTAGTATATACCTACAGAATCAGCCTCACTCTTGCTTTTCTCTTCATTCACTTGGGAAAATAACTTTTTTGCCTGCACAGCCCTACCTCTGCCCTAAGCTTTTCAGTTGACAATCTTCCTTGTATTGTTTGCATTAACAGGTTGTCTATCTGTCCTCCTAGAATACAAGGCACACAGCACCCAGAAAAATTGCCCATTTCTCACAGGCACTTAATCCAGAGCAGTAATAAGCAGTATTCCACTCACCTGTTTCTGCACCTGTTTCCTATTTCTCCCAAGATGCTCTGATATCTATCTAGATCCTGATATAATATGTCCTTAAAATGGATCCTTCCAATAGTTAATGCTCCCCATCTCATCTCCTCACACTAATAAAAGCAAAAAAGAGAATAATGTTAACGGTGAACAACAACAGCCAAAGGAAACCCCAAAGCAGCATGCTGGCCATATTTTCTATTTGGATTATACTGTCTATTTGCCTAGATCATTATTTCTCCCAGGCTTAATGCCTAGAGGTATGTGCTAATTTGCCAAGCTGCTTTAATATTTAGTGAGGAGCCACAGCCGGCCAATAATTTTTAATAGCTTGTCCTCTATTGATTTCAACCCACACATTAAAGCGCCTAATAAAAATTTTAAAAGGATAGGTGAAGGGACATAAGGACAACAGAAAGTTAATAGCCTTGTCCACCTCCATTTGAAGAGAACAAGAGGATTAGTTCAACTTCTGTGTGGTTTGTATAAGACAATTGCTTTCTGCAAGCATTTTTCAGCAAAGTTTTTTAAGATGGGCTTACACAATATGTAAGTACTTTCATTAATATGGTTGTATTCCTCAGCAAACTCTAAAATAAGTAATTTCTGATGAGTGTGTAGATGGCTTTGTTTTATTTAAAAAAAAAAAATTCCTAGGGTGCCTAGGTGGCTCAGTAAGTTAAGTGTTCAACTCTTGATTTCAGTTCAGATCATGAGCTCAAGGTTGGTGAGACGGAGCCCTGTACTAGCTCCACGATGATAGTGTGGAGACTGCTTGAGGTTCTCTCCCTCTCCCTCTGTCTCTCTCAAAACAAACAAATAAACTTAAAAAAAAATCCCAATAATTGAATGGCACTTCAAGTGTTGACTCCACCACCACCACCACCATGTGATTCAACTGGGGGTTGCCATAGGTGAAGCAAAGGATGCAGCCCTCAAATTGGAGGAACGTATTTGCAGTTCCAGCCAAATTCCCTGAAGCCCCGGCCTGACGCTTCATGAAACACAAGGCCTGTGCTTGTCCCCAGATTTGACTTGGGAAGAAGTAAGTGAGCTACCCAATATACATCATTTTAGAAAGAAAGGGTTGGGGTGCCTGGGTGGCTCAGTGGGTTAAGCATCTGACTCTTGGTTTTGGCTCAGGTCATGATCTCACCGTGGGTTCAAACCCCACATCGGGCTCTGTGCTGATAATGCGGAGCCTGCTTGGGATTTTCTCTCTGCTCCTCCCACGTGCTCTCTCTCTCTCTCTCTCTCTCTCTCTCTCACTTTCAGAATAAATAAATAAGCAAAAAAAAAAAAGTTGTAGGAAGAAAGGGTTCACTCTGAAGCAGCCTTCAAACTTAGTATAGGAAATGAGTGCCCTCAAAGGATTTCTTTTGGATTATAAATACGGAGGTTTACCCAAAACCAAACATAGATTAAGTCCTCCTTCAAGCAAGAAACTCTCCATAAATTCTACACAATAAAGGATAGGCCCTGTCCTTTGTGAAACCTCTGGCCTGGACTTCAGGAACCAGGCACAAGCCCTGAAGACAAATGGCTCAAAGTGTAAATCAAAGTTCTTCTACAACTGCCTCTACAACTGCCTCTGGTAAGTTATTTAAAACCACTCTTTGTGTTTTTTTTTCTTATCTAAAAGATAGATTTAATAGATTATAGATTAAAGTAAAGATAACATATTAAGGCACCTTGTATACAGTAGGCACGTTTTATTATGGGCAATACTATGTGCTTTAGACAGAAAAGTCTCAATGGATTCTAGAGGGAAATAGTCACTGTAGTTTGGGATATAAAAGGAAAGATTCATAAGTAGAGTGACCATATCATTTCTCTTCCAAAACGGGACACTTTTGAAGGACAAAGAGGGAACTTATTCTAAATATAATGAGGTCACAGGCATAATTGTGCATGTTCCAGACCAACCAGGAGGTATGGTCAGCAAATGCTTGATTTAAGGTTTGAGAAAAGAATGGAAATGAAGTGGCAGGAATGTCTGAGATGCAAGGGCTGGGTGCAATGTAGGTTTTTTATGAACTGTGGTTAAAAAAGCCTGATCAGTCCTTGTTAAAGAATTCTTTCAAAGGTATAGGATATGATAAGGATAGAAGTAGACAGAAGAAGGATCTAGGTTGAAAAATATTTTATTTATATATTTTTTATTTATTTGAGAGAGAGAGAGAGAACACATGAGTGGAGGAGACAGGCAGAGAGAGAGAGAGAGAGAGAGAATCTCAAGCAGCCTCCATGCTCAGCAAAGCCCAATACAGGGCTTGATCCCATGACTGTGAGATCATGACCTTAGCCAAAATCAATAGTTGGACACTTAATCGACTGAGCCACCCAGGTGCTCTGCAAAATATTTGAAATTCCAAAATAACAACTTTGGTTTTATCTCTTAGACCATAAAGAGACATTGGAAGTATTTCAGGAGAATAGCATAATGCAAAAATAGTATATTTAGATCAATTTGGCAGACTGGAAAAGGGAAAGAGTATAGAATCTAAAGGGATAGATACTGAAAGCACTATTCAGATATGAGGTGAGGCAGGGATGGTCTGGGACAGTAAAGAAATGGCTAAAGTAAGAAATGTTTGAGATGAATTAATCATAACTAATTATGAAAGAAGTAAGAGGGAGCTAACATTACTCCATGAGTTGAAAGTTATTTGATAGAAAGAGAAAGCCAATACGGTTGATAAAACTGATGACATTATATGTCACATAGTTTTCAAAAGTATCTCAGCATGAAGAATAAAATACAGAAGAGATTTCTTTCTTGTTAATTTGTATTCACCGAGAAGTTCTCAGCAGGTGATAATATCATCATAGATGAAGATGCCTTGACAAGATGCATCCCTGAGACCTTGACTTTGTAATATACATTGAATGACCATTGGAGAAAAGAGCTGGCGCTGGAGTTAGGCCTAGGAGTCCAGTTGGTCAGGAATGATCTGATCATACATCAAGGTCAGCAAAGCCAGATAAGAAAGAGAAAGTTAAGTTTACTTAGGGATACAAGGAGGGTAAGAAAGGAAAGATTCTATCTAGGAAATCAGGTAATAGAAATGAGGGACATATACAAAGACCTTGTGAAAAAGTTCTCTGGGCCAAGAGTGAAAAGATGTGGGGAGGGGGTATGAATAGAACAGGGAAGATGAAAGGTAAATCCAAAGGAATTTGACAATTATTGACGAGTCACCTATAATTATCCTCATGAAAGGGATCAGAATATGCCAATCCACATGTGCCACTTTGGCATAAAGCAATTGAGAATTAATAGATATAGGAAGAGCTCTCTGCCCTCCCTTTGTCTGTCTAAAATCAAGGCATAAATTTCCCTTTGAGGGAGGGGCCTTTCTCTCCCCCTCACTTCATTCCCTTCACCCCCATTCCAGGTAGAGAGGAGCAACTCTTGTCATTGAAGACGGACAGTTGACACCAAGATGAGCTTGCATAAATGGACCTCACAAAAATAATTCTTAACTGCCATTAGCTCTCCCATATATTTCCTGGTATCTTCCCCACAATTTATTGTCCCTTGAAGCCCAAACCTTCTTCTTTTTGTTAAAGGGGTATATAAGAACCTAAGTCTAACCATTGCTTTGACTTTCATTTCTTTTCTGTAACTCCTGTGCATGAAAAAATTATAAAAAGTGTGTTCCTTTTCCCCTATTGATCTGTCTTTTCTTATTTAATTTTCAGTCCTCAGGTACAAAACTAAGAAGATAGAAAAACATTTTTCCTCCTCAACTCATTTTAACCATCTGTAAATCAAGGAAATTCCAACTTACCTAACTGAAAATCTCTTGCCCTTTCCAATAAAGTGTGCTTGAGCTCCCTCCTTATTTTATCTCCTGGCATGGGCAGGAAATGGTTTCAGAGGACAGATGACCTTGAAGTCACAGGAGACAAGGGGCTAATCTGGCTGGGTGGGAGAGAAGTCCTTGAAGAACAAAGAGCTTCTGACTCCAGCAGGATTGTCCGAAAGCAATTTGCCACATAATTTCTCCACAGGTAAAATCCCTAAGGGCCAACAAATTAGCTGAGAAGGGAATGACTGAATCTACTAATTCTTTTATTTTTATTTTTTAAAATTATCTTAATTGTGCCCTTTCTCTGAGCCAGTCCATTGGATCACCTGGATAGAAAGTCATATTGAATGAAGGAGTCATAATGAAACATATTAAGATGCTGTCCTGTCCTACCCATCCCCCCTTTCAATAATTATTAATTAATTAATTAATTAAACTCTGAAGGAATTGATGACCAGTGACAGTCTCTACAGAACAGTATGGAAATCAATTAAACAGAAGCTGAAAAATGCCTCAGGGTGTAATTGATAACATGATGAGGCAGGAAAAAAAATTACAAGTATGAAGTCAAATCCAAAAATTCTTACTTAGAGAAAACGCAGAGGCTTCTCATATCCCACAGGACCAATCTGGAAAGCTATTAGTGTTTGGAGAAGCGAGAACCAGAGAATAATTGTTGTTGTTTGTTTATTCTTGACAGTTTTAAAGGACAATTTCTCTTGGGGGAAAATTTCTGTTTCCCACTTAGAAGTTCCTTCTAAATGCAAACCATTCTGGAAAAGTTTTTTTAGCTCTTTCTTGAACTTTGGAAATGGATTTTGCGTAAACTTGTGGATCTGTGTACTTAATTGCTTCAGTAGATTATCATTCTTCAAATTCAGAGGTTTAAAAACATCACTGGATATGAAACACGATCAGAAAAGAAAAAAAAAAAAATCAATGTTACAAAGATTAGATGCCAGACCAGTGAATGAAAGGCCAGGATTTTGTCCATGGTGGTCTCTGAATTGAACAGCTGCCATTTTCAGTATTGAAACATATTCATTGTTGCTGTGATTTTTCATAAAATGTTAAAATGGTCCAAGTGCTTTCTTGAATTATAGCCCAGTCAGTTTAGGCCCTTAGATCTGGCTCCCAGATTTTCTTAGTGTGTTATCCACTAAGCCACACATATTGCTACAAAAATCTAAATTCCTACTAAAATTTTTAAAGTTGGTCAAAAGATTTTGGTTTTTGTAGAAGAACACAATTGTCTATTGTTTCCCTTGCATCCCTTAATAAAGATTTAATGATTTCTAACATGAGAATTAAATTATTAATGCATTTGGTACTAACACTATATAGTATTTCAATTCTTAAAGAACTTTCCTGAATCATGAGGTTATTTCAGGGAAAATAACTCAGGAACATCAGATACCTGGAATGCATTGCTCTAAAATTAAGGTAAAATTATTGTACCCCATTAAAATTTGTAATCTCTTGTTAATGAAGTTTAAAAAGACAGCACATTTATCGCAGGGGAGCCTGGGGAAAGGAAGTAGTAATTATCAGAATATATGCACCAAATCATTATTCTACCTCATTCCTTATGCATTTAAACTGTCTCTCTCCACTACACAAGTCTTTTGTAATAAAACCAGAAGATTTTGATAGCCTACTTAATGTAAATTTAGATGCAATTCACAGCTAGTTTTATAAGAAGAAAAATCTTAAATTTTATTGCCATAGTTCCCAGATTAATTAATGGCAGAAGGGTTAAAAATTCCAAATACATGTTGGTCTTGTTAACACATAATTGATTCCAACTCCTCAAAGACAGTTCTGCCTTTTTACGCCAGACATGTAGGTTATAAAGTAAAGTAATGTTCGTGAGTAATACAGCATAGCAAGACAGGTCTATGCAGGCTTTGTTCATTGATACCTATCTAAAGTTCTTTTTAAAAAATTTTTTAATGTTTATTCATTTTTGAGAGAGAGAGAGACAGAGAGACAGAGAAACAGAGAGAGAGAGAGAGACAGAAGGCAAGCAGGGGAGGGGCAGAGAGAGAGGGAGACACAGAATCTGAGGCAGGCTCCAGGCTCTGAGCTATCAGCACAGACCCCGACGTAGGGCGCAAACCCATGAACTGTGAGATCATGACCTGAGCCAAAGTTGGCTGCTTACCCAACTGAGCCACCCAGGCGCCCCTTTTCTAAAGTTATTTTTAATCATAATAAAAACAACAAATACTTGAGTGCCTACTGTGTGCCAAGCACGTTATAAGCACTATCTTGTGTAAACCCGACAGCAATTTTATGTGATATGAATGAACATTTTCTTCATTACACAAATAAAAATCATGTGACTCAAAGAAGTAACTTGTTCAAAGTAATTCAGCTGGTAAATAGTATACCTGGGATTTGAATGAGCATAGCTGACACTTGAGTCTATGGCTTATCACCGTGCAAAACTGCAGTCATCAAATCATCTGATAAATTTCTTCTGCAAAGTCAGAAAACTTTTCAAATTGGACAAGTGATTTCACTAACATTTTTCACTACCTATAAATGAGGAACCCGCCAGCAAAACCAGGCAAGAGCTTATCAGCTGCTTCACTTTCAGCAGAATAAGACTGTCAAGATATGTCTATATATTTAAAGTCCTGTATCACTTCTTCATCATGCCTATAGCAATTTTATGATCTATATGAGAAAAAAGTTCCCATCTCTCCCCTCTGACTCGCTGGCCAATCCATAGTACACTCCCCCGGTCATATCCCTAGCTGGAAAAGCACAAGAACACAAAGACATTTCAAACACCATTACTGTGAAGCTTGCCTTAGCTTTCCCAAACAAAATGAGGCAGTTCCCTGCCTCTGTATCTTACCACTCAGTTCTTACCTCCATCAGAGCAAAAACCACGGAACGTTCTAAATTATCTGCAGGTGAATCATCTTCTTCGCTAGACCACACTCCAGGACTGTCTCTTAGTTTTCAGTGAATCTGTTGGTGAACACAGTAAATCTATTTTTCAATCTTACATTTTTCTAAAACGTGTTGCAATCACTGATTATTATTGCAATTTTCTCCTCAAGAGCCGGCCTAAATTATTATCCTAAAAAACAAACAAACAAAAACAGTGTTCATAGCTTTGTAAGTGGGAAAACCAAAAAACAGCCACAAGCAATTGATCACAAAGTCACAAATTGCCTGAAGTCCCTGCTTGAGGAAAGACTCTTGAATAATGGAGAATTCACAGTACTGCCTGGTGTACCATTTCATACTACTCTGTACCATGAACGTTTCAAAGAACTCTCATGATTGAGAAAATGCAAAATTAATATTTAGCCTTTTGCAAAGTAATTTTGAGAATAATTTCATTTTAATAGCCTAAAACAATGGTTATGAACGAGGAACCACTTTAGAAATTAATACATTGGTTGCTGAACCAAAAAAGTGATTAACTCTATATCATCAATTAAAATGTATGATAACACTGTATCACTTTCATGTAGAATAAATAACGAACATCTTGAAAACTGTAAATTATATACATCCCGTAGAACCTAAAATAAAAAGGAAATTAAAAACTGCTTAGCAAAAGCAAACCCAGTTTTCCCTTAAGGAAAGACATAAAGAACTTTTTAAAAGACTAAAGATTCAGGGTGCCTGGGTGGCTCAGTCGGTTAAGCCTCTGACTCTTGATTTTGGCTCAGGTCATGATCTCACAGTTCATGGCATCAAGCCCCACATCAGGCTCTGTGCTGACAGTGTGGAGCCTATTTGGGATTCTCTCTCTCTCTCTCTCTCTCTCTCTCTCTCTGCCCCTCCTCTGCTCAGGTGCATGTGCTGTCTCTCTCTCAAAATAAAGAAACATTTATAAATAAATAAATAAGCAAGCAAGATTCATATTTGAGCTCTTTCCTGATAATTCCTCTGAATCATTTAGTCTTATTGAAATGTACAATTATTACTTATGTTAGTAGAACATTCTCACATATATGTATGTGTGTGTGTTGATTTTTGGTTTTTGTAGCATCAGTGTAACCAGAGTTTTAAACTTTGTTATATCAAAAACGAATTATTCGAGATTTTAGCCAGTTCCTATTGTGCCTGGAGCCATGACATAAAGGGTGGACACAGACAAGATGTCCATGGAAGGCTCTCTGTAGTACAATGTAGTCAGAAAATTACATCTAATGATGTTCTCAGAGAGATCCTGAGGATTCAGGAAAGCTATTTCCTACCTCAACAAATTCTGAGATGAGAAATCCCAAGCTGGATGAGCACTCCACTGCCACAGATGCTACCAGGAAAGGGCTCAGAAGGGAGTTCGCTTTTGCCACTGTGATGAGGTCTTTGTCGAGTTTGTATGTTCATGTGTAGACACATGCATAGCACAGGTGTAAGTGCCTAAGTGTTGTCCATAGATAAGGGAAGAAGGAAAAATATGCAAGCAAGTGCATGAATATAATGTTAATGTACGTTCAGTAGCAGATGGACAACACAAGAGGGCCAAAGAGAGGGAAGCAGGGTGAAATGACTGCGTGGTGTACTACCAACCTCCATTCTGTCTTTCAGCATGCACGGGGTCATATTTCTTATCTACTCAAATAAATCTTTTATTCAACACCAGAGGCAATAGTATGTGTGATAGGCGGAAATAATGAGCTGCTGCAGATATCCCTGCCCTAATCCACAGAACCTGTATATGTTACCTTACGTGGCAAAATGGGCTTTGCAGATGTAGTTAAGACCTTGAGATGGGAAGATTACCTTGGATTATCTGGGTGAGCCCAATGTAATCACAAGGGAAGCAGGAGGGGTAGAGACAGGGAAGAAGGTGTGAGGATGGCAGCACAGGTTGAAGGGATGTGGCCATGAGCAAAGGAACATGGGCTGCCTCTGAAAGTTAGGGAAGGCGAGGAATGGATTCTCTCACAGAGCCTCCAGAAGGAGCAAGGCTCTGCCGATACCTTGATTTAGCCCTGCCGATACCTTGAATTCTGACCTCCAGAACAGTCAGATAATAAATCTCTGTTGCTTTAAGTCACTAAGTTTGTGGTAATGTGTTACAGCAGCCTTTGGATACTGTCTTTGTTAATTTTTTGGTTGTGATTGCCATCATTCTCTTCAAGATAAATATGCATTTTCTTTCCAGATGGAGTGCTCTTTGTTAGTACCTTTTGTACCGTAATGTAGAAAAGTTAGTGTCAGAATATGCTCTTCTACATCAGGGCATCTCCTTCAACTTAAAAGGCAAGAAATAGCTAAAAAGTCCTGAAATCTCATTCAGGAAATGCTATATGCTAACTCCTATGTCTTTGTAATACATGCTTTATCTCAGCTCAACTCTCATTCTCCTCCACACACCAAAAGGATAGGCAAAGAATTCAGATGGTATGACAGACAACGATGCAGGGCAGTGTAAGTAGGGTGGCATCGAAACTCTGGACAGGACGGGGGTTATGGTTATGGTTATGTGGCAAACTGTGCCAGAAAAACTAGTAGATCACCAGAGATTTCCATCAGCCTTGCAGAACCAGTCATGAAGCCATCACAAAGTTCTGCTGCCTAAATATCGGGAACATGCAATGATAATGAAATAGAAAATTAATTTAAGTTCACAATGACCTTCAGGAGACTAACAGAAAAACCAGCGCCCCAATGTGATCTGCAGCCCAGCAAGCCTTATTCCGATGGGAAATCAAATTAGCTGCTCTCTCGTTATCTTGGAACACGAACACAACTTGGTAGACCAATTGGCTACCTAGGCAGGTGGGTTCACTCAAGCTTTGAAAGATTTCTTCTAGGGTCTTCAGTGACCCTGATAAGAACAGGTAGATTTGGGAGTCCTTGAAGGTACCGATAGTTTGGGCAATGACTTGTCCCTCAGAATAAGTGCTTTTCTTCATTTTGTGTTTCTCTTCGTCTTGGATCCAGCTCCATCATCCTATCAACTCATTAGCAAATCAGCAGCCCTAATAGTAAAGTCTGCACTGAGAATTAATGTTAATATTCCCTTTTCATGTGCTCTCCTACCAGTGCACCAGGGATTATTCTTACCATTATGGTGATTGGTAATAGACCTCATGAGGAAAGGGGACAAATGAAAGGGTAAATGAATGATTTGAAAGGCCATGTAGAATTCTGGTACCTACCAGATGAATAGTTACATTTTTTCCTTACCCCTCTCCCAAAAGAGGTCTGTCTCTCCACTGGGATTTCTAACTCTAGGGGAAAAGACTGGATCTTGTTACAGGTTGGAAGGATACTTCCTCAGAGTCAGTAACAGTGCCTGTGTCTCAGAAGTTAGAACAACAGGGACAGACACTATGCTGGATTGTCTGTGTGGGATACAACTTTGGTTGGACAAGAAAACCTAAGTAGGTTATAGTCAGTTATATTCCTTGGGGCGCCTGGCTGGCTCAGTCAATTAAGTGTCCAACTTCAGCTCAGGTCCTGATCTCACGGTTCGTGAGTTCAAGTCCTGCATCGGGCTCACTGCTGTCAGCACAGAGGCCACTTCAGATCCTCTGACCCTCTCTCTCTATGCCCCTCTCCCATGTACTCTCTCTCTCTCTCTCTCTCTCTCAAATGTAAATAAACTTTAAAAAAATTATAGCTATTATATTCTTTAAGATGGCTGAGTTTATTAAAGGGAACTTTCAATTACTTGGGCAGCTGAAAATTATCTGTTATAGGTCCTTTATGTGTCAGGTACTCTCTTCATATTGGAGATACAGACATGATTAGGACATAACTCTCTACAGACACAGGTAAGGAGAGATACAATGTCATGAGTTTGAGTCATGGCTCCATCTCTGAGTAGCTGCGAGACTTTGAGAAAGTTCTAGTGTTTCTTTCTCATTTATAAAGTGAAGCTATTAAAACCCCTATCATCTGGTTCGGGTAGTAGTTAGCTGTTGCTTCCACTGAGTAGCTCAGAAACCAGCGTGGGGATAAATGGACACACGGATCCCTAAATGCTACGAGGTAGGTATATGCACATAGAGGGAAGCACAGAAGACCTGGGTGAAAGGGGACTTGATAAAGAATTTGTGGATATGGTGGAAGGGCCTGCAATCAAGACAGCACCCTGATTTATCAGATTTAGGGACTAAAGTTCCCCTATGCTCACTTCGCCAGACAAGTTCTGATAGAGCATCCTATCTACACAGCCTAAAGGTGCAGGCTGACCATTCATGGTGCTCTTTCTTGTTTGAGAGTAAATTGGAACCAGTAAAATAACATACACTTATTTATTTATTCATTTATTCATTCAGCTATTATCTATTCAGCGAAGTAACAAGCATCAGTCAGGCTGAGGGTTTTACTGAAATGCTAATGCTAAGACAGGAGTTCAGCTGCCCCTTACTCCAGGCATTGGTTGAGCCCAACTGAACTGATTAGCATAGATTCCTTTCTCCTTTCTCCACATAAACCTGCTGGTGTAGATTCAATGTTAATCAAAATATACTTCAGACAATAAAATTGGACCAACTTAAGTAGAGAAACTGAGAAATAATTCCTGTAATTACAATAAAATTGCGATCTACTTAAGAAATTTAAATTACATTGGGATTCTCTAACCGGCTGCCCTTTGTTGACCATTTTATTAAGTGGCATAATTCGATCTGTATTAGTAGGCCTACATGTATCAAATGAGAAGCTTACTGTCAGATCAGTGTATATCGTATCCATGAAGCAACACTCCTTACTAAATTGCCTTAGTCTTTTGTATAATTTGAGTGATATTCAGGGCATATGACTTATTGGAATGTTTTATGGTCTTCTAGAATCCTAAATCCTTGTATCTATGCAACAGTTGCGTTGAGAGTCGGCTTCTCCCTTCTACCCAGTCCTACTTTTCTCACTTCTTTACAGGGTAAAGAAGTGCTCCCAAGAGCATTTCCCAGGACGCTCTCTGCAGGCAACTTTACATCTCAAAGTCTGTCTCCAGGTAACCCAACCTAGCATGGGATTGTCAATCAAAATGACCCCTTTGGGAAGCTTTACACAAAGTTTAATCATTCTGTCCTTGCTCAGAACCTATGGAGAATTCCATTTGATGATCTGTTTTTAGAACTAGAAGCACATTTTATGCGAGATCTACCCCAAAGTGCCAAATTTTTACCATCTGGGGGTACGTATGTATATTTTTTGGAAATAACCAGAAGTTATTCTAAGCTGAGCCTAAAAAATAAGTTTTGTGATTAAGCTAGAGTCTACTATTTAGGATACAAAATTAAGTGTAGCTAAAATGTGTTGGGTATAATTTGTCTAAATGGTGATCAGATTGGTTTGAAAACAATATCTAAAAAGATGCTAAAAAATGTTTTTTAGTGAGAGCAACATCAGTGAAATAAATGTGTAGACTCCCAAGAGAATTACTTAGAATGATAAATCTCATGTCCATGTATAGCTTCCACCATTCATATTAAAAATGCCAGTTCCAACATTTTATAGTTATGATGAAGTTGCAACTATAAGACGCTAGTTAGAGCCTATTATTCCCCCTCTAATTATACTTTAAGGACTAAAGAGCCCAATGGAAAAATGGGACTTTTAAGACCTACGTTGTAGGTTCTGAAGAAATGAGGAGGTGTAAGGAGAATTTGGTACTTTTTCCAATACAAGGGCTTGAGCATATTTGTAGGTTAACGGCAGGAATTCTGTCTTATCCATCTGCCAATCTCAGTGCTATCCCAGTGCCTTATGCATAGTAAACTGTTGTGCAAGTAACTAAGTTATTCAATTACAAGAAAAATGCTAGAGATAAGCAGCCTTTCTGGGTTGCAGCTGGTAAACAATATCAGAAATGATAAATAAAATATTATAAGCATAATATTATTCCTTATATTTGTGTAGCTTATTTTGTATATCTGTGTAGCATCCCTGTATTTTCCCTCAAATTCATATTCCCTTTAGTTATTAGCTGAGCCCTAAAAATTTAAAAGAACTATATGCTTGTTTGCATAATACAAGGGGCTGACTCTTCAGCGAGTGTTAATAGTAGAAGAACCCAAGAAATAAAGTAGGTAGAGGTTATTGCAAAGACAAAAGAAAGGCTGAGTTATCCCTAGGGCCTGAGAGTGGAAGAAGGGAAACGTAAGGAGGCTCCTCAGCCTGAAAACAGGCCCCAGGCTTCTCAAAGTAGAAAATGCTCAGAGCTCACCAAACATGAAGCACTGATGTGGCTATAACCAACGGCATACGGTTAAATGTCAAAAAGGATAGAGATGACAATTTGTGCTGCGCAGAGTAGGAAGGGCGGAGATCAATATACACCAGAAAAATCTTCGGGAGAGAAAAAGAGAAAGAGCTGTGGTTGGCAAGAAAGATCGGCAGATCATCAAGGACTGTACAGGATGCGCTAGAGGGAGGGAGCATTCCCAGCAGCAAATGAAGGCTCAGGGGCAGAAAGGACCCTGACAGTCTGGGGCTGCCCCATTGCAGCCACATCCTATTCATAAGGCATTGATAGGAAAGTATGGGTACCAGACCTGGACCAGTCACTGGAAAAGCCATAGATGTGTATAGATGAGCATTCCCTCCAGAGTCTCCGCAGCAGGGCTGCAGAGAAAAAACCGACACACAAAAACCATTGACCTTAAATGTAATTATCAGGGAACAGGGACTCAGAAAAGTAAGACACAAATCTGAGAAGGCCTCATGGAGGAAAGAATGCAAGCTAAGCCTTGAGAGGGCTCAGGATTTTGATAGGTTGCTCTGAGCAGAAGGAAGCGCACCAGGGGCACCAAAAATAAGCATGATTTGTGTTCTGCAGGACAGAAAGGTCACACCGGATAGTAGGAAAAAGTGTGACTGAATACAATGAATATAGGGGCCAAACTGATGAGAGAGTCAGGGATCGGGAAACAAGCTCCTATGCACCAGGGACACTCCCTGGTGACTGTTATCACTTTTCTTGCAGAACAACCTGCTGGCAGCTATTGCTTTTTCTTGCAGAGCAAAGCACCAGCCAAGAAGCAAGCCTAGACCCTTCAAACTAGTCCAAGACAAGATGGCTGCCAAGTGTGGCTTTTCACAGACGTTTCCCCTCATTACAATGCTAAAAATCATCCCCAGAGGTGAAGACTTAACATGCAAATGCAATATATGATGTATGAATAAGCATGTTTTGTCAACTGTTCCTGTGTGCCCAACTCCCTGTATTTTCCCGCTGTTGTTCAGGGAGTCCATCTGGCACCTTTGTCGTGATCGTGTCTCCCTTCCGCTGCAGCTGTTGCCCCAGTAAAGACTTGCCAGTGCTTTTAAATTTGGGGTCCAACCTTGTTTGTATAATTGCTGGGTCTAAGGATCCAAACCTGGTAACAAAATGACAGGGCTTTAAGAGAACAAGAGGACTTGGCTTTGACGTAGATGACGAGCAATCATGTCATGGAGGGTCTCCAGTTGGGAGACAGGAAAGCAGGCAGCTGCATTTGCCCAAATCAAAATTGATGAGGACCCACACTAGGCAGCAGACATGGAGCAGAAAGGGAGAGTCTAACAAACATTTCAGAAAGCTCAACAGGATGACAAATTAAAGAAAAAAGTGGAAAGAGAGATGAATCCAAAGGGACGCTGCTCACAGAAACTAGATTATTGGGAAGGGAACTCAGTCTAGGAAATATATAAAAAATTTGGTTTAAAATATATTAAATTTGGCAAGGACACAGGCTCTGGAGACAGAAGATCTTGCCTGTTTATTTCAGCCAGAGGCTCAGTCGCCTCACGGCCTCATGGAGATCCGTCTTCAGCACCTTTTTCACTGTAACTCTGTAGTCTGGTCTGTCATCCAACTGATCTCACAAAACCTCCAGGCTTAGACGTGGAGCCAGGAACAAAGCTGGCAAGACAGACTCTTCCTTAGTGTGGATGAGGCAGAGTTTTGCCAAAGCTTGTGCACTATTATTATTTTTTTGTCCAGATCATATATAGTAAACAATCACGAAATACTATTATTAGGTTCATTATAGCGTATCTACTATGTTCTAAGTATTGGCCTAGACTCCTTTTCTATCATATCTCACTTAAACACTAACCCAGTGTCAAAGATATTAACCCAATTGTTTGTTAAGCCGATTTGTTACAGAAAATAAAACAAACTTAACTTTAGGGAGACTGAATTTCAAATTCACGAACTATAAAAGTGGAGCTTCTAACCCAGCTTTTTCTAAATCCAAAGACTATGGTCCTTCACTCAAAGGCCCACACAGCGCGTGCTGGTCAAAACATAATTAAGAATACTTGCATATGGTATGATTTAAAATATATTCTGGGGAGCACCTGGGTGGCTCAGTCAGTTGAGTGGCCGACTTTGGCTCACGTCATGATCTCCTGGTCCATGAGTTCCCGCCTCACGTTGGGCTCTGTGCTAACAGCTTAGAGCCTGGACCCTGCTTTGGATTCTGTGTCCCCCTCTCTCTCTGCCCCTCCTCTGATCATGCTCTGTCCTCTCTCTGTCTCTCAAAAATGAATCAACATTAAAAAACATGTTTAATTAAAAAATAAAATAAAAATATAATATAATAAAATAAAGTATATTCTGGGAACACAGATGAGAGGGAAGCAATTAATTGGCCAAAAATTCTACAATTTCATTCTTGAGAACTACCAAGACTAAATGGCTGCCATCTAGTTTTAAGGATTTACTGACATCTAAATTTTTAGTTTTAGAACATCTGTAATATTTATCATTAACTATTTTAATAACACTAATCTGTTTCAAAAGGTAATTTAGTAATTAATCCACATTACATATTCATCCATAAAATCAAAATATATAGCCCAATAGAGATGGACAAAGGACATTTTATAAAGGAAAAATACAAATGGTCAAAAACTTAATGAATAAAGTTCTAATATCATTAATAACAACAACAACAAAAAAAACTGAAATTAAGGGAGATACCATTTTTTATCTCCCAAATAGGAGAGAATTCTTTTTGGAATCCAATTGATGAGAATGAGTGAAAATTATCACTCTCATATACTGTTGATTAAAGTACAAATTGATATCATCTTTCTAAAAGACAAATTGCAATCAGAATCATCAGAATGTACAAACCCTTTGACCCAGAAATTTCTTAAGTACAAGTACCTTCATCGTGATGTTATTTAAAGTAGTAAAAAATTTTAAACAGCCTAGTATCCAATAATAATTAATGATCAAACAAAGTTGGAGGAAGCATACAATGGAATGCACTGCGGTTATTAAAAATCACATTGTGTAAGAATATAAAATGACCTGGAAAAATGATTATAGCCCATCATTAAATAAAGAAAAGCATGTCTCAAAATAATGTTATTATAATTCAATTTTGCTGATCCGAGCGGCAACTTCATCCTGGATCTTAAGAACGATTTTTTTTTTTTAGTAATGATAATATTTTCTTCACTGTGCTTCCCTGCGACTTCCACATTTTCCACAACAAACGTAAATGTTTTTTAATGATCAGACAAAAGTCATTTAAAAATCTGATTTTGTTAAATTATCTATTATAGATTAGCAGGGAAGCAAGGCCCCAATCCAGTTCCTCCAGCAGGACATTTGTTCCCTCTCTCCCTAAGCTCTCTCTACTCTCCCCCCTTACATTCCAGCCCTCCCCTTCTAAGAAGCCCACAGCTGGTTTCAGCCATTGTCCTGATCACAAACCTTTCCACAAGAATGCCATATCTTGGGTCACATTTGCCTCTTCTCCAACCCAACCCATTTATTCATTTTAAATCCAGCAAACAGTTATTGAACATCTACTCTGTGCCAGGCAATATATAGTGATGCCTATGACACAAAGTGAAATAGGACATAGTCTGACTGTTACAGAGTCAGATGTGAATACATCGTATACACTTTGACTGGAGTTTAACGGGCACACAGGGGAAAAAGTTCAAAATCAGATCCAGGAGGTGAAGACAAGCAGGGAGGAATGCTCAGAGGCAGTGATACTAATCCTACAAAAAAAATAGGAACCATCAGGAAAAGATACAGTAGGCAGAGGGGTACGCCTGTGTGAGGCAGAGGTGAAAAAAAGCATATTTTCACGGGAGAGAGCCAAACTATAAGAGAATAAACTGAGGGTTGATGGGGGGTGAGAGGGAGGGGAGGGTGGGTGATGGGCGTTGAGGAGGGCACCTGTTGGGATGAGCACTGGGTGTTGTATGGAAACCAATTTGACAATAAATTTCATATTTAAAAAAAGTATATTTCCTGGGAACCTCAAGAATCTCCATTTGGCTAGACTATAGTGTGCAAGGGCAAGTGTCCTTGGAAAAAAAGATGCCTCCGCCAAACAATTTGAGGAAACACCGTGTGGTTATAAACTGTATCACCTCTGGTAGACTAATAGTGCACATTAACATATGAAAGGCCTTCAGTGGGAAGAAAGAACCCCTCTCCCTCTTTCCCCCTGTATTCCTAGAAACAAACTTTGGAAACATCGTACAGAGAAGAGAGGAGTCTAAAACACAAAGACCTTGCACATTAAACTAAGGGATTGGCTCTTTATCCTGAAAACTCTATGAAGGATGTGGGACATTTACAGTTTTCAAACAAAGGAGTCGCATAAGCAGTTTTGTGATTCAGAAAACACTGCTATGGCAGCAGTAAAGAGCATTGCAGTAGAGGGAGTAGAGGCAGGGCGGAAACCAGTTCTCAGGAAGCTGTTACAGTGGTCAAGAGGAGAAGGAATGTGGTCCTGAAACTAAGACTAGAGAAATGGCCATGGTCAAGAAAGAGATGGTGGTTTACAGAGAATCTGGCTTAAGGCAGAATATAGGAATTAGTAACAGATGGGAAGCATGGCGGAATCAGGGTCAATGCAGAAAATATCTAAGATGTTTTAAGCTGTGTCTTTGTTTCCTCCTAGGGTCACTGGAGGATGCAAAGTTAGGATTGGAGCAACAGTGTAACAAATTAAGTCTTGGACGTGTCTCACACATACAGAAAATATGAGCTGGAGGCTGACAGAAAGATCTATGAACAATATGGATTAGGGGATCACCAGAGTATGAAACCATGGGCTTTGGTGGGAAACATAAAGGGGAGAGGGCAGTGTTAAGGACATAATCCTGGGGAATACCAAAAGTTTGGCCCAAAATAATAAATCTATACGTGGTAAAGAGAGGTCAGAGGGGAAGCATGGAAACCTTAAGAGAGAAATGCCAGAGGAGCCAATGAAGGAGAGACTTTTTAAAATTTTTTAATGTTTACCTATTTTTGAGAGGGAGAGAAACAGAACACAAGTGAGCAGGGGAGGGTCAGAGAGAGAGAGGGAGAATCTGAAGCAGGCTCCAGGCTCTGAGCTGTCAGCTCAGAGCCCAATGTGGGGCACAAACCCACAAACCACAAGATTTTGACCTGAGCCTAAGTGGGATGCTTAACCAACTGAGCCACCCAGGCTCCCCAAGGAGAGTTTTTAACTTGAGGTTGTGACCATTAGGATCAAGTATAAGGCAGATCTAGTGAGATATGAACTGGGATGAGTCTGTTGGCTTCCATGATTGTGGATAATCGGGGGCCTGTGTCAGAGCCTTGTCGCAGCGGGTGGGATTGGAAGTCAGACCACAGGGTCAGAGTGAGTAAGAGACAGAGCAGGGCTGGGTTTGTCCCTCAAAGAGCTGACACAGAGAATGTTTAGGGCTTAATAAAATGTTGGCGTTTTGGCTCTCACATGAGGGATAACTGACTATATGTTTGTTTCTATGTTAAGAGTGAGGGAGGCATAAGAAGGGGGTGTCAGTAGTAAAGGGAGGCTAAAGAAAAAAGAGAGGTGGTTGATGGAGGAGTCTCTGGGGGAGCAGAGGGCATGAATTCACAGTGCCGATGCTGGAGAGTAGGAGAGTCCCTGCTCCTTTGAATTTGGGAGGAGGGCAGCTTATAGGTAGCAGGGAAGGAATGAAAAGAACATGGTCATCCAAAGATTTCAACTTACCCAGAGCAAAGTTTTGTAAAAGTGCTTGGAAGGCATGAAGGGGCTCGAGAGAAGAAGGTTGAGTTTCAGAGAAGAATCAGTTCATCACCCAGAAGAAGCACAATGAAGATTCCAGCAATGCCAAATTTGCCTTTAAGGCTTCAGAAATTGCAATCAACTCAGCATTTTTAAAAGTTGATATTAGTTTTAAAATATAGGAGCACAGTTATCAAGACAAGGTTCTTCAGCTATAAGTATACGCTTACTTATATATACGGATTTTTGCACACATTTTTAAACAGGAAATTTTTCTTAGGCACAGAGACTGGGAGAAATGTAACTATCAGAGCTTAGTGAACTTCCCTTTCGCTTTTTCCTCCCCCAAATCTGGGATCATTTAAGGCTTAAGAAAACCACAAATAAAACAGAGACTATACTTTTCATTTACTACTCTTGTTAATAGTACTTTCAAATTTCCATGTAGTAAAGTGAAGTGCTATCCATTATTAGAGTCATGTTTCTTCATTTTCACCATTGATTGATTTCCTCTTAGGATCTCTCTCTAAGATAGTTTAAAAATTAAGATATCGACTAGGTGGGTGCAGATGAATTCATACCATCTGACATTGTCGCAGAAATCTAAACAACAGGTGGATTCTTACACCATGGCCTGAAGACAGAAAAGAACAACAGAAACTCCACACCTGGAGTAAAGATGCTAAGCCCATTTCAGAACTATTTTTGGTTCTTTGATTACAGTGAAATATGATAAGTACATGTTTTCCGAAGAGGAACAAAGTGCTCGCAGTATGAAGGCAAATCAAGAAAGGCGGTGCTTCTAAAATGAACTATAAACTCCACAACCACCACTTCTACCCTGTCCTTAGGTAAATACCGCAATGCTTTGTTCAAAGGATGGATTGTGTTGTCAGCTGAATTGAAGAGGTTCAGATCCAGGAATCCAAGTGTAAGAGGAAAGGCCTAAAGAGCAGTTGTTCTGAGAAGACCAGGGGCTGGAGAAGAGCTTCAAGTCTCCACAATTCAGATCTGCTCATCCTCCCTACAAATTCAGATTTTGACATCTGAATGCAAGATTGCCATTTGGCCATTGCAACCCTACATATTTTTTTAACTAAATGTGTCCTCTTGTGGGCTATTTTGATAGCTATATTTATTTTAATGCATTGTCTATATATCCCTTACATTATTCGGAATCCACAGGGGAGTTAACAATTTATAGAAAACCTTTAGGATGAAAGAAATAACTCACATTTAATTTATTGGATTTGTGAATCTTCATTTTTACATATGTTATTAAGGTTGTTGAAAGACGGGCTTATCTGTAACTATAAATGCCTAGGATCTAGGTACCATATTTTCTCATTTAATTTTGATAAATGTCATTTAATTTGCACTGAAACTTTTGGAAGACCATCTTCTTCCAAAAGTATCAGTGAGAAGGCTTTAAAACCAGATTTGAAGAAGTCAGGAGCCATGAAAAGTCCAGGCAGCCAGAAACACAACCTCAATTGTGCCTTCTAAGGAACGTGGTCAGGAGGCTGCGGTCACCATTGTGGTTTACTGTGCATCATCACCATGGGCATGGATACCATGAGCACCTACTGAATACAGGATGCTGCTACCATAGAGGCCTGCAACTTACCAGAGCACCATCGCTGCGAGTCAGCCAGACTTCCAAGCCATTCTCAGGTATTTACATTATAGGCTCTGGATTCTATGCCCTGGTGAGGGCACTGGATGGACCAGGTATGTTCATGTGTTTACCTTCTAGCAGCCAAGGAGCTACTAAACCTAGTATCTGTCTCCCTTCAACTTCCATGGGATTCTTTCCAAGTAGAAAAGCTAGGTGGTTGCTGGGCAGCTAATCCCAACAAATATCCACTACCAAGTACTACTTGGCACCTGGTAAGCATTTCTAAAAACTGTTGTGGGGGATGGTATAGAAATGTATTATTTTTTTACCTTTTAAAAAAGGGTAGGAATTTTGTTGCAGAAAACGAGAGAGAAATAATGCTAGTTCTCTTTGCTTTTTAATGCCTCAAATATATTTCTAAACGACACTGCAAAGGCATGTTGACTGTATGGAAACATTTTGTAAAAAAAAAAAAAAGGTCAGTTTTCACACAAGCAATCTTCATAATTTGCACTTTAAGGAGAAAATAAAGGCATAGGAACTACATTAGAATAAAGGCTTTAATGAGCTAATGCATCATAAGTTAGCCCTTGTGGACCTTGAAGAGAGAGGATGGAGCAACTGTGATACTCCCTGTTCCACCCCTCCCTTTAGGGGCCTCAAGGCCTAAGCAGACTTCTACAGACAAGACACTCAGACGTTGTGCTCAACCTGACCTACAGCAGAGGATAGACAAGGAGGAACCGTGTTCTCATATTCAAAGGAAGAGAAGTCATGTCTCCTCCACGGTCTCTGGACTTGTCAGTTCATTCACTTGTTCATTTATCAATGACACACTTTATTTTTTTTTAAGTTTATTTATTTATTTTGAGAGAGAGAGAGAGAGAGAGAGAGCGAGAGCACAAGGGAGGTGCGGAGAGAGAGAGGGAGAGAGAGAATCCCAAGCAGGCTTTGCACTGCCAGTGTAGAGCCTGACATGGGGTTGAATCTCACAAACTGTGAGATCAGGACTTGAGCCAAAATCAAGAGTTAGATAGTTAACCAAATGAGCCACCCAGGCACCCCTCTATGACACACTTTCAATGTGTTCATCATGTTGTGCCTCATGCCATGCATTGGTGAGCAAGGTAGACAGAATCCATCCGTTTCCTTCTGGCTGGCTTCTTTTCAGAGATGCCTGGCCCCCTCCTACAGATATAGATGTGTGTTTCTTTGTAAGTGCATATGGCACACTCTTAGGGAGTGAATACAAATGAAGCAGAAGGTCTACACATTGATAGATTTGGATCAGGAGAATGCTCAGTTCAATCTGAAGAACAGTGTCACCTGACATAACCTTAAACAGGTCTTTTTCTCACTTGATCGGGTGATAAACTTACATATCAGATCAGGAAGACAGAAACCACTTTTGAAATTCAAGTTGCTTATATGAGCCATCCTTTTATCCCTGACAGTTGGCATTGGTTAAGAGAATAAGTCCAATCAAGTCAGAACGCTCAGTCCCAACTGTCATGATAAATTGTCACTACTGCCGTCTCTGTGTGCTGATGGCTCTGGATTATGGTAACGATTAGAGCATGTGATGAAGGTGGTGTGAGGCATCGATAGTTTCTTTTCTTCTTTAGAATCTTTCTTTTTAAAGAATTATCATATTTGAGCGATTCTTCATAAATGTCCTTAAAGGCTTTGCCCTGTGCTAGACACTAATCAAAACATTAGTCATTGAACTGCAGAACACATTTTCTTTTTTCTTTTTTTTTTTTTAATTTTTTATTTATTTTTGAAGGAGAGAGAGACCGAGCATGAGCAGGGGAGGAGCAGAGAGAGAGGGAGACATAGAATCCGAAGCAGGCTCCAGGCTCTGAGCTGTCAGCACAGAGCCCGATGCGGGGCTCAAACTCACAAACTGTGAGATCATGACCTGAGCCGAAGTCGGACGCTTAGCCGACTGAGCCACCCAGGCGCCCCTGCAGAACACATTTTCAAAAGTAGTCTGTACTGATATAGACTTGCTACAAAAATGGACAAGATAGGCAAACTAGAAAGAACTGATCTACATATATTAACTGATCAATAATGTGAGAAAGAACTGATCTTTAGTGTAAAACTAAGGGAACTAACCAGTAATCATGATGATAATGACAACTGCTAATGTTTACTGAGTGCTTCCTACATCCCCACATTATTCTAAGCTCCTGTGCCATATAATTCCAGCCTTACCACCACTCAATGAAGTATAAAGTGAAAGTACTCAGTGCCCTTGCGGCTGGAAGACTGCACCACACTGACTCTCCATTTAATTACAGAGCTAGTGGAGAAGGTGGTATTTTAGCCAATGTTAATGGGATTAGGGGCTGCCGTGTCACTTTCCAGAGATGTGGAAGGCAGGCAGGCCAGAAAATGCGACCACTGAAAAGAAAGAGAAGTACTATGTACGATGACATAAGGAAAACTAGGCAAGATAGTTTTCCCAACTCCCAAATAGGGAGCTCAACTGGGCCTTGAGATAAAGGTAAGAGGGAAGGGTCCCTGGAGAAAACGATAGGGATTGATCATTTGCACTGAAACAGAAAAGAGACCAGCAAGACAAATGAAGAGAGAAATGCAGCTGGTGTGATCGCCAGAGAGGCTTGAGTGGCGAACATGAGGAGTTCAGGTTTTCATGGACCAGGTCAGGGAATCAGAGCCTCGTAGATGTAAATGATCAGATGGGAAAAGAATAGACACAGGGATGTAAAGAGACAGAACCAGCAGGCTAGTGTGACAGATTGGACGTGGGCAGGGAAAAACAACAAAAGAAGATGGCTCCAGGGCAAAACTGGAAAGAGGGACTTTGATGTCTGCAGAAATTTGTCTGCAAAGCTGCCCTTTCTCTGTCCCTTGTTCTTATCGATCTGGCCCTGTACCAACAGCAAGCACCCGAATTTTCAACATGTCCTAGCACCTTCTTCCATGTGTTCTGATCCTTTCATTGCTGGCATTGCTTAGCTATCAGACCTACATCAGCAGCTGCCATTCCCTGCCCCATGTTATTTACATCAAATCCCGTCATTCAAGGATCATTCAGCCAGATTCTACCCTCCATAGAAGAGACGCAGACCTCAAGGCCGAGATTGGTTCAGATGGCTGCAGAGTTCACCGAAAGAGAAATGTGCAGCCCAAGGAGCCAAACACATCTCAGCAGTGTCTGGAGACACAAACAGTCCATCTGGGAAGGACCAAAGAACTGAGAGGCCAAGATGCTTGTGGTAGGCTGAATAACGGTATCCAAAGACAACCACGTCTGGATTCCTGGAGTTTGTAATTATTATATGGCAAAAAGAACCTTGCAGGGTGATTATATTAAGGATCTGGATATAGAGCGCTTGTCAGGATCTTCCGCAAATGTAATCACAAGTGTCCTTGTATGAGAGAGAAAGAGGGAGATTTGAGTAGAGACGAGAAGGCAATGTGACAGAGCAGAGATTGGAGTGATGTGGTCACAAGCCAGGGAACGTGCGCAGCCATCAGAAGCTGGAAGAGACAAGGACCTGATTCTTTTCGGGAGCCTCCAGGAGGAACCAGCCCTGCTGGCACCTTGGTTTTAGACCTCTAACATCATTTTGGACCTCTGTCCTCCACCACTGTAAGAAAATAAATGTCTGTTCTTTTAGCAATTTGTAAATGAAGTCATGGAAACTAATATTTAAAGAAACTAACTATAAAAGAAACTAACTCCTCTCTCCGCTGGTGAGAGAGACAGTGAAGCCCAATTATTAAACAAAAAAAATTCCTCTAGCTGTGCCAACTTTTCAATATTGATCCAAAGAAGACAGCTTCCATGTTTTCCTTGAGAACGAGAAGAATACATGAATGTATCTATTTCCAGCAGGGCCCCAGACATTTTTAATCCCACTTGCTTTCCTTTGGTCCATACCTATTGTCCAACCCCAAATAGTCAACTAGCTAATTACTCTGTTTTTCTGCAAGCACTGCCTGTTCTGCAACTCCCTACCTTTGCTCATGCAGGAACTCCCAATAGAACTGTCCTATCCTTTGTTCTCCATTTTTTTAAACTTTTCTTCTTTCTTTCTTTCTTTCTTTCTTTCTTTCTTTCTTTCTTTCTCTCTCTCTCTCTCTTTCTTTCTTTCTTTCTTTCTTTCTTTCTTTCTTTCTTCTTCCTCTATTTTTAGAGTGAGAGAGAGCTTGCATGTGTGTACACAAACTGGGGAGGAGCAGAGGGAGAGGGAGAAAGAGAACGCTAAGCAGGCTCCACACTCAGCATGGAGCCCAATGCAGGGCTCAATCTCATGATGATGAGATCATGACCTGAGCCGAAATCAAGAGGCAGATGCTTAACTGACTGAGCCGCCCAGGTGCCTCTTGTTCTCCATTTTTAAAATGCCTTTCCATCCTATGACACAGCAGAAAACTTCCTTTTCAATCCATCCGTATATCTATAGAATGAGTTGCTCTCTCCTTTGCAGTCCCATGGCTTGAGAACATTGAGCACCAATCACATTTATTCATTATTGACTTATCAGAAGATGAGCTCCTGGAACATGGAGACTTCGCATCCACCTTCTCAGTAACACATTTGCTATGTGTTGGGTATGGAAGGGGTGGTCGTAACTGACACAGAATTGAATGAAGACATGAGCCTTTCTGGTCTCCCCCCATGCCCACATTCCAAGCTCTGCTTTTATCTTTTACCTTCCCCCACTTTAAAAATCAAGTTCACATACCCCGTGGATATCTTTAAGTTAAATGGAAAACTATTTCCTTAAGTTTAGTTATAAAATTCACATTACAAGAAAAACGAGTAACTGCCGTGATAGCATGTGAGGATAAACCAAAATAATTGATAATTCTGTCCTTTTGAAAACCTCCTATAAAACTGAATTTTGTTTCGGATGACATTTGATCCCTTTGGTCACAACAAGATTAACCCACTGCCTCTTTCTATTCTTAGTAGTTCTATTTGGTCTGACACACATATAGTTCTAGGTATAAATAAGTAGGTATATAAATATGTACTATACATGCTGTGCATGTGTCCTGTATCTGGTACATGTAGTCACATGAGGCATGTGTTCTGTGTATGGGTAGGTGCATTTGTGAACCCAGATTAATGGTGAAGAAAGCATGAGTTTAATTTACTGTTCTGTCATTTATTCATTGCATGACCTTAGATAAATTCTTCAGAACGAGGTTCAGTATCTATAACTGTAAAATGGGGAGAGATAAATAGCTACATTTTAGGTCTATTATAAGAACTATCAAAGTATGTAATAGAGTCTAGCATATAGTGAATTTTCAGTAAATGGTATCTATTATTAATATTCCTCCCTAAATGTTCCCTATATTCGGGATTATGTTTCTATAACAACACTACCTTATGCAGTCCTCAAAGCAAATGGGTTACTTTGAAAAGATCATTAAGAAGTTGAGTAGATATGCCAGTGTCTTCAATCCTTCCTACTGCCCCTGACTCAACTGGACACCTACCCAACGATATTCAGCCCTGCGTTTCCACTTTTCTCTAAGTCATTTCAGATCTAATCTTCCCCACTGTCATTCTGATTACAAGTAGCTTATTTGCATCACACGGTAAGTGATTCGAAAGTACCTAATATTTTAGACCTTATCCTCTAGGAATTCAAATCTGGAAAGGTCAAAGTGATGGGACAGACTATTTTACTGGGGTCAGAAAAGCAGGGCTCATCAAAAACAAGAGGATCGATGCAGGGGAACATAAAAGACAAAAAGCTGAGCGGGAGCCAAGACTCACTAATGAGCGCAGCCTGCCACCTTCTTCCCCAACTTCCTGCCTGCTAACAAGGCTGGGCTAGTCCAGGTCGTTGATCTGTCTGATGTAGAATCTGGACAATGGGTGAGAGGACCAAACAGAAGACTGAGAAGAAACCTGCAAGAATAGTCGAGAGGTTTCACTGTGTACATAATGAAGGACTCCTGCCAGGGGAACAGAGTGAAGAAAATCTCAGGCTGAGCAGTGAAGGAAGTTTGGAGTTTGTGATGAGAAAGGCTGCAGGGTCTTGGACAATTAAAAAGGAGCAGTCAATGTAGAATCGGATCCCCTTGAAAGTTCTTTAATAGAGGCAGGTAAAAAAAAAAATGGAGTTCCTTTTTATTTCTATGTTAACACTAACTGACCTCCTCCAACTTGACCTCCTTAAGACACCAGAAGCCCCTGGGTTTTTTGTAGGGTTACGTAAGAAAACAGAAAATGCATTAATTAGTACTTGGTGTGAGCCAAGCAGTTCAAGAACCTTGTAGGGCTCCGACACTCTCCCTCCACCACTGATGCCAGCTACCAGCCAGTGTGGACTCTGGGGAGTTCATCTCTTTCATGGTCAATACTCTGACACTTTCCTCTTAAACAGCATGAAATCTAGGTTCCTGATTTAATTCTGCAGTTCCAAATTCTTAGTCCCAGCCTCGAGTCCTAACTACAGCCTTTAAATTGTATTCAAGTATGACTCAGCTGCTTTTCAAAAACTGACCTTTGGCTTTCTTGCTTCTTTGGCTCTCATTCTAGTGCTTTCAAATGCCCTGCCCCAGCTTAGTCTAAAAGCGGCCCTAGGATTCTTCCTCAGATGGAGGAAGTTTAGACAGTGTGGACGTTTTAATTAATCAAGGAAGGCCTCCTGGAGGGGAAAGAATTTGGATGAGGGCTTCGGAATGTTGGAGGGATCTGGACACAACTTTAAAGTAGTCGTGTTGATCTGAGTTTGAATTTACAGGGGTGCAAAAAGTTAAAATGGGTTGATAATAGGGCTTGCAAAGTCGCCTCAGTGAGGAAAATGAAAGCCACTGAGGAAACATTAAGAAAAATTCACATTCTGGTCTCTTTGGAAGTGTTTTTTTTTTTTTTTTTTTTTTTTTCCTTGAGTGACATGTAGTCCACCCCTCTCTGGGAACTTTGCTCCTTGGCCAAGAGGCAGTAGGTGAACCCCATTTTTCTCTACCATCAAACCTGCAAGTGATTAATTAAAACTAAGAACTGGATGGTCTTCGGGTCTGGTAAAAGAGATAGCAGGCTGGAGAAAAAGCAGCAGCTGTCTCCATTTTTCTCCAGAACTCTTGCTGGAAAATTTTTTCCCCTTTCTTTTTATTAAAATTTTTGCCAAAAGGCTGCTGCTCTGTCTGCCCATCTTTTAGCCAGGCATTTTGAGTGGGAGTGATTGAAGTGGGCAATTAGATTCTCCTCTGAGTTCCTCTTCATTTTCCTTTGGAGATATTTATCTCTTCCTGGTACAAAAAAAAAAAAAAAAGGATTTTTGAACAAGGAGAAATAAACTCATTTCATTTGATCCTATTTGGATTCAGGAGATATCACAGAGATATGTGTTTCCTGATATAGTGATGGTTTTTGAAAAGAAAACACAGGAACATTTTGATTAGGGAGCATGAGAGAAATTTATGAATATTTTCTTAGTCTCCTGTCCACTATACGGGGCTTCTAGTTGTGTCCCACGTACTTTCCCAGTGAAAGAGAAAAATGTTCAAAACTATATGTTTCCAAATATCCTAATTATCGGCTTTCTACATTGAATTCTCAGCGAATGTAAATACCACATCAACGTATTCATCCATTCATCCCTAACTTTGTCAATAATTATGCCAAAATGTAAATTACATCTCTACCCCCACCACAGGTGCAGAAGTGCCTACTCAATGTTCTTCCCTCCAACTCCAAATCTGATACACCAAGAACTCACTACTCTGAATTGCTAGAACATTTAATGAGAATGGTATACTCTTGAATGGATACTGCCAAATGCTGCCTAGGTTTACTAAAAGAAGAATTGGAACTTGGTCATAGCAACACCCAAAGCACCCTGACATCTCAAAACAGACTTCACAGACTTCAGAAGCTTCCCTGTCGAGACCAAAACATATTTCGTGAGTTGACTCTGGCTTTGTTGCCCTTCATTTCCCAAATGATCTTGGTGCATGATTTTAATTTACTAAATTAAAATCCAGTAAACAGGTATTTCCATTTTAAATTGCCAGGGCCATTTTAAAGAAATCGTAGAAGAGATGCATTGCTGTTTTATCAGTTGGTGTTCCCTTTGTACAGTTCACTCGTCATCCCATCCTCCAGTGTTGAATCGTGTGAAGAATTGGGTGATCCTGCTAAGTCTTTAAATCATCCTTTCAGTACCTGATGCTCCCTGTAGGCTCACACTGGAAATATCTGTATCCTGTGCCCAGTACCCTCTCCATGGCCCATTGGAGGCACATGATCGAAGGTCATCACTGCAGCCTCTATAGAGAGGGAAGGTAGCGCTCAGTCATGTAGAAATGTCCTTAAGGCTCTCTCAGGCTGAAAGGCCTGCTCATGAAGTGCTAAACTTTCTTTCTTTCTGGGAAGTCATCATTTTACAGGTGAAATTACACACAGACTATTGCTGGAGTGAATTTCTAATCTCAGCCTGACCCTTCTCTTACCACTCCACCTTGAGCTGCCCCATCTTCTAACATCAGCCACCCTGTGCTTAAGGAATGTAAACCAATTTAAAAATAAGTATAAGCCAATCAATTGCTAGGGTAAATCTGTTGTCACAATTATTTTGAAACAAATAGCACCCAACATAAGGCTTTGCCTGGAAGACTTTTGATAAATGTGGATTGAATCAGCAAACATTCTAAAATAAATGAATATTAATGATTTTTGCATCTATCCAGGGTTTGGGTTATCTGTCATAGTAGATTATTTTCACCATTTCTCCCTTCTATTGGTTAGGTAATTGAAAATGTACTATAATCTGAGTTGCCCTAAGAACACACAAAATGGTAATCAGAATGTCAGGAAGGAGAATGGATTATCTGCTTTGCAAAATCTGTGTTTTATCTTACAGGGCTCTCTGGGTTGTTGTTGTTGTTGTTGTTGTTGTTAAATTTTTCAGTGTTTATTTATTTTTGAGAGAGAGACGGAGCACAAGCAGGGAGAGAGGGAGACACGGAATCCAAAGCAGGCTCCAGGCTCTGAGCTGTTGGCACAGACCCCAACTCAGGGTGAGAACCCATGAACTGTGAGATCGTGACCTGACCCAAAGTGGGATGCTTAACTTACTGTAGGACTCTCTGTTCACATGCAAGGTTGGGTAACCCTAGAGGGCAATCAACTGTGATATTAAGGATTTCTTGTAACTTTTAGTGGTACTACTAAAAAAAAAAGGTAGGAAGGAAATAACATTTATTTAGTAACTGCAACGTACCTTTGCTTTCACATATGTTAGTTCACTTAATACTCAACCCAATTTTGGAAAGTATGTAATGTTATTTCCACTATAAAAACAAATGAACTGAGACTCAGAGAAGCCGTTGAGCATCAATTTGCTCATTCAAGCCTCAAAACAACTCTGTGAACTAAGTAGTACACCTGACCCCATTTTACAGATTCAGAAAACTGATTTTACAGTATTAGTGGCTTACCCAAAACCACACGGCATGTAACTGAGATGGTATGAATAGAAATTAACGGTTGGAAAAATAGGTCAAAGAAAAATATAAGAAACGAAGATCCTTTGACCGTTAAATCTCTGGGGCCATGTGTGGTTTTGCTCACTATTTTATCCCAGGGCCTGACTCTTAGCAGTAGATGCTCAGTAAAAATTTGTTGAATGGAAGAGTAAATGCACACATAGTTATGGTTTCAGTCTGTGATACAGAGGATTGTAGCCAATTGTCCTTCATCATCGCTAAGAACAGCCTGGGAGGTGTAGATAAGATGAAAAACTTCCTGATACTGAAATGTATTTCTGGAGGATATTAAAATTTATATTCTGAAAGTATGTAAAACTAAGATTTCTCCTGATCAAAATTCAATGAATTTGATATGCTCCCACCTACAGAATAAGGGATTGATTAAGTTCATCCCTCATCCTTTTGAGATAATCATTTGTTCTTCACTGTGAAAGACCCTATCCTAGCACATAAAGGAAGGGCAAGCATTCCTGAACAAAAGCAGTTTCTGAGGAGAAATTCTTGCCAAACATATTTCATTCAGAGTGAGCCACAAAGAGGGTGCATGTGTTCCCTAATTGCAGGTCTGTTGATTAAGAAGGTTACAGCAAATCATTTTGGGGTTACTCAAAACTATAAATTTCACAATTCCTTTAGTTGTGTTTATAAAGCTGCATGAGCTAAAAACATCCGTGGCCTCCATCTAATTTTAATGAGAGATTTCCACAGACTTTGTGATCCTCAAACAATAACATGGTCATTTACTAACACAGGTGACCCTTGAACAACATGGTTTGAACTGCACGGGTCCACTTACACATAGCTTTTTATTGATTGATTGATTGATTGATAAATTCTGGTACAGCACTATAAATGTATTTTCTTTTCCTTATGATTTTCTTAATAACATTTTCTTTCCTCTAGCTTCCTTTATTATAAGAATACAGTATTTAACACATGCAACATACAAAATATATGTTAATTGACCATTTCTGTTATTGTTAAGGCAGTCAACAGTAGGCTCTTAGTAGTTAAGTTTTGGGGAACTCAAAAGTGATACGTGGGTTTTCAACTATGCAGGAGGTCAGCATATTAACCCCTGCATTGTTCAAGGATCAAGCATGCTGATCTGGAAAAGGTAATGCTTTAAAGGAAATATGAATATTAAGGTGCTGTTATCAAAGCTAGCATCTTCCAAAAGTGAATGTGGTTCAAGCATCTTTCATTCCCTTTGTCTGTGGTGCAACCTGGATCACATCTTTCCTGATAGTGATACATTCCTAGGTCTGGCATGGCATCTCCAGGGGGTAGAGCTTCAGCAAAATTTGCCAAATGCATGCATGCATGAATGAATGAATGAGTGAATTCCAAGATGACCAAATACATTATATTTTTCTGATTTTTTTTAGGTAAAAAATATGAGTCCAGGACAAGTTAAAACTTTGCCTATAGCCACAAGCAAGACAGTAGCAGAATACTAAGTATGAAAAGGAATGAAATCTGTAGAATCAGCCCCATCGTACTAGCTTTTAAATCTGCCTTTCTGTGGGAAGCTTCTCAATCAGCCAAGGCTGAGTTGGGAAAGAGCAGTTGAGGTGTTTCATTGACTTTTACTATTGAATATGGATTTCACAGGCAATAGAAAAGCCAAGAAGCCTATCTGGGGATAGTCAAGGGACTAGGAAAGGCAAGAGGTGTTCAGGAAGAAGATGGTGTTTGCAGAGCCAAGGAGCTGTGCTGCTTGGAGAACGTTGGAATGACAGGGACCTACCCAGTGGAACCTGGAGTCATGCAGGAAACTCAGCAGCTACTGGAGTGAATGCCCGTCCAAACAAAGAAATGGAAAGAGAGACAGTGATTTATTCCCTCAACTTGCCCTTCAGTTCTCCACCGTGCCTCTGCAGTGGCCTCCTTGGGAGCCAGGAGACAAGACAGCTTTGGAAATATCGCTCCCTGACACACAGTAGAGGGCAGAGAAGGGCAGAGGATGCATCGGAGGGAAAATAGGCGAACAACTCCTACACCTTCTCTGATGCCTTCTGACGGAGTTAGTGTCTTCCTCCTATGCACCCTTACAGCGCATTAGGCAGAGAATTATTAGGACACTCACGCTATCACATAATCACGCTTTGTTTACATATCTGCCTCAACTTCTTTCTTTTCGTTCCTCCAGCACTATTCTGGGATATTGCAATTTTTGAATAAAATATTTTTGAGTGAATGAATAAATAAATGATTGATTTCATTCAATTTCAGCAAATCTTAATTGAGCCCTTCCTTTAGGCCACGAAGTTCCAATTGATTCCACCTAGGTCACCTCATTCATAGAATGTTCTGAAGGCATTCTGGCCTCCCACCCTCTCCTATCCCAAATAGTCAATTCTCACCAATCACACTATTGGTTGGCAGTGTGTGTGATGATGCATCAGCACAGACACCTTATTTCCATGGTTATGAATATTAAAATCCAACCTATATTAAGCCTGACATTACACATTACACTTGGGACTGTGTGGTTACAAGGATGAAAACTCATGGCCTCTCCACAAAGAGAGTTTACTCTGGTAGTGGCACAGAGGGACCATCGAGAGATCATTTTCATGCCTTTGCTAAGTTAGAGTTATGCAGGGATTCTATGGAGTCAGAGTTGGCATTTCACCCAGGCTGGAAATTCAGGGAACTTCTGAAATCTTGAAAGGTGAGTAAGATTGAATCAGGTGAAAATAGAAAGGGAACAGTGAGAGCACAAGCAGAGTTGTAAAATTGACTTCAGCATGTTGTCCTGTATGGCTAGAGATGAAGTGTGGGTGTGGAGGCTGGGACAAGTCACAAAAATATTGTAAACATTTAGTTTGCAGGCAATGGGGAGACACTCAAGAGATGCTCGTGTCGCGTGGCTCGTGCTGGCTGCACTGTGGGAGAGAGATTTAAAGCAGATTGGATGCAGTAAAGGGTCATACAAATCCTACAGAAACGGGCAGACAAGTACCCAGAGCCCATCTGCAAGAATGCATTCATAACAGCATTGCTTCTCCTAATGCAAACCTGAAGATTAACTAAATGTCCACTTTTTAAAGTTTTTGTTAAAAACTTATTTCAAACTTTTATAATATTACGTCAAAAAGTGATTTTGTATCTGTGTTTGTGTGTGTGTGTTCTCTATACTATTTTTGTAACAGCTTTCACAATTCAGCAAGGATGGATTCAAGGTCTACAAGCCCTAGGTGCTGGATATGAAAGTCAAATCTTAGGGCTGTGAGGGAGACAGACAACCCTGTGTGGGGCACCTCACCCAGTTTGGGCCAACTCATTATATGAGACTGCTAGCATCCTATGGTTCTCTCTGGTTACAGAACTGCAACTCTTTTTTCCCCTGAGATTTATAGCATGTGTTTTCTTAAAGTGTGGGGATGTGTCTGGTTATACCTGCCATTCTTTCTCTCATTGTAATCATGTTGTGATGATGTGGTCACTCTCTCCCAAGTTCTCACAAATTCCCCACAGAATCAGAAGTAAATTCTTATTTCCAGATATTAGGAGTTTAATCCACACTCATGGTCACACTATGTTTTCTATGGACCGAGAGAGAGACATTTTTCAGCCAAAATGAAATTAAGTGCTTATTATATGCTCTGGAAATGGTGACTATCTTAGCAATTTTGTATCTGTGGTGGCATGCATGGCATCTGGCCCATAGTATATGGTCAGTTAATGGTTAGCGAATTTGAAAATCAAGTTCTATTTCACAAATTCAATTTCTTAACGGAATAGGCAGACCTCCCCATTTCCAACCGTCTTATTTCTCACCTTTGTGCTAAATTTTGTATTTTTAAACAATTTTTAAATCTATTCTTACTATCTCCCACCAGGATAGACATGCTGTGCCATATACCAAAATGATTCCAATGTTCTATGAGCTATTACGAGTTGACGTGTGCCTCTTAGAAAGAATATTGAAGTCCTGACCCCCAGGATCTGTGATTGTGGCCTTATTAGGAACAAGGTCTTTGTAGATTATCAAGTTAGGATGAAGTTATTAGAGTGGGTCTATAAGCCAATAGACTGATAATATTACAAAAAGGAGAAATTTGGATACAGACGTGCTCACAGGAAGACCGCCATGTGAAGAAGAGATCAGTGATGCTTCTATAAGCCAAGAGACACCAAAGATCGTCTGCAAACTGCCGGAAGCAAGGCGAGAGGCAAGGAACAGATCCCCCCTCACCGACCTCAGTAAGAATCAACTCCATCCATCCCTTGATCTTGAACTTCCAGCCTCCAGCGACAATGGTGAGCTACTAAATGTCTGTTGTTTAAGTCACGTAGCGTGTGGTACACTGTTATGGTAGCTCCAGGAAAGGACTACGCGGCCCTTTGGGACTACCAATTATAGTTCTTATCTATACTCCTCTCACTTTAGTTAAATACTTATGTATCCATATCCATTTGTGATTGTGAAGTTTTTGATATCAAATATTATGTCTTAGTCATCCTCATATCTTGATAGCCCCAGCACATGCTCATTACTGATTTGAATTAATCGTGTTCTTAATTTACCCCCCTAGACTCTCGTCCATCTCAACTGTTTTTCCTTGGAACAGTGTGTGGTCTTCTATTATTTTGGTTCACTGAATCATAGTGATAGCTATGAGATAATTTCTGCTTCCTTGTGTTAACATTTCAAGCTCATTTTGCTTGAATTCCTTATTGTTCTGCACTTACATGTAACAAGTTCAGCCACAAGTTATTGCTCTTGCCCAGTTTCCCTGCTGTTTTCTCATGAGCATAACTGGACACCTCTTGCACTTCCGTTTGTTGTTTTCGTTATGTTTTAGTTTTTGCTCTTACCTATTCTCATTTATAGAATTGTGATTTATAGTTTCATTTGCTTAACAATTTCTTCTTTCCACTTCTTAAGTTAAAGCATCTTAATTTTAAGTCCCTGATATATGCAAAGCACTGTACTAGATGCTGAAGATGCAGGGATGAATGAAATATGGTCCTTGCTCTCAGGAGATCAGTCAGCTACTTTCCGCAACAATATTTTCTTCCTAGTTCTCATGGAATGTGATCTGCTACTTACCATTTTCTTATCATAAACCACACACCAGAGGATCAAATTCTTTTATTTTCTTACTTATATCCTGCTGTCCAATTATGTCCTGTATCTTTTTATCTCTTTTTCAAAGTCATGACTTTGGAAGAAGAAATAATATATTATGCCAATAAGCCCATTAACTTCCTATTCAAATCTTCCAAATCACTAGGAATACATCTTAAGTTCATTTTTGCAGAAACATCCATTTCCAGCTAAGTATACAAAAAGCAAATGCATTGGGTAGTTGAAAATAGGGGACACATTGGGTTTTGTCAGACAGCTTTTCACTCTCATCTTATTACCTACATATTTCTTGGTGAGGAGTCATCAAACATTATCATCACTTTGTGTGTGTGTGTGTGTGTGTGTGTGTATGTGTTTGGGTGGCAGAGGGCATGAATGTGGGTCACTTCCTCTTGAGCTTCTAGCAGGATTCTACCCACTGGCTAATACTTAGAAATTCTTCTTAATATTCCCAGAAAAAGAGAACATTGTTTCCTCTTCAAGGAGAGTTTTAAGTCATGCTATAAAGGTGATCATTTTTTTTCTTGTCTTTTTCCCCCAACGTCACATTCATTCACTCCTATACCTTTCAACACTGGTATTGATTTTCCTGGTACTCCCTTGTACTTCTTTAGAATATATTTTTATTTTTAGCATGCTTCCTGAATTATTTTCTTTTCATCTTCTCTAGGGATATTTCATTCTCCTTAATATGCTGGGGCACAGAGGTACATTCCTGGCATCCTTTAACCTTCTTCTAAAAGAAAGATTAGTATGCATTTAGAGCACACATAACTGATGAGTATCTCAGCAGAGAAGACAAACATGGCACATATTCTACAGGTTACTAGAACAGGACTCTTAGTTCCCTCAGTAACCATAACCAGAGGAGGCCAACTTTCAAGGCTACCACATAAAGAGATCTCAGAATGCCCATGTTGAAACAGAAATACATCTGCTCAGCACAATACACATGGAAGGGAACTCCCAAGTAGATGTTGTCATAGTCTATCATGTAGGAAGACCCTAACTGAGAAAGATATTTTAAAACAATGGCATTTCAAAGTCAAAATTTAATTGGTAGATGGAGTTATAATCCCCAAAATTTACCTGCAGAGGTATAACGTTTTTTACCCTTACAATATTCTTTTCTTGGAGAAAGGAGACATTCACTAACTATTTATAATGCCTTTCGCATGAAAGAGAAGGCCCAGATTTCTTTCCTTGTGTTTCAAAAACTTCTCCCTCAGTGCCCTAGATTACTTAACTTCTTTTGGGCACAAATACATTCTAGCCCTCCTTCAACACTCCGCTGGCCACCTATTTCCCACCTCCCCACCTTTCCAAACTCAGCCATTGCCTGAGTGTGTCTCCCCAAACCACCTCCTTGAACTGAAAGCTTCTGAGGCTAGTACACGATGCTTTTTCCCACTGGTCCGCATGCACAAAGCAAGGCACTTTCTGCTCTAATTAGTCAGGCTTGGACTCAAACTCTGAGTTTCTTCTATTCTTCACTCTTCATTGCCTTTAACATTGCAAAGCCCATTATAGTAGACCTATTCCCAATGGTTTTTCTTGTTTATTTGTGTCCTCTTATGGGAAAGTACACATTATATTGTAAGTTCTTAGAAAATGAGGATAATAACACCTCGAAAATCTTCTCCACGTGACCCACACAAAATAAATTGTTGGAAGTAATGATGCCTCCTGTGTGTAGGAGTGAGAGGGTCCTTCTCAAATAGACAACTATATTTTGAAGACCTTTTTAAAAAACTGCATTGTACTATCTCAACTATATAGTTTTCAATTATTCTACACAATTGTGCATAGGAGCCTTTTAAGCTAAATCTGATCAATCTACAACTTGTCTATTATTTATTTGATTTTCACAGGGTCCCTAACCTATCTATGGAAAATAAGGTAAATGAATAAATGCATATATCATATGATTAGTCAAGAAGATTATGTTTAGAGACTTGATCTTCAGCTCCAAACCCACTGGGAATCTCCCCCGCATGGCCCCCAAATATCTGAAATTAAATATGGTCATAAAGTCTTCATGTCTTGTCAGTGTGGTTTCCCTGGCCTGCCATATATTCCCCTCTCTTTGTTCAGGTCCACTAGGGAGATCTTATTTACTCTTCAGGATACTGTTGAGACAGGATCTCCTTTATGAATTGTTTCCTGACATTTCCTAGCCCTCCTAAACACTTGGGAACTGGTCTATCATTGGTACTCTGTAGTTCTTTTTATGAATGCCTCTGTTGGTTCACTTCTCTGTCCCAATTTGTCTATGTTCTTTTTGAACACAGAGACTATTTCTATTCAGCCCATCTACTCACTTATTCAGTTAACAATTTCTTTAGTACATTACCATGTTCAGACACTGTCCCATGGGAGGGATTAAGCAGGGAGCAAGAAAGCCAAGGGCTCTCCGTAAAAGACCTTGTGGTCTAGAGGGCAGGGCAAGTAATAGGCAAGAAATAATATCAAAGTGTATGATATCCTCGAAACCTGGCAATATAAGCTCTCAAAAAATGCTGATAAAATAAGTTATTTTTTTTCCGGAATCAATAAGCACTCAGAAACATGGGACAGAAGGTACTGCATAAAGTCGATAGTCACATAAAGAAAATATTTTATCACAGGACCTGGTTGGTATGAAGTTATAAGAAAGTGGTGATGGATTCTTGGCACATATCCTACTTGGCATCAGGCAGAGAAAGGTAGATAATCAATTGTCAAATGCTTCATTCATATTTTTGTTGTTGTTGTTGCCCAACCAACGGTATTTTCCACCAAAATTTAGGAATGCGAACATGCCACACTGGCTGCAGCTAGAGACAGAACTGCAGCCAGAGAAAAAGAAAGACTCCAAGCCAATACAAAAACACTTTAATTAGTCGTTTCATTTCAAGATGTTGAATCAGCTCCAACCTGAGGAAACCAAGGCCTTCAGAGTCAGAACAGCTTAAAGAAGAAGAAAAAGATGTTTCATTTATTTAGAACTTTGATCTGAATCCAATTTGGAAAGAAAAACCTAAAACCTTTTATAATAATAAACCTGGAGATAATAGAATGCTGTTTTCGTTTATGTAAGAAGACATAGGCTTTGCATGAAATCTATTTTAAGATCTTTAAAATTTTATAATCAGAGTAGGTGATTAAATAGTTATATTAAATGGTTTAGCTAATATTCAGCATTACTTCCCTTGAAATATTCTGTTTAAAGTAAGCTATTTGCATGCTCTTTATTAAAAACATGATTTTAAAAATCTTGGGGCTGAATAATTTTCTACTGGCAGATAGTTCTGAAATAGAGAATATATCTGAAAGAATTTGGAATTGGTTGTTAATTTTTTTTAAATAGCAAAAAAATATTATCAAGGGGAACTTTTAATTCTTAGATTGCAAGAATGAATTGATACTAATCTAAATAGAGACTTAGGAGGAAGGTGTTTAAACATGATCTCCTTCTGCCTGCAAAACCTCAGTCTTACCTTGAAAACTAAAAGATGGTAAATATTGATCTTTATTATGCTTGAACTGGGAGAAGAAAAGAAGAATAAAGGAAGAAAGGAGAAGAGACCTGCTCACAGAGGATGTTTCAGGTTAATAAAAAAAAACACCTGAAAGCAATTTATAAGACATTTAGACCCAGGGCGCCAGGGTAGCTCAGTCAGTTAGGTGTCCAGCTCTTGATTTTGGCTCAGGTCATGATTTCATGGTTTGTGAGTTTGAGCCCCACGTCAGGTGCATGGGGCTCTGTGCTGTCAGCGCAGAGCTTGTTAGGGATTCTCTCTACCTCTCACTCTGCCCCTTCCCCACTCATGCTCTCTTCTCAAAATAAATAAATAAGCTTAAAAAATAAATTTAGACCATTCTAATTATTTTATAACATCCCAGCAGGTGTAAGATTTCAAAATTAATTATAAAAACCCAAAAGGATTATTTTCTTGTCTACACTATCCATTATCTAATTAATTTAAATTCAATGAAATTATATCAAATACTTCATTCACAACATCTCTCCTTACATAGCCAACATCATCCCCCACACCAAAAGGCAGACTCTGGGGAATGAGAAGGCCTTCCATTATGAGATTTTCATCTTTCTACATTCATTAATAACCATCCTCCAAATATTTGCAGTTCTCCAAATATGTCATGTTTTTAATGCTTGCTTACTTTAGTATATGTTGTCCCACCTGTCTGGTCAATCCTAACTCTTCCTTCAAGCTTTCAATGTCCCTTCCTCTAGAAAACCTTCCTGATATTTCTTCTTCCTCTGTGCTCTCACAGCAACTTATAAAACCTTCCCCATTAGTTTATCAGGTTTGGTTCATTTACATGACCATTTCTTTTAGTAGACCCCAAAGGACATAAACTAGGTTCCTTTCATGTCTGTATTTGCAGAGCCTTGGGGGCTCCTGTAACTGAATTAATAAGTTGACAAGAGAAATAGAGGTGGAACTGGAGACCTCAGACCTTGAGCAATATGTTCACCTTGTAAGCTTATCTTCCAACCTGTTGGCCACAAACACTTTCTAAACAGAAAATCTCTCTAGATGTTTTGCAACACAAAAAGCAAAGGCATATTTGGGCAGAATCAAATTCACTTCTTGCATACCCATTCAATGAACAGAATAGATGGTAAAAAAATAGTATCAAAAGAATACTAGTTTATACTTTTCTGAAGTAGAAATTACCTCGTTAAGCATAGACCCATTAATCCTTAGATTTTAAAGAATGAATCGTTTTCATCTTTTCATCAATTAAAAAAGCACTATTTAGAACATTATATGCCCTTAAAAATTTTCGTTGGCATGATGAAACATATCCAAGAAATAAAATGACATAATTCATACCTTACAAATACATCAAAGAATAATATAAAATGATGTCATGACAAGTAATGTATAAAATCAGTATTATCATTTTCAATCCCATAATAATTCCTAATGGCCAGTAAAACTTCTGCAAAGCTGCATTTTGCTATCTTTATTTGCTTGTTTTGTAAAATATGGGTCAAGGGGGGAGTCATATTAACAAAGCCCTGTATGCCTTTTTAAAACATGTTCTCAAAAGCAGAAAAAAACATTTTACTCAAAGAAAGCAAATCTGGAAGAGAATTACATGTAAACGTGGAAGCTGAACTTTGAAGCCCCACATCTCACTTTTATGACGGAGTCTCACAAGCGTCCCCACACTCAGGGAGGGGAGCATCACATTTCGTCATGCTCTTATGCCAGCACTCATATGGCTAGCATCTATGGGGCCATCATTAGCCTCCTGCACCTGCTGCCATTCGATATCCGTCAGTCTGCTTTTCGCACCAGCAATGTTGCCTTCTCCACGGCTCACAGCGCACCTTCTCCTCTGTCTTCGCCTACCAATCCACTCACTGCCGCCATCACCTGGTGCACAAACTTCTACAAGAACCAGCCTCCTGGGCTCAACTGCTCCAATCTATTCTTTCTTCTGAAGCAAGCATGATCGCTTAAAACTACAAACCTGACCATATCCAGGCTTAAGGCCCTTTAATGACTTACCTAGGACGTTTAGATAAAAACCTGAGTCTTCAAAGATGTTGCAAGCTTCCTTTTGACTCTTTGTGTCTATCTCTGGTGCCATATCCTACTCCAAGCCCTTCTTACTCCTCATCTCCAGGAGCTCTGGTGGTCTCAGTTCCCTGGAGGAGCCAGGCCTGTTGCTGCCACAGAGCCTGTGCAGGTACTGCCTCCTCTGCCTGGAAATCTCACCCACACCTCTACACCGCGTCTAACTAACTGTTTTTCTTACCTCAGATCTCTGCTTGAACTTCTCGCCCTAACACCATGAGATGATGACCAGTCCCTCCAATACGTGCTCTGCTCCCCTAATGCCTTATGCTTTGTCTTGTCAGCATTATCATATCTTTGTAATTTTCCATTGACCTGTGTGCTTATCTCCTGTCTTTCCCTCTAGCCTGTGAGACGGGGACTGTGGGTATCTTTACTCTCCATTTTTCACCAATATCCAACTGGGCTTGCCATGTAGGTAGTACCTAGTAAAAATGTGTTGAATGAAAAACTGGACTTATCCGTGTAAATATATCAAATCCAGTGGACAAAGGGCATGAGATACCCAAGTCAACATGTAGTCAAAAGCAGATTCAGTTGATTTTTGTTATTTGCAGTAGTCATATTCTATAAAGTTAGCCTAAACACTGAATTAGTGAATACTGAACTGTTGTTCCTAAGGGGAATACAGATTAGGTTCCCAGGAGCCTCCGGCCATTTTCATCAACCAATCAATAAATAACCTTGCTTTACATGCATTTAAGACACTTTAATATACATAGTTGATTCCTTAATGTTGAACTCACAGAAAACGACAGTGAAACTCGTGCCTGAACAAAGCTTATTTAACACACGTCTTTTCTCCACAAGGCTCATCCCAACCTTCCCGTACTTGAAAACATTAGACAGTACTTCACATTTGGGGCCTATGAAACATCAAAATCAGCAGTGGTGAAAAACAGGGCACTGACTAGATGTGAAATGGATACTTGTCTACAGTACGGGAGCTAAAACAAGAGGGCAGGGTGTCACCTTGTTTGACCTCAGCAGGGAATGCACCTTTTCAGTGACTCAAATGTTTGCAAATGAGTGCAAACACACTGCAAATATTGATTTGGGGGTGACAAATAAATTTTAGTGAGCAGGCAAATTTGCAAGCAAATACAGGATCTGCAAAGAATGAAGACCACTGTATTTGTTAAAAGGCTTTTTGCCCATGTGGAGCACGGTTATATGGGTGAGCACACATACGTTCTGGAGCATGGAGAACTGACAACAATGTGTCAGTGTATCCTATGCAGTTTATAGCCCTCTATAGGAGTACAACAAATATGAAATTGCTATATCCAATTAGAGAGGATTAAGCCAAGACTCTTATTCAACCGATTTAACCACTTAATAAAGGTTCTAATGCGTCCAGTTAGGGAAAAACACTATATTGAATTCTTACAAATATCTAAGATGTGGATGTATGCCAATAGATCATTAGTTATACCCATCTTCTTTGTAAGAACCTCAATGTTTTCTGATCACAAAATATATTAAAAATAAATGAACATATGATTCCTGAACAGTTTCAAAATAACAGAACCAACTCCAAATTCATTTGGTAACTAAATAATCATGTCAATAGATCATATGCAAATAAATCTTAAGCCTAAAGGACATTTTTAACACCCTGGTTACTCTAAGTAAATCCACGTGAGAATTTTCGTATCTAGAGTGAAAATGGCGAGTTCTGGGCTTTTCGCCAATTTCATCTTGAGTGTGAAATTTCTGACTTGCAATCTGAAATTCTTGGAATCATATAAGCATTTTTTTTTTGCAGTTGAGAATGGTTTTCCCATCCACAAAATTACCTATTTCCCTTTACTTAACATTTATGGAGGAACAAAATGTACATGCATGAAGAGAACCTTCTGAGAGTCAGGACCTCAGCCTATCTCCAGTCCCATGCCCCTCTCCTAATTGCTGGTTTCCCCTTTAGTGCATAAGCACACCGTGGTCTATGAAATGTCACAGCACATAACAAGGCAGGAAGCCAGTGCCACCAAATCTACATCTCAGGATATTTGAGGTAAAGAGAGACATGGCTACCAGACAGAGGAACAGAACCCTCTCCTTTGCTCTTCTTCCAGCTTGTCTCAAGATCCCTTCCTTTGGGGGTAATCATAGGGATCAGTCTTCCAGAATCTTCATGACCTCTCTCAAACTTTTTGCCTAAGCAACCTCCTAAGTTACTTTTATTTCCCCCTTCAGGGTATTTTTTACCTATGTATCTGAGGAACAGAGAAGAAACATGTAAGGGAAGGAGGGTTATTTGCCATCATTTCTTTACCAGGGAATCATTCACCCCCTCAGTAGGAAGAAAGGAAGGAGCACACATCTTCTCCCTCACCTTGATAAGTGTGGCCTCCAGCCCCTGAAGCTTCAAAGGGTAGGAACTGGTACCCCATTCTCCTTTGGGGATCTGCCAGCATATTCATCCAGCATCTGAGAAAGAAAACCTTCACTGAATAAAGTTTGAAGGGATTGTGAGACGCAAAATAAAGTTATGCTTGTCTTAAATGCAATTGTTTGTTCAGCTTACCTGTTCCACTCACACACACACACAGACAACAGGAAGGATAAGGTAAAGTAGGAAACCAACTCATGGTTTGCCAGTCAGAAATTTAGGAAATGTTTTTAGAAGAGACTGTTCAGAAGTTCTCAAACTGGTTTCTCTATGCAGACATTTCTGAACTTAAGCCTTATATCTTTCATCCTAAGTGGCCCATAGGCATCTCTGAAGGAGCGTGTTCAAAGGGGAATACCCCCCCCCACCTCAAACCAATCTCCCTCCAGGGCTCCATACTCAGGTTCTTGCACTAACTTTCGTATTCAAACTTTTAGTAATAAACACATGGGAAATGGATAGAGTACTTAGTATTTTGCTGGGCACAAAATGTAATTATCCTTATTATGAGTTACTTAAGGGAAGGAAGGAAGGAAGGAAGGAAGGAAGGCGAAAGAAAGAAAGAAAGAAAGAAAGAACGAACAAAAGGAGGGAGGGAGGAATTGAAGAAGAGGCAAGGTGCACACTTCACTCCTTCATACATACAGGTATGTGCCAGCCTATACCCATGCTCACGGGCAAAGATCTTCAGGTTGACCACACATGAAGTCATGCAACTTAGTCACAACAGTCACTCTAAGAGCAGGTACTTCAGCACTGCAAATGGAATCTGGTCTTCAACTTAGTAAGTAAACACCTGTGGCAGGCAGGTGGCAGGTGCATTATGGGATTGAGGAAAGAGTGTTGGCAGAATATGTTTGAGATCTAGATGCATAACCTCCAACTTTGGGAATCTGAGTAAACTGTTCACTGTTTTTAAGCTTTAGTTTTCTTATCTGTCCAATGGAAATAACAGTCAAAACTCTGGTTACCTCACCGGAAGGTACAAATGTAGATGTAGTGGTTACTGGTCTAGATGCCCATGAGAGGACCAACAACTCATTTCTCCAGCTCCCAGAACTGTTAACTGTCGATGTCCCTTCAGGGAAATGTTCTTAGCCTTTCCCAAGATCTGCCTCCTCAGGGCCTGCCTACTCCAACAGCTTATTGATCCAGCTTCAAAATATCTCCAGATTCCAACTCTCCACCTTCACCACTTCTAGCACAAGCCATGCCCTCATCATGTCTCATCTAGATTCTTGCAATAATTTTGTAATGTATATCCCTCATTCAACCCTATAGCCTGAACGATTTCTTTAAAACATGTCTTGTCATGTCCTCCATTATTTCCCTCTACCTTACATAAAAACCAAAGTTCTTGTGCGTGGCTACCAAATCCTACCTGATGTTTCAGCACTGGCTTGCCCTTCTCAGGAAACCTAATCTCATCTTGAGACCGACAACTCCTTCTTGTGCACATAACTGCAGCCATGCCAACCTTCTTGCTTTTGCTCAAACCAGACCAAGCATCCTCCAGGCTTAAGATCTTTCTGCTTGTGATTCCCTCTGTCTAGAATATTCTTACCCAACATGGCTCACTCCTTTCCTGCCCTCAAGTCTTTGTGCAAATGACTCCTAATCACAGAGGTCTTCTCTGACCACTCTTTTTTTTTTCTTTTATTTTAGAGAGAGGGAGAGAGACAGTGTGAGTGGGGAAGAGGAGCAGAGGAAGAGAGCTCCATCCCACCATTCTGGGATCATGACCTGAGCCAAAAATCAAGAGTCAGGCTCTCATTGGACTGAGTCACCCAGGCACCCCTGACACCTCATCCCCTTTTCCTGCTCTAGTTTCCTCTTTATTATCATCAAAATACTATATATTTGCTTACAAATTTATTTGTCATCTGTCTCCTCTCACTAGAATATAAACTCCATGATTGTAAGAATTTTTTTTTTGTTCACTGCTATATCCTGAGCACCCAATATGGTGCTGAACACATAGTGAGTTCTCAAGCATATTTACTGATGAAATAAGTTAATGAACAAAAGGTGAGGGATTTCCCTAACAAACAGTAATTGACAATATTTTCTGAATAAATGTTCAACAGAATTTTGATCTATATGTTTGTGAATATATACCAACAAATTTGAACACAGTAGAAGAAGTTGAAAACAGTAAAGTGGTATCACACATTTAAAGACACATGAAAAAAATCTGTAGAGTTAGTTAATCAAGTGGCACCAATGAATTCTGTGAACTGACATTATCATCATCTCACTCCTAATTCATCTCATTTCTGTGAGACAGGGCCAAGGAACAACACATTTAAATTATTGTGACATCTCTTCTTCTTTGTCAAAGAAACTGATGAGGAAAGACTGAAATTCTACAGGGAGATGCTACCATATGTTTTTGTTCTCTACAATTTCTGAAATCACTGGAGTTTCTGAGCATCCAGACTATCGTTTTTCATAATTTACCCTAAGCCTGGGTTTCCTTTCTAAAAGACGATGAATGATGGAAACAAATCCTCTGTTTTCTGCAATTTCCCTGGACTCACTGTCCCTCCTCCAGGTCCAGCTTCTCAGGATTTAGATTAGACTTTTCACCTAGTTGACAAAAGGCTTGGCTGGATTCATTAACAGAGGCGTCTCCAGCTTTTGCTATTAGCCAACAATTTGTTGTGCTGTATTTGCCAATGATTGCTTTGCCCTACCAAATTGTTGGAGTTCACATAGTTGGCAGCGGTTTGAAGGCGATGAATCTCCCAGCAACACCTGACAGGAAAACAAATACACACCAGAAACTCTGGTCTCAGTGCCACTCAGTCTCTCCTGCTTTGCCAAGTCTCTCTGTTTGCTAGCCAGTCCTTCTTTGAAAAGGGAGACACAGTATGAGACAAGAAAGAGTCATACTCACAACCTTCTAGGCATTGTAAGAAATGTGACTGGACCATCACAAGCCCTACTGGGGCTTTCGCAGAGACTCCTGGGATTAATCTCTTCTTGGCATGAGAGACAGGTCTGATTCAGAAACTGTGAATGGATTGTCCTCACAGGTCATCTCTCAGGCCCCGTGAGGCCTTCATTGTTATATGTCACTAAAGAAAGAGATTCAGAGATTTGAATAACAAGAAACTTCAGGCCTGAGCCTTTGAGGGTGTAGGGCACTAAGAGAAAAGCAAAAAATTCCACTGCTAATACGGAAGAAGGCAAGGCAATGGAAAAGTATATTCAGTTGCCTCTAAAGGAGGTACAACACTGCAGTGTAGTAATTTTGTAGTCTTAGGAAGCCTTTTAGAAACTTCTTATTGGAAGAGTAAAAGATGTCTCTAAAAGACTGACAGCAGAAGCAAAAGTTTTCATGTTGGGGTCCCTCTCTACAATTTCAGAGGGCTCACAAAGAATCTGATCTTTCTAAAGTTGGCAGATCTTCAATGGGAAAGCAGCCCTGTCTCTCCTCCAGCCCCTGGACATGCAGGTAGCTTCAGGGCTATTTATATGTTGATTGACAAGTACACACACTGTCTAGATAAGTAGGGAAGCATCTCTTGCAATGATGCTTCAAAAGGAGCAGCTGTCTGAAAAGATGAATCAATGCCAGGATAGTTCAAGAGCCAATCCAAATACCAGTAACCAAAGTAAACATTAACAGATGAAGTGAATACTTGAAGGAGGAGACTTACTCTAGGAGTCCACAGTGCACTAAAGATAGACAATTTGATACATACTTCTTCTTATTTATTTTTTATTAAGAATCATCCAGCTAAGAATTAGCACCTTTAAGGAAGGATCTTGGTTTCTGTTATTTAGACATGTCATATTATGTTTTCAAAATTCGCAAGAAAAACAATCACTTAGCTTGCCCATTTTCTTAAATTCCTTAGCATGACATTCAGTGCTCCTAACAATTTTGTGCCACATGCTTCCACCATTCCATTTACCTCCATTCCCCTTATCCATACATGTTATCTAGTAAAATCTAAGTGTCTGTCATTGCATAAACTTTTGTCTATTCCCTTCCCTCTGCCTGGAATTTGCTTTCCTGCAACCACACTGGATAAAACCCTAATTATTATTCAATCCCCGACTCAGTTGACATCTTCTTTGGGGAAACCCTCCCAAATGTCTTTCTAAGCATAATTTATTCCTGGAAGTATGATCCTGTAGTATATTGTAACAGCCCTACTATATAGCATTGGCCATACTATGTAAGTGCCTTTTGTTCATGGGCTTCTCTTTTCTACTCTGTAGACTATGATATTTTTTGGTGGAATTATCTGTATCTCACTCTTCTGATATTCCTGTTGTTCCCTCATTAAATGTTTGATGAAAAAAATGTATGAAAGGAAAAAGCCAGAATTTTTCTCTTTGCTCTCTTTCTGTCTCACTCTTTTGTTTTACACAAGAGAAAACTCCAGTCCAGAGAGATTCAGAGTCCTGCCCTAGATAACATTATCAAAGCTAAAAATGGAGAATTAAATCAAAAGATCCTCAGTGGATCCATTAACATGTCTAATGTTAGGGAAACAATAGTGTGTTTTTTACCCCCGACAAGAATCAGGTATATACTGGGAAGGACCACAGATGGTATAAAGAATAACAAAACCAATACTGTCCACTAAAATTCTGAAACTTTTGTCTAAATATCCAGTGAAAGCCCCCACATACTTTGAAAAATATATCACTGCCTAGCAAAAAGGAGTATTCCTTCTGGATCTGACCTCTTCTTTCCCCCAAAGTGCCAACACACACTCGACTGACAGACACTACCAAATTCATGTGCTGATCAGGCTGTAATGGTAACGATACCATCAAAGAGGAGCGAAGGAGTCAACTTACAGGAGTGGGAACATCATCTGGGACTGGAAGGTGGAGACAGAGGTTTTGATTCTACTTTCCTCTATTTCTGCATTATAATCCTTCAAGTCCCTGCAAGTGATCAATCTTTAGCACAATCTTTAACAAGTGGGCTGAGAAAAAGGAATATTCTGAGATTAATAATTTACAGAAATTCAATGGGTATAAAATCTTGGAGGATTCTTTTTATTTTAAAGTTTATTTATTTATTTTGAGAGAGATACAGAAAGAGTGAGCAGGGAAGGGGCAGAGAGAAAGGGAGAGAGAGAATCCTAAGCAGGCACATACTGCCATCATGGAGCCTGACGTGGGGCTCTATCTCATGAACTGCAAGATCATGACTGAACCCAGAATCAAGAGTCAGACACTTAACCAACTGAGTCACCCAGGCACCCTATTGGAAGACTCTAATAATACTATGTTTATGTCTCTCACTGAACTAGAAACAAAGACAAAGGCCAAGGTGATTTCTCATTGGGACAATCCCCCCAGCTTCCAAGGCCCTAGACATTGCGGGGACTGGTGAGCAAAGAGTTTTACTTTAGACCAGTAAGCATCCCCATGTGAGTGGCTTTCTGGAAGCTACAGAAAGTGAGAAAGTGTAATTTCATCATTATCATTATCACATCAACATGCCCATTGATGTGTTTATAATGTACAGTAGCATTCCTAAAGCATTTGGCCATAATAGCTGGGTCAATTCACAGGGCAGTCAAGATTCTCCAAGAGTGCTATGGAACAGGATGCTAATGGCATGTAGCAGTGATAGAATGTCAAAATGATGATAGTTTAGGATACGTGAGATATCAGCAAGTTTGATGGCAAAAGGGAATGTGGAACTTTGCATCTGTAGGAAGACAGAACGGCTTAGTTTAGCTAAAATGGCATTTTATTCCATAATCATCATCATCATCATTCTGTCCCCAGGTAATCATTACCAGGAGTCACAGGGTCAGGAGTACTTCAAACACACACACACACACACACACACACACACACACACACACACACTGACTTAAATAATCTCAGACTCTGCTCTGCTCAGCTCCTATTGGATTTTGAGTAGGTGGAGTTAAAAGTACAATCAACCCTCGAACAGCAGAAGTTTGGACTGCATGGGTCTACTTACATGTAGTTTTTTCCCCCAATAAATACAGTGCAGTACTGTAAATGTATTTGTCTTCCTTAAGGTTTTCTTAATAACTTTTTTCTCTAACTTATTTTAAGAATACAATATATAATACATACAACATACAAAATTTGTGTTGATTGACTATTTATGTTATTGATTAGTAAGGCTTCCAGTCAACAGTAGGCTACTAGTAGTTAAGTTTTAGGGGAATCAAAAATTGTATTTGGTCAAAAATTATATACTGCTCAGGAGGTTTGGTGCCACTCACCCATGCTTTGTTCTAGGGTCAACTACCCTAGAAATATATATATTGAGTTTGGGCCATGGAATTAGGGATCACAGCAAGAGTGATAAGGCTAATTTGTGTACATCAGAGTAAAGGGAATCTCTTTTTCATCATATATAAAGTCTTAACAGCATCAGCTCACTTTCCTCCGAGCTTACACGTTCTGGCTTCTGTTGTCTTTCCATTTGCATCCTTTACCCTAGTGTCTCAGCCATTTCTACGACTTCTATCTATAGACGATATCCTAATATCTGAGGTCTAGACTCCTAATTCGAACTGCCTACTGGTATCGGATAGTGGTGTTCTACAGACACCTCAAATCCAACACGTTCAAAAGCATAGGACTGCACAGAATCCAAGTTTGTTAGTTTTGTTCTTAGCAGTTAGATTATGTGATTATGTCCAATGACAACAAATTCAGGTCAGTTTTCTCAAACTTCTAGCACACACGAGCTAACTACTTCATTGGCATACGCAGACTAATAATTTTTACATTTTTTAGGGATTCATCAAAATTTTAGACAATTAAAACTAAAACATTTTAAATAGGTACTAACAATATTTTTTATTTCAGGAAGAAGGATGATATTGTCTCAAATTTGTAATAGTTTATTTAACATAATGTTAATGTTTATTTATTTCTGAGACAGAGAGACAGAGAGACAGAGAGACAGAGTGAGAGCAGGGGTGAGGGGGAGAGAAGGAGATACAGAATCTGAAGCAGGCTCCAGGCTCTGAGCTGTCAGCACAGAACCCAACGTGAGGCTTGAACTCGTAAACTCCAAGATCATAACCTGAGCTGAAGTTGGACGCCCAACTGACTGAACCACCCAGGTGTCACTGTAACAGGTTATTAAAAAGAATTGTTTTTGTCTGTTTTACCTGAGGCCACAAGACAATGATCAGTATTCTTTTATTCTGAAATGATGTGCTAAACTATTTCTAAATGTGTCTATTAAGGCTAGGAAGGAGATCTGAGATCGAAAAGAAAATTTCATTGGAAAATATTATTGAAGTGCTGTGACATTTCCTTCTTTACCCACAGAAGGAAATGGAGAGATATTCTACCTACCTCACTTCAAAGATCATCAGAAAAGAGATAACTCATGGAACTTGATATGCGACTTAGAATTTGGGGGATAAAGTAAACTTGTATATGACTCACAACAGAAAAATATAAAGGAAAGAAGTCTAAGTGAAGTAGAGGGAAGATTGTAATTACACATTTAAATTCCCACTTATGAGGGACACCTGTGTGGCTCAGTTGGTTAAGCATCTGACTTCAGCGCAGGTCATGATCTCAGGGCTCCTGAGTTCAAGCCCCATGCTGGGCTCTGTACTGACAGCTCAGAGCCTGGAGCCTGCTTCGGATCCTGTGTCTCCCTCTCTCTCTGCCCCTCCTCCACTCACACTCTGTCTCTCTCTCTCAAAAATAAAATAAAAACATTAAAAAAACTTTTTAGAGTAAAAAATAAATTTATGATAGATAGATACATTTATGATAGATCAAGTGTTTCCAGTAGATAATAATTTTATTTTAAAGAAAAAAATAGGTATGCAAGATAGTGAAATAACCAAAACAAAGGGGGAGGGGGCAGAAAAGGTTCAAATATGCAAGAAGAGCAAATGACTAAAAAGCAAGAGAAGTTAAAAAAAAAAAACAACTGAAACACTTAAGGGGAACTGAAATTGGAGTTATCAGACATGGGTTTTACTTTATTGGTAATTCTTATTTAACAGATGGCAACACAGTGAGTTTCACCAGATAACATAATCTATAAGAAGAATAAAATGAGAATTAAAGACATGAAAAATTAAAATAGCCTAAATGAAAACTTTGATAGATGAGTTAAATGATACATTAAACAGGGCACAAGGAAGATTTAGTGAACTGGAAAAGGATCAATAGAAAATATATGCACTGAAACCACACAGAGAAATAAGGAATGGCAAGTAAGAGAAAAAGCTGAGAGAAACCTGAGACACTGTGAACCAAATCTTACAAGTGATAGTGTCAGAAGGAGAGGAAAAATAATGGGTCAGAAACAATATGTGAAGAGAGACTGGCTGTGAATTTTGCAAAACTGACAAATGACATAAAACAATGGAGACAAAGATTTTAGAGGCTCTACCAATGTCAAGAAGTATAAATACAAAGAGAACCACACCTAGAAAACTGCTGAAGACTCAAGTCTATGAGGCAAGCCTCATTACCTTCAAAGAGCAATAATAAGATTGACGGCTGACTTTTCAACTGTATGCATTGTCCAGAAGACAGTGAAATGACATTTTTTAAGTGCTTAAAGAAAAAAAAAAAAAACCCAACCTGGAATCCTATAGCTAGAGGAAATAGACTTCATAAATGAATTAAAACAAACAAACAAACATAAAAATCAATTCCAAGTGGATTGCAAACCTAAATGGAAATTAAAAAAAAAAAAGAAAGGAAGGAATGAAGGAAGGAAGGAAGGAAGGAAGGAATAGCAGGCATGCAGGCAAGCAGGAAGGAAATTAACTTCTAAAAATGAATTTAGGAGAATATCTTCAGGACAGTGAGGATGGGCATATTTTCTTACACAGGACACAAAAATTACTAACTGTCAAGGAAAATACTGAAAAACTAGTTTCATAAAATTAGACTTCATAAAACTGGGAAATGTGTTCATCAAAATACCAGTAAGAGAGTGAAAAGATGAGCCCGACAAGAAGACACAGTAAAACCTTGGTCTGCAAGCATAATTCGTTCCAGAAACATGCTTGTAATCCAAAGCACTTGTATATCAAAGTGAATTTCCTCACAAGAAATAATGGAGACTCACATAATTCATTCCACAACCCAAAAATATTCATATAAAAATAAATGCAAAACTGTAATATAATGCAAAGCAATAAAGGAAATACAAAATATAAAGAAAAATAAACAAATTAACCTGCACTTACCTTTGAAAACCTTCATGACTGGTGTGTGGGAGACAAGAGAGAGGAGAGTTATTGTGTAGGATGACTTTCACTATCACTAACAGAATCACTGCTATCTATTGGTTCAGTGGAATCCTTTTTTCTGCATGGGGGCCATTGTATATGCTCGCACAGATTTTAACTCCAGCACAGTAATAATAAACTCTTGCCAGGTACTGTATGTAATGTAACTGGCAATAAGGCAGCAGAGGAAAGGGCCTATACATGCAGGCAGCCTGACCTAGACTGAAGCAAAACATTCCTAAGCTTACTCTTGTATGGAAAAGCAAAGGACTGTCCACATGTGCTTTGAAGTGACAAAAAATACACTAGTGCCAGTTGTGGGCACCTTCCAATGTTCCGAAAAGTCACTGATTTCTGCCAACCACCTCATTCCTGAGACTGGGCATCTGAGCATGGGAGATGATCCCCCACAATCCCGCAGCAAGAAAGAGAAGAACCATTGGTTCAGTTGTGATCACATGACATTCGGCGTTATGTACTACTTGTATTGCAAGACGTCGCTCGTTTATCAAATTAAAATTTATGAGAAATGTTGGAACACTCACAGAACAAGTTACTCAAATCCAAGGTTTTACTGTATTTGCAATCAGTATGTGTGACACTACATTCATATCTATAACCCCTAAAGAATCCCTACACAGTGAGAAAAATCCAAGAGCCCAAAATTTAAGTAACAGTCAGAAGTCCTGCTTAAGTATTTCAGAAAAGATGATATCCAAACGTTATTAAGCATTTAAAAAGGTGCTCAATGTCACTAGTTATCAGAGGCATTGAGTTAAAACAATAACATAGAACCACTAGAATGGCAAAAAACGAAAAAGACAATAAATACAAAATGTTACAAGGATGAGGGAAAACTGGAATCATCAGTGCATTTAAATGGTTCCAATGAATTTAGAAAACTGGCAAGCTCTTCTGAAACTCAACACATACAATCTCCATTACCCAGAAATTCTACCTTTAGGTATAAACTCCACAGAAGTACACACCAGCAGACATACAAGGAATGATTATAGCAACATTATTTGTAATAGCCAAAAAATAGGAAAGTGCAAATGTCCTGCACTTCGTTTGCTCTGCTGGAACAGACTCTTGTTTCCGCATCTGTTTGCATCCCACTCCATCCCCATCCCCATGAAACAATGATTACCAGCTAGTCAGAGATGCTATGCCGAACAAAGAGATGTAGGATGGATTCATCAGAAGAGATCTAAGTTGTCTAAATGAAAGGCCAAAATTAAAAGCCTCTTTCAACACACATATCCTCCTGACCAGCTATTGAGCCATCTAGCAATCTAGCTGAGGGAACCTGTGGATGAGACTGAGAGACAGGGGCTCTACATCTCTAAAGAACTGATGTGTATCTATGAACAGTTTACCTGGGAAATGTGGCTTTCCAGTGATAATTACACAGTAGATAGCAGATATATTTACCAAGCATTTCTACAATAAGCATACAAATTATAGGAGATACATTGTCAATTACTCAGTTTATTAATAATGGAAGTTAATGAATATAAGAAAAAAAGAAAATTCAAATTGTAATATGTAAAGAAGCAAAATTTTTTTTCTTTTTATTCTATCTAGACCATAGCACACCCTATAGTTATTTGGAAAAAAGGTTTAATGCATAGACACATTATTACGCATTGATATGATGTTCCAAATGTCTTATTTTTAAAATCCAACTGAATAACATTTCTCAAATACAAGCTTCTCTCCCCACTTTACTTTTGCTCAGCACCTACTGGATTCATAGTCTACAAAGAGAGAGGCGTGCATACCCCCTCCCTCTTTAGCTACACGAGTCCACTCAGAAGCATAGAAAGGGTCCCAAATCACCCACGGTGGCTGAACTTAGAATTCAGACAAAGTTTTCCTATATCCCCTGCAACTCTCAAAAGCATATTCCCAAATGCACACGGATGATGACCCAGAAAGTGATTCCTGATTCTCTTCAACCAGGAGATGGCTTAAGTTGTCTTCCATCAGTCCGAAGGGGAAGGACCTTTGCGCAGGGAGATGGGGGTAACGTTCCAAAAGAGAGCTAAAACATTGACTCACATGCATCAGGGACTTGGTGAAATCACAATGAATTATACCTCCTTCAAACCTTCGTTCCACTCTTTCCAATTATGGAAACTTGGGTAAGGAAATTCCTAAATTTCGGGGATTCACATTTGTCAAAAGGGGACAAAAAATCTTGCCTTGAGAGGTTTCTGTGGAAATTAAATGCAACAACTCACAGAAAATATTTAGCCTGGCAGGGCCTGATACAGAGTAAGCATTGAATGACTATTAGGAATATTATCTTTATTGGTTCTGTTGTTGTTGTGATCACAGTAAGGATTAATATTATTGTATGATCTCAGACACCTAAAGGTAATTTCCATACTAATGCACAGCAGTATTGTTCGATATCCTTCTGGAAAGAAATAGGTCTCCTGTATTCGATAGCTTTTCATACTTATTTATTAACTCACTGTGAATTTGTTTTGTTTCTCTTTTTACAATGTCCATCGGATCAGAAACACATTTTGAATGAAAAACAATAATGATAATCAACATGTACTAAGTGAGCCAAACATACGTCTAAGGGCTTTCCAAGCATTATCTCACAACCTCCTCATGATACAGGTACTTGTGTTATCCCCACATGATAAATTCACTAAAAGAGTTCCACTTTATTTCTTCTATCTTACCACCGAGACCAAGGTTTGTTGTTTGGCCTCCAGGAGTGAAAATCCGTTTATATTGCTCTGCTGGTGGTATGCACGAAGTACATGGATGACCCCAAGAAGGGGGTGCCGGGCAGTGACTGTAGAGGTCAATGAACGAGTCCTACAGGACAGGAACCAGGTCTTAAAGCATGAGTGAAGGGCAAGCAGAGCCAAATCAGAATAGGCCAGAGAAGCACAGTTTCTGTGAAGACTGGAAATACTGCAGGGGCTGGAGGTGAGGACGTAAGGAAGAGGGGAAAGGCAGGCTCGGAGGTAAAGGGGCAGCTGGGGCCAACTGTGAAAGACCAGCACACCCAATGGCGGTGCTTGGACTTGACATCATAGCGATTGTGGCAATGGGGAACACTGGAAGGATTTGAGCGGGGTTTTACGTGACCCTCTCCCATACACTTCCTCTAAGATAGGCCATCAGAGGCACTGTGGACATTTGTAATACTGGACACCAACATATACTGAATACAGAATATATGAAATATAGATCACATGAAAGATGAAAAGCTCTTGCATGTCAGTGGTAGTGGAGCTGGAAAAATGAGACAGATCTAGAGAGAGGAGGTCAAATGGGCAAGGTTTAGTGGCTGATGGGATGTGGCTGGTGAACAGCAGGGGTGAAACCAACAAGATTCCCAGTCTCAGGGAGGAAATGAATGGTGATGAGGATAAACAAAATGAGAACACAGGACAGGAAATAGATTTTTTTTTTCTTTTTGTTAATGAGGAAGATAATCGTTTCAGTCTTGGGCATGTTGGGAGGGAGAGAGAAATCATAAGAATGTGCACAATTCCTAATTACCAGGTTGGCAAATACTTAAAGATAAAAAACGATGCGGAGGGCCTCCCAGTAGGACTATAGAAGAGTCTCCTGGTGGTTGGAAACTTGCCTTGGTTTAGACAGCCTTAGGTGTGTGGCCACTGCCACACAAAAGCCACACAAGGCTGTGTAGAATTGTGGGTAAAATGTTAAACGCTTACACTTGTCAACTACAAAATCCTACTTCTGGGAATTTCACAAAGGCAAATAATCAGGAGGGCTCAGGATATGTGAACAGGAAGCTCCCTGTAGCATTGTTTGTAGCAGCAAAAACTGGAATTAAGTGTTCAAAAATAAGACACAAGTCATGGCACAACTACAAGGCAGAATACTACACAGCCAGTAAAATGATATATGGTCATGTCTATTTACATGGAGAGACGCCCGCCATTTTGAGGAAAAGGCAGGCTTCTCATCCACATAAGATAAGTGCTATCTCACTCATTCACATGCTGCCTCCCTGACCAGTGTTCTCTGAGGCTACCTCCCACGTCACTGTAATTTCACTCCATTTATATCCTTATTATTCATCAGGCTTCTTAATCATCATGAGCATCTGTATACCTACTATCAAATAGCAACCTTGTGGGGAATCATGGTGACATTTAAATGAGGTAATTTGTACTAAATGAGATCGTACCTCAATATGTAATACGCCTGATGCAAAATAAGTACTGAATAATTGCCAACTGTAATTATTCTTATTCTCTCTTCCTAATAACTCTGTGCTAAGTATTTGTTTTTCTCTTCCTAATATCACTTTGAGAAACCCCAAAGTCCCTTGTAAATAGTAGGTAACACTTGTGGTTGAAAATAATGAAATATACACCAACATTTAGGGAAAACCAGATTGTTAAGATAACCAAGAAATGGTCTATTAAATTCCTTTTTATTATGAACATATTATTTATATATATAAAATATATATGTGATAAGCATATTAGTAGTTTATTAAAAATAAGAGGAGTAATGGAGTTTTCCCTTATTTAAATACTTGTAAGTTTGCCCATCCTTAAAAGAGGATTTGGATAATACTAACTTGTGCCTTGAAATTAATCTTTAAAATATTTTCTGTTGAGGGGCGCCTAGGTGGCTCAGTCCATTGAGCGTCTGACTTTAGTTCAGGTCATGATGTTACGATCCATGGGTTTAAGCCCCGTGTCAGGCTCTGGGCTGACAGCCCATAGCCTGGAGCCTGCTTTGGATTCTGTGTCCGCTCCCACCCCCACCCTCGTCCCTACCCACTCATGCTCTATCTCTCTCTGTCTCTCAAAAATAAATGAACATTAAAAAAATTTAAATATTTTCTGTTGATAAAGAAAAAAACTCAATCACATTCTGGAAGGTTTGAAAAATACATGCCTATCTTCAAAGTTGATACCATTCTGATGGGTCACAGGGTGCTTTACTAGTGAATGTAACATGGTTTCTGAAGCAAATTAACACGGAACCACACACAGCCCATAATCTGCTACTTAATGGAAGTCTAAATATATTATGATTTTTTTAATTTCTAAAAAACTAAAGAGGACTACACGTACACACACACACACACACACACACACACACAAGCCCTCCTACACACATACAATTCATGCCATAAAAAAAAAAATTAGACAAAATATACAGGGTTCACCCCATCCTTTTAACACGCAGTGAGGTAGCCCAAGAATCACCAGGCTGGCTCAGCATCATCGCGACAGCTAGCTTCTCGGAGGACAAGAAAATGAGCATTTGAAAGCAACATTTGGGAATCTGAAAATTTCAAACTAAGTAGAATCTTTAGAAGCAGAAGTAGAATCTTTTCACACATGCCTCCCCTCTCCCTTCCTGGTAGCCTTAGAGCCAGTTATCTTCAGCTTCCATTTGAAATATTACATTGTTACGAAGTAATGGGAGTCAGAGCTGTGTAGCAATATGTGAGCCCATCAACTAACCATTTACCCGGGAAGGGGTGCGGCACCATGGGGCTCCTGCGCTAGCAAGAATACACGATAATCTTAATAAAAAACCTCTTACTCTTATATGTGGGGGAAAATTAGCTCTTCTATGTTAATTGTACTTTATTTACATGCCCTCAAATTGCTTATTTCACAGTATTTTTAACAATATCCACTTAAAATTTTTTTTCAAATCATGTATTTTCCATACAGAAAAGGTCTTGTAATTTTCAATACAAAAAGATAAAATTAAGTAGGTTCCTGAAAGATGTTGGTCCAGAAAACAAAAAGTGCTAATAAGGCAAATAATGAGAAGTAAGCAATCATAAAGCAGGATCAACTGATATCAACACACACACACACACACACACACACACACACACCGATGTTAAAAAATGGGAAATGCTATTAGTTGACATTATGCAAAAAAAGAGAGAATTTACTCTGTGATACTTTTCACTCTTTCACAAATTTCCTTCACAGATTCATTTTGCACTGCTTTCTTCTTCCTTTTTTGAGGTCTTCGTTATAGAAAGACCAGCATTATTCAAATGTAGTGGTTTTGAATAATGCACATTCCTTTTCCTGTATTTTTCCTTTCCCTTCTCCTTTGTGACTCTTGTATTTTTGTGTATCTCTTCTATTGTAATGACATGAATACCTAATTGTTCTCCCATAAGAGAAATGACCTGTTAATGAGAATGTGCCAAATATAAACGTATGTGTGTAAAGTGTTCTTTCTGTGGAATTTGGGGAGTCAGAAGGGCAATCCCTGTTAGGTACAGGGGAGAAATTCTGCTTCTGGTTTCAGGAGACAGGAACCTGCATTTTTATTTCCTGGAAATCTATCAGAAGCCATTTTGCATGGCCATAGCAAGGCCGCTTGATAAGGCTGCAATAGAAAACGCACTCCTTTGGCAGAATTTCTGATACACTATGACAATGGAGCCGTCTGCATGAAATTTGGGGAAGAATTGGCAGCCACATGTGTATCTAAGAAAGCCCATCCTAATTTGAGGACAGACTCTGTTAATAAACCAGGACATAAAGGTTTATCTTCCGCTTGCAAAATAAAAAATAACTACAATGTCAATAAAATGCCTTTGGTTAAGCTCTGCTTGCATTAAAGTATTGCCCACAGCACCATATCTTTTATGCTGGTGGATAGCTATGCTTCAACTCCTCAAGATCTTAAGCAACATACATTTAACAGCATGACACGTTAAAGGGAGAACAAATTTCTTTTCTTCACACCAGATGGGAATAAGGAACGTGAGTGTTGTGCACAATGAAACACTATCTATAAATCTAGCATTTTATCATCCCATTTCAGACTATAAAATTAGAAGATTCATCAGTTACACCTCCACTCATGAAATATACCTGCTGAGGTATGGGGTCCCCGTGGGAAGACTGATACGGAGAACACATTCAGAGGGGTAAAGTCGTACATCAGTGAGCGTGATGGGTTAGCAGGAGCTGTGACCCTTGTAGCCAGCTGCATTTGCGTTATGCGACAGGATGTCAGGAGTGTGCCAGGAAACAGAATTATTAGAAATCCGCTTATTACCAACTCTGTAATTCATGGGTCTTATGGATATCTGATTTCCTAGTTTCTCTACATCAAAGATATCCCCAAACAACATTAAGATAATACTCAAAATTGACTAAACAATATTTTCCCATTATTAGGATGCCATTGTGTTGGGGGAAAAATAAGCAGTTTTTCCCGTACTCCATCTCTCCCTCTCCTTCTCTTTCCCAGTGTCTAATTCTAATCCATATCCACACTCTTTGTCCTCATGAGTGTTAACAGTGACATGTAAGGTGTTGAAAATTTTTAGGGCACTTCCACCTTCATTGGCTCATGCGATCCTTGAGCCACCTGGAGAGGTTAGGCACAAATGGCCTAATGACTTGCCCAAAAGCTGGGATAAAAATGCAAGTATTCTCAATACTTTTCCAGTGTTGATTTTTCTCTCTCTTGATGAGTATCCAATTATTCCGGTGACATTAACAAACTCAGTAAAATACATGTCAGAGATTCTTTGTTTTCTGTGTTCTTTTTCTTTTTTCTTTTTGACAGAATATCTGTAGAACCCAAGAAAAATACTGTAGAGTTCTCTTGCCATTTCCTCTCTGAGTCCTAATAGATGGGCTTTTTGGCTACTTTGGACCTGGAAGGTTTACCCGCATTTACAAGGTTTGAGAACACACACAAATTAATTAACCATACATAATAAACTACTCCAGAATGTAGTAGCTTAAAAAACAATAAGCACGTGCCGTCTTTGATAGTTCTCTGGGTCAGGAATTTGGGAACAACTTAGCTGGGCAGTTTGACGTGGAGGAGCCATTCATGAAATTGCAGTCAGATATCCACCAGAACTGCAATTATCTGAAGACAAGCCGGCCAGCTTCCAAGATGGCCTGCTGGCATGACTGCCCCTTGGTTCTGGCTGTTGGTAGGATGTGTCCGGTTCTGTCCACATGAACTTCTCCCAGGGCTGCTTGAGTGTCCGCACAAGCAGAGCAAATAAGTCACAAGGGCAGGTGGAAGCCAAAATGCCATTTATGACCCAACCTCCAGAGCCCCACACCATCATCTCCACTGTGTTCTACTGATCACACAGACCAGCCTAGATTCAACATGCGGTAACACCTCATGTGGGAGGAAGCAGTGGGTGCATCTTGGAGGCTGGTATGACTACGGTGGATTTCTCTGTGTGAACCGCTGAATATTCCAGTGCTCCCAAGAACCCAGAATGTCCTGGGGAGTGTATGTGCTGACAGGATTGATGTCATGTCCAACTGATACTTTCTTTCAAGATCACCCTCATTCTTATTTTTTCCTGGGAGCTGTCCTTCCAATACTTGGTTACCATGGAGACCATCTTGGACCATCTCTGACTCCCAATCATGATTTGTTGGTTTGGGAGTAGACAACTGACCCAAGAGGTAGAGGGGTTTGAAAATATCATCCCCCAGGGCTACTATTGAAGTGGGCATCTGACTTGAGCCAGATCCATATAATCATTCCCTAGGATTTTGAACCGAGGTCAAAACAAACTTAAGGGAGGTCTCCCTTCTTCTCATGGTTGAAGTATAAAATATAAAACTTCTTTACACAAAGAACTAGTCACTAGTGAGAAAGAAGGTCAATAGTGAGCAAGCAGAGATTACTGAGGAAGACAGAAAGCTGGGCATCTGACTCCAGGTGAGCCCGTACCCTCCTATCTTAGCTTGTCTCCTTTACCATCCTTTGGATTCTGCAAACTGATACATTTCCCCTGATGCATACACTAATCTAACAGACTTGCAAAATTGTTCACACTACAACTCAGATGCAGAGAAAATCTAAATTGTGTCTGGCCTTAGTTAGGAGAAAACACACTTTACTTCCCTTGATCTTGGACAATCGCTCACTGTCTCCTACATCTGCAAGGCTCTCTTCTAATGGGTTTTGGGCTGAATAAAGGAAAGAGAGCACACATGGCCTTCTGGATCTGGAACACAGAGGTTCTATAATGCCTCTGGCCACTGTTCAGGTGTCCCTAGTCCATCTGATCACAGCTTACCCTGACAGCATCCACAGCTACAGCCCCTGGAGGGTGGAACTCATGACTTAGCCTCTCTGCTTGCACTCCAGTAACAGTCCCACTTTGCCAGCTGAAGACGAGGCCTGCCCCCAGCCCTTGTTGGCTACAGAGAATATTGAGCCCTCTGCTGCATTATCTCTGAGACTGGACTGAGGGTCTTTCCATAGCTGTTACAGTCTCCTAGGGGATCAAACAGAAAACCATGTCCTCAGCATTTCCCTCACTCAGCTCACCAGCATATGCCCAGCCTGTCTCCTGTCTCCTTTCTGTTATGGACCCAAAGCAGGAAGGAGTGGTTTCTCCATCTCTCTTCCCCTCGAGCTTCCCTTACATAAAACTCTAAGATCTCCTCCTCAAGCCTGACTTTCAAGCCTGTTATGTTACTAAAATGGTGACAAGTCATTTTCCTCTGATCCTAGGACAACGAAAGAAGGCTTTAAGGGGAATAAGGGCTTGAGAGGAACATTTAAAATAAGCTTACTATTTTTTTAAATTTTTTTAATGTTTATTCTTGAGAGAGAGACAGAATGTGAGCATGGGAGGGGCAGAGAGAGAGGGAGACACAGAACCCAAAGCAGGCTCCAGGCTCCAAGCTGTCAGCACAGAGCCCAACACAGGGCTCGAACTCACGAACCATGAGATCATGACCTGAGCTGAAGTCAGACGCTTAACCGACTGAGCCACCCAGGCGCCCCTAAAATAAGCTTACTATTTTAAAAAATACCTTCTTTAAGCAATATGAGTTTTATAACATAAACCCAGAGTCCTAATCAAATGCTATCATGTGGTAGTAAAACAGCCTAGTGACATTCATTCAGCCACTCAATTAGTCAACAATCTAGGAACTCCAAGTATGACTTATCTCCCACCATTAAGTTGCTCATGCTCTAGGAAAAGAAACAGGTACTTGTATATAAAAAAAAAAAAAAAGGAAAAGGAAAACACAATGAATTCATTATTATCCTTAAGAGAAGGGCGTTCAAAAGGCTACCCATAGACAGTCAGGTTATTCCACGAAGAAGGAGTGACATCCCCTTCACAGTATTGGGATAAGTTGGCTTAGCTCTGTAGCCTATAAAGCTATTCCTTCCCCAGGTTGCTGATACAATTTATTAAATTTAAATATTTGCTTCATAAGCCTGAATCCTAAGTAGGACAGGAATCATAAATGATTTTATTATGCCTTGTGTTTGGGCCACACAGACGTGCACAGCACAGTTCTACCCATGATCCTGATTTTTGTTTGCTTTAATATAAAATGCAAGCGAAATGATAGAATGTACTGGCAAGGACTCAGGGACACAGGCGCACCCATACACTGCTCAGGGATGCTAGTGTGATTCTTCTCTTAGAAGTTCCAGTAGCTCTCGGGCTTCCCCTTGTATGACTGTCAACACTGCTGTTTACATATGTAATGGCCGTCTCTGTGAGGACATGATTTGTGTCATCTTACTCACTGCTTACATATCCATTTCACAGAACCATCTTGGCCATAGACTAAACGTCCAGTTAGTAAATGTGTGTTGAATAAATGATGAATGAACACAAAATTTTAGGATGGCAATTTGGCTATGTGTATCAGAAGTTCTTAAAGTCCTTAGAGATTTATCCTGAGGAAATCATAGTGGATGTATGCAAACAATTGTTATAGAAGTGTTCAGGATGATGTGGTTTATTCTAGGACAAAGTCAGAAACAATTGAAATTTCCAATAATACGGTCTTGTTTAAATGGATTATGGCACCATCTTAGAAACGGCTACTATGCAACCATTAAAGATGGCAATATTTATAATAAAATTATCACAGTTTGGTAAATCTGTGTTTACTGCGTGCGTGTGTGTGTGTGTGTGTGTGTGTGTGTACATGCAAAGAAAAGAGATCAGAAGAATGGACAATTGTATGTTAATTGGGGTTATCTTAGATGGAAAGGTTTCAGTCAACTTACTATTTTTTTTGTTTATCTTTATTTTCTCAATGTTTTAATCAAATGACATATATATCTGTTGTGTAAGAGTAAAGTAACGATACAAAAAATAGATTAATAATCTCACGGCAGGTGCGCCATAAAGCTGGCTAAGTGAATCCATCAGTGTGTCAGCACCCTTAACCCATAGGAATTCCAGGAAGATCTGTATCCAGGCATTTGGTATATGGGCTAAGAGAACAGAGTGTCTTCCAAAGCCACAAACATCAATTACCAGATTGTTCCTCCTGACTATGTGGGTAGAGATATGGGAGGAAGGAAGGGAAGATAACAGCATTTCCTCAGCAGAAGGAGTAATCGCCTCAAGCACAGCCACTGATAAGGGAAGCACCACGTCTGTTCCCATGGAATCAGTCTGAATGTCTCCCCACACCTCCACCATGGCCACTGCTACTGTCTCCCCAGCCTGATTTATCTGCGTATTTCTCATCACCCTGATCTCACTGAGTTCTAACTTTGGAACTCGTTTGTTGGATCTGTGCCTTCTTGTATGAAGCCACTTTTAACTCATCTTTTTCTAAAGGATTCATTTTTAGAAAATGAAATTAGAGATAAAATTCCTAATGAAATGATTGCTTCTGTAAGTGATAGAAAGGAAATGCCCTGACAAACCCTACAAGATAATTGCTCTTTTGGTAATGTTTACCATCATTACCTATCCTGAATTTCAGATGCTACAGCTTTCACCCCCAAAACAGAGCAGCACAATTAATCTGATTAAAAAGGAACCATTTATAGTTACAAATTGCCTTTCATCTTAGGTTGATCAAAGCACTCCACTGATGGTAACTTGTTCTGATTCATTATAATTTTTGTGTTGCTCATTACCATCAAACTAAGAGCTTTAATCCTTACAGTCCTGTTTTTTGTAAAAACTGAATTACAAATCGAGGTGTCGCACCAAAGTTACTTATGAATGTATTCTTTTTACACTCAGCTTCTGAGATGATAATCCTTTCTGCCAGTGTTCTAATTACAATTCCCTTAATGGGGCCGGATCTCATGAAAACTTGTGCAAGGAAATTATAACCTGGTTTAGGAAGTTGTGGGAGAAAGAAGGAAGAGGAGGTTATTAAACTAAACTCTGTGTAGAAGCCTTGGATATGGATTTTGAGTCTTTTTAATGCAAAATGACTGACTCCTCTACACAGACCTAACATGATGCTTGTGCAGACTGAAAGACAAAAGTACAAAAATCTCCTCCCAACTTAACCTTCCACGCTTGTTTTCCTTGCAAACTCACTAGGTGCATGGTTGCCAGGCCGCTGTCTGCCTGTTTCACACAAATTATGTTGTATCGACTGCAAAACAAAAAAAGAGGGCTCATGACTTTCGGTGTAGTCAGTCTACCCCATAATGCTCTCAGGGCAGTGACCAGTTCTCCAGGAGCTTGGTTAAACAAACACTGAGTTGAAAAGTATAGACGAGAAAAATTACTCCTATCCAACACAAATAGAAATAAGCATGTAAGGGGTGCTTGGGTGGCTCAGTCAATTAAGCATCTGACTTCGGCTCAGGTCATGATCTTGCAGTCTGTGCGTTCGAGCTCTGTGTTGGCTCTGTACTGACAGCTCAGAGCCTGGAGCCTGCTTCTGTTTCTCTGTCTCCCTCTCTCTCTGCCCCCTCCCCACTCATGCTCTGTGTCTCAAAAGTGAGTAAGCATTTAAAAAAATTTTTTTTTAACTAATAAGCATGTAGAATTCAGTGCATTTATTTTGCCCCTTATGAAACCTGAGGCGATTCCTTTTTTTCTAAATAACAACCCCACTTTAATCCCATGACTCAAATTCCTTCTTAGAAATTGACTGCCAATTCAGCTACATTTGGGGATTCTGAGTGGTAAGAAGGGAACTAGATTTTCCTTCTGGGCTGGAAGATAGCCATTGGTATGAGCAGGGAACAACAAAACTTCCTTTTTCATTCTCTCTGGGTTTCCTGCCACAGCCTAGAAAATGGCCAGGCCTAGAAAATGCATCAGTTTCCATCACATCTTATTATTAAATGAGCCCAGGTTAAGAAATGCCCTTTTGACACACTGATTATTGGAGCCCTAGAGAAATCTCCATAGCTTTTTGGGTACTTTTTGGATCTGCCCAATTCCCCACATCTCAAATTCCCTCAGGCTCAAAATGTTGAGGGACAGCATCTATAAATATTATTTTAGTAATAATTTTATATTTGTATAGTAATTTAAATTTAAAATCTTTCCAAAGGCATTGTATCAGTTTGCTATGGCCACCATAATGACGTTTCATAGGCTGGGTGGCTTAAATTAATTTTCTCACAGTTCCGGACGCCAGGCTTCTAAGAACGAGGTGTTAGCATAGTTGGTTCTTTCTTAAGTTTCTCTTCTTGCTTTTAGATGTTATCTTCCTCAGGTTCTTCACAAGATCTTCCTTTTATGTGTGTCTCTGTCCTAATCTCCTCTCCCTATGAGGACAACAGTCATACTGGATTCCTGCCACCTATAGGACCTCATTTCACTTTGATTACCTTTTTTAAAGACCTTGTCTTCACATACAGTCACATTCTGAAGTACTCAGGATTAAGACTTCAGTATATGAATTACGGGAGGAGGAGATACAATTTGGCCCATAACAGGCATGGTTTCATTTTATAGGCTAAGAACGTAAAAATTTAAAAAGAAAACCATGGTACCAAGCTCACCCAACCATTTAGGTAGTATAGCTAAAATTGGATCCTGGGGCTCTGATTCCAAAATGCCATACTTTATTCATTACAGTCTGCAGTTACTGATAAGTAACTTGTGTTTAACTGTCTGAAATTTAAATATAATATAGTATCTCATTGAATCTCCTAAGGATGGAAAATTACATGTTATCCAAAGAACCATTTGGCCATCCTTTATACATCTCTACTTTGAAGACCCTGGGAGGAGGAGAGAAGGAGTTTCTTCTAGAATTCTCCAGCAGCTTACTCTTTACCCACAACCTTTCTCCACTAGAGACCTTGACATTGGGCATGCAGTAAAGAATCATTTGACTCAAGCTTGACTTTCTGTCCTAAATTTTGGCTGCAGCTCAGAAGCAAGTTTATCAGAGGAAGCAGGATGAGAAGTCAACACCATTGTTGATCCCAACTGATCTCTGTCAAACCTCAAGTACCAGGTAAATTTGAGGGCAGACAGAAGAATCTAAGGATGAGGGACTACAAGGTGTGCAAGTGTTCCTGAGTCCCTTGCAGAGTCAGGCCAAGATGAAAACATCTACTCCCAGCATTCCAAAGTCCCTAAGTGGTTCTTGTATTTTAAATATGAAGAGTGCTATTTCTTTGGAAGGTTAAAAAAAATGTAAACAAAGGTATCTGAATGCTTATTGACAGTTACTTCTAAAAACAAACAAAACAAAATGAAATGTGTGTTGCTAATGACTGTGTTCAGCACATGTAAAATCTTCTATGTGCGCCCTCACAGAAGCCAGGAGACCTTAATTCAAATTCCTGGGACCAGCGTTAGTGAAAAAATCAGTAGGTCTCTCTGGACTTCAATTCCTTCACTTGTCAAATGCACGCTGGAATGCATGATCTCTAAGATTCTTACTGCCCTAACTTTTTATGCACAAATGCAACTTTGATCTTTTTTTCAGCTTTGTCATCACCAGCTCCTCAAAGATGCAGCTAGTATAGGAACCTGCCTAGCAATGTGGGAAAATGGAAGAGATCCTTTGGCGACAATGGCTAAGACAGCAAGTGCTCACACAAAACACCCCGAGAAAAGATGCCTGAAGCAGAACCCACGCAGGGAGCTGATACCCAGTGTAGGACAGACACAAATCCAGGGAGAGCCAGGAGCCACCACTTCCAGGTTTGGATCCACAAATTCATAGCTCGGAAAATGCAAACAACTCAAAGCAGGTTGGGATCAAAAGGGATGGGGGCAGAAGAGGTCAAGCAGGGAGGGTGTCCTGACTGTGTAGAGAGGATGTGTCACACAAAGAGCATACCACTATTTTTTTTTTTTTTTTGCTTTTACCTGGCCACCATCTGTGCCAGACTTTACTTCCGAAAAGTAGCTATAGGAGTATCTCCTGTTCTTAAGTTTTTCTAGAAATTTTATACTCCTTCAAGAAATAGATTCAGTTTCTCTGTCCTTTAAATCTGGGCAGGTTTGTGACTGCCCAGTCACCGGTAGAATGTGCTAGAAATGACAGTGATTTCTGAGTGTAAGTCATAAACGTTGACACTCCTAGCTTGATCGCTAGAACACTGGCCTTCCACCCCTGAGCCACCATGTAAGCTGCCCAACTGCTCTGAAACTGGTATGTGTACCAGAGCCCAAAACAGCCCATGTGAAAAGATCCTATGGAGGAGCACTGAAACTGTCATGAGAGTTGTCATGGCTGAGCGGCCCCAGCCCCATTTCCATCACTGTTTCAGCTCCAGCCACTGTCTGGCTGCAGTCATGTGAGACATCCCAAGCCAGCAACACCCAACTGAGTCCTTCCTGAACTTCCAACTCACAAAAGTTATGAGAGATGATAAAATGATTGTTGTTTAAGTCACTAAGTTGCGGGGTGATTCATTATAAAACAACGAAAAGCCTGTGACATCATCCTTGGTTATTCCCCATCTCCACTCCCCAATTCTGCTTCCAATGTGAATTCTTAAAGTTCAGTCTATAAATTCAGTCCTTTTCCTTCAATATAGACATTATACTATAAACTGAAGCATCCACAAAAGCTGATCACAAGGTCTTAGTGTCATTTTCTGCTCTCTTCATCAAGAAATAAATAACCCTAGTAGGATCATTTCTCTTCCTGTTTATATACAAATATTTTAAGCACTGAGCTGTCCCAGTTGTTAACATTTACATCCGTATCATCCCAAAGCAATTCAAAATTCAAAACATGTAATAAATCAGTGATTTATTTGTCTCAAATTTCTCTCCTCCCAGAATCCATTTAACCAACCGTATTTTATTGAGTTTCTCATTTGGAGGAGGGCATGGTATGTCTTGTTTTTATCTTTTCCTTTGTTCTTATCTTGGCTATTAGATAGGATTATTTTCCAGTTTGATATCTAAAGGCACTTCATTCATTAAGAAAATAAAATAATAATGCCTCATCAGCTAGGAAAAATGCAAAGGAGAAAAAATCAAATTTTATACCATGATCCATGTAGGTAGTTGAGGTGGGATGTGTTTATCAAAACTGAATATCGATGAATGCTCTTAAAAGCTAATTTTAAGATGGAAACCTGTTACTTATACTATTTGCTGTTAGGAAAGCAACTACATGTGTTTAGTAAGACGAAGTGGGTGTGGGTTTGCAGTATGACTCCTCCCTGTGACATCTGACCCTCTTTTTAGTAAAATCAACTGAAATCATAGGAGGAAACACCTCATGCCATTCAAACCTGTCCACATTAGCTCTTTATAACTCAGAGCAGCACCATCATTTAGTGTAGTATTTTTAGCATCAAAAAAATCCCCATCCTCAAAAAATGTTCATTTATCCTTGAAATTGTTTTTGCTGTCACCACATGATGAATTCTGAAGAAAGGCTGCAATATATTGTTGAATCAGTGTTGATTTAAACATAGATCGACCTCCCACATAGCCACCATCTCTGAGGTGTTGCTAGAACTGAAACAAGCTGGAAAGAAATTATCAAAACTTCCCAAAAAGAACTAATCCTTTCTCTGCCCAAAATGCCCTGATATGGAAAAACTCAGTCCTTCCTCCACAGGATATGAAGGACTTCGGTCTATAGTGACACATAAAAGGTACTGCTAAGGGAACATGTTCTAATTTTTAGAATTCTTTTTTACTGCTATCAAAAGCATCTTTCTACAATATGAAAAAGACGAAAGTTTTGCCTTACGCTACTCAGGATCTTTCTCCCTTGGCCTCAGCATTTGGGGCTGGAGATACTATTTGTGGAATGAGGCAGAGGAAATGAGCCAAAATGAATTTCAGGCTTGCCAGAGCTTACAATCTTAATGCAAATTCAACAATTAGCAATGCCTCAGCTGTGAAAGCTGGAAAAAATTCCACACATCAGATGGTGAGAGAGGGTGGTTGGGAAAATCACTTCCATTTTACTGTTGTCATTCTGTCATCTCGTAACTCAACTCAGAACCTTGAGAGCAGACCTAGACCCTGTGGCTTATAAACTCCAGAGAGGTAACCCCTTATTAATCCAAAGTAGAAGTATAAATTTATAAAAAGCCTGAATGGGGAAAGGGTTTTAAAATATGATACAGGAAACAGGACTGTACCATCAGCTTCAAAAATGGCCTAGGTTAATGGATAACATTGAATGCCAAGAGGATCCAACTAAATTAAGATGCTTATAAGAATAAACAGTTCTAATGGAGCCTTGTCAACTTGAACTATATAGCAGGTGTTACTCTGTAGGAAGGCATTTTTTGTTTGTTTGCTTTTTCAGATGTTTGAAGCAAACAGAAAACTCGCACACATTACACACTCTGGGGTCATTTAGCCCTGAGAACATTAGGATTTCTTTGCCTTCATTTCCCTACCTTGGTCTTTTTTTGAAGAGAAGGAAACATGCATCTGTGGATGTGCAAGTGAATATGCTCATATGTGGAAGCATCCAGTGATACGACAAACTGAAGGGAAAGACCTGAAATTCCAAGGGCTTCACATGCTAAACACATTTACTCCTGTGGGGTTTTACCCCCCAATTTTTTCTTCCTATTTCCGTTGTCAATCGTTGCAGCTTTGTGGCCAACCCTGAAGCAAAGAACCACATCCCACTGCAACCTCCTACTGAATTACACATCAGTTACGCATCACCACAAGCCTGGGAGTCAATCTTGCTACTTCCCTCAAAAATTCCTCTTTGTAACTTTCCCACACTCCCTTCCATCCAAATATCCTCAATTCCCACTAAACAATGTTCTAAATGCAAATTTAAAAAATCAATTTTTTTTCATTCAAGGACAATTAACACAGTACAAATAACTAATAACATATTAGTTTCAGGTGTACAATATGATTCAATAATTCTATGCATTTCAAAAAAACCCAATATATTTTTTAATGTTTAGTTATTTTATTTTTTTTTTAATTTTTTTTTCAACGTTTATTTATTTTTGGGACAGAGAGAGAGACAGAGCATGAACGGGGGAGGGGCAGAGAGAGAGGGAGACACAGAATCGGAAACAGGCTCCAGGCTCTGAGCCATCAGCCCAGAGCCTGACGCGGGGCTCGAACTCCCGGACCGCGAGATCGTGACCTGGCTGAAGTCGGACGCTTAACCGACTGCGCCACCCAGGCGCCCCTAATGTTTAGTTATTTTAGAGAGAGAGAGAGAGAGAGCACATGCACAAGTGGGGGAGAGGCAGAGAGAGAGGGAGACACAGAATCCGAAGCAGGCTCCAGGCTCTGAGCTGTCAGCACAGAGCCCAACACAGGGCTTGAACTCACACATAGGGAGATCATGACCTGAGCTTAGCCTCTCGGGTGCCCAAAGAAACCAATATTTTTAAATAAAAATGTCCCCCTATTCTTCTTCACCAAACATGTATTTGGCATATCTTAGTTTGGATTCTCCCGAATGCAGAGCTTGAGAAAAAATTCAGATACAGGTAGTTTCCTTGGGAAGTGATCCAAAGAAGCAGAGTATAGCACTGGGGAAGCGAGTCAAGGAAAAGAAAAAAGCAAATGAAGAGACTTCAAGTAAGCATGTTACCATTGTGGGCGATTGAGCCTCACTCCAGTGGAGGACCTTCTGAAATAGTGCATTTCACATCCCAGAATTGTCCTACCAAGAAGCTATCCATTAACTCACATCCCCCAATTGTTTGAGGTTTATGTCCAAGATTTTCTTAGCTCCCCAGAGCTTCTGGCCTGCCAGGTGCACAGACAGAATATACTACTGTAGCCAGAGATCATGCTCTGGCGAAAAGACCCAGGTGTTTGAGGGAGAAAGTCCTCAGTGTGGTTGGGAACTGCCCACCAAAGCTGCAGGTGACCTTCCGAGAAGCTAAGGGGACCTAGGCAGGGCACCCACAATGGTGACTGCTGCAGCATGTGCCTGAATCACCCCCAGTGCTTAGCTTTCACACAGTAGGTAGTTGTGTTCACCAAATGCATCTTCAAATATTTTTTCCTCTTTTATGCTTTACTGAATTATGATCCCTCCTTGTATCTTTTCTGGGATACAACCTTTAACCCAATCATTCATTTACACATCTTTTAATCTGTGCAAAAGGCTTCCTGTCTCCATGCTGCAAACACTTGTTTTGAACCCAATTATCTCAGTGTTCCTCTCTCTCTTATGCACTGTCAAGGCAATTTACTTCAAATGAGCAAATAGCTCCAGCTCATGGCCTTGTTTTTGAATCTCGGAAAAAGAAACTAAGATATATTTCTTAACCATAGGGATATATCAAGGGGGTTGTTCAGTAGTTTAAAAAATGTTTTAATTATTTCAGATTCACTTTATTATTTCCTACATCTTCTATTTACGTAAGAAAAAGTGAAATGTGTTCTTTTATACATTAGCCTCTTATTCAGTCAGAAAATATGAGGGCAAGAAATTTCATCAGAGCAAATTCTGTTGGTTTTATATTTAAATCACAATTGCCACTTTGTGAAAGAGCTTATAGTAAAGTCCATACGGAACTAGAAAAAAAAATCAAGCATTTAGCACAAATCTGAGCTATCATCTAGAAGCTCATTTTATCTTTCATATTAGATACCACCTATTTACTTTCCTTTTTCCTACCATATCATTCTTGTCTTATAACCCAGGATGGCTTATTAACCCCAGGTTTTGGAGACTGTTCCACCGCATCAATCTTCAAGAGACTTTTCCACCTAACAGTGGCTTTTTCAATGTAACTATTGTATCTAAGAATTTGGGGGTGCAAACTGTGTTAGGGGTTCAGAGACTCCATCTCTCACCTTCGGGTATAGCCCAAGTTCTTCCTCTTCTCAAAGATTGGGGAAATAGCCTAAAGGCTATTGATGGGCGTATACTATAGTGCCTCCTGTCTGACTCATATTTGTAATGAACCTGCTTTGGGATTGCTGGCAATAAAAAGGACATAATCCTTAAGTGGGTGTCAGAGAAGCTCCACTAATTTATGTGGCAGGACCCAATCTCATGTGAAGGTTTAATGAGAAGCTCACACGGTATAAAGTGTGCCTGGCATCTGTTACAGAAGATCGCTCTGAAAGAAGCAGAGAAATACCTTATGTGAAGAACATACATCGGATAATTTTTTTAACTGACAAGGATGACCCTAATAGAGAATGAGGGGTAAAAAGGAACAGCCACCACAAAAGACTACTGTGGCAACTATTGATCCATTATATACTTTCTGGTTATTGTAAATGCCTCCAAATATTCCCCCAAAGGAAAGCAAGACATGGATAATTTATGTGCCTATTGAAAGTAATCTTCCAAGCATGAATGGCTGAAGGATTATAATTTCTCCCCCCCCCCACTACTAATCATCATAGGTCTCCCAGAGGTCATACAAATAACCAGCAGCCTTTTGTCCTAAACATTGCTAAGCCAAGGTTGAGATATGAGCCTATTAAAATCTGGTTTAAAAAGAATTTTATTTTGCCGATGATCTCATTTATTAATTGCTGACTGCCTTTTAAAACCTTCAGTGGAAGACAAAGAGACCTTCAAATCCTTTCTCTGAGAATTAAAGCTTTGCATTTAAGGATTCCAGATGGGCTATACTTTAAGTATTAAAGTTCAAATGCTTTAACCACCAACAGATGAAAGGAAATTTTACTTAGTTTTGTTCCACAATTGCCACCCAGTCGTTCTTCTATGCTGGCCAAATTAAGCATCAATTTAAATTAGATTTACTCACGGGACCCTCGACAATCACAACCAACACAAGATATTAGGGAGTTTAGGAAATGGGTCTATTAAATGACAATTAAAGCTGTCAGCCTTCCAGAGCTTATTTGCAGTTAATTTGATCCCTGGTAGACAGTCGTATTTGACTGCTGTAAACAAAGAGGTCTGCTAGAGCTTACACGCAGAGAGCCAGAGCTGATCCCTTGAGCCCCGGTGATGGCATGTTTCGCTTTCACATTGAGGTGGCTTCAGCTGCTCGGCAGAATAAGCGACTTCAAAATCGCTTCCAGTACAACTGTTGAAGCCCCCCACCCCACCCCACCCCCCCCCCCCCGCCCCCGAAAGTCCTAACATTCACCAAAAGAGAATTTAACTGGCTCCTTTCAGAAAAGTCAGCCAAGAGGTCCTAGGCAGCAAGCCTGGCTTTTCCTTTTTGTGTGAGGTCTCATGGAAATTCTTTAGGACAAAGTGCTCCCAATCTGGCACATAGTAAATAGTGCTTTTCATCTAGAATGGGCTTGAAATAGGGGATCAAAAGTCTTAGATTATCCACATCCTTTGATATGGTATTTTCACTCCTGGAGATTTTTCCTGAAGAAACAGATACCTGCGCAAAGATTTATGAACAAACATGTTGGCTGAAGCATGAGGCATGGGCAAAAAGTAAGACAAATTTGTTTTTGTTCATTCCCCTTACCTTGTTCTCCTTAGCCCTCCCCATGGGCCAGGCCAGCTAGCCCTACCTTGAAAATTCCTTCAGGTTTCATGCTTGTAGTGATGTCTCTGGTGGTTGATGGAGAGTGGGGGAGAGGAGAAAGTGGGTGATGGGCATTGAGGAGGGCACTTGTTGGGATGAGCACTGGGTGTTGTATGGAAGCCAATTTGACAATAAATTATATATTTTTAAAAAAAAAAAGCCTTCAGTGCCACTTCCTCTCAGACATTTGCCTCAGGAGCTGGTGCCCTCCACAGGCCCAGAATTTCCAAGACCTGGGCCTTTCTTCATCAAACCTTGCCTGTGTTCCCCATTGTAGTTCATGCTCTCTGCAGTCACCCGGGCTAGAGAATCAAATACATTTTTCATTCTGAGGTGTTAATGGATTAATGTTGCCCTCTACTAGATAGTAACTCATATTTTAAAATGAGAACCTCCTGAAGACAATGCTTTCAATCAAAAATGGGATTACAGTGGGAATTTCAGGCTCCACATAAATTCAGCAGTTAGTATAGTTTAAAATCCTCTTTAAAATATATTTTCAGCATGTGTGCATGTATGTGTATGTGTCTTAGTTTATTCATTATGTTTCATTATGGAAAGATATTCATGCTTATTATAGAAAGTGTTGGAAATAAGAAAGAGCAAAAGGAAGACAAATTCATCCATATTCCCTCACGTAGAAATGGCATTTTAAACATTCTATTGTGTTTCTTCCTAGTCACAGTAACATGCACAAATTTATTTATTTTCTGGAGCCACAATTACAGTGTATGCAATTTCTGCATTCTTTTTTCACTTTGCACTTTTATTTTAAAATTTCAGAATAGTTCCACCCCAAAAACGCCTTCAATGGGGCCACACTTTGCAATCATGCACTCTTTCCCTCACTCACTACATTTTCTGCATAGAATACCTTAAAAGCTTGCCTTGTCTTTCTGGGCTTCTTATCCACTACAATCTCTAGATTAAATTAGAAACTTTCACCATATCTGGCTGGTAAATAAACTTCCTAAAATAAAAGCACTCAAATCCACTTCTAGAACAGGGGAAGGACTGGTATGTGTTAAAACAATGTGGATGCCACTGATGCCGGCACCAGCAGGAAGTCAAGGTCATAGTCTGCGGTAGCCAGAAGAGCCACCCGCCACACCTCCCCTCCTGTGGCTGCTTAGGGATGTTGGGCTGCTGCCCTTGAAAGGCCAGCCTCTGCACCCATTACTGTGAGCATCTCTGGAAGCAGTGGTAACACCCATGGGGCACAGAAACTATTCTCGCTTGGCCCGTGGAAAGATCATTCCTACCACCAAAAAAAGTACCTTCTCTCTACTTTGCCCTTCTCTTCACTCAGGGGCATCAACTCTCTTTAGCCATACCCACTTCCTTGGTTCACAGACAAAAATATATAGGGTAGAGGTGGGGGCTCTTCTGGTTGTTTATGATCTGGTGAGCACATTAACATTTCGACCTGGGCTCTTTCTACTGTTGCCACTGACCATGAGCTAATGCTAAAATTTCTTTGTAGAATCCTACTTGGTAACCGATAATCATTTTTACTGCAGCCTCAGATTAAATTTGAAAAATACAGCCAAATGTTTCTTAAGGAAACAAGATGGAAAGATCTAGCATTGTTAGAATCAGACCAATTAGTCATATTTTTTGAATCACATTCAAAAAAGACATTACAAGGAGGAAAGGATGAGAAGGAATGGGGAGAATTCTTTAGACCTCAGCTGATTTGAGTATTTTATTTGTAAATAGCATGTCATTTTACTAATGGAGTTGAATTACATCTAACTTTCCTATAAATGTTGGTTTGTATTAAACAAACTGAAACATGGTACAAAAAGCTTTTTACTGTTTTTGAGCAAGCAAAACTGCCCTGCTATTAATAAACACTTATAAGAAGTATCAGATTTCCAATAACTAACAATATGATTATCTACCCAGACTTGGAAGGAACTAAATTCGTAATGCCTGATGATTGGCGTGTTTGCTGTCTCTTATATGGGATACTAAGCACATAGCATGGTGAAATGCTAGGGGGAAAGAGCTGCTTTTCCCCATCCAGCAACTGCTAACCTGCTCAGCAGTAAGTGGGGTGCCCTGGGCAGCCTTATGAAGTAGCACCTGCTTCTCAAAGGGGATGCTGGGAGCCAGGGATAATGGGATTCACAGGAAGTCAGAGCTTTTTTCTAAAGCCTTGGTAGTGACATCTATGTGAGTCATTGAACTGGCCATCATTATTCTTATTGATCTCCAATCCAGGTCTATTCAGCCTTCTAATAAAAACAGATGAAGGGGATGACCAAGTCAGAATAAAAAAGCAGAGGGAGCTGAAATGGCTGAGAATATGCATTATTATCCCCATAAATGGCCTGACGGATATGTACCTTGGTAGAATAAAATGAATGGTATATTTCCTTTTTCCATTTTCTTATGTAGTCAGAAAAAATCCAGGAAATAGTATAGAATCTCTATTTTCAAAAGAAATAGTTATTATTCCATTCCATTTTTCACACATATCCTTACTTATTTTTTTCCTCTTTCTATAAGCTTTTTCTCCATGAAGAGTTCCCTGTTAGAAATGTTACTGCACATCTCTCTGATGAAAGTATTATTTCAGTGTTTTCATTATTCTTCATTTTATGGGATGGATTGACCTCTTCAGTCACTGTAAAAGTAATACGCTTATATATTTTACCACAATAAAAAAAATTTAATGATGCTCTGAAAATGCACGAAGAGATGCCTGAAATTGTCTTTAGAAGTTCTGGGAAATGAGGGATTTGGAGGAATTATTTAAATCACAAATGGTAAAAAGACCCATCATTTACTGGTTAAAAGTTGGAATGCTTTAATAATGTCACAAAGTTTATAGGGTTAGGAGACCCTTTCATTGACATTTTTAAAGGCATAAAACATGTTCAAGGTTGCCCTTTCCCAAACGATTCAGGATTAAGTAGAGAAGAGCAAGCCTCCAATCATGGTCAGACTTCAAAGAGGGTCATCTTCTGGCTTCTTCCCTTGACACCAGTTCCCAGATATTTCAGGGTCTCTCAAAGGACTCCCACTCAATCACATTCATGTTCAGTGCATTTGATTTTTTTTTTCTGTGCAGAAACCAGTAACTATTAGCTCTTAGTCTGAACCACACAGCAGCAAGAACCAGAACGGCAAGATAGATGAATTTGAACCCCCTTCATCAAGCATTGATTCTGTCAAATTTCAATCTTCATACTGATTTCTCCTCAATCCTTGATAACACTTATGACACTGTGCTTTGATTTTGACTTTGTGGTTTCAGGATAAATGGGTTTAGACCAAACCCAGCCAACCAACACTCCCAGCACCCAGTCTAAATATATGCCATCCTATTAAAAGAGCATTATGTTTAATTTACTTTTTAAATATCTGTGCCTGACATACAGTAAGGTTCAACAAGTGTTATGAAAGAAGGCAGAAAAGAGGTTGGACCTAGACATTTAGAATAAGTACACTTACTTTATTCAGTGAATGTTTGAAATAGTATCCTGGTTCATGTATTGTATGTTGGATTCTTCTTTAACCCAAGAGTCTAATAAAGTGCCAAAGACCATTGATGTTGGTAAAAAAAAAAAAAAAATACCAATACTAACAATGATAAAATGGGATTTAGACCTCAAAGCCCTTTATTTTCACCCCTGTATTCTTATTTCTTTATACATCTTTTAAATAATATTACATGGTTCTACTAACACTTTTTTTTTCACCGAAACTTTATTTCTTTTAGAACAGTTGTAAGTTCACAGCAAAATTGAAGGGAAAAAGGTACAGAGATGGCCCATATACTTCCTGCCTCCACACAGGCACAACCTCCCCCATTTTCAACGTTCTCCTATATAGTGGTTCATTTGTTATAATTGATGCACATAAACTGACATACCATAATCACCCAAAGTCCATAGTTCACATTATGGTTCATTCTTGGTGTTATATATTCTGTGGGTTTAGACAAATGTAAATGATATATATTCATCATTATTGTATCATGCAGAGTATTTTCACTCCCTAGAAGACTGTTGTCTGACTATTTATCCCTCTTCATCTCCTAACACCTGGAAACCCTTAATTATTTTACTGTCTCCATAGTTTGGCCTTTTTCAGAATGGCATATAGTTGGAATTATACAGTATGTAGCCTTTTCAAATTGACTTCTTTCACTTAGTTATATACATGTGTTTCCTCCCTGTCTTTTCATGGCTTGATAGCTCATTTCTTTTTTGGCATTGTCTGGATATACCACAGTTTACTTATCCATTCACCTACTGAAGGACATCTTGGTTGCTTCCAAGTTTTAGTAATTATGAATAAACCTGCTATAAACACTTGTGTGCTGGTGTTTTTTTATGTGGACGTAACTTTTTGAGTCTTTGGGTCAATACCAAGGAGCATGATTGCTGGATCACATGGGGAAAATGTTTAGTTTTCTAAGAAACTGCCAGACTCTCTTTCAAAGTGGCTGTACCATTTTGCAATCCCCTAGCAATGAATGAGAGTTCCTGTTGCTCTACATCCTGGGCAGGATTTGGTGTTTTTAGTTTTCTGGATTTGGGCCATTCTAATAGGTGTATAGTGGTATCTCATTGTTGTTTAATTTAAAATTCCTTGATAATATATGATGTAGAGTATCTTTTTATATGCTTATTTGTCATCTGTATTACTTCAGAGGTGTCTACCTAGGTCTTTGGCTCATTTTTTAATTGGGTTCTTTGTTTTCTTATTGGTGAATTTTAAGAGTTCCTTATATATTTGGACACATATCAGATGTGTCTTTTGAAAATATCTTCTCTCAGTTTGTGTCGTTATTCTCTTGGCCTTGTCTTTTGCAGAGCAATTTTTAATTTTAACAAAGTTCAGTTCATCAAGTATTTCTTTGATGGATTGTGCCTTTGGTGTTATATCTAAAAGGTCATCTTCATAGTCAAGGTCATCTAGGTTTTTTCCTATGTCCTAACAGTTTTATAGTGTCTAACAGTTTTGTAGTTTCTTATTTTATATTTAGTTCTGTGATCCATTTTGAGTTAATTTTTGTGAAGGATGTAATGTCAATGTCTACATTCATTTTTTTGCATTCGATATCCAGTTGCTCCAGCACCATTTGTTGAAAAGTCTATCTTTGTTCCTTGTATTGCCATCGTTTGTTTGTCAAAGGTCCTTATCTGCATTTATGTGGTTCTATGTCCGGGCTCTCTATTTTGTTCCACTGATTTATTTGTCAACTCTTCTCCAATACCACATTATCTTAATTACCGTAGCTTTACAGTAGGTCTTGAAGTTGAGTAGCATCAGTCCCCCAACTTTGTTCTTCTCCTTCAATGTTGTATTGGATATTCTGGGTCTCTTCTCATTCTATTTATGCCTTTGAGTCAAATTGTCAATATTTACAAAGTAACTCACTGGTATAACATTGATTCTTTAGAACAAATTGGAAAGGACTAATGTCTTGACAATATTCAGTATTCCTATCCATGAGCATGGAATATCTCTTCATTTATTTAGTTCTTTGATTTCATTCATCTGCTAATAGTTTTAGTTGCAAAAATCCAAAAACATAGTCATATTTCTTTTCTAAAATAAAAGCATCCTCAACAAATAGCATTACTACTATTTATTCTTAATTGAAGTATAATTGACATCTAATATTGTATTGGTTTCAGATGTACAGTACAATGATTTGATATTTGTGTATATATCACAATGATCACCACCATAGGTCTGGTTAACATCTGTCATCATACAGTTACATTTTTTTCTTGTGATGAGAATTTTTAAGACTACCCTTTCAGCAACTTTCAAATGTATATATTTACTGCAGTCACTGTGCTGTGCATTACATGCCTATGACTTATTTATTTTGTAAATGGAAGCTGTACCTTGCGATCCCCTTGAAGTTACTACTATTACTTGACATTTCATTTTATAATTTACTAACTCTTTATTCATAAAGACATAATGGAGATTTTTTAAATTGAATTTTTGACTATATTAAAATAAAAGAGAACCGCCACTAAGCAACTATGAAAAAATTCACAGATATAAGTAGATATGATGAGAAATAGTATGTTTGTATAATCTGGAAGTATCTCTCCACAACATACTTTTTAATTTCAAAGGGGATAACAGTCTACTTACAATGTCAGACAACACCTTACCCAAGTGATCAAAACCAACATCACCAAAAGTGACACACTGCAACATTCCCCCAGTGTGATGCACTGAAAGGGACACAGTATCATGATTGTGATATCCTTGCCAAAAATTCATAATCTGATTTGGATATGAAGAAAACACAGACAATCTCAAATTGAGGGAAATTTTACAAAATAACTGACTGGTATTCGTCAAAAGTGTTAAAGTCATGAAAGATAAAGAAAAACTGAGAAACTGACCCAGATTGGAGGAGACTCAGAAGTCAGGACAACTAAATACAATACATGACTCTAGATTGTATTCTAGATCAGAAAAAAGATATTAGTGGGCAAATTGGAAAATTTTTAATAAGACCTGTAGATGAGTTATATAGTATCCTATGTTAATTTCCTGGTTTTGATCATTATACTAAGATTATGTAAGATGGATGTTAATATTTGGGGAGCTGGGTAAAGGGCATATTGGATTTTTTAATACTAATTTGCTACTTTTTTCGTAAGTCTGTAAGTATTTCAAACAAACAGTTAAAACATTTTTAATAAAAAAATTCTAAAGATCCAGATACTGGATTTCAATGCACATTTGTGAGCATTTAATGCATTTCTGAGAAAAGGGAAATAAAAGTCGCAAAGTTGCTTGCGTTTACCTTAGATCAGCGGGCAACTTGAACGTTTTGTCATTTTAATTAAAGAGAGAACAAGATACAGAGAGGCAGAAAGACAGTGAAAGACATCCTAAGTTGGTATGTCTGCATTGATGAAGCATTTCAAACAGAACCACAGCTTCATCTTGGAGCCACACCAAAGAGGCCATTGCTGTCCCTGTCACAGCCACATCTGTGCTACCAGAATCAAAGGCAGGCTTTTCTGATTGGTTGGGTCAGGCTGCTAATGAGGCAAAGGTCATGGATTGGATCTGCTATCAGAGCCTGCCGAGTGTCACTCTGTCTCTTGGCATTTTGCTGATCACAAGGGAGCCAGGTGAGAAAGCTTGACTGCACCAGTGAGAAGCCAGCTCTACCACAGAGAAAAAATTAAAACATATGCCCTCCCTAAGGTTACCTTTAAATATAATGGACACACTTGAATAGAATCTCTGTCACCTAAATCTGCCTCTAAAAATAACCGTACCAGGAAAGGTATCCCTCATTAGATTCACTTTTCCCTGTTGAACCTATAATTAGGAGACCAGGAAGGGTAACGCTGATTTGGCCTCCTATGCAATCCACAGACACACAGAAATTCTTGAGAGCCCTGTGATTTTAGCAGAAGGATGTGATAGCTTTGAAGGCATGCTCTCTGGGTTTAATATCTCTTAGGCAGCTACCAAGCCACATAAAGAAAGAGGCTTGCTCCTGACAGCTAGACATCCTTCAACTTTCATGTTCCAAAATTTATTGACAAGGGGCTTCCAACATGATTTTTCCCTGAATCTCATGTTTACTAGCAGAGCTTCCCTGAAGTACTTAGGATTTCCAACTTGGAGGGAAGCACAAAATGGGAAATTCTCAATTCCAAATATCAGTTCATCTTTAGAGCCAAAAGCAACTATAGAAGTAGAATAGGTTTAACCATATGATTAATTTGGGAACCATAAATAAACACAGCAATTTGAAAGTAATTTTACTTAACGTGGTAAATTACAGTTAAAAACCAAAGTTAGTGGGCTTCACTCATTTCCACCTACACTTAGAAGAATTCACTCCATTTTATGTCAAGAGTTATCTCTTCGAGATTCTTTCAACGTGAGGATTTGTGAACATAACGTGGTTGGTGACAGGGAAGTGTTTCTGAGTGGTGATGCTGCCCCACCCTGTGCTTTCTCCACTGAGCTGTGGATTTCCAGATCCTCCTGGCACGTATGTACAAAGTGAAGTTTAGAAAAAAGAAAACAAATGAACAAACAAAAGATTTTTAACCCCTCTTGCTTCTCCTGATGTTAATATACTCAGTAGATCTCAGGGAGATCAGCTGTTTCACAAGGTCGAGACTTGTTGGAAGTGCCTCGTGATAACAGAAAGTAAATAAAAACTAAAAACACATTCTCCATCTCCAGTGTGTGAAACCACAGTCAAACCTCTGTTCTGAGTAAAGCTGAAGATAGCTACAGAAATCGATGTTAGAGAAACCAACAACTGTGGAATAGAAGGGAGGTAAAATCCCTCAAGACTCCAGAACCACTGGGTTGTAAATATTCCTAAACCCAGGCTTAAAAAACAAAGATGCCAGCCCCTATTATACTAAAATGGTTGTGTCATTTTTAGACGAAGCAATTCACATTCGACCACTCCATCTTGATCTATGTTTCCCCCTGGGCAGACTTGAGCAGACATCTCTGTGTTCCTTCTTATAGACTTTTAGTGTCCAAAGAATAGACTTACTCTACATTTCTATCAGCTAGTTCTTTTACCGGCTATATCAAACATGGGAACAAACAGTCTGAATTATTTTCCTGGCTGGAAATAGTTATAAAAGTTTATTTCACTACACATACATACGTTTTTCAAGGAATGGTGGAGGGAAACATTATACATATAACAAACTGGTCCATGAAATAAGATACAACACTGCATGTCTGAGAAAAGCATAGGATATATTAAAGTAAAAATTATTCATGACACTTGTTAAAGACTGTTAAGGCAAACTTTATTCAGGACCATTGCAATAGGTGCAGGGATAGCTGGAATGGACTTTGCAGTAGGAAAGAGCGATTGGGGTCAAGTCAGAATACAGCAAGGAAAAGTAGAAATACTATAGCCAAGGAGCTAGGCAAGTGGGGAGTCAGTGAACAAAAAATGACTAAGACGGTGGGGTAATTCTTGCTAAACTGACCTCACGGGATACGTGCTAAAGGTAGGCCAGGGTGCTCAGATAGTATGTGGAGGATAGTGAGGGTGAGGAACCCAAGTAGATATTAAGGGTGATCTGATATCCAGGATGGGAGATTCTGGCTAAGCCAGTTTAGCAGGATTCCTGTTGAAAGAAGGACAGTGAAGACCCCCACTCAGGGGCTGAACAAACCCCTCTGAATAACTTGCTTGACCTCTTTTTGGCCCATCCCCATATTTGGAAATCATGAAGGATGTCTTTTCATGGTTTATTCAGCACATTGGTGTACATTATTTCATTTAAAGAAGAGTATGATTGCCATTTTACAGATGAGAAAGTTGAGACTCAGAGGCCATGGCGACCACAGAGCAAGGGCCTCCAGAACTCAGAAGTGTGCGTCCACTTTCTGGGGTCCCGGATGAGAATCTGTTTCTGCTGAGCATCCTTACAAACACAGCCATGCGTTGTCTATTCAATATTTTCCCCCATTTGTGTGTGCCAGCACTTAGATCACTCCTTTTTTCCTCTCAAAATCCATAAAATGGGTGTTTGCCCAAAGAGCCCCTCTCAGTCACATTAAAATATCACCTCAAACTGAATGCAAAGTATCCTTCGCTTCCTAGATGATTATCTTGATGTTATAATGGCCTTGGTTGGAGACAGAAGTGATTTTACAACCTTACTTCTAACCATGGGACCAACCAACTAAGAGCTCACATGCTGACACAAGTGCATACATTACATTGTAGCTTTGAGAAAAATGGTGAAGCATCAGGGCTACCTAGTCAGTTTTGAGCCAGAGGTAACAAACTCCATAATGTCCAAAACCTCGGGGAGCCCCCAGTATCAGGCAATCGTAGTAGCAGGCGTCTGTGTGCAAAGAGTGCTCAGTGAGGCAGTGCTGCTTCTCTCCTGAAGCGGTTCCAGGCCTGCCGGAGGTTTTTATAAGTGCAGATCACAGATCCTTTCCCCCAAATCCCCAACCACACACCCAGACCCACAGAATCAGATTTGCACGAGCTCCTGAGAATCTTTAATATTGTAAAGATCCCTGAGGGGGAGGTGGTTCTGATGACTGTGTTGAGGGAGGAGATTCCCCCCACCATAGAAGACAGCCCGGGGTGGGGGGGAGAAATGCTCTGCCCCACATTGCCCACCTCCCACTCAGAATGCATGGTGGGCCCCTGCCACCATGAGACACAGAGATGCTAAAGGGACTCACAAAACCCACCAAAAGGGCAGTAAGACTACTTCAGAATGAAAACACCTGAACAAACAGCAGCTGAGAAAGAAATCTTGTCCAAACTTCCCTCATTTCAAAAGAGTTTTCTGAAATTCAGCCTCCACTGAGGGCAAAGCCTAATCCTTAGCACCTAGAAAATGTGAGGATTCTGCCGCCATAAATCCCCCTCCAGGGAGCTCCCAGCCAGGAAGGAGAATGACCATCAGCACCAGCACCTGAATGCGAAAATGTGTAAATGTATAGCAAGCTTTATCAGAACCTCCCATACTTTCCCACTGAAGCTCTGACCACCAACACCCCGCCAATTATGCTGATATATAAACTTTTTTTACCCCGGCTGCCTGGAGAGCTAGTCTTTCTGGAATGCTCCTGCATGCGTGTGTAATAGAATTTTCTCCTGTCCATTATAATGAAACCGAATTAAAACTTCAGATTGTCCATTAATTCGCAGGCCCTGGCCACTACCACTGGGGCCTTGGTCGGCAGAGGACCTGTTTTCCTGACACTTCTCCAACATCACCAAGCCACAGAACTGACCCTGTTACCCCTCACCTACAAGACTCCTACTATAAGAGAAATATAAACCCCATTACTTGGATTTTCAGGAACTTAAAGCAGAAAACAGAGCTATAAATTCATCTTGCTCATTCTTTTGAACCAAGACACAAGATTACTGGGCCTCTCTCCAGCCAAGGTAACAGGAAAAGTCATAGTTCTGACCCGGACCCCAGAAGAATTGCACGAGAAAGCACAGCAGCATGTGCTCTGATGTGTTTCCACTCCTGCATAGTTCACTCCATGAACTAATGCAGGTTAGCTTCTCACACTTGGTCCTTGAATAACCCCTAGCAACCCTGGATTGATGTGAGGATCAGTGGACAATGGATTTTTAAAACACTGCCGTGGTTTTTAAAAACCCCTTTATTTATCTGTTCCTATTAGGAAAGAAAATGTTCAGATGGGGGGGCGGTGGGAGGGAAACTATGTGTTTCCATGATTAAATGGCACTCTCTCCCCCTGAGTCCTCAGTGTGTTGGGGGAGGTTCAGAGCTGGGTCGTGGTAAAGAGTGGATGGAAAAACTAAAAGGAGTCCTCGGGCTGAATGCAGGTTTCTTCCAGAGTCTGCAGGAGAGGAGGAGGCAAAGGTGGGAGTGAGCTGAGTTCCCTGGAAGTGGGTTGAAAGAAGCAGGATGAAAGGAGGGAAACAATGAACACCACACCCAGACCTGTGTCCAAGTGGGAAGGGTTCATGAACTTTGAGAAATTAAATGGGAACTTGAACTATAAAGCCCAAACCTCTAAATTAACCTGGCAGTTGGCAAGACTAAAAGAATATTTTCACATTATACAGCTGTGTGGAAACTATTTGAATCTTGGTATCTTCACCCACAGAATAAAAGAATGGAAATAAGCGGGTTTTAAGATTCTCCCAGCTCGGAGATCTCATAATTCTGTAATTTGTCTTCACAAGGGGATTCTGGCCTTAGCTGTTCAAGTTAAATCCACATTTCTTCCTCCTGCCTGAAAGAGAAAGTCCATGAATTGGAAAAAATAATTCTCAAATTATCCCCCAATAGAATAGCTAGTACCTTTGCTTCTAGCCCAATAATTGAGCCTCATAAATCAACAGGTTCAGTAATTCACTCTAACTTCTTTTAAAGCACCGGCCAGGTTATCAGACACTGTGGGCACATTCACAACATGAAGAGAGCTAAGATACAGCATCTGCTCTCAAGCTACTCAGTTTAGCTCAAACCAACAATTTTTCCAAAATTCTATTCCAAATATTGTTAAATAAATGAATGAATAATTATTGTAACTCCATACTAATCATTCTGATGGGAAGATCCTTTCCCCTTGTCAGCACCCTCTAAGATTGGTAACATAAAGGAAAACATTCTTGTCATTTCTCTGGCTGGCTGTTTGTATCTTGACACCCAATTGCCAAGAGTGAGAGTGTGGACCAATGTTTGATGAATATCAGAGCAGGGCACGCCTACCCGTTCTAAATGCTTTCCTACCCCACCCCCCAAACAACTAAACAGTAATAAAGGTTTAGGTAGTTCTCTGTTGAAAGGTTCAGGAAATGTTTTCCAAACCTGACAGAGTAGGGGAGTGATGGTGATGGATGGGATCAATTACTATGTCACTGGACACCTCACTCTCTTGACCTCCCCTCCCCCCAAAAATGGCTCCTCTGCCTCGTCCATTCAAATTGCCCTGCATGGATGGTTCATTTTCTTCTCCCACTCTTTCTTCCTGTTGTCTTCACTTTTAAAGCTGCATCCCTAACTAGTGACCTAGAATTATAGTCTCGCTCACTAGACCAGGATATCCTATACATTCTGACAAGTAAGTAACTTCCAAGACTATGGTCAATTTCTGTTTCTGGCAGATTTCCCAACCTTAGGCACCCACAAAATAGTAAGTATTTTCTCCTAGACATAATTTCTGCTGGTATACAAGTGAAGAAAGGGTTTGTTAGCTCCACTCTAGGAAATGATGAGCTCATGACCTTTGGATTTAGGTAGATGGTGAAGGGAGAGAAACATTAAAGTTTCCTTATCTTAAGGTATCCATATATAACGGTAACAACAACCTTCAGAAAAAGAAATATAGTGGGTTAAATTCTTCCCATTGGCAGTGCGTATATCTCCTACTAACATTACTTTAAGGCTTAGTACTTATGTTCATCCACCGCACTGTGAGAATAGAGATGTAAAAGCAAATATTGATAAACAGCCTAAGAAAAGACTGACTCCATTTGATGAGATCAAGAAGACTTCATAGACAATGTGATATTTACCTTGACATTTGAAGGAAGTTCACCAGGAACAGAGGTGGCATAAGGGTAGAAAAGCTTGGGGTCATAATTCAGGCAAGGGGAAAATATGAGCACAGAGAAATAAATCTGCCTGGTGTGTTGAAGACACTATTAAAAGTTAGCCATTCTAAAAGTGTTTTGGGAATCTTAGCCCTGTTGTTCCCCCCTCCCACCAGCCCTCAGTCACTGGTCTATGAAAAAACTTTTGAAGGCCTACACAACTTTTGAGAAATAGCACTAGGAGATGCTGAGATGATCCCCAGCTAACTTTATAAACAGCCTCCTAGTGTTCAAGCTATCTAGAGGATTACAGACGCAGAGTCAGGAGGAAAAGAACAAAGCCATGTCAACACTGTACATTCTATGCCCCAAATGAAAAACACGAAATCCAATTCCATATGTCATTCCATGGCCTCTTAAAGAGAGTAATTCAATCTGATCCTTTTTTTTTTCTCCAAGCCACATTTAAATAGAAAGACAGAGAGAGAGAGAGAGAGAGAGAGAGAGAGAGAGAGAGAGAGAAAGAAAGAAAAGGAAGGAAGGAAGGAAGGAAGGAAGGAAGGAAGGAAGGAAGGAAGGGGAAAAGAGAAAAAAGTTCTTACGGGGCTACTCTGTAGGAAGTACAAGATCAAAGTTTCTACAATACAGCAGGAAGGAAGAGATCATGGAATGAGAAGAGACTGTGGTAAGTACCATAAGAAAGGTATAATCTAGGAAATTAGGGATTATATCTAAATAGAGGAACCAGTGAATGCTTCCTGAGGGAAGTAGCCAGCAAGGTTATGAAGTCGGGTAGGACTTTAACAGGTGTAAACGTGAGGGGAGGCAATTCAAGCAGGAGTACTGTGCAGTGGGAAGACCCAAGGCATATATAGAGTTGTCCAGTAAAAGTTTCTGAGGTGATGGAAATGGTCCATATCTACACTGTCCAGTATGGTAGCCACTAGCTACATTAGGCCACTGAGCACTTGAAATCTGGCTAATGAAACTGAAGGACTGAACTTTTAATTTTCTGTAAGTTTAATTAATTTAAGCTTAAACAGCCATTTTGGAAATAAGTGAAGACCAACCAAATGAAAATAGTCTAAGATTATTTATTTACTCAGAGTTTGCTCTAGCAAGGGAGTCAGCCACTATTGATTGTTTTGGCAGAGATTCAAAGGCAGGCAGAGCACAAGGGAAGTTTTGCAACTGAAAAAAAGGAAGTAGGTATACCCTGATTGGAAGCTGTTGGCACAGAGAAGCTGTAGGAAAGCTAATTAGAAGTGTGGCAGCTTGTGTGATTGGTTAGGATGCATATTTGGCTTTCTCTGATTTGTCCTAAGCTGGAAGTGGGGACAAACCTCAGAGAAACTGTCAGGTGTGAGTCAAGTCCTGGCCATTTAGGGATGACTGTTACAGAGCTTATTGTCTGGCTACCCACGGACTTGCTAGAGATAGTGAGTGGTCTGAGTTTCACTTACAGATAGCAGGCTGGCTTCTTGGGTTGGTTGCTGTAGATCGTGGGTTGGTTTTCTAGGCTATTTACTGCACATTAGAGGTTAGAGTTCTACTTTTATATATGGTCTATCCATTGTCTGTATATTTGCTCCTCATTGCTAATGACCGGGGGCTACAGCATTGGACAGTGTCATTCTATAGTCACAAGAAATCCAGCTTGGTGGAACATAGGGTGTGTTTCAGGAGAAATAAAGCTAATAGAGATAAGATCAGAATGTGGAAACCAGTGTGCTAATCTAAGAATTTGTATTTGCTTCAATAAGGATGAAGTATCATGGAAAATTTGAGGGCAGGAAGCTGCATGATCACAGCTCCGCTTTATAAGGATGAATCCACTTTTAATATGCAAATTGAAACTAAGAGGGAAGCTACTGGAAACAGAGAGACCAGGTCAGCATCTTGTAATAGTTCAGGGAAGAGGAAATGAGGTTACAGGATGCCAGGAATATAGATGGAAAAGAACAGGGGCAAAAATAATTTGAATGTATAATATGAAGTTCTTGAAATCTGATTGGATATAAGGAATTTTTTTAAAAGGCCTCCAAAGGACTTTTGAGCCCAAAGAAGGTGGAAGATTATAGATCTTTTAGGGACTCGGGAAGTAAGGAAGTAGCAATGTTGGAGGATAGAGCAGAGGGAGGGTAAATAATGAGTGTGGGTTTCAGACTAGTAAACCTCAGCAGACTGAAGACAAAGAAAAAGTAGGAAAAACAAATCAGAAGAAACCAAAAGGAAATAGGCCTTTAAACAAGAAAAGGGGCCCAAAAAAGATTAATAAAGGGATGTACCAATCCTAAACTACATTATTTCATTTAGTAAGCAATGACGCGTTCTACTTCAAATCCACAAGTTATGCTTGAGAGGCAGTTTTCAGATGGTCACAGTTATATTAGAAGAGTTCTGTTCAACATAAGCAGTAATGCAGATGTCATTTTTTTTTTAAGAAAAAAGACCTGATTTTGCTCTCTGCTCTGCTTGAGCTTTATTAGTTAATTAAAATTAATTTAACAGAGGTCTTTAGTAACATGCCCCATTATTGATTAATAAAGTCTCTATAAAAGGAGGATGCTCACTTTTTAAGAGATTGTAATCAAAGAAATACACTCTTGCTTCACAAAAGGAGAGATTGACTGCTCACCAAGGCTTTGGAGTCAACTAGCATCTCCCTTTCCGGGTTAATTAATGCAATTTAGTTCACAAAAATTTTCTTTTCTCGTTTCATTGTATTCCTCATGTGGGTACTTTTGTTTCAAAAGGTGTTCACATTCAAGTGCATCACCTCTCTGATTGGGTGATATCCAAGCAATCAGGACCCTTCCCACTGCCCTCCTCCCCCAGCTGCGGTTGTCATCCTTCCAACATCTCAAGTGGAAACTGACCAATGACAGATCCGATTGTTCAAAGACAATTAATAAGATTGTCAAAGATGTTCCCTCCCAATGGTCATTGCAGTGTGAAATCTCAGAAGGCAGGGACTCTTGCTTGATTCAAAGCCACCTATGAGGTTCCTGATACAAAGTGTTCCCTGAAACCACTTTAGCTGAATGAAATGACTTAAAAAAAAATCAGAAAGAAAAGAAAGTCTACAAAAAAGGGTGAAATACCTGATGTATGCTACAAATCCTCAAAGATCATTTTCCTATTCATTTATTCAATTATTTCTTAGGTGCCAACATAGGTCAGAGAGTATGCTAGCCAGGTGCCTGATATACAGATAAATATTATATAGCCCATCCTCCAAAAATACATTACTCTAAAATCTTTGTCATCCATGGTTCATGTAAAATTGACAATATAAGATGCTTAATTCCTGTGCTGTTTAATGCATTACACTGCACTGATAAAGTATTCAAAACTCTTTCCCAGAAATAAATAGTGCTAAAGGATACCACTGTGATTTACCGAGAATGCCTGGCCCTTCCAATTTTCTAGATCTCTCACTTCCATGGCTTCTACAAGAAGATTTGATTGAAAAGGTAAAATCACAATTCAGGTATCTTATGATCAGAAAGTAAAGGTACCAGTTTAGTGAGCATGTCTTCCAATAGGCTCCTAACAAAATCCAAACAAGCTAAAAATCAAATGTAAACCCCTCATCTGACTAAGCCTCCAAATGAATCTTTGGAAACCAGACATGTAATTTCACTCATACTAACTTTTCCAGCATGATTTCCTCCAACATCATCCCTCCTTACATCAGGATCCTCTACAAAAGACAAACCAAAAGAAAACTTGAATATTTAATCAAATGTTATCAAAAACACCTACTTCAAGAGAAGTAATTAAGATATACTGATAATAAATGCAGAAAAATACAACTGGGGTCATGTATCTCTGGTTGCCTTTTCTTTCTACATTCTGAATAACTCACCAATTGCAAAGCACTCATAAACAGGATCTGGTTTGAAGCTGTCACCACACATTTTCAGAGCAATTTCAGTTATCACTGAGTATAATATATGCTAATCTGGAATTGAATACGGCCTCAGGTGTTATAACATTCTTGTTCTCGGCCTGAAGGAAAGGCATTAATTAACCACAGTTCTGATTCCCGAAGCCAGATTAGAATATCTCACTGCTGTGGTGATCCAGAAATTACTAGTTTTATCTGAACATTTTCAAGATTCCGAAGGAGCTTCTAAAAACGGATATCATAATGAAGGCAATGACCCCCAGCCTTCCTCAGTGGTAAATTCTCTCCCTGGGACTTTTGCCAGCCTGGCAAAAAGATCAATACAACATTCAGATAGATTTATTTCCAATAGACAAATAACTCGCATATGGGAAAGTCACTTAATGCAATTCTGAGCTTTCAGACTCCTCCACATTATTCTGCTCCCATGACTGCATTTCTTGGAAGCAGGACAGGCCTTAAGGGAAGTCTCTGAAGTCCTTGGATGCCCCTTCTGTGCTTCTGTTCTACACTGCACAGTGCTCTGCTTCAACCCTCCTTGAAATCCCATGCTCATCTATCCCCCCTGGGAGTGAGGTCAGCACTTTCAGGAAGCAGCGTTCCTGGTAAAACCATGTTGGGTTCCTTCTCATTTCAAAGAGACTATCTGTCAGGAGGTTTTTGGCAAGCGAAACAACCCAACTCAGGCTAATGTAAGGGCAAAGGAGATTTAATCAAAACACACCACAGGATTAGGGAGACCAGGAAACCAGGCCTGGAAGATACATACAAATAGAAAATATAGACCCTTTCTTGCATAGAAATGAATCATCATGAAAACAGCAATGAGGGGATTGCAGAAACAGCTTACCACACCCACCCCCTTTATGGCATGCTAATGTGGGCCCTGATTCCTCTTGGCTGCATTTACTGTTGTGATCCCAAGCCAGGGTGGTTCTCATACCAATACCAGTCCCAGAAGGGCAGGACAGTGACAGCATATAAGCCAAAGGTGAGGCATAGGAGGGCCATTCCACAGGCCTAAAATGAAAACAGACATAATGACAAGAGCAGAAGTGATGTTGTCAAAAGCACAATGGAGTCCGAGACAGAATTAACAAGGGCCGTTTACTCATAAGCTGGCAGCATGGGGACATCCTGCCCTTGTGTTTTGTCGCAGCAAGGGTTCCAGGGTGTCAGAAGGAGAGTAAGCATTATCAAGTAAAAAACAGCAAATACCAAGCACATGTCTGATTGGGAAGCATCTCAGAAGCGGGAGATTTTCTAATTGGTCTTCAGGTACATGTGATGGTCTTTGGTTGACTGCAAGGGGACAAGAGACTTTTCAGAAAAGAAAGGATTGTCCGATGGCAGAGCATTTTCTGTGCTAACTTTTTGGCGGAGCAAGAGTGGGTCCAGGGAGTTGAGGGGGTGCTTTCATAGTAATGGTCCTCATGACAAGCTGAGCGCCTAAGGCAAGAGTTTCTCAAAGTTTAGGAGAGAAACTCGGTCAGGAACCAAGGGTGTCATGCAGCACAGACACAAACTAGAGGAAGCAGGTGCAGGGGGGCACTGAGGATTGTTTTGCAGCAACTGTCTGCCACCTCAGCCAGATTTTATTCATCCAGCCATAGAGGCAGCAGCTCTCCTGAGGGGAATATCTTCATCCTCCGTGTCTTGCCTGGGTTTCCAGATATTCCTGATGCAATAGTCCCATTGTGTGGGACTATGGGCTCTTGGTCATCAGGGCTACAGATCACCTTGTCATTATGGTGTCCTCTCTGCAGTCAGATGCTAAGAACTCAGATATGGAAGTAAGGATGTTTGTGTTATTGACTGCATGTTTGTATCCCACCCCCACCCCACCACAAAAAATCCGTATGTTGGAAGTCGAATCCCCAGTGGGATAGTATTAGGAGGTGGAGCTTTGGGAAGTAATTAGGATTAGATGAGGTCATCTTCAAAGAGTCACGAGAGCTTGCTTCCTCTCCGATCTCTGCCATGGGAGGACACAGGAAGAGGTCAACAGTCTGCAAGTCTGGAAGAGGAGTATCATCAACACTCAACCATGCTGCACCCTGACCTTAGGCTTCCAGCCTCTAGAACGGTGAGAAATAAACTTCTGTTGTTTGTAAGCCACCCAGTCTATGCTACGTCTGTTACAGCAGTCCCAGTGGCCAAAGCCAACGTGTGTGGACTAACACATCACTAAAGCTACGATTAAAAGGATAAAAGACATCATGCAGTCCTCGACACTGATCTAATGATATAAAATTACAGAATCATTCTTCAAATAGGCCCAAGGGCACTAAAATCTTTCAAGTTACTAGTTTACCCTCTATCACCTCTTCCTTACTATTGTATACATATGTGTGTTGTGTGTACGTGCACATGCATATTGAAATCGAGGATCAAGGATAGAAGAAAAAGAGAAAAAAAAGAGCTTTTTGGAAAATAACTTGAAAAAAAAGGTCTGTGCTTTTGTGCTTTCTACATAGCCCAATGTAAATTTTATGTAAATACACATATTTGGTTCCTGTTTAGCTTTCAGTAAAAACCAGGTGATGACCATTACCTTTAACATCCCATTAGCTTTTTACCATATTCCTTATGAAATTTCCCAATGTTCTCATGCATAATTTATCTTAAACACTGAACACCAACCTCTTTGATTAAGTGCCTCCTACAAATACAAAAAAGAAAAAAAAATAAGGAAAAGTTGTTCAACCTGTCTGCTTGTGTAAATTAAAATTCAAACTTCTGGAGAAAAGAAGTATCCTAATAACATACTCATCACACTGAGAGTTTTAAGTAAATGTTAAATACCACTGTATTTGAAACACCCACATCTTTGAGAGAAAGGACCAACAAAACCCCCTAAGAATTCAGCAGGACTTAATGTATAGTTTGCATGGCATGTGTACATTTTCTCTGATATTTTCTGAAAATGTAGGAGAGAATGTTAATTTTTCTAAATACATTTTCTTTTGTTTACCAGCAAAAGTTAGCTTGAACAAAGCAGCTTTCCGTTTTTCTCCTTTATTAAATTCACATCTGTTTACAAAATGTCCTTCTCATTTGGAGTTCTGGTGTTCCGATTATTGTTGCTTTTTCGTCGTTGTTTTGCAATTGCATAATGTGATGGTTGCCGTGGTAATAGAAAAGTGGGCTCGAACCTTTTCAAATCATAACCATCTCTATTCCACGTTATTTATTGGATTTCATTCAGGTATAGCCTCCTTTCTATTTTTTTCTCTTTATGAATTTAAAGTTACTCCTTCCTTTGTCATCCTGATTTCCATTTCCTAAATACCTCTCAAACTGCCAGTATTTCTTACCTATTCTATTCAAATGGAAAATCAAGTCCATGATTTTATATGCAATTGAAAAATAGACATTTGCATTTGCATTTCTATCAGTATGGTGATTGAGCACCAGTTTCCACCTGTGCACACAACCATTCACAGCTACCAGGTCTGTGAGCTACTCTGGTGTGGGGATTCTAGGACTATGGCGTGGGGTGCAGGGTAATCAGGAATGGTGGAGTCAGGAAGCACCGGTCAGGAGACTCCATGCAGCCCTTAGTCAGCTTCATTCTGTAAGTAGGCAGAGCTGCTGGGAGCGGCTGGCCTCTGCTTAGAGCTGCTGTGTGACTGGAAGTAAGGCTCCTGTGGTGGCTGGTCAAATCTCTCGTTTTCATGGGCGGCTGTGGAAGGAGGCTGCACCTTAAGCGTAAAGGAATAAAGCCCCTTAAGTGTAAAGAAACAGCAGGTTCTGTTTTGCAGCCCACGGTGGAACACTCAGAGTGGGAATTTCCCAGAACTGAGCTAATACGATTATCAGCATATCAGACCCATGGATTTATAAAATTTTACTGAAGAAGGAACTTGGGGTAATTTTGTCCAGAACATCTTTTTTTTTTTTCCTAATGTTTATTTATTTGAGAGAGAGAGAAAGATAGAGAGAAGGAGCAGGGGTGAGGGAAGGGCTGAGAGAGAGAGGTGCAGAGGATCCAAGGCAGGCTCTGTGCTGACAGCACAGAGTCCGATGTGGGACTTGAACTCATGACCTGATCCGAACGAAGTAAGACACTTAACCCACTGAGCCACCCAGGTGCCCCCAGCACTTTTTTCTTAATCTAGGAGAGTAGATCTCCAAATTTCCATAGAGTAGCTGAACTGGGTTCACAGACCACTCAAATGGCATGTGAAATGTATGGTGCATATGTGTGTTTCTCTAAAGAGAAAACCTTGGGCTTTTTTCACATTCTTGCACAGGCCTATGATAAGCAGAGCATATGTCACAGTTTACATGGGAGAGTCAATAGTTATACCCATGTCTTGGCATAATTATCAATAATGCCCCCATTTCACTTTCAAAAGTTTAGTTTAGGTGGCAAATTGTATTTCCACACAAAAGCTGTTGTACTATTGTATGTTTCAAAGTTGCTGTGAGAATAGATCTTCACATTTTTCACCACACACACGCACGGATGATAACTGTGTGAGGTGATGGGTGTTAACTAACCTTATCATGGTCATCATTTTGCAATATATGGGCATATCAAATCATCACATTGTTCACCTTAAACTTACACAATATTGTCTGTCAGTTATATCGCAGGAAAGCTAGGGGGAAAGTGATGAGCTGCAAGAAATAATTATTTCCATTCAGAGAGTATACTCTGAATCAAATTTCCCTGCTGATGCCAGGAATTGGCTTTGGTTATAGTTATTAATATAAAAAAAAGGAAATCTCATGTGTGTACCATCTTGGAGGTTTCCTAGCACTTTCTCAAGAAGATTACTGGAAAAATAATTGGCTATCCAATGATGTCACTCCCCTGCTTTAAATCTTTCACTTGTTCTCCAAAGTCTGAGGAGTCAAGTTTAAATTCCCTTCTTAGGGGCGCCTGGGTGGCGCAGTCAGTTAAGCGTCCGACTTCAGCCAGGTCACGATCTCGCGGTCCGTGAGTTCGAGCCCTGCGTCGGGCTCTGGGCTGATGGCTCGGAGCCTGGAGCCTGCTTCCAATTCTGTGTCTCCCTCTCTCTCTGCCCCTCCCCCGTTCATGCTCTGTCTCTCTCTGTCCCAAATAAATAAATAAACGTTGAAAAAAAAAATTAAAAAATAAATAAATAAATAAATTAAAAAAATTCCCTTCTTAAATACACAGACCTTTTACTACCTCTCCAGTTTCATTTTTTGCCATTCCTGACCCATGCTCTTCAAGGTACTCCTTCCCAACTACATATTCCCCAACCACATTCTTCCCAACCTCTCTTGCTTACAAATGATGTCCCTGTTATTCTGAGTGCCCTTCCTCCCCTTTCCCTCTCATGACTCATATCAAGCATCCCCTCCTCTAGCAAACTTGACTCTCCAGTGAATGAAACACTTCATTTTGATATTTATATGGCACCTCTCATATAAAATCATCATGTTTAATATTATAACTATCAGTTACTTGTCTGTCTTAATAAATAGACTATAGATTTCTGAGGAAATTGTTCATTGTGATATTCCCAGCATCTAAGATAGTGGCCAATATGGAGTTGCTCTTAAATGTGTGCTAACTAAATGAATGTATACGTTTTGACCGAACAGATTAAGAGGAATGAGAGGAAGGGTGCCTGGGTGGCTCAGTGGGTTAAGTGCCTGACTTCAGCTCAGGTCATGACCTTGCAGTCCGTGAATTTGAGCCCTGTGTCGGGCTCCATGCTGACAGCTCAGAGCCTGGAGCCTGCTTCTGATTCTGTGTCTCCCTCTCTCTCTGCCCCTCCCCTGTTTGTACTCTGTTTCTCTCTCTCAAAACTAAACATTAAAAATTTTCAAAAAAAAAAAAAAAGAAGGAATGAGGGGAAATTGTGGGGAGGAAATGAGGAAGCATAGGTATGAGAAAAGATGGGTTTGTGAAGACAAGAGAGGATATGTTAAGAATATATATCCTAGGAAAGACAGGATATGAGATAGCCCATTTTCACACATTATAAGGAGGCATATTTAAAGAGATGCTCTAGAATTGTGTAAAAAAATTATCCTTAAACAATAAGAAATATTTTTATCATAATGGTAACTATACAAAGACTTCCTTAATATGTTTTTTTTTCAAATGTTATCCCTAGAAATGTTAAAAAATAAGACAAAAAATCATCTTGCTCAATAGTTTGGGTTGATGTGTGAGATGGTCTCACATGGTCTCACATAATTGTAGAGTTGCAAATATCAACAAGTCCACCTATCTGAGTGAGGACAGCACAGTGGTAAAGAGTCCAGACTTGAGGTCGAAGAGAGCTGTTTAATCCTACTTTCATACTTACTTCTTACTCACTATTTAGTAAAGTAAGTACTTGCTAGCTCTGTGGCTTTTGTTATTATCAACATTACTGTTTCACATACACGAAAGCTATGGTCCTGGGAGACACAGTGACGTACCCAGGGTCATAGAACCAATAACTGGTCAAGCTAGAACTGGAACCAGATATTTAAATGTGCATCCACTGCTCTTTCCATGACAGCAGGGATAGAGACTAAAATGAACCAAATGCTCCTTGGTTCTTATAGAGTACAGCGCATAGAATGAAAAACTGCATTGGGAATTCAAAACTAGAATCGTGTAACCTACAACCTTTATTAATGGTTTATTAATAACCTTTACTAATTAACCTTTATTAAAGCTTCATTTTTGTTAGCTCTAACTTTTTAAATTACAAAAACAAAATAACCTACCACTTTTTTTATGGTAGGCTATTCAAAGCCCTCCTTTCAGGACCCACAGTTTTCACATTGCTTTCTCACTTAAAGTTGGGACTTTTTAAGGCACGTGGGTGGCTCAGTCAGTTGAGCCTCCAACCCTTGATTCAGCTCAGGTCATAATCCCAGGGTCATGGGATCGAGTCCCAAGTCAGGCTCCATGCTGTACATGGAATCTGCTTAGGATTCTATCTCTCTCTCCCTCTGGACTTCTCCCCCACTTTTTCTCTCTTTCTCTCTCAAAAAAAGAAAGAAAGAAAGAAAGAAAGAAAGAAAGAAAGAAAGAAGAAAGAAAGAGTAAGAAAGAGGAAGGGAAGAAAGAAAAGCAAGAAGAAAGGAAGAGAAAACAAAAGGAAAATAAGAAAAGAAAAGAAAAGAGAAAAGAAAAGAAGAAAGAAGGAAAGTTGGGACTTTTTAAGGCAATTGAAAGTTAAATTGTATTATGACCTCCAAAAGAGAACTGAAAATTTTTTGGCCTTCTAAAGTTTATAACCTGAAAGAAACTTCAAATCTATTATTTAGAAAAAGTTGACTGATGGAGTGTTTCTGCTTCCACCTGGATGCTTGATGTCAAGTAGATTGAGGGAAAGCCATGTGACCATAGTTTCTTACAGTCTGCTTAGGAGATGTACGTACTTTGTTAGACAGAGGCCCAGAGCTAGAAGGTTGAATGTTTAATATTTTTCTTTTGCTGAATACATTTGAAAATTGATTCTCAGCCATCTTTCTAACTGTCATTTTTACTTAAAAATTTTTTTTCTTCCAGAATAAAATGTAGTTAGAATTTAGCTACAAGGTGAAGGCTCAAAAAATTATAAAAATCATAAAGATTCATGAAATCAATAGATTTGTATTTATAGAATTTGTGTGTCTCTAGCATTTTTAAAATGATTATTTCACAGCAAGGGTGGTGGTTTTCTCTCAGTAACCTCTGCCCTCTAAAATTCAATTCACAGTAATCTTTCTCCTGCTGCATTGCATGGATTAAGTCTTCTCCTCCAGTGTAAGGGACTTTTTAAAAACCTAATGGCTAGGTGATTGCAAATCTTTTCTCTGCTATTGAAAATAATGCCTGAGGGCACCAGGGTGGCTCAGGCAGTTGGGTGTCAGACTTAGGCTCAGGTCGTGTCTCGTGGTTTGTGGGTTCAAGCCTGGTGCCAGGCTCTGTGCTGACAGCTCAGAGCCTGGAGCCTGCTTCAGATTCTGTCTCCCTCTCTCCTGCCCCTCCCTCACTTACACTCTGTCTCTCTCTGTCTCTCAAAAATGAATAAATGTTAAAAAAAATTTTTTTAAGTGCCTCATTTTGGACTCAATATTAAGAATTTGCACTGTGCTTGCTGTTTAAAGTATCTTTTAAACGTCCACAATTGAATTAAAGCCTTATGTTCAATCATGAACCATGAAATTACTTGATATAACCAATGTTCTGCAACTCAGGCCCTGAAAAAATAAAATAAAATAAAAAGAATGTAATTCAAAATTACTGAAAAGTATCTCAACTGAAATTGGGCTCTTGTACTTTCTAAAGGCCTTGGCTGAATAAGTAACTCTGTCAAAGAGTAAAACAAAAAACAAAATAATTCCACCTGCATACATGATTATTTTATAAAAACAAGCAAACTTTAAGCCAGGTAAAATAGATTTTAGTGATGGAGAATGTCATAAACGTAAGTCTCTTTGTGTCAGCTTTTTACTGTGAGTTGAGATTGTGTTTACACATCAATACCTGTTTATATTTTGAGTGGATTCCTGGTTTATTCAGTCAAGTACTCATTTCACACAAACCACAGGATATTATATAATGATCAGGTAGACTACTCCAAGATCTGAACTGACGAAAACCAGCATATTCCTGCAGCCTGGGTTCCTACCCAATGACCCTCCCACTGTGTGACAAAAGCAGTTACCAAGATACGAAACTTTGCTACTCAGTGGAGGTCTGCAGAATGCAGTGTGGACATTGCCTGGGGGTATACTAGAAATGCAGAATCTCAGACCTTACTCTGAAGCATGATCCACATTTTATCAAGATCCAGGTTAATCAAATACTTATTAAGCTTTGAGAAGGACTGATACAGTTTACTGACCTAAAAGTGTAAATTTCTTCCCTAATTGCCCAAAATAATACCTAGGAAAAAAACTGAGCAAGTTTTAGGAGAAAAAAGTTTATGCCACCTACCATGTGCAACTTTAGACTTTACCTCATTTAATCTTCACTTAAAAACCCTGCAAGGTAGTTTACTACCATTTTTATAGGGGAAGAACTAAGTACCTTGTTAAAGATTACATTGCTAATAAATGTTGGAACAAAGATCCAAAACAAGGTCAGCCAGTCTCCAACACTTCCTATCTCTTTTCCATTATAGCACAGTACTCCTTTTCGTGCTCATTTTTTATACTACTTAGAACCATTAAATGCCTTCAGTATGGGCCGTAGATCGAACACTATCATCAAAATCCATTTATTAAACTCACTTGGTTTGTCACTTACATTTTCACATTTTGTGTCCAAGGCTGTCCTTGTGTTGGTTATATCCTCAACATAGTGAACTGAGCTGTTTGTCACACTTCCAAGGTCCATTGATGGCACATCCTTTCCCCTTGATCTCAGAATTTATCTTTTCAGTAATTTATAGATGCAAATATTTTCAAGGTTTATTGCAGATAAAATGGTCTCAAAATCTTATTGTCAAACATCATGGTTAAAAATTACATACAAATCCTGAAAATGGTGTCCCACTAGCTACAGGAGTGAGAATTCAATGTTTTCGTTGGAGGGGAAGTGTATGATATAAATAAAGGTTCCACCCTGGTCACCAGGCACACCATTGGCCCTCATCACCTAAAGATATATTGTAATTCAGTCATCTACCACATGAGTGAGATGCTGGATCTGGTTTTCAGAAATCTGTGGCACATAAGATAAGGATTTCTTTTAAGGAAATCATAGATTTCTGGTGACTTGTCTGCATCTTGAATTTAAATGTCTGAGCTCATCATTTTTTGTTTTTGTTTTTGTTTTTGTTTTTTTCAGGAAAAAGAGTTAAGTTCACCAATGAGTGAACTTAGAAGCAACTGGCCAAATCTATTGTACTCTTTATGCATACTAAAATGTTCTATGGCAACAAATACATGGTCATTCAAAGATTTACTGTCTTTCTACAGGCACTTGATTACAAGAGGGTACAGGTGAAAAATTAAGTAAGTATTTTGTCATGCATGCCATGGGCTTTTAATGCCTCCTTTTTCCAGTGGAAACAAGGTCATTATTGCCTCTAAATCTAATCAATTTCAGATAACCCAGAACCATTTCAAAGACCCCCCCCCCCCTTCCTAAGGTCAATTCTTCTAGAACCACTTCTAGTACTAATTTCTGTATCACTTAAAAAAAAATGTACAGATTATTCTTCTAAATTGGGTTCTTAAGCTACTTCCTCCCTTTGCTCACTGAGCTAACTTATATGAGTAGACAGATATTATTCCTGGACAACCTTTCATACCTTCTCTAGAGATACCATATTTTGGTTAAACCTACTTAAAAGCCTTTAGCTATTTTCACTAATATAATAAATATATGAATATCAAGTATCGATTTGGGAGTGATTTATTTGGGATCATGTTTTGACCAAATCTTTCACTCCTAGTAACTTGAAGTCAAATTGTTTCATTTACGAAATGAAGCAGGTATATTTACCTTCAACTGTAATCACTGCCTGCAGACTAATTATAGGTAGTAATATCAATAACAATTAAAATTTGTATGGGACATCGCTATTTACAAAGCAACTTCACATATTTTAGATGTTACTTCACATATTTCAAAAAATTAAAAATATAAGTAAGTACATCAAGAAATGTTTTACACTGAAGTTTCCACATTTTAGAAATCTGAATAAGTCTAAAAAGATAAAAATATGGAGCCACTCTAGCTGAATACTCACTTGTGCACATGACAGTCTCCTTAATAAACAGTTTTTGCTGCAGAACAGTGAAGTGCTACAATTGCCTTGTTTATTCAAAGCAACACAGAATTCTATTTCTGGTCTCATTCAAAGTGAACTCAGAAATGCAAATAGAGATTTGAGCAATCAGAAGTACTTCCTGTTGCCACTGGAAAAGTTGAGTTCATGATGAAAGTTGCTAGGTCAAGTCTCTACACCAAGTAGAAGCTAATGATTTCATAAATATCTAGCTTAGCTTCAAGTAAAAGAGATCCCTATAAATTTTGAAGTTCTAGAGTTAACTTTGGGTGTCTAGAGCCATTGAGAATCATCATGATTTTAAAATCACTTATTTTTCCACTCATGGACAAGAGGGAATCTTATGTGGATAAAAAGGATCCCTCATACACTGTTGGTGGGAATGCAAACTGGTGCAGCCACTGTTTGAAGGAAAACAGTATGGAGGCTTCTAAAAAAATTAAAAATAGGGGCGCCTGGGTGGCTTGGTCCGTTAAGTGTCCGACTTCGGCTCAGGTCATGATCTCACGGTCCGTGGGTTCGAGCCCCGCGTCGGGCTCTGTGCTGACAGCTCAGAGCCTGGAGCCTGTTTCGGATTCTGTGTCTCCCTCTCTCTCTGCCCCTCCCCTGTTCATGCTCTGTCTCTCTCTGTCTCAAAAATAAATAAACGTTAAAAAAAATTTAAAAAAAATTAAAAATAAAATAACCATATATCCAGTAGTTATACTACGAGATATTCACCCAAAGAAAACAAAAATACTAATTCGAAAAGATACATGAACCACTATGTTTATTGCAGTGTTACCTATAATAGCCAAGATATGGAAGCAATTCAAGTGCCCATCCATAGATGAATGGATAAAAAAAATGTAATAAATATATGCATATTATATACATTATATATTTACATACTGTGTGTATATATGGTGTATACACACACACACACACACACACACACACACACACACACAATAGAATATTACTCAACCATACAAAAGAGTGAAATCTTGCCATTTGGAACAATATGGATGGATCTAGTGAAATAAGTCAGTCAGAGAAAGACATATATCATATGATTTCATTCGTGTGGAATTAAAAAAAAACAAAGAGAAATAAAAAAAGATGAACAAAAAAATAGACTCTTAAATGTAGAGAATGAACTGGTAGTTGTCAGAGAGGAGATGAGTGGGCGATGGGTGAAATAGGTAAAGGGGATTAAAAAGTACATTCATCATGATGAGTACTAAGTAATGTATAGAATTGTTGAATCATTATATTGTACACCTGGAATTAATATAACACTGTATGTTGATTATACTTGAATTAAAAATAATAAAATAAATATACAAAAAAGTGCATCCTAATATATGCATTTATGATAAGAGAGATCACCATTTATTTGCCTATGTATTACACTAAAAAAGGCAAATATTAACCTGCTAAATGCTGAACTATTTCAATTCTCCCTATAATCATAAAAAAGGCTTGACATAACATAAAGTGCCGGTTTGAAGAAGTAAGTGGGGAGAAGTGACAGCCCAGTCTCCAGGGTTACAAATGTTGATTTGGCAGGAATATGGCTGAAATTTTGTGGAAAGCCCAGGGACTATCTCTGCTAAAGCTATCCTCAAAATTATGGCTTTTACAGATGCTATTGGTGCCTGCTCAGATATGCTTGTTTGGTAAGGTCCACTCATTTCCCAGCTGTGTGGATGTTGGCTACCCATGGCTCACACTTCCTTCTGCTCCAGAGACTGTGCTTCACTGGGGGAAACCATCTGACCTGGAGATTTCTGGGTGGTGACTTCCTCCCTGCAGAGGTGGCCCTTACCCAACCACAACTGACTTGAGATATAACGGTCCAGCCCACTTGCTTCTGAAGCAAAACCATGTCTGTGGTATAATTCATGCTCCAGAGCCCCTTGTGGAAGTAGGCTGAAGCTAGACTCTTCCTGCAGCCATATTTTTGCCTAGCTGCTTTTTCTGCTTTGCTGTCCTGTTTCCTTCAGTTTCTTACAGTTTACTCCTGAGACCACACCTTCAATAATTCATTTACACAAAAATCCCCATCTCAAAACTGCTCTTCTAAGGAAGCCTACTAAGAAACTACCTCATACTCTTAACCTTTCATTGTTGATGACAATAAAAACTGGCACTAAAACGTAACATGATGCAAATAGATCAATGGAACAGAATAAGGGGACTAGAAATAGATCTACATTCCTATGACCAATTGAATTTTAACAGCTGCATCACAGCAATTCAGTAGGAAAAGAAAAATCGTATCAAAAAATGTGTTGGAACTAATGAATAGCCATATGGGAAAAAAATGGACCTTAACCCTATCTCACACCATATACGAAACTTAATTTGAGATGGATATTGGGCCCAAAAATTAAAAATTAAAACTATAAAACACTTAGAAAAAATTATCTTTAAAACCTATTAAAATAATAATCAGTGGGGAGAAAGGAAGGAAATATAGATGAAACAAGACCGGCAAAATGTTGATAGTTATTGGGCTAGGTGATGGGTAGTTGGAGGTCCATTCTGCTTATACATGTATGTGCATATGTATATATCCATATATGGTAAATTGGCTTTCAACAAACATGCCAAAGGGTGTGAATAAACTTGTCAACAAGTAGTAATGGAACAAGTGGATATCCATACAAAAAAATAAATAACAGCCCTTACTCAAATCATGCAAAAATTATCTCTAAATGTTTCACAGACCTAGACATAAATCTTAACACTATAAAACTTCTAGAAGAAAATATAGGAGAAAACTTATGCAACTTTAGCCTCACAGAATTTCTTAGATAGGACACAAAACCATGGACCATATAAAAAAAATGATAAATTGAATTTTATGAAAATAAAAAACTTCTGCTCTTCAAAAGACACTGTTAACAAAATGGCAAGGAAGCCCAAGGACTAGAAAAAATTTCTAACAGAGGACATGTATCCAAAATATAAAACAAACTTCATGATATGAATTCCAAAAACCCAATAAAATCATAGGCAAATGATTTGAACAATTACTTCACACACACAAAAAAGATATTTGAGTGCCCAATAGAACATAAGAAGATATTCAACATCATTGTCATCAGAGAAATGCAAGTTAAACCATGAAATATCAATATAAACACTAGTAATGGCTAATGTTAAAAATGTGTAACATTTCTAACTGCTGATGAGTATATGAGCAACTTGAACTTTCATATATTGCTGGTGAGAATATGGTCCAGGGTCACCTGGGTGGTTCAGTCAGTTAAGCGTCCAACTTAGGCTCAGGTCATGATCTCATGGTTCGTGGGTTCGAGCCCCATGTTGAGCTCTGTGCTGACAGCTCAGAGCCTGGAGCCTGTTTCGGATTCTGTGTCTCCCTCTCTCTCTGCCCCTCTCCAACCTGTGGTCCATCTCTCTCTCTCTCTCTCTCTCTCTCAAAAATAAATAAATACTAAAAAAATTTTTTTGAATAGTCCAACCATTTTGGGACAAGATTTTACAGTAAACATACACTTAGCATATAACTCAAACACTCTGCAATTGGGTATTTACTCCAGAAAAATGAAAACCTATTTTTAATTTAAAAAAAAACACTTTTATATGACAATGTACAGCAGTTTTACTCATAACAGCCAAGCTAGAAGCAGTTCAAATGTCTAGCAATAGGTAACTGGATAAACACATTGGTGTGCACTCACACAATGGGGGAATAGGATGAAACAGAGATCAAACACCACTGGCAAAGAGTTGATTGTTGTTGAAGCCAGGTCATAGAGATATGAGGGTTCATTATACTATTCTGTTTATTTTGTATGTGTTTGAATATTTCCATAATAAGTATTTTCAAAATCATTTTCAAAAATTATAAAAAATCATCTATTCATTGATCTTATAATTCCTCTTCTGAAAAATTACTTCTAGAAAATAATCAAAAAGAAGAAATAAGCTATCTGCATGAAAATATTCATCCAATCGGATTTACAATGTTGTAAAAGTTGGAAAGAGCCCAAATATATAAAAACAAAGACATGTTAAAGAAATCATACTTTATCAGATAAAGGGTTAGTATCCAAAATCTATAAAGAACTTATCAAACTCAACACACAAAAAACAAATAATCCAGTGAAGAAATGGGGAAAAAACATGAATAGACACTTCTCCAAAGAAGACATCCAGATGGCCAACCAGCACATGAAAGAATGCTCAATATCACTCATCATCAGGGAAATACAAATCAAAACCACAATGAGATACTACCTCACACCTGTCAGAATGGCTAACATTAACAACTCAGGGAACAACAGATGTTGGCGAGGATGCGGAGAAAGAGGATCTCTTTGGCACTGCTGGTGGGAATGCAAACTGGTGCAGCCGCACTGGAAAACAGTATGGAGGTTCCTAAAAAATTAAAAATAGAACTACCCTATGACCCAGCAATTGCACTGCTAGGTATTTATCCAAGGGATACAGGTTTGCTGTTTCAAAGGGGCACATGAACCCCAGTGTTCATAGCAGCACTATCAACAATAGCCAAAGTATGGAAAGAGCCCCAATGTCCATCGATGGATAAATGGATAAAGAAGATGTGGTATATATATACAATGGAGTATTACTTGGCAATAAAAAAGAGTGAAACCTTGCCATTTGCAAGAACTAGAGGGTATTATGCTAAGTGAAATTAGTCAGTCAGAGAAATACAAATATCATATGACTTCATTCATATGAGGACTTTAAGACACAGAACAGATGAACACAAGGGAAAGGAAGCAAAAATAATATAAAAACAGGGAGGGGGACAAAACATAAGAGATTCTTAAATATGTAGAACAAACAGAGGGTTCCTGGAGGGGTTGTGAGAGGGGGGATGGGTTAAATAGGTAAGGGGCATTAAGGAATCTACTCCTGAAATCATTGTTGCACTATATACTAACTTGAATGTAAATTAATAAGTAAAATAAAATAAAATAAATAATAATAAAAATATTAAATTAAAAAATCATACTTTATAGAACATTATACAGATGTTGTAATTCATCAATAGAAATAATAGCTAACACTTATTGTGTAATGTTGATGTGGTAGACCCTTTTCTGAACACTTAAGTTGACTCAACTTATTTAATATGAATAATATGTAGGAACAGTAGTTAAATTTAACAAATATCTGTTACACTCCAGTACTGTGCTAGGCACTGGGAATACAAGAGTGTGCAAGAAAGTGTTATCTTTAGTCTCATGGAGCTTTGAAGAGCCTATCAGAATAGATAACTAAAGAAACAATTACAAAACCAAGAAAATAAAGAAACAATTACAATATAATGCAGTCAATGCACTGATAGGAAAAATAAAATGCCTATCTTTTGACTTAAGCAGCAAAGTGAATGCATAAATGAAGTTACTGTGTGACAGCTATGTTAGGGGATCAGCAGTAAAGGACAAGTTTTGACTTCTTCGAGTAATATAATTACAAAACTATTTAATTTTAATTTTGAACTCTTCATTTTCCTACAATATTTTTGGTGTAATAAAGTTAAATCACATTTATATCAATCACTTTAGTAGTGAGTTGGGTTTGTTATCTAGTAATTTTATTGTCATTTAAGTAATCTAATTGGTGGGGCGCCTGGGTGGCTCTGTCGGTTGAGTGTTGGACTTTGGCTCAGGTCATGATCTCGCTCGTGGCTTTGAGCCCTGCGTGGGGCTCTGTGCTGACGGCTCAGAGCCTGGAGCCTGCTTCGGATCCTGTGTCTCCCATTCCCTCTGCCTCTCCCCTGCTCACGCTCTGTCTCTCTCTGTCAAAATAAACAAACATTGAAAATCTAATTGGTTTGTCAAATCTTCCTCAGGCTTCTCCCACTAACAAGTGTAGTAGAAAAGGTATTCCTTGGTCCTAATTCTCTATATACTGAAAGTCTGATCTAGTTACTTTAGTAGTGGAGTAACCTGGATGCACATTAGAGTCACCCCAGGAGCCGCAAAACCTAATGATGTCTGGACCCCACCCCAAACCAGTTAAACCCAAACCTCTGAGGGAAGGACCCAAGAAGAGCCATGGGTGACTTTTTCCATTTTTACCTAGGTCTTTGTTGAGTACTCTCTTTTCAGGAAGTTGGGTCTCCATATTTACTCTAAATTAAATTTACTGATGTAGACACTTTTAAAAAGTGACTAAGCAAAATATAGGCTCTCTATTCATTTCTCCATATTCTAAACTTGTCTCCTCTGAGGCGTGTGCATGTTAGATGGCTTAACCACCAGCAGGACAACAACAGGGTGTCATGCACCATTAAGAGAGCAAAGTTAGTGATTTTCCCCAACCAGGATTTTCATCATTTCTCAACACACAGGAAAGAGCGTATGTAAAGAAAATGGAGAAGGCATGCAACCTAAAGTAAACATCAGAGCTCAGAGAGGTGGATAAGAGGCTAAAGTGTGGATAGTCCCCTTGCAAGTGAAATGACAGGAAGGAACAACAATCATCCTGTTCCCTCTCCCCAACCCCCCGCCCCCCGTCTGCCCTTGCCAATATTCCATGTGCCAACTGACGCTTCCAAAGAATCGAGATGACAAAAACGAGCTTATTCAGAGGGATGAATAATGTCAATATCTCCTCATTCTTTGTGAGCTAATTTTCTCTTCCCGTCTTCACTTTTCCTCCCTGCCCAGCACGGAAGGGGGTGGGGTAGCCACCAAGGGATGTTTATGCGGTTGTTGCAGTACGTTTTTGGGAGTGACCATGTGGAAGGCAGGGATAATAGCTATTTAACTTGCTTGATACAGTACTTAGCACAGTAACACATGCATGTAGATGCCTAATAAACCATGGAGCAAAATTAGCCTAATTCTGTTCAAAATCCTTGTTTCAGCAGCCTTTGGGGAGACCATGATAATTAGTTGAAATAGCTGGAGAATAACAATCATAGAAAACCAATGCAGAAAAATTACCAAAAACAAATTGTCTTTGCCTAAGGTACATTTCTCTCTGAGAAAAAGAGCAAAATGAAACAACCTGGAAGTCCTCTAAACCTTCCATACCAAAATGTTGGAATCCCCCCCACCTTCTTTTTAGTATGATCACTCTGGGCACACATTTGACTCAAATTCTCAGATGGGTCAAGGCTTCCCCTGACCTTGTCAAATAATTAATGTGAGATTTTTATAGAAGCCTTCACAGTTTATTTTACTCATTAATATGAAATATAATTAAATGCACAGCGATGACTCTCGATTAATTGCTCAATTCTTTCAAGTTTAGAGGTAATCACTTTTTCTTAAATACATGCAGACTGATATCGGTTTTGACACCCTGACTTGCATAATGTTCAACAAGGTAATTAAAAACAAAAAGGAAATAAAGCAGCCTTTGTCTAAAATAATGAAACTGTTTTAACTGCTGGATTTCAAATTAAGCACCTTTCTGAAATTGAAAAGTATGATTAAATACGAGTGTGGTTAAGACGTGTGGGCGGTTGCATCATCACAATTGCAGAAGAGTAACAAGCTGTGCCTTTCCCAAACCTGGACAGCATTTTAGGGCTTGTGGAATATAATTAAGGTGCCAATAATGGAAAATTAGCTTTGTGGCAAAACTTACACTCAAGGTAGGGAAACTTCATACACTTCAACAATGTAGTAATACTAAAACATAAACACAAAGAATATTAGCTGCAACGCATTTAATTTTTTTTTTTAATTTCCATGCTGGCATTTTACAACCATGATAACTTCTAGGGACTGCAACTCACATTCCCACAAGGTGTAGGTGTGAAACCTCAGGGTGTTTCTGCCTACAGCTCCTTGTGTCCTAGGGCTGCAGCTCACCTCCTGAAGAGAGTCTGCCGGATGGCTTGCACTGTTCTCTTATTTCGTTTTACGTTTGGAAAATGCATAAGCAAGAATAATGACTGCTTGAGTTTAATGGTTACGCAAAATTACAACTTTGGTTCTGCCTCCCTGTTGCCTTTTTATATGATCTTTAATAAAGTCGTATATTGCGAACTCCAACCCAAGGAAGGCAAACAGACTGTGTTTGTGGAGCACCTGTTACCGCACACCTCTAGGGTGAGAACAACAGGAGTAGGAGGCACACCCACAGCATTGCTAATGCTAGTGAGCCAGAGATGTAGAAAATGAAATATATTCCAGAGAGCCATCTGCCTTTGACAGAGAACTTGCAACCGTGTCAGCAGTGAAAATCATCTCAGAGGCACAGGCTGAAAATCAGCTCTGACCTCTCAAGAGCAAAGATCACCACCACTTCTTCTGCTACAGCTGGTTTAACGTAACCCCCAAGGTAATGTTTTCAGAGTTCTAGCCTCTTTTTATTTGACTTCACACATCCTTTTTGCCTTTGAGATATAAAATACACTGGACTTCCTGAATCCGGGCTTTTAAAGGAATGGATGTGAAGTTCTCTCTCTCTCTCCACTGTGTCTTGAAGTTGAAAGGCATACACACTTGACTGTTGGGGGATGGCTATAGGGTGTTATATTTGGTATTGAAGGCATTGATTGTATGCATGGGCAATGCCTTGACCTGACAGATGTTAACCAAGGTGGAGCTAAAACCTGGAGCCTAAAATAGTGCGATTGGTTCTGTAGAGCTTGCACAGTGTCTGACACAGAGTAACTTTGAAAAAAGTTTATTAAGAACGAATGAACAAATGAATCAACTTGGGCCAACAACATAAATGGGGCAATCACCCACCACTTTCCATTTCTGCATGCCTGAGGGTTAGATTCTATACACCTGTTTCAGGCCAGCTTTTCTTTCCCTCTATATATCTTCATAGTAGAACCCCAACACCTCTGGTTCTTCAAGCCTGCAGTCTCTCCCCAACTTTTCCTGAAATTCTTCCACACACTTCTCCCCCTACTTCTCCAAGGCCTGTGGCTCCTTGAACCTGTACCAGTCCATCTCACGTCATGTCTCCAAAGATACTGTCTGAAGAGTTGATAAACCCTTAGCTTATCTAATTCAAAGAAACCTAAAATAAGCCAAATCATAAATCACGGTCCTAATCAGTGTCAATCTTATTCCTAACAGTCCTCTCATATTACCCCATTTTTAACTATTTTGGGTTGGTTTTATGAAAGAATGTATTTTTGGGTATTTTAAAAATAATGATAGGGGCGCCTGGGTGGCTCAGACGGTTAAGCGGCCGACTTCGGCTCAGGTCATGATCTCGCGGTCCGTGAGTTCGAGCCCCACGTCGGGCTCTGTGCTGACAGCTCAGAGCCTGGAGCCTGTTTTAGATTCTGTGTCTCCCTCTCTCTGACCCTCCCCCGTTCATGCTCTGTCTCTCTCTGTCTCAAAAATAAAATAAAAACGTTAAAAAAATAAAATAAAAATAATGATAGCATTTATCTTTATAAAATCCAGAGTCTATGTGGTTGCTATTTTATCTCTATTTTAAGAATGCTGTTGTCTATCTCTCCTATAGTGTGACCTCAGTTCAGGGGACCCTATAGCACCTGTGTGTGGGGCTCCACAGAGTGGTCAGGAAGTAGAATCACCATGGGGTGCCTGGGTGGCTCAGTTGGTTAAGCCTCTGACTCTTGGTTTCGGTTTAGGTCACAGTCTCACAGTTTGTGAGTTTGAGCCCCACGTCAGGCTCCATGCTGACAGTGCAGAGCCTGCTTGGGATTCTCTCTCTCCTTCTCTCTCTGCCCCTCCCCTGCTCACTCTCTCTGTCTCTCTCTCAAAAATAAATAAACGTAAAAAAAAAACAAAACTTAAAACAAAGAAAGTCCAGAGTATTCAGCAGCAGAGACAGACATATGACAAAACAATTTCAATTTCTGCACCTGAACTCTCTTGTAAGTAATGCATTGAGCAGTAATCTTTACCTTGATTAAACAAGGGTGCTTTGAGAAAAAGCGCACTTTTTTTAAAAATGTCAAGCATCACATTTTTCAAACAATTCCATGCGTCCTTGATTCTCATTCTAATTTTCATCCAGAAATCAAACAGAAGAGTCTACTTCAAGACAATATCTGTTGTCTCAAACAGATGTGATCAAAAAATGGTACCCAACAACTGTTTCATTTCTGTTTTGGAGTTGATGATGATTCTGCAGAGGTGAACCATTGATGAGAAAAGAAGTAACTAGCCTCCTAGGTTGAGAACATATGGGGCTCGTTCAGTCAATCAGAAGCTTTATATCTGAACCTAGGCCTTCAATTTGACCCTCATGTTTGCAGTTGCCTCTCTTTTTGGTAGCAGGGAAGGTCCCAGCTCAAGCATCAATATGACTCAGGCATGTACAAGCAAGCCTGGGGTTAGAGAGGTGCCACCAGGGATTAGTTGCATGAAGGCTTGAGGAGACTCAGACTGGAGATGAGGGGCAACAACAATGAATATTTAGAGGAAATGGAGAGCAGGTGGGCGGGGCAGAAACTTGATTCAAAGAGAAGTCAGTCATTGGACTGGAGGGAAGCACAATGTCCATCATTCTGATAGCCCACAGGCCCAACTTCCCAAGGGCTCAGACAAAGGACTATGACAGAGGACCAATGAAAACCGATGGTCTAGATTTTCGGTTTTACTACAGTTTAAATCGGCACGAAGAGGGCAAGATTGTCCCCCATATTTGCAGCAGAAGCTGCCACTTGCATTTCTGGGCCAGATATTGATCAAAAACCTGTAAAATAAGAATGACAAGAAAAAATATTACTGTTGCTATGCTTATCCAGCTTTAGACAGTACACTAAGTGCTGTATGTACATTCTGTTTATCTAAGAGGTATCAGCAATCTCCACTTCAAGAATTCTCAGTGTTAACCCAGGCACCAAGCACGGCATGTACACGTAGCCCTGGTCACATATGAGAAGCCCCAGTAGCAAGACATCTTCAGTGAACATCTATGGCATAGATGCTGAATTTGGGATCTGTGATAGCCAGCTGGCAATATAGCCCCCAGTGATCTCTGCTTCCTGGTATGTTTTTTAACGCTTCTTATTTATTTTGAGAGAGAGACAACAGTGGGGAGGAGCAGAGAGAGGGAGAAAGAGAATCCCAAGCAGGCTCCGTCCTGTCAGCACAGAGCCCGACATGGGGCTTCATCTCACAAACTGTGACATCACGACCTGAGCTGAAATCAAGAGTTGGACGCTTGACCAACGGAGCCACCTAGGCGCCCCTCTGCTTCCTGATACTTATGTCCTTGTGGAATCCCCTCCCATGTTGAATAAGATTGATCTGTGGAACCAGAATAATATTACAGAAATGTCAGTGTTTGACTTCTCAGGATAGGTCATAGAAGACATTGCAGCTATCAATTTTTCTTCTCTCTTGAATCACTTGCTCTGTGAAAAGTCAGCTGTCATGAACACTCAGACAGCCCTATAGATAGGATACGTAGTGAGGAACTGTGAGCTCTTGCCAAAAAGCCAGTGACAAATTGAGGCTTCCTGCCAACAACCTTTTAAGTGAGAGCCATCTGGGAAGCAGATCTTCCAGCCCCAGTCGAGGCTTCAGTTGACTTCATCCCAAGCCAAAAATTTAACTTCAACCTCATTAGTGATCTCAAGCCAGAACCACCCAGCCTAGCTACTCTGGCTCCCTGACCAACAAAAACAGGAAATAATAAATGTTTATTAATTTAAGCTACCAAGTTTTGGAATAACTTGTTACACAGCAGTAGATAACCGATATTGATGTTGGTACTTTCATACTTGAAAATGAGGTACCAGAGTAAAAAAGCAACTAAAAATATGGAGGTGGCTTTGGAAAAGGCAGTGGACAGAAGATGCAAAGACTCTAGGGAGAGTATTAGTGACAGCCTGGAGTGTGGTGAACACTTTTTCCACAGTCTGGTGGAAGCCAGTGTGCCTTTGAGGAGGGGGCGGGTGTGGGGGATTAAAGGAGATACACAAAAAACTGATTGGAAACTAGAGGAAAAAGGATGCTTGTTCTATAATGTTAGGAAGTTTGGTGACACTACTTTAGGCAGTTACATGGAAAGTAGGGAATGTACCACACGAAGAGGATGACCCAACTAAGGAGATTTCAAGGCAGGGTGTTGAAGGTGCTGCTGGGGTGCTTCTTGCTGCTTATGGCAAAATGCAAGCAGAGAGAGTAACGACTTTTAAACAAAAAAGGACCGAGGACTTTCTAGTTTTGAAAATTCTCAGCCTCTGCAGATGACTAACAATGCTAAAATTCAGGATAGCTTCTAGGCAAAGATGAAGTCCAGGACATTACCAGGAACATATGGTCTTATGATAAGTCAAGGGTGTGGCTAGAAAACCTTGTTGTTAAAACCTCATAGAGATTAATGTGGTGCCTCAGAGAACTGTTCTGGCAAAAAGTAGGGCTTCTAAGAAGCATCACGAGGAATTTCTATAACAATTTCAGCAGAAGCCCACGTTCGAGGGCTTAGCTCAAAAAAGATTTGCAGACATGGCTTTTGTCTAAGCAGGGACCCATTAAGTTTTTAAGACAATTAAATTGGTAGAAACACCACTAGCTTGGACTGAAAGGAACAGAAATGGCACAAAATGAAAAGAAAAGATTTTGGACTCCCAAGACTCAACTTTTAGCAAGCACGCTGGAAACCTACACAGCTGCAAACCTGGCTCACCTTTCTTGGAAAAGGATGAGTGATTCAGAGAGCAGAGCTAAGAGCCCAGAGGGCAGATCCAAGAACCTTGGAGAAGTAGGACTGCATCCTAATCAAGCCCCTTCCAAAGTGTATGCAGTTAGATTTGAGACTGACATTTGTTCACTTCCTGTTTTCCACATTTTCAAACAGAAATGGCTACAGCTGTTATCTTACCCCTATCCCACCACTGTCTGCTGGGGGTGTTGTGATGGGGAAATATCTTGTGTCTTTAGGTTCACGGCTGTTCAGATCAAGAGCAACTGTACTCAAGGAACTACACTTAAGAAACTAAGCCTGAGAAGCTGCTTCTGTGTCTAGGCCTGATTTAGGTGACGGGAATCTGGACTTCAAGCTGAAGTTGTAATAGAATGAGATTTGGGGGATTTAGGGTACAGTGTGAGTATTTTTTGCAGAAGAGAGAGACATGAATCATTGGGGACCAGGAGGTAGACTGTAGTAATCTCCCTCCAAAATGGTCCCCAATGTTCCTTGACTCCTGGAATTTACATCCTGTGTAATCTCCTCCCATACTGAATAGGGCTTACCTATGTAACCACTAAAATATTGCAGAAATGACTGTGTGACTTCCAAGTCTGGATCATAAAGACCTTGAAGCTTCTACTCTTTTTTTTTTTAAGTTTATTTATTTATATTGAGAGAGACAGAGACAGTGCAAGTTGGGGGGGGGTTTGTTGCACAGAGAGAGAGAGAATCCCAAGCAGTCTCCTCATTGCCAGTGCAGAGCCTGATGCGGGACTCGAACCCACAAAGCCAGGAGATCATGATCTGAGCTGAAACCAAGAGTCAGACACTTAACTGACTGAACTACCCAGGTACCCTGAAGCTTCTACTCTCATCCTCTCCCTTGGATCACTGTTTTAGAGGAAGTGAACTTCCATATTATGAGGACACTCAAGTGGCCTTACAAGGAGGACATGTGGGAGAGGAATTGAGGCAGTGCTGACGTGCTGATTAACACTTAACATCTGGCTTTACAAAAAAATCATGTGTGTGTGTGTATGCAATTTTACCATTATAAAAGATGTGTAGAACACAATTTATACTTTCTAAAATCTAATAAAGCAATAAATCAAGTTCTGATTTGTAGTGCTTACTGATATACAAGTATAAATATTCCCACCATGACTGACTTCAAGTTACCAAGACATATCACTGAATGCAGAGATAGGATGAAATTAAGATGTGCAGTAGGCTACAACCACACAGTATTTCTAGAATACAGATACAGTAAACATAAACAGCCACAAGAGCATTAAATAAATGAAAAATGCAGTAAAACTATTAGGAAGTGATGAGTTTTGAGTATTTACTACCTTAGATTTAATGTAGTTTATTTTAGTTTACATAATTTAATTCCTAATAATAGTTGTGTTTATTTACCATGGGCTTGCAAAATTCCTAAATTTAACAATTATCTCTTAAAAGCAGGAATGAAGGGGTGCCTGGGTGGCTCAGGCATTTGAGCATGCAGCTCTTGGTTTCAGCTCTCAGTTTTGGCTCAGGTCATGATCTCAAAGTTTGTGAGTTTAAGCCCTGCATTGGGTTCTGTGCTGACAGCATAGATCCTGCTTAGGATTCTCTCTCTCTCTCTCTCTCTCTCTCTCTCTCTCTTTCTGTCTGCCCCTCCCATGCTTGGACTCTCTCTCTCTCTAAAAACAAATAAATAAACCATTTAAGCAAATTTTTTGAAAAGCAGGTATGAAGCAGCTTCAATACACCGTTGAATTGAAACCTCATGTCAACAGCTCTGTAAGTGAGCCATCTTGGAAGCAGACCCTCCAGCCCCAGTCAAGTCTTCAGATTACCAAAACCCCAGCTAACATCTTGACATCAGCTTCATAAAAGACCCTGAACCAGAAGCACCCAGTTACGCCACCTCTGTCAGATAACAAATGTTTATTGTTTAATCCAGAAAACATGGAGGTAAGTTGTGGCTCAGCAATCAGATAATAATACATCAGCAGATGCTCCAGTCATAGGAGGGAGACATTGCCACATTGAGGCAGGGGAATGCAGGAGGAAAGTGGGGAGCCCAAGGTAAGTAAGAGCAAAACTAAATAGGCTACCCTCTGCAAACACCTCTACAACTATTTAGAAGAAATTCAAGAAGGAATCAAAGTTGTTCCAGGGGTGTTTTTTATTTTCATTTTACCAATGAGGTAACTGAGAATCAGAGAGGTTAAATAGCATAAGTAAAATCACACAGACAATAAGCCAGTAAGAGGTAAAACTCAAACCCTAGGGTTTGAACGCAAATCAAAGCCTATACTCTCCCTGGGAGATTGTAACAAGATCTTTAATTTTTAGAACACTTACTATTTACGAATAATTTGTTTCCCACAAATCTGATGAGGGAAAAGGAATTGTTATTTCTACTTTGTAATTACAAAATTGATTTTTGTACCACTATTAACCAGAACTGAAACTAAAAATTCTTTGAACCTTAGTCCACTATTCAAAAAAAGACTAAAAGCAAAAGTTAATATGAGTATACGATCATGTATAATTGTTAAATTTTGTAGTGTAGAAAAATAAAAACTCAGAATTCAATAGGCTTTGTATATTTCACTAGTTTTCCTAATATACAATGAGAGGCAAAGAAATGTGTAACAAACTAAGCTTCTATGGTTGATAAACACAGACAATGTTTTTTAAATTTATTAAAATTCTCACTTGTTCAAAATCAAATTTCTTTTGGGCCTTATCCAGTTTGACCCAGGTCCAATGGGCTCCTGTTAATTTGCATGATTGTCTCATATAGTATTAATATATTTCCAAACTCCTCAAAATTATTCACTTTAACAGCTTTTCATAAGCACTTCAAATGAATAATAACATGGCTTTGTTTTCCAGATGTCATTTCATGTGTCTGAATAATTCTACCAGACTTTTATGATTATATCAGTTCAGAATAGCGACCTCTTAAGATTTCACTATTTATGTATTTGGTACAATAAGTGCAGTGATGGAAATTCCATTATAAAGGCCTAGAATTTGAAAAACTGGGATGCTCTCTGGGACTAAATTTGGGAACTACAAACTAAACGGCCCACCCTGCGAGGTGGAGAATAAATGTGATGATTCGTGAAGTAGGATGTATCCAAAATCCAATCAGAAGTACCAGACTGTGGCTGCAATCCAATCAAACTGATTAGAGTAGGTGGATTAAGGCCTGAAGATGATTGTGGTCAAAGGCAACTGCATCTAATCAATTGTACTGTGATTTGTAGGAGGAAAATGTGTCAACAAGCTGGGAGCTCTTCATAAGAGTCTGGGAAAAGGGAAGCAAATATTCAGGGAATCAGGTGAGTATTCTAGGCAGTTTCTAGCATGAAAGACCTTCAGACAGAAGCTTCAGAATGGTCTCACTCCAGAAATAAAATGGACTCTTTCTCCTGGATTACATACATTTCTCCTCATACATTTCGGTTGCAGGACCCCTTTACACCTTGAAAAATTACTGAGGACCTCAGAGAGATTTTCTTTATATGAGCTATACCTGCAGGAATTTATCATAGTAGGAATTTAAAATGCAGCAGTAAATAATTAAGAGCAAATACTTAAATATCTATATAAGGAAAAAACCTAGTAGAACAACCATTGATTCCTTTTACAAAAGTATTAAGGAATAAAAAGTAACTATAAAGTGAGGGGGTGTCTGGATGGTTCAGTCGGTTAAGTCTGACTTCAGCTCAGGTCATAATCTCATGGCTCGTGAGTTCGAGCCCCGCGTCGGGCTCTGTGCTGACAGCTCAGAGCTTGGAGTCTGCTTCAGATTCAATGTCTCCATCTCTCTCTCCCTCTCTACCCCTCCCTTGCTTGCACTCTCTCTCTCTCTCTCTCTCTCTCTCTCTCTCTTTCTCAAAAATAAACATTAAAAAATTTTTAAAGTAATTATAGAATGAGAGAATCCCAGAATCTTAGAATTATAAAGGGACGTAATTACAATTTAAGTGAAGAGGACAGGTAGACTATGAATAGGGAGAATGTTTGAACCTATGTTGGGCTTCAGGCTACCTCAACATTACTAAGCAAGGATTTGGGCTCAATAGGAATGCTTTCAGGGCACCTGTACTACCTGTGCCCCAAGTATAGGTGAGGCTTTTGGCCAATTTTTCAACATCCCTTCTGTTTCCTAATTCTGTACCTAATTTTGTACTCTAATTCCGACCAGTTATGAAGCTCCTTAACTTTTCAGTTAAAAAAAAAAAAAAAAGGACATCACTATTAAGACAGAATTAAGAACTATTTCCTCAGCAATGAATTTTACAAATACAGAATTTTTTAAGAGTATGACTAAAATTATTCTTCAAGATATAATTAATATATTACACTTTGTTTTCATAGATATGGCTATTTATTTATTCATTTGCCAACCTTGATAATTTAGTGCTCTGAACTCTTGCTGAATAAAACTTCATTTCCATTGGAAATGTTTTCACTTAAGTTCTTTTACAGACATTTGGATAGAAAGACGAACTTAGAAGTAATTCCTTTGATATTCTTTGATAATTTCATAAAGGAAGAAATTTGGAATCTAAGTGCTTTTCAACTAAAAAAAAAAAAAGTGCCAGTTAGAACTGGTTAGACACTGCCTGACCTTCTATGACATTTAAATACTCTTCTTCCAACCTAACTCACTTAGTCCTAACCAGAGACTTCACTTCAGAGTTGAGAAGGAGAGTTCATGTTCCACTGTATTGATTGTAGTATTCTTCACATGTAGTTGTGAAAACAAAAGCCGTCTCTCTCTCTCTCTCTCTCCCTCCCTCCCTCCCTCCCTCCCTCCATCCATCCTTTTTTTGGTCCCTTCCTCCTTCTCTGCCTTCCCTTGATCTCCTGGGAAGTTCAGATATTCTATTCTAATAATCAATTTACTTACTGGTTATAAATATATCCTATTTTTATTTAGAGAGAGAAGCTAGAAGGAGAATGCTATCATGGATTCAAATGAGCCAAATAATTTAACAGCTTTCTTATTAGAAGCCATATTATCAAAAATTATTTAATAATTATTTTAAGCAACAAACACATTTAAATGCAGCGTAGGATAATCCAGGCCACGTTTTTACTGGTTCTGTTTCAGGATGATACAGATGTCACTAAGGGATGGGGAAAGATTCAAAAAAAAAAAAAGCTGAAAAGAAAGAAAAGCTGACATGAAGTTTTAAAAACTAATCAACACCTTATGTGTGTGTGTGTGTGTGTGTGTGTGTGTGTGAGAGAGAGAGAGAGAGAGAGAGAAAGAGAGAGAGAGAGAGAGGCAATAAGTGAAATATAAAACATTGGGCAGCATGAACCACAGAATTCAGTATGCAGATCATAAAGGCAATATACATTTCAAAATTTTAAACTGAGTTTGGTTGTGTAATTAATTATCTAAATGGCAGCAGCTGATAGAACCAAAATAGAAAGAGTTCAAAAGAACTAGGATAAACATGTAAGAGTTTATAAATAACATCCATCTGTTATTATATCTCATAGATGCAGCAAATCAACACGTGTTCCTCATATCAGTTACTGTTTGTCCCAAAATATCTCTTGCCAAAGCACCTTGGTGCACAGTGACTGAAGATAAATAGGCAGAGAGTACTCTTCAATTTTTAGTTTGTAACATTTCTATATGATGGTACATTTTCTTCCCTTCCTCCTTTTATAACAGGTTGGATGTTATCTTTATTCGAAACCATAGTGCCAACACCAAAAAATGAAATGATGGATGTAATGGGTGAGAGTTCAGTATTTTTCAATCTGTTGTGTGACGCTGTGGGGGTTGACCCAGCTGCAGAGCCTGGAGCACTAGAATTCTACCGGACAGGTTAGGGACAGCAGCGCCTGCAAAAGAGCCAGAGGACTCAGCAGAGAAGAGGCCATCATGGGACTTCCAGGGAACTCACGGAAGGAAAAGATTTTAGAAACAGTGACTTAGTAAATTCTATTCTAAATCAAGGTCTTGCCTCAGCTTCTGCTAAAGATTAGGTCCATCGTCGAATTATTTTCTTATTGGTTTCATTCACACTGAAATACAATTTAGTCATGTCAGTTTTCTCAGAGAACATTGTTTAGAATAGTTGTACCTGTGAAAAAGTTTAAGCTTTTAATGAGTGATTAAGTGAACAAATGAGTGAGGGAACGAGTGATTCAGAAATACATGCTGTGCAAGAACATCGAAGGAGGACTGGGCTAATCAGGAAGGGATCTTAATGCTGATAAACCTCCAACGAGCCTTGAGGTGTGGTTAGAATTTACACAGGAAAACAGAAGCTGGGAAAACATCACCCTCAAGGGCAATAGCAGGACGAAGGAGGGGAGACAATTATCTACAAGACATGCTGGAGAAGCTAAAGAGGCCAGCTAAGTTTTGCTCTGACAGCCTTGCCCTTTTGGGGCCAAATAAATTTTTCAAGAGAGGATAATACTGAGTTTTCCTTCCCAGACTTCTGATTTGTAACTCTTTGACACCAGAAGCTGTGATCCACTGAATCTCAGGAAAATCATATGAAAAATCATATGACAGACAGAAGTGTAGAAGACACCTGTAACACTAAACAGGGAAGATTGTACTTACTATATTCAATGCCACCTGTGCTTTTTGTGCAGGATGATATGTTACCAGATGCTAAAAGAGACCATTATTTTTCAAATAAAAAAAAATCTTGCCAAAAATGGGATTAATCAAACATTAACGAATTTCAATGAACTGCTTCATTAGTATCTAGATTAGTATCAATCTAAATAGATTAATACTTTATCAATGAAATATTTCTCATCTCATTTATTTATTTGTTTATTTATTTGTTTTGAAAGAGAATGAGAGAGAGAGAGCATGGGAGAGAGAGGGAGAGAGAGAGAGAATCCCCAGCAGGATCCGCACTGTGAGCACAGAGCCCAATGCAGGGCTCAAACTCATGAACTGCGAGATCATGACCTGAGCCGAAACTAAGAGTCAGATGCTTAACCCAGGTTAACACAGGCACCCAGGTGCCCCATTTCTCATCTCATTTAGTCCCTTGATTTATTTAAATTCAAAATAAAGGAAAACAATATATCTAGGCCGAAATGTTTTCCTCTTTGAAATTGATGTTTGAGGTGAGGGCTCAGAAGCCCCTCCACTGATCCCTCCCTTTGAGGGTACGTGGGGCCCTTCTAGAATGAGCACCTGGATGCAACAGAGGATGTGAAATGACACCCACCTGCAGTCTCCTAGCACAGGCCTTGGTGACCTAGGGGAAGTGACATGTTCCATCTCCCAGAGGATTCACCATATTTCAAATTTGGTTTGTTTTGCTCTTCACGGTCTTTTGTGTGGGGGTGAAATATACATAATATAAAATTTACCATTTTAACCATTTTTAAATATAAAGTTTACTGGCATTAAATACATTTACATTGTTGTCCAACCATCACCACAGTCCAATTCCAGAACTTTTTCATCATCTCAAAGTGAAACTCTATACCTATTAAGCAATAACTCCCCCTTCTCCCTCTCCAAAACCCTTGTAATCACTATTCTACTTTCTGTCTGTATGAATTTGACTATTCTAGGTGCTTTGCATAAATGGAGTCATATAATAGTTGTCTTTTTGTATCTGGCTTATTCCACACAGCTTAATGTTTTCAAGTTTCACCCATTGCCCTTCATTACCTCAAATATACTTTGTCCATGGAGAAAGCCATGTTCTTTCTGAAGCTTGTGGAATTTGTTTATATCTTTATGTGAGAATATATGTAGTTTCATCTCCTGTCAATATGTAGCATATACGAATATTATAGGAATAAGGTCTGTATAATTTTGTCCTTGAAATAGAAACAGAAAAAGAGAGCTGGTCAGTTGACATTGCCTCCAAGGATGTGGGCAAGAACCTACTAATGGATTCCAGAAGTAGTAAGCAGAAGCTGGAGGTAAGAGGCATTATGAGTATTTTCTCTGGTCCCTCTGACTCATACTTTCTTTATATTTCTCAATGAGGAAGAAAATCTGAACTTGATTTTCTGCTGGTATCTATTATTACAACCAAGGAGAAGAGTGATGGAGAGGCACCCATTTCTTAAATGTCTTGTCAGGAAGTGATTTTTATCATTTCTGCTTACACTCCACTGAGCCAAACTAAGTGCAAAGGAGGCTAGGAAATGCAAGGAAACACATAGATATTCATTGATCACCAAATATCTGCCATAACCGAGATATAATCCTTGGGGTTATATAAGGGGAGAAAGATTGTACTTTCTTTTCAGTACTTACGGTCTATACATATCTTGTGTTTGAATACACACAGGATAACAGAAAACCCATGAAAAATATAAAATACATGTCTCCAGTTTTTATCTGCAATTCCAACTTCCCAAATACTCTGGAAACCAAAGCTTTTAACAATAACTAGTTCAATGGGAAAAAAAAAAGTGATCTAAACTAAAGTGAGGCTATGTATAAGACTATCTTGCCCTAAGGTTTTATTTAAGGAGTTGTGAGCTTGAATAAAACATACATAAATTAGGAGTAAGAATAGGAACTAAATTGGAGTAGCAGTTTAGATATATTCAATTTGTCCCTAAGCTTTTAGTCATCTGTCACGTAAATCTATTAGCCAACATTTATTATTTCCTGTGTAAGAAGCATTGTTGTAAGTGCTTTGCATTTATTAGCTCATTTCAGTTTCTCAGAAACCCTTTGGTATTGTCATCTTTATTTAGCAGACATGGAAACAAAGTCTCAGCAAGTTTAGATAAGGTCACCCAGCTAAAAAAGGGCAGTTAGGGATAAAATCCAGGCAAACTTCTTCCAGAAACCCTTGACTACTATACCACATAGCTCCCACATCATATTTGAAATCGGGTGAAGAAAATCTCTTCCCAGAGTAACATCATGAAAATGGCAGTATAGTAGTTTTCCACCATCTCCCTGATTTTGACAATCACCCACGACAAGAATGCCTTTGTGGAAGTCTGGGAGTCCATTGGAGAAGTTCCAGCACATTACTGGAGCTAAACAAAGTCCAAGATTGGGCACATTGAAGAGTGTAAGAGTAACGCTTTCTCTTTACCTGTCTCATCCCTTCTGCAAGGCAACAAAGCTCAGTGCAACAGAGACCTCCTCTGTCCATGCTTTCTACCACAGGGGAAGATGAGGGTGAGTGCATGGGGAAGCATCTGGCTTCCCCAACTGTGCAAGACACTGCCAAAGAGGCCCACTTCTTTCCCACCCCAGCCAGAATACTGAGTGGTGAACTGTATGAGAGGGACAGTTAGCATCTGTGAGAATAGCAGCCAGGGCTCAGCATGGAACATAGCAAACAGACACATATCCTATTTACTGCTTTACGGACTCCATCAGGAAGCCCACCTAGGAGCCACTCGCAATGCCTCGCCTGCTGATTTCCCCAGCTGGCTCATGGACACCCTAATGCCCTGAGCACCTTGCTCTCATGCCCTTCCCCATGTTATGGCCAGCTCTCTGTGCATGTTCCTGAGGGCAAGAGTGGTGGGAGAGAGTCTTCACAGACAATTAGTGAGCATGTGCAGAAAGTTGGCCCAAATCCACAATGCTGGGAGAAAGCACAAACTTGAGCATCAACATCACCCTAGAGAAATCAAATAAGAGGTGGTCAGTGCCCACCTGGCTTTGCAGGATTGAGAGAAGGCAAATAATCTTAAGAATACCCTTCACGTGTGGAGCAGGTATCCATTGAAATGATCTGAGAGAGCTTCAGAATCCCTAACAGGAAGAATTCCTGAAGCCAGTCAGTCAAAACTGAGGGATGAATGTCAAGAGAGCAATGCAAGGCTTCAAGGAACATGACAAATCAGGAAAACATGACACCACCAAAGAAACACGGTAATTTTCCAGTAACCGACCCCAAAGAAATGGATAATTCAAAACAGTTATTCTAAGGAAACTCAATGAACCACAAGAAAACACAGAAAGATAATTTGACAAAATCAGGAAAACAATACTTGAACAAAATGAGAAGTTTGAAGAGAGGAGTCATAAAAAAGAATCAAACATAAATTCTGGAGCTGAGGAATACAATGAATAAAATGAAAAAATGCACCAAACAGCTGCAGCAGCAGATCAGATCAAGCAAAGGAAATAATCTGTGAAGCAGAAGACAGGTCAATTAAAATTATTCAGTCAGAGGATAACAAAGAAAAAAGACAGAAAATGAGCAAGGAAAGACTACAGAACTACAGGATACCAGTAAAAAAAAAAAGCTATCCATCACTGGAGTCCCAGAAAAAAAGAGGGTGGTGAAAGGAATAGAAAGCTCAGTTAAAGAAATAATGGCTGTGAATTTCCCAAATATGAAGAGAGATTTAGTCAAGTTCATGGAGCTGATCGGTCCCTCCAAAATTTCAACCTCAAGCCATCTTCTCCAAGACAACTATAATAAAACTGTCTAATATCAAAGAAAAAGTGGGAATTTTCAAAGCAGCAAGAGGGAAAAAAATCCTCACATAAAAAGGAACCCTACTAAAGCTATTAATGGGTTTCTCTGCAGAAACGGGAGAGATTGGCTAAGGCCAGGAGAGAGTGGGATGAAATATTCAATGTTTTGAAAGAAAAGAACTGCCATCACGAGTACTTCATCAAAATATATATATATGTATATATATACATATATATATACATATATATGTGTGTATATATATATATATATATATATATATATACTTCATCCAGAAAAACTGTCCTTCAGAAAAGAAGGAAAGATTAAAGACTTTCTCAAACAAATGCAAGCTGAGGGAGTTAATCACCGCTAGATCTTTCCTACAAGAAATGCTGAAAGGGGTTCTTCAAGCTGAAAAGAAAGGATGCTAATTAGTAACATGAAAACTTAAAAAACAAAATATCATGTTGTATACTTTAAATATACCACAATTTTATTTGTCAATTATATCTCAGTAAAGCTGGGCGGGGGGAAGACTTTCCCAATTTCTCACGGCACCTTTTACTTTCTGCCCCCCCGCCTCGCATAACACTTACTTCATAGTCTTCCTTTAACAAACATCTCCTGAACACGAGACATCAGTCTCTGTTGAAAGTATGGGAATAAAGCCCTAAGCAGTGCATACCAAATTACTAAATTTTTTGCGATTTTCCATAGGACTTGAAGTTCCAGAATGGCCGAAATCCAGTCTCTCCTATTTGCACCTCAATCTCCAACACCTAGTACTGGGTTTGACATATCACAAGCTCTTCATAAGTTTTGTTCAATGAATATTGTTGAGTGACAAAAGCATCCCACTTTAGCATATAACAGCATATAACAAAATCTCTCATCCTCAATTAAAAGTGCTTTTCTTTAAATGTTACTATTGTTAAATAAGCCAGTGATCACCAAAAACACCTAAGTGTTCCTTAATAACAAAAATTCAAACACCTTTAATGTCATATGGACTTGGGCTCTACGTCAAAGCAAAAAACAAACAAACAAAAACAAAAAAAAAAAAACAAAACTATGAGGAATATAGTTAGAGAAAAGGCACTTTATATCTCCCATTCTTGCCCCCTTCTGAGAAACAATCCTAGCAGCAGCCAGCACACTGATAGAAAGGATATAAATTTTTTTAAATGTCTTTGGTGGCACCTGGATGGCTCAGTAGGCTAAGGGCCTGACTTCGGCTCAGGTCATGATCTCAAAGTTTGTGGTTTGTGCCCTGCATCAGGCTCTGTGCTGGCAGCCTGGAGCCTGCTTCAGATTCCGTGTCCCCCTCTCTCTCTGTCCCTCCTCTGCTCATGCTCTCTCATTTTCTCTCTCTCTCTCTCTCTCTCTCTCTCTCTCTCTCTCCCCCATCAAAATTAAATAAACATTAAAAAATAATAAAAATAAAAATGTCTTTGAACATCAAGTACGTGACACCACATGGCAACACTTTTCTATACACACGTCTACATGACACCAAAAGCGAGTGTTAACATGTTTTGGGATTTGGGTGATTCATCTATCAGGTGGATTTGAGGCCCCAATCTTTCTATGGTTTCTCCTCTGAGGATGAAGGTGGAAACTAGCCCAAAGTTCCCCAGCCAGAGCTCTGCAACAGAGAGAGCCAAACAGCGCACTTTTCCGGCAACCAGTATTCTATCTAATGCCGGTTAAGTTCCTAACCTCTGAGAGCCTCTTACCAAACCCCACTTGATAAAGTCAGCTCAGAGCCCACACTCCATACCTGTCAGCTGGGTGCACACAAAGGCTCACTCACACTTGGCTCATTTTTCACTTTAACTCTGGCTTTCTCTTTTTATTTTTCCCTATTTCTCTTCTACCACGTTTGCTTAATGGACCCCCTGTGAGCTATTCGTGGAAATTCTTAAAATTAGGAGGAAAACTGATCACTAAGATTTATGAGGTTGTGATGATTTATTCACCTCTCAAGGAAAGAGGCAATCTATCACATTTTGAAAGGCTGGACACTCAAGTTCTACCTGTATTTATATGATATCATAAAGCTGTTTCTTGAAGAACCACTGAGCTACCAGCTTAAAGATGAGGCTGCCTTGTTCCAGGCAAAGATTTCGAATAAGAATTTTTAGAAGTTAGTGAGTGTATTTGTTTGCCACTGAGGACATTTTCAGGAGAAAAGAAACTCAATATTATAATTATTTTGACTCAATGTCTCTTAACTTTCTTTTTTAAGTTTATATTTTATTTATTTTTGAGAGACAGAGAGAGTGAATGCGAGTAGGGGAGGGGCAGAGACAGAGAGGGAGAAAGACAATTCCAAGCAGGCTCCACGCCATCAGCATAGAGCTCAATGAGAGGCTCGAACCCACAAACTGTGAGATCACGACCTGAGCTGAAATCAAGAGTCAGGCATTTAACCAACTGAGCCACCCAGGCGCCCCAGTGTTTTAATGGGAGGGTGGACAGGCTGGTTTAAATTTGACTCAAGAATGGGGAAGGTGGACAGACCAACTGCCACCAGCTCATCATCTTTTCTCAGGGTCCTTCCTCCAAAAGACATGGTTCCAAACACCCCTTGAATCAAAGCAAAAGGCCGGAAGTCATCTCACCACTGTTTCTGCTAGCAAAGTCTGAGGTCCTCTTCCTCAGAGCCTCCCTGCCTCATGGCTGGGTTTCCTAAGCTGGATCTCCAGAATAGAAGGTGGCAGGCGGTATGGCTATTCCCAGGAGAACAGGAAGAAGGAATGGTCCCTCTAACTCTTGTACTTAAGTTTAAGGTCCAGGTGAGGCCCCCCCACCTCCTTACAAAGCATTGGGGCCTAATCAAGAAGAGTCCCTGCTGGCCTTGAGTTGTTCCCCCGTTACCTCCTTTCTTTGCAATGCCAGCCCCCATCTTGCCCTGGGTACAGAGCTCATGGTAAGAGGAGCAGATGCCAGGCCCTGCTACCTGTTCAGCTCCTGGTCAGAAAGGTCCAGCCATACCAAGATGTTTATGAGAGAAATAAAGGTCCTGTTTGCTCACACACACACACACACGTTTCTTGTTTTTTCTGTCTTTTGCATCTAACAGGTTACAAACAATATTTATATTTCATGCATCTTATCAAGTTTGCCTGTTTCCCAACCTATGTTCTTATTTACTACCTATATTTAAAATATCCTATGATTTTTGCCTCTATCTTGTAAGCTACCAGTTTATCTATCTACAGATTCTATCATGTTTGTTCTTTTTTTCAGAAGAATTGACTATTTTCAAATACATATTAAATAAAACAGAGAGATGGAATACATATCACAAGGTACATAGCAATGAAAAATCTATAGAATTAAGTGGACCAAGAATATTTGAATGATGACCGAATTGTTATCATAGATCCTATTTCCTATTTTAGATCTACAGTTTGCAGCATCCAGCATTCATTCCCTTTGAATATCTCTACTGGACTGATATTCGCTGCCCAATATTTGCTTTTTCAATAATCTGAGCCATTTAAATAGAATTCTGGGTAGAGCCACCAGTATGATATTCGACTGAATTTTTGATTATCAAAACAGTTCCTAGTGGTTTCATTCAGTCAAGATTTGATTATCTGGTTTAAGTGAAAACTTGTCAGGGTGCCTGGGTGGCTCAGTCAGTTAAGCGTCCATCCGACTTTGGCTCGGGTCATGGTCTCAACGGCTCGTGAGCTCAAGCCCCACATTGAGCTCTGTGCTGACGGCTCAGAACCTGGAGCCTGCTTCAGATTCTGTGTCTCCCTCTCACTCTGCCCCTCCCCCGCTCACACTCTGTGTGTGTGTGTCTCTCTCTCTCTCAAAAATAAATAAATATTAAAAACAAAACCTTTAAGCGAAAACTTGTCAAGGAAATCCTTACTACAGCAGTGATGTCAAGAAGAGGATTTGCTAGTCCAAAATGATTATTTTCCCTAATGGACATCATAGCTTCAACTTCCTGCCCCACACAACAGCACCTGTATCTGATGCTCTGTCTTCACACAAGCAGAAACAGGTACCACAGCAAATGTTGCTCTGCTCAGGCATCCAGTGACAGAGGATGTGTCCTCATATACCCCTTTTTGCTAAACATCTACTGTGGGCTTTGGACTATGTTAGATGTAACAGGTTCTCTACCAACCAAGGGCTCACAGCAGCTCACGGTATACTTGGGAAACAGAAAAGTAAATAAATCATTATAACAAAGTGTTAAATTGCTAAAAACAAAGTTGAACCCTGACCAAACTGCGAAGTTTAAAATCTAGCTACATGAAACCAAAAGCATGAGTCATGTCTATTTCTAACTGTTAACATTAAAGGGGGCGTCAATCTTTAACAGAAGAAAAAGGATGTGTAGGAAACTCTAAATATGAATGAAAGATCTATTTTTCAGTATGTAAACAAAAAGGTAAGGACAAATATAAAATGTGAAGCTACTGGTCAACTTCTTCTCTTATGCTCTTTTGAAAACTTCCCTGTTGTATGTACTGTTCCATCTCAGCAAATGCTTAATATTGGAAAACAATCTGATAAGTGAAACCTTACGAAGATGCTAATGGCTGGTAGTGTAAGACATCATCATCCTAAAGGATTTCCACACTAATACGTCTCCCAGAAATAAAAGCCTTAACTCACTATTATGAATTATTAATTTTAGGTTATCAAGCATTATATTAGTTTTATTTCTGAAGTTGAATATTCTGCCCTGGTTTGTTCACATCAAAATACTCAGGCATTCATCAACTCGATCCAGATGACACAGTGGTCCAAGACAGATGCGTTCAGAAGAAAATCATTTACCAGACTACAGTTTTTAATCTAAACATTCGTGACATAGAATTCACAATAACAAAATCAAAATGATCACTTTATGTGGAGCTATTACCATCAGAAATTATGGTAATCACGGGGACATTAATTATATTCCTTAATGTCCTGAACCATATTTATGATTTCTGGTTTTCATTTTCACAAGAAAACTCAGGGCTCTGATAAGGCAACTTTTAAAGATATACCTTAATATATTCACATCCTTAACTAAGTATATATTTATATTCCTCAACTAAGTATAACCTTTGCATGTGGTAAGATTCCAACCTTTAAAAAGCAAAACCCCAGACAAGCAGTAAGCAGATAGTCTGTAATTCAAGCAGCTGCTGCTAAGAAATACACTCGAGACGAAACTAATGAAGTAAAAAACATCTTTTGATTTATAAAGCAGAGTCCTCCAAGTACCTCTCAGATCAGAAATTATACTAGCAGAGGTTTTGTAGCTCACCCAAGGCCAAGGGTTATTCAGAAATCCCCTCTGGAATAAAGTGAGAGAAGCTGTCTAATTTTACCCCTGGAATATCCAAAGCTGAGTCATACCTGTGCTGGGATTCTGGGAGCTGAGGCTAAGGGTGAGGTGGGTGAGCCAGAGTCCTCAAAACAGGAACATAAAGGAGATCAAAAACAACCTCCTAGGAAAGTCAGAATTTCAAGTCTAAATCAAGCATCTGACCAAAGTCTTGACCATAGAGGAAAAAACTCTGTACGAAACGTTAGGATGGCCTTCCAAGTACAAAGACAGGAGCAGGGAAGACGTGTTGAAGGAAAAACAGAAACTCCCTGACTTGACTTTTCATAGTTCTCATAACTTCACTGCGTGGGGGAAAGGAAGCAACGACAGAGCAGATTTAAACAGAGGAAGCCCTTCAAGGCAGAAGCTTCCCAGAATGCACTTCCGGAGAAAATGTCCTCAAATTAAGATACGGGGTAGGCACAAGTGGGTGAAGTCCAGGAAGCCCAAAGACATAAAGTGAATATTAAATTTCCTTCAACTTTGTTCAACAGATTTCATTTCCCAAAGTTCCATATTATTTTGGTTTCACTAAACTTAATCCCAAATGTAAAGTTTCAGTTCATTAAAATAGCAACACCTAATGCACTCTGAGGCTAATTCAGATGGTTTCAAACCTTCAGCAAAACCCTTTTAATAGTTTCAAGCAAATTACACATCAAAACTGCTATTGGGGCTGCCTAGCAACAAAGCTAATTGCATAACATAGATTCACTTCAAATCCTTAGGAAAGCAGATCTTTATTCAAATATGAAAATTCTCCCCTCCCCACACACACACAAAATTTTAATGTATGGTGTAGAAATACCATACAGAGTATCTTATTAGACTATCATGTTTAACACACTAATTTATGTGAAAAATCACTTGACCTCTGAAAATTGCATATTCATCACAACTAATGCTTAATAAATCTCTTGTTTACACGTTTCTACACCCTCCATGTCATAGCAGGTTTTCTGATTTGTAAACTGGAGTTGGTATCTTTCGAAACCATAAAGATCTCTTTAGGGCATCATGCACGGAAGTATCTGTCCTGCTGGGTAGTACAACCATCATTTTCATGGCACTGACTTTGATGGAAAGCCTTCAAATTGGCCATGTCAGAATTCATTCTTTCTGAAATTTTCTTATAAGGATGGAAACCATAGTCGTCTTATCTGTTCTGGAAAAATATTTGCTTACATGCTAAGAAATTTACAGTAAAAATCAAGAATATTCATAGCCAATGTCACTGGACTATTTTTTATAAGAATAAGATAAATCCTAAAATCTCATTTACTATCATTAATATTAATAGATCATCCTATGGTAGTGATTGCACCTTCATTAATATCAAAATCATTTTACTGGCATGTTCTCAACCATGAAAACAGCACAAAAGTAAAAATCAAATTTTATTATAGCCTTATATTGAATAATTTCTGATGTGACTAGTTTTTATTTGGAACTTTGAAGATTAGGCATTTTCCCTTCCAACCTATAAGTTTTGAGTGATGATAAATAATTAATGTCTATTAAGTTACTATGCTAATAATTCTTTAGCATTCAATAAATACTCATTGATAATAGTTTATTTCCTTCTCAGTATATATTAGCACCTAATGGTTTTCATATATCCTTTATTATTAACTTGAAAAAGAGATTTTAAATAAGTTTATTTTACTCCTCACATCTTCAAATACATAAAAAGCACTTTAATGTAAAACCTAGGGCTTTCTTTTTTTCTTTTTTTAAGTAAGCTTTAGACTGTAATATACTGGTTTTTCCTAAGCCTGCGTTGACCTGTGAAATGGCTCATTCTACCTACAATCATTTAATTATTTTTTAAACCAGTATGGAAGCTTCTAATTCTGATGTTTTAATTTATTACCTCAATCTGTACTAAAGATTTAGAAGATAACCTCACCCTTCCCATTCTGTCATGACTGATAAAAGCTTAAAATAATCTATTAGGGAAAGACAGCACTAGAAACCTGAGTAATGTTCCACATTTTAAACACATTTTTGACATACAGAATTCAGGAAACAAGATGTTAATCATCCCTATGACATTTCAGAAATCCCCAATAACTTACAACATTTTCTACTTGGTAAACCGAACAAGGTGCTTATGAAACAAAAACCACCAGAAACCCTGGCTGGACTATGAAGAGCTAATCTGACCATGAATAGACCAACCACTGGTTTCTGGTGAAACTTTTGGGAACTGTTTTTACCCACAACAGTGGGGACAATAATTGAACATGGTGAGCAAATTGGAATTGGCACAATGTTTCAGAGCCATCCCATTCAGTAGTACTTTGAGGAACATAGCCAGAGCATTAAAAAGCTATATAGGATTTAAAATTGAAAAGCGAACATATTATCTCTACCATTCTCTGAGGTTGTACCCAAACAAAGTCTGAAACATTCGTAAGGTCAAAATAAATATAAGCCTATTTCCACCTTCAGAATAGTGGGACCATTTGTTGGGGATCATTCCAACCAGGCCCTCTCTGTCACATACTAATACTGGACCTCCTCAGGGCTTCCTGTAGCTTCTGTTGACCTATCTTATAAACTTCCAGTTCATCTATACATTCCAATATATTCACATCTTTTCTATGTAGGGGATGTTTTTTGTGAACAATCACCATTTTCAACCCATCACCAAAGACAAGAGTGTGCCATACGGGCAGAAAATTGTGCAACGGTGTGAAGATCAGCAGCACAAATTGAATAAGAAGCTGACTTTGTGACTCCCTGGAAAATTAGTGAGAAGCAGTATTTTTCAATTCAAGGAAGAATTATTTTGCTTTTCCTCTTGGCCACCTTTGTGCTTCTTCCTGTCACGTTTCTTTCTGCACTGTGCATTTCTTCCTGAATGTGTATGATAAGGTCTGTGCCAAGGGAAGCAGGGCATTACAGTATTTAACAGAGTGGTCTCTAGGTTAAGATGGTTTAGGTTCAAATACTAGTTCTACCATTTCTTTCCATAAAGTTTTGGAAAAGTGTGCATTCAAGATCCTCTTCTGTAGAATGGGGATAAGTAACATCATCTCGTGAGTTTGTTGTGGAAGTTGAAAAAGAGCACATGAAGTTCTTGGCACAGGAGCTGGCACATAATCAGTGCTCAAAAAAATGGTAGTTACTACCGCTAATAGCACTTTACACACGTAAGTACTCAATAGTTGCTGATTGGATGGACAGGTGAATGCATTATCAAAATAAAAGAACGGTTGGTGCCTACAGGCAAATAGCTCAGTTGACATAGATACAAGCCTTCTATTCAACCTGTTCATCATCATTTATCTGTCTCAAAGAGTCCGAATACCAGAAATGTTGAACCAGAAGATACACAGAATAATACCAGCCCAGCCGACCACTGCCAGAGAACTGGAATAATCCAGCAGTTCAGCTTTCCAGTTCTGGGTCTAATTTGCTAAAATTTTGAACTCACACAGTGTTTTGAAAAGTCATTCCATAAAAATCCCTCCATTCATAGGAGTTTGCTCTTACCCTTTCAGGATTGGAGCTTTAAAACCACCTAAAAATCTATCAGGCTAATAATGATATGTCTCATTTTTATCACAAAGCACTGGCAGGTAAGTATTATTACTTGCAACTTATAAATTAAACTTATAAATTAAACTGAGAAAAAGTTCTGGTAACTTGTCCCAATCATATATCTAGCAAGGAGCAGAGCCAAGACTCAAATCCTGGTCTCAAATCATACTTTTGGTATGATTTGACCATTACTTTAACAAAAAGATATGTTCGATACCTACTGTGTGTTAGGCGCTGTTTAAGTACTATGGATACGAATATAACTATTATAACATGACTCCATCAAAATGTTTATGATTTAGTATAAGAGACAGAGAACGACACTCAAAACCCCTCTACTGTGTTATAAGTAGCTTATGAAAAACGTGGGTTCCTGGGTCCCACCCCAGAGCTCAGATTCAGTAAGTCTGGGTTATAGGCCCCAAATGTGCACTTTTAGCAAGTCTTTCTGGGGTAATTCAGACCACACCTGGAGAAAGGTTATAATGGAGGTAAGTCCAAGAACAGAAAGGAGGAGTTCCTTGGAAGGTGATTCTTACACCAGGGATTAAAGGACCACTAGAGTTACCTAAGGAGAAAGAATGGGAATGGAGAAAGAATCATTCTGACAGAAAAACAAAATTGACCAAGCTTTTGGGAGATGAAATTCATTTGTGAATATGTGGCGGTTCAGTGTAACTGAACTAAGAGGGAGTAGAAGGGAAAGGGTTGAGAGGAAGTAACTCTGGAGGTAGACAGGCCCAGACCCCTAGAGGCCTTGTGGGCTACGGTCCAGAGCTGGAGAACACAGAGGCCAGGGCACCCCCAGGGGACCGGAAGCAGAGGAGCAGGTGGCCATGCACATGGGCTGCTGCCCCTGCTCCTCAGATCCTCGGTTTGTGCTATCTACAGAATCGTGCAAGTTTATTTCTGAATAATTAGATTTCCGTTGGAATGGCCTGTTTCAGTTAAAATGTGTCTCTAAGGAGGATGTGAACCAAGCCAGGAGCAGGCTTCGACATACAAAACACATATCTTAAGATGAAATGGTGAATTTTCAAATTGCTTTTAAGTCAATACAGCTTACAAAGCTAATGAAAGCGCAGCCAAGGCGAGACCCAATTAGGAGCTCTTAATCTTCTAAACTTTACCTCACGCATCTGAAGTTCTTTCCCGCAGGTATGCTGAGCACATGTGAAATCCTTATACCAAAGACCTTGTCCTGCTTAGAAGCCTCCTTAATCTAAACTGCTGTTGATGTTCCCCCAGGCTCCATGTAGAAAAAGCCAGCCTCATGCACCAACCACACACACATCCCCTCCATTTCAGTCGTGGGGAATGACATTTTGGCTCATTAGTCTTTGGTTTGAGGAAAGGGAATTTAATGTAATAAACTTACCTAGATAGAGAGGAAAAATGACACAAAAACGTGCAAACTTGTGCAAACAGCATCGTTTTTGATCATTAGACAAAGACAGCTGAACTACCTTGAAGTCAGAGAGATGGAGTGGCTCCATTCAAGCCTTCTGTGAGACAAGGAAGCAGCAAGGTTAGACTCTCAATCAACTGGCTAGGGGGGTCCTGTCATGCCCCCTTTTGCCCCAGGAAAGGCCAGGCTAGGAGACTTCAGGAAAGCAGGAGACATCACCTCACAAGCCCTCTGTCTCATGGTGTTTCTCAGTAGGACACTACTGGCTTTTTCTTTTCTGCCCGATTCTTTCTTTTGTAAGACTTTACCATTTACTCTAAAATATTGGTCATTGCTAGCACCTGCATACTAAATGCCAAAAGTGCCATCCAGTCGTTACGACAACCCAAAAACACCTCCCACATTTTCAAACTCTCCCTAAGGACAGTGGTATCCCCCAGTGGAGATCCACTGAGTAAAATTTTAGATCCCTGGGAACTTTCAGGGCCATCGTGGTTTCCCATCCCCCTCTGGTAGACAAAGAAAGTGAAATCCACTGCAGACTTTCTTAAGTAGAACTAGACTCAGAACTCGATTTTCATGGCTCTCAGGAAAACATCCCCCAAATCTTGGTGCTGTGAAACTCTAAAAAGAGTCCCCAGCTTCCCTCTGGTATCTCTCATTCATACAACCGAAAAACTCTCTCTTGAACACAAGGCAAATGCAAATCTCTAGTAACTTCTGCCTCTGGCAGTATATGTCAGTCCACTTTTTCTCAGACTTAAAGTACTGGCTCATCCTGAAGCCAATAAGCAAAATCAATGCTGGGAGCTAGAGGAAAACACAGGAATCTTCAGAAGGAAAGCGAAGGCAAGATTAAAGAGAAAAAAATATATTTGGATGTATATGTAAATGGAGAGAGAGAGAGAAAGAAAGAGAACTTTCCTCAGGAAGTTTCAGAATACCAAGGATAAAACAATAATTGAAAAGCTTCTAGAAAGGTGGAAAAAAATTTCTTCAAAGGAATAATAACCAGATTGACATCATCATTCTCATGAGAAATCTGAATTCGAGTACCAAAAGTACCAGGAAATACCACTGTCTAGCAAGCAAATAAAATCTTCACCATTATTCAAGGAAAAAATTTTGAAATTAAAATTCTTTATCACTCAAATGAGAAGATGAAATGAAATGCATATTTATGTATATATGTACATATACACACATATATGTGCAGTAAAAATGTTTACCTGCTGTACAAAAAAAAATATTCCAATATGTGTTCCACCAAAAAAATTAAAAGTCCAAGAAAGACACTGGCTTCACAATGTAATCGTACTAACCCAGGAGCTCAATAAAAAGAAATCAAAATCCTGCATACCAGCCATACAGCATACCTAGAAGTCCCCTGGCCTTGGTACATCCAGGGTGTTTCAGGTAACTCAGTGCAGGGAGGCCACTCCTGGGTGGAGCGGGGAGAGTGGCCCTCTGGCTTTGGCGTCTCCTTCAGAAAGGGGCCTCCAATTCCTCCTCTAAAGCAGATTATACATAATCAGTTTGACTCATGAGGTAAAACTGACATTTTTGCTTTGAGCTTTCTTCACAGAAAACTTAAATAACAGTGGCTTGAATAATATAGGGATTTTTTTTTTCCCCTGAAATAAAAAATCCTGAGGCTGGCAACTCCAAAGGCCATTGCAGCAGCTCAAGGGACTCTAGGATGAGGACTCTAGAAACGCCTAGCCCTCCCTCATGAGCATGCTAAGGTCTTCATGCAACATATTAGATAAGAAGAAGGGAAACGTTAAAATAAAATAAAATGAATGTAACTCAGAATGCAGAAGAAGAAGAAGAAGAAGAAGAAGAAGAAGAAGAAGAAGAAGGAAAGGAGAAGGAAGAAGAAGAAGAAGAAGAAGAAGAAGAAGAAGAAGAAGAAAAACGAGAGAAGGGCCAAAGGGCAGATGCCAGCTGGATTTGCCCTCTCTTTAAGAACTGTGCCCAAGGAGTGCCTGGGTGGCTCAGTCACTTGAACATCTGACTTCAGCTCAGGTCATGATCTCAAGGTTTGTGAGTTCGAGCCCCACATCAGGCTTGCTGTTGTCAGTGCAGAGCTGGCTTCAGATCTTCTGTCTTCCTCTCTCTCCACCCCTCCCCCCCCAAAAAAAAAATAAACATTAAAAAAAAAAGAACTGTGCCCAAATTTCTTCCAGATGATTTCCATGTAAATCTCACTGAGTAGGCCTCTATCACAAGTACACTTCATCTGCAGCAAAAGCTTGGTGTTTCTCCCAGTTATTGTATAGCATTCACTTAAAAAGTATAACTGAAGGGGCACCTTGGTGGCTTGGTTGGTTGAGTGTCTGCTCTTGGTTTCGGCTCATGTTATGATCTCACAGTTTCGTGAGTTCGAGCCCCGAGTCGGGCCCTGCACTGACAATGCAGAGCCTGCTTGGAACTCTCCCTCTCTCTCTCTCTCTGCCCCTCCCCCGCTCGTGCTCGCTCTCTTTCAAAACAAATGAATGGGGGCGCCTGGGTGGCGCAGTCGGTTAAGCGTCCGACTTCAGCCAGGTCACGATCTCGCGGTCCGGGAGTTCGAGCCCCGCGTCAGGCTCTGGGCTGATGGCTCGGAGCCTGGAGCCTGTTTCCGATTCTGTGTCTCCCTCTCTCTCTGCCCCTCCCCCGTTCATGCTCTGTCTCTCTCTGTCCCAAAAATAAATAAAAACGTTGAAAAAAAAAAAAAAAAAAAAAAAAAAAAAAAAACAAATGAATGAACTTTAAAAAATGCTTTAAAAAAAGTTTAACTGAAGCCTGAAACTTCAGAATTTTAACAAAATATCAAAACAATGAGGTGAAGTGCTAAATAGCCAAATGTGGCTGGTGGCTACCTTCTTGGGCAATGCAGATGGAGAACATTGCCATTGTTGCAGGAAGTTCGATTGGGCAGCATTGCTCTAGATGTCTGATACATATGACTTGGACTGGGTTTTGAAAAGGATAGGTCATTATATATGGTGACAAAAGCAGTTACATAATGAAAGACATTTGGTTCCTGAGTAAGTCTTCATGGAACACAATGCTCCATAAACTTTCTAACACATTCACCTTGGAAAGTAAATCTTTTTTCTTGAGCCCCTGTATTTTGGGGTCTCTTTGTTACAGTAAGTTCCTCTTCTCTGAGTTAGACTTGGGCAAGGTGGAGGGGCCCACCTTATCTCAGTTGTCATTGACCCTGTTTTCATATGCCCTTCTGTTCCTTTTACCATAATTAAAGCAACCTGTGGCCTTATATCTGCCCATCCCTCCGTTCCAGAGGATAGTCATCCATGAATACAGTTCACATTATGGTGTTAATGCCTGAATTCCAGTGGCTAGCATGTCCTATGTTAACCTCTCTCAGAATCTTTTTTTAATAATAGGTACTCCAGCAAAAGGGGTGGGAAGGAATCTCTGATGGAGAAATTTTAAGCATTATCAAAAATATCAGTAGAGAGATATGTGGGAGTGTAAATCTTTCTAGTCATTTCTCCATACGTTCATGGATGACTCCTCTACATATAAGGACAGCATTCAAACTCAGGGTTTAATTGCAAAACTACTTATGAGGAGAAAACAAAGGAAGAGAAAAATCCATATCTGTGTCGTCTCTTTGTATATTCCCAGAGATTTAATACTGAACAGGGTAATCCAACTCTTCTCAAGCATCACCATTCCATGGTTACAAAGGAAGCCATATTACATTCATACACTTGTTAGATCCATGAAGGAATTTTCTCTCGCAGGAATTTCAGTACTTTAAAAAGCACACTACCTTGCATACAAGAATCACCCAATAAGTATTCATTTTAAGAGTCTCCATAAGGAGCCTTACATCCTTGAATTAGTCTAGTCAGCCAGTAACCTCTTTTGCTCTGAGTCAAGACGCTCTCACTTTTCTCTGCCAGCATCTACTCGCCCACGGCCATAGCTGTGGACCATCTTCATTACCACAAGAGCCAACACAAAATGAGGAGAAGCCTCCTCTTCTCTGAGCTCGACTTGGGCAAGGTGGAGGGGCCCACACAGCAGGGTTGTTGGGTTCTCTCCACTCACCCGTGTGCCTTGTTACTGAGCCTGAGTCTGGTTAAACTGGCCAGATCTTATGGCAAAGCTCTCCCACAGGGATTTCCTCATCCTTGATTACAACATGACTTCTACTGGTCAACTCCCATCCTCATCCCCTAGCTCCCTTCCTTGGGCCCACCCGACCTGTCCAAAGTGGATGTGGTTCAAGTTTTTTATTTTCTCCAGGAGGCTTCTTAGCCCCTACATAAGTTTTATATTGATTGTGTCTTACAGTAGCTGTTGGTCATTCATGATATAGCTCTGCCTTACTATCTTGGTCAGAGTTTTTCATATTTTGTCACTTCACTTAAGGGATGTCCACTGCTATATAAGCATGTTGAGTTGAATTGCCTTTTAAAATGTCTTAGGAAGATTGTACTATGATTCAGCTTTGATATGAAATGCTGTTGTGCACAAAGAAAAGAACATAAAAAGCAACAGGATATAAATTTGATCTTAGTAAAGCAAAACTTTGACATTTGTGAAATGTGTATGAAATTTCATACTTTCTTGCAAAAACAACAACCACATGCTTTGTAGGAACTAAGAAAGGAAGATAGCCACAAAGAAATGAATCTATGTTACATTTTGTTACTGAGATATGTGGGAAACAATTGACAATACATCCAAGCAATGCATGTGAAGACAAGAGAAATAGCCAAAACCATCAGAATGGATGAAGAAAATTTTAGAGGAAGATGTGGGTGATTCATGCATCCAGTGGGACTAGTATTAAGGCATCAAATACAATTTGGTCAGACACTTCTTTCTGACTTTGAACAGGAGATACTTATAGCTTCCAATGCAAGTGATTTAATTGAGAAAAACATGAAATGGAATTTAATCAAATCAGAAACCCTAATGAAACTCAGCATGCTTTGAAAATTACATTTTCAGTGCCATGAAATCAAGGAGTCAAAATTGTGCATTTGGGTTACAAAAAAGTGGCCTATCACTTTACCAATGGTCAAAAGTGTGGCTCTGTATTTAATTATAAACCGCAAAAATCTAAGAATAAGAAATTTACCCTCCAAACATTAATTCCCCTCAAAAAGGATGCATGATGGCTGAGCAGATACAGGATAGGAGGCTCTATCAGGAAGGACCAGAAGCACTAAGTAACCTATCAAGTGTGTTAGTTCTTGATGTTTTTGTGACATGTGTGTAAACTGTTGTAGCAAGGACAAAATGATAGCATCAAACTTGATGGTGGTTTGGAAGAAAAATCCCATAGAAAATAGTCAAGGATTCTTTAAGAAACAATGCATCATCAAGGCTCTTGAGGGCAAGGAGAATGATATTGCAGAGAAAAGCACAGGCACTGATAGTTCTGAGTCAAAATCTTTTGAAAAGTCAGACCCTGAATGGGAAGGGTTTTAGGAATACTTTAACCAATCCATTTCATTTTATTTTCCTTCTAAAAGGAAAGAGTGACACATGATTTAAAAAAAAAAAAACAAAAAAAAAAACAACTATGTTAGGTAAGTCTAAAAGTCTCTTCAATATCTTTAAATATAAAATAAATTTTCAAAAATCAGACAGGAGCATTGTGCCATGGTTTAATTTAAGATGTTTTATCTTCCTTAGTAGTAATAAGATAACGGTGCATCTTGGAATTAGTGGCACCTTCAATTTGATGAAATTTAGTACACTTTTTGGCTCGTTGCTTTTCTGGTTATTTATAACAGTTTAGACAACCTCAAATATGTATAACAAGTAGGCCCATTTCCAGTGGTGAAAAGTAAACTCCAAACTCTCAGTCCTAACTTTGCTGAGACCATCTGGCTTCTCCAGGAATTGGACACACACTCTGAAGGGTGGCTGTCCAAACCATGGGGTTCTCCTTATGGGGTTCTCCTTAATGAATGGGAATATTTGGTGACAAAATAATGAAATAGCCCATTACATTTACCCCAAATACATCCAAATAATTGACATTTTTCCTACGTTCAATAAGAATTTTATACTATGTTCTAGATATGACAATAACTGGAGCTTGCTTTTGGTATGGTCTTACTATTTTCACCCCAAACTCACCATCGGTCAAAATATTAAATCTAAACATGTTTAATTAGGCATAGTTTCATAGTTTCATAATCTGTGTAAGAAATATAATAATCAGGTGAAGGCATAACAAAATGTACTCATTCTTTCATCGAATGTCAGAGTGCTCACAGAAGCAGCCTGCTGACAAGCATGATAAGACTATTTTTAGCATATCACCTTTTTAGAACATTTGTGATTGTTAATTATGACCATTTGGAGCTCACAGATGGTATATAAAATTGTAGTGTTCTGCTTTAGATAATGAGGATGGCAGTATAATAAATAAATCAATGTGAAATCAAAGGACATAGTTGGCACACAGCAAGGCATATTTGGTTATTTATTACCACAGCACCTCGGTCGTTAATAGTGCATTATACTTGATTTCTAGCCACCATTGCATCTGCCACTCTGGTCTCGCTTTTACACAGCTTCCATCACATTCCCTCTCTACTAATAATCTGTGGTGTCTCCTTTTTTGCTCCCCCATCAATGATGAGTTCCTCAGTTTGAATTCCAAGGCTCCATGACCAGACGCAACTTTTGCCAATTGAAATATTTTCCATAGCCTCCAACAGGCAACTTTTCCCCAGTTGGTGCGTTCTTCACCCTGGTTCCCTATGCCTTCTGTTCATCGCCAACCGCATTCCCACTGATGATCTCCCCCCAGGCAATGCTCATTTTCTTTCCGTCTGCCTATCAAAACTCTACCAGTTCTTAGCTTAGATCGATGGATCTCCACGACGCATGTGTTTACTCCACCAAGTATTGTTTTCTCCCCTGAATTCCAAGAGCACAGTAAGTACCACAAAGTTTTACACTAATTGTTCCCTGATTATGTCACTGTGTAGGTTGTAGCTCCACAAGATGGTAAGATAGCGAGCAATGGAAAGCCTGGCATGCTCTTACGTGGCTTTCCCACCACACCAAATGAAGATACAGGTGAAAAGAAGAAGAGGAGATGGTTAATAAATACCTGTGAGTGTCTGATTAATAGAGAAATAATCTCCAGCAAAACATCAAAAGATAACACTTTCAGATTCCCTTAAAGCAGAGGAAGCTGAATGTAGCAGCTGGTATATATAGAATGTTGACTGTAACCGTATAATAAATCATTGCCTAGAAATTTACCTTTCTTTAAACTGCCAAGGACCTCTCCAAGTTTCATGTCATAGCAACCTAAAGTTCCAGGGCTCAAATAATCTGATAGCAAAAGCTTTCCAAGGCTGAGGAAGACTGTGGAATTGAAGGAAGGGATCTAGTTTTTAGAGACCACTAGGTCTTTGTTAAAATATTCAGTTCTCCATTTCATGCTAATGCAAGTATTTGGCACAGTGTTTCAGTTATTATTATTCCCTTAACATTTTGGTATTTCTATGAGATGAATAAAAAATCAAATTCATATAATGATATAAAATGTTACTTGAAAGAAAATTATTAGATTTGACTGGCTACAAAATAATTTACATTTGGAAAACAAATTTTCAAAGCAAAAATTTGATATGAACTAATATGAACAAAATAAAGAGAGAGAAGATAAAGAATCCAAGCTAAAAGTGGTTCAGGAAATTCTATCTGTGAGATGGAAGGTAACTTATAAATTAACTATAGCAATATTTGTCACATTGTGTCTTGATAGGCTATGTCTCAGTGGCCCTGATTTTGTTGATGTAGAAAAGATGTGGAGCCCCATAGTCTTCCTAGGGTGTGTGTGCATTCTTGCTGAGAAAATTGGTAGTGTAAAATGCATGCTCTGTGGTCGATTGTTTGCTTGAGAGAAATTAATAAATTGTGTGTATAAGAAAAGGCAGAGACTAATCTGTTGAAAATCTAATTACTTATTAACATTCTCTACTAAAAGTTTACCCTAAGAGATCAATTTATTTGATAACTTTGATATTTTCCACCTCAGAGACTTCAGATAATGAAGGAGATACATTGGATTTCAAGATAGGTAGAATTTATTTTATTTCATTAATCCCCTGCCTCTCCTTTTCCTTCATATTAATTTTTTTCTGTAACTATTCACACAAATTTTGGTTGATTCTTTTCAACACTCATACTTTTATTCTGACTTTGAGAGACACTAGATGAGGACCTAAGTTCTGGGCACTGAGGGTTCTAGTAAGACACAGAGTTTCTTTTTCTTTCAATGTTTATTTATTTTTGAGAGCGAGCAAGTGAGAGAGAGAGAGAGAGAGAGAGAGACAGAGAGAGAGAGAGAGAGAGAGAGAGAGAGAGAGAGAGAGAGAGAACAAGTGGGGGAGGGGCAGAGAGGGAGACACAGAATCTGAAGCAAGCCCCAGGCTCTGAGCTGTCAGCACAGAGCCTGACGCAGGGCTTGAACCCATGAACCGCGAGACTGTGACCTGAGCTGAAGTTGGATACTCAACCAACTGAGCCACACAGGCACCCCAGTGTTTCTTTATATATGAAGTAGCATGTGAGAGAGCTTTTGTGCAGTTGAATGAAGTTAGACCTGCTGTTATAAGAAACTGACTTGCACAGATGAATTTGATGGGAATTCATGACAAGCCAAAGTGTTACTATTTCCCATTGTCTCCTGTGTGAATATACATATATTTTTTTTCTGTATGTCTCCAGTCATTCTTTAGAAGACAAAGGATTCTATAAATGGAATAACAGGTGTGTAAGTATGGTCTATAATTATGTCCTAATAGCGGTTTCCTTTTCTATAAGATTTCTGATAACTGAGTGCTTGATATGTGGTTTGTTTTCTAATTACAATCAATCATTTTCTCCTTGAAGTCATTCTTGTAACATATCTCTACCACTATTTTTAGATATATGACAAATCATATATTCTGTACCAATTCAGAAGTTTCTTTCATTGAATAGCTGTCATCATACACTATTTTATTTTTTTAAGATTCTATTTTTTTTAATATATGAAATTTATTGTCAAATTGGTTTCCGCACTATTTTAAAGAAGACACAAATAGTTGTGCGATCCCAAGGGTTGGCTTCACTTCAAATAGAAGTGAAATTAATCCCATATACCAATAACACATCAATGATTGCTGTGGGGAGGGCTAATCTTAAGCCTACATAAAGAAGTCAATTGCTGTGGTTGGTAATGGATCTACATCCCCATAATGTTTCCTTCATACAGTTATTTATGCTTGAATTATCTTCAATAAAAGATGACATTTATTTCTAAACTTCTGTTAAAATGCAAATAGTTCTGGAAGAGGTAATACACAGATCTAAAATCACACAAAAGTAAAAAATATCTAATATCACCTGATATCAACTCTTTACTAAGAAAATTTGCTCATTATACAGCTGACTCTAAGAACCTGGAGGAATCCATCATGAAAGGAGGAAACGACACAAGCAATCTGGGATGTGCTGAGGACAAATTTCTCCTTATTTGCAATCTTGCTTAGCATGCCCGCTGACTGGGAGGTTGGCAGAATTACTCCCCAAAGTTCTCATTTTTTAAAAAAATTTTTAATGTTTATTTATTTTTGAGAGAGAGAGAGAGAACAAGCAGGGGAGGGACAGAGAGCAGGACACACAAAATCTGAAGCAGGCTCCAGGCTCTGAGTTGTTAGCACAGAGCCTGACAAGAGGCTCCAACTCACGGACCGTGAGATCGTGATCTGAGCTGAAGTCGGTCACTGAACCAACTGAGCCAACCAGATGCTCCACTCCCCCAAATTTTCAAACTTAAATCCTATGCTCTGTCAGTTGTTTGAGTCCCAGTGAAAGAAGATTGCAACTGATATCCAAACTGCATATATAATCAACTCTTCATAAAAACTGTAGTTTTCTGCATATATACGTGTGTTTAAATGAAGTGTTCAGTGAAATTTATAAAGTTCAATCCATGATGTAAACTCAACCCAATTACCTTTTTGATAAGCTGGGAAAAAAAGAAACTGAGCCTCCTCAGGTGGTCTTGAATTCCACTAACACTGTCTGGGTTCTCCAACCTATGGAGGGACTGGGATATGTATTGAATGAACACATAAATAAGCAAAAGAACAAAGAAACAAAAGAACATAAAGAGTGGAAGCAAAACCTGGTAAGCAAACAATCTGATTATAGTAAAACCCTCTTCCGTAAGTGATTGTTCAATAGCCATAGGCTTTAAATATAACTAAAGGTCCTTTGTGTCAGACCCTTCCCCTGGTAAGATACACCATGAAGTCTGGAATGCCTAGGAGGAGTGATGATAGTTGCATTAAAAAGCAGCACTTTTCAACCCATCTCTTCTAACGGAGCGAGCACACGCATAGCACAGCTCCTTGGGGTTTCTGTCTTCTTGCTCATCGCACTGAGTAGGTCTGAGACTGATGGAGAATGATTAGGTGGTGGCGTAAGACAGTATTTGAAAAGCCCTTGTGCTTCATTGTGTTGGCTCGTGGAAAGTAAAAAGATCACTCTTATGTGGTGCTCTGTGGTAAAACCTCTCATTTCACAAGATATACATGTGTGGGTTTCAATCAGAGGAGTTTCCAGCTGCACAAGGGGGAACTACTCCATATGACTTAACCTCTGATTTATCGCATAAGAAATAAAGGTCACAGTCCATAAAACACAGCACCGTTTTTCCCAGCTAGAGTTTATTCTACACAGGAAGAATAAGAGGAAACTTGATAGAATCATAGCCAGAATATTCAAGCAAAATAATTACTTGTCTGAATTATTCAGGATAAGAAGTTTCTCCCCTTAAATAATGGCTTTACCAGGCCTGTTTAAATAGCCCTATCAGTTCTTCTAAGTGAGAGCTTATTTTAAAAAATATAAAAGATTTAAAGGAAAAGAGGGTTAATTTTTAAATTGCTGAAGAAATATCGTGAACTAAAAACAACAAAATAAGGTGTTGAAATACACTTATATAGCAGGGAAAAAAATGCTAACTGAAGATATGGATCTTTCAGCACCAAGAAACAGAATTCTTTTGGGCCCTAATTTACCTGAAGAATCTTTTGCCATCACTTAAAAGACTTTCATGTAGTCAAAATCAATTTCTCACACTCCCTTGGACCATTTTGTTGATTTTTGACATCCCACATATGCAAAATCATTTACTCAAAGTGACTAGAGAAGTGGAAAAATTAGAGTTTCATGGTTTACGAATTGGAATTTATACAGATTTTACAGCTTTGCTTTTAAAGAAAGGAAAATGTTTTCTGCAGTTAAGAAATCACTCCAACAGATGGGCCTATCTCCTCTATTTTTATTTCTAGTTGGCTTATGGGTGAATTACCCTGGACATACTTATAAATTTGAAATTATAGGAACTGCTGAGGGGTGATTTTTTTTCTGGCTATAAAATACAATGAGGACACAGCTGCAACATCTAGAAAGTGAGGCAAGCTAAAGCCATAAAAATAATACTATTTCCTCTTCCTTGTTTTGGATGCAAGCTCTGAAGCAAGAGGGAGCTTATCTGGTTTCCCATTATTTATAATGATTAATCTAAGGCCACACTCCCAGATGAGTAATTAGCCAGTCAATTACTTCAGAGTGAATCCAGCATTTCTGATTAAGTATAACTTTACAATTAGAAGTTACCAAACATCTAATAAAGCATAGTAGAGGGTATCTTTTTATACTGAGGTGGGAACGATGTGGAAAAAAACAAAATATGACAGGAATAACCAATTGATCTAACTCCACTGAAAAGAGATCTTGAGACAATTGTGAATCACCTATTGAATATGAGTAAACACTGGGGTGCCTGATTGGCTCATTGGGTTAAGCATCCGACTTCGGCTCAGGTCATCATCTCACGGTTTGTGAGTTTGAGCCCCATGTCAGGCTCTGGGCTGACAGCTCAGAGCCTGGAGCCTGCTTCAGATTCTATATCTCCCTCTCTCTCTGGCCCTCCCCTGGTCACACTCTGTCTCTCGCATTGTCCCAAAAATAAATAAACATTAAAAAAATTTTTTGAATATGAGTAAACACTGAAATTCTATTTATTTTTTTATTTTAAAAATTTTTTTTAACGTTTATTTTTTTTGGAAGGAGAGAGAGATAGAGTATGAGTTGGGGTTGGGGGGGGTGCAGAGAGAGAGGGAGACACAGAATCTGAAGCAGGCTCCAGGCTCTGAGCTGTCAGCATAGAGCCCGACGTGGGGCTGGAACCCATAAACCGTGAGATCATGACCCGACCCAAAGTTGGATGCTCAACCGACTGAGCCACCCAGGCACCCTTCTATTTATCTTTTTATAGACAGTATATGTTTTGTCGGGTTTTTGTATGTGTTTTGTCTCCTGCGTGCTCAGTCTGTATCTATCTACTGTGCACATTATATTTACCAGATTTTATATTAACATCTGATTCCTTTGACATTTGGTTTATTCCAGGGCTACCCACTTTCCCCCCACTATCTCCCAATTATCTGCTATATATCGGTGTCAAGAGTAGGGCTCTGAATAGCCACTTTTTTTCTTCTTCAAGTATGATTAACTTACAGTATTGTAGTAGTTCCAAATTTCAGGTTTATAATATAATGATTCAACAATTGTATACATTACTCGGTGCTCATCACAATAAGTGTATTCTTTTTTAAAAATTTTTTAAGGTTTATTTATTTTTGAGAGAGAGAGAGAGAGAGACAAAAGAGAGAGAGCTAGTGGGGAAGGGGCAGAGACAGAGAGTGGGAACAGAGGATCCAAAGTAGGTTCCATGGTGACAGCAGAGAGCCCAATGTCGGGCACCAACTCACAAACCATGAGATCATGACCTGAGCTGAAGTCAGACGCTTAACTGACTGAGCCACCCAGACACCCTCAGTAAGTGTACTCTTAAGCCCTTTCACCTATCTCTCCCATCCTCCCACCCACCTCCTCTCTGTTAACTACCAGTCTGTTCTCTATATTTAAGAGTTATTTTATTTTTTTTCTTTTTTTCTTTGTTCATGTGTTTTGTTTCTTTAATTCCACATATGAGTGAAATCATATGGTATTTGTCTTTCTCTGACTGACTTACTTCACTTAGCATTATACCATCTAGATCCATCCGTGCTGCAACTGACGAGATTTCATTCCTTTTTCTGGCTGAGTCATGTTCCAGTGTGTGTGTGTGTGTGTGTGTGTGTGTGTGTGTGTGAGAGTGAGTGTGTGTGTGTGTGTGTGTGTGTGTGTGTGTGTGTGTGTATACCACATTCTCTTTATTAATTAATTTACAGATGGACACTTGGGCTGCTTCTATATCTTGCCTATTGTAAGCAATGCTGCAATAAACATAGGTGTCCATATATCTTTTCAAACTAGTGTTTTCATTTTCTTTGGTTAAATATCTATTAGTGGAATTGCTGGATCATATGGTAATTCTATTTTTAATTTTTTGAGGAACTTCTATGCTGTTTTCCACAATGGCTGTACCAATTTACACTTTCAACAACAGTTCCATCTCTACATCTCATCAACACTTGTTACTTCTTGTGTTTTTTATGTTAGTCATTCTGACAGGTGTTATCTCAGAGGTGATATCTCATTGTGGTTTTGATTTGTATTTCCCTGATGATTAGTGTTGTTGAGCACCTTTTCATGTGTCTGTTGGCCATCTGAATGTTTTCTTTGGAAAAATGACTATTCAAGTCCTCTGCCCCTTTTTAATTGGATAATTTAGGGGTATTTTGTTGTTGACTCTGTAAGTTCTTTATATAGTTTGGATATTAACCCTTTATTGGATATATCTTTTGCAAATATCTTCTATTCAGTAGGTTGTCTTTTTGCTTTGTCAATGATTTTCTTCACTATGTAAAAGCTTTTTTAATTTTTGTGTAGTCCCAATAATTTTATTTTCCTTTTGCTTCCCATGCCAAAGGAGACATATCTAGAAATGTTTCTAGGGCTAATTTCAAAGAAATCACTGACTATGTTTTCTACAGTTTCAAGTCTCGCATTTAGATCTTTAATCCACTTCGAGTTTCTTGTTTTGTATAGTGAAAGAAAGTGGTCCAGTTTCATTCTTTTGCATGTGGCTGTCCAGTTTTCCCAGCACCAACACCATTTGTTTAAGAGACTATCTTTTTCCCATTGTATATTCTTGCCTCTTTAGTCATAGATTAATTGACCATATAAGCATGTATTTATTTCTGGGCTGTCTATACTGTTCCATTGATCTATGTGTCTATTTCTGTGCCAGTACCATACTGTTTTGATTGCTGATTTCATTTTATTGCTAGTAATTGGTCAGTTCAAATTTTGTGTTTCTTCCAGATTAATTTTTGGAGGTTATATGTTTCTAGGAATGGATCCATTTCTACTAGGTTGTCTAATTTGTTGGTATATAATTCTTCATAATATTCTCTTATAATCCTATGCATTTCTGTGGAGTTGGTTGCTATTTCTCCTCTTCCATTTCTGATTTTATTTGAGTCCTTTTTTTTCTTAATGAGTCTGGCTAAAGGTTTATCAATCTAGTTAATCTTTTCAAAGAACCAGCTCCTGGGTTATCGATCTATTCCAGTGGTTTTTTAGTTGCTATTTCATTTATTCTGTTCTAATCTTTTTTACTTCCATCTATTATCTTTGGGCTTTGTTTGTTGTTCTTTTTCTAGCTCCTTTAAGTGTAAGGTTAAGGTTGTTTATTTGAGGCTTTTCCTGCTTCTTGAAATAGGCCTGTGTTACTACAATTTTCCCTCTTAGAACAGCTTTTGCTGCATCCCAGAGATTTTGGACTGTCATGTTTTAATTTTCATTTGTCTCCATGTATTTTTTTTTACTTCCTCTTTGGTCTCTTGGCTGAAGCATTCATTGTTTAATAGCATGATATTTAACCTCCATGTATTTGTGTTCTTTGCAGCTTGTGTGTGTGTGTGTGTGTGTGTGTGTGTGTGTGTGTGTGATTTCTAGTTTCATACCAATGTGGACAGAAAAAATGCATATAATTTTGAATTTGTTCAGACTTGTTTTGTGACATAGTTGGTTTATTCTGGAGAATTTTCCATGTGCACTTGAAAAGAATGTGTATTCTGCTGCTTTAGGATGGAATATTCTGAATATATCTGTTAGATCCGTTTGCTGCAGTGTGTCATTCAAAGCCACTGTTCCCTTGTTGATTTTCTGTCTGGATGATCTATCCATTGCAACAGGGATATCAAAGTTTCCTACTATTATTGTATTACTATCAATTTCTTCCTTTATGTCTGTTAATAGTTGCTTTATGTATTTGGGTGTTCCATGTTGGATGCATAAATATTTTAAATTGCTGTATCTTTTTGTTTGACAGTTCCCTTTATGAACAACTATGTAGTGTTATTCTTTTTCTCTTGTTACAGTCTTTGTACGAAGAACTATTTTTGTCTGATATAAGTATTGCTACCCCAATTTTTTTTCTTCCATTTGCATGAAAAATGTTTTCCTATCCTTTCACTTTCAATCTGCATGTGTCCTTAGGTCTGAAATGAGTCTCATATAGGCAGCATACCATTCAGGTAACTTATGTCTTTTGATTTGTGTATTTAGCCCATTTACATGAAAAGTAATTATTGAAAGCTATGTACTTATTGCCATTTTGTTACTTGCTTTACAGCTGATTTTGTAGTTATTCTCTATTTTCTTCTTCTCTTGCTCTCTTCCTTCATGGTTTGATGGCTTGGTTTAGTGATATGCTTGGATTTCTTTCACTTTATTTTTTACACACCTACTACAGGTATTTTTTCTAAGCTACCATTAGGTTTATATATAACATCCTATGCATATAGCAGTCTATAATTCGGATGATGGTTGCTTAAGTTTGAGCCCATTCTAAAAATACTAAATTTTTACTACTGCCTTCCACATTTTATGTATATGATGTTATAGCTTACATCCTTTTATTTTTTTAAATTTTTGACTGATTTCTATAGATATAACTGATTTCATAACTTTTGTGCTTTAACCTCCATATTCATTTTATGAGTGATTAATCTACTATTTTATTATGTTTGTTTATACTTATGAAAAATTTTCTTTCCTAGTTTTCTTACTCCTGATTATGGCCTTTTCTTTCCGCACAAATAATTCCTTTTATCATTTCTCATAAACTTGGTTTAGTAGTGACAAGTTCCTTTAGCTTTTACTTGTCTGGGAAGTTTCTTTATCTCCCCTTCCATTCTGAATGATAGCCTGGTAGATAAAGTAATAATAGAAGTGCAAGGAGAAATGGACAAATTTACAATTATAGTCAAAGACTTCAATACCCTTGTCAATAACTAAGAACAAGGAGATGGAAAATTATATCACTAACCAAATGAACTAATTGACATATTAAAAAAATTTTAATGTATATTTATTTTTGAGAGAGAAACAGCACAAGCAGGGGAGTAGCGGAGAGAGAGAGGGAGACACAGAGTCCAAAGCAGGGTCCAGATTCTGAGCTGTCAGCACAGAGCCCTACAAGGGGCCTGAACCCACAAACCAGAGATCATTACCTGAGCCAAAGTCCTACATCTAACTGACTGAGTCACCCAGTTGCCCTGACCTAATTGACTTATTTAGAATACACCACTCAGTGGGGGGCCTGGGTGGTTCGGTGGGCGTCCGACTTCTGCTCAGGTCATGATCTCACGGTCGGTGGGTTCGAGCCCCACATGGGGCTCTGTGCTGACAGCTCAGAGCCTGGAGCCTGCTTCAGATTCTGCATCTCCTTCTCTCTCTGCCCCTCCTCCACTCACACTCTGTCTGTCTCTCTCTCCCTCTCAAAAGTAAATAGATATTTAAAAAATTTTTTTAGAATACAACACTCAAAAACAATAGGATACACATTCAAGTGCACATGGAAATTTTTCCAAAATAGGCTATATTCTGGGTACTAAAACAAATAATTCTCAGGAGATTCATAAGTACACAAGTCACACAAAGTATGTTCTTTGGCTAAAATGGAGTAAAATTAGAAATCAATATCAGAAATACCTCTAGAATATTCTTAATATTTGAAACCAAAATAATATATTTCTAAATAATCTATTGGTCAAAGAAGAAATCAAGAGAAAAAATTGAAAGTGTTTTTGAACTGAATGGAAAGAAAAACACAGCATATCAGAATTTCTGCGTTGCCACTAAAAGAAAAAATGAAAACTCTTCCTAAACATAAGCAGGGAATATGTTTCCATTTATGTCTTCTTTAATTTCTTTCAGAAAACCTCTTTTAGTTTTCATTGTATTTCTTCTCCTTAGTTAAATTAATTCCTAAGTGTTCTATTCTTTTTGATGCTATTGTAAATTAAATCATTTTTGTAATTTCCTTTCAAATTGTTTGTTGTCAGTACATAGAAATGCAACTGATTTTTGTGTTTTGACTTTCTATCCTGCTATTTTGCTGAATTCATTTATTAGTCCTAGCAGTCTTTTGTAGTATTTCTAAGGTTTTCTATGTATAAGATTATATTATCTGTGACTAGAGATTTTACTTCTTTTCTAACTTGGATGCCTTTTATTTCTTTTTTGTGCCTAATTGTCCTGGCTAGAACTTCTAGTGCTATGTTAGACAGAATTGGTGAAAATGAGTATCCTTACTTTATTCCTGATATTAGGGGTAAACTTTTCAGTCTTTAACCATTGCATATGATGTTTGCTGTGGATTAGTCCTATATATATGGTCTTTATTATGTTGAGGTAGTTTTCTTCTTTTTTTAAAAAGATGTTTATTTATTTTTGGGAGAGAGAGAGAGTGCAAGCAAGGGAGGGGCAGAGAGGGGGACAGAGTATCTGAAGCAGGCTCTGCACTGACAGCAGAGAGCCCGATGCAGGGCTTGAACTCATGAACCATGAGATTATGACCTGAGCCGAAGCTTGACACTTAACCAACTGAGCCACCCAGGCACCCCAAGGTAGTTTTCTTCTGTTCCTAGTTTCTTAAGGGCTTTTATTATTAAATAGAGTTGAATTTTGTCAAATGCTTTTTCTACATCAATTGAGATGATCATGTGTTGTTTTACATTGATTGATCTTTATGTTTTAAACCATTGCATATTCAGAATAAACCCCATTTGGTTATGGTGTATGAGCCTTTTAATGTGCTATTGAATTCAATTTGCTAGCATTTCATTGAAAGGTTTTGCATCATTGTTTATAAGGTATACTGACCTGTAGTTTTCTTCTAGTGTCTTCGTATGACTTTGGTATCAGGGTAATGCTGGCTTCATGGAATGAGTTAAGTGTTCTTTTCTTTTCTTTTCTTTTTTTGAAAAGTTTAAGAAAGGTTGCTATTAATTCTCTAAATATTTGGTAGAATTCATTACTGAGCCATTAGTTCAAAGCCTCTTCTTTGTCGGGAGTTTTTTATTATTGATCCAATCTTTTTACTACTGATTGGTCTATTCAGAGTTTCTATTTCTACATGATTTACTATTGGTAGGTTTTGTGTTTCTAGGAATTTGTCTATTTCATCTAGGTTATCCAATTTATTTCATAATACTTTCTTACTTTTTGTTTCTGTAGAATCAGTAGTAATGCCTCCACTTTCATTTCTGATTTTAACAAATTGAGGTTTCTCTCTTGTTTTCTTAGTCCATCTAGCTAAGGTTTGTAAATTTTGTTGATCTTTTCAAAAACCAACTTAAGTTTTCAGTGAGTTTCTCTTTTGTTTTTCTAGTCTCTATTTTGTTATTCACTGTTTACTCCTTATTATTTCCTTTATCCTGCTAAATTTGGTTTTCATCGTTTTTCTTTTTTCAGTCCCTTAAGTTGTAAAAGTTGCCCATGTCTTTTAAACAATTTGAATTTGTAGGTAAAACCTCCCAAAGAAGACTCCAGGCCAAGATGGCTGAAGTGGTGAATTCTACTAAACATTAAAAGAAGAAATAATACAAAGTATACATGATCTCTTCCAGAAAATTAGAGAGGAGACAATAATTCCCAATTCAATCTAGGAGACTAATATTATTCTAACACCAAAATTGGACAAAACTGTTCAAAGAAAAATAAACTATAGACCAATATTTCTCATGAACTTATAAGAATTGAAAAAGAGTTAGAAACTGAATCCAACAATATATTAACAATCACAGCCAAGTAATTAACTTTTGAATATCAATCATGTAATTCACCATATTAACAAAGTTTTTAAAAAATAAAATCATATAATTTATAGATTTTTGTGTCCAACCCAACATCTATCATAACAAAAAGACCCTCAGCAAACTAGTAATAGAATTTCTTCAATTTGATAAAATATGAATATACCAAACTTAGTTAACATTACATTTAATTGTAAATAACTGAATGCTTTCCCCTAACATCAGGAATAAGACAAGAATATCCATTGTCACCACTTCAACAATGTATAGCAGTTCAAACCAGTGCAATAAGAGAAAAATATAAGTTATCTAGACTGGAAAAGTAGACGTAAAATTATCTTTATTTATAAAAATCATCATCATCTGTGTAGAAAATAATATGGAATTTCCAAAAATCCTATTAAAACCAGTGAACTTAGCAACATTGCCGAATACAAAATCAATATACAAAAGCAATGGTATTTCTTAATTCTACCAACAATCAGAAATTAAAAGTTAAAAATAGCAATGTCACTTATATTATCAAAAGTTACAATATACTTAGGGATAGATTTGATAAAACACATGTAATACCTGTACACTGAAAACTATAAAATGTTTGCTAAGGGAATTTAAAGAAGATTTAAATACATGGGGAGATAACACCTTGTATATAAGTCAGCAGTCCCAATATTGTCAAAAGGTTAATTCTCCCCACAATGATCTGAATATTTACTATAATCCTAATCAAAGCAGAATTTTATATTGAAATTGATGAGTTCATCTAAAATTCATAAAGAAATGCATAGAACCTAACACAACCAAAACAACTTTGGAAAAGAAGAAACAAGTTGAAAGACTACCTGATTTGAAAACATATTACAAAGCTAAAATAATTAAAACAGTGTGGTTCAGGCTAAAGATATACAATTAGGTTGTATAAAGGTGCCTGGGTGTCTCAGTCAGTTAAGTGTCCAGCTCTTGATTTTGGCTCAGGTCGTGATTTTATAGTTCATGAGATCGAGTCCCACATTGGGCTCTGTGTTGACAGTGTGGAATCTGCTTGTAATTCTCTTTCCCTCTCTCTCTGTCCCTCCCCCATGCATTTTCTCTCTCTCTCTCACTCTCTCTCTCTCTCAAAATAAATAAGCTTTTTAAAAAAAGACAGTAAAATAGGCCAATGAAAATAGAGAGTTCACAAACAGACATATACACAGAAATGGACAACTGATTTTTGACAAAGGAGCAAAGACAATTCAGTGGAGAAAGATAGCTTCAAGAAATGGTGCTGGGACAATTGAAAATCCACGTGTGAAAAAACAAACTTTAATCCAAACTTCATACCATATACAAAAATTACTCAAAATAGATCATAGACCTAAAAGTAAAACATAAAACTATTAAACTTTTAGAAAACAACAGTAGAAAATCTTTTTTTACCTTATATTTAGCAAGGATTTCTTAGATTTGACACCATAACCATGATTTATGAAAGAAGCAAATGATATATTGAATTTTATCAAAATTTACAATGCCTGCTCTTCAAAAGATACTGCTAAGAGAATAAAGACAAACCATTGTCCTGGAAAAAGTATTTGAAAAATCCAATAACTGAAAAAGGACATGTATCTAGAATGTATATTTAAAACTTTCAAAACTCAGTAAGTAGACAAAACCCAATTTAAAATGGGCTAAAAATTTATACACTCCTCCAAAGGAGATGTATGAATGGGAAATAAGTACATGAAATATGTTTTTTAAAAAAGCTTTAATAATAAAATCCAAAAACCTTTTAAAACAAGATATTCAACACCATTAGACTTTTGGGATATGCAAATTAAAACCACAATAATGAAACTACCCTAAAACTGAAAAATAGATGATACAAGTATCAGCAAAGAAGTTGAGGAACTAGACCTTTCATACCCTGCTTTTCAGATGTAAAATGCTAAAATCAGTTTGGTAGTTTCTTAAGTAGTTAAACATATACCTAACCTATCATACATAGGAATTTACAAAAGAAAAATGGAAGCATCAATCCACATAAACAGTTGTGTACAAATATTCACAGAAGCTTTGTTTGTAACAGTTCAAACCTGGAAACAACCCAAATGTCTATCAACAGGTGAATGAGTAAACAAATTTTGATACAATGATATACTTACTACTCAGGAACAAAAAGGAATGAACTGCCTATACTGAGGCAGCATAAATGAATCTCAAAATAAATATGCTGTGTAAAATCACAGTTTTAAAATATGTGCAGTTTATTGTTAACCATACTTCAAAAAAGCTGTAAAAATTAGAGCTAATGTTAAGAAATCAACAAGTTTTTAAGGATAGTATTTTAATGGTTATTTTTAAATCTTCACTATTTGTAATATACATAAAGGCAATATTTCACTTTGTTTTTCAAACAGGTGACACACTAAGTTACTTTGAATTTGTTATGTGAGATGAACATGATTTATTAACAAATTTAAAACAATATGTCATGTTTGGGAAACAAATGAAATCTTAAAATGTAGATTGAAAGATGCTTACAGCTCAAAATATATCAGAAAATGTTTGTCTAGGAGATTTGGGATCTTAATATTTGGAAAAAAAACAATCAACTGGCTTATTTTTATACATATTATGTTCTATTTCTAAACATAAATGTAAGAGTGACTAAGCCATGAGTTCCATCATCAAAATATATTCAGAATCTCACTGTTTCTCACCACCTCCATTGTTCCCACTCTAGTTAAACATCATCATCTGTCCTCTGGATTCTTACAATAGTTTTCCACCTATTCTCCCTCCTTCCTTTGTCCTTCCAACAGCCTATTCTTAATGCAGCCCTGAGCACCTTATGGCATTCCTTTGCTCAAGACCAGCCAATGTCTTCCTCATAGAAGTGAAAGTTCTTATGATGGTCTTCAAGGCCTCATTAGTCATATTCCAATCACACTGGCCTTCATTCTCCTATTCAAACATGCCAGCCACATTCCTACTCCAGGTCCCTTGACTTGCTCTGCCTGAACACCTTACCCATTGCCTTCTTTTCTTCTTCAGAGATTTCCTAAACATCACCCACCTTCACTCCCAACCTCATTCTCTGCCTTGTTTTTCTACATAACATTCAATGTCATCTGATATATTATGTGTTTTACTTATTTAGGATATTGCATTCATTGTACTGATGACCCTAATTATTGGGCTTTCAGTATTTTACACATTTAGTGGGTCCTCCCATCAGAGAAAGAAGAATCTATCTCCACACCCCTCAAATCTGGGCTGGACTTGTCATTTGTTTTGGCCCATAAAATGCAAAGGAAATGACAGTAAGTTTCAATTCTTCAAGAGGCATGATGCCTTCTCTTTTTCTTGCTTCTCTCTTCTGCCTTCACCAAGAACAAAATGTTGACCCAGATCAGATCTGGACGGATGAGCAAGCCCAGGTGAAAGCAGCCAGGCTCAACCCTGGCCACTCTTAGACACATGGGAAATAATAATAAATAGTGGTGGTTTTAAGCTATTAGGCTTTGGGGTGATTTGTTATACAGCATTATTGTAGCAACAGCAGAATGTGTTTTTCTGCTGTCTTTATCTGTCAGCTAGAAAATAAACTCCATGGGGGCAGGAATTCTCCTCTCTTTCATTCCCTTTTATGTCCTCAGGGTTTAGAAGAGTGCCTGGGTCAGAACACTGCTTAATAAGTATTCATTGAATGAATTAATGACTTCAATATAACTCAATAGTCAAAGCCACTACAGGTGCTCAGATGAAACCAAAAAAAGAGAAGAATGGATTCATGAGTTTTGCTTATCTGTTCTCTTTCAACTACTGGGCTTAATAACCCTATATGAATTATCTATTGCTGCATAATGTGTTACTTCAAAATTTAGCAGCTAAAAGCAACAAACACTTATTATCTCATGGTTTCTGTGAGTCTGGATCTGAGAATGGTTTAAGTGGGTAGTTATCTTTCATGAGACTGCAGTCAAAGTGTTAACCAAAGATGCTCAAGTTTCAACAGGTGAAGACCCATGCCCAAACTCAATCACATGGGACTTTTCACAGGGCTGCCTCACGGGTAGCCAGGTGGCTTCCTCCAGAGTGAGTGATAGATACAAGAGATGGCTGGAGACAACATCCAAGACATAAACCACAGTTGTTTTTATAAACTAATCTCAGAAGTGTCATCCTATCATACTGTATTCTCTTCCTTAGGAATGAATCAATCAATCAAGCCCATATTCAAAGGGAAATGACCACCTGAAGTCATTGGATACTGGGAAGTAAGAATCATTAGAGCCTTTCTTAAAGGCTGTCTTCCACATGAGCATACAGGTCCTCAAGTTCCATTTTTAAAAGGATAAGACTTAAATCATAACTTCTCTGCTTGATATTTTTAAAAATCAAATTTGCATCAGATGCCATTATTGCATTTGATAATGCGACTTCTCAAGGGACTGGGAAATCTGAACATTAGATTTCCTTGCATGCCCAAGATTTTAGAGCAAGTGTTTAATTCAAGGATGATCAGAGAGGACGATTTGATTTAAAAGTATAAAGTAGAATCTCTTGACAATTTTTTTTCTCTTATGATCACTAAACTTTCACTATTAGGGATTCATCTCATTTAGTCCAGAAGCTCTGTTTTCAAGAGTCATCAATTTCATCAGCTAATAATCCTTAAGTATCAAATCGTCGTGAAGCTAAAAGCATCACAAGAATTAAAAATATCTTATCATCCCTGTCCTCAAATGCTTAGAATTTAGTTGTAATAAAATGTAAGTACCCAGATGGAGGGGGAGCCCCTAAATGATCTTCAGCAAAGCAATTCTTTTTGCCTAAGAAAATAAATGGCTAAAATAGTTACTAGATATATAACTTAAATGATTTTAAAATAACTCTTCCATATCTCTGCTCTTACTTGGATCATGAAAAGAGGGGTGCCTGGTTGGCTCAGTAGGTTAAGCGTCTGACTTTAGCTCATGTCATGATCTCATGGTTCATGGGTTCGAGTCCTGCATCGGGCTCTATGCTGACAGCTCACAGCCTGGAGCCTGCTTTGAATTCTGTTTCTCCCTCTCTTTCTGCCCCTCCCCCACTCATTCTCTCTCTCTCTCTCTCTCTCTCTCTGTGTCTCTCTCTCTCTCTCTCTCAAAAATGAATAAACATTAAAATTTTTTTTAAAGAAAAGAGAAAAGATATTCCCCTAAAATAACATTCCCATTTCATTGACTCTTCTGGAAGGAGCAGCAGGCTCTCAATCACCACCAGATTCATGAGCTCACATCAGCTAACTTATGATTGTTCTATTATTTACAATCTTTAGTTACAAAGAATGCCAAGAAGAGTCAGCAACATCACTAGGATAAACAAGTGAAAATAGAAAAAATGTCTAAATCAATGCTGTCTGTGAAAAAAACAAAGATGCACATTTCATTTCTTACTGGATAAATATGAATCTACTCATGCATTGGCACGTAGACTTACTGTTCTACTCAAATAAGCTAGTCACGATGGAAACATCATGCAGATATGTGTCAATGCCCTCTAAACAATACACCTGGTATATACTTGCTACAAGGAAAGATCCTGCAGAAATCAAAATTTATGATCCCCAACTATGAGTTCCATGTCAGTAGGATATAGAGTCTTGGGCTGAAAGGGCAGGAATGTGACCAGATGAGAAGGAAGTGAGGCAAGAGAGATGTTAGTTACCATTAGGAAAAGTGCCTTGTCTTACACACACACACACACACACACACACACACACACACACACTGCTTTCTGAAAATCAGGAAAAGGAGAGAAAAATAATCACATACTCTGTGGACATAAATGACTTTTTCTTTTAAGGTGATAAATTCCCTCCGAAGGACTACTGCATTTATTTAAGTTGTGTAGAATCATTAAAATCCTGATTGATAGAGCAGATATCGAGAGCTATACTCACTTCCAGATGACTTTCTGAGACTGACGTAACCCCAACGAAGCACTTAACTCCATGAAAAACTAATACAAGTACCTTCTCTTTAATTGAACCCTACAGCTCTTACCTCAATAGAGCAGTATCTGTGAGATTTTCTCCTTACATTTTTAAAGAATTTATCTTACACTTCCAGACAGAAAGAATCCATTTCTTGAGTGAGAGTAAAATGAAGAAGTAAGCCCATTATCTGTGTAATTGAAGCAAAATTAAAACAACTTTACATCAATTATCTGACCAGGGTAATAATCTTCATTCTCTGCTTCACTTCACACATGTAGTATGTCTGTTTTCCAAGATGTAAAATTTAAAAAAATAATAAAGTATTAAAAATGCCTACCTCTTAGGAGTTTATGAAAATCAATGGAATTTAAGTTAGAAGGAATGTAATTAGCTTGCCTGGAATTTGGCTAGTCCAGCTAAATTAACACCATAGCTTTTTCAAAAATGTGCCACGAGACCCATAAGATTAAGAAGTACAATACCTACTTGTGACCTCAAGCACAAATCGCCTCAAGAAAAGGTCCTCTCAAGTCAGGTGCAGCCCCTTGTCTAATGCACATGACCAGTCACCAGCTACAGGCCAGTGGACACAATAGTCTCCACCTCATTTACCAAATATTCCTTCTGCAATAAATCAGCAAAAAATGTGCTAAGTGCCTTGTGTGAAGGAAGCCTGATCTACTGCTGGAGGCTCTGCTTGCATGGGGTTGTTAAACTCAGCATTGCATCTGGCTTAAAAACCCTGACTTGAAGCTGTGTGTGCAGAAACTCTGTAACCCTTAATATCTGGATCAATCGGAATTCCTAAAAGCCTCTGCTCTCTCCAACAACTTTGTCCTACAAATTACTGCTTCTTATTAACCTACATATTGCAGCATAAAAACTAGTAACGTTACAAAATTACCCTTGGTTGCATTAATGAAAGCATTCATATGACTCTCTGAATGCTGTCTTTGGACCACAAGCCTGGAAAATTTTCCACATACTTATATGTTTAAGAGTGAATTGGATACTGGCCTCAATTCTGCATTTGAAAAGCTTACCTGTGACTCTAACCAGGGGCATTTGCCCTAAGGTTTTCTAGGTATCTATTAACCTTCAACGTTTGAAACAAAATTTGGAGTATTTTCTGTAAAGAAGGTTATTTCATAATAAAGGATTTGTCTCTTGTTTGTCTTGGGTTCCTAACATGGAGCTTTCAAAACTCAGAATGTCCTGAGTGATAAGTGTCTTTATTATTCATGAGCGCTTTAGATCACACCTGAGCTTAATACTGAGATGACTCAGGATGGTGGCTGTTACCAGAAAAAAACAGCCATGTGATTGGAGGCACAGGGTTTTGACACAGACCAACCTCTGGGGCTAGGAGGTGGGCTAGAGACTAAGGTCAACCCTATGGCCAATGATTCAGTCATTCATGCCCGTGTAATGAAACACCAATTAAAACAAACAAACAAACAAACAAACAAACCTCAGGGCACCAAGACTTAGGTGAGTTTCCTGGTTGTTGAACACAGTGATATATCTGATCAGTGGGGAGATGACAATGGGAACTCTGTGTCTGAAATCCTCTCAGACCTTGCCCTGAGGCTCTTCATTGGGCTGGTCCTCATTTGCACCTTTATAATAAAACTGTGGTTGTAATTACAATAACTTTCCTGAGTTCTACGAGTTGTTCTAGTCTATTGAATCATTAAAATCCCTAAATTTGTAGCCAATTGGTCAGAGATACAGGTGGCTGGGAAATCCTGAGCTTCCATTGGGCATCTGAGTAAGGAAGCTTTCTGGGATGATGCCCTTAAGCCTGTGGAGTCTGACACTAACTCTGGGTGGTTAACATCAGAATTGTACTATAACACCCTAAGGATACACATCTGTTGTCTGATTTTCAAAGGGCTCTTTGACCCAAATACTAACGTTACACACCAGTGCTCTACAGAGACCTGAGCAAAGAGTTTTTCCAAATGAAAGAAACGTTCTTTTTTTTTTTTTTAATTTTTTTAATGTTTATTTACTGTTGAGAGAAAGAGAGACAGAGTGTGAGCATGGGAGGGGCAGAGAGAGAGAGGGACACACAGAATCGGAAGCAGGCTCCAGGCTCTGAGCTGTCATTACAGAGACCGACGCAGGGCTCGATTCACGAACCGCGAGACCATGACCTGAGCCAAAGTCAGAGGCTTAACCCACTGAGCCATCCAAGTGCCCAAGAAAGAAATGTTCTTAAAGACAGAACTAAGAAGCCTCATTACCTATGAAGAACAGTCAGGTGGCTTCCAAAATTTACAAAAGATGGCTATCAAATTATCAGGAATACTTCAGCTGCTTACAGTCCTCCTAAAATCCCGACATCTTCAAATCCTTCAAGATGCAGTCAACAGCAAACAAGATCTCACCTTCTATTACAGTGTTTCTCAAATTGTGGTCCATGAATTCCTGGGAGTCCTCAGGATGCTTACAGGGTGTGTACAACGTGTCCACTAAAGGGACAGTCCAACAAAGTGAGCCTGTAACTTCAGGGGAAAAATAGCCAAATATTATCTGGCTTTTTCACTGCACTGATGCTTGCAGAGAGATTGTGCCAAGACAATGGTGGACAAAACTGTTGGTGTCTCAGCACAAATCAAACCACTGGCACCAAATGGTACTTGTGCTTTTGTATTCCTCACTACCACACACTCACAGGGAGAAGGAAAGAAAGGAAGAGGGAGCCAGATCCATTAAAGAATGCCCTTACACCTTTTGGGATGAGCACTGGGTGTTGTATGGAAACCAATTTAACAATAAATTTCATATATTAAAAAAAAAAAAAAGAATGCCCTTAATGAAACAGTACCATTTTTTTATTTTAATTTAAGTATCAACCTTTGAATACATGCTAGATGAAAAAATGGACAATATATATCAAGCACTTTTTTACATGCCAAAATACACTTGTGCAATTATCTGTTGCAAACTCAACTAACTGCTTTTTTCCAGGGAGCACCACTTTGACTTAAGAGATCAACTGATAGATAAATTGTTATCACTCACATTGGTTGTTTGCAGATATTTTCTTGAAAAATGGACAAAGTGGGTCTGTCGTTTCAAGGAAAAGAAACCCCAGAAATTAGTGCCAGTGGTAAAATTGAAGATTTCATAGGGAAATTAGAATTTTTAACCACTGTGGGCTTAAAATCTTCCCAATACTTAAAAACATTTTTCAATGAGACTGGTGATGATATTAGTGAATGTGATTTTTAGATTATATAGTAAAATGCATCAACATTTGGAAAATCTGCATAAATCAATATTCAATGTTTTCCAAATGATGTTATCCAATTAGGTATGAGTAAAGATTTATTCACAGTGTGAAACAGACCAATGGGTTTTAAGGAAACAGGGTATAAAAACTTCATTGATACAGTTTCAATGAAACTAAATTGCATATTGAAGCTAACCTTGAAGAACTATTACTTAGAAATTTTGATGGGTGGCTCAGTCAGTTAAGGGTCTGACTCTTGATTTTGGCTCAGGTCATGATCTCATGGTTCGTGAGTTGAAGCCCCACATCAGGCTCCGTGCTGACAGTGTGGAGCCTGCTTGGGATTCTCTCTCCTCCTCCTCCTCCTCCTCCTCCTCTTCCCCTGACTCTCTCTCTCTCTCTCTCTCTCAAGATAGATAGATAGATAGATAGATAGATAGATAGATAGATAGATAGATTTTGGTGCAATATCACAGAAGAATATCCACTATTAACTGAAAACTCTTCTATTTTCCAAGTAGATATCTCTGTAAAAATAGATTTTCTTCATAGACTGCAACCAGAACAACATATCATAATACATTGAATGCAGTGGCAAATATAAGACTCCAGCAGTCTTCCATGAAACCAAACATTAAAGGGATTTGCAAAACTCTAAAGCAATTTCAATAATCTCGCTAAATTTTTTTCTTTTGGAGAATGAATTTATTTTTCATAATAATGTTAACATGTTATGGATTTATTACTGCCAGTTTCGCATGAATCAATAAATGTATTTTTAAAGGCCTCAGTTTTCGTTTCTAAAGTGGTAAATATTGATAGATATAATCCAGATCAACAAAAACTTTGTGAGGTCTTCAATAATCCTTAGCAGTGAGAATAAACAGGCTCTGAGACCAAAATGTTAAAACACTGCCTCATTGTTGCCACTCTGTTCCAAACCATTATCATCACTCTCTGAATTTCTGCACTAACGTCTCACAGATCTCCCTGCTCCCAACTTGTTTCTTTGCATAATATTCCCAAACCACATCCAGACTCTTTTTAAATGTAAAGCAGGTCATGTCCCTCCTCTGATCAAAATCCTCCAAAGGCTTCCTTCCAAAATCATTTAAGGAAAAAGGTGAGGTACTCATTGGCCTACTAATGGTAGACGTGATCATTTCTGATTCTCTGCCATCACCCCCTCCTCACACTTGCTGCGGCTTCCCACCTGCTTGCTGGTCCCCGAACAAGCTAAGTATGGTCCCATCCAGCTCTCTCCTCAAGTTAGAGCTCATTTCCTTCATGTATCTACATAGACTGTCTCTTGCCTGCTGTTGATCTTTGCACACTTTTCACTTCACTGTCTTTCAGGACCAGTGTGCCTTCTATGACTGCTTACGATTGCAACTCTCCAGGGACCCCTGCCCTGCTTTATTTTTCTCCACAGCAGGTATCACCATTTGATACACTGTGTAGTCTGTCTTTTTTTTTTTTTTTTTTTCATTGTCTGTTTCCCTCCACTAAGAAATAACCTCTTTGAAGGCAGGTATTTTGCCTGGTTTCTGCATCCGTTTTCCCTAGCACATAAGAGGCACTCCGTGTGTATTAGCTAAATAAGTGAATGAGTAAGCAAATGAATGAGAGCACATGGGGAGAGCAAAACGTCTCCAAAAGTTCTGAAGAATTGTAGTCGGATCAAAAAGATTCTTTGATGGTCTCAAGGAGTAATCTAACCTTTTTTAGTCTTACCCTGACCCCAAACGAGATAAAATTAGGGAGTGAGCAAAGTCAGGAGCCTCTCTGAGTCACATTCCAGGCTGATGACTAGCCCATCCTCTAGAAACTGGCAACGATCTGCCACATGTCCACTCCAGCCTTGGCCTCTAGGTGCACAGTCCTACCCCAGGCTAGATACCAAATGTAGCTTCAGAATCACAAGGTTGGAGATGACAATGGGGGCACCAGGTATTCTGATAGCTGGACCTAGTATGCCTCAGAACCCTGGTGAACAGGTTGCAGCACTTGGAGATTGTTTGTTGGGATAGCTATCTGCCCACTTGGACCACCGGAGGACTTCTTACTCTGCTTCCACTTGTATAAATAGCCAAAATTTTGGCCTTTGTTAGATTAGCTGATAATACTTGTATCTCACCTGTCTTTTCCTCGTAAAGAGTCTCTTGATTCACACTACTCAGCTCTATGACTCCTTATGTCCGTCCTAGAGCGGTGCTGTCCAACAGAACTTTCTGAAGTGATAGACATGGTCATCTCTGCCTGGTCCAACATGATATCTGCTAGGCAAATATGTCTATTGAGCACTGAAAATGTGGCCAGTGCAACTGAATTTTAAGTTTAATTTAATTTTAATTAATTTAAATTTGAAGAGTCACATCTAGCCAGTGGTTCATGTATTGGATACTGTAGCCCTAGAATTATAGACCAACTTCACTCTTCAGATTCTTTAGAATTTCTAGTCTGGGACCACAGAGGTCTTTCTCTACCTGCCTTAAGTCACCTAAGGCATTAATTTAGGCTTTACAATGCAAAGGCTATCTGCCTTTTAACAATGGCCTCTTAAGCACCTTAATCGATTCAGGGACAAAGGAAATAAACCAAGAAGTGAAGTAGTTCCAAATACATGTTTTTATTAGGAAATAAAAACTTTTAACTTCCTCCATGACTTCCTTTCTCTCTGAAATTGTATCTGCATCAGCTTGCTGGTCTCTATCCACACTAGAAAAAGTATTTGGTTTATTACTGTTCTAAATCATGCTTGCCTTTTTTTTTAAACAACTGACCCTCTTTTTCTAGTATTGATGTTTTAATGGATGAATTATTACCACTTTTCCAAAGTTAAAGAAAATTGATCCAAACATTTTAAATGTAAAAATCTATATGTACAACCATTGGACTGGAGAGATTAAATGTCTGTACAAATGAAACAATTAAAAATGAATGTACTAGAGGTCATCAGAAGCCTTATTTGGATAGTCAGAGCAAATCCAAGGACAAATTTTTTTTTTAATGTTTATTTATTTTTGACAGAGAGAGAGAGACAGAGCATGAGCGGGGAGGGGCAGAGAGAGAGGGAGACACAGAATCCGAAGCAGGCTCCAGGCTCTGAGCTGTCAGCACAGAGCCCAACACTGGGCTTGAACTCATTAACTTTGAGATCATGACGTGAGCCAAAGTTCGGACGCTCAACCGACTGAGCCACCCAGGCGCCCCATCCAAGGACAAATTTTTACAAAGAATTTAAGTCGCAGTCCAAAAGGTTATACTCTGTCCCCTTAAGATTTGTATGTACGTATATAAGTAAATGGATAAATCAAAACAAAGAATTCTGAAAGTCCTTTATGCTGAATGATATAAAAATAAAAAGCAAGACGTGAGGAGGCCTGGATATCTTACACACACACATACACACACAGACTGAAGCCGGCTGTGTTCATGGAAATAGTGATAACGTAGTAAAATAGCACACCATCGTTACCCATTGATTGTTGAATTTGTCAGTAGTTCAAACAACCCAAAATAGTGTTATCTAGTCACTTCTTTATGTCGCTGCTTCCCTGCAAATTAACTTCTGCTGTAGCTACACCACCACTTTGACTGGGAGCTCTCTTTTGACCCCAAATCTCTGTTATTCTAACGTCCCCTGAAACTACAACTTTGGAGTCAATTTATTAATCTGCACACTCCGTGGAAGCAATAGTTGGAAATAAGGAAGCGTATTAGGAAGGGAAGGCCAAGGAGTGTTTTCAGTTGCTGCGCTGCTGGCCATTAGAGGACTCTCCCTAAAGGAGGAAACTTTGGGATATATCTGCAGGAAGAAAGTGCCAGATGTGTGTTCATATTTCTTTATCATTTATCCATCACCATCGCTACTTTTTTTAAAAAAAAAAATTAATGTTTATTTACTTTTTGAGACAAAAAAAGAGAGAGGCTGTGAGCAGGGAAGGGGCAGAGAGGGAGGGAGACACAGAATCTGAAGCAGGCTCCAGGCTCTGAGCCGTCAGCACAGAGCCTGATGCTGGGCTTGAACTCAAAAACCGTGAGATCATGACCGGAGCCCGTATCAGACGCTCAACGGACTGATCCACCCAGGAGCCCCAGCTTCACTACTTTTTAATTGATCATTTCTATGAAAAAAGAGCTCTACCGACCTAATGTCTTTTTATCCTCACAACAACCCAACAAAGTAGTATTGGTTATCCCCATTTTACAGAAAGATTTGGAGTCTAAGAAACATGCCTAGGGCCCCCAGCCTAGTAAATGGTGGAGTGAGTTCACAGAGCATGTGGAGTGACCTAGAAATTTCTTTCCTCCCCTATGCAGATTATCTCATCACACAGATAATGTGCACGAAGGTCATTGGGGTCATCTAAATATCTTGCTTCATTTCCTCCTGTCTCATGGTCTGACTCAGTGAAGAGAAGGAACAGCTGGGTTAATTCCTAGGCAGCAACACCCAAGAGAGCTTTCGGCAGAAGTCTAATTTTATATGAAAATGCTACAAGATCACTTACAGCAGAGACATCCCCCAAATGAATCTATCTTAAAGTGAACACATCAGCAAATTATATTCATGTTTAAGGAAAGAGGTCTTGTAAAAGACACACCCTAAAATATGCCATTGCATTTCTTTGGAATGTGTTCAGGAGGTGAAAATAGCTAAAGAAATTGGCCAGCGTTCCTTATCACACAGTATTCCTAACCATCTGCTGCATGTGCTTGTGAAGACGGTACTCGGTGCTTAAAATTCTCATCAAAGAAAATGTGAATAACCAGTTTACAACCTGTGAGAAAAAGGGAAAAGGATGCCTCCTTCCCGTTGCCACGAGTTCAGATTTACAGTTAACACGTGTAGTTGTGGGTGGCTGTGCTTGTTTCTTAAAAGAAGATAATTGCACACACCACCAAATAACAAAACAAAAGGGGAAAATGCGTGTGGGAGGTGGGAGTGAGATGCTAGAATAATTTAATTACTGTCAGGTGGTTCTCAAGCTGCACTAGGGGGAAAAAAAGCTTTGAACAAGATCTATTACCCAGAAAACAATTTAAGGTTCCATCTTTGCTCATTTTTAACAAATGTTCCCAAAGTTTTCAAGAATTTGACAAACTTTAGGTTGATGTATGAGGCGGTTGCCTCTTGCTCTGAGCACAAAGCTAATGCAGTTAAAGTCTCAAGTTCAATTAAGGCCCTCAAGGCTAATAACTCTTACTCCTTTTGAGGACTGCTAACTGCACATTACACACTGGTGAACACTGGGACCACCATTTATTAAAGCTACTCTCTAGCCTCCTGTGAACAGTATGTGTGGTCCAGGGTTCAAATAGAGACTGGGAATTAACTACCTATTTGCGTGAGGCCCAAAGAAGAGGCGACTCCCCTTACAGGCATAATAAGAGAAGTGTAAGTAGCCACTGCAACAGAAAAGAGGGACTTTTAAAAGAGAGAAAAACATGTGTCCTTGCAGTCTCGCTAGGACCTATGGCCTGTGCTATATTTCAATGGCCTTGGACTTACGGGTGGCACTAAAATGTGCCGTGGGTATAGTGTATGGCAGGCTTGGTCTGTGCCCTGCACTGAAGAACTACGACAGGGAACATGATACCGGGGTATGTCGTGGGGCCCCCAACCTGTAGGAGCTCAGAGGCCAGAAGAGGAGGAAGACTTGGCAGAGAGATCCCTGTATGCTGGAGGCACACACAGCCATGAGCCCTGTAAAGACAGCATTCCGTGTTCTGGGAGGGGCCTGCAGCCGGTCTCAGTACGGACACGGCAGTTCCGTGACAGTGACAAAAGTAGCAGCAGCAGCAATTCTCTGGCGAGCACAGGGATTGACAGCCTTGGAATGGCAAGACGCTGTCATGGAGAGAGGTGACTGGGTCATCTGGGACAGGTTTCAGCTAAGGAGCATGTGACACCGATTCAAATCATCTCTGGAATGTCAGCCAGCTAAAAGACTGCTGAATCTGCAAGTACCGGCCTGATGGACTCCCCATCTCTGCTCCCCATGTCCCCCCATTGTCGTCTCCAAATCCCATACTCCAGCTTTGCCTCAGAATTTGAAGCCAGTTGAAGAGAAATACATACATAGAAACATACATACAGACGTCGTGTGATGCAATCAACACGCCGATCCCTGCTTGCTGTCAACATGATCGCAGATGTTGGCCTTGACCATCGAAGTGTTAAAAGGATATCACGTAACTGGTTAGAATAGTGAGGCCTGTGAGCATCTCCGAATAGGAAATTTCAACTTTCATCTTGACACACTACAGAGTTAATTACACACTAATAAAAGTCAACAACTGTTCTACCATTACAGCTACTGAAATCCAAATGGCATGGTTTGTTTGTGAATTATTGGGTTAAAGATATTCCTTTTCTTACACGTAGCACAGCAAAGAGCTTGTTTACTTGGCAGGCTCCTTGTTCGTCAGGGAGAAGCGCTTGGGCTGAGCGGAGTCTCTTGGTTACAAGTACGTCATTCACCACACTTAAACCAGGAAATACAGGGCTCTCAGGAAGCGTATTCGATAATAAAGCACTGAGAGCCAACATTAGCCAATAATCGGTATTACTCTTCATCCTGAAATGATGCAATCATTTTTACAAGGTAGTCAGGTGGTGGAGATCGGCCGGGTGGACATATTAGGTCTGTTTCCTAGCTCGGTGGCTGGCTCGGTTATTTCAAACAGCCAGGTTTGAATGATTTGCAGTGTTTCAGCTTCTCTCTTTCAAAATCTCAGATACAGCCATCAGTGGTAGGGTTTATAAGTTCATACGGAGGCAAATGTACTGTACTATAAACTCTTTCATACTAGGGACAATGTTTTATTTGGCTTCATATCTAGTGAGCACAATGCTTAGTATTCAATTAATGTTTGCTAAACAGTAAGAAAACTAAACAAGCCTTATTAGCCACTAGCTGATTGGACAGACTTTCTTGTTGCCCACTAGCACTGTGTAGTGGAGAGATGCGAAAGAGTAACCCAGAGTCACTTACAGACTCACATGGGAAAGCCCGGCGTGGCGTTCTAGCCCATGGAGACCATTAGCCTGCCCGTACAGGATGATCTCACTAACACACTCTCTCCTCCTACCAACACAAAGGGAAAAACAGCTTTCTTAGATTCTCACCATTCTAAGGCCTACTTATTTCTGATTACTTGTTTTTTTCTTTTAATTTTTTTCATGTTTATTTCTGAGACAGAGAGAGACAGAGCATGAGCAGGAGAGGGGCACAGAGAGAGGGAGACACAGAATCAGAAGCAGGCTCCAGGCTCTGAGCTGTCAGCACAGAGCCCCACACGGGGCTCAAACTCACAGACCGCGAGATCATGACCTGAGCCGAAGTCGGTCGCTCAACCAACTAAGCCGCCCAGGCGCCCCTGATTACTTGTTTTTTGGCAGGCACTGCATAAATAGCAAAGAAACAGTGCTGAAACAAGTGGTTTTTCATTTCCATTCCTAGAAAATTCATAGGAACTATTATGTCTTGTGGATGAGTACAGCTGGAATTCTCTCTATCCTGGAGAGCACACAGCAAAGATACTGAATGAAACACTCTTCCCAGAGAACCAAAGATTCCTACTTCTGTCCTTTGGTGATTTACAACCAAACACTTGGGTGACTCTTTAAAGAAAAAACACCCATGCTTCACATTAAGAAACTGTTAATAGCAGGTAGGGTTGCACAGGCTGTGAAGTGAAAAGAACTAAGTTTGAGATCTGTCACTTACTAGCTGTGTGACATTAGGCAAATCACTTCACCTCTCTGGGCCTCAGTTGTTATAACTATTCCCATCTCTCAGCCTACATATAGGACCCAGATGAAACTGGGTACATTCTAAAAGCTCTGTAAACTATAACACAAATTATAATGTTATTCATTACTGTTTTCTAGATGCTTCTTTCTGTTAATCTAGAAGGTAGAGATCTAAATGGCAGGCAAATGCCCAGTTTAAAGGCAGTAAATCTGAAAGATAATACTGCAAACTGGAGTGAATGCCACTGCAGTAGAGTGAGTGAAAATCGAATCCTCGATTTAGCCAGGTGTCCAGAGATAACAGTGCGCACCAGGAAGGTAAAAATGTCTTTTTGCACAAGTCTGTTTAGAAAACTAAAGGATTCAGCTCTCAGTTCTGGTGTCTCTGATGTCAGAGTGATTTCTCACACCCAGAAATGATAACAATGGACACTTGTGCACTGGCTATCACACATACTTTTTTCCCTTAAGTTTCAACACTATTATGTCTTACATAGGCAAGTTCGGCTTTTTACACAGGTCTACAAGTCTAATGTAAAACTTTGCGGATGTGCTTGCATGAAAAATACTACTGTTGGTGGAAACAAAAAAAAAAAGGCTGGCGTGTCCAAGGTGTGAGACCCTCCATAACAACAAGCTTTCAGTGAATTTACGCTTTCCTATAAACCTAGGCACCTCCTTGTAAAATAAGCATTTTTTGTGGCATTTTTAATGGCCCAGTTCCTCTAGTCATTAAGAAACAAATTTTTTATGGATTTTAGTACTGTTCTATTCAGAAAAATTGTGTATTTTATGGGGGAACATATACACAGCTGCCATATATTTCTCAGGTTTCTGGTTAACAACCTTTGCCTTGCACAGTTGGACTGCTGGTGTAAGTTTGTTGGGGAACCCTTCATTTTCTTATCTTGCTTAACTTCTATCCCTCTCTTTCCCTCCTGACAATGGTCGCAGCTCTCCTGACACTGAAGCACGGAAAACAGATGGCGTCCCATCTCTCTTCTCAGGGCTTTGTCGAATTGCATCCGCAGAACTACACTGGGGGAGAAATGTGGGTGCCAAACACATTTTGCTCCTCTAAGATGGGATAACTTCCCTTTCTGCGCTGTGATCAAAAGGAAGCTGCACCCACGGAGGGTCCAGTGAGGTGCGCCTCTGGATACTGTGCACGGTTCCTTCCTCTGAGCAGTCTGTCTCCATGGAGACAGACATGCAACAGAAGAATCAAGACGGGGCAGGTGGGGACCAGGAGCAGCAGGGGAGATGCCAAGAGTCAACAGATGGGGGAAAAAAAAAAAACAAGAAACACTAAATGAGAAACCCAATTGTTTGAGTGGGAGAATTTACCTTCTAGCTGATTTTTACAATATTTCCTCATCTCAAAACAAGAAAACAAACAAGACTGTCCTTAGGTGAGTAAAACTAAAGCTTTAGCTGTTCACTTCATTACATATAATTTCTTCAGAGTATTCTGAATATTCTGTAATCATTTCAATGTTTAACACGGTAGATCTGCTTGATTGTCATGAAGCCACATTAGTGAGGAAGTAGATGATCAGGAAAACTATTGCGTTTACTTGGCACATGATTGTATTTCCACTTAAAGCCCTCATCAAGTTGCACACATGATAGGATCTATTAAATTCTTGGCCTTCTCTTGCATCTCATTAATTTCAGAGAGTGATATCTGATGATCACATTTCAGCAATTGTCAGAAGCGTCTTACTCCTTTTGTTGCTTGTTGCCAAGCGAGAACAATTGTGTAATGACACCACACGTTTCAACATGCCTTTTCCTAATGAGTCTTAGGGGGAAATTCAACTTACGAGAATAAAGAAAACAGTCTGCTACTTCCCACAACATCAAAACCATAGGAATATGGCTTTGTGATCATAATACCACATGACTATAATGTCTGCAATGGGGCAGTTATATTCTACATAGAATATGAGATACCACTGCTAATAAATACTCATATTATTTGCACATGCCAATATAAAGTCTTCAATAACACATAATTTGTTACCATTTCTAAGAACCAAGGGATAAAAGGGAACTGTAAAAGATCAAAACATCAGGTCTCAGCTTTGCCTCTGAACAATTCATTACATGCCACATGACACAAAAGCAAATGTGTTTAATGGTACAACTTTTAAAAAACAGGAATATGTTCATTTTGTTCCATCACCGCTCAGGATTGTTTTCAAAATAAAACAGTGAATAATAATCAATGCAGGAAAAATAAGGTAGTAAATGAGGTGTATTTATCTAAAACCCTCTGTCCTCAGAGACCAAGAGTGACTTACCACTTGGGGCTTGAAGTGCACGTGTGACAGCCAATGTCACGGTAGCCAAAAACGAAATGAGAACAATGGTCTCAACCGCATTCTCAAGGTGATGCTTTTTAAAGAGATGCCTTTGAGTTTATGTCAGTGACACAACTTTTTATGACATTGCAATGTTGTTCTGTGACATTGTGAAGATATCCTTGGATATAGCACAAACCTGTGATATTTCAAAAGGCTTAATAATTCATGTACTTAGGAAGTACTCTAACAACCAAGACATGAAAATAATCTAATTTTTTGTGGTCAGTGTTATAGTTTAGTTTAATTCATGATAATCACATTCCGTCCTCCTGTATGATTTGAGTCAAGTGAAAAGATCTGCATGCCCCAAATATAACTCCTCTGTCCACATTAAGTCCTATTAGAGTCAATTGTAGATTCTGACATTATTTCCAAAAGAACCCTATTCAACTTAAAATTCTATCACCAATAATTAATTAAATTATAGTAGTAAAAAACAAAAACAAATGGTTAGCTGGTTGAAGATCCTTCAGGAAATATGACCAGAACAAATAATATAGTTAAGGAGATATGGAGATTGAGATTAAGGGAGAGAGAAACAGTTTGACATTTACTGAATACATGCCACGTCCAATGCATTATAACTTTTAGTCCTGAAAATGAATTGTTATAACTCCCATATTACATAGTAGATCATGCAGTCAATGAGGAGCACATCCTGAAACCTGGCTCCACTGATGAGAGAATAAGGGTGGTAGGTGGGTGTGGAGAAAGGTCTGGAGAAGGTCCAGGGCATGAGGAGGTCCTGGGACAGCCAGGACAGTAGTAGGCTAGATGTCAGAGGAAAAAGCTCCAAAGGCAAGTTACACTGAAGGGATGCAGATGGACCTAACAGAATCCCAGCATTGGCTCTCTTTTATTTCATGATCACGTTTCAAACTTTTGAAGAACAGGGGCACCTGGGTGGCTCAGTCAGTTATGCATTCGGCTCTTGATATCGTCTCAAGTCATGATCTCTCGATTCATGAGATGGAGCCCCACGTCAGCCTCTGTACTGACAGTGAGGAGCCTGCTTGGAATTCTCTCTCTCCCTCTCTCTCTCCCTCTCTGTCCCTCTCTCTCTCTCTCTCTCTCTCTCTCTGCCCCTTTCCTGTTCATGCATACACACTCTCTCCCTTTCAAAATACATTAAAAAAAAACATTTAAAAAACTTTCAAAGAATGGAGGGGAGAGTGATTCACATAGATGAAACTACAAGTGTGCTTCAATCTTCAGGTGCTTCAAATGCAGTAGCAAAATGTTGAGGAGGGAGGATTTATAAAAACCAAGTGGGGTAGTGCTTGTGAGTGCGACGAGTGTGTATATAAGTGTGAGGTGTGAGGCTGTGCATGCATGCACGTGGGAGTGTAGTATGCATGTGAAGGAGTGTGGTATGTCTGTATGTGTGTGGTAAAGCCCACTTCACATATCAGTTTTTGCATTCCTCAAATTGTTACAAAGGAATAGTATTTACCAATTAAAAAGAATGGTGTACTGATACGTGCTATACAGAAGAGATGGATCTTGAAAACATACTAAGTGAAAGAAAAGTCACAAAAGACCCCATAAGGTATGGTCCCATTTATATGAAATGCCTAGAAGAGGCAAATCTTTAGAGACATAAAGCATATTATTGTCTGCCAAGGGCTGGGAAAGGGGTAATGGGTACTGACTGCTAATGTGTATAGGATTTTAGTGGGAGCGATAAAACGTTCTCAAATTATATTTTGGTGATGGTTACACGACTCTGTGAATATACTAAACACCATCGAATTGTATATTTTAAATGAGCAGATTTTATGCATGTGAATTATATCTTAATAAAGATGAAAAAAATTAATTTGGGATCCAAATGCCTGGATACAAGTTTCCAAGAGGAGATGCAAAGAGATAAACATATGTCACTTAAAAATATGTCATCTTTTGGCAGCAAGGACTATAAGAGTACTTTGATCTTAATTTGAAAGAAACTGGTAATCCTTACATAGAAAATAATTCATAAATTATGTGAGAGAGCCAGGTGTTCATGCACCCCCTTCGTAAAAGCTGTGTAGGTAGAATGAAAATGAACTCAGGTTATGATACCACTCAAACCTCTCCCCTAGGGCTTTGCATTGCATATTTAGTACACGTAAAGATTACATCATAATAAAGATGATTATAAAGTAGAGGGAAAGTGTGGTTGAGGATTCCATCTAAGTTTCCTTAAAGCAGCAATTCCGGGTTACTGCCAAAATATTTATAAAGATATAGTACTTTAGGCAAAATATAGATTTCCTAGTAAGATATTTTTTTTATGTACAGGGAATTTCATTTGTTTGTTTTGTTTTGTTTTAAATAGACTTTCTTTGGGACACCTGGATGGCTCAGTAGGTCAAGCATCTGACTCTGGATTTTGGCTCAGGTCATGATCTCACAGTTCATGAGTTCAAGACCACATCAGGCTCTCTCCCTCTCTCTATGCCCCTCCCCCACTCTCACTCTCTCTAAATAAATAACTTTAAACCTAAACTTTAAAAATTAAACAAATACAATAAAATTCGACTTTATTTTTTAGGCACTTTCAGGTTCACAGCAAAATTAAGCAGAAGGTGTAGAGATTTCCATACACCCCTTACCCCCGTCCATATGCACAGCCTCCCCCACTATTAACATCCCACACCACAATGGTACACTTGCTGCATTCAAGGAACACATCACTTCTACCCAAAGACCATAGTTAAAATTTGAGTTCGCACTCTGCTGAATATTCTATGGGTTTGGAGAAATGTAAATGGCATGTGTCCATTACTGTAGTATCATACAGGATAGTTTCATTGCCCTAAAAATCCTCTGTGCTCTGCATACTCCTGTCTGCCTCACCACAAACCCAAGCAACCGCTGCTCCCTTTACTATCTTCACAGTTTTGCCTTTCTCAGAATGTCATATAATTGGAATCGTAGCACATATCCTTTTCAAATTGGCTTCTTCCACTTATTAATATCCCTCTGAGCTTCCTCCACGTCTTTTCAGGGCTTGATAGTGCATTTCTCTTTAGCACTGAATAATATTCCATTATCTAGGTGTACCACACTTTGGTTATCCATCCACCTTGCTTCCAAGTTCTGGCAGCTATGAATAAAGTTGGTATAAACATTTCTGTGCAAGTTTTTGTGTGGACATTAAGTTTCCAGTTCATCTGAGTAATTACCAAAGAGAGTGGTTGTCAGATTGTACACTAAGAGTGTGCTTAATTTTCGAAGAAACTGCGACAATTGTTTTAATTACAAAGACTGTAAGATTCGGACAGAAAAATAAGGTTACCTAAAGAGGGAACATCAATTTTAAATCAGATTGTCAGATGACAAGGTCTCAAACTGTAGAAAGTTTTAAGAGAAGGAAGTTGTAACTTTAGACCTTTCTATAGGATCGTTGTTGGTCATTTATGAAACCAGAAGACAAATATTCTCAGAGATGCAAGGGCTCTGAAAATCTGTTACCCAGATAACCTTCTTGCAAAATCTACTTGAAATGGGGGCACCTGGGTGGCTCAGTCATTTAAGTGCCCACCTCTTGATTTTGGCTCAGGTCATGATTTCACAGTTTGTGAGATCGAGCCTCAAGTTGGTCTCTGAGCTGATAGCACGGAGCCTGCTTGGGAGTCTCTCTCTCCCTCTCTCTCTCTGTCCCTTCCCCCTCTCTCAAAAATAAATAAACTTAAAAATGTTTTTTCTTAAATCTACTTGAACTCTAAGTTGGATAAAGCAAATTAAGAATTCAAGCATGGAGAAATTATTGTGTAAGAAGATGGTGATAAACACAGTTTTCCCTGCTCTCCTTAATTAGAACATAATCCTGCACTATAGGGTCTCTAGGACTCTGTACCTTCTGGATGACACTTGTCACAGATGCTGGTGTATACTTGTTGCTGTAACTGCTTGATCTATGTCTGTCACCCCCACTACACTGTGAGGTCCTTGCAAACAGGCGGTGTGTGATATTGTCACCTTTGCAGGTATCCCTGCCAACAGCATGATGCCCAGCATCGGAACAGGCTCTTACTTCTTTGTAAAGAAAACGAACCTGGTGTCTCTTCTATTACACTTACCATATCCCCACTCAAATGTAATATTTGTGACCTGTGTCTCCTTTGTTAATGCCTCAAGTACCAGGACTAAGATGCATTATCTCTGCACCTCAGGAGTTTCTGCACAGTTTCCAGACTAAATAGTCACTCAATTAATATTTGCTAAATTATTGGACGCAATTCCCTGCCACACCCTCTTCCCCACCTCACACCCCCGCCACACTATCCAACCAAAAGCTACGTGCTTTTTCACACTTCCATGCCTTTTTCTGTGTTGTTTTAGCCTCTGATTCTTTGCCCCACCTTCTCTATTTCATGAACCACCAGACCTTCCAGGTAGCATCAGCCCTGTCCCCTCTGTCAACACCCAGGCAGAACTTGCTCCTTCCACAGCAAATGGACTATGTTGTACTAAAATTGTTTGTTCATGTGTTTTCTTGCACATGAAATGGTGGGCTTCTGAGGGCTAAGATTTTTACTTTCCCAACTTTAGCTACCATGTTACCTAACTCATAATAAGTGCTCATTAATATTTGTTTTTTTTTTTCAACGTTTATTTATTTTTGGGACAGAGAGAGAGAGACAGAGCATGAACGGGGGAAGGGCAGAGGGAGAGGGAGACACAGAATCGGAAACAGGCTCCAGGCTCCGAGCCATCAGCCCCAGAGCCCGACGCGGGGCTCGAACTCACGGACCGCGAGATCGTGACCTGGCTGAAGTCGGACGCTTAACCGACTGCGCCACCCAGGCGCCCCATATTTGTGTGTTTTTTTAAATAACCTGAAGGAGCCACATGGGTATGTAAGTTGTTGTTTATCTATTCAGAAGGGTTTTGTTGGGCCAAATTGAAAGTAGCAAAATAAAAATGGAAACTATGCATCGAGGGAGGGTGTGCAAATGATGAACAAGCATTTCCAAATATACCTGAGCTTGGTTTCATTATGGAGGAAGATTTTGTACTCCCTGTGTGTCAGAGAACAGAACTTTCCAGGTCTAGTAAATGCAGCTAAGCTCAAGCTTTAGGTCTATTGCACTGAAATTATTTTCTGTCTTTTGGTTATCATCACGAAGTTTTACTGCTCATCACTAAAAGATGAAGAGGAAAATTATTCATTGTCTCAAATGTTCTAATTAATAGCTAAATCAAGAAATGTCCCTTATCAAAATTTCCTTTGGTCTATTGTGCTAGACTAATTTTCTCTGTCATATGAAAGTGTCATAATTTTTGGTACTTAATGGACTCAAAGTTTTAATGGGAAGATTTAGTTAATCTTTTAAAATCTGGCTTTTGTTAATATATACTTCCTTAGCTATAGACACTATGGTTAGATTTGCTTGGTCTATAATTGGTCTCTCTCTTTTGAACTTATTTTTGCTGAGGTTTTTTTTTTTTTTTTCTGATCTTGAAAGAATAAGGTAATCTAACTCCACCTGCCTATTGATGAGGGTTTTCATGTACAGTCGTCTTTTAAGTAACACTCCTGCTGAGAAACTGTTTGCACACAAGGAGAACCAAAATGTAAGACTTGCCTGAGACAGCACAAGCAATTTTGGATAGACAGAGACCCAAATAAAATGAACATAACCCGAGAGATCCATGGGTCAAAATATGCTAAAAAGAATTCAAACTGCTATTATAAATTCATCTGGAAAATAGTCTATAAAAGTCAGTACTTTGAATCTCACATAAAGGCATCCTACTGAAACAGGAAATGCTAGGGTATTACAACAATGGCTACTCTATTCTCTATAACATAAATATGAAGGTCCTAGAAAGCAGTCTTCAAATTCTATCTTTTACAATATCAAATCCATTTTATAAAATTTGGAAAGTTCTAGAAGCAGCCTGACATTGGAGCAAGGATTGCTCAGGATACTGTTTCTTTTACATAGGAAGAAGTGAAATATGTTGGTTCTTGTCTACAAATGCAAGAAACAGAAACTTGAAAATTAAAGTTGTGATATTAATGAATCTCACCCAATTATTATCACAATTATTACTGATGTTTAATTACTCTTATCACTTCTGATTTGACCTTTGCAAAGTAAGGGTACTAGAATAGGAGTCATGGGTTTCAATGCTTCTATGTGCCCATAGGTAAATCCTTCTATCTTTTTGGATTTCAGTTTCTCTATAAAATTAAGAGGTTGAATAAAATTATTCCAACCTTGGTTTTGTGACTAAACTTAGCTATAGAAAAAAGAGATTTAATCATGATCTGGAAATAAGATAAAAATTCAACAAAAGTTAAGAGAGGATATTTGACTTAAAAGACAAAGAAAACACATTCAATTGATAGTTTGCCATGTCACCATCTATAGATGAGATTGGTGTCAAAGACATGAAAAGAAAAAATGGAAAAACTTTAAGCCAAGAAAGGCAAATAAATTGCTGATGGTAGAGGCTGTCTAGAGCAGGATGTAGAAGGTTTTAAGGCCAAGTCTGAGTTCAGTGGGAAAGAATGTTGTGATTTATTAGCACTATCTACCTTGGGTTCAGAAGAGAAGAGTAGTAGTGTATGCAAGATATTTGCCACATAAAATAATATTCTAACCATGTGTAGTAGATTCCTATTATTTGTGTCGAAGACTTAGAACAACCTCTATTCTCAACACAACAGTATATCATTTGTCACAGGATATACAATAAAATACAACTTTTTTAAATGGTCGTTTATTTTTGAGAGAGAGAGAGAGAGCACGAGTGGGGTAGGAACAGAGAGACAGGGGGCAGAGGATCTAAAGCAGGCTCCACACTGACAGCAGCGAGCCCAATACGGGGCTCAATTCATGAACCATGAGATCATGACCTGAGCTAAAGTCAGACACTCAACCAAAGGAGCCACTCAGGAGCCCCAGTAAAATGTAACTTTAAAATGGAAGTAAATTCTTTCAGGTTCTTAATTATTGTATAAGTACAAGATTAAAGCAGAAAAGCTGGTTGCAGCTACGTTCATCTTTTATGCAGTAGTAGTAGAAGCTCTAGAAATTTATTGAGCACACAACTGCCCAGAATAAGTAGTCCGTTTTCAGCCTCTCTTACAGATAGATGGGGCTACTTGACTAAGTGCTGACCAATGAGATATCAGAAGAAATGATGTGAGCAACTTGCAGGCTGTGCTCTTTCCCCTTCCTGCGGGTTCCAAAGCCCACTGGGTGAGGGCAAGCCACCAGGGAATGATGATGAGGTTAACACCTGGAGTCACTATATCAGCCATATACTGCTTACACATGGAAAGTTGCTGTCTTGCTTAATCCACTATAATTTCAGGTCTCTGTTAGAGCAACCAAACCCATACCTCACCTAATAAAATACTTACTTTGGGGTATGGGAGTGTGCACGAGAAACACGTGCCTTTTTGTGGAAAATGTGACTTAGAAGAAAGGCGTTTCCATCGTGTGGATATTCCCAAGAACTCACAGGAGGTGAAACTAGTGATGCAGCTTTAGGAGGTAAAGGAAGCGGTGCAGCTGCCGGGCAGACCTTTCGTAAAACTTTATTTCTTACATCGGGGTTACATAGGTCAAAGCCAGCAAACCATCTGTTTATAAATGAAGTTTTATTGGAGCATAGCCATGTTTATTTGCATGTTGTCTAGGCTGCCTTCTGAGCTACAATGCAAAGTTGAGTAGGACTGACAGAGATTGTTTGGGCCACAAAGTCTAAAATATTTACTATCTGGACCTTTACAGAGAAAGTATATTGGTGCCTGACTTAAAAGATAGAAGCCTTGGGGCGCCTGGGTGGCTCAGTCAGTTAAGCGTCCAACTTCGGTTCGGGTCATGATCTCACGTTTCGTGGGCTCCATGACAGGCTTTGTGCTGACAGCACAGAGCCTGCTTTAGATTCTCTGTCTCCATCTCCCTCTGCCACCCCAACCTTCGTGCACGTGCTCTGGCTCTCTCTCAAAAATAAATAAAAACATTAAAAAAAGAGAGAAGCTTTTCACCCACAGGAACGCTATCTAAACTGATTTCAGATATCACTTTTCTTATTTCCACATGGCAGTGTGTCACATCTGAGTATTAATATCCCTCATCCTACTTTCTTTTTTTTTTTTTTTTTTTTTAATTTTTTTTTTCAACATTTATTTATTTTTGCGACAGAGAGAGACAGAGCATGAACGGGGGAGGGGCAGAGAGAGAGGGAGACACAGAATCGGAAACAGGCTCCAGGCTCTGAGCCATCAGCCCAGAGCCCGACGCGGGGCTCGAACTCACGGACTGCGAGATCGTGACCTGGCTGAAGTCGGACGCTTAACCGACTGCGCCACCCAGGCGCCCCCCCTCATCCTACTTTCAATTCAGCTAAATTCTCTTTTTTCTATCAAAGAACTATTTAAAACTTTTTTTTTAAATTTTTTTTTCAAAGTTTATTTATTTTTGGGACAGAGAGAGACAGAGCATGAACGGGCGAGGGGCAGAGAGAGAGGGAGACACAGAATCGGAAACAGGCTCCAGGCTCTGAGCCATCAGCCCAGAGCCCGACGCGGGGCTGAACTCACAGACCGCGAGATCGTGACCTGGCTGAAGTCGGACGCTTAACCGACTGCGCCACCCAGGCGCCCCTATTTAAAACTTTTTAATTTCTCCTCACTTCTCTCCCTAGTAGTAACTTTACTTGACTGCCGTTTAACCATTTTTCACAAAAAGGTACTATCTCTTCCCAAGAATTAGTGCATTACAAAGATGAGCTGGGACAACCAGGGCAGTGAGGCACAACTCCTGGCTGTTGGTGCTGCTCAGTGACTGATTTCCACACATGGTCTCACATCTAACGAAGTCCAAATTCACTCCTGATTTCAAAGGTCACTTAGAAACAAGTGCATTTCTACCACTGTCAAAGAAAGTGTACCTAAAATGTTTAAAGAAAACAAGACTTCACGTTAAATCCAAGAATGCTGTGGGTCTATTCTAGCAGAAGTTTTAGGAGATAAGCCAGTCAGAGTCTTCAAAAGTGAATTTGACTTGAAAGGAATTTTAAATGGAAGGAAAAAGTGAGACTAATTAAGAATAGCTTACATTTATTGCAATAGCAGTCAAATAATCAAAGGGAAAAGCAAATGGTTGTGTTTCTAAATGCAAATGAAAAAACACACCTATCAGAAGTGGGCATCCAACTAATAGTGAAAAGTTCATAATTTTGACTCTAAATTACTGGACTCTCGAATTCATTCTTTCAATATACGTTTGAAAAGAACAATTAAGAATCTTAAGGTGATGAAGTGTCTACAAAAATAGCTAATGATCAACATTAAGAAAACGCAGGGAAACTCAGTTGATATATGTGAATCCATCTACACACTAAAAAAAGTTGTGCCTATATTTTTAATGTATTTAAAAATTAAATTTATTTTATATAACCATCGTCTATAGCATGCTTTACCTATGAGACTTCAGAATCTAATTAAAAACAAAATATTCATGTTCAGAAAATCCAACATTGTTGGAAACAGGAAATGTTTTGAAATTCCATATAGTTATGCATATATTTAGAACATGTACTAATTTTATTACACTTATTATTCTCTAGAGCTGTGCAATCTAATATGGTAGCTACTAATCACATGTGGTTTCAAGTGCTACTGAGCACTTGACATGGGGATGGCCCAAATTTAGATAGCATGAAATACACACTGAATATTAAAGACTTAGTACAATGAAAAAGAATGGAAAATATCTCCATTTCTTACATTCCAATTACATATTGAAATGATAATAGTTTAGAAACACTGGATTAAATAAAACACACAATTAAAATTAACGTATCCTTTTTTTAGCTTTTTATTTTTTATTTATTTATTTATTTTTTTAAATTTTTTTTTTCAACCTTTATTTATTATTTTTGGGACAGAGAGAGACAGAGCATGAACGGGGGAGGGCCAGAGAGAGAGGGAGACACAGAATCGGAAACAGGCTCCAGGCTCTGAGCCATCAGCCCAGAGCCCGACGCGGGGCTCGAACTCACGGACCGCGAGATCGTGACCTGGCTGAAGTCGGACGCTTAACCGACTGCGCCACCCAGGCGCCCCTTTTTTTAGCTTTTTAAATGTAACTACTAGAAGATTTTAACTGATATGTGCGGCTTGCATTGTATCTCTGTTAGACAGCTCAAATCTTGGGTATCTCAGAGAACTTTCTTGTTCAAAGACAGTTATCAGCTTTAGGGTTCTGAGAAACCTATCACCACAACCCTGGGAATCAATAAATGTAAATTGTGTGCTGGATATTTCAATGAGATTAAAAAGTCATTCTGTCTACATCCAATGCATCTAGAAACTTTTAGAGAATCTAATAAGAAATACAGAAATCAAATGTCCAAATCCTTGTCTTTTCCATCTGAATTTCACTGATTCCAATGAGATTTTGTAAGTGTGCAGAGTAAGATGTAGTGTTAGTTATAAGTTGGGAGGGAAAGAGATGGCCCCAAATAGCACAATTAACAAAAGGATGGTGCCCATATGGGATCCAATAACCATCCCTGGGATAAAATTTGACCGAAAATAATCCCTTAGCCAAAAACTTAGCCCCATTACATTATTTCCTTGGATGAAAACTTTTTCTAGTGTTTTCCCTTCACAATCAGCCTAAGGTACTAGCTTGGTATAGAAACAGATGAAAAAAAAGACTTCAGGAGAAAAACACCCACGGTTTTCTAGGGTCCTTCATTGATATGCTTTCCACAAATAAGACAATATTGCTTAGAATATGAATTCTAAAACATCGTATTACAAAATGCTTATTTTACCGTAAGAGTTCTAAAATGCTGACTTGATTTCCTGGCCATCTAATTTTACCTTAATGAGCTATTTTATTCAATGAATCACTGTTCTTGTAAATTCTTCTGCTCAACAGAACAGAAGGTGACAGCTGACGGCATGTGCCGCTGACAGCCCCGGGCTGCCTCTAGCCCTGTTGCTTTGAATGATTCACTCAGGATAGAGATATTTGACCCTGCAGAAAGGCAGTCCTTTGGATTTCCTCCTAAGGCCCACTTGAAAGTTATCTCCCACTGCTCTTTCGATGTCAAGCCTTGCCAAGAATAAAAGTGCTGTGTCACTCACTCCACTGGTTCTTTGTCCCTAAACAGATGAAAAGTCCTTGTTTTCACTTCTAAGATGTCAGAGAATGAAAAGAGAGAAAAGTAATTTCAGTGCCCAGAAGTAGAAATGCCTGTGTGATCGTTTCCAAACAATACCAGTTGTTTTTGAGGTCAACAGGAGGATGTGAAGGCTGATTCTGCTGTTTCTAACTCACAGGTAAAGAAATACTTCATTTGTCAAAAAAATCCACACTTATTATTTTTTAATTTAAGAAGAGACCAACGGGTGTGTCAAATGTGCAGAGCATGGTTTTATTCATTAATAGAGGTCATGATCATGGGAATAACAACCCTACCTCCTACCTCCAACTTAACCAACCTGTAGCAGGATCTCTCAGCTATGCCTACCATACAATTGCTTGGGGCTTTTGATATTGGGACAGACAGAGGTGAGCAGTGAGTGATGTGCATGCTAGCTTTTAGTACCTGAGCTGAAGAAAGTGAGAGGAGTTTGTGCAGGGGCCTTGGAAAAGACAAAAAAAGAGAAGAGAGAGAGAACACAAGATGGTATCTAACCCCAGCCAGCCTCTGAGACTAGGTCTAACCTTCCTAAGAAAGGGAAGGGGATGAAACATTAAAAAATAAAAAATAAAAAAGACATCTATATTGGGTTGCCTAGAGTGGCTCAGTTGGTTAAGCATCCACCTTCAGCTCAGGTCATGATCTCATGGTTTGTGAGTTTGAGCCCCGTGTTGGGTTCCGTGCTCATAGCTCAGAGCCTGGATCCTGCTTCAGATTCTGTGTCTCCCTCTCTGTCTGCCTCTTGCCTGCTCGTGCTGTCTCTCTCTGTCTCAAAAATAAATAAACATTAAAAAAAAATTTTTTTTAAAAAGGAAGGGGATGTCATTTGGATGCAGAAACTTCCAAGACTCTGGATATAAGATTGAGAGTGTGAATGATAGAAAGTGCCTCCACCAGTGTCCAGAGGCGGTACCAGGCTAAGATACAAGCCAGGGGTAACCTGGTGTGGCAGTCAGTGGGTGGGTCCTTCAGCAAGGGTGGCTGAGGGAGTGAGCATAGGTGTGAGAAGCACCACATTTACCAATTTTCTCTGTTTGTGTCATTGTCGTGCCATCAATTTCTTCTTCATTTTCCTGCCACCACAGTCTTCGCCACCGTAAGATCAACACAATACCTTTTTTTTTTAAAGCTGTTCATCAAAATAGTTTTGGAGAATGTGACGGATGGGAATCACTGTTTCTGTCACAACTTCTGTGCTGCAGTGGTGAGCTGTAGGATGACAATGGACACACCAGCAAAAAGAGTGTTGTGCTCCCCACTCCAGCACAGCGAAGTTCTCACAGGTGCCCCTACAGCTATTACAGCCAGGCGCCTCCAGGGGGCAGATGTCTGGGGTGGGCAGAGAGGCAAAAGATCAGAAGTCTTGATCAAGGGCACAAGTGAGACAAAGTTTAGGAAACTCTGAAGAGGGGCTGAGATCAGCCAACATACTCACGAGGCCTCCTCGTTCACGCACAAAGCCTGGAGAGGCCTACATCCATTCAGATCTCATGCAGCTTTGCTACAGGAGAATGAAGCAGGAGTCAGAGTATGAAGTCAGAATCCCCAATCCAGAAGTGATGCTGTTACTACATATTGGGAACGAGGAGAAAGAATAAAGCTGCTCCCATATTTTAGATTGGAATTTTTCATTTGAATATATATTTAAATATTAGTCTAATATTACTCAGTAGATGTATTTATTCATGAAGGTAATAGTAATTTTTTTTGAAAATTGAATTATATTTTAAATTCTCTAGGAAAGATCATATTGAAAGGAATCTGTAATAACACCCCTCATTAAAACATCACCCACTAAATGCATCTGTTTTGTATAATTGGATTTTTACCTCCAATTTTCTTGAAATGAAATATAATTTACACTAAATTCATCATATTTTATCAGACGTTTAATATGTGCCATGCTTTGAGCTAGGTCCTAGGGGCTCAGAGATGAATAAAACATAGTCCTTGTCCTTAAAGAGGTCATGGATTGTCAGAGAAGATAGTTATGATAACACATGAGAAAAAGGCATTAAAAAAGAAGCAATTAATTCGGGACGGTGGGAAGAAAGTTGGGAAAGCTTTATGACTTTGAAGCTGAATATTAAAGGATGATTAAGAATATGCCAGATAATTAAGAAAAAAATGGATATTCCAAACATAAAAAGAATATGTACCTGGTTACAGCATTAGTTACAATAGCTAAAATGTGGAAGCAACCAAAGTGTCCATCAATAGATGAATGGATAAAGAAGATGTGCTGTATACATACAATGGAATATTATTCCGCCATAAAAAAAAAAGAATGAAATCTTGCCATTTGCAACAACATGGATAGAGCTAGAGCGTATTATGCTAAGGGAAATAATTCAGTCAAAGAAAGACAAATACCATATGATCTCACTCATATGTGGAATTTAAGGGAAAAAAATGAACAAAGGGGAAAAAAGAGATAGACAAACCAAGAAACAGACTCTTAACTATAGAGAACAAACTGATGATTACCAGAAGGGAGGGGTTGGGGGGATGGGTTAAATAGGTGATGGGGATTAAAGAGCACACTTACAACGATGAGCTGTGAGTAATGTATAGAATTGTCGAATCACACTATTGTGCACCTGAAACTAAAACAACACTGTATGTTAACTGTGCTGGAATTAAAATTAAAAAATTAGATTATAAGAAAAAAAAGTGAAAAGGCAAAAAAAAAAAAAAATGTACCTGATAGAAACTGGATAAAGGATACATACGATCTATGTCATTTAGGCAAATACCTGTGAATCTATATTTCAAAATTTAAAATATGTTAATATGATAATTGTCATATGTATTAATATACATGGTATTTAGGAAAAATGGAAAGTTATCTTGGGTGAGGGATTAGGGTGGGAGGATGCTGGACAGGAAGTCAGGAATCAGCCTGTACTACAAAAAATAAAGCTGGCAACAAGTGGAAGAGTATTGAAACAGTGGAAATAGAAGACAAAAAAATTGAAGAGGTATTTTTGAGGTATAGCAAAAGTCTTCCATGATTCTGATAAAGAGAGAAAAAGAGCATTTTACGATTGGAGTAGAAATTCATTCCATTAATCATTATAGAATAATCAAAGAAGGTTTTATAGTGAAAGATAATGAGTTCAATTTGGAACTATTGAAATTGAGTCTCAGTACCCAAGTCTGACATGGCACTGGAATTCAAGAACAAGGTCTTATAACGTGCAATTTCTATGTTGTTTGAGAATATTCAATTCTGCTATAGGAGACAAAAAAAAAAAAAAAACAAATATGATGGACTGAACTCATAATAAATGTTGAGCATAGTATAAATTTTAACAGGCAAAATTCATAAGATATTTTGTTTGTTATGCACACATAATATTTGAGTAAGTAATTTGCAAGATATAGGTGGAATTCATGGGATATATTAAATCTAGACAGTAAGTTAGTAACCTGTAAGACAGTAACCTGTAAGACATGTCAACAATCAAACAACGGAATACATAAAAAGCAAGAGTAAGGCCAAATCAAACCACCTCTGAGATGACCACTATGTCACCCTCAAATTCAATCATCCATTGGTGACATCTAGGATGGCCTCATGCGGGTCCCATGTGTACTCTATCCAAAATACGCACATAAGACCTATGGCTGTTTACAGGCTAACTGGCAAGCGATAACTATTTACAGATGTTCTTGGCCCTGAGTGGCTCCTGTAGAACAAGTACATATCATTGGCTCAGGACGCCTTCTTTCTGTGAACTGCTACCTCAAATCTCACCTCTGGTCCTCATAAGCACAATTTTAGCAAGAAGGTCTACGATGGCAGAGAGAGACAGAGAAGATCTGTAGCCTTCTGAACCCCAGGTCACAGGTATCATAGTCCTTCCATATGTTCATTCCCTTATCCAGGAATGTTAATTTACCCCATCTCTTTACCCTTGCTTGTTGTTCTATGTTTTAAATTGATTTAATAAGCCATGTGATTCAAGCACTGTAATGTGGTCTATGAGCCTTTCTGGTCTGTGACTTCCAACATAGCATACCTCATAGCATACTTGGAATATGCAAGGTGATTTCCCATATGATAGGTCTCAACTATAGGATTATAATCATTGAGGTATTTGAGATAATCCAACTGGATCCCAATTACCATGGTTTAACATGGCTATTTTTCTGGTGTATACAAGCTTTCAACAATTGTTGAAACCCCGTAAGACATAATCAAGCATCCTTCTTTGAAAAAGTACAAGTTAACCACAGTTTTGTATCTATTTCTGAAACCTTAATGAAAACCTTTTGCAGGCAAAAGCAATGCCCTATTTATCTTTGTATCTCCACACCTAGCCTATTACCAGTAACAGTGCAGATACTGAATGTGTTTTTGCTAAATTGAAGAGTAAGTTGCAGTACATTTTCATAATTCAGACATTCACATGCTGATATTTATATGTTGACTCTGACAAAGCTCATCAGTGGGATCAATAAGCAATTTTATTAAAAACTGTGTGGACTAGGTCATTTATCCAGACAGAGACTGTCGTGGGAAAATACTGAATCCCTCCCAGGCAGGACTGACAGAATGGAAATGACTTCTATGACACGGTGGTTCAAGACTCCTAGATCAGTGAACCTCAACTTAGTTTTCAAAAGATTATGCCTAAGATCCCAAATTCTCTATTCATTGTCAAAGGAAGTTAGCAAACAATTTGAGAATGTAGGGACGTGGAAAAGTAAATACATGTCATGTATATCGTTTGCTGAGGCACAGTACAGCAGAGAAGCAATACACCGATCACAACAAGCCAGACCCCAATACATAAAAAAAGAGAGAAAGAAATTGGAAGTCTTTTTGTTTATTTAATCGGGGATGATTATTAAGTTGAAGCCATGTTCGATAAATTATAGTTCATTCATACCACAGAATATTTTGCAGCTTTTTAAAAAGAGAGGAAAAACAATTTCTAAACTTTTATGGAACAATCTACCAGACATACTGTTACGCAAAAAAAAAAATAATGTGAGGAGTAGTTTGGATAGCATGTTAATATCTTGTGTTTAAAAGAATGTGGACAGATACTTGTATATACATAAAATTTGTGGAAGGATACGTGGCACATTGATTATAGCGATTGACTCTGGGAAGGGGAACAGGCAATTGCAACATGTAGTAGAAAGTGGACTTGTTCTTTGTTTTTATGTATTTTTAAACTTTTGTAACTTTGTATTCTTTATATTTTCTGAAAATAAAGATAAAGTAAATTAGAGATAATTTTTTTACTTTAATGTCAGATTTTTTAAAAAACGCTCTTTCATCAAAAAATGTAAAACTCTGGGTGCTGGGGTGGCCAAATGGGTTGAGTGTCTGACTTTTGATTTCGGCTCAGGTCATGATCTCACAGTTTGTGAGTTCGAGCCCATATCGAGCTCTGCACTGACCACACAGAGTCTGCTTGAGATTCTTTCTCCCTCTCTCTCTGCCCCTGCTCTGCTTGTGTTCTCTCTCTCTGGAAATAAATGCAGATTTTTTTAAAAATTTAAATATGTAACGGGCGCCTGGGTGGCTCAGTTGGTTAAGCGTCCGACTTCAACTCAGGTCATGATCTCGCGGTCCGTGAGTTTGAGCCCCGTGTCGGGCTCTGGGTTGATGGCTCAGAGCCTGGAGCCTGCTTGGATTCTGTGTCTCCCTCTCTCTCTGCCCCTCCCCCATTCATGCTCTGTCTCTCTCTGTCTCAAAAATAAATAAACGTTAAAAAAAATTTTTTTTAAAATAAAAAAAAATTTAAATATGTAAAATTCAATATAGTAAACAAATATATTTCTATTCATACCTACAGTGTGCAGTCCTCCACTGTAAAGTGGACTATTTTTCATTTCAGATTTACTATAACTCCCAAAACAGAATAAAAGACTATAGTTTCTAATTATGTTGTACATTCAGTTATATATTTAGAGCATTTTTCTTTCAAGTTAATATATCGCATGAAGCCATTAGCCGCTGAGGCCTGTTCAATTCTAGAATTTAGTTAAACTGCAGGTTACTTGATTACACAAATTTCACAGATTAAAAAAAAACTTTCTTCACAATAGGAGGTAATACTCAGGAGATGGCCCCCATGAAGTCTGAAATTGTGAATTTGACTCTTCCTAAACAAGACTGAGAAGAAAATGAAAGCTATGCACCTTGGTTTTCTCCTCTATAAAATGGGACTAATAGGCATAACTAGCCTGATAATACATATAAAACCTGCAATAAATGATAGTTGTAACTAACACAGCTTAAAGGTCAAAAGAAGATATGCTGGTTCTGCGTAAATATTTATGTCTATGGGGCACCTGGGTGGCTCAGTCGATTAAACGTGGACTGTTAGTTTTGACTCAGGTCATGATTTCAGTTTGTGAGTTCAAGCCCCACATCGGGCTCTGTGCTGACAGTGCAGAGCCTGCTTGGGATTTGACCTCTCCCACTCACTGCCCCTCCCCTGCTCACTCTCTCTCTCTCTCTCTCTCTCTCTCTCTCAAAATAAATAAATTTTAAAAAATTAAAAAAATACATTTATATCTAGAAAACATAAGTTTGTTGTCTTATTTAAGTAAAACTGTAAATGCTTAATGATGCTTGATGATGGTTATTATCTTCCTATCACAGCTTGGCACACATCTCTCCCAAATATCTCTGATTACTTGTTTAAATGGGAAGTGGTGTATCTCCCAGTGTATTCACAATAAACTGTTTCCAATGGCTTGGGTAAACAAAATAACCATATTGTTGTTCATATTTCTTACACAGTTGTAAAATCCAATTCATCTAAAACAGCTTTTTAAATGGTGGTTAAAAAAAAGGAAAAAGAGGCATGCTTTGAATGATTTACCTTGAGTGATGAAGAACTTGAATTAAGATCATAAAGATAACAAGAATGCACATTTGGAAGGGGGTAGTATTAAATCCATCTTTCTCAGGACGGATCTAAAGACTAATTCGAAAATAATTCATCCTGATTTGGTTAAATTGACCAGGTAATCACCTGCAGTCTATTTTTTACTGCCTTTGTAAACACAGACAGGACATCATTTATTTGGAGCTTTCGTGAAGAATCATGTTGGTGTCTTCAACATTCCAAAGAAGTTGATACTTAAATGACTAGTCCTTGAGAATAAAGATAAACCAGACTAAATCACCCTCAGGTTTACATGCTGTCAACCGGCAATTATCTAATCGATTTTTTAGTTATGCCTGTAACGCAAACTAATTCCTTTGAAAATTAGTGGCCACGGTTGTTTTATGAACATTCAGTTCTATTATCCTACCAGGCAGGGAAAAACAAATGGACCTAAAAAAAGTTTGAAGATGCACAATTGGACAAGAAGGTAGAGGGTAGCCTTAAACACAGTAGAGTCTGCCATTGGAGAACAGCTACCTGCAAACCCAAACCTCTTCCAGCCTTCCTCTGGTGTTTCTTTTTCTTTTTCTTTTTCTTTTTCTTTTTCTTTTTCTTTTTCTTTTTCTTTTTCTTTTTCTTTTTCTTTTTCTTTTTCTTTTTGTTTTTGTTTTTGTTTTTCTTTTTCTTTTTCTTTTTCTTTTTCTTTTTTCTTTTCTCTTCTCTTTTCTTCTCTTCTTTCTTTCTTTCTTTCTTTCTTTCTTTCTTTCTTTCTTTAATGTTTATTTGTTTTTGAGAGAGAGAGAGAGAGAAAATGTGAAGGGAGGAAGGGCAGAGAGAGGGAGACACAGAATCTGAACCCATGAACAGCCCCCACAAACCAGGAAGATCATGACCTGAGCAGAAGTCAGACGCTTAACCACTGAGCCACGCAGGCACCCCTGATGCTTGTTCTTAAGTCGGCTAGCCACCAAGAAGGGAGGGAACTAGCTGTTGCCTCTAGAGGCTGCTCCCTGCCTGGAAGGAAAGTGTGTGGTGTGGCTGTGAGTGTGGGTGGGTGTGAGCATGGGTGGGTGTGACAGGGCAGACGCAGAATGCCTGTGTGGGTCTCTCATCTGTTACATAAAAGGGAAAGGGAAAGGAGAGGGGGTGGGGAGGATCAAAGACACACCTGGAGGAGCCTTGATGAAGGACCACATTTGGCAGATCTTTATTCCTTGATTCAGATAGGGAAAGAATCAGGATGACTTTCAAATTCAATTATTTCTGAGACCTAGCTTGATTTTCAGTCCACTGAATACCACAGCTGGAGCAAACAAACAGTGAAATCAGTTCAGGTTAACAATGAAATTGTATCGAAACCAATACTTGAAAGAAAAGAAAAGAAGAGAAAAGAAAGGAGAGGAGAGGAGAGGAGAGAAGAGGAGAGAAGAGGAGAAGAGAAGACAAGAGAAGAGAAGAGAAGAGAAGAGAAGAGAAGAGAAGAGAAGAGAGAAGAGAAGAGAAGAGGGAAGGGAAGGGAAGGGAAGGGAAGGGAAGGGAAGGGAAGGGAAGGGAAGGGAAGGGAAAGGAAGGGAAGGGAAAGGAAGGGAAGGAAAGAATGATCACAACAAATCTAGAAATCTCACTGAGTCCTCTGGAGCCTGAAAAGGAATAAGAGAACACATATGTTTAGAATGAGGAAAGTTATTCACAACCATTCTTATGTCATGTAACACTTCCTATAAATGGTTGTTTTATTCTATATATTCACTTAATCACTCATGTAATGTTTTCCATAGAAGGTGTACATTTAATGTGATAAAAGCCTTGTTCTACGCTGGGATAGAGGAAGAAACAAGCCCGTAGGGAACTCTGGGCCTTCCTTTCAGCATGAAGATGCTCAACACAGGCTGCAAAAACTGGGGGGAAGGCGAGAGAGCAAGAATCAAGACCCCAGCCTACGAAGAGCAGAGAACTTCAGTCCACCTCACAAACCAGCCTACTCACTCCTCCTTCCTGTAAGGAGAGAGTGAGAGTTCAAGTTTAGAGGCTACTGGCATCTATCTGGTGGGTAGAGGCCAGAGGTGCTGCTTCCCCAGTACAATCCTGAGAAGGTAGAAATGTTGTTAGAAGTCCCTATTTTACAAAAGGAACATGAACAGTGGGAGAAAAGTGCTTCCTCTGGTGAGCCTGAATTCTAATCAATATGAGTTCCTCACTGCCCATATCAATCTCCCATAAACCTATAGTGTGTTCCCTAAAACACTTTCGGGAACACTTTCACACTTTGGGGTCGTCATTCATGCTGTTCTCTTTCCCAGAATTCATTTGCCCCATTCCCACCCATCTTGTCTTCCCCAGTTGTTGTAATCCTATTCATCTTGGAGGTGATGCAGAATATCCTCTCCCTTTAGAATCTTTCCCCAATTCCCTATCCTCATGGGAAAATTAATTCCAGGCACTACCAGCTGCTTTGTAAACTTGGGCAATTGAGTCTCCCTTTTTCATCTCTAAAGCAGGAAGAATAGTACTTAAGCCTTCAGGGCTAGTCTAAGGATTAAAGCATGCAATCATACCTGGTTGATAACTGATGTGTCATAAATGTTCCTTTCCCTTCTGCACTCTGAGACAGAAACTAAATTAATTTCCTGTCTCTTTGTTAAATAATCCTGGGACCAGGCATATTTTCCTGTGACTATGTTAAAAAATACTGAGACAAGCAAAAATAACTTAGCTATTTGCTCTAGGAAATATTTGTTCCTGGAAGATATGACTGTGAGCCAACCAAACTAGTTTACATATCAAGACAGAGTTTACTCATCAAGACTCATTTCAATCCCCTTGCCTCACTATGCCTACCAATCCAAAACTATTATGTCATAAACCCTGCACCCTGCTAGTTTGACTCTGCTTATAAACAATGTGTTTGCTTAATCAACACATTGTTTCAGAGATTTGACAGTTGACACGTCGTTGCCTTAATTGAGATTGAATAGCACTTTGCTTAAACTTCTAGTACAGCACTATGCTATAACTTTGTTATTGGTGATTACCCAATTATCTTCCTTCCTCTGTAAAATGGTAAGCTTCACGAAAGCAAGATCATGTCTTTTGGTCTTTATAATTCCAGTTGGCCAATAGCTGAGCCACAAAATAAAAAACATATTCTTCCTTGAATGAATGAATGAATGAATGGTCATCCTTGATGTCACAATCCACTTTTAATCCACCGACCTAGTGGTTTCAGTGAGGGACAGTTTTGCTTCCCACAGGACATGTGGCAATGTCTGGAAACATGTTTTATTGTCATGACTAGGGGAGGGGGGCACTACTGACCTCTGGTGGGTAGAGGCCAGGGAAGCTTCTAGACCTCCTACGGTGCACAGGGCAACCCTCATAACAAGGAATTAGCCAGCCAAACTGTCAACAGGGTTGAGAAATCCCGCCCTTCCCTGACATCCTCTCCATTCTGCTCTAGGTGTCAGGAGGCTTATCTGGAATGTGACACACAGCTCCCTGCTTCCCATCTCTGATCAGATTCAGCCAGTGGGAAGTACCAGCAAGGGATCAGAGTGTAGCAGGAGAACAGAGACCAGCTACTTAGTTCCCCTGCTCCCTGCCTGCCAGGCCACAGGTCACACAGGCTTGTCTGTCTTGGGTTCCTCTCCTAAAGCCCCCACTCCTCCCCAGAGCTTCTCTGACAGCTATAGCTCTCCCCAGGTTCTAGTAATTGTTCTCATCCCCTTGCCCCTATATGTCTTGACATGGTAAGTGTTCCTCCTGTTGATAACCTTCACCATCCTTTGTTGGTTTCCCTAATGCTGCTTATACCCTGGTAATTAGCTCCTTCATTAAATGCTCCTCAATTATTCTACGTGGGTGTGTCATCTGTTTCACAAGGCACCTACTAGGGGTAGATGCCACATAGAAAGATGGCTTAACACATCTGCTTCAGACTGATCTGCTCTCATGACGCAGGGGTCGCAGCTCTGGTTCTAACTGTATAACAGAGTGCCAGGACTCCTTGGAAGAGACATGCGTGCCTCTGAAAAGGCTATTTTCATTTATATCTGTTGGGAACTAATCTGGTTCCTAACCACTGAAACTCAAGGGTGCAGTTTAAAGTTCCTTCTGGAAAAAAATAAATAAATAAAAGCTTCACTTCTGAGCCTTTAGTAAAGTGGTTTTAGGGCAGTAAAAAGCCATTGTACTTTGGCAAACACAACCACATCAAACTATAACATTTGTATTGACTGGTGAAAACATTCCAGTAGTCTCAACAGCATATCAGAATTGTGAAGAGAAAAACTGAGAAAAAAAAAAAAAATGTTTGATCTGCTTACCTGAATTCAGAAATTGCTGAAATTCAGAAATTTGTAACCATATTAGGAGAAAACCAACAGAGTAAAGTTTTCTCATAGACCAAAAGAATCTATAATGGGGTGCCTGGTGGCTCAGTCCCCATCGGGCTCGCCAGGACAGTGCAGGGCCTGCTTGGAATTCTCTCTCTCCCTCTCTCTTTGCCCTTCCCCCACTGGCTGTGTCTCTGTCTCTCTCTCAAAATAAATAAACTTAAAAAAAAAAAAAACTCTTTTAGGGGCACCTGGGTGGCCCAGTTGTTAAGCGTCTACTCTTGGTTTCAGCTCAGGTCATGATCTCAACTGTTCCCTGGTGTTTGAGTTCATGAGTTTGAGCCCCACATCAGGCTCTGTGCTGACAGTGCAGAGCCTGCTTGGGATTCTCTCTCTCCCTTTCTCTCTGCCCCTCTCCTGCTTGTGCTCTCTCTCTCTCTCTCTCTCAAAATAAGCAAACTTAAAATAATATTTAAAAAATTTTTAACAAAAAGTCTTTTAAAAGAATCTATGATTAACTCTGATGTTTAATTTAATATGCATTGTGATACTTACTGAGGCCCTTCTGTATAACTAATATTCAGAAAAAGAGACGGTATTTGAAATGGGGGAAAAAAACAGCCTAATGTTTTTACTGGTGTATGAAACTACAAACCCAGGTATAAATCTTTTTTATGCTGTCGAGCCCAGAAAGAGAGAATTATATAATGGAATATGCAAGAGCAAGGCTAGAGGTCCTTATGCAGATGTAAGCTGATTAAAATTAGCACTTCATGAAATTGCTTTTTTTTTTTTATAGATGAAAAGTGACACTAAGTGGGACACAGCTATAAAAGTAAAAAGTCCTCATTTTTCAATCTATGCTGAAGGTCCTTTCGAAGCACGACCTTATTTGGGGCTTTAACCTAAGATTATAATATGCAAAGGACTTAAAAAAATTTTTTTTTCCTTTTGCTTGTTTGGTTTTTACGAAAAACTGCCAAGATGATCCGAGGGCAGAGTAACTAGTGTGACAGAAAGAGAATTGAAACCGTAAGTTTAAGACTTTCAAAAGTGGCACAGCTTTGGAAAACTACTTAACTTTTGGAGCCACGGATTTATCTTTAAGTTTGAGTCCTAAAATTACTGAGAGGATTAGGGGAGAGCACACGTACAGACCACCTTTCCAAGTGTCTGGCATCCAGGAGCAGTTACTCTTGATTAGTGTCCTTGATGAGTCGCCTTTCATTCAGGGGCAGTCCTGTTAATCCATTCAGCAAACTTCGGTTGCACACCTATGAGGCACTGGGTGCTACCCAGGTGCCTGCAAGGAGTTTCTAATGTGTAAGTATGAAAATAACTTGAGTCCATTTGATTTGAAAAGAGAGAGAAGAGGTTAAGGTCCAGCAGGAATTTTAATTGAAATTGAAATTCCCCTCGGACTGCTGATTCAGATCCATTCAGAGGCTGTGACCCGGTGCTTCAGAAAAATCACGCTGAAAGATGTAAAGGGTCTGTCTTAACACTACTTTGTTCCATTAGTATTTCTAAGATAACATACTCTTCTGAGATACCTTCTTCACATTATCAAGCTAATTGGTGCACTACCCTACCAACTTTGCCAATTACTCCCAAGGATCCTCACTCATGTGCTTGCGTTGCTTCTGTTGAAGCCCTCTCTGTTCTGCTGACTCACCATCATCAGAAGTACATGCTGCCTATCACTGACATTTCTCAGAGACACACAAATTGGACTGAAGCACCAGCAATTAATATTTCCACTTTTCTCTGCATGGCATATACAATATCATAAGTGGTACTTTAAGTGTAGAAATGAAATTAAATTCTGGGAAAAGATGGGGTTTTGTGGAGGCCAAAATCATGACAGGTGCACCTTACTTCCAGACAGGCTTATAAAGGAGAGGAAAAGACTAAGGCATAATGTGGCTTAAGGTACATTTTTTTAAATCACCCCCTTTTTTCCTCCCCAAAGAGCTTAAGGCAGGAGGTAGAATAACATCCATGCCATTATATCATTTTTTAAAAAAACTAAAAGAATAGGATGATGATTTTATCACTTAAATGTTTTTATTATATAAAATTAATCCAACATAATTTATGATTCAAAAATCACATTTTTAACGTGAGTTCCAAACCTACCAGCCATGATCAAGCTCCAAGCTTACAAAACCTCTTTAGAACCACGCAGTGGCTTTTATTTATGGTTATGGCATTATATGCAACCACACAGTGGTTATAAAAATGGTAGTAAATCCAAAGCTCTCAAATGGCATCCAAGTCCATACTGGGCTGGTAGGAGTTTCCCTCTCCACGTTCACCTCTCCCAAGTTTCCAGAACTTGGCAGCGGTCTGGAATACGACTCCTTCCCCACATCACCCCCACACCACGGCACCCTCCCTCCTCACCTCCTCCAGCTCTTCATTGGTATATGAAGCTACAAGCCCAGGTATAAATCTTTTAGTGCTGTTGAACCCAGAAAGGGAGAATTATATAATGGAATTATATAATGGATTATATAATGGAATATGCAAGAACAGGGCTGTCACTTCCATGAACGTTTTCTTGGTTGCCTTTCCTAAAAGTCCTAACACTCCTCACTTTCCCTTCCTACGTGATTTTCCCCTTAGCACTTGCCATCATTTAACGTATTATAACATATCACCAACAGCCCTTTTATTCACCAAATACGTAAACATACCTTGCTTACGAATCTCCCTCCCTCTACTAGAATGTAAGGACCACAGGTGAATTTGTATGCTTTGTTCATTACTATAGTCCCAGGGTCTAGTGCAGTGCCTGGTCCCTAATAAATACTACATATCTTTTTGTTGAATGAATGAAAGGGACCTTCTGCCCTCCCGAATTTGGAAGTCCACATTTCCTTGCCAGTTCCCTGGGGCCACCTACAAAAGAATTTTGTATTAAGAAAATTAACAAAAACTCAAAAATAAGGGAAAAGGATGGCTCCTTGTCCTGATTCAATCTCATATTGAATCCTTGTCTGATCGATCCATGAAGAGCTCGTTTTAATTCTCCAGGGGAATGTATCTTTATTTATCATATCATTTACTATTGATTTGAGTCCAGACTCTAGGAAGTTACATGGTAACTATCAGATTTTTGTCTGATAGAGATTAAATAATTTCTCTGCAGAAGCAAAAATAACCCCAAATGATATAATTTTACTGCATGTCAGACATAAACCAGTTTTGTATCTAACCTAGCAATCTTCTTTTCTTTCTTGCCTTTAAATGCTCTGTCCTTCAAATGTTCTCTGAACCAGCTCTGCCACTCTGCTGACTCTCTCATCAATGAGTTAAATAACTCTTTATCATGTGCTTATTCTGTATTTGTAGAATAGTCACATTGTAACATTTTAAAGATATTAGTTTAGCAGCTATGGGAGCCATACCACCAAGATGCCCCAAGAAATGATGGAGACCACGTAAGAAAGACAAAATCTGGCTTGTTAGTATTTTTGTTTGTGTGTCAGATTATTTGTGAGCTCAAATCAATTTTTAAAATATGCCCACTGTAAAGGGGAGCAACTCTGAGATCTGGACCAGTCACTTTTTGTGATTCTGAATTTACTTGGCTGATGTCAACTGGAACTGAAGTGTCCAACTATTTGTCAAGTGTTTGTAGTTGAGAAGACCCTGTTCCTCTTGTTGTGAGTTTCAAATATTTTACTATGCCTGCATGTATTAATAAAATAAATTATAAAGCCTTGTAAAGGAGCTCTGTTCTGGTTGTTATAGATAATAATAAGCCCTGACTATCTCCAGAATCCCTAGAAAATGAACTAAACTTCCGATAGTTCAACTGTGCTATCACGCATTCCCCAAATTCATGAACCAACCACTAGCAAACTCAGAAACTGCTAGCTCAGAACATTTTTGTATAAAAACCCAAGTTCCTGTAACCAAAATGAATCCTGGGTTTAAAAGCAGCTTATGTCAGGGTGCCTGGGGGGCTTAGTTAGTTAAGACTCCAACCCTTGATTTCAGCTCAGGTCATGATCTCACAGTCATGAGGTAGAGCCCCGCTTTGGGATCTGTGCTGGGTGTGGAGCCTGCTTAAGATTCTTTCTCTCCCTCTCTCTTTGCCCTCCCCTTCTTGCATGTTCTCTCTCAAATAAAATCAAATAAAACAGCTATATATCTTCTCCTTAATTTTCTCTATGTAGAATATACTACAAGAAAACATGTCACGATAGATTTGTATTTGTTCTCATGAGTAGACTATTCAATATGAATTCCCCAAAAATCTTATACTGGTTTACTGATCAGACAGCCAACATATTTTCACATAAAGTTTGGGGTTGTAAAAACTATAACATAATACATTCAATTAAACGGTTATAATTCTGATAAATTCTGATACATTTACATCAACAGCGATTGTGTTTTATAGGGCATCAGCTTACACATAACTTTTAAGACCTTTAGTTAACATTAAGAACTTTAACTTAAGTTAGTTAATGAATAATCTTTGGATATCTGGATAATTTCTAATAGGACAGAATACTGTAAGATTGGCCAGTGAACATAGTTATATACGTGTGCATATGTATTTACATATATATATATAATACAAATATAATACCTACACACATACCCAGCTTTGCTTCTTATAATACATTGCAGTGTGGCTATACCTTGAGCTCATATTAAGCAGGGTTTCTCAACAGAGGTACTATTGGCACTTTGGACCCCATAATTTTTTGCTGTAGAAAGCTGTCTTGGCATTGAAGAATATCTACATCCCTAGCCTCTACCCACTAGATGCCATTAGCACTGCCCACTGTCCTCCAAATCATAATAATCAAAAATGTCTCCAAACATTGACAAATGTTTCTAGAGGAAAAACTGAGAACTACTTCATTAATGAAGGTATTCCTTTTTGCCATTTTAACAATGTGGTAAAATGATCCCTGTGACTATTGAGAGTCAGGTTAAATTTACTCTACTGACATTCTAAAATGCTCAGATTTGACAGGTCTGCTCCCCCATCCTCCCACCCTGTTCTCTCTGTACAGAAGTTAGTTATTCAGTTAGGAGTTAAAATTAATATGGGTTATTAAGAATGATAGGAACAAGAGTGGCAGATAAATAACACTGTTTAAAAGGTAATGGAGAGTATGAGGGAAAAAGGATTTTGTCTGAAAATTAAGTCTTCTGTTCCAGAATATGAATGACGATAGTGAAGGTTCAAACTTGAATGGATATATAACATGGTAGAAGGAATGCAGAAAATGATTTTCTTGCCTTGGTTTATAGTGAATACAAATAGTGAACCTAAAAGCAATGACATGTTCAAAATTTGGCAAAGTTGGCACAGTTTTGATAAAATAATTCATATTTAGAAAAAAGAAAGAATTCTGTTAATCCTTCATGCCAAAAATATTCAAGGACATGACACAAAATTAGAATTTGGTCTTCTTGCCATTAAAATTGGTCTTTCCATTAAAATTGGAGCATTTGGTCTGTTCTTAACACGGAGCAGGAAAGGTTCTTGTTTATCGTCTATTTAATCTGTTCAGATACCAGAGATTCCATATCTCATCAGAATAATTTTTGTGCTTTGGCTGATTTAGTCATGTCCTTGATTATTTTTTTTAATCCCCACTGAAAGAGCTAAAGTCATGATAACTTCCTTTGCACTTAATTCAATATACTCCATTGTTACTTTGATTAATAAGTACTCTAGCTAAAACTATCCATGTACTCAGGCATCTGATTCTCTCTTAATAAATGACCAGGCTTCCCCTCTTTTCATTTTTGTTTTTTCAATATTAGATTCTAAAACTAAATAAAAAAAAATTCAAGGTGTCTTTTTAAATTTTTTTAATAAAGTTTTTTAAGTTTATTTATTATTGAGAGAGAGAGAGAGAGAGAGAGCACAAGCTGAGGAGAGGCAGAGAGAGTGTGAGACACAGAATCTGAAGCAGACTCCAGGCTCTGAGCTCTCAGCACAGAGCTGGACGCAGGGCTCGAAACCACAGACCGTGAGATCATGACCTGAGCTGAAGTCAGAAAGCCAACCGACTGAGCCACCCAAGCACCTCAAGGTGTCTTTTTTAAAATTGAAGTATAATTGGCACACAATATTGTATTAGGTTCAGGTGTAAAACATGATGATTTGATATTTGTATACATTGCAAATGGTCACAATAAGTCTAAGTTACCATCTGTCACCTTATAAATTTAATGCAATGTTATTGACTATATTCTCCATACTGTACATTACACCCTCATGACTTATTTATTTTATAACTGGGAGTTGTGGTAGACTCCATATAATTGGAAGTTTGTTCTACTTAATCCCCTTCACCCCTGCACTCCTCCCTAACTAATCACCTTCTCCTTTGGCAACCAGCAGTCCATCTGTATTTATGGGCCTTGGTTTTGTTTTGTTTGTTGTTTTGTTTTTTAGATTTGACATGTAAGTGAGATCATATATTTCATTTAGCATAATACCTTCAAGTTCCATATATATATATATCATATCCTATATATCATATATATATATATCATGTGTAATATGTTATATATATATACACATGTATACACACACACATGCACATCTTTATTCATTCATCCATCAGTGAACTCTTAGGTTATTTCCATATCTTGGCTATTATATATAAAGCTGCAAGGAACGTAACAATGCATATATCTGTTCAAATTGTTTTTTTTTTTTTTTTTTTTCATTTTCTTCAAGTAGATACCAAGTAATGGAATTGCTGGATCATATGGTAGCTCTGTTTTTAGTTTTTTGAGTAACCTCCATCCTGTTTTCTGACATGGCTACAACAGTTTACAGTCCACCAGTGCATGAGGATTTCTTTTCTCCACATCCTCACCAACACTTGTTATTTCTTGTCTTTTTGATAATAGCCATTCTGACAGATACAAGGTGACATCTCACTGTGGTTTTGATTTGCATTTCCCTTGTGATGAGTGATGTTGAGCATTGTTTCATGTGTCTGTTGGCCATCTGTTTGTCTTCTTTGGAAAAAAATGTCTCTTCAAATCCTTTGCTCAGTTTTTAATCAGATTGTTTAGGGTTTTATTTTTCATTACTGAGTTGTATTAGTTATTTATATATTTTGAATATTAATCACTTGTAAGATATATGATTTTCAAATATCTTCTGTTCGGTAGGTTTCTTTTTGTTCATGGTTTTCTTCACTGTGTAAAAGCTTTTTAGTTTGATTTAGTTCCATTTGCTTCCCCAGGCAGCAGAGGAGTGCTGTAACCGCCCGCGCTTTCCAGTCTCAGTAAATGCTGCAACCCCTGGCCCCTGCCCACCCCAGTAAGGTGGTGGGAAGATGCTGCCTCTGAGCATATCCCCTCCATGCTAGCAGGCTATGTAGAGAGTGCAGCGATAGCATCAGTCAGTGCCTCTGTCTCTGGGGAGCGTCTCAACTGTCCTCTGGCCCTCCAGCCAATGCTCCAAATCAGCAAATGAGCCACTTTCACATATAATTTAGGTGCTTTTCGAATTGCTGGATTCTTTGCTGGGTTTCAGGGTGAGTGGGACTGCACATGATCCCTCCAAAAGGGGAATCTCAGTTTCCTATAGCACTTTGGGATTTCACCCCTGAACATTGGCTCTGTTGGTTTTCCAAGCCAGACATTGTGGGGATTTATCTCGGCACCAACCACTTGGTCCTTCAGGAAGAGAACCTGTCTGGTGAGATTCCTGCCTATTGTGTTGATGTGTTAGGGATATTTTGTTTTGGTTTGTTTTTTGTTGTTTTGTTTTGTTTTGTTTTGTGAGACCATGTGTCACCTCTCTACCCTTCTCAATGTGGTCCTTTTATCCTGTGTTGTAGAGAACAGTGCATCTAGTTTTCAATCTTTTTCAGAGGGAAATTACCCTCTGAAATTACCATAGATAGCTATAGATTTGGTGTGTACATGGGAGGAGGTGGGTTCAGGATCTTCTTAAACTACCATCTTGAACACTACCTCTCAATGCATCTTTTGTACGTAAACTACTTTTAGGATTTTCCAAAAGACTCCTGAGAAATCACAAAGATTTGGGTTTGTTTGTTTTTTTTAACTTACGTTTTAATGTCCTGTTGCCACTGTACCAAATTACAACTTAGTGGCTTAAAACAACACAAATGCATTCCCATATAGTTCTTGAGATCAGAAGTCCAAAATGAGTTTCAGTGGGTTAAAATCAAGATGTTGCTTGGGATTTTTCCTTCTGGAGGCTTTGAAAGGAGAATCCATTTTCTTGTCTTTTTCAGCTTCTAAATTCCTATATTTCTATATTCCTATATTCCTTGACATGTGGCCCCTTCTTCCATCTGCAAAGTGTATCACTCCAATCTCTGCTTCCATCATCCCATTACGTTCTCTTTTATCTTACAACCCTAATGATCATATTGGGCAGACTTAGATAATGTGGAATGATCTCCATTCTCAAGATCCTTAATTTAATTATATCTATGAGGTTCTAGGGATTAGGACATGAAGATCTTTGGTGGACCTGTTATTCAGCCTACCACACCTTATTTAAAAAGGAGTATGAGAAGGGGTGCCTTGCTGACTCAGTTGGTGGAGCATGTGACTCTTGATCTCAGGGTTGTGAATTTGAGCCCTGTTTTGGGTATAGAGATTACTTAGGAGGGGCAGAGAAAGAGGGAGAGAGAGAATCCCAACCAGGCTTCATGCTGTCAGTGCGGATCTTGATGTGGGTTCGATCCCAGGAACCATGATATTATAGCCTGAGCCGAAATCAAGAGTCTGACACTTCACTGAATGAGCCACCCCAGCATCCCCGGAATTATGCTTAATGCTCTATTTTCTGATACATACATAAAGAAGCCCCTTTCCTTTAAAAAAAAAAATCAATAATTCTCAAATTATGATTTTGTAAACTGAAATTTAACTGAAACCAAAATTTAAGATTCTTTAAGTAGTATCAGGTTCTCACAATTCTAGATTTTATAATTCTAGTCTTCAGAATTCAGGAATAGATAATTTAACTGAGTCTCCTTTTCAGAAACAATGTAGTTATTTGCATAAAGTCAATACAAATTTATCCTTCTTTGCACAAAGAAATCATTTAACAAATTTTCATAATCAGGCCATACCTACAGTGTCATATTTGAGAATAAAACACATTTAATAAGCTTCGACAAGGCCATTATTAAGGAACAAGGGTTGTATTTCATGTGAGGAACCAGTGCCCACAGTCTTTCTTAGGAAATAGTCTGGTACCTGCCCTGTGGTTTTCAGGTTCCTAGACTTAACAGCAGTGGAGAAGGTCAGGAATCTTAGCAGATTGTGGGGACTTTAAGAAGACAAGAATTTAGCCTAATTTATAGATACTGCAGGTAAAAACTGTAGAAATTAATTTCTTAGGCTTGGTTTTTTAGAATAAGAACACAAGAACCAGTGAGACTTTTTACTAAATCTTTGGAATAATTGAAACTATTGAAAATACCACCTGAGACTCTTTATGAAACTTCTGGATTGAAGTTAAGTCTCTGGTCTTGTCATTGTTCAACATCTGCAAGTCTAGATTTGCTAATGATACTCAGAGGCTCCTATCTTTAAGATTTATTACTAAACCTATGTAAATTAATCAGGCCAAAACACAAAGTGATAGCCTCCTTTTTGTGATCAAAAACAATCCTTAAGAGACTATGTATGATAACTTGAAAAATCATCTGCCCTGTATTAAAGGATAGTTTGTTCTGTTTTTTTTTTTTGTAAGGTAAAATCATAAGTCTCATACAAATATGAAATGGACGCATATCAAAGATTTAATTTAATATATTTATTAATGAGAGACCAGCAACAAATTCCAATAGTGTCAAAGAAAAATTCAAACAACATGTATGTAGACAAGGATGCCAAAGTAAAGTTACAAATAAATGCAAATTGGCTTCTTTTGGTGGAGGGGTTGGTGAGGGGAAATCAATTGTCTCTTTACTAGACAGAATTCATTTGCATGTTTTTAGATAGAGTCATTTGCATTGCTAGTTATCACAACAAACCAAGTTGTACATAGTTCAAAGTCAATGAAAGAGATAATCCTGAAAGGTACACTACAAAGGATACTTAATCATCATTTATTTATATATTTAGCCCATTTCTATGTCTTTCAGATTTTTTTCCTGACACTATGACATCCCATTTTCCCTCTTTTTGTAGAAAGCTCCTAAGCTCGCTTATGAAGTGTGGATTCCTCCTCCCTTTCCCCTGAAAAGACTTCCTTAACCACATTAGTAGTAAGAAATCCCAATAGGAGTACTTCCTTCCCACTAATTTTTCACGGCTGAGCTTGGTTTCCCCAGGGATGGCCTCTGCGGTCTCACATACTCTTCCTAGGAGGCTCCAGTTTCCTGGCTCCTCAGGGACCCTGAGCCTCAAAAGAAAATATTGACATGAAGTAATAAACCCCTTAAAGGCAGCTCATGTCTCCACCGGTGAAGAAGAATGAAACTCAGTGTTACTTTAATAATTCAGCCCCATCTGAGAGGCTGTCCAATTAGACAAGCACCCTAAGGGTTGGGCTTCTCAAAAGTGGTGTGCAGGTTGGGGAAAGAGGGAGACCCTGATGCTCAGGGGCCTGGCCTTTTCTCTAATTTTTCCCTATAAGGAGCACCCTAACACCCCCACCTCCACCATGTCTCTGCCCTAAGGCACTTCCTTTGTTCTCTGTAAACCATTTTAAAAGCTACCTCCTATTTAAGTGTTGTCAGGCTCCAAAGGCAGGGTTTGAAGTCCGCTGAAGTCATCTTAGATTCCTTAAAGGCATCACAGACACATATGCAAATATATGCAAATAAGGTACACAATGGATTAATTAAAGTAAAATCTAGTAGCCTTAAATAGACACCAAATAATAGTCCTAGGAGAGGCAATTAAATCTATTGTTTACAACCACTCCCTTTGTTAGCTGCTTTTTTTTTTTTCCCCAAATGAAGAGGCAAATCATTTTCTTTTCTACTGATAGAAAGGCAAAAAACACTGCATTTATTATCTGCATCATTGTTGTCTGGAGAAATACAGCCAAACAACGTCTGTTAACAAGAGGAAAAAATAATTCAGAAATGGGACCAAGCTAGGAAGGCTTTCAAGCCTGACCACTGCTCACCCCTTCAGCCTCATCTTCTCCCCCAACTAGCTACCCCACCACCACCTCTTAGCCCCTTCCAAACTGAGCTTCCAGCAGTCCCAGCCTCCCTCCCAAAGCTCCCAGTCACCCCCAGGGCTTACAAGCCATTCCTTCTAAACAAAATGCCTGCCTTCAGGAACACTCCACCCAGGCAGGGAAAGAGGCAAACAGCAGGTAATTATATAGTCCCACATGCTGAGTGCAGTGATGGAAATGTGAACCGAGTAAGGTGGGAACACGGAATGGGAGCACCTATGGGAGGCAGGCGGGGTTGTCAGAGAAGAGTCTAAAAGATTTCACTTGAGCTAAGGACTAAAGGAAGTATAGAAAGCAAGTGTTGCTAGAAAGGACACCTAAAATATAAGATTTTATAATCTGTATTTGGAAGACCTACAGGGAGTTACAGGGAAGTGAAGGACTGGGTTGGCCATTGCTACAAGATAAACTGAGGCATGTTAAAATTTTAAGAGTTTATCTGAGCACAAATCAATTCCAATTGGGCAGCAACAAACCAGAAGTGGTAAGGAGTGTTTCACCAGTGGGGTTCAGGAGAGACTTTTATAGAGAAAAGGCAGAAGAAAAGTAAGGAAATTACTGATCAGTTATTGCATAAAGCCTAGCTGGCTGTTTGTGACTGGTTGTCTTAGGTTTTGACTGCATAACCTTGAGGCATTTACAGGCTTAAGCTTTTGTGCGCTTACATAGGCCACATTGGCTTTAGAGCTGCTTAAGTATAAGGGCCCCCTTGTTCAACTTAACACCATGCTAAAGAGTTTGCACTTAACTCTACCCAAAGGGGAAAAGGGAGCCATTGAAGAGCTTTCATTGGGTGACAGGATAAACTTCTTTTCTAGGGTTGAGACCACCTGTCTGCATCTTCACAGGAGAAAGAGCAAAGACTCAAGGCAGAAATAAAGTCTGTTACAGAAATACCTGTGACAGACTATGGTGGCTTTAATTAAGGCAGTTGTGGTCAAGAGAGGGGGGCACATTTTAAAGATGGAGAGAGTGAACTGGACTAAGAATTAATTAGAATATAAACAGTGATATGATGAGAAAGAAAAAACAGTTAATTCCCAGTTTTTGTGCTTGGCAACTCTGTAGATACTGGTGTTCTGTACTGAGGTATGGGTAGAGGAGGGGAAGATATTGAGTGTATAGTAAATGTATTAAGAAATAAGGACTTGATGCCCAGAAAGCAGATGGACATTTAGGTCTGGCATTTGGATGGTCATGTGGAGTATGCGTTTAGTGATAGGGACAAACACACCACAAGAGTTTAGTCACCAGCACAGGAGAAAAAATAATGATGGCCAAAGTAGGGCTGAAGGATTTAGAAGTAACATATTCTAGATGTATTCAGGAAGTAAATTGCTTTTTCCCCTTCATTCTCCAACCATTCAAACATTATTCACTAACCCAAGACTATGTTAGTTGCTTTTATGAAATGGGTAATCGCAAGTCTGAAAATTTTGGATGGTGCAGACTTTGGCCTCTGCTAACATCTTTTTGCATTCTGATATTTAGAACCTTTTTAGAGTTCATGCAAGAAACAGAGCAAAACCTTCTCATTTCATAGGCACAATAGAGTATTTGACCCAAATTGCATAGCTAATTGGCCTCCAAACTAGAATTAGAAGTCCTTCTAATACTGCACCTTTTCACTACCTTCTGCTACCGCTGACTTCTCAACTTCATGTTTACTTGCATTTAAAACAGCCTTCTAGAAATCTACAGAACATCAAGAAGCCACACTTTGAGCAATCCATCCTTACCCCCAAGGGTACATTAGAGCTCAAATCATGAAATTAATAGTTATTTGCTTACCCAGGATCAATATATTCCCTGGCTAAGATGAGTGATTGCTTTTGGAGATGACATAAAAGAGATCTGGAGTGAGTGCTGCTGAGTGATGCTGACAGATTAGAAAGTGAGGCTGGGGAGGGTGAGACCCACAGTAGAACAGGTGAAAGAGGCCTGCTTCAACCAGGCCAGTCCTTAAACTTGCAACATGGTTTGCTCCAGGGAAGAGTGAAGGCATGGAATGAATAACTGAGCCCTTGTAATTAAGAACCTTGAGTTTGGAAATTTTCAGGAAACCTGATTTCCTAATCTGAGTCCCCACATTCTAGGTGTCGTCTGATTTTGGATCAACATCTTCATCAAACAATTAAACAAAATTTTTTTTAATGTTTATTTTTGAGAGAGAGAGAACACGAGCAGAGGAAGGGCAGAGAGAGAGACACAAACATACACACAGAATCCAAAGCAGGCTTCAGACTCTCAGCTGTCAGCACAGAGCCTGACGCAGGGCTCGAACACACGAACAGTGAGATCATGACATGAGCTTCAGTTGGACACAACCAACTGAGCCACCCAGGTGCCCCTCATCAAACAATTTTTAATTGATTAACCTTATGTGTATGTCCCAAGTTGGGAATAGACATCCACTGAAGAACCCGATGTTCCAAAGGAAAATCCATAATCAAAAGGGCAAAATGGCCCTAGTTTAGGGTTAAAACAACACACTGTATATAGGTTATCAAAGTCCCTAAAACAGTTCAGATTTATTCAAATTATTATTTTATCGTGAAATGAGAAAATGAAAGAGCCATGCTAATACAATCAATCTAAATTGAGATGTTGTATTCTTTATGAGCCACTTCTCCTTTCAAACTATGTCAAGAACAAGTGTTCACTAAATGCATTTCTTTTAGAAGCTGTCTTAATGTGGAAGTAAAATACTGTATACACTCACTATTTCCATGGTAACTATTTTCTTACTAAATGGAAATAGCATAATCAACATTTAAAACCTTCTATTTTCTGAAATGTTCCTGTTGTGTGAATGTGTTTTATGTGTAAGTTACATCCAGTGTCTTCATTTTTTATTTTCTTCTGTTAATTGTTTATTTTCTTCTGTTAGGGCACCTGGGTGGCTCACGTTACCAGGTGGCTCCGTTAAGCGTCTGACTTGATTTTGGCTCAGGTCATGATCTCAAGGTTCATGAGATCGAGCCCCATGTTGGCCTCCATACTGATGGCATGGAGCCTCTCAGCCTCTCTCCCTCTCTCTGTGCCCTTTCCCCACTCGTGCTCTTTCTCTTGCAAAATAAATGAACTTTTTTTAAAAAAAAGTAATTTTGTTAAATTTCGTGACTATGTATAGGAAAAATAATGTACTATATCTAAGATATAATCCTTTAATATTTGAATATTTTGATATAAAAAGTGGCCAACTTCTTTTCTCTAAGTGTTGAGAATCCAGAACTTTGAAAAAGGTAATTCAGTGAGTATATGTCCTAGATGTGTCTGGTAAACACTATAAGAAATGCTTTGTCTGTGTTGAAGAATAATTTTTAGAAACAGATGAAATAGTGTCTCTCATATAGATATGAAAATTAATACATTAAAAAATTTTTATTTTACTCATTATAAAACAAACAGGTCAGGGGCACCTGGGTGGCTCAGTCAGTTAAGCGACCGACTTCGGCTGAGGTCATGATCTCACTGTGAGTTCGGGCCCGAGTTGGGCTCTGTGCTGACAGCTCAGAGCCTGGAGCCTGTTTCAGAGTCTGTGTCTCCCTGTCTTTGACCCTCCCCCATTCATGCTCTGTCTCTGTCTCAAAAATAAATAAACGTTAAAAAAAATTAAAAATAAAAGAAACAGGTCATAAAGGGTCTCTTTGAAACCAAACTTTGATCAAGTTCCCCTGAGCCCTATTCTCAGCCAGGCCTCAGACTCCGCCCTCATCCTTCCTGCCCCAATGTCTTCTAGTTCCCAGAATTGTTCCTTCTAGGTTTTTTTTTTGTCTTTTGCAGTCAGTTAGGCATCACCTTTCTCTGCTCTGCAAAGTTGGTTATCACCTGTCCATCTCTTTCTGACTTTCAAAATTTGATTCACACCTCCAATCAGCAGTCCACTTTCATGTTCTTTTTGTCCCTATGGTTCATTCCCGTGGTTCATTCCTTTATTGTCATTCAGTGGGGCTTTGAGAAGAAACAGATATAAATGAATGTTTGCATTCAATTCACCATGTTTAAATAGCTTGTTGATTGGTCAGTACTCTCTCTATTTTTTTAATGTTTTTAACTTTATTTTGAGAGAGAGAGAGAGAGAGAGAGAGAAAGTGCATGTGCGATTTGCCAATGGTGGGGAGAGGCAGAGAGAGGAGAGAAAGAATCCAAGCAACTTCCACTGCTGTCAGGGCAAAGCCCCATGGAGGCTTGAACTCATGAAGCCTTGAGATCATGACCTGAGCAGAAATCAGTAGTCAGACGTTTAATCCACTCAGCCACCAGGTGCCCCAGTACTCTGCATTTTACCGCCTCAATCTTTTTTCTGTCCCACATTTTGCAAATTTACTCTCGATCTGATATTTACTAATATTGAATATAATGTTTTCTGAGGTACAGAGAGCTTGTTTTAATGTAGCAAGACCCACGAATCTTCTTCACAGTAATACTTTAAATTTTTTTTTTTTTTCCTCAACGTTTATTTATTTTTGGGACAGAGAGAGACAGAGCATGAATGGGGGAGGGGCAGAGAGAGAGGGAGCCACAGAATCGGAAACAGGCTCCAGGCTCTGAGCCATCAGCCCAGAGCCTGACGCGGGGCTCGAACTCCCGGACCGCGAGATCGTGACCTGGCTGAAGTCGGACGCTTAACCGACTGCGCCACCCAGGCGCCCCTACAGTAATACTTTAAAAAGCCCTCTCCACATCAAAGTCAGGTAAGTATTTACCTAGAGTGATTTCTAGTTCACTTAAAAGTTGATTGGTTTGTTTTTAACTTAACTAGTGCTTGGTTTCCGGTGAGTTATTTCAGAATGGTTATTTGTGTTTTGTTTTGTTTTGTTTTGAACTTGCAATGTACTACAGTCTTAAGTTGCTAGACACTACACTTTTATACTTAAAAATCACTTGCAATACAAATAACACCACCCCCCAAACATGGAACACTTTCCAGAACCTGTAGACTGAGGAAATTGTGAGGCTCACACCCTCGTTCTAACCTGTACTCTCATTCCAAAGAAAATGCCAACCTATTGCTAAGTATAAAACTTATAATAAGCTTCTAATTTTTCTTGTGATGAATGCATTAATGTTTTTCTTTAACATCTAAAGTTGCCAACTGAAGAGACTTTACAGCCTCAAAGTCACTTTCAATTCAAAGAGAATTAAATGCCAGCCCTAAAATACTTGAAAGCTGTTATGAGTAGAATGGGCAGTTCCCAGTTGCCAGAAATAATTCTGTCCCCCGATTTTTTTCAGAAAGGAGCACTAAATGAATACATAGAGTATATGATTAAATTTTTGTTAGATAATAACACCCCCCCCAAATAGCTGAAAGAATGTAAACAAAAACTTTCTTTCTAGAATGTAAACAAAAACTTTCTTTCTCTACTCACAATATTTCTGACATCAAATGTGTGTTTTTCTCTCACATCAAGCAATTTCCAAGCTGGTCACACAGTGGGTATCTTACAACCCAATTCTGACACTAACTTCCTGGAGTTAAAACAGACCCCACAAGTTAAGGGCTTGGTCCCAAAATATTACCTTCTACTTTAGATGCCAGTCACAAGTCCAGATTGCCACCTGCACTGCTGATCAATGGGCTATAAATGGAAGATTTCTACAGCCCCCTCTTGGGTTCAATAATATGCTATAACTGCTCACAGACCTCAGGGAAACATTTACTTATGTTACCTCTTTATTATAAAGCATACAGGGGTGCCAGGGTGGCTCAGTCGGTTAAGTGACTGACTCTTGGTTTCAGTTCAGGTCATGATCTCATGGTTCATGAGTTCGAGCCCCACACCGCGCTGGGCACTGATAGCTGCAGAGCCTACTGGGGATTCTCTGTCTCCTTGTCTCTATATCTTTCCCCCACTGTCTATTTCTGTCAAAAATAAATAACCATTAAAAAAAAAATAAAGCATACAGATGAACAGCTAGATAGAGACACCTAGGAAGAGGACCAGAAAGATTCTGAGTGTAAGAGTTTCTGTCCCATGCACTTTTGGGTGCATCACCTTCCTGGCACATATGGATACTTTCACCAACTTGGAAGCTCTACAAACCCTACTATTTAAGGTTTTTATGGCATCTTCATTACATATGCATGATTGATGAAGTAATTGGCCAGTGGTGATTATGTCGGTCTCTGTCCCCTCTCCCTCTCCTGGAGGTTGGTGAGTGGGGTTCAAAATTCCAACCCTCTAATTACATGGTTGGTTCCTGAAACCAGTCCTCATCCTCCAAGAATCACCCCATTAACCTAAACTCAGGTATAATTGCAAGGCTTGTACTATGAATAACAAAAAATTCTCCTCTCATCCTTATCTCTTAGAAACTTAGAAGGGTTGGGGGAGCTCTGTGCCAAGAATCAAGGACAAGACCAAGTATATATCTCATTATATCACAGTATCATGGGATGTGGAACAAACATTTAGTTGAAACAACTGTAAAAGGTACAATGAAAACATGTCAGAGACTACTTCAACTAAGGACACTTGACTACTTAATTACTCGTGCATGAATGAAACAAACCCTTCAAATCTTTTCTAGAAGAAAATCTTTTAATGATCTTATTGGGGACTAGTAAAGCATTGGAGATAGGAGGAGAAGCATGCTTCACACCCATTTGAAACATTCCAGAGCTATGCATGCACTCTGAAAAGTTGATGGGCACTAAGATAAAGGGAGGAAAACACTAGAACAGTTTTCCCAAGACAACTAAGGTTTGGGTGCTTATCAGGTAGTACCCCTACAATAGATTAAAAGAGTAACAGGGCAAGTTACCAAAAAGTAAAGAGAAGACAACAATGCTGTGATATTGCTTCCTCAAATCACCGGTTTATTCTTGAACTAAAACCTAACTATCAAGTGAAGTAACAGTGAGCAGGAAGACCAGAGGGATTGACATGCAAATAAGCACTCCAGGCAACCCACACAGAATTCTGCACCGGGGAGGAATGTTTGGGGTGTTCATTTACATGTTGGTTACCAGAAAGTATTTTCAGTTCACAGTCATTTTAAAGCTCTCCTTGTCAGAGCCTGGGAACAAACTCAAGTGTCTGAACAAAAGTGACCAGGCAATGAGTTCCCTTCTGTAACTCAGAGGAAGACAATGTCTTCCATTGGGAACATAAATATTCTCCTTAGATGTTTATCATGCAAACGGAGCAGAGCCTACCCATTAGTGTGAATATCTCCTGTTGAAGGAAAGATCTCTGACCATAGAGATCTGAGAGAGACCACAAAGATTGACCTCTTTTCTGCCTTGATCTCTGAATTCTGATGTCCTGGAGGGCCCAGCTGAGCGTCTCTTCTCAGAAAGAGTAATATCTCACTCTTCCATTAATTACTGCCTCTGCTTCCTATTTATAAAGGGTGCACTTTGAGAAAAGAAATGTTTCTTTCTTTAATCCACAGCAGTATTTATTGCTTCGGAGGAATTCCGGTCTTACCCTTTGGCAAGCTCGAAGCTCTCGATTTAAAGGAGCAAAGCAAATGCATTTGCTCTCCTTCATATGAAAAGGCTGTTGTTAACAGGACTCTGTCTCTCAAGTGTAGCCATTTCAATTATTTTAAAACAAACAAAAAATAAGCAAGAAAGGATCATCTTAAAGTCTGGAATCCACCTGAGAAATTTCTTTCCCGCAGTGTCTTTGTAATCAGCCCAATTCAATCAATGTCCATGATCATTGTTCTTTAAGTGCCCACTAGGGGTGAGCTGCTCTAGTTGGGGTTCAGAGTACTCACTTCTAGACTCTGGCCTCCAACACTTAGCAGAAAAAAAATACAAGGCGGGTCCATACAATAATGTGCATTAAACACATCCTAAACCTCATAAGTTGGATACAGCATTCTCCTTAAGGACAGAGCACCAGAAGAACAATAGGTGAATAAAGATGTAATCCAGGATGATGTGCTTATAAATAAAATAAAACAGGGGCAATGATAACATCTCTTTTCTTTGTACCAAGGGAATGCTTTATAATAATAGCCAGATTTTGGCAATGAATACAAATGAGCTAGAAGGGCCTCCAACTGTTGGTGTCTCTTCAGCATGTACCAGGCTAGTTCTTCAGAAATGTGTTCTTAAGAGTGAGATAATTATTTTAGATACGCTGGTATAACGGACTTCGTCAGTCTTATTGACAAAGTTCATTTCAATGTGCATCTATTACAAGCTATACTCAGAGGATCCTCTGGAGGTAAATTCTAGCCACTTTTACCAATGACACTCAAAACGTTTCTCGACTTCACAACCAAGGACTATGGAAAGAAAATACATAGATCACACAATGATAGTTTATGTATGACAAACTGCAAATAGCCACCTCCTTAAGGAATGTCTAGATATGTATCCGTTGCCTTTAATCCCACCTAACTCATTTCGGTATATTAGTTCCGCTCCACACAAGAGCAATGCAAACATTTTTTAAAGCCTGCACATCTTCTCCCACTCCTACAAGCCAGTGTGCAAATATTTAACATTTATCTCATATTTCTTATCATCAAAGCACCTTCTATCATATGAGAGAAATACATTTTAGATTTACTCACTATATAAATGAAAACATAGAGACAAAGAAAAAAATAACTTAGACTATGCATAAGGTCTATGACATAGCTGATATCTGAAATCAGAATTTCTAAGATACCTTCTCATAAACGTAGGTGTAGCACGTAGAAGTCTTGGCGAATTAGAGTCATAGAATGAGTACTGTCTACTCAGTGGAAGTGTGTGTCTTATAAATGTCTTTTCAGTATCTTTTCCGAGAAGTCATTTGTTTCTATATTCTTCACCAAATGGCCTGAATAGAATAATTAATGGCATAATTACTTAAGATCTTTGAAACAGTTGAAGAGAATCTGATGAATGGATTAAAAATTCTATCCTTTTTATGAGTATCATTACTATAAATCTGGTTATATGTGGAGTTTTTTGAGCATTATTAATCATTCTTAAATGCTAAGACAGAAGATTTAGACTTTTCTTTTAAAGTTATCTCTTTGTGTTTAGCCGGCCACAAAAAACTACTGAAATATTCATTATATTTGTAATTACTTAGTAACCGTCAACATACTGAGTTATTTCAAATCATAATTCTTGGAGACCAGTTGTTTTCCAAAAGAAAATCTTATCCTGAGATAATGATCATTTAATTTTAGTACGAAATCAGCTTCTTTCTTAAGGTGAAATCCAGTCTAAAGCCACTGTGATTTTGAACTCTAGAGAGAAATCAATCCCAATTGAAAACTGCCCTCTTCTGTACAATCTTATTTTGTAGGAAATACATCTTAAGTTTATAGGTTGATTGGAAAACAAGGTGTTTACACAAGACCTAGGATAGATACTAGAACCAAAATGAGGCAAAAAGATAGGGTTTACACTCATATATTAAATAATGGTGGACTTTGGCTCTCTTTTTTCCTAATTCAAAAATTTAAATACATTTCACTTCAACATTGACCAAAATAACATAATCATTTTTCTCTCGTTTTATTTTGGCTCCCTATCATTGCCAATATTTCTAGGTCTGACAAGAAACAAGACTTCAGAGACAAATTACAGAACAGCAGAAGAAATAAGATGGCTGTGAATCCCAGAGAAAGGATCAGAGGTGAATGGCATGAAGAGATGCAGTTGGGAGAGAAACAAAAGTGAACAAAACAAAGAGAAATGTCTTAATCAGAACATACCTAGAAATGTAATTATTAAATACAGAAAGGTGTCACAGGGTCTAGGGAACAATCTTAATGAATATTCACAGAGTGCAAACCAAGCTATTGTCAGATATAAAAACACAAGTCTGATTCTCTAATCTCTTCCAGGTTATAATAGTTAATATACTTATGAAAATGAATCAATCCTTCTTATATATTTGATATAAAACTCCTTAAATGTAAGAAGAAATACAGTAGTCCTCCACTTACCCATGGTTTTGATTTCTACGGTTTCAGTTACCTTCAGTCTGGAAGTAAGTGAACCTCCTTCTGACTATCCTCAGAAGGTCAATAGTAGCCTAACGCATTGTCACAATGCCTACATCACTCACCTCACTTCCTCTCATTGAGTAGGTATTTTATCACCTCACATCATCACAGGAAGAGGAAGGGTGAGTGCAGGACAATAAAAAGTCTTGAAAAGGAGAGAAAGACCACATTCATATAGCTTTTGTTACAGTATATTTTATAATTGTTGCATTTTATTATTAGTTATTGTTAATCTCTTACTATGTCTAATTTACAAATTAAACTTTATCATAGGTATATATGTATAATAAAATACATAGTATATATAGGGTTTGATACTATCTATGGTTTCAGGTATCTGAAGTCTGGGAATGTATCCCCCACAGCTAAGGGGTGACAGCCATAGAACTCTGTATAAACAACAAAATTAGCAAACCCCGAGACTTTGGTCACCTTTATTTAGCATATTAAATATATATTTACCAAATCAAAAGTACCTTTACCATCTTGTTTTACCCAGTATTCTTTCAGAGGAAAAATTTGTTAAATATTCTCCAACCCAATAATTTCAATAGTTTCCAATGTGCCTTAAGCAATAATAATTAACTTGGGATTTGTATTTTAATGGAAAACCAGATTTGAAGGGAACTTTTTCTGGAACTTTTTTTCCAGATCTATGGCTTTGAGATTTCCTTGACATTTTACATATTTACCTGGTATGTACATAGATAAATTTACACATATTTTATGTATGTATTCACATTATACGCATATATACAATACTACATATATTATGTGTGCATACATATAAAACAAAAGTTTTAAGAAACAGTATTCTTTGTATACACAATATTCTCTAGTATTTTTACTACATTTCCTATTCTATTTCCTCTTTTAAAATATGCTGATCACAACCTGCTAAATTGATTTCACAAGCCATTAATGAATTGCAATCTGTAGTTCGAGAAACACTGCTCTCAGCCAATTAAACATTGTACTTTACTTCAGGTTTCTTCAATTAATCTGATACACTTACAGACAGACTGTTTCATTTATGAAGTGATTGCCAAGACCAATATATGACTTATATTGGTCTACCAACCCATAAATGTTCTTACTAGTAACCCATGCAGGCTTTCTCTATAAATTATATGGTTGGTGTCATTGTAAATCTTACAGGCATTTCCTTTATCTGCAGAAAGTATCTATTTTTGAATGGAGAAAAGAATCCCCGCTGAAAAGCAAACTAAATCACACAGTAAATCTAATAGAAAGTGATTAATGGGATTGGTTGTCAGCATAGTCCAGCTTCCTTCCCTCAAGAAGTGTGAACAGGACCTCAAATCCATCTTCATTAATACGTTACCACTTAGTGTGGTGTTCTAGAGATACATTTGATAGTTAATAATTAATCAGAAGAGTCTTTACTAATAGTGGCAGAAGGGAGAATGAATGGGTAGACTTGCCCTGCGTAGAGAGAGATTTCCAACAATGACACCAGAGCATAATACCTTAAAGATATAAGACAATGGCCTTTATGAAATCTGAATAGCATGATAGATTTGTAAAAGCACAATCTTCTTTGGAAAAACAAGTTTTACTCTCACTATATCAATAATGCTCACTATTCCACAGCACTTCCCCTCTGGCTCATATAACCCTAAACCTTCCCTGTCATAACACCCTGTGTTTATTCTTGAGAATGCTCCTTGTGACTCTAACTAGTTATTTGATCATTATTCATTTTATGTCTGCTATCCCATTTAGCCCGGCTAATTCACTATGGAATCCACAGTGGCTAGCCCGTGCTACTACATCAATAGTACTCAATAAATACTTACTGAGTGAAGGAGGGACTGGAAGGATGAAAGCAAATGTTAGCAGGTTAATTTCCAGGTTTTTTTCTGCCTTCAAATAGAGGTAGAGACTCACACCGCCACTCGCATATTTACTGTATATTTACTGGAAAGCATGTTCTTTTTCCTCCTATTCACCCAAGCCAAGAACTTTTCCATCATGTTCAATTTTCCCCCATTGTATTTCATTCAAGTTAATGTTTATTGAGCTCCTGCTGCAGACCAGCAACTACAGTTTCTCTCTAATCCATCCATTCCACTCAGTTCCTTGTGCCACTGCCTCACCATTTCTTCCTTAGATCATGACAATAGCCTCTTACATTTTCCCTGCATCCTACTTACGGAAATGCCCTCCATCTACTCTACATATGGCTGCCCAAGTAATCTTCCTGAAACAGGAGATATAATCCTGCCCCAAATCCTCAGAGCCCAACTCCTAAATGTGACATACAAGGCTCTCTTTTTCTCCTAGGTTGACCTCCCTGACATAAATTCTATATTCCATATAACAAATAACAAAACTCTTACACTTGCTGAATGTCCTGTGCTGTCTCATCACTCCATGACTTTAAACATTCTCTTCCCTCTTCTGGGAATATCCTTCCCACTTTCTTTACCTGAGATATTTCCATTCATTCTTAAGGATACACTGCAAATGATGCCCTTTCCATGAAACTTTCCTGGTCCAATTACCCTTCTTGAATGATTACCCTACTAGATCGTTGTTCATTTTCTGTGCTCTGGTTTCACTTTGTATTACATATCTATAACTGTATATATTAAACTGTACTGTTATTATTTATTTGCATGCCTATTTCTGGCTCCCTCTATGAGACTTCAAAGCTCTTCAAAATGAACATTCATGAGCAAGAATGAATATAAAGTTGAATATAAACTTATCTCTCTCTATAGTACCTATCACAGACATTGACCATAATAAATTGTATCTGTCAGAATCCATAGTTTCTGGAAACATAATCTCATTTAGCTAGTCTATGCCAAAAGGAAATTACTACAAGGTATTAGGCAGCTAATGAAATTTCTAGGAGAGGCAGGTAGTGTAGCATAGATAACTCAACCAACAATACTCAGTTGAACTGAATAGAATACTCAGCTCCTCTAACATCCTTTTCTAGCTGAAACCTCACTGCCCCAGGCCAATGACAGGATCAGTAGTTTCTTTAGCAAAGTTTCCCCAGAAGAACCAAAGATTTCACCACCATACTTGCCAGCAGATGCTATCTCTTTGAGTATTTACACCAACCACTCATTACTCACTTCTTCCTTCCAAGTCTCACCTACAAAAGAGACCCTGCATAGTCTTAGAAGGTGCCATCACATCATGCAAAGTCTGTAAACCATGTGCTGAGGCACAGTTAACATAGGTTATATATGCTGAGGACGCGTAGCTCACACGTCGAATCTGAGCTGCAAAGGGGTCTGCGAAATGCAGTTTAACCTTCCTGCCTCAATAGTTCAGGAAGCCATGCCAAAAGGGGCAGGAGTGGGAAACGGGTGAGCCACTTTGCAGTTCTTCTCACATATGTGCCTAAGAAATGGTAAGGAGGAAATGGAAGGTTGAAATGTGAAGGTCATCTTATCTTCTCCATATTCTGCTGTTTAAGTAATTCAAATTTAGCTTTTAATTAACAAAATACACCATTATTCCTTCAAAAATATTATTTATATTCTAATTTTCAGACAGTTATTTCCTTAGCTCTGTCTTTAGCACATCACCTCTCTCTAAATTTTTCTAAGGCTCATACTACTTATACACCTTTTCCAGTGTAGCTTGTGATTTGAAATATATTGCATTCCCATTCCTTTTCATTTGTATAAGAACATGAACCCTCTGATTTTAACACATAATGACGCTGACTAACAACAACAACAAAAGATTCTCTCAAATGTGAAATCATAATTTTAAGTTATTTCTATCAGAACAGATAAATTGAACATAATTTCAAATTCTCCTCCTGTACTTGGTACCTTTATAGCACACTGGAGACAACAATTAAGTTATCTGTTTTCAGTGTAATAAGTATAGAATTCTTTTGTAAAAATTCATAAGCCAAAATAAATTCATTTTTTACCTGTGTTTTAGTTTCTGTCTCTTAAAATCAAGCTCCAAATTAGCAATCATGGCTTTTTGGTACTTAGGGCTTTTATGTACCCAGAATGAATTTCTAAAGGTAAAAGTAAGTATATTTAGTGATAGGACTTACTCTATCCCAATTCGGCCACTGACTTATTGAGTGATACAGGTGAGCTATGTAAGAGATAGTGCTTTAAGTATAGCAAATAAACTATAGGAAGCGTTAGAGACTCACCCACAGGAGAGCCTCCCACAATCTAGAATTATTCAGTCCAAATGCCAATGGTGCTGCTGTTGAGAAACCTGGATAAGCTGAGAGCCGGTACATGACCAGGAGTTGGCGAGGTGGAAGTTTAAGGGGAGAATAGAGCAGGGATGGAGGGATGACAGAGGACAGTGTTCCAGGGAGTGAGAAACACTTGTATGAAGGAACTCCACACTCACTGATCCACCAATTTCTGTTTTATTGTTGTGAAATACAGATAAAATTTACCATTTTAACTGCTTTTAAGTACACTGTTCAGTGAAGTTAAGTACTTTCACATTGTTGTGCGGCCATTATACCATCCACTTCTGGAACTTTTTCATCTTCCCAAACTATAACTCTGTACCCATCAAATAACAACTCCCTATTCCTCCTCCCTTGAGCCCCTGGCAATCACGATTCTACTTTCTGCCTCTATGAATTTGACTCCTCCAGGTATCTCATGTAAGTGGAATCACACCATTTTTGTTCCTTTACGTCTGGCTTATTTCACATAGCATAATGTCCTCAGGGTTCATCCATGTTGTATCATGTGTCAGAAGGGCTGAATAATGTTCCATTGTATGCATATAACATATTTTTGTTTATCCATTTATTCATCGATTGACAATTAAATTGCTTTCAGCTTTTGGCTATGACGAATAAGGCTGCCATGGACATGAGTGTCTAATACCTGTTACAGTCCCTGCATTCACTTCTTTTGGGTACATACCTAGAAGTCATTCACCAATTATTTTTATGTACCAACTAATTTCTTGGCATTGTTGTAGTGTTTAGTCTACCGGAAGAACAGCACCCAAGATCCTTCCAGTCCTGGCATTTCCATTCTGGGGAAGGAAAACAACCACATGAATAAGATCATTTCAGAGTGTCCTATAAAGAAAATAAAAAGAGGAGAAGGGGAGTTGAATATGACTGGAACTTAGAGTGCTAACAAGGGAGCAGTAAGTAGGGAAGATAGGAGAAACCTTATGAATTAGGTAACCCAGGTACGGACCCTACATATTAGTTTATAAAAAAGTTCAGAGAAGTTAAATGAATTGCCCAAGGTCACACAGCTAATAAATTCTACTGACCAGGCTAGAACCCAGTAGCACTGCTTCTCCTTACTACACAGATTTTCTTCAGAGCTGCAAGGTTGGATAAGGGCACATGTTTATCAAACACAGCAACCTACACCCCACCTCTCAGACATCTGATCTTTCCATCTGCTCTCATGATTCCTCCACAATCAACTCTGTGAATGGGAAGAGGACATTTTAACTTTTGACTCATCCACATATATTCTATACCCAGTGTTGCTGCTGGTATGCCTCTTGGCTTATTTACAGAAATTTTCTACAAGTGCAACATAAAATAATATTGATTCTAAAAAGAAATGTCATACTTCCCCATAGCCCAACTTTAAAATGAACAACTTCTATTCTGTTAAAAAAAAAAATCACATATGGCCCGAGTAAGTAATATCTGACAAAATAGAGACGCATTCTGTCAAACAATAAGAACACTGTTTCTTCTAACCCTTGCTTTCATTCAAGGTCATGTGCAACTTACATAAATATTACATGAAACCTGTTTTGCAAGAAATCAGTGTCTATGATGATTTATAGAGACAGAAGTACAATGGCAAAGTCTAACTTTTCAAATATTATGAGCTTTTAATTTCTACCAAGAGGAAGAAAGTGATCCTTTCTCATTAGGTAAACAGATATCTATATATATATCTATATATCTATCTATATCTATCTATCTATCTATCTATCTATCTATCTATCTATATGTATGTATTTTATGTAGGATTAAGACCTTAACACAGTTAGTGTGTGCAGTTAAGATTTATCAAAGGTTCTTTATGAAAGAATGTGTCAGGGGACAAGATGCATTGTAACCATTTCAAAATCCAAATCCTCATTGATTGGATGAACAAGAATAAGTTATAACACAAGTTTATATCAAGAAAAATATACAAGATATGTTTCTCTTTTATTCTCTTTTAATCTTTTGCTGTAATGTGAGCTATTATAGAATTATATAGTAAGTAGTTATTCTTAGCCTTAAAAGTGCTTTGCAAAAAGAGGCCAATTTTGCTGAATATATTTGTTCCATCAACAATTAGTTGCTGAACAACTACTACGGGTAAAGCACTTTAATAGGTGCTATTAAAATTGTTATATGTCATTGTGAAGCAAAAGCATTTTCCTACATATATTTAGGTGATTGGTCTAGTATAATAAAGAAAACTACCCTGTGAAAAGATTTAACATGCTTCAGAGAAGTTTTACATTATTATCAAAAATCCCATAATTACTGCCAAGGGACTTATTTTTGTCATTTAGAATCGACCTCGGATATAGTATTTTGTAAATACATTACTTAATATAACACTACAACACATAAAAAGGGCTTTCCATCGCTTTGCTTATCACAAAATCTCCTTCTACCTCTCTTACAGCTCTGCAGCCTTTTTGCTTATTCAATACTTGACACATTTTCATTAAGTGTCAGGCACTGTGCTTGACATTGAGGATACAAAGGTGAACATGAAAGACAAGTTTGCTCTCTTGTGAAGCTGGCATTCTTGTTGAGGTGACAAACAAATAACATGAAGTTTATAGACACTGTGATACGGAAAGTGGATGTTACCACTGGGACAGAGAGCCGAGCATCAAAAGCAGCATAGGGTGGAGAGAAGGAAAAGAGGAAGTGACAGGGAAAGCATTCCAGAGGAAGACAGATTTATGTCATCCCTTGAGAACGTCTCCATAGTTTCACCATTGCCACAGGAAGAACCCACATGTTGAACTTAGGTTTTGAACTCAGCTCTGTGTGACTCCTCTATAGCACACTATTAGGCACCCCTTTATCTTCAGTCGGCTCATTTTTGAGTTTGTCTTCCTTTCTTAAATCCCTTACTTGGTGAGCCTGAAGGGGCCCCAGGGATTGTGCTTCCCAATGCGTAATGTTATCTCCATTACTCTCATGTTTCTGTTGTCTTGTTTTTAGGAGTGCATTTCAATTTCCGGTGAGACTGGAGCACTCTCCTGAATCCCAACTGGTTTGTCCAGGTCCCTGAACTTCTTCATAGTGTTTGCCAAATTCTCCCACTCTCATTCCTACCTTTCCCAGGGATCAAAGTTTCCAGTGGCCTATAACTTCCATTGTGGGATGGGCCCAGAAAACCCATCCAATTGAACCTCAAGGAAACAAATACCATTTCATGAGAAAAGTAGCCACAGCCCCATGAACACTGTAATAGAGCAGATGCTGCTAGTTGTCCCTCACTAGGGGTGGGGATGTGTATCAGTAAGGAAAGCAATACAACTGTTTGGAACTTCTTTAATGGAAGACAAATAATTGGAAAGAGGTTGTATAGCTCACAAACTAAATGAAAATCTAAAAAAACTGAAGTTCAGAAAGACCACAAACCAGAGTTGTTCTGGGCAGGTAGTAGGAATGAATGGACAATCTCTTCAGGAGGCCACTACTGGGACAAATCTACTTTGAACACATTCCCCAATACTTCAGTTCTAGGGAGACATCATCAGGTTAGCTAAGCTTAGGCCACATGTCCAACCTTGGCCAAGGGAAAACAGGTACCATTATTGACTATATCCTGTAGAAGAATGATTCTCCAAACAACAATTGGGATGCTGTTATCACAAAAAGGGAGAATAGACACTAAGCTGCGAAAATAAAATTGTCCAGTATAAGAGTCAGTCTTAATGCTGGGTGGGTTCTCAGAGTCGCAGTCTTGTGGGTTCCTAGTCTATACCCTTCTCTGCACTTGACTGAATAAAGTTGCAACATGCCTTCTAACTGGTTCCACATGGGTTTCAAAGATCTCAACATGTGAATACCGGGTATCTTTGAAATATAATTCTCCAATAAGAATTAAGCATACATCATGAAAGAGAAACTATTTTTCTCCAGAAGGATAAACTTAAAAATTTTTAAATATTATCCATGTAAATAACCATGAGAACACACCAAAAAATCCCTACCTTATATATATATATTTAAAAAGCCAACCTGTATATTCATATCATTTAGCAACTCTTTAAAGAGAAAAGTCATGCCTGATGCCTTTCCCAGCACTCAATAGTCAAAATATTAACTAATAATCCCTCTGCCTATTGAGTTAAGAATTTTTTTATTTTATTTTTTACAGTGCTTAACAGTTTTTATTTACACGTATAAATACAGAACACCAGACAATTTTACAAAGATTAGAATTCTGATATCTGATTTCCATTATTTTGCTTTGTATATTTAAATTTTATAAATATGTATTGGCTTTACAAGATATTACATTTTTTAAAACTAATAACCAATACATTATCTCTTAATATTTAAATTAAATATTGATTTCTTTTCTGTTAAACTATTAAAACTCTTAAATTTATCCAGAAAATTAACAACTCTCACAGTTATCATCCATTGTTCTTGCATTTTACTTTTGCAGCAATATAGTATATACTTCAATTGATTGAATATTTTGTCAAAACTGCAACTTTTTTTTAAGTTTATAATTTTACTCCAGTGTAGTTAACATACAGTGTTATATTAGTTTCAGGTACACGATATAGTGCTTCAACAATTCTATACATGACTCAGTGCTCATCATGATACTCTCTTTTTTTTTTTAAATGTTTATTTATTTTGAGAGAGAGAGGAGGAGAGGGGCAGAGAGGGAGGAGGAGAGAGGAATTCCAGCAGGCTCCATGCTGTCAGTACAGAGCTCAACGTGGGGTTGGAACTCATGAACCATGATCTCATGACCTGAGCTGATATCAAGAGTTGAAAGCTTAACCGACTGAGCCACCCAGGTGCCCCATGATAAGTGTACTCCTAATCCCTATCATTTATGTCATCCACCCCTTCACCCACTCCCGGCTCTAGTAACTATCAAGTTTGTTCTCTCAGTAAAGCATGCGACTCTTGATCTCAGGGTTGTGAGTTCAAGCCCCACACTGGATATAGAGATTACTTAAAAATAAAATAAATTTTTAAAAAAGTCTTTTTCTTGGTTTGTCTCTCTCTTTTGTTCTTTTGCTCATTTATTTCTTAAATTCCACATATGAGTGAGATCATATGGTATTTTTCTTTCTCTGTTTTACTTAGTATTATACTCTGTAGCTCTATCCATGTTTTTGAAAATCACAAGATTTCATTCTTTTTTATGAATGAGTAATATTCCATTGTAAACATATACCACCTCTTCTTTATACATTCATCTATTGATGGACACTTGGGCTGCTTCCATAGTTCGGCTACTGTAAATAATGTTGCATTAAACATAGGGATGCATGTATCACTCTGAATTAGTGTTTTTTTGTTGTTGTTGTTGTTGTTGTTTGGGTTTTTTTTTTAGAGATGGAGAGAATGAGAGCAGGGGAGAGGGGCAGAAGGAGAGAAAGAGAACATCTTAAGTAGGCTCCACACTAAGCATGGAGCCTGACGTGGGGCTTGATCCCATAACTCTGGGATCATGACCTGAGCCCAAAGCAAAAGTCGTATGCTCAACTGACTGAGCCACTCAGGTGCCCCAGTGTTTTATTATTTTTTTTAATGTTTATTTATTTTTGAGAAAAAGCAAGAGAGAGAGAGAATGAGTGAAGGTGGGGCAGAGAGAGAGGGGAACAGAGGATCAGAAGCAGACTCCGACCTAACAGCAGAGAGACTGATACAGAGCTTGATCTCATGAACCATGAGATCATAACCTGAGCCAAAATTGGATGCTCAACCAACTGAGCCACCCAGGTACTCCTGAATTAGTGTTTTTGTGCTTTTTGGGTAAACACCCAGTAGTGAAATTACCAGATGATAGGATAGTTCTATTTTTAACTTTTTGAGGCCTCCATACTGTTTTCTAGAGTGATTGCAACAGTTTGCATTCCCAACAACAGCACACAAGGGTTCCTTCTTCTCCACACGTTCTTCAACACTTGTTTTTTGTGTTCAATTTTAGCCATTCCAATAGATGTAAAGTTATATCCCATTGGAATTTTGAATTGCATTTCCCTGATGATGAGTGATGTTGAGCATCTTTTCATATGTCTGTTGGCCATCTGTATGTCTTCTTTGAATAAATATCTTTTCATGCCTTCTGCCCATTTTTAATTGGATTTATTTTTATGTGTGTGGAGTTACATAAGTTCTTCATATATTTTAGATATAAACACTTTATGAGGTATGTTGTTTGCAAATATCTTCTCCCATTCAGTAGGTTGTTTTTTAGTTTTGTTGATTGTTTCCTTTGTTATGCAGAAGCTTTTTATTTTGATGTAGTCCCAAGAGTTTATTTTTGCTTTTGTTTGCCTTGCTTCAGGCATCATATCTAGAAAGATGTTGCTATGGCCAGCTACGAATTATGTTCATTGTGGTATAACTGACACATAACATATTAGTTTTAGGTGCACAACTTAAGTATTTGGTATTTGTGTATATTGCAAAACAATCACCACAATAACTCTAATTAACATCTATCACCATATATAGTTACAGAATGCTTTTTCTTGTGATGAAACTTTCAAGATCTTAGCAACCCTTAAATATGCAATAGTGTTATTAACTATAATTGCCATGCTGTATATTAAGCTGAATTTTTTTAGTTATTTTACTTCTGTGTTTTTAGGATTCCTCCAAATAAATTGTCATGAGGGCAACACTTAAAATTACATCTTTTCTGTTGGGCTCTCCCCATTAACCACCATGCAAGCACAGATATCTTGAAGTGTCAGCTCATTCTGTCTTCCTATGTATTTCTTTAAAGAATATTCACATAGGAGCACCTGGGTGGCTCAGTAGGTTAAATGTCCGACTTCTGCTCAGGTCATGATCTCAGGGTTTGTGAGTTTGGGCCCCAAGTCAGGCTCCACACTGACAGCTCAGAACCTGGAGCCTGCTTCGGATTCTGTGTCTCCCCCGCCCCCTCTGTCCCTCCCGTTTGTGCACGCACTCTCTCTCTCTCTCTCAAAAATAAATAAATAACATTTAAAAAATAAAGAATATTCACATAAATGCAGAAAATACTAAGTCTATTTTTTTTTTTTTTGTTCTCCTTAACCTCGAGTGCCTAAATGTTTGTCCTGGTAACACTCTCTGGAGTGAAATTTTTAAGGCTTGAATAGGAAAGACCTGATACCTATCATTATGACAAAGCTCAGTATGGATGATCCTGAAGAAGAGAGTGACAATGATGATAATATTAATACTAATACCCATTTTCATTGAGCCCTCACTGAGCATATGTTGTGCCCTAAAGCGCTTTGTATGCTATTGGGAATGATCTAGGACAGAGACATAATTACAGGAGAGAAAAGAAATAATTACTAGAGACAAGTCCCTGAGTAGATAGAAGGAGATGGGAGGATCCAGAGTTCAAGTGGAGAAGTTGGCCTTAAGTAGAAACAGGGTGTGTCCATCCATAATAACATTGCTAAGAGTCTGGTGGTTTGGTTTTAGACGGATGGAGGAGTTCTCTAATGATGGCTTCTAGATTCTCAGAGAGATCAGAAGAAAAGAGAGAATTGTAGGTAGTTGTTGGAGACATGAGGACAATGATAGGCAAGAGTCACCACTATTAATTTTAGCAGATAGAGAAGCTTTTGTCAGTGGAAGCTAGAGAAGAGGAGAAAACTATAAATTCCATATAGAATAGATGAAAGATACCCTTGAGGTTGTCCAGAACTCTTGGAGGATGACTATGAGTTCTCACAAAGCAGACTGGGGCAGGACAAAGAGAAACAGTGTTTTGTGAATATTATGACCCTACTTCTAAACTATGCCCCGGTAGATACACCTTGAGAGAAAGGGGCTCCATACTTTTTTTTCAATCCTGAGCCTCCTTCAGGAGCTGAGGAAGCAACACTACACACTTCTTAAGATAAAGTCCATCTATGTTGTTCACTGCTGTATCTTCAGTAGGTACAATGTCTGGAACTGAGGAGACACTTGATTAGTATTTTAGGAATGAACTGATGAATAGATGGAATATAAATTTAAAAATATGAAATTTTATATATAATGTGCATTTCTGATTTTCCTTGTAAAATTCTGTGTCATTCATGTGTGATAGTGTCATACTTGGCTTTTGACCAAGCTCCCACTCAAAAACCAAAGGAAATCTCCCAAACTCTTCAAAAGGATGTTTACACTAGGACTAAAAATGAAACAAATATTATGTATTCTCTGTGGACACTTGTAACCATCTAATATATGCCACAACAAGCATTCTTATCATTTACTGGCTTGGTATGAGAAATACTTTAACATTAAGTTCCTCCATGAGCCTGAAGTCTGCTGGAGTGATCACTCCAGAACATGCTCTACTCTCTTTGCTCCCAAAGTTACTTCAGATGAGATGTGAATTCGGGTCACATGACTAATGTTGTTCTCTGTTTACCTGATTCAGCATTGTCAACCAGGAAGTGTTCTCTTTTGGACCATAAGGGTGCCTACTATAATACCTGGATTGGCCAAACGGGTCTAGATTTGCCTTTCAATTTATCAAAAATCTTATACAATCAGAGGCCATAACTGTTGCTACTTCAGATAAGTGATGTCTTCTTGCAATGCCTTAATCCCCTTTTCCAGATAATGTTTGGCACACACAGAAACTTATCCTCAGAGGAAGAGCTTATGTCTTATTTGATTTTCTCAGCACTTAGCATGGTATCTGTTGAAGGAATGAACACATGATTGACTAATAAATAAATATTGAATTATTCTAACAGAATGACCCACTCTAGTCATTGAAATTCAATCTCTGCTCCATGCTGTAGGAAAGTCAGCAATACTGAATCTCTGTCTCTTTATCTCAACATCTGACCCAACTTTCAAACATAGAGTTAAGCAGTCTTTCCCCCCAAGAATTAACCACACACCACAATTGCCCTTGCAGCCCAATTTACTCCCACTCAGCAGAAAAAAAAAATCAAATCACTTAGGGAATCTCAGTGTCTAGCATTTATTGTTCTCTGCTAAGAGAGGGTAAAATATATTCACTGCTTCTCCCAAACTACAATCTCTAGGAGATAGCTACTTTCAATTTTCCTGGAGCTGTTCCTTAGTAATAACTTAATGGCATCTCCTGTACATGACTCCTCTAACACTTTCTTCTGTAGCTTACATTAAGTTAGAAATGCTTTTAATGGAGTGCCTGGGGAAGTGGGTGAGTACAAGTCCTGGAAATTATGTCAAGTACCACTTCCTTGTGATAGTTACAGATTTCTTTCGCTTTTGTTAAATATCAAAATCAAAATAAGTATTACCCAGCCCAAAACTGTAAAATAATTATAATGATCTACTTTCCTATGTAGTTCAAACATAGGCCAAATTCAATGTTTTTCCTGTAGAAACAAAGTACAAGAGATTGTGGAAGCAAAGAATACCAGATTATAAATCAATGAAGACACATTCTGTTCTAATATTCAATTGCCTTGATTTGGAGAAAGGCATGTAACTTCATTCTCAGCCTTTTCTATATTGAAAAGAAGGCTTTTTCTTCCTAGCTGATAAAGAATTGTGGCGATTTGATGAGATGATGATCATAAACCTGTGGATCTTAATAACACTGTGTATCACTTTACTTAACCAGTAATAGCTTCCTGGCAACTTCTGCACATGATTGCTCTTTCAAACATTTTCTTCTGTAGGAGTCTACATTAAGGATGAAAAGCTTTTAACTAAGTGCACGGAGAAGAGAGGCAGCCTTTTTAATCACTTACAGAAAGGAATTAATAACAAACATTTTTAAAACATCTATAATTAAACCAAGTCATGCTTTGGGAGGGGGCTGGGCGGGGGGGGGGGCAGGGGGAGACATTCCATTACTCTCCTAGGGAAAGGGAAGCAGGGAGCCAGTTCTGAACCAATGTCTATGAGCCAGGTCTTCTCCTAGGCTCTGTCCACTGTTCTTTTTATTTGCATTCTCACCACAGCCCTTTGATGCAATCTTATTAGCCCCACTTCATATACAGTGGACTCTAAATCCTCAAGACACTTAGCATGGTATTTTAATAAAATATAATGAAATATTTGTAATACTATTGCTTTCAAATGTAACATAATAAGATTTTTGGATCTCCTATAATCAGAAATCTGACTTTTCTTTCGGATTTCTATCTAACACTGTGGCCCAAAGGCAAATGGAGGGCAATCCCACCTGAAGGAAGCAGAGGCTATGATATAGAAAAGTCAGAGAGGAAGAGGAAAAGAAGCCCAAGTGGAGTGTGGAAAGGGGAAGAAAGAGATGGAGAAGGAGAAAAACAGTCACATACATGTCAGAAGTTCCTCAACTTTCCTCCAGCCTGAGTCAGCAACCCAGAACGATCCCGAAAGGGAAAACCAAAAGCACGGAGATTATTTTTCCCATCTACATTTGTCACTTTAGAGAAGAAACTGCATCTTCAGATGCCCTCCCCACCCTTCAGGAGGCAGCCCCAATAGACTGCAGTGGTTGTACAGCATAGTTAACCTTGAAGTGTGAGTTAATGCCCTTGAGCTGTGCTTGGCTTCCACATAGTGTGGAAAAGACTCAGATGTCCCTGCTTACGTCTAGGTTACTGAGCAAAGCATTTGAGAATGAGACCAGGAAATTTCCTAGAGTTGTTATACCAAGAACAAATGACATCACCACCAGAGAGGTTGATGGGACTGTTCAACAGGGAGGGGCCGCTGAGTGAGGGAAGAGACCAACAGCAGATGCTCCAGGTGGACACAGTGGCCAGATAAACAAGGGACACCGTTATAGCACAGGTGAGCAGGGACCCGGGGAGCAACACAAAAATTTAACAGGCAAAACCACGGTAGAGACATCCACTCAGAGGGAAGAAATCTGAACATTTATCTACAAGCAATAGCCTTTTCAATCATTTATAGAAATGAATTAATAGCAAATATTTTTTTAAATCCATAATTAAAATAATTCATGCTCCAGACACAGGGCCACTACTCTATACACAACATCCAATGAAACACTGAGAAATCATTTATGGCAAGTTGAAGACTTTCTCTGCAACACTGTAGGGCTCATGATGATGATTCGATCTGTTTTAGGAAGTAAGGCGTTTAGGAACCAAATTACATTTTCTTTGCACATTTCAGTCATAGTGAGAGTAAATCTGCAGGCCAACTACAAAATGATTACAAAGACAGCCAATGCTGAGGGCATGAATTCTATAAATCAAAGGGACCACCTGGAGATTTCCCTTCTATCAACCAAGATCATTGGCCTCAGACAACTAAATTAAAGCCAAAACTGAATATGCTCTCACTGCTTACCTGCAGTGTGGTTTTGGCTTATAAAGCATTCATTTTTCAGTTGTATGGTCTTAACACTCTCAGAAATGGGACTTTACCACTGAGAATATTTTCCTTTAGATCACATTCTAGATAGCCAACTCATGTGTACCACCAAATTTGACCATTGAGTAAACTTTTATTTTTTTCTAGCCCAAGTGCTTTTTTTTTCCAACTTTTTTTTTTTTTTTTTTTTTTTTGGGACAGAGAGAGACAGAGCATGAACGGGGGAGGGGCAGAGAGAGAGGGAGACACAGAATCGGAAACAGGCTCCAGGCTCTGAGCCATCAGCCCAGAGCCTGACGCGGGGCTCGAACTCACGGACCGCGAGATCGTGACCTGGCTGAAGTCGGACGCTTAACCGACTGCGCCACCCAGGCGCCCCTAGCCCAAGTGCTTTAATATAAAATAAAATGTTCAATTAAAGGGATTGTGATGCAATGCCACAGATTGAACTTCAAGATAAAACTTGCTGCGAATAGAGAGATAATATTTATCATCTAATCATGACTAAAGGAAAAATGTGTGTTTACTAAAACAGGTGGGAATTTTGCTATGAATTTATACAGGAAACGAAATTACTCTACTCAAATTGTAACAGAGAGCCAAAATGCAAACAAATCCGAAGAAATAAATTGTAGATATTTTTGTAAGTCCTAAGAGACATCATTCACTCATTCATTCATTCATTCATTCAGCAAACATTTGCTGAGCCCCTACTATGTTCCAGGTACTTCCCTCGGTACTAGCAATGCATCAGTATAGATATAGAAAGCACCTTCCCAAAATATTAACTCCTCCCTCAAGGAGTTAATATTTTGATTGAGAAAACAATAAATAACTAGACAAGATATAGGTCAGAGAGTTGGAAGTACTATGAAGAAAAATCAAAATGAAACAAGGTAAGAGGAAGTAGGGAGGGGATAGGAATTTACATAGAGTGGTCAGGGAAGTCCTCTCTGATAAATTAATATCTGAGTAGGGATCTAAATTAACTGAAGAAGAGATTCATGCAAATATCCAGAGGAAAAAGACCATTCCATGCAGACGAAATAGTACTACAAAAGCTCTGAGGTAGACATGACTTTGGTATGTATGAAGAATAGCTAATAGACCAGTAAGGTTTGACTAGAATAAATAAAGTGACAGAAGAAGAGGTCAGAAAGTCGGCAAGGGTCAGTCCATGTGAGACCTTATAGGACAAAGTCAGACATTGGGGTGTATTCAAAGTGCAATAGGAAGTCATCAGAAAGTTTTGAACAGGAGAATCACTATTTGTAGCTCTGTTTAAAAAAGCAAATCACTCCAAATGCTGTGTAGAAAAGAGACTAAATGAATTGATTACGTAACTATACACAAAAATCAATTACAGATGCACTGAAATCCTAAATGTGAAAGACGAACTTTAACTCTTTTAGAATAAATTATGAGAATATAATTATGACCTTAAGATACAGTAAAATTTCTGAAACTAAGCACATCAAAAGAAAGAAACAGGACAGAGGGAGACAGACAGAAGGAAACAGGTGTGTGTGGAGGGGGTGGGAGTGTCTGGGCGGGGGGAGTGAGAGAGAGAGAGAACCATAAAGGAAAAGATTGAAATGCTTGTCTACTTTAAAGTTTTAAACTTCTATTATCCAAGAGATTCCATAAACAAAGTGAAAAGACATGTCACAGCCTGGAACAATACATTTGCAATGAATATAACTAATAATATACTGAATATATTAAGAATATCAATGTAATAAGAAAACCAACATAGTAAAAAAAAAATGGAGAAAAGCTTTAAATAGGTATTTCAAAGAAGAAGACACCCAAAAAGCCAGTAAACATATAATGAAATACTCTCCCTCATTAGTAATCAGGGAAATGCATATTAAAACCATACTAAGATAACTTTTCACCCACCATATTAGCAAAAACCAAAAATCTGACATTATCAAGAGATGAGAAGAATGTAGTGAAAATTTGGAACCACCACTTTAGAGAGAATTTGACAATATGTTGTCAAGTTAAAGATGTGCATACACTATGACTCAGCATTTAACTCCTGTATATCCCAAAGAAACTCTTACAGGAATGTACAATGGAGACACACAAAATAGTGTTCACTGCAACTTACAACAACAAAAAGTTGGAAAAACATAGTTGTGCATTAACAGGAGAATGGATGATTGAATTATAGTATACTTATATAGGGTATTAATATAGCAGTAAAAATTAACTGTGAGTGACATATGTCAACATAGATAAATTCTAAACAAATATCACTGTGCAAAAAGGGCAAGTTACAAAAAACAATGTGTAAAGTTTAAAAACATAAAGGAGCACCGGGGTGGCTCAGTTGGTTAAGCGTCTGACTTCGGTCAGATCTCCAGTTCATGAGTTTGAGCACCGCGTCAGATTTTGTGCTGACAACTCAGAGCCTGGAGCCTGCTTTGGATTCTGGGTCTCCCTCTCCCTCTGCCTCTCACCCACTCACACTTTCTCTCTCTCCCTCTCTCTCTCAAAAACAAATAAACATTAAAAATTTTGAAAAAATATAGAAAGTATACGATTATGTAATATGAAATATAAAAGACAGACATAAACAATAATGAATACTAAAATCAGGGCAGTGTCTGTATTTACTTTGGTTCTCACCCACCCACCATCTCCCCACCCACCCAAGAGGTAGACATCAAATAGGGATTATATGGCAAGAAATGCTTTAGGGGAAATGGCTGTGAAGGATAAAGGGGAAGGAACAGGAGTAGGCAGGGTTGACCCCCGTAAAAGGAGACAGGGAAGGACTGGGTGGGAAGAGCTCAGACTGCAGTAGCATTTAAGAAAGTTGTGGCCAGGAGCCAAGATCGCAGAACAGCATGGAAGTTTTTTGTGTGTCTCGTGTCCATGAGATACAGCGAGACCAACACTAAACCATCCTACACACCTAGAAAACTGATTGGAGGACTAACACATCAATCTGCACAACCTGAACCACAGAATTCAGCAGGTACGTGGTGCGGAGAGGTGAACTTGGGGAGAGAGAAGCCGGGGCAGGCAGGAAGCCGCCTTTGCAGGCAGAGAGAGGACGGAGACTGGGGAGAGGGGGAGAATATAGGAAAAGCACCCCTCCCCAAAAGCAGCTGGAGAGAAACTGGAAAATTGGAAACAGCCGCAGGGACTAAACTAAAAAGGGAGAAAGGAGAAAGGAGAGGGTTTAAATTCCATTAAGACTGTAAACCAGGGGAGCGCAAAGGCTGCAACTCCGCAGCTCATACCTGGCGGTGCTCTGGTGGGAAGGGCGAATCCCCAGGAACAGAGTGGGGTCCGGGAGGTTCTCAGGCCACACTGGGAAAAGCGGTTCCATTGCTGGAAGGCAGAGATTGTTGAGGCCCCCTGGTCGCAGCAGACCCCAGAAGGTGGCCACATTCGCTGGTGCTGGAACAAGGTCGTTGAGGGTGAAGCCTGGTGCCCATAATCCCTGAAACGCTGCTGCTACACTGTCTCGCGAACTTTTGCTGGGGCGGGCTGGCACCTGGCCGCAGTCTCGGGGCACCGGCAGCAGCAGGTTCCAGCGGGCGTTCCTGGGTACATTCGGCCATTGCTTGGTGAGCCCTCCTGCAGAGGGGCGGGAACAGGTCAAAGCCGCAGTCCTTCAGAAGTAAGGGGCAGGGGAAAACAGCCACATCTGAGACAAAACTCAGGAGAGAGGTACTGCCTCTCTTGGGGCAGTCACGGACAGTGAGGCTTGGTCACGGACAGTGAGGAAACAGGGAGTGGACGAAAGCTGAAGACAGGACGGGTGCGCGATTGCTTATCCGGGGGAACAGACTGTGTAGATGGGTGAAGCCATTTTTACCACTCCCACGCATGCGCATATGCACCTACTAGCTCCGAAACAATCCACGCCAGTAGGCTAGCAGCGCCGTCTAGTGGAGAAAGGAGCTGTTACACTGAGCCCCGCCCAACTGGGCCAACCTCCCTCTTCAAGAACACAAGTCTCACCGCCTGCTTAATTTATGGACTATAAAGCGCTACACAGTCTGACTTCTAAGGGAAAACGAAGTAATTTCAGTCACATTTCAATTTGTTAGCAAGTCCAGCTATTCAATTTTCTTTCTTTTTTTTCCTTTTACACTATTTTTTTCTTGAATACAGAAAGAGAAAAATTCATCTTTATTTTCAATTTTTATTAAAAATATTTTTCTTTAATTTTTTTACTATACTTTTTATTTTTGTTTAAATTTTTTCAAATTCTCACTTCCATCATTCTATTTTAGTCTACTTCAGTGTATTCACCTTTTCAAATTTTCAAATAATTTCCTTGTTTTCTTTTTTCTTTTTTGTTTCTTTTCTTTTTCTTGAACACAGTGAAAAACTTCATTTTTAGTTTCAATTTCTATTAAAAATATTTTTCTTTAATTTTTTTACTATATTTCTTGCTTTTATGTAAATTTTTTCAAATTCTATTTTACTTCCATCATTTTATTTTAGTCTACTAGAGTGTATTCACTTTTTCAAATTTTCCAATGACTAACTTTTTTCTGTTTTCTCTTTTTTGTTTCTTTTCTTTTTCTTGAATAGAGAAAGAGAAAAAAATTCATTTTTATTTTTAATTTTTATTAAAAATGTCTTTATTTTTTTTCCTACTATATTCTTTACTTTTGTGTAAATTTTTTCAAACTCTATTTTACTCCCATCATCTCATTTTAGTCTACTTCAGTGTATTCATTTTTTCAAATTTTCAAACGATTTCCTGCCCCCCCTTTTTTTCTCTAATCTGTCAAACCACTTTCAACACCAAGACCAAAACACACCTAGGATCTAGCATCATTTATTAGATTTTGTGTGTGTGTGTGTTTAATTTTTTAATTTTAATATTGTTTTAATTTCAATTTTTCTATCTCATTAATTCCTTTTCTCCCTTCAAAATGACAAAACGAAGGAATTCACCCCAAAAGAAATAGCACAAAGAAACGACAGCCAGGGGTTTAACCAACACAGACACAAGCAAAATGTCTGAACCAGAATTTAGAATCACGATAATAAGAATACTAGTATTCTAGCTGGAGTTGAAAATAGATTAGAATTCCTTTCTGCAGAGATAAAAGAGATAAAAAATAGTCAGAATGAAATTAAAAATGCTACAACGGAGCTGCAATCACGGATGGATGCAGCAGCAGCAAGGATGGGTGAGGCAGAACAGAGAATCAGTGATATAAAGGACAAACTTATAGAGAATAATGAAGCAGAAAAAAGAGGGAGATGAAGGCAAGAGACCACGATTTAAGAATTAGAGGAATCACTGACTCGTTAAAAAGGAACAACATCAGAATCATAGGGGTCCCAGAAGAGGAAGAGAGAGAAATAGGGGTAGAAAGGTTATGTGAGCAAATCATAGCAGAAAACTTTCCTAACCTGGGGAAAGACACAGACATCCAAAATCGAGGAATTTTGGACCCCCACAGAGAACCCCCATTAGATTCAACAAAAACCAACCATCAACAAGGCATATCATAGTCAAATTCACAAAATACTCAAGCAAGGAGAGAATCATGAAAGCAGCAAGGGAAAAAAGTCCCTAAACTACAAGGTAAGACAGATCAGGTTTGCAGTAGACCTATCCACAGAAACCTGGAAGGCCAGAAAGGAGTGGCAGGATATATTTAATGTGCTGAATCGGGAAAAATATGCAGTCAAGAGTTCTTTATCCAGCAAGGCTGTAATTCAAAATAGCAGGGAAGATTAAAAGTTTCCCAGACAAACAAAAATTAAAGGAGTTTGTGACCACTAAACCTGCCCTGCAAGAAATTTTAAGGGGGAATCTCTGAGGGGAGAAAAAAAGAAAAAAAAAATATATATATATATAAAACAAAAACAACAAAGATTAGAAAGGACCAGAGAACACCACCAGAAACTCCAACTCTACAAGCATCATAATGGCAATAAATTCATATCTTTCAGTACTCACTCTAAACATTAATGGACTCAATGCTCCAATCAAAAGACATAGGGTGTTTACAAGAGACCCACTTTAGACCTGACGACCTTCAGATTGAAAATAAACGCATGGAGAACCATCTATCATGCTAATGGTCAACAAAAGAAAGCCGGAGTAGCCATACTTATATCACATGATCTAGACTTTAAAATAAAGACTGTATCAAGAGATGCAGAAGGGCATTATATCATAATCAAGGGGTCTATCCACCAAAAAAAACTAACAATTGTAAACATTTATGCACCAAATGTGGAGCACCCAAATATATAAATCAATTAATCAGAAACATAAGAAAGTCATCAATAGTAATACCATAACAGTAGGAGCCTTCAAAACCCCACTCACAGCAATGCACAGATCATCTAATCAAAAAATCAACAAGAAAACAATGGCTTTGAATGACACACTGGACCAGTTGGACTTAACAGATATATTCAGAACATTTCATCCTAAAGCAGCAGAATATACATTCTTCTCCAGTGCACATGGAATGTTCTCCAGAATAAACCATATACTGGGACACAAATCAGCCCTAAGTAAGTACAAAAAGATTGAGATCATACTGTGCATATTTTCAGACCACAACGCTACGAAACTCGAAATCAACCACAAGAAAAAATTTGGAAAGGTAACAAATACTTGGAGACTGAAATACATCCTACTAAAGAATAAATGGGCTAACCAAGAAGTTAAAGAGGAAATTAAAAAGTATATGGAAGTCAATGAAAATGATAACACCACAACCCAAAACCTCTGGGACATAGCAAAGGCAGTCATAAGAGGAAAGTATATAGCAATCCAGGCCTTCCGAAAGAAGGAAGAAAGATCTCAGATACACAAACTAACCTTACGCCTTAAGGAGCTGGAAAAAGAATAGCAAATAAAACCCAAAACCAGCAGAAGACAGGAAATAGTAAAGATTAGAGCAGAAATTAATGCTATTGAAACAAACAAACAAACAAACAAACAGTAGAACAGATCAATGAAACCAGAAGCTGGTTCTTTGAAAGAATTAACAAAATTGATAAACCACTAGCCAATTTGATCAAAAAGAAAAAGGAAAGGACCCAAATACACAAAATCAAGAATGAAAGAGGAGAGATCATAACCAACACAGCAGAAATAAAAACAATAATAAGAGAATATTATGAGCAATTATATGCCAATAAAATGGGCAATCTGGAAGAAATGGCCAAATTCCTAGAAACATATACACTAACAAAACTGAAACAGGAAGAAATAGAAAATTTGAACAGACCCATAACCAGTAAGGAAATCGAATTAGTAACCAAAATCTGCCAAAAAACAAGAGTGCAGGGCCAGATGGCTTTCCAGAGGAATTCTACCAAACATTTAAGGAAGAGTTAACACCTATTCTCTTGAAGCTGTTCCAAAAAATAGAAATGGAGGGAAAACTTCCAAACTCTTTCAATGAAGCCAGCATTACCTTGATTCTAAAACCAGATAGAGACCCCACTAAAAAGGAGAACTATAGTCTAATTTCCCTGATGAACATGGATGCAAAAATCCTCAACAAGATATTAGCCAACCGGATCCAACAATACATTAAAAAAAAATTACTCACCACGACCAAGTGGGATTTATACCTGGGATGCAGGGCTGGTTCAATATCTGCAAAACAATTAATGTGATTCATCACATCAATACAAGAAAGGACAAGAATCGTATGATCCTCTCAATAGATGCAGAGAAAGCATTTGACAAAATACAGCATCCTTTCTTGATAAAAAGCCTCAAGAAAGTAGGGATAGAAGGAGCATACCTCGAGATCATAAAAGCCATATATGAATGCCCCAATGCTAATATCATCCTCAATGGGGAAAAACTGAGAGCTTTCCCCCTAAGGTCAGGAACAAGACAGGGATGTCCACTCTCGCCACTGTTATTCAACATAGTATTGGAAGTCTTAACCTCAGCAATCAGACAACACAAAGAAATAAAAGGCATCCAAATTGGCCAGGAGGAGGTCAAACTTTCACTCTTTGCAAATGACATGATACTCTAAATGGAAAACCCAAAATATTCCACGAAAAAACTGCTAGAATTGATTCATGAATTCAGCAAAGGTGCAGGATATAAAATCAACACACAGAAATCAGTTGCATTCCTATACACCAACAATGAAGCAACAGAAAGAGAAATCAAGGAATCGATCTCATTAACATTGCACCAAAACCCATAAAATACCAGGAATAAATCTAACCAAAGAGGTGAAAAATGTATACCCTGAAAACTGTAGAAAGCTTGTGAAAAAAATTGAAGAAGACACAAAAAAATGGAAAAAGATTCCATGCTCCTGGATAGGAAGAACAAATATTATTAAAATGTCAATATTACCCAAAGCAATCTACATATTCAATGCAATCCCTATCAAAATAACACCAGCATTCTTCACAGAGCTAGAACAAATAATCCTAAAATTTATATGGAACCAGGAAAAGACCCCAAATAGCCAAAGCAATCTTGAAAAAGAAAACCAAAGCAGGAGGCATCACAATCCTGGACTTCAAGCTATACTACAAAGTTGTAATCATCAAACAGTATGGTACTGACACTCAGATCAATGGAACAGAATAGAGAACCCAGAAATGGACCCACAAACGTATGGCCAGCTAATCTTCAACAAAGCAGGAAAGAATATCCAATGGAATAAAGACAGTCTCTTCAGCAAGTGGTGCTGGGAAAACTGGACAATGACATGCAGAAGAATAAATCTGGACCACTTTCTTACACCATACTCAAAAATAAACTCAAAATGGATGAAAGACCTAAATGTAAGACAGAAAGCCACCAAAATCCTCGAGGAGAAAGCAGGCAAAAACCTCTTTGATCTTCACCGCAGCAAATTCTTACTCACCATGTCTCTGGAGGCAAGGGAAACAAAAGCAAAAATGAACTACTGGGACATCATTAAATAAAAAGATTCTGCACAGTGAAGGAAACAATCAGCAAAACTAAAAGGCAACCGACAGAATGGGGGGAAGATATTTGCAAATGACATATCAGATAAAGGGTTAGTATCCAAAATCTACAAAGAACTTATCAAACTCAACACCCAGAAAACAAATAATCCAGTAAAGAAATGGGCAAAAGACATGAATAGACACTTCTCCAGAGAAGACATCCAGATGGCCAACCGACACATGAAAAAATGCTCAACATCATTCAGCATCAGGGATATACAAATCAAAACCACAATGAGACACCACCTTACACCTGTCAGAATGGCTAACATTAACAACTCAGACAACAACAGATGTTGATGAAGATGCAGAGAAAGAGGATCTCTTTTGCATTGTTGGTGGGAATGCAAGCTGGTGCAGCCACTCTGGAAAACAGTATGGAGGTTCCTCAAAAAACTAAAATAGAACTACCCTACGACCCAGCAATTGCACTACTAGGTATTTATCCAAGGGATACAGGTGTGCTGTTAAGAAGGGCCACATGCACCGCCATGTTTACAGCAACACTATCAACAATAGTCAAAGTATGGAAAGAGCCCCGATGTCCATCGATGGATGAATGGATAAAGAAGATGTGGTATACATATAGAATGGAGTATTACTTGGCAATAAAAAAGAATGGAATCTTGCCATTTGCAACTATGTGGATGGAACTGGAGCGTATTATGCTAAGTGAAAGTAGTCAGTCAGAGAAAGACAAAAATCATATGACTTCACTCATATGAGGACTTTAAGAGACAAAACAGATGAACATAAGGGAAGGGAAACAAAAGTAATATAAAAATAGGGAGGGGGACAAAACAGAAGAGACTCATAAATATGGAGAACAAACTGAGGGTTATGGGAGGGGTTGTGGGAGGGGGGGATGGGCTAAATGGGTAAGGGACACTAAGGAACCTACTCCTGAAATCATTGTTGCACTATATGCTAACTAATTTGGATGTAAATTAAAAAAATAAAAATAAAAAATAAAACAAGTTAAAAAAGAACAAAAAGAAAAAAAAAGATAATAAAAAAAAAAAAGAAAGTTGTGGCCAGGCCAATGGGGAGCCCTTAAGTCAGAGTCATCTACCAGAGAAGTCCTGCATCACACACAAATGAGCCTGAACCTGTATTTCACTGTGCTTAGTCATTGCTGGGAGCAGCCTGGGAGAAGCAAATACAGTGAAAAATTCAGACAGGATCATCTTGGACTGTCATCACAATGCTTTCGCAGCAGGGGACCTAGGTGGTCTAGTTTTCAAGGGTGCCATATTAGCTATCTCTGAGCTAGGGGACAAGGGAAGAGGATGGGATCCAGGAGAGATATAAAAGAACTCTAAATGTATTTATAATATTTTACTTCTGAAGCTGAGAAGTGGGGACATAGATGTTCACTTTGTTATTCTCTTTGTTTTGGGGTAGGGGTGGGAAAAATGAGAGGTTAATAAGTTGATACATAGGATTTAAACAAAGCTTTCCTGATATTTTGCTGTAATGTGGAACACAGCAGCAGGACTGAGGGATGAGAGAGATTATAGCCTTCTTGATGCTCATCCAATTTATGGGGACATTTGACACGTGAGAAGGAGGGAAAAGTACGGGAGCAAAGTACTTAAATGCTGAGAGAGGATGGGTCCCATACACAGAAGAAAGGACCTGTTCCTCGATAGGAACAAGGTAAGTTTATTCACCCTTGAAAAAAGGCAAGCTGAACTTGTGGCAAAGATGTAGGGAGAATAGATTTTGTGGTGGGAAGATGAGGAAGCTCTCTAATGACTGCTTTTATCTTCTCAGTAAAAATCAGCTGACAGTTAGGCAGAGGAAAGTGGTTTTGGAGGTTTGAGGAGAGTGGAATTGCCAAGGAGTCCCAAGGGCTCACTTGAGGTTTGTGGTCAGAGATTCAAAACAAAAGCAGTTGGTCTGGTTGTGTGCTTTCTACCAGCCATAAGCAGGTGCTTAGACGTAGGCTTGTAGTTGGCCCAGAGCATGGAAGGATTTAACCAAAGCAGGCTTTTGCCAGGCAAGTACAGTGAAGACAGTATAAGGTGGAGGGATTTGGGTGTACAGGGAAAGACAGTATTACAGTGATAGACTATGGGAAGTGAGCATACGGGTATTTTTTTAACTCTTTTTCCTTTACCCTGTATTTTCTAAAAGCTGTAAATTAGAGCTAAAAGCTTGATAAATTTCAGTTTAGCATTTTTGACAAGATAATTTTGTAGGCAAGGCTGTGAATTTCATATTGCATCACATCAGGAGGCACATAATGCCCGGCCATCCCACCAGTTTTGATGCTAAGATCGATTCCCATGTGAACAATAAATAACCAGGGTAATACCCATCTCAAGCATGTAACTCTCTTAACTGTGTTTAAAAAAAAAAAAAAAAAAAGAGGAAGAAAGAAAAGACAGAAGAAAAGAAAAAAGTCCAGTGATCGAAAGTATGACGCAAACAAAAGTTTGGAGACCCACTGTTTCAGAAAGCTACAGCATTTTTGATATTGAAGGACTCATAAGCCAGAGTGAGTTCTCTAGGCATTGTGATTAGAAGTACAGGACCCCAGTGTGAGGGAAATCGTGGAGAACAGAAGGAAGTTGTACCTCATTTTATGCCTTTCCTCATTCTAAGCCTGAAACTAAATGAGCCTACCTTCCAAATCTAAAGATTCTACCTCTTTGTGTTTTGTTTTGTTCTTTTTGTCTACATAGTGAGGTATTTCTTTCATTTGTATTCCAGAATTCTGGGTAATGGGTGGTCTCTTTTTCAGTTGATCTAGGAAGTTCATAATTTTGGAAATGATGAGGAGATTGGGGTTATACCCAGAAAGTCTTCTATGATCTTACTGTATCTCTTTGAGGGTTCTTCTTCTTCTTCTTCTTCTTCTTCTTCTTCTTCTTCTTCTTCTTCTTATTTTGGTAAAGTTTTTTTAACATTTTTGAAAATTTTAACGTTTATTTATTTTTGAGAGAGAGAGAGAGTGAGGGGGGGAGGGGAGTCACAGAATCTGAGGGGAGCTCCAGGCTCTGAGCTGTCAGCACAGAAGCCCAGGCAAGGCTTGAACTCACCAAGAACACGACCTGAGCTAAAGTCGGACACTTAGCCGACTGAACCACCCAGGTGCCCTGGTAAAGTGTTTTCACTGTTCTATTAGCTCTATCACCTGGTTACTGAGTTTGGACTTCCTCCATCAGGCCACTGTTGCCTGTTAAGAAGGGTATAATTTTCCTCTGCCTTCTCCACTTCCAAAATATACTCTAAGTTACGATCACTTCTCACCATCCCCACTGCTAACACCCTAGTCCAATTCCTCGTCATGTCTTGCCTGGATTTCACCAATAGCCTCTGCATGGTCTGGTCTCCAGCTTCTACATTTATCCCGCCCCTCCCCACAGCAGCCAGAAGGATCCTTTTAAATTCAAAGTCATGTCATGTTACTCCTCTGTTCCTTCACCTTCAGGGGCTTCCTCCCAGCTCACTCAGCATAAAAGCCGAAGCTCTTATAACGGCCTGCAAAGCCTTACAAGATGTGACCTGGGTTACTCCTGCTCTAGTCTTTCTCTGCCTCAGCCCTGTGCCAGCAGAAGTGATACATCTTGTTTATCCGAAAGATACCAGACGTGCTCCTGTGTTAAGGTCTGTGCTTTGGCTGTTTCATCTTCCCAGAAAGTTCTTTCATCTTGGCTGACTCCCTGACTTCAATTCTTTGCTCAGTTGTCATCTTCTCAATAAACCTGCTCTTACTACACTATTTAATTTTTTTTTAATGTTTATTGATTGATTTTTGTGAGACAGAGAGTGCATGGGTGTGCAAGCCAGGGAGGGGGCAGAGAGACGGAGAGAGAGAGAGAGAGAGAGAGAGAGAGAGAGAACCCTAAGCAGGCTCTGTGTCACCTGTACAGAGCCCAACACTGGGCTCAAACTCACGAACAATGAGGTCATGACCTGAGCCAAAACCAGGAGTCAGAGCCATCCAGGCACCCATTAAATACTCTATTTAAAACTATAATTTATGTTGCCCCACCCAGTACTTTTGTCTTTTTTTATATCGCCTTTTGTGTTCTACTTTTATCTTTATCATCTTACCTAAATTACATATTTCTTATGTTTATTATTTATGTATTGTCTGTCTCTCCTGCCCGAATATAAGCTCCATGAGGCTGAGATTTTTGTTTTATTCATTGCTGTGTCTCGGGGCCTACAATAGCACCTAGAAGGCATTGGATATTTAACTAACATGTGTTGAATGGATAGAATAAATGATTTTTAAAATTATCCTTTATCTAAGATTTGTCTGTTTCTCTTTTGGCCACTTTGTTTTTACTGCTTCTCCTTTGTGCTGTTTACTTCTTCAAATATCTGGCAGTCCTGAAATGTCTATTTATATTTATGAATGAAGAAAGCTAGGATACCACATCTCTGTATGTACAAAGGCCTCTTTTTTCTTTTTCTTTTTTTTCTTTTTTCTCTTCTCTTCCTTCCCTTCCCTTTCCTTTCCTCTCTTTTTTCTTTTCTTTTCAAGTCTATTTCCTTCAATGGGAAGGCTAGCTGCAAACAAGCTTTCACCAAGCCCTCCACCTACCTGCACAGCCCCCCCCCCTTCCCCCCAGGCTGAACTGATAAGGGCTATATCCTGTTTGCTTACACCAATCCCACACCTCAACAGAGCAATTACCTTCTCTAAAGTGCCATTCTCTGAGTTTAGCCTCAGGGTAAATAGATGAGGCTAGGAACTCTGTGTGTATGTTGACGATGGAGAGAACAAACAGGAAGGAAAGGTAGAGGAGGCCAGACCAACACATCTGTTCAGAAGATATCCCTTCAAGGAGCCATTTCAATGGGTCCCTCCTTTACCAACCCCCCCCATCCCGGTTTTTTTTTTTTGTTTTTGTTTTTTTTTTGGTCTATGTGCTGTCTCCAACTGTCTGAGTGAGGAACCATTCTTTCTCACAAGGGAGAATTCTCTACTTCAGACTCCGTCACGTATTTGACATGAAGTGCCCCCCATTCTAATGTATTCCTCAGCAAAACCCATCTATTTTCAATCTTCTAGAAATTCTCTACGGAATTGACTGGCCTGTTTCCCCAACCTACATCACTTTCCTCTCTGCCTATGATGACTCTATTTCCTTTTGTTTTAACTAGTATCTTTGCGGAATGTAGTGAGAAACATGCATAAAGAAATGTTTAGTCCTCTATCTTGAAAAAGAGCCAGAAGAATCTCTGATGACACAATAGCACTTGTTAGCAAAAGGAGAAAGCCATTTATCTGAAGTAGAGAAAACTCTTAACTTTCACTTCAGTTTCGTTTTCTTTTTTTAAATTCAAGTAAAATTACACTTCATATGTTGAATTTTAATTCAATGTTTTTAAGCATCCAAGAGGAAGCTTGCTGTGTGAACACTGGAGAATGTAGCCATTCTCACACACCAGGTCACAGTCATCATCCATACCGTCTTCAAAGTGATGGATGGAAAAGCATGAGAGGTGATTAAAGACAGCAGAATGTTTCTACCATTCATCCACAAACCCACAGAGAGACACCTGATGTATATGTCACACAAATTCACATATCTGCTTTATCCCAGAATTCTTTAGAGAGATTATATAAATCCCTTACTCTAATATGGTCTTTGTATTTGCAATGCCCAAAAGACAAGGGCAAAATTGATTTTATAACACACTCTGCCATTTAAAAATACAATGTATTTTATCCTTGGTAATAACCGCAAAGTGATAAATTGACAGTTTTTAAATGTATGTCAAATTTCTTTTGTTATCACCAAATTGAAAAATATTTCTAAATGCATTCCCTGGTGACAACTGACAATGACTTTGGTCTCCTCAAATCTTTGATTCAAATATGTCATGGATTTAAAGAAATACACTTCAGAATAAATTCCTCGAAGATGAAAATTTTCTTATGGATTTAATGCATTCTAATGGTTAAACTGTTTCTTGTTTCCCCAAGTTAATTGTAAAATAGAATAAACATGAACCGGATTACATTACAGCCAAAGTGGTACAGGACCCTACCATGTTATACATAAATAGTTACTGCAGGCATAGTCTCTACAAAAAGCAAAGGTTGTTACAATGAAGACAAGGGCTGCTCTTTGAAGAGAATGTAAAACTCTCCAAGTAACAATTTATAATGTTTCTTCAAAGGATTGATCTAAATTATACTTACCTTAAAACCAATGAAACAGCAACGTTCATTAACAAAGTAGGTGACTGCATACATGGCTTAATTTGAAGGTTGCCCCGAGCTCTCTCCTTTAACGGAATGCCATGATTCTTAGAACCCACAAAGTCTGACCCGTTCTTTGAGCCTTTTAGGAGGATCTTAAAACCGTGCTGAAAAGGTTATTGGGCAAAAAGATGGAGCTTACAGCTGGGAGAGAATCTAATGATCATGGGTTTTTACCTCCAATTATTAGCTATACAATCTCCACCAATAAACTCTTTCATTTCAGGCTCTTATAAATCAAAAATCACTCAAACCCTCTTAAGTAAGAAAGAGAATTTATTTTTAATTCAGTGAAGTATCACAGGAACCACAAAACAAAAACAAACAAACAAACAAACAAAAAACATGCCAGCCAAAGGATGGATAGAATTCAAAGTAACTTTGGGAGCAATCCCTTTCAAACTTCCATTTCTCTCACCATATCTGTGCTTCTTGGAATGCTTCTGTCATTTTCCTTAGTGTTGTTGAGATTCCTCTGCTTACCCATCTTAAGCATGACCATAAATGGCAGCCTCCTCATTAGGCCTACAGATCCTTAAGTTAGCAACCTACTGCTGGACTTTTTAAAAAAAAATTTAATGTTCATTTATTTTTGAGAGAGAGAGAGAGAGCGAATGGGGGGAGGGGCAGAGAGAGAGGGAGACACAGTCTCCTGAAGCAGGCTCCAGGCTCCACCTAGAGCCCCACGCAGGGCTCCAACTCAGGAGCAGTGAGATCATGACCTGAGCCAAAGTCAGAGGCTTGACTGACTGAGCCACCCAGGTGCCCCACAGCTGGATTTTTTTTTTTTTTTTTTTTTTGATTCCATGTCCAGAGAGGAAAGATCAGATTGCAATAGCTCATGCTTTCCTACCAGACCAATCTCCTGGAGTCCTGGGGTCCCTAGCAAACATTTACCTTGGCCCAATACCTGTGGCCAGGGAGAGTGTGGTCACACAGGAAGTGGGTGTATCCAAGCGGCCAAGCAGCAAGGAGGCAGCAGGAAGACACAGTCTCTAGTAAACTTTCTTCATCTCATTTCCTCATCTGCAAGACCTGGACCAGCAATCCGCTTCACATATGTGTAGGGGGAGGGATTGAGGTATTTTGTTGACTTTTTACTTAGATCGACTTAGGATGACATATTGCCCTCCTGTGCTTTTTGGCAAAGGCCACCATTTTATTCACTTTAATATAGCTGACATCACTGATGGTGACTGTCGTCCTGTTGGATCTTCATTGCAATCTTAGCATACATGAGAGTTGGCTCCAGGGTACGTAAGCACTGCCTGAACTACTGCAACATCTCACTGAGACCAGTTTATTCAACAACTCATATTTGTAGATCATATTCTAGTTCAGAAAGTGCTCCGCAGGACTAACGGGAACCACATCTAGTGCTGCCCCTGCCTCTAGGTGCCATCATTTCGTGTGGTGATGTGTGCTGGCCACGTACACTGCATAGGCTTCCCTTCCAAGGCCCATTATGTTCCTACTTCTGCTGCAACCCTGTCGTCTTGAGGCCAGAGCTCTGCTCACCTGGGCTTCAGGTATGCTGGTGCTGCTTCTTTAAGACAGAAGGCTGCCAAACACGTGACTCGTGATTGCAGTTTGATTTTTTAAATGATAAAAATAAACCAATAGGTGAGCCCAGTGTTTACTGGAGGAAAACACTCAGGATGAGGGTGCTCTGGGAAGTCAGGGAGCCAAAGAAGCAGTGGCCTAATTTTCAAATAAAGCAGAAAACTTAAGAGATTAATATAGTTTGGTTCAGAAACTCTTGTCATTTCCTGATTACCCAAAGATCAAAAAGTTACCTCGTTCTCTTCTTTATTTCAAACTTCTTGATATCTTGCACTATGGTTAAAAATCTTGGATAATTATTACCATATTTTCACGACTTCAGAGGTGAAAATGTAGCCTGTAGTCTTCTTACAACTATCTTAAAGAAGCAGGTGTCCTGCAAAAGGCGACTGCTTTAAAGCCCCATCCACAAATTATTGCTATACTTCTCTGTGGGTTCTTCCTATTAAAAAACAAAACAAAACAAAACAAAACAAAAAACCATTATATGTAATTGGACCAATGAATTGTATCCAGGATCCACCTTTAACTATAAGTTTTAGGAGACAGTATAAAAGCAATCTAATAGCAACCTGTGTTAGATGTGTTTCTTATCAGCTTCTCAGTTTCCAAACTCATCAAATATTGAACTTCCTGGAGCCAAAACCAACCCTCCAGAAGCTGAAACATTTATTTAGAACTACACTCAGAATATAAAGAGCTGGGACAGGAAAGGAAAACAAGTCAATACAAGCACAGTGTTCGTTTCTCCCAGAATGTGTGTTCTGAAAGACAAATACTGAGCCGCAAACACCGAAAGCCATGTCTGCTGTTCTCCAGTTCCTATGACTACCCCTGCCCCCTGTGCAAATCGTAGCGAGGCTTCCATTACCACCCACCGTGGGAAGCCACAGTCTGGAATCAGGGCCAACAGAAGCCAGATCTACTACTGCTCCTGTCTCTAGATACTCGTGTGGCTTAGCTTCTTGGTCTGCCAATCTTAAGGTGGGATCATACATTAATACCTGATTTGCTTACTTCAATTGGTTGTTTAAAGTAGAAAATATGATTGGGGAGCCTGTGTGGCTCAGTCGGTTGAGCATCTGACTCTTGATTTTGGTTCAGGTCATGATCCCAGGGTCACGGGATTGAGCCCCGTGTCGGACTCCACCCTGAGTGTGGAGTCTGCTTTGGATTCTCTCTCCCTCTGTCTCTCTCTCCCTCTGTCTCTCTCTCTCTGTCTTGCTTTCCAGTAAAATAAATAAATAAATAAAATAACAAAATAAAACATAAAATAAGATCATATATGTGAAACTACTTTGAAACTAAAAGCTGTTCTACAAAATCAGGAATGAAGTGAAGGTACGATATTTTTGTGGAGAACCCAAACATTGTTTCTGCTCTTAGCCACTGAAGAGAAGCCTCAAACTACGTAATTTTCTTTTCTTAGTTATAAACAATTTAGGAAAGAATGTTCTTACTCTGATGTATTCCCTCTCACCACCATCCCACCAGGCCTTCAGAATTCTGCTGACATTTTCCTCGACAAGTATGAGGATTTCACTGACATTTTCCTCAAGGCCTTTTCAGCTTCTGACTGTACCACAGTCCCAAAGTTGGTGCCACATGTCTCAGGGTTCTGTTATGACAGCACCCCCTTCTAGGTACTAAAACCCATTCAGATTATCCATCATGGCATCAGTAAGCTACTCCAAAACTTAGTGGCTTAAAACAATAGCAAATATTAATTTTGCTCACAGATGTTCATTTGGGGCAGAGCTTAGAAGAGGTAGCTCATTTTTACCTCACAGCATCATTTGGGGCTGCTTGACTAGGATCCGCAGGACCTGATTTCAAGACGGCAAATTGGTGCTTGCCACCACCCAAGGGCTCATCAGGGCTATGGACCTGTCAGTGTGGGTCGTCCTGCAGTCGACTTAGGCTTCCTCACGGTATGGCGGCTAGGTACCAAAAGCGAGCTTCCAAGAGACAGAAAGAGAAAGTTGTAAGTGTCTTAAGGCTTGTGCCTGGAAACTGTCATAGCATCCTTTCTACCATTTTCTAGCTTTCTCTTGAATTATTGCATCAATAGAACCACCCAGAACAATGATATGTGATAATAATGATTGTGTAAAGATCTCTTAGTTTACTCCTGAGTTGAAAGGGAATGCTTCTAATGTTTTTCAAGTCAGTATAATGATGGAGTTAGCCTTGACATACCTATGTTTTAGGATGTTAAAAGTATCCATCTATTTCTATTTTACCAAAACATTTCACCAAAAGAGGGGCCTAGGCAGCTCAGTCAGTTGAGCACCCAACTCAATTTTGGCTCAGGTCATGATCTCATGGTTTGTGGGATGGAGCCCCACATTGGGCTCCACACTGACAGCACGGAGCCTGCTTGGGATTCTCTCTCTCCCTCTCTCTCTGCCCTTCTGCTGTGTGTGCGCATGCATGTGCTCTCTCTCTCTCTCTCTCTCTGTCTCTCTCAGGGTAAATCAATAAACATACAAAAAACACATTTTACCAAAAATAAGTGTTGAATTTTATCAAATGCCTTTTCAGCATCAAAGAAGATGATTATATATTTTCCCCTTTTGATGTATAAATCCCCTGACTTAGGATATTTTCAACTACTGAATCCTCCTTGCATTCCTGTAATAACCTGCTTTGATAATGATGACTTATTTTTAATACTTTATTGTATTTATTTTTATTTTATGTGTCTGTCTTTGCCACACCAAACTAAAAGGTCTTTGAAGTCAGAAGACGTTTTGTTATTCATTATTGTTTTCCCCAGGTCAAATAAAGTGACTGGTAGCCAATAGGTCCTTAGAAATATTTGTTAAATGATTTAAGAAATTATAGGAGTTCAATAACTATTTACTGATGCCTTCTCAATGGCATTTCTAGAAAAACACTGCAACCGTGATTAGCATACTCTTGACTTATCACTTCTTTTTCTCTGCTGTGTGCATTCTTGGTCAAGGTTAATATATCTGCAACCACAATGCTGCAAATGGGCAGAGAGCTATTTCCTATGAAATCTATTTACAGTGTATGACCACACACACACACACATGCACACACATACACACACCCATGAACTGGCAGAAGATTATAATAGCACCCTTTTTGAGATAGCTAAGAGGACCACTTATAGTGGTGGCAGGTAACTCTTAATTATTACTGCTAAAAAATATTCTTCAATGTTTTCATTCCTGCCGGCTACCTTCCTTAATACTAAAGGTTCTGAATCTCTGACTCCATTCTTCATGCCTCAGTAGCCTAGCAGCAAGGAACCAAATTCCAATTTTAAATATATGGCCCAGGTTTTAGTGTGCTTCTATGGCTGAAGGTATGCTGATAGACTTAAAAAGTAGTATTAATCACAAACAATCATCTTAACCTTTTGGGAAAGACACTACCACTGTTGGTATTTTTGAAAATCAATGCATCTTTCAATATAAATAAGCAATTGTATGCCAGATAACCAAATCCAAGCCCTGATTTCAGATCTTTATTCATAGACTAACACATAAGTGTCCAGTATCACTGTAACTTCCATTGCGGATTATTTTAAAACAATAAAACTTTAAACATAGAAACTAAGAACTAGAAATTAAGGGATTGATAATACAAGTTTAAAGAAAAAACTCTATCTGTAAATCTTTTTTTTTAATGTTTGTTTTTGAAAGAGAGAGCGTGAGCATGAGTAGGGGAGGGGTCAAGAGACGGGGGGGACAGAGGATCTGAAGTGGGCTCTGAGATGACAGCAGAGAGCCTGATGCAAGCCTCGAACTCATAAACCGTAAGATCATGACCTGAACTGAAGTCAGATGCTTAACTGGCTAAGTCATCCAGGTATCCCTATCTATAAATCTTGGTAGAATTCTTCAAAGAGGTCATTTAAATTATAAAATTTAGAACCGCTGACCTAACTTCTATGAAGAATAAACACTAAAACCCAACTAACTTCATCATCTGGAGAAGTTAGAGCTTCTACAAACATGTGTCTTCTATATGGCAGACACTTAACAATTAAATAATCCTAGGATTAGAAGGGAATTAGAAGATCCCTAAAGAGTACTAAGTGAAACAATAAAGGGGAAATGAATATACAAGAGCCTAATACAGAACCTGGCATTTTGTAAGCACCCTATAAGTATTTGAATTAAATCTATTTCCATTGTCAGTGATTAAAAAATAAATATTTCAGATAAAATCTCTGCAATAAGAAACATTTTTCACCATAATTCAGAGAATCCAGATAAGCAAGCATATACATTAAATACACGGTAACACTATTATACAAGTAGACAGAATGCAACACTGGATTTCAAGTCTGAAAAAACTAACTTCAAGCTCCAGATTTAGAATTTATCAGTTGTCTGAGGTTGGAAACTTCATTTCATTCATTGAAATATCCATTTTCTTACTTGTAAGAATGGGAATAATTATCTCATCACATATTGTGTGAGTTATCACAAGCACAAAATTAAGTAAGATAAATCATCAGAAAGAACAATATAAATCTAGGATATTACCATAATTGCTGTTATTGTACTAGTATATATTTTCACTCTCTGGACACTCTGAAGAGTAGGTTTAGAAAATGACATATAAATTCATCTGCAATATTATAGGAAATTTCAAAAGAGAAATGGAAATTAATACATTTTTGGAAAATAGTTTTCCAAGGGTATAGTATGTTATAAAAATAATAAATCACTACAAATCAGATACAACAGATAAATTTTTCCCTTAACACAGTGAATGCTTCAGACTTCATGCAGTTTTCCTCAAGAAGTTCACTTAGGGCTTAACCAAACAGCTCCATAGTGTTAAGTACAGAGGAATATATCAACCACCCTAATAAAACCATCCAGGCACTCACTAGAGAGGTTCCTCAATTCTGGAACAGTTTTACAAATATTTTTGAAATAACAATAAATCGGCTTTGGGGAGGTTGATATAAATAAATTTGAAAAGAAATTAACCATGTGTCCCTTAATTCATCATAAAATAACTTTCAGAAAAATATGCAGAAGCTTTAAACATAAAAGGCTAAATCACACATCAAGATACCTTTGCAATAATTGGACATTTTATATTTCACAGTAAAACACTAAACTATGAAGCATGGTTTCCTAGTAACAGCAGTAATACTAGGTAAATAAAACAGAATTCAGCTTACAGCAATCAGCAACAATTCAGCTTCCAAATGAGAGGTTGAAATCATTTGGATGATTACTTTTTCATTTCCAATATCATAAAAATGGAAAAAAAGAAATTGACTTTCTAAGTGTAGAATTATTTTTTCAAAATTTGGAGAAGACATTGAAGTGGTACCCCAATGTTCTCTGGATGATCTGGGCCCTTCTTGGCTGATGTACAATTATCCTCAACAAGGTTCTCCTTACCCAGTAATTGAAAGAGAAGGCTTCCTGCATGACATAAATTTTGAAGAGCGGAGACCAACCTCATCTCTACTCACTGATGTGTGTAATACCATACTTAAAGTGTTTTTGTTTGTCTGGGCTTCTTTGGTTGTTTTGTTTTGTTTTTTGTTCTTGCCTTTCGTGTAAGACTTTCTGGTCCCCCAAATTTCAAAAATGCAAATGTTCCAATATGCACACTCATGTCTCAAGTATAAACCCTTCAACCCAATGCTGGACATGTATAAGAATTATACTAGGAAAAAGAAGTAGAAACTGGTACATAAGAGATGATTTGCATAAATAACTCAACTTGGTAGGTATGATTACTGAAATGCAATGGGCCTGTATTGCTTGAGAATATGAAAGGAATGTAATGCAAAAATCATTAAAACATTAAACATATACATAGAATTTTTATACCATACTGTAAAAAAAAAAAAAGTCTTTGGTAAACATAGCCAGTCATTTAGAACCAATCACTAGCAAACAACAAAATGGTCAGTAAAAAAAATAATAGTGAAAAAATTCAGAAATATGATCTCCTATAAATGTTATATGTATTGCTTTTGACATGTAGAGACAGAAATACTGTATTTTATTCTAGAAAAATTACTGTTCTTGGAAAGTAATGACATAACGTATGTTGTTTTTCAAGACACATCATGTTATATAGGAGGCGCACCATATGTTCATGTTTTGGAACATCCTATGCCATAGGCATAGCGATCTGTCTTGGTTATCTACCAAAAATCCATTCCCCCCTCAATCCTCCTTCCTGAAAGATCCCAGTTTTGTTTTCTTTTGTTTCACTGCTCTGGCCTACTTCCTGTGGTCAAGTGCTTAGGAAGGATATTCTAATTTCTAGCTGATGAGTAAAGGCTGAGTCCATGCCAATCATGGGAACCCCTTGCCCGTGACTAGCATGTGGTGCAATTTTGATCAATGAAACAAGATAGAAGTCCACTGTGGAGGCTTCTTTATGTTTTGTTTTGTTTTGTTTTGTTTTTAAAGGAACATAGAGAAAGAGACCCTCTTCTACTAGACAGTGTTTTGTCTAGGTGCAATGCCTGGCACTACTGCAGCTATTTTGTGACCACTAGAGATGATCCAGGATACTCAGCATGGCAAAGCATACCAAACAGATAAAATCCAGATCCTTTACATCATTGAGTGGCTGAATTAACCAATCCTGGAACTCTTTTGCCTCTGGACTTATTGTGTAAGCTAATACGTATTATTATTAGTGTTTAAGCCAATGGGGTTGAGTTTTTTTGTAGCCAGAAGTATTCCAAATACTACAGAATGTACGCTTATCACAGCAAAGCATTTGAAAAGTCTCTTGTAATATCCCTGTACATTTGATAGAGAAATGTGGGTTGAAAAATAATTTAATTGGGCAGGTTATAGATGGTTAAACAATGGAGGGAAGCATTTGGTAATATGTTTCACAGTTCTTTTTGCCTTTAGCTTCTGCTGAACTTTGTTTGCAATCAACAATGGATAACTACACAGAAGACATAAAACATATAGATGATTTCACAGAGAGCAATAACGTGCTAGATGACAGAATCAGAACTGAACACGTTTTTAAGTCAAAGAATGATATGAATGCTCACTACTTCTCTCCTACCTCAAGATTCTTTTCAGTTTTTATCCATGTGAGCTATCTTATCTGTGAAGCTTTTCCTTATCCCTCACTCCTAGGCACAATGTAACACACGTATAGAATCCCAGTCCTGGCCCTTGCCTCTACCACTATCAAAGCTTTCACTGCAGCTTAATATATATATATTTACTTATCTCTATACATGTGAGCTCCTGGAAAACAGAAACCATGCTGTAGTCATCTTTGTACCTTCAGCCTCCCACTTGATGCTATTGGTGCAATAAATGCCTACGTGAGTAAGTAAGCGAATGAATGAACAAATGGATTGATTTTATTTTATTTTTTAATGTTTTTTCAATATATGAAATTTACTGTCAAATTGGTTTCCATACAACACCCAGTGCTCATCCCAAAAGGTGCCCTCTTCAATACCCATAGCCCCCCCCCCCCCCCCACCCCGAATCAACCCTCAGTTTGTTCTCAGCTTTTAAGAGTCTCTTATGCTTTGGCTCTCTCCCACTCTAACCTCTTTTTATTTTTTTTTTCCTTCCCCTCCCCCATGGGTTTCTGTTAAGTTTCTCAGGATCCACATAAGAGTGAAAACATATGGTATTTGTCTTTCTCAGTATGGCTTATTTCACTGAGCATAACACTCTCCAGTAAATGGATCGATTTTAAAGAAACAGCTTCATTTACAGGATGCTGAAGGACAAGAACAAAAGAAACAACATTGAAAATTCCGTGGAAACTACCGAAAACCAGGAACGATTGAGTTTAGACTCGATACCACACATAGTCTCCTGACTGAGCCTTCCTTTCTTGCATTGGTAACTTGTCCACAAATGTGTGTACACATGCATGAACACACAACGTAACATTATAGGTGGCCACAAGTTTTCACACTTTCTTTGCGACTGCACTAAATTGCTTGAACTACGTTTTAAACAATAATCACTATGCATTCGCAGTTACTGTAGAAATTGCTGGTCGGCTAGACAAGAGTAATTTGTGTTTCAGCCTCTCAAAAGTCCTTTGCCCCGATGGTGACAATGTAGAATACTTGGCATTAAAATCTAATCCATAGGAGTGGCTGGATGGTGCGGCCAGTTAAGCGTCCAACTGTCTATCTCGGCTCAGGTCGTGATCTCATCGTTTGTGAGCTTGAGCCCCTGCATCAGGCTCTGTGTTGATGGAGCAAAGCCTGCTTGGCATTCTGTCTCTCTTTCTCCCTGCCCTTCCTCTGCATGTGCACAGGCTCTCTCTCTCTCTCTCTCAAAATAACTTAAATAAATAAATAAAACCATTAAAATAAACAAACTTAAATAAATAAATAAAACCTTTAAAAAAACATAAAATCTAATCCCTATATAATTTCCTGTTCCTTCAACCGACTGCTTAAACTGTTTTACTTCCCACTGTCTTCCCCAGTGTCTTCTCCTCGTTCCCTTCCAAATTCACGTTAACATATAACCTGGGATACAAGATATAAGATTCTTTACCTTACACAACTAAATCTGCGTTATATGCTTTCTAGAAAACCTAACAATGCAAACTAAAGTATATATGTATGTTAAGAATTAAAAGGATATATCCAGTTAACTTAAGAAATAGAAATGCATCGTTTTCAGAGCATAGCAAGAAAGCCGGAGGAATGATACACTAATGCTTTGTTTTAACTCAAAGGCACAGCCACCGGAAATCAAAAATAGGTTAATAAAATCACCGACCAGATAATACAAACAAATGAATACTAGAGTTTTATTTCATTATCAAACCAGGTTCCAAGTTAACTCCTGTATGTGGAATGAGCTCTTGTTAAACATTCTTGAAAGTCCTCATTTAGATTGTGTTGTAAAATCAAACTGAGAATTGGCGCAAAAACTGAACACCTGAAAATTCATGTATGAGCCTTAGAGAAGACAAATTTAAATTGTCACTTAGAATTTAGAAAATGTGAGTATAAGGCACTTCAGCAGTTATTTTCACCTAAACTTAAGCGATCCAGTCAAGAGGTCACCAGCCTCTATTGTCTCAGACTATGGTAACCACTGCTTCCTTCAGCTCTAAGTGAAAATTATTTGTAAGAAATATAGTGCTAGGAGATACCCAGGATAATAGCTTCTCTATGTCATGTCTCCCACGATTCTTAGAGATTTGTGCTTTGTTGCAGTGTGTTAAATATAGAAAAAGGAAAAGTGAACATTACACTAACCTACATGTATATGTGTGATAGAATACAGGAGAAGTTCAAATATTAAATTTTAAAACTCAGTTCAATAAAAACTCAACTCAATAATAACTGACTGAGCACACACTCTAGGTCCTGTTATATATTTTATGCTGTGTTATGTATTGATTTTTTAAAAGTCACATTTATAAGAGCTCTGCACTCAAAAAGTCGTATCCTCCTAAGGAAAGTATAACTGAATGGCGAAGATAAGTGTTTCTCAATGAATTTTTAACCACTAAATATTCACCATCAACTAGTCACATCATGTTCCTATAGACCTCAGGTCTGAGCCTGATGCCAAATGCGGTGAGATGTTTGGGGAGCCTGCAAGTGGATGAGTATATCTTGCATATGGCCGTCAGGCTAGAAGGCAGAGGGCAGCCTGTAGAAGTTTTAAAACATTGGCTCCAAAGCTTTCGACATGTTTCATGACAAGAAGTGTGGTCTTTACCCCCAACCCACGAATCTGAGTAGGCTTGTGATTGCTCCAATTGAGATGAATAGAGTGAAGGTGACCCTGACTTTTGAGCTAGATCAGAAGAGGCCACACAATTTCCACCTGGTTCTCTTTTGAATTCTTGCTCTTTGAATGTGTCCTTTCAGGAAATCTAAGAGCCCAAGAGCCACAGAGTGAGAAGCCCAAATCCATGGAACAGCAGTGCGTAAGTGCTCTTACTGACATCCCCCCAGTTGACTTCTCATTTTGAGTCATCCTCTCTGAAATGCATACATGTGAGAGAAGAATACTCTAGATCAGTGTTCTCAAATATTAGCATGCAATAGAGTCACGTGAGGGCTTGTTAAAAACATAGATTATTGAGTCCCACTGTTAAAGTTTCTAGTTCAGTACATCTGGGGTGGGACTCTATAATTTGCATCTAAGTTTCCCAGTGATTTGAGAAGCACTGCTGTAGATGATTCAAGTCACCAACCACTGGTGAAACCCCAACATCATGGAGCAGAGATAAGCCATACCTGTTCTGCCCTGTCTGGATTCCTTGGCCCACCTTTTCCCATTCAAGAAGGTATTTAAGAATGAAAATTAGTAAAATGACATTATAGGAAACTTTTAATTCATTCTAATTGATTTCAAAGTACAACATTCACAAACTTTCATGCTTTAATGATTAGCTTTAATTATTAATGTGATACAACACAGTTCACAAGTGGTTGCAAAACATTGCTGCTTATTCACCACATCTAGAAGACTCCCCTGTTTAAGAGCAGGAGCTTTGCAATCAGTAGCGCTTGTTTTGAACCTCACTTCTGCTACTTAAATGCTAACACAGCAATGGATGGGGAAGGGGAGAAACCGAAGGGATTTGTCTGCCTGGCTTTAAATCTTAGTTCTATCACCTTCCAGTTACATGTGATCTGAATCAAAATACAGTAACAAAAATACATTGGTTTCTGAGCATAATTTGCTCCAAAAACATGCTTGTAATCCAAAGCACTTGTATATCAAAGTGAATTTCAAGAACCATTGGCTCTGTTGTGATCACGTGACATTCGGCATCACATACTACTTGTATTGCAAGAGATCGCTCGTTTATCAAGTTAAAATGTATTAGAAATGTTTGCTCATGTTGAGGAACACTCACAGAGCAAGTTACTGTACTTAAGTTACTGTATTTAATCTGTGTAAGCCTCTGTGTCTTCATTCCTAGAATGGCCTGAGAAGATTGTTGTGGTCATTAAATAAGATAATGCTCTTGAAACAGTGCCTGGGACTGAGAAGTCACCCTGTAAATATGTTATGAAATGGTATGTGTGCTTAAATAGGCTTTTCACCACTCTGAGAATTAGAGCTTCCTTTACAAAGCCATTCTAACAGTCAATATCAACTGCATAAGGTGATCGTTAGGATTAACTAATAAATAATACGTACCCAATAAATGGCAGATGATGATGATGATTATACTGTTATGAAACAGGATACTTCCAGGGACAGAAAGTACAAATGAGCAAGTTCTATTCCAATAAAATAGAGCTCGCATGTGGGGTCACAGCAGCACACAGTGTCTTAGTCTGGCACTGGTCCAACAGTACAGGAGTATGTGTTATTAAAAGCCCCATGATAGGGGCACCTGGGTGGCTCAGTCAGTTGGGCGTCCGACTTTGGCTCAGGTCATGTTCTCACGGTCCGTCTTTCAAGCCCCGCGTCGGACTCTGTGCTGACAGTTCAGAGCCTGGACCTGCTTCGGATTTTGTGCCTCTCTCTCTCTGGCCCTCCCCCTCTCATGCTCTGTCTCGCTCTCTCTCTCAAAAATAAATAAACATTAAAATAATAATAATAATAATAATAAATAAATAAATAAATAAAAGCTCCATGATAGAATCAAAGGGATTCCTGAAAGTCTGTTCATATACACTCTAAAGCTAGAGTAAGGACTGCACTAAATCATCATATATTCTGGCTACCGGCCTCTTAATGTCAGAGCCCAGGAGATGTGAATCAAGAAATTTCTCAACCTCTAGAATCTATGCCTCTTTCTTCCCTTGGTACCCAAAGTATTAGTTTGAGGTATCATTTTTGCTAAGCCTTGTACTAATGGATTATTAGGCAGGCAGAAAATCCAAAGGAATATTAATGAGTAATGAATATGTTAGCTAATAACTCTGAGATGATGCTCTTCAGGGACGAAGAACTTTAAGAAACAAAGAACCTTCGGGGCCCCACAGAATAAATCTATAGTAACGTAACAATGGATGAGGAGGTTGCCATTTTGATGCAAGATTTTCTCAGGTCAGTTAGACTACAGCACACAGCAGGCTGCTTTCTTCTAAGGCTGACCTGATGATTACAGGTTTTACAAGACACAGACATGGCTTTCTTTAAAAATTGTTTCTCTGGGTGCCTGGGTGGCTCAGTTGGTTAAGCGTCCGACTTCAGCTCAGGTCATGATCTCTCAATCTGTGGGTTCGATCCCTGCGTTGTGCTCTGTGCTGACAGCTCAGAGCCTGGAGCCGGCTTCAGATTCTGTGTCTCCCTCCCTCTCTGTCCCTCCCTTACTTGCATTCTTTCTGTCTCTCAAAAATAAATAAACATTAGAAAATTTAAAGAAATATATTGTTTTTCAGTCATGATGTATTCTGTTCTTTGTGTAACCAGAAGAATGCTGAAAAGAGAGTTAGGTAAATATTTTCCTTCTCTTTGGGCAGGGAAGAATTTTATAAGCATAAAGAAATACAAGAGGTCACAGAGGAAAAGATAAACAGATTTGTCTACAAAAAGAATTGAAACCTTCCAGATGTTAGGAAATACCATAAGCTAAATAAAAAACTGAGAAATAACATCACCCACAAAGCATTTATGTCTATAATATACAAATCAATAACAAAACTTTAGCATCTCAATAGAAATAGGATCTAAAACTAGACACAGATACTTTACATTATTAATGGAAAAAGAATTGCAAACTTAAACTGTATACATTTTTCCCCTTAACAAATTAGCAAAGATTTTGAAATATGTTAATATTTTATGCCGGTGAAGAATGTTAAGACCAAGATTCTAATAACCTTCTCATGAAAGTGGTCCAATTTTTCTGGAAAGCAATTTGGCTAAATAAATGAGAAGTAATAAAAAATGTTTCAATCCTTGATCCTATGAACCCACTTCTAAGGAAACTTGGAAAATGTCCCTGTTTAACAGTCAAGAGTTTCAGTCAAAATTTGAAGTACAAAGATATTTACCATGGCTTTCTTTATAACAGCAAAATTTATGGAATAACATATACTCAACATTATGGAGTAAATAGCTGTATACTTCTTACGAATATTATGCAGTCATATAAAAATTTCAAATAATGTTAGTGATCTCAGAAAATTCACACCAGAATATTAATGGAAAAAATCAAGATACAGAACAGGAGTCATCAGAGACAGCTTTTGAAATATTTTGGTATTGGCTTTCTGGAGTGCTGCATTGAAGCATATTCTGACATAGCATCTGGGCTCAGCAGGAAAGAAAGCTGTGATCAGTAATATCTGCCATGGGCAAAAAAGGCAGGAAGGAGTGGTACACATGCTCTATATCTGCCATCCCTAGTGGTATATGCAATATGGTCCCAATCATTCATCAGCATACACGTGTACCCTTTGTGTGCACACGCACGTGCACATGGATACGTATAGAATCACTCCACTGTAACTGTGATTATCTCTAGCTTGTGATATTAGGGTGATTTGGTTTTATTAAAAATATTTTGGTATTTTTCAAATTTTCTACATTGAGCACATATTAGTTTTCTATTGGTGTTATTTTTTAGATTTTCGAATTGTCCAGGTGATTTTTTCTTTTTAACAAGTTGTTACATTCACTCTGGGAAAGGTGGCAGGAGTAAAAGGGATAAAAATACAGGCAAATAAATTCTAGAGAGATTTTCTTAGGCACGTTTGTTTCTTTTTCTGGAAGGTAAATGTGTTATTAGAGTTAGAAATATCTTTCCCAGTGCAGGTTAGCTCAAAATCTCTTCGAATTTGGTTATGAATAAGAATGTGACCTTTTGTCTCCTATGGAAATCCAAGCACTTGAAGGAAGATTTTTGTGAATGAGCTGAAAAAAGAATCAATTTTTGTCAGTATAAATAGCCAAAGGTCCTGAAACTAATAAGACCACCTTTGAAAAGGCCAGTCTTATAATGAGGTTGTAAATTTTTTAAACAATTAATCACCTTTTTTTTTTTTAACTTTACTAATTTGTATACTGCTCAGTCATCCCCACTCTTGAAGCTGATTTTGATGTTTTCAAAGCTCTGATTTCTTTGCAGACAATAATTACCAGGTGAAGAAGCAAGCTGGTATGGTTTCTTGGCTGAATTTCTTCCACCTTATGAGGCTGTCTCAAAATTGGAAGCCATAAGCTTCAGGGAGTCAGAGACAAAGGGCCCAGATGCAGCTCTCCCTTTAATTAGCTCTGTGACATGAGACAAGTCATTTTCTCTATTCCCTTTCAGAATTTCCACATTGGTAATATGAAAATATACTGTTACTGTCCTCCAGGGCAGGATATGTGAGGATAAATTGGGTAAAAGATGCAAGATGTATAAGCCGATGGGAGGCCATCCTTCCTACTGGGTCTCTCTCCCACATGACAGTGTACAAATCCCTCCTAAGGTGTTAACTGATAATTAGAATGTTAACTAGCAGCCAAGGAGTCAGTGATATTTGAGGGTTTTTTTTTGTTTTGTTTTTTAAGAAAATTAAGGGGGACTGCCCCGAATTTCCAAAGTGGACAGTGCCAGCAAGGTGGCCAGTGCTGATCCCAGGGAGCTTGGTGGGAGGATGTCTGGCTATAGTTTTCCCAAATCGTCACCAAATACTCTTCAACCTAAAATCCATTAAGACAATCATATATTGCCTTTTATTAAGCCATATTCGACTATAGCTGAGTGAATTTGTCACCTTGCTAGCAACTAATGTTTGCATTCCTCTGCTCCTTCATTATTTTTTGATGCTCCTAGAAACATCGAGGTAAGTGTTAAGGTGCTGCTAACCACCAGTACTGAGAGTAGAAGCAGACGGTGAGAACCAGAACTGGTATCTAACTGGGGAAAACCTAAATACACCAAGAATACTCCCCAAAGTGAGGGCTCTCATTGTATCATTGCATAGACCCCTTTATCTTTCCTTCCTTACCATGTCTATATCTGTTGCAGGTTTAACAAATGCTTCCTCTGTGGAGGTACTGTGCTACACCTGCTTATCCATGGATGGATGTAAGTACAGCATGGAAAGAGTTTTTATGGACTGTATTACATCACTTTTAGAAATAGTTATATTTCCAAATTGTGGACTTTCAAAAAATTATCTAAGCTCAAATACTGAAGCAAGAAAGTCTTGATTTGCACTTAGTGAAGGATATCACTAAGGGTAGCCTCATCTGCCCTGGAGTACAGCAAAAAAAACCCCCAAAAAACAAACAAACAAAAAAACCAAACCTAGCAGTTTAAATAACAACTAGACCATAAGTGAAAGAAATCCACTTACTCTAACCCTACAGCATCCATCTTTCTGCATCATCAGAGCAGTTCAATTTGGCAAACATCACTGCTGTCTTATTTTAAGAAATTGCCACAGCCACCCCGACCACCACCCTGATCAGTCAGCAGCCATCAACATTGAGGCAAATGCCTCCACCAGTAAAAAGATTACAAATTGCTGAAAGCATTTATTAGTGATGTGATATATTTTTATAAATATGTATGTATGTATGTATGTATGTATTTATTTATTTATTTATTTTTGAGAGAGAAAGAGAGCACAAGTGGAGGAGAGTCAGAGAGAGAGAGAGGGAAGACACAGAATCTGAAGCAGGCTCCAAGCTCTGAGCTGTCAGCACAGAACCCGATGCAGGGCTCAAACTCATGGATCATGAGATCATGACCTGAACTGAGTCCAACGGTTAACTGACTGAGCCACTGAGCACCCCATGACATTTTTAAATGAAGATATACACATTGTTTTTTTAAGACATAATGCTATAGCACACTTACCAGGGTACATTGCAGTATAAACATAACTTTTGTATGCATTGGGACACCAAAAACTTTATTTGACTCGCTTTATTGTAGCACGTGCTTTATTGCAGTGGTTTGGAACTGAAACACAATTTCTCCAAAGTAAGCCTGTATTTACAATAGCCAAGGTAGGGAAGCAACCCAAATGTCCACCAATAGATGAATGCATAAAGAAGATGTGGTATATGTGTATGATAGAATCCTATTCATTCATAAAAAAGAATGAAGTCTTTCCATTTATAGCAACATGAATGAACCTAGGGGGTATTGTGCTAAGTGAAATATATCAGACAGAGAAAGACAAAAGCCATATTGCTTTGGGATCATTGAACACTGTTGTCAAGAAAGAATCCTCGAGGGCCACCTGGGTGGCTCAGTTGGTTAAGCGTTGGACTCTTGATTTGGGGTCAGGTCATGGTCTCATGGTTCATGGGATTGAGCCCCTTGTGGGACTCTGTGCTGACAGTGAGGAACCTGCTTGGGATTCTCTCTCTCCCTCTCTCCATGTTCCTCCCCGGCTTGTGTTCTCTCTCTCTCTCTCTCAAAATAAATAAATAAACTTTAAAAAAAAAAAAGGAAAGAATCCTTGAGACATTTTATTGTGCAACATAGTAGGTTTATTCAAGTAGCACAGGGATAGGACCTGTGGGCAGAAAGAGCTGCACTTATGTTCTATGAAGCTGGTGGTTATGTGCTTAGTGCTCAAGGGGGAGGGGGACATACAAGGAGTACTAGATCATAAATGTCTTCTTCAAAAATTCTACTCATAAAACTGCTTTTGCAAGATTTCTCTGGTATTTATCATTGAGTTTGTTATTAACTATCAATGAGATTTACAGGCCATCACAAGACCCTTTAAGAATATAGCAACCAGCATTTATTTGATCCTTATCAAAACTATACAGGCCATAGGTCAGGTTGCTGGCCTAAAGGTGAACATTTTTCTGATTCTACACTTCATCAATACAATTTCACTTATATGTGGATTCTAAAAAAGAAACAAGCAAACAAACCAAAACAGAAACAGACTCACAAATACAGGTAACCGATTGTTGATTACCAGAGGGCAGACTAGGTGAAGGGGACTAAGGGTTGCACACTTCCAGTTACAAAATAAAATAAGTCATGGGGATATAATGAACAGCATAGGGAATATTGTCAATAATATTATAATAACTTTGTATGATGATAGATGGAAACTAGACTCACAGGGATCATTTCATAATGTATAAAGATATTTAATCACTCTGATGCACATCTGAAACTAATAGGATATTGTTTGTCAATTATATTTCGGTGAGAAGAAAAAGTTTAAGCTATATAAAAATAATACTTAACATGGCCGGTGGGGGTATAAATTGCTTTTCCATTCTAGAAAGCAATTTAGCCAAATACATTGGAGCTTTAAATGTTCCCATGCCATTTGACCCAGTATACTTTCAGGAGTTTATACAAATTAAATGATCATGAACGTAGATAACTATTCTTATCTATAAAAATATTCATATGTATTATTTATAATAACAAAGGTAGCAACTAAATGTCCATAAAATAGAGGAAACTGCATATGATGGTACCTTCTGCATTATTATGCATATTACACAATATAATGTAGCCATTCAAATGATAATTATATATACTTTAAATAAGTGAACATGCAGACAAAATCATATTAGATACTATAAGGTTATAAAACTATATACGCAGAATAATCCCAAACTGGCTAATAGTCAATAAACACTTAAAAACAGAAGACTGGAAGAAAATACACAAAAATATTAATAAGATTATTTCTGGGGTTGGTGCTTATGGGTGAATTTTGTGTTTTTAAAACTTTTTCACATTTTTCTAAAAACTTAAATAATGGTCATATAATATCTTTCAAATAATAAAAAAAAAGGTTTTCTCCACCTCCCCAAAAAAATTTTCTTTGGAGAGATTAAAATTTTTTAACACAATATCCACCCAAAGTATATATCTGTACGTAAGTATGATATGGAATTTTGTGTAAAATTAAAGATATTGTTGAAACTTGATTCTCTGTCCCAAGGGTAGCCATTTTTTCATGACCAAAGTTAAAAATGTCATTGAAGAGCATTAGAAAGACACACTTATCCAAAATAAAGAATGTTTTAAAAATGTTTAAATATCACCTGTGTATGTGTCTTTAAAAACAAATACTTATTTCCACTACGATCGATTTAGTAATATTTCTAGTTTGCTTGACAGAAGTGATGTGTTTTCAGTTACAGTCTTCTCACCAGTGGACATCGTTCTCCATAAAAGGAAGAGTGAACCTAAAATTCCCTCCTTCTTTAATTTTTTCTGTTAAATTCTAGGCATTACTATGATTTACTGGGGAAAAAAATCTTAAATCACCTTCCTCAGATCAAGTCATAAGTGATTCAAAAATTGTTTGAATTACCTTGGTCACACTGTTATCATCGCTGTGATATGAATCTACATAGTGAGGTAGGTGATCTTGCATATGGCCAACCAAGCAAGGGGTTAAACACCTAGGTCCCTGTTGTCCTGAAACCACTGCCAAACAGACAACAGTTAAGCTCAACGGAACCATAGGAAGATGAGCATAGTTGGCAGCAGGCTTCTGAGTCTCCAGAAGGTGCAAGGGTACAAACCAGCATCACAGACATCAATGAAACAAACAGAAGTTGGGTAAGAAGGTACAAACAGGTGTGAGGCTGAACCTGGGCTTTGGTGCATGGGTTCTATATGTTAATGGCTTTATCTGGTGGAAACTTTTGTCCCACTTTGGACTGGCAGCTTCTCGGCTGCCAGGGATAGTGTGCAACCCTTGGGATACTGCATAAAGCTATACAGATAGGCTTTCTTTTCCTACCTGGCCAAATGGCCACACTATATTAACAGGCCTCTTTTGTAGCAGAGTTTGGCTCCAGAAAGGCAGATTGCAGGAATTCTCCCCTCCTTATTTTACTCTCTGGGTCCCATTCCCTACTCTGATCAGGCCCGGCCTTTCTGGGTGAATATAAAGGCAAACTTAAACATCATTATAAACCAGGCTAAATTTTAGTTTGACAAATTTGGAGAGTATAGTCAATGTTTTAGGAAATAGGCTTAATATCCTTAACTTTTAAGACAGTACAGAGACAAGTCACACATTGCTCTCTCATTTTTACATCTGTATACCTATGTCTGCATCTATATGTATCTATAGCTTTCAAAACAAGCATTTATTGAGCATCTATGAGGTACCAGGCTCCATCTAAGGTTCAAAGGGCATTTGATTTAGTAGAAGACACAGACATGTTAATAAAAAGGTATTTCCACAGCCAGTGATGAGAGCAACATTGTACAATACCAAGTTACAAACAAACACTCCAAGGCAGGAGGAATTAGATCTAACCTGGAGGTGTAGAAGGCTCCTCTGTGATCTTTGACCGAGTCTTTAAGTTAAACAGAGTTTTCCCTGAAGGTGAGGGTGTAAGAGAACTCTAAGAAGACAAAAAGGTATTCAAAAGTGTAGATGAATGGAGCAATGATAATGTACGCTGGGACTCCAAGTAGTTCAACATAGATGATAGAGTGCAATGCAGGTAGAAGAGGTGGTGAAGGACTTTGTTTGCCAATCTAAGCCTCTGCACTTCTTTCTATAAGCAAAGGATAGCTGTTGAAGTATTAAGCAAGGATCCAATCTGCAGATCAAAATGAGGATTCTGGAGGCAAAGAGGAGGGTAGATTGAATGGGATGTACACTGGGAGGCTAGTTAAACAAGCAATTGTTAAAGCTCCTATGGGAGATGTTGGAGGCCTGACATGATTTTAGACTACAAAAGGGTAGTTTCAAAAAGAAAAGCATTAGACCTTTACATTTCAAAATCTGTCGGACTAATGCTGAGGACTACATAAGGCTCAGAGAAAAAGAGAAATAGAGAGGCTTCTTCATAAGGAGACAGGAGAAGGGGTGAAGGTGGCATCTATATGCTAAGGCATGCATCGCATGGCATCTAATTGGCAATGATGCCCTTTACCTGGAACTAAAACCTATTACCATGACTTGACTGGAAATAAATGTAGCAATAAAGTCTGATGTTGCAGAAAAAGAAATAGAAAGAAAAAAGAAAAACTCATTTTATATAGGTTAATCTTCTATCACTGGGTCTCAGGTCCTGCTGTTTAGTAGCAGGACTAAATCTCTCTGTTCCTGTATCTCTTTAGCTGCAAAGGCTCACGCTTGGCCAGTCTCAGAGGCAAGAAGGATATAAACCACCTGTTCAGCTTTCCTATAATTCCTCCAGGGACCAGAATGAGCATCAGATCCTTTTAGAAAATCACAATCTACCAATCTCTTGACCTCAGGAATCCCAAGTCATTGTGTTCTGAACTTCCCTCTCTTGGCTCCAACCTTGTAAGTCCAGATGGAAAGAACTACTGTGTTAACTCTCCCCATCTGGACCTGAAAGACCCAACTAGGCCCCCAGCTGCTTGCTGGTCCCCTCAGGATCTGTACTTCAGGAAGCTCATTCTGGATACCGAGTGACGAATTCAAGGGAAACAAGAGCACCAAGCAGGCAAGGGTCGCCTGGACTAGATGGTGGCTATAGCAATGAAGGAAAGAAGATAGATTTGAGAGATGCTTATCAAAATTTTAGGGGCCAATTGAAGGTGGGTGATGAAGGAGAAGGATGATTCGTCAAGGAAAACTTCCAGGCTTTTGATCTGAACAGTTGGGTAGGTGGTGCTTTCATTTACTGAACTAGAGAAACAGGGCATAGAATATTCAATTGTAGACCTTGTGAAGTTGAGGCACCCTTGAGGCCTCTAAATGGAGATGGCTGCTGGTCTGGACGTTCATGTTTGGAGGTCAGCAGAAAAATCTGGGGTAAATGATTCTGGTATCACCAGCATATAGATCACAATGCTACCATTCCCCTGGGAGAATGAATTGAGTACAAATAACCAGAACTCAGAGGAAAACCCATCTTTAAAACATTAGAGAACGAAAGAGTCTTTGGAGAAGAAAAAGAAATTCTACTGGAAGGGACAAGACCAATCAGGAGGGTAAAACGTATAGAAAAATGTAAGGAGCAGTTAACACTGTAAAATACTGCTGAAAAATAAAATAGGATAATAAGTGAAAAGTGTTCACTCATTTTAGGGACATGGAGGCTACTGGTGACCTTGGAGAGAGCAGTGTCAATGAAGCAGTAAGAACAGAATACAGATTAGAGAGGAGAAAGAGTGGGAAGAAGAGGAGAGACCAAGTATAGAAATGGATTCACTAAGTTTGCCTGTCAAGGGGAGGAGAGAGAAAGCACAGGTGGAGAGGGACATGTAATGAAGACAGGGTATAACTGAGGCGATGAGGCATAATAATAATAATAATAATAATAATAATGTAATAATAATAATAATGATAATTGGAGAGCAATTCTAAGGAAGCCATGCAAACAAACATGAACAAATGTGGAACAGACCCTAATAATGGGGCACACGGGACCTCAGAGGAAGGGAGCTACTAATGAGCTCGGGTGACTGCAGAGCAAGTACCAACAAGACATGGAAATCAAGAGAGTTGTGTTCAAATTCTTATTTTTTTTTAAGTTTATTTTTGAGAAAGATACAGAGAGCAAGCAGGGAGGGGCAGACAGAGAAGGAGACAGAATCCCAGGCAGGCTCCACACTGTCAGCATAGAGCCTGACACAGGGCTGGAACTCAGGAACCCTGAGATCATGACCTGAGCTGAAATCAAGAGTCAGATGCTTAAGCGATCCAGCCGCCCACGCACCCTGTGGAGAGTTGGCTTCAAATTCTTGAGCCGGCACTTGCTAATGTTTCCTTATGTGAAAAATGGGGATAATCTTTACCTCTTTGAAATGATTCACACAAAAGTGTACTTGCCACAGAGTAAAAATTTAGCACAAATTAATTTTGTCATTTTTTTCTTATTTGCAGACTAACATAAAGGAGCAAGAAGACTTTAACAGTAGGATATAGGTATGTAAGATATCAAAACCTCACATAAGAAAGAATGTATTTTCATATTTAAAATAAACTAAGGCTGATGTCCTACGATAATGTCAATACCTTGTATTTCACACCACATTAAAATTTGTTCTGTCATCTCATTTTAGTCACCAAATAAGTCTATGAGGGAAGTAGGACAAGTATTCTTATCCCTTGTTAAAGATGCAGAAACTGGGGCATGCTGAGGTTAGGGAACAGCCCATCCTCAGTTGTTAGCAGTGGAGGCTGGGTTTGAACTGGTTGCTGGAGTTCAGTGCTTTGTTTAGGAGCCCGTAATATGCAGATAAAAGCTATGCAGTCTCAGTAGCACATCTAGAACAATGTTAAGTGGAAATTATTTGATACTTACTCTTCAATTTTTAGAAATGAATACTTTAGTTTAAGTTTCATTCAGTTGCATTTCATACCCCCCTACAACAACTAATTCTCTGGTATCGAACCCTCCTTGCCTGTGAGACTAACCAAGTGCTTTCCTTTAAAGCTGAGGAGACCTGGAAGTAGAGAAATTCAGTATCCCAGCAGCAGGACCCGAGCCCCAGTGATGGTGTGCAGAAAACAATATACTTATCCAAGGATGACACAGCAACCAGAGAGAGGAAGCTTGGTTTAAAACATCCAGAAGAAAGGATTTCTAGCGAAACGAAACTGCAGATGGAGACAGCTATCAACCCAAGCTGAAGTACTCCTAGTATTACTACTACTGCTATTACTAGATATGTGTCTACTAGATACATATAGATACCTAGGTACGGAAATTTATATCTAGGCAGAGGCAGCAGTAATAGGACTACCAACAACAGTTAATGGCAGAACACGGGGCAAGTTAATTTCACCGAACTCTCCATCCCCTGAAAAAGACACAAAGGGACACAAATCCATGGTTTGTGTTTTTTTGTGTGTTTTAAAAAATGACACCCAAATGAATAACCTGGAAGATCAAGTGGAAGCCATTACTGAAAAACTTCCCTTCAAAGGGCTAGAAATTATGAGAGAAAGCATGAGACTGGCTGGACAGACCTAGGATACATGATGCAAAAATGACAGGGATTCCAGGAAAAAAGTTACAGACTGATGAGAGATGGTAATTATGCACAGAAAAGAAAACTGATGTCCCTGAGTTGATGGAAGATAACAGATCGGAAGGGCTTGCTGAGTTCCAAGCAGGATGAACATTTAACATACTCAAGTAAAATTTCTGAACTTAAGAGAAGCTAAAAACAAAGTATTAGAGAGCCTTGAATTCTCATCTCCACATAACAGAGGAACCCAGAAAATAATAGATTACTATCACCTAATCTAGAGAGAAAAGGAAAGTAACCCAAGAATCCTAAAGTCCCTCAAGATACAACTTACCAGGAGATTAAAGGAAAGATATTTTCCAAAAAGCAGGAATTCAGATAACTCCCACTGAAAAGAATACTGGAAATATACCTACAACCAAACCACAAATTAATAAGAGGAAAGACCTCAAGAAAAGGAAAGATGAAGATAAAAGGGAACAGCAGTGATTTTAAATTGCAACATGCATACTTAAATTTAAATGGATAATAATGCGGAGTGTTAAATATACCCTAAATAAGGATTCTTAAAAAAAAAAACAACAGTTATGCTGCAAGTGAAAACCTAACAGTTTGGAAAGTAAAATTTATCTCAACAAAACCAAGGAGGTGGGGTGGTAGTGATGAAAGGGGTAAGGTAAAAGTTTTCTGCCTGTTCCATTTATATGGGGGAGACTAGCATGAGAAAAGTAAAAACATTCTAAAATGCCTGTTGGATTGGGGCAAAAGTCTTGGGGTAATTGGGGGAAATAATTTCTTATTCTCATACAATAATATACAAATAGGCATTTGTGAGTGTTGAGAGATGTATAACTACTAGCTGAATGGAAAACTTCAGGAGAACTTCTAAATTAATGCAAGAGGCAGAGGTGAGAAGGCAATTAATAGTAACATCACCAAGTCACCAAAAAATAAGGAAGAGGAATAAAGAAATCTTAGAATAAATTAAGTTACCACAGTAAGATAAAAGAATAAAGTATGATAACGATATGATATAAACATCTGTAGAAAAATATAAAACATGAATTGAGAGACAAAAATTCTTATTAAAATATTAACAAATAGACTTCAGCATTGTACCAAAAGAAAACAATTCCCTATGATAAAGTAGTATTTACTCTATGATATCAAGAATTGTTCAAAATCATGTTTGAGCCTTGTGTCAGACTCTGTGCTGACAGCACAGAGCCTGCTTCAGATACTTTATCTACCTCTCTCTGCCCCTTCCCTCCCCTCTCTCTCAAAAATAGACAGTAAAAAAAGAACGAATTGGTTAACCAAGAGATTAAAGAAGAAATAAAAAATTACATGGAGACCAATGAAAATGAAAACATAATAGTCCAAAACCTTTGCGATGCAACAAAGGCGGTCAAAGGAGTGAAATATATAGCAATCCAGGCCTTCCTGAGGAAGGAAGAAATGTCTCAAATACACAACCCATCCTTACATCTAAAGGATCTGGAAAAAGAACAGCAAATAACCCCAAAACCAGCAGAAGAAGTAAATAATAGATTAGAGCAGAAATGAATGATATTGAAATTAAAAAAAAAATAGAACAGATCAACAAAATTAGGAGCTGGTTCTTTGAAAGAATTAACAGAATTGATAAACCCCTAGCCAGACCTATCAAAAAGAAAAAGAAAATGACCCAAATACATAAAATCATGAATGAAAGAGGACAGATCACAACCAACACTGCAGAAATACAATTATAAGAGAATATTATCATCAATTATATGCCAAAAAATAGTGCAATGTGGAAGAAATGGATAAATTCCTAGAAACATATAAACTACCAAAACTGAAACAGGAAGAAATGGGAAATTTGAACAGACCCATAACCAGCAAAGAAATTGAATCAATAATAAAAAATCTGCCAACAAACAAGAGTCCTGGGCTTCCCAGGGGAATCCTACCAGACATAATAGAAGAGTTAATTTAAAGAACAGTCAAACTGTTTCAAAAAATAGAAATGGAAGGAATGTGTCCAAACTCATTCTATAAAGCCAGCGTTACCTTGATTCCAAAGACAGACAAAGACCCCACTAAAAAGGAGAAATGCAGGCATCCAAGAAATACATGGATGCAAAAATTGTCAACGAGATACTACCAAATTGAATTCAACAATACATTAAAAGAATACATTATTCACCATTATCAAGTGGGATTTATTCCTGGGCTGTAGGGGTGGTTCAATATCCACGACTCAATCAATGTGATACACCACATTAATAAAAGAAAGGATAAGCATCACATGATCCTCTCAGTACATGCAGAAAAAGCATTTGACAAAATGCAACATTCGTTCTTGATAAAAACCCTCAAGAAAGCAGGGATAGAAGGAACATACCTCAGCACCATAAAGGCCATATATGAAAGACCTAAAGCTAATTTCATCTTCAATGGGGAAAAACTGAGAGCTTTCTCCCTAAGGTTAGAAACATGACAGGGATGTCCACTCTCAAATACTGTTGTTCAACATAGTACTGGAAGTCCTAGCTTCAGCAATCAGACAACAACAACAACAACAACAACAACGACAACAACAACAACAACAACAAAATAAAAGGCATACAAATTGCAAGGAAGAAGTCAAACTTTCACTCTTTGCAGACTATGTGATAGTCCACATGAAAAACCCAAAAGACTCCACCAAAAAATTGCTAGAACTGATACACGAATTCAGCAAAGTCACAGGATATAAAATCAATGTACAGAAATCTGTTGTATTTCTTATACATCAATAATGAAGAAGCAGAAAGAGAAATCAAGGAATACAGAAAAGACTCCGAACAGCCAAAGTAATGTTGAAAAAGAAAAGCAAAGCTGGAGGCATCACAATTCTGGACTTCAAGCTGTATTACAAAACTGTAATCATCAAGACAGTATGGTACTGGCACAAAAACAGACACATAGATCAATGGAACAGGATAGAGAACCCACAAATGGACCCACCGACGTATGGCCAACTAATCTTCAACAAAGCAGGAAAGAATATCCAGTGGAAAAAAAATCTCTTCAGCAAATGGTGTTGAGCAAACTGCACAGCAACATGCAGAAGAATTAATCTGGACCACTTTCTTACACCATACACAAAAATAAACTCAAAATGGATGAAAAAGCTAAATGTGAGACAGGAAACCATCAAAACCCTAGAGGAGAAAACAGGCAACAACCACTTTGACCTCAGCTGCAGCAACTTCTTACTTGACATGTCTCCAGAGGCAAGGGAAACAAAAGCAAAATTAAACAATTGGTACCTCATCAAGATAAAAACCTTCTGCACAGTGAAGGGAACAATCAGCAAAACTAAAAGGCAACAGGTGGAATGGGAGAAGATATTTGCAAATGACCTATCAGATAAAGGGTTAGTACCTAGAATCTATAAAGAACTTATCAAACTCAACACCCAAAAAACAAGTAATCCAGTGAAATGGGGAAAAGAATAGACAATTTTCCAGAGAAGACTTCCAGACGGCTAATAAACACATGAAAAGATGCCCAACATCACTCATCATCAGGGAAATACAAGTCAAAACCACGATGAGATACGACCCCACACCTGTCACAATGGCTAAAATTAACTCAGTATACGACAAATATTGGAGACAATGCAGAGAAGGGTGAACACTTTTGCGCTGCCGGTAGGAATGCAAACTGGTACAGCCGCTCTGGAAAACAATATGGAGGTTCCTCAAAAAATTAAAAAAAGAACTACCCTAAAACCCAGCAATTACACTACTAGATATTTATCCAAAGGATACAAAAATGCTGATTCGAAGGGGCACCTGCACCCTAATGTTTATAGCAGAGCTATCAACAATAGCCAAATTAGAGAAAGAGCCCAAATGTCCATGGATTGATGAATGGATAAAGTAGATGTGACATATATACACACAATGGAATATTAATCGGTGATCAAAAATAAAATCTTGTCATTTGTAACAACGTGGATGGAACCAGAGTGTATTACGCTAAGCAAAATAAGTCAGTCAGAGAAAGACAAATATATGATTTCACACATTTGTAGAATTTAAGAAACAAAACAGGGGCGCCTGGGTGGCTCAGTTGGTTAAGTGGCCGACTTCGGCTCAGGTCATGATCTCACGGTCCGTGAGTTCGAGCCCCATGTCGGGCTCTGTGCTGACAGCTCAGAGCCTGGAGCCTGTTTCAGATTCTGTGTCTCCCTCTCTCTGACCCTCCCCCATTCATGCTCTGTCTCTCTTTGTCTCAAAAATAAACGTTAAAAAAAAAAAAAAAGAAACAAAACAGATGTAAACAGAAGGGAAGAAAAGATAAAATAAAATAAAAACAGAGAGAGAGGCAAACCATATGAGACTCAAATATAGAGAACAAGCTGGTTACTGGAGGAGAGGTGGGTGGGGGGATGGGTTATATGGGTGACGGGCATTGAGGAGGACTCTTGTTGGGATGCGCACTAGGTGTTGTACGGAAGTGATGAATTACTGAATTCTACTCCTGAAACCAATAGTACATTGTGTGTTGACTAACTTGAATTAAAAAAAACTAATAATAAAATAAATAAAGACAGCAAAGATGAGTTAATGTCCAAGAATAATGAGGAAAGTCATTTATAAGGAAAATGAAGATGAAGATTTGCCTAACTGGATATAAAAATATATAATAAAGCCACTGTAATTAAATAGTATAGTATTGACACAGAAATGGATAAATATATCAGTGGAATAGAAGAAAAAATCCTAAAATACATACTAATATGTTGGAGATTTTAATCTATTATAAAGATAGTGTTTCGATTCTGTGAAAAAGGTATAGCTTAAACAATGAATAATGTCACATTTATTATCCATCTGAAAGAAATAAAGTAAGACCCCTATCTCATACAATCCTGAAGCAGAATTCTAAATTGGATAAAAAACTTACATGTAAAAATAATAACTCTTTTATAAAAAGGAAAATTCAGGGTTGGGAAGACTTTAAACCAAGTAGCAAGCCCAAAGCTCCAAAGCTCTAAAAGTAAAGACAGATATATTTAACTAAGTGTGATGGTGACTTCTTTGTGTCAACTTGACCAATGCCCAGATAGCTAGTAAACCATTATTTCTGGATGTGTCTGTGAGGATGTTTCCAGAAGAGATTAGCATTTGAATCCAGTAGACTAACCGAAGAGCTGCCCTCACTAATGTGGGTGGACATGAGTCAATACTTGAGGGTGAGAATAAAACAAAAAGTCAGAGGAAGGGTGAACTCTTTGTTCTTGACCTGGCATGTTCATCTTTTACTGCCTTTAGGCATTGGACCTCCTAGCCTTTCGGCTCAAACTCCATTACACCACTGGCTTTCCTGCAGACAGTATATCATGGGACTTCTCAGCCTCCATAACATGTGAGTCGATTCCTGTAAGAAATCTGATCTTGTCCCTATCTATCTATCTATCTATCTATCTATCTATCTATCTATCTATCTTTCTCTTCATCCTATTGGTGCTGTGTCTTGGGGAAATCCTGCACATATATAACAGATTAACATCTTCATTTAACAAAGATCTCACAGAAATTTGTAAAAACATAAAAGGGAAGCAATAAGAATAGACAATTCTCAGAAAGGCAAATTAAATCATTAGTATGCACATGAAAGGAGGTTTAACCTCCATAGAAGTCAGGGAAATATAACTTAACTAACAATCACATAATTAACAATAATTTAAAATGATGATGATATCTGCTGTTGTTAGGGATCCCATAAAAAGTTACCTTCAAACAAATTGGTAAAAATACAAATTGTTATACTATTTGGGGAAAACAACTGGTATGTCTATTAAAATTTAAAATACACATGTGTTAGGTCCAGCAGCAGCAATCCTAGAAAACAAAATTTTCCAGCATAAATAAGAATTGATGTTTATGTAACACTGTTTTAGTGGCAAAGATGGGAACAAAGAAAGATCCAACCATTCAGGAATAGCTGAACAACTTGCAGTGCATCTACAATACAGAATACTGTGCAAACCATTGAAAGAATGACTTAGATCTTCACTAATTGATTGGAGGGATGCCCAATATATATAGTCAAATGAGGAAAGCATGGTGAAACTACATATAATAGAAATGTATCATTAAGAAATGATATCATATCTTAAAATGAAAATGACTCTCCGAAAACCCTGGTGTATGAGAGAGAGAGAGAGAGAGAGAGAGAGAGAGAGAGAGAAAGAGAGAACATTTATGTATTTCTTACAGTTCCTCTAGCCTCTGCACATGATATTCCCTGCTTGGAATACACTTCCCTCCAATTCTCTCGTTTCCATGCCCACAGTCAGGCTACTTTCTCAGGAAGGCTTCCCTAGTCCCCAAGTTGAGGTTATATCCCCCTCTTTTTTGCCTCCTTACGTCTTCTCCCTAAATCACAGATCTCCTGACATGTTATAATAATTATTTAAATTATTTATCTTTCCCACTAATGTATGCTTGTACAAACAGGGACTGTCTACCTTCTTCACTCCCAGCTTCTGGCATAGCTTCTAACATGTACTAGGGGCTTGAAGCTCAACCAATACTGACTGAATGATCTCAAGGATATAGTCAACATCATTTACTTCGTATGTATCTTCCTCTACTTCTCGAGATTGGAGTCTAGAGTCTATTGCAGGGACTATTTGAGTGAGTATATGAATAGATGACAGGAGGTATCATAGTTATGATACAAGAAAGATCTAGATACTACCTACAGTAGACTTAGAAAATATTCAAGTTGTAGGCACTTATGGTGTATAAGACAATAGGAGGACTTGTAAGGACTGGGATGCATCATACTTACTTAAGTCTGACTTGAGACAAATTTATTATATCATTTTTCCTCTGTAAATCACTTGAGTGTTGAGGGATGAATATACTTAGAACTAGAGCTATTACTGAAGACACAGGTTTACACAACCCTATATAGCCTGTGACAACCCATCTCCACCACCATCTGAAGTTGCTTAGAGAAGTCATGGACAATGGACCCAAATCTGTCTAATTTTATTCTCTTTCTTAAATTTGAACTTGGGAATCTGAGAGACTGTGGGGCCAAAGAACATACAAACTCATGGCCAAGCCATTGCTATAGCAGGACGAAGCCAATGACAAACATACTTGAGAGAACAGAAGTGCCCATGCATAACACAAAGAAGCAGATAAATGGAGCAAGCGTGCAGGGATGACAGATTATTTAGTACCATAGAGATGGAGAGAGCAGCCTCATTTATCTATCTATCCATTCAAATATTTGCTGAACCTACTAGGATCTCTGCTACCATAGATGTGGAGGATTCAACAGCAAATGAGACAATAAAAGTCTATGCTTTCATGGGGCTTGAAGTCCTACAGAAAGGACTGATAGAAAGTGATTATGATGAAGTTTCACAAATGTTATGATAGGCAAAGTTCAGGATGCTATGGGAACATAAAACTGGGGAACCCAACCTGATCTAGCCCTAGGTCAGACTTTCCAGATCCAGTCCTTTTGTGGCCCAGTTGTATCTTATTTCGTGCCTTTTGATATCTGTGAGATTCCTCTTTATCTCTTCAAGAATAAGATCTATTTTCATTTGAACCAGCATACTAAATATCTGATACATTTTGTTCCCCCCATAATCTTTCAAATGCTGTCATTTTAGGAACTGTCCTTTCTTCTCCAGGTGATACAGAATCATTTTGTGGGGACTGATAGAATTGAGAGGGTCTCTGTCTTGGGATCTCAGGCACAAAAATCCTGATAAGGTGGGAGCTGCTGGGACCATTCTTGCCACACTTGGAAAGGGCTTGCCTGAGCATGAAGACACCACAGAGGATAGCAGAGCCAAGAGGCTCTGAAAGAGACAAAGATTCCTGATGACATCTTTTTAACAGTCTCTAAGTCTTTCTAGTTACATGGGTCAATAAATTCGTTTGTTTCTAAAATTAAATGAGTTGCTTTCCATCATAACTAAAAGCATCCTCATTAATACAGATATTCTGAATAAATTTCTGTTCCATGCACACATCATCCGTGACCAAGATAGTTTAGTGGGTTTGGGGACGGGGAGGACAAAATTGACTTGTCCTTGTCCTATCTTCCCCTGCTGTTCCCCAGGTTGTAATAACTCATTTGTATAATACTTTATGTGACAGTTCCTCACATGGTTTCCTCTGGCCCTCCTGCTATTTCTGTGAAGCGGGTATTATTATCCCCATTTTGTAGTGGTGTTCCAAGGCTGATTAGCTACAACGTGACTGGTTTGGTATCTGGAATGTCATTCTGGCACCACTCCACATTCCTCTACTCTGATTCCTGCTCCCTCTGAATCCTGTCCCCCATGCCAGTGCCACCGTCATCGGCCTCCAGCTCCAGCCCCAGTCCCTCGAGTTACCAAATGGAAAATGCTCACAGGAAAATTAAGAATTTAATTATCTTTCTTGAAGAATCAGAATCACAGCATAAATTTTATTGCTCAGCTAGAGTTTAATTTTAACATGCAAATTTTTGATAAGTTAATACCATAATCAGATTTTTCAAGAACCTTAAATCATGCCAAATTTTTCTTTTTTTTTTTTTTTGATGCAGTGGATAAGTGCATATTTTTTGAAATTTGGCAAAAATATCTGGAAATAGTCACAGCAACAACACACATAGGTATCCATCAAATGATAGAAATACCATTTCTATCCAGATTCTTTCTTCTCTTAAATATACCAGAGTCCTCAGCAAAAAATAAAACACAGAAAACTGCAGCTATGTACTTTTTAAATTAAAAATATCCTGTACTTCTATGAGATTGGTCCTGAAAGCTATAGGATACAGGGGACAGAAATAATTTTGTGCTCCATACCCTAAAATATACCAAAGAAATAATAAATTTGGATTGGAACATTTAAAATACTACTTATTTTAATATTTCACTGATGATTAAATTTATGTTAACATTCACCACACTTTATTTTCTTTATTTTCTTGACAACCTAATAAAACTAACCTACCTCTTTTAAACTCCATTATATTTTTGGTCACTCAGAATTCCATTTGGGATACAGTCTTGTTTTTTTGTGTCCATCTTTGAGGAATGATACCAACAGTTTTGTACCTGCCAGCCCTCCACTAAGTCACCTGCTAAAATAAGCCAGAGGCCATCACCACTCAATACATTTTTACTTCAATGAGCTATTAACTAAAGCTTTATTTTAAAGTAGAAGTATTGCCAGGGCGCCTGGGTGGCTCAGTCAGTTGAACGTCCGACTTTGGCTCAGGTCATGATCTCACAGCTCATGAGTTCGACCCCCACGTCAGGCTCTGTGCTGACAGCTCGGAGCCTGGAGCCTGCTTCGGATTCTGTGCCTTCCTCTCTCTCTGCCACAACCCACTCACGTTCTGTCTCTGTCTCTCTCAAAAATAAATAAACATTAAAAAAAATTAAAGTATAAGTATTACTATTTGTTGCCTGGAAGGTGGACTGGTATCATTTATGAAGTCTTAACATTTGTGTTCATGAACCAGAATTTCTTCATTAAAATATTAGTATAGGAAGTGAAAGAAACAATTCTAGAATTTTTTTTCCAAGGCCATTCAGAAACCCTATTTTTTTGGTTCTTATAAGATAAATCTATTTAAGGATTTTTCTGAACTTCTATCTCACACAAAGATTAAGCGTGAAATAATATACCGAGACAGTAGACTCAATTCTGTGTGCAAAGTAACTGTCTATGCAATATGATATTGAAGATTCCCCATCTCTCAAAATTGAAATCACTTAATCTTGCTGAGAGCAGGCACTTTTGTACCTCCTTGCGTTATCACTGTCAACTGATAACAACTGCTAATCTGGTCACGGATTAACAAATCAGATATCCTATTAGCATGGAACACTAAAGGAATGGAACAGAGAATCAATGAGTTTCGATAGAAAAGTAGAAGAGACAGGAAGAAAGCTCAGGAGCTTTGGGGCAGCCAGGGAGCCTCAGGAAAGTTCTGTGACACTAGACCTCTGTGAGGAGGAATGGGCTCCAAGGAGTGAGTATTAGAAGGACCTAAAGAGAAACCCACAAGAAATTTCACCGGCTTCACATTTTAGACCATATAATTCTATTTAGTGGCATTTTCAAAATGTATATCAGGCTCAAGAAGACATTGAAAACAGACCCTGGAACTAAGGGGGGTGGGGGGTGAGATTATTCCCTTAATTAGGCTCATGGAGATAGCTGGCTGACTACGGCAATGCAATGTAATTTATTCTTTTCTCCATTCTCTCATATGCACACTCTGCTGCACCTTACTGAACAAGCTAAAAATTCAAGAAATAAATACATTCATTAATGATTTAGTATAACCCAAAAGGAGAGGAAAGCTGCCAGAGTCACTCCGCAGATCTCCCGCTTTGCCAGAAATGATTACTGTGGTGCAGGACTGACAGCATGAACCTGCCTGTGGGGGGCCAGGGCTCCCGGGACTGTGGCTGCTGTTGGCAGCTGCTGCTGTTGGAGTCATGCTGGAGGAGCTGCCTCTCTGGCCTTAGAATTGGCACACCCCTGGTGACTGAGAAAAGAGACACTTCAATGTATTCATGTTAAGGGTTCTTCCTTCTTCCCCTTCATTATGCGGCAAGAGACGTTCTAGTAAAATTCAAGACATCAGCTTAGAATATGTTAATGCTCATAAATTAAATTGCTCACAGAAGGTGATCAATTTTTAATGTTTACACTCAAGATGTTCTTTTTAATTAACACTTAGCTACATTTGTACTCTCGGTTCACCTCAGAAAATGTCTGAACTTGCAGAGAACTGCAATAAGTTGTAAGACATCAAACTGCAGTAATTTTCAAAGTTGCACCCTTCAACTAAAGAAAAAGGGCTGAGGTTCAGAGGATTGACGGCATAAAGAGACCTAACTTACTCTTCGGAAGTAGTCGGAAGCTGCTCGGTGTGCATAGGTATTTTTGGAAAGTCACCTATATTTCTCATATTGAGGTGGAAATTGCCCATCCGTAAAAGCCAATGATACGTTCTGAGGCACATATGTGAAAACAAAAAGTGACTTCCAAATTTAATGAGCAAAAGCTCATTAATTAAGAATCCACTGATTTATACTTCATGTTAATTGATCACTTGTTAGCCATATACGACTATAAAAAGCAGATTGTTTGCTAGCTGCGTAACCTTTAGAAATTCATCTACTCATCAGTAAAAATGCGAATAATACCTACATGATGGTTTCTTATGAAATAACCCATGTGAAGTGCTTACCAGTGCCTTGTGTAGATTAGATACTAAATAAATATTCGTTTCTTTCCTGTGTATAATACCATACTTATTTGCATTGTGCTTCTTAGTACTTTCTCTTTAAAAGTAGGAATTAGAGTGTGTCAGAAAATACATATCTATCTCACTGTGGGGAATATTGCTTCTGGTAGTCTGGGGTCCTGCTCCAAGATAGGGACAATTCAGGGAAGCAGACCCAGGGCTTTGAAGTATTCAGCAAAGGGAAAAAGTATTATGTGTCATTTAAAGAAAACCTAGTCTCAGTAAAAACAGAAATTCGTGGGCCGTGAGGGTCAGAATGGCTTTTATGGTGGTGGCAATGCCAATTCTATAGGAAAGGAGAGCAGAAGAGTATAAAGAGAATAAAAGAATAATTTTTAAAAAATATAGTGGAGTCTTCTCATCCTTACATTCTCTCTGAATTGCAGTTTTTTAAGGATCTGTAAGAGTATCTCTCCTGGAGAGATTTCCATGTTTGTCCTAGTTTTCTGGGAGAGGAAATTTCAGGCTTTGAGAAGATAGTAACAAAGAAGAATTGGCACCAAAAAGGGTGGGTGGGGCCAAGACATATTTTGCAGACTGATGAAAGTGTGATTTTTGGCAAAATGGATGGAAATTGTCATCTTTGCATATGCTCAAACGAGCTGTTGGGTTGGTAAGATACTAAATTATAAATGTATAATTTTTACTACTGGTGCACTAACCTGTCTAGGAAGTTCTCGAGATATATATTTTGGATAAACATCCTAACGTGTGAGTTTCTTCATCTATAAATAGCTACTGCCTATATATTCCAAATATTCACACAAGTCTTACTTTCAGATATCTGTGGAAACTCTTGGTATGTGACTTACTCACATTATTATTTAAACCCATAAAAAATCAGTGATGCACTAGACGGGACAATAAGACTATACACCCTCATCATACTTAAAACCAGAGCTGTGACAGAGCTTCCTGAGTCACTATTTCTGGAATATCCACTATAATGTGCCACGACTTGAACTAGCAAAAGTCGTCTTAGCTAGCCAGAACTACTCTTCTTGTATTTTACCCAATTTCCCCCAAACTTTCTAAGTATTCCAATGTTAAAAAAAACATTCTTAGAACAAAGGGCACCTGGGTGGCTCAGTCGATTAAGCATCTGACTCTTGATTTTGGCTCAGGTCATGATCTCACGATTTGTAAAGTCAAGCTCTGTGCTGACAGTGAGAAACCTGCTTGGGATTCTCTGTCTCCCTCTCCCTCTGCCCCTCCCCCACTCTCTCTCGCTCAAAATAAATAAATCAACTTAACTAAAATCTTTATAAAAAAATTCTTACAGCAGAACAGAATATAGCTATCTGAAGTTCTATTTTCTGAAGTAGACACCCAGTCTGAATTAACACCCAACATTCCTTGAAATTTTTATTTTTTATTTTGTTAAGCTATTTCAGATTTACTTTCTACCACGTTTGAGTCACTAAAAACCAAACTGGATAGCTACACTATCTAACCCCTAGAAGAACAGGAGCTGAAGTGTAAAATAAGAACCTTGATCAATGCTTTGTAACATTGCTGCACAATAGATTCAGCTAAGCAGCTTTCAAAAACATACAATACCCATGTCCCACACAGGTTATGTCCTAGTATTAGTAATTTTAACAACTCTACCCAGCTGAGTTTAATGTTCAGACAGAATTAAAAAACACTGCTTCTGCTACAGTCTTTTTTTTTTTTTTTTTTTTTAGGATAGAAAAGAGCCCTTCAAAGCGCTTTGTCCACCACTGTTCCCTGCATATGAAAGTGGTCAATAACTGTTAGATTCTCAACTGTTTCAACTCACCAGGGGTTGGAAAACTTTTTATGTAATAGGTCAGATAGTAAATGTCTCAGGTTTTGCAGGCTGTAAGGTCTCTACCACGACTACTTAACTCTGCTGGTCTCCACCTCCACGACTGGATCCTGGCACTCTAGTGCATAACCAGCCATAGACCAGAGGAGACATATGGACCTGGCTGCATCCCAGTAAAACTTTATTTACAGAAACACGTGGCAGGATGGATTTGGCTCGCTGGCTACTGGCCATAGTTTTCCAAACCCTGCAGTATATCACTTCACGATTCAACTTTTGCAGCCTTTTGCAATTTTACTGTTGTAGCTTTATTTTATAGATTTAAATTATTTGTGATTATAAAAATATTGCCATGGACTAGATAACTAAGCAAATATTATACAGGATTACTAAAGAAATTGCATAAATAAGAATGACCAAAATAATAACCTCTGCACTTTTTATCAGATTACCATCTCTATGATGTGTTATTAGTGAATTTCATTACATTCTATCTAGGCTGGCTAATATAACTTTGTAAATGATGCCTACTAGGTACAAAGTGATTAAATAGGAATTCCCTAGTGCTACTACTAGAAGAAAAGAACTGTGTAATTGTTTCTACAGAAAGTAGCATCATGGTTAATGGTAGGAAATACTTGGTACATACAGGGTCCTTTTCCTTTCCAGGAAGGACATTGCCTATCAGTTACAGGTAAGCCTAGATGTGGGCTGGCAATGTTTCCTGATACTGTTAGTAGACAAAATGAAATCTATGTGACATTCTTAGCCCAATAGGAGATGTTTTTTCCAGCGTAGACAATAAGCAGGAAATTATTCTCCCCTCCAAGGGTATGAACATCCTTCCCATCACAACAGTGAAGGGTGTGCTGATCTTGCAAAGGGGACAGAGGACCACGTGGTCATGTTAGAGATGCAGAGAACTGCAGCAAGCCACATCTGAACCAAAGCATATAGCTGGCATTTCACACAGCCATGGGAGGAGAGCAAAGATTCCCATAGAAATCAATTGATAAACATTCTGTAATTAAAGACTCTAATTTGGGCTCATGCAAAAGGAAATAGTAAAAACCTTTCTATCATTTATATAAAACAAAGCCTGAAGCAGAGATTTTTGGGCAACTGGTACGGGACTAGAGAAATGTGGAGCACACAAAAAGTGATCCACATTGGACCACAACTTTTTCCTCAGCCACACTCTCATGGCGCTAGAACCCTGGGCAACCTTGGTTCTCCTCCATGTGGCCTCTCATCCTCCAGTATACTGGACCAGTTTCCTTGCACGGTGGTCTTTGGAAATATTCTAAGACAGCAAAACCCAAGCTGCAAGGCTTTTGAGGCCTAAGACCCACACTTTGCAAACCACTTTACCCACATTCTACTGATCAAAGCAAGATTCAAGGATTAGGAAAAGAGACTCTACTTCTTGAGCAGCAGCTCTACAAAACATTGAGGACATCTTTTCCATCTGCCACTCCCGGTGGAGTTGTAGCTTTATTTAATACATTCGTCTGTTCCTTCATCAAACCCTGAGTTAAGCTCTTCGAATTATTATGGATAGCAGACCCAGATGGCCTCTCTGACACCATCTAAAGATTCTGACTCCCACAGTGGCCAAAAGGGATAAGAAGTTGGCTTACTAAAATTCTGTCACAGAAGCTGACTTCTGTCTAAGAGTGCATCTCATATAATTACCCCCACTTCATACTTGATTTTGTAGAACCCTAATATTAAAAGAAAGGATTTTAGATCTCATTTAATTCCAGAGTAAGCAAGATTTCAATTCAGAAAAAAAAAATGTAACTTTTATTCTATTAAAATAAGAGATAGAGGGGCGCCTGGGTGGCGCAGTCGGTTAAGCGTCCGACTTCAGCCAGGTCACGATCTCGCGGTCCGTGAGTTCGAGCCCCGCGTCAGGCTCTGGGCTGATGGCTCAGAGCCTGGAGCCTGTTTCCGATTCTGTGTCTCCCTCTCTCTCTGCCCCTCCCCCGTTCATGCTCTGTCTCTCTCTGTCCCAAAATAAATAAAAAACGTTGAAAAAAAATTTAAAAAAAAAAAAAAAATAAAATAAGAGATAGAGGGGTGCCTGGGTGGTGCAGTCGGTTAAGCGTCCGACTTCAGCCAGGTCACGATCTCGCGGTCTGTGAGTTCGAGCCCCGTGTCAGGCTCTGGGCTGATGGCTCGGAGCCTGGAGCCTGCTTCCGATGCTGTGTCTCCCTCTCTCTCTGCCCCTCCCCCGTTCATGCTCTGTTTCTCTCTGTCCCAAAAAAAATAAATAAAAAACGTTGAAAAAAAAATTAAAAATAAATAAATAAATAAATAAATAAATAAATAAATAAATAAATAAGAGATAGAGGGGCGCCTGGGTGGCTCAGTAGGTTAAGCGGCCGACTTCGGCCCAGGTCATGATCTCGCGTTCCATGAGTTCGAGCCCTGCGTCAGGCTCTGTGTTGACAGCTCAGAGCCTGGAGCCTGTTTCAGATTCCGTGTCTCCCTCTCTCCGACCCTCCCCCGTTCATGCTCTGTCTCTCTCTGTCTCAAAAATAAATAAACGTTAAAAATAAATAAATAAATAAATAAAATAAGAGATAGGCCCATGGGGGAAAATTATATTTTTCTACAACTATGCTATTTGTTTTCTGGGGCTTTTGGGGGGAACAATACACTGCAGTATTTTTTGCTCACTGAAGGTTTACTATTTGGTTATAATTAAGAAGAAGCAAAGTGAGGCAGGCCACATGACCAATTCCCTGATTTTCTATATGAGAAAATAGAAACAGGGACGCTAAGGGTTTCACGCAAGGTCACAGAGTCAGCTAATGGCTGAACTGATGCCAGAACACAAAGCTTGCCACTTTCAAAACATTTTCCCAGTTACTTGGATTCAAGAAAAGTATACTAGTGTTAATCTTTAAGCCTTGCTGCCCTGGCAAGATCAGGGATCAGCACTTTTTTTTTTCCTGTAAAGGCCAGGTAATAATTATTTTAGGCTTTTCAGGCCATAAAGCCTTTTGTCACAACTAGCCAATTCTGTTGTTATGACACAAAAGTAGGTGCAATTAATACATTAAAAGATGAACATTCCTGTTACCTAATAAAACTTTATAAAAAAAAACCAAACAACAAAACAGGCAGCAGGCCAGGTTTGGCCCATGGGCCATAGTTTGTCAACCCCTGTGCCTGATTTAAAGTTTAAACTACTGGGATGCCTGGGTAGCTAAGTCAGTTAAGCATCCCACTCTTGATTTCAGCTCAGGTCATGTTCTCACAGTTTGTGAGTCCAAGCCCCACATCTTGCTCTGCACCAACAGCACACAGCCTGCTTGGAAATCTCTCTCTCTCTCTCTCTCTCTCTCTCTCTCTCTCTGCCCCTTCCCTGCTTATGTTCTCTCTCTCTCTCCAAAATAAATAAATAAACTTAAAAAAAATGAAGTTTAGACTATTAAGACTCACTCCCATTCTTCACCCCTTCCTACATTCATACTCTTGTCATGTCTTCATTGTAGGAGGGTTTATAAGCCCTTTACTTTGAGCTTGAATGTATATTGTGGGTTAAACTGTGGCCTCTCTCCTGCCCCAACAAAAAAATTCATGTGTTGAAGTTCTAACTCCCAATATATCAGAATGTGACTTTATTTGGAGATAGGGTCTTTAAAGAGGTAATCAAGTTAAAATGATTGGGTGAGCCCTAATCTAATATGATTAGTATCCTTATAAAAAGGGGAAATTTGAAGACAGACATGTGAACAAGGAGAACACTTTGTGAGTATAAAGATGGTTTTCTGCAAGCCAAGGACAGAGGCCTGGAACAAACTTTTCCCTCACGGCCTTCAGAAGGAATCAGCCCAAGCCAACACCTTGATTTGGCACTTTTGGCTTCCAGAACTGTGAGAAAATAAATTGCCATTGTTTTAAGATGCCTAGTCTCTGATACTTTGTTACAGAAGCCCTAGCAAACTAATATGCCATGTTACTTGCTCTGACCAGTGACGCATGGCTGCAAGTAGGTGTGAGCCAGTCCCCAGTTTTGACTTTAAAAAACTTCACACCTTTCCACTTGCCTTCTCATGGCTCTTCCACTGATATGTGAAAAATATGCTCCGAAGCTGTCCTGCTGGTATAAGGAGCATGAAAGACACTTGAAGCAGAGCCACTCCAGCCAAGCCCAACCTCCAGCTGACCTGCAGATACAGGCAACGATAAGTTATCTTTGTTAAGCCACTGAGTCATAGTTAATTGATTCAAAGTTTAAATTAAACATTAGATAAATTCTCCCAAATAAGACTGTTAATATCCAATACAAGACTATGACTTTTCTTTCCTACCTGTGTTTTGCTGATTCCATGGAAAATTTAAGTCAACAACTCAAAACATTGCTCACCCCCTTCACCCCCACACCCATTCCTTTTCTCCTCCAGGGAAAATAGCAATGAAAGAGCACTTGAATGGGTTAAGAATCTACTTGCCTGATTTCTTTGAACTCAAGGGAGCAAAATTGCCCTGTAGACCCAGTCTTAATATTGGCAGCTACAAAGTTTACACCTCCTGGGGCGCCTGGGTGGCTCAGTTGATTAAGCATCTGACTTTGGCTCCGGTCATGATCTCTTGGTCCTTGAGTTTGAGCCCCACATTGGGCTCTGTGCTGACAGCTTAGAGCCTAGAGCCTGGTTTGGATTCTGTGTCTAACTTCTCTCTCTGCCCCTCCCGTGCTCATGCTCTGTCTCTGTCTCTCTTAAAAAATATATATTAAAATTTTTTTGCTTTTCAGTTTACACTTCTTCACCAATCTCACTTTATCAACCAGGTTGTTTCTTTTTCTTTTTTTCGCCAGCTTTATGGATATATAATTGAAAAATAAAAATTGTATACAGTTAAGGGGTACAGCATGCTGATTTTGATAAGGGCTGTTTAAGAAATGTGTCTATAAAGAGGTATTTTGTTATTGTTAACTGAGTAATGCAATCCATTTAAAACACATGGAATTATTAAATATTCTTTGAACAGATAGACAGTTGATTCTTAACCTTTCTAGTACTTTCAGTCTTCAGAATGTTGTCTAACCCTTTTGGTCTTAGTTTTTGCTGAATAGGATGAAATTAGACTAATCGATGTGTTAGTTTTCTAGGGTAGCGTGGTACCACAACTTGGGTGGCCTAACACAACAAAAACGGATTGTCTCACAGTTCAGAAGTTTGGAAGTGCAAAATCAAGGTGTCGGCAGAGCCGTGCTCCTTCTGAAACTCTTAGAGATTCACTCTTGGGGTCTTTTGGCTTACAGCTGCTTCAATCTCTGTCTCTGTCTTCACGGAGCTGCCTTCTCCCATGGATCTCTCTCCCCTTCTTGGAAGGACACCAGTCATGTAGGATGAAGGGTCCACTACTGCAGCAGAACCTCATCTGACCTTTTATACAGAAGAATCAACCAGAAAATAGTTTAAAACAGAATGGCTGGGGCACCTGGGTGGCTCAGTCGGTTGAGCGTCCGACTTCGGCTCAGGTCATGATCTTACAGCTCTCAAGTTCGAGCCCCGCGTCAGGCTCTGTGCTGACAGCTCAGAGCCTGGAGCCTGCTTCGGATTCTGTGTCTCCCTCTCTCTCTGCTCCTAACCCACTCGCATTCTGTCTCTGTCTCTCTCAAAAATAAATAAACATTTAACAACAACAACAACAAAACAGAACTGTCTTGTTGAAGAAACAGTAGGCAGCCCCTAAACCTGTCCATTCACCACCAGTTCCCCTTTCGAAACTCACATCTCCAGTGGTGCCTCAGAAAGCTTGAATCATACTCTGTAAAATCACTGGCCTATGTAAACTCTGGCTTTGTATGAGTTTTCTCAGAAATATAAAATATTCTAGAAGAGTAAATTTTCCCTCAATAATTGTGTTCAGTAAACTTTTCCTATCAGAAAATCAAATTTCATGCCCCTAAAAACAGTTACTCTATAAGTGATTAATTTTTTTCTAAGAAACCACATTATCTTAAGTTAATTTCTTTTTCATCTAGTTTCTACATATACGTGTTTGATTTAACTGTGCAGAAAGAGTTAACCTAGCAGGCTTGGGATATTTAAACACCACACCTCCCAAAGAAATAACTGGTCCCTGACCAGTTCCTGAGAGATGATGTCTAAGTCCTTGAAATATCCTGTCCGACAAAAGTGTCTGTATGGCTACAGCCTTGGCATTTGCTACACGATTGATGTTAATGGTGTGATTTATGGTGGGGGTCTTGCACCATGTTGAATCAGTATGACCTCTGGAGGGGCTGGAGACTGAACAGGGCCAGTCACATGGGGGCTCCACGTCTATGTGATCAACCCTGGACACGAAGATTTAGTGAACTCCCCTGCTTGCCAATACCCTGTGTGTACAGCCATACATGATTACAAGGAGAATTAAGCGCTATTTACATGACTCTCCTGGCAAAGGTCAGCTGGAAGTTTATTCCAGGACTCTCCTCGACTCCACTCTATGAGCCGTTTGCCTTTGTTCACTTTAATCTGTATCCTTTGCCTATAGTGAACCATAACTATGAGTATACAGCTTTTCCAGGCTTTGTGAGTCCTTCTACAAATCATTGAACATGAGAGTGGTCTTGGGGACCCCTGAAGACATAACTCTTTAAGCAAATACATCTCATTGGAAAATGTAAGGCTGTAATTAGTAACTTCTCTGCAGAAAATATATGTGTGATAATTTGACAGTGCTGTGCTGTACATTACATTTGTTTGTGTGTAACATGTATGTGAAAAGTTCTCAAGCTGCACGTAAGTGGTCATTGAAACCTGTGAGAGCTCAGGCCAGGCCCCGCATTCTTATAAAAGGATATCAACATTACTACTGGCTCATCCTATCTTTACAGGGTGTGATCTGTCCTTAAGCAGTCACACAGAGAACTTGTCCTCCAAGCTCTTGCAAAACCAGAATGATGGCTGAAGCATTTACTAGCAATAAGACTCGAAGAAAATCCCATAACCTCTGATCCTTAGTCTCCTGTTTGTAAGCAGAAAAACAGTAAATAATCACACTGAATTATTGTCAAGCTTAACAAAGATAAGGTACATGTGACTGAATAAAAATAACAGAGGATGGCTCTTTGCCACTAACCTTGCTAAAGAGGGTCTTGTCTTTCTATCACATTTTCTTTCCCTTCCTTGTCTTCCAAGGAGGATTCTGCCTTTGCCAGGTTCATTATTTGGAATTTGATGTGCAGACTCAGAAAAGAGGGAAAAGATAGAAAGAGAAGAGGTACATAGACTAAGGCTGGGGAGTAAGTTTTTCAGGAAGACTTTTGGAAACATAGGTCTGACAGGTGCTGCAGAAGGGAAGAAAGTAGATGGGTGATAGAGGGTTTTTTTTAAAGGAGTGTTGAAGCTTCAAACAGTTTGCTGCCCAAGTTAAATAAAAATCGTAGAAATGATACAGAAGACTGCTTGAAGAATAGATGTCCAACCTTTCTGTCAGAACATATAAAACTTCATAAGCTGGTACTTGTCTCATTCCTCAGAAATTCTTTCACTGAGTTCCACTTGAGCTGTATGTCCTTAACACATATCATGGGGATAATAGACTCAAAACTGTATTGTACCTGGGGACATTTTTCAAACGTGATGTCATACTCCAGAAACTTCCCTCAGAACCTAGTACCAGAAAGATTTGTTTCTCTAAAGATCTAATCTGTTTCTCCCTTCTGACACTGATAAGCACATCATTATGGCTATCCTTACAATCAGAGTCAAATTTCTAGTCCAATTTTTACAATGCCCTAACCTCTAATATTTATTTGCATTTGAACTGCTTTCATCATCCTTGCATGAATGACCAAATCATGCTGTTGGGAACAGAGAAGGATAATACCACCAGAACAGGAAGAGTTTGAGGTTGTTAGGAGAAGATATGGAAGTTAACAGACTTCCTTTATGTGTGTGTGGGAGAGGACATCAGTGGAAATAGCCTTAAGACAGGCAAAAGTAAATCAACATGCATTTAGGAGCTCCAATAAGCCAACAAGAATAGGGGAGTTTGATGGAGCTTTAAGAGTCAAGCTAAATGAAAGAAGCTTCTTATGAAACTTGACCCAGCTTAAAAGATCCGAGCAATAAAAACAAGCACAGTGTTATGGTTTTAGGATCTATGCAAAGAATTCAGTTCATAATCAGGTGGCTGCAAAGTGCACAGTTTTGATTTTTAAATACCAGTGGATTGAACCTTGGAGTCCCCCTGGAAAAGACTAAGTGTGCTTAAGGATTTAGAGAGGTTTAACCAGCTGGGGGTGAAAAAGTTTGCAACTGAACAATCTAGGCAGTTATGTCAAGTACTGTGCCATGCAGAATACCCATAATTTATCTCTGTGATTATAATATCAACCCTAGAACTTGATTTTAAAAAAGAATCTTCTTACACCGTTATAGACTCCAGGAGGCAACACAACGGGACTTTTCTTTGAAGGTCTTTTTGGTGGTTTCATGAACAAAGTCCAGCATGTTTGTGTCAGACACACAGAATCACACCCAAGAAGAACCTTACAAATCATCTAGCCCTACTCCCTCATTCTACAGGTTTAAAACTAAAATTCACAAAGGCCAGAATCAGGCAGTTCAGCTAATGGCAAAAAGCTGAGGCCTTTGGATTCCAGCACAAACTCCCTGTTCTGTGAGAACAACATCAGTCTATATTCTGCCCAAAACGTTACCAATGCAAGCTCTACGGATAAATTTGAAGCTATTTCTGGCTCAGAAACAAAGACTTACAGCTCTACTCTTCCTCATAGGGTACAACAGGTCACATTTGCCTTATTGTCTTATAAATTATTCCTATTTTAACTCTTCTAGCTTTCAGATTCCAGTATAATTTGCATATTCCATAAAATTCCCAAGTGACTTTACTGAGCATATGTGTTGACAATGTAGACAAATTTCATCTTATTACTTGTTACTACATGTCTTTCTTTATGAATCTCCTCTGTCTTTTATGACTCAAGACTTCCTTTCTAAATCTCCCTGGACCAATATGCCTCTATTTTCACTAAGGTTTGGTTAGCTCTTTCAAATTCAAAAATACAATCTGTAAGTATAAGTCTTTTCTTCAGCAGGATAGTCATACTTTGTAGTTTCTTGGTAACTTACAATTTCCCTTCAGTGTCCTTCATCCCAGGATATTTGGAGAAAGTCTTATTTCTCCTTATTTTCATTCCATAAGTATCTCTGCTTCCTATGGAGCATCTTCAAGTTCAAGGAAAGAAACAAAACAGAACCAAAGTTGTATTAAAGTACAGCAGGTACATTTTCAGGATCATTATGGATCCTTCGTTTGCTTAGAAATTCTGCGCACTCTAGGGGCACCTGGGTGGCTCAGCCAGTTAAGCGTCCGACTTCAGCTCAGGTCATGATCTCACGGCTTGTGAGTTCGAGCCCCGTGTCGGGCTCTGTGCTGACAGCTCAGAGCCTGGAGCCTCTTCAGATCCTGTGTCTTCTCTCTCTCTCTGCCCCTCCCCCACTCACACTCTGTCTCTCTCTGTCTCTCAAAAATAAATAAACATTAAAAAAATAAAAATTAAAAAAAAGAAATTCTGTGCACTCATGTTTTTTAATAACACAAAGTCATCATTATCATATTTTCTATTTTTCCTATGGTCCTATGACCTATTATTTTTCTTTATGTTTTACAAATGGGACTTTTTGCTGTATCCCATATAACTGACACAGAAGCAAATTCACAAAGAATGATAAATATTTTTTGCAATGACGTGTTAGTCAAAGCAAGTAGTTAATTTTGTCAGACAAACTCTAAAACTATGGGAGACATTGTGCAATAACTAAATTCACGTAGTCTTAGATGAACTCAAATCTGCAAACTTTGAGAAAACACAGAGCAGTGAGTAGGAATTCCTCAGAATGGTTCTTATCTCTTCCACTTAGTAGGTTCTCTCTATGAACTACACTTAACAATTTTTTTAAGTTTATTTATTTTTGAGAGAGACAGAGAGAGAGAAGGGGAGGGGCAGAGAGAGACAGGGAGAGAGAGTGAATCCCAGGCAGGCTCCACACCATCAGCATGGAGCCTGATGTGGGATTCAAACCCATGAACTGTCAGATCATGACCTGAGCTGCAACCAAGAGTGGGACCCTTAACCGACTGAGCCACGCAGGCACCATTCTATGAACTTTTATTATAACATATAAAACTATTAGATTCAATTTTTCATTTCAATCCCTCACTCTCTAGATTAGTCACCATTTGGAATTCACTAACACTAAAATTTTGAATATTCCTTTATCATCAAAAGGTTTCTACATCTGCTACCACCTATTAAATCCCTTCACAAGCCTTAGAAAAGATCAAATTCATCATTAGGGTAAATATCAAGGGCATGATTTTAAGGCATCTTCAGAATTCTTCCTGGAGCATTTCAGGGACACTTGCCTCAGGGAAACATGTTCTGACGTCTAGCCAGAGTAGCCACAACCCAAATAGTCCTGGAGTTATTTTAGTGCTCTGTGATATTTTCATCCCTATGCTTTGTCCTCCTTTCCTGTAGTATCACTTTCAGGATTATACTTTATACATAAAGAATGAAATAGGAAAGTGACAAGGAAAAATAAATATTAAAAGAGTAGGACCAAAAAGGTGGTCAAAAGCTTGTTGCTTACTTATTTTTCTACTCAGAAAACATCTTTTTCTCTCTATATATGTACATACAGACACACATATGAATACATATACACACATATGAACTAAAAACCTATATGTAATTAAACTACACTTTATTTTATTTTATTTTATTTTATTTTATTTTATTTTATTTTATTTTATTTTATTTTATTTTATTTATTTTTTAATGTTTTTATTTTATTTTTGAGAGAGACAGAACACGAGCAGGGGAGGGGCAGAGAGAGAGAGGGAGACACAGAATCCGAAGCAGGCTCCAGGCTCTGAGCTGTCAGCACAGAGCCCAATGCAGGGCTCGAACTCACAAACCGCGAGATCATGACCTGAGCCAAAGTTGGATGCTTAACCGACTGAGCTGCCCAGGTGCCTCTAAACTACACTTTCATGTTACTGTATTTTCTGAATATCATTGGTCTATATATATATATATATATATATATATGAGCTTTTGAAACAATGAACTTCAATTTATTTTGCCAATTTATACATTAAAAGTGTTAACTTGCATATTAATAGCTAACAATCGGCTTCCTTTTCTCCACATCCAGAATGTATGTAATTTTAAAATACAAGATCTGGGGCGCCTGGGTGGCGCAGTCGGTTAAGCGTCCGGCTTCAGCCAGGTCACGATCTCGCGGTCCGTGAGTTCGAGCCCCGCGTCGGGCTCTGGGCTGATGGCTCGGAGCCTGGAGCCTGTTTCCGATTCTGTGTCTCCCTCTCTCTCTGCCCCTCGCCCGTTCATGCTCTGTCTCTCTCTGTCCCAAAAATAAATAAACGTTGAAAAAAAAAATAAAATAAAATACAAGATCATATCTCACATACTGTGTGGCAGCACAGCCTAGCACTTTGCACACACTCAACCGCCAGTCACTATTACGATTACTTATTCTTCCCCAGACTGGGAGAGATGTTGACCAGCATGATAACATCAGTGGCTTACATCTTTGGAATGTTTGCTATGTGCTACGATGAAATTTACAGATGAGATAAAGTAAGTCACCTGTCCAGGGTCGCCACAGCAAGAAAGTGACCTGCGGCTGCAACCCTCAAAGGGTGTACTTTTAATGCCTGTTTTATTCTTGACTGAAAACCAGAAAACCAGATATTCTTTTTCTTTTTTTCTTTCTTTTCTTTTTTTTTTTTCTGGCTCACACCATGCACAAACACCACCCATTTCCTTTAAAATGCTCTCTCCCTGCACACCAGGAATATTTTGAAAAATCTTCTGCCCTAAATTTTTCCTCTCCTTCCACTCTGGGTTTCTGTGTCTTCCCACACACAGAAAGGGAGCATACCATTACTCTTTGGGAAATTAAGATTCTAAAATCTCTTTCTCCTCTTGACAATTTCTCACATGGATTCTGAATATTCATAATCTCACATACAAAAATGACAAAAAAAATTTTTGAGTAAAATCTTGTATCAGTTATATGAACCACATCTTAAGCTTTTATTAGTCTTCTTTTAATATTTATTTTACTCTATTTCAGTAATATATCCAAATACATCATCGTCTTTGGTGATATTTTCATGTACTCCAGGCCTCCTCCCAGTTCAAGAAAAATTTCAATTTTTCCTCAAATGAGACTTCCTACCTGATAGAATTTTTAAATTTTGTTGGCTACCTATAATATTTGTAGACTAAATTTTCTTACACTATTTTGTAGGCCTGTCATATTCTCCCATGCTCTTGTAATTAAACGTATTATCCATGATGGGACACACTGCTCTGTCTGGGTCACTGTTCTTAGTTGTTTGATTACTGCTCTTCACAGCCTCCAGAAGTATGTTTAGTTCATCTGTAGTATTAACTAATTTAGAGCTTGTCTAACATTGTTATAGTTAATTACTTTTCTGCAATCCTTGTTTTCACTTTCATTATTTCTCAAGAATAGTGAGTATTAGCTCATTTACATGCACAGGTAAAGTCGTCAGTAATTATTTCAGGTACCATGGGTTCCATCTCTAGGTTGACTCTCTTTTCCCTTTTGATGGTGTAATGCTTACTTGTTCACAGGGCATGGAGTTTTGAACATGCCTCATTGTTTTTGGAACTCTGATTCTTGAATTCTGCCATTTTCTCTTTTTATCTGACACTTTTTTTTTCTTCTGGTGCTATGATGTTATTTCCTCCACAGTACCATCTTTCTAGAATGTCATAGGCTTGTATTACCAAATACAGTAATGTCTTTTTATAGTCATGCTGGATTTTTTTTCTTGTTAACCTCTTAGGATGATCATTGAACAGTATATTAAAATAGATGGACACATTATTTTTAAAGTATTTTTTAGTCCTCCAACAGGATTTTCCTGGTGCTTAAGGTTTGGACATGAAATGATAATGGCCTATAACGTAAGATAATTCATGTTTATTGATCTCTTCAGGTAGGATTTCCAAGTAAATTAGAGGCAATTCTTTTTCAGCCTAGCAATTTTTCTTAGCTGGAGCTCAGTACATTTACCTTCCCTTGCCTTGATGCTGGGAGTTGTAGTTACAGAGGGTGAGTGATATTCCTGAACCAGTCAGAGCTCAACCTTTAACTTTGCCAGTGGTGCATCTTCAACCCCCAGCCACCTGGCCATGTAAGCAGGGTGGCTGAAATGTCTTTTCTCACTGACTGGGTTTCCTCTTCATTCAAACTATAGCAAACAACTGGGGTAACTATAAAATATAGACCCTGTTCTAGAGGATAAAATGGGCCACGCCCATGGTTTGATTTGTTTTTAAATGGTTTATTTTGTCTTTCACAAAAAGACTTCTGCCTCTTTCTCCTCCAAGCAGATACAGTGACAAGTCTGCCCAAGACCCCAGACCATTGTGCCCTTCCACACCTGCTTCCCAAAGTAATGTAAACTCCCACATCTCTAGTTCAAGAGGTCTTTATATTTCCATAACTGAAAAGTCTCTATCTCCATAAAAAACAGTTTGCTTGGAAGCTGTACTGGAGTTTCCATCTTCCACCTAGTAAAATCTTCTTGCGGTTTTTAAATAATGAAGTTTGAGAGATTAGGGATATTATACTCTGCTGTCTTGCCTCTAGCTTTTTTCAAAATTCATGGGAACTGGGAAAACTGATGCAACTTCTCATAGGCCCTGGAATGTGGTACTATGCACTACTGCACCCATGTATTTTTCATCCCCATTCAACAAATGTCTGCTGAGTGATTTCTCTGTATGTGGCTCTCTCTGGGATCCATCAATGAACAACCAAGACAAAAACTCCTCCCCTCATCCAGTGATGGAAGGAATACCCACCCCAAATAAAATGATTAAGTTAAATACATATTATAGATAGGTACAGGCTCTAAGGGGAAATATTAAAGAGGAAAGGGAGATGGGGAGGTCAGGTGGCGATGGTTCTGAGACATCCCACAAAGCCTTAAAAGAAGAAAGAAGGGAACAGCAGGTGAAAGGAACAGCAAGGTCAGGCCTTGAGGCAGAGCATGCCTGGCAAGGGGGCCAGAGAAAAGAACCCAGCATTTACAGTACTTTAGATCTCCCGTGACTAATATTTTCTTCAAATCAAGAAAAATGTAAGACTAAAGTACAGTAAAAGATTTCACATGTTTTTATGTTTTTCCTGACTCTTGGAGCACCTGGGTGGCTCAGACGGCTAAGCATCCAACTTCAGCTCAAGTCATGATCTCACGTGTTCCTGGGTTTGAGCCCCACATTGGGCTCTGCCCTTGCTGCTGGGGATCCTCACTCCGGCCTCTCTCTCTCTGCCCCTTTCCCACTCATGGTTTCTCTCTCTTTCTTTCTCAAACTTAATTAATCAATTTAAAAAAAAAGTTTTCCTGACTCTTGATTGTATCTGAGATCACTGAGCTGTCTTAACTCCTTGGCACACAGAGGGCCTTAAAAGATTTCTTCAACTTTTTCTGCAGCTTAGGCCAGTTTTTCTAAAAGCATCCGCTTTGGATCTGTTTCTTCTAAATGTGTAGACTATAATAAAACACTTTTTGGATATATTTGGGTTTTCTTATCCCCCCTCTCCCTGCTCCCCTGCTGTGATCTTAATTGCTTAGAGGTGACATCTCACTGACAGCTGCAAGGCTGCAGACGCCATGCCAATCTCACCAAAATGAAATCATTCAGCACCTGAGGGGACTGTGGCCGTCTGGACTCTTCAGTTCTGGCTGAGAAATGAGTGCCCTACTTTGATGGTCTGAACCACAGGGGAAGAAGCTAACCTAGAAGAGTTTCTCTTTCTCTCCTTCCTCACCTCTGAGGTTGGCTTAGCACCACGAAGGGGCCTACAGACCCTGCCCCCATACTTCTGAGCCTGGAAATTCTGTGAAATCAAATCAGCATGAAAGGCCAGGGGACTTAGAGTCACAGTAGAACGAGGTGGAGGTGAACACTCAAAGTCCAGTGCGTACATGGGCCAAATTGGATGAGTGGGGTCCACAGCAAACTTGTGACCTTGCATACTTTAGGAAAAAGCCAGTTCTCAGATCTAGCCGGTTGGTACTCTGTGGCAAAAAACCGCAGAGCTGCCAAATCGGATTTTTAAAGAAAAGACAGAAATCCCAGGACTTGTATGAAATGTTCTCATGCTTTAATGTTGGCAACTGGTAATAAAAATAAATAAATAAATAAATAAATAAATAAATAAATAAATAAATAAAATAAAATAAAATGTGGGACAATCTTGGATCCCATCAGCCATTTTTGTCTGTTTCATGGGGTTCATGGTAGACTGAAATTCAAAAACAAGAGGTGGAACAAGGAGAGTAAATAATTTCCAAATTGCATGCCAATTCTGATTTATTAGTTGTGGCCATTTCTGGGTCAGCAGGAAAAGTACTGTGTTACATTATCAGTGTTGAACGATGGTGCATAACACATTATCTGCCATTCTTGAGGAAGACTATCCCCATGACGGTCAGTGTTAATGGTGATAGAATAAATGTTTTCAGCTGCCCTACTTCCTTAACTCTTCAGTTTAGGCATGTTTCTCTCAAGTTCTGCAGAGCCTGGGAAAACGGAGTGCCGACACAAACATGAGAGTCCTGCCAAGGATCAGGTGCCTTTGTTCATAATTCACGATGCACAAATCAAGCTAACACAGCACTAAAGAAGGAGGGCAACCAATTTGATCTATCAGTAGAACACCTAAGATACCATTTATTCAGAGTCCTTGTGATGGAAAACTATCAGAACAGAGTTTCACTACTCTAGACCAATCAGGTGTCAAATTATTGAATGTTTTAATCCCTGCTGATCTTCTAGCTAATTTTAATTTACCAAAATGAGTTACTCTTTAGAATTAGAATGGTCTTTAATACAAAGTCCAGATACGTTTATTTTAAAGAGAAACAATAAAACCCAACACTGGAAAGCAACATAAAGACAATTATTTTTAGTGCTTTAATCCTTGACTGGGAGACTGAAACCAACAAAGTAATTGAAAAATGTTATCCTCCAGGAGGTAAGGGCATTTGAGTGTCTAGAAATATATTTTTAAACATACATCCATTTATTTTCAACTCCAGAAGGAATTTCTTTATAGAAAAACAGTAGCAAATCTCTCAGATAGGTTCTTATCTGTTAATTCGCTCAGCTTTCCTTCTAATACATCCTCTACCAAAATTCTATTCAAAATAAGAGAACGTCCACAAATTCCATTTCCAATAATTGTGTACTCAGTACCAAAATAAACTCCTTGAGTAAATTGAGTAGGTGGTAATGGCCTATATGATGAAGGAGTTGGGTGTAACAAATCCCCTTCCCAACCCCCAAATCTCTTTCCCATCAACATGCTGTCAAGGCCTGAAATTCATTGATCAGAATCTTTCTGAATATATTTTAACAATTCCTTATTACAATATTTATTATTATTATTATTATTATTATTATTATTATTATTATTTTGTAGACGTGAGAATTACAATATTATTTAATCTGGAATATCAAAATTTCAAAATTTCAGTGTTTTTGAGACTATGAGGAAAAATTTGGGTTTCCATGGAAAATTGTGCTTTGTCTATAGCATACTCTTCCACTTTTTTGGTTCTGACTCTAGGGGAGATTTATTTCCAATTTTGTAAGCTGTCGGCAGCTGACAGCACTGCAAAAATAATTCTTGTCTGTAGACACGCAAGTAATACTGACTGATGGAGGGACCCACCCTCCCACCTATGGAAAAAGACAGTCTTTTCCATTGGTATATTCATTTCAATAGTCCTCATCTAGAAATGTATCTGTTCTTTTGGATTCTTCTTTGAATTGCTTGTAACATCTGGTTTTTCACTGATCAATGAGTTAAGTAAGATCTTCAACCCATGTTTGTTTTATATTTGTAAAAAAGTCATGATTTTCCCTATTTTTGAAAATTACCCCCCCAAAAAAATAAGCTTTCAAGCCTGATTAGTGTTGTGTGTATTTGTGTGTGTGTGGTGTGTGCATGTGAGTGTGTGTGATTTAATTATCCTATCAATACTTCCATTGGGGGAAAAAAAACTTCCATCAATAAATTTGTTTCCAAAGAGTTTATCTGAGATTTCCACTCTTTTTTATATTTAAAATCTTATTTCACTTCATGGTTTAGACAAAGTGACAAAGATTATAAACAATTTGTGGGGGGAAAATCACTCAAATGATTGAGAGTTGCTCTGTTCCAGTCTTATTCATTGTTATAGGCTTAGTTGTTTACCCTCCCCCACAATTAATATGTTTAAATTCCGATCCCCGATACTTCAGAATGTAATCATATTTGGAGTTGAGGTCTTTAAAAAGAAATGATTTGGGGCGCCTGGGTGGCTCAGTCAGTTGAGCGTCTGACTTTGGCTCGGGTCATGATCTCATGGTTCGTGGGTTCGAGCCCCGCGTCTGGCTCTGTGCTGACAGCTCAGAGCCCGGAGCCTGTTTCAGATTCTGTGTCTCCTTCTCTCTATGCCCCTCCCCAACTCATGTTCTGTCTCCCTCTGTCTCAAAAATAAATAAACATTAAAAAAAATTTAAAAAAATAAATAAATAAAAAATAAAAAGAAATGATTCAGTTAAATGAAGCCATTAGGGTGGGGCCCTAATCCAATATGACTGGCATCATCACCATAAGAAGAAACATTAGGGGTACTTTGCATACACAGAGACACAACATTTAGATGACAGTGGTTATCTAAAAGCCAACTGATCCTTTACTTATGGCCCTTACCGGAAACCAACCATGACAGCACCTTGATCATCTCCAGCCAGTACTGTGGAAAATACTATTGTTTAAGTCATCCAGCCTGTGGTATATTGTTACGGCAGCCCTAGAGCACTAACACATTCATCTATTGGACCAAGGGGTCTAGTATGTGTCTCACTATTGAAGATCTCTCTTCAAGGCCATCCAAGAACAAATTCACTTCTACGGTATCCACCAGCCCAGGCAAAGTTATCCTGTCAAAGCTCATGCTCCAAGTCCTCAAAGAGTTTCTCCCATGTTACAGGGTGACCAGGCCAGCATCCCAAGTTGTCATGCCTAATGCTTCCTTTGGTAAACCTACCTTCCAGTTCAGCTTAATCTTTGATCCCTTCAACATCAGCCCTGTTACCAGAACAGCCTCTCACTAGGTTCAATCGTGCCTTCTAGTGGAAAGATGATGGGGAATTCCATGGCGTGGTGAAGGAAGCAGGTTGAAATAATGCAGGAGTGAAACTGGAGGTGAAGACCATCCATGGATAAGCCACAGAGCAATCAAAATTCCCCAGAATAAAGGAGGATTAGAGATGGAGAGGATGACCCTAGAGCCAAAAGCCAGAATGCTCTCATGAATGTGGGAGAATAACTTGAAGGTTGATGCAGGAAATGAAAAAGGGGCTAGCGCATGAGAGTGGAATAGTCTGGAATTAGCAATGGAAGCAAGATTGGCAAGATGACAGTACTCCTGTCCTAAAGGTATTTCAGTCATGAAGGAGACACACCAATAAACAGATAATTAAAATACGCTCCTTATCTGTACATGATCAATATATGCTAAGGGAGCCCATAAGAGATATACGTATCCTGGCCTGGGTCAGTGCAGAGCATAAAGAAGGAAAGCATTAAAGGAGACCCGAGCAGTGTTTATTCAGCACCATACAGAGAGAAGTACCAAACGTGGCTGAAATGAACTTTCCAGTCACTGGAAAGGCATCTCTGTAAGTGGAGTAGAGATGATTGATCAGGCCTTGTCATAGACTAATGAAATCTTTTCTTGTGTTCACTAATCAATATTCTGATTATCAGTTTATCTTTCTGAGTACCCGAATTCCAGCAAAGGAACACCCCAGATGGAGAATGTATGCATTCCAGCAACTAGAATTGAATATCTCAACACTAGATTACTTAGGTCTCTTGTGAGTAGATTGCCCCATGAATCATCTTTCCTAGGCTTTTCAGCTCAGAGAAACTGACAGGGCTGAGGGCCAGACTAAGGGCCTTGCTAGATTCATGAAAGGTAATGACTTCTTGACAGTCTTTTAGCATTCTCGTGGAAGGACCCTAACCTACTCTTTAGCCCCTTTGCAGCTTTTAACAATGGGCATGGCAAGTATGAATTGGATGTCACCAATCAGCTCTGTGGAAACATAAACCCATTTTATTTTTACGATTACACATACTTTTCTTTGACCAGCCCTGTTATTGCCCAATAGCAGAAAAAATAAATTTGATCCAATCAGAAAGCTTAACCCAAACCAGTAAATCTTCCAGTTGCTTTTGATTTAAAATGAGATCTCTTAAGCGAGTATCCAGTCAGATGCAACTATTATTATCAACTATCACTGTCCAGTTCAGTGTTTTCTCTCTGCCTATAATAATCCTCCTCTGCTATGGACTGCATGTCGGTGTGTCCCCAAAATTCATATGTTAAAATTCTAACCCCCGATGTGATGGTATTAGAAGGTGGGGTCTTTGGAAGTGATTAGGTGGCAATCTCATGAATGGGATTAGTGCGCTTATAAAAGGGACCCCTCCCCACCCCTCTCCTCGCCAAAGCTCCCTAGCCCCTTTCACCCTATAAGGACACAGTGAAAAGATGGCCATTTATGACCCAGGAAGCGGGCCCTCCCCAGACACAGACCTGATCATGCAGGCACCCTGACTTTAGGCCTCCAGCTTCCATACTGCCAAAAATTAACGTGTGTTGTTTGTAAGCCACCCAGTCTGTGGTACGTGTTATAATAGCCAAATGGTCGGAGGCAGTCTTTATCCACCTAACTCTCAGGAAGCCTATGAGGGCTCCTGGCCCATCACCCATGTGGTGTAAGACCTAAAATTAAGATCCAATATTATGTGCTTTGACATCTGATAAAATCTGTAGGGCCTCAAATAACCTAATGCCCAAATTCTCCCTACTCTACCCCATGTAGAAGGTCCCCTGGTTGAAAAACCCTCCTCATCGAGGGGACCAGGCACAGCTACTGCTTATCCCCGAGCAGTGGATTTCTGTTCCTTTCCCACCCCCAGAAGAATTCAAATAAGCCAATCACATCCTCCCACAGGAACCAGTCACCTCAACCTCTTGATGCTATAAAGGCTGCCTCCCAGCACCCTTGACTGCTCAAGTCCTCATACAGCCCGTGTGGCCTTATATAGCAGACTGTATCCTCCTCCCCTGGGTGGTGAGTACATGTAACTAATTAACTACCAGCATTTCATGTGTCCAGTGTTGGGTGTCCTATGTTTGGCCATCCTGATAACTTTAAAGCAGAAATCCTGTCACTAACAGGGTCCATATGAGGTGATTAAAACACCCAGCAGCAGCAGGGAAGGAATGGAGATTCAGTTACGTGACTGACTGCATTGAGTATGGGGAGGTCTCTTCAGTTAGACCTGGCTGTTGGAGTCCTGACTTTGCTCACTGACACTGGTGTTTTATCACTCCCAATTCTTTGGAATGGTCCTTTAGATGGTCTACAGAAGCTTAGAAAGAAAGGCCTTGGGGCGGCTTCCTGCTTGGGCAATACCCAGTGTGTTACCCATAGGCAGGCTTAATCCATGGGGCCTTATCCTCCCCTCTCCCAGGAAGCCTTTTGTTGCAGGGTAGGTGGCCAGCCAGCCAAGACCTCAGCTGCCTTCCCTAGTTGACTCCAAGCCTACAGGGAACCTCTGAATCTCCCTAAGCTGAGCTTGGCTCCAGAGAAAGCTGAAAGTGATCTCTGCTTTCTCTTGATTCATGTTGTTGTCTTATTGGGACCCTTCTTGCTCCAAAGGCAACAGAGGGCTCTGCAGATTCTGTTGCTCAGAAAACTCTAGAAACCTTATGTCAGTTTCTGACTTATTTGCCTTTATCTACAAAACTGGAAGTGATGGTTTAGAATATGTTCCCCATGTATAGACATGTGGTCAGAATAAATCAAATGCCTCCTTTATCTCTCCTTTTCATTCCCTCTTTTAGCTTTCCTTCCCCTCAAAGCTTCATAGTGACTACGGTGCCAACTGTGGTTGTGTGCTCACCTTCTTTACTTCCTTTCCTTACATTCACCCCTTGTTGCAATCTGATTCCAGGCCCTGAAACTCCTCTCCGTAAAGTCACATTTATCTTCAAACTGTCAAATTCAATGACAGTTTATGTCCTGCTCTTATTTGGCCTCCCTGTGGCATTTGTCATTGCTGTAACACTCCCTCCTTAAAACTCACCTTAGCGTTAGTGACACCACCCTTGCCGACCTGTCCACCTCCTTCTCTGACCATTTTTCCGTCTCTCGCATGCAGGATCTCCCAATGATGCCTCAATGATGCTGCCATCACTGCTCAGAGCCTGATTCTTTGTTCTGTGCTCTTCCAGCCATATACGTCCTCACTGGGTGGCCATGTTTAAGTCTGTTTTCCTTCAATGACCATTTATGACCCAGTTCCTCTAACTTCTTATTTTCAGCTCAGACATCACTGCTGGGCTCTGGACCCACAAAGTCTGCTCTGTATTTGACATTTCTACCTGAAAGTTGCCTAATCACTTCATACTCATGAATTAATTGATATGAATTAAGATCCTTTCTTCCCTCTGTATGCTTCTATTTGAAGGCATAAGCATTTACCCAATGACTTAGTGTTTCAGTCATTCTAGACTTTCCCCCTTCAGTCCCCATCTCCTAAGAGTCTGCTTTTACTTCCTACATATATGTTGGGCTCTCTTTTTTGCTCTGTTGATCTGAGACCCTCATCTTTTTTTTTTTTTTTGCCTGATTATTGCTCTCTCAACCTCTAGATTGCACAAACCCTTTATCCTACCCAAGCTCCACAGCGATTTTCTAAAATTGTCAATCTGTTCATGTCAGATCACTTTCTTGCTTAAAACCTTTCAGGTTCCAATGACTTTAGGATGAAGGTCAAATGCCTCAGCCTAACAAACAAGGGCCATCATGATCCAACGGCAGAGAGGTTAATACTTTGGCATCATGCTTTGCTCACTAGAGGTGAGAATGTAGACAAGTTACTTAACCTTCCTATACCTCAGTTTCTTCTATCTGAGAATAGAGATAGAAATAGCACCTATGTAATCAGATTGTTGTGAGGACTAAGTGAGATGAGGCATGTGAAATACCTATGGCAGTGCCGAGCACATAATAAATAGCCCATTTTTTTATAGTAGGTGTTATTATTATATTCTTTCTAATCTTTTTCATCCCTTCTCTTTAGACATACTGCTCTACTTGACATTTGTGAAAGCAGCTTGTGATTTGATTCTTTTGGCTTTCTTATCACGGTTGCTTCCTCTGCTTGTAATGCCTTTCCCCCATTCTTTATCTAGCTAACACACACTGAGTTTAAAAACCCTTCTCATGTCACTTCTTCCAGGAAGCCATCCTTGACGTTTCCACTTCAGTCTCCTCCAGCTTGCCCTGGGCTTTCATAGCCCTTTACAGATATGTTTATCTCAGCACTTAATACCTTGCATTAGACTTGATCATATGTCTGCCTCCTATGCAAGACCGTGTGATACTTAATGATACGATACAACTCTCTGTCTGCAGTTCCAAGAATAAGATTTCACACCATTGAACTAGGGGTTCAGTAAATGAAATTTACTAATTTACTAATACTTTCTTTTCCTCAGAGATGCCAAGCCAACTTCGCTTCCCAAAAGCACCTTTGAAATCATTCTTATCTCATTCCTTCCTCTATTAAAAATCCCAATTTCTAAGCAGTGCTATTAGCTTACTGCCAATGCTGAAACTGAGCTAGTCAACTGATATTTACAGTTCAATATACATATGTAAAGGATATTTGTATTTTCAAACAAAGCACATATTAAGACAATGGAATGAATTTTTACTGATGACACTGAAAGAAGTATAGCAGTAGGAGGGGGTGGAGCATGATAAGGTGGGGAAGACAAATTTACATGGGACTCTCTTAGCACTCTTCAAGTAACATTAAGTGGGTGTCCAGCATCTATAAGTAAGGAAGACTGAGGGCTACGCTATGAGGAATTAAACTAGGAAAGCATCAATAAACTTTATAATTAAGCTAGTAGCTGACATATTTGAGCAATATGAGTAATAAAAAAGCAACACGACCGTATAAAGAAATAACATCTTGATATATGCTGTAACATGCTAAGTGAAAGAGGCCAGATACAAAAGGTCATATATAATTCTATTTATATGAAATGTCCAGAATAGGCGAATCCACAAATACAGAAAGGAGATTAATGGTTGCCAGGAGCTAGAAGAATAGGAAGTGACTTCTAATGAGTACAAGTTTCTTTTGGGGCTGATAAAAATGTAGTGGTGATGGGGGCACAACCTTGTGAATATACTAAAAGCCACTGAATTGTACCACTTTGGATGGGTCAATTTTATGGCATGTGAATTATACTGCAATAGAAATGTATAAGAAAAAAAGTGATGCGCCAAAAATTATTACCAACGGAAAAAAAAAACTGTGAGTTATTTATTGTTGCTATTAGAGGGTCCACAAATAAAATCACATTTTCTAAATATGAAGGATTATGTAGCCAGCTACTTTAATAGCTTATATAAAGCATTTTTACATTTCTTTTCCTCCAGTTTCCCAGAAACCTTCTGCTGTATTGTAACCATTCATTCATAGACTCTAAAAACTATAATTGTCAGTTAGTTGGTGTTTTTATTTCGGCTTTAAACTTCAATTTTCTTTAAATAATTTCTATTAGTTTATAATGCCCAATTTAGCTCATTCAATAAAATAAAAACCTGCCCTATTTTAAGTTAAATTCAAATCTCCCTTTTGACCATTAGTTCCACTTTCAAGACAGACATTTTAACTATTCACTCTGATGCCATGATATGCTGTAATTAATAACATTTTCGATTTCTTTTTATTTTTCACAGTGACATAACTTATTACTACTGTTCACTATAAATGTCAATTGTACAAAGGCATAAATGGAAACATTCTTTAGATAACAGAAAAAATATACTGATGCTTTACTGGTAATCTCCAACCAGTTAGATAATGCAAAGTTGAGAGATCATTGAATAAATGCTTATCGAATGTCCACCATGTAAAGCTATGGCTTTCAACCTTTTTGTGCTTGAGGGGATATTTTGAAAACCAGCTATCTTAAGCAACACACTTGAAAAGATTAAATGTACCATATAAGTTAGCAGTAATTATACTGCAATCTCAAAATATAATGTCTCATCGTATCTATATAAGTATGTAGTCATTATCACCTCAAACCTGTTAGGATGGTAGTCATCAAAAAATTAAAAGATAACCAATATGGGCAAGGATGTGGAGAAAAGGAACCCTTGCTCCCTCTTGGTGGGAATGTAAATTGGGGCAGCTGCTATGGAAAAGACTATAGAGGCTCCTCAAAAACAAAAACAAAAACAAACAAAAAAACCCAAAAAACAGAATTATCAGATGACCCAGCAATGCCACTTCTGGGAATATACCTGAAGGAAATGAAATCACTATCCCAAGAAGATATTTGCACTCCAATGCTCATTACAGCATTATTTACAATAGCCAAGACATGGAAATAACCTAAATGTCCATCAGTGGACAGATGAATTAAGACAATGTGGTATATGTATACAATGGAAAATTATTCCACCATAAATCTGAAGGAAATCTTGCCATTTGTGACAACATGGATGGACCATGAATACATTATGCTAAGTAAAATAAGTCAGACAGAATGTGGGAATCTGAAAAAATTGAGCTCATAGATATAGAGAACAGATTGGTGGTCGTCAGATTTGGGGCTTGCAGAGGTGGGCAAAATGGGTGAAGGGGAACAAAATGGGTGAAGGGGGATACAAACCTCCCATTAATTTATCTTCCCTAAGGTAAATTAGTCCTAAGAATGTAATGTACAGCATGGTGATTATACTTAACAATACTGTACTGTCTATTTGAAACTTATTTAAGAGAGAAGACCTTAAAGCTTTCTTAAGAAAAAAATTTTGCAACTCTGTGACATGAATGTTGACTGAGCTTGTTGTGGCAACCATTTCACAATATGGGAATCATTCTGTTGTACAATATTGAAGCATTATGTTGTACACTTAAAAATGGTACTAAACTTATAGGTGCACTAAACAATAGCTCTAGTACACCTACTACTAATTGAGATCTTTATATCTCAATAAAACTGATAAAAAGTATACAGTCATCACGGTGTTCACAATGACAATGTTCATGTTTCTACCAACTGTCTGTTCATGGGAATGTCAGCGTTTTTTTAGCATGCACCTCAAAACTCTTCCAGCCTCTACCCACTACCCACTTCCAAGGCTACACTTGCACATTTTCAGCTATTTATTACAGCTGTACCACATCTCCCAGTACCAAAATCTGTATTAGGGTTCTTCAGAGAAATAACAAGAACCAATGAGAGTTTGTACATATAATATATATATGTGTGTGTGTGTGTGTGTGTGTGTGTATGTGTATGTAAATACATATATATTGGGGCACCTGGGTGGCTCAGTTGGTTAAGCATCTGACTTTGGCTCAGGTCATGATCTCACAGTTCATGGGTTTGAGTCCTGCATCGGGCTCTGTACTGACAGCTCAGAGCCTGGAGCCTGCTTCAGATTCTCTGTCTCCTTCTCTCTGCCCCTCCCCTGCTCATGATCTGTTTCTCTCTCTCTCTCTCTCTCTCTCTCTCTCAAAAATAAATAAACATTAAAAAATTAAAAATGTATATATCAAATTTGTTGTATGTTTATTATTAAAAATTGGCACACATGATTATGGAAGCCAAGAATTCCTAAGACCTGTACTCAGCAAGTTGGGGAACCAGGAGAGCAGATGGTAAGTTCCAATCTGAAAGCCACCAGACTCAAGACCCAAGAAGAACCAACATTTAAGTTTGAGTCCCTTAGCAGGAAAAGCCCAGTGTCCTAACTCAAGGCAGTCACGCAGGAAGAGTCCCACCTACTTTGAAGGGGGTTAGCTTTTTTTTGTTCCATTCAGTCCTTTAACTGATTGATTAAGGCCCACCCACAAGGAAGAGCAATCTGCTTTACTCAGTCTACCTATGCCATGTTAATTTCATTCAAAAACACCCTCGCAGACATACCCAGAGTAATGTTTGACAAACTATCTGGGCATCCTAGAACTCAGTCAAGTCGACATATAAAATTAACCACCAGAGTTTCTCAAATAGAGGGAATTTAATACAAGGATTTGGTCACAAAAATGTTAGCAGAGCTAAAGGAGCAAAAGTCGAAAGATGTGTTTATACAGGAATGGAAGAACAAAAGAGGAAATAGAGTTACATAGATATCATGCCCCTGTGGTGCTGAGGCTTCTGGAAGCTGCTTTGGCCAGTGCTGCTGCTACACTCGCTGCCTCCACCCTGCAGGAGGCCGAGCGCCTGCATCTCCACTGAAACCACAAGAGCTCAGACTGGGAGACGTTCATTACTGCTGCTGCTACTACTGAAGCCAGAGCCCACACGCACTGTGCTGCTAACTCTATTGCTGAAATCACTGCCTGGGCAGGAGCCCAGGAGCCTAAATTTGCCTGCTCGCTGCTGCTTCTGTCCAGAAGTGCTGCCACAAGCAGGAAAAAATGGCTTGTTCCCCCTTCCACCCTTCATCTAATCTCCCACCCAATGCCTCCCATGGGCATGGGTAGGGCTTATATGTAAGCTCTCAGGCAAGAGAATCTGGGAAATATCGTTTGCCACCTTTCAATCCCTTGTGATTCAACGGAGATAGAAATGGGGCAGAGAGCCAACAGCCACATAACCAGAACAGCCCATATGATTACTCTTTTTTTGCATGTAATTTGTCCCACATGGGGAATCAGCTCTGCTTTTTTATTCCCCAAACCCCACTAAATGCAAGATGTTATGTGCAGCAAACTTTTTTGAAGGTTTTATATAATTGAAGCTATAATGACATAGGGGAGGAAAATCTCAAAATTAAGTACTAATTGTGATTGTTCCCACAAGCCAAGGGGGAAAATAAACATAAACACTTTTGTAGGGGTTCTCTCCTGGCCACCCTCTAGGTTCCAGCCTTGTTTGTTTCCCATGCTCAAGGTCCATCCTCCTCCCTCTGTTCCTTGCAGCCCCACATCTCCTCTTCTCCAGGTTACATCCCATACTCCCCACCCCTGCCTCACAATTCACTTGTTCCTCCTGGAAGATTGCAAACCAGTCTTCTCTTGACAGAGAAGTCCAGCTTTCTTTGGTTTCTCACTCTTACCTATATCAAAGTACTTTTATTTTTATGTATTTACTTATTTTATAATTTTTCAATGTTTATTTATTTTTGAGACAGAGCATGAGTGAGGGAGGGGCAGAGAGAGAGAGAGAGAGAGAGAGAGACAGACAGACAGACAGACAGACAGAATCTGAAGCCAGCTCCAGGCTCTGAGCTGTCAGCACAGAGCCTGACATGGGGCTCAAACTCATGAACCATGAGATCATGACCTGAGCAGAAGTTGGATGCTCAACCCACTGAGCCATCCAGGCGTCCCTATCAAAGTACTTTAAAAATAAAATATCTGTCTGCCCAAGAAATGCATTTGCCACTGCTCTAGACAGAGAAAGCAGTTGTAGTAAATTTTTGTTTTAAATGATCATTTCTTCTTTCAGTTATTTGTATCCTTTTTCGATGCAGTTTTGAGAATATCAAGCCTCTTTTTATTTGCAGCAAATGATACCTTGCCCTTCACTGTCAGGTACCATGCACTCAACTCTGTTTCATCTGCAGACACTGCTGTAACAATACACTTACTTAGTTGTACAGCAAAATAATTTCTTCACATTGTTGAAAAGTTGTCTGCATACCTGTGAAGTATGCTGATATCTTCACTGACCAAGATCCTCTGAAGGAGCAGATGATCGCAAGTGTGGTAGCAAATACAATGAATATGACATTAGCTCTTACTTTCAAGGAGTCACCAATCCATGTCAGGAAAATAAGACCTACATATAAAAACTACAAAATAAAGCAAAATACTTCAAGGTCTATTGGGGGTGGGGAGATGAGAAGCAAAGAACCATGGGAGTTCAAAAATGGCTTTCGTAGGAAGTGGCCTCACAGCTAAACGTTGGAGGATGAGTTTCGACAATGAGAGAGCGGGAAAAGAAAGTGTAGGTGGAAGGATGCCATAGGACATGGATGCACAAGAGTACAACCACCTTCAGGAAACTGTGTGATTAGTAAATATCTTCTCTCATTCAATAGTTTGCCTTTTCATTTTGCTGATGGTTTCCTTTACTGTGCAAAAATTTTTTGTTTTCATGTAATCTCTTTTGTTTATTTTAGCTTTTGTTTTGTTCTTGCCTGAGAAGACTGGTCCAAAAACCATTGCTAAGACCAATGTCAAAGAGCTAACTGCCTATGTTTTCTTCCAGGAATTTTATGATTTAGTGGAAATGCAAATCAGCGTAGCCACTATGGAAAACAGTATGGAAGTTCCTTAAAAGATTAAAAATAAAACTACCATATGGTCCAACAATTTCACTTCTGGTTATTTACTTGAAGAAAATGAAAACACCAATTCAAAAAGATAAATGCACCCTTATGTTCATTGCAGCATTAATTGCAATAGCCAAGATATGAAAGAAGTCTATGTGTCCACTGATAGATGAATGGATAAAGATATGGCATATATGTGTGTGTGTATGTGTGTATGTGAGTGTGTGTGTGTGTGTGTGTGTGTGTGTATGTGTGTGTATAATGGAATGTGAATTAGCCATCAAATATGAAATCTTGCCACTTTGGGCCATATGGATGGACCCACAGGGTATTAGACTAAGTGAAAGAAGTCAGAGAAACAAACAAAACGGAACAAAACAAACAAACAAACAAACAAAACAGAAATATACTAATAGATATAGGAAACAAACTGTTGATTACCAGACAGGCACAAGTGACATAGATGAAGGACATTAGGAGGTACAAACTTTCAGTTATAAAATAAATAAGTCATGGGGATGTAATGTATGTGGCATAGGGAATATAGTCAATAATATTGTAATAACTTCATATGGTGAAGATAGTGTGACTAGACTTGGGATCACTTCGTTATGTGTAAAAATACCAGGTCACTATGATTTACACTGAAACAAATAGGGTGTTGTATGCCCATTATACTTCAATAAAAAGAAAAGAAGCTGTGAGTAGTTAGCATAAAGTCTTGAAATTCTAATCAACCTGAATGACTTTTTTTTATTCCTACCTTTATGTGTTTCTACATCAGATTGACCATCACTATCTTAGTGATAAGCCACAAATCTAGATACATTGCTTTATTCTCATCTACCTCTTTCAGATTCAGGAGGTGGAGGATAAAAAAATACAGGTCTTACGGGAAACAGACTATTTGCAAAATACTTGGGAACCCCCTCAGGGGAAACTAGTGTGCTAAAGCAAGCAGGGTTCACCTATGAATCTGGGTCAGATTGAAGAGGAAAAGCACTGGGACATTTAAGATGCTTCATTTCTCTTTAGTGTTAGTAATTAGTTCATCTTACCTCACTCTTTTTGGGCCTATAAATCTTTCTTACCTGTCTTCATTGACTTCTGATCTTCCTAAAATTGGTCTGGTTGACTCTGCTTTCCTTTGTGTTTCTAGACTTAATTTTTTATTTGATAATTTATTTGACTTAATACGCTGGTATCTATTTCTCATCTAACATGATGTTTCCAATATAACCTAAATCTGAAATAGGTTCATGATTACTTCCCTCCTTTTGGTAGTTCTCAATGCTGGGGTGGTATTACCCCCAAAGAAGGTATCTGGAAATGGAAATGAGTAGTGGTTTGTATTGTCACAGGATTGCAGGGTGCCACCAGCATTTGAGGGGCAGGGGCAGGAATGCTAAAAGTTCTACAATTTGGGGGATATTCTGACAGAGTTATTTTCTCATATAAAATGCTAATAGTCCACTTCATGGAGAAATATTGCTTCTTTTGATGTTTTTATTTGTAAGCGTATTAAACAGGCCCAAGCACTTCAGCAGAGTGGACCAAAATGATTCCCCTTAGCAGTCTAGCATCATGCCTTGTGTATTTTTTTTTTTTTTTTTTTTTTTTTTTAAATTTTTTTTTTCAATGTTTATTTATTTTTGGGACAGAGAGAGACAGAGCATGAACGGGGGAGGAGCAGAGAGAGAGGGAGACACAGAATCGGAAGCAGGCTCCAGGCTCTGAGCCATCACCCCAGAGCCTGATGCGGGGCTCGAACTCACGGACCGCGAGATCGTGACCTGGCTGAAGTCGGACGCTTAACCGACTGCGCCACCCAGGCGCCCCTATTTTTTTTTTTTTAATGAGGAATTGAGAGGAGCTTGTTGCTATAATAATAGATTTATTGCTTGGTCCAGGAAGGCAGAAATTCAGACTTAGATCCCCAATTAATCACTCCCTGTCCAGCAATAATGCTGTTTTCCACCACAAGGGCTTCATAGGCATTTTGCAAATTGTCTTTATTCATTGTCAACTGGTTCCCTCCCTGCTCCCCCCCCACCCAATAAAGTCACAGGAAGTGTGCTACACAGAAAGAACCATAGCAAAGTGGGGACCAAAATATCACATCATAAATGGCTGAACAAATAAATGCCTGATATATCAAGGAGAGTTTTTATTACAAGCTCAGATGAAAGACTAAGGTTGATATGAGCTGGCCTGTGCTGAGACTTCTACTCCTATTCTGCTCCCATACAGAGATGTAACTTTCCTAATGGCTGAATAGAGGAAGAAAGTGAAAGAAGAAAGGATATTGGCTCTGTAGCTAGGATAAGTTTTAGTTTAATTTATTACCTTGGTCTCATTCGTCAGCCAGAGATAAATGTAGAAAGAATCAGAAATGACAAAAGAAAGAAATCTGAGTCTTTTAGTGCCTAGACACAGGTCCCATCCAGTCTATGTCCTAGAGAGAGATGCAAGAAACAGAATGTACAAGACGGCGAACAAGGCTGAAATTCCTAATTCTGAGTGTAAAGCTTCCTAATGCTGTTGCAATTCTGCTCAGTAGAAATCTATGATCTAAAGAATGACTTTTGTCTCTTGAGACTTCATTTTCTTTCTTCCTTCCCAGAGATAGAGAACCAAAAAGAGGGTTGGTAGAAACAGGCCTTGAAAGGTGGATGGAAGAACGTTCACACTCTATACCTTAAGCCTTCATGTGCTTTTTTGGTAAAAGGTGGTCATAAATAGTGTTATAGGGTACCTATATCAACAAATTTATCAACAATTATATCAACAAATTTGGCTTGGAGGTGTGAGATGCATTCTGGAAAAAAGAAGAATCCGTATGAAAAACTATGAGGTATAGGTATAGCGAAGAAGAGAAAGTTTGATCATCTAGGGGTCGAATTGGCAATATTGGTTACAAAGCAGATATGGAAACTGGGAAGAGAAGGTAGTAAAGCTGATTACCAGATATGAGGAGGGAACTCTTCACTAAAATGCAACAGATAGGATGAGGAGCATGTTTGGGGTAAGAAAAATTGTTTCTGGTAGCATGTTAAATCTGGGTGAGGTGGTATATCCAGATGAAGATGTCCAGGAGGCCATTGGTATATGGGTCAGGTACTCAGTAAAGAAGTCTACACCATGTATTTCCTTGTCTAACAGGAACCTATTTATTCTTCAAGGCCCAACTCAAAGGTTTGCCTTTACTCACTCATATAAGCAGGATTCCATGTAATTGTTCCCAACACGCTTTATACCATTTCTGACAAAGCATTTATCAGATTTTTTGTTCCTAATTTTTTTCATGTTACATAAAGTCCTGGGTCATGATGTATGTATCTTTATATCCACAATACTTTGCACAATCTAAATAATACTTATTGAAATAAAATTAATAAATATTTTGTTACATGGTTGAGATGGTTCTGGGAAATTTGGTAATATATGTGAGACCTCAGGCAACAGGTATGTTAGTAACTAGTCAGTACTCTCTAGTCACTGGTCTTTTTTTAGTTTCTTGAACAAGCAAAACTGACTCCCGTTTTAGATCATGGCACTAACCGTTCCCTCTGCCTTGTGTGTTGTTGCGACAGTTCTTCCCATTGGTATTCTTGATTTTCATGTGATCTCCTTAGAGAGATACTCCAACACAGGAATGTCAACTCAGCCAGAAACCCCCCTAGCTTGTCATCGTGCTTCACTTTCTTCACCGTACATATCACTGTCTGATATATTTATTTGCTAATTCTCTGCTCCCGTAGACTGTTAGGTCCATGAGAGTGGAGAACTCTGTCTTAGGCACCACTAGACTCTTGTTCAGTGCCTAGAACAAGTAGGCCCCCAATACATATTTGTTGACTGAACGCATGGAACAGGTCACTGCCAAGGGACAGAGAAGAGGTTGCAATAAGCGTTTGTAAAAACACTGGATTTACTCTAATTTGGATTTGCACATTCAGAAATACAGACTAATGTGGTAAGTTACCATGTCTTGGTGGTTTCATTTTTTCCTCTACCTGCGGTTTTCTCACTTTAGCAAATCCCAAGGCAAAAACTCAAAAATCCCACTGTCCTTAATTTTCACAGCTGAGTTGCTTTGATTACAACTTCAGTGATGGTAGGCTGGATTCTTTCTAGGATCTCTTTGTTAAAGATTTTATCTTATTTAGCGCCGCCCATGAATCTGAACAAAAAACCAGGTATGCCATTCGTGCAGTTCACATATCACCTCTACAATAACAGGAAAAGACACAGAACATCTGAAAGAACCATATGCAGTACCATGCTGCTGCCTGCAGAAAGATGTGACCAAGACTCTGTAACACCCTGACTGCACAGTTTGTAAATTGCCTAGTTAAGTCTGGACTCAAACTGTGTTACCCACTTTTAAACTGTGTTAAATTTCTTAATACTTTAGAGTTGCTAGGGTGAGCCCATTTACTGTGACAAAAGGATTACCTTTAAGTTGGTCTTTTACTTTAAGTAAGTAATATTTCTTCTTTAATGATTCTAACAAAAGAGGGCTATAGTTTATTACCTGTGAATGAGAAAAAGAGGACTCCAAGGAGTCCCGGATTCTAAGAGGAGACACTATGAGTACATGTGCATTGTGGCCACAGCAGGTTGGGAGGCTGAGATCATTAGGATGACGGGGGGCCTAAAACACAGCATCTCAGATCACGAATACATATTCATAAGTAGATCCAAATATTTAATAGGAGACTTAAAAATGATAAATATTTCTCCTAATTTGCATTATTAAAGAAAGATTTACCTTTTTAAATAACAATTTTGAAATCAGTCCTCATCAAAGGGTTTCCCAATCATGGCATCAGCTGTTAGAGATTGATTTTTATTTATTTTTTTTTTTTAAATTTTTTTTTCAACGTTTATTTATTTTTGGGACAGAGAGAGAGACAGAGCATGAACGGGCGAGGGGCAGAGAGAGAGGGAGACACAGAATCGGAAACAGGCTCCAGGCTCTGAGCCGTCAGCCCAGAGCCTGACGCGGGGCTCGAACTCACGGAACGCGAGATCGTGACCTGGCTGAAGTCGGACGCTTAACCGACTGCGCCACCCAGGCGCCCCTAGAGATTGATTTTTAAAAGTACTGAAAGGATATCTCTTTTCACATGGCATTCATTCATTTTATTCATTTGCACATGTTTAAAGGTCCTTTCTTCAACATCTTTCCATGTTCTTTTTTTTAAGTTAATTTATTCATCTCAAGAGAGAGACAGAGCACGTAAGTGGGGGAGAGACAGAGAGAAAGGGGGGAGAGAGAGAATCCCAAGCAGGCTCCACACTGTCAGCGCAGAGCCTGACATGGGGCTCTGTCTCATGAATTGTGAGATCATGACCTGAGACAAAACCAAGAGACAGACGCTCAGCTGAGACACCCAGGTGCCCCTCATATTCTTTTGGCCAGTAGGGACTAATATTATTTTCTGTCGTGTGTGTGTGTGTGTGTGTGTGTGTGTGTGTGTGTGTGTGTGAATGCTATTCCATTGCCATCTTCTTCTGGAGGGTCAGGTCTACACCAGTAGCAGTTCTCAAAATTAGTCTCCATCTTCCACATTTCATCCTTCAAGGATCTCTTGAGATTTTTGGCATCTATGCTCCACTTAATTTTGCTTTAGAATCTTTGACTAGTGGTATAGTCCCAAAAGACCCATCAAACTGCACGTCTTTACTAACAAATAGACATCGGATTTCTCATTGATTTTCGTCATCTCTTGGGAGGTGTGCTCACTGAAGGCAGCACTATATTTTCACTGAAAGAGGCACAATTAAGTGATATGGAAAGGTGTATCTGAATTTTAAAACTAGCCATAAAATTGACATTGGGTCAGTATTCTCTGTTGGAAAGATGCTACTTTATTTACAAAGTGACACGATTTTAGTTTTTACAATAACATCAGAGACAATTTTGCTGTTATTTACATTCAGTCTTCTATCTTTAAGTCAAATAATTATTTCTTGCAGGAGGGGGTCTTAGAAAAGAACTTACTCTGTACCCTACAGATAGAGACCAGTGTTACTTTGGAGGCTCGATAATTATTTCTTTGGAGGTTCTTTAGTTACATCTCCCTCAGAAGCATCAGGGAAGACAATAGGCAACTACAAAATCATTTTGTTCAGTTTTTTTGGAAACCGCTAGCTACTAATCCTCTACATTTTCTCATCCGCACACCTCTCTGTGCCTCACTACTGAATCAAGCTTCCTTCCTTCCCAAACCTTTCCACTGTGACTTCTGAAAACCTCTTTACAGGACATTCATTCCATTTCTTTGTTTTAATTAAAATTCAATTTCCTCTATGGACACATTGCTTCCCTTGAAATGGCCCCAAGTGAAGGCTGGTCATTTCTCCAAAAGCTAGGTTATCACAGAATTTAAAAATGGGCTTGCATGCTTTAGTTCAACATTGCCTATTCCAGATCATTTCAAATCATTGCTCCTCACCCTTGTACACAAACTTCTGCTTTGGGGATCTTTCCATCTAGCTACGTCATCTTCTAACAACCACCACCACACTAATTTCCAGAACGTCCTCTCTTCCTAAGTCCCATCATCGTCTTACTTGCCTTCCCTTCTTTGCTCATGTGGTTAACTCATTTAACATCTAACCTTATATGTCCTTGATTCCCTAAGCTTTGACAATCTGTACTTTTTGAATTCTGCCTCCAACCTCCTGTGTCCTAGACATTTTTATCACCCCAACTGCTGCATATCAAAATTCATAAGCTTTAATATCCTTATTCTGATTCTTATTTTGATTCCTCAAAATATCTTATTCCTTACTTCTATTTAACTGGCTCTCTGAGCTGAGAGTGATCTAGACCTTTTTCCTATTTTCCAAATTTATCAACTGTTCCTGTCTTAACTTTATTTTTTGACTAAATCATATGATATGATACAACACCTGATACAACCACGCTGAAGCTAATATCTTTAACTTTGTCTTCTGACGTGAATGCCTGGAAGCATCCTCATCTTGCATCAGTACTATTGTCAATGTTTCTCTTCCTATACCCATGCTGCTGAATACTGCTGGAGAACATCCAGCAGCCACGAAACTGATGCTACTACAAATATACAATCTCTAATATCAGTGGTATTCTCAGGAATAGTCTTTTCACGTGACACTACTCTGCTTCTTCTCTCCTGCCCTATTCTCATTTTTAACACCGCTTAGGGTGGATATCCAAGAATAGATATTCCTTTGAAAAAAAAGTCATGTTTTGCCAGATGAACTTGTAAGCTGGAAGTAAATGATTATATGTTCTCAATTTCTTAGTTTCACCCTTAGTCCAGAATAGTACTTCCTCCAGAAAAGTAATGGGAAGCTTGGTATGAGAGATCTCTACTTTGTGAGAGATTCTTCCCAGTGACTTTTTTTTCACTTTTAATAGGATGCCTAATTAAGCCAGTCATATTAGCTAAGATTAGCTTTGGCTAATATGTTAAATGTTTAAATTAACAGTTCTCAAAATGGAAGGTTTTTTTTTTTCATTTAAGAATTCAAGCTGGTTTTGTGGTTTTGTTCCATAACAAAACCATCGGAGAACCAAGTTTCTTATTGTTTCTCTGTGACTAGGGTGTTAACCCTCATAGCATGGCTTATGATGGGTCACTGGTATACCCATTAACCAGTGGGAGGGGCATGCATGCTTTTATGTCAAATCTTAGAAGTGGAATGTTTCACTTCTGCTCGCATTTAATTGGCTAGTAGGTTCTTGGCATAGTGATTGAGAAGAGTCTAAGAAGTATAATTGCTCTGTATGTCCAGGAACCCACCTAAAAACCAGGGTTCCATTACTCTAAAAAAGGGGGAAAACAGATATTGACACTTAACTGTCACAACACCTCTTTCGCCACTCAAAAATCCAAACCCACCCTTCTAGCTAAACATAAGATACATATATACTTTCCACAGTGATATGCAGTCTCTTCATAAAGTCCAGAGGTGGCTCTTCATGAACAACAAATGATCAGCTTTCCTCCATATTCAACCATATAAAATAGTCACATAGTATGAATAGGGTATTTGTAATAACTCCCTTTTGGAAAGGAAAGACCTGGAGATGTACAAACACCTCTGGTTTTTATTAATTATAAAATTCTTGAAATTATCAACTCCTTTAACTTCTTGCTCTGGAAATGTAGTAGAGTTCCTTGTTCCATCTCGGGTTCTGTTCTCTGGAGGAGCCTGCTCATCTCCTACCCTCTGTGGTTCCTGGTTTTACTTTCAGAGTAAAACCATTGTAATGGACTTTCAGAGTTCGCTATCCATCATGGCTACAGCCGAATAGGCACAGGGAGTAGATGGGAAAGGGGGGTGGGAGTGCAAAGCTTTTGTAGCTGCTTCCTGAGAGTGCAGGTTGAGTCCAGGGTTTCCTTTAGGGATCTAACTATCAGTCCAGGTTTTAAAGGCATTTCTTGGGCAATATAATTCTCTCAAAACTGTATCAGACTCCCAATATATTGGCTTTTTTTCAGTTTTGTAAGCAAGTTGACCAAACCAAAGATCTTAGGTAAGATTTTTAAGCCTGAGAACTCCCTGACTCTCATTTACTGGGCTTTGGTTTCTGTCCCCCTCTTGCTTTACCTCCCGATTTAAAAGGAGCAGCTTGAGGCCAGATGAAAAAATTGTCTTGGGTATGAAGACCAAACCCTTAATCTAATTTTTAAGTCCTGAGTTGGGTCTCACTGTTGGGCCACCATGGCTTGGGGCCACAATTTTATCTTCTGCTAAGTTTGAGCCACCTTTAATAGCTACTTCAGTGTACAGAAGTGTTGATAGGGTGCTAGGCTCCTTCCAGACTTTTCAGTCAACTTGGATGGCAAACCATGGGCAGAGAGTCTTCTTGGCACTTGTGATCCTTTCCTGCTCTGCTTCAGGTTGACCAGCTGTTGCCAGAGTTCATCTCTCTTTTAAAGGTTTTGCTGAAAGCAGCAAGAAGCAGCCAGCTTACATCAAAGATCTGGAATGGCTTTATCCACTTTCTTTTAAAAAAAATTAGAAGCCTATTTATTTATTTTGAGGGAGACAGAGACAGCACACAAGCAGGGAGAGTCAGAGAGAGAGGGGAAGAGACAGAATCCCAAGCAGGCTCCACGCTGCCAGTGTAGACCCCGATGTGCGGCTCGAACCCACAAGACCTGAGATCATGACCTGAGCTGAAACCAAGAGTCAGACGCTTAACCTGGTGAGCCACCCAGGCACTGTGTACCCACTTTCTTTGGAGTTATAGGCTCAGGTGGCATGTGGTCTGTCTTCTATGATGTCACAGGCAATAGTTTTAGCAACTATTTTCCCATGACCTAGCTAGACTCACCAGTTGTGTCACTGTTGCCTGCTGGGGCACTCTAAGCTAATGCCATACATTTCAGATTCTGTTCTGTTCATTCCCTCTTCCAAGTACCTAGTTCTGTATTAGTTATGATACAGGTCTGGCAGCTAAGAAAGAGGTTCAAAAGAAGTTATTTAAATAAGAAAAAGAGACTATTTCCTTGTTATATAATAAAACAAGCTGGTAAGGCAGTGCAGCTTCACATGGTTGTCAATACTCAGACTCCTTTTGTTCTGTTTTTCCCATTAGTGTGACGCCAGTGATACGAAAAAGCTCACCACCATGTCTATGTGCTAACCAGAGGAAAGAGGGAAAGGACCCACTTCACTGATACACACCAGTCATCAACATTGGTCACATGGCTATTAGGAAGCTTCAAGGAGTCTGGGTAGCCAGAATTTAGGGAGGAGGATGAGGTGGGGAGAGTAACTACTAGTTAATCACACTCAGCTACTCGGATATTGAAAATTACATTTAATTTTCATTTAAACTTACAATAATGTGAGTTGGAACATTAAAGAAAAAAACACTAGAGAACAAACAAACAAAACTAGAGAATGTTTTCCATTCCATTCATGTGTCCCTGATCTTTGATCAGCAGGATAGGAAGATCTGGATTTGACTTGATTTTCAAAATGCTTTCCTAATAACTGAATAGAAAAAGTGCACCATCCTTAAATGTTATTTAGTTATTCCCTCTGTCTCTAAGCAGATGTGCATTTAAGATATGGATAACTTTTTTTTTAATTTTTTTAACGTTTTATTTATTTTTGAGACAGAGAGAAACAGAGCATGAGCAGGGGAGGGGCAGAGAGAGAGGGAGACACAGAATCGGAAGCAGGCTCTAGGCTCTGAGCCATCAGCCCAGAGCCCGACGCGGGGCTCGAACTCACGGATCGCGAGATCATAACCTGAGCTGAAGTTGGACGCTTAACCAACTGCACCACCCAGGCACCCCTGGATAACTTTCATTTAAACATCTTTAAGAAAAGCTATTTCACAAATTCCTTCTATTGAATTTAGTGTCTCTCAGTTATCTAGCCAAAATGAACCCCTCAAGCTGTACCTATCCCTTACATAAGGTTCAGCCCTCATGATAAACAAATTATATATGGGGCTGACCTAACATAACAAATTCCTTGAGAACTGAGGTTGCACATTTCTGTGTTAGTAGATACTGTGCAATTCTAATGTTAACTTAATGATATTTTACATACTTAAAGTTACTTGGGTACATACTATCTCATCTTCTATTTTTTGCCATTGCGTGTAACTGAGGAAGGACAATGGGATTTACCAGCAGAAGGGAGCTTAGGTTCAATGCCTCACAGCCTGTTTTGGCCCTGCACCCAAATGGTATAGACATAAAAGTGGGATTTTCTGACTATTTTTAACCTCCCCACCCTGGAGAACAGGGACTGCAGGAAAACTAAAAAGAAGAGGCCTTTATTTATTTTTTTTAAATTTAGTACAAGCTTTATAATGAGAATGTAATGGATAGTTTCAGAAAACAGAATAGAAGAATCTTATTGAATAAACCACGAGCAGAAGCTTCATAAGAATTTTGCTCCTTGAACCCATGCTCTTAGTAAGTACTTATATATTGGGTTATTCAGAGGACCTGCTATTCATTTTCCAAATCATTCACATTTAAATGTATTTACACAGGTAATTTACATGAAATTATTTCTAGAAATCATGATCATTTAAAACCTGTCGCATGATAATGATCTCTAATTTTGTGGACCTCTAACTTGTTCACACGTTTAGACTGACCTTCCATATTTTTTCAACTGTGGCATCTTCCAACATTAGATGCTTTGGTTTCGAGAGCCCACAACTGCATAGAGCTTGAAATGCGTAATAAACAATTCTATAAAAGGGACGGTGGAAGTTGACCCAAGAAGTAGTAACACACAGCATTCTCAAACACTCCACCTCGGTTGCCTTCTTTTACTTCTACTTTCATATCTCATAATTCAAAATTCTGGGGAGCCGTCCCTGGAATGTTGTTTCTCCTGATCATAAATACCCACATCCAATATATCAGACAGTACCAGATATTTTAAAAAATGAAACAATGAATAGCCCCAGAAAAGCAGCAGCTTCTACTTATTTGAAGATATATATATATATACACATACATATATATATATGCACAATACGTATCTACGTATTAATAAATACACATTCTCTTCATCCCAAGACTATGAGATTATGAACTGATTTTTTTTAGTCGCCTAGTATTTTAATGTTACATTTGTCTGTCATCACTTGTTTTATTTACATAAAATCTGAGTCACATTCAAAGAGATCATTTGGTTATAATTTGTTTTCATTAGGAGCCAAAGGTTTTAGATACTGTGTGAAGAAAGCAAAAGGTATATAGCTGGAGTTTTTTTCTTTGCCAGTTGTTGCTATTTTACTAATTTGCAGGCCACAAAATACAAATCATGCCATTAGGTATCAAACATTCAGTTGCTCATTCATTCATATCACACTTTTCACAAGTGCCTACAGGGCACTGTAGAGCCACAAATGAAGAAGTGGTTTTCAGGCAAGTAAGGAGATGAACAATTTCCATCCACGTTCAAGGGCTGTAGTGGAAGGAGCGAGGTGAGAAACCTAATGAATGTTTGTTATGTCCTAGGTATTGTGGTTGATGTGATTCATTAAATTAACTCATTGAATCCTTTAGCTCCCTGAAAAAAGTATTACTAATTCCAAAAGAAACTAAAATTCAGAGCCATGATGTGACACTCTCAAAGGCACAAAGCCAATATGCACCAGAGCCATAAAGCCAAATCAGGCTTGTCTCACATCACAGGTGCATAGTCTATCCACTGCATCCAGTGACCTCCTCGAGCTCTGAAGGTGCCACAGGTGCCAAGGCTTTAACTCTGCTGAAGGAGACAGAGAAACTTCTATGGAAATGGGACAGCTGGAGTCAAGTCTTGTGGGATAATCATGAGCCCTACGGGTAGACACACTTGTGAAAGGCTTTCCAGATAATGGGAGGAGCATGTGATAGATATAGAGGCCTATGATAAATATCAGGTTTAGGAAACTGCAAGTACTTTAGTATAGAAAAGTCACTGTACGTTCTAGAGGCAGGCTGTGTAGAATCAAATCTCAGCTGCTACACTACTTAGGTGTATAACTTGGGCAAGTTTCTAACTTCTCTTTTCTTACCTATAAAATATGGATAATGATAGGACCTTCCGACTAAAGTTGTTGAGGATTAAATGACAAAATATATATAAAGTACTTCACACAGTGGCTGAACCCTAGGGAGATCTCCATGAATATTACATATTCTGAAATAGCTGGAATATAATGTGCAAGGGAAATAATGACAGGAGACAAGTTTGAGTTGAAAGGTCAAGACCAGATCATGAAGTGCCTCCTATTATATATAATTGGGATCATCATTCAGGATTTAAAGCATGTGTTTGTGTATGTATTTGTCTTATACAAAACTGGCTCTAGTTTATTTAAAAATATATTTTGTGATGTTAGTGTGGAAAACAGATCAGAAGAAATGAGACCTGAGTCAAGGAGGCTGACTCTCTAATTAATGCAATAATCCAGGGTAGATACTATAAGGATCTGAACTTGAACTTAGTGGTGATGCAGAGGAAGGACAGGCCTAAAAAATACTTAGGAAATAGTCTCCGTAGGACCTGATTAACAGAGAATAGAAGCGGTCTAGAGGGTTGGTGGTGCCAATCACAGAGACAGGGAATACAGGAGAAGGAACTTTAAAGAAAGGTACTTATACACCATATGTTAGCCAACTTGACAATAAGTTATATTTTTTAAAAAAGGTGGTGCTTATATATAGCAAAGCACCTCATGTCTTAAAACAGTTAAAGAAATCAATCTACTCAGTTATAAAATACAGATACTATTCTATTAAAAAATTTTTTTTTTAATGTTTTATTTATTTTTGAGACACAGAGAGACAGAGTGTGAGCAGGGGAGGGGCAGAGAAAGCGAGACACAGAATCCGAAGCAGGCTCCAGGCTCTGAGCTGTCAGCACAGAGCCCGACGCGGGGCTCGAACACACAAACTGTGAGATCATGACCTGAGCCAAAGTCAGATGCTTAACTGACTAAGCCACCTAGGAGCCCCAATACTATTCTATTTTAAAGAGTGACCTAGAAAATTGTGCTTGAGGTCTGAAGTTAAAAAAGAAAATTCCTGTTATCAAGTAATTTAGTGATAGAAAAAACACCTAAATTAACATTTTATCAGATAAAACTAATAACTGGTTTAATATCATTCACATTCAACTTACATATTACACCTCCCCTACACACAATACTTCTTAGGTAAGGCACAAATTCACAAAAAGAGAATACACACAGAAATTAGATTACATTTATGATTTTATTAGTCAAGAATGAAAAATTTGGTGTCCAAATTTTAGCTGCTGTACATCCCAGTAAAAGGTCCCTTGGCTCCCAAAGTCCCCATATGGGTGTATAAACACAGATGGAACTGCCTGACCAAGATAGGGTCTCACTAGATCTATAATGTTCTATTCTTGCTGTTTCAAAGACTAGTGTTTACTCTGGGTTTACCTATCTGAGGAGGAATTACACTAAAAGTTGATATACTTCTATTTATGGAAATATATAAAGGCAAAGCCCACTCCTGACCCCTACTCAGAATCAGCAAAACAATTCTCTCAGAGGAAGCCCATTTCACAATTCTATTTATTATAAGCATTAAATAAGTGCTAACTACCTGTAATCGGGCTATTACAGGGAATTTGATTGCACATATTTATTTTTAAAACAAATCCTTTAATCCTGACACATTAAGTCAAATGCTAGTTAACATGAACAAGGTCAACTTTTTGGTGGGTAGTAATATGTTTTGATATCAGGAACATTTATAGACTTCTCAATGTACTGTGTACTGTTAATTACCTTCTAGGCAAAATTTTCCAATAATAAAGATAGCAAGAATAAGTAGAATATTAAATATTAGTCTCTTAATCATTAATCAAGATGCTAATGTGTAAAATCTAATATTTTGTTAAGGTATTAACATTTATCCCTCATAATTTCAATTAAAAGGTATGACTAGGAGAAACTGTTTCTTTGTTCAACCACAAGGACTACACGGAGCAGTTTCAGCACCAGGGATAGTAATCTTCCTGGATAACAGGGAATGCCATAATACAGATGAGTAAATGCTATGTGTCTAAATTAAAATTACTTACAAGGTTTATATGAGTGCGTATGGCATGATAGTTAAAAGCACAGGCACAGGGAAAGATTCAATAAAAATGTTTTTTTGTTCTTGTGATTATTTTTATTATTTGTGAAGTTGATGTAACAAAAAGAGTTCTATTTCTTCTTAGTTATAGATATGAATAAAATATGGAAAATTAATGACCTTAATGAAATATTTCTTGTTTTGTACATGTTAATTTAAAATATGACACAATGGATCACCATTTCTTGGTATTAGCAAAATATAAGAAAGAAAAACATAAAAATCATGAGTGAAAATTCCCCAAATGAAAGTTCATTGCAAAAGGAAAAAAAAGGAAAACAAAATACAAAATTTTAAAGAAATATTATCTTTCCAAACATAGCCATAATATTCCTGTATATTATAAATCTTCATGAGTTTTTGCTGGTATACTTTCCCTGCATGCTTTGAAGAATAAAGCAATTAGTGAACTGTTGACCAACTGTAATATATTATTTACTGTTAGGTGTATTTCTAAATGAGGGTAAAAAAACACCAAAAGCTCTATAAAGTCAAAATATATTAGTAATCTATAGAAATTATAAGAAGCATAATGCCAACTCCAAGAATGACTGCAAATTCATGCAATTTTTAAGGTACAATTGTTCTGAAAAAGTTGGCCAATTTGGAAAAAAGCCATTAATATATAAATAGATACATTTGGATTAATACCTATTCATCATTAGAAACCAGGTAATCTGGGTTCTGCACATTTTTGCACATGTCCATTTATTTGCTTATATGCCAACAACCAATAAAAAAATTTTTTGCAGCTACCAATACCCAACCTATTTTTAATGGGTAGATCCACATCTATGTTGACATGTCGTGGTTATTATTTCAGTTTATAGATAACAAGCATCTAAATGATACCGCACCTGGGAAACTAGTACTCAAAACCCCAATTACCAGGAACACGTGATGGAATGGCCAGAATTCAGTAAACATACAGGTATATTAAATCAATAGTCAATTAACCCAACAGCCTATAAAATCTCCCATGAACTGAGAGGCACAAAGTTTTTGGGAAAGCAGGTACACAACACTTACAGAAAACAACTTGATGCGAAGGGCTGATGCACCTAAGAAATTATTTGGAAAAGTTAACCCCATGAAGTCCTACTGTTTCTTTTTAAAAATAAAAAGAAAAACTCTTCTTGTCTTGGCAGGAATTTAAAGTACTAAACTTTATTTACAAAAAAAAAGCAATTACGCAAAAATTTGATAAAAATGAAAGGCAGAGAAAGTCAGATCTTGAAACAACAGAAAAGTCTGGTTTAAAACCTCAGGTACATTTTGGTAGGCTGTTTACTTCTGTGGGTCAATAAATTATAAAAGATTATTTTGTAATTATTATTTGCTTATTCTTTTGGCTTTTTTTTATTTTTAGAAAGCCTCAGAAAAAAATTCCTATTTCATAATATGTCTTCTCTTGTTATGACTAGTGAAAAACAAAGAAAATGTATATAGCTAATTTGGTTTTATGTACTTAACAGAGGTAAGAGACTTAAGTTTGAGATAGAAAAGTAAATAGTTAAGGGCCTTAAAAACAAACATAGTATATATACTATATATAGTTATTTATATTAAAAAAATGAAAGAAGAAAATACCCTCCTATTTGCTCTTTTAAGAAAGGAAAGTCAGGTCAATGAATAAAGAGATACAAGTGGCTATTAGTGTACTTAATTATATAACTTGAAAACTCACAAAATTCTACTAAGTCTTTTTGTGTTAACATATAAGCACAACTTCTATTATCAATTGAGTACTTACTGCAGACATGGTTTAAGTGCTTTATATGATTCATCTCTTTCAATCTTCCAAGCAATACATTTGGGACAGTTAGATTTTACAGGCGCAGAAACAGGTTCAAAGGCAATTTGTCTGGATTTGAACCCAATCTGTCTGATTTCAAAACCATTCCTTTAGCCATTATACCATACTTCAAGGGATTACTTGGGATTAGAATGGGAACAGTAAAACAATAAACAGTGTTTGGGAGAAATGCCATATTTTATAAGGTAACCATGTGAGCTCGGTTGTGTTTATGAAAGAAAACACTATGATATGAATTACGAGGGCAAATCATGTGGCCGTGATCTTAATGTGCTTACTGAATGTGACTAGCCCTGAAATATCTTCTTGCGATTGCAAAATAAATCAGGTTGAATTTGTTTTAATATAAACAAACTAGGGATAAAGCTGTGGCCAACGTATGACATTCCATCTACTTCTCAGAAACTTAGATTAGCCGAACAGAAATAAGTTTAATATACACATTCATGGATATTTAACACACACTCAAATACTAGATGTGATTGAGCATCTTGATCACTTAAGATATCCTTTAACCTTATGATTATGTGATTTAGGAACTGTTTTCACATTAACAACAAAGAGGCCGTATATAATGTATGTCTCAAAATGTTTAAAATTAAACTCTCAGGAAGAAGTGAAAAGAGATAAATAAACCAGAGCCCCAGGAAATCAAAGCATAAATCTCAAATTGTCTCCATGTACTACCTCTTAATTGATCAATGAGGTAGTTGTTTCAAGCCATTCTTCCACTGGTTAATCCATAGCTACTGGCACTAATACAGAAAGCCTCTAATCCAAAGCTTTATGCACCAGTACCAGGCTGAAATTGATTCTATACACCATCTCCTGGTTGGGCTAAAGTTTGCTAAAAATGCTCTCGTTTACTTTGAAGAGATTGTATTAATGAGATTACCATTCCAAAGGGTCCTTGGACATTTCTTCATAGCATTCTTTTCCTGCTTCTACCCAGAGTATATGCTTCTTATTATAATCATATAGACATAGAGTAATACTTTCAATAGGGAATAAGAGATTAATAGACACATAACAAAACCTTCGCCGGAAAAGCATAATAAGGAGTGATATATTTAATGGGACTATGAAATTAAGTTTTGGTTAATCTTAATGAATATAATTAAAAACTATTTATTTATCCCAAGTAATTTTTTGTCTAGAATTAAAGTGATTCCCAGGAAACAGAAAGGCTAATGGAGTTTTTTTTAACCTTCATAGGCATTGAGATATAAAAACAGATTGACTCTTCATCTTTTGGTGGATAGCTTTCACCAAAACACGCAAAAACGTGATGATTTTGTTCTTTTAAAATAACCTTCCCCAGTCTCATTATCTTTCATCTGGTAAATTGGTAGAAATTAACTAATGGCCTCAGTCCAGGTCCCAATGTAGGGCATGTGGGATTGTGAATACACCTGAGGCCTTGGCCAGTATACTTGGGGGATCAAGTCACAATTTTATCACTTAAAGTATGATCTTGCACAACTGACAATCTCTCTTCATATTAGTTTCCTCATTTGAAAAACGAGAAAAACAATATTTTATTTGAAGGACTATAGTAAGGATTAGAAATAATACATGTTAGGGGAGCCTGGGTGGCCCAGTCAGTTCAGACTCTGACTTCAGCTCAGGTCATGATCTCATGGTTCATTGGTTCAAGGCCCCCATTGGGCTCTGTGCTGATAGCCTGGAGCCCACTTCAGATTATGTGTTTCCCTCTCTCTCTGACCCTCCCCTGCTTGTGCTCTGTCTCTCTCTCTCAAAAATGAATAAGCATTAAAAAAATTAAAAAAAATGGACATAATACATGTAAAAGTGCATGGCAGATAGGAGATGAATAGTATATAACAACTATAGCGATTAACAATAATCAACCATAAACTCCATTCTTTAACATACTTTCAATGTTAATTAGCATAAAAATAATTGCATATATTCTACCAAAAACTTTTTCAGTGAAGGGAGTTTAGGTGACTATATATATTGTCATGTGAATTGCTTACTTTTGGAAAATGAGAGAAATGGAAACTATTAATTTAAGTGAAAATTTGTCAACCAATGCTACTTGAAAACAACAACAAAAAAACCAGAATCTTTTATTTTTTAAATGCTGGAAATGGGTACAAATTTCAGATCACTTTCAACTAGGTGGGATTTTGAATGTATTCTTGAAGGTGACATTTAAGCCACCTATTGAAATTTTCTATTGAAATTAATAGGAGGGGTGAGGAGGACAGTGCTATAGACAGAAGGAAGAACACTCGTAAGGCACCAAAATAGGAAAGCACAATATATTAACTGGGAACAGAGTATTTCAGTTTGGCTGAAGCATTGTCTCCCAGCCAAGGGACCTCAGAATTATTGAAAGCGATCCATGCCTACTTATATACACGTCAGATATTGTTTATGGACAGAACAAATACCAGATACATGTACGTTGCATGCATGTATATTAGTTTTCTAGAGTTACTGTAACAAAATGCCATAAACTAGATGGCTTAAAACAACAGAAATTTATTCTTTCATAGTTGTGGAGTCTAGAGGTCCAAAATCAAGGTACCAACAGGGCCATGCTTTTTCTGAAGGTTCTAGAAAAGAATTTTTCCTTTCTCGGTCTGACTTACTTCACTTAGCATAATATCATCTAGGTCCATCCAGGTTGTCACAAATGGCAAGATTTCATTTTTTATGGTTGAGTAATATTCCATTAGATAGATAGATAGATACATTTTCTTTATCCATTCATCTATTAATGGACACTTGGATTGCTTCCATATCTTGGCTTTGTAAATAATGTTGCAATAAACACAGAGATGCATATATCTTTCTGAATTAGTGTTCATTTTCTTTAGGTAAGTACCCAGTAGTGGAATTACTAGGTCATATGGTATTTCTATTTTCAATTTTTTGAAGAATCTCCATACTGATATCTTCCACATCAGAGAAAGGCAAATATCATTTGATATTACTTATATGTGCAATCTATAAAACAAGACAAAGGAACAAACAAAAGCAACAGACTTAAATTCAGAGAACAAACTGGTGGTTGCCAGAGGGCAGGTAGATGTGGGAATGGGTGAAATAGGTGAAGGGGATTACGAGATTCAAATTTCCAGTTATAAATAAGTCATGGAGATGAAAAGTACAGCATAAGGAATATAGTCAATACTATTGTAATAATGTTGTATGGTGACTACACTTATCATGGTAGCAGAGTAATGTAAAGAATGGTCAAATCACTATGTTGTACACCTGAACAAATATAACATAGTATATCAACTATACGTCAATTTAAAAAAGTCTTTTCTTGCCTCTTCCTAGCTTCTGGTGGTTGCTGGGAACCCTTACCTTTCCTAGGCTTAGAGCAGCATAACTTCAGTCTCTGCCTCTGTCTTCACATGGACTTCTTCCCTGTGTCTGTCTTCAAACCATCATCTTTCTGGGTGCCTGTTCAGCTGTGTATCACTTTCCCTTTTCTTTCTTTCTTTCTTTCTTTCTTTCTTTCTTTCTTTCTTTCTTTCTTTCTTTCTTTCTTTCTTTCTTTCTTTCTTTCTTTTTCTTTTTTTATGTTTATTTATTTATTTTGAGAGAGATTGCACATACAAGCGCCCGGTGTAGGCAGAGAGAGAGAGAATCTCAAGGGCGCTCCATGCTCTCAGTGCAGATCTCCATGGGGGGCTTGATCTCATGAATCATGAGATCATGACTTGAGCCAAAATCAAGAGTCCGACACTTAACCAGCTGAGCCACCCAGGTGCCCGTCTTTCCCTTTTTTTATACCAGTCATATTTGGTTAAGGGCCTATGTAATTCAAGCATAACCTCAACTAAATTTGGGAGTATCTACATAGGTCTTACTTCCAAACAAGGTCACATTCCCAGGTACCAGAGACAGCACTTGAACATATTTTTGGGGGAACACAAATCAACCCACAACACAGTGTGTGTGTGTGTGTGTGTGTGTGTGTGTGTTTGCATTCAAATATATATACATGTTGTGGCTTTTAAAAAGTTAAAATTATGTAAGTAGCATTACTGAACTGAAAATGGCTTTCCATTACTGTATTTTTCGCAATGGATATTAAAATAACAAATTTCTTGGGTAGGAATTTAGGAGTCTACAATTTTTTTTCATGATGAAAAGAGTCATAGTACTTACAAATGTTGAGAGCTGGGGTGGCTCGGTCGGTTGAGTGCCCAACTTGAGCTCAGGTCATGATCTCACATTCCAGGAGTTCGAGCCCCGCGTCGGGCTCTGTGCTGACAGCTTAGAGCCTGGAGCCTGGTTCGGATTCTGTGTCTCCCTCTCTCTCTGCCCCTCTCCTGCTCATGCTCTGTCTCTCTCTGTCTCAAAAATAAATAAAAACATTAAAAAAAAATTCTAAAAAAGTTGAGAGCCATTGTTGTAGCTTTCCTGCCCAGAACAAAATGAGGTAAACTAGAAAGTAAGCTTAAGTATGGAGGGTCTTTGGTGCTAAGATAAGGACTCTGGGCTTCATTTTTAGACTTTTTGAACAGAAGACATGGATGCATGTAGATGTTATTATAATTAATACATTAAATAAATTAATAATCAATAATAAGTTAAAAATTCTGACCACACCAATCCATCCACAAAGTTGGAACTTTAGGACAATAACCATGTACAGGATGGATTGGAGAAGAGTGAGTGTGGAGACAAGGAGAGCAGGTATGAAGTGAGTAGGTTCTCACTGAGGATGAAAAGAATGAGATACATGCTGGGTATCTTGCCCAGGAAGAAGGGGCAGAGGTGTGACCAATCTGATGGTGAAGATGCATGTGTGTGTGGTGCATTTGTATGTATGTTCAGGGGGATATTTTAGGGTATATATGTGTGCATTATGGTTGCATGATGTCTAGTTCTTTCAAAAATCAAGAGTGCCTATTATTTCTATACCACTTGTTTGATACATTTAATGTATTGACATGCTGATTAAATGGAAAATTTGAAATCATTCATTTCTACTAGTCTACTTTCTTACACGCAGTAGGCCCTCAAATATTTGTTGGCTGGTAAGCATCAACATTTTAGCCATTCCAAATCTGTGTCAAATTCGTTAACAAGTATTGAATTTCTATTTTGCATCTGTGTTTTCTGCTCAGGAAAAAAGTTGGGGTGAGAAACGTAGAACTAACTAGTTGGAGGAAAGTGAAATTAAAATTTGGTGAAGAAATTATAAAAAGGCACCTAGCTAGTCTAAATGATTACAAGTTCCCAAGGCAGGACAAATTATATACATTGATCCTGAAAGAATCTGAAAACTAGATCATGTTTAACAACTCTCAGTGGTCTTTGAGGAGTCATAGAGAAGTGCCGGAGAATTAAAGTGTCAAAGGAGAGCAGGAGGAGATAAATTCTTGAAAAACCATAGCAGGTAGCTTAATATTACCTGCAGGTGAGATTACAGAATGGTTCGTTCATTGGAAAAAGAAGCAGTAAGTCTTGTCATCACATTAAACACATTTTCTTGTTTACGTTGTGGTTAGCTTGTTATGTCGGAAACACTGATAATAATTCACACCTCTCTATAGTTTTTACTTTAATTTCACCCAGGCACAGAGACAGAGCCTCCGGACTTCAAATAGCCACTTGTCAAGTTCCCTTATGATATTCTTCTGCACAAGTTAGAGAAATATGGGCTAGTTGTTAGCACAGGATGGTAGCTGTTTAATAGTTGAAGTGCTTATAAACAACTTAAATCAGTGATTTCCAAACGTCTTGGTTATGACTTACAGTAAAAGATATTTTACATGTAAGCATACATATATATACATATGTATAATGTATGTATATATATATATATATAATTAAAATAATAGATGCACTTGATATTTTCCACTCTGTTTTCTATTCTATTTCATTAAACTGCTGGTTGCAACCTACTGAATCTATTTCAAGGCTCACTAATGGGTTGAGGCTTACAGTTTGAAAAATGTGAATTGATTTCAATCAGAATGTTTCTAGTGACTATAGAGCTGTCTTTATCCTGTTTAATCAAATATTTGGATGAAGATATAGAAGTGTTGTGCTCAAGTTTGCAGATAATATAATAGGAAGACCATTTTTTGTATGATATAAATAGGATTAAGAAATTCCCAGCAAATTAAATTTAAATGGAAAATTAAATAAAAAATTGAATAAAAAAGGAATTAAATTAAATTTAAATGTATATGTAAAATCCTGTACTCTATATTTCAAAATGGGGGGGGGGGTTGTGTTACTGCTTAGCAGCAGCATGTCTAGAAACAAAACAAAACAATAACAGCAAAACAAAAAGCCTTGGTGTTCAGTTGATAAGAATTTTAACATGAGAGGGGAATGGAACCAAAATTATTATATGCCAAACATCAATCATTAGTGTCATGTTGCTGTCAAACCCAGAATGAAACCAAACTAAACCGATATGGGGCTACATTAACATGAGTTGTATTTCTAAAGGTTGAGGTTCAGGTGAGAATTATTCTCTGGGGGCTCTTGGGTGGCTTAGTGGGTTTAGTCTCTGCCTCTTGATTTTGGCTCAGGTCCCGATCTCACAGTGAGATCTAGCCCCTCCTGGGGTTCTGCAGTGACAGCACTGAGCCTGCGTGGGATTCCCTCTCTCCCCGTCTCTCCCTTGCTTATGCACGTGCGCGCACACACACATACACACACACACACACACTTTCTCTCTCTCTCTCCCTGTCTTTCAAAATAAATAAATAAACTTAAAAAAAAAAAAGAGTTATTCCCTATCTAAACTTGGTCTAAACCTACTGGTCTAAACCTGCCTACCTGAACACTACACTTTTCAGATAAAATTTAGAGGAAAGCTAGAAACCTGTTCTTTAAAGAACAGGTCAAGGGAAATGGGACTATTTAGCCAGGGGAATTGCTGCTTTCACTCATTTATTTTTGAACACTTTTATTAAATGTAAATTACAAGCCAGCCATGTTAGGTGCTGAAAACACAAAAATAACTACAACAATGTGTTTTCCCACAGCCAATGAACGAAAACATTATTTATTGACACTTGCTACTACATTAGTACTTCAAATGTATTAACTTCTTTCATTTTTTAATCCTATGAATCTCTAATTTGGATTTGATAAACTATGGCTTTGAAGAGAAGTCATTTACCAAAGATTATGCAGATAGTGGCTGAGGGAACTGGATACCAAACCCAGGTTCTATTGCCCCCGGAGCATGTGTTCCCAACCACTATGCAATATCACTTCTTGATATGTCATCTGTAACACTATATCCCTATATTGTACACCTGAAATTAATCTAACACTGCATGTTAGTTATACTGGAATTAAAATTTTTAAAATTCCTTCTTAAAACTCAGATTCATGGGCTTCTTTTCTTTGAAAAATCATCCTTTGGAAGCAGGGGTATGCACCTATTAAAGTAAAAATGTGTACAAAATTAATATTCACCACAAAATATTGTTTAATCTGGGGACTTAAAAAATGAATATTTTAGGTAGCTTCTATGTCAAAATATTGTTAGTTAATGTAAACACTAAGCTATTTGTACATTTGCAGGGACACAGGCTTTGTAGGCTAAAAGGAAACAAACCTGCTGTCTTTTCTAAACTTTATGCTTTTGGGGATACTACTGAAAACATATAACTGTGCAATTATAAAGACCTGTATGTGGTTATAATTGGTTTTACATGTGTTTATAGGTCATTCAACACATATTGTGTTTGTATACTAAGGGTACAAGAACGTATTTACTATATGCTGGCTGTTGAGTTCAAGTAATTTCATTGAATTCTTACTTCCCTATGGGATAGATATTCTTATCCCTGTTAGTGAATGAGGAGACTTAGCTCAATAAATTGAGTAGGCTGAACAGGTAGCAAGTTGTGAGAAGGCTGCACTTTCCACAGTACCATACTGCCTTCAAGAAGCTAACAGTGTACTGGAGAACATTTTTTTAATGGGTAAGCTTTTAAAAATATTTCTGATATTGGTACGTGTATGACAGTATCAGAGTTTTCCTACTTTGACAAAGTGATATCCTTTTTACCCACTCCCTATCTCCACTAAAGGAAAATGAACACATACAAATTGAACGAATAAGAAAAACAAAACCAAAGCACACACCCATACTGCTTAAGAAGCAATACAGGGAAAATTAAAGTGAAAATATTAACATGATGTTAAGCTATCCATTTGGAAAGGAAATAGAAAGTTCAGGTTGTCACTGTCTCTCAAAGCACTCATGCAAGAAGTCTAAAAATAGGAAGAGGTAGAACCTGCTGCCATATTTTCACACACGGCGGGGTGAAAAAAAGCCAGTGAGATGATCTTTCAGTCTGGATTTACATATTTAAGATACATCATTTTAGATTTACAAATGAAAATAGCACTTGCAAAAGTAGACAGCACTAAAAATGTTATAGGTGGTTATATATGTCACAGGATTTTTAAATTATAGCATATCTGACTCATACTATTAGAAGTTATCGGTTTTGTAAGTTTTTCATAAAGTTTCAATCATTTTAACATTTTATAATTCAACTGTCATTTAATATAAATGGACATACCAATTACCACTTCTTTCAAAAGGGATTTTTTTGTTTGATGATTTAATCAATTCAGTGCAAGTTTAAACAAATTCACACACAACTAAAAACTAATCCTAAGGGCCGGTTTTGAGGAGCTGTCTTATACACAACCTATAGTACTTTAGAATTTTACCATGTTCCAATATCCTGAGAGTTAACTTGACTAGCTGTTCTGATTAAATGTAATAAAAAATCGGATTATGATAGATTTGTATATTGACTCTTCTTATTTGAGATAACAATTGGAATGACTTGAATATACCTCAAGATACCAAATATTTCTGGTGGCTTTATTGAAAAGGGCATACTTCATGAAATATTAAGGAAAATTACATCCTTCATTTCAAAGAAGAAAACAGCAGTCATGCCTACTTAGTTTTAACTCAATAGTAGCAGCAAGATTACCATATACATTTTAATTTTCTTAAACTGACAGTAATATTTTTGTTTTTATATTTGTGCAGATACAGTAATCTACTTTTTTCACAGATTAAGGCTGGCCGTGAGGATTCCCTACGTTTTTAGATCATTTCAAAAACCTCTGAACTGTACACGACTAAGAAAAAGGGAAGTATCATTAGCTGGCATCGTACCTGAAGACTGCAAGGGATTTTTAAAATGTGGGGTTTGTAGTTCGCAGCAAACTACCCTTAGTGTCACACAGTGCAGCCTTTTTAGGCTGGTAGGCGAGTTCAAGAGCTGTTTGTTGTTGGGAGCTCCATCCAGAGCGGATCACTGTTTGACAAGTTCTATTTTAAGTCGTTCCTGTGTGTGCAGGTGTCAGCCTCTTTCATGGCTGTAGAGAAAGAACCATTACACTCCATCCGTATCCTTCCCCGACAATGCAAGATCTTTCCCCACCGTGCGTTTGTTTCTGCTTTGCCAGCCACTTTTTATTAAGGAAATTCGGGGGTGGGGGGTGGTGGGGGGAGGCGGGAAATACTGCGAGGAAGGGCGAAGAGGGGCAGAAAGAGGTCGTCTGCCACTCCCCTACCTTACGAGGCACGTGGCACTGGCAGTGACAGCTGCTGGATGCAATGATGAAGGCGAAGATGATGAACCTCCTCTTAGCAAGAGGATATTGAGGGAAGGAGGAGGAGGCAGCGGAGGCAAGACACACACTCCCTGTGTCCTTCCTCAGCCGGAGAATCCACCCTCAAGGGAAAAAGTACGCGGAAGCCACTCTCCGCCCCGCCTCTACCAGCTCGCCCCGGGGTCTGGCAGCGGTCCCCATGCACCTGCTCACCTGTCTATCCGTTCAGGGTGGTTGGGGGAGGAACGAGGGGTGGCGGGGTGGGTGGGTGGAAAGAGAAGGAGGGCAGGGCAAAAGAGGGGGTGCTCCGAGGGCTCCGCCCCCGGAGGCTCTGCGCAGGCGCAGTGGCCGCTACCGCAGGCAGGGGGCGGCAACATGGCGGAGTGAGCGGCGGCGTCGGGGCTTCACAACAACAGTGGCGCCCGTAGCGGCGGCAGCGGCAGCGTCAGTAGCGTCGGCCACAGCCTGAGCTTCCGCACCGGTCAGCGTGCGGGCCAGCCGCTCGCGCCCCGGAGCTTCTCGGAGCGGCGGCCGCATCTCCGCGGGGGGCGGGCCGGGCCGGACGGACCGGGAGGGGGAGAGAGAGGAGGCAGCGGCAGCGGCGGCGGCAGCCGCGGTCCAGCTGCTGGGCGGGCACTGCCGCTCGCCGGGCAGCGGTTAGCGGCGCAGCCACCGCCGGGAATAAGCCTGGGAATAACCCGCCGCCTCCGCCGGGGAGGGCGCCGGAGCGGGCCGGGCGGACGCGCAGGCGGGAGCGGGCCCGGCGCCGCGGCGCTGGTGGATGCTGGGGCTCCGAGGCGACGGCCGGGGGGCGGGGGCCGAGGCAGGTATAACGGTACCGGCGGAGGCAGCGCCTCTGCTCTTCCCTTCTCCCCAGGAGGGGGGCAAATGGCGAGCGAGAAGCCGGGCCCGGGCCCGGGGCTCGAGCCTCAGCCCGTGGGGCTCATCGCCGTCGGGGCCGGAGGCGGAGGCGGCGGGGGTGGCGGCGGCGGCGGCGGGGGCAGCGGGATGGGGGAGCTGAGGGGGGCGTCCGGCTCCGGCTCGGTGGTGCTGCCCGCGGGGATGATTAACCCTTCCGTGCCGATCCGCAACATCCGGATGAAATTCGCAGTGTTGATTGGACTCATACAGGTCGGAGAGGTCAGCAACAGGGACATCGTGGAGACGGTGCTCAACCTGGTAAGGGAAAAGGCGTGCTCTCCATCTGCCTCCCAGCCCCCATAGCCTCCCCCCCCACACACCCCCCCCCCCAGCCTCGCGCTCCCACACCTCCACCCATGGGGTCGCACACGCAGCGCGTCCCTGGGAGCACCGATCGTCGGGCGGGTATTGCCCAGCGGGTGACCTGCTTGCGCGCAGCCGTAGCCACGCCACCTCCCCGCTCTCCTCTGGTCCTCTCCTGCCACCTGAGTGCGGTGCCCAAGTTAACACCGCTTACCATCACTTCTCCTATGAGTAGAAATCATTCCTTGTGCAGGGTTTGGGTCGACTTGAGAGTTTAGTTAGCGGGGAGAGGAGACCTCCCTGTTCTCCGGGGTTCTTTTTTCTACACTCTTAATTGTCCGTGGTGTCGCTCTCCGAGGATGAAAGCCTTGCCCCTAGAGCCTAATTTCCCCCGTGCTACTGAAATGTGAGAAGCGCATTAGCTCTAACTTGAGCAGCTGGGCTGTGATGTTTTCGAATGAGGGAAATGATGCAGTTTTGCATCTGCCTTTAAATATATTCAGAGGTTATGATGGAGAGTGTTGTAGCAGTATCTACCCCCCCCCCCCCGCGCCCCATCTCTTTTTAGGCAGCCTTCTTTCTTTGTAATATTGCCCTGAATATGCTGACCTGTTAGTCATTTGTGTGTGTGTGTGTGCACACAAGGTGTTAAAATGTGAGGGCACCAAATCATACAGGTTGGTTTCTATGGTTGCCTTCCGAGAGCGTGGCATGTGGATAAAGACCAAAGGAAAGGTGTTGGTTTGTTTCATGATAAGAAAGAGTTACTGCAGAACTGTGTATGACTTAATGTTTTGCGCTATCTACGGAGAGCCTACGAAGCGTTCAAGATGTCAGGGGAAGAAATGGGAAGAAATAAAGAGAGGAGAATCATAAATTGCAGATAATTAAAGAGTAGTTCATTTTTAATGTTTTGCAAATGCAGTTTTTGCTGCAGCAAAGCTTTTAAAAACAGTTTCCTCTGCAATATCTAGTCTTTGACACACGTAAGGTAGGATTTTGGAAGACAAGGCTTAAATCGAGCGATCAGTTGACTATTGTATTTGGTGTGGAGTCACAGGAATATAAAAATATGCTTGCAGGGGGATTTTATAACACCCATGCAGTCTGATTTTTTAGCCAAGCAATTATTTTTATTTGATCTATTGGAAAACTGAAAGAAAGCTGCAGCACTGGTGCCCTGAGACATGGATTAATGTCTGTGGTTTATGAACCTCTTAAATTCACAGAAAAGTTGAAGTGTTTTTTTTTTTCCTTTCTTTTCTTTTTTCTTTTTGCTAGTACATCAAATCAAAGATAGGAGAATATGTCTTTGTTATATTTATTACTGTTTAAATAGAATACACCGCCTTCTACTTCTGTGTATCTTCAAATAAATCACCACAAAAGTCAATGTAAGTTTGGGGAAATGTCACCACGTTGATATAACCAAATTCTTTTCAAAACAGTAATAGAAATATTGTTTCTTGGGAGTTTTAATTTTAACTAGCTGCGAATAGGAGGTCAGTAACTTGCCTTTTCTTAAAATAAGATGAAATCTCAAAACATGTTAGAATGTTAGCAGGTATTGTGTTTTTAAAAATTTGAAAGAACACATTTAAATTCCCCCCCCCCCCGGTTTTCACCTAATCAGTATCATTTTTATTTAGGTTATGTGGTATTGGGTTATTTTAATAAGTATTTCTATGCTTAATACATTTTGACATGGAAAGAGGCAATAGAGCTCTCACAAGCTGGAAACTGATTGGAATGTGTAACCAGTTCAGACTCTGCAGCAGTAATGATGTATGCCAGATCAGTTCTTAACAGATGGGGTTCTATAGATATACAGTAGGTTAAGAAAGGAAGTGAAGCACTTCTTTTGAGATAAAAAAGAAATTTAACTCTTGTACAGTGCAGTGAAAATCTGGCGTGAAGTTTCAGTATGCAAACATTATGTTAGAAATTAACTTTACTGTTAAGCTTGATTAGAGTAATCAGAAATAAGGTAATACTGAAATGTTATGTCCCCAAATCCACATAAGACCTTGTAACTGCATTGATCTTGGCATAAAAAAGGTTAGGTTTAAAATTTCCTTGTACATATTTGAAGAATGCAAGAAGTCCTTAAATGGAAACTTCTGGGGAAAGGATGAAAGACAAAAGGAGTTATTTACTATTAAGTTGTTAATTATATTGATTGTGGAATTCAGATTGATTACTTGAAGGGTAATATTTCCTGAACTGTAAGTTTAGGGCTTTATCTTTCTAATATACTCATAATGAAAATGTCATGTGAAAATTTAAGCTGGTTCTGAAAATAATTTGGAATCATAGGCAGTTAAAAAATAATTATCAAAACTTAATTCTATTAATAAATAAATCAGTAAAATCCATGTGGAGCATTCAATGACTAGTTAGAAGGTGGACGCTTGTAATATTATCTCTAAAATGAGTTTTTAAAATTTCCAATCTTAATTTACAACATTAAATAAAAAAATTAGGTGGAAATAGTGAAACCTCTATCACAGTGCCCTTTATGACAGAAAAGAAGGGAGGGGAACTAATGAAACTTCAAAACAAAACAGTTTCTACCTTAAACAGTCTCAGTCACCTTTGCCAAAATATTTTTCTATTTTTCCTGTACATACATTTCTTATCTGTAGATAGTATGAGAATACTAATACTTGGTTTTCAGGTACTATTTCTCTCTCGCCTTCCCCAAAGAATTAAAAGTTTTGCTGAGTAAAGTTTAAGCATGCAGTGATATCTAGGACTTCTACACAGCCATGGTTGTACTTTTTCTGCTTTTGTTTGCCAAAGGTAGAGCTGCTTCCATTACTGAAGTGGATTGTGAGTTTGTTGAAGAATCACCAATGTAATGAGAAATAAAATGAGTAATTTCTATTGTAGAGGAATGTATTTTGTATAATGATACTGTTAACTCAAAACATTAATATATAGCACTCCATATTTGTATTTATAGCATTAGGAAGATGAGTAAATTAATTCATAAATAATGTTACAATGAGAATATATTGTCAAGGATTTTGTAATGTAGCTTTATCTGTGAAAGAAGATGATCATCAACAAACTTTGGATTTAGGAAGAATTATTTAATGTGGCAGTATAAGAGAGTCTAACTATAGATAAGGAAGGAATTTGGTTGTCTGTTGCAGTTACAAAACCGGCATACTGCTTAGTCCAATGCTTCCTTTGTAAACATCCTTAACATGTGTTTATATAAGGTTTTTCTTTCCTTGAAGTAAATGCTATGTAAATATTATGTGTTCTTTGTTTATAATTTGAAAGTTTCTTTTAATCAAAGATTTTAATGTAAACATAGTTTTAGAAAAGATAAAATAGAGGACTGACATTTACTTAATGGAAGAATTCACAACAGGGTTTTTTGAATAACTGTCTTAGGTAGTATAATTCTATAGCATTTAATTTGCAAAATTTTTTTTCACAAATTACAGTGCAATATCAGTGTATCTTTACCTGTAGAAAATAATTCCTCAGATAATTTTATTTTTTTACGTGTAAATAGCATATTGAAAGCAGTACTGGATACTTGGAGGGGATTTTGCATATGGATCATAGTATTTTAGTTAAAAGGGAATTTTTACGTTATTCTCTTGTACTTGCATGTGACAGTAACTTTCTTAGAGGTTTTTCATTTGTAGCTTGATAATCAGAATCATTTTCACTTTAAAGATACTTAGAATTTCACAAACGAAAGGTATGTTCTGCATTTGAACCAAATTTGTTTAAAAAATATGTAGTTGCGTCTTAGAATCATGGAAGTCCTTAATATGAACAAAACCACATTTACTTGTATTAAAAGGGAATTTTTTGCATTTTAATTTATGTTGACATGTAAGCTTTTTCATATTAACTTGAATTATATTTTATTTTTGCTATTGGGTATTGGAAGTTAAATTAAGAATGCATTGGTAACATTGGAATTTGCCATTTCTAGAGTTCTGAGATTTTCCACAGAAAGATTAATTTAGCCATGTAATGACACTAAAGCAGTCTTGATGAGCACTGAGAAATGTATAGAATTGTTGAATCATTATATTGAACACTTAAAACTAATGTAACACTGTATGTTAATTATTCTTGAATAAAAAACAAGACCTTAAACAGCAGTTACTTTATAGCCAGGTTATGATCAAGGTATATTAATTTTAAACAAGTATTTTGTATATTGCTAGTCAGTTTTTGGCAAATACTGTGCTGTTAAATAAATAAATGTATCTCAAAGTTTTCTTTCTACTATGGTTTCTCCAAACACAGTGTAGAGAGATGCTTTGGTCCTAGCAGACTCAACCCCCATTTTGGATCACAGATGTGCTGTATCATAAATTTCAGTCATTCACATTTTTGAATATTTACTTTAAATACTGGTTTGCATCAGTTTCATAGGTTTCTTATATTTTGACTCTACTGTGCATATTTTATGCATCGTCAGCATATAAGTATCCCCTGCTTTCCAAAAGTTGGTGTTTTGCCCCTTCACTTTTATGAAAGACCTGTATTAGTACTGTTTTTGTTAACCAAAAGAAATCCGAAGAGGATTTTTGCTTTTACAAAAAAAAGCTGTTGCTGTATTAGTAATAGGTCTTTTGTGAAAGTGAAGTAGCCTATTGCCAACTTTTGGAGAGTGGGGGATACTCTTTACCTTATGCCATTTCGACTTATGGAAAGTTTCATGGGAACACTCTACTTTTGGATAGTGGCAAACCTGTGTCTCCTTTTACAGAGATATACCTATCATCTCTAGTGTTGTTATTTATATGTGTTTCCCCTCTTCTGCTGTGAACCCCAAGAGGGCAGGTCCCCGACTCAAATGATGGTTATGATTTTTGACTTTACAATGGTGTAAATGTGATACTCACTAGAAACCATACTTAGACTTTTGATCTTTTCCTGGGATGGTGATATGCAATATGATCCTCTCTCATGATGTTGGGCAGCAAGTCATATCCCCCAGTTAGCCACTGGGTCATGAGGGTGAACAACTGATACGCTGACCACCATTATGTACCCATACAACTATTTTGTTTTTCTGTACTTTGAGTACAGTGTTCAGTAAATTTCAGGAGATTTTCAACACTTTATTATAGAAATAGGCTTTGTGTTAAATGATCTACCCACCTGTAGGCTAATAGAAGTGTTCCGAGCACGTTTAAGGTAGATTAGGCCAAGCAATGATGTTTGGATGTTAGGTGTAGTAAATGCATTATTGACTTTTGAAATTTTCAAACTTAACGTTGGGTTTATCTGGATATAACATCCTTGTAAGTTGGAGATATGAATTTATCTTTTATATTTTTGGCTCTTGGGTAAGTTAAGTGCATTTTGAGTAGGCAAGACACCATTATAGGCAGTAGAAGACCAGTTTCTGAAATTATGATCAACAGTAGGGTGCAGTCCCAACATCCTGAAATCAATTAGACTCATTGTCACTTAGTGTATTGCCTAGTTCTATCACTAGAAATGCATGTTGAATATGTATGCGTTATGTAGGCCTTACTAAATATGTAAGTGGTATTTTAAACTGGCATATTGGAAGAAGAATCTGATGCAAACTTTTTAATGATTTATGTGTATGTCAAATATATAAGCACACAACAAAGATGTTATTAGCAAAGAATAATGCATTGGATATAAATTAAAAAGCATTGTTATAATTTGTCATAGTTCCAGGAATAGTGGACATCTCTTGTTTTTGATGTCTACCATACATTGCCCTTTTTTGGTAAGGGGGATGCAATTGCCCTTGAGGAACCACCTATCCCCCATTCTTAGTTCAGCTGGTTTCCCTGGGCTGGGGATATAACCCAGGCATGGCCAGAATCACTGTGACTGGTTCAGGCATAAACACTTAACTCTAGGGGAGCCACAGGGTCAGTCACAAGACTTGGCACTGAAATTTTCTGTTGGTGATGCTGAACTGGTTGATGTAGCCTATACCTGTAGGTGACTGTATTAGAATTTGACTAAATAGGAAGAGAGAGTGAGAAGTATATTCTTGGTTATGCTTGAGCCCCTGCAGTTCCCTGTGCCTGTGGGGATTATCTTCTAACCATTACATTCTCTCCTTTAAAGTTTCTAATTCTTATTCTTATTAGCTTAAAGTCATTTTAAATTGGGGTTTTGTCACTTGTAAATGGAAAGAATCCTCCCTAGCATAGACTTTAGTAAAGGGAAACGGGACATTTCATTTTGAAATGAAGGCAGTGAAGACTTTGCTTTTCCATAGCAATTCCTTTTAAGGAATTACGGAACAGCTGTTTTAAATTGTCACTGGTGTTACCTTTGCCCATGGAAGACTGAGGCTGTAACTTTAGTGATACTGGAGTGTTTTGGTCACTTCTTGTGGCCTTTGATAATGTTTTATAAGACAGCAACTAGCTTTGGTGCACGCTGGCATGCTTGAGAGCAGAGAGGGAAGAAGATACTGTCTTTCCAAGTAAGAGAGGCCCTTTCTGCTTGCAGCTATGCATAGCAGAGCATCAGAATATCAAGAACCTTGAAGTTTAAAAAACCTACTTTTTTGGGGGCGCCTGGGTGGTTCAGTCGGTTAAGCGTCCGACTTCGGCTGAGGTCACGATCTCGCAGTATGTGAGTTCTTGCCCCGCGTCGGGCTCTGTGCTGACTGCTCAGAGCCTGGAGCCTGTTTCAGATTCTGTGTCTCCCTCTCTCTCTGACCCTCCCCCGTTCATGCTCTGTCTCTCTCTGTCTCAAAAATAAATAAACGTTAAAAAAATTTTTTTTTTAAAAACCTTTTTTTAAATTAAAAAAAAAATTTAACCTCATGCTAAAGTTGGCAGGAGTTTAAATTAGAACCACTTAAAGTTCTATTTTATAAGCTTCTCTCAAGCACCTCGGTGCATTATACTCTCAGCTTCCTGACCAAAGGAACAATCCAGTTACTAAAGAGCTTTAAAAGAGGATGCAGCCAGGGAACAGGTGAGAGAACAGCCATGCCTCCTCACTCAGGTTATCATTTCACATTGCTTCAAGGAAAATCATTAAGCCGGGGGTGAAGGGCATGAGTACTGTGGAGGTCTGTTGCTGTGAGACTGAATATTGTTAGGAAACTGAAAAGATGGAAATCTAGATTGGTAAGCTGTTTGTATCTTGACAAGATCTCTGGCTTTGATGCTAATTCATTCAGGTGACTGAAGTTAATAGACCAAGAGCTTACTAAGTTTTTAGGAAAACTACTTTCTAGGGTTACTTCAAGCCTGGTAAACAAAGACTTGTGTTCTTTTCCTTCTACGGAAGTTCTGGGTTTTAATAAGTGAAAGTGGTTTAATTGCTGAAGCAGTAGAGCTGCCAGATGGAAAATCTAAGGCCATGAGGGTAAATGGACAAGCAGGGTCTTCTGAGAATAGTAGGGTTGAGTACATCCAAATTGGCTGAACAAGGAACTCCATTGCCAGGGTAAAGAATTCTTGCTACTCTAACCAGTACTGTCTGGTTTATGTTTTGAATCAGTGACCATGGTTTATCTTCACCACTCTCCTAAGAGGCAGTTACTATTTATGTTCTTTTACCATAGTATGTTAAGTATCAGGGAGATAGTTAAATTTATGTAGCTATATGTTTTCAGAAAATAAGGTACCACCAAAAAGAATGCATGTTTGGATCTGACCAAAGATTAATCTTTGTTCATAGTGCAAAGATTTTAGACTTGTAGCTTGATGCAGCAACTTGACATTGTCTTTGTCTCTTCCCCAACCCCTCTCACCTTGTAACCCTTTGAAGTGATAAGTATGTTTTCTACTGTGGCTAAGGTAGTAACATTGTTAAACACAGGTATTAAAAATTATACATATATGGAAAGAAGGGAGCTTGTAAGGTGTATGGGCAGCCATGGGCTAGAATGTTACAATTTTCTGTTGGTTTTGGCTGTGTAACATCCATTCTTTCCGTTGCTAACCGTTCTAGTTTTTTCACACTCCTTTGGGGAGTCATCCCTTCTTGATTCTTGCCTTCTATGGTTTGAGGTTTCCCTGGATTCCTTTCTCTTTTCCTGGATCAGAAACAGAACCTGGACCTGGATCATCAGTAACAGCTTCTGGTTAAAAATATAGTTGCACATCTGAGCAGCTTGGTAACTTAATTCTGTCAGAGAAAAAAACCAAAATAACAACAACAACAACAACAACAACAACAAAGATACTGACAATTGCGGTTGATAAGATGTTAGAATGTAAGTCTATATTTGGGAATCTGCCTTGAAGGCAGAGTATGCTTGAGAACGGACCTATCACAGAAACACCTAGAACCTGGAGATAGATTACCATGACATCTTTGGAACTTTTCAAGTCAGTTATATCACAGACTTTTCAATGCATTAAGCTAATACATTTCCTGTCTTACTCAAGCCAGTTTAAGTTAGGTTTCTATCCATTACACCCCAATGATTCCTGAGCAGTATTCTAAATTAAATTAAAAAAAACCTTAGGTATTAAGTATCATAGGACAAAACAAAAAATATTAACTTGGCAATGGACTTGTTGTAATTCAAGAAAGAAATATACATTGCTAATTAATATAGAAATTTACTTGTACTAAATAACAACATAATAGTGATATACAATGAAAAACAGGTGACTAAAAAGAAAATTACCCTTGTGTCCTAGGCATGCTAAAATAATCTTAAATGATGTTGTAGGGCATGTAAAATGTTAAGAGTTGTACTGAATGACATTTTAACCATATGTATCAAGAGATCTAAAGAGGTTCTTGTCATTGGGGCTCAATTGGTTGAGCGTCCAACTTTGGCTCAGGTCATGATCTCATGGTTTGTGGGTTCAAGCCCCATGTCGGGCTCTGTGCTGACAGCTTGGAGCCTGGAGCCTGCTTCGGATTCTGTGTTTCCCTCTCTGCCCTTTCCTTGCTTGCTTTCTCTCTCTCAAAAATGAATGAACGTTAAAAAAAATTAAAAAAGGTTCTTTCAGTCATCCTTAGTTCTTTAGGCTAAGGAAGAATTACCTGTGGACAAGTATGAGGGATACATGTAGTTTTATGATATTAAAAAAAAAATGGCAACCACCTAAATGTTCAAGAATAAGAAAAGGTTACATAAATCACTTTACCTCCATATTGTGGAATACCATACAGCTATTAAAAATTTACATGCCTCAGTTTCCTTATGTGTAAAAAAGGGTATTTACCTCAAGGTTGTTGGACAGATTAAATGAAATAAATGTATGTAAAGTGTTTGGTACACAGTTTATTTAGTGCTTACTACTGTTATTTTAATTCTTATCTTGAGTCTGTGGATTATCTGATCATAGAAAAAAGATAATGATTTAAATAAAGCTGAGCTCTATTCTTTTAGTTTTGAGTTTCTGAACCTGGTGAACCTCTCAGAGAAGGGATCTCAAGTACTCACAGACCATGTTCTCCTAGTGAAACATGGGGAGTCTGTTCTGCATCCTGGCGTAGTCTTTAACAGTTCATGGGGTACTTTTTCTCAGTTACCTATTTTGAGTATGGAAGATGGAAAACTGGGGAAGGAATAGACCTGAAGTAACACGAGTTCCTTTGCCTGGAATCACTTTGATTTCTTCCTTCCCTCACGTGGCTAAATTTCACATGGAGATGTAGTAGGACATAATAGTGATCCTAGGTAAATAATTCCTCCCTCTGGGAGTCTTAGCTTAAATATTTAGAAGACTACTTGAGCAACAAGCCTAAGGGGCAAGTTAGGGGATTAAAAACTATTTTGTGATGAGTTGTTTTGGAAAATAATATTAGCCTATATGTTAATGTCTCTTTACTGTTTAAAATACACTCGTGAAATTGTACTGTGTTAGCTGGTCCTCAGAATAAGTTCTTGTTCAGATACGATTCCTTCTCTGTAGATGTGGAAACTAAGGCTGCAGGAAGTGTGAAGTAGTTAGAAAAATCTAGGAATTAAGTAGCAGAGGAAGGGAAGGTCCAGCCAGCCTCAGAGAGTTGGTTCTGTAGTAGGGAACGCTTCTCGTCGAGGACTCAGGACTAGCTGTTTATAGGAAATCACAATGAATGCAGGACAGTTTGGTGGGTTTGTACACAAAAGTGATTCTAGCAAAAACTGTATTGTGAACTATTTATTTTCAGTTTTGGGGAATAATTAGTTATATAATTTTATAAATGGTAACTAGTTTTCATCAGGCTGAATGTTGGTACTTTAAACATTACTTTGAACCGGAATAAGAGTATGCATAAGTATATTTATTTTGTGTAGAAAGAGTAGATTTGTTATATATTAGTATTAATTAAGTGAACCACCACATATATCATATTTGCTTGGATAAAACAAATGAGTTACAATAGGAATTATTCTACGTCTAGGTAATCTAATTTTCAGTAATTGGGATTCCTCTCTCAGTTTACTAAAGTAGAGCAGACATTGATTAATAGCAAATTTTATGGAAGTGTAAATGTCTGGATATATTTGTCTTCAGCAAATACGTTCATTTTCTGAGAGAAACAACTTGCAGCTGATTTAAAGATGGCATATATGTATTTCTACCGTAATCTTAAAAATTTTCACTTGTGGGGAGGTGACTGGCATTTATAGATTGGGTTTGGTTTCATACCTTATGTTTTTAATATTCTCTCCTAACCCCTCTGAAGGAAATCTGGGTTTACTTTAATATAACGAGTAAACTGTGGCTGAAGTTAAGTGGCTTGTCCAAGTTTGCAAAGCAGTTCAGTTGCAGAAATGAGACTCAAAGCTAGATGTTCCGTTTCCAAGTATGTTGTTCTTTAAAATATAAGAAACCTTTGGGGTGCCTGTGTGGCTCAGTCAGTTAAGTGTCTGACTTTGGCTCAGGTCATGATCTCGTGGTCCGTGAGTTCGAGCCCCGCGTAGGGCTCTGTGCTGACAGCTCAGAACAGAATCAGAATCAGAACCTGGAGCCTGCTTCTGATCCTCTCTCTCTCTCTCTCTCTCTCTCTCTCTCTCTCTCTCTCTCTCTCTTCTCTCTCTCTTTCTCTCTCTCTCTCTCTCTGCCCCTCTCCCATTCACGCTCTGTCTCTCCATAATGGATAAATGGTAAAAAAATACAAGAAACCTTTAATGATGATAACAGTGATAGCAGCTTGCACTTACTTATTGACTCCTTATGTGCCAAGCACTGTGTAAAGCATGTGACATGCATTATCTCATTTTATCATCTTGACATTAATAATAAAATCTTGAATGAAATTAAAAGGCATCTTTCCAAGTTAAGCTAGGTCTGGTATCTTAGAAGTATTTTCAGCTTCAATTATATAAGTAATATTCTATCATAAAATGCCATAAGATTATTTTACATGATTTGTACTAATTCTGTGTAACTTGACCTTTTCAGAGTCCTTGAATTTAAATTATTTAAATTGTTTTAAAAATCTTATGGGATAAGTCATCAACAGAAAAATGTTTCTTTTATTATACCATATTGACTGTTACTTGTTAAATAATTATTGCATTTCTCAAGACATCGTGTTCTTCCATCTTTTGTCTAAAGAACACCTACTTATGTTGCAAGATTTAGTTCTCATTGTCTCCTTAGACCATACTACCTTCCCTGATCTGCCCCTAAAAGCTCTGCCTCTCATCCTCTTCTCTCCCGTAACGTTTTGTACATCCCTCAAATTCAGCACTCGCACATTCTGTTTTAAATATTTGTTTACCTGTCAGACTGCCCTAGAGACTCTGAATCCCCTGAGGTCAGAACATTGTGTTATTCACCTTGGTATCCTGAGTACTTATCATGGAATCTGGAGTTTTGTGCTGCTTGTTGAACTTTTTTTTTGAATGAGGATTTTTGCACCTTTGAAATAGTTTGCTTGTTTTGGTCACTTTTGGCCTGGGTATAAATCCTGTCTTCGCTGGCTTTTATGGTTATTTTAATTTCTATGTATGCTTCTTTTTTAACATTCAGTTTTTATTTTTCTCAGGGGTGGGGGAGATAAAGGTATTTAGGTGTATATATACATCGTTTATGATTAAAAGAAAGTTTAAATTTGGGATGGGTAAGGAATTATATAGTCTTTACATCTGGTGAATAGCCTGACTCTATCACTTGACTAGGCGAGGAAAGAGAACCAGGTAGGTTAAGATCCTGTGGTCGTTGACAGACTAGGAATTAACATCTAGATTCCCTCTTAGTCCAGTGTTTTGTTTTGTTTTTTTTGTTTTTTGTTTTTTTTCATTTTATCTTGGTGCCTGCAGTTCCACTTTGCTCAGCTAATTTGTAGTTTCAGTTTATAACTTTCAACAGAAGGATGTTTTTGTTTTTGTTTTTGTTTTTCACTCAGACAGGCTTGGATACTTAAAGTGATGGTTAAATAAATTACTGAGTAATCCTAACCTAGTGTTCTTCTTTTCTTTTTTTTTTTTTAAGTTATTTCTTTATATGAGAGAGAGAGACAGAGAGAGAGAGAGAGAGAGAGGGGGGGGGGGAGGGAATGAATGAACAAGTGGGGAGGGGGCAGAGAGAGGGAAAGACAGAACCCCAAGCAGGCTTTGCTCTCAGTGCATGTGTGCCATGTGGGGCTCAGTGGGATCATGACCTGAGCTGAGATCGAGAGTTGGACACTTAACCCACTGAGCCACCCAGGCGCCCCTCCTAACTTAAGTGTTCTGTTGCCAGAGTAAAGATACTCATTGGGCATATAAAAAAGAATTACACAGTCCCTACCTTAAATAACTAGAGGTTCAGCATAGGAAATAGAAAAATAAGCAGATAAATTACAATAGTAAAAAGTGATATTACAAAGATTTAAACAAAATGCCATGGTGACCATGGATCTACTAACTTTTTTCCTGGGGGAGTCTAGGAAGGTCACATTGTTAGGTAATTTTGAACCTGATCTTAAAGGACAAGAGCTGTTTCTCAAGATGAAAGGGTAGGGGTGGAAAAGTTTCTACAAAGAGAGGATAGCTTGCACAAGGAGACAGGTCATGAGGGACCTCATAGTTTTGTCCTCTGATGTTAACTATAAACTAGTTAATTCTTCTTATAGAAACCCCCCTGTTTTGGGGCGCCTGGGTGGTGCAGTCGGTTAAGCGTCTGACTTCAGCCAGGTCATGATCTCGCGGTCCGGGAGTTCGAGCCCCGCGTCGGGCTCTGGGCTGATGGCTCAGAGCCTGGAGCCTGTTTCCGATTCTGTGTCTCCCTCTCTCTCTGCCCCTCTCCCGTTCATGCTCTGTCTCTCTCTGTCCCAAAAATAAATAAACGTTGAAAAAAAAAATTAAAAAAAAAAAGAAACCCCCCTGTTTTTATTCCATGAGTGTTCACATTTTTCTCCCCTCTCAGGCTTGCTCAGGGGAGGTGTAAAATTTATTTGAGTCCAATTCAGTGAATTATTTCAGGAGCTCTATGTATGTAGGCATCATATTTGCATGCTCCCAGACTTCTGATCTATTGGCTCTTTGACATAGGGGGGTATATCTTTTTCCTATGTACTTATCCTTTCTTTTGACTGTTGACAGAAACAGTATTTGTTATACTATTGTGTAATAATTATGTATACATAGTAGGCGTTCAATAAATAATGAATAACATATAAAAATACAGGAATGGGGTGCTTGGCTGGCCTAGTCCGTAGAGCATGTGACTCTTAATCTCTTGTTCATGAGTTCAAGCCTCACAAGGGAGGTAGAGATGACTTAAAAAGAATAAAATCTTAGGGTGCCTGGGTGGCTCAGTCAGTTAAGCGTCCAACTTCAGCTCAGGTCATGATCTCATGGTTCGTAGGTTCAAGCCCCCCTTCGGGCTGTGTGCTGACAGCTCAAGGCTGGAGCCTGTTTCAGATTCTGTGCCTCCCTCTCTCTCTCTGCCCCTCCCCCATTCACACTCTGTCTCTCTCAAAAATAAACATTAAAGAAAAATAAAACCTTTAAAAAATTTTGTTTAATGTTTATTTATTTTTGACAGAGAGAGAGAGAGAGAGAGAGAGAGAGAGAGACAGAGACAGAGCATGAGTGGGGGAGGAGCAGAGAGAGGGGGAGACACAGAATCTGAAACAGGCTCCAGGCTCTGAGCTGTCAGCACAGAGCCCAATGTGGGACTTGAACTCACGAACTGCGAGACCATGACCTGAGCCGGAGTCAGACGCCCGACTGACTGAGCCACCCAGGAGCCCCCCAGAAAATAAAATCTTAAAAAAAATTAAAGGAATGTTTCATACTGGCAGAGGATAAAGGAGACTTATTTTGAGAGTATCATAATTCAGAAGAGAAACTAAAGATGAATAGAGAAAAATTAAACTAATTGCATTGACTTCTTTTTGAAATGTGTAATTAACTATTGTCCTATTAAAGATACTGATATTTTGCTTGTACTAAAAATTAATTATTTGGATATGCATTTCATATATGTTCATCTGAATAATGTTCGTTGTCCTTAATGCTTGGTTTGGCAGGTATTTCTATGAGTGGTAAGATAACTTGGGCTTGATAAGTAGCCGAGGAGAGCTACACACAAAAACCTAGTTTGCTAAATCTCCATTTAGTTGAGCTCTTGCTAGAAGAAACAGACTTTTCCCTTGGATACCTTGTAGCCACATGCACGAGGCTAGGATAATAGAGTAGACATAAGCTGCGGTGTTCCCAGGTATTCTATAAAACCTGTTGTTCATGTTATTTCCAAATTGCTGTGTTCCCAACTGTCCTCATCTCTGAAACTCCACAGATGATTTTCAGAGAGATACCATGGGGTTTAATGCATGAAGCTCCTACATTTTAAAATGTTTGTTATTGGGGCGCCTGGGTGGCGCAGTCGGTTAAGCGTACGACTTCAGCCAGGTCACGATCTCGCGGTCCGTGAGTTCGAGCCCCGCGTCAGGCTCTGGGCTGATGGCTCGGAGCCTGGAGCCTGTTTCCGATTCTGTGTCTGCCTCTCTCTCTGCCCCTCCCCCGTTCATGCTCTGTCTCTCTCTGTCCCAAAAATAAATAAACGTTGAAAAAAAAAATTAAAAAAAAATAAAATGTTTGTTATTTACTTTATCCAACCAAGAAGAAATGTAAGTACTATATTTGGGAAATGAATATTTCTAAATGAATACTTGGATTACTAACATTTAAAAATTATTTTCACTATGCTATATTCATTTAGCTACTGCTTTACCATGTCAATTTCTTAAAATAATGTTATGCATCCAGCACACTTATTTTCAACAAATAGGCATGAGTATCTTACTAAAGAATATGTATTTTTGGGGCGCCTGGGTGGCGCAGTCGGTTAAGCGTCCGACTTCAGCCAGGTCACGATCTCGTGGTCCGTGAGTTCGAGCCCCGCGTCGGGCTCTGGGCTGATGGCTCAGAGCCTGAAGCCTGTTTCCGATTCTGTGTCTCCCTCTCTCTCTGCCCCTCCCCCGTTTATGCTCTGTCTCTCTCTGTCCCAAAAATAAATAAACGTTGAAAAAAAATTTTTTTAAAAAAAAGGAATACGTATTTTTAATGGTGGTAAATGTGGCTTTAGAAGTCAGTAAGAATTATTTCTTAATTTTTATTTTTTCAAATGTCATTATTAATTACTAGGTTTATTTCAAAGCTAACTCAGTTTGTTCAAAGTCTTTATGTCTTTTTTATTGTGAGAAAATTCACTGGTATAACTGTTTTCGTATTCCCAAATTGGAACTCTGTACCCATTAAATAGTAACTCCCCAGTCCTTTTCCCTCGGTTCCTGGTGACCACTATTGTACTTTCTGTCCCTGTGAGTTTGACTATTCTGGTTACTTCATGTAAGTGTCATCCTACAGTATTTTTCCTTTTGTCTGGCTTATTTCACTTAGCATATGTCTTCAAAGAGTAAGAGTTTTTTATTCAAACCAGTCTCCATTGGCAACACAGATAAGATACTCTGGAGACTGTATTTGTAGGTTACATTTGTAAATTCAGGATCTGTATGTATCAGTCTCTTTGTTGATGGAAATGAAAAACAGCCTCCAATAAGAGAAAGTAATTTCTATATGACTCAGGCTTGTTACTCCTATTTTTGAATATTATGTGGAATAGAGATACAGAGACCATAGTAATCTTTCTTAAAAATTTACGTTTTTCTCTCTTTGCTTTGTTTCCATAGTATAGCTGCTTTTGATCCTCTTATCCTAGAACTTGTCAAAAAAATCAGCACACAGTTCTAACCTTGTAAATTCTTAGTATTCCTCTTTCTTCTCTCTATATTACAAAGCCTAAAATAATTTCCATTTAGACTGGTAAGACAGTCTCAGGGTGGCAGGAGTAAGAGACTCAGCAGGCCAAGCCAGAATTCTCTTGAGTAGGCACAGGGAAAGAAAGACCAGGAATAATACTCAAACATGAATAATTCTTGTCATCTAAAAAATTAATTAATTATGGAAGACAGCAGCAATTTGTTGCAGTGATTCCAATTTCTTATAGAATATTCAGTAGTGATTTTACCTCAACTTCTCCTTCATTAAAAAAAATACAACAACCTGTGATTTATTTTTTTCTTAAGAGGTTTTTTGTTAATCTGCCTGCATTAAACAGTCTGTTTTAAAATAAAAAAAAAACAAAACGCTTTTCTCTAAAATTTATCTTTTTTTTTTTTTAAATGTTCATTTATTTTTGAGAGAGAGACAGAGCACAGATGGGGGAGGGGCAGAGGGAGACACAGAATCTGAAGAAGGCTCCAGGCTCTGAGTTGTCAGCACAGAGCCCAGGACGGGGCTCAAACTCACCAACTGTGAGATCATGACCTGAGCTGAAGTCGGACGCTTAACAGACTGAGCCACCCAGGTGCCCTTCTAAAATGTGTCTTTCATCTTATGTACCTAGTTAGAAGCTTCTAGAGAGCATGCCCCTATTTATTTGAACTCATTTTTGTAGTATACAGCTTCTGAAGATGAATCTTTAGTTTTAACTGCTTTTATTTTTAAGAAATAACATAATTTATCCATCCTCTTTTATACCCCTGCAGTATAGGCCTACCTTATCTTAAATAACTTTAGTAAAGATTTATCAATCATGGCTATGTTTATGCCATTTTAAAGTCTATTGAAAACTTGGTCTCATTGTAAGTTTGTCTCTTCATATATTTACTACTTGTTTTAAAGTGCTTCTTCTTTTGGCTTATCTGTAGCTGTACTGTCCAGGGTAGAAGCCCCTGTGTTTTGTGGCTGTCAAGCACTTCTTACAGCACAGCTAATAAGAATTTAGATATGCTTTAAGTTTAAATACAGCGTTTCAAAGACTTAGATGAGGAAAATAATGTAAAATATCTCATTATTTTTATGTTGGTTTCATGTTGAAATGAAATTATCTTGGTTATATTGCCACTTGGGTTATTTATTAATTTATAAAGTGAGTTAACTTTATCTGTTCCATTTTAGTTCTTTTAATGTGGCTATTAGATAACTTTTAAATTATATATATGTGGTTCACATTATATTTCTTTTAGTTTTTGTCTATAGCTAACTTAATTGTTAGGTATACAGGTGACTCAGGAATTAGGTCTTGTATTGAAAACTTTGGGAAATAAATTACACTTTGCATGATTTTCTAAACTATCATACTTACCCTTTATCTTCTTTTATTAAAATCTTTTTAATGTTTATTTATTTTTGAGAGAGAGAGAGAAAGAGAGAGAGAGAGCGAGGAAGGGGCAGAGAGAGGAGGAGACAGAATCAGAAGCAGCCTCCAGGCTCTGAGCTGTCAGCACAGAGCCCTACGTGGGGCTCGAACCCATGAACCATGAGATCATGACTTGAGCTGAAGTTGAATGCTTAACCAGCTGAGCCACCCAGGTGCTCCCTTGCCCATTATCTTAGGAGAAAAAAAAAAAAAAGATTCACTCTTAACACTGCTATTAGAGTATGTTCATCAGTAAGAAGGGGATAGATTTCAAATTTTTAAGTTATGATTGAGGGAAGGGACAATGGGAAGAGATTCCTGATGCCTGCTGATGGGTCTGATACAAAGTAAGCACTCAATGATTATTATTTTTTTTAAAAAGTGTAGGTTGAGATTTGAAAAGGTGGTGATGATAGGGTATATGACATGTATAATTTACTGAGTGAAGTTGTAATTTAAATACAATTGAGTAAACTTGTGTAAATTTCAGCCCTGTGGAGAGAGGACGTGAGTTTAGTTTTCATTGCTTACCCTTTTACCGCATGTGAAGAGAAGGGGCTAGATTTCTGTTGGGCATTTGTAGTTCATGATTAAGAGAGAAGGTGGACGAAGAGATGATGGGCACTGAGTGTGTTAAATTATTTTCAATTTCATCAGTCTCATAAAATCAGAACTCTAAAAATTAACATTTTATCAAAGTTGAGTTAATGGTTTTCCGAAATCTAGAAGAAGATTCAAGCTAGCTTGATATAGTTCAGTTTCAGGATCACCACAAATAAGCCTTTTTCTTAACTGGTCTGGTGTTAACTGTTTTGGTGAACTTTTCTTCCTCTGTAAGGAAATCCTGTTCCTTCATACTGCTGAAAGGACTCTGGTTTTTCCTTTCTGCCAACCAAATTACAGTTTTTCATTATGTAGCATTCCAGAATTGAAAGAATGTTCCAGAAAAATATGTTAGGTCAAATATTATATGTAATAATGTAGAAACTATTTATAAGGTGACATATTTACTTGTCTTGGTTTTTAAGAGTTGAGCTTTAATGATTCATCTTTATCGAAGTGTGACTTTTCACATTACAAGTTTCTTTGGAGTATCTGTTCCATGCTAAGGTGTGATTTTTTTTCCCCCTAGCTGTTAATCTATTCACATGCTTGTTTCATTGCTATTATTGTTGAAGTCATCAACCTGGCAGACAGCAGGCCCTAATTGGGTGGGATTGTAGATTCAGTCTTTTAACCATTCACTTTACTAAGTTTAGATTCAAATGGAAATGTAACCCATTTCCTTGGTCTCATTAGTACCACACAGGGACTGACTAAACTAATTGGTCACAGTTCAGTAATATTGCCTGAATGGTCTTGGAGTTGTTTTGAACTATTACTATTAGGATCAAAAAGCATTCATTTTTAGGATGACTGACTTATTTCAGGGATGGGTTGAGTAGCTGTGAAGAAGCTATTTTCTCAGTGAAAATACTCATTTAGATACTTTTATAGGAATTATGTTGAGCAAATATATTTTAGTCAGATTTGCTGATTTTAAAAATTAATTATATTGGGCTTTTTTAAAATTCCAGAAATAATATTTAACCTGATTAGTAATTGCACTCTGAAAGGTAAACTAATGTATTTTAGTTACTGCATGACAAACTGTCATTCAGAATGACAGCTGAACCCAATTACATTGAAAAATTAGGCTGCCAAACTGGAATAAATTGAAAATGACCTGCCTAGAATGTATGGGACATAGACATTTGCAACATAGATTTCAGTTCCAGGGAGAGAGTGATTGGGGCTGGGTCAATATGATAATGTATTTTGTACCTTAGAGCCTTAATTTATTATCTTCATATGTAAAAGGCATAAAGATATATTAATGGGGAGGTAGTATATGAGAATAGAATTTCATAATTACATGTATCACGTTTGTGATATGTTACTAGTTGTTAAAAAGGGACTGTGTTAATGTAGTTTATTCCTAAGGAAAAAGCAGAGATCTTATACAAGTTTTGCTTTATATTGTGATAGAGATTAATGTTTAATATATACTGTTATTGAATTATATTATTTTATAGTTGGCTTGATTTATTTTCTAATTGATTTAAGTATTCAGGGTAGAGTACTATATTTAATTTGCAGGTTATCTAGTTCTTTTGTTCATAGTTACTTCTTCTGTGCCCTTCTTTCCACCCCCATTTAAATACTGGTCTACTGGGTCTGACTGTATGTACTCATTTTCAACCTGCCCTTCATATCTGACTGCCTATCCCTTTTATTCAAGCAAATATTTATTGAGTACTCACCATATGTAATGCTAGGCATTGAGGATACAATGATCAAGACACATCCCTGCCCTGGAGTGTTTAATGCTATAGAGGGTGATAATTACAGGCAATTATATCTGTAAATTCTATGATAGGAAGGAATCAGGTTATGGTGGGCCACACTGAAAGGAGAAATGTACTAATGAAGTCAAAGGAAGGCGTCAAGGGAAGGCTTCACACAAGCAGTTATGCTTGAGCTGAGGTTTGAAAGCTGGCTAGGTCTGTCTAGAGCTGTGCAGTCATAGGGTAGACACGAGCCACGTGTGGCTGATGAGCACATGAAATGTACCGAAAGCATAAAACGCACACTTGAGTTTGAAAACTTGGTATAAAAATCATAATAATTTGAAAATATTTATTACATGTTAAAATGGTGTTTTACATATATTGGGTTAAACGAAATATAACTGAATTTCTCCTGTTTCTCTTTACATTTTCTTCTATTGTGGTTAATAAAATTTTAAATTATATATATGGCTTACATAATATTTTCACTGGGCAGCACTGGTTTAGAAGGGAATATCTTAAAAATAAATGAACCATTGGAGGGATAGAAATAAACTAATATTCTAGCATGTTTTCTTTCTTTATATGTATGCATCTGTGTGTGTATATATACATATACAAATATATATTTATACATGCCGACACACACATATATAATCTTTATATTGTTTGAACCACTCATGTTTTTGGTTTTCTTGTTATGTATCAGTAAACCTCATCCTAACTGATGCATTGACTTAATAGCAATAATTTAAAAACCACATCTCACTGGGGAAAAACTTGTTCTCCCTGCTCTGGTAAAAATTGCCTAAATAATTCATAGAAATCAATATGGCAACAAATTAAAATGCATCTTATTGTCAGCAAATACTTTGGAAGGCAAATTGTAAACATTGCTTCAGAGTTGAAGAAGCAGTTGCAATAAAATGTAAGAATTGGTTGGATGAAAATTATTTCTAACGTGTTTTACTAGATATTTGCTTGAATTATTTGCTAGACTGTTTCTTAATGAAAGAAATGACTACTTGTTATGAATTACTATTAGAAAATATATGTGAAAATATACTTTCTGGAAATTCGTGTTTATCCTGTTTACTAAAACAGAAGTTGAGAAGTAGCCATAACTTTACCTGGAAAGCAGGACATAACAGTTTGTTATTTATTTGATTTATCAGAATCAGAGTCCCCTATTGTATTTAGAGTGCTAATTTTAGTATTAATTGTCAGGAGTACCATATTTAAAATTTATTTTTTTAATTTTTTTTGAGACAGAGACAGAGCATGAACAGGGCAGGGGCAGAGAGAGAGGAAGACACAGAATCTGAAGCAGGCTCCAGGCTCTGAGCTGTCAGCACAGAGCCCGATGTGGGGCTCGAACTCACTGACTGTGAGATCATGACCTGAGCTGACGTCAGACGCTTAACCGACTGAGCCACCCAGGCGCCCCGGGAGTACCATATTTTAAATAGGACCCTGATTTTGAATACTAGAATTCTGGAATGCTAGTACATGATAAAGTTTCAAAGATTATCTGGTTTTCAGATATGGAAACCTAGGCACAGGAAAGTTACTGGTTTAATCTGGGTTACACAGTTTTTAAATTGCCATGCTTTAGGACTGGATTTCAGGTCTCTGAATTTCTAGTCTAGCAATTATTCCTTTTATTATATTCAACTTGAGTTACCTGGGCTTGGCTGGTGTGCTAATTTGCTAAGGCTGCTGTCACAGAACAGATAGCTTGAACAGCAGAAATTTATTTTCTCACTTCCATGTGCAGGAAGAGCCAGGGGAAGAGCATTATCTAGGTGACTAGGTGATTAGTAGGCAAACACTTGATACCCCTTGGATCAAATTAATACTGGAACAACATTGGGACCAGCGGGTGCTAGAAATACTGGATTGGAGAAAGAACTGTTGTAAGAAGCTTCTGGGTGATTCACAGCAGTGTCCAGAGTAGAGGACGCGTCACAGCAGTGTTCTTGGGATGTCTTGCCTCAAAGCTAGCACGATGCATTTGGATAATTGTCTAGTTTTTGAGAGTTGGCGATATGTGTTGTCTTCTTCCATTAAAATTTAAGAGTATATATACTTCAGCAACATTCTTGGATGTTCTAAACCTTGAAAGATTTATAAATACCCAGTGGAGAGGAGAAGGAGATTAATTTAAACATATTTTTATTTCTCAGTGGTGATTGGGAGCTAACTTGCTTATTCCTAGGAATAGTATGGTCAAACCTGGGGTAGAATGGGATTGGAAAGATGAATCTTTTCTTTAAAGCTTCAGATTCTAAAAAGAGAGACTGATGTGTAAATTTAAAAAATACTGAGTAATGTGATCAGGCCTTTGTCGCTTGACTAATCTGAATTCAAGTGTTTGTTCTGCCTTTTATTTCTCCTGTGATCTCAAGAAAAAGTGTGTATTAGAATACAACATCACAGAAGAGAAAGCGACAAAACTGTTTGCAGAAGTCAGGAAAGACTTTAAGGTAGAGGATTCTCTTGAGATTGGATTTGAAGGGTGAGCAGGAGTTTGCTGAGTAGATCGGGTAGAGTGAGAGTATTCTATCTACATCTGGAAATTTGTATCAGCATAGTATGTTTAAAGTAGTACCTTCTTTGTAGCAATGTTTTTCTCTCCCATCAAATTACTGCCTATCCTTTAGGACTTAGCTTAAGCTTCTGTCTCTACTGGATTCTTCTCTAATTCAGAGTCAGAGACAATTTTCAGGAAGTTAAGTATTTCCAGTTTTTGCATTACATTAGTTATCTTTTAAATACATTAATCTGTCAACAAACTCAGGAGTCACTTGAAATGTGATGTGGTTGGCAAACTGCAGTTGGCAAAATCGAGGTCTCTAGACGTCAAGGTGGAGGGAGAGCAGGAAAAATAAAAATAATGCTTTAAACATGTATGCTTTTATGAGTACATAAAGAAAAGTTCTGGAATGAGCTGCTTTCAAAACCAGAATCTGTTGCTCATTTCCACCAAACATAATAAAATAATGATAGTAGTTACAAGTTTTTGTTAGGCATTCTGCTATGCAGTTGACCGTTATTGATTTAATAATAGCACTTAGGGGTAAGAAAAGAAACACTACTACATTAAATGTACACATCAATTATGAGTTATATGTTGATTTCAGAAATGTTAATATATGAAAAATATTTCTTACAATAGAGAAAATAAAGTATTTTCAATTAAGGTAGTAACTCCATGATATAGGCATTTCTGTCCCCTTTTACACATGAGACAAACGAAGCTGGGTAAATTTGAAGCTCAGGACTTTGGGCAGTGTGGAGGAGAAGTTTTGGCAAGAGTGACAAGAGCAAAGCAATACGTGTGTATATTCCGTGTAAGGTGATCTGATTAGATAGACTAGTATTGTCTTACTCCTTCAGTATTTCTTGTGTTTCTCTCCTTGAAACAACAGGATTGGTCAGAGAGGACAGCCTGTTCAGTGGTGAAGTCTATATAAATAGTGGGTGCTTCTTCTAGATCCATCCTGTACCTGCTCCTTTTAGGCCTTTTACAGCTATGAATTGATGTGCTGGACTATATTTAGATTTATGAATTAATGTGCAAATGCTATTTGAGTCAAATCTGTTTTTGTATCCTGGTTTTCTGTAAAGAGCTTGGCCTTTGTGGAATGACTAATCTGAATTCAAATCCTGGCTCTGCCTCTTCTTTGCTTTGTGACCTTGAGCCAAGTGTTACATCTCTCTGAGCTTCTGTTTGTCTTCCTCTTTATGTCTGTATCTACACTGCATATATATGGATATATAAGGAAATCCTTATATATGGAGTGAAATAGATGTTATTTTCCTTCCCTCGTATTCCTTTCAAGTGGGAGCTGTGTATATAAATTGTATATTTGAAGATCATTATACTTTTAACAGTTTCTGCTTCAATACTGAATGTTTGTTTAGTACATTGCTATTGAGAATGTGGCCCCCAGAAGAGGTTTGCATATTTGTAAAATGTTTCTTGGTCTGAGAGGAGATAAGGAGCTTGTGCCAGCATGTAAATCAAATTTGTTAGTAAGCACACTGTTTATTTCAAATATTTTTTTTCCATAACAAAACTTTCTTTGTGAAAGAAGTGTGTTGATTCATGTTCTGATTCAGCCTTCTCATTCATTGACTGGTACTCTGAGTAGCATGAATGGAGAGTACTTTTAGGGGGTACATTTTGAACAAAGTTTAGTTTTACTTATGTTGTGATGCTTTTATTCACTCATTAGAAAGATTTGGTATTGTTAGTGAAAAGATTATTGATTTTGGACTTGGATTCTGATCTTGTCTTTGTTACTAATTAGTTGGTCAAGTCATTTAAGCGTTGTAGACTTTATTTTGCATGACTGAAAATAAAGATTGAATTAGAGTATTTTGTGGTACTCTCAGGCCTTAATATGCTAATAATCCATGATCTCTCAATAATGTTTTGTTTTTTTCTTTTAGAATCAGAACATAGGCCTGATATTAAAATAGAAAATAAGATACACTGGGGGCGCCTGGCTGGTTCAATGTCTAACTCTTGATTTTGGCTCAGGTCATGACTCCATGGTCTTGGGATCAAGCCCCATGTTGGGCTCTGTGCTGGGCATGGAGCCTGCTTGGGATTCTCTCTCTCTGTCCCTCTCTGCCCCTCTCCCCTATTCATGCTCTCTCTCTCTGTCTCTCAAATAAAAAAAAAAAAGAGATACACTGGGACAGAAACATGCTGTAAGAAGTTTTTTTTTAAATAGGTATTTTTATTAAGCTTTTGTCAACTGTATGCCAAGAAGTTGGTCCTAAAAATATGATGATAATGAAACTATTTTTTATTCATAAGTAGTAATATCCTGGAGGAGATAGACAAGCAAATATATAAATATAATTGTTAATGTGTTAGTGATATGTACCAAAAGTGTTGAAACAGGAGACTTTGAGAGACTAATTCCCTAGAACAGTGGTAGGCAAATATTTTCTGTAAAGATCCAGGCACTTTAGGCTTTATGGGCCATATTTTGTTTATTGCAGCTACTCTACTTTGCAGCTGTAGTGGGAAGGTAGCAACACTAATCTCTGACCTCAATTAGGTGTCCTATAATTATATTGAATTCTGACACTAGAGTTAGTGCAAACCTATAAGCTAAGGGCTTGGTCCCACAAGACTGTCTCCATTTCAGATGCCAGCTACAAGTGGGGCTTCCTACATTTCTGCCTGGCTGACTATAGCCCCGCCCCCCAAGTTCAGTAATTTGCTAGAATGACTCAACAGAGGTCAGGAGAGCACCATACTTAGGATTAGTTTTATTATGAAAGCTGCAACTCAGGAAGATCCAAATGGAAGAGACATATAGGTCAGTATGTTAGAGGTGGGGAGTGGGTACACAGAGCTTCGATGCCCTTTCTGGGCACCCTTTCAGCACATCGATATGCTCAGCAACCTGGAAGCTTCCTGAATCTCATTGTTCAACAGTTTTTGTGGACTCATTGTGTAGGTGTGATTGATTTAATTGTTGACCACATAATTGAACTCAGTCTCCAGCCCTGTGCTCACATGCTTGGTCTTTCATTGGCTGGCTCCTCTCTTTTAAACTATCTAGGGACTGACCATGAGTCACCTTGTTAGCATAACATTAGGTATAATCAAAAGGGACTAATTATGGATAACAAAGGACACCTATGAAATGTCAAGGGTTTTGAAGCTATGTGCAAGGAACTGGGGCAAAGACCAAATATATATATTTCAGTTATACTGTGGTCAACCTTAAACACTATGTCCATGAACGGGCATGGTGGTATTTCACTAAAATCTTATTTACAATGAAGCAGCAAGCTAGAATTGATCTCTAGGCAGTAGTTTGTAGACCCTTTGCTCTAAATGGGAATGGCTTCTCCAAGAAGATGACACTTGAATTGTATTTTCTGTTTCTTCAAATTTTTTTGCTGATGTTATACTATTTTATAGAATTTTAAAAATAATATGTTACAATATTAGTGATGCAATTTTAGTGAAAATGTCTGTAGTACAGTGGTACTACCATAGAGAGATTTTTATTTTAGGATGCTTGGTGAGTGATCAAGGAAGTTTTTCCACATGGGTACCTGATTACTAATGTGTGTTTTAATATCCATTGAGAAAGACTTCAGTTCTTCTCAGATACTAATTCATTTTTAGTCCTATAATTAAGAAGGCTTGAGTATTATCTACCAGATAACAAACAACTGGTAGGTGTTATTTTTCTGAATGACCATGATTTTTATCATATTCCTTAATTAGTGATATTTTGTCTAATGTGTTGTTGTTGAAATGCTGTTTTTCATCTTTCTATTTTGTTTTGAGTCTCACTTCTTGTGTTTTTTTTTTGTTTTGTTTTGTTTTTTTATTAAAGGAATTAGAGGCTTGGGTTTGAGTTTTAGATCCATGACTAAGGAAGACTGTGTAGGTTCCACATTATGAGAGCTGTGCAGTGAGAGAATAGAAATGTGGCACTTAGTGCTATGAAGTAGAGATCAAGGCATGGACATTTAAAAACTTTTGGTTTTTGCCTTTCATTTCTCCTTTTTGCCAGAGTATAAATTGTATCCTATTCTTGCCTGGAGATTTCACAATGAAAGAATAATCATGCTGGTAGCAATTAATCAATTTATCTTGTTAATTTAATTACTTAGTATGACTGAAGTTTCAATTGTGCGTAAAGATGAACATTTGGAAGGCCTCTAAACAAGGAATTTGGGGAGTGGGCCAGAACTGAACATTTTAAAGTGATGGCAAGGGAAGGGTTTGGGTTTGCTATTATTCAGTTGCTTGGATGATGTGGTCGTGAGCTCTTAGGTTAGGGAGTGAAGAGAATTGCCCTTATGAGTACATGCAGAAATAGTGATGAAAATGAGGGTAATGGAAAAATAATCTTGTATTTTAGGGATAAAATAAAACAAATTAAAAAGAACCAAAGTAAAGCTCATTTGTTTTTAAGTCAGTAGCCACAGATGAGTTACTAGTATCATCTTAAAACTGGAAGGGCAGTTACTTAAGTGTGTTTATATGTATGGGCCACAGCAATAGTCTGTCAATCAGTAACACGTGAATAGTTTATTCAGTTCTTTTAATTGAATATTTTTTTAAAAAAATGAATGCCTGTTAAATGTTGTTGGTACTGAGGCTCATATGGAGATAGTAATATAATAATAATAATAGTAATTTTTATCTGGTACTTTATGAAGAAGGCTAAGCACCATAATCTGATAATAACCCTGTGAGATAAAGTTCTGTTATCCACAGTTTACATACAAAGAAACAAGATAAAGCAATTTATCTTGGGTCGAGCAGGTAGAGTTGGCCTGATGCCCAAGCCTTTTAACAGTTTTATTTTTCCTAGTGGACATAAATTTCATAAGTTTTTATAAGAGAAATACAAAGAATGATGGACTTTCTGAGGAGGGGTGGTTAACATCTTTAGGGAGTGGAACCTCAGGGAAACTTTTATAAAGGAGAGACATGCAAGATTAAGTGAAAATATAAGATGAATCTTTGGTATGGAGTGTCCTGAATGAAGAGTTATAGGGGTCATAAAGCTGATCCATTTTTTTCATTGTGGCCTTTTGCAAACTACCCCATGCTGCTTTTTTTCTCCAGAAAAAAAATGTTAAGATTTTGAGGCTTTGTAGTTGTATTTCACTTCTAGGAGACTTCTCTACTTGTTTACATATCTATGCTTATGTATTTAAGTGTAACTGTAAATGGATGTAGATTGTATATAATTATGAAATAGGTGCTAATATTAATCAGTACTTTAAAGAAATTAATCCATCTTGGGATGCCTGGATGGCTCATTTGGATGAGTGTCCAACTCTTGATTTCAGCTCAGGTTATGATCTCACTGCCGTGAAATCAAACCTCACATCTGACTCTACACTGAGTGTGGTGTCTGTTTAAGATTCTCTCTCTCTCCCTCTTCTCTGCCCCTCCCCTGCTAGTGCTGTCTCTCTTTCTCTCCATCTTGATAACTGGGAGTCATTTACTTTCCAGACTAAGGTTCATGAGCTTTAGGATTTTTTTCATATTTCCTGTGCTTGTCATTTTACCACTTGGATTTTACCATTTACATTTTACAGAACTCTATCACTTATCCATCCATCAATCCATCTTGTTTTTGGTCTTTTTTTTTTTTTTTTTTGCATATATTTCAAATCAGGTTGTAGCTATACATATCTTTTATTTCAAATTCAGTATTTGGTTATGGTCTCCCTAAACACTCCCCTCCAAACTACATATGATGAAAACATCAATCTTAAATATAATATTCAGTATTCACACATGCTTGTACCTGAGTAACCCAAACCCCCATCAAGATAAAAAATCCTATAGTCACTTCAGAAAGTTCCTTCATACCCTCTACCAGTTAATCTCTACCCCGTATCCCCAGAGGCATCCACTCAAGTTTTTTCCCACCATAGACTATTGTCATAGAATTTGTATAAATGGGATCTGACAAAATGAATATAAACTCTTCTCAGTAAAGCTTCTTTTCATTTAACATAGTGCTTTTGCCATTTGTTCATATTGTTGTGTTTATCAGCGGTTTGTTACTTTTTATTGCTGAGTAGCAGACTATCATGTGAATTTACCATAGTTTATCTATTCTTGTGTTGATGGAACTCTGGGCTGTTTCCAGTTTGGGGCCATTATAAAAGAATAAAGCTTCTTTTAACATTCTTATACAAAAGTCATTTGGGGATTTGTATTTTATTTCCTTTGGGTAAATACTTAAGAATGTAATTGCTGGGTCAGAGAGATGGTGTATATTTGGTTTAACAAGAATCTGTTAGACCTTTTTCCAAATGGATGAAACATTTTGTACTTGCAACACTGTGTGAGAGAGCCCATTCTTACCAGCATTTTACATGGTTAGTGCTCTTAGTGATTCTTTTGGATGTATGATAGTTTAGTTCATTGTAGTTTTAGTTTGCACTTCTGTGATGGCTAATGATGATTAATATATTTTCATATCCTTAATTGGTGGTTTGTAAATATTTTGCGAAGCACCTGTTCAAATGTTCTGCCATTTTTAAATTAAAAAAAATATTTAGAAGTTCTTTATATATCTTACATACCATTCCATTGTCATATATGTTTTTGGAAAATTTTTTGTCTTTAAATTTTTTATTTATCTATAGCGATCTTTTCATGAACAAAGGCTTTTTAATTTTGATTAAGTCTAATTCATCAATTTTTTCCTTTATGGTTTTTGCTTTCTGTGTCCTTAAGAATATGCCCTGTAAGAATCTTCACTACAGATGATGCAGATATTCTTCTGTGTTTTCTTCTAGGAGTTTTATAGTTGTTTAGTCTGTGATCTATATAAAATTAATTCTTGTCTGTGTATGAGTTATGGATCCAGGTTTTATTTTTCTTCTCCATATTGATATCCATCTGTTTCATTGTTATTTGTGGAAAAGACTTTCCTTTCTCTATTGGATTACTGTAGCACCTGTGTAGAAAACTGATTGGAGCGTCAGTGAGTCTATCCTGTTCTAGTGACCTGTTTGTCAGTCTTTATGCCAGTGCTATGGTATCTTGATTACCGGAGCTTTATGATAAATTTTTAAATTGGGTGGTTTGTACATCCTCCATGTTTCTTTTCCTAAGATAGCTTTGAATATTCTAGTTGTCATGCTTTGTTGTTGTTGTTACATTTACATAAACCTTTTAGAATTCATGGTCAGTCTACAAAGAGGCCTGGGAGATTATAAATAGATTTGCAAGAATATATAATTTAACTTGGCAGAAGCAGGGTGTTGGGGGGGAGAGGTTGACTTCTTAAAAATCCTGAGTTTTCCATTTCATGAACATGGTGTATCTCTTATTTAGGCCTTTTAAAAATTTCTCCCAGCAGTGTTTTGTTTTGTAGTTTGTAATTTAGAGGCATTACAAATTTTTTGTTACATTTATTTCTAAGTGCTTTATTGATGTTACATGTTATTATAAATAGAATTTTATTTTAAAAAAATTTCTATGTTTATTTATTTTTGAGAGAGAGAGACCGAGCGAGCAGGGGAGGGGCAGAGAGAGAGAGGGAGACACAGAATCCGAAGCAGGCTCCAGGCTCTGAGCCGTCAGCACAGAGCCCGACGTGAGGCTCGATTGCAGGAATGGTGAGATCATGACTGAGATGTTTGCAGATGCTTAACGGACTGAGCCTCCCGGGTGCCCTGCATAATTATGGTTTTTAAAGCAGCTTTCATAAGATACAGTTTACTTACTATAAAATTAATGTTTTTGTTTTGCATACAAGTCAATGACTTGGTATTCTCCATAATCATTCAACTATAACCATAATGTACTTTTTTAACATTTTCATCACCCCCCCCAAAGAAAGCTCAGGCACACTTATGTCACTCCTCATTCACACCTCAAGCCTCTGGCAATCACTAACTTACTCTTTTTATATTTGCCTGTTCAGTCACACTACATGTCATCTTTATGTTTGACTTCCCTTATTTAGCATGTGAGGTTCACTTATGTTCCTTTTTATTGCCAAACACTGATTCCATTGTGGGGTATACTGCATTCTGACTGTCCATTTACTAGTTTATGGACATTTGAATTGTTGCCAATTTTTAGCTTTTATTAATAATGCTGTTTTGAATATTTGTATAAACGTCTGTGTGGATATACATTTTCATAGATACGTAGTATTAAAATTGCTGGGTCATATGGTAAATGTGTGTTTAACTTTTTAAGAAACTACTAAATTGTTTTCCAGAGTGATTACCATGTTACATTCTCAGTGGCAATGCTACATTGATTTTTGAATGTTAAAACAGCTTTCATCCTGAGGTAACTCTGCTGCATTTTCCATTTTCTATATTGCTGGACTTGGCTTGCTTACAATATTAAGGATTTCTGTGGCTGTGTTCATGAGAGACTGTGGTCTGTAATTTTATTTTCTTATAATGTCCTTGTCAGATTTTGCTACTGAGGTTATCATAAAATGGTTGGGAAGTGTTCCTTCTTCCTGTTTTATTAATGAGTTTTGTAGAATTCACCAATAGAAAATATCTAGTCCTGTTCTTTTTTTTATTGGAAGGTTTTTTGATAATGAACTTACCTTTTTGATAAATATGGGCTATTTGGATTTTCATTTATCTTGTGTCGGTTTGGAAAGTTGTATTTTACAAGGGATTTATCCATTCTATGTAAGTAATTGAATTTGTTGGCATACTGTTGTTCATAAACATTTCTGTAATATGCTTTTAATGTCTTTATGTTTGTAATGTAGGATTTGTAGTGATAATCCATCCCAGGTACTGACAATTTGCATTATTTTCTTTTTCTCTCTCTTATTCTCTTGAGCTAATGATTTATCAATTTTATCAATCATTTCAAAGAAACAAATTTGGCTCTAATTTTTTATTTCATTGATTTCTGTGTTGTATTTCCACTCTTCTACTTGTTTTGTTTTTCTTTAAATTCATAAATGAAATCTTAGGCCAATGAGAGCTCTTTTTTTTCTAGCACTGTAGAATTCTCTCTCAGCACTGCTTTAGCTCATCTCACCAAATTTGATAGGATTTCGATGAGAGGAATTAAGTGTGTTGTTTTTGGAGGCACTTTAAAAGTTTTTATTGCTGTTGATTTCTGTAAATATTTTTATTTTCTATTCCTCTTTTTTACTGAGATTACATTTATATTAGATCTGTAATTTTGTACTATATGCCCCTGAGGTTCTTTTTTTTTTTAACCATTTTTACAAATATTTTGTTTATTTTAATGAAGCTGGTCCAGACAATGTCCATTTAAAACCCATATCCCAGGCCAAAAAGTACAAATAAAATAAAAAAGAACAGTGTTCTGTTGAACACACTTCTGCATGAATAACTTTATTAACTGCTAATGAAAATTAGAACTTTTCTGGGATCTTCTGACAAGACTTTTATCTTAAAATGTTTTCTCTTCAGTGAAAGCCGTCTTTGGAGTTAGTCGTTACTCTCGCGATCTCTGTCATCTCGACTCCAGCTTGCTATTTCTCTTCTTTTGGTCCAGACCCTCAAATTTTAAAAGAAACTTCAAGTTAAGAAAAAGTCATTTTTCCACAGTTCACTTCTCTGAAAAACTTCCATCTCCCACTGAAAGTCATAGTCCAGGAGTGAAGCAATCACATACTAGAACTTCAGGGCCGGTTGGAAAGTCATTACGAACACTCGCATTGGTCAACCTTATTTATCACAAGCCTGAAAATGCACAGTCCTGGAAAAGGTGGTGGCCTTTCTGTGCACATATGTAATTTTTTTAAACAAGAGAGTGTGATATGAAGGGGGCTGAGGTTTGATCACCAAAAATCAGCACAATGAAAACAAGTGATCATGAATAATGGGCACTAGACTTCAAATTACCAGATGTTTTATAGAGATGGGGTGCCAGTTTTCATTTCCGTTTTGAACACCACATTACAAAAGAACTATTTTTAAAAATAAAAAAGGATTGAGGGTAAAGAAAAAAATAAAAAGAATATCTAAATCATTGGATGACCCCCTGTTTGTTCCTGATAAACTCCAATCACATCTTCCTCCTCCATTCCCACTTCTTTTGGACCATGATTATCAGCAATTCTCGGACCTGCAAAGAGAAACCTGAGTGAATTCATTGGAACTCCCTGTCTTGGACAGTTTCTTGAGATGTGTTGTCATTTTCACTTTGAAGTGAATCGCACTGCCATCCTGTCCAATGACTTTGAGTTTAATGTATTCTCCTTCCTTCTCATCCCCCAAGTCCTCAGTTGAAGGTTTTGCCTCCTGGTCAGATATGGTGACGGTGGCTTCACCCAGGGTCTCTGCACAGCAGGGACGTCGGATAGGCAGAACCTGGCTCCGGGGTTTACAGATCTGTCTCTCTTCCCCACAGCACAACACCACGGCTGGCTAGGCTCCTGAGGTTCTATTTGTTTTTTCCCAATCTTTTTCCTCTCATTTTTCTTCAGATTAAATACTTAAATTGATTTACCTTTAATTCCATTGGCTCTTTTTTTTTTTAATCTGATCTGCTACTTACCCTATTCTGTGAACATTTTAATTTAAATGTCATAGCTTTCTATTGTACATTTTGTATTTGACTCTGTAGTTTGTAATTCTTTGCTATGATTCCCAGTCTTTTTATTCATTATGAGATGTGTTTTAAGTTCCATGAACACAGTTATACTACTTGATTTAAAATCTTTATGTGTTTTTTCAGGCATCTGGGTCCTCTGGATTTTGGTTTCTATTGATCATGTTTTATTTCATGAATGGACTATATTTTCTTTGTTATTTGTATGTTAAGTAATTTTGGATTGTTATTGTGAATGCTGTGAATAATGCTGTGTAGAGATTCTACATTTTGTTACGCTCTTCTGAATTTTGTTGACAAATTTTAAGGTGTCCGTTTACTTGGATAAACTCAAACTGCAGAACTCAATAGTTGGCATCAGTTGAAATCTTATGAATGTGAGTAGTTCATGGCTGAGCCAGACATTTGTCCAAGGTTATTTGGGGCTTCTTCTCTCTTGTGCTTTTGTTTCAAGAATTGCTTCTCTCATGTTCAAACTGTTGAGATTGTCCATAACTTCTGGTTCATGATGTAGATCGGGGCTTGTCCCTAAATAGAAAATCATAAGAAACAACGAATTTTACAAAATACTGTTACTTTCTTATACCCGTCAACTCCCATTTCTATTCTTTTACATGTCCGGTTTTGGTTGCTCTTCACCTTCAGAAAGCTGTTTTTGAATATTTTGTCCAGAGTTTATAGTTCTTATCTGTACTGTGTTAAGAACCACTTCACTATTACCAGATTCAGCCTCTATCCTAAATTTAAAAAACAACGCAAAAAGCTTAATAGGCCGTTAGTACACTCAACAAATGTAGAGTCTCTTATGTGTGCCTGACAAACATTGGCAATGCAACTATTAAAGACACAGATCCCTCCTTTCAGGGTTTTCACATGTCCGTAGAGGAAATAAATATAAACAGGTGTGAGAAATACATTAATAGAAATATCTACTTGGAAAGAAAGTGGCAGAGAAAATGTGATTGTTTCTCACTGGGCTAGGCAATATGGGCACACTGACAGGGAGAGTTTAAGGAACACATTCTGAAGGAATACTACATCCTGCTTGGAGTTTGAAGGATTAATTGGTATTTTCAGGCAAACTGGGAGGGATAGATGTACTATGCTTTCAAGTTTCAATATAGGGACAAGAGAGATGATGTAAAACCTAGAGCCAAGTTCAGCTGGAAACTTTAAAATCATCTGTAACCTCTCTTGCTTTTCCTTCAATTGTGTCTGACTTTAAGATTTCTCCCTCTTAAATCTACTGATTTATTAAATTCACATGTGACCTGGTCAGTTTTCTCTGGGAGGAGTGAGAGCTAGAACATAAGAAAAGCCTTAGGTTTTACACTGCTCCTGAAATTTGTCAGCATTTCAGACAGCTGAGGCAACAAATGGACCTTGATCACAGTGTTAAGCTCATGGTAAGACTTAATTTTTTAGAACTGATCAGTCAACAGTGTTAAGTCCTACTATCAGTGTATTTTAATACATCTGTTTGTGTCAGGGATCTTTGCTCTATTTGTGTAGGAGTTTTAGTAGATGTGCATTAGAGGCCCATTAGCTTATTTATCTTTTGCTAATACAGGTAGTTCCAGGCCCATCTTAATGTCTAGAGTAACTTTCACCTTAGTAGTTGCTGAGTCCCTCAGAACACTGGCAGTGAGAACAAAGAAAATTTTAACCTTCCATTTGGGGAAGGGGATAGACTCAAATAATTTTGAAATATGGAGTCTCTTGATGGGGAAAAAGAGAGCTAGGAGGAAATGAATAAACCAGCAAGTGTTAAATTTTTGACTTGGTTAAGAGGTATCGGAGAGAAGCATAGCGCCCTTCAGTGGTTACCCATTGTTCTTAAGGTAAAGCTGAAATTGTTTTTTTTTTTTTAAGTTTATTTATTTATTTTATGAGAGAGAAAGCATGAGCCGGGGAGGGCAGAGAGAGAGAGTAGGAAATTGAGAGAATCCCAAGCAGTCCCCAAGCCACAAGTACAGAGCCTGATGAGGGCCTCAAACTCACAAACCTTAAAATCATGACGTGAGCTGAAACCAAGAGTTGGACGCTTAACTGCCACCCAGGTGCCCCAAAGCTGTAAATTGTTAATATGATCTGCAAGTCCCTACATGATCTGATAGCACAATAGCTCACTTATCTCATCTGTTGCCACTCTTGCATTCATTTATTCTTCTTCTCCCTTGCTGTCTGCACTGCAACCACCAAGATGTTCTTTTATCTTTTATTAGAGGTTCTTCTTATCCTAGAGCTTTGGTAAACCCTATTATTCTGCCTGAAATTCTTTCCTTCATTTCCCTTTTATCTTCCTCTAGTTACTTTCTCCTCTCCCAAATTAATTTTTCAGATATTTTGTGGCTTCTCCAAATAAGGTTATATGCACTAATAATCTAGCAGCTAGAATATAAGCTTTTTTTAATGTTTATTTTGAGAGAGAGAGAGAGTGTGTGTGTGTGAGCCAGAGAGGGGCAGAGAGAGAGAGAGAGAGAGAGAGAGAGAGAGAGAGAATCCCAAGCAGGCTCTGTGCTGTCAGTGCAGAGCCCATTGCGGGGCTTGCTTCCACTAATTGTGAAGTAATTATCTAAGCCAGAACCAAGAGTTGGACACTTAACCTACTAAGCCACACAGGCGCTCCTAGAATATAACCTTTATGGCACCGAGTTTTCCTGTTAACTACTGTATTGTGAGCACCTAATACAGTCCTTTGCATATGGTATGTGTTCAGGAAATATTTGAATGAATAACTGAAAGAATAAATCCAGAGATGAATTCAAAATTCCATTTAACTAATTTTTGGTGAGAAATAAATATGCCAAAAATTAGTGTGAGGAATTTATTCCTACCACTTCCTATTAGAATAAGGAGGTAGATATCTAGAAATAAATAATCAATTGCTTTCAGAGATTTATTGTCTCACTGTTTGAGAATGATCCCTGGTTACAGCATAGTGAGGAGTGCCTATCAAGCTGTAGTACTCATTATGTAGATGCTGCCCAGTACATACACTGAATTGAACTACAGTGAATAACATTATGTTTGACTTTTTGCTTAGTCTGTTACAAAGACAGTCATGTGCAAGAAGTATTGTAATTTTTTCTACACGCTACTAGGTTTTTCTTTAGATGTTTGAGCACCATTTTGATTACGCTTCTTCTAAAAAGATATGAAGAAATCAGTAAAAGATTACATATTTAAAGCTATTAAAATAAATGAAGTTTGATAGCAAAAATGAAATACTTACAAAGGGTACCTATACTGAATTTAAATGACTTATTACTTACTTTAATGAAAAAAATGAGAAAAGTATAGCTTTTAATAGGAGAAAATTATTTCTGATGAAAAAACTGTAAGACTTGAAATATTTTAGAAAGTGAGGATGTTGACAGTCCATCCTTGAGGATCTTTTGTGAAGACAATAGGAAAATATTAGTTGTAAAAGTATTTATCTCACTGAATAAAGACAACTAGCTTGGGCAGGATCTCTCAATTATTTCCAGTTGTGATTATATGATTGCCTGGTTTTATTTAACATACTTACTCCTTTCAATAGGTCACATAGAATTATTTGCTCAATCATTTTTTTCCTTTTTATGTGTGTGCCTGAGAGTGTGATTGCTTGTGCGTGAATGTTGTACTTTGTCTCTCTCTTTTGTTTCCTTATAGTGCCTGGCATAAGGGATTTGCATTTTAAGAATGAGGTTTACTTTTTAAAAGTAAGATTTGCTCTTATTTAGAATTCGAGATAAAACATCTCAAATGAGATGAGATGAGATTTAACTGAAATCTTTAAAACTTTCACATGATTTTTATTCTCCCTAGAGAGTCATAGCAATTGAGGGGTGCTTATGCCTTTGAGACTTCTGTCCCAAAGAAGAGCCTCTGCCACTAGGTAAGAGTAATTAAGAATAGATTGGGGTTAGAGACCGGTGAACTCACAATATTTTTTTAATTTCTCTGATTAAAAAAAAATGCTCTCTTGGGGCTCCTAGGTGGCCCAGTCAGTTAAGTATCCTACCCTTGATTTCAGCTCAGGTCATGGTCCCAGGGTTGTGAGATCGAGCCCTGAGTTGAGGCTTCACACTGAGCATGGAACCTGCTTAAGATTGTCTGTTTCTCTATCCCTGTCTCTCTCTTCCTCTGCCCCTCTCCCCCACTGGTGCTATCTGGCTGTCTGTCTGTCTGTCTGTCTCTCTCTCAAAAAGAAAAAAAAGTTTCCTTGGTGAAAAATTCAGGGTATTAGGAAGTAATAGTCACTCCTAACATTGTCATTGAAAGTCAGTACTTATAACTTGGTATAGTTCCTTCTGGGTTCTTTTCTTTTTTTTTTTTTTTTTTTTTTGTCTTGGGTAGGCATTAGAATAAAAGGCAGCCTTTACCCATGTTTTTGGGATGGGATGTTGCAACCATGGTGTTATGGCTTGAATTTACTGCCCTCCTCCTGACAACAACAACAACGACAACAGCAACGTTATGTTGGAGTCTTAACCTACAGTAAGGTAGGATGTGACCTTGGAGATAGGATTTTTACAGAGATGATCAGTTAAAATACAGTCATTTGAATGGGTTTTAATCCTGTATGACTGTTATCCCTTTAAAAAGAGGAAATTTGGATACAGACATGCATAGAAGGAAGCTGATGTGAAGAGATAAGGGGATATGAAGATGGTCATCTGTATGCCAAGGAGGAAGGCTTGAAACAGATCCCTCTGTCATAGCCCTCCAGAGGAAATGGCCCTGCTGATACCTTGATCTCAGACTTTCAGCCTTCAGACTGTGTGAGACCACATATTTGTTGGTTAAGCCATCTAGTTTGTAGTACCTTGTTAACACGGCCTTAGCAATCTAATACATATGTCAATTGCCTTATAGCAATTTTATAATTATAATTACTTAATGTCTTATTTTTCTAAAGTTTTCTTATATTTATTTCTTTGAGTATATTTTGTTTACTTGGGTATAACCCAACTAAATTGTATATTTTTTTGAGATTATATATTTTTCCCTATCATTTCATTTCCTACAGTATTTTATAGATGTATAAAAGATAATTTGTGTGATGCAAATAGGCATGCTTTTGATGAAAAACATTTATGTTATGTATAAGCAACACTATGTCCAATATAGAATTGAGTAGGAAGTTTTAAATTTTAGACTTTTTTTTTTAGCTGAATGAACTTAGTTATTTCATATTCTTGGATTCTGATACATATATATATATAATAAGATATATATATATTCGGATATATATGATATATACATACATATCATCTATATAAGATTTGTGTGTTTGGATTATGTGATTAGAATTTTTTTAAATTAATATAACCATATTATAAGGCAATTAGGGTAAAAAGAAAACAAGATGACTCATTGTTTCACCACTGAAACACTATTAATATTTTTGATGTTTTTCTTATAGAGTTTCACCTATATAGAGAACTGGTTTATTTATATAATTATAATTGCCTATGTGTTTGTGTATATAAATTTATTTTAGCTAACATATTACAAAAATTATGTCTTATGATACAGCTTTGTCAACTAATTTAGAATGGATGTATAATATGCTATTTGTGTATATAGTGCATTCATAAATGCACTATAACTTTTCTATTTTTGGATACTTAGGATGTTTCCAGTTGTTGACCATGACAAACATGCTGAAGAGAACATTTTTGTGCATAAATATGTTTCCGTTATTAGGAATATTTTTTGAAGTTCAGTTTTGTTTTGAATTTTTTTTAATGTTTATTTATTTTTGACAGAGAGAGAGAGAGACAGAGCATGAGTGGGGGAGGGGCAGAGAGAGAGAGAGAGGGAGACACAGAATCTGAAGCAGGCTCCAGGCTCTGAGCCATCAGCACAGAGCCTGATGTGGGACTCGAACCCACAGACCGTGAGATCATGACCTAAGCCGAAGTTGGACGCTCAACCGACTGAGCCACCCAGGCACCCCTGAAGTTCAGTTTTAAAAAGTGGGAGTTTTAGAGTAAAGAAATGTCTTTTAAGGCTTTTCATACATATTAAAATGTGTTTTACAGAAGGATTATATAGTTTTCAATGGAATTATTTCTTACATATTCCAATTTGAAACCCAGTTTGCAGTACTTATTGATGATAGTTTTAATGGTTGTTTTTTCAGCTACAGCTTACCATATTCTTGTTAATAATTTTTTAATTCCATGAATTTAGAGAAAATCCTCCCTTTACCATTATATATGAAAAATGCATATATGTATGTATATAAGACACACACACACACACACATGTGACTAGCATTATTTACAGGTCTTGACCATCACATACTTTATTGATGAGTTGATATAGGAAGGGAACTTGTGTAACAGCGAATTCAACTGAAATGTATAAGGTGGTAATTTTGACTCTAGGCAGATAGCTAGAAGTTCAAATCACTGTATCTGGGATTCTGGTGCATTTGAGTTGGTTTTAGACTAGCTGTGCTACCCAAAGTGTCTGACGTGATGGGTAGTATGGGCAAATGATAATGTTTATATTTGAATAGTTGATAGTGTAATGGTTACGAGAAGAATTATTATATACACACTGAAACAGAGGTTAAGTCAGTGGCTCGAGATGAATGCACACACATCCAGAGATAAGCACTTTTGAGAGCTTGTTGGGTGTTTGGGACCCCAGCTCCAGGCTGTCTCTACCCCTGACCTTCTGGCAGGGAGACTAGAATTAGCTCAGGAAACCAATGCAGAATCCCATTTTCCAGAACCAGGTAAACCCTGTGAGCATTAGGGGTTAAAAGTTTACTCCCCAGAATATCTGAATTAGAGCACAAAGCAGGAGGACTAATTCTCAGTCTTACCTGCATGGGACTGAATCCTTAATACTCTGCTAGGCTTGAGCCTGAGGTTTTCTTAGTTGAGGCTGTTGGGGTTTGGAAAAGCAGAGATTCAACCTTAGATAAGTTAAGTGACTTGCCCAAGATCATATTATCAATTTGAGATGGTGTCAGAATTGTGATCTAGGTCTTATGCTCACTTCTAATGTGGTACCTTCAGCTGTATAACACTGTCTTGAATGTTAAAATTAAGTATAACGTCAAAACTACTTCACAAAGTATAATTGCTGTAACATCTAAAAAATAACTTGCTACTTGAGAAGCATTTTTGAATAAACTAGATGAATCTTGATACATAAATATAAAGTTGCATAAAGTAAAAAATTTGTACGGTTTTATTATTTTACTTTCATTTTTATCCCATGGTAATTAGCTTGCCACATTTTATTGAACTTTTAGCAATATTAGGGTTAAATGTTGAATTAATGCTGATACCTGAAATGGTAGTCTTTCAAAAGTTTTGAAATGGGCCTTTCAAAAGTTAAATATCTATGTAATCTCAATGATGATGGAATTTATATTATAATGAAGATCAGCTTGGTTTAAAATTTTTTTAATGTGTATTTTTTTGAGACAGACGGAGCATGAGTGGGGGAGGGGCAGGAGAGAGGGAGACACAGAATCCGAAGCAGGCTCCAGGCTCCGAGCTATCAGCACAGAGCCTGACTCAGGGCTCGAACCCATGAACTGTGAGCCGAAGATCATGACCTGAGCTTAACCAATTGAGCCACCCAGGCATCCTGAGAACAGCTCGGTTTTAGAAGTGATCTGTGGCAGACTTTTACAGTTGTTCTTTTAAGTTGTCACAGCAATAATTAATGAAACACAAAAATGAGAACCTACCATTGTTCTTATTTTGTAAATGACGAAACATACCCAGAGGTTAGGAAAATGGAATGATAGTGGCACATGGGAAAATCATGCTTTTGAATTTGTATGATTTGTATTTGTAATAGATTTGGTTCAAGAAAAGTTACCTTTATGTGTGTAAGAATGTATGTGTGTGTTTTCTGATATAATAGTATATATGCTCATTGGAGATCATTTTGAAAATTTATGTGAAAGAAGAAATTAAAAATTAACAGTAATCTCATCACTCTACAGTAATCATTGTAAATACTTCAGTATTTGTTGACAGCATTCCAAGTGGTGGGGAAGTAAGAACACTGGACTAAAAAGAAGGAAGCCTATATACTCTGCCTGTCCATTACGTTAGTTGTTGACTTTGGTTGTAAGAGTATCTTTATTACCAACTTTTTTTGTTTTTTAATCATGAAGGATCCCTTTTCATTCCCTCCCTTCTCTCCCAATTTCTCCTAAATTATTTTTAATAAGTAAATATTACTTTGTTTTTTAGTGAGGTAAATGGTTTAACAATACTGCATTTATCTACACTCAATGAAGGACAAAGGAAGATGATGTTTAGGTTAGGTAATACACTTTTAATTCCAGGGCATATAGTAGGTTAGACTTTTTGAAGTATTAAAAATAAATTGAGCATTGACTATTTGACTGTATAAAGGCGTAGGGTCTCTGTGAAGGGAGCAATTGGAATAGATGGTCTGTAATAAAATTCTTTTCAGGTTTACAGTGCTGGTACTCTGATTCCATTGCACATTGGTATGAACTTTCTTCCTCATTATTATTCCCCAAATGGTAATTATTTTGCTTTCCAGACTAGGAAGCTACTGTATCACAAATTGTTGCACATGAATATAGTTATTTTAATGTGAATAATTTATGAGTTACGGACATGGTGTCACTCAAAGATAAACATTTTTTTGCCTAGAATCCATTTTATGAGAAACTGAAAGTAAAGTTATTCTTTGTACTTTTTATCAACTTTCTCCCAACCAACTATTACTGAAGCTGATATCAAGAACAGTTTTTAGCTTTTAAGGTTCTCATTTTTTTTTTTAAATTTTTTTTTTCAACGTTTATTTATTTTTGGGACAGAGAGAGACAGAGCATGAATGGGGGAGGGGCAGAGAGAGAGGGAGACACAGAATCGGAAACAGGCTCCAGGCTCTGAGCCATCAGCCCAGAGCCCGACGCGGGGCTCGAACTCACGGACCGCGAGATCGTGACCTGGCTGAAGTCGGACGCTTAACCGACTGCGCCACCCAGGCGCCCCTTAAGGTTCTCATTTTTGAGGCTGAGTGCTATGACGCTACTATTCAGAATTGCATTCTTTGTTGTAATTTCTGGCAGTATATCCATCAAAATCTATCTGATGCTTGTATGTCACACTAACAGTGTAAGTACTGACGAGGGTTTTCTGGTATCCTTCAGGTTTTACATTCTCCTTAGTGCCAATTCCAGCTGACCTTATTATTATAATGAAATCAGTGAGATGTATCATGGTACCTTTTCAGAGTGCCATTTGGCTTACTTTTACTTTTATGTAGACACACCTCCAGTTTCATGCTTATTAGATATTTTTCAGTGTAGACTTGATAAAGTCATCTAACTAAAAACCACATGTCTCTTACCTTACTGTAGTATTAGAGAAACATTGTAAATGCTCATTTTGAGAAAAAACAAATAAAACTGAGGTAAAATTTAGTGCTGCATTTATTCTTTTAATAATGTCTTTATAAGAATAACATTTTAAAATGCTTTTTAATCAGTGAAAGGTATTTAATCCATTGTTTGTTTTCCTTCACTGACTCTGGGATGACAAAGCTATGTAAAAAGTGGGCATAGAAATCCAGCTTATTGTTTTGGCAATTTTAACTGATATTTTAATAATTAATAATTTAATAATAAAATATTTAATTAACACTCAATACTTTTATTATTATAGTTTTTTATTATTTTTGTTAAACTCAACTTTTAAAGATGTGAGTACACATTTGAGAATTAAAACATGTAGTAATTAAAATGAGTTGTATCCAGTTTGACAGAAATGCTATTTTACTGGTAACACTAGACACTGAGGATAATTGTAAGCCATGTTTTTACTTCTTGTAGTTCTGTACATCATTTTTCCATGGGTATTGCTCAAGACACAAACTGCTGTGAACAGGTTTTCCTTCCTGTCAACCTGGTATAGTGCAGTGATTCAGCATGTGGCCACCAGTTATTGGATACTTCTCTGCCAGGCACGATGATGGGTTATAGCAATTAAATACATGGCATATACTCAGGCCACACTAATCTAGTTAGAGACAGGAAATGAAAAATAACAATTACATATTGATAAATGCTTTCATAAAGATAGTCACAAGGTATACATGCTTAGGAAATAGCATTGAATTGGGGGATGGGTTAGATTTTAAAATGCTTTCCTTTAAGAAATAACTCCTGAGCCGAATCCTGTTACCCAGATCGAGGGGATTAGAAAGGGCATTTCAAGCATGTGCAAAAACCTGAAGAGATGTGAGAAAACATAGCCTTTTCTTTCTTCATCCTGTTTCTCCATTGTGGGCTCTTTTTCCATAAAAAAAAACTTTCCTTATATTCTCACTCTTTCCCTCTAGTACTTTTACCTCCTTACCTGAAATCGAAGTGCTTTTTCTTTCTTCCAAGTTCAGCATGCCTGAAGATGAGCAAAGAATCTGGCGTTCTCCAGATACTTTGCTTCTAGATCACTTTTTAAAATCAACTTTTCCCACCAGTCCCTTCCTGTTTTGAAATCTATGCTGTACCTGCTGTATCATCCTTGTTCCGTTATCTTTTAACCTGTAGAATATTCCTCACGGATTTTTGTCACCTGGCTCACCATTTTCCTTTGTAGACTACTTCTAAGCATCATGGATAATTTTCACCTCACAGGTAAAAGTTCCCTGTAGGGCAAGCCTCTCTGTTCATTCCTATTCCAACAACTTATATATTTATGCCACTTTAGCAACTGGCATATACGGCCAGACATCAAACTTTGGAATCACCAGAGCTGTTGTTTTAAAAATCTTGAAGGTTACAGTTACTTATTCTGATATCAAGATATCTTTTATTTTTCCATTTCCATTAATCTGACTTTGCCCTCATTGGGACATCTGGTTCTTTAATCTCTTTACTTCATTCTTATTTCTACCAAATTCAGATCCAATTGAATATGTTATGCACATATGTGAGAGTCTTTGATTTATTTGACCTTGGCACTCTTTTTTTTTTTTTTTTGATCTCATAAAAACACATATATGTATATTCTATATCTTAGTTGTCAGTCTGTCAGGGCTAGGGGAGAACCCCATAATTGTCTTGATTGGTTTATTAGAAACACATGGGGTTTTTTTGTTTTTGTTTTGTTTTTAACGTTTATTTATTTTTGAGACAGAGAGAGATAGAGCATGAACGGGGTGGGTCAGAGAGAGAGGGAGACATAGAATCTGAAACAGGCTCCAGGCTCTGAGCTGTCAGCGCAGCGCCTGACGCGGGGCTCGAGCCCACAAACTGCGAGATCGTGACCTGAGCTGAAGTCGGACGCTTAGCTGACTGAGCTGCCCCGGCGCCCCTGTTTTGTTTTTTAACATTATCTGGCTTCTTGGTTTCTCCCAAAAATTTTTTAATGGTTTTAATTTTGGTGTATTTGCTCTCAGACTTTTTTCAGTGCATATGAAGACTGGTGATCAGGTATGCGTCAATAAGATGAAGAAAGATATTATGTATTTGGTAATTATCTTCCGTTCCTCATCCCATCCCCATTCTCAGTAATAAAATAATAGTCATGAGTCACTCTCCAAGTTGTGGTCTAGAATACCAGTATTGAAGGGACGCCTGGGTGGCTCAGTCGGTAAAGCGGCCAGCTTGGCTTATTTCATGATCTTGCGTTTCACAAGTTTGAGCCTCGCATCGGGTTCTGTGCTGACAGCTTGGAGCCTGGAGCCTGCTTCAGATTCTGTGTCTCCTTCTCCCTCTGCCCCTGCTGGAGCTCTATCTCTCTGTCTATAATAATAATAATAATAATAATAATAATTTAGAATACCAGTATTGCTGATGCTCCCTCTATGTTGCTTACCAATCCTATTTTTCTCCTCTTCTTTAGAGTGACTAATTCTGTGGGTATTATATTTATCATTCTTTTCCCTTTCATATGGTTTTAAAAACATATGTGTACATTAGCTGTATGTTGTTTCATTATGATTTTTTAAAAATAACCTTTATAAAATGCCTATACATGATTTTCTGAAAAAAAATTTTTTCGGACTGAACATCATGGGTTTGAATTAATTTATTTCACTATCTTTCTTAAAATTCAGCAAAACACTGTGAGATAGATACTATTATTATCCACACTTTACCGATGTGGAAGCTGAGCACAGATGTATATTTAAGTGACTTGCTAAGGTTATACATTCAGTAAGTTTCAGTGTCTAGATTTCAACCCAAGGAGTCTATCTCAAAGTCCAGACACTTAACCATTATATGTATAGTGCTTACATTGACTGCTAATCAGGGCACTGCAAATTAAACTGTGATGCTCACCATCCATAGATATGTCTGTATTTATCTTTTTGTCTCTCTGTATGTATCTACATATATTTAAAATACCAGCAGATGTCTTCAGGGAACTAAGAATCAGATGGACAGTACCTTTATTAGTAACATCTGATTCCATAAGATAGTATGCTGATAAAACAACTAAGGGAAAATAACTTTGAATGTACCAATGTCTTGTCCAGGCAGATTGACATTTTAGAATAAGACAGAAATAAAGATAATTTCAGGCATACAGGAACTCAGAAACTGTCCTGTTGATCATTGATGAAAGAATTACTAATGATGTACTCTAACAAGAAGAGCAGGGAACCGAGAGAAAATAGTAGTATACAGGATGTAATGATGCACAAAGCTGTAAAACATGTTGGTAAATCTAAATATAATTTAAAAGGTTACATAGGAGTTGGGGCGCCTGCGTGGCTCAGTCACTTGAGCGTCTGACTTCGGCTCAGGTCATGATCTTGCAGTTGTCGAGTTTGAACCTCACGTCAGGCTCTGTGCTGACAGCTCAGAGCCTGGAGCCTGCTTTGGATTGTGTGTCTCCCTCTCTCTCTGCCCCTTCCCCGCTCATGCCCTGTCTCTCTCTGTCTCTAAATAAACATTAGAAAAAAAATTAAAAAAAAAAAAAAAAAAAGGGGCAGAGCGGTTAAGTCAGTTAAGCGTCTGACTTTAGTTCAGGTCATGATCTCACAGTTCGGGAGTTCCAGTCCTGCATCAGGCTCTGTGCTGACAGCTCAGAGCCTAGAACCTGCTTCGGATTCTGTGTCTCCCTCTCTCTTTGTCCCTCCCCCACTCACGCTCTGTCTCTCTGTCTCTCAAAAATAAATAAATGTTTAAAAGAAAAAGGCATATAGAAGTTGGGAGGGGAAGAAGTATAGATGAGAACAAAATAGTAAGCTATGTTTGTGGTCCTTTTTGGGGGTAGGGTAGTTATATTTGCTAACATCAGATTTGGCTAGGAAAAAATAACAATAGCCTACATTTTACTTAGCTTTTAGTATATATTAGATAGTTTGAAAAAAATTTACATGGATTATAAGATATACATGTATCTTAAATATGAATACATACTTGTGAAGGTGTATAAACCAGCCCTTCCTGCCTTTGTTTCCCTCTGTTTTAGGCAACCAGTGTTTTAATTGTAGATTCCAATTCTCTATCAAACTGTTACTCTGAGGAGGGTAGCTCCTTGCCCATTGTTGGACATTAGGGGCTGTAAAGTGACCATCACTTCTTCAAAGTGTCCCAGTGTCCAAATTGGTGCAATATCATCTGTTCTGGTTCTTTTATAGCACTCTGAGCATTTGCATCTGTCACTGGGTAAGCAAAGTCTAATTCCGAGGCAGTGTCTGTTCCTGTCAAGACCCCCATTTGTAGCCTCCAGAATTACTAGCCTCAGTCTGATTTGCTTGCTATTACTTAGGGCCTTCCCACTAAGGAATCTCTCACATAGCCATCTGTAGTCTTTGTCTCTCTTTTTGACCAGCACAACAGTTTTTGTTGTCATTTTATGCCTCAGAGGATACAAGAGGGATGGACATGTCTAGATTTAGCCCATCCCTGTACTACTGTAGTGCCCTCAGGTCTACTCATTTCATGGGCTCAGATGGCCAACCTAAGTGGGCACACCGTGATAGCTGCTTATTGATTCCAGTCACTTTCTGAATCTGCGAGAGAGTTCTTCTGGTGGCTGTTAACATTGCACTCTGATGCACCCCTGACGTCTGATAGTGATTTCCATAGGGCCATGCCCAATGTGAACATCTCTCTTATAGGTCCGGTTCCCGTGGCCCTCCTGCCTGAACATAGAGGCAATTGGCCCCTGCCTATGAGTCAGTAACTACCAAAACATAGAGGCTTTTACCAGTGTTCAATTCTTCCATCACTGCTAGGCAAACACCATGAAATTCAGCATACCAAACTGATCTATTTTTACCTTTTCTTCACTCAGAGTGGTGATTTTCCAAACAGGATGTTGTCCATTCACCTTGGAACTTCTGTCCACAAACAAAGCATCTCTTTGTTGGTCAGTCAAGAACTGTTCATATGGCACTGTCCAACTGATGGTAGAATCCAGCAGCTTCTCACACAGTTTCAGAGTCAGTCCTCAGGGAAAAAAAAACCCCTGCTCCTGAGACTCTCCTCCTTGCATTCCCCAGGCAGCATGATCTTGTATAAACCATATTCATTTTATTATGTTTTGTACACTGCCATTCCCATTAGAGTCTTTCTCTGACATCATCCTAGACATTATGGCTATTTCAAGTTACAAGATCATTTTCTGTCCTTCAATCATAGGGATAGCTTCAGTAAATAATGTACAATGGCAAGGTAGTAAATGCCCCTCAAATGGAAATTTTCTAGTCCAGTGTTGTAGCAGTCATTGCTGGGAGGCACTCACAGGCTCGGAACAAGCCCCTGTCTGTGCTCCACGTAGGGCTATTGCACAGAGAATTTGTTGCTCCTGGTGCTCCACCTTCTATTCTACAGTGTGTGGACTCAGGCAGTCTTACTGCTTCCCATTTAGTATGTCCAATTAATATTACCTGAAGAGCAAGATGCCTTGTGGTTTACAGTACTAGGTCGGGGAAATGTTTCCCAGTCAGGTACAGTGTCAGTCTCCATAATACAATTAGATAAAAAAAAAGATGCAACCACTTTGCATAAAGCCTGTTCAACTATACCAATTCTGCTACAAACCTTTACCTTAATTCCATCAACTCTTTAGTTTGTAATGTAGCTTCCGTTAGGACCTCAAAGGTTTTGGTTTTGCAATACTAGGTGGGGGGAAGTGTTCCCCAGCCAGACATAATAGCCATTCCCATGAAACATGCAGGTAAAATGGATACAACTTTTTTACATAATACCTGGTTAAACACTCCTGCTTTCATGTCATGCCATACATTAGCTTTTTATATTCTCTTAATCTAATTGCAGCCCAAGTCAGGGCCTTGCCAATGGGTTTTAGTACCACTTTTGTAGGACTCCTGTATAAAGGAGTCCTGGAAACTTCTCTTTTTTACCCTCTTAGCATTTGACCCACTCTTGTGCAAGTCTTTGGGTCCTCAGGAAGGCATTGAGCAAAGGGACCCTGCCTTTTGATTCATCTGCCTTACAACTGTCCCAAGGTATAACAGGTCAGGTTTCTCATTGTAATCTCTGCCTGCTAACTTTTTAATTTTTTTTCAAAATGTGGTAAATAGGGTAGATTTGTTTGGGTCTCTGTAATGTTGCAAGACCAGACCAGCAGAAGATCTATCTGGCCCACCCAGCTTTTGTAGTGCTCTATTAAAACCTGTGTGTTAACCCCAAACTTCGTTTTATTCATCCTATATCTTAATAACCATCTAAAGATTTCTACCCTGCTGGGATGAATCCTGTGACTCTCCCCTTTATGATGATTTTTTTTGTTTTGTCTCTCAATATTTGCTTTATTCACCTTATTTCTTACTACCTGTTTAAAATTTTCCACCTTGTTGGGAAGAGTCCCTTGACTCTCCCTTCAGCCTTCTCCCATTCGCTAATTAACCTAATGTTTTTATTAGCATCTGTAAGACCCATAAGGGAAAGCTGAGTCACCAAATTTAATAAAGCTTCTAGAACTGTTTTTCACTTTTGTAGCAATAAGGTTATGTGAGGTAGCCATGTGAGAGAGACTCCCTTAACCGCATTTACCATGACGTGGATAATGGGTATATTCAGTGGTGAATATCCTGGTCATGAAAAAGCTGGTCTAATATGGTTTGTATGTGAAGCATATCAGCTGCTTCACCTGAGATGTTCCACTTCACATTTATAGGCAGTGGTGGGCTGTCCATTTGCTCAGGGTAAACAGACCTAGTGGTGACTTTTATCCAGTCTACCATGCTGGCCGTTCCCTCGAGAAAAATCTCCTGTGTGTCTAGATTACGGATAGCCATTTGTGATTTTTTCCGTAGTGAGTGGTAGGTCCTGTGTCAGCCCTTATAGGCTCTTCCAACTCTGCATCACTCAAGACCAGATACTCCTCCTAAATTAGTCACTCTCCTAATCCATTTTAGTAAAGGTTCTTCAGGAAGCTGATGATACCAGTCTACAAAGTGAGACAACTTCACACTATATTCCCTAGTTTCAGCACTCCCTGGTTTTGTCCTCCCTCCATGTGGACTACCTTCTTGGTGACCAGAGGTCTTAGAAGTATTCTCTGTTGTTTCTGCATAATTTTTCCTTTGGGGAGTGGATTTGAGGGTAGTGGCCTCAGCCCAGACTGACTGAAATTTGAAGTTTGTCTATCATCAGGGTGTGACTCGGCACTTTTAATTTTATTTTAGCTTTCACAGCTAAAATAATATTACTATCTCTTGGTAATAATAACCAAGAGATTGTATATTTTGCCTGTTTCTTATTAATTTGCATTTCTTTATGCATTCAGCAAACCAACTCCCAGGACGTTGGATTCTTCTGCAAGTTCCTTTGGTACCTTTTCCCTTTAGCAGCCGAGCACAGCACAGTTGCTGCTCCACTGTGGGTGACCATGTGACCCCCAGGAATCAAAAGTTCTTCATCCCCCACCCTTCATCCTTTCTCTTCCCAAGCCACATGTTTCTATGAGCCAGGCCCATTCGGGCAAATATCACTTCTCAGATCTGTAGCACATCTCCTGTGACTGCCAGCGGTTATAATTCTGATGCCAGTTCTGATGTGTTTTCCCCTATATCACTAAGCATTTGACTCCGTTTAGACACTGTCTAACCTGTCAGATCCCACAGGTTAAAGGCTGAGTCCTGTAAGACTGCCTGCTACCCACCCCAAATGCAATCGCAAGTCCAGGTTATTGTGCTATAGATGGAGTTTCTATCACCCCTTCCCTGGGTTCAGTTAATTTGCTAGATTGGCTCACGGAACTCAGAAAACATTTACTTACTAGATTACAAAAGGATATAGCTCAGGAATGACCAAATGGAAGAGATGCATAGGGCAAGGTATGGGAAAGGGGCATGGAGCTTCTGTGGTCTCTGAGTATGCCACTGTCCCTGCATCTCTGGGTGTTCACCAGTTTGGAAGTTCTGTGAACCCCATCCTTTTGGGATTTTATGGAGGCTTCATTACATGGACATGATCGATGAAATGTTTGCCCGTTGGTGATTGAACTCAGTCTCTAGCCCTTTTTCTCACCCCAGAGGTGTGTGGTGGGGTGGGAGGTCTAGATTGAAAATTCTAACCCTTTAATCCCAAATTTGATTCCCCTGGCAACCAGTCCCCAAGATTTGATTACTTTAAAGTCACCTCATTAACATGAAAAAAGATATCTTTGTTTCTCCCCTCTGTTAGGAAATTCCAAGGGTTTGAGGAGCTCTATGCCAAGAATGGGAACAAAGCCCAAATATACGTATATTTCTTATTATAAGTCACAATATCACATCAGGCCATCTCTCAAAAAGCAGAAACTGGGGCACCTGGGTGGCTCAGTAGATTAAGCGTCTGATTCTTGATTTCAGCTCAGGTCATGATCTCATGGTTTGTGGGCTCAAGCCCTGCGGCAGACTCTGTGCTGACAATGCAGAGCCTGCTTGGCATAATCTCTCTCTCCCTCTCTCCCTGCCCCTCCCCCACACATCCTCCTTCTCTCTCTCTCTCTCTCTCTCTCTCTCTCTCTTTCTCTCTCTCTCTCTCTCTGTCTCTCGAAAAATAAATTAAAAAAAAGCAGAAACTATAGTTCATTCAAGGACAGAGACAAACACGTTAATAACTGGAGATTTTAACACATTCCTCTCTAAGGCAGATCATATTCATGTATCAAGTGTATTGAATACCTTAAATATGATCAAGAGTGGATCTTATTTATATCAAACTCTAAACCCTGACATTAGTGAACCATAACTTCTTTTTAAGTGCACATGGAGTGTTAATGAGCATTGAACATGTTAGAAGCCAACAAAAAAACTCAGTGAATTCCAAAGAAGAGAAATAATAAAAACAACATTCTCTGATCACAATGCAAAGTACTAAGAATGAACAAACTCATTCCAAAAACAGCAAGGAGAAAAATGATTCACAGAAAACCTTGGCTAAGTACCATCAAATGACAGAGCTAAAACAATTTAGTAAGGAGCTTGATGTCCTTTATTCAAAGAAAAACAATCCATGGACTGGGGGAGTAAGATACCTCACAAGCAGCAGAGTGCTCCTCCTGAGGAATTTTGGGCAAGAGGGATTTTTATAGAGCATTAGTAGCTGCATTTTAGAAACAGGGCATGACTAACTGGGGTGGCATATCTGACCTTATTTCAAACAATTAAGGAACAAGGAAATAGGTATAGAGCCCAGTGTTGGCTTGGCATTTGGGAATGGGCTGACTGGATATATTGCATTTCTGGTCAAGAGTAGCATTTACAGGAACACAAAAGTTCAGTTTGCTGAAGTCACGTTCTGGGTAGAAATGCCTAGAAGTTTATTTCAACAATAGAAAACACAGATGATAGAAAAAATTGATATATTAGTGATCAAAATAAGTGACATTGGATTGTGTGTGTGTGTGTCTGTATGTGTGTATATATAAAACAACATAACTGAGATTGTAATGTGGGGAAAAATAAAATTCAGTATATATTTTTTCACAAGAGATTATAAGTGGTAAAAAGGATAACAAATGATCCAGGTAGTTAGCAATCCTCCTCACTCCTCCTCTTTCCACTGCCCCAAAACACTAGCTAACTTTATAAAAATACACAAATATGGCTTTAAGATAAAAAGAATAAAGATGGTTACTAACTGATTATATTTTTGTTTACTCATGTGGAAGGAATGTAAGTTATTTTAATCCCACCAAGTATATGATTGTTTGTATATTCCCTTATGGTTACACCTTGAAACTTTCATCCATGCATATTTTATTCCTTAACTTCAATTTTGTTCTGATATAGAGTTAATAGGTTGCTTTATCTTCTGATTTACATCATAAGGCTGTGTTCAAGTTTTCTGTGAATTGCAATATTTGAAATAGTTTGCTGTGATGAGAAAAGGAAAGAGAAAAAAAAAAACAGTGGGCAGTTGGATTAGTGTTTGTCACTACCACCGATAAGCTTTGTTATTTCCTCTTGAAACGGTTCTTGTTTCATGAATCCCCTATAAGGCCTTCTTATGCCATTTAGAAAGCAGTTCTTGTAGGTTAGGGATATATCAATATTTGCCTCTATAGAAAATACCAGTGCACTTATTTGATCTGTAGCTTATTTATTTCAGCAAGTTTACCATTGAACAAAATAGTCATGGTATTTCCAATGGGTGCATGACATGATAAAGGTCCTAACTGATTGAAGATCCAAACAAAGAAAAGTTAGAATACATAGCATTTGCCTAGACATTAGAAATTACTCATTTGAAAAGAGAGTAATAGGACAAAGTATATGAATTTGCAAAGTTGATATAATGTGAATATGCACATGATAGAATCAAAAGAGTCATTATCTTTATTTTTAAAAAGCTTAAGAGTTAAAAATGATTGTTTTATCATAACACTGTCCCAGTTTTTCATTACTTCATTTATTGTATACCATGCATCTGCTAATGTTGATTACCATCTGTGTGACAAGCACTGTGCTAAGTGTTACAGGTAATACGATGAGCTGTAGTTTGGGACAATTCTCTCTCTCTCTCTCTCTCTCTCTCTCTCTTGCATATTTTATCAGGGTTTGTTCTAGATTATCTTTTCAAGGATTTTTGTAAATAGCTTTGAAAGAGATATTTAGGGCACAGGGCAGATTTATTTTTAACCATGATAATAAAGGTATCTCTAAGGCAAAAAATTGGCCAGGCTTGCTAGCAGCCCCTTTAAAAGATTGGAGTTTCTATATGTGTAGCATCCACTTGGACTTACCCTACATCAGCCCTGAGGATTTTGGAGGACAGAAGGAACCAATGCTAGCAGGAAGCTTATACAGCCTGCTGTGCTTGAGTAATAAAATCCTTTGTCTCTGACCTGTGAGCCACCTGTCTTTTGCCAGCATTTATGAAACAAGCAGGCTCATTTTTTAGCTCGCAAGTAGGGGAAAATCTCAGACCTTTCCTTGTTCTGGACCCAGTAGAGACTGGGATTTTGATCTTATAGGATTTGTTTTCTAGTGGAGGAGACGGTAAAACATCTAATTACTCTATGCTGTAATAATTGTTCTGATGAAGAAGCACAGTTTGTATGGAATCTCCTAGCAGGGGCACTTTATTTACCCAGTTAACCTAGTTAGGGAAAGTCTGGAAAGCTTTCTGGAGGAAGTGACATGATGAGAACAGGAGGATAAGAGTAAGCTAGCCAGGCAAAATACAGGGATGGGAAAAAGTTAATACTTCTTAAGATATTGTGTGTGTGTGTGTGTGTGTGTGTGTGTGTGTGTATGTGTATAATTGCCTTAGGCTTTTCTGTTTATGAATTACCTTGCTAGCACATGTTAAACTCCTGAAAGATGGGACTATTTCACATCCTCCACAGGTTTTATTCTGTACTCGATCCTCATGTGCAAAGCATATTTCTTCATTTCTTGTAAGCTGCATATAGTTGAGTTTTTTTTTCCTCTTAAAAAATATATCCAGTTTGACAATCCTTGTTTTTAAATTGGAGTGTTTAATATCTTTATGTGTAATGTATGTTTGGCTTTAAAGATACCATATTAGTTTTGTCTGTTCAGTATGTTTTTCTCACCTTTCTTGACTTCTTTTGGATTTATATATTTTTCATAATTATTCAGTACCTGTCTCTGTTAACTTTTAGATATATATTCTGTTGCTATTCTTTTAGTTGTTACCCTGGGTAGATATTATAATGTACACCTTTGATTAATTAAAGGGTAAAATAAGTCCATTCTTGTTATCCTTCTCCAGACTTAGTGCTATTGTTTTCATTTATCTTAATATTTTATATCTTTTAAACCCTTCTTCTCATTGTCATTATTGACATACATAGTAAATATTTAGATTTACCTATATATTTATTCTTCCTAACTTTTATTTCTTCTTGCTTCTCTAAGCGTCCATCTGGGATTATTTCCTTTCTCCCTAAAAAATTAATTGTAGGATTTTCTTTGTTGAACATTTCCTGATTACAATCTGAAGTTTAATTTTTCTTTAAATAGCTTTGAAAATTTCTTTACCATTATATGTTCACATAGTGCTCCTGCTTCATTTCTTCCTCCTATCCCTCTGGAGGTCTTATTATGCATATGATATATATGATATATATGCATATGATTGTATTCTACATCATTTTTCCCCTCCGCTTTCACCCTTTGTGCATATTCCTGAATCTTTTTTTTTTTTTTGCTATGTGTTCTGCTTCACTAATTCTTTTTCCAGCTGTATGTACTCTGCTATCAAACTCATTATTAAATTTTTAAGTTCAGTTATTTTACTTTTCAGTTCTAGAAAGTACATTTTATACTCTTATGGTTTCCTGTTGCTGAAATCCTCAATCTTGGTTTTTAATTCCTGGAACGTATTATTTATGATTAGTTAAAATTTTGTGTCTGATAACTGCATTATCTATTCATCTATGTATTTGCTTCATTATCTAATTACCTACATGTCTTATTTTCCTTGGCTTTAATTCCCTTCTTGTCTTTTAATCTGACTGGTTGTTTTTGATTGAGGCTTGAATAAAGTACATCAAAAGTTATAGAGCTAATTTGAAGCTTTGGAAGCTTTGGTACCTCTGCTGCCTCCAGGGGTAATTGCTTTTGGTTCATGCTGGTACCTAGGCTTAAGACCCCAGCAATCTCAGAATGTCAGAATTCAATAAAAAATTGAGATGATTTGAGTTGATGCTTGGTCTCTGTAAGGGCGTGTCTGTTTCTTTCCTTCTTAATTGATATAAAATTCACCATTTCATTAAGTTGACCATTTTAAGGGTACCATTCAGTGGTTTATAGTATACTTGTAATGTTATGTAGCCATCACCACTGTCTACTTCCAGAATATTTCTGTCACCCCAAAAGGAAGCTCTGTGCCTCCTAGTTCCCCATCCCTCCAATCCTCTGCCAACTACTAATTTGCTATTTGTCCCTATTGAGTTGTCTATTCTAAATGTAATCATATAATATGTAGTTTTTTGTGACTGGCTTCTTTCACTTAGCATGTTTGGGCTTTTCCTCCCCCATCCTTATTTCTGGGGAGTATCTCGCAAGCAAAAAGCTTGGGGTGTTTGAAAGAGGTCTTCCCTTGTAAGTCTCTAAACCATAGGTTTTCCGTGGGTATGTTAAAATTTACGTTCAGATTCTCAGCCTTTCCACTGTTGCTTTTGTGGTGGGCATTTGCCTTGAAGGGAGAGAGTCCTGGGCTGGACTTAATTTCTCTGAGCTTTCTTCCCCTCTGGATCTGGCTGCAAAGCTCTGATGTCTTCAAATATTGTTTTTGTATTTTTTAAAATCTCCTTGGGAGCATAGTGGGATTGGGCTCCAAATTTTGCTATAGGACGAAATTCATTTATTCAACTAGTGTTTGTTGAATGGCAAGTATATACCAGATGCTAGAGGTATATAGCAAATATACAAAGCAGGCAGAAGTCTCTGCTCCCATGGAGGTGACAGTCTAGGGAGAAGCAGTAGGAAATAAACACACACCTAAAATACATAGTATGTCAGATGGTGAAACTTTCTATGGAGCAAAGTGTGGATAAGGATAGAGAGAATTCTGGAGTGTTTGCTGTTTTAAGTTAAGTAGTTTAAAGAAGGTGTCTTTGATAAGGTGACATCTGAAGAGAGACTTGAAGGGAGAGAATCAAGTGGAAACTGGGGAGAGACCATGGCAGACAAAGGGAAAAGCAAATAGGCATGAATGAATGGAGAATGTCAAAATAAGATTGTGGCTGGAGCAGAGGTGAAGTTTGTAGATTAGATCTGATAGATGAAGGATGGAGCAGATTATGTAAAGGGCTGTATGAGTTTGAATTTTATTGGAACTGAGTTGGGAAGCCAGTGGAATACTATGAGTAGAAGAGAGACATTATCTGCTTAGAAGGCATAGATGGAAGCATTGGCTATTAAGAAGGTGGAGGAGGAGCAGCAAAGTATCCCCCAAACTGAGACAGCGCTTTGAACCAGAAAAATGCAGTAGGCAACTCCATACAGTTTACACAGAGTTTTATTTAGGGGGGATCAGGTGGATGGCAGTTTACAGCAGCTGCATCGTTATTTTCCATAAAGTCTGGACCTTAGTCCACAGATTTTATAGAGTGAGGGGACACCTAGAGGGCCTTACAGTGTATCGAAGGGTTCACATGCGCTAAAGGGTTTGCATGAGCCTAATTGACAGCTAACTTTTAATTAGATCTTGTGGCACCACCTGTGAGTCGGGAAGGGGAAAGACTGTTATCTCTAACAGATTCATGGGAATCTGGGATGTTCCCCATCTTGGCCTTGGAGGCCATTTCTAACGTACGTGTATTAATCTCCAAGGAGCCCAGAACATGTAGCCCTAAGAGAAGTCCTTGAGCCAGCATGAGCAAGATGAAGGGCCAACGATGGAGTCAGTACCTGGTATATACTTGCCATTCAACAGTACTTCCAGTTGGCTTTGTATAGAAGTCTGGATATGTCATCCAGAAGAAGCAATTATGAGAATTTTTCTTCTCATAATTAATTAAGAAAATAATGAGAAGGGAGATTATATGTGTATACCTGCAGAGTTAATGTGATAAAAGATGACAAAGTTATTTTCTAACTGCTTTTATCTTGTTAGTGCAAAGGGAAGATAGCCATCACTAGAGTAAGGATCGGGCAGGGGGTCTTAGAAGTTTAAGCAGAGAAGAAAAGCTATAAAATAGTCCTGTAGGAAGGTAAATAGGGAAGTGTAGGATGGTAGAGGAACACTGAGATAACTTCACTTTCTCATATAAATTGAAAGAGTTTAGATCCATCTCCAGAGTTTTTATTACTTTATAAGGTTCAGCAACGTGGGGCTTGTGAAGTGAACAGACAAAAGAGATTAACAGGAGGAAACAAATATACAGTTTATTGGTATTTTTACATCACGGTTCACAGAAATGAAGTGAAACTCAAAGAGAGATTATTACCCTTCTTGACAAAGGAAAGAGGGTTTGAGATCCAAGGGACAATGCATTGTGGGCAAGTGACTAGGAAGTACTTGGGAGGACAGCTAATGGAAGATAAGGGTTATTTTGGTAAAGTTTGTTTTTGCAGACTCATTTTTGGGGTGGACTCTCCATCTCCAGGGATAGGGGTTGCTCTTCTCATCCTAGCACAACAGAGGTGGGTTTTTATGCCTTTCACATAGATAAATTTATGCTCTGCTTTTAGGAAGATTATGGGAGGGCAGAATATTTTTCCTGTATCTTTTGCTTCTTAATTGCCTTTAGCTTAAAATAATTCTTATGCCAAAGTGGCATATTTTGGGGTGGTGTATCCTGATCCCCTTCAATATCAATAAGTGGTTGACTGCCACACCCTGAATACTATATAGATTATTGCTGTTATTTGCTGTGACTTACTTTTCAAACAGTAAAATCAATTCTTTGATATTGGTATAATAGTGATATAATATTAAACTGAATTATATGTAAATATATATTAGTTGATGTAAATGTGACTTGAAAATACTAAATTTCTTTCTATCAAAACTTATTTTGATACTGATTTCTGTACATAGTTTAAGTTGTATATTAAGGAAAACAAGTTAATTACCCATTGGGAATTCCTATATGAACTACAGACTGATCTTAATATTCCTGGGAATTTTGAAGAAATATTTATAGAAGTTGAGTTTAGGTGTGTATCTTCATTTTAGGAATGATTCATTTTAGGCTAGATGATGTTTTACCTGAGTTTAATTCCTCATGATTAAGTTTTTTTTTTTATTTTTTTTTATTTTTTTTTTTTTTAAATTTTTTTTTTTCAACGTTTATTTATTTTTGGGACAGAGAGAGACAGAGCATGAACGGGGAAGGGGCAGAGAGAGAGGGAGACACAGAATGGGAAACAGGCTCCAGGCTCTGAGTAGTCAGCACAGAGCCCGACGCGGGGCTCGAACTCACAGACCGCGAGATGTGACCTGGCTGAAGTCGGACGCTTAACCGACTGCGCCACCCAGGCGCCCCTCATGATTAAGTTTTTGTATATGTGTATGTATGTTATAAAGAAAAATTACTAATTTATATGCCTGTGTATTTAATGTGTATTTCTGTTTTCTAAAAAGCAAAACCAACACCTTGTGATTTTTTTTTTGTATTTCTAGGACTTTTTGGTAATTTTGCTTTTTAAATTAATATTTTTCTGATATTTAGTAATATTAACCACGTATTCAGATCTGTTGATCAGCACATAGTGCTAATGAATTTAAAGTCATGGATATTATTCCCATCTGAACTAGTTAATATTCCTCTTTATTTATTTATTTTTGGCTGCCCATCTTATACTGGAAAATTGAGGGAATTTAACATTTATTATTTATTGAGTCTAAGCTGGTCACTCTTGGGTACTTAATATAAAGTAGCTTCTTTAATCATCCAGTGTCCCTGTGAGATAGGTGGTGTTATACTGAGAAGTTATCTGCCAAGTCATGAATTTAGTAAGTGGCAGAGTTGGGATTTGATCCCAAGTTAGCCAGTCTCCGAAGATTTGTGTAGTGATTAATTGTGGGTCAGTAAATTTTTTTTTACATACTATTGAATAATAAATAATGGTTATTTAACCTTATGTTAGTGACTTGTTTCTTTTCTTCTTGTTAAGTGTCTTTTTCATCAGTTCTTCCTGGGCTCTGTCACCTTCCTTTAATTATTTTTCATTTTTATTTTCTGATTGAGAACTTGATAAATTTCCATGTTATGGAAAGAAGTTATATAAGGAAGGGACTGCTTAGGATATTACGGAATGGAACTGGAGATGGAAAGCTGAACGGCTCTTGTTTCTGTGACTAAGAGATAGGTTATTTATTTTTATTTTTATTAGAGAGAAGGAGAGCATGAGCGGGGGGGGGGGGTTGGGGGGGAAGCTTTGGGGAGGGGGAGAGAGAGAGAAAGAGAGAGAGAGAGAGAGAGAGAGAGAGAGAGAGAGAATGAATCTTAAGCAGTCTCCATGCTCAATGTGGAGCCTGACATGGGGGGACCCAGGGCCCTGGGACCATGACTTGAGCCAAAATCGAGAATTGGATACTCAACCGACTGAGCCATCTATGCACCCCAAGATAGGTTATGTTTGTAGAAGAATTGGCAGGAATTCTATTATCAAAAAAGTCATAGGGCTATTACATTTGAAAACTTTAAAAAGATACATATTATTTTAAACCTGCTTTTATATATACTGCTATCATCATAACTATATTAAATACTTGTTTAATAAATATAGAATAGTTTCAGATATTTCAGCACTATATAGGTGCTGTTCATAGATTGGTCACTAGGACAAATGGAGGTCGTATCTTTAGGCGATTTGTAGTCCAGTGTTTATGTATAACTCCTGATACTGAGAGTTATTATACCCTCCCAAACTTATATTTTCTATGATTATAAAAGTAAAGAATTCTTTGAAGAAAATTTATAACATTGGAAAATATGTAAAGATGAAAAGATTTATAAACCTATAACCTAGAGATTCACTTTGAGAAACATTTTGATTCGGTTCCTTTTCTCTATGTAAATTTATTATTACATGTTGAGTATCTGTTTTATGAGATGAAAAGTACACTTACTTGCTATATCTCGCTTTTAATTTTCAGTCTTTTCTCTCTTTGAATGAAGGTTGTATATATTATTCATTTTTCATCTGTGAATCACTTTATGGATTTTGTAACCAATTTACAATTTTTAAATTTTCTTTCCTTTTTTTTAAAGTTTATTGGTTTTGAGGGAGACAGAGAGAGAGAGAGAGAAAGAGAGAGAGAGTGAGTGTGAGCGGGCGAGGGGCAGAGAGGGAGGGAGAGAGAGAGTCCCAAGCAGACTGTATGCTGTCAGTGCAGAACCTGATGCAGGGCTTGATCTCAGGAACCAGGAGATCATGACCTGAGCCAAAATCCAGAGCCAGACGCTTAACTGACTGAGCCATCCAGGTGCCCCTTGTAAATTTTCTAACCCATGAGATTCTGCTTTAACATAATTTCTTTGCACATAATTATTTCAGACTTGTATTTCTAGAACATTTTCCCAACTTCTTAGTTAAGTGCTTCATTTATTTTTCTTTGTTGCTTCCTAATTAAAGCCTTTTAAAGTAGGAATGCCTTCTCATTGGGATGTAAACAGTCTTTTGGGAAGTCACAGTCTTGTCCCATTTGTTACTACCAATAAAACTTTTCATCTCAAGCAGCTTTGTGAACTCTGGGAATCAGAGGGTAATGCTTTATTTTTCTAGTCACTATTTTTTATTTCTCTCAAACCAGTTGAATTGATGAATCTTCTCATTTGCATTTAGCTGGCCAGGTAATCTTGGCAATTTATTCGGTGCCTCACTTGTAGTCTTTCAAATGTTATTTTACCCACTTTGGGTCTTCAGGTTCTAAGTTCTGTCCTGCCTGCATGATACCTCAGCTTACATCACAGTTGTCTTCTCAGTAGAGACTTTGTATCCCAGAACGAGAAGATCTTAGAGATCTTAGAGATTTTATATATAAGATCCCTTCATATATAATTATGTAGTAACTGGGGCTCAGAGGAAAAATAAGCTGGTGTACCTAGCGTACTAAACTAATGTACTTCTGCCCAGAGGTTTTAGTAGAGCTTTGATTAAAAAGCAAGGACCTCTTGGGGCGCCTGGGTGGCTCAGTTGGTTGGGCATCCGACTTAGGCTCAGGTCATGTTCTCAAGCCCCGTGTCAGACTCTGTGCTGACAGCTCAGAGCCTGGAGCCTGCTCCCCATTCTGTGTCTCCCTCCCTCTGGCCCTCCCCTGCTCACGCTCTGTCTCACTCTCTTTCTCAAAAATAAATAAGCATTAAAAAAAATACATAAATAAAGCAGGGACCTCTTAAATAAATAAAAATAAATGAATAAATAAAAGCTGGGACCTCTTTCCATTTCATCCCTTCGGGCCTGATCAGTACTTCTGTGAGAAGCTATTTTAGGATTTCATACGGTAGATTCAGATAATTTAGATATTCAGATAATAAATAAGTAACAATTCATTTAGTGAAAAGGTTATCGAGAAACAGTATTATGACCTGAGTGGTATTTTAGGAAGATGAGTTTGGCAGTGGTATTCAGTGGTGAGTTGAAGTAGGATGACACTGTGAGGCTCCAAGGAAGGGATTTTGAAACTGCTTGATGCAGAGGCTAGCAAAACGAAGGGTCGAATCTGAGGTACACGAGTAGGGAAGAAACATTAGGGCTTGACAGTGGGAAAGGAGAAAAGAGCAGAAGAGTCCAAGGTAACATGAAAGTATCAAGCTTGTATGAAAGGGGAAAACTAGATTTGCTCTTTAGGGAAAGGGTTTTATTGTAGGGAGATAGTTTTTTTCTCTCCTCTTTTAATTTACTATTTATTACAGAATGGATGACAGTTCTTTTCCAAGAAGTTGAAATTTTGAGGAGTGTGTTCCATATTTCATATATATATATATATGTTCCATATTTCATATATATATATTTCATCTATATATGAGAGCTATATCTCTCTCTCATATATATATTTCTCTCACATATGTGAGATATATATATCTCTCATATATATATCTCACATATGTGAGAGAGATATATATAGATATAACATGCACACATGTGCATATGCAATAAAAGCTTGGATTGTGAGTAGCTTGTTCTGTCAGTGTTCCACAAGATGAGCAAATATTTCTAATACATTAAAAAAATTTTTTTAATGTTTATTTTGGAGAGAGAAAGAGAGTGAGAGAGGGGAGAGGGGCAGAGAGAGAGGGAGACACAGAATCTGAAGCAGGCTCCAGGCTCCGAGCTGTCAGCACAGAGCCGGATGTTGGGTTTGAACCCACGAACTGCGAGATCATGACCTGAGCTGAAGTCAGATGCTTAACCGACTAAGCCACCCAGCTGCCCCTTTAATACATTTTAACTTGATAAACGAGCAGTGTCTTGCAATATGAGTCATACATGATGCCAGATGTCACATGATAACAACTGAGCCAATGGTTCTTGAAATTTGCTTTGATATACAAGTGCTTTGGATTACAAGCGGGTTTCCGGAACTAATTATGCTCACAAATCAAGGTTTTGCTGTTTATATATATAAACATACATTTATATATACATGTATATATAAACATATATATCTTTAGTTAAAATATATAGATATATAAAATATATATCTTTGGTTAAAAATTTTTTTTGTTCTTGCACTTTTCATTTTAATTTTTCATTGACAATATACATTCTATATTATTTCCATGGGAAAACATTGTAAAGAAAGGATCGGGATTGGTGAGGCCTGTGAAACCTTGAACAGTTTAAAAAGACCGTTACATTGAAGGTATTTTAGGTAGAAGTTGACTACCAGTAACCCACAATTTGGATTGATCCACATTAAGAACCTTTATTTTTGTAAAATGAACCCAGTAGCACATGCACGTAGTGAAATTTTTTTTTAGACTTCCAAGAGAATTTAATCATGTGAAACAGAATAAAGTGATAATGAAACATAAAATAAAAAGGAGTAGTAGTAGAACTTCCTTTTTATTTAGATGTTTTTATTTTCCTTTCACAAACTAATGCATTATTAGTTCATATACGTGCAAAATTTACTCTAAAAATGTAGATGTTTGTTTTTGTAAATGATTCCAGCTGTTCGTGAGACATGTTGGTTTCTGTATTTGATCCCAAGATACTTCAAAAACAAATACCAAAAGCCAGGAGTGCATAGAACTACTTTTCACCCTTTTTCAATATTAGTATTTTTTAAAATTTTATGTGAGTTAAAGAATTCTGTTTCTCTACACAACTAATGTCATCGAATGGTATATAATGAATGCTATTTAATTCAAGTCATGCGGCCTGAAAAAACAAAAATCATGAAAAAATAAGCCTTAAGAACATTATGAAGATCAAGGATAGTTCTGATTGTAAACTGTTTTAGAATTTAAATTCTGCATTTTAAAACTTTTTCATGTATAAGACTAGTAAAAATCCTCTGTGCTATTTTAGAGAACTTACATAATTCTTATTTGACTAGGTATAACAGATTTATGTGTGTAAATTGTGTCTTTCCACATTGTGCAGGTATACTTATGACTAGATTTTGATATTGAGATAAGAGAATGGAATGTAGATGTTTTTCTTTTTTTTTAAGTTTATTTATTTTGAGAGGGAGTGAGTGAGTGAGCATGAGAGGGGGAGGGGCAGAGAGAGAGGGTGAGAGATGATCCCAAGCAGGTTCAGCTCTGTGCTGTCAGCACAGAGCCCAACTTGGGACTGGATCCCATCAACCTTGAGATCATGACCCAAATCACAATCAAGAGTCAGACACTCAACCGACTGAGCCACCCAGGTGTCTGTCCCATAGGTGCTTTTCTTTTTATATAATCTTTGGTTATCTTGTATTCATCCATGTAAAAGTCATCATTCATTGCACAGTTACATTTAAATTGAAGCAAATAACTAAAGTAATTATTTTTTATCAAAGTAAACAACTCTTAAAACTCAGATTTCAAGTATTATTTATAATTAGAATTTAGAGTTTAGAAATGAAATGCATTATGCTTTCATATAACTTCTGTGCATTAGACTTTGAAGTGATTTTCTATACAGTTTTCTTATAAATAGTTAGGGCCACATGTGTATATTTGTGTTTGTATGTATGTGTGCATAAAAGTAAAATATATAATGAAGATTATTTTGAAGGGATTTTTAAGTTTTATGTTGAAAAAATAAAATTTATTACTTTGCATTAAAATCTAAGTATTAATGTATCTGATTGGGAAATGTACTTTTTAGGTAATTGTTTCATTAGCTACTTGAACTTGGCCCTCTTGCATGAAAGTTACAAACTGTGTACCAGGCACTGAGGAAGGCACTAGGAGATATAATGGAGAGAGCAGCAGTAGGACTCTGTCTTGCAGAAATTTATATTTCTTTTATGGGAGACAGATAGTATACACATAAATCAAATATAGACTGTAATTAGAGTTGTGAATTGGAAATCATGTTTTTTGATACAGAGTCATGGAGACATACTTTAGTTAGGGTAGCCAATGAAAGAGCACTGCAGCCAGAGGGAACAGTGAGCAAAAGGCCCAGCAGTTGGGGTGGAAACAAGGCCTGTTTAAGAACTGCTCGAATCTGAGTGATGGAAGTCTGTAATGAGCAAGGGAGAGAGCAATGTGAGCTGAAACTTGTAAGGCAGATGTGAAGGTTTATTCAGGTTTTACAGACTTTTAGAAATACCTTGGATTCTGTTACAAGAGCAGTGGGAAGCTATCGAAAGGCTTTAAGCTAAAGGAGTGACATTTACGTTGTAAAAAGATTATCTGGCTGCAGTGGACAGATACAGGGCAAAAGAAGTGGAGATGTGGTCTACTGCTTCGTGCACTGTAGCTGCACAGGGAGTTTTTATTACGGAAGTGATGAAACTAGAATTAAGCAGGGGAGTTGTTGCCAGTTGTTTCCAAGAAGCTTGTTTCCATTTGTAGGGTATTAGTAAAAATAGGTGAACCTAGGTTTTCATTTTCCTTGGGTAAATATCTAAGAGTAGAAATGTCAGGATGTATAGGTAAATGTATGTTTAACATTATGAAAAACGTACCAAATTGTTTTCCAAAGTGGCTGTATCATTTGTATTCACATAAGAGACAAGTGAGAGTTCCAGTTGTTTGATACATATCCTTTTCAAGGTTTTGTATTATCAGTCTTTTTTATTTGAATCTAGTGGGTGTTTGATTTTGCATTCTCTTAATGTCAAATGATGTTAAGCATCTTTTCATGGGCTTATATGGAATTTTCATATTTTTTTTGGAAACATCAGTTTAGATCTTTTGTCTGTTTTAAAAAAGTGGGTTATCTTTTTTATTATTAAAATGTGAGAGCTCTTTATATATTATTATATATTCTGAATAGTCCTTAATCAGATGTGATTTGCAAATATTTCTTCTTGGGCTGTGGTTTATCTTTTCATTTTCTTAACAGTATATTAATTTGCGGAAGTCCAGATCATCAGTTTTGGTAATGTCCTTTTGTGGCCTGTGTAAGAAATATTTGCCAAATCCAAACTCAAAATATTCTTTCCTAGATGTTTTATAGGTTTAACTCTTTCATTTGCAAATGGTGTAAAGAGGCAAGGTTCAGTTATTGGCATATGGATGTCCAGTTGTATTTCACTCTTTGTAAATACTGTCTTTCCCCATTATTTATGTTGACACATTTGTCTCTAATCAGTTGATGATGTACTGATTTTATTTTGATTTGTGTGGGTCTGTGATTGGACTTTCTGTTCTGTTCTGTTGATGTGTATGTTTATTCTAATGGCAATACCACATTGTCTTGATTTATGTGGCTTTGTAGTAAGTTATAAAGTCTGGTAGTTTAGGGCCTCTCAAGTTTATTCTTCTGTTTTGGATTTGTTTTGGCTATTACATGCTTCTTTAATTTCCGTGTACATTTTAGAATCTGTGGATTCCTAACAAAAAGGCAGCATGATTGTGGCTTAGATTGTGTAAAAATATGGGTGGAATTGACATCTTCCAGTCCTTGAATATGGTACATTCCTACAACTGTTTAGATTTTAGGTCTTTTTTTTTTTTTCTCTATTTAAAAAAAAAAACAAAAGCAAACCCAAAAGTCATAGCAATGTTTTATGGTTTTAAGGGTACAGACCTTACACATGTTTAGGTGAACTTTTGCGTAGTTCATGTTTTATGCTATCTTACTATTTTTGGTTTTAATATATTCTAATTGTTCTTGCTAATATAAAGAGAAATATAAATGATTTTTCTGTATAGATCTTAAATCCTGAGACTAGTAAAATTCTTTATTAACTTGAGAAGCTTTTTTATTTTTAAGAGACTTTTTTTCCACTTTTTAAAAATGTTTACTTATTTATTTTGAGAGAGACAGCCAGCACAAATGGGGAAGGGGCAGAGAGAGAGGGAGAATCCCAAGCAGGCTTCCCACTGTCAGCATACAGCCCCATGTAGGGCTTGATCCCATGAATAGTGAGATCGTGACCTGAGCTGAAATCAAATTGGAGGCTTAACCAATTGAGCTACCAGGTGCCCCTAATTTGAGAAGCTTTGAGTAGATTTCTTATGATTTTCTATGTAAATGATTATGATGTTTGTGAATAAAGAGAGTTTTATCTTTTCCTTTATAATCTATATGTCTTGGCATTTTGCATTGGCTTGGGCACCTAGGATAATACGGAATAGAACTGGTTGCAGATGAGGATAGCCTTGCCTTATTCCTGAAAAGCATGCAGTCATTCAGCATTAGGTATGATGTTAGCTGTAGGTTTTTCACAGATAGCTTATATCAGTTGGAGGATATTTCTTTATATTCCAAGTTTGGTGAAAGTTTTTTTAATAATGACTAGTTTTGAATTTTGTCAAGTGATTTTTCTATACCTTTTGGGATGATCAGATGGCTTTTGTCTTTTCAGTCTGTTGATAACGGTGAATTACATTGTTAGATTTTTTGATTGGTAAGCTTCCTGCATCCCTGGGATAAAATGTACTTAATTTTGTTTTTTTTTTAAATCTACTCATTTTTTGAGAGAGAGAGAAAGAGAGAAACAGAGCGTGGGAGGGGGAGGGCAGAGAGAGAGGGAGACAGAATCTGAATCAAGCTCCAGTCTCTGAGCTGTCAGCCCAGAGCCTGACACAGGGCCTGAACTCATGGACCATGAGATCATGACCTGAGCCAAAGTCAGACACTTAACCAACTGAGCCACCCAGGCGCCCCTAAAATGTTCTTATTGATGATGTATGATTCTTCTGTTGTTAACATGTTGCTTATTTAGATTTGCTATATATTTTGTTAAAGTTTTTTTGTGTCTATGTTCATGAGGATTATTTGGGTATAGTTTTCTTTTTCTGATAGTTTTTATGGTTTTATTATCGTGGTATTGTTGGCTCATAGAATAATGTTGGAAATGTTCCCTCTTTTAAAATTTCTGGGAAGGATTATGTAGAGTTCATAGTAATTCATTTTTAAGTAAGAATTCATCTGTGAAATCATCTGGATCTCAGGTGTTGTTTCTGAGAAGATTTGTAACTACAAATTCAATTTCTCTTACACACATAGGACTATTTAGATTTTTTCTTAAAGTAACCTTTGGTAATTTATATCATTCAAATAATTTGTGTTTTTCATTTAAGTTGTCAAATTGATAGACATAAAATTATTTAGAAGAATCACTTATTACCCTTTTAGTGAATGTGAGATTTATAGTGATGAGTCTTATTTGTGTTGATGCTAATTTGTATTCCACTCTAGACTTTCTTTCCCAAGGCTCTCTGCCACCCCCATTTTTGATTTATCTGGCTAGTTGAAGAACCAGCATTTGGTTTCATCATTCTTCTCTATTGTTTTGACTGTTTTTTGTATCTTTGATTTTTCTTTTGTTTTAGTTACATTTTTAAATTTGTCTTACTTTATGTATGATTTACTCTTTCTAGTTTCTAAATATGGAATCTAGAGGTAACTGATTTGAAATCTTTCTTCTTTAGTAATATAGGTATTTAATAGCATAAATTTCCCTGGAGCACTGTTTTAGCTACATGCCATAAATTTTGACATGTGTTTTCACTTTATTTAGTTAAATTATTTTCCTAATTTCCCTGATCACACCTGCTTTGGTAAACAGGTTATTAAGTATAAGTTTGCCAGAGACTTTCATATTTTTTTTCTGATGTATATTTTTACTGATTTTTTGAGGGGAGCAGGGGCAAAGAAAGAGATGGACAGAGGATCCAAAGTGAGCTCTGCAGGGAGCCCAATACGGGACTCAAACTCATGAACCATGAGATCATGACCTGAGCCAAAATCTAGAGTTGGACGTTTAACTAACTGAGCCACCCAGGTGCCCCATAATTTTACTGATTTTTATTTTAACTTTATTGTGATAAGAATTTTAAGCTTTATTGGGATTTCTTTTACAGCCCAGGATAATCTCATCTTGGTGAATATTTGATAAAGCACTTGAAAATAGTATGCATTACGGCATGGTGGAGTGTTGGGTGGACTGTTTTATATGCCTCCCTAACAGCTAGGTCAAGCTGGTTGATAATGTTATTTAAGACTTCTATATTTTTACGTTTTTTTGTTGTTGTTGTTGTTGTTCATTTATTCTCCCAGTGCCTGAGAGAGGAGTATCAAAATTTACAACTAAAATTGCAGACTTGTTGTTTTTCTTTTGCTCTTTTATTAGGTTCATTCTTATTTGGGCTGCTATGCCATTTTGATGAATCAACTCCATTCTCCTGATGGAAAGTTCCAATTTTTCTTTTACAAAGTCCGTTTTATGTGATACTAATGTTGTTACACCATTTTCTTTTTAATTGTGTTTGCACGGTGTATCTTTTTTTGTCATTTTCCTTTTAACATATGTCTTAAATTTTAGTTCTGAGGTCAGTTACCTGCTAGTCATTTCATTGCATAAATACAGTTTTATTGGAACACAGCCACACCATGTCATTTATGTATTATATGTGACTGCTTTCAAATTACAAATGCAGAGTTGAGTAGTAATGATAGAGACCATAAGGTCCTGGATGTCTAAAATCTTTATTGTATGGCTCTTTACAATAAAGTTTGCTGGCCTCTACAATGTTTTTTGTATATAGAATTTAATTGGATTTTGCTTATTTTATACATTCTTATAATCTCTGTGTTTTAAGTAATGGTTGTATGTTATTTACGTTTAATGTAATTATTAATATGGCAGCATTTCAGTCTGCTGTTTTTGCTATTTTATATTTATCACACCCCTTTTTTTGTTTCTCTTTTTCCTGTTTCATGTCTGGTTTTGGATTGATTAAATATTATTATTCCATTTTACATTTACTGTTGATTTATGAATTATACCTATTATTTTTTCTTTAAAATAATACTTTTTAAATTAAGCCTTTAGCTTTTAGAGCAGTTTTAGATTCACAGCAAAATTGAGGGAAAGGTACAGAGATTTCCCATATATCCCTTGCTCCTACACATGCACAGTCTCCCCACTTACCACCTTCTATCAGAGTATATACATTTGTTACAATTGATGAACCTATCTGGATACATATAATCATTTCAGTCTAATGGTTTACATTGTGGCTCACTCTTGGTGATATACATTCTGTGGATTTGACAAATGTATAATGATATGTATCCATTATTCTATATCATACAAAGTATTTTCACTGCCTTAAAAATCCTCTGTGCTCCACCCATTTATCTGTCCTTTCACCAACTCCTGGCAATCACTGATCTTTTTATTATCTTCATAGTTTTGCCTTTTCCAGAATGTCATATGGTTAGAATCATACAATATGTGGTCTTTTCAGATTGGTTTATCTAATGCAATTTAGGTTCCTCTATGTCTTATCATAGCATGATAGCTCATTTCTTTTTTTTTTTTTTTAATTTTTTTTTTTCAACGTTTATTTATTTTCGGGACAGAGAGAGACAGAGCATGAACGGGGGAGGGGCAGAGAGAGAGGGAGACACAGAATCGGAAACAGGCTCCAGGCTCTGAGCCATCAGCCCAGAGCCTGACGCGGGGCTGGAACTCCCGGACCGCGAGATCGTGACCTGGCTGAAGTCGGACGCTTAACCGACTGCACCACCCAGGCGCCCCAGCTCATTTCTTTTTAATGCTGAATAATATTCCCTTGTCTGGTTGTACCAGTTTATCTGTTCACCAACTGAAGGACATCTTGGTTGCTTCCTGGTTTTGGCAATTATTAATGAAGGTACTATAAACATCCATGTCCAGACTTTTATGTGAACCTAAGTTGTCAACTCCTTTGAGTGAATACCAAGGAGAGCAGTTGCTGGACCATGTGGTAAAAGTATGTTTACTGTTGTTAGAAACCACCAAACTTTCTTCCAAAGTGGCTGTACCATTTTGCATTTCCATGAGCAATGAATGAGAGTTCCTGTTGCTCAACATCCTTGCAGCATTTGGTATTGTTAGTGTGTACTAGATATTGGCCATTCTAGTAGGTGTGTAGTGACATCTTGTTGTTTAATTTGCATTTCTCTGATGACATATGATTTGTGGAACATCCTAATGCTTTGTTGTCATCTGTATATCTTCTTCAGTGAGGTGTCTGTTAAGGTCTTTGAAATTGTTTCTTTTTTATATTTAGTGTTTTCCTAGAGTTTACAGTATACATTATTATCATTCTCTACCTTCAAATAATATACCACTTCAGGCATATAGTAAGAACCTTCTAAAGTATACTATTTCTTCCTCTGCTGTCCCTTGTCTTCTTCTAGTCATTGTTTTTTTTCCTTATATTTGTAAATCCCTTAATACATTGTTGGTATTTTTATGAGTATCTTTTAAAGAGTTTTCAAAATGAGAAAAAAAGTCTTTTGTATTTAACAACAGACTTAACAATTCTAGCATTCCTGAATTTTTTATGTCATTTCAAATTTCCATCTGGTATCATTTTCCTTCTGCTGGAAGAACTGATTTTAACAATTCATGTAGTTTAAGTCTGCCGGCAATGAATTCTCTCAACTAGTATTTGCAAAAATTTTTGTTTTGCCTTTATTTATGAGATGGATTAGGGTTTTCAGTGTTAGGCTTGGAGTTACAATTTAGAAGTATATGGTGGTTTGGCAATTAAGACTTTTAATTTTTACTGTGTTTTACTCATTAGCTGGCTGCTAGCAGCCAGGTATACTTATCATCTGTTTGTTATAGTCTTACAAAGTAATTATAAAAGTGATTATACTGCTTTTGATAAACTGCATGTTGTTTTAAATATATTTTAAAGGAAGCACTCACTTTGCTTTCTCCTCCATTCCCTAGAGTTTTTATGGACTGTATTTGTAGCACCATTTGTTATACTCTTGGGTATAGTTATTTCTATGCTATAGAAAGATTACCAATAAAAATTAATTGTAGAGATGACTATTATGAAAGAAATAGGAAGCAAGCAATTTTGTATTTTTCCTGCCTTAGTGTGTCATCTGGGTTTAGGATCATTTACTTTTATTACATTCATGTCCAAATTATAAAGTATTTTCCTGTTATGTACTAAAAATTTATCTATAAGTCGTTTACTATGCACACAGCAGATCTTGAAGATGACATGACTGAGGGAGTTACATATGTATGTCTTGGGGGTGGTCTCTTTAGTATTGATATACTTAGTTCTATATAATACTGACAAAGTAAGAAAAATTCTGATGTTGACACTAGCTTTGGGACCTTGGGCTGGTTATGTAGATTAATCTTAATTTTCTTGTTTGAGATACTGCCTCACAAAATTATGAGAGTTAAATGGGACTGTATATACATAAATTACTCAGTACATAAGTGTTCATGAAATGGTGGTTCTTAATTTTTATTTTATATTTCCTTTTTTTATTTCTTTGTAAAATTATAGGTACAAGTTTATCTCAAAGATGCCTTCTTTAGAGGTTAATAATTCAAGAGCTTTAAAATTTAGATTGTATCTGCTTCTAAAAGTAATTTGATTGACTTATAGGAAAGGACATCTGTGTAGAAAGAGAAAGAAAACAATATGTAAGCAGGAGGACAAAATAGAGGAAGGAGATCATCAAGACAAATGTATCAAAATTTGAACATTAATTTTTTTCTCCTTAGATGGGCCATATTTCTTGTTTCTTTGCATGTCTCATAACTTTTTGTAGGAGACTGGACATTTTGAATATTGTCATGTGGTAACTCTGGACATCAGATTCTTCTTTCCCCTGTGTTGGTTGTTGCTGTTGTGGGTTGTTTGCTTAGTGATTTTCTAAAGTACGTTTCTAAGTCTGTCCTCTCTGTCGTGTGTAGCCATTGAAGTTCTGTTTGTTTGGTGGTCAGCTGATGTTTTGACAGAATTACTTTAAATGCCTGGAGCCAAGGAAAGAAAAAAAGAAGAAACAAAAAAATACTCTTCCCATCTTTGCAGATTTGCTCTTTTGAGACACTCCTGTGGTGCTTAGTCGGGCTGTTTACAGCTCTCCGCCAGCTTTTGCTTCCTACTAGTGTAGAGCCTAAAGGCCAGCTACAAGTGAAAGGTTAGGATCTTTGTAGGCTTTTTATGACGTGCAACCTGCCCTGGGCATGCAAGCAGTAGTGTACAGGAGAGCCTTTTGAAGACTGTATACCCACACGTATCTTCTTTCCCCACGTCTTCCTTCCCAGGCTTCTGGTCTGTCTATTGCTGTCCCAAGTACTGTCTCCAGCTCAGACTGCTGCAGCTGATACCTGTGGCTTTAAATGCTTTTAGTGAAAGCGTCCTAGCCCTGGGGATATTCTAAGTTTGGTGAAACAAAGACAGTTCTTTGCACCTGTCCTTTGGGAAGCTTCCAGATAGGTTGACACCTACAACCTTGAGTATAAGATTCCTGCCTCTTCCTCTGGAACTAGAAACCCTCACACTTGTGCAGGATGGATGCTGTCCTGATGACTGTTGCCCTCTGGGATGTGGGGGATTGTAGATGGGACATTCCTTTTATCACAAAACAGTGGCTGCTTCTTCACAAAGTCTTCCTCTGGTTGCTGTACATTTGTGTCTTGATTCCAGAATTTTTCAGAAGTTGATTTTGATAGTTTCTGCCAGCTCATTAGTTTTTTAGGGAGAACATTGCCCCGGAGTTGCCCGTTCTGCCTGTTTTTGGTGATGTGATCTTTTTCAAGGGAAGATATTGTATACTGATTTCACTTGAAAATAGTTAGAAACTGGAAGTGGATATAGAATTAAGCCAGATTTTAACAACTTAAAATTGTGTGTACTGTACCTAGTACCTTACTAAGTCAAGAGTACAAATCTTCTGAATTTTATTCATTAAAGATTACATATTTTCCAAGTAGTAATAGAAGAAAAAGTTAGGCGACCTTAGGGTATAAACAGGAATGAGAAAACATCTCTGGCTTTGTAATCTCCCCCCGCCCCCCAGCATTAAAAAAGTTATATGGCGATAAGAGCAGTTCATTACTGAAGGAGAAAAGGGAAACACACTAGAAGGTCTGGCTTACAACTAGACCCTCTTTCCCTTCCTCCTGCCCTCCCATCTTGCCATCTTCCCCATTCCATGTGAAACACTGAATAATTGTCATGGGCTAAAGGCATAGGTATAGTGGATACTTAGATAAAAACCGTCCTTACTCTTACAAAGCTTATTGTAATGTGGGGAATAGAAAAAAATTTGTAAACAGCTGTATCATGCAGTGATTGCTATGGTGTGCGTGGGTATATTGGGAATTCAGAGAAAGGCCATTTTTGTAGGTAACGGGAAGGCTTTCTGGAGTTAGTGGTATCTAACTCTATCTGGAGTTAGTGGTTGCAGGTTTAATGGAAGTTAACAAATATAAAAGTTGGGAGAGAACTCTGTGTCACGTATAGGGAGTAACATATATGAAGTTAAAGATGCAATGAGAGATCTGCAATGCAGAAATTGTTCCTGTGACATTAGCTAGGAAATGGAAAGTAGAGGAAGCTGAAGCTGGGGTGTTAAATTGTGGCTTTATAGGTAGTGTTATCTAGTTTAGAATTTATCCAGAAGAATAAGTTGCAAAGAAATTTAAATGGTTTATAATTGTCCAGTCTGATCTACTTAATGAAAAATAATTATCACATATGATTCAAATAATCTAAGATTTCAAAATGAAGATATTTAAAAGCTTTATATTAAAAAGATAACAGATCTTAAATTGCTAGTAACTTTAGTACTTTCAGGAGATAATATTTTCCAAGTCAGCATTTTATATTCCAAATTTTTATATAATAAATTTTATTTACTTAATGTAAATAAGTTATTTCATTTAAAAAGCTCAGCTATGATACCTATTTTATATAAATTCACTTATGACCAATTCTTGAGTAGGAAGAACCATTGTGGGCCACTTTTCTTGCAGTGGTAATAATACCTTGTAGAATTTTAAGGAGAAGGCCTGGAAGAAAAGAAGACTGTTACCTTCAAATAGAGTATTACATTGACATGTTCAGATTTACAGGAAACTTAATTGATTTATATATCTTGTTTATACTATGGTAACAGTGATTTTGGTTCTTTTGATTTAGCTTTTTTAGCCTTCTTATGTCATTTTGTTTGATTTTTAAGTGGTTTTCCTGTGATTTTTTTTTTTAGTGTTTATTGCTAATTTTCCTGTAATTGAGCCTTAAAATTGAGTCTTCTACTTTCTTGCCAAAATAACCTTAAGTAAATTGGTTGCTTTTTAAAATGAAAAAAAAAAATTAAAAATTTACTACCTCTGGATGTTTTATTGCTTACCCGTAGAAATTATTTTCTCTTTCCTTTTCTCCCACACAGAGTTCATAAACCACTGATTTCTTTGTAAAACTACCATAATACATCCCATTTCTATTTTTTAGGTTTGTACTTCTGACTTCATAGGAAGGTATTTGGGTTCATTATTCAATAGATTAGAATCCTGGATTGCTTATATGTGACCTTGTTCATGCTGCTTAATCTCATTTATTTTCATTTCTATGAGGACGATTATGCCTTTCCTCATAGGATTGTTAAAGAATGGTTTAAGTAATAAAGGCCAGTTGTTTCTACTTTCTCTTACATGTTTTAGTTTGGTAAATATTGAACCACTCATTTTTAAGTGGGGGATAAATATTTCTCTAATTTTAGAATGATATTTTGTAAGCACTTAGCCTTATTCACATTAAAGCATTAAAAATTATAATAAAGGTTACAAAGACCAGCTGAAAATATACGACCACTTTACAAAATCTACAATAATTTTTTTTACAGCTGCTGGCAAAGAAATCAGAGAGCCAGGCTGTACTCTTTTGTAATTAAATGATATATAGAAAGGAGCATTGTTTTTTAACTGAAAGACGGAACCGTAAGCTTCATATAACAGAGCCTGATTGTTAGAATTACACATATTAATTGTTAATTCCTTTAAAAGCAGACTATTTTTTTTCTTCCCACTGAGCCCATCTCTGTTATTTGCACATTACATAATGGTTGTTCGTTATGCCAGACTCAACTGAAGCCCTTACAATTCATTTAGGAGATTAGTCTAAAAAATTCTTCAGTGTTCTCCCATTTTAAAGTATCCTAATTCTCACACAGATTATTTAGAGGCTCAGTAGAATTATACCTTGGTATCTACTTCTGTTAGTGTAGTCAGTAAGTGTTCACATCATTGATTTTCAAACCTGTGGTTTATTTTTCTCTATACGGTTCTCTTTTAGATTACCTCTTCTGTGTTACTAGCCACTGGTCTACAAGGTTCATAGTAGTGACCCAGGTCAATTGGGTATATAATAGTGAAAAAGCAAACAGTTCTTTGATAAGACCATGGTATGGTGAAAAGATGTTTGAGTTGGTTTTCACAGATCTACAATTAATATCTAAGAGAGTATATAATCCACAGCAGTTTGACATTTGCTGGAAACAAGGTGTTAAGCTAGCGTTTCATGGTACTTCAGACATACGTGATCAGATGACTTTTTTTTTTTTTTTTTTTTTTAAGCTCAAAGCTGGGGTTATAAGAGAACTGGTCATAGCTCACCTTAGCTGAATGCTGGCTTATGCCTGACTTTGTTCCTAAGGGTTTAAACCCAGTTATGTTATTTAATCCTCATAACAACAACACTATTAGATAAGGAACTTTCATTCCCATATTTAGATGAAGTAACTGAGACCTGGAGAAGTAGAGTCATTAAGGTCACACAGCAAGTGAGTAATACAGCTAAAATCTGAATCCAGGAAGTCTGAATTCGGAGACAATCTCTTAACTATTCTTGTAGCTATTTTTGTTAATAAGGAAAATAGGAGGAGTTGAAGTTGTTTCATACACAGAAATAAAACCAGCCTTTAACCTGAGAGAATATCTAGGTTTGTTTAAAAAAAAAAAAAATCAGAAATTAGGATAAGGGCTAGTTTCTCATAAAGTTGAGTTTTAGAGCTGTTACAGAGAAAAACACACACATAATGTATTATTTTAAAATTTGAGAATTTTGTTTTTAAATTCTTAAATTTCAAAAGACTTTAAAAATATTCTTAAATGAGATTTTATTGCTTATATGGACTTGTATGAAGACAGACTTATTCTGATCGTGGGATCAAATCCCAGGGTTTTTTTTTTTTAATTTTTTTTTAATGTTTATTTATTATTGAGAGATAGAGAGACACAGAGCGTGAGCAGGGGAGGGGTAGAGACAGGGGGAGACACAGAATTCGAAGCAGGCTCCAGACTCTGAGCTGTCAGCACAGAACCCGACGTGGGGCTCAAACTCGTAAACTGCGAGATCATGACCTGAGCTGAAGTCAGTAGCTCAACCAACTGAGCCACCCAGGAGCCCCTCAAATCCCAGGGTTTTGATTCTGGATCCTGTATTTACTAGTTTTGTGACCTTTTCCAAATTAAATTTTCTTTGCCTATTTTTCCTTATCTGTAAAATGAAGATAATAATAGCTTTTTTCTTGTACGTTGTTGGGAGAATTAAATTATTTAACATGTAAAGCCCTTAGAATGAATAGTACTAAATGATGTATGTAAGGTTACCTGGCAGTGGTATTATTATTATTATTATTAATCTTATTTCATAGCCTGTGATTATCCACCCTTCTAATGAATATTTTTTTTTGATAAAACATTCTACTTCTTGATTCTAATTTCTGGTACTTATCTGCCCCTAAACTTATTTTTCCTTTGCTTCTTTTACTTAACTACTTACATTTTATGTCTTCTTATGCTCTATGTAACTTACAAACCAATTTCAACTTTTGGGGAGATAAGATGTAATATGCATACATATGTACATATATACATCTTTATTTCTGGAACTTAACACTGTTAATGCATGGGCTTTTTCTTGTCTACAGATATATCCCAAGTTCCTAGAATGGTAATTTCTAGTCTTCAGTAAATAAGATATTTATTAATGAATGAATGACTTCAGATTTGTCAGGCATTTTGTATATGGCTGTTTCTAAATTTTCGGGGCGCCTGGGTGGCGCAGTCGGTTAAGCGTCCGGCTTCAGCCAGGTCACGATCTCGCGGTCCGTGAGTTCGAGCCCCGCGTCGGGCTCTGGGCTGATGGCTCAGAGCCTGGAGCCTGTTTCCGATTCTGTGTCTCCCTCTCTCTCTGCCCCTCCCCCGTTCATGCTCTGTCTCTCTCTGTCCCAAAAATAAATAAACGTTGAAGAAAAAAAAAAAAATTTAAATTTTCCATTCTTTAGACCAGAAAGATATCCATTTTATCAATGTTTTTCTTTAAAAATGGTACTTACAACAATGTAATTAATACATCATATGTGAATTGATTAAGGGAGAATAAGAGTATCATCATATACTTTATTATATGTGTATTTATCCATCACTGTACTTAAAGTAGCATTTGAGGGGGGGACAGTAGTACTTTTGACTCATTTTTGACATAATGTCACAAGTCAAATACATTGCTATTAAATCATCTTTGTGTATCAATTCACATTTTTACAAATACAGTATTATAAAATACTAGGTATATATCTTTCAAGCATTAAAAAATTTTTTTTAATGTTTATTTTTGAGAGAGAGGGAGAGTGTGCATGTGCAAGAGAGAGTGGGGGAGGGGCAGAGAGAGAGGGAGACACGGAATCTTAAGCAGGCTCCAGGCACTGAGTTGTCAACACAGAGCCCTACGTGGGCTCGGACTCAAAAACCATGAGATCGCGACCTGAGTGGAAGTTGGACACTTAACTGACTGAGCCACCCAGGCACCCCTCTTTTAAGTATTTTTTAACATAGATTCTGTCATTTTCACATTAACTATAAGTTTGCTGGTATCAGTTTCATATTTCTTTAGCTTCTATACATGAAGATTACGCCCTTCTTTTGTTTCTCTTCTGTTACATCTATTTGTCAGTCTAGTACTGTCACAAAAGAAATTTCAGGTATTAAAATTTATCCCTAGTGCTCGCTTCGGCAGCACATATACTAAAATTTATCCCTAGTGAATTCTTCATTTTCTAATGATTATCACTTTTAAGTGCCAGGCTTTTATTTTTTATTTTATTTTATTTTATTTTATTTTTTTGAGAGAGAGAGAGAGAAAACGAGAACTTGCAAGCACTAGCAAGGAGGGGCAGAGGAAGAGGAGGAGAGAGAATCTTAGGCAGGCTCCATGCCCAGCACATAGCCCTGTACTGGGTGCGGGGATTTGGGGGGGCAGGTGCAGGGAGGGGGGGCTGCGAGATCTCATGACCTTGAGATTGTGACCTGAGCCGAAATCAAGAGTCAAATGCTGACTGAGCCACCCAGGAGCCCAGGGCCCAAACTCTTTCTCTTTTTCATAGGAATTTGTCATGAATCCTACCCAGTAGTCATCCACTATTTTGCTCTGCTGGATTTGAAATTGCCTTTTTCCATTTAAAAAAAAAAATCAGATTTGGCTAGTTTTAATTCTTACAGCACCTTTATCTATGGCTTTCAAATTTTCATCAAAATTAGTTTTAGACTAGAAGACTTGAAATTTTTTAGAGTAGCTATGCTCTCCTGCTAGTTGAATTCTTTTATTGTTTTTAATTTATTGTTATAAATGATCTCTCATGTTATCATTAGTTATTGTTTCTTTTTGTTCATTTTCAGCTGGTTGGTGGAGAATTTGACTTGGAGATGAACTTTATTATCCAGGATGCTGAGAGTATAACATGCATGACAGAGCTTTTGGAGCACTGTGATGTAACATGTCAAGCAGAAATATGGAGCATGTTTACAGCCATTTTACGAAAAAGTGTTCGGAATTTACAGACTAGCACAGAAGTTGGGCTAATTGAACAAGTATTGCTGAAAATGAGTGCTGTAGATGACATGATAGCAGGTATGGGGTTCTCTGACAGGAAAATATACTTTAAATGTTTATAAAGATTCACGTACTTCTCTTTATATTCTACTGGTAATTAGATTTGTTGAAGCTAACTTGATTTAAAATAGATAAATAGAAATGTATGGAAAGTTTGCCTTGTATATTAAGGGGAAATCTTGAAGAATGGAAGATACTTTCTTTTGTATTAGACAAACATAATTACTAATTTTGCTTTTCTAGATTTTAGGATCTCAGTAGTGTGGAATAAATACTATGAAATCTATCAGAAAAATAAACAGTACCTTTTTACATAGTACTTAGTTAAACCTTTACATAACTGAAAATTTACAACATGTACTACAATTCTCCGTAATGAGCACTTCAACTTTTTTGAGCTCTGTGCTCTTCAGTTTGACCTATGTGGAACTATAATAGGGGGGTACTAATAGCCTTGGGATAAGCATGTTGAATTTTTAGGAAGTGTCCAATTTTTTTAAGAGAAATTTTGTATTAAAAAGATATAGATTAGAACATAAAAATTGCATGGAATTGTTATGCGTTATTTCAAATAACTTTGAAATCTATGAATTTTCATTGCCAATCCTTTACCTCCCTCCAAGTTCATTCTCCTTTGTTGTTAGATGCACTTCAGTAGAAATGTTTTGAAATATGGTCACAGAGCCACATTATTCTTCAAAAATAAGTTCAGAGCTTGAAATTTTGTTTTTTTTTAGCCATTAATCTTTAGCATAAGTTTCTTCTGATGTAAAAGGGTTTTCATAATTTTAAAAGTGCTGGTATGACTCCTCACAATATCATATCTGATCCTTAAAAGTAGCTCAGACACCAGAAAATCCTGTATAATATTTTGATTTATGCACAATTAATTTTAATACTAGTAGAACAAAACAGTAAATAAGAAATAATGGAGTGAAGGATAAGTTAAACATGAATGCTTTTTAAATTTAAACAATATTAATTTTTTTTTCTTAGAGTATATTACAATCATTTCTAATTGCTTTCAAGGTGGCATCTGTCTCTATTTAGAGTGATTTAACATTCTCTGTATTGGTTACTGATGGTTAACTTGATGAAAAATGAAATTCAAATTTAGAACATCTTTTTAATGATGATACATACCATCTTTAAACCGTTCTGTAAATTCTGCCGTTCTTTAATAGGAATTTATTTGCATAAGCTTATATATACACATGTGTAGAACATCATACAATTTTTGGGTCTTCATATCTGGGTTTAAATCCCTGAAGTTTTGTTTGTTTGTTTTTTGAAATAAAGTGGCTACCACTTTATAAAGTGCACTTTAGAAAATGAGCCACAATTATATACATAGTAGTTTGCTCGTGCACAATTCATGAGCTTTGAGATACAAGATGATAGTAATCTTGACTAGTACTATCATATGCAGAAGTTCATATGGTCATTTTTCTATTTATAAAAGCTCCTTAATTCTCTTGTCTTTGCTTCTCAATGGTAGCAATTCTGGTAACACAAAACTTTCACTTTTTGTTATTTTAATCATTGAATAAACATCAGAAAATTACCTGTACCTTACTTTTCAGTAGAGAAATTAAAATTTAGACAACATAGTAAAGAAGCGCTAATAACCAACAAAATATTACTGAGTTCTCACTCTGAATATTTATAGCATGTTAAGTTCAAAGAGGCATTTTTCATTTACTAATGTACAGGTATGACAGAAGGTAGTTAAACATCTATACTGAACTGATAAGAGAATTTCGTAGTCTTAGCACTTGTTTATCTTTAAAAAATCTGTCCAGAAAAGAAGACCTGCAATAACAAAATTAAACTGACCTGCTTGATTATATGTATAATAAATAATAAATATTAATAATTATGTCATTAAGTAAAAATTTAATAGATCACTTTTTGTGACATACATATGAGGTGAGATAAAGTTTGGGAGAAAGATTTTAATTTTTTAGAAAAGTATTTATAGGTAAATGTTTAAGAAATCTATGAATTTGCCATTGCAGCTAATTGCTTAAAACTGCTTCATATTAACTGGGGTTTTAATAAATGCTTGATTTCTATCTAGAATTTTTGCTTAGAAAGAGATCATCTGGCTAATATGCAGTAACCATAAACTTTTTTATTGAGTAATGAAACATTGTATTAAAAGATTTCTCAAAAGTTGGCATATCAGTAGTCACAATTTTATCATAAAGATTGCTTACTTATTGTGGCATTGAGTAAGATTAGCCACTTATTTATTGATGAAAATAACCACCTTAAATTCCTATTTTGAAATACATACATAATAAATTTTTTTAAAGTCTCAAATTCCAGGTATTGTGATATTGGATAATATATATTATGTATCAGTAACTATTTAAGTTTATCCTAACTCACTTTTTAAATTAATTGATGATGAATTATTTAGAATGTGTATGTGTATTGATTGTAATAACTTGTATAGTATCTTTGATCCTTAGGAAGTGCTTTAGAAATTGAGAAAATGAAGTATAGTTATTTAGATGTGTAATTTCTTATAAAGAGCGATAGATAGCGGAACTACTCACAATGTCTAGAGATGAGAAAGAAATCAAGGCCAGGAAATTAAATGTATAATTTTTCTGTTATCTGGTGAGCTGGTGTATCTCTCATATGCACGTAAACACATGAACAGAGTGGATATCCCTAGTAATGCATTTAAGTTATACTTTTAGAGACTGGTAGGTAACAGAGAGGGCCCTGGAGCCATATTGCCTAGGTTTTAATCCTGACCCTACCACTTAGTAGAGTGTGTTCTTGGGCAATGTGATTAGGGTATTTATGCCTCACATTCCTCATTTTAGGAAGGGGCTAATACTAGTACTTACCTCATAGGCTTGTTGTGAGGATTTGTGCACTTAATAATTGTAAACCACTTGGAATAATGCCAGGCAAGGAGTAAGTGCTCAAAATTGTTAATGGGACAAGGAATATTTCCAGAATATATTTTATTAAGCATAGATAATTCTAAAAGAAAATATGGTCAACTATCACTTTTTTATTTGAAAATAATCAATTTATAATGTTAAACCATTGCACCTTTGTATATTTTTGTCTACCTTTCCCTGCATACAGCCGATGTGTGTGTGTGTGTGTCAATGTATATGTGTGTGTATATTCCGGGAATTTATACAATCTATTTTATATATTTGCTAAGGAAACTTAATTTAATGGTGACGCTGATGGAAAAAATCCTAAAATTCAAATACCATGTTTGTAGTTATCTGGTAACTTAAAAATTCTTAATTAGAATGGCAGTTCTGGAGGACAATTAGATGAATATACATGTAGAAATGACAGTTGCTAACTTTTGCTCTTTCAAAAAGTATATTACCTTGACAGATGGCAGCTCACGACTAGAGTTCAGAATAACTTTATTTTCCTTTAAAGATCTTCTAGTTGATATGTTGGGGGTTCTTGCCAGCTACAGCATCACTGTCAAGGAGTTGAAGCTTTTGTTCAGCATGCTTCGAGGAGAAAGTGGAATCTGGGTAAGCTGTGGTCAGAGGGAAAAGTATTCAATATCAGTGCATTAATACTTAATGTTCAACAATATGTCTCTAGAGAGCTATAAACTGGAACTTGTAATGGAAACTGTTCCCTTTAAAGAGTTTAGTAAATGATTTAAAATTAATTTCTCTCTAGTTAGAAAACAGTCCAGTGTCTAACATGATATATTAGGTAATTTTGCTAAATTTGCGCAGTGACATTTCTTTTCTTGTTTCCTCAGCCAAGACATGCAGTAAAATTGTTATCAGTTCTTAATCAGATGCCACAAAGACATGGTCCTGATACTTTTTTCAATTTCCCTGGTTGTAGTGCTGCGGTAAGTTTTAAATACGTATGTTTATTTTTATTTATTTTTAATTCACCTCTGTTAAAGTATAATTTACATCCAATAAAATTCACTTATTTCAAAGTACGGTTTAATGAGTTGTAAAGTTGCATAATCACCACCACAGTCATGATTTTGAACAATTCCATCACTTCCCACAATTCCTTGTATCTGTGTGAAACCAGTCCCCTCTCCCCAGCCCTGTCCCTTGCAACTTCTGATTTATTTTGTGTTTTTATGATTTTGCCTTTTCTGGAATTTCATATAAATAAAATCATTCAGTATGTAATCTTTTCTGTCCTGCTTCTTTGACTTATCATAATGGTTTTGAGGTTGCCCATGTTGTAGCTTCCCAGAAGTTTATTCTGTTCTTTTTATTCTGGTTTGTGTTACATTTTATGGATATACTACAGTTTATCCATTCACTAGTTTATGGGCATTTGAGTTTTTAGTTTTTGACTCTTGTAAATAAAACTGCTATGAACATTTGAACATAGATCTGTAGGCATGTTTTCTCGTCTCTTAAGTAAACATACGAGTGAAATTGTTGGGTTTTATGCTAAGTGCGTGTTTCATTTCATGAGATTGCTTTCAGGCAGATTGTTTTCCATAGTGGAAAATTTTGCATTCTCATCAACAGTGTATGAGAATCTGAGTTGATCTGCACCCTGGACATTGTCCATCTTTTAATTTGAGGCATTTAAATGATTATGTAATGGTACCTCATTGGAGGCTTAATTTTGTATGCCCTAATGTTTGATGATATTGAGCACTTTTTCATGTGTTTATTGGCTGTTTTTACATCTTCTTGTGTCATATTTGTGTTCAAATCTCTGGTTAAAAAAATTGGTTGTTTTATTATCTTAAGAGTTCGTTATGTATTTCAGGTATAAGTTAATTTGTCAGATGTGTATTTGTCAAATATTGTTTCCAATCTGTGGCTTTTCTTTTTATTTTCTTACCAGTACTTCTTAAACAGATTTTAATTTTGATGAAGTTCAATTAAACTTTTCTTTCTTTTATGGCATATGCTTTTGTAATCTAAGAAATCAGTATACACCAAAGTCACAACATTTTTTTTTTTTTTTATGCTTTCTACTGAGAGTTCTTTTGTTTTAGCTCTTATATTTAGGTCTAGGATCCTTTTTTGTGTGAATTTTTAAAATATGATATGAGGGTTTCTTCTGTTTCTCTGCTCCCCCCCCCCCAACTTGTGCCTTCTCTTTCAAAATAAATAAATAAACATTTAAAAATATGCTATGAGGAAGGTTGGAAGTTAAAGTTTTGTTTGTTTTGCATATGATTATTGAATTTCTTCATAACCATTTGTTAAATAGTCCTTTAACTTCGAATTTTCTTGGCACCTTTCTTGAAAACTATCTGGCCATGTTTGTGTAAATCTGTTTCTGAACTCTGTGTTTGGTTCCTTTGTCCTCTGTTTCAGCTTTTATGCCCAAATCAGATTTTTTGTCTTTTATTTTCATAGCTTTATAGTAAGTAGTTCTTGAAATCAGGTTGTATATAAGTACTCCAACTTTGTTCTTCATTTTAAAATAATTTTGACTACTCTAGATAGTATTTACATGCGTGTGAATAAACTTGTCAAATTTTATAAAGTGCTTACTGTGATTTAGATTGTGTTGTGTTAAATCTGTAGAATAATTGGAGAGAAGATATTGAGTCTTTCAATTCATAAACACATTATAACTCTTACTTTAGTTTTCTTTGATTTTTCAGTGTTTTATAGTTTTTAGCACACATGTCTTAAAAAGCTTTTGTTAAATTTATTCATAAATATCCATATTGATTTTTGCTAGCATACAGAAATACAATTGGTATTTTATTTTTTATATAATGACCTTATATCTTGAGACCTTGCTTAAATTCACTTTCTAGTCCTGCAGGTTTTTAGTAGATGCCTTAAGATTATTTACAGATATTTTTGTAAATAAAACCAGTATTATTAATATTTTTTTAGCTTACAATCAGTATACCTTTTTATTTCATTTTGTTGCATTACTGTACTAGCTAGGACTCTAGTGCAGTATTTAATACAGTAATATCCTTGACTCATTCTAGCTGTAGGGAAAGCTTTAAGTATTTCACCATTAAGTATGGTATTAGTAATTAGGCTTTAAGACATGTCCTTTTTCAGGTAGAGGAAATTCCTTTCTGTTCCTATGTAACGGAAGTTTTTTAATCGCCAGTATGTTGATATTGTTGAATTTTGCTGAATGCTTTTTCTGATTTTATTGAAGTAATCATATGGTTTTTCATCTTGATCCTTACTAGTGTGGTAAAATATAATGATTGACATTTCATTGTTAAGCCAAACTTTGTGTACCTGGGATAAAAGCTACCTGGTCACTATGTTTTAACCTTTTAATACAATACTGGATTTGATTTGCTAAGGTATTGCTAAGAAACTTTGCAGTTATTTTTATGAGTGATTTGGGGGTATAGTTTTCTTTTCCTATAATATTTTTCTCTGCTTTTGGTGATAGGGTAATTTCTTATAAAATGAGATGGGAACTGTTAATTTCTTTTTTTTTAAAGAAGTTTATGTAGAATTGATATTACTTATTAAATGTATGCTAGAATTCACTATGGTAGCCATCTAGGTCTGAAGTTCTGTTTGGGGAAGGTTTTAAACTATGAATTTAATTTTTATAATGGATACAGGGAGCTTTTCTATTTCCTTTTGAGTGAGCTTTATAGTTTGTGTCTTCCAAGTAATTTGTACAGTTAATCTAAGTTGTTGAATATATTGGCCTAAGCTTATCATCATATCCCCTTCTTATCTGTTTAATCTCCTCTTTCATTCTTGATACTGGAGGGGTTTTGTCCTGATCAGTCTTGGCTGGAGGTTTATCCATTTTGTTGTTCTTTTCAAAGAACTGTCTCAATCTGCTTGATTTCATTGTTCTTATCTACATTGTAGGATTGTAGAGAATATGTATAAGTTTTGACTAGAAGAACTGGTTTTGATTTCTGGATCCTCTACTTCATTACTGTAGAGGACTGGTCCCTTAATGTTTCTTGGCTTACTTTCATGTGAGTCACTAGTACTTTATCATGGAGTAGTGTTACTATGAGACTGTAATGAAATAATATGTCATTTAAGGACTATATAAGTTAAAAAACATCATGTAAATATTTTTTGCTCCTTGGTTTTTATTATAAGCATCTTTGTAGTCTTCCATTTCATCAGCCATTCCTGTAATTTCGTATTTTCTCTTAATATTTCGTTACTAACCTTTTTTTAGAGTTACAATTTCCAATCTTAACACAATTGTGAAACAAAAATAGGAAAAATAAAAATTGAGAAACAAAAATAGGAAAGTTAAAAATCTTTTTCCAGATGAAAGCTAATAATTTTACATATCAGATTGTTAGGGTAGAACACATATCAAATGTACATTGTGGTATGTGACAGAGAAAAACTGTCACTGTCCGCAAGAAAGTACCAGTTTTCTTAGATGTAATAATTCTGTTTACACATGTAGATCTATTTTAATACATTTTATAAAATTGTTAGTGATCTGACATCTAGTAGATCTCACTTTAAGGGGTAAGAGAAGGGCAAGGTGTTTTGACAGAAATATGAGCAAGTTGCTGTCTTACAGCTAAACAGAGTGTTAAAACTTTGTTTTAATAAATTATCTGAATTGCCTCAGTAAGGTTGCACCTCATTCTGTTTTTAGCCACTTGACCATTTACCTGAAATCTATGAATATTTTCTATCTGTATGTAAACACACATACATGCACACACACACAAAGGATTTTGCTTATATGCTATTAGTAGTATATGTTTGACTTGTTCACATTCAGGAGATGTTGATGGACTTAACACTTATCAATTACTCTTTTCTTGGTTTTCCTTGCATCACTTATTTTCATAAAGAGTAGTTTCAGTTAAGACTATATTCTTTGTAGAAGAGGAAGCAAAGAAGGAACTGTTTTTTGAGTCATACAAGCTATATATAAGATAAATGACATTATTGTTGTTACATTTGTTGAGGAAACAGCCTCAACAGTGTAACATTGTTCAGGGTCAAAAGCAGAGTCATAGCTTGAACTAAAATTTTCCTGACTTTTAAGTGCAGTGTTTTTGTTTTTTTGTTTTTTTGTTTTTTTCTTTTTTGAAACTTCTTTAAAAAAATTTTTTTTAATGTTTACTTTTTTTTTTATATATATATGAAATTTATTGACAAATTGGTTTCCATACAACACCCAGTGCTCATCCCAAAAAGGTGCCCTCCTCCATACCCATCACCCACCCTCCCCTCCCTCCCACCCCCCATCAACCCTCAGTTTGTTCTCAGTTTTTAACAGTCTCTTATGCTTTGGCTCTCTCCCACTCTAAGCTCTTTTTTTTTTTTTTTCCTTCCCCTCCCCCATGGGTTCCTGTTAAGTTTCTCAGGCTCCACATAAGAGTGAAACCATATGGTATCTGTCTTTCTCTGTATGGCTTATTTCACTTAGCATTACACTCTCCAGTTCCATCCACGTTGCTACAAAAGGCCATATTTCATTTTTTCTCATTGCCACGTAGTATTCCATTGTGTATATAAACCACAATTTCTTTATCCATTCATCAGTTGATGGACATTTAGGCTCTTTCCATAATTTGGCTATTGTTGAGAGTGCTGCTATGAACATTGGGGTACAAGTGCCCCTATGCATCAGTACTCCTGTATCCCTTGGATAAATTCCTAGCAGTGCTATTGCTGGGTCATAGGGTAGGTCTATTTTTAATTTTCTGAGGAACCTCCACACTGCTTTCCAGAGCGGCTGCACCAATTTGCATTCCCACCAACAGTGCAAGAGGGTTCCCGTTTCTCCACATCCTCTCCAGCATCTATAGTCTCCTGATTTGTTCATTTTGGCCACTCTGACTGGCATGAGGTGATACCTGAGTGTGGTTTTGATTTGTATTTCCCTGATAAGGAGCGATGCTGAACATCTTTTCATGTGCCTGTTGGCCATCTGGATGTCTTCTTTAGAGAAGTGTCTATTCATGTTTTCTGTCCATTTCTTCACTGGGTTATTTGTTTTTCGGGTGTGGAGTTTGGTGAGCTCTTTATAGATTTTAGATACTAGCCCTTTGTCCGATATGTCATTTGCAAATATCTTTCCCCATTCCGTTGGTTGCCTTTTAGTTTTGTTGGTTGTTTCCTTTGCTGTGCAGAAGCTTTTTATCTTCATAAGGTCCCAGTAATTCACTTTTGCTTTTAATTCCCTTGCCTTTGGGGATGTGTCGAGTAAGAGATTGCTACGGCTGAGGTCAGAGAGGTCTTTTCCTGCTTTCTCCTCTAAGGTTTTGATGGTTTCCTGTCTCACATTTAGGTCCTTTATCCATTTTGAGTTTATTTTTGTAAATGGTGTGAGAAAGTGGTCTAGTTTCAACCTTCTGCATGTTGCTGTCCAGTTCTCCCAGCACCATTTGTTAAAGAGGCTGTCTTTTTTCCATTGGATGTTCTTTCCTGCTTTGTCAAAGATGAGTTGGCCATACGTTTGTGGGTCTAGTTCTGGGGTTTCTATTCTATTCCATTGGTCTGTGTGTCTGTTTTTGTGCCATGTTTTTTTGTTTTTTAACAACAGATTGGCTTATTTCCAGGTATGTTACCTCTGCTATTGAACTGCTGAAAAATTCAGATAGGAGCTGATTTTAAAATCCTTATTACCATTATAGTGTTTTTGATCATTTACTTCTTGGGTGAGCGTGATAGTAACTAGAGAGTACAGGCTGTCTGGACCACTGTTGACTGTCTGGACCAGTCTTTGGATCGCTAAAATAATGACACTGCTTACTTTCCCTCTAAAATAACCATATGTACTAGGCCTTCTAAAGTACATTTTATACTGTGGAGGTGCCTTTCTATGAGCTATGCTGCCTTCATATGAGCAATTTGGAATGGGTACACAGTGATTCACATAAAGGTGAATGACAAATGTAAGATGACATTTTATATGCTCTGTGACCTTTATGGATATACTTATTTAGATTTGTCTTTCATGATTATGATGTTTCATGAATCTGCTTAATTTAGGAATAGTGAATTTTTCTATTCGCTGAGTTTATTGAAAGCATTCCATCTACACATCAGAATTATTTCTTTTGCAAATCACAAAAAATAGGAATGCAGATTTTGGAGTCTGTTAGACTAAGGGACAGTGAGGGATATAGATTTTGGCACAGTGAGGGACATCCAATTGTGGGTACCAGAATGTTGTAGAAGGAAATAGGGAGGAAGAGTAAAGACTGCTTGACTCCATAATCACAAAGGTATCCCCAAAGACATGCCATTAACACAGTGGGACTAGAAGGAAATAAGTGTTACGATCAGGCACAAATGATTTGAAAGTAAATGTGCCTGGTTGCACAAAGGCAGTACTATACAAAGTTAGCTTTTGTGCATTGATTAAGGGAGGGTGTATGCATTAGTTAGTTCAAAAGAGTAGAAAAAGGCTAGTGATGCAATGTGCACTTATAGAAGGCTTTGGTTAGTATAGTAGTAGGGGCTAGAAATGAGATATTTCAGGTCCCTAAAGCATTTATTCTAGATGTTATATACTAAATTTAATTAAGAGAATGTCTATCAGTATAGCTAACTGTCTTGTTGAAGAGATTGCCCATAATAGAGATCCTTATTTATCCATGGAATTATTGGAAGTCCACAATGAAATTGAGGAAAATGCTATTCTAGAGTCTCTCACGTGTGTGTTTGGTATGAGTGGTAGCAAGACTAAAGACTATTATTATTTCATTATCACTCAAGGTTAGAGTTTTCTCTTGTGAGATTTTTTTTTCCATTGTATTTTGGTTCACTAGTGTTTGCAACTATATGTGATTTAGGGCTCTTTCATGCTACCATGGAGATAATAACAAATGATCTCTTGGACCACCTGTCTTTTTTCTGGTGGAAAGAATGGGTCTAGAAACTTGAAGGGCAGCTTGGCTCAAATTCTTCCCTGTATCTCTTAGTTTAATGCAGTCTTTAAGTTCTAATTTAGGGTCTGGTAGACTGAATGATGAAACTGGTGATACAGAAGTTGCTAAGGCCATTGGCAGGGGATAAGTCCGTGATTTTCTGATGTTTATACCTTCATTGTTTTTTTGATCTGTAAAGGTTATATTTGAAATTAGTTACTGTCACATTTTATTTAACTGATACTTTTGTGTCTTTTTCCATTGCCTTGTAGGCAATCGCATTGCCTCCTATTGCAAAGTGGCCTTATCAGAATGGCTTCACCCTAAATACTTGGTTTCGTATGGATCCATTAAATAACATTAATGTTGATAAGGATAAACCTTATCTTTATTGGTAAGTAATATATTTAATTTTAGTACTTTTGTCTTAAGTATTTCAGTTTTATAAATATGTAAGAGTACCAAGGCAACATATTAAGTAGAAGATGTATGTGTGTGTGTGTGTGTGTGTGTGTGTGTGTGTGTGTGTGTGTGTTTATATTTGTATATGTTAAAACTATAAAGATACAATTACATAAATTTATTTTATTTATGTATTTCTTGCTGTTGATTCTAGGCAACCTACTTCACTACTTTTTTTTCCAATTACAGTTTAAAAGTTAAGGGTTACAAACCTTCTCTGTCCACTACACATCAGTCAACATCGATTAGTTGTGGGAGGTTGTTAGTGTACATGCTAATCCCTGATAAGGGGGAGGAAAAAAAAGAGAGTACTTTCAGATTTTATTTACTTTGCCTTTTTACTGCCCTTGTTCTATGAGCATAATTAAGGTATGCTTTAAAATGTTAATAATAACTACGATGTAAGAAAATACAATCAAATAATAAAATTAATTATTTGATAGATAACTAACAGAATGGGTTGATGAACCCAACAGTAGGTTGACCTGTAAGGACTGATAGCTTGGAAATTTTAGTTTGCCAATAATGCACAGTAGTGAGAACATCAAGCTTTCATTGATTGCCTTAGTATATACTAGGCATTGTAAGTGTTTACATGTAAGTGTTACCTCATTTAACATTTGCAGTGCTCTGAAATAAGACTGTCTGAGGCCTTAATCTTCACTACTTACTTATTGATCCTGTGCTTTGGTGTTTTCAACTTTAATAAATTGAGGATGATAACAGTACCTATCAGGTTAATGAAAATAATTAAGTGCTTTTGTACATTGGTTCAGAAATATGAGTATAGAAAAATGTGAGCTATTAATAGCTTATCAGCTCTGTTACAAAAGATTACATATGGGTAGTAATGAGAGAGTTTTAAACAAAAATCTGAACCTCCAAACATAAATGGGTTGAACTTCAGAATGGTCATTTGGCAGATCATACATTTATTTCAATAAGACCATCATTTTGGAGAGCATTTACAGTTTGTGCTAGGAGTACAATTTACAGCTAGGAGGTGTGCCCCCTTAGAAGAAGGTAACTATTTCATAGATACATCTTTTTTCTTCTTTTGACTAAAAATGTATTCCTGTGTTTAGTTACCTACATCATTTATCAGACTTGGCTCTTTTTTTTTTTTTTAATTTTAACTTGTAAGCTATTTTGAAAGATAGAATTAGAGAGCAAGTTGTGTTTGAAACAGTAGCTTTGTAAATGGTTTCTGTATTTGCTAATTTTGGTGGTCCTTGAAGGTAAATGAAATCTACTTGGTAAGATTTTATATTAGTTTGTTTTTGTGTATTTGTGATATTTTACATTGAAATATCAATAGGTTTTGTAGTTTTCTATTTTCTCAATTTAAATTACTTCTTTTAGTTCTAAATCTAAAAGGTTTTAGTCTTTATTTGGTACATGTAATACCCCTTCTGACTCTATAGGAAAATGAGTTTTTATTTTATATGCAGATTTTTAAAAAGTTTGTTTATTTTTGAGAGATAGACAGCATGAGCAGGGGAGGGGCAGAGAGAGAAGAAGAGACAGAATCCCAAGCAGACTAGGTGATGTCAGCCCAGAGCCTGAGGTGGTGCTCTAACTCACGAAACTGTGAGACCATGACTCAGGGCTGAAACCAAGAGTTGGATGCGTGACTGAGCCACGAAATGAGTGTTTATTCTATATTTGGGGCCAGGTGCCCTGAAATGAGTTTTATTTTAAAGTAATGTTTTATATTATTTTTATAATGCTTTTTAGACATATGGTTCTTTGTATCAGAGAATATTAAACAATTCTATTTTCTTTACAGTTTTCGTACTAGCAAAGGAGTTGGTTACTCTGCTCACTTCGTTGGCAACTGTCTAATAGTTACATCACTGAAGTCTAAAGGAAAAGGTTTTCAGCACTGTGTGAAATACGATTTTCAACCACGTAAGGTAGGTATAAGTAAATGTTTCTATTGAGGAACACACAATTTACAATTCCCACTGTCTTAAAGTTCACTTGTTACGACTTCTGTAATATTCTCTTACTGATTTTCTAATGACTCATAATGCTTTTTTTTTTCTCTTCCCCTTGTCTGCATTTTCTTTTTACTTTTCTAACTTTTCACATAAAAAGAGGCTCTTGACCTCTTGCAGTTTGTGTCTCACTTGCTAGCTCATTGTGATTTATTCTATGTTATTCTTAAAGTAAATACTTACTGAATATTTCCTGAGTTCCAGACACTGTTGTAGGCACTAGAGATGTGACAGTGAACAAAACAGACCACATTCCTGCTTTTGTGGAGCTTATATTTTCCGGGAATTTTTATTCAGTTTTATGAGAGCTTTCCACTCTTATTCTTATCTCCAAGCTCTTTTCTTATATTCTCCTCTACCAAACGATACTGCCATGGGAATGTCTGTTTGGCCTCTCAACTTCAGAATATGTTAACACCGAATTTGCATCTCCAGTCCTATATCCATTATGTTCTAAATCCCTTGTTTAGATTAAGAAACTACCATCTTCCTGATAGTGGGGACTTGAGTCACTTTTGTTTTTCATCCCCTTTTTGATCTTTACCAGTTCAATTTTCCAGTCCTTTACTTTGTATGTCTGTAAGTTAACTTTCTTAAAAAAAAAATCCTTACCTGCTGCTTGAATTCTTCATACTGTTCTCCCTTTATTTTGGATCCTTTGTCTTCTCCTCTCCCAGATGATTTCACACGCTAATATCTGATTTATATTCTTGGTCATATTATTGCATTGATCAAACCGATCATTTGCTTCTTACTAACAACTAATTTATTCAATTAACATTTTTAGTCTAGTCCCTCATGATTTGGGTTTTATTTTCAGCTCTTTGCTTATACCCTTTATTGTGTCAAAACTGAGCTAGCATGTGTGTTTCACTTTTTTCCTTTTCAATTGTTCAATCTCTGGCATGAAAACATTTACATGTCTCCTCACTTGTGGCTGTAGGTCTTCAAATCTCACGTTATCGTTAGGTTCCATTCTACGTAACATGATTTCCATGGACTCTTTCCTTGATTTGCCTTGCTCTCAGATATAATCTCTCTCATAGCATACTATTTCAGTATTTTTTATAACAATTATTTGTTTTAAACCTTTATTACTCATTTATAAGTGCATAATTTAGTAACTGTTGAGATCAAGCTGTGTATTTGATTCATCTGTGTATTCCCTTATTTACCTGCCACAGAGTTTTGAACTGACAATAATATATGTTGGATGAACAAATAAAATAATGCTTTAATAACCAAAAAAGAGTTTCCTGAAGGAGTAGGTTATATTTATCTGGACAGCTAATTTCTGTTGAGCAGTTGATTTTCTAGTGGTGTAAAAATAAAGGAGGTATTACTATTGATAAAATGAGAAAGAAGGCGTAGGCCTTGTGGTCAGTGCTTCTTTGTAGGGCAGTATGCCAAAGACCTTTTCCACGTGGCTGGAAGAGGAAAGACAGTCAGTCACGGCAACAAAGATCAAGTCATTTAGGTTGTTACTTACTATGTGATATGTATTTAAAATCAAAAGCTTACCAGCTTTTCTTGTTGTTCTTTCAGCACAGTATTAAACCCTGCAAAACTAAGTTAATTTTTGGAATTGTAGAGAACTAGAGCTTTATCCATGAGCATTAAGCGAGATTTTGCACCTTTTGAGAAAGGGTTTTGCACAGGTTTAATGGAAGATACAGTTACTTAGAATTCCAATCACAGACCCATTCTTGTATGTTTATATTGATCCAAAAATTTTGGTGTATAGCATATATTATTTTGTATGCTATGTCATTTTGTATAATAATCTATGTAATGTATAAATTTGCTATATGTTATATAGGAATCATGCAGTGTCTTTTCAATTTTTAGCACTTTTATGAAAACAATATTAAACAATTTAAGTTATATTATTCAAATTATTCAAAGGCAAACTTATATGAGCTTTCTGTTACTTTAATTATAGTTCTGAGGAATTATGTTTGAAGAACATTTGCAGAAATTTTTCTTTAATAACAGTTCTGTCTTATTCTTCCTCTTCCCTTTTCCTCTCCCCCAAATTCTCGTGGTCCTCCTTTACCTCCTCCTCCTCTTTTGCTCATTCTTTCATCTTCCCCTGTCTTTCCCCTTCTTCTTCCCTTTTTTCCTCCTCCTCCTTTTCTTGTTCTTCTTCCCTCTAACCGTATTTGGTTTAGATACAGAACAAGTTTTTAGACTGGACATTCAGACTTCACAGTAGTTTGTATACATGTACATGTCATGCACTATGGATTTATACATAATTAGCTTTTTTAAAAGGTCAAGTGTTAAACCTCCAGATTTGGTAATACAGAGAGACTTTTCTTGAGGGAGTTTAAGCTGATCCTAGTAGTCCTGAATCTTGTTTCCTGAGATTCAAGGTTACACTAATTTCTGCTCTTCAAAAATGCTGGCTTCAAGAAGGGAGATATTACTCTGTGGTTAATGTTTTGGCCCTTGAAATATACCTCTGAATATAGATATTCAGAGGCCAGGTTGATATGTGTTTGGAATTTTTTTAAATTTTTTTAATGTTTGTTTATTTATTTATTTATTTTTCAACGTTTATTTATTTTTGGGACAGAGAGAGACAGAGCATGAACGGGGGAGGGGCAGAGAGAGAGGGAGACACAGAGGGAAACAGGCTCCAGGCTCTGAGCCATCAGCCCAGAGCCTGACGCGGGGCTCGAACTCCCGGACCGCGAGATCGTGACCTGGCTGAAGTCGGACGCCCAACCGACTGCGCCACCCAGGCGCCCCTAATGTTTATTTATTTTTGAGAGAGAGAGAGCAAGAGAGAGAGAGAGAGAAAGAGAGAGACAGAGAGCCACCCGGGTGCCCTGATAACGTGTTTTTAAAAGTCTGCTGTAGGGGCGCCTGGGTGGCTCAGTCGGTTGAGCATGCAACTTTGGCTCAGGTCATGATCTCGTGGTTCGTGGGTTTGAGCCCTACATTGGGCTCTGTGCTCACAGTGTGTGGAGTATGCTTGGGATCCTCTCTCTCCCTGTCTCTCTGCTTCTCCCCAGCTCGTGCTCGCTGTCTCTCTCTCTCTCTCTCTCTCTCTCTCTGTCTCTCAAAATAAATACATTAATTTAAAAAGTCTTCTCTAATATCTAAAGATAAAAAATAAAAAATGTGCAATTATGTTATATAATTAGATTTATAAGATATAATTCACTATCACCTGGGTTTTTTTCTAGAGGGATGTTCTTGGCTATTTATTGGACTCTATCTTTGTGTTAGAGTATCCAGTCATTTGAAAGTCCAGAATTTAAAATAACAAGTTACAGAAGGATAGGAGTTCCTATTTCCACGTGTTTAAGGCCAGTTATCCCTTATAGGTTCAAGGGCCTTTTTTGGATACCTGGCATTGAGATTGTCCACCTTCTTTAAGAGCACACTTTACTTTTTATCCAAAGGAATATTTATCCACAGGAGCAACCGTAACAGAGATTGATGAGCCCACATATGGCAGAGGGAATGTCATTTCCTCTTCTTTCTGTTTGTTTTCTTGTTTGCTTATGATCCCGTGTATGTTTTGCCACATATTGAAAAAAATATTATTTAGGATGGGGTTTTCAAATATATATTTAAAATTTTACCTGAGTCCAATAAAAATATTTGCTTTATGTTGAAGCAATAGTAAAACTGTTTCTCTTAAAGAATATCAGTGTGGGGCACTTGGGTGGCTCATTCGGTCAAGTGTCTGACTCTTGATTTCAGCTCAGATCATGATTTCACAGTTTGTGAGTTCAAGCCCCACCTAGGGCTTTGCACTGACAGTGAGGAGCCTGCTTGGGATTTACTCTCTCTCTCCCTCTGCTCCCCCCCCACCCCCATGCTTTCTCTCTATCTCAAAATAAATAAACTTAAAAAAGAATTTATGTAAAAGAAAGAATATCAGTGTATCAATCATTCATTAATATATACCTGGAAAATAGCTTAAAAAGCAGGGATTCTAAATAAATTCATACATTAGAATGGAGGTTCTTGATTTCTTGATCCAAATCCCAGTTATTTTCATACAAATTTAATTGTCTCTCCTCCAGAAATTCTGATTTATTAGATTTGGGATGCCACCCAGGGGAGTTTGCCAAATGTGCCAAACTGTTTTGAATTTCAGTGGGAACTTGTTATAAATACAGATTCTTGGAATTATAATTTCCATGTTAGGAATATATTTTTAACAAATGCTCTAGGTGATGTTTTTCATCTGACAAGTTTAGATAACAGTGATTTGAAGAGTATAAATAAGGAAAATTAGGGTGAAGCTAAGAACTAAATAAAATTGTCATTAACCAATAAAAAGCAATTTAACCTATTTGTTCTCTCTCTCTCTCTCTCTCTCTCTCTCTCTCTCTCTCTTTTTCTCTTCACACTATTTCCTTATGAGAAATACATTCCCATTTGTAATAGCTCTATATATGTTGATTCTAAGGAGTCTTGGTAGGAACAGGGCCAGGGAGTGATAGATGTTTTAAAAAAACAATAGATGCTCATAAACCTTGAAAACCATAAATACTTTGTTTTACTGTTTCATTATTCAACATAAATGCATTCTCTCTCTTTTTTTTCTTTCTTATTTTTCCAGGAGATGACCTAGCTAAATTGTAATCCTTTGATAAGGTGTTTAACTGGCCTTTCTAAAAGAAATCTTTATATTAAAGCTTTTGCTTTCTTAGCTGTACCACTCACCAAATGTTTGACCTTGTGAAAATTCCGTAACGTTTTAGCCCACAGTAAATTATTAGCATATTACCTAAGATGTAGTAAGTGCTCAATATGTGTTAGCTACTATTGATATTTGTATAAATGTCATGTTATATTTTCCTATGAATTCTTATTACAGTTTTTTTTTTCGTTTGTTTGGTATTTTTTTCTAGATCTAGTTTTGAGTCTTAACTAATTGCAGACCTCAGTGGATGTACAAAATATCAGTATGCATGCACAGTTTGCAATTTTCCTCCCATTTCTTTTAAAATATAAATCAGAAATAAAAAAAAATATCAAGTCAAACATTGGTCTCTTTTGAATGGAAAAGACACTTGTCTGTTATATGTACATATTGATGTACCATGGAAAGAGAACATAAAAGTTAATTTTCCTATAACTGCTCTGACCTTCACTGAGATTAGTTCGTTCATTCAACTGTGCATTCATTTATTCATCCATCAGCTTTGTCAAATATCAGTGTTATGACCAAAAGCAAACTCTTTGATTGTAACTCCACATCTTATTATCTGGCTAATTAACTGGCTAACTGTATTAATTATCTTAAGTTAATGGTACCACTACCAATTTAAGTGAAAAATTAGAAGCCATCTTTAGACTTCTCTTTTCTGTATCAGCACTTTCAATGAGTTTTGTTAATTAGTCCCTGTCTCCCTTCATTTAAATTACTAATGTCTTTGTCTTAATTTAGACTTTTATAGTTTTCTTACCTCAACCTTTGCAGTAGTTTTCAGGTTTATCTTTAACCACATTTGCCTAACTGTCCCACTTACTCAGTACTGCCAGTTATTTTCCTAAACTATGAAGATGATCATTCCATTTTCCTGCTCAAAATTCCTTAGTGATAAGACATTATCAAAAAACAAAGATTACCAAAGGCGTCCTAAAGTCTCTTATAAACTTATCTTTGTTATTGTGTCTAAATCTAAACACCGAGAAAAGTTTTGTCAGGCCTCTGTGCTGTATGTAAAGTATTAAGATTCCTCTTTTCCCCCTGTTTACTCAGCAATTTGTATTCATCCTTCAAGCTTAGTCTTAAGTTTCATTTTACTCTTTTAGTGACTTCTTCTCAGTTAGCCTTCCTTCTCCTTCTGTCTTTTCTTTTCCTTCTGCGCTCAGTTAGTCATTACTTCTTTTGCTCCCATATCTGTGTTTTAGACAGTTTCCATGGTTTTATAATTGCTTTCATGTTTGTTTTCCTGGTGAACTCTCCTTAAGGGTGTATATGTTATCATTGCCCACAGTCTGGAGTATACTGGGCATGAAATAGACTATCAGTAAATTTTTAAAAAAATTTTTTTTTCAACGTTTATTTATTTTTGGGACAGAGAGAGACAGAGCATGAACGGGGGAGGGGCAGAGAGAGAGGGAGACACAGAATCGGAAACAGGCTCCAGGCTCTGAGCCATCAGCCCAGAGCCTGATGCGGGGCTCGAACTCCCGGACCGCGAGATCGTGACCTGGCTGAAGTCGGACGCTCAACCGACTGCGCCACCCAGGCGCCCCAGACTATCAGTAAATTTTTAAAAAATGTTTATTTTTGAGAGAGAGAGAGAGAGAGAGAGCGAGCGAGCGAGCCTGAGTGGGGGGAGGAACAGAAAGAGAGGGAGACACAGACTCCAAAGCAGGCTCCAGGCTCCGAGCTGTCAGCACAGAGCCCGATGTGGGGCTCGAACTCATGAACCATGAGATCATGACCTGAGCTGAAGTCGGACGCTTAACCGTCTGAGCCACCAGATACCCCGACTATCAGTAAATTTTTGAATGAATGAGTGACTCTGAGGAGTAAATGTCAATTTTAGCGGAAAAAAATCTCATCAGAAGGAAATTGTGGATAAAAAATAGGTATTAGTTAATGCTGTCTTCTTTATGGCTGCCAAATATGTATTAGGAACTGTTCTTCATAATTCTCATATATTGTCTCTTATCTATAATGTTCACTCCACAAAAAGGCATTATTATTCCCCCTTTTTTAGAGATGGAAGTAGCTAAATGATTTGCCAGAAGTCATAGAGCTTGTAACTTGGGAACTCAGTTTTTATATCTATATGAATGTAAAATTCATACTGCACAGCCAAGCACCCTAAGTTATTTGGTACATAGGAGAAAGAACTCAATAAATATTTGTTAAATAAGTTCTTTCCTATATCAAGTATGTAAGTAACTATAATAATATATCTAATATTATTTATCTTAAACTTGTCTTTGGAGAGCAGGAAATCCTTTTCTATTTATAGACATTTGTTTATATGCATTCTATTTAGAAAGTTAAAATTTCTTTTTTTTAAATTTCAAGTTTTTATTTAAATTCAAGTTAGCCAGCATGTAGTGTCAATTGGTTTCAGGAATAAAATTAAGTGATTTATCACTTATATAACACCCAGAGCTTATCACAAGTACCCTTCTTAATGCCTATCACCCATTTAGCCCATCCTCTACCCACCTCCCCTCCAGCAACCCTTAGTTTGTTCTCTATAGTTAAGAGTCTCTTATGGTTTGCCTCCCTCTCTGTTTTTATCTTATTTTATTTTTATTTCTCTTCCCCTATGTTCATATGTTTTGTTTCTTAAATTCCAGACGTGGGTAAAATCATATGGTATTTGTCTTTCTCTGACTGACTCATTTTACTTAGCATAATATATTCTGGTTCCATGCACATTGTGGAGATGGCAAGATTTCATTCTTTTTGATGGCTGAGTAGTATTCCATTGTGTGTGTGTGTGTGTGTGTGTGTGTGTGTGTGTGTATATTATATATACACACACACATATATATATATATGGCACACATTTGGGCTCTTTCCATAATTTGACTATTGTTGATAGTTAGAAATTTAAAATTTTAATAATTTTACTCCAAAATAATAAAGGTTATATTTCCTGTGTTACCCAGATGGCATTCTGGTGGAAAATTTTCAAACTCAATGAGGGTAATACAAGTAAATTTGAATTTTTATGCATGTAAACTTCTATAAGATTTTTCTTAAATTTATATGAAGCTCAATTTTTATGGCTTCTTCTTGATAATTTTGTAATATTTAGAAATATGAATGGTTAAATGACTGACTTTAAAGATTTTCTTCTGCTTTTAATCAAGACTAACATAAATGTTGCTTTCTGATCCAGTAGAAGATTCCTTTTGCAATAGTTAAAGATTACCTAGACTGAAAAACTTTAAAAAAGACATGTGTTTAGGGATTAGTTTGACCTAACATTTTATTTTTATAATTGAGGAACAGTGTTCTTTGTGTTATTGTTGTCCATGAGTTGTTTAGTGCACTATTTTTATTTTCTAACTTGAAATGAATGAAATTGAATTTTGTTCAAAGTACTTCAGACACCTTGAAATAGCTGATATTTTTGTGGCTGAGAATTATTATAGCTTTATGTTTTTCAAAATATAGTATTATGAAATAATTGAGTAGTGCTTTTAAGTAATCTGGGAAACAAAGTTTGTATTATATATTTTTATGTTTTTGTGGGGGAAACGAAGTCTAATTTTTTTCTTCTTAAACACTGAAGGCATACTTGTTCAAGTGTCTATAAATCATTTGCATTTTTTTGTATCTTAGAATTATATTTCTGTATTTTTGGCCTTAAATTGTTAAGTTTCAAAGAGAGTAAGGGTTGGATCCACAAATCGTTGCAGAATTTAAATCATTCCATATCAAAATATATACTTGAAATGCTTTTGGTTGGCCCTAGGAATTATAAACTTAGAACTTAATACAAAGTTATTCCTCGATTCTTAATGAATATTCACACATTATTAAGTTAAAAGATACATAATTTTTCTTGGACCTAATAAATCTGAGTTGTGGAATTGAAACCACCTAATCTTATTATAAATGTTAAAATGTTGGGGGTGCCCGGGTGGCTCAGTTGGTTAAGCGTCCGACTCTTGACTTTTGGCTCAGGTCATGATCTCACAGTTCATGAATTCAAGCCCTGCATCGCTCTGTGCTGCTAGCACAGAGCCCACTTGGAATTCTTTCTCTCTCTGCCCCTTTCCTGCTCCTGCGTGCACGCTCTCTCTCTCTCTCAAAATAAACAAACAAACAAATAAATAAATAAAACTTTAAAAAAAATTTTAAAAACGTAAATGTTGAAGTGTTGTTCCTTTGACTTATCTTTCCTGACCATGCAATCCGAAATAGAATCAAGGTTAATCTTTCTCAGTTTATGCTGTTTTTTTTTTCCTTCACAGTAATCATTATTTGTCATTTTATATTTATTTACTTGTCTAATCTGTGTCTCTTTCACTACACCATGAATTTCAGGAGAGCTGGACCTATGGTCTTTCTGGTCAGACTTGAAACAATACAAATACAAATGGTACAATACAAATGTTATTAAATGAATAAACCAAATATAATTGTATTTCCATAATATTTGCATCTTGGTATAGTAGAAGGAGTGTAATTCCACAGTTCAAGGTATTCTAGGTCTGTCTCCATCACAGATTTATTCTTTACGAGTCACTTCTTTCATCTGCAAAGTGAGAAGTATGAGGGGGAACTTGGTAATGCGTAATTGTTAGTATTCTTTCAAGCATTCTTAAAGTGTGTTGTGAATGTTATGATTGCTTTTTAGGTAATAACTAAACATTACATATCACGATCTTTTTTTTTATTTAAGTGGTACATGATCAGCATTGTCCACATTTATAATCGATGGAGGAACAGTGAAATTCGGTGTTATGTTAACGGACAGCTGGTATCCTATGGTGATATGGCTTGGCATGTTAACACAAATGATGTAAGTTTTTTGTTTTTTGTTTTTTTAATCTGTGCTTTAATGTATTTGAGTGTGTGATCTATCACTATTCATGACATTCATGAATTTTATAATAGTTTGGTAGAAACTTAATAGTTGTACTTCCGAAAGTTTTATTCAGTTAAATGAATTTTTAGTTCTTGAATTTAGTATAATTAAGTTGCTAAACTAGATGATTAGTGATGAAAAAAGGGAAATTGCTCAAATAAATTATTAAGTATTAGGTCAAAACATCCATGCAATATTCTATTCTTTCTAGAATTTCAAGCATTAAAAACAAAAAGGTCTTACACCTTATTTGGATGTGAAAGGAAGACCTTACACACAGTGAATCAGTATAACGTCTAGTCACTATTATTTACTACAGAAATAGTGACAAATGCTGTGGAGAAATATTAAGTGGGAATAGGTATAGAGAGTATAGGTGTAGGGAAGGGGGAAGCCAGATGGTACAGAGATGATCTTAGTGAGAAGAGTTTAGGGAGCAAGTCATGTGGATATTTCGGAGAAATATCCCATTCACTGAAAGCAGTGAGTGCAGAGCCTTTGAGGCAGAACGGAAAGTTAATTGAACAAATAAGCAGCCAGTTTGCCTAGAACAGAGGGAGGAATGGACAGAACAATGTTGAGAGGTAAGGTTTAGACAGACCATAGAGGGTGAAATCATGCAGGCGTCATACACAAACATAATACCTGGGCTTTCCCATCTTAGCCAGCATAAAAATCTTAGGAAGGGTTTCAGCAGACAAGTGGCATGATGCAGGCTCATATTTTTTTTTAAATTTTTTTAACGTTTATTTATTTTTGAGACAGAGAGAGACAGAGCATGAATGGGGGAGGGTGAGAGAGAGGGAGACACAGAATCTGAAACAGGCTCTAGGCTCTGAGCTGTCAGCTCTGAGCCCCCGACGTGGGGCTCAAACTCAGGGACCGCGAGATCATGACCTGAGCCGAAGTCAGATGCTTAACTGACCGAGCCACCCAGGCGCCCCCAGGCTCATATTTTAAAAATGTCCATCAGTCTGCAGTATTGAGAATATTCTAAAGGGAAAAAATGGCAGAAGCAAGGAAATCAATTAAATGACTTACTGTGATAATAACAAGCAGGTAATACGAGTTTTAGCTAGCATGTTAGCAGTGAGGGAGGTAATACAATTGTATTCTGGAGGGAGCATATCTTGAGTTAAATCCTTAAAAGCTCTGTTCTGGGCTTTCCTTTGTCATTATCCCGGCCTGTTAGAACCAAAGTAAAAGATGTTTTCAAATGCCTGATGTTTTACCTTCAAACCCAATAATACACAATCATTCCAGCATACCTGGTTTTATAAAAACTTGGCCTTTCTCTAACAAAATTCACTTCTCAGTGTTGTCTACATTTCTGCAGACTTTAATTTCCTTAAGGGCAGGGGTCTCTTCTTGTTCTCACTTGTATTATTTTAAATAGTACTGTGTCTGTAGTCCATATTTTCCCAGGGTCAAGGGTTGGAAGAGTACTCCTTACAGACATCTGAACCTTGACCTGTTTTCACATGACCTAAGAGCTGAGAATCTTGTTTTTTATTTTTTATTTTTAAAGGTTTTTCTTTTTTTTAAGATACAAACAAAAAATCAAGAAAGATTATGTGACAGAAACCACATGTGGCTGGCAAAGTTTAAAATCTTTACTATCTGTTCATTTATAGGACAAGTTTGCTTTTTTGCCCTAGAAACTCAAGGTGGGCCATAGTCAGTAAATTTTTGAGAATGACTTTGTCAGAATTAGAATGCACAGATGAAATTCTACTTTATCTCTGCCCTCCAGAGGGGAGACTTTTTATTATAGAGTGAAGGTAACCCCAATGACCTTGTTGGCTGTCAGTACATCTAGTTATATTTAGAATGAAAGAAATGAAAAGAAAAGAAAAAAGAAAAAAAAGAGGGAAGGAAGGAAGGAAGAAGAGAAGGAAGGAAGGAAGGAAGGAAGGAAGGATTTTGATTTTTGAATTATTTGCAATAGTACACCAAGAAATGGAGAGGCCTGGGCCGTAACACTTACATACACATACATTGTGCAGTAAACTCTTAAGTTCCCATAGTTTTAATTACAGATTGGGTATTTGATGAAGAGTTTCTGTCTTTATAATTCATTCAGAAATATTTTGTTATTCTATTGAGGCACCAAAGGGATTCCATACATATGCAATGCTGTGCTTATCAGCACTAAGATGTGGAATAACTTTGAGAATGGGCAAAAGAAACTGGGGCCTAGCATTAGGTGACATTTAGAGAAATAGAGATGGGAAGGGTCTTAAATATGGCTTCTTAGGTCTTCAACTCTGCAGATGGAGAGCACTGTACCATCTGCTTTAGCCAGCAGACTTTGGTGATAATTATTTATTTGGTTCTGCATATTGCCTACTTATGGGAGAGGGAAGGGATTTTCATTGTGTCCTTGCTTTGTGTGGAGAAATAGAGGAATATATATCCCTGGTGGAGAAATTAGGTAGTTTCTAAAATTAAGCCTTATGTGTTTATGGTTAAAATTTGGAGTAGTCATTCTCTGATTCAGGTGAATCTCTCTCTATAAATGGACTGTTGTTAGAGCATGTGAGTTTTAAAATTAGTTTTACTTTTCAAAGTAGAATTTTAAGCCCTTTTACATTTAAGTATAACATTTGCAAAGTGGTTCAGTGATTATTGAGTAGATGGTTACTGTTTGTTTTACTTTTCCATAGATACGAAATACTTAACTGATTTACTTTTTTGGAAAATCTTTAGCTGGCTTTTATTATGTAAATATTCCCGAAGTCTTAAGTGATGCTTTTTTCTGTTATTATTGTTATACTTGAAGGTATACATGAAAGTGAAGGCAGGCATCCTTAAATATTTTATCATTACAAAATAATACATTGATTTTTTTTATGACTTTTTAAAAATAGAGCTATGACAAGTGCTTTCTCGGATCTTCAGAAACGGCTGATGCAAATAGGGTGTTTTGTGGTCAACTTGGTGCCGTGTATGTATTCAGTGAAGCACTCAACCCTGCGCAGATATTTGCAATTCATCAGTTAGGACCTGGATATAAGGTAGTAATAACGATCTTATGCATTCTATGGAAAGTTTTATGTGAATTCTATGTGAAATGTGATACAGTATAATATACAGTGATAGTCTTTCTTCAGTGTGCTTTAAAAGTCATCTCTGTTCTTTGGAATTTAGTTGTTAGTACAAGTTTCATTTTGCTTCAAAGGTGCTTTTTTTCTCTTTTGGATTTTTTTCCTCATGAACTTTTAAAATTCTAAAGAATGTTTTTTGTTATGTTGAAGCCATGGCTTTTGTTGACATAACTCTGAAATAATAAATTTTATAAAACCGTGTTGCTTATGTGGTATTTGAAATCTCAAATTTTGAAATATGAAATGAACAAATGACTGGTATATTCAAAATAGAGGTAACTTGGAAAGAACAAAGATTTAGAAGGAAAATGGTGTCAATTATTACACGTGGCTGAAATTATTCAGTTTTAGTTTTTACTTTTGCTGGTCCTTTACAGTAGGTGAGGAGGGTCAGTACAGTAGCAAGTATCTGAATTTTGCAAAGTCATTATTAAATATGGTTTATCACATTCTTCCTGTTTTTTAACTCCCAAAATGAAGACTTATTTAGGCAAGATATCACATTCACATACGTTAATTAGTTTTTAATATGCAGTACACCTGGCTAGGGAAATATATGAGTTTTATGTAAATCACATTAGTAACTGTGACATCCCAAACTGTTTGGAGCTGAGAGAAAAGTATGCATTGTAAGTCAAAGTATTTTTAATAATTCTGAAGAAGTACATGTCTTGCATGGAAGAGCTGTTTGTTTTAAACATAGTGTTTAAGTAATCAGTGTGAAGATTGTATTATGAAAAGGGGGTACTAAACTATTTCTGTTCCCAGTGATTTTAAAATAATCCTAAATTATGAGAATGATGCTGTCATTTTTATGTCAGGGTGATAATTCTTGCTACCGTCTTTTGTCCATATCAGTTTATTTGTTTTCCTGTCTCTGAAGTGAATTTGTGCTTGTAACAGCACTATTTCTTTCATTGGTTCTTTTGTTGGGTTTTGGGTCCTAGTTCTGCCATGTGTTGGCTTTGCATGGTAATGTTTCTGTAATTCAGATTTTTGGATTAACATACATCCTGCCTCCTTTTGTTTCTTTCCCTTGGTCTGTAAAATATTTGATGTGGCTTTCTTCAGGCACTGCCAGAATATGATATTAGGTGAATCAAACCAATGATATATAAATAAAGGTAGAAAATTTTAAAAACCACAGGTATGCAAATTTTAAACCCAATATGATTGCTATAATGACATTTTAGAATTGATGGGAGCTTCTTGGTAGGAAAAAGGAAAAGGACTAAATATTAACAAGTTATGTAATTCTCCCCTTTGGAAAGGAGCAAACATTGTCTTGAATCACTTTGCGAACTTAGTTGTTTGTCATATGGCTTTTGCTCATCACATTCTTTTATAACAAAAGTGAAAATGAGTAGTAATCCTGTGTTGCCATGTTCTATACACAAGTACTCATGTTATATAAGAATGTAGTCCTAGCATCCTAACATAGACAATAGAGTACCTATATCAAAGTCAGAACTTTTAAAAGAAAATACCTCTAAATTTTGGGTGTTACATGAAAAATAATTCGGGCGCCTGGGTGGCTCAGTCGGTTAAGCGGCCGACTTCGGCTCAGGTCATGATCTCGCAGTCCGTGAGTTCGATCCCCGCATCAGGCTCTGTGCTGACAGCTTAGAGCCTGGAGCCTTCTTCGGATTCTGTGTCTGCCTCTCTCTCTGACCCTCCCCCGTTCATGCTCTGTCTCTCTGTGTCTCAAAAATAAATAAACGTTTAAAAAAATAATAATAATTTTATTAAGTTTTGAAAGTTCCCAGTTTATGGGTATAGCCCACTGAGCCCCTTGTTTATATTAAAGGAAGTAGACTGTAAGTCAATGGGTATGTATGTATTTTCTCAATTTGTAAATATTAAAAATAGAATCACTATTAGGACAAACATCTGTAAAAATTTTTGACAATGAAATTTTTTTCCTAGAAATTCAGAGAATGAAGGGAGAGGGGAAAGAATGCAAATGAAGATCAGACTGTGTTATCACAGGGGAAAAAAGCTGAAGTGGTTCACATAGCAGTCTCAATTTTCTTGGGTAAAGTAGGAGGCAAAGTCACTTCCTATGAGTGAAGGGGTAAAGAGTTGCAGTGGAGTTTTTAAGGTGTTTAGGATATAATAATTAGTTGACATTTGGTGTAAATCACAAATGAAGCTTAAATTATTGTTATAGAATAATGTATTTATATTCATCGATGTGTGTTATATAGAGCTTCCTGTAAGTATAATGGTCAGACAGTATTGTCTGTGATTCTGAGCTTAATGTAGATAGCATGTCAGCGTCTGGGCCCTGAAATAAAATAAATTAATTCCCCCCAAAATAGTGCCCTCAAACTATATATACTATGTAGCCTATCCCATGTGATTTTGACTTCTTGGTCATTAGAGTATTCAGTAATTTTCTTTCTGTGAAATGTCTGGTTTTGAGCAATATAGCTTGTCTATGAATATTTTACACTTAGTTATTTTAGGTAAATGATTAATAAAGGAGGGTGTTACTAGTCAATTAAATAAATCGTTAGGTTCAGGGGTGCCTGGATGGCTCAGTCATTTATGTGTCTGGCTTCTTGACTTGCTCAGGCCATACCGTGGTCTCATGGTTCGTGAGTTCGATCCCTTCACTGCACTGTCAGTGCAGAGCCTGATTGGGATTCTCTCTCTCCTCTCTCTCTGTCCCTTCCTTTCTCCCTCTCAAAAATAAATAAAGAAACTTTAAACATAAATAAATAGGGGAGCCTGAGTGGCTCAGTTGGTTAAGCGTCTGCCTTTGGCTCAGGTCATGATCTTGCAATTGGTAAATCCAAGCCCCATGTCAGACTCTGCTGACAGCTCAGAGCTTGGAGCCTATTTCAGATTCTGTGTCTCCCTCACTCTCTGCCCCTCCCCTGCATGTGCTCTCTCTCTCTCTCCTTCAAAAACAAATAAACATTAAAAAAAATTTTTTAACTAAATAAACCATTAGGTTTTGGATTTGTAAAACAGAATTTCTCACTGTAATTTTGTCTAGTCTAGAAACATTTACCGTGAGTTAAGTTTATCATACAGCTCCATTTGATGGGGTTATTCAGTCTGTACAAGATTGTGAAGTCATACATACAGTGACTTTTTGACATCAACTTATACAACATTTCAACAGTTTTGATATTTTCCAATTGTTATTGGACATTTCCTAATTATCACTATCATATAATCTCTTGTGGCAAGCAATTCATCTCCCTTGCTAAATATTACAATGTTAAGTTTTGCTTATGTCCTCCATTCAAGAAAATAATGATTTTTGTCAGTTTATTATATTATGACAAAGGCATAACTGATAAGAGAAAATGTATAAAACAGCCTCCAAAATTAAAGATCACTTTGGAGGATTTCTGATACCTGCTTGGATAGGCAAGTTCCTAGCAGTGATATTCCCACAATCACCACTTAACACTCTGCACATAATACAGAAAACAACTATGTGAGGGTTCTAAAGGGCCAAGATTTAGAGAGGTGTCAAAACATGAAGCAAGTGGTCCAGCATGGGCTGAGTTGCCAATTTTTTACTCTGATAGAAAAACTTTTTTGGCCAGAAAATAAGGTGAAAAGCACTTGGCCAGTCAGTACCGCATGGAGGTTAATGGCCAGCCCAAGAAAAGAGACAGCCAGAAAAGGATCTGAATTCTATATTTAAAAAAACTCACCCTAAATCTCTAGCCCATTCCTGAAGCCATGATGATCATGATAAACTGATAATAGACTGTAAATAAGTCTTCAAGAACAGAGCTGAGACCTGAGGCACCACACATAGGAGGTATGACCGTCTGTAATAGTATTGATAGAAGAAATGACCCCACAAAACAAAACATCAATACTTTTCAAAACAACATAATCTCCGTAGAATAATTTTCACTATGTCCATCATATAAGCCAAAATTACTCATTCTATGAAGAGCCAGGAAAATGTGACTTATTGTCCAGGACATGCGAACTCCGAGATAACCCAGGATCATGGAATTATTACATGAGGACTTTTAAGGAGCTATTGTAACTAGTGAAATTAAACAAAATTTCTTGTAATGAACTGAAAAATGGGAATTATCATCCACAAAAAGTGGAAATTTTAGCATTGAAAAATATATCTGGAATTAAAAATCCACTGTATGGGTTTAGTATTAGCAGAATGGATATGGTAGAGAAATAAATAAACTTGCACGTAGATTGACAGAACCATTAGAAAAGAAAGAAGAGATTAAGGGGGAAAGAACAAAACCATAAGATGCATGGGGTGGTTTTGAAGTCTAATATGCAGAGAAAGTGCCAGGAAAAAAAATATTTGAAAGAATATTTATAAAAAAAAAACCTTTGTAAATTTGGTTAAAAACAAAGCAAAACAAAACAATGGACATTTATAGATTAAAGGAACTATGTAAACTCCAAGGAAAATAAATTCGAAGAGAACCAGAGTAGGCATATTATAGTAAAACAAAAGGAAAAAATAGTTATTGAAAGCAAGTAGAGAAAAGCTAGACATAACTGCACACTTTCCTTCAGCAATTGGGGAAACCGTAGAGCTGAAGCAGAACCTGTCAACCCAGAATTCTTCATCTAGTGAAAATCTTTAAGTCAAATAGATGGAAATTAAGACAATTTGTTTGTACCAGATGTACTCTGTAGACTCAAGAAAAAAACTTGGATCATTAAGAATGAAATAATGAAGAATATGAATGAATGATAAATGTATGGATAAAATAAAATATCTTTTATTTTCTTTAAAACATATACCACCGAGGGGCGCCTGGGTGGCGCAGTCGGCTAAGCGTCCGACTTCAGCCAGGTCACGATCTCGCGGTCCGTGAGTTCGAGCCCCGCGTCGGGCTCTGGGCTGATGGCTCAGAGCCTGGAGCCTATTTCCGATTCTGTGTCTCCCTCTCTCTCTGCCCCTCCCCCGTTCATGCTCTGTCTCTCTCTGTCCCAAAAATAAATAAACATTGAAAAAAAAATTAAAAAAAAAATAAAATAAAACATATACGACCGATTAAAGCAAAAAATATTACACTGAATTTTTTTGGTTTATAATATACATACATTTAATATATATGACAGCTCTAATGGAAGGTTCTGGGAGGGGATATAATTGTAAACTTTTCATATTTTACAAAGTGTCTGTGGGATTTAAGAATATTGACTGAAATTCAGTAGCCAAAATGAAATTAACAAATTCAGTCACTTTTCTTGACATGTAAGTATTCAGTATTTAATGAAAGATAACATATATTCAACATATACTCAGTAGTAAGGAAAAATAAATTAATGCAAGCTAATGAAGACAAGGTGAATGAGATATGAATAAGAAGCATTCACTGCGTCATCCATTCTTTTTAAAAATATTTGTTATTAAATATTATTTATTGGCACTGTTATTCTAGGTGTTCTAGGTGCTAGGGATAAGACAGTGAACAAAACAGACAAAAAAAACCCTGCCTTTATTGGAGGTAAAGAGGATATACATTATCATGGGAGGAGACAGAAAACAAAACAAAATAAAAATACATAGTGTGCTTGATGGCGGTAAATGCTATGGGAAAAATAAAGCATGTAAAAACAGAAAATTCTGGACTACAGTTTTAATAGAGTGATGAAGGGGATTTTATTAAAAACTTCAAGGAGGTGAAGTTGATGCCAGCCAGGTGGATATTTGGGGAAGAGCTTTCAGGCCACATGTGAAAGCAGGTGTAAAGGCCACTTAGTAGGATCTTATTTGAGAGATTACAGAACACTGTGATTGTGTTTCCCTGTGACTCAGAGCGAGTTTAGATAAGGCTGATATCAATAGAAGTAATGGAACTTGGTTGGATTTTTGATAAAGCATACCTAAAATAATACTCTAAGAGGTCAGCTTTTACATATATTTTGGAGGTAAAGCCAGTAGGATTTTCTGTTCCTGTGAATGTGGATTAAAGGTACAAGAGAGATTCAAAGGTGGCCCAATGTATATTAGCCTGAACAACTGAATTGATGGGCTTTTTATTTACTGAGCTAGGGTAGATTTGAAAAGACTAAATTTTGGAGAGTAAGGTCAAGAATTTGGTTTTGGACATGGGAAGTTTGAGATGCCAGTTAGACATCTAATGGAGAAATGTTGTATGCCTGAATTGTGGGGGAGAAGTCTAGATTGGAGATAGAAATTTGGCATTGGTAGGGTATATACAGGATTTAAATCTATGAGACTGGATTTAGGAATCAATGAAGTGAGTTCAGAGATAAAAGATGAATGAGGAATGAGTCCTTGGAAAAGCCAATGTTTGCAGGTTATGGAGATGAGAAGGATCCAGCAAGGGAAAATTAGGAGGAGAGCAAGAGAGTAAGGAAAAAGCAGGAGGGTATGGTGTCCTGGACATTTTAAAGGAAGCGGAGGTGAATAATTGTCAAATGATGCTGACAGGTTGAGTAAATTCAGGACTGAGAAATGGCAATTGGATTTAGCAGTATGGAGGTCAGGGGTGATCTTGATTATCACAATTTAAAATTAGTTAAAATGAGAGAAAACATCTTTCACTTAATGAAGACAGTAGTGTTTTTTCAGAATTGAATGAGAAGCATTAATTTGTGATTGAAAGTATAGTTTAGTTCTGTGTGTTATCATTCTAGTGCAATGCATACCAAGACTTTATCTCTTCCTTTGTAATATTCCATCACTGAGTTTCCATCATTTTTTCCCTTTGAAGAGCTGTTTATATATAGTTGATTTTTTTCTGGTTTCATAATTATTTGTTTTTACTATTTTATACATTTATTTATGTTAAATATATTTGTATGTAAAAATTTTATGGAAAGAAAAACCTCTGAGTAGTATATATTTAAGTGCATATGAATAGGGGCATGTAAACTTGCTCTGCAAAATGGTGAAGCTTTATTTTCAAATTGTCATACTTTAAATGATTTTTTATTTTAGTATCTTTGGATGATATGAACATACTCAAAGTATGATAACATTTTTCAAATTAGTTGCAATTCTTTTGGAATTAGTTTTAAAGGGTCAGTTTTTAAGTGACACAAAAAAATAGTTCTCATTACTTAGAACTATGCTATATTTTTAATAAAAGATGGTTTTGTGCACCTGTTAATTCATCAAACATGGCTTCAAGTTGATTTTCTTTTTCCCAAAAATTAGATCCACCCCTTGAGGATGACTGTTTTCCTTCAAAAATGTAATTTAAAATGTTATAGAGTTTGATCAGTACTGGAATTGGAGAATGGATCCCAGAAAGCCTTGAACAGTTCTGTCCACCTTCCCCCTCACCCCCTCACCAGGGGCCTGGTGCTGCTCCTGGCTGCAGTCACTGCAACCTTGAGTAGTGAGGCCGAGATCCAGCCTTGAAGTAAGCGGCAGCCAGGGTGGCCTCATATTGGCAGTACCTGAAGGGTCAAGTTCATCACAAGGAAGATTTGGAGAACAGTAAATGGTTCAATGTAAGAAGCAGATATGGTTTAATCAACAGGGATGACAGCAGGGAATATGTATTTGTATACCAGACTGCCATAGAGAAGAATAACCCCAGGAAACACCTTTGCAGTGTGGAAGATGGAGAGGCTGTTGAGTTTGATATTGTTGAGAGGACAAAAATGGGTGCAGAGGTAGCATATGTTACAGGCCCTGGTAGAGTTCCAGTGCAAGGCAGTAAACATGAAGCAGACTAACCTGCTAAATTATAGACACTATCCACATTACAGGGGTCATCCACACAATTACCAGTGGGATTTCCAGAATAGCAAGAATGGGGAAAAGAATGTGGGATCCAGGAGGGCTCCGAAAGGCCAGGCCCTCCTGCAAGTCACAGTGTCCACTTTATTTGCTACATGTGGAGACGCCACGGGTGTTGAACACAGTATTCCAACTTTCCTGTGTGGGGAGAAGTGATGGAAGGTGCTGACAACAAGGGTTCAGGAGAGCAAGGTAGACCAGTGAGACAGAATATGCATTGGGGTTATAAATGACCATTCCACAGGAACCTTCCTTGCCAAAGGCAACCTAAAGAGGATGGCAGTGAAGGAGATAAGGAAAATCAAGGAGGTGAGACCCAGGGTCAGTAGCCACCTCCACATCTGTACTATTGCAACCTCAATTACCACAACACAGACAGAAGCCCAGAAAACCCTAAACCACAAGATGGCAAAGAGACAAAGCATCCAACCCACCAGTGGAGAATTAGTCCTCTACCAAGGCTGTGCAGGGTAGGGTGGAGTAAATGCAGTCTTACCATCTCTACCATCATCCCATCATCTGGTTTAGTTAGCCAACAAGGGGAAATTAATATGAAGTTTCAACAGTAAGAAATAACAGAAGGTTGGAGCTGAAGATCTCAAATGCTTGCTTTTTGTCCATTTACCAGATAGCTAAAGCTCTTTGCATTATCTCTGCAGACTGGAGTTTCTGATATATTTACCTAAAGATTTCTCTCTCTCTCTCTCTCTCTCTCTCTCCCTCCCTCCCTCTCTTTTTTAAGACTGATTTTCCTCAGTACACTTAAAAAGGTTTTTTAATTGTTTCATATCTGGAAAAGTTGAGATTTTTAACAACCTCATTTTTAATTTGTAATAAATGTTTACTATTTGATTTTTTTCCAAAAAGTCAACAGACTGCAAGCACCACTTAATAAAGGTCTTTAAAAATGCTGTAGATTTTGAAAATGTTTTTTATTTTTTTATTATTTTTTTAACTTTATTTTGAGACAGAGAGAGACAGAGCATGAATGGGGGAGGGTCAGAGAGAGAGGGAGACACAGAATCTGAAACAGGCTCCAGGCTCTGAGCCGTCAGCACAGAGCCTGACTGTGGGGCTTGAACTCCTGGAGTGTGAGATCATGACCTGAGCCGAAGTCGGACGCTTAACCGACTGAGCCACCCAGGTGCCCGTGAAAATGTTTTTAAAAAATCTTATAGGGGCGCCTGGGTGGCGCAGTCGGTTAAGCGTCCGACTTCAGCCAGGTCACGATCTCACACTCCGTGAGTTCGAGCCCCACGTCAGGCTCTGGGCTGATGGCTCAGAGCCTGGAGCCTGTTTCCAATTCTGTGTCTGCCTCTCTCTCTACCCCTCCCCCGTTCATGCTCTGTCTCTCTCTGTCCCAAAAATAAATAAACGTTGAAAAAAAAAATTAAAAAAAAAATCTTATATATATAAGAAGTGTTTTGAGTAATAGAATGTATGTGTAAGTAGTTTTAAGGTGAATCTTTTGGAAAATGCACCGCTTGTGATCATATTTGTTTAGCTATATTTGCTTTAAAATATTAGGTGTATTATTTAAAGATATACTATATTTATCATAATAGAATTTCATTGAGTGGTGAGACAAGTGTTCCATTTTTCCAAAGTTCTGCCCCACCCCTCAAATATAATGCTTTCAGCAAGACATTTTATTATCCACGTTCAGATAATTTTTACTCTCTGGTCTTAAATTAAAAATTCCTACAAGGTTTTTACCCAGTTAATGAACATTTTGTATATGCTAACAAGTTTTTCCTCCACCAACTCAGTCAAATAATGCTTCCTAAGGGTCATTGAGGGAAAATGGGTAACTTAATGCCATTTCCTCATTATTTGAAGATCTTTGATTAGGTTTAAAATTTCATTGTAAACTCATGGATTTAAATGTATTTGAAGTGTTTCAATCTATAGCAGTTATTCTCCTTTTTGAAATTCAAATTGTCCCACCTTTGAGTGATGAGTTCTAGTTGGTCCTTTAGTCTTTGACCTGACTCTGTAGTCTTTGATAGCTTCCTTGCTATTTCCCAAGACAGTGCTTCAGACTCATCTTGAACATTTTGTTGCTTAAGTCCTGGAATCAGCCATTATTCCAAGAATCCTTAATTTCTACTAGTGTGAAATTAATGGCTTGTTGTGTTTTAACTTGATCTTCCCTAAATTAAATCTATATCTCCTTCTTCTTCATTGACAATACTAGTTGTCATGTGCACAGAGGAAAGTCTATAATTACGCATACAGTAGTCTCTGAACAACACTACTGATACTACTCTAATGATGTTATTACTGAAAACCGTTAATTTTTTTGTATATGCTCTCTTCATTTTCATTGCCATTTTTTATATACTTTTAGATGTGTTATGTGCTGAACTGTGTTTCCCCCAAATTTATATGTTGGAGTCTTAACTCCCAGTAGCTCAGAATGTGACTATATTTGGAGATAGGGTCTTTAAAGAGGTAACTAAGCTTGAGTGAGGCTGTTAGGGTGGGCCTTGATCTAATATGAATGGTGTCCTTGTAAGAAGAAAGTAAGATACACACATGCACAGAGGGAAAACCATATGAAGATACAAGGAGGAGACGTGGTCATCTACAAGAGTAGGAGAGAAGTTTCAGAAGGAACCAACTATGCTGACACTTTGATTTTTAGGCTTCTAACCTCCAGAATTGTGAGAAAATAAATTTCTATTGTTTAAACTACCCAGACTTTGGTACTTTGTTGTGGCAGCCCTAGCTGACTAATACATGGTATGATCTACATTGTGAGTATACATAGTTATTATATACTATTCTCAATTTTTAAAATTCTTACTTAGTTGTAATCTTGTAAGTACTTACATATTTTAGTTTCATCCCATTCCTTGTATTGATGTTATTTTGGGTATCTGAAGCTCATTGTTTAGTGTATTTCTCTAGAAGGGAATCATGGGAGTAATACTTCTTGAGGACTGCGTTTCATTGTTAGTTTGTTAGGAGTTTTTACACTTGATAGGCATTTGCCTGGTTATAAAATCCTTGACTATCCTTTCTTTGAACGTATTAAATATGTTACTAATTTTCTTCTGGCTTTAAATATTTTGTTCAAAGTCTGATGGCAGTCTGATATCCTTTCTGTTATCAGGCACTTGTTCTTTTTGCCTGTATGTTCAAAGGATTTCTTTTGTATCTAGTAATTTTGGTAGAAATGTCTTGGTCATTTGGAGTTGATTTCTCAGATGAATGGTGTGCACTTTCAGTATGCAGTTTTGCATCTTTTTGTATTTCAAGAAATTTTTCATATACTGTTTAGTGTTCTGTTTTCTTGCTTTGGTTTTCTTTTTCGATGACTTGAGTATACTTGTTTGATTTACTTTGCTTATCTTCATATTTGTCACTGTGTGTGTGTGTGTGTGTGTGTGTGTGTGTGTGTGTGTTCAAGTTAGTTTTTGGGTTTCTTTTTGTTTGAAGGACTTCCTTTGTTGTTTCTTGTAGGGTGGGTCAGATAGCAACAAATTGTCTCAGTTTTTATGTTTTTTGAATGTATTTCATTTTGTTTTCAGATGGCTTTCCTGGATATAAATTCTTGGTTGAAAGATTTTCTTTGAGCACTTTGAATATTGTATTTCACCATGTTCTGGCCTCCATTTATTTATGTATTATTATTATTATTTTTAAGTGTTTATTTTTGAGAGAGAGTGGATGAGGTACAGAGAGAGAAGGGGACAGAAGATCCTATGTGGGTTCTGTGCTGACAGCAGACAACTCCATGTGGGGTTCAAACTCACGAACTGCGAGATCATGACCTGAGCCAAAGTTAGACGCTTAACCGACTGAGCTGTCCAGGTGCCCCATGGCCTCCCATTTTTTTAGCTGAGAAGTCAACTCTTGAACTTATTGGTGTTCTTTTTAGGTGAAGAGTCATTTTTCTCATGCTGCTTTAAGATTGTCTCCGTGTCTTTGGTTTTCAGCATTTTTACTATGATTTTTCTGTCTGTATATTTCTTTGCTTTCATTTTTCTTTGAGTTCATGGGCTGAATATGTAAATTGGTGTTTTCCAAAAATTTGGGAAGTTCTCAGCCATCAAATTTTTTAATATTTTTCTCTTTTTCTTCTCTACTGCAGCCATCCCATTCTGCATATGTTGGTACATGTTTCCCATATTTCTCTGAGGCTCCATTTTCTTCACTCATTTTTCTCTCTGGTTTTTGGATTACATAATCTTTATTATTTTCATGTTTGCTAATTCTGTCCTCTGCTTTGTTCAAATCTTTTGTTGACCTCTAGAAAAGTTTTCAGGTCAGTTACACTTTTCAACTCCAGAATTTCCATTTGGATAGTTTTTATAGTATTTCTGTCTTAATTGATGTTATCTATTTAATATGACATTATCATAATGCCTGCATTTACTTCTCTGTTATTTTCTTTTAGTTCTTTGAATGTATTTTTAATGGCTACGTTGGAGCCTTTTCCTGTTAAAGCTAACATCTGTGTGCTCTCACTGGTAGTTTCTATTGCCTGCATATTTTCCATATGTATGGGTTGTATTTTCCTGTCTCATTCCATCTCTCAATGTCTGGTTGGAAAATGTCCATAACCCTCTTTTTTCATTTTAAAAAATATAACATCTTTATTGAAATGTAACTTCTATACTGTACAATTCACTCATTTTAAGTTTACAAGTAAATTATTTTAAGCAACTTACAGAGTTGTATTGATATCCCTGCCGTCCAAGTTTAGAACACTTCTATCACCGTGCATGCCTATTGGCAGTCACTCCTCATTCTCATCCCCATGCTACTCATACCATTTTATGTAACAATTCTGCTTCTGGAAATCCTTCAAAGAATAATTTACTAAATACTGATATATATATGCACAAGCATGCTTATTATACTTTCATATGTAATTTTGAAGTGTTGGAAGTGATGTAAATAACCCAAATGGAGTAAGTATAAGAAAATTATTAAGTCACTTAAGTTGTATCATAACTAAAAAAAAAAAAACAAAACTAAAAATGTTGTATTTAGTTAATTATAATGTGAGGTAGTTTTGCTCCTACAAGCCAAAGCAGGGAATTATGATATTTGCATCATGGACTGAAAAAAATTAAGGACATTTTTTTTCAACTAAGAATAGGTTGTTTTAGACTTCTTATATGATATTTCCCAAAAAGATTTTATAACTTCTAGAGAATATATTAAACATTGTTTATTTCACTGGAAGCAATATAAACAAAATGAGGGTTAAGGTTTTTTTTCCAGACAGAAGAATGCACATACATTTCAGAATTGTTAAAATGCCAACATGCCAAAGCTAATTACTATTTAGTAACCCATTTTTCAGTATTTTATTTCAATCATTATTTTTAGACAGCAGGTATTCTGAGTTCTTAAGCATGATGGGATTATAAAAAAAGATAAGAGTTAATAAGGTATTTCAGCATTATTTTTGAAGGATAGTAACCAGGAGCCAGAGTGATATCTTTAGTGTTTTTTAGGGCTTTTCACTTAAATCACTGAGGATTATAAGAATGAATTATATTAGTAATTATTAGTACAAGAATTTCAGCTCAAAAAAGAATTTACTGGTTATAAGTGCAGTTTGTGGCGAAGAACGTTGGTGATTTCATATTCGTACTTAATGCTTGCTGTGTTTCTCAAAGCAGCCAACTCTTTCATACATGTAGCAAGTAAAGGAAAAGGGCACAAAGTCAAATAAAGATATTTAAATAGACAAAAACTGGAAAGTGGTAGGTTTTAGCAATAGTAGATAACAAAAGTTTAATGACCGAATTGAGTCCATAAAGAAACGCAGAATCAAAGAAGAAATAGGATAGTATATTTGTAATCTTAAAAGTATGATCTTAATATAAAGGGTATGCATATTCTCAAAAACAGAATAATAAAATAAAAATTAAAATGCTAAAATATTAAATAAAGAGGAATGGATAATTTTATTCTAAATTCTGAATTTTCTCTGGATAAAGAAAAGTCATTTAAAAAGTAACTTTAGTGGTGCTTGGGTGGCTCAGTCGGTTAAGTGTTTGATTCTTGATTTCCGCTCAGGTCATGATCTCATGGTTGGTGGGATTGAGCCCCGCAGTGGTCTCTTTGCTGACAGCCTGGAGCCTGCTTGGGATTCATTCTCTGTCTCTCTGCCCCTCCTTCCCCTACCCCTCAAAATAAATAAATAAACATTAAAAAATAGAAGTAGCTTTGAAATGACTAGAGGAAAAACAATTCTATTTGGATGAATTTCCTCATACAACTTTAAAATTCAGAGAACATTTGTTAAGCCATTTCTATACATGGAGCACTCTTATAGGCATTATGGAACATGCAAAGCTCTAAATTACCTTCAAGTAACTTATAACCAAGTAAGGGAGAAAGACCTACAAAAAAGCTAAAAAGTGAAGTTGATTGAATTTATAATCCTGATACAATCTGAAAACAGTAAGTCCAGTGGGATCATGGAAAAGGATTCTGATTGTAGGAACTGAGAAATGCTTCATAGAGAACATAGCTTGAAAACTGATTCAGTCAGGCTCATGAAACTTTTAAGATTTTTTGAAATTCATTAGGAATAAGTGAGTTTTATTTATTTTAGTAGGGAATAATCTGCTCTCGATTACCTCTCATAAATCCATCCAACTGAAAATGCTGGTTTTGTTGTTGTTGTTGTTGTTCCTTTTTGGATCCATTGGTACTCTTTAACTGATTTTTTTTCACGTGGAGATGAGGAGGAGAATTTGCAAAACAATCTTCTAAAACCTATCCAATTACACAGTTTCTTAATTAATTAAATTTTTATTTGACTGTAGGTGGCACAATGTTACATACGTTTTAGATGTACAACATAGTGAGTTGACAAGTTTTTACATTATGCTACATTCAGTGCAAGTGTAACTACCATTCATCACGACACATCACTATTACAGTACCATTGACTATGTTATTAATGCTGTGCCTTTTTTTCCTGTGACTTATTTATTCTATAACTGGAAACTTGTATCTTCCAGTCCCTCTAGTTATTTTGCCCATTACTCCACCCTCCACCCTGTTCCCCTCTAGCAATCATCAGCTTCCATATCTTGGCTATTGTAAATAATGCTGCAATAAACATAGTGGTGCATCTATCATTCTGAATTAGTGTTTTCATTTTCTTTTTTTAAATGTTTATTTTTGAGAGAGAGAAAGAGAGACCGACAGAGAGAGAGAGAGAGAGAGAGAGAGAGAGAGAGAGAGAGAGAATGCGCAGGGGAGGGGCAAAGGATGCCAAGCAGGCTCTGTGCTGACAGCAGAGAGCCTGATGTGCGGCTTGAACTGATGCACCGTGCTATGATGACCTGAACTGAAGTCAGATGCTCAACCATCTGAGCCACTCAGGCATCCCAGTAATTTCACTGTCTTTGGGTAAATACCTAGTAGTGGAATTATTGGATTACAGTATTTCTATTTTTAGTATTTGAAGACCCTCCATACTGTTTTCCACAGTGGCTGAAAATAAACTCAAAATGGTGTAAAGACCTAAACATGAGACCTGAAAACCATAAAAATCCTTAAAGAGAACATAGGCAATAGTTTCTCTCACATTGGCTTTAGCAGCATTTTTCTAGATATGTTTCCTAAGGCAAGGGAAACAAAAGCAAAAATAAACTATTAGGACTATATCAAAATGGAAAGCTTTTGCACGTGAAGGAAACCACCAACAAAATGAAAAGGCAACCTAATGAATGAGTGAAGATATTGACAAATGATATATCTGATAAGAGGTTAATATCCAAAATATATAAAGAATTCACTCAATGCAACTCCCAAAAAACAAACAATCGAATTAAAAAATGGAAAGAGGACCTGAATAGACATTTTCTCAAAGAAGACTATACATATAGCCAACAGACACATGAAAAGATGCTTAACATCACTAATCATCAGGGAAATGCAAATCAAAACCACAATGAGATACCTTGTACACTTTTAGTCAGAATGGCTAAAATAAAAAAGAAATAAGTGCTGGCTTAATTAATTAATTTCAGAAAACATCCAACCTGATTTTATCCATTTTTGGAGTAACTGGTAGTGAATGTGCCCTACTGCTGTAAATAACTATAAAAATGGGCAAACTATGCAAACCATCTGTTTCTTTGACACTTGTCAATACACATAGCACAGTCCTGACATCCTTGCAGGTAGAAATATATTGAAGATGAGCTGGATATTCATCCTTGGTATCTGGCTGGGGCCAACATTTTTATTGAGGCACTAGGAGGTGGAGGTAAGCTGAGCTGAGGAGGTTGAGATCAGAATTAAGGGCAGCTCAAACAGCTAGAATATGTGGAACAGGGTGCAGAAAAGGACAAAGCTGTTGGGGTAGAGGCAGAAGTCTGTGAGGGTTCCCTGTTCATCTTTGCCCAGGGTAGAGTTGTACATTTATGGGGTGAAGCTCCACGAGCCCTAGCAGAAAGTAGGTGCTAACTAATAGCAGAAGAGGCGTAGTAGAGGTCACACAGTTGTCTGAGTCTATGGAGTGTCAGCCCAGTTAGAGCTTTATCTCCACATCCTCAGCTGCTCAGTAATTGTCGTACAAACGAATGACAGTAGTGGTATAGAAATTTTGGAGTTTTATTCTACTAGATTATAATTACACAGATGTCCAATCACATCATGTCTGCAAAGTATATCTTTTATGATTATATAATATTGATTGATTTTGCAGTTTAACTTTTAAAATTACCAGCCTATCAAGATCTCTTCTTCCGTGCAACTGCATGCATGTTGAAAACTTTTTACTCATATTAGAAAAATGAGTTATATGAAATTGCTTAATATTGGGAAATGATTGATTGATTTCATATAAGTAGTTTCTTGGTATCATTCTGTTAAAAATTTCTCCTGGATAGTGGTTGGTACCAGTGTTTCTCTAATTTAATATTTGAAATACGGTGGTTATTATAGTGCTGATACTTGGCATTTCTGCTAATTTTATATATGCCGTTATCATAATTTTTAAAGATTTGATTGGACGAATAATTATCCACTGTGTGAAACAACTGACTGCACTTCATGCAGTGAAATTTTCTGTGCTGATCTACTTGTTGGCATGTTTGTGACTATAATCTTTTCTTTATAATCTTGCTTGTTAAGGGTTGGTAATGATGATTTCAGGGCATGCCATTGAGTAAATTTCATCAGTGTACTACGTATTTATTGTATTCAAGGAATTGTTCTAAGCTTTAGAGGATTAAAAATGATCAAACTTATACTCTCTTTATGAGAATAATTATATTCCTAAATGTTTATAATTAAAAGTTGATATGTGTACCAGAAAGGAAATATAATGTAAATGCTGTTAAAGTTTTGTGAAAGGATGATTAATTTTAGCTACAAAGACTTTAGGAATTCTTCATAGGAAAAAGTTTTTTAGGGTTCTTGAAAAATACATAAATTTCAGATGGTGAGCAGGACATGATGATAGAATGTGAGAAAGAGGGCATGATTAAAGGGAAAGAATCAAGGGAGTATAGGGTGTGTTTATGGATTAATCCATAAACAGACATGGCTTCATGGTAGAATACAGAGTAGGCTGAGTGGTTTATGGTGGGATGTGAGGATGATTATGATTGGTTGAAACCAAGTTATTGAAGACTTTGAATATCAAAATAATGAATTTTGTTTTTCCAGTCATTTGGAATTATAAAAAAAACTGTGGTAAGAGAATGGATTGATTCTATATATATATTTTCCTAGAGAAGTTTGGAGATGTAGATATTACAGTTTGAAGTAATTTTACTTCATATTATTATTAATATGCATTATTCATATTATTTCTAATTTTTATTTTTGAAAACTTTAAAAATGTTTTATTTATTTTTGAGAGAGAGAAAGAGAGATAGAATGTGACCAGGGGAGGGCAGAGACACACACAGAATCCGAAGCAGGTTCCAGGCTCTGAGCTGTCAGCACAGTACCTGATGGGGGGGCTCAAACCCATGAACTGTGTGATGATGACCTGAGCTGAAGTTGGACGCTCAACTGACTGAGCCACCCAGGCCCCCCAAGATTATTCATTTTGAAGGGAAACTTCTCCAATGTATAGGTGGCAACATTCTCTTAAGTTACACAGTAGGAAACATAATTCATGGAATGTTGTGTCATTACCTATTAATATCAGTAATACTAGTCACATAGCGATACTGGAGAGAGCAGTAGGTATTGCCATATATATGTTATTCTTACATAATTCAATGGAAATGGCTATTTCTTAACATTGGTGAAGTTTTCAGATGTTATTAGAAAATAGCAAGTCTCTGCTCTTGTAGCTATTAGATAAAGTTAATTTGGTTGAGTTTAGCAGTGTTCTGGAACATTTTCCCATGTTTATGTTAAGTAATTCCAGTTTGGGTGATTAGGTTCTATTCAATGAGGTTTTGCCTCATTAGCAACTATGTTACAGATATCTGGATGTTCACTACCATATGTCATTACATAAAATTTATGGTATATATTTTGTGAGTGACATTTATGAAAAAATATCTTACAGAAAAATACTTCTATAATACTAAGTAGGAAAGGATGCGGTAAAAATAGCAGCTGCCATTTTGTGTTGCTTTTAAAGATCCAGGTATTGTTCAAAGTTCTCTATTTACTATTTTGTCTGTAAGGTGTGTAATAAGAGATGACAGGTAAATAACTTGGGGATGGATACACACCTAGTGTTTGATAGGGTTGGGATTCAGACTTAAGTCGAACTAATTTTGAGCCCAATGTTTTTAGCTATTTATTTATTGCACTGTACAAAACTGAGAAGACAGTATCTTACTTTTTTAATTTCAAAGCTTTTCCCCAAGTTTTATTGAGATATAATTGACATATAACATTCCATTCATTTAAAGCATACAATATAATGATCTGATACATGTGTATATTGTGAAATGACTGCCATCGTAAGGTTAGCTGACCCATCCATCACCTCACATGGGTATAATTTTTTGTGTGTACTGAGGACTTTTAAATCTGCTCTCTTAGCAACTTCCAAATATACAATGCAGTATTGTTAGCTGTGATCAACATTCTTTATATTGTTCTTCAGAATTTATTCATCTTGTAAGTAGAAGTTTATACTCTTTGACCTTCTTCGCCCATTTTATTTATCTCTTCTCTCCACCTCTGGCCATTCTTTGTATCTGTGAATTCTTTCTGTTTGTTTGTTGGCTTGCTTGCTTTAGATTCCACATATAAGTAAGGTTGTATAGTTGCTTTTCTCTGATTTATTTCACTTAGCATAATGTCCTCAAGGTCCATTCATGTCATTGCAAATGGCAAGATTTCATTCGTTTTTACGGCTGAATAACATCCCCTTGTATACATACATGTACAACATTTTCCTTATGCAGTTACTCATCTATGGACACTGAAGTTGCTTCCATGTCTTGGCTATCGTAAACAATGCAGTGAACATGGGAGTGCAGATATCTTTACGAGTTAGTGTTTTCATTTTTTTTTTTTTTTGGATGAATATCTACAAGTAGAATTGCTAGATCATATAGTAATTCTAGTTTTAAGTTTTTGAGAACACATCATACTCTTTTCTATAGTTGCTGCACCAGTTTACTTTCCCACCAGCAGTGCAAAAGGATTTTCTTTACCTCCTTGGCAACACTTGTTATGTCTTGTTTTTTCAGTAATAGCCATTCCAACAGGTGTGAAGTGACAGCTTATTGTGGTTTTGATTTGCATTTCACTAATTAGTGAAATGTGTTACCATCCTTATGTCTTTTTTGGAAAAATGTCTGTTCAAGTCCTCTACCTATTTTTAAATTAGACTGTTTTCTTGGTGTTGAGCTGCATGAGTTCTATATATGTATTTTATATTAGCCCCTTATCAGGAAATTGATTTGCAAGTATTTTCTCCTGTTTGGTAGCTTGCCTTTTCATTTTGTTGGTGGTTGCCTTCACTGTGCAGAAGTTTTTAGTTTGATATAGTCCCACTGGTTTATTTTTGCTTTTGTTGCCTTTGTTTGTGTCAAATCCCCCCAAACTCTTAATACAATGTAGCTCCACTAGCTGGAGCTTACGTTGCTCTTCCTCCAGTTTCTGTCTTACACATTGCTTTTCTTTAAAAAAAAATTTTTTTTTTAAATATTTATTTCTGAGACAGAGACAGAGCATGAGTGGGGGAGGGGCAGAGACAGAGGGAGACACAGAATCCCAAGCAGGCTCCAGGCTCAGAGCTGTCAGCATAGAGCCCGATGCGGGGCTCAAACTCACAAACCATGAGATCATGACCTGAGCCAAAGTCGGTGCCTCAACCAACTGAGCCACCCAGGTGTCCCACACATTGCTTTTCTTGGTGTAACATCATCAACATAAGGAGGTAGCACTACTCTTCCTGGTTAAACTCCAACTTGCTTTTGGGTCATCCAACTCCTTGACTCCCCTCTTCCTTATTTAGTCTGCTTCCCCAGTGTCTCGTTGTCATAGATACTCTTTCCTCAAATTCCTCAGCTAAATAGCTAATAGTATCCTCCTTTACTGAAATAGTTATTTCAATAAACAAACTCATATGTCTTATTCCTCCAAAATAATTAAATCTGCTTCTGATCAGTTCTTTGCAATGTAAGTAAAAATTCTAACATATTTGTGAAAATTTTTTTGAAAATGATTATGTTAGAAGCATAAATATTAAACCTTTTGAGCATTTATAACCTTATTGAAATACATATTAAAATGTTGATATTATAATACCAAGGCAACCAGTGAAGAAGGCAAATTAAAATGGTTTTATGTTGCCAATATTACTACCTTATATAGTTAACTCATAATTTCATTCAGATAATCCTTATTTATTTATTTATTTATTTATTTATTTATTTATAAAATATAATTTATTGTCAAGTTAGCTAACATACAATGTATACAGTGTGCTCTTGGCTTTGGGAGTAGATTCCCATGACATCGCTTACGTACAACACCAGGTGCTCATCCCAACAAGTGCCCTCCTCAGATACCCATCACCCATTTTCCCCTCTTCCCCTCTCCACCCCCCCGTTGTCAACCCTCAGTTTGTTCTCTGTATGTAAGAGTCTCTTATGGTTTGCCTCCCTCTCTGTTTGACACTATTTTCCCCCTTCTGTTCCCCCATGGTCTTCTGTTAAGTTTCTCAGATTCCACATATGAGTGAAAATATGTGATATCTATCTTTCTCTGACTGACTTTTTTCACTTAGCATAATATCCTCCAGTTCCACCCACGTTGTTGCAAATGGCATGATTTCCTCCTTTGTCATTGCCAAATAATATTCCATTGTATATATAAGCCACATCTTCTTTATCCATTCATCAGCTGATGGACATTTGGGCTCTTTCCATAATTTAGCTGTTGTTGAAAGCACTGCTGTAAACATTGGGGTACATATTCCCCTGTGAATCAACACTCCTGTATCCTTTGAATAAATTCCTAGTAGTGCTATTGCTAGGTCATAGAGTAATTCTATTTTTAAGTTTTTGAGGAACCTCCACACTGTTTTCCAGAACAGCTGCACCAGTTTGCATTCCCACCAACAGTGCAAGAGGGTTCCTCTTTCTTCACATCCTTGCCAGCATCTGTTTCCTGAGTTGTTAATTTTAGCCACTCTGACAGGTGTGAGGTGGTATCTCAGTGTTGTTTTGATTTGTATTTCCTTGATGATGAGTGACATTGAGCATCTTTTCATGTGTCTGTTGGCCATCTGAATGTCTTCGTTGGAAAAGTATCTATTCATGTCTTCTGCCCATTTCTTCACTGGATTATTTGTTTTTAGGATGTTTGATAAGTTCTTTATAGATTTTGGATACTAACCTTTATCTGATATGCCATTTGCAAATATCTTTTCCCATTCCATCAGTTGCCTTTTAGTTTTGTTGATTGTTTCCTTTGTAGTACAGAAGGTTTTTATCTTGTTGAAGTCCCAGTAGTTCATTTTTGCTTTTATTTCCATTGCCTTCGGAGAGGTGTCAAGTAAGAAGTTGTTGTGGCTGAAGTCAAAGAGGTTGTTGCCTGCTTTCTCCTCTAGGGTTTTGATGGCTTCCTGTTTCATGTTTAGGTCTTTCATCCATTTTGAGTTTTTTTTGTGTATGGTGTAAGAAAGTGGTCCAGGTTCATTGTTCTGCAGGTTGCTGTCTAGTTCTCCCAGTACCATTTGCTAAAGAGACTGTCTTTTTTCCATTGGATACTCTTTTTTGTTTTGTCAAAGATTAGTTCACTGTCCATGTGTGAGTCCAATTGTAGGTTCTCTATTCTATTCCATTGGTCTATGTGTCTGGTTTTGTGCCAATACCATACTGTCTTGATGATTACAGCTTTTGTAGTAGAGGGTAAAGTCTAGGATTGTGATGCCTCCTGCTTTGGTTTTCTTTTTCAACATTACTTTGGCTATTCGGGGTCTTTTGTGGTTCTATACAAACTTTAGGATTGTTTGTTCTAGCTTTGAGAAGAATGCTAGAATTGTTTGATTGGGATTTCACTGAAGGTGTACATTGCTTTGGGTAGTATTGACATGTTAACAACATTTGTTCTTCCAATCCATGAGCATGGAATGGTTTCCCATTTCTTTGTGTCTTCTTCAATTTCCTTCATAAGTTTTCCATAGTTTTCAGCATCCAGATCTTTTACATCTTTGGGTAAGTTTATTCCTAGGTATTTTATGGTTCTTGGTGCAATTGTAAATGGGATCAATTTCTTAATTTTTCTTTCCATTGCTTTATTATTGATGTATAGAAAGCAACAGGTTTCTGTACATTGATTTTGTATTCTGCAACTTTGCTGAATTCATGTATCATTTCTAACTGCATTTTTGGTGGAATCTTTCGGGCTTTCCATGTAGAGTGTGATGTTTCCATGTAGAGTGTGTCAAAGAAGTTTGACTACTTCTTTGCCAATTTGGGTGCCTTTGATTTCATTTTGTTGTCTGTTGAAGCTAGGACTTACAATAGTGTGTTAAACAACAGTGGTGAGAGTGGACATCCCTGTCATGTTCCTCATCTCAGAGGGAAAGCTCTTAGTTTTTCCCCATTGAGGATGATGTTAGCTGTGGGCTTTTCATGCATGGCTTTTATGATGTTAAGGTATGTTCCTCCTATCCCAACTTTCTTGAGGGTTTTTACTAGGAAAGGATGCTGTATTTTGTCAAATGCTTTTTCTGCATCTGTTGACACTATCATATAGTTCTTATCTTTTCTTTTATTAATGTGATATGTCGTATTGATTGATTAGTGAATACTGAACCAGCCCTGCAGCCCAGGAATGAATCCCACTTGACCATGGTGAATATTCTTTTAATGTACTGTTGAATTCGATTTGCTAGTATCTTATTGAGAATTTTTGCGTCCGTGTTCATCAGGGATATGGCCTGTAACTCTCCGTTTAGTGGGGTCTCTGTCTGTTGGGAATCAAGGTAATGCTGGCTTCATAGAATGAGTCCAGAAGCTTTCCTTCCACCTCTATATTTTGGAACAGCTCGAGAAGGATAGGTATTAACTCTGCTTTAAATGTCTGGTAGAATTTCCCTGGGAAGCCATCTGGCCCAGGACTTATTTATTGGGAGATTTTTGATAACTGATTCATTACCTTTGCTGATTATGGGTCTGTTCAAATTTTCTATTTCTTTCCGTTTGAGTTTGGTAGTGTTTGGGTGTCTAGGAATTTGTCCATTTCTTCCAGGTTGTCCAGTTTGTTGGCATATAATTTTTCATAGTATTCTTTTTTTTTTTAATTTTTTTTTCAACGTTTTTTATTTATTTTTGGGACAGAGAGAGACAGAGCATGAACGGGGGAGGGGCAGAGAGAGAGGGAGACACAGAATCGGAAACAGGCTCCAGGCTCTGAGCCATCAGCCCAGAGCCTGATGCGGGGCTCGAACTCACGGACCGCGAGATCGTGACCTGGCTGAAGTCGGGCGCTTAACCGACTGCGCCACCCAGGCGCCCCTCATAGTATTCTTTAATAATTGTTTGTATTTCTGTGGTGTTGTGATCTTTCATTCGTGATTTTATCTATTTGGGTTCTCTCTGTTTTCTTTTTGAGAAGTTTGGCTAGGGGTTTATCAATTTTGTTTATTTTCTCAAAAAACTAGCTCTTAGATTCATCGATATGTTTTACCATTTTTTTGGACTCTATATTGTTTATTTCTGCTCTGATCTTTACTACTTCTCTTTTTTCTGCTGGCTTTGGGGTTTCTTTGCTCTTCTGCTTCTAGTTCCTTTAGTTGTATGTTTAGGTTTTGTATTTAGGATTTTTCTTTTTTCTTGAGATACACCTGGATTGCAGTGTATTTTCCTCTTATGACTGCCTTTGCTGCATCCCAAAGGCTTTGGACTGTTGTGTTTTCATTTACATTTGCTTCCATGTATTTTTAAATTTCTTCCTTAATTGCCTGCTTGACCCATTCATTCTTTAGTAGAATGTTCTTTACCTCCATGCATTTGGAGACTTTACAAATTTTTTCTTATGGTTGATTTCAAGTTTCGTAGCGTTGTGGTCTGAAAATATGCATGGTATGATCTCAGTTCTTTTATGTTTATTGAGGCTGTTTCGTGACCCAGTATGTGATCTATCTTGGAGAATGTTCCATGTGCACTCGAGGAGAATGTGTATTCTGCTGCTTTTGGATGTGTTCTGAATATATCTGCCAAGTCCATCTGGTTCAGTGTATAATTCAAAGCCATTATTTCTTTATTAATTTTCTGCCTAGATGATCTGTTCATTGTTGTTAGTGTATATTAAAGTCCCCTGCAATTACTGTATTCTTATCAATAAGATTGCTTATGTTTGTGATTAACTGATTTATATATTTGGGTGCCTTCATGTTGGGGGCGTAAACATTTATAATTGTTAGCTCTTCTTGATAGATAGAGCCCATAATTATGATATAATGCCCTTCTTCATCTCTTGTTACAGTCTTTAGTTTAAAATTTAGTTTGTCTGATATAAGTATGGCTACTCCAGCTTTCTTTTGACTTCTAGTAGTGTGATAGATGGTTCTCTATCCCCTCTCTTCAAGTCTAAAATGAGTCTCTTGTAGACAGCATATAGATGGATCTTACTTGTTTATCTATTCTGATACCCTATGTCTTTTGATTGGGGCATTTAGCCCATTTACATTTAGAGTTATTATTAAAAGATATGGATTTAGTGTCATTGTTACCTATGGTAATGTCTTGTGGTTTCATGCTTGTGGTAATGTCTCTGGTCCTTTGTAGTCTTTGCAACGTTCCATTCATAGAGTGGACTTAGTAGTCATGAACTCCTTCAGTTTTTGTTTGTCTTGGAAAGACCTTATCTCTCCTTCTATTCTGAATGACAGCCTTGCTGGATCAAGGATTCTTGGCTGCGTATTTTTTCTATTCAGCACTTTGAATATTTCCTGCCACTGCCTTCTGGCCTGCCAAGTTTCACCAGACAGGTTTGCTACTACCTTTATGTGTCTACTCTTGTAGATTAAAGCCTATTTGTCCCTACTTGCTTTCGGAATTCTCTATCTTTGTATTTTGCTGGTTTCACTATGATAATGCCATGGCAAAGACCTATTCTTGTTGAATCTGAAGAGAGTTCTCTGTGCCTTCTGGATTTGGATGTCTGCTTCCTTACCCAGATTAGGAAAACTGTCAGCTATAACTTGTTCATGTAAACCTTCTGCCCCTTTCTCCCTCTCTTCTTGTGGAACTCCTATGATATGGATATTATTAAATTTCATTGAATCACTTAGTTCTCTAATTCTCCCCTTATTGTCTAGTATTTTCTTATCTCTCTTTTTCTCGGCTTCATCATTTTCCGTAATTTTGTCTTCTATTTCACTTATTCTCTTCTCTGCTTCCTCCATACTTGCTGTCACCACCTCTAGTTTATTTTGCACAACATTTTCTTAATTCATCGTGACTATTTCTTAGTTCCTTGATCTCTGTAGCAATAGATTCTCTGCTGTCTTCTAAGCTTTTTTTCAAGCCTAGCTATTAATCTTATGACAATTATTCTTTTTTGATCAGATATATTGTTTATATCTGTTTTGAGCAATTCTCTAGCTGTCATTTCTTCCTGGAATTTCTTTTGAGGAGAATTCTTTGTTTTCATCATTTTGGCTAGTTTTCTGTCCCTTATGTGTTTTAATACCCTATTACATGTCCTGCACCGGCGAGTACTATTATATTAAAAAGGGGTCATACACTGTCCAGGGTCTGGTCCTTCAGGATGTGTTTTGGAGTCTCTCTCTTCAGAAAGAGAGAGAGAGGAAAATAAATAAGAAGGAGATATAGAGGAAGTATAAAAAGAATAGATTAAAAATGTTTGGTTAAACAAACCAACAACCAGAATAGAGAAGGGAAGAAAGAAGAGGAAGAAAGGGAAGGAAAAAAATATTACATATATGTTATATATAAAATTAGAGTTGACCAAGAATCAAATCAGAAAATGCAAAACTGCTAGACCAATATCTGACGGTGCCTTGGAACTGGTGACTCTACTGGTCTGCAGGAGGGGCCATCTGGTTCTGTCATTGTCAATCTTGCTCTGGTAGATACTCAGCTACCAAGCAAAGAGGGGCATGGTTTAGTATAGGCGGGTCCAGCCTCCACAGTGGGCCTGTTTTCTGTTCTCTGAAGCCCCACCTTTTTGGTGATGGGGAGAAAAATATTGACACCCCAGTCTCTCCTCCCCAGACCAGATGACCCAAACCACTGTGTTCAGGTATTGTCACAGTGCGGCACCTGCACGAGCAGCCCGTGTGTCCCGTTTGTCCCGTTCCACAGCTTCCTGTGCCTCCCAGGCGCTTGGCTGGGATTCAGACTGGCCCTGAATTTAAAGGATCCTGCTCCAATGCCCCAGTTCCAGTGTAGTGCCATTTTGCCCAGCCAGCAGACAGAGGGCCTCTGGCTGGTGGGTGTCTGCAGGATCTTTTGTCTGTGGAGCTACTATATACCTTCTTACCACAGCACTCAAGGGAGACGACTGCTCTCTCTGACTGCCCTCTGAGCTAGCTACCCGGCCTGGGGCTGGCTCCTCCTCCCCATCAGGAGAGTGTACAGTGTGTCTGCTCCCAGTCCAGAGAAAGTCCTGCAACTCTGGATTGTGTTAGAAATTGGTTCTTTCTCCTTTTTTCCCGTTTCCCAGTCTGTGGGTTTTCTCTTGTTCAAATACAATCCTACACTTCCACACCCTCTCTTTCTCTTCCTTTTGTCTATCCACAGAAGGGGATCCCTCTCCTCTCTGCCTACGCCATGTGTTTTATCTCTCCCAATTCATAATCACGCACCTATGGCCTACCAATTTGTCACCAAGGGCCCCTTGAGATGTTTCTGTCACTCTGTAGCCGAGATTCCTGAAATTCTAAGTCTCCTGACCTCAGTACTGCTGTGTTTGAGGGATAAGGGAACTTTGGGTCCCCCTACTTCTCCACCATGTTGACTCCTCTCAAAGAAGACTTTAAAAAAAAATCTTTTTTTATTGTAATTGTCACCTATTCTTTAGTACAAGAGGGACTGAAATATAATCTTTATTTTAAACCAGAACATATTTTAAGCCCAACTGTTGCCTCTAGATTGGGAGGTGTGAATCTGTGAGTTATATAAACAGATTACATTTTAAATGTCTGGGGTGGCAGATAAAGTTCTGCATTCCATTTAATTGAGAACAGAAAGCAAGGTCTGATCCCAAATACTGCAATTGGGTTAGCTTATTTCTAATATCAAAATATGTAAATGTGCTTACATTTAAAGGACAAAAAGTATCATCCTTCCATAGCTACTTACGTACAAATTTTCATTTATTCATGCTGCTCTTCCCTTTGCATGTGCCTAATTCAATGGTTTGCATCCAGGTTCCAGTAAGGAAGGGTCTCTGGATACGAGTTTAGAAGTACAAAATGGGCTGAATTTGACCTGACATGTTTGGTTTGCCCAGTGTTTTTTTTTTTTTTTTTTTCAACGTTTATTTATTTTTGGGACAGAGAGAGACAGAGCATGAACGGGGGAGGGGCAGAGAGAGAGGGAGACACAGAATCGGAAACAGGCTCCAGGCTCTGAGCCATCAGCCCAGAGCCCGACGCGGGGCTCGAACTCACGGACCGCGAGATCGTGACCTGGCTGAAGTCGGACGCTTAACCGACTGCGCCACCCAGGCGCCCGCCCAGTGTTTTTAAATATTTGCATTAAATTACAAATTAGGTGATTTTATATTTATGTAAAAGTCCAGAGTTCATGTTCCTTTTGAAAAATATTGAGGAACTGGCAACATGGTACAATAATTGAGCTGAACATTGAGGAACACTTTTAGACAGGACATGTACTTCTGTAGTCTGAAGAAACCCCCACTTGACCTGCTTCATTTATGCCTGTGTCTGTTCACCTCCTACAAGAATGTGAGTTTGGAACGTTTGGTTTAATCTTACTGTAACAGTAACCAATCGAGCCACATTGGTTAAATGATATCTTTGACACCAAATAAGGGTCTAGAGATAATTAGTGGTAGAGCCTAGATTATAATATAGGTCACTTCACTTTTGATCCATTGATACTGGTACCGTCTATTCCAGATCTTAATTTTTCTAACATTCAGTTTTCATAGTTGTTAGGTTGAAAATAATAAAAATACTGATATCATGTAATTGTTGCAAAGGTGAAATATTACTTGTCATTGTCATTGTCAGGTTTGTATCTGTAGCGAAATTTTAACCATTTCTACCAATACTTTTTTTTATTACAGCTAGTACATCTTTATTATTTCTGTATTCTGTATATAAAGTGGTGACACTTTATATATGCACAGTGTTTTTAAATATTTGCATTAAATTACAAATTTGCAAATAAAATACAAATTAAAATTCATATATATATATATATATGAACTTCTGGGTTTAACATGACTTTCTGATGCTTTTGTAGACTGGTATTGTTATTCAATATGTTGCTATACTTAAGAGCTAAATATTTCTACACATAAATATTCTTCATAGTCTTAAATGATACTCATTTTTCTATATGAGTAATTGATGTCCCAGGTACTGTATACTCATGTAAATACTTGTGAATGTGTTAACAAGAAACATTAAATTTATGTCATGAAGTATTAAATCAAACTCCCTTTATATTTAATAACATCTGAATGTACATTTTTTTCTAATAAAATTATTTTGTAGATAATCAAAAAAACAATAAAAATGAGAATATGAAGATCTGAGTGTGTTTATTAGCATGCTGAGTACAATTTAACTTCTAGAACTGAAGTGAGCTAACAAAATAATATAATACCATTGACTAATACCTGACACATGGAAGGGTCAAAACAAATTGTTTATTATCTTAAATACTTCTGTGCTTTAAGACTTTAGAGTTTTATTATGTTACATTTAAAAAGAGAATTTAATTTAGTTTTATTTTTTCAGAGTACCTTCAAATTTAAATCTGAGAGTGACATTCATTTGGCAGAACATCATAAACAGGTTCTGTATGATGGGAAACTTGCAAGTAGCATTGCATTTACATATAATGCTAAGGCCACTGATGCGCAGCTATGCCTGGAATCATCACCAAAGGAAAATGCATCAATTTTTGTGCATTCCCCACATGCCCTAATGCTCCAGGTAGGTGAATAGTAGCTTAGTTTCCATATTTTCATTGAGTATTAACAATATCTATTTTACGTATTAAATATTACCAACCTATAGGTCTACAGTTGGTATTTTTTTTTCATCTTCTAGTTCTTTGCATGACATTTTTACCTTCTACCTTATTTTTTTATTTTAATTTTTTGGCAATATACTTTACCTTGGACTAGTCAGTCTCCTTAGTAGGGAATCTGTCATTTCTGTTATCTTATCTGTTATGTATCCTTTGGAAAAAAAAAATCCTTTGATTAGCTGAACAGATAGCTGTTAGACACAAAAATATACATTGCTTTAAAGATGTACTACTGTAACTCCCCCACATAAAAATTACTTGAATGTCTTTAAATCTTCTGATGGTATTTCTTATTCTAAATTATTTTTCCATTTATAGCTTCATATTTCAGTATAAAAATCTCAACGTAAGTTTCAGATTTAAAGTGGTTGGCAAAGATATTTCAAGTTTCTATTTTATATGTGTATCAAAAATTATATAACTGAGGGCTTTAAAAATGTCAATATTTTTGAAATTCTTTTTACGAAGTTATTTGGAACAAGGAAATAATGATAACTTATGCCTCAGAAATTTAATACACATTTTTGTTTTTGAACATAGGATGTGAAAGCTATAGTAACACATTCAATTCATAGTGCAATTCATTCAATTGGAGGGATTCAAGTGCTTTTTCCACTTTTTGCCCAACTGGACAATCGTCAGCTCAATGACAGTCAAGTGGAAACAACTGTCTGGTAAGTTTTCTTTGAATGTGTAATTTGTACACACTTAGATAATGCCTGACATCCTCGGTGCTGTGTAAATGTGTTGTAAAATTTGGTTTTTATCCCTGACATGCTAATAAAAGCTCCTTTAGGACTAAGGCAGATACAAATTTACACATTATTAAGACTTGACACAATCATAAAGGAGTGACTTCCTTGATAATAAATGAAAACATCTTACTAGATGTAGCATAGTGATTATAATACAAGTTGAGGAAAAATGGTAGTCCCAACCTTATCCTTTGGAAATGCTTATGGTTTGGATCATCCATGAAATCCTGTCGGCTTTAAAAAAATTACTAGGGTAAAGTTTATTCTGAAGAATACTATTTGATAACAGTTATATAACTTACATGTTAGTATTATTTTATAATGATATTATCAAAAGACCAGCATAATATTAAAAGATATTAGCTTTCCTTTAAATACAGTTCCTGTATGAGAACCCAGATATACCCAAGGTATATCTGTGTTTATATAATTCAGTTATTTTCTGATTAGGTTGATTTTATGTGTAATTTTTGTAGTTTCCTTCCTTTTTATTAAACATAACCTCATGCATAAAATTTTATATTTTTTATATTTAATTTTATATCTTAGAATCATTTATGTAAGTAGTTAAATGTGAGTTTTAAGAATGATTTTTACTGTGTACATTGCTATGTTTGGAGAATTTAAAGAGAAAATTGTATAGGTAAACATTCATTTTTACTCCAAAAGCAATAATAGGAATGCTTCACTAGTATGTACACATATGTATGAAAGTCTTCCAATTTTGAATTGTTGGAAAACCTAGTGAATGAAGCAAACAAAGGTGGGAAAAATTTCAAGTCCGTTGAAGTGTAACATGATTTTCTCATATTTATTATCTAAATAAGTTATTAACAAAATTCTATTTTAATATTGCTAATAATATTATCCCTGTACTGAGACCATCTTTATGTAAAGTATAAATATGAATATAAATGTGACCTGTACATTTACAACACTGAGCTCCATGGGTCATGCTTTCTTTTATATCAGTGTAAAGGTTGAAGTCTTGAAGTTAAAAGGAATCTCGAAATCATACCCTGCTGTGATACTACTTTGCTACAAGATCTTAAGTAATTTCATTGGGCGGCATATCAGCCTAGTGGAAAAATAAAACTTTAAATTTCCATCCTGGATCTAAATTCAAAATGTTTTGCTCTTTATCATCCAAGTGAACCAGTATACATTGTAATCAGTAATTAAAAACTTAGTGCTATGAGAAGAAATTGGCAGAGGAAGTAGCCAGTAGAAAATTCCCGTGTGTAATTTAAATATTCCTTATGAATTAATATTGTCCATAGTTATTCTAACCTGAAATGGAATTTGTTGCTTTGCGAATAAAATCAGAAAGATTATGGAGTTTGAAATGTTATAACTAAAACAAACTATCACAGTAATTTATGTCTACATGAATAGCTATTATAAAATCTTAGTGCTAAGATCATATTTTAACAGGTTATCTGGTCCATTCATCCAAGGCACATGGTTATTTTTCATTGCCTGTCTTCAAAACTCATTTTGATATTTACACTATATTTTGGTATCTTAAACTGTATTTATTTCATCATGGAGATAGAAGACAATGTAAACAGTCAGTATTCTGATTTTAATTTTTATTTGTTTTTAGTTCTTTTATGTCACTCATCTTAACTTTTCTCTGTAATAAATAACTTCAACTTTTGCAATGATATATATGTTCTTCTTAGTTTAAATCCAACAGAAAACATATAATAAGAAAAGTATCACTATCCTCTTTAGTAATCATACATACCCAATTCCAAGCTACCCTGCAGTTAATTCAGTTATGTGCTATTTTGAATTCTTATCTAATACTTTTACATTAATTGTGTCCAAGCCCTTGATGTTTGAGGTTGGCTCTTTTGTGGACAACTGTATCTATCAGCAGTATAGTCTTATGTTATTTAAAATTTTGAAAGGGGGGGGCATTATAGATAAGTGTGCACATCAGTGATATAGTCTTTCAGTGATATAGTCTTCCTAACATTTAAAATGCTAAAGTTGTTAAATGGGACTTCTCCCTCTACTTGAAGAACATAAATTCTTAGCTGTAGGACAAGGGTTGGTAGAATTTCTTGTTTCCTGGCTATATCCTAAACTCATATAGATGAATGAGACCTTGAAATAGGGTATACCATCTTATTTTTAGTTATTATTGAATTATTCTAAATCAATGAGAATCTATTTAAAGTTTTTAAATTTCCAGAGAAAATTAGATACACTCTTTTCTGAAAATCTGTTTGCATAATAAGCATATGCCAACAATTGTAATATTATCTAATTCTTAATTACTTTATGGAACAATTGAGCTAAGCTATAAAGTTAGTTACTTCTCTGTCTTCTGTGTTTCAAGCTGAAGTATTTAGTTTCCATGTACTTTCGTCTACTTAGCAGTCCATTTTTATGAAACTTTGTATTGTTTCTGCACTGTTGGCACTGTTACACTGTCCTTACAAATCTTGATGAGTTTTATTCTATATAAGAGGCTTGTATTAAAATGATTTATTGACATAATTATCTTATTTTTTGGAGCCTTTAAAGGTAGGCTTTGTGAGAATTTTTGTGGCTTTGTTTTATCATGAAAGCTATGTGTTATAGTTGTTATATGTGTGGACTTTAAAGTCAGACAGACTCGGGTTCAAATGCTGAGTTTACTGTATTATTAGTACACCTTTGTTAACAATTTTGTGCTTCAGCTTCCACCGTTATAAAATGTAGTAATAATAGCTCATTGGATTCTTTAGATTAAATGTGATAAAATATATAGATCGATGTAGTAAACAGTACATGCTGGGTTTTGTTATCCTGATGACATTGGGCTAGGCGATCTGTAAGATTATCTCTAATACTACAGTTTTATATTTAAAAAATGATATATTATTAATCTTGGAAGTTGGTTGTCATAATACAGGCTGTATTACTTTGTATTTGAACTTCTTTCTACCAGTGATATAGTATTTACAATAGAGAATTACTGAAGTAATGAAGTAGGACTTATATTTTGAACTTTAGTTGTAGTGATGAAAACTGGTTTTGAACTATCCATTTTCTAGATATAGTGGCTTAAATAGAGGATGTGTTAACTCAAGTTTTGAAGCCAAACACCAAGTCAAAGAAAGCCTGGAAGGGTTTAAGATGAGTTTTCTTTAACTACTTTTTGGATTTTGTATAGCTGCCCCTTTAGTATTTAAATCTCCAGGAATAACACTTCCTATTGCCTTCTCTTTTAACATGTAATTTTAGCTTTTATTATGGCACAAAAAAATTAACCAACAAAATGAATAGATAATATTCAATAGATAATAATTCAATAATATTGTTGAATTGAGTTAAATAGCTTTTGGCACCACAAACAGTATATTTGATGTTACCTGTTTTTGAATAAGTAAATTAGGCCAATATGTAATTACCATTGTGATTTCATTCTATTCATAATGATTCTCAAGCACTGTGATCACCTTGATTAATTCTGTCAGGTGATCAAAGCTATTTGGATGTTTTGTCATTTCTCAGCAACTAATACTATTTTGCATTGGATACGTCAATCTTAGTCCAGTGAATATTGAAAGCAATGACTAAACAAATTGCCTTCCATTAGACATTTAATAGTCGATAACATAAAGAATAAATAAATGATTAACAAATTATTTCAAGAAAGTATAACTCCAATCTTGAAGTAATCATATTTTTTTTATTTTATATCTAAGAATGACTCAATACATTAGAAATTTCATTTTCCTTTGACTTGGATGATCAGATACATTGACTGTACATGACATTCTTTCTCATTTGGCTCAGCCTCCTTTTTTCAAGAACGTATGTTATTAAATTCTGTAGGTGATATAAAACAAATCTTCCTTATTGTGTGTTGTGGGAAGAATTTGCTTTGGAAAAATGTTTTCTAGTGCAAGGTATAAATAGACTTTTGTATATCAAGCAATTAAAAATACACTAAGGAAGAAATTCTCATTAGAGACAGTGTGATGCAATAAGCAGGACTTCTTTGGTGTCAGACAGATTAAGACTCACACCAGTGTTGTGTTATGTACTTTCTGATTTTAGGTGACGGGTTGTTCAAGGATGTGTAGTACTAGTTGTACATGGCATGTACTGAGTACTTAACTATGTGCCAACCTCTGTAACTGTGTTATCTCATGTACTACTTTTCTGCTGATGAGGGAGAGAAAAACCGAGTAACTTCCTCAAGGCACGAGATTTAAGTGGCAGATTAGAACCAGGATCCGAATCCTGAAAGCCTGATTCCAGAGCCCTCCCTCTAAACCAATGTGGGCAACTCTGAGAATCACTTTTGCCAGCTGTGGTATGATTTTCATAATGCCAACTTTATCTGAGTATAAAATGAACTAAACTAAGATAGCACGTGTTGAAATATCTACCATATTATCTGGTACATAATAGGCATTGAATGTGTTTTCTCTCTTTCCTCAGTAAATATTAGATCACTATTGATGTGATATAATTTTGTATTACTAAATTTTATTTTTAATGCGATTTTAATTCTGAAAAATTTTATAAGCTAAAATTCAATTTCAAGTGATAGTTTCAGTGAATTCTTTTAAGTATATAAATATTTTTTTCTGAGAAAAGTGTTCTTTTTGATTTTAGTTATGATATAAGCTGTTTGGTAGGCTGCTTGGTGGAATATAAGATATAAAAAAGATTTAGAGAATCCCATAAGGCATTTATGTCTGTGACCTATCATTAAGAATCTTCTTGTAATGTGAATGCTAAGAACTCATCAATTTGTTTAGTGAATTTAAATGAATTTTTTTTTCTTAAAATGTATCTTGCTCATCAGTTCTTCCAATGATTATCTTGAATTTTATAGTCCCCTTAATAATTAAGAATTTCCCTTAATTAAAAATTTCATTGTAAATTCCTGAGTAGCACTATTGTCATATGTAAACCAACAAAGTTGCCTGGAAATTGCAGTATTTCAGTCACTTACTTAGCTCAACAGATTTTTCCTTAGACTTTGAAGTGACATAAAAGACCTTTTTCCAATCACACTTTCTGATTGTAAGTTGAGGGAAAGCTACCTACTATACAATGTCAAAATTCTTTTAAATACTTTTAACCCAGCTGACAAATAAATGAAAAGGGATTGGTTTAGGTAGGCAAAATAAGTGAGACATCTGTTTATAATGATTATCTCTCTTGTGAAGGTTATTGTACATATGTATGGAATATAGTATTTTGGTTTCCACGAGTACTTAGATATTTTAAAATACATACCTACCAATTATATTCCCTTTATATTTTTTTGGGAAGAATGTATGTCTGTCACAGTTAGTATATATATATATATGCTAGTTTGCCTTATTTTAGTTTACTAAATTATTAATGAAAAACTCTTTGAAGTAAAATAGACACAAAGTGTATTTGGGTCAGTATTACTACTATTAGAGGAGAAAAAAGCAGTTAATTATTTAGTGAGATTTAGCTAAATAAAATGGAATTTATATTGCATTTACTGTGAAAATTAATTTTTAAGGAGTAAAAATAAAATACATTAAGTATTCTGCCTAAAACATAGGGAAATTATAATTTAATGTTCAAATAGCCTCCTTTTGTCAGACAAGTCCTTTTTACTCTGTGGAGTCTTTACAGGAGATATCTAATAATAAAACTTCCAGTACATGTAGCAATTTAATAAATTTGTCAGCTGTCAACAACAAAGGATATTTTGTTTTACTCTTGATTTATGATTTATGATTCATTGACGTTTCACATAAGCTGGTGTCTTAGTAGTCCATTTTAAAGTGTTTTTTACAATAAGTGATTACTTTTTCACAATAATTCTTTCATGAAAAGTTTCTTTTAAATCTAGTGAAATCCATTTTTAATGCTATGTTACTTTGTGCTATTTCAGTGTATAGCACATAATTTGCTCTGGAAAAGGCAAGGCTTTTGCTGTATCTTTGACCCCCCCAAAAAAGGATAGTTGTTTTGTCAAAGCGATAACTACAAATTATTTGTTGCAGAAATTTTGACAACATGAGCACATCTTCAGTTAATTATTGCGTTAATTTTCCTTTAGTTTGTATATCCACATCCATTCTCCTTTGATATTTCAGTCTTGTAACAATTTTGTTATTTTTCACATGAAATAGAATTTATTTCCTTTAACTTTCCTTTTACATTCTTTTTGAAAGTAAGAAAAATTGCTTCATTCATTTTGATTGTATGGTAATCATAGAATATAAAACTAAAATAGATATTATTTGCTTTTATAAAAACTATTGCCATATGCTAGGCTGTTCACCTTCAGAAGCCCAAGTTTCTTTTTTTCTTTCTCTTTCTTTCTCTTCTTTCTTTTTCTTTCTTTCTTTTTCTTTCTTTCTTTCTCTTGTTTCTTTTTCTTTCTTTCTCTTTCTTTCTTTCTTTCTTTCTTTCTTTCTTTCTTTCTTTCTTTCTTTCTTTCTTTCTTTCTTTTAAATGTTTATTTATTTTGAAAGAGGGAGCTCTCGCATGAGCTGGGGAGGGGCGGTGAGAGAGGGAGAGAGAGGATCTCTGCACTGTCAGTGCAGAACCCGATACAGGCTCAGTCTCATGAACCATGAGATCATGACTTAAGCCGAAATCAAGAAGTGGACCGTTAACTCACTGAGCCACCCAGGTGCCCCAGAAGCCCCTATTTTCTAATGAAAAGTGGGTATAATACTAAGGTTCTTCCCAATGTTGAGGCTCGTTTCCCTTGCTCTTCCCTGGATGAGATGACCATTATGTCATATTTAAGAAAAGAATTAATCTGTAAGAAAAGAATCTTTTCTTCTGAATTGAATCTTTAAGAATTAATAAGTCATCATCAGGAGGTTCTAGTCAACTTAGTATTGTAATTTTATTTACTTTTATGTTATTTTGTTTCTGGGTCCCTGATCTTATTACCTAGGCTGATAACTCCCAAAGCTTTTTTTCTAGCTATCTTCTGTTTAGGCTCATATACCCAAACTCTGTAGAAGGTATCTCAAACTTAACATGCCCTAAATAAAAACTACAAATCTTCTTCTTTGCACAATTTTTATTACTTTTGAAATTCTTTTTATTTAGAAATTTTAAAATTATTTTAATTTTTTTAAAGACTTCCATTTTTTAGGAGAAGTTTTAGGTTTACAATAAAATCAAGAAGATACAGAGATTTCCCGTATACTCCCTTTTCCCCACATAAGATACCCTCCCCCTTAATCAACATCACTCATCAGAATGACACATGTTTTACCAAGGATGACACTAAATTGTTTCAATGTAATGACCCAAAGTCTGCAGTTTATCTTAGGATTCACTCTTGGTGTTATACGTTATGGGCTTAGGGAAAATGTGATAACAGTGTATCCATAATTAGAATACCATACCAAGTACTTTCACTTCCCTGAAAATTCTTTGTGCTCCACTTACTCATCCTCTTCCTTCTCATACCCACCCCTTGGAAACCACTGGGCTTTTCATCATCTTCATATTTTTGCGTTTTCCACAATGTCGTAGTTGAAATCATACAGTATGCAACCTTTTCAGATTGTCTTTTTTCACTTGGTAATATACAATGAGGATCCCTTCATGTCTTTTCATGGCTTGATAGTTCATTTCTTTTTAGCTCTGAATGTATATATTCCTTTGTCTGTATATACCAGAGCTTATGAACCCATTCACCTACTGAAGGACATCCTGGTTGTTTCCAAATTTTGACAATTACGACTGAAGCTGCTGTATACCTTGTGCAGGTTTTTGTATGGATATAACTTTTCACCTTCTTTGGGTAGATACCAAGGAGCATGGTTGCTGGTTCATATGATGAAAGTATGTTTATTTCTGTAAGAAACCTCTAAATTGTCTTCCAAAGTGGGCATGCCATTTTTTTGCATTCCACCAGAAATGCATGAGAATTCCTGCTGCTCCATAGCCTCACTGGCACTTGGTGTCGGTGGTCTGGAACTTGGCTATTTTAGTAGGTATGTAGTGGTGCTTCATTGCTGTTTCCTTTTGCATTTACCTGATGACACGATACGGGGCATCTTTTCATAGCTTCATTTTTCATCTATATCTGCTTCATTGAGGTGTCTGTTAAGGTCTTTGGTTCATATTTTAATCAGGTTGTTTGTTTTCTTCAGTTTTTTTTAAAGATTTATTTATTTTTTTAGAGAGAGAGTGAGAGAGAGAGAGGGAGAGAGAGAGAGAGAGAGAGGGAGAAAGTGAAAGTAGAGGAGGTACAGAGAGAGAGGAAAGGGTGAGAGAGAGAGACTACCAAGCAGGCTCTGCACCATCAGTGCAGAACCCAATGCGAGGCTCAAACCCACAAACCGTGAAAGCATGACCTGAGCTGAAGCCAAATGCTCAACTGACTTGACTGAGCCCCCAAGCACCCTCTTACAGTTCAGTTTTAAGAGTCCTTTTTATTCTTTGGATAACAGGTTTTTGGGGTTTTTTTTGTTTGTTTTTTTTTTGTTTGTTTGTTTGTTTTTATCAGGTGTATCTTTTGCAGATATTTTCTCCCGGTCTGTGGCTTGTCTTTTAATTCCCTTGCTATTATCTTTCTAGGAGAAGATTTTAATTTTAATGAAGTAAAAGTTATCAATTATTTCTTAATGGATTTCTCTTTGGTATTATATCTAAAAAGTCATCACCATACTCAAGGTCATCCATGTTTTTTCTTATGTTATCTTCTAGGAGTTTTTTGGTTTTGCATTTTACATTTAGGTCTGTGACCCATTTTGAGTAAATTTTTGTGAAAGGTGTAAGGTGTATTTCTAGATGGGTAGTTGGTCAGTTTTTCCAGCACAATTTGTTGAAGATACTGTCTTTGCTCCATTGTATTACCTCTGTTCACTTGTCAAAGATCAGTTGACTATATTTGTTTGTGTCCATTTATGGGATCTCTATTCTGTTTCATTGATCTGTTTTTTATTCTGTCCCCAATACCACACTGTCTTGATTACTATAGTTTTATAGTAAGTCTTGAAGTTAGTAGTGTCAGCACTCTAACTGTGTTCTTTAATACTTTGTTGACTATTTTTTGCCTCTTTGTATAAACTTTAGAATACATTGTCAATACCCATAAAATAGTTTACTGGATTTTTGACTAGTATTCCACTGAACCTATAGATCCGTTTGGGAAGAACAGACATGTTGACAGTATTTCTTCCTCCTATTCATGTACATGGAATATCTCTCCATTTATTTAGTTCATTTTTTATTTCAATTTGGAGAGTTTAATTTTTATTATATAGATCTTATTTATATACTGTTAGATTTAGATACATAAGTATTTGATTTCTGGGGGGTGCTAATGTAAATGGTACTAAAATTTTAATTTCAGATTCCACTTGTTCATTGTTGGTTTGTAGGAAAACAATTTGACTTTTTTATATTAACCTTGTATCCTGCAAGCTTGCTTTAATTGCTTATTAGTTCCAAGAGTTTTTTTGTGGATTTTTTTTCAGATTTTCTACACAATCATGCCACCTGCAAACAAAGACACTTTAATGTCTCCCTTCCCAATTTGTATGTATGATGTGGAAAAGAAGTGGTGAGATGGGACATTTTGCCTTGTGTCTCATCTTAGTGGGAAAGCTTTAGTTTTTCATCTTTAAGTATGATGTTAGCTGTAGGGTTTTTTTTTTTAATTTTTTTAATGTTTGTTTATTTTTGAGAAGAGACAGAATGTGAGCAGGGGAGGGGCAGAGAGAGAGGGAGACACAGAATCCAAAGCAGGAGCCAGGCCCTGAGCTGTCAGCACCCAGCCCGATGCAGGGATCGAACTCACAAACTGCAAGATCATGACCTGAAGTTGGACACTTAACCAACTCCCACCTAGGCGCCCCTTAGTTGTAGGTTTTTTATAGATAATCTTTATCAAGTTGAGAAAGTTCCTAGTTTACTGAGAGTTTTTATCATGAATCGTTGTTGAATTATGACAGATGCTTCTTCTGCATCTTTTGATATGAGCATGTCATTTTTCTTTTTTAGCCTATTGATGTGACGGATTATATTTGATTTTTGAATCTTGAACTAGCCTTGCGTACTTTGGATAAATCCCACTTGGTTGTGGTGTTGTGTAATTCTTTTTGTACTTTTTTGGATATAATTTGCTAATATCTGATTGAGGATTTTTGCATATATGTTCATGGGAGACATTGGTCTGTAGTTTTCTTAAAATATCTTTGTCTGGTTTTGGTATTAGAGTGATGCTTAGGAAGTAGTTCCTCTGTTTCAACTCTCTGAAAGACATTCTAGACAATTGGTATAATTTCTTCCCATTTAGAGTGTTTGGTAGAATTTACTCTAGTGATCCCATTTGAGCCTGGTGCTTTCTGTTTTAGAAAATTAATCGTTGAGTCAGTTTCTTTAATAGATACAAGTGTGCTCAGAATGTTTATTCCTTTCTGTGTGAGATTTGACAGCTTGTGCCTTTCAAGTAGCTGGTCTTTTTCATTAGGTTATCAAATCTATGGGCATAGAATTGTTCCTAGTATTCCTTTTTATTCTTTTAATTTCCATAGGATCTGTAGTTACATCCCTTCTTTCATTTCTGACATTAGTATTATTTTCTGTCCTGTCACTTTTTTTATTAGACTGGCTAGAGGTTTTTCAATTTCATTGATGTTTTCAAAGAACTAGCTTTTTGTTCCATTGATTTTCTCTTTTGATTTCCTCTTTTCAGTTGCTTTCATTTGTACTCTAATAATAATTCTTCTTCCTCCTCCTCTTCCTCCTCCTCCTCCTCTTCCTCCTCCTCTTCTCCTTCTCCTCCTTCCCCTCTCCCCCCTCCTCTTTATCTTTCTTCTGCTGCTGTTTCTTCTTCTTCTTCTTCTTCTTCTTCTTCTTCTTCTTCTTCTGTGCTTACTTTGGATTTAGTTTACTCTCATTTTTCTAGTTTCTTAAGGTGGAAATGTAGATTATTATTTTAGATCTTTCTTCTTTTCTATAGGTGCATAATAGAGGATTCAGCACATAATTCCAGTGTGTAGAGAGGTGGTTCCCTCTACCACTGCCACTCCGAACAATTCTCTGTAACACTAGCTGATTGTCCTACAATTTAATTCAATTCTAACACTGTCTACTTGGAGGTAGTGTCCGATGGCACACATTAATGGCCCTGTCGTAGAAGACTGCTGCTCTGAATTCAGATACCAGTCACAAGCCCAGATTATCTCCTGTGCTTCTGACCAACTGACTATACATTGAGCGTTCAACCAACCCCCTCCTTGGACTTATGGTGCCAATCAGAAGTCTGGGTTGTTACCTGGATTTCTGATAGATTATCAATCAGAGGTTCCTACTATCACCTCCTTTGGTTTAATTAATTTGCTAGAGTGTCTCACAGAGCTCAGGGAAACATTTTGCTTACTGGATTGCTGGTTTATTATAAGAAGATATGATAAAAGATACAGATGAACATTTAGATGAACATTTAAATGGAAGAAATGCATGAGGGCAACATATAGGGAAAGGGGGACAGAGCTACCATGCCCTCTTCAGGCATTCCACTGTCTCAGCATCCCCAGATGTTCACAGACCAGCTCTTCAAATCCTGCGCTTTTGGGATTTTGGTTGATTGAATCAATGGCCATTGGTGGTTGAACTCAGTCTCCAGTATCTCTGTTGTCCCTGGAAGACAGGGTTAGGGAGGTGGGACTAAAATTTCCAACCTTCTCATCACGTGATTGGCTTCCCTGGCAACTAGTTCCCATCTTTGGGTGAGTACCCGAAGTAATCTCATTACCATGACAAAAGACATTTTTCTCACTCTCATCACTTAGGAAATTTCAGGGATTTTAGGAGCTCTGTGCCAGAAACAAGGATGAAGACCAAATAAATATGTTGTTATTATAGATCACAATATCACAGCATTCAGTGCTGTAAATTTCATTGTAAGCATTGCTTTCATTTCATTCCACAAATTTTGCTATGTTGTGTTTTCATTTTAATTTCATTCAGAATATTTTTAGTATCTCTTGAGATTCTTCAATCCATGTTATTTGAAAGTGTGCTTTTAATCTCCACGTGCTATGTTCTTTTATTGATTTCTAATTATTAATTCTATTGTGATCTGAGAGAAGACATGTATGATTTTTATTCACTTAAAATTCGTAAGATGTGATTTATGGCTCCAGTTGTGGTCTGTCTTTTTGAATGTCCCATGTAAGCTTGAAAGAAATGTGTATTTGGTTGTTGTTGGATGAAGTTGTGTATAGATACCAGTCTTCTCCAGTTACTTGTTGGTGTTGTTGAGTTCAACTGTGTCCTAACTGATTTTCTGCATGCTGCATTTGTCTGTCTGTGAGAGAGGGAAGGATGTTGAAGTCTCCAGGTGTAATAGCGGATTCATTTGTTCTCCTTGCAGTTACAGTGGTATTTGCCTCACGTAGTTTGATGTTCTGTTGCTAGGTGTATACACTTTAAGAAATGTTATGTCTTCCTGAAAAACTGACCCCTTTATCATTATACAATACCTTCTTAATTAATCTCTGATATTTTCCTTGCTTTGAAGACTGCCCTGTCTGAAATTAATGTAGGTACTTCTACTTTGTTTTGATCGTTGTTAGCTTGGTGTATTTTTTTCTATCCATTTACTTTTAATCTGTGTCTTTTTATTAAACTGGGTTTCTTGTAGACAGCATTATAGGTGGGTTGTGTTTTTCATTTCATTCTGACAGCTTCTGTCTTTTAATTGGTGCATTTAGACATTGACATTCAAATTGATTATTGATATGATTGGATTAATATCCATGATATTTGTTCCTGTTTTAGATTTGTTGTTTTGTTCTTTGTTACAGTTTTTGTCTTCTAGTCTTTTTCTGCCTTTTGAGATTTTAATTAAGCATTTTGTATAATTCCATTTTCTCTCCTTTCTTAGATATCAGTTTTTGTTATATTTTTAACCTTTTTTTAATGGTTGCCATAGAGTTTGCAACTAATTTAAGTCTACTATCATATAACACTTTACCACTTCATGGGTGGTGTGTGTACTTCATAACAACAAAATAATCATCATTCCTTCTTATCCCTAGTATCATTGCTGTCATTAACTTCATATGTCATTGATTTCATATAGAAACATATATAAGCTTATATACATATTCATACATAATGAATATACATAAGCATACATAATGAAATACAATGTTGGTATTATTATTTTGAACAAACTGTTATGTATTAGATCAGTTTAGAATAGAAAATTCAAACTTTTTTTTACCTTTATTCCTCTTTAGTGCTCTTGCTTTCTTTACATAGATTCAGGTTTCTGACCTATATTATTTTCCTTCTTTCTAAAGAATTTTTGTTAACATTTTTTGCAAGACAGTAGACTAGCAACAGATTTCCTCAGTTTTTGTTTGTATGAGATAGTCTTTATTTCTCCTTCACTTTTTAAAAAAAAATTTTTTTTTTTCAACGTTTATTTATTTTTGGGACAGAGAGAGACAGAGCATGAACAGGGGAGGGGCAGAGAGAGAGGGAGACACAGAATCGGAAACAGGCTCCAGGCTCTGAGCCATCAGCCCACAGCCCGACGCGGGGCTCGAACTCACGGACCGCGAGATCGTGACCTGGCTGAAGTCGGACGCTTAACCGACTGCGCCACCCAGGCGCCCCTCTCCTTCACTTTTTTTTTTTTTTTAATTTTTTTTTTCAACGTTTATTTATTTTTGGGACAGAGAGAGACAGAGCATGAACGGGGGAGGGGCAGAGAGAGAGGGAGACACAGAATCGGAAACAGGCTCCAGGCTCTGAGCCATCAGCCCAGAGCCCGACGCGGGGCTCGAACTCGTGGACCGCGAGATCGTGACCTGGCTGAAGTCGGACGCTTAACCGACTGCGCCACCCAGGCGCCCCTCCTTCACTTTTGAAGGATAATTTTTCAGGTTAGAGGACGTGAGGTTGCTGTTTTGTTTTTTTGTTTTTTCTTTTTCCTCTTACCACTTTAAATGTTTACTGTATTCTCTTCTTGCTGGCATGGTTTCTGAAGAGAAGTCAGATGTAATTCTTACCTAATTTTGACTATTGGTATTGTGTTTTTCCCACTGGCTTCTTTTAGGATTTTTTTGTGATGTTTGATTTTCTGTAAATTGAAAATGATATGCCTAGATATAGGTTATTTTAGCATTTATCTTACTTGGTGTTCTCTGAGCTTTCTGGATCTATGTCCGACACAAATTTGGGGAAAATTCTCAGTCATTGTTTTTTTAAATATTTCTTCTGTTCCTTTGTAGCTTTCTTCTCCTGGTATTCCCATAGTGGATATGTTACACATTTTCTACTTGTCCACAGTCCTTGGTATTCTTCTTCTTTTTTTTCAGTTTTTGTTCCCTTTGGTTTGGGGTTTTTGAAGACTCGATTGATATATACTCTAGTTTACAGATTCTTTCCTCAGCTGTATTCAGTCTACTAATATTCCCATCAAACATGGTCTTCATTTCTTTTACAGTAGTTTTTATTGCTACATTTCTTTTTGGTTCTTTCTTAGGAATTCCATCTCTTTGCTTATGTTGCCCATTTGTTCTTCTGTGATGTCTCTTTCATCCATTAGAGCCCTTATCATAAGGGCTTAGCATAATTTTTTCTTGATGGTCAGACACTGTGTATTTGGTAAAAGGAACTTCTGTAAATAGGCCTTTAGTAATGTGGAGGTGAGGCGTGGAGCAGAGAAAGTGTCCTTAGTCTTATGATTAGGTGTTAGTCTTTTAGTCAGCCTTTGCCTCTGGACTGTGAATTTCACGTGTTCTCAGGTTTTTTTGTTTTTTTGTTTTTTTTTTTTTGTTTTTGTTTTTTTTTTCAATGCCTTTAGGTGGGAGGAGATGACTAGAGTTGACTGTAGTTGGATGTTTCCCTTCTCTAGGTCACTTAGGCTCTTAACTCAGCAGGTTAGGATTGGTTAACTGGTTTCTCCAAGCACAGGCCTTGTTAAGAAAAGATTGCTGTCGTGTATTTCAAGTTCATTTTCCTTTGCCTTGCTGGAAGCCTGGAAGGATTTTTCTCTGCTATTTATTGTGAAAACCTGGTTTATTTCCTGGAAATAAATCACCCAGTAAATGTAGGGACCTTTTGGACCTTTTGGACCTTTTGGATCCTAGAAGAGCTGTGGTTTTTTAGTCTGTTTAGCTTTTTACTTGATAGAGTGGGTGGACTGGCGGATTCCAGGATTTTTACTTTCAGAATGAGAAACCTTTATATTGCTTTGTTTTATCCCTCTGTTACTGCTGGTTTGCTCTGGATTTGAGCAGCATTACAGAAGTGTGCAGCAGAGTGAGGAAACTGAAGCACTAGCAGTTTGAAAGCAGAAATGAAAAGAAGAGCCCCACAACCAGAAATTACCAGGGAAATCATGGAAAGGAGAGAACTTGGGAAGTAACTCAGTAACATTATATATGAATTCAGCTCTGAGTTGTAGCTTTGTGATTCTGATCCAAATCCGAAGTTCTAGCCATTGGAGGAAGGCAAGATAAAGAATTAAAAGTTATTTACATTGGAAAGGAAAAATTAGAACTATCCCTTTACAGATGACATGATTTCTTATGCAAAATAAATTTTATTTCTTTGCATTAACAATGTGTATTAGGAAACCAAATGCAAAATACTTTTAACAATAGCTTCAGAAATTTAAATACTTAAAATATAAATGTCCAAACATGTAAGGATCTGTGTGCTGAAATCTCCAAATTGCTGATGAAAGAAATGAAAATATTAAATAAATGATGAGATTTATTGTGTTCATGTATAGGGAACTCAACATAGTAAGGATGTCATTGAATTGATCAATAGATTTAACACAATACCAGTTAATGTCCTAGCTAGATTTGTTTGTTGATATATGCAAGATGATTCTAAAATTTATATCAAAACATAAAATAACTAGACTAGCTAAAATGATTTTGAAAAAGAATGTAGTTGAAGGAATCATACTTGCCTGCCTTCAAGACTTACTATAAAGCTATAATAATGAATGTAGTATGATATTAGCAAAGCAATAGACACTATCACCAGAACAGAATAGAGTCCAGAAATAGTCTCCCAAATAAGGACAATTGATTTGTGGCAAAGGTGCAAAGTGAATCTAGGGGAGGAAAGATAGTTGTATGTCAAAAATGGCCATTGAACTAAACCTCACACTTAAAAAACATAAACTCAACATTAACTCTAACTGTAAGATATAAAACTATAGAACTTTTAGAAGAAAACATAGGAGATAATTTTTGTGATCTAGGCTAGGCAAAGTCATTTTAGACATGACCACAAAAGCATGATACATAAAAGACAAAAATTGATAAATTTGACTTTGACTTTATCAAAGTTAAAATCCTTTAGTTAGCAAAAGATACAATGAAAAGACACATTACAGCCTGGAGGAAAAGAGTAGAAAATACTTTATTTGACAAAGGATTATAATCATCAAGAATATATAAAGAAGTCCCTAAAAGTTTAATAGTAAGAAAACATAAAATCCAATAAAAAAAATGGGCAAAAAGTTGAACACTTAACCAAAGAAGATATAAGGATGTCAAAATAGCACATGAAAAGATGTTCAGTATCATTAAACAACAGGGTAATTAATGTATAATACAACTAGTAGAAGGTACAACTACACACTTAGTAAGATGGCCGAAGTAAAAAAATACTCATGGTGCCAAGTGCTGGCAAGGATGAAAAACAACTGGAATATATTACTGGTGAATTTCCAAGTGGTACAGCCACTCTGGCAACTTGGTAGTTTATTACAAAGGTAAACATACACATTTACCTTGTAATTCAGCTCCTCTACTCCTATAGGTTTATATTGATGAGAAATGAATGAAAGCTGTGTTTCACAGAAGCCTTTGTGTGAATGCTTATAGTAGTCCTGTTTGTAATTATTGTTAACTAGATATAACTCAAATGTACACAAATTGTGGTAATCCATTCATACAATGGAATACTCTTTTACCAAGTAAAAGCAATAAACTCTTGATATATGCAACTACTTGGATGAGTATCCAAGACAATATGTTGAGGTCAAAAAACACAAATTCAGAAGATTCCATGCTATATGATTCAATTTATATGACATTCTTGAAATGTCAAAACTGTAGTGATGGATAAGAGATGAGTAGTTACTCAAGATTATGGGAGTTGGAAGAATGTGATTTGTAAAGCTCTAAAGAGATGGAATATATGAGGGCTTTTTTGGTGTGATGGAAAAGGTCTGTATCTTGATTCTGGTAGGATTATCAAAATCTACATGTATAAATTGTCAGAATTGTACACACACTGAAGAAAAAAAGAAGTAAGAAGTCAGTTTATTGCCTGATCATTTAAATAATAATTTTAAAACACCAGAAAATTCCTGGGCATTTGTAAAGCCTAAGTATCAAATAATTATTTCAGCTTTCTGTGTAGTCAGCTGTTTTTTTGTTTTTGTTTTTGTTTTTATAAGAGAGTGAGAGAGACGGAGAGAGAGCCCGAACAGGGGAGAGGGACAGATGGAGAGAGGGAGAATCTGAAGCAAGCTCTGTGCTCAGTGTGGAGCCTGATGTGGGACTTGATCCCATGACCCTGGGATCATGACCTGAGCCAAAATCAAGAGTGTGACGCTTAACCAACTGAGGCAGCCAGGCACCCCCACGTTAGCTGTTTTAATACTTATTTTCTTTATTTGACAATTTTAGCACTTCCAGGGTATATTTTTAATCCTGCTTCTGTTAAACAGACTGGGCCTTGACACCAGGATAAAGGATTGGCTATTTGGTTCCCCTGCTATGACATATTTTGATCTTGAAGGGCATCACACATGTGTCATTATGTCTCTATTTTATTTTTGAAATTTTCAACTTCTTAGGTTAGGAAGATAGAACATTAAATTTCTAAAGTATTCATGTATCCATGGATTGTACATGGTTACTAGTAACTGCCACTTGTAACTTATCTACTAAATTTTCATAAAGGGACAAGGATGTTTAAAGTATTGTAAGTGGTCATTTTTCAATTGGGATTAAATTAGTAGGCTTTGAGACCCTTTTTAGTAAATATCTATTGGCTGTCTGTGGAGTTATGAGTGGAGCTGGTCAAAGGCTGTTTTGTTCTCAAACTATGTAAATACTGGTAGGTACTATATATGAACATATAACTGTGTCATAAGAGGCTTAGAATTAATTCCTTTAGAATTAAACATGTTAAAATTTTGTTTCCTATAGAAGACAGATTTTGAGACATTTCAATCACAATTTTATGAACTTTGACTTTTTGGCTATAACATTTTTCAGAAATAAAATAGGTTGATGAAACATAAAATCAAAATCTGTTACCAAAGGAAGGTAAAAATGTGTGATTCCCTGATGAACTTTAAAATACGACCTTTAGGGGCCCCTGGGTGGCTCAGTCAGTTAAGTGTCTGACTCTAGGTTTCAGCTCAGGTCGTGATCTCATCGTTGCTGAGTTCAGGCCCCATGTCGAGCTCCACGCTGACTGTGTGGGGCTTGCTTGGGATTCATTCTCTCTCTCTCTCTCTCTCTCTCTCTCTCTCTCTCTCTCTCTCTCTGTCTCTCTCTGCCTGCCTCTCCTCTGCTTGTGTGCATGTGTGTTCTCTCTCTTTCTCTCTCTCTCTCAAAATAAATAAATAAATAAACTTAAAATAAAATTAAAAATAATTAAAATAAAATAAAAACATAAAATAGGACCTTTAAAGAATACTCTTAAATAGCCATGACAGGGGTAGCCAATTCAGTTTATGAGGCTGCCTGTCTCCTTATCAGGCTGAAAGAAAAGGTGGAAATTACTGAGAGATTTCATGGCTGTAGGCAGGCTTAGTGATTTCCTGTGCTACCAGTATATTCCATCTGTCCTTACATTTTCCTGTGCTGCATTTCACTGTTTTCCTTATTTGACTCTGCAGATAAATGTATTTTACTTATTTCAGCATGTATCTCCACTTGATGTCTGAATTGATGAATGTGACGGTTTTCTGTATCAGGTTTATTGCCTATATAGGCAGGTAGGCAGTGTTCTTTTAAGACCACATCTTTAGGAACACATTGTCTTAAACGTGACTGTCAAATGGATATGGAATTAGAAACTTTGGTTTAGACCTTTCCAGTTGTGAACTGTGAAGAAATTTAACTCTTCTAACTTTTGTGAGATTTTTTTGTGTATGGGTGTCACTGAAATTAATTGTGTTGAGTGAGAAATTATCTTGGGTATGGACTTGAGTTTATTTCTTTTACAGTTTTGTTCCTGCTCTGATCACTCTTATCTCAGAAGAGTTTTCTAGTCAGAGATATAGCATAGAAACAGTGGTATTAGATATTTTATATAATTTTAATCATTGTTTGCAAGATTTCAGTGTATCTCAATACCAAATTTGGCTACAAAAAAGACGAAACCTTATGAAAAAGTCAAAAGGTTTTCTCCCCTTACTGGTACCTTAATCTTAATGGAATGTAATCTACTTCTAAATTTATTCTGGCAATTACTTTGTCTGTAGTGTTTCTTAAGATATTAAAAACACCCTTTTAAAAGGGCAGGATGTGTTGGATCCCAGGGAATCTTTAATTTTTTACATTATGAATTCCATTCTTCTTAATATATTTAAACAGTTCATGTAGCTGAGGTACTTTGCTTGTTTCAGTACAAAACAGATTGAAAAGACAGTTTCTGTGTCCTAAGAACTGCCTTTGAGCTGAGGTTTCATATTCAATCTCAATCATTTCAGTTATACATTAGGTCTGTCTTAATGATACAGTATATCTTTAAATAATCAAAAACCTCAAAGATAATAAAACTTTTAGGATTATAAATTGCCTACATTAATTACTTTAAAAGATAAATAATGGACAAATTGAAATGGATAAAGTTATATTAAAATCAAGTCAAAATCTATATTTATATAAATTTCAATGGAACCTAAATATAGTACATATTTATCATTAGTAACAGAAATTAGTCATGTTCATACACAGTTATTAAATATTCTCAGGTATTTGTGGGCCAAGACTGTGGTATTCCTTAATAATATGACCAGAAAGCTCTAGAGAGATAATAAATATGCTGTCATAGTGGTATTATTATACTATTTTCTTCATTTTCATAAGGTCTAGCCCTTTATAAGTATGTTACTTGAAATAAGTATTATTTTCTAATTTATTGGAAGCTTATTAAGAACTGGAAGGTGTTAATTATTTTTAAGAATAACCCTATAGATTATTTAGTGTCATTTTCCTTAAAAGGAGGCAGGATTATTAAATACCCTTAACTATTCCTAAAGTAGAATTGCTACTTAAAAGAACATGATATGTTATAGTACTATCTGTTGAAAAGTTTAGCAATTTTACTTTAAGATATAAAAGAACACTTTCTGTCTATTAAGTAAAATATTCCTATGGAAATCCATTTTTGGGTATTGCTATACTTTTCAAGAGAAACTTCTATGTTGTGTATACTAGTTTTGGCTGACACAGATACTTGCTTTTTGGTTATCCTATATACTTAGATCCTCTACAGATGAACTGATATGTCTAGACAGGAAGTGGTATGTAGGAGATATAGGAATGGGCTGAAGTATCCTTTATATTTGCCTTTGTATCTAGGGGAGTTGGAAATAGGCAAGAATGGAGAGAAATTTTGTATGGCAGTACACAGAATTTTGCAAGTTTATTGTGAGCCCTGCAGCAATCCGATGCATTTTAGTTACTGGTAAGTTTGTTAAATTATGTTTGAAAATGTACCTCTTCGAAGATGGCCATCTATTTACTATTACATCCACCATGTCAAATATACCTATTTTAAAGATTTTTTTTTTTTTGAAAAGATGTAGTATTGCTATTGCATTCAGTTTTAGGTATAAATTTACAATACTTTTGTTAGTGAATGCATTTGACTTTTCAATTGTTGTCGTACTTAAAACTGAAGTGAAATTAACTTTATATGGGTAGCATAGATACGTGTTAAGATTTTTGGAATAAAATTAATATTTCTGATTTTGTAATGGAATTCCACTGTGATTAGAAGTCTGCATTTATTCATTAGATGTTTGAGAAAGACTAGTCCTTCTGACATAAAAAGAGTAAGAAAATCCATGGCATTGTTGTAATTTTATATAGCTTTACATAGGAGAGTGATTTATTTTGCATTTTTTTCATGGACCATAGGGACCATAGACATTTCCAGTCTCTCTTTTTGTCAGTGCTGATGTTTAGGAATGTTAGTCATCTTTCTCCTTAAGTCCCTAACTCAGGCGTAGACAAGAATTCCATGAAAAGATTAGGAAATTGTGTGATCTCTATGCACTGATTTCTTTATTCTTCTCAACCATTTAGGCAGAAGTATTTTTGTGCAGTGGTACTATGCAGTTATTTGTGTAGTGGCTTTTATTATTCATACAATTCATTCAAAATGGACTAGATTGCTTAATAGCTGTTTTTCTTTACAGAAACATTAAAAAAAATTCCAAGAGATTCTTTGGTGGTTGTGTTTTTCTTGCAAATGTCTAACTTTAGGTCAAAGTGAAAGAATTATGTTGACTTGTAATACTAGTTTACTTTTTTTGTGTGGTTAAAAGAATTAGGGCCAATTAATGTGTTTGAATTTTAATTTCCTGTAATGAGTACCTTATTTCCAGTTACACTATATTTTTTCTAGCTGACGTCATATAATCCATTAAACTACAGTCTTTATAATAATAATGATAATATGCAGTTGATTCTTTTAATGAGAATATTTCTGAATTGAACAAGAATATCCACATTTTCAGAGAAATGTGTTGTCAATACTATTGAAACCAGAAGAGTTAGCATAAGTTGAGAGAATGGAATCACTTTAGATTCCTTTTGGACTTAGTTATTTTCAAGTTTTCCTCATTAACAGATTTTCTTAATTCCTTGTAGGAATGAGTACTTGTGAATTTAAAATATATTTATTAATTTGTGGTCTCACTCTTGCTTATGAATATAAATAGGCAAATTAGGGTACCTTATATAGCATTGTAAATAGGAATTTTAATTGCTGATGAAGTTTGGCTTGTTGTCATTTATTGTTATAAACTACAGGAAGCATATACAATGAAGGAATATATATTTTCTTAATTAGGATTGCCATCATGTATTAATGCTGCTAGTTGAAAATTGTTCAGTGTGTAACTTGGTGAAATAATATATTATCAAAGCTTAATTCAGTGCAATCATTTATTTATTTATTTATTTTGTTTCTTCCTTCATTCAACAGACATAACAAGTGCTTTATCTTTGTCTGGCACTTCTCTTTGTGTGCTTTTATGTGTTTGTGTATACATTGTATAATTAACTGCCACTTTCATTTCAGTACTATACAGATCATTTGTTTTCTGCTCTCATGAGCTTTCCTGAAGGCATATATGAACATAAAAAACATCTTGCATATTTCTCTGGATATTTTCTAAAAAATTAGAAGTTATTTTTAAAAAATAGGTCTAAATGAAAAGTTTTCTTTAAAAATAGGTGTGTTCTCAAAAGTAATATTGCATACACATTTAAAATTCTCTGTGATAACATGTTCTTTAAAACAATATTATGATAAAGTCTTTATTATGGAGAACTGATGTATTTGTGGGTATGTTTCTTATGGTAGATTTACTTGAAGCAGATAATATACATATGTATAGATGAACTTCGGTGTTTGGCTTTGGAATATAAAAAAACTATGCAGTTATGTTTTGATTTATATGTAATTTTAAAGAGATGAAACAAGTTTCCTCATGCTTGTGAGAAAAATATATTCTTGTACAGCATAAGGTGTAATAATCATTGTCAGCAAACTAGAGATTAGAATTGAATATGCATGTTACCTTTTGTCATATGTTTATAATCAACATTTGATGATTACATAATGTAATTATCTGTACTTTACATGCAGTGCTACTCTTTTGGCATTCCTGGTTGAACTCCTTAAAAGTTCAGTAGCCATGCAAGAACAGATGCTGGGTGGAAAAGGCTTTTTAGTCATTGGCTACTTACTTGAAAAGGTAAGTGGTGTGTGTTGATGGTTTTATTGTGTAGTATATACAGCTGAACAACTGACAATCCTGAATTATATTTTTTTCTATAGTTTCTCTCTTCATTAACTGTTCATTGTTGTTAGCTAATTCACAAATATTTACTTTTATATTTTGCATTTGGACTTAAGTATAGACATTGAACTAAATTGGATGCTAGAAATCTATATAATTAAGGGATTTTGAGTGAAGATAGAAACTAAAGAAAATTTTTTTCCTCTACCTTTAGTCAAAGTTACAAGTTTTTCCCCTTAACTCTGTTTTCTAGTTGTTTCTTTAGTATCTTTACATTCAAACTAAGTTTCTTAGAAGCTTTATCAATTTAATTTTAAATGGATTTCTTGGTTTTGCTTTATTTTCCAATTATATAAGGTAAAAAAAATCTTTGTTTTGTAATAAGCAAAAATAGTTTGTGATTTGTCTCTGCTTTTAATATATATGAATATTTAAGGTGGCTTTTCTGTAATCACTACATAATATAAACAATACAAGTTAGATGGGTTTAATATTTCCCATGTTGTGTCATTTATGTCTTGGTTTTCTTATAACCTTTGCTTTAGTCACAGTTGTACTATTCTGGTAATGAATGCTGGATTTCTATTATGGGCTCATAAGAGTTTAGTTGTATCATGCAGTTTCTTTTAAAAATTGACATGGGAAGTCATGAATAAAAGTGATGGCGTATTGACCTTTTTTTTTTTTTTTTTTTTTTGCCTAAGGAAATACCTGCCACCCTCATTAGCTCTCTCAAACCTATTTTTATCATTTAACTCTTTAGCATTCAGTTACTCTGAAAATGGAACTATTTGAGAAATAAAGAGGTGAGGCCTTGAATAAGAGGGATAAACTTATTTTTCCATTTGGAAATAAAATTGAGAAGACTTTTGGAAATAGTTTTTTCAACTCAGATTGTTCTACCTTTGAAATCCTTGTAACTTGTCTTTGTTTTAAAACAAATATTCTTTCTTGAAGGATTGGTGATTGGCGAAGTAGTAGGTTATTAAGTAGATTGATCATTTGTAGCATTTCTTTAATGAAATAATTTTTTCAGAAACATTAAGATTTTCACTGAGGTGTTTGGTTTCATGGAAAAGTATTTTTTACATCTAGATTATTAAGAATTTTTTAGAAGATTTATATTAAATTATATCTTATGCAAATTAGATATTATGAATGTAATGTGCCATTACTATGTACGGACAAGATCACTACCAGGATCTATCCCTTGAATATATTTTTCATCCATCTGCTGTGAGGTTATCAAAATAATTCTAAAGTGAGCATTTTTTTTCTTACACATAAAACTTAGCTTAAAATTAGAAATTCATTGGAGCACCTGGCTGGCTCAGTTGGTGAAGCATAATTCTTGATCTGGGGGTTCTGGGTTCAAACTTCATGCTGGGTATAGAGAGTCCTTAAAAGTAGATCTTAAAAAAAATTTAAAAATTAGAAATTCAGTGAGAATACTTTAAATCAAAATAAAAGACATATTCAGTTCTTCCTCCTTTTCAGAGTTAATAACCTTAAAATTATATTGTCAGCTTAGGTAGAAAATATTATCTCGTTATGGTTTTAATTTGCATTTTTTGAAATTTTGAATAAGATATGACATATTTTCATATATATTTATTGCATATCCACTTTTTCTCACTGATGGAGTACTTATTCATGTCCTTTGCCAATTTCCCCAATTTCCCTCCAAGATCCCCACTCCTAGGCAACCTGTAATTTACTTCTTATTTCTATGATTTTGTGTATTCTAGATGTTCCATGTAAGTGGAATCATACAGTGTTGGTCTTTTTGTATCCTGTTTATTTCACTTATTGTCATGTGTACAAGATTTCATCCATGTTGTAGCATATATCAGTACTTCATTTCTTTTTTGGCTGAATAATATTCCATTGTATGCATACAACACATTTATCTATCTATTCAGATGTCAATAGACTTTTGTGTTTTTTCCATCTTTTGGATGTTATGACTAATGCTGCTATGAACTTTCATATACACGTTTTTGTGTGGACATATGTTTTTATTTCTCTTACGTAGATACTTACCTATGAATTGATTTGATGGATACTATCATAATTCTGTGTGTAACCACTTGAGAAACTGCCAGCCTGTTTTCCAAAGTGGAAAATTTCATTTCATCCACAGTATGTGCGGTTTCCAGTTTTTCACATCCTTGCCAACATTTGTTAATTGTCTTTTTTATTCTAGCCATCCTAGTGAGTGTGAAATGGCATGTCATTTTTTATTTGCATTTCTGTGTTGTCTAATCATGTTGAGTATCTTTTCATGTGCTTATTGGCTGTTTGTATGTTTTCCTTAGGGAAATGTCTATTTAGAACTTTGCCCATTAAAAAAAATATGGTATTTTCATTATTGAATTGTAGCAATTTTTTTTATTATTCTGTACACTAATCTTCATTAGATATGTGACTTGCAAAGATAGTCTTACATTCTGTAGATCACATTATGTTTTAATTTGCATTCCCCTGATGACAAATTAAATTGAACATTTTTGTACACTTACTGTCTTTTAGTTATCCACCCTTATTAAATACCTGTTCGAAGTGTTTATCCTTTTTCATATGAATTGTCTATCATTTTTTTACTGATTTGTGGAAATTCTGTTTATATCCTGTATTTGAGACCTTTGTTGGAGATGCATTCTGAATATTACTTCCTCTGTAGCCTGCTTTTTCACTCTCGATATTTTTGTTTTAATATTTTTTTAACGTTTATTTATTATTAAGAGACAGAGTATGAACAGGGGAGGGGCAGAGAGAGAGGGAGACACAGAATCGGAAGGAGGCTTCAGGCTCTGAGCTGTCAGCACAGAGCCCGAAGCGGGGCTTGAACTCAAAAACCGCAAGATCATGACCTGAGCCAAAGTTGGACGCTTAACCGACTCAGCCACCCAGGCGCTCCTTCTCTTGATATTTTTTGATGAATAAATGTCCTTAATTTTAATATAGGTCACTGTTTCATTTTCTTCTATGATTATCCCATTTTGGAAAGAATCTTCAAGATTGTTTTGGCTATTCAAGGGTATTTGCATTAACATCTATATCAGTTTGTTAATTTCCACCAGAAAAATGCTAGGATTTTCATTGTGTTTCATTGTGTTGTATTAAACCTTCCAATTCATACATTTGGTGCATGCTTCTATTTACTTAGGGCTCTTTGGTAGAATTGTGGAAGAAAACATTGTCTTTTTGCTAAATTTATTCCTAGATTCTTGAGGTTTTTCAAATATAAGTTTTTTTTATGACTGATATATAGAAATATAATTGATGTTCATGTTGACCTTTATATACGTCTTGCTACTCCTCTAATTCTCGTAGTTTGTCAATTTTTCAGAAACATTTACTTGTAGAAAATTTTATATCTTCCTAATACTTATTCTTTTTGTGTTTTTCCCCTTGATATTGTACTAAGACTTACAGTATAGTGCCAAACAGAAGTTGTAATAGTTAGCATCCCTATCTTATTCCAGAGTTCATGTGCAAAGCTTTCAATAATTAGCCACTAAGTATGGTATATGTTGTAGATTACTTTCAGTAGATTTTTATTTATTTTTTAAAGAATGTTTATTTATTTTGAAAGAAAGAGAAAGAGCACATGCAAGTGAGAGAGGAGCAGAGTGAGAGGGAGAGAGAATCCCAAGTAGGTTCCACACTGACAGTTTGATCTCCTGAACCGTGAGATCATGACCTGAGCTGAAATTAAGAGTCGGATGCTTAACTGGCTAAGCCACCTGGGCACCCCTAGTCGATTTTTAAATCAAATTAAGAAACTGTCCATTACAAGTTTGCTGAGAAGTTTTCCTTATCATAAACAGGTGAATTTTACCAAATGTTTTTCTGCATTATTTGAGAAAATTAAGATGTTTCTTCAATTTTTTCTTAGTGAATTATATTAATTACTTTTCAAATGTTAAACCATCCTTATATTCCTGGAATCCTATTTGGTCTTAGATCCATTCCTATCCCAATCAGGCTTTTTTATTTATTTATTTATTTATTTATTTATTTATTTTAACGTTTATTTATTTTTGAGACAGAGGGAGACAGAGCATGAATGGGGGAGGGTCAGAGAGAGGGAGACACAGAATCTGAAACAGGCTCCAGGCTCTGAGCTGTCAGCACAGAGCCTGACGCGGGGCTCGAACTCACAGACCGCGAGATCATGACCTGAGCCAAAGTCAGCTGCTTAACCGACTGAGCCACCCAGGCGCCCCCAGGCTTTTATCCTTCAAATGGCTCATGTCAGTGTCACCAGTAGTCTTCATATTGTTACATCTTAAGGTTTTCAGTTTTCATCTTATTTGGTCTGTTAACATTTCAGTTTAACATTCTTTCCTTGAAATGCTTTCTTTAATTGTATTTTGTAACAGCATCCTTTCTTTGTTTTCTTCCTACCTCGTTGGTCTCCTATTTTATTCTCTCCTACTCACGCCTCCTCTGTCTCAATTTTTTTTTTTAATTTTTTTTTTTTCCTTCAACGTTTATTTATTTTTGGGACAGAGAGAGACAGAGCGTGAAGGGGGGAGGGGCAGAGAGAGAGGGAGACACAGAATCGGAAACAGGCTCCAGGCTCTGAGCCATCAGCCCAGAGCCTGACGCGGGGCTCGAACTCACGGACCGCGAGATCGTGACCTGGCTGAAGTCAGACGCTTAACCGACTGCGCCACCCAAGCGCCCCTCTGTCTCAATTTTAAGGACTGATTTTCCTTTCACATATTTCATCCTTCAGTTTTCTCTACTTTAGTTAATAGCATTGCCATTCACCCATTAGTTCAGACCAAAAATGTTAATACTTTTTGACTCTATTCACACAATAAATCCATATTCTATGCAAATTGTCTTGGTATTAAAACATATCCAGAATGAATGACTTCTTCCTACTTACGATGCTAGTCCTTTCTATGTCACATTGATATCATCCTGTTTCAATCACCATCGATCACCATTGGTTATCCACACTCTATTTTTCTTGCAGTCAGACTAATCTTCCTAAAATATGCCATACTTTACTACTTCGTCCTTCTCAAAGTAAATTCACAATTCTCTTACCTTTGACATCATCTCATTATACCCCTTCATGCTTTCTCTGTTACAGACGCACTGGCCATGCAAAAGCCTTTTTGCCTTTCCCTTAAAAGCTAAAATGGCAGGCATGAATCCATGTCAAGACTTTTGCATTTTCTTTTCACATTGCTTTCATCACTCATTTTGTAGATGTCCACATGGCTTGATTCTACACTTCTTTTATGCTTTATGACATCTTAGAGAATTCTTCACTCATCCCTCTAAATAGAATAGTAGCCCTTCCATAGTCATCACTATCTCTCTATTGATTTTTGAGAGCACGATTCAGACGTTTTTTACTTGTTTATTTTCTGCCTCTTTTCACTAGAATATAAGCATCAGCTGGATGAAAACAGGGACTGTATCTTTTTTGTTTTCACCTTATTGTTGTGTCTTCAGGTCCTAAAAGAGTGCCTGCCTCGATAAATAGTTGTTGGATTAAATTGAATAAATGAAAAGCACTTTCATACTTGTTTGAGTACCTAAAAGAATGTTTTTCACCTTTACAGATGAATATTCATACTGCTTTATTTTAAACATCAGTTCCTGGGTGAATAGTATAGATAATAAAGTTTACATCTTTATTTTTATTTAGTTAGTTTTTTAAAGTTCCATTTTTATTTTATCATCAACTAATAACAAGCTAATAGTTAACTATCACTTAGCTTTATGTCCTTGTCTTAGAAGGTGTAACTTAGTGGGGCGCCTGGGTGGCTCAGTCAGGTCAACGTCCGACTTCGGCTCCTGTCATGATCTCATGGTTTGTGAGTTCAAGCCCTGCATCGGCCTTAAGTTCCCTTGTTAAGGGAAATCAGCAAGGTTTGAAGAGATGAGAGGATTGTTTATCATAACTCAAAGAGAAAGTTTTGTAGTTCTGGAAGAAATCATACCCAACTGGAGTGTGGTCTTAAGTAAAAGAATGTGGTGTATTGGCCTGAAAGGGTGAAGCTAGTAGAATAAATACCCCAACTTCATTTTCTTCCTGGCCTCTAATTTCCTGCTGGTGTCTCTAACTAGTCAAACCCAACAGGAAGCCAACAGGCATGGGAGCCTCTGGAGCACAAAATAGGATGGGGAAGGTTGGGGAGTAGATCAGCACAGCCAGTAAAACCTACATCCTATATATCCATTAGGTTGGGCTTTAGGGTTTGGTTGTCTGAGGCTCCATTATGTCAGCAAGGACCTAGGTTTTTTCTGTATGTCTGCTCTGCCAAGTCACTGATGATTTTATTTGATGATATAGTTGCTGTCCTTTGTGGTAAAAAGAATGTTTCCGGGTAGACTTAGTGCTGTAGGCCTTCACATCCAGATTGGGGGTAGGCAGAAGAGCTCCCTCTGCCAGATACTGAAGGACATCTGTCTCTCTAATTTGATAGTCAGCTTAGGTCTTGACCTACTTTGAATCATTTGTTGCCATGAAAATTTTGATGCTGGTTCTCTGAACTAATTGCTCTCTACCTGTCTCCCCCAAACAACAGCAACAACAACAACACATAAATGATTCATATTGGATTAAGCTATTTGGAGCTCAATCTTGGTGTCCTAAAAGGAGTGAGATGGATGTTGAGGATCAACTACTTTATGATGTACCTGTAGTAATTAAAATAATTTTCCACAATTTCCTTAATAATATAGTATATATTCTCTATGTGTAGAGTGGTTTCTGCAATAAAAATGAACATTTCTGGGGCGTACAGGTGACTCAGTCAGTTAAGCGTTCGACTTTGGCTCAGGTCATGATCTCACAGATCCCATGTCGGGCTCTGTGCTGACAGCTCAGAGCCTGGAGCCTGCTTTGGATTCTGTGTTTCCCTCTCTCTCTGCCCCTCCCCCCACTCGTGCTAAGTCTCTCTGTCTCTCTCAAAAATGAATAAACATTAAAAAAAATTTTAAATGAACATTTCTGGTAGTCCATTCCATGGTGGGCCGCTCTAAATGTGGGAAAGACCTCTTCTTATTGAATAGCAACTTCTCCCTTTAACATCTATTGCCCCTATTTGATTTAGTTACTTATGGAGTAAAATGTTATCATCTAACTTTTTCCCCTAGCTTCTCAAGTTCTATTTCCAGTATCTTCTATCACAGTTCATATAGTTCATTTTATAAGTTATGTGTTCAGTCACCACACAAAAGTACTGTTACATAGTTTAAATTTCAGAGCATACAGTTTACATATTTATAACTATAAATTATCCAAGTATAACTCTCTTTTTAAATAGCTTTACTTGAGAAAATGACAGCAAATATCAAAATAAAAAATATTTCAAAGCAATCATTCAAACGAAACTCATTAAAGCAGAGTTGGATATCTTCTTTTCTCCTAATCTGTGTTTTGTCTTTTCTTATTCTCTTCTGCTGAGGAATTATGGCAGGCACCAGACACAAAAAAAAGATGAATAACATAGTATTCTCTTTTATAACAGGAAAGAAAGATGTGAATAATTAATAGTAATGCAAGGCAGGAGGATTAAGTACTACTTATGGTAAAGGTAACATGCTACTGAAGGAACTTTCATTTTCTGCCTGGTAGGATTTTGAGTAGGCCAATAAAAAACAAAACAAAACAAAACAAAACATTACAAAACAAAACAAAACATTACAAAACAAAACAAAACACAGTTTTAGAAAGATATTTCCTAAAGATAAATGTTAGAATAAAAACTACTACCCAAGAGCTTAATTGCTATGAAAAAACTGATACTTTTTTTTTTTAGTAATATGGAAGGAATGCCTCATGTGATGCTTCTAGTGTATCTTTTTATAACACAGAGCAAGTTGAAAACTTGTTTCCAAATTATGAATTACTTCCTCAAATGAATACGTGCATAATGGCCAGTCTGATTTTATATTGCCTTATTGTTCTTTGTAAACACATGACAGTTTTATAGAATAAAATCTGATCTCTGAAAATGTTTATCTAGGAACAGGATCTGACTGTTCTATTTCAGAATTTTAAGTGTAAAAGTAGGATTTATCAGATAATGTTCTTGAAATCATCATTACTGAATAAGAATATAGTCTATAAGATAAGCTATCTGAAATTATAGCTAGTGAAGGAGCTGGCTAAAGCTTTATATAACCATTGATCTCTTGTTTTAATTTTTTTCCCCTACCCATGAATAAAGTGGTTAAAAATTTAAAAACATTGCATTCTTCTTATTAAAGGTCCTTTAAAATGACTGCCCGAGCTTTGATTTTTCTTTTTCCTTAAAGACTTATTTGTTTTTGTCTTCCACTTCCCACTCTTTAACAATTCAGCTACTTGTTAGGATCATTTTTCCATCTTTTTAAAAAATTTTCATGTAAAGTTTTTCTCCCAACCTTTGTTAGGACCATTGCTTATCTACTCACCACTGGTGTTTTGTCAAACACCTAGTAATAAAAGCCTAGTAATAAAAATAATTGCTATCCATATTATACTTAAAACTAATTGGTACCTACTCAGTAACACCTTTTCATAATCACCCTTCCACAAATTTCCTGTCCACGCTGTGCTTTTTCATGTACTTATTAACATCTGACTTGTTACATATTTTACCTTTTTATGTTGTTGACGTCCCAGGCTTCTCCTTTCTTAGACTTTGAGTTCTGTGAAGGCAGGGCTTTTTCAGGGCTTTTTGTTAACTGTTCTTTCCACAGTGCCACAGAGAGTCCCTGGCAAATAGTAAGTCCTCAACATGCATATTTTCTGTATGACTAAATGAAGAGTATTGAATCTACCTTTAAGTAAAGGAAACAGATGCAAGGGGTTTACAAGTTGAGGGAGTGTGGTAGAGAAGGCACATGAAGGAAACTGGTGTTGTATAGGCAAAACTTATTTTCCAAAGAATTTATTTGGCTCAATGAAAAGTTTTCTAGTTTCGAATTTTATTTTATTTATTTTACTTTTATTCCTTTAGGTACCTTCATCAGTTCTCACTATTTATTGTCTCCTACCCTAATTCATACATTGTTGTTAACTATTTGAATATTATACTCATATGAGTTTGTGACCCCTTATGAAATGCATGGCATGCTTATGTCAAATTTATTGAGTTGCCTTTGTTATGAGCATGATGAGTGTAGGTATACCATATGGGAAGTAGAATTGGTAAGACAGTTCAGTCCTTTTTAGACCTTAATTATCCTATACTATTATTTGGACTTTAATCCCTGGTAATGGAGATAAAGATGTGATGTGACCTGTGCTTCAGGGTTTAGTGGTAGGTGATTCTTTATCCTAGGGAGGATCAAAAAAGGTCACCAGATGAGGAAGGAAACATTTGTGTACTAATACATATTTTTCACATTTGAATTTGAATTATCAGCTTTTAAAGAACAGCATTTACTCTATAATATTTTCATTTGAAATTATACTCCAAAGCAGCATTGTCCAGTCAAAATATAATGCAAGCCTTGTATGTTATGTAAAAATTTCTCATAGGGGTGCCTGAGTGGCTCAGTCATTTAAGTATTGGACCTCAGCTCAGTTTGTGATCTCGCGGTTCATGGGTTTTAGCCCCATGTCAGGCTCTGTACGGACAGCTCAAAGCCTGGAGCCTGCTTCACATCCTGTCTCTTTCTTTGTCCCTCCCCAAATCACGCTCTGTGTGTGTCTCTCTTTCTCTCAAAATAAATGAATAAACATTAAAAAAAATTTTTTTAGATAAAATAAAAAAATAAAAATGTCTCATAACGTAATATGTGAAATTAATACAATAATGTATTTTATTTAACCTTATATATCCAAAAATATTATCACTTCAGCATATACTCAATTAAAAAAGGATAATAGATACTTTGTATTGTCTTTTATTCTAAACCTTCAAAATCCAGTGTATACTTCCTTACAACACCATCACCTGGGACTAGCCACATTTCAAGGGCTCAGTAGCCACAAATAGCTAGTGGCTGCTATATTGACCAATGCAGCTTTTAAAAATTTTTTTTTCAACGTTTATTTATTTTTGGGACAGAGAGAGACAGAGTATGAACGGGGGAGGGGCAGAGAGAGAGGGAGACACAGAATCGGAAACAGGCTCCAGGCTCTGAGCCATCAGCCCAGAGCCTGACGCGGGGCTCGAACTCACGGACCGCGAGATCGTGACCTGGCTGAAGTCGGACGCTTAACCGACTGCGCCACCCAGGCGCCCCGACCAATGCAGCTTTAAGGTTTGGTTTAAATTATGGAAGGTCTGTCATTTCTCTAAATGGCATTGATAGTAGGTTATGTATTGGTGATGGCAGTTGAAAATCTTGATGGAGTGTTTAGAATAGAGGTATTGTTACATGAAGCTGTGGAAGTATAAAATATCGTCTAGGGACAGTGGTTTTATAGGAACGAGAATATAAGTTTCAGCAGTCCCCATCTTTTTTTAAATTTTTATTTATTTTTAATATGAAATTTATTGTCAAATTGGTTTCCATATAACACCTAGTGCTCATCCCAACAGGTGCCCTCCTCAATGCCCATCACACAGTTTCCCCTCCCACCCACCCCTCATCCCATCTTTTTTTTTAAATAAACATTTTGTAGGCTAATTTTAAAAATTTATTTATGTATTTGAGAGAGACAGCCAGCATGAGTTGGGGAGGGGCAGAGAGACGGAGAGGAGAGAATCCCAAGCAAGCTCAGTGCTGACAGTGTGGAACCCTGTGTGGGCCTGGAACTCACAAACCGTGAGATCATGACCTGAGCCTAAACAAAGAGTCCAACACTTAACCTACTAAGCCATTCAGGTGCCCCATCAGTTCCCATCTTTTAAGCAGAAGGCACTGGGGAGTAATCTGAGGGTCATGAAAGCCAAAGGGGGCAGTATTTCCAGGAAAGTGAGATTTGCCTTTTTAAATGTGTTGTATTTGTCCATGTGCAACTCATTTGTGATTTTATGAAGAAAGGCTTTAGTGGAATGGTGGGGTCAATTTGTTTTCCAGTTGGTTTGGATCTCATGATAGTTCTCTTTCCCAATATTTGTGTGTGTGTGTGTGTGTGTGTGTGTGTGTGTGTGTGTGTGTGTGTGCGTGCATGCGTGTGTGTGATCATGGTATTAATTGTATTCCATTTTAATTTTCTTTGAGATCTCTTCTTTAGTCAACTCACACAAAAATGGGTTGAGACCATTTTTATTCATAACTTACTTTATTTCTTTAGCTTGGGTTGAGAGTGGCATTTAACCTGAGTTATTTATCTGCAGGTGTTCTGGAAAGGGATTCAGATAACAAACTGTCATTTAAGAGAATTATCTTAAAATGCTATGTTTCTGAATATAATTAGATTTTGAATGCTGAAGGAAATATACAGTTTTATATTATACTTAACGAATTAGGGGTGGATATGGAAAATGCATATGTACTTATTGCAAGTCAGCAGTTTTAAAATGTGATGTTCTGGGTATTTTTAGCTTGAAAATCTTTTCCTTTTCTTCAGTCATCAAGAGTCCATATAACTAGAGCTGTCCTGGAGCAATTTTTGTCCTTTGCAAAGTACCTTGATGGCTTATCTCACGGAGCACCTTTGCTAAAGCAGCTTTGTGATCACATTTTATTCAACCCAGCCATCTGGATACATACACCGGCAAAGGTATATGTTTTGTTCTCATTCATTTCATTTTAGCGTAATATTATAAATTATAGTTATGGACCTAAACTATCCAGTGGAAAGCATTTGTTTGGATTTTTCGACCTGTTTTATAGTCAACCTGAAGCAGTTAGTTGAATTCCACAGAATCAGCAATCAAAATATGAAATATGCAAATATTAAACTAAATGAAACTATAGTTTAAATTAAACTGGATCTAATAACTGCATTCTGAAGTTAGTGGTTGTGATTCATATCTTTCCAAGAAAGAATTTGCTACACTGATTATTAAGACTAAGAAAACAGGAAGTAACAGGTAACTAATTATGCCATGATAAGTATAATCACAGTGACTGGAAAATTGCTTTTATTGTAAATACAGAGTTTATATCATGATTGTAAACATTATTTATTTAAAAATAAAGATATACATTGTTTTTTAGATATCAAGATAAAATTTTTATTTTTTTTTTTTACCTAAATTTAGCCAATAATAACGGACATTTTTCATGAATGTGAGCTTCCTTTTACAGTTTTCAAGTTTCCCATACAACTTTGGTTACATAATATAAGTTCTGACCTTTGTTGTTTAGCATGTTAATTGTGGTGCTAAATTCAAACTTGACGTTTGTTCACTTTTTAGACAAGATATTTGGCTTGTCCTCTCTCTGCTTACATGCTTAGATTCTGATACTGTGGGAGTGGGTTAAGAAAATTTGAAACTACCTGAACTTTTAGGATATAGGACTATGTATATTTTTTCCAAGTATGATATAGCTGATAGATATTCTGTTTCTTTCAGCTGCTGAAATATACTTTGATTAAAGGCTTTAGTCTAGTTAACTTCTTAAATAATTTGGTCTTCCTATCAGATACTTTTGATAGATTATTAAGTCATTTAAAATTATTTCATTGGTAATAGCCACTAGATTACTTTTATTAAAATAAGTTTTATTAGAATGTGTTGGCTGCAGATTTTTTTCAATATAAATAAGATTTAATTAAAAGTTATTTTTAACCTCTTAATAAATGGTTCTTTCTTGGCCTTTACTAATTTGCATTTAAATTAAAGTGTATATTTATAATAAACACTTGAGGCATTTTAAATTTATTTTAATGCTTTGCTAATATTCTGTATTAGGTTCAGCTCTCCCTATACACTTACTTGTCTGCTGAATTTATCGGAACTGCTACCATTTATACCACCATACGCAGAGTAGGAACAGTATTACAGCTAATGCACACATTAAAATATTACTACTGGGTCATTAATCCTGCTGACAGTAGTGGCATTACACCTAAAGGATTAGGTAAGTACAACACTACCACTGTATTCATGGTACTATTACTGTTCTGTATGCTGAGTACTGTTATAGGGAACAGATGTGCATGGTTATGAAAATATCCTGAACTATTGTCTTTCTTAGATAGTAGCCTTATGTGTTGAGAGCTTTTTGTGATAGAGAAGTTTATGGATTTGTAATATTAAATTATTTTTAGAATAAAGTCAGGTAAAAAATAATATTCTACCTTTTAGCCAGTGTACTTATTGATACTTGGGAAGATATAGGCATAGTATTAAAAACAGATGAAACTGATCATGGCCACTGTGTTCTAATATAGTTGTTTTGGTGCTTTGAGATTGTTGCCTTTTTTTTTTATATTTTACCCCAGACTTTACCCTTTATTCTAAGTATAGTAGAAATTAATTTTATTCTTCATTGTGTTATTGCTAATTTTCCTAATTATATAAAAATACATACTCAGCATAGAAAATAAAATGATATAGAAGAAATATATTATTTATACCCAAATCCCAGGAATAGTAACTGTTACATGTTTGGTGTGTGTGCTTCCACTAAATTTCATTGAATTAAATGTATGAAATACTTAAACTCTCTTAACAAAATTGAGATTTTCTTGATTTTTTTTTTCTTATGGTTTTTTTTTTTTTTTTTTTTGGGCTCTAAGTAGCAATCCAAAAGAATGTGCCATTTACATATTTCTAAAATTTTTATTTTATTTTATTTTATTTTATTTTATTTTATTTTATTTTATTATTATTTTTTTAATGTTTATTCATTTTTGAGAGACAGAGAGAGATGGAGAATGAGTGGGGAAGGGGCAGTGAGAAAAGGAGACACGGAATCCGAAGCAGGCTCCAGGCCCTGAGCTGTCAGCATAGAGCCTGACATGGGGTGGAACTCAGGATCCGTGAGGTCATGACCTGAGCCGAAGTCGGATGCTCAACTGACTGAGCCACCCAGGCGCCCCTGAAATTTTGATTTTATAAGTAATGCAGTGTTTACACCTGTGTATATAATAATTAACTTCTGTCTTTGATTTATGTAGGATTATTGAGAATAGTTACTGTGTAATATGTTAGAGTGCTTTTCTCAGCATACTCACAAAGACATTGAAAATTTTGTTTTATAAAAATCTTTTTGGGCGCCTGGGTGGCTCAGTCTGTTGAGCGTCTGACTTCGGCTCAGCTCATGATCTCACAGTTTGAGATTTTGAGCCCCACATGGGGCTCTGTGCTGACAGCTCAAAACCTGGAACCAGCTTCAGATTCTGTGACTCCCTCTCTTTCTGACCCTCCCCGGCTCACACTCTGTCTCTCTCTCTCAAAAATAAATAAACATTAAAAAAAATTTTTTTTAATTCTCAGTAAGGGAAAATAACGTAGAAGCATTCTAATATTCATTTATTAGCTTATTTTGTGTCTTTTAATGATAGGGCTTTAAAAGTTATATTATACAGTCTGATATATTATTCTGTCATTTATGACTTTTTTATTGCTTTTAATCTTGATAATGCCTAAAATTTACTAGATGTTCACCATGAGTTTGAATCTCTGCTAAGCATTCCATCTGTTAATTTTGTTCAATTGTTTATATGTAATGTAATTATATATACATAGACATGTTTACACATACACATAGGCGTATACATATAGCTTGTAGTCGGTATCACTATTATTTTGTACGTCAGGAAGGTGAAAGTTGGTACAAAGTGATAGAACTAAAATTTGAATCATGTCTATGTGACTGAGAGCCCTTGTTCTCTAACACTATAGCATGGTAGAGTTTTCTCTACTCCAGGCACATCATATATTCACACATACTAATTTCTGCTTCAGAAAACTAATTTATAATTTACAGAAAAGTTGTAAGAATTTTATAAAGAATTACTAAAACTCCACCATGTTTCCCAGTGTTTAATATGTTACCACATAGACTTTATCATTCTCCATTTTATGCAAATATAATCAGACCTACATATATGTGTATGTATTTTTTTCTAAATCAAGAATAAATTGTAGATGTGATACCTTATTACCTTAAATATTTTCCTGTTAATTTCCTAAAAGACACTCTCTTAGATAACCAAAGGCAACCATTTAAATCCTGGTAATTTAACATTAATACAATGGTATCATCTAATCCAAAGATAGCATTTAAATTTCACCAATTATTCCAATAATACCCTTTTTAGAAAAAAATCTCTTTTTTTCCCCTCTTAATCCAATTTGAGAATCATATATTGCATTTAAGTTACCTTGTCACCTGAATATTCTTCAATATAGAAAAGTTATTTTTAGCATTTTTGTCTTCCATGACCTTCACATTTTTGAAGAATAGAAGCAAATTACTTTGTAGAATGTCCCTTAATTTGGATTTGTTTGATATTTGCCCATGATGATTCAGGTTTTTCATTTTTGGACGCAGTCACGCACAAGTCATACCAATTCTGTCACATTGTATCACGTCAAGAAGCACGTGGCGTTCAGTTGTCGTATTACTGGAGATGTTAATTTTGATCATTTGATTAATGTGGTGTCTGCCAGTATTCTTCATTATAAAATTACTACTTTCTCTTTTGGAATAATAAGTATTTGGTGGAGAAATACATTGAGACTATGTAAATATCCTGTTCTTCAACAAACCTTCACTTACTGGTTTTAGTTCATCAGTGAATCTTGTCATAATTGATCTTTATTGTGATTGCTGCTAAATGACATTATTTCCTAAGCCATTTATTAGTTTGTAAGGAGGAACTTGTTTTTTTCTCTTCCAATTATTTGTTCATTTTATATCAGCAAATATTTCATGGATTTCTATTTTATTCAGTGTATTACATGAATAGTTGGCATACTTTCTCTGCAAGGGGCCACACAGAAATAGTTTAGGCTTAGGGAGCCTTATGGTCTCTGTTGCAAGTAGTCAACTCTGCCAGCGTATAACAAAAACAACCATAGACAGTATGTAAATGATTAGATACGGTTTGTTTCAAACAAATGGAAATTTTTAAGTTTTAACGGATTTAGCCCAGAGAGTATACCCTGGGTTGTATCATTATTTATTCGATGTTAAAGTTGTCTCAGATTTGGCTAGTAGGAGACTTTCACCTTAGTTTTGGGGTCTTTATGACAGATGTCCATAATTTTTCAGTCCTGGCTCTTTCCCACAAGAGAGCCAGAGTTTTTGGTTCATGTTATACTTATCTCAGTCCTGGAATCAGACATTTCTCCAAGGAGCCCTGGTTTGGTTGGTGGATATGGTTTCAGAAACCAAGATTTGGGTGTTAGTGTGCTTATTTGGCTTATTGCACTTTGAGTGTTATCGCTTGTAGGCATTCTTCATGGATGTAGGAGACACAAGTTTATACATAGATACCTTCAATTCTGATTTAAAACCACTTGGTTCAGTGTAGTCTCAAACTTATTATATTTATAGCTTTCTTCCTTCAATATTGAAAAATCTGGCTTACATTATCTTTAATATATTTATACATTTGCTCATTCTACTTTATGAAACAGTGTTCCGACACATGCACCATCACCTTCTCAGCTTTGACGTTGCCAGTCAGCTCTGACCATCTCTTCACCTCTAACTCTGGATGGTCCTTGTCACCTCCTTAGCCCTAATTGTTTCTTTGCCCCTGACCACACTCCTGGCTCTTGTTGTCTCCTCGCCATGACCGTGAAGGTCCTGCCAGACTTACTTGCCTCCTTGGCCCTGCCAAACTCTGGTGTCTCCTTGAGCTCTGTTGGTTTCTCCTATCCCAGGGCCCTTAACCTGGCTGGCTCTGACTCAAGGAGACAGGAGGGAAGAAACCAAATAAATATATTGTGAAGAAAACTGACAAGAAAGTGGAGAGAATTTGTTTTTCTTTATAGTTTGATTTATTCTTTTTTAATGCATCTTTTTATTTGTTATTTTTAATCCATCTGAAATTAATTTTGATATTTAGTAAAATGTGAGGTTCTGACTTGAAACATAGCTTTCTAAATAACTTTTTTTAAATACCATTTTGAACTAAAATGCTTTCTTTTAACAATAGTCAATTTGTACTATGCTAGCTGTTCGTAGTACTTCCTGATTCATATGTAGGCTCTGACTTGAGAGCTAGGATCTTTTTGCTTTGACTCTTATTTAATACTTTTGTCCCTTAAATTATTATTATATCAGGTTCACTATAAAAATTCATATTAACAGATATCGTGGCAACAGATATCATTAGCAAATGGAATCATACAAAGGCCTATTAAAAAAAAAACAACTTACTGTTCTCTCAAGGAGCCAGTATTACCAGTCTTGTATGTTCTTCTACCCTCTTTTTCTCTGCTCATACAGGCACAGTTTTACCCGTGTCTACGTGTAGGTCCTTCAGATGAGGCGTGTTTCATAATTTTTGTATTTTTGAATATGTCATAAATGCAAATATGTTAATACGTGATAAACCTTACATAGGTCTCACCAAGCTTAAGAAATAGAACATTACCATAAACCTGTATGTCCCTGTCCTTGGTCATATCTTCTTCCCATTCCTAGCCATAGAGATAACCCCATCCTCTATTTTATGTTTTATGTTTTTTGTTTTAGGTTTTTTATGCCTTTTCCTTACTTGAGGGCTTATTATTTTTTTACTTGTGCTTTACCATTTTGCTATTTATGTATGGATTCCTAACCTATTGATTGTTTAGCTTCTGTATTTTATATAAATGGTACATTTGTGATTTGTTACATCACTCAATTTTATATTTGTGAGATACATCTTTTTTTTGTAAAATATGGATCTGTATCATGTATATGCTTAAAACCCACACATATGTATGTATTTTTTCCAACATGCTCTTTACATTGTACAATATCTGACAGTAGTAATTATAGCTAACATTTACTGAGCGCTTGTGATTAAAATGGACCAGGGACTATTCTGGTCCCTTTACATATGTTGATCTATTTAACCATTACAAAATATCCTATGACATAACCATGATTTTTATTCTTATCCTTATAGTAGAAAAAGAAACAACTGACACTTTCAGACAGTATAAAACTTTTCTAATTTCATTAAATGGAAGTAAGGGTATTATTACTAAGATAATGGCTGTCTCTACTGGGTTGGGATGGAGGATGTGATCAAGATGTAGCTCAGAGCTGAGGACTGGCATGGGGTGAGGACTTCAGTGCACTGGAGCGAGCTGCTGTGCAGCCGGTTGTTAAATATTCAGGGATTTTACAACCTCGTTTTTAAACTATTAGTAGATTGATCTTGAATTCAGTCATGATGGGAACTCTTAAACAGCAAAAATCAGAAATCTGCAATTATTTAATCTGATTTAAGTCAGGACCTCACCCCTCCACTCTTGTGTAGTTCCTTTACCTGCACACCGGTTGTTACTGGCTTTCTTTGCCAGTTTGCTGTCAGTGTTCAGTATCTGGATCTACAAAGTGATTATACAGGTATTAATTCTGAACTCTTCATTAAGGTGTATGTTTACATCTTCTATATATGTGCTATATTTCACCATGAAAAAGAGTTGAAAAATTAATACTAAATATTGGTAAGGAAGGAAAAGGTAGCTTGTATCCTGTTGCCAGCAGTGGGGCAAAAAATGTAGAGTGCAGTCTGGGAAATGAGAAAGAGATTTCCTTCTCAAGAGTAGATGGAATGGATTATTTGATAATAATTTGCATGTAAATATTGAGTGAATAAGATGTTATAAATTATACATAAAGTGATTTTTATTTTAAAACTTATGAAGAAGCTATGTAAATACTCATTGCTTCAAGAAAGCTTTATGGTTCTAGCTACATACTTAAAGGTATAATTTAATTATTACATTATATGTATGACATATATCATTTAATGTTCTCATTTATTGGTAATTAGATATTTGCAGTTAATTACTTTGAAATTTAGATGTTATGATGAAATTAACATGTGTACTTTAACTGTTCACATTCATTTATTCACTCATAAGCATTTATTGAGTGTCCACCATAATATGTATTTAGTATATTTAAGTCACATAGGAAAAAAAGCTGCAAAACAAACATTAGCATGTCACTTTTCTGTGCTTTATCATATAATGTGTGGGGTGAAATGGAGATGGTCTTTAAATGAAGACTGGTTTAATTGAAGATGAAAGAAATGTTAGGGAAACTTGATTTGGGGGAAAAGGGAACCTATTAATAAAAAGTAGGAAAAAATATTTAATGTAAACACTTGATGATTATGCACTTATGAATGGATGATATTCTAATTATTTAAAAAGTAATTCTTTCCTCCAAATCTCAAGTTTGGCGAATAATTTGAAATTGCCAAAATCTGAAAATAAATGCTTGGATCCTCTGATATAATTGAAATTAGATAGCATTAATATTAATGAGTATTAAAATAAATACAACTATTAAAGAATCCATAGTGTTCCAACATAATTGCATTATGTTTGTTGAATATCGTGAGGTTTTTTTTTTCCCTTTTGTTTTTGTTTTTGTTTTCTGTTTTATTCTAGATGGTCCCCGGCCATCACAAAAAGAAATTATATCGCTACGGGCATTTATGCTACTTTTTCTGAAACAGCTCATACTAAAGGTAAAATAATTTTACATAATTTAGAATTTCAATATATTAAGTGTAAAAGAATTTTTGGCATAGTTTAAAATCAATATTGTAAAATTAGCAGTAGCTATCTTTAACTTATGAATAGCTTTTAACACTCTAAAGTAAATCTTACTGTTAACTTTTGTGAAACTTCACCTTTTGTTAATCCTTTTTTGAGATCCTCTATTCTAAGAGATATATCTGAAATGGACAAGGAACATATGCATTAGAAATGAGCATAAAGTTTTTATTCCAGAAAACAGTCTGTATACCTGTTTGAGAAGTCTTACATTATATCTTTTATCACAGTAGGATTTTTAAAAGATTAAGATAAAGAGAAATGAAAAACAAAGGTAATATATGCACAATTGATATTATAAAGTTTTGCAGTAATTTGCATCATTTTAAGAAAAGAATAAATTCTTAGAAAATAGTAATATGAATACAGTTTAGATGATCACAATATACCAACTCTTGATAGTGATGGTCAGTCAAATCAGCAACTTCAAAAGACTAGATACAGCGTTCCAAATATTTATTTATTTAACTCGAAATAATATAGTCTATGAATTATGAAGTATTTAAACATTTTAATGAAAACATCACTACTTTTAAATTGTTCACATTTTTTAAATGATCGTTTTGATGCCTGCCTTTAAAGTTTTAATTTTAGATTTAAAATTAAGTAATACACATTTTTTTAAAAATTAGGACCGAGGGGTCAAGGAAGATGAACTTCAGAGTATATTAAATTACCTACTTACCATGCATGAGGTAGGACATGGTCTGGGTCTTTGTTTTAATTATTTTATTCAAAGCAGTAGAATAAAATATTAACTATAGAAATATTGGTGATCCTTATGCAGGATGAAAATATTCATGATGTGTTACAGTTGCTAGTGGCTTTAATGTCAGAACATCCAGCCTCAATGATCCCAGCATTTGATCAAAGAAATGGAATAAGGTATGATTATAATATTAGTATTATTAATAGACTTTAATTGAGTACAGTTTTGCTTTCTAGAATAACCCCTACTCTAGGAACTTTTGAATAAATACAGCAAAATCTTATATACAAGAAGGGGATAAGTGGAGAAACTAGTATTGATCTTCTAATACTCAAGAAAACTGATGAAATATATCAAGAATGGGTCTTGGGTCTCAAAAAGAGTAATTAAATTGTTGCTGTAGTAAAGACTTTTCAAGTAGTGGGAAGAACAAATACATATGTATATATTTTTCAGGAAGACAAAAGAGAATAGTATATTTCAGCAAAAGAGAGCACTAGAAAATTATATGAGTTTAGTCTCAAGAAATACATAGTGAACAGATTTGGAAGGTCCACATAATAGAAAGTTCAGATTTTATATTTTGTTGGTGACGAAATAAAATATTTTGAAAGGGGAACTGATTTGCTTAGAGTTCCATTTTGTTTTGATTTACAGTCAGCAGTGTGGAAAATGAACTGGAGAGGGATAAAACTGATGTAGCAAAAAGAGTAGAGAGATTATTTTATTCATCAGTATTGGGGATGATGGGTTAGGGCAGTGGCAATACAATTGGAACAAAAGGACAAAATTAAAAGAGATGAAGACTAACTTTAGTCAGAATGACTGTAAGTAATTATGTAGATAAGTGAAAAATAGTTCCTTGATTAGTATTCTTATGAATATAACCTATACCCCAGGCCCTTAGGGATTCTCCTTTTTTATTTTTGTGAAGTCTTAATTATTAGAACGAAGAGGAAATGTAAGTTATGCCATATGCAACTCAGTGCGCTTCCACAGGTTATAAAAAGAATTTTGAAATAATGTACCTGCCAAGGTATTTTATTAGTGCATCTTTTATTTGGCCATTTATATCAGCAAGTGACAGTTTTCTAGATCAGAGAAAACAGTCACGTCATTTCTATGTGGCTGTCCTATTTGTGATATCAATAATACTTTTGAGTTTACAATGGAGTTGCTAATCTGTTTGAAGAAGATTACACGTTTAATTATTAACAACTACAAGTATTTTCTTACTATGAGGTTGAATTGTATAAAATTGCTGATACTTAACTGTTTACTAAATAAATAATGGCAGTTTCATATGTTCCAACTTAATAATATAATACAGTTATACTTCTCTTCTTAAATTATATTTAGATTGAACAATTAGTATCCTTGACCTTAGATTCTAGTATCTGCTTTATTTATTATATTAATTGATAAATGAATTAATTGAAAATATCCTCCTCATCCCTGTGGATGATACCAACCTTAGATTGGTTAATATGAAATGCAGACATAGGATTTTTCATTACTTTGACATGGTAAAAATATGATCATACAAAGGAGAGTGGCTAGGTCTTTAGGGGAGTGAAATAGTAATTTAAATGTATAGTGTGAATGGAATGATTAGGCACAATGAATACCAAGACCTGGTTGCTCATGATTGACACCTGCTAAACGTGTCATATTGTCACCAATGTGTTCAAAACAATGACAGAGATGGAAGAATTTCTACTTCACTTTTTCCACTTGAAAAAAATGTGGTGACTGTAGGCTTTGTTAAAAATATGGAAAAAGTAGGCTTATTCTATAGGACATTTAATGGTCTGTATCCTAGAAAGTAGGTACGTAAGGATAACAGTTACATATAAAATATTTTCTGGGGAAACTTCTGATTAATTATAATTTATACACACTAAGAAATGAATACAAAGAATGAATTTAATTTAAGTTTGGTGATATTTTAACTGACTTTAAGGAAGACCATGTGAAATATGAAATACAACATTGAACTGAGTAGCTAAAAATGTGGTATTTTTATATCTGAAATTCTTTAAAGAAAAGAACAAATAAGTACTTATCTCAATATAGACAATATTCTGACTTAATATAGTAAGCTCAAACAGATGAATTAGGATTCACCTAATTATCTTATTATATTGCAAGTAGGTTCATTAACTGATTTGTCAGTAAATTTCCTATTCATATTGTATTGCAAATCCAGTGTTTGTTTCTTGTTTTGTAAGGAACACTTATCTAGTTGTGAAGAAAATCCTGTGTAATGTAGATGAATGATGGCCCTCGATGTTTCCATGTTTCACTTGTCAATCATAATTTCTGTTAGTCCTGGGTGGATCTTATGCCTTTGTTATACCTAAATTTGAAGTTATTTCTAGAAAATGGGAATTCTGTGGGAGTTTCTCGTTCCATGTCTGAAGCTAGTCACATTTTTAGGCTGTGAACTTCTACTTCTGTTCTCAAGATTATTTTTTCTGTTGAAGGTTCTTTCTCACGATTTCCTGAATAGTTCTTTTCCTGACATGTATAACTTTCCTAGTCTCATACTTGTTCTTTTTTTTTTTTCATTACTGATCTTTGTCTTTAAACATTCTAAAAATCAATCTCAGTGTAAATACATATTTATTTAGGAACTTGAGGCTTTTGAAAAACTTCATCTTCTAAAGGAAATAGTTACCTCTAGAGTTTACCTAGTCTGTTCTTCAATTGAGTAACACACAAGTAAGAGGCAATATCAACAATATATTATTTTCTTTTTTAATAGTATAAGCCATTATTAAACATAAAACAGATGTCACTAGCTTTAAGTTATTTGTTTCCCTTTGTTAATGTTACTGAAATAATATAAAAATTGTACTGTATCTTCTAATACCAACTTTTTTGTTTGGCCTAGATTACCTCATTTTAAAAATATAAAATGACATTGTATTTTTCAAAAAGAATTTAATACAGTAAAGCATATCCCAATTTTATAGGTCCCACTTTAGGTTCTTCTTCAAAGAACTTTCTTAAATTGTAGAATGAGTTTGAAAAGAATTATTACCCACTACTACCTTATAGAAAAAATACTTTTATGTTTTGAAGAAAACAAAAGACAAACATTTTTAGATATTTATAAATGTTATAATGAATATAGCCCTATTCTTATATAGTATATGAAGTGCCTCTATAGGTTAGGTTAGGTTAGGTGAGGTTTTGTGTTGCTAGCAGAGACTTTTTTGCTCCAAGTAACAGAAAAATTCTCAAACCGATTAAAGTAAAAACAAAATAATGCGTTTGTTATAGAAATCTCATTAGGATAAGAACAAGGAATTGGAAAGCTAGAAGGAAACAACTTTGCTTTCTCTGCTACTTCCTGTATGGTTGCTTTGTTCTTCCTTTTGTGTATAGACTCATCTATGTGGACAAAACAAGACTGCATTATCCTTTCTATTTTAAATACTTTTTTTATTCAGGAGCCCCCAAAATGCTAGATATTGTTTCTCAGAGCTCATTCCAAATGCTCAGAAAAGAGAAATAATTGGGCAACTATCTATCCATGATCCAATTAGCTATAAACAAGAAAAAAAGGTCATTATGTAGAAATGTCAGAGGCAGTTCTAATAGAAGGGGAAATGTGGCTTAACTAATCATGTATCTTAAAATAGAAAAAATGTCTTTTAAACATGCCTGGAAGGCAGTGCTTATAAGCAACGAATCACATTGAATGTTTGAGTATTTATTGGAAGACCAAGTTTATAGAAAAATTTGTAAAATATGATAATTTTTAATTTTTCCAAAGAATTTTAAATCCTGAGAGGTACTTTATATTTTTTATATTTATGGTTTGTTTGTAAAGTATATAGTGCTTCTATTTTTAATATTTGTAGGTGCTTAAAAGGTCATTTATTTCTGTATTTTTTAGAGTAATCTACAAATTATTGGCCTCTAAAAGTGAAAGTATTTGGGTTCAAGCTCTGAAGGTTCTGGGATACTTTCTGAAGCATTTAGGTCACAAGTAAGTTGATGTTTTTCATAATGAATTGTGAAAATATCTATTTAAATTGTATTTTTAGTAGTTTCATATCTAATATAGCATGAAATTTGACTTGAATAATCTTACAGTGGAAAAGAATAGCTTCCTATGATAACAATTGTGAAAGTGTTTTATGAAAGCATGTTTATTAATAGTAGATTATAGAACAAATTCACAATTTAAGTAATATAATTTATTTCTATTTGTTTGCTAAAGAAAATACTGTTCATCTTAAAGATGTAATAACATATTTCGTCAAATCAAATAAATCACATATGGATATGATTTCAGTGAAAACTTTCGTGACACAGGGAATACAGTGTATATGAGAGCTGCTCTTTTGCTGACATGTTAAGTCATTATTATTTGTATTTTTTTCTAACATTGAGGCCTATGGATTATTTTTGTTATTTGAAGATCCTAGAATATTTCTTTTTTCCCCAAAGTCTAGAATTTAGATACTGTCACTTGCTGATATAATGAGTATTTTTCATATTATGTTGTCCAGTGCAAAATTATTCTTTATAAAATCCATTTTCTATACAAATGAGCCCAACAGGGTATCATCTAACTGTTGCTAGATATGGAGCTCCTCTCAGAACCTCACTGTTGTCATTTCATTTTGGTATTTAAATTTTCAGAGAGTTTATTGATAACACTGATGAAAACTACACACGATCTAGGTAAAACATCTCAAACATGCTAAATAGTCTGGAAGAGTAGATATTATTTTTATTTTGGTACCAAATTGATAGTCAAGTAAGTGAAAATAGACATATTATAAATACAGGGAATAGTTCACCAAAACCAGGATTGTAGGAAGGAGTTATGCATATTTGAGGAACTGTAAATGTGTATTAGTTGATTGAATACTGAGACTGAGAAGCATGTGTACTTTTAATATTAAGAGAAAAGGACTGCTCATTTAAATTTGGTTAAGTAAGAGAAATTGACTAGGAGACATTAAAGGATTCTAGCCCTAGATGCAACCTCTTAAAAATTGTTAAGAAGACACATTGAAAAATATAGAAATGTGGAAAACTTAAGCAAAACTAACCAACAGAGGGGCACCTGGGTGGGTTAGTTGGTTAAGCCTTGACTCTTGGTTTTGGCTCAGGTCATGATCTCACAGTTGGTGGGATCGAGCCCCATATCGGGCTTTGTGCTGACAGCATGGAGCCTCCTTTGAATTCTCTTCTCTCTCCTTTCCCTCTCTCTCTGCCCCTTGCCAGCTCATGCTCTCTCTCTCTCTCAATCTCTCTCTCTCAGAATAAATGAAAAACATTAACAAATCTTAAAAAAAAACAAAAAACTAACCAGCAGATAAGAACACTCACTGGGAAAACATTGCTATAGAATACATAATAATTGCAATTATTAAATTAGCAAATTAGAAATTTACCATAAGTTTAAAAAGTAAGATATGAATTGCTGCTGAGGAAGGAGTACTACTAAGCAGAATTTCATTAAGTTAGAAGACATGGTAGGATAACACAGAAGTGTTGGATCATAGACTAACAGAACTTTGGAGGAAAGTTTCTATTTTATTTTTATTGAAGAAAAAAACTTCCATACAAATAAAAATGAAATCAGAAGAAACTCAAAGGAAGATGAACTATGTGGTTGGCATAGTAAGATACACAGAAGATAAAAATGAAAACAAGGCAAATAATATGAGAAATTTAAGAAATATAATAAGAGTTTAGAAGAATTAGAGAGAAAATGATTGCTGTACAAAGTATGGAAGTTCCAGTAGTGGCCTAAATTGAATTTCCAACTAAGAAAAGCAGAACAGTGGAACTAAACAAATATTTAAAGCTATAATTCAGTGAAGTCCTAATATAAGATTTTACCATCCATTTTAAAAGATCATTCTGAGTACCAGGGAGAATTTTCCTAGAATGGTCAGCACAAAAGTATACTATTGGTCTTAAATATTAGTCTTAAATCACCTATTTTAAGAAAAATTCAATTGATCACAATAATAAAAACCCAGATCTATGTGCAAGAAACATACAAAAATAAAGTGATTTAGAAAGGCGGAAAATTAAAGGATAACTAAATGTTATACCACATGCATACAAGTGAGGAAAACAGGAATCATCTTAATATTGGACAAATTAGAAGTCAAGCCGAAAAGCAATAAATAACATAAAGAAGGATACATAATGTTACAGGGTGAAACTTTCATAAAAAAGAAATTGTGGGATAAATAATACAATTACCATTAGTTTGAAATACTAAAACAAAGTTTAATCCACCTATCTTGGTTCATAAAAAAATCCAGGGGGAAAGTAATCTAAATAGTAAGGTAAATCTGATTAATATAGTTTGAAATCTGTACCATGTTAACATGGAACATTTATAAAAATTTGACATCAAAGTAGTATACATCAAAGAAGAATTCCAAAACATAAAGACAAAACAGACAATATTCTTTTAATAAAACACAGTAAAATTAGAAAATAGGAACAAAGTCAGAAACCAAAGTTTCTTCTACCTAGAAATTTAAAGTTTATTAAGCAATTTTTGTGTCAATGAGAAAATACAAACAGCAGAATTTTTTCAATATTTTATTAAAATTATTGTATTGTATTGTATTGTATTGTATTGTATTGTATTGTATTTTTTATCATGAGTGTACTCTTTAATCCCCATCCCCTATTTCTCCCATCTCCCCACATACCCTCTGGTAACCATCTGCTTATTCTCTATAGTTAAGAGTCTATTTCTTGGTTTGTCTCTTTTTTTTTCCTTTTCTTGTTTGTTTTGTTTCTTAAATTCCACATATGAGTGAGGTCATATAGTATTTGTCTTTCTCTGAATGACTTATTTTGCTTAGCATTATACTCTCTAGCCCTATTTATATTGTTGCAAATGGCAAGATTTCATTCTTTTTTATGATAATATCGACAATATTATTCACAATATTATCACAATAATATTCCATTGTGTTTCTATACCACATCTTCTTTATCCATTCATCTGTCAATGGACTGGGCTGTTTCTATAGATTGGCTATTATAAATAATGTTGCAATAACCATAGGGGTGCATATATCCGTTTGAATTACGTTTTTGTATTTGGGGGGTAAATATCCAGTAGCGCAATTCCTAGATCATTGGGTAGTTCTATTTTTAATTTTTTGAGGAACCTCTATGCTGTTTTCCATAGTGGCTACACCAATTTGCATTCCCATCAGCAGTGCAAGAGGGTTCCTTTTTCTCCATATTCTCACCAACCCTAATGAGGTGATATTTCATTGTAGTTTTGATTTACATTTCCCTGATAATGAATGGTATTGAGTATCTTTTCATGTGTTTGTTGGACATCTATATGTCTTCTTTGGAGAAATGTCTGTTCATGTTGTCTGCCCATTTTTAATTGGATTATTTGTTTCTTGGTATTGACGTATGTCAGTATTTATATATTTTGGATACTAATCCTTTTTCAGATATGTCATTTGCAAATATCTTCTCCCAGTCTGTAGGCTACCTTTTAGTTTTATTGGCTGTTTCCCTTGCTCTGCAGAAACATTTTAGTTTGACGTGATCCCAGTAGTTTATGTTGGCTTGCCTCAAGAAACATATCTAGAAAAATGTTGCTATGGCTGATGGTGAAAGATTACTGCCTATGCTCTCTTGTAGGAATTTTACTGTTTCACATTTAGATCTTTAATCAGTTTTCATTTGTTTTTGTGTATGGGGAGAGATATTGGTCTGGTTTCATTCTTTTGCAGGTGGCTGTCCAGTTTTCCACATACCATTTGTTGAAAAGACTGTCAGTTTCCCATTGAATATTCAGTCCTTTGTTGAAGATTACAAAATCATTGTGCAGAAATCTGTTGCATCCCTATACACTCATAATGAAGCAGCAGAAAGTGAAATTGAGAAAACAGTTCCTTTTACAACTGAACTAAAAACAATAAAATGTTTAGGAATAAACCTAACTTAAGAGGTGAAAGATCCGTATTCTGAAAACTGTCAGGGGTGCGTGGGTGGCTCAGTTGGTTAAGCGTCTGACTTCAGCTCAGGTCATGATCTCGCAGTTTGTGGGATCATGCCCCATGTCAGGCTCTGTGCTGTCAGCTCAGAACCTGGAGCCTGCCTCAGATTCTGTGTCTCCCTCTCCCTCTCTGCCTGTCTTCCACTCGTGGTTTGTCTCTCTCTGTCTCTCAAAAATATGTAAATGTTAAAAAAATTGAAAACTATAAAACACTGATGAAAGAAATTTAAGAATACACAAAGAAATAAGACATTCCATGCTTATGAATTGGGAGAACAAATAATGTTAAAATGTCTATATGATCCAATGCAACTTACAAATTTAATGCAATCCCTATCAAAATACCAATAGCATTTTGCACAGAACTAGGACAGACAATCCTAAAATTTGTATGGAAAACAGTCTTGAAAAATAAAAATAAAACTGGAGGTATTGTAATTCCAGATTTCAAGTTATATTACAAAGTGGTAATAATTAGTGGTGCCTGGGTGGCTCAGTCAGTTAAACATCCAAGTCTTGATTTTGGCTCAGGTCATGATCTCATGGGATCAAGCCCCGCATTGGGTTCTGTGCTGATAACGCAGAACCTGCTTGAGATTCTCTCCCTCCCTCTCTCTTAGCCCCCTCTCCACTTGTGCGTGCATGTGCATGCTCTCTCTCTCTTTCAATAAATAAATAAATAGGGGTGCCTGAGTGGCTTAGTCAGTCGAGCATCCGACTTCGGCTTGGGTCATGATCTTGCGGTTCATAAGTTTGAGCCCCACATCGGGCTTGCTGCTGTCAGCATGGAGCCTGTTTTGGATCCTCTGTCCCCTTCTCTATCTGCTCCTTCCCTGCTTGCACTCTCTCTCTCAAAAATAAAACATTTAAAATAAAATTAAAATAAATAGACATTTAGTAAAAAAAAAAAAAATAAAGTGGTAGTAATTAAAACAGTATGGTACTGGCATAAAAAGTAGACACATAGATCAGTGGAATAGAACAAAAAACTCAGAAATAAACCCACAATTATATGGACAAATAGCAGAATTAAAAAAAAAAACTTTCACAAACCTATGAGATACAGCCCAGGAAGTGTTTAGAAGAATATCCATAGTTATACAGCAATAAAAAGAAAATACAGAGAAAAACAATTAAAATGTCTAAGTTAGGAAAAGAATAACCAAATAAATGGAAGAAAGTAATTAATAAATAGACAAGTAGGAATATCGTGATTTGGGATATAAAAAGTCATTTAAAAAGCTAGTTTTTTTTTTAAACTCATGACATAAATGGATGTCATCATTAAGCAGCTTAATAAAGGACAAAAATATGAATGTATAAAATAAATTATAATTTCCATAATTAATATACAAACTGAAGAAATTAAAAGAATTTTACATGATCATTTTGTACAACTTTCCCTAGAAACTGGTAAGACAACCTAGTAGAAAAAGGGGGAAAGGATATGCATGAGTGGTCAGCTTATAGAGGAGAATATGCATGGCATATAAATATTTAAAAAGAAGGGAGTCCTACTGGTGTAAGGGAAATATAACCTAAAACTAAAGTAAGAAATAATTTTTCACATATTAGATTGACAGAATTCTCAAAATTCCACATCCTGTCTTTGTTAGCAAGATTGTTGGGGGGAGCAAGCATTCTTGCACATCAGAACTTAAATTAGCATAGTCCCATTTAGAGTGAAGTGTTAATTTTGATGAATGTCTGTTGAAATTACAAATACATATAGTTTTTAACACGGCAATTTATGTCTTGTACACATGTGAAATAATGATTCTTCAGAGGTACTCGTTGTATTGTTTATATTTGTAAGGGTTAAGAGAAATCTTAAATTTCTATTAATAGGGGATTTGCCAAAAAAATGATGGTTTATTCATTAAATGGAATACCATGCAGTTGTAAAACAAAACTGTTAAGACTCAGTATATTGATATCACAACTAAATTGTTACATGATTAAAAACAAATAGTATAGATAAGTGTTTATTTGATTTAATTTTGTATAAAAAAGAGGATATAAGTATATAATAGTTCCTATATTACATTAAGAAAATCTAGTAGAATATGTAAGAAACAAGAAATTACAAACAGTGGCTCCTTATGGGGAATTGGTACATGCACATACATATATATATATATATATATATATATACACACACACACACACACATACATATATATATATGTGTGTGTATGTGTATATATGTGTGTGTATGTGCATGTATATATATATATGTATACATATATATATGTATGTATACATATATATATGTATATACACACATATATATATACACACACATACATACATACATACATACATAAAATTCATTGGCTATCAAGTTGGACTGCATTGGTTTGGATCCTGGCTTAGCCACACATTTTTTGAATGGTTTTGGAAATATCCTTGAGCCTCAGTTTTTATCCTACATGAGTAAAACTATACTCCTTTCTCACTGAGTTTTAAGGATAAATGATACAGTAGATGTAAAAGAGTTAATCACAGTACATTGCAATAAGATGCTTTAAATATTTGGCAAAAAGGTAATAGGTGCAATTTAACCTGTAATTCTGGTAAAAACAGGTCGTATCTTAAGTATAATAAGATATTTATCTTAAATATAAAATTTAAACATGAAATACTAGTATCCTTTAGATCAGTAAGATAAGTATTTCTACTATATTATTACTATTGTTCAAGATTTGAAACAAATAAAACATAATTATTAGGGAGGAGGAAATAATGTTTGTAAAGGCTTTGATTATATACCTCAAAACCTAAGAAAATTGTCTCTAAAACTGTTAAGAAATGAAATGTCACCCAAACTCAGTGTCTTATTTGTGTCTGGCAGTGAATCTGAGTTGGGTCCATGAATGAAGCTAAACTGAAGGTGCATTGGTCCTTTGCAATGCCTAGTTTGTAATTTCTGTCAAGTGCCTGGGATATAGGTTGTGAGATAATCCATATACTTTGTCAGCTGAAGTAGAGATAGGTTTGATATCCATCATTAAAATTGAGAAGTCTGTTCCAAATAATATATACACAGCTACTCCTTCCTCCTGAAGATGGAACTCAAATAAATCCTCTCTACTTGAGTGTGAGATGGACTTGCTGTTTTTTTCCAAAGGATAGTGAAACCTGGCAGTGATTTTCCCTATTGATTAAGGCTGACATCAACAGTTCTGTATCATGTTGATATCATGTATTCCCTGATATGATGTAATGAGAAAGGCACTTCATCTCTGTGGTATTCTTCTAAACGTAATAATAATAATCCCAGTCTAGTCCAGAGAAGGTATCATATATCCCCAAATTGAGGGATATTCTACAAAATACTTGACCAATACTCTGCAAAACTGTCAAAGGGCATGAGAAACAAGGAACAGGAAAACTGCTGCAGAGCAGAGGAGTTTAAGGAGATATGATGACTAAATGAAAGGTGGTATTCTGGATTGGGTCCTGAACAGAAGAAGGACATTAGGGAAAACGGGTAAAATATTAATAAAAGTCTGTAGTTTAGTTAAAACGTTATACTTATGTTGATTTCTTAGTTTTGACATATGTATCATGATTAGATAAGATAGTAACATATGGGGAAGTTGGGTAAATAATATATGGGTACTCTCTGTACTATCTTTTCACCATTTCTGTAAATCTTAAAAATTTTCAAAATAAAAAGCTATATAAAACTGAAAAACTTAACTTGGGTGTATGCTTCAATAGAAAGCCAAACTGTTCTTTCATGGAAGTGGTCTGATTATAGTTATCCTCAGAACAGAATCTAACAAATCATTCAAATAGATGATCAAAATGCCTAAACGGCTGTACTGTAATACAACTATGATGATTTTAGCTTATAAAAATTTAAAAGCCTATGTTATTGAATGTTCATTGTGGAAATAAAAATTCTCAACCAAGTATATTTGTCTGATGTCTTAACTTCAAACCCTGTAATTTCTGGGTGAATTCTCCAAGTTAATCACACTCTAAATGAATCAGCTTGCTGTGTGTAGTGTTGACTACAGGCCTGAGAGTTATATACTGACAGTTGTTTTAACCTAATGGTTTCTTTTCCAACTAGTTGAAATTACCCAGTTTTTCTGGCAGAACCAATTGTCTGTTAACAAAAAGTAGTGATGTAGGTTCTGGGAGTATGAGAGGTGGAAAGAAGTTTCCTTCCCATATATTTTCAACATCTAACCTATTGGCTTTCTTCAGGCAAATGTTGGTTCCTATGTGTACCTGGGGTAGCAGCAGAGAAAACAAGACAACTGGTGAGGGGTTTTCTCTCCCATGGGAATGACAGGCAGCTGAAGAATTATGTTAGAAGCCTAAAGAAAAGACTAAAAAGCAGCAAATTTTGAGAGATCATTTTTCTGTCAAAGATCTCTGCCTCTTACTTTCTCTCCTTTGCACCCCCCTCCCTCCTGAGAGGTGTTAACATTGGCTTCTATGTAAGTGACCACCAGAAGGCCAAGAAGTATCTGAAATGATGGGTTGAATCTTCCCTGTCCTTGAATTTGTGGGAGTGCAGAAATATTGGAATGCCACAATGCTGGCTCCAGGACTTAACAACAAGCTAGGTTTTATACTACAGATCAGTTATCTTAGGCGGTCCTCTACCTTACAGCACCTGCAGGGATCCCATCATGTAAAACCCACAGCAGTGAGATCTGACCTCAACTGTGTAAAAAAGAAAAATAGCAACTCATTAAAGGCTAGTAGCCAGAGACAGGAGATAAGAGAGAGTCATCAAACTATGTACTCTATGAAATAGAACTAGTGGAGGGGGCTATGGTGGAATCTTTGAATTTTATTTTTAAGAAGAGCATTTAAGATTCAAGTAGGGAACCAAAAATGATATTCTGCCTCGTTAGCTCATGATTTGTTTTCCAGTCCATCCAAATTAGTGGACTGTAAGTTCCCAAAGCATGGGTCCAAAAATAGAAAGAGAAAAGATAACGAATATAGGAGACTAAACATGTGAATAAGAATTCTTATAGGAGAGGGGCGCCTGGGTGGCGCAGTCGGTTAAGCGTCTGACTTCAGCCAGGTCACGATCTCGCGGTCCGTGAGTTCGAGCCCCGCGTCAGGCTCTGGGCTGATGGCTCGGAGCCTGGAGCCTGTTTCTGATTCTGTGTCTCCCTCTCTCTCTGCCCCTCCCCCGTTCATGCTCTGTCTCTCTCTGTCCCAAAAAAATAAATAAACGTTGAAAAAAAAATTAAAAAAAAAAAAAGAATTCTTATAGGAGAAAAATAGTGGGTAAAACAATACCTTGAAATACTTTGTACTACTAGAAACTTAGAAATTTTGAATAAAATACAACAGAAATCCTTTCGGATGAATAGCTGAGCACAAAAAAGTAGTTAAATTCTCATATGCCAAAAATGAAAACCAAACATAATGGGAGAAATAATTCTTAAGAAACAAGGTAATATTAAAACAAACCATGAAGCTTTAAAAAAATCACAGTAACTTCTAGAAATTAAAAGGTAGTAATTAAAATTAACTCCATGGACATGTTAAACAGATGAGAAAAACTTAAGAAAGAATTGGTGAGCTGAAAGATAGAAATGAAGAAATTACCCAGAATGTAGCATCAAGAGACAAAGATGACAAATAAGAAAGGAGGTTAAGAGATGGAAAAAGAATGAAAGTTTTCATAGAATGAAATACCCAGGAATGAATTTAACCAAGGATATAAAAGATCTACAAACAAAACTAAACCTAAACTAGACTAAAAGTAAAACTAAAACTGAAAACTAAAAATATGCTTGATTAGCATATTCATTATTCTCAAACACACACAAAAATAGAAAACTTGTCAGTGGAAGTCATAAAATTGTCCAAAATGTAAATAAATTGTCATAAAGATGACTTGTCACCCACAATTCAATTAAGAAATCACTGATAAAAATCAAACTAATACAATGGAAATGTACATATTGTAAATAACTCATAACAAGAAATTACTGTACACATTATAAAGTGTTTAGAATCAAAACTGAGAATGTTGTGTATTTACACTTCTGAGAGTTGGCCTAAGTAGTATTGGAGGCAACTGATAGTCATAAGTATTATATTAAAAAAAGAAAGGTGATGGGGCACCTGGGTGGCTCAGTTGGTTGAGCGTCCGACTTTGGCTCAGGTCATGATCTCGCGGCTTGTGAGTTTGAGCCCCACGTCAGGCTTTGTGCTGACAGCTCGGAGCCTGGAGTCTGCTTCGGATTCTGTGTCCCTCTCTAGCTCTGCCCCTCCCTCGCTCATGCTCTGTCTGTCTCTCTCTCAAGGATAAATAAAACATTTTTTAAAAATTAAAAATAAAGTGTTTTGCCTTTTCCCCCCTAGGTTTTTAATTTTATGCTGAATGTAAGGATAGTTTAACATCAGAATATCCTTTAATATAATCTCCTTATTAACACATTGAAGAATAGCTATGTAATTACGCAAATGAATACAAGCAATTTTGGTAAAATTCAGTATCCATTCATCATCAAAATTCCTAGGAAAGCAGGAATAGAAAATGATTTCTTTAACCTGATAAGGTCTGTCTACTTGGAAGTAACCATCGTCCTGTTTAGTAGTAAAATATTAGAAGCATTCCCCTTCAATAGCTACAAGTTAATGTAAGCCTGTTTTCACCAGCCCTATTCAAGATCTTATTAAACAGTATACTGACATTCATAGAACAGTCAGCAAATTGTTTTAAGTGTAGAATATATAATGGGCTGGGCTATAAAACATAAAACAAGTTTCAATACATTTAAAAGAATTGAGGTCAAACAACATGTTTTCTTTGACCACAACAAAATTAAGTAAGAAATCAACAGCAGAAAGAGCTTTGGTAAATTGCTTGATAGTAAGAACCCCTAGGTCAAAGAAATCTCACAGCAAAATAGAAAATAGTTTGATTTGTATAAATCCACAACATATAACATATAACCAGAGCATATAACAACTAACTGAATTCTCATGCATTGCTGATGGGAATGTAAAATGCTCTAGCCATGTTCCAGAAGAGTTTTCTAATTTCTTAAAAAATGTAACACTTACCACATACCCTGGCATTTCCATGCTTGCATACCTACTTGGGAGAAATGACGGCATATGTCCACAACTGGACTTGTGCATGGATGTTTTTAATACCATTATCCAGAATAGTTCAAAACTGGAAATAATCCAAAATTCCATTAATTAGTGAATGGATAAACAAAGTATCATATGTCCATACAATGGAATACCAATGCACAATTAAAAGGAAACAAACTACTGATGCACACTATGACATTAATGCATCCTAAAAATCATTATGCTAAAAGGAAGAGGCCTGATGGAGAAGAGCACGTGTTACATGTTTTCATTCATATGAAATCTCCAGAATGCAGTTAGTGATTATTATATTGGGCTAGTGATGGGAGTGGGGATTGACTACAAGGCACAAGAGAATTTTTTAGGGTGATGAAAATGTTGGAACTGGAAATTTATGATAATTGCGTGACTCTATAAGGTTTTCAAATAATTACTAAATTATATACTTACATGAATTTTATGTTCATGTTGGTGAGAGAAGCTGCTGGTCAAATGCATTTACACTTTGATGGTACAAGTATGAATGTACATATTTTTGGAGGCAATAAATTGCAGAGTCTCATAAAATTAAATATAAAAGCTTTTAACACCCATCATTTCAGTTACAAGAATTTATTCCAAGTAAATAGTCATGGATATATACCCAAAGATTTACCTAAAAGGGCAAAGTTTTGTTCATGGTAGAAAAAAAATTGGAAATAGCATCAATGTCAACAGTCATCAATGGATGTAATGTGCTGCATACTTATTATATTTAATGACTGAAAATTCAAGACAGGATAACAGGAAAAAAAGTATAAATTACCTTATACAGAATTAGTTTCATCATATTGATATCATCTATATTTATTTATCACCATATTTGTATGCATAGTCATTAATCTAGAAGAACATAAACTGACACTTTATAATGATTTTCTCTGAGTTACGGAAATTATGGGTTTCTTTTACCTTTGTCTTGTTTCAACATACTGTCTGAGTTTGTTACAAGAAGTATTCTTTGACTATCCAAAAAAAAAAAAAAGGCTTGTTTATTTTGTGAAGAAGAAAATTGGATTATATTTTCATTGGGATGTTAGTAAGCTAATAAATGTATAATTTGTATGACATTAAAAGGTTACTCTTTTTTTTAAAAAAGATTACATTCTTAATCCAAATGGACAGAAATCCTATAAAATTCAAAGGGTAAAGCAAATAGGCACTAAAGCCTGAAGTCTGTTTAGGTCTTAAAGTTAAGTAGGTTCAAAATTTTAGTTTCTCTAGTCTATGCCCTATTGAAGTCTTTTTGAGCAGAATGCATTGAGTTGGGTCTTTCATTAGGGATTCTGTGGGAAACAAAGTCACGTGGGGATCATGGGGAGTATAGCTCACCCACACTCTGCCTGAGATCATGGATGGCATTTTTGGCTATCTCTTCAGTGCTGTGCAGCAAAAATTATTGATAAACATTGTTTTAAAGCAAACTGCAGGAGGAAGCTGACCCATCTCTTCTCTGGTATATACAGAGGATTCTTCAATTCCCCCACAAAAGGCTAGAATATAGCTGCTCTATAGAAATTTACATTATAGAAGATAATCAGAAGGGCATGAATTTCTTTAGTAGCTGAAATTATACTGGTGCAGGTAAGAGATTATTGTAAATTCCTAATTAGGCTATTCCAGGTAGCCTAATTTGGATAACTTTTACCAGCTTCATGTATCAGAGAGATATATAAAGGAATACACTTTAGCATTTGTTCTTTCTTGATTAGGGAGCAAAGGAAAGTTTAAGTCGTCCTTGCCTTGGGTGTCGCCTGAATTGGAAAATACTTAAAGCCTTCCCCTCTATAATCCCATAATATCCATTAGTCCTGATTTTTAAAAATTTTTTAATGACCAGTTGACCTTTTTTCAGTCGTGTTTAAGTGTTTCGCAAACACAGCCACAAGACAAACGTGTGCCTAAGCTCTTGGGTTTCAGTTATTTTGCTGTTTCCCTCCCTGGACTGAGGAGAATTAGGTGGGGGGAAACAGCTGCCCTGTGTCTTTTGTTGTACAGTGTGGAGCTTGGAGGCTGATGTTAGAAGAGAGGATTTCCAGGTGAGTGGTACCCAGATAAATGGTTCATTATTTGATTTCTGTATTAATTAAAGTAACAATGGCTGCTGCAGCAGACAGACACAATTTTAGCTGCTTATCAAACTAGTAGTTTCTTATTCATTGACAATCCAAATGGGTGTTCCACAGTAGGTGGCTTTCTTGCAAGCTGTGATTTAGAGACCTGGGCTGCTGCTTCCATCTTGTCCTCCCTGTCTTCGTCATGTGGCTCCTGTGTTTCTGCCTTGGAGACAGAGCATGGAAGACGTGCATGAGTGCTTTTCTGTGGGCCAGGCCTGAAAATGGTTCATGACTTTCCTGCTCACATTCCACTGGCTAAAACTCAGTTAAATGGTCACACCTGAGTGTAAAAGAGGCTGGAATTGATAGTATACCTGTGCTCTCAGGAAGAAAGGAATAAGAATTGGTGAATACCCAATTTATATCAGTGTTGCCAGATCTGAATAGGGAACAATAGCAAATCAAGGTAAGAAATGAAATGCCTTGGGTTGAGAGCCAAGAGGATCCAGATCTTGAATTCGAAGACAGTGACACAAGTGAGAGGCTCATAGCAATTCCCTGAGATAGAACTAAATGTTGTAGGAAACCCTGAGTACAGCCTTCTATTCTATTTATGGATTTGGTGTGGGGAGGACAGTTAACTGAGCCAATAGTAAGTAATTAAGAAAGTTTTTTTGTGTGTGTTTCTCTCTCTCTCTCTCTCTCTCTCTCTCTCTCTCTCTCTCGGTTTTAAATCCAGTGGCAGACCACAAATACAAGCAATAATGAGCTAAGCATCCGGCTCTTGATTTCTACTCAGGTCTGCTCATGGTTCATGAGTTTGAGCCCTGCATCGAGCTCTGTGCTAACAGTGAAGAGCCTGCTCTGGATTCTCTTTCTCCCTGTCTCTGTCCCTCCCTCTCTCTCTCAAAATAAATAAATAAATAAACAAACATGTATAGGCTTTAAATTTAGACAGAAAGGCTTTAAAAATTTTGTGGTCTCTGTATTAGTGGAAACTAATAGTGGAAACTAATAAAAATAACTCCTAAATATTTCATTAAAAATTTGAAAATAATAACTGTCAACATTTATATAATATTTATAATTTGTATATTTCACATTTTATATGAGGAGTGTTTAAATAGTGTTTTTGGGACTTTAGAAGATAGCTGTGTTATAAATGTTATTTTACTACAGATGGAAGTTAGTAAAAATAATTACTTGTATGATTTTGTATCTGCTTAATAGATTGTACTTTCTAAACCCAAAGTCATGTGATTAGATAATCAAATGTATTTCATAGTGTTTTGTTTTCTTTCCCCCTTTTTCTCCAGGAGAAAAGTGGAAATTATGCATACTCATAGTCTTTTCACTCTTCTTGGAGAAAGGCTGATGTTGCATACAAACACTGTGACTGTCACCACATACAACACACTTTATGAGGTAAAAAAAATGTGATGACGATTTAAAATGTATTTAGTGGAAACCTTCTATGTAATTGGGATCAGTTGGTCAGTTAATCAAAAAGCCAGAAATCATTATTTTCAAAAATGAACACATACTTACATTTTAAAATTTTATTTTAAAACATACCCATGTACATTTATTTGCCCATCTTTTTATGTCAGTCCAAGGTGTTTTATTTTAGTATGCGTTGGCTGATTGACTTTGTGCAGTGTTTCTCATACAAACCACACCTATTATGTATTATATATTAGGTCTTTCCCTCCCTCCGCCCCTGCTAATTCTTTCTATCTCTGTCTCCTTTGAAACTACCAACATTAACCTAGAGTTGATAGTGAGGTAAACTATAGGTAAAAATTATTTGTGAAAGCAGTATCTGGAAGGAGCAGTAGATTTTATCATCTCAATTCACAAATCCTTTTTTCATCATTTCTACCATATAGCCATATAGCTTGAGCTCCGTATTTTCTATGAAATGCACACACTACCTCCCAAAGTAGCTGTTTTTATTTTTAAGGACCAGTAAAATATGAGTAATAATCCCCGTGTTAACCTTAAAACCTTAATTCTACTCTCCTACAACTGGTCTTTGGTGGCCCTAGTTCTTTTCTGTAGTACAAGGATTAGCAAACTTACTAACACCTGTCTGTGGGGCTAGGTGCCAAGGCTAGTTTTTCTGTCTTTAAGTGGTTGAAAGTAAGCAAAAGAAAAATAAAATATGACATATAAAAATGGTATGAAATTAAATGTCAGTGTCCATAAATACTTTTGTTGGAACAACCCCTGTGCTCATTCCTGTACATACTACTGGTGGTTGCTTTTGCGTCACAGCAGCAGAGTTGAGTAGGTGCAACAGAGAATGTTTGTCACGTTCTCATCACACTTTGCATGCTGCTCTGTTGCACTACAGATCACGGCATGTGGTGACTTGATAGTGTTTCACGTATCACAGGTATTTTAAGTCTAGCTTTTTGTTTAATACCAATGCATAACCGTCATGTCAGAATAAGAAAAGTGGACTTCAGGTCTCACACGTCTGAAATACAGTGGAGTGTGAATTATTTTGTTACAGATTTAGGTGGCAAAGCATTTTATCTGTTACACAAGGACACTACTATACATTGACGCTAATAGATTAAACACTTGTAATAACATCCTTCACTCAGAAAAATAGTAGGCAGAAAATAAAAAATAGCATCATTGCAGATTTCTCCACAAGAGTAAAAAAATGAAGTGAGAGACATTGAGGGCAAATGCTAAAATTCTTAATGGAATTGTACTACAATTTTAAATTCATATGGAACAAATTCAGACTCCTCTAATAACTACATTTGTTTCATCTAAGCCACAGTATATCTCAATTCTAGTTTTGGGTGGCCCACAAGTAGAGGATAGTTTTTACATTTTTAAATGACCAGAATAAAAGAAGAATATTTTGTGATGTATAATTTTATGAAATTCAAATTTCATATTTGTAAATAAAGTTTTATTGGAAGGTAGTCACGTTTATTCACTTAGTCTATGAGTGATTTCAAACCATAATGACAAGGTTGAGTTGTGAGAGACCATATGACCCACAAATCCTAAAATAGTTTTCTATCTACCTTTCTGTAAAAATTTTGCTACAAAGATAAAATTCTCTCTCTGCTGTAACAGAGAAATATCTCTCTACTCTTTTGTCGTTTTTATTAAAAAGTACATTTTAATCTGATATCAGAATTAATATGCATTCATTATAGAGTTTTGGAAAATACAGGAAAACACCAAAAAAAATTTACTTCTGGTGTCTCCATCAGTACTGAATTATATATAAAGTTTTTTGTCAGCTCACATACACATACAGACACACATACAAAAAACTCATGAAATATCATCCTTCCCATAGCTTTGGGTTCTCCTTTTTGCGCTTAACAACATACTGCAAATATTTTTATTATAAAATGTTCATCATAGTTGGGAGGGCAAAGTTTTCTGGTAAAGGGCCAGATGATAGATATTTATAGGCTTTGTGGTAGTCTTAGTTTGTCTAGACTGCTGTAACAGAATACCACAGACCAGGTGGCTTATAAACAACGGAAATTTGTATCTCACGGTTTGGGAGGCTGGCAAGTCCAATATCCAGGCACTGGCGGATTTGGTGTTTGGTGAGGACTCACTTCATGGTTTATAAACCATCTTTTCACTGTGTCCTCCCATGGCAGTAATGTCAAGGGAGTTCTTAGATTTCTTTTATAAAGGGTCATAGTCTGACCTTCATGAGGGTTCCCAAGCCCTAAACACCTTCTAAAAGGCTCCACACCTCTTAATACCATGACACCGGGGATTGGTTTGCAAGATGAGAATTAGTGGAGACACAAACATTCAGTCTCTAGCGGCAGGCTTTATGGTGTCTGTGGGACTACTCAGCTTTGCAGTTGTGGCTCAGAAGCACTTGTAGACACTGTGAGACAAATGGGTGCGCTGGCCAATAAAACTGTATTGTATCTGTTTTATTTTATATCTGTTTACAAAAGCAGATGGTATCCTGGATAGTATTTTGGCCTCAGGTCTGTAACATTACTTTCAGCTGTTTTATTTCATCTTTTTTTTTCCGTTTTATCTTATCAGCATTAAATTTAAGAGTAAATTAAAAAACTCCTTTGACTGCTTTGTTTCTTTCATTTTTAAGCCTAATATTACAACTTTGTGTTATTCATTCATCTAATTACATGATTTGTAAATGCTTATCGTCCAGAACACTGGGTATTACCGTAGTGTTTTTTTTTTTTTAGTATTGCTCCAATATTTGACCTACAAAACTGAATAAGCATTAATAATAGAAAAGCCTACCGTATACAAATCATCTTGATTCTGATATTATATTTCCCTAATAATAGTAACTGTTTTGGAGGGTGTATTTCCTGTGACAGTCACTTTGGTGTAAGTACTTTTCGTACATTATCTCAGAGTCTTACAACAACCCTATGAAACTAGATTTTTTTGTTGTTGTTGCCTTTTTAAACAAACAGAATCATAAGTTTAACAATTTTTTTTCTGTGTCTCACCATTAATAATAAATGGCCATAAGATAGGCAGATTCCATAATGTATGTGCATAAGGTAAAAAATGTCAGAATCTACCTTTGGTGGACAACATGAAAGTCCTCTTAATCAAAACTGTGCTACAATATCATATTAGAGCTCTTTCTATTTGTGTTTCTATCTTGGTTTTTTTAGACTAATCCTTCTCTGGTTGATGATGTCTATACATGTTTTTTAAATCATTTTTTGCCTACATGAATTTCTAACCCTCTGCTTGTTTTAACCAATTAGTGTCAAGAGTAGAATGTCTTTGTAGTTAGTGAAACTTTATATTAAAATAAGAATGTAGCATAATAATATATTATGTTGAATCTGAAAAATCATTAGGTACTTAACCTTAAAGTAAGAACATATGTATTTCTATTAGTTTTCTTGAAAAGTGGCTCAATAGCAAATGCAGCAGTATTTTTACCTACCATCTATACTCATATGCACTCTCTTAGTATCCAGATTTTAGTCTCTAATGATATTCTACACTAAAAAAGCCAAGTTGTTGCTGATTCCGTGTCTTAGGTGGAGAAACTATGGATAAGTTTCGATCTTCTGATACTGGATATTGGATGCTGCAGATAAAGGAACTAACTTACAAGGTCTCTGACCAATTTGGCTGTAATATATGCTTTTAAAGTAGAATAATAATCATGGTTAATTGGAAAGATGGACTAAGTTAATTATACTCTAAAAAAGGAAAACTTGGGGCGCCTGGGTGGCTCAGTCGGTTAAGCGGCCGACTTCGGCTCAGGTCACGATCTCACGGTCCGTGAGTTCGAGCCCCGCTTCGGGCTCTGTGCTGACAGCTCAGAGCCTGGAGCCTGTTTCAGATTCTGTGTCTCCCTCTCTCTGACCCTCCCCCGTTCATCCTCTGTCTCTCTCTGTCTCAAAAATAAGTAAAACGTTAAAAAAAATTAAAAAAAAAAAAAGGAAAACTTAACATAAGTATACAAAAAGTCAAAAAAGAAAGATGGTTATGATATGATTGGGTTGCACTGTTGATCCCATAAAAAAGTAGAAGGGGTCTTAGCATAAGCTTTAGTACCACTAACAAGCCATATTATGTTATTAGACTGCAGGATGGTGGATGACTAATTCTAGATTACCAAAGTTAAAAGACTGCACCGTTTTGGAAGGTAGCATCAGGTAACAGAAAATTAAAACTCATGTGACAGGTTTGAACTTAATTCTCATTAACACAGTAAGTGAAATTTAACTGTAACCAGAAAACTCAGCCTCAAAACCTGCAGCTTGACTTTGATTATCCTTGTGAGTAAGCATCGAACAGGGCCCACATCCCTGGCAAGAATGATTTGGTTGATAATCTTCAGTTTGAAAGCTCTTTTACCTTCATTTCCATTTTGGTTTGGGGAAATTAACTTCACCCCAAACAATGTATCAAAATCAATATCACTACAACTGTAGGAAAGTATAAAATGAAGCACAGAAATAATCAAGAACTATGTGAAGCCTATGATCTTGGTAATGATATTTTAGCATATGAGGTTTTTTTAAAGTTTTTGGAAGGCCAGTTAAGATAAGGACTATGTCACTGTCATCTTTAAAATTCTAAATCTGGGGTACCTGGGTGGCTCAGTTGGTTAACTGTCAGACTTTGGCTTAGGTCATGATACAGTTCACGAGTTCGAGCCTCACTCACATCGGGCTCTCTGCTGTCAGCACAGAGCCCACTTCAAATCTTCTGTCCCCCTCTCTCTCTGCTCCCCCCCTGCTTGTGCTCACTTTCTCTCTCTCAAAAAAAATAAATAAATAAACTTAAAAAAACAAAGAAATCTCTCTTTTAAAAAAATTCTAAGTCTGGTAATGCCTATAATAGAATAAATAACAAATATTAAAGGACAAAGTAACTAAGACCTTTTGGCAGGATATAGCAGATACCATTGTATAAAAGATGTGAAGATCTATCTCAGTTATTCTGAAAATTTTTTAAAATTATTAAGGAAATATCCCTGTCTCTTAGTTTTCTGAGGTGAATTTATTCTTATAGGTCCTATGCTAAGAAGTAGGCTTTAGTGAACTCCTCTTTGAAATAACTCAAAATTATTTTTATTTGAATACTTTCTGAGAGTTACATTATTTGCAAAATTTGTATCTTAAGTTGATTTGCTTTAGTTTTGCTTTTTTTTATTCCATCTCTAAATTATGGATAATTATATTTTCTTAATACTTGTTAGGACTCTCAAACATACTTAAAAATATAATTTGTTAGATTTTAAAATATGTCTTGTAAGCACAAAACTAGATTGTTCTGTTTGATATAGATCTTAACAACACTATCTGATTATTTACTGTATTAAGTATTGGGATATTAATTTTACCTCATAGGTTTGGGTTTACTATTTCTCTTTAAATATTGTTCCTATAATTCAGTTAAATATTAATGTAGACAGAGGCAGCCAAGTGTGGGAACTTCTCATCTGAAGAGCTCAATGTCTTACAGAAATAATGAACTGGTTTTTTTTTAGTTTCAAGTTTTTATTTAAATTCCATTTAATTAACATACAGTGTAATACTAGTTTCAAGAGTAGAATTTAGTGATTCATGCACCCAGTGCTCATCACAAGTTTTGTTTTGTTCTGTTTTGTTTTGTTTATTTTTTTTTTCAACTTTTTAAATTTATTTTTGGGACAGAGAGAGACAGAGCATGAACGGGGGAGGGGCAGAGAGAGAGGGAGACACAGAATCGGAAACAGGCTCCAGGCTCCGAGCCATCAACCCAGAGCCTGACGCGGGGCTCGAACTCACGGACCGTGAGATCGTGACCTGGCTGAAGTCGGACGCTTAACCGACTGCGCCACCCAGGCGCCCCTGTTTTGTTTTGTTTAAATAAAAATGTGTATATATGTATTTTGGTTACTTTATCTTTTTCTGTTAGGGTATAACAGTTTCTGAACACAAAATTTTTACAAGGTGGTAGCATGCTTAAAACTTATAAAAATGAGGGGCGCCTGGGTGGCGCAGTCGGTTAAGCGTCCGACTTCAGCCAGGTCACGATCTCGTGGTCCGTGAGTTCGAGCCCCGCGTCAGGCTCTGGGCTGATGGCTCAGAGCCTGGAGCCTGTTTCTGATTCTGTGTCTCCCTCTCTCTCTGCCCCTAGCCCGTTCATGCTCTGTCTCTCTCTGTCCCCCCCAAAAAAATAAATAAACGTTGAAAAAAAAAATTAAAAAAAAAACTTATAAAAATGAAATCCTTTTCTCAAAATTATAGACTCTCATAGGTGGACAGTATGTTAAATATCTTGTTCAAATATTCTTTTCACAGATAAAGAAACTAAGTGAAAAAAGTAATACAGCTTGTTCAAATTATAAAGATACGAAGATTCTCCAACCCCAGATACTTACAGTGGCAATTGGGTGTAACGGTGGGGTCAATAGTTTGCCATTTTAAGAAATAGCCTAGTACTACTTTTGTCTTAGAAATTGAGCCTACTATCTAAAATGATTTATACATGATGAAGCTGGGGAGTGAGTAGGTCAGAGAGGAAGCTTTAACAGCACCTGCTTAAGCCTAAACTCTTTCTGTGACCCATGAGTTGTGAGATAATTCCATTTATAAAATAGAATTTAAATGTATAATGCTAGGCTCAGATCTGTGTATCTAAATACATATTTATCAAGTTACTTCCATGCTTATAATTCATTATTGTTCCTCAGCCCTGTCCAAAATGATTAGCCACTAGTCACAGGTGGCTATGGAATTCTTAAAATGTGGCTATGAATTGAGATGTGCTCTAAGGCTTAATACATATTGGATTTCATGTCCGTATCTGGCTCTGAACCCTTCCTACAATTTTGGTTTTGTAGGGGCTGGGGTTAGCTTCCTATGCGTTTCTGTAATCAATACAAGTCAAACTCTCATGGCCCATCTTGAGTCAAGTCCTTTCATTACAATGTTTATATCTATATTCATCTCTCCTTATTTATATCTCATTATTTCTCTCCCTCTTTTAAAAACTCATATAGATTCTTGGGGTGCCTGGGTGGCTCAGTTGGTTAAGCTTCTGACTTCAACTCAGGTCATATCGCATGGTTCGTGGGTTCGAGCTCTGCGTTGGGCTCTGTGCTGACAGCTCAGAGCCTGGAGTCTGCTTCAGATTTTTGTGTTTCCCACTCTTTCTTCTCCCCCACCCCCTGCCCCTTGTGTTCTGTCTATCAAAAATAAATAAACATTAAAAAAAGGAACATGTATTTATGCCTGTCTCGACAATTAATTGATTCTTTTTTTTTTTTTTAATTTTTTTTTCAACGTTTATTTATTTTTGGGACAGAGAGAGACAGAGCATGAACGGGCGAGGGGCAGAGAGAGAGGGAGACACAGAATCAGAAACAGGCTCCAGGCTCTCAGCCATCAGCCCAGAGCCTGACACGGGGCTCGAACTCCCGGACCGCGAGATCATGACCTGGCTGAAGTTGGACGCTCAACCGACTGCGCCACCCAGGCGCCCCGACAATTAATTGATTCTTGAAATAATAGTTCCACCTAGCATCTATGTTTCTCATTCTAACTATGTAGCAGAGTGTGGGCACATAAATGGTTCTTAATAAGTACATGCTGGGTTGTTTCTAAATATGTTTTTGTAATTAAACTCATACTTGAATATGTTATAGTTTTCAAAACACTTTCACATATAGAGCCTTCTTTGATCTTCCTAGCAAGTTTATTAGGTAGGCAAGACCATTATTATCCTCCTTGTTAGAAGATTAAATACAGACTTAAAAAGGACAATATAAAATTGTAGATTTTTGGGGATAAATATTATTTTCTTTGCAATGAGGTTTCTTATTTTTGGGGTGAGACGGTTTTAACTAATCTTCATCATGGAAGAGTGTGGCCTGATCTTTCCCAAGCTTGTCTACAGTTATTTTTAATCTGTTTGTAACCAGAATTTTAGGGATGTGGTCCACTGGGCTGTAGGGCCACACCAGGGCTTTTTTGGGCAAACTGGTGTGAAAACTTCTTGTATGCATACAAAACCACTGAATGTTCTTTGGTATTTTCAAATTCCTAGGATTTGCAAAGAAATTTTTGTCCCATGTGTCTGCTCCATCTGATTAGTAGTGCATGTCTGTAGTGCAGTGTTCAGAAAATCCTGAGGCACTGTTCAGTTTCAACAACAAAGTGTTTGGTTTAAACACAATTATAGGAGTGAAGGAGAGAGGTTCTTAAACCCTGTATTTATCATTTTAGTAACGGTAGGTTAGTTTTAATTTCAAGGCAATACCTTTTTGATAAACATTCCTAATATACATAAGTCAGTTTTCTATCTTTATCTCCTTTTTCTTCTTCTTTCTCATTTCTGAGTAGAAGGTCAGAAAAGTGCCTATACTGGATATCATGGTCTTTTTCTAATCAGAAGGGATCATTTCTGGCTTGTAATTAATTCCCTTTCCCCATCCTCAACTTTCATAATAATGGCTAAGTACAACTAGGCTCTCAACTAACTTTTATGGTTTCTCCATAGATATTGTACCTTACTGTAGGCTGAACTGAACGTTTCATTCAGAACTTAGCATATTAATTTAAACAGGAAATTAAATCAGTAATATAAAATTATATTCTTATTAAGTATAGTCTCATTGGACCATACTCATGCAAGAATAGGTATACACAGGCTAAAGCCTAAAATACAGTGAACAGCCATATGTCCATTATTTATATATAATTCAGTTATCCATTCTTAAATTTAACAAATGTTTGAATATTGGCAGTGTGTCAGGCATTGTGCTGATTGCTAGGAATATAACAGTGAAAAAGATGTGCAAGAATCCAACACTCATAGAGACTGCTAAATTTTAGTGGAAAAAATTAGAAAATGTTTTAGAATTCTGTTTTTTTCTTTATTTGGTTAATTTCTTGTCGTTTTTTTTTGTTACTTGAAAAAATAAGTTTAAAGAAAAATTCATTAGTAAATGACAAAGAGCCACATTTCTAATGAAGACTTTTCCTTTATCACACTTCATTTTGAAGTTGAGACCCAGGCTCAGACATTATTTTTTTTTTTATTGCCTTGCTTTCTAAGTTTTTTAAAATTAATGACATAAGAGTCAAATGTTTATACACCATAAGTTTGCTAAGGATGTACAGTGTAAGGGTATTTCAAACAGAGTAATTCTTGGATTCCCTAATTAATCTTTCCTTCTGTCAATACTGGTTTGTTTTTGTCTTTATCCATAATAAACAAAATTTGAAAACTGAAGAATTAAAGAGTTTAGAAATTTCAGAATGACTAGAGGACCCTTAGAAGAGAGTTTCATTTGATTTTGACAGAATTGACATTTTTTGCATTCTTTGTATATCTATATTTTTAAATTATGATTTAAATTATTTATTAAGTGAAATTCAAATTCTTCATCTTTCAGATCTTGACAGAGCAAGTATGTACTCAAGTTGTACACAAACCACATCCAGAGCCAGATTCTACAGTGAAAATTCAGAATCCAAGTGAGCAAATAGCAATTAAAAAAAAAAAAAATATATATATATATATACACATGCTATACCTACAGCATAGGATATATATATATATCCCTGTGACTTATCTACTGTGTAACTGGAAGTATGTAATTCTTAATTCCTTTCACCTATCTTGTTTGCCCATCTCCCTACCTCCCTCTCATTTGACAACCAGCAGTTCTCTAGTTCTGAGTGTATTTGTGGGGTTTTTTGGTTTGTTTGTTTGTTTAGATTCCACATGTAAGTCAAATCATGGTATTTGACTTTCTCCCTCTAACTTATTTCTCTTAGCATAGTACTCTCTAGGTCCATGCATATTGTTGCAAAAGGCAAGATCTCATTTTACAACTAATATCCTAGTGTGTGTAAATACCACATCTTCTTTAGCTGTTTACCTGCCGATGGACACTTAGGTTGCGTCCATGTCTTGGCTATTATAAATTATGTTGCACTGAACATAGAGGTGCATATATCTTTTAGATTTAGTTTTTTGTTTGCTTTGGGTCAATACCCAGTAGTGGAATTACTGAATCATAATGGTAATTCTATTTTTAATTGTTGAAGACCCTTCATACTGTTTTTCACAGTGGCTGCACCAAATTACATTCTTACCAACAGTGCAGGAGAGTTCCCTTTTCTCCACATCCTCACCAACACTTGTTATTTCTTCTTTTCATTTATTTTCTTTAGCTATCCAAATGGCAATTCTTTATGTTAATGCAGTAATGACATGATAACATGTGAAACTAAATCGAAACTTTTCCTAACCACCTTAATCATTATGGTGTTTACCATAGTTCATAATACTTCTAACTCACCTACCATAGGGCTAAGCTGAAAATGAGTAAAGGTTTTTGAGTGGAAGATATGCAGTTGTAAATCTTGACTTTTTTGTGTGCATATTTACAGTGATTCTTAAGGTGGTGGCAACTTTGTTAAAAAACTCTACACCAAGTGCCGAACTGATGGAAGTTCGTCGTTTATTTTTATCTGACATGATAAAACTTTTCAGTAACAGTCGTGAAAATAGAAGGTAAGCAATTTCAATACTATAACAAAGCTTTATTCCATAATTAGTTTCTCTCCTTTATTTTTAGTCTCTTTCAAAAAGTTTTTCAAAACTTTCCCATGTTGCTAAATACTTGTAATTCTCCGAAAAGGCATTTTATGTTTCTTTGATCTAATGTACGTTCATTATACTTACTTTTATGTTTTTATTTGATCATGTGGGCATTATATTTTAATTGTGGATATGAGTACACATATTTAAGATGCACCATTCCTTCTGGTGATACCTGTGTGTTGTAATTGTGTTCGAGTTGCTCATATTCATCTCTGCTTTTCTCAGTTTCTGTCTGATAACTGATTATTGTGATGCATTTTTAAGTTAGTTAAGACATGGGGTACAGTCTAAGGCTGTGGGTGCTTCCTGAGTCTTCAACAAATATGTATTGCATGTCTGGTATGTATCAAGCACTGTGCTGCACACAGATCGTCTCCGTGTTCAGTCTTGGCACAATTTAATGGGGAAGATAACAAGAAAAGAGTGATTAATATGTAATGTATTAAGTGCGTTGTGAGTGCTACAGGTGATGAGGAAGTAGAGAAACGATAACTAAATCTGACTGGGAGAGTTAGGAAACCAATTTGAAATGATAATTTGGATTTTTCCAGGTAGAAAAATGGGAGAAAATCATTCCAGGTATAGAATATAGAATGTGCAGAATGACTGTGCATCTTGCTTTACCTAGGTCAGATCATATTTTCACTCTTTATCTAAATTTAAAAATAGTAAATTCTAATATAATTCAGGTATTTTTAATGAGGTGGGTTTTTTTTGTTTGTTTGTTTTTTTAACCCACTAGATGCTTATTGCAGTGTTCAGTGTGGCAGGATTGGATGTTTTCTCTTGGCTATATCAATCCTAAAAATTCTGAGGAACAGAAGATTACCGAGATGGTCTACAATATCTTCCGGATTCTGTTGTATCATGCAATAAAATATGAATGGGGAGGATGGAGAGTCTGGGTTGATACACTCTCAATAGCTCATTCCAAGGTAAGGAGATGTAGCACTTTAGATCATCAGGGTTTCAGCTGTGGATTCAATGGCTATAAACACGCATCTGGTGCCATCTTGTGGGCATTTTACATTATGGCCGATTCCTTTATCTCCGCTTTCTTTACTGTTTTTGGTTTTTTCTCTCTATTCTGTAACACTGTTAGAGCTTGAAATATTTTATAGATCATTTCACTGAAACCCCATGTTTATGAACCAGGGATTTTAGACCCCAGACGTAACCCCACATACGTTTTATAGCTCGAGTCTAAGCCAATAGTTCTTTTACCTTAAACATACCTACTGGTTCTTAAAAGAATATTTCATGAAATACATGCTGAAAAATACTTTCTGAAAAGTAATGAGAAATTGCCTTTATTTCCAAGTGAATCATGAATAAGGGTTTAAGTTTAGTGGCATTTTTAATTGCATTATCTTTCCTTTTTAATTCTAAGAATCTATATATCTGTATTTTAAATGTTACCTGATCTTTGGTGAGAGAAAGTAGTGAGTTAACATGCACATTTATGTACACATTAGATTCTGGAAAAATCAGAGTCAAGATTTCTCATTATGTGGTGTCCTAGAAAAAGCGTGGGTGTCAGAAGTTTGGCTTTTAATCCAGTCTGTGCCACAATTCAGTTTTGTGACTTCAGGAAATTTGTATAGTCCTTTTGTGCAGGGGTTAGAAAAATGTTCTTTTTAATGTTTTTTTAACCTGTACAGATAGTAAATATTTTAGGTCTTGGGGACTGTACAGCCAGCCTCTGAAGCAGCTATTTAACTCTGCCATGTGGTGTGAAAATAGCCATAGGAAACGTATAAAAAATGAACATGGCTGTGTTCTTGTATAACTTTACTTACTAAAACAGGTGATAAGCACGTTTGATTCATGGGCTATACTTTGCCAGCTTCCACTTTTAGGGCTTGATTTCCTCTTCTGTAAAATAAAGGAATTTTTGTATCAACATAATCTCCAAAGGAAGATCCCTCTCAACCTAAAATCCTGTTGTCATTTAGGTCAATATCATATGTGCCTATAAGGAAAGATTTTGAACTTTATTATTTTCAATTTTAGAAGAGCTTTTATTTCTGTTAAAACTTACATTTTATAATGTATTGGCACCTTTTATCATTAACAAATTTTAAAATACTACTTGATAAGAAAAATATTTCATGTTTTATGAAAAAATATATTTCATAATTATTCTTAAACAAGCCATGTAAAGTAACCCATTAGTCTATATAAAGATAAATTTGTGATGTTTTAACAGTTTAAAAATGTACATATTTATAGATACGTGTGATTTTTAAAAATCTCAATTGGAAGTAGGCACACATGAATAATAGATGGTGAAAACTGATATGGTAATACTTTGGATATTATATATATTATTAGCCAATTTTCTGTGTTAGCTGAACTCAAATATGTAGGAATTCAACTGGCATATTAGGTTAGAGTAACATTGAAATACTCAACCTAAAAGAAAAGATTACTTCACTTAAAACTTTAATGTTGCTAGTTTACTTAACTGTTTTTGGACATTGTATATATATAACACACACACATACACACACACACACACACACACACACGTATATAAAATAAGTCATATGTAACTATTTTTGACGATTACTTCCAATTACTTAATGAAACTTATCTTAAGATTAATATGTGCTACATTTGAAATCATAATTTTGATACCATTTTCGCTATTAACATAACTTTACTTGTATTTTTTTCTCCTTGGTATGTATATGAAATGCCTTAATGTTTTCTTTGCTTATTCCTAAGGTCACTTATGAAGCACATAAAGAATACCTAGCCAAAATGTATGAAGAATATCAGAGACAAGAGGAGGAAAACATTAAAAAGGGAAAAAAAGGGAATGTGAGCACCATCTCTGGTCTTTCGTCACAGACAACAGGAGCGAAAGGTGGAATGGAAATCCGAGAGATGGAAGATCTCTCACAAAGCCAGAGCCCGGAAAGTGAGACAGATTACCCTGTCAGCACAGACACTAGAGACTTGCTCATGTCGACAAAAGTGTCAGATGGTATTCTTGGAAATTCAGATAGACCGGGAGGTGGTGTGCATGTGGAAGTGCATGATCTTTTGGTTGATATAAAAGCAGAGAAAGTAGAAGCCACCGAAGTAAAGCTTGATGATATGGATTTATCACCAGAGACGTTAGTAGGTGGAGAGAATGGTGCCCTTGTGGAGGTTGAATCTTTATTGGATAATGTATATAGTGCTGCTGTTGAGAAACTCCAGAACAATGTACATGGAAGTGTTGGTATCATTAAAAAAAATGAAGAAAAGGATAATGGTCCATTGATAACACTAGCAGATGAGAAGGATGAACTTCCGAATAGTAGTACGTCATTTCTCTTCGATAAAATACCTAAACAGGAGGAGAAACTTCTTCCTGAACTTTCTAGCAATCACATTATTCCAAATATTCAGGACACACAAGTACATCTTGGTGTTAGTGATGACCTTGGATTGCTTGCTCATATGACTGGTAGTGTAGACTTAAGTTGTACATCAAGTATCATAGAAGAAAAAGAGTTCAAAATCCATACAACATCTGATGGAATGAGCAGTATTTCTGAAAGAGACTTAGCGTCATCCTCTAAAGGGTTAGAGTATGCTGAAATGACTGCTACCACTCTGGAAACCGAGTCATCTGGTAGCAAAATTGTACCAAATATTGATGCAGGAAGTATAATTTCAGATACTGAGAGATCTGACGATGGCAAAGAATCAGGAAAGGAAATTCGAAAAATCCAGACCACTGCTACAACGCAAGTGAGTTATCCTACATGAGTTCTAAAAATGCATTGGACAGATCCTGAGTTGTTAGCACTACGGCAGAGTAATTTCCGAACAGTCACATCATGTTTATACTTAATTATGGCATTATAGTAACTTCGGGAATCACGTGTTATGGTAGTATACATACAAAAGAAATTTAAAATATCTGAATTATATTTCCAACTCCACCACATTGTGTCTGTGTACCTTTGTTGGGCCTCTCTGGGCCTGAATTTCCTTATACAGTACAAGTGTTTGTACCAGATTAAAATATGACCTGGAAGGGCTCTACCCGTTCCCCTATTTTGTGACTCTGTGACTAAATTTACACATTTTGTACTCAAGATCTTCATTCTGAATACTTGATTAATTTTAACCTTTTAAGCTTCAGGCCCAGCCCCGTTCTGTGGATTATAGCAAAGAGGACTTGGAGCCCAGATTGAACTGATAAATGAAATGAAAGGGAAGGGAAAAGGGAACTGTTATTTATCAAGTGCCTACTATGTTCCAGGCACTGTGCTATATGTTTTCAGATTTAATCCTCACAGCCACCCTGTGAGGTAGGTAGTATGGCTGAGAAAATTTGGACTTATTAGCAGTGAAAATTTTCTTTACAACGATGTGGCTAGGAGTCGTGGTTATGAGAAAATTAAAGATTCTTAGGCCTAGTGGTGAGGAAATGTTAGTGCTGCATTTCTGGCCTCACCAGAGTAAAGCTAAAAATAGATGATGTTTTCTGATATGAATTTTAATTGTGGAGCTTTGAGTTTTAAGACCACTTCCTTATTTTCCAGGCTAAATTACCTTATGATTAAGAACTGAAGAATACTTTTACCATTAGTGATTTGGGTTTTTGGTTGTTCTCTGGGTTTTCCACTCACTGTTTCATATCATCAAAGATAAGGTTAACATGTTTCCATTAGAATTGTATTATAAAGAGTAAACCATACCTTTCTGGTGTCTTTGTACTCTAATAACAATCCTTACATATTCCGTGTGGGGAAGAAACCACAACAAACAAACAAAACATGGATTCTGTGTGTGGGAAAGCTATTTTTATTTTTTCTCTGTTAACTGCCAGCTTCTATTTTTGTGGTGGTTGTACTACCATGGTAATTGGAAGGGAGTGGGGATATTGAGTTAGGTGAAGATTTAAATGAAAGGAAAGCATAGTGCGTTGTTTATTGAGCATAATAATCGCTAGGCTTGCCTGGTTTTCAGAGGTTGTAGGTATTTTTCTAGTTTTCTAACTTGTCAAATAAATGTACTATTTTTCGAAATTGAAGTATTGTGAGTAAAATAGACTTTTGAGTTAATTTCAATCTGTTCAAGTAATATTTTTTAATCTTGTGTTTCTAAGTATAGTTAGTTGATGACATATATCCCGTATACTTCAATTTTAATTATATGCTCACTTTTGTAAGGGACACATGTGTCTAATATGAAGACTCCATAAACAAGGGTAAAGAGGACTTGGTTTTCAACGTGAACCCTGGTGTTAGACTTGAGGTATTTGATGTCCTTGCCTGGTTTTTGAAACAGAAAAATAAAAGTAATAATAGTATCCTCTTCAGCTCAAAAAGGTTTCTGTCTATGGAATCACCAGATGAATAATATGTGTAAAATAGATAACCTATCAAAGTTACATGCAGGAGCTCTCCTCGCTCACTTGACTATACTTACTGTTTTCTTTTTGAAATCATGCATTTCTTTGGCAGTCTACAGAAGTTCACCTTTTCTTTCTCTAGGCTGTTCAGGGTCGGTCTATTACACAACAAGACAGAGACCTCCGAGTTGACCTAGGATTTCGAGGCATGCCGATGACTGAGGAACAGAGGCGCCAGTTCAGCCCAGGTCCACGCACCACAATGTTTCGTATTCCTGAGTTTAAATGGTCTCCAATGCACCAGCGACTTCTCACCGATTTACTGTTTGCATTAGAAACAGATGTACATGTTTGGAGGAGGTAGAAATATTTCTTTTCTTAAGACAACTTTCACTTAAGAAAATGACTATTTTAAATTACTGATCCATAGTGAATTATATCATTGAAAATCTCACAAATTGAACTTATTAAAAATAATCCAACATGGGGCACCTGGGGGTGGCTCAGTTGGCTCAGTGTCCAACTCTTGATGTCAGCTCAGGTCATGATCTCCCGGTAGGATTCAGCCCCACAACATCAGGCTCCTTGCTGACAACGTAGGGCCTGCTTGGGATTCTGTCTCCGTCTGTCTCTCTCCCTCTCTTTGCCCCTTCCCCGCTTGCGCTCGCTTTCTCGCTCAAAATTAATAAACTTAAAAAATAACCTAACACTAAAACTTTGTATAGAAACATGAGTATTTTCATAAAGGTAAGGTTATAAAGCCTAGGGCTCAAATCAACAGGTATCCAAGAACTTAGGACAATTAAAAAGTAAAATTTTGAAACCTGGCATTGCCTATTCTATATATAAAAGGGATTTAACAACAACAAAAAGGTTAAATTTTGGTTCAAAGCTGCTTCCACATTTTTTGTTCTTTTTCTGTTAAAATTAATACCATATACTAACTTTATTCTGGGTAAAAAAATTATAACATAGTGTTAAAATTTAAAATCACCTATGACATCTGTTTTTAGAGCCTTTGCCCTTGAAGTCGTTAGTATCAGTTCGTATATAATCACCTAAAGAAAACAGTCTGCATAAATTAAATCATTACCCTGCTTCACTTTCAGTTGATTTTCTAATAGCAAATATTTGACAAATTAAACAGTTACAAGAGTGCGTGCGCATAATTTAGGAAGTTGGTGGCTGGAACAGAGTACCCTACTGTCATTGACTTAAACAATCGATGGCGTGATGTTCTCTGGACTCCAGGAGACTTCTCTGCTTCTCCTAATTTTCCTTCTAAGATTCAAGGTGGCTGATTCAGCTCCTAGCACCACTAAAACATTGGAAACTTGCCCAGACTGGAAGGCAGGGTCTCTTCTTCTTCGTCCTTCATCCCCTTGTTCCTCCTCTCCCTTTTTTCCCTCTTCCCTTTCCTCTTTTTTCTTTTCCCTGTTTTCTTCTCCTTCTCTATTGCTTCCTCTTCCTCCTCCTCCTCCTCCTCCTCCTCCTCCTCCTCCTCTGCTACTTTTTCCCTGTCATGCTCCTTACCCTCCTTTCTTCTTTTCTAAAAGAAGCCCTCAGGAAATCTTCCTCTCACCTCTCACATGCCAGAAGGCAATCACCAGCAAAAGGGAATGGGATTATAATGACTGGCCTATATAGAGCAATACTGGTTAATAACCTCATAGCTGAGGTAAAGCCAACCTTTCCTGTACTTGATCTAGCTCAACAATAGAACAAAATCTAGATTGTGTTAGCAGGGAAGAAGGAATAACTATTATGGAGAACAGTCGATGTCTGCTATAGAAAGCTTTTACTTCTAATTTTATTTGACCAGTTTGTCCTTAGTCTACTCATGTGATAGAAACAATGGTCTTTCCATTGTTAGTGTTGTTCTATGCTAAATTACCTGGGGATGATAAATAAGGAAACTGGAACACAGTGAAACACATTACTGTTAGCATGACATTAACGGAGATATATAGTGTAACTTCCTAATTATAATATTAGTAGTCGTCAAATGAGTGGTACTCAACTTCCCTTCCTTTAACATAAGATGGATACATAACATACACACAGATACCACATGTTTCTGTTTTCATGCGCTCTCGTAAAATTCCCCAAGCAGAATTTTACTTAATTTTTTAAAAGCACTTATTTTTAGGATCAGGTCATACAGCTTGACATCTAAAAGATCGTAGATGATAGTTTACAATTCTGATGAGTGAGAATCATTGACTTAAAATCGATTATGGAATAACCTCTTTTTTCCCATTAGAAAACAGTTCATATTCCTGACAGACATCAAACTAAAGCAGTGTATGTTTTTGGGTATCTACATTGCATGTTTTGTATGGGAAACTGCACTGATGACCTTTAAGGTCTTTTACCTTTTTTAATTCAGTAAGTCCTTGAATTTTTACTTATTCATTTATATTTCCCCATCATGTCACTTCTGTGACTAGCAGTACACATTTTCAGTATGGCTGGTCACAGGTGGGGCTCCAGTCTGGTGATAAAACAAACAGAAATTACCTGAAAGGTAAACTTGGAGTTAACTATCCAATTGTTCTAAATTACCTAAGGATAGTAAATAAGGAAAACTTATTACAACACAAAATAACAAGCTTTTGTGAAAATACTTTTTAGGCTAAATTCATTGACCTAATATAATTTGTCTTGAATCTAGTTAATGTACTGTATTTTTAAAGCAGAAACCCAGTAACGAATTAATACACTAGGATACAAAGAAACCCTGCCGAGATGAATGTTGTTTTTTGTAATATGGTATCTCAATTATAAATTGTTTTCTTTTCTAATAATTCCATTTTAAATTTGCCTAGCTCTTCAATAATTTTTACTTTATAAATGTTACAAGTAGCATTAAGCTAAGAAAATGTTCACTTGTGTTTTGTTTTTGTGCTATTTTAGCCATTCCACAAAGTCTGTAATGGATTTTGTCAATAGCAATGAAAATATTATTTTTGTACATAACACAATTCACCTCATTTCCCAAATGGTAGACAACATCATCATTGCTTGTGGAGGAATTTTACCTTTGCTCTCCGCTGCTACATCACCAACTGTAAGTACTTTGCTTCCATCTAGTGGTGTATTTTATAATTACCTGACAAGAGCATGTCCACAGTATTCTCTGCTCTAAACATAAGGATTTTAACAAGACATGTTCACCTAAGGAAACTTTTTCCCTTTTCTTTCTCTTTCATCAGTGTTGCATTTCAGTTATGTGTGTTTATGAAAATACTAATCTGGCAATTTTGATGAGTAATTTGAAGAAGAGCCATAACTATAAGTGACTTAACGTTATTTTCTATATGCTGCCTATCTTTTCAAATATTTAGTAAACTTAAAATTTTTATTCTGTAACTCTTGAAGTTCTAAATACAAATACATGGTTATTGTGTAAGTAAGTAGAGTCATAAATCTAAATTTAGAAAAAAACATTATTAGTAATGCAGAATCTTACGTGAATTACTTGGAATATTATTTATAAACAATATTATTTTAAACTGTATATGGGAGTTTTATATTCCTGTTCTCTGAGATGTAATCTTGAAGCCAGAAATTTGCTTTCAAAAGGGAACCAAACTAATGAATTCTTATTTAAAACTCAGTCACCTCAGATAGAAAAAATATAAATAACATACCATTTTTAAGCTATCTGAACAATTTCATAATCCTTAAAAACCTCAAAAAAATTTTTATAGACATATGGACTCTAATAGCATTTGCATCTCACTTTATCTACTAGTTCAGCATTTTATTTAAAAAAATATATAGCTGTTTTTCATTCTATATAAAACATTGAAATGTATTAATAAGTTTGAAAGGCATTTAATTATATATATTTAAAATATAATAGGTCAATGTTAACTTCATATTTTAATTGTAATGTTAAAAATCTCTGATTTCTATTAAAAAACCACATTCCATAGCTACTTGCTCACATAGGAAAGAATGTAGAACTCTGCCTCTCATATTGCCTGTGTTCCTGCCACCATATTGGAAACTAATCCATAGCTGGAAAAGTATGCTCTTTCCACAGAGAAACGTGTTTTTTGTTGTTGTTAAGATGTCTTTAACTTGGTGCGGCAGTGTTTCCAAATTCATCTCTGGCTTTATTTCATCATTAACCAGCTTTTCCTACGTGATTCCTTTTCTCTCTGTAGTTTTGTCAATAGCATCACCCCTCCCCCCCCCCCCCCCCCCCCGCCAAAGGAACATTGAAAGTTAAATATTGGCAGCAAAAGCTTGTATCCTGAACATCTCTCCCCCCTCACAGGCACATACACTTTGATTTCATTCATGAATTTATTCAAGAAGTCTACAAAGGCAAACAGGCTAGTTCAAGAGGGAGTGCAGAACAGTTCATCATTATTAGAGCCTTAATTGAATTAGCAAGTAAGCAAGGAAATGGAGCCAGGAAGAAAAATAATTGATGGCATATGAGGGATGTGGATATCCTGTGAGATTAATGTACCATCTCTTCTCTTTAATCTCTGATTTCCTCTGGTGATTTATACAAAATTCTGGTAAATTGGGAGTCATATATGATTTTCTAAATGCATTCTAATATTGAGGCAGGAAGAGTTTTTTTTTCCCCTTCTACACATTCAAAGCTGAATAAATCAGTATTTTCTCCTGGCATTTTTTTTAATCATATAAAATTCTTTAATGTTTTCTAAGCAGTCATTTTTTGTCAAGAAATTTTAAAAGGTTGTATTGAAATTCATTTTATAATATTTTAAAATTTTGTGCAGAACTGGAAATGATCTCTATATAAAATTAATAGTAGGTATTAAAATTTGTATAGGTTTGAAGTTTGCCTGTTTTTATTTTATAATGAATATATAATAAAGATATTGGCATTTTGATAATTTCAAATTAATTCAAATTAATAATTTCAGAATTATTGCCTTTGTAGTTTGGATCACTATATTTTGCACTTTGAAACTGCTTATTGCTTAGACTGTTCATAACAGATTTAGGAAGTCATTCAATTGTAGAAATTTTTCTTCATTGTCTATTTCTCTATCTTTCTGTCAGTTTGGTCCATTAACTGATTGTACCTATGCCTGGTTATACACCATAGCTGATTTTATGTTCTTTGAATAAATTGCTTCCTTAAAAGACCCATCTAGAACCTTTTCTCTCACTTGATGCTAGTAGAACTCTGATTGGTGCTGACTGCTGGGTATTGTTTTCTCTTACTTGATTGTGTAATATTCCTGGTAAAAATTGTAATGTAGTAGAGGGGGAGAGTTTGGAAAGAGGAGATTGAATGAAGAATAAAATTAGAACTGGATAGGGAGGTTTTTGGCTTAGATTTAAATGTAAAACTCCAAAAGAGAATTTTGGAAAGAATAAGTGAAAGAGGAAACATTGGCAGTGTACAGATTAGCAAAGGGAAACATTGTTATGTAGATGCCATTATAATTATAATTAATTTCAATCCTAGATATATAAAGAGAGAAACATTTGAAACTGGTGTTTAAGTGATCTCATGATTTTGTTTAGGTTGGTGTGATTTTAAAATGCATATATGCATAAATGAATGAATAAATATGAATAATGGTGGATGGCTGTGGCTAGCAAACTTTTTCTCTATGGGTCAGATGATAAATATTTTCAGTTTTGTGAGCTATATGGTATCTGTCTCAACTTCTCAACTCTGCTAGTGTTGTGCAAAAGACAGTTATATAAAGTTATATAAAGGAATAGGTACGGGTTTGTCTCAAGAAAAATTTATTTATAAAAAAAGGCAGTGGGACAGATTTACTTGTGTGTCATAGTTTACTGACTGCTGACTTAGAGCATAATCCTTACATAAAATTCATAAGTTTAACATAGTATAATGTTTCAGTATGAAAACTTTATTACTGACCAATGAAAATTCAGTAATTAGAGCTTAAGATAAACTCACCCTTTTCTATTAAATAAGAACTTAAATTTGACTTACTCAATATTTTTTAAAGTTTAATTTTTAGAGCAGTTTCATTGTATGTTGTGGTCCTTATGTTCTATTAGAAGATATATAATTTTCACACTCAGCCATACTAATTTTTTCTAGCATTTGACGTGTCTAATGTTAAAATTGTATTTAATTTTGAGAGGGTAAGTAGAATGCTAAGTATTCTTCTTTTTTTATTTTACCAAGGTCAACAGTAACACTAGTTGTAATTATTTCTACTAACAATGAACATGTGGACACAGAAATTAAATATACAAATATGAGATACTTAAATACACAAATATGAGGTACTCTCAAATATGAGCTATAACAATAAATATATGTTACCTTTACATTAAAAACTATAAAAGACAGGTAAAAGCAATCAAAGATGGTCTAAATAAATGGAGACTATACCATGTTTATGGGTTGGAGACTCAGCGTAACAGGGGTAACACTTGTCCCCAAATTGGTATTTAGACATATCGCAGTTACTATCAAAATCCCACCAATTTTTTTGTAGATACAAAGACTATTTTTTACTTATTTATTTTTTTACAAACACTATTTTTTTAAAAAATTCACATGGAATAGTTAAAACAATTTTGAAAGACTCATTATATATTAAATACAGTAGCCAAGACTGCGTAGTATCTTAGAAAGACATAGTTCAGTGGAACAGAACAAAAACACAGAGATAAACATCCAACATGCACAATTTTTTTCCTCAGTCAAGGAAGGATAGCTTTTTCAAAACAGGTTAATGCTAAGTTTTCTTTGTCATTCTCCATTGAAATAAATCATGATACAAAGTTCAACTCAGGAATATGTGTTTCCCATTTCTCACATAAAGATGGGTGTCACGATAACTATGGAAACTTCTCATTTTCATCGAACAGACTTGTTTCCCACCATTAGTGAGATTCAGACACAATCTGAAATTAAGATTTGATATAAGATATATGGATTTTGGCATAAAATAAATCTATATTTTAACCTGGGTTCTACCACTTCCTAGATAGGAACACACTCTCAATCTCTTATTTATGAAAATGTGTTAATTATACTTATCGAACAGGGGGTTTGTGGAAATTAGGGTAAGTAATATGTGTAAAGCTCAATAGTTGGGGAATGCTCCTAATGTTTCCTTCATTTAGTTGTTTTTGGAACTATTCAGAATTGTATCATGATAGAATAATTTTCTCATTTATAAAATAATCCTGTCATATTCAGAATCCTAAAATAGGATATTTGAGACAAATTTATTCATGACGCGTGATTTATTTTGATGGCCAAAGATTAACATGATATAATCTTTTTGTCTGCTATCCCAGTGGGATTAGCATAGTGGTGGTCTGTTTTCTGCCCTGCGATCTTATAGGAATATACTATTTCACGCTAAGGATAACAGTTGTGTATTGCTGTTGCAGTATCATCATGTAAGAAAAGTTGAACTGTTTAGATAAATCTTACTTGTAAGCAAATATTTTAGTACGAACTTTAAGGAAAAAGTATACTTACATCATATTTATATTATAGTGAACACCTTGAACTTAATATTCATTGAAGAAGCAGGACTTTTGGAATTTCAGTTTTGCCTAGGTTAACTATGTGGCATAAAAATAAATCACGAAAATAGTTTCAAGTCTCTAAATTAGATCGGTGGTTTTAACTTCAATAGTCACAGAAAAAATGAAAACCTCTTTTAGTATGTAGTTTGACCAATCTTTGGTTTTGGAAAAGGGCATTATTTTTGTTGTTGTTGATTTTTTTAGAGTTAATGTTTCTATGACTAGTCAATTGAATCCTCTCTTTCATTCTCTATACACTGTTAAGTTGGTCATGAATGAAAAAAAGGAGTTGTAGAAAAAAGAGAAGCAAAGAACATGGATCAGTTACAAATTGCATAATCACTTCATGATTTTCAGTTGATTATTTGGTCAGCCCTCCAGAACACTGAATGTTTAGAATTTAATTCAGTGTCTTGTATGGTTTCATTTTCTCTGTTAAGGAGAATAACAGAGACTGATATTTCTGGCTTTCCTAATAGTTTCATAATAAAAAAAAAAGAAGAGTATTTTCTGTCAAAAAATGATGATAAGGTCTTGAATTTAGTTTACATTTAATTATCATTATCAGAATGTGTGGAAAAATTAGTAATTTTTCTTTTGTTTATCTCATACGTTAGTATTTTCAGAAGGCTTATATGCATTTTCCTATACAGTGTAACATGAAAATTGTGTATTTGAAATTTATGCTCACATATATTTGCTGTCAAAAATCAGAGAATAGGAACGGTTGATGACTTTTATTCCGAAACTTAATTCTAGCCAAACTTTTGGATATATTGAATATAATTCTTAGTTAGTTAGTATTCTGAAACTTAGTGTACTATGTAATTAGCTTAGTTCACATGCAGGCCTCATTAGTGTATCTATCAGTTCTTTTCTAGCAAGGGAAAGTGGTTTTTAAGTTATAATCACTACAGTATTTTATTCTTTAACTCCTGGAGATTTAGATCTATAGGAAAAACTCCAAATATTTAAAAAAAAAACAAATTATAACATGATTCCTTAATGAAAATTCTGGAAAGTTGGTATAAATAGTTTATTTACTTAAATCATTGCTGCCTAAACCAGTATTGAGGTTAGGGCTTTTACAGAGATACCATATTAGTTTATTTATTAAAATACCTTCTTAGGCATCACCTGGGAAAATATATTTATTTTATAAAATAGAGTATGCATAATTTCTAGTATATGAACTGTACATATATATATATATATACATATATACTGGTATATATGAATATATATATATTATTTGGGCAGAGTTACTCTAATGAAAAAAATAAATATTAGTCTAAATATTTGATATTTAATCTTAATCATATGTAATTTATAAAAGAAATATCTCTTCTGAGAACTTTGCTTTTAATAAAATAATCAAATATAATTTTTAAATATATTATTTTGTGTTTCAATTTTACATTGTATTTTCATTTAATTTTAATAATTTCCTTTTCTTGTACTTTTTTGATCTGTTGTCTGTTTTGTCTAATGCATGTCCAGGGTTCTAAGGTTAGTATTACTTCAGTAATTTTCAGGTTTTCAGTTTTAAGTTTTATTTTTGCTTATTTATGAAATTTTTGACTTGGTTGTATTTTGAGTTTCCATACCATCTTTAATATTAGACATATCTTTGGTATATTTAAAAGATTCATTAAAAGGATTTTTTTCTATGCATTGATTAACTACTATCTTATGACCCACAATAACCTTTAGACTAAACTATTATAATGAAAACAAATTTCAGTCATATGTACAATCAGATGTTAATTGGTTCCGTTGAAAGGAGATTGGATGGAATATATGTTATTTTAAGATTCAATAATAATCATGTGAGTGATCTTTATTATTAAATATATGTTATAATGTTTATATAACATTTCATCAAAGTCACTAATTATATAGATTTAATAAGAACTCCCTTTCTGGTTATTTGTGTTAAGAATGCTTTTTATTTTAAATTTTATTTGGATAGGTCAAAAATATAATTTTGCAAATTACATGGATGATAAAATTTTGTTTATAATTTCTGTATGTAATTCAGTCTTAAAAATGAAAGCATGTTTTGAAAGCTAGGCTTAGTAGACCAGGAAAGCATGAAAATAAGACCATTAACTAATAATAATGAGTTAGATTTCTTATAATTTCAGTAATTCAAAATGATGAATTTCTTTGAGAATCCATCTATAGATGTCCTAGAATCCTAATATTTTTGAAAATTTATTTAGAATATTTGATAGACCTAAGCAATGGCCAGATCTTCCATTCCATATTGAAACACATTAACTGAGATTTAAAATGGGTCTTATGTGAAATTATTACTTTTTTTTTGCTTTTATTATAAGCTATTGTATTGTGATCTCAGATTTTTAATTCCTGCTGTGAAATAATACTGTATATCAATGAAGTGCTAGGAAATACGGGATCTGTATTTAGGAAATCCAAGTAATCAATTATTTCTTTACGCCGTGGATACTGAGTTGGCACAGTGTAAATCAAGTTGAAAACAAATTTTTGTCTATTTTCTAGCTCATTTTAGAGAGAATGGTTTTAGAACTATTTTGCTGTTAAATGGAAGGAAGAAAGGTTGTTACATTTTATACTCCATTTAGAATCAACTTTAGTTATGTAGTGCTTGCAGTAGTCACCTATCATTTTTATTACCCATCTTGTGCACAAGAAGTGTTTTAAGAGGTTTTGTTTTGTTTTTTTTTTTCCAATCAGTGTTTCCTGCTGACATTTCCATTTTAATGTGAGCAGGAATATGTTTAGGTAGAATGATGGGCATAAACAATGTCCAAATGGAACATTAAATAGGAGTAGATACCTATAATATATGCTTACCTTGTAGTTGAATTTATCATCTGGTGAAGAAATAAGGTTAATCAATGTGGTTAGTGTGCCCATTTTCAGAAAAATTAAGCAGTAGTATTTTTTACTTGTAAAGCCCTTCTTTTCTCTGTCCCCTTGTGGCACTGAGAAAATGAGGCCTAGTTATAATGAACCTTAATAATTAAAATGTTATATAATACAGAATGAAACGTAAAATACAGTATGTTGCTGTTGCTTACAAAATACACAGTTAACACATCTCGAAGTAGTACTTCGTAACATTCCCTTTGAAAGCAGGAAATTATATTTTATCATAGTAATTTATTGAAAGTATAGTTGTACCTAACTAGGATTCTACGGATTCTTCTCATTGCTAATGTCTTATGGGCTACAAATTAATATCTGTAGAGGAATTAATAACTTTATTGATTATTTTTACCCTAGAATTTCATTGTATGTATGAGATACCCAGTGGCTTAGTTTATTCTGAAATGGGTAGGAAATTGTCATATGTTCTCATCTGACACTTGTCTCATTTTGAGGCCCACTGGAGCTGCCATACATCTTTCCTATTACTTATCTTACATTTATAGCAAAAAGAAATTAAAGCATATCTTTTTATAAACAAGAGTGAAGATTTTAGGAAAGTATCAATTTTATATCTGTGTTAATAAAATAAGACAAAAATAGTAGAAATATAGATGTGTAATCATTTCTAAGTATCTTTATGGAATGATCTTAAGTTTGGAATATAGTTTTTTCAAGTAATGACATTTAGTTTAACCTTGATTTAAAAAATGAACTTTTCCTTTATTTAAGGATAATTCACAGGCAAACTAATTAAATTTGATAACCAGCTCTTCTGATATATAGAATTAGTTTATAATTTATCATTTATTTTGTTTACAAAATGTACTAAATGTGTTGAACTGCTTATATATACTATGTGTGAATATGTATTGTATTTCCAAATTTTAAACAAGACTTAAATCTTCTACTTTTTTAAAGACGGAATTGGAAAATATTGAAGTGACACAAGGCATGTCAGCTGAGACAGCAGTAACTTTCCTCAGCCGATTGATGGCTATGGTTGACGTACTTGTATTTGCCAGCTCTCTAAATTTTAGTGAGATTGAAGCTGAAAAAAACATGTCTTCTGGAGGCTTAATGAGACAGTGCCTAAGGCTAGGTGAGTCTGTTAAGAATAACGGTGCGTGTTAAATAATTACCTACACATTACTTTTCTGATGTTCTGTGGTACATAAAGTATTGATGATACAAGTTAATGATTATGGAGTAGAGATATCACCTTGTAATTCCTAAAAATTGCTAAATTAAAATTATGGTATCTTCACATTAGAGATTTCATGAAATTGATCATCTTTAATAGATTATAATTTGAAATGAAGTCAAATATATTATGAGTTGTTTCAAAATCAATAGGACTATAACATTTTTCATTGAAATGATTGTAATGTGAATCCATTTAGGACTTGTTTTGGTAAACTAATACAAAGGTAGTTGTCCTGATCCACAAATATGTCAGAAGACCAGTGACATAATTCGTACACACAGAATGCCAGTTGATAACACTGACTATGCCAATATCACTATTTCTCAGAGTGAGCAGTTAACACTAATAAACATTACTATAGCTATGCTGTTCATTTACTATCCTGTGTAGCAAAGAAAATTTAGCACTGAGAACTCTTAGTAAATGTGGTTCAACTCCTTACATCCATTCTTACATGTCTTACCTTTCTTAGGGAGGAAATTTATTTATACTACTTAGTCTTTACAAGGGACCAGAAAGCTATTGTTTTTGTATTTGCCTTAAAGCATGAGTAGGACACAAGAAAGTAAGGCATTAGATAGGAAGGAAATTTCTGATGGATGCTTTTATTAACCATAATTTTAAAAATTGTAAAGAAATTGGGGCAGCTGGGTGGCTCAGTCGGTTGAGCATCCAACTCTTGATTTTGGCTCAGGTCATGATCCCAGGGTCGTGGGATTGAGCCCCATGTCCAGCTCTGCACTGAGCATGGAACCTGCTAGAGATTCTCTTTTTCTCTCCCTCTGCCCTTCTCCCCAGCTTGTAATCTCTGTCTCTCTAAAATAAATAATAAATAATAAAATAAAATATAAATACAATACAATAAATCTATATGTGTGTAGTTTCAGGGGATACATTTTTCCTGATCCAGGGTAGGATCAGAATCAGTAAGATCAGTAGGATCAGATCAGTAGGAATAATAACTTGCTTTAAGAATGATGGAATGAAACCTACTTTTTTGTTTGTTTTGCATTTTTTTTTAATTTTTTTTTTCAACATTTATTTATTTTTGGGACAGAGAGAGACAGAGCACGAACGGGGGAGGGGCAGAGAGAGAGGGAGACACAGAATCGGAAACAGGCTCCAGGCTCTGAGCCATCAGCCCAGAGCCTGACGCGGGGCTCGAACTCACGGACCGCGAGATCATGACCTGGCTGAAGTCGGACGCTTAACCGACTGCGCCACCCAGGCGCCCCTGTTTTGCATTTTTTAAAGATGGGCAGTCTAAGTGGAATCATTTCATAATCATTATAATGGAGAGATTGACCACACTGAGCTCTTTCTGACCAGTAACAGGTGTGGGATAATTTACTGTGGCCACCATGGACATATCCATTGATATTTTACAATAGCTGACAGAATGAACGTTGTGAGAAAGAGAAATTTTTTTAAATACCTAAGTATCTTAAAACCAGCATTTATTTGGTTATTCTGAACTTTTATATCTGAATATATTTCAAACCTTTACCACTAATTTCATTTTTATTCCAGTATTTGCAAGCGGAGTTGTTTTTTGGTCACCCATAGGAAAGTTTAAGTGATTAATAATGAAGTAAACAGTTACAAATCAATATGTGCTGTCTAGTTCTAAGCACTTTATACATATATTAATTCATTTAATCCTCACAGCTAAGGAAGTTAGCATATTTGAAGTCATTTTACATATGAGGAAACTGAGGCAGACATAGTCTAAGCAGCTGGCCCAAGATCACACAGCTCACAGGTAGCAGAGCCAGGAGTCAAATTCAAATGGTTGGAGTCCATGAATACGACTGCTTAAAATACGTAAATAGGTAAAAAGCTCGTACTCAACGAATATTTATTGAGAAGGCCGCACATGTCCCCACCGTGCAGAAAGGTGGATATTGGGCCTCGGTTCTGCCTCTACTGAGGTAGCCTATCACTGCCTGAAGCGGGAGCTGTGCTCAGTGGAGTCTCCAAGTAGTCATGTTACAGGAAGAAGTCCTGTCAGTAAAAACAGTTTATCCAATGTGAACATGAAGTTTCAAAAAATCTGTACTGATTTGTGAAATTCAGAATTTTAAAGGATGGGGGGGATAGACTAAGGAAGGGATAAATTGGGAGCTTCAGTAATCTTGTTTCTGCACCCGGTTGGTAGTATGTGGGTATGTTGTACTTATTTTTTAACTACACATGTGTTTTATATGTATTTTTCATTACTGTATTTGATAATTTCAAAACATGTCTGTTTAGTCTTGTTGACTTTAGGAACAATGAATGGAGATAAGGGAAAGACATAAAGAAAAAAACCCAGCAACTCTTTTCAGCATGTCAGAGTCAACACTTTGTATTAATAATATGCTTTTGGTTTGTAAATAGTTTGTTGTGTTGCTGTGAGGAACTGTTTAGAATGTCGGCAGAGACAGAGAGACAGGGGGAGCAAATCTTCCCATGGTAGCAGTAAACCTCAGGAAGCTCCCCAAAGTGTGACTGCCACGGCAGCTTCAAAGGTAATTAAACGTTTTCTATGTTAAATATAATGTACCTTATAAAGTTGTTGTTTTGTTTTGTTGTGTTTTGTTTTGTTTTTTAATACGAGAGAAAAGTGGCATGGTATTGCTTGATCAAAGAGCAAGGATTTGGTAATCAGTAGGCTTTGGTGCTGGCTTTTCTTCTTCACAATTGTGTTACCAAGATTATTTAACCTCTCTGAGACTTAACACTTCTTGTTTAAATGAAGATACTAATCATTTCTACTTCATAGGATATTTATTAGGATGTCAGTACACATAGCTCTGAAAGTTCTTAGTTATCACTGTTTTTCATAGTTAAAGGTATTTTGGCAGAGCTGAATATTTGAATAACATGTCTTTTAAATGGATATGTTTTTGGTGATAGATATTCTCATAATATGAAATATATATGTTGAATGCCCAGGAAATGAACAAATAGTGTATTTTGGAATATACCAGTAATCCCCATTCTGAATTAGCTCTTTATCAATATGTTTCACTGACCCTTTGTATCACATCCAGAGTTTTATCAACGTGACCTTTAAGGTCCTGCATGTCTGACTCATGCTTACATCTCCAGCTGCAGCTTGTACCGCCTTACCCCCTTGCTTTTACCGTTTTAGTCATGTGATAGACTTCATTTAGTTCATCAGAGGATTTTTTTTTCCCCTTAGACTTTTTCATAGGTTCCCTTTACTTGAAGGGTCAGATTTTTCACATCTAGCAAAAGTCCATTCACCTCTAGCTTCAGCTTAAGTGCTACCCTTTGAGGAAAATGTTTTCAGATACACTTACTGCCACCCCTGCCTAGGGTAGTTTCCTCTGTTTGATATTTTCATAAAGCCCTGTATGTCAATTATTGCATCCTACGCTTGTAATGAGATATTTAACATTGACAAGCTAATTTTTCTGTGCAGTAAGTGAAGACATGAAGTAGTTTAATTCATTTAAATAGTTCTGTGGCTTCAAATTTCTGTATTTTTTAAGCAGAACAACCACATATTTAGCATATCTGTATTGCAGCCTCTTTTTCACTTCTGTCAGAAAACATTCCTAAAATGATTAGACCATATTGTATATCAAGTCTCCAAAGCAGTTGCCGTTACTTAGAAAATTAAATATTAACACATCAGCAAGAATGTCTCATGTTATTTGTGTAGGCATAGTAGACTGTTAGCTGAGGGCAGTCTCGTACATCTTTGTAATTCCAGAGCAGGTATGTATAACATTGGCAATACTTTGTCGAAAGAGTACTAATTCTAGAATCAGACAGGTCTGAGTTTGTATTCTGGCTCTACCCCATAACAAGCGTGGTGACCTAAGATGAACTTCCTAGTCTCCTGGGCCTGAGTTTTCCAGTCTTTAAAATGGATACAAATTTTAACTTTTTAATTTTAATTTTAATTTTTAGTTTACATCCAAGTTAGTTAGCATGTAGTACAATAATGATTTCGGTAGAATCCAGTGATTCATTCCCTATGTATAACACCCAGTGCTCATTCCAACAAGCATCTTCCTTAATGTCCCTTGCCCACTTAGCCACCCCCCCACCCCCAACCCCTCCAGCAACCCTCAGTTTGTTCTCTGTATTTAAGAGTCGCTTATGTTTTGTCCCCTTCCTGCTTTTTGTATTATTTTTGCTTCCCTTCTCCTGTGTTCATCTGTTTTGTATGTTAATTCCACATATGAGTGAAGTCATATGATATTTGTCCTTCTCTGACTAATTTTCACTTAGCATAATACCCTCTAGTTCCAAAAAATTGGTACAAATCTTAATTTACAAAGTGTTTATATGAGCTAAATGAAAAGCAATAATGTATTAAAGTGTTTAGTAATTCCTGACACAGTGAACTTTGAATTAATATTAATCCCCTTCCTCTCTCTAGCAGTTAACCACTCTATACACTCGTGAAATGAATAAATAAATTAGTATTTTTGAGAGCTTTGATCTTAAAGGATCTTAATTCACTAGATAATATGGAGCTTTTCAAGACTGTCAAATGAAATATTACTCTGATTGTAGAATATGGAAAGAAAAGTCCAATGCAAAGGAATTTCGTAGTAATTTAGTTGAGCTAGTCTCAACTAATGTAAAGACCCTTAGCAATGAAAACTGGTTCATAAGTGATGGATAAAGAAATACTAGGGGAAATGGACTTGGTAAGAAAACACATTTTCTTGTGAGAATCAATGGACCTGGTTAATGAGGGTTTTTATTTTATTTTTTTTTTATGTGACACTTTAGTAAGTAAACCATAGACAATTTTGATGAAATACTAATCTGTGTAGACTTGGGTGAGTCCAACATCTTCCTTGGGCCTCATTTTCTATACTTTGCAAAAAGGAGCAATAATACAAGTTTTGTCCATAAAGGAGTCTTTATAACGACCAAATTTGATTATGGATGTAGAAATACTTTATAAAATGGAAAATGATGTATTTAAGTGGACATATTTATAATTTTTTCACTTATGCTATAAATTATGTACTTTTCATCTCTGCTGTGAACAATGTGTTATTGTTTTAACCATTTTTGTGATGTGTTACTAGCTTATTATTTAGATGATATAGCTGAGGCTCTGAGAGGTTAAGTATCTTACCTAAGGTCATATGGCTGATAAGTTTTGGAATTATAATGGAAACCAAATAACTATGCCATGTTCTTTTCACTATCCTGTGCTGCAGAGGAATCAAACATCTTAATTTAGGAATAAAATATCATATTGAGGTATATAGAGGATTAGAAGGAAGCGTATTCACTTTTAATTAGTTAAAGTAACAACAAATTATTCTATTTGCAGGAATCGTATTTAGTACTCTATGTATATGATCTAAGTTAATTCATACTTTTCTTAACATACAAATGAGTGTAAAAGTACTAGATTGAATTTCAGGAAATCTGGCCCTCTCACTAGTTTGCTATGTGACACATTACATAAAAATTGTCGGTTTTTGTATCTTCAGCTGTGAAAAGGATTCTTGGTGGTTATAATTTTTTTAAAGTTTTTATTTAAATTCTATTGAGTTAAATATAGTGTAATATTGGTTTCAAGAGTAGAATGTAGCGATTCATCACTTACATATGACACCCCGTGCAGATCACATTAAGTGCCCTTCTTAATCCCCATCACCCATTTTAGCTCATCCCGGCTCACCTCCCCTCAGGAACCCTCAGTTTGTTCTCTACCATTAAGAGTCTCTTATGGTTTGTCCCCCTCTCTTTTTTTCCCCCTTCCCCTATGTTCATCTGTTTTGTTTCTTAAATTCCACATATGAGTGATGTCACAGGGTATTTGTCTTTCCCTGACTGACTGATTTCACTTAGCGTAATACACTGCAGCTCCAAGGTGCTTATGATCTTTAATGTCTTTCAGCTTTAATATCAAGACTGTGGGTTTTCGTAGATTGTAAAATGTTTATACATATAAAAGCTCATGCAATGTAATAGAGTAATCTCATATATTATAAAAGAATGATGGATAAATGAACCCAGTGACTCAGAAAGATATATTAACTAGAGATTGAGAAAGTGAGGCTCAGAAAATGTTAGTAACAAGCCCAAGGTCACACAGCAGAATTTCAATCTTACTGTTCTTCTAAGTGTATAGTGGTAGCAATGGTGATGAAGAACAAGAACATTACTAGTAAGTGAAACTGTGACAAGGGCAGAGAGGAGAAGAGAAAAAGTGTCTTGTAATAGAGTGCTGTTGTCGATAAATGTTACTCAGTGATGTGTAAAGAACGTGATAAAGAATGTGGCTAGTGCAATACTGGAAATTGCACTCCTATATGAGTTTCTGTATTATGCTATTTTCTTTTTAACAATTCTCTTTCTTTTTTAAGACTCCATTAGAAAGTGTTCCAGGTAACCTTTCTCCTATTAAGGATCCTGATAGACTTCTTCAGGATGTTGATATTAATCGCCTTCGCGCTGTCGTCTTTCGGGATGTGGTAAGTTATACCTGCTTGATTTCCCAGGAAAAAAATCTTCTAATGTTATTTGTGTAAAATCATTTCAATTTTATAAGAAAGCTGCAATTACAACCAGACGTCCTAATGTCAGGAATTGTAGGTTTAGAACATACTTCTGATTGTAAAGTGATTGAGCCTTTGCTTTCTCTGAAAGCTTATGGATACATCATTTTTTTAGACGATGTGAAATTTTGATTTAGATTGTGTATATACCAAGACCCTAGGGATAACCTTGAAAAATTATGATTCATTTTATGTTGAATCACCAGCTTTCTCTTTTAGTATTCCTTGCTCCATCTCTAGGTACTGGCTATTTTGTTGTTCTCAATGTTCCTTGTCCTATGGATAAAAAAAGATTAAATTTATTAAGGTGTTCATGGCAATTACTTTTTTGAGGGGCAGTAATTTTTAAAAGAAGATCTGCATTTTAAAAATGTAGAATTTTTTGAGTATTTGAGTTACAAAAGTAGCTTTATAAAGCTTAAGGAAAAGATAGCCCATGGAGATAGTTTCTTGGAACATCCCAATTATATGATCTCTTACTCAAGTAAAAATAAGATTGGCCTTTTCACAAATCACATAGAAACATATATAGTATTTCGCAGCAGACTCAGTATTGACAGTACTTCTTACTGTAGTTATTATGTTCCAGCACTTTGGATTCTATTTTTATTTTAATTGATGATTTATGAGACACATAAAAAAGTTTATATCTTAAACTTATACTTAATAAATTGGATGAGTACTAGTTAAAACATATTTAAGTCACACAGCATAATACTACATGGTAGGAATACACAACAGAAAAACTGTCACTCTCTTTAATGTATATCAGTTCTTATAAATCACTAGAGAAATTATAAGCATACCAACAGAAAATTAGAGAGTGGACATAAAATAAGAAAGATAAGGTAACAAAGGTAACAAATATATGATGAAGTCAGTATCACCAATAGTCAAAAGAATGCAAATTAAAATAACAGTGAGATATTTTTACTATTAGACAAATTTTAAATAATTTTAAATTTTTGTTATTTATTTTGAGAGAGAGAGAGAGAGAGAGGGAACAGGGGAGGGGTGGAGAGAGAGGGAGACAGAGAATCCCAAGCTCAGAGCCCAGTGTGGGACTCGAACACATGAACTGTGAGATCATAACCTGAGCCAAAATCAAGAGTCAGACACTTAACTGAGTGAGTCACCCAGGCAAATAAAAACATTTAAGTAATAATAATATCTAGCATTGCAAGGGTACATTGAAACATGCTGTGTCATGTATCACTGGTAGACATTTAGATTGGATAAATGTTTGAATAGTTCTCTTCCATCATCAGGAGTTAAAACTCTTACAAATATTGATGCCCTGTGACCCATTGGTTCTACCGAGAAGTTATCTGACTTCATGTGCTCATCAAAGATGCCTACAGGAAAATTGCCAACAATACAAATATCTAACAATAGAGTTTCAGCTTAATAGGTCATAGTATTTTCATTCATTGGGAGGCTATGCAACCATTGAAATCATATTTTTGAGGAAAATTTAATACATAGAAAAATGGCCATGATATATTTTAAGGGAAAGCAGCAGTATACAAAAGTACTTATATTACATAAATACTGCATTTTTATGTTGAGTGTATGTACATGTACTTGTGCACCTTTAAAAAATAAAAGACTAGAAAAAACATACCAAGTGCTGCTAATGATTATCTCCAGTTCTTATTTTATACTTTATTCTTTTATACTTTTTGTGTTTTCAAAAGTTCTAGAATAAAACTATATTTCTTTGTAATTAATAAATAATAAAATATTTTTTAATGGAGTTAAAATGAATGGTAGCATAAAAACCATGATGTACGAGTCTCCCAATAATCTGGACTCTAATCCACACTTGGAAAAAAATCAGTAACAGGTTAGTCACTTAGACATGAGAATTATCCTGAAAAAATATGCTATGGAAAGAATGTTTTTCTCATGGAGAACGATTAAAATGGAGCAAATTCTCATCTCTCAGAGGCACGCTCAGACCTAACATACAAGGGGTTTATGTTAAGTGCGACATTGTGTTTAAATTGTTAGTAAGTTCTGCATTAGGTTATTGTGGTAGATTGTGATAATTTTCTCTAAAACTGCTAGATGTTAAATATGTCAGATAACCCAGCAGTGGTGCCTAGCTTTTTCTTCCTGAAGGACGGGAATTAAACGTTTCCAGATGTACCTTCCAAACATCATCAAGGTAATATAACTTGTGTTTGTTAAGATTATAATGTGTTTCAGACGCTTAATATAAATCCTAAACTTTGATTTAAGGGCTAAAAGAAAGTTAAGACTTAGAAGCATTAAGATCACACAGGTAGTATGAGGTAGTCAGAACCCTAAGGTAGAGCTCTCCAAAACATTCTCTGTTTCATCACCATATTTTTATTTATTTATTTATTTACTTATCTATTTATTTATCTATTTATTAAGTTTTTATTTAAATTCCAGTTAGTTAACGTACAGTGTAATGTTAGTTTCTGGTGGACAGTACAGTCATTCAACACTTTAATACATCACCTGGTGCTCATCACAAGTGCCCTCCTTAATCCCTGTCACTTACTGGAAGTGTTTGACAATTGATATATTTTAGGCTCAATTGTAGATATAATGCCAAGAATTCTACTTGACTTTTGACATTTTTGTGAATCAACAGTCATTTTTAGTTGCCTTAATTTCAAAAACAAATGAGGCCAAAAATTAGGTTTTTAAGGAAAAGTATGTAGATTATATATATGCAGGTAATATGTAATAGATGTGAATTTATCTTGCTCTTGTCTGTTTTCCGTGATGAAGACATTGCTGACTTAAACTCACATAAACTGTTCAAATCTAGGTAAAAGTGCCATGTGGCAAAATTTGCTATGTGGTAAGAAAATAATTAGACTTTAAAAATCAATTTTGTTTTCAGTGTTTGCCAATAAGCTAAAATTTGAAAGGAAATTCATTACGCTTCTCTCTCTCTCTCTCTCTCTCTCCCTCAAGCCTAGATTATACTAGGTCACTTATATACAAATTATATAAACTGAAGTAATTTTAATCCTTTAAAGCTGAATTAGATAGTTTTAGCATCCTGGTTGAAGCATTAAAATTTTTAAAGGATTTCAGAGTTAATTATGTTACTAATTCAGGATTGAATAGTGGAGAGACCGATTTCTTAAGCAGATGGGAGAAACATAAGAGTTTATGTCTTCATAATAATAACATATGTAGGAAAGGCAATTGATTTGTATAAAAATTGAGTTACTCTCCAGATGTTTAGCCTCTATGTCTGTTGTGCTTGGTTTTTAAAGACAGAACTGGGAATAAGCAGCACAATTGGTTTGCAGATCTGGATTTGAAAAGAAAAGGCAACTGTTTTCATGCCATACATATGGGAGATTTTCACTTGGCTAAGACAACACTTCACAGTATCTGTTGTTTGCAACTCCCCAACTTTGTAGTTGACATGCATTCATTACACACATGCCTTTTAATTGCCTGGTACTGAGTTTCCAAGTGGTGGAAATGTATCCTAGAATATTACAGTTCATCACAGCTTGAGCTGTGTTTGAATTCATTCCTGGTCAGTATCCTCACTGATCTGATTGCACTTCAGTTTCCTTTACAATACTGTTTAAGTATTTGATTTTGCCCGTTCCCTATGTATTTATTCCATCAGCATTATAATCACAGGGTATGTATTTCACACACTTTATAAGAAATTATCTCTCTAGAAAAGTTGTCACTCACAAAATATGAAATACTAAATTCATAATATTTCAGAACAAATTTAATCTGTTTGGGTTGTTTTTTCTGTTAGCGGTGCTAATTCCATTTCATAGTATTATTAGTAAATATGTCTTGTTTGCTTTCTTTTCTGACAAATGCCTATAAATTCTGAATCTTGTTGGCATTGGTGCTTAAATGTATAATAAATATTGAGTGCCTTTAATGGAGTGGCTAGACTTTAATGCATGTTTGCTTTCCTTATTTGTATCATACTATTTCTTACCTGCTATCTGTGGGCCACAGTAATCACTGGCAGTTTTGGTTTGAAGTGTTAGTTTTACTAGGTTAGAAAAAAGGACTTATAACCATTTACATTTGATTCCTTAGATATAGTCTAATTTGAAAGTGGTATTAGAGGTTATAATTTTTGCCCTATGAGATATTTACCTAGGCCTTCAAGGGTCTGTGTAGCTCTTTATATTTCACAAAGCAACTTGTAGAGTTATCTTCTCTACTAGACTGCAGTCTGCTTTTTTAAATCTATTGTCTATGCATCTTAACTTGACCCATTGTTTTCTGACCTTTTACTAATTTGTTGCAGTCCTCTTTAAAAACTCCCATTTTGTCATTGAGTTTTTGAAGTTCAGAGCCTCAAATATTGGCAGTTTTTTAGAAGTCATTTTTTTCTAGTGCAAAATAGTGGGATTGTCACTTTTTTAAAGTTTATTTATGCAGTCAAAGGTTGCATTAGCTTTTCTTAAGCTGCCATATCATACTTCTAACTCATATGGAGCTGGTATAAGTCCACATTTTCTGTTCCTCCATTGTTTATATTTCCCCTGTTTTGTACTCATATACTCTCCTAAGGCAGGATTGTACATGCATCTCAATTATAATTTATTTTATTCATTTTTTTTAAGTTATAACATTTGGAACTGTTGATTTTTATCCAGATATTATTCTTTCTAACTTTATACTTTCTGTATATTTTATAAATGTACATACTCTGTTATAGAAGTAATGGATAGTAAAGTTTTGTGGCATATTCAGCAAAATTTTAAAATTCTTATTTTTTAAAATTAAATTTCAACCGATAAGTCAGATGATATATTCCTGGAGTTTTGTATTTATACTTAAATGATACTAATTACATAATAATATATGTTTAGAAGTTTTAATAAAAATTAAGTGTCATATTTTGCCTCCATAAAGAAAACAAAATAGGAGTAGTTTCTTACACTCTAATAATTTTTAAAAAATTGAATGTCAGAACTGCCTTTTCCTTTCACACAGGATGATAGCAAGCAGGCACAGTTCTTAGCTCTAGCTGTTGTTTACTTCATTTCGGTTCTGATGGTTTCCAAGTACCGTGACATATTAGAACCCCAGCGAGAGACTACAAGAACTGGAAGCCAACCAGGTAGAAACATCAGACAAGAAATAAATTCGCCAACAAGTACAGGTACTATTTTTTTTTAATTATTTGAATTTTTATCATCATTTATCTCTTTTTGTTTCATTTTTACTTCCAGATATAAACTAGTCCTACTTATAAAATCCCATCACACATTTGTAAGTAGGTGGTATATAAATGCCAATTTCATTTTCCTTAATTCTGCAAAAATGTGTGGATTTCCATGATATTAACTGATTCTCATTTTGCCAGTGCAGTTTGATTTTAGTGTTTTCCACCTATTAATACAAACCATTTACTACTTGATGTGCATATAACTGATATATTTTTAATGTATTACTTTTTAACTATTATGAACATGAAAGTAGGAGATCCTTATAAAGACCTTGAATAAGCCAAAATTTAAATCTTTAGAACCAAATTTAAAGATAGCTTCTCTCTCTCTCTCTCTCTCTCTCTCTCTCTCTCTCTCTATTTCTTTTGCTGTGTATAGTTACTTAAGGATATAAATTTTTATCAGAAATTCATAGTAAGCAAACATATATTCTAAACTTTATACCAAAGTTGTTTCAACTAAAATCAAAGACTTACAGACAACAAGGAACCATCTTGGGTCATATTGTCTTTATTATTTGGCAAAGATGCTTATGGTGTGGGAGTTCTTGCATTATCAGCTTTGCCTACTCTGCTTAAAAATGATAAACTAACATTTTAATATCATGGGGTGCCTTCTGTCAATTGCATTTCCTGCCCTGTGTTTATATCAAGGTTGTTTCTTGGTTGTTTGCAGTGTATCCTTAGTAACCTAGTGGTTATTTCATGTACCACTGGATTAATTTGTAGTTGAGATTGTCTTTCCTAAATAAATGCGTATGATATATAAAGAAAATGGATATTTTACAAAGTGAGTAGAAATTAGTGGTCAAATCTCTGCATCTTGTTTTCCATGAGCATATCATATCTCCTTTTACCTTGACATTGTGGAAATATGGATTATGTTTTAGCTATTATACTTTATTTTTGCATGCTAAATTTACTTTGAATACATAAACATGACACTATTTCATTGCAGTATACTTTTAACTTTATTCTTCAAATTAAACATTATCCTACCATTCCATTTTATGTCTTTTGACCATTTAAAACACTAAGACATTATGTTAACCAATTTTTTCTTCATTTTTAATGCATCCATGTCAGCTTTGTATGTATAAAACAAGCAATATTTTAGTCAGTCTTCCAGTTCTGATTTTGTGTGTGTGTGTGTCTTTCTGTATGTTGCCAAAATTGCTGTACTTAACAAGTGTATGATTTCTCCTTTCTCTTAATATGTAACCTCTTTCCTTCCCCCAGAGATGCAGTCTTTATTTCTAGTACTGTTTGCATGTTGCAGTAATTCAGAGTTGTCATGGATCTCCAGTGGACCATGTTGCAGGTTGTTACATGCTGGCTCAAATTTGATTCCATGATTTTCTCTACAGTTGTGGTCATACCATCTATCCCTCATCCAAGTTTGAACCATGGATTCCTTGCCAAGTTAATTCCTGAGCAGAGCTTTGCCCACTCATTTTACAAAGGTAATACTGACCTCATCTCCTGACCTGTTTGGGTATTCGTGTTTCATTAATTGTTATACAATAAATATCCATAATGTAATTGTTTACAAATAAGTATACACCTCAGGTTTCATGGAGATATGATATGTTGTGTTTATATTTGGCTATTGGGAGCAAAATATAATTTGTGTATTTGTATTTCATCACATTTCTTTAAAATATCATCTGCAAATTAAGGATACTTAACTATATATATAATAATATTCACGGTGGTGCCATTGTCTGGAGTATGCAGAAAGTCATACCTTAGTAGTGGGACTAATTAGCCCTAAAATGAAGGCTACTCTAGTCTCAAAAGAAAAAAAAAGCTGAAAAACAAGACTTGAAAGCATCAAATTGATCTAGAAGTTACTTAACTTTCTATCAGAACAAAGTTCCACTTTTCTCTGAAGAAATACAAAATAATTCTTCAGCAAACAACATAAAATTCAATGTTAAGCATTCCATAAAAAATTTTAAACATGTAAAGAAGCAGGAAAATATAATACATAAGCAAGAGAAAAAAAAAATCATTCCATAGAAACAGATTCAGAAAGGGCAGAGATGGCAGAATAAGCAGATAAAAACATTCAAACAGGTGTTGTAAGTATGTTCAAGATGTTTGTCAGTCTAAAAGGAATAGTGAATGTCATGAGAAAAAATAGAAGATTTTTTTTAAAGAAGAAGTTGGAAGTTTTAAAGGTAAAAAATAAAATAGCTGATGTGATGTCTCTGGGTAACATTAACATGGGATTACTCTCTGCAGAACCAAGAACTGTGGTAAACCAAATTCGGCTCCCTGCCCCACCCAAGATTTTCCCATGCGTAATTCCATGCATAATTCCTGGGACGGTGAATATGATGCATTTTGTTCCTGTGACCATGTTGTATTACATAGCACAATTGTTTTTAACAGACAGTGATTATCCATGTAGTCCTGACCTAATGACATGAGCCCCATAAAGACAGAAAAGGAAGTCAGAACGACTCAGTTTAAGAGCGATTTGACTTGAGGGAAGTCCTTTATTGCCGAGATGAGGGTGACTACAGTTCAAAGACCTGAGATCACTTTGTAGGACCTTAGGAGCACTACCTGGCTGACAGTCAGCAAGTAAGTGGGGGACTTGAGCCTACAGCAACAAAGAACTGAATTCTGCCAGTTAACTTGAGTGAGTTTAAAGAGGACCTCGAGCTCCAGATGATACCATAGTTCAATATATACTATACATTGTCTAATAATATGGAAGACCAACTTGTAGAACAAATAAAGCAGTGAAGAATTTTTTGTTACAACATGATGAATGCACAGAATTATTTTTATAAATGTGCAACCTTTGAACATCATGATGAAATAAAGGAAAAATTCTTTCTTTTCATCTTTATTGCTTACAAACATCTAGCTATGAACTAAGAAGAATTAGATTAAGTTAGATTAGATTAAAAGTCTGGAGTTTGTTTTGTATAGAAATGTATTTACAAAGGTTTAGATGTAGTGACTGGAGGCTATTCTGGAATAGTTATCCACATTAAGAGCCTACATCAGAATATCAATGCACAGTTTTCTTTATCAAGGATACTTTCTTGTGAAAACAATATTAGTTGAATGGCACAGTGTTCTTAGCAGCATAATAAAATTTTGAATAATTTTAAGACTGATGTGATAAATTTGCTATTTTCTTCACTATGTGATAATATGGAAGCTGATCATAAGTTACTGTTATTGAATGCTGTGGTACAATGCATATTAAAAGGAAAAGTTCTATTGATGATGTTGGAACTACAAATTTAACTCTTGGTGTTTTTACAGGATAAGAAAGCAGCCTGAGTCCACTCTTAAAAGACTAGTAGGACTGGCTGCATTGTCAGACCTGTAAAACATTTTTAAGGAGTTCAGTACTTACAAATGGGGGATGATTGCAATATGTTTTTTTAAGTAGAGAAAAGATCAAAGGGCAAAAAGTTAGAATCTTGGAAGTATACAGTTTTATGACATTTTTAATTATTTAATAATTATTATTTAAATTTTTTTTTTCAACGTTTTTTATTTATTTTTGGGACAGAGAGAGACAGAGCATGAACGGGGGAGGGGCAGAGAGAGAGGGAGACACAGAATGGGAAACAGGCTCCAGGCTCTGAGCCATCAGCCCAGAGCCCGACGCGGGGCTCGAACTCACGGACCGCGAGATCGTGACCTGGCTGAAGTCAGACGCTTAACCGACTGCGCCACCCAGGCGCCCCAATAATTATTATTTAATATGATTATCAATGAAAGTATCTTAATCTTCAAGGATGATCTTGATTTTGCTCATCCTTGAAAATCTATCTCCTAACACATTATGTATATGATAGAATATTTTGTGTTTTTAATTTTCCACCAGAAAAAGATTTGTACATAAGAGACTCATGGAACTGGGATCCATTTCTTTTATTGAAATATAATTTATTATTGATTATAACACAAGATAAGTTACTGGGATTGGGTGGGCATTGATGAGAATTGAGAGGATATTTTGAAAAAATAGCATTTCTAGTTTCATTTTGGATGAAAGTTTAAGATGAGTATCCTGAGCTCTCTGACTTTTCATTCCATGAATATACCTTTGTGACACTACTTTCTGTACTCTGTGTGATATTAAAATAAAACAAAAACAGGGTAGCTGTGTGTTATTCCCATGAATAATTCCCATTATTGCCAGTTCAGCTTGGATTAGATAAATTAACAAGCAAAAGCTCAGTGTCACATTATCAACTTTAAATATTTATATTCCCACTATTTATATAAAACATATTTATATAGTAGGCATCTCTTTTGGGGAATCACTCTTTTACTTAAAACTTTTTCATTTGTTTATGATGTGTGATGGAAAAAAGTCACAAGTATAATAACATTTATTTGTATCGATCACCTATACATACACTTTCAGTGAACAACATGGACAGTTTATTATTTTCTTTTTCCCAATGTTATCTTTGTTCTGATTAAATTGAAGTTCATATTTTGTCTATGGAGTCAAATAATAAAAACATTTGAGCTTTTATTTTGTGTACTTAATTTTTAAAATTATTTTTAATTAATTTTCAAATGTCAATGATGGTTTTAAAAAAAGGTAAATTTTCACAGATAGTTTGAGAAGTACTGATCTGGACTACTCTTCAACTCCAACACACTTCACTTTCTTCTTTCAGCTCATTATTGAGCCTTTTAAAATATTCTGAACTAGCTCTTTCTGGCCCCCCTCTCTCTTTTTTTTCAATCTTTGATATTCCCTTAGTTCAAAGTCTTACCCCTTTTTGGAGCATTGCCATGGTTTCTTCATTGGACTTCTGTAGTCATTTGGTCTATTACTGATGACAATAAAAAAATAACACTAATGTATATAATAAAGTAATGAAATGTAATTTATATTTAATATACATTCCTATAATAAATATTTTCTAATATATAGGAAGTATAATAAAGCAGTTTTTCTTTCTAAAAATTTTAAAGGCATCCTATAATTTAAGAGACAAAGTTAAAATGTTTTAACTTGTAGTGGACCACTGCTTTAGTTCTAATTTACGTGGATTCTACAATTGTCTCTAAAGTAGTTTCTTCATCTCTTACTGATCTTTATTCTATTTTTACAATTTTGCTGCAATTTGTTTTAAAATGTAAATGATACTGTTTCTTGCTTTCTTTTTCTTTTTTTTTTTTTCACTTAAAATTTTCTGGTGGCATTTAGGGTAAAAATACGGGCTTTGGATAGTAATATGACTGCTGATTATCTTTCCAAGTTTATCTCATGTTATTCTTCCATTTTCTCACTATACTGCTGTAATCAAACTGTCTTTTCATTCCTTAATAATTATAACCATTTTCCTGACTCTTTGTATTTTTGTATCTTTGTATTTTGGTTCTGGTGTTTGGCTCTGTCTTTTCCATATTTTTTTGCATCCTTGGTGCGTGTTCATCCGTCAGGTGTCTCCCTAAACATGCCCCCCTCATTGATGCTGTACCTGACTGCTGTACCTGAATAGTTTCCTCCCCGTGACCAACCTGTTCTCTACTACTACATCCTCTTTATTTCCCTTTTTGCACTTACACAATTTATTTCTTTGTTTAGTTGTTTATTGGAATGTGTACTTCAAGAGAGTAGTCCCTGACACATAGCATGGCACTTGGAAGTAAATATAGAGTAAGTTTTTGTTTAGTAGATGAGTAAGCCAGTGAGAAAGCTAAACAGTTTTTTAAAATTTTGATATTGATGATAGCCATAAAATGTATATCATGATTAAGCATGCTAAAAACAGAGGCAAAAAACTTTTATTGATAACTTGGCCTAGAAGATTAAGAAGCTTTATATTACTCATTTCACTATAGGATTAATAAGAATAAATTTAATATTTAGGTGAACTTATAAATAAATATATTAGTTTTCCTCTAACAGTTCATTATTAGGGAAAGAATTAACACCAGAAACAAAATAGTTAAGATAATGTAGTACTGGTAAAAGAACAGGCATATGGCATGAATGATCTATAAATATGCTGGAATTTGTATGAATGTTTCTTATGGTATAAATATATTGCATATAGTATCATATATTATAAATACAACTTTCCTAATCAAATAGAAAAAGAAATATCATTTGGCAAATGGTATTGAGGTTACCAAATTGGCAACTATTTGAAAAAAATTAATTTATATCCTTATCTCATTTATTATGCCAGATAAACTTCACATGCACTAAATTTAAAGGTAAAAATGAAACTGAAAATAATTAAAGAAAATTAAAGTTAATATTTGTATAAAAAACGTGTCTTAAATTATAACATCAGAAACTGAAATTCAAAGTAAAAGATATGACTAAATAAAAGTTTTGTATATCTGCATGTCGAAAATGTTGACAAAATTTAAATCAAATACAAACAGGAGAATTTTATATGATAAAAGTTAATAACTTTAATGATTAAAAAGCTTTTATAGATCAACTAAAAGAATGTATCACACTAAGGGAAACATATAGAAAACATCAGTTAACAAAAGAAAATTAAATTACACTACAGATAAGAACAATTTAAATCTAATAATCAAAAATATATTAACAAAAATATTAACAAAAATTTTCAAATTTGGCATAATTTGCAAATTTGGCAAAATTCTGAAGGGTTAAAATGCAAATACGTGCACTTTACACAGCACAAAAATGTTTATAACCCTTAAGCTGGTAATTTTACTTTTAGAATTATTATGGAAACAAGTAAGGATATGCCAATAATTTATATACAAATATTTTATGACTTAGTTTTTATTTATTGTATGTTTGGAAATAAAGTTAATATTTATTAAATAAGTTGTTACATTCATATCAAACAACAAAGGGTTTCAGTGTTATAAATTTGTTATTTTCTCTTGCTTTTGGAGTCATTGTTAATGTATCCATTGTAATCCATTATGTGGATGCATTATAATTTATTTTATAAGTAATCTTAATGCACTTTCATTATAATATTCATAGAATATTTATTGTATACTGATGTTGCATAATATATCTTTCATTTATTTACAGGTAAAAATCATGCCCTGTATTCCTAGCAAATATTTCTTAAAAACATCAACTCTGAAATAAATGTCTGTTTTCAGCATTAGTAAAGGTACCAACAAAAGCCTCCCTCTCCTCTTTCTTTTCTTTCATCCTCTAATTTAACCTTTCAGTTTACTTTTTTTTTTTACTTTTTTTTGATGTTTATATTTATTTTTGAGACAGAGACAGAGCATGAGTGGGGAAGAGGCAGAGAAAGAGGGAGACACAGAATCTGAAGCAAGCTCCAGGATATGTGCTGTCAGCACAGAGCCCGGCGTGGCGCCCGAACCCACGAACCCTTGAGACCATGACCTGAGCCGAAGTCGGGCGCGTAACCAACTGAGCCACCCAGGCGCCCCTATTCTATGAATTTTTGATGGAGCCTTTAGGATTTTCTATATACAATATATCATCTGTGGATATTGACAGTTTTACTTCTTCCTTTCCAATTTGGATGCCTTTTATGTCTTTTTCTTGCCTAATTATTCAGGCTAGGACTTCCAATACTCTGATGAATAGTGATGAGAATGGGCATCTTTATCCTATTCCTGATCTTAGGAGGAAAGCTTTTAGCTTTTCACCATTGATGATGGTAGCTACAGGATTGTCATATATGGTCTCTATAATGTGGAAGCCTCTATACTCACTTTGTTGAGAGCTTTTATACAAATGGATGCTAAATTTTGTCAGATGCTTTCCCTGCATCTATTGAGATGATCCTGTGATTTTCACCTTTCTTTTTATTAAAGTGGTTTATCACATTGACTGATTTGCAGATGTGGAACCATCCTTGTATCCCTGAAATAAATTCCACTTGATCATGGTATATGATCCTTTTAATGTATTGTTGAATTTTATTTGCTAATGTTTTGTTGAGGGTTTTTGTATTTATGTTTGGTAGGAATATCAACCTATAATTTTCTTCTCTTGTTTGGTTTCAGTATCAGGGTAATGCTGGCCTCAGTAAAATGAGTTTGGAAGAGCTCCCTCCTCTTCTGTTTTTTGGAAGAGTTTGAGAAGGATTGTTGCTAATTCTTCTGTTAATCTTGGTGAAGCCATCTGGTACTGGACTTCTGTTTGTTGGTAGTCTATTCAGATTATAGAGCTCTTCATAATTTAGTCTTGGTAGATTGTACATTATAAGAATTTGTCCTCTTCCTCCAGGCTGCCTAATTTGTTGGCATAATATTATTTGTAGTAGTCTATGATCCTTTGTCTTTCTGTGATGTCAGTTGTAACAGCTTCTCTTTAGCATTTGTGATTTTATTTATTTGAGTACTCTCTCTTTTTTCCTTAATAAGACTAGCTAAAGGTTTGTCAGTTTTCTTTACTTTTCAAAGAACCAGCTTTTAGTTTCATTGATTTTTCTGTATAGTCTTTTCACTATTTTATTTATTTCTGCTCCAATCTTCATTATTTCTTTTTTTCTGCTAACTTGGGCTTTGTTTATTCTTCTTTTTCTACACCTTTTTTACAGCTTGAGGTATAAAGTTAGGTTGTTTATTTGAGACTTTTCTTCTTTCTTGAGGTAGGCATCTGGTCTAATGTAGTGTTTAAGGCTGATGTTTCCTTATCAATTTTCTGTCTGGATAATCTACCCATTAATGTAAGTGAGTATTAAAATCTCCTTCTGTGATTATCTTGCTGTCTATTTCTTCTTTAGGTCTGTTAATATTTGCTTTTTATATTTAGATGTTACTATGTTGGATGCATGTTTACCAAAGTCTATCCTTTTGTTGAATTGACCTCATGTAACTGCCATCTTTGTTTCTTATTACAGTCTTTATTATTTTTTGTATATATACGTATATATACGTATATATATTCTAAAATACGTATATATACGTGTGTATATATATATATATAGCTATATATATGTGTGTGTATGTATATATATATATATATATATATATATATATATAGCTATATAAAGTATAGCTACTTCACCTTTCTTTTGGTATGGAATATCTTTTTCCATCCCTTCACTTTTATTCTCTGCATGTCCTGACATCTAAAGGTAGTCTCTAGCAGGCAGCAGATATGATTGGTCCTGTTTTTTGGATTTCGCTTGTTTGTTATTCAGTCCCTCTACATCTTTCGATTGGAGAGTTTAGTTTACATGTGTCTGGTGGCCTGATTTTTATGGCTGCCTCCCAAGGGAAACCCCTTGACCACCTGATTCTGAAGGCCAGAGGAGGTTGTGTTCTTGGTGTTATGGAACTGTAATAATCTGTGTCACCCAGGAAGGAGCCTATGCCTCAGTCTGGCATCCCAATTTTTACAATTTGCTGCCAGGGAGCAACTGTATATTGCCTGACTCTGGCAACTTACCCTTGTGAGTCTAACAGGGTTGTAACCAATGGGGACAAAGTTCTAAAACAGCTACCACCCACAGGGTACATCTAGAGGCAGCAGACCCAGGGACTCTGTCTTTCTAAGAAGGCTTATTAGCTAATCATCATGACTACGCCCTGAGGAACAGGCTTCTAATTAAACATGCATCTAGGGGCTGACTATAATCATTTCCAGTCTCTGGTGCCCTAGTTTTTTGCAGTGCACCCAGGGAAGCCCCTTGATCACCCAGCTCTTGTGGATAGGGAACTTTCATTCCTGGGTCCCACAGGACTCTACCAGTCTGAGAGACAGTTCTTGGCAGGCTGCTACCCCGGGTACTACACAGACAGCAAACTGAGGCACACCCTCCAGTCTTTCTGTGAAGGAGACCTCTTGAGACCTTTTGGCTTACTTATCCTGGAGCTTGGCCTTCGGCATGTATCTAGTGGCCTATGGAGTTTATCCCAAGGAATGTAGGCTGTGGATGCCACCTTGATGCTTTCCCTCTCCCTTGCTTCAGCATGCTAGTATCTCTCAGAAAAAAAGCGTGTGCACTCGTCCCAGTCCCTGGTTTTTATAATTGCCACCCAGCGGATGCTGCCAGATAATCTGGCTCTCATGGATAGTGGGGCTTACACTGTTGGTTCCAAAGGACCATATAGATTTGCATACTTTAAAGAGCTGCTGCCTGAGAGTCTGTCATCTAATTAACCTGAATCTGGGTCCTCCTGTTAGGGATACTGGCAGGTCTAAGCCCATCTCAACCCCTGGGAGCTATTAAAATATAATAGGCTGCTTGGACAAGTGCTGAGGTTTGAGAGACTACAGAGAGCCAGGGCTCTTTGAGTGGAATGGCAAGATATCTCCTATAGGAGCCCACTCTTTCAAGCCTGGGAGAGGTGATTGTTTCATCTAATGCATAGAAACCAAGACAGAGAGGCAAGCAAAATGAAAAAAAAAAACAGAGGAATATGTTCCAAATGAAAGAAAAAGTTAAACCTCAGAAACAATGAAATATAGATAAGTTAATTTACCTGATAAAGAGTTAAAAATAATGGTTATAAAGATGCTCATTGAACTGGGAAGAAGAATGTGTGAACACAGTAAGAACTTCAACAAAGAGATGGGAAAAATGAAGAAAAACCAATTAGAAGTTATAGAGCTGAAGAAAAAAATAAGTGAAAAATTAGATTGGTTCAACAGATTAGATGAAGCAAAAGAAAAGTCAACTCAAAGAGAAAGTAATAGAACTAATAGAATCTGAACAGCAAAACATTAAAAAACAAAAACAAACAAAACAAAACAAAAACAGTGAACAGGGCACCTGGGTGGCTCAGTCAGTTAAGTGTGCGACTTTGGCTCAGGTCATAATCTCATGGTTTTTGAGTTCAAGCCCTGTGTTGCACTCTGTGCTGACAGCTCAGAGCCTGGAGCCTGCTTTGGATTCTGTCTCTCTCTCTCTCTCTCTCTCTCTCTCTCTCTCTCTCTCTCTCTCTCTGCCACTTCCCCACTTGTGCTGTCTCTATCTCTCATAAATAAGTAAAACTTAAAAAAAAATTAAAAGTGAAGATAGTTAAAAAAAAAGTGAAGATAGTTTGAGGTTCTTAGTGGACATCAAAACACACTAACATTTACATTATAGGTATTCCAGAAGGAGAAGAGAGAACGAAATCTTATTTGAAGAAGTAATGGCTGAAAACTTCCCTAACGTGGGGAAGGAAAAATATATCTAGATGTATTAATTTTGAGATGTCTGTGGAAATCTTCTAAGTCTTTGGAAAGCTGAATCAAGGAAGGAGAGTAAAGATGACAGACTGACAAGTTTCTTAATCCTTATGGCCTACTTAAGATCTATGTTTTTCAAGTGAAACCCCTGCAATTCTGAAAGCAAAATTATTTTTTTCCAAGACAACACGGAAAGCTAGTAGGTTGTAGAGGCAGAATTGGAACTTTGATCAGTTTGATGGCATTACCATGATCTTTCAATTATGACATACTCCCTTCAGAAAGGAGGGAGAAATAACCAAAGCAGCTTAAGGGCTAGAAATATAAGGGGATATGGGTTGAGAAGTTGTTCTCTTAGGTTAAGAGATATTGGTCTGCAAATAGAGAGGCCAGAGCTAGGAAAGGTGGACAGAAGTTGAAGATGAAGGGCACCTGGATGGCTCAGTCGGTTCAGCATCCAACTCTTGATTTCACCTTATGTATTGAACTCAACACTTCGTGGGATTGAGCCCTGCATGGAGCCCAACAGGGGTCAACAGAGAGCCTGCTTGGGATTCTCTCTCTCCTCTCTCTGCCTCTACCCTTCCCCCCCACTTTGTCTCTCTCAAAATAAATAAAGAAGTTGAAGATGCATAAAGAGAATAACTGATAGATGGCTTGGCTCTATATTTTCTTTTGGGATATGGTGATGATGATGGTAATGATCATTAACAGTAAAATCAATAATGGCAGCAGCAAGGTACAAAAATTTATGGTAAGTTTACTCCATTCCTGGTGCTATTCATAAATTATGTTCTTTAGTCATCACAACAATATAATATATAATGTGTACTTTATAATGTATGTACTATCATTATGCCAATTTTACAGATAAAAGAATGAAACTGAGAAAGCTTAAATGGTTCCTCAGATATCACAAAGCTAATAAGGGGTAAATAAGTCTTCACTGAAAGGCAAACAGACTTAATTTCAAAGCCTGAACTCTTAATCATGTATAAGTTGCAAATGTGGCTTATCTGATAGATATTAGCAGAATTACACTATATTTGGTTGTTTCTGTTTTTCTGCAGCTGAAGACGTTCTTGGCATATATGTTGGCATTTATTATTAGTGCCAATGGTTGCCTCCGTAACACTATGGAAATGCATGATGTATTTTAATAGGAAAGTGGTGTTTTTTTTTCCTTTGAAAAGGAAAGAGTTAAAAGTACAGACACAAAGTAGGGAAAGGAAAAGGAAAATATATGTATATGAGTATAATTGATTATTTATTTACAATGTGCAAATTGGAATTGTAAACATCACTTAGAAGTAGGACTTCTGAAAGTGGAGTAAGGACGTCCAAAAAGAACTGCTCCTCCAAAAAGCAAAGAGAACACTGGGAACAATTGTCAAAATCATCTGTTCCACTTCTCTGGAAAGTAATCGAAGGCTTGCACCAGTTCAGAGAGTGCTAATTGAAGAAAAACTCCAAAATTTTTATGAGAATAGTGAGCTTTTTGGTGATTTATCTTGCCCTGTTGCCCTCCAGTTTTTGTCAGCTCTGTGATAGCCTTGAAAATGAGCATCCAGACAACTGTGGTAGCTGTGAAAACCGGCAGCCTAGTAGCACTGGAAGGAGGCTAGTTATGTTGGGAGTTTTCAGGAAGGCCCGTCCTGGAGCACTATACTATCTAGCAGCTCCCTGGTAAAGCTCCGATGAGCTTGTCACTATTTAACCTGATTAGAGCTTGCTCAATGAGAAAAGCCCTAGATAGTTTTTGAAATAATCAGCAGCATTTTTTTTTTTTTGTAATATAGCAAGTGCTCGAGGTGGCAGTACTAGTTGGGAAAATAAGAACCTTACCAAAAAGCTTAAAAGGAAGTCCTGAAAATGAGATATTCTTACTCTGGGGCCTATATTCAGGTCCAGGAAAGACCTGAGAAGGCCCCAGTCACTCACCTCTGGCTAACCTTGAAGGCTCTGTGCAAGCAAGAAAGGAAGACCAACGGAGAGTTTAAAATAGAATTGTTGGAAGCATGCCCTACCACACACCCAAAGCTTCTGGCAAAGAGCAGAAGACATACCGGTGCAATATATTTAAGGCACTCTCTGTCTAATCATTGCCAGATCACTAAGCTAACTGAACAGAAATACAGAATATAGATTTTATGAAATCTGTTCAGACAAGTCAACAAACAGAACAGTGATCCCTATAGGAAGGGTCTTATTTTCAAGATTTCCACATTAAATTATTGAACAGATTCAGTTTTCAACAAAAAAATTTTTGAAACTTGTAAAGAAAAAGGAAAGTATGGCAAATACACAGGGGAAAAAAGCAGTCCATAGAATTGCCTTTGAGGAAGCCTTGATGTTGGGCTGATTAGACAAATCTTTTAAACCAGCTATTATACATATGCAATTAAAGGAACAGTTTTCTAAAGAATTAGAAGTATGAAGGTGATGTCTCACCAAAGGAAGACATCAATAAATATTATAGGAAAGAAATAAATAGCAAATCTTAAGTTGTAAATTGTAATAACTAAAATAAAAATTCATTAGAGGGGTTCAGCAGAAGATTTAGGTTGGCAGACGAAAGAATCAGCATACTTGAAGACAGGACAATTTCTATTCTCTCACTCTGAGGAACAGAATGAGGAGCAGAATGAAGAAAGGTTGGAGAGCCTCAGATACCTGTGAGACACCATCAAGTGAAGCAACATACAAATAATGGGAGTCTTAGGGGAGAGGGGAGGAGACAGAAATAGGAAGAAAAAAATTTTAAAGAAATAATGGCCTGAAAATTTTCCAAATTTGATGAAAATCAGTAGTATGCACATACAAAGAGCTTAATGCACTCCAAGTAAGATAAACTCAAACAGATCAAAACATCACTGTCAAAACATCAGTTAGAAGTATCTTCCTGGCTCCTAATTGTTTCTTCGGAACTATAATTTTGTCTGTTATGGGTATATTCATTCATATGGGTAATATGGATTCTTAAAGTTGTATTCTTATATGATTAGTGTAACAAACCAAAAATTGAATCACATATAAAGAATTGCAAAAATTACTTAATGCCTTGCAGTAAAATGAATAATAATGATTTTTAAATCTTTTTGTATATAGCTGACCTTTTTCTTCCTTGGAGTTTAGGTTAATTTTTGCATAACTTGGCATTTCGGGATTTAATATGAACAAAATGTACAACGTAGTTATAGGCAGTTTTTTATGTTTTATGTTAAATTACTCTAATGTGATTTAGTTTGCTTTGAGCAAACAATGTTAATATAATTTTTAGTGCTACACTAACAGGAGCTGTGTCTTCCTTTCATGTTATTTCTCTTTTTTTAAGTTGATTTATTTTAGACAGAGAGTGTTAGCAGGGGAGGAGGGAAGGGATAGAGAGAAAGGAAAGAGAGAGAGAGAGAGAATGAGAATCCCAAACAGGCTCTGTACTGTCAGCCCAGGGCCGGGACATGGGGCTCAAACTCACAAAACAGATGATGACCTGAGTTGAAACCAAGAGTTGGACACTTAACTAAGTCACCCATGTGCCTCTCATGTTGTTTCTTTATTTAAGTAGTTTGGAAAATAGCCATTTGAATAACCTAATAGGGAAGACATATTGAAACAATTTATAAATCGCTCTAAAATGAAATTTTTGGAGAAAAGAATGTGATAATTGAGGTCCCCGTATTAGAAATCATGTCATTTGCTGAAGTTAACCCTATATGTTTCCTAAAATTCATTAGGTTCAATGGAAAACAGTAAGTAAAAGAGGCATCTGGCATCCAACCACCCATTTCAGATAAGGTTAAGAACACTCAGGCCAATCATATTTCTTGTTTGGTGTACTAACGTGGCCTCTTGCTGCAGAGACTGATAAAGAATAATTGAAAAATTACAAGTCTACTGTCATTGATCTAACCGGCAAAGATGCAATCTTTTGTACTTTCTCTGTTGTTCATGCTTAACATCCTATTGAAGTCACTTGGGTTAAATCCTCAAAGTACTTTGGTTTCCCAGAGAAGCATTCTGGAAATGCATAAGCTATCTAAGTAGAAGTTGATGTTATCAACTAAGAGCATGCTCTGTAAAAGATGTTAATGCATAATTGGAAATTAAAATAGGCTTTTTCACTACTAATCTGTTTTTTATTTGCACTTACTATTATAAAATTTTCCATTAGTGTTTATGCTACATAATTTGATGACAAAGTATGCTTTATACAGTTTATTTATTTTAATGGAATTCTTATTGAAATATCAAAATTACTGCTTCATTTTTAAATCATTAGTTTATCAGACAGTAAAAAAATTATTACTGTGTAAATATTTTGGTGAGTCATTTGAAAATATTTAAATATTCAATTTTTTAAATGTTTACTTATCTTTAAGGGAGAGATCTCAAGTGGGGGAGGGGCAGAAAGAGAGGGTGACAGAGGATCTGAAGTGGGCTCCATGCTGACATCAGCAAGCTGGATGCAGGACTTGAACCCACAAACCCTGAGATCATGACCTGAGCTGAAGTTGGATGCTCAACTGACTGAGCCACCCAGGCACCTCTCAATATTCAGTTTTTGTAAACTTAACTGTGTTTTGTAATGGAGAGGTCAACATTTATATTTGAGTACCAAATATCTATTTAGTGAGTTATAGATTTTCATTGTTCCTTGAGAGTCAGTTCAACAGAAAGGCAAAAATTGCATAGTTGGTGGAAAAATCTTTTAAATGATATCTTGTAGACACTAAGTCTAAGACTTTATCTACTTACATATTTTGTTTGTAGCAAAATGCTTGTATTTCAAGTTCATATAACTTGAGAAGTTTACATTTTTGTGTAGCTCTTAATATAAAACACACCATAAATAAAGGTACTGAGACATCACATTATGATAAACTCAGACTCTAAGCTAAACCTATAAAGTAGGTAAATTCAAACTAAGAACTAGACTTGACTATCTGCCTTTTGAGAATTAAATTCTGGAAGAAGCTCATGCTGGTAACCATGCCACTGTGATTTATTGTTAATGTTAGAGTTGTTATTTTGTTTCTGCATTTACATTTTCTGTCCTGTTGCCATAGAGACTTCACTACTACTATTTAATTTTCTGATTTTTCTGCCACAATTGTTTTCACTGCCAAATATATAATCTATAGATGCAAATGTGAATTAAATAAATTCAGTAGTACATCTAATAGTAACTTCCTTAGCAGTTGTTTTCTCATTTTTTATTCCTAGGTTTTTTTCATGAAGTTTTAAAGTTTCAATTATCATTTTAGTTTGAGTAATCCCAAAATATATGGCTATATCTCTTTTTACCTAATGGGTATAAATATTTCAGAGATTCTGTATTCAATTGATTTCAATATTTATTAAGTTTCTGAACGAACTTGCTAATCCTTTGCTTCCTTCCTCACTTAGTGACATTCTCCATTCTTCTTTTTCTTAAACTACGTATTCCAGAAGCATCTTTGTTCTTTCCCTTCTTTCTTATTCTCAATGCTGTTATTCTGATTTAAGTCTTAATTTTCTGTCACAGAGTTTTATTAAAAAAAGATGCCAAACTCTAACCTTCCTTCTTACCTTTTCCTTCTCCAGTGCTTTGCCAATAGTATTATTAAAATTATATTTCTTCTCAAAACTTTCATGTAGTTATCTTAAATTTTTAGTCTTGTAACAAAAAAGAGTAGGTCTACACTGTTTTTCATGTTGGTCATTCAGTGTTTGAATATTATTGTCATGTTCGACTGATTAATCTTTTCTTCTTTAAATTCGGACTCCTTTGACCAAACAAATAAACCTATTTAATAAATATGAGGGAAACTACAATAAAACACTGAAATGTGAGAGATGTACATTTTTAGGCAATTTAAATTAATATTATGTATTAAGTTGAATAATATGAAGATGTTATATTTATAAAGTAATGTACATATCTAATATAATTTGAATAAAAAAGGCATTTTCTTTCTTTTGAAAACTTGACAAAATTATTCTGAAATCTGGAAAAATCAAAAAATTCATCTCAGTAAATGTGGGTGTCATGATATTAATCTACATTTAAGAAATTAGCAAAAGTAGAGTCTAAGAATTAAGCCCTGTTACCAGAGAAATCCCTTCACATTGTATTTTATCCTTTAGCATGTTTTCTCATTGAACAAATTAGGATCCCACCCAAAAAGTAGTATCATCAAAACATTTCTGTGTGTTTTTACAAGAGACTTCACCAAAGATTTTGTGAGATGTCTTATTGAAATCAAAATAGCCTGTTCCCTGTTGGGCATTCTCCTGATTTTCTGTTTTTAAATAATCTTTCAAAACACAGAAACAAACAACCAAAACAACAAAACTCTAAGGGCAGTTTTATAGAATTTACAGATGTTCATTTTGAAGAGATCTTAGAAATAGTCTGCCCTTCTTATTTTACAATGAATAAACTTATAAATATAAGTCTGAGTAATACAAGTAGCCAACAATTTACTAAGTATCTACTTTATATGGGAACTGCAAATAATTTACCTATGTATCTTATTTTCTTCTTCAACATGACTTTATTAAGACCTATTATTCCTATTATACCTAGATTATATCAATTTTTCAAGGTCACCATGTAGAATTTAATAACATTTTATTATATGTGGAACTCCATTATATTAACATTTGCATAATGACATTTGATAGGCATTTAATATTTTAAAGATGGTTTTCTATTTAATTGGTAATATCATATATGTATTTCACACCTGTATGTATTTTATCTGCTGTAGTTTTCATAAACTGAAATTTATATTTATTCACAAAAAATGAATATGAGTATTCCAAAATACTTGTTCTTAAAGGCACATATAGGCTAAATTCTTGAGGAGCATTATTTTCTTACTAAAGTATTTATCCTTTTGAAATTATTATTTGGCATACTTTTTGCTATTGACTTCAGAATTTTGGTATAATATGTGTGTGATTTTAAATATAATTTAAAAATAATATCTTCAATTGGTTTAAATATTTCAGTTAGATATTATATTATTGGTTATTGAAGTGCCAAAAAGGTATACAATGACTTCATATTTTTAAAAATAACATTAGGGAAGTATAAGAATGTCTCATCTCATTGGTAGCTAACACTGAAAAGCTGGAGGGGAATTTCATATTATTTATAAGCCGCTATAAGAAATTGTTGTGGGTACTATTTCTCCGTGCTTTTAAAGAAATCAATTTTGAAATGCCAAGTGGCTTATAAAAGAAACAGGGTTCTGCTATGCTTCTTGAACAAAATGACAGGTGTACATGGATGATATGTTTTAATCCAGTAGTTGTTATGCACCTCCATTTAGCAGATTTTTTGCCTCTCACAGGCTTTATATTCTTTATTCTAATATGTGAGAATATTTTATTAAATATGCTGGATTTTCGCTTGTGAAGCTTTTTGTTTAAACCAGTTTCTTTTATTACAGAAACACCTGCTACATTTCCAGACACTATAAAGGAAAAAGAAACACCAACCCCTGGTGAAGATATTCAGCTAGAAAGTTCTATTCCACATACAGATTCGGGAATCGGAGAGGAGCAAGTGGCTAGCATCCTGAATGGGGCAGAATTAGAGCCCGGCGCAGGCCCTGATGCCATGAGTGAGCTGTTATCCACTTTGTCATCAGAAGTGAAAAAATCACAGGAAAGCTTAACGGAGAACCCCAGTGAACTGTTGAAACCTGCACCATCCATATCTAGCATTAGTCAAACCAAAGGCATCAATGTCAAGGAAATACTGAAAAGTCTTGTGGCTGCCCCAGTCGAAATTGCAGAATGTGGCCCTGAACCTATCCCATATCCAGATCCAGCATTGAAGAGAGAAGCGCAAGCTATTCTTCCTATGCAGTTTCATTCCTTTGACAGGTGGGTACTTAACTGATTATTCACAGGATTCTAAATAAGGAAGGAATTCTAAATAAGGACTTTATTAATTGAAAACTATTAGGACGATCTTGAAAGCCTTATATTTAGTAATGTGAATTCTGACTGTAAAGAATATCAAAGCGATAGGCCAACCAGATTGATCTCATACATAGTAAGGCATTTAATAATACGTCTCTAAAAAGGAGTTTTAATATGATATGCAGGACAGCGCATTAAATTACAAATAGGGAGTGGTGCCTGGGTGGCTCACTGGGTTAAACATCCGACTTTGGCTCAGGTCATGGGTTCACGCCCCATGTCCAGCTCTATGCTGACAGCTAGGGTCCTGGAGCCTGCTTCTGATTGATTCTGTGTCTCCCTGTCTCTCTCTGCCCCTCCCCTGCTCACACTCTGTCTCTCTCAAAAATAAATAAATATTAAAAAAAATTTTTTTTAATTGCAAATAGGGAAATCCAGATTCTGATTCCATCATCAAGTGACTACACTGTATTGAGGAAGTGATTTTATCTTTTTGGACTTAATTGTTTCATAGATAAAAGGTGGAAGGGATACGCCATATCTCTCCAAGGTCTAATCTGGCTCTGAAATTCCTTTATTTCAATTCAATATACAGTATTGAATTGAATTCAATTCAATTCAAATTCAATATACAGTATTGAAAACTGTAATAATTATTGGAGATTAAATAGCTTCAAGTAATAAAATTCAAATTTGACTTTTAAATGCAAGTATATGGAAAAAATTTAAAATATTCATTATCACCTTCGTTATGTAATTTTCAGGATAAATGTAACATGGCCCATATATCTACATTCAATCATACAAGGGATTTTTAGTTGGGAACAACGAATTTTTTTTTCTGTTCCACTATATATGCCATTAAAATGATAGTTCACAAGCAGGATAAAACATTTTAGAACCAAAGAATTTGTTGATGTAATTTATCCTACTATTTAATAACTCATGCAGTATTAGAAAAATATTTTAGAATGGTCATAATTACTAAGAATAGTATTTAAATTTGATACTGGGACTGATGCATGTTTACATATCAGCATATAAACTAAAGAATGTGTTTACCATCTGAATTAAATTGTTTTTGATGTTAAAAACACTCCTCCCCCCCCAATCTATATATGTGTGTGAGATGATTGGTAAACAATTGTTTTTTGTTTTAGAAAAGATCAAGTTAGGAAATCAAATGTTTCTTAAACTGGAATGTCAGAAATAAATATATAGTCAAAATATAATACCTCTTATGTATCACTTTTTCCAAAATAGCCAAAGTGCTTTGTCCAAATTTGAGATAGTAATTTTTTGGTGTTTAGGGGGCAGAGGTGTGGCAGTAAAGCCATTTGCAGTTAAGACAAATTATCTTTCTCATATATAAATATAACGTAAACTTTACCTTTAAACATTTTAACCACTGTTGTATAGATATTTCTTGAAAATTTACTATGAAAATGTAAATAGCATTAGTCATCATGACACATATAAAGATGGGTAAAGACAGTGTTGTCTACATTGAAATTACAGAATAGTAAATGGAGATGAAATGTTTGCAAGAAAAATTGTCATACAAGATAAAGTGTGTTGAGTGTCAGAATTTTTAGTAAACTAAAAAAGGGGGGCTATAAAATATAGGAAATATTTTTTAATGGTTTATGTTAATATTATATTTAGATGTTCATTCATATAGTTCCTTGGATGTTCCTTATGCCATTTCATATTGATATCCTCTAGTTTGCCTATTTAGTTTATGTTCCCAGGTTATATAGTGTATGTGTGTTTATGAGTATATGTAAACGTATGCATGTAAGTATCTGTAATTGTATACATCTATAAAATTGTTATAACTTAATTTAGGGTTATAAAAATTTTGTGTTCCGCTTTTAAATTATATATTTAAATTTTCTTAAAATACAAAACAGTAAGTACAGAGAATTATTGTGATTTGCATAAGAGAATCCAATGAAATAAAAATTAATTTAAATATTTTTGTTTTAATTTGGATTATTGTTAGAACAGTTTTTTCATTAAAACTTAACCGAGCTATCACTTGAGTGCCAATATTCTCAGCTACTCAGAATTTATTACACTTTTGTGAGTATGGCTTTAAAAAAATAGAACTTTCCATTTGTTCTTGGTAGCATTTGTGCAAAGTGCAATGGGAGTGGAATCATTATTCTAAATTGCATAAGTAGAAATGAAATCGAGGCACACAAAGCATATTTCAATTCTTTTTAGGAAAAGGGTCTCTAGTGTAGTTAATATATGCAGTAGCTCAAGTACTATCAAATGTAAATGATGAGGTGATATTGATGAAAGGAGGGGATTGAGGTCTCAGGGGGCGCTGATGACGGATTGAACAGAAGCGGCCTTGCACTGCACGTAACTCAAGTCTGTCGTCTTCACTGCTCAAAGCCATAATGGGAGGTGGCAGTCTGAAATGAGTTGCCACGGCAAAGAGTATTATTTTTGAAATGCTTTCACACAAATCACTAGGCCCTGCATACAACTTAGTTTCATGCTTTAATGTCATCAGGAGGCACAAATTGGTGTGTCTAATTGTTTGCCACCTGCCAGCAAAATGAGCTGCCAGCCAGCCAGACGGGTTTGATTGTCTGTCAGCCATTCAATAGATTGAGAGTGACAACATCAAAAATTTTACTTCAAACTCTAGAGCTTTGAGCAGCTTTTCAGAGACATCATCCCCACAAGTGCTTCTGGACAACTGCATTTTTCAATTATATTTCCGATATATTGCTACCATTTGCCTTATCTGTCTTAAGGTACCTATAATTATATTATGAAGTATATAAACATATTTCTGAAGCACTAAAGTCTGAAATCCAAGTTATAACATGTCTTTTAACATCAGATTGAATTCCTTGAAAATAGGATCCAAGATGACAGGCCTTAGAAGCAAAGTCCTGAATACTACCAGTTTCAAACACAGAATTATCATGGGTCTCACCCTACCAATAATGTGTTTTTCATTTTTATCTTTAGTTGGAAAATAGCTATAGACTCAGTTGCTCGTTTCTTTGTAACTAGATCATACTTCCTAATAACACTGTAATCCCAGTGGAGATCACCTAGGATTTTACTTTTGTTAGCCAATAGTTTTTTGGTTTTATTGCAAACATGCTAACAATGTATTCCTTATACTCATTCTATACTGTAAATTTGAGAATAGCTTCCTAAAACTGATGTAATTTCAGTTATATTAACTTATGTTCCACATGGGGTGTTTCTCCCCACTTGGGATGTAGCATTTATGAATTTCAGTTGTGAATTTTATACTATTGTTTTCTTTAGGTAGATTACAACATCAAATTTTAGAAACATTTAGATTTACCTAACATAAAACATTTTCTGTCAGTATTATTTTACCAGATTGTATTATGAGATATTATATAAATATTCTTATCTATGTATCTGGAAAGTGCTGATTCTTTTTCTCTCATTTCTTCCAGTCATCATCTGTGCAGATTTACGTATATGTCGGATTATACACTTGAGTGGCCCTAGCAAATGTGTATCTATGAATTGTAAAGCACTAAAACTGCTAGAGATTCTCTAGTACTGTTTTATAGTGAAGAAATACTATGTATATGGAGGAAATACGATTATGAAATGACAACATTATCATGGTTTTATTTCTAACAGAAGCGCTTTAATAATCGTAGAACACACAAGTCAAGTTACAAAGTTCTCCAACAATAGTGTCTCTTTTGATAGATCTAAATATAGATCTGTAGTCATAAAACATTCTAGCTGAGCTATATTTCTTCCGCATTAGTGCCTGTGTAACTTTTAGGTTGGGGTAATGCTTTTCTCTAAAACCACCGATTAAGCTTTATCCTATCTTTTATGTTAAAATGTAATTTTGTATATCCACATGATTTTAATCTTTTGAGAACTTAGTATATATCTGTGATTTAGATCAGTCTTAATTCCCCAGGGATTTCTAAGATTATTTTTCCCCCTCTAAGTTGGACAAAAGACACACACACACACACATACACACACACACACACACACATACACACACACACACAAAGGCAGAGGACAATATGCTTCTCCATACGTTTTAACTGTTACTATGTTTTAGAAAATTGTTTTATGCCTAGGATATCACATAAAACTTACAATTGTATTACTTCTCTAACAAACATTGATCTTACATGTTTATATTTCATCCCTTTTGATTGTATAATCCCACTTATGTTTGAATTACTAGGTTGGATAAGTTTGGGCAAACGAGTCTGTATATTTTCTCCCTAAAACTTTCAATTTCCTTGCTTTCAAGTGTTTTATTCTCTGAAAAAGAAAATCTCTAAAATACAAATTAAAAAAAGCAAGATCGATAGCCTTCATATTATTAAACCTAAAGTACAAGGTGAGGCCAGCTATTTTCTCGCTAGCTTTTTAAAATTAACATTTTTAACATTAGTGCTAAAGATGACAGTTTAGGAAAGATAATAAAAAATATGCTTGCTATACATGATGGGATCTTCCTAAATTGGTTTAAATTTATAAGAAATTGTAATCACTGCTGAGGACTTCAATTTCTGTTCCTATAGTCTCCTAATTTTTGTGAAGTGTTTTGCTTGTATCACTTAAAAGATGAACAAGTAATTTTAAGCCAAATTGATTAAAAGTCTGCCAGCCTTTACATTTTGAAGATTCTGTGTTATCTAGCTACTGAAATTCCAGCTTTTATTATTCTCCAAGTGTCCTGGGTATGTTATTTTAAGGCCAAGTGCTAGAAGATGCAGTTTTGACCGAGCATGGTTATATCCTAATATCCCCAATGTTGTTGCTTTTGTCTCCCCTGGCATTTACACAGACAATTCAGTGAACTGAAAAAAGTATCTCTCTTTAAAGGGTAGGTTAATGGAATACTCAATTATCTCTTATACACATTTTTTCATTGGAATTCTAAATATTTTACACAATAGAGGCATATAAAGCATGAAAATATCATAGCAGTAACCTTGTGATTTCTGATGAGCTACAGTAAATTGTAATATTGCCCTAAAATCAGTAGTAAATTGTTTTTTTCCTAAGCTTCAGCTTTCTCTTTCAAGATAAATGTTTAACATTTATATCAGCCTTGTTAGGGAAGAGTGTTAATCTTAAAATTAGGGAAACTGGGTATTAATAATCAATCTGTTTGTAATTAGTTGTGTGATGTGACTTTTATTCTCTTTGGTTCTCTGGGACTCAGTTTCTCAGCATGTAAAATGATGCATTATTTCTTTGAAAAATCCCATAAATTTCCAAAATCCTATAATAAATGATGACCTTGTAATAGTCTCACAAAAAGTAGCAGGTACTTATTGTTGACTTTGGTTACAAACTTGAATCCTAGAAAAGATAGGACATGTCCATTCCCAAAGCTAATACCTCACTTTAGGCCCTCAGTATCTCTCAAGTGGATTCTTTCTCTTACCGCCTAACCGGCCTCACGATTTCCAGGTGCCCTTCCGCATTTTGAATGTATTTTCCACAATTATGCCAGACTCAGTTTCCTTAAATGAAAAACTGACTAAAAATTCTGAAATAATTTTTACTTATCACAAAATAAAAGGTGAACTTCTTAGTTTGGAATGTCCTCACATTTTACTAGTCATAAGATCTGTTTTTTAGTCTGCTTAGTCTACTATGTTTTTCCTATCTCTTTGCCTCACTAAAGTTTTACTATTGAATTTTTCTCCTCTTGGCTAATTCCCATTGATACTTTTAGCTTCAGCTCACTGTTCCATGATAATGCACATACTTTAGTTCCTGAAAGATCCTGTGCATAACTGATCAGAGCAACTAATGAAATATATTGCACAGTTGATTTGTTGTTTTCTTGTATTTCCTCCAAGTATCTCTAAGGCATGGGTTATGTCTTACTTTCTTTTTATCCTTCAAACTTGTCAGTGAAGTATTCCTTTAACCTGTCAGTTCTCAGTAAGTGTAAAAGAGAAGGGAAAGGGAGCAGAAGAAAGAAAGGGATCCTTGTAGGGTGCCACAAATGATTATAAAACCAATTTGCCTTGATGAGTCACTGTTGAAAATCCCTTATCTTCACTATGTAATTTTATACATAGGATACATTTTGAAGTATACTGATAAGGTAGTAACCTTTTTACAAAATTCACGGAACTGATTAATGGGTACCCCAAGATTCTGTCCTTGAACTATTTCTCCTATCCATTTGCACTCATTTCTTTGGTGATTTCATTCGCTTTCCTGGCATTAAATAGAATATGCGCTGATGATTCTGAAATTTATGTCTCACTCTAGTCCTCTCTCCTAAACTAGAGACTTAGCTCTCCAGCTGCTTATTCAGCATCACTATTTGGGTGATTAATAACTGCTCCAACCATATTTGTCCCTATCTTAGCTAATGGCAGCTCTTCCCTTCATGTTGCTTAAGGAAAAAACTCTTTACATCATCTTTGACTTTTCTCTCACACCCAATCCAGTCTGCTGCAAATCCTGTTTGCTCTGCTTTCTTAATATAGTCAAAATTTGCTTTTTCACCACTTTTATTTTGCCATTCTGATCCTAACTACCATCATTTCTTGCTTGATTATTATAGTAAACCCCTAAGTAAGTCTTCCTCCACTTGCCACTCCCTTTAAGTTTATTCTCAATACAGCAGCCGGGATGGTCCTGCTTAATCTAAGATCATATTTTCTCCTTGTTCATAAGCTTTCAAAGGCTTCTGATCCCACTCTGAGAAAACCCCGATGTCTTTACAATGGACTACAGGGACCCATGATCTGAGCCCCTTTTACTTCTCTAGTCTCATCTCTTAATAAGTCTCCACATCTTCTAGATTCATACTAGCCTTCTTCCTGCTCTCTTTGCCTGTGACACTTTTATTCTCTTCCCTGAATGTCTTCATAGTTTGCTCCTTCCCCCTTCAGTGTTTCCTGAAATGCTACTTTATTTAGTGAGTCCTTTCTTAGCCACTCTTCTAGTAATTCTCCTTATTTCTGTCTACGTTTTATTGTTTTCACAGCATATACTGTATACTATATTTCCCATATATTATATTTACTCCCATATACTATATTTACTCATTCATGTTATTGTATCTTCTCTCTCTCCCTATTGGAATGTAAGTTCCATGAAGGCAGAGATTTTGTCTCTTCTATATATCACTATATCTAAGAATTTAGAACCACCTCTCATGCATCATAGTGCTCAATACAATAAATATTTGTTTAATGAAAGAATGAATGAATCGTAGGTCACACCCCCAAATCTTTGCATTTGGGATAGGATGAATTCAAAGACAGAAAAATTTACACTTATATGTGTTATATATCACTCAATGTATTACAAAACATAGTTAACCCCTCAATGGAATATTTTGTTGAAGTGAGTTAGACTGAATAATTTCTTGGCTTGTGCTATTTTGATGATAACCTTTACAATCTTGGAATATGTGTGAGTTTTATGTAGTACAAAAAAATCATCTACTTTATAGTTTGCAGTCTTAAGGTATGGAACAGAAATGTGAAATTGTGTGGAAAAACATGGAAAGAATTTTCTTAAGATAGAAAAATGCAGTTGGTAAAGTGTGTGTAGTACAGAGGATTGTAAGTATGCATCTGTGTGAATAGCAGATCTAGAAGGAAAGTGGAATATGTTAATAGTTTAGATTAATAGCTCTTGACTCTTTGTGGCTATATTTTTGGAATACAGGTAAGAATTATATGTTCACCCTATAAAAAGGGTACACACTTCAAATTTTGTGTCTATTTAGGGTATGTATTCGGGTACCCATTAGATTCAAAATGGGTAACCCCAGTGGTTACATAGACTACTAGGGAAGCCTTTTAATGTAGGTAGAACTGGTTAACATGTTGAGTAATAATGTGATAGAAAATTTTGTAAGAGCTGAAAATGTCAGTTTTCACATATAAGTAATTGCAAATATATAATATTCCAAAAAATGAATGTGTTATGAACACATTGATAAGTGTACAGTTTCAAATTATTTGTCAAAATAGACTGTTAGGACAGAGAATGGTTTGAGGGATTAAGGAATGGGTAGTGTCGATGAAGAAATTATATTAAGGGTAAGAATGTACAGTACTCTGATTCTAGTAAACAATCCGGCCATTATAATCAATGGAGAAATAGTGGACTGCTTAAAGTTGTAGGCTGAGAAAGAGGAATTAGTCAAATCCAGCGTCCCACCTCTCTCAACACAGCCCTGGTGACATCATCATCCTAGTCATGAACACATCAGTAGTTGGAAATGGAAGCTCATAAATTTTCCTAGAGATTCTTCCTCCTGTTGGCCTTAATTTGATATGGAGATATATAGGTGTTTCCTCTTTTATCCTTTGCATATACACATAGGATATATATGAAATATGTATGTGTGTGTGTGTGTATAAAACATTCCTTCAGATTTTTAAAAATTGGTGTAATTTTTTTATACCTTTTCACTATTATTTTCTAGTTTCTCAGCCTTCCCTCACATGACTTATTTTCTAGATCTGCTGTCATCCTAACTATTCTCTTATGGACATGATGCTGTTTATCATTATTCTTGAAATATGATACCTAAAACAGCACCTAGGGTTTTGTTTATGAGGTCTGACAATCACAAAGCATATGCTTCTTTCATATTGCCTACTGTTGCTGATGCAGACCCAGACTGCATCAGCACTTTGGGGAGCCATAGCAATACTAACGATAGCTAAAATGTATTGATCACTTATGATATTTCAGGCAAAGTGCTAAATATTTTATATGTATTATATTCTTTTATCTTTTTTAACAATATTATGAAGTACAAACAATCATGAGTCTCATTTTAAAGGTGAGGAGAATGGAGCATAGAGAGATTTACTTGCCTAATACCACACGGCTAGTGATTGTCGGAGGTAGAATTCTAACTCAGGTCTGTAGGTCATTAAAAAATGGGTTTTTAGTAACTCACTGTGCTACTATATTTATATGTTGCACTAGCAGACTTTACTGTGAATGAATGGAGGCTTTTATAGTTTTCAGTTTTTTGTAGTTTGGCATTAATGTTGTTTGCATTTTTTTACAAGCCATCACTACAGGTTGTTGAGATTAAATTTTTTTCCTTTATTCATATAACTAATTTTTCTCAATATATTTTGAATAGTCTCAGCACTTGACAAGATGCCTATTAGTAGTCTGTTGTAGAGTTTTTGCCCAAAGTTGGTAATGACCTATTAAGTGAGAATTTTTGGTAACAGCTTTCCTATGATCTACAGATCTGTCTCACAACACTATAAACCAGCCTGTGTTTCTTATTTTATCCCCAGGGATTTTAATGAGTTGTAGAAAAAATGTATTATAGTTACTAATGACTTTTTTCAAATCAAGAATTGATTTGGATAGCCAGTGAAATAGTGCATCTCAACATTAGTTTAGGAGTTTAGAGAAGAGTTTTGATGATAAACCCAAAATACTAGTTTGTTTTTTTTTTTCTATTCATAGATGAGTATAACTTGATACCTTACATGATGTAGGCAGAGAATTATTTCACTTTACCCAATGGTAATAATTACTAACATCTATAAGACATCTTATACTTGAAAAACCCTTTTAAATATATTCTAATTTAATTTCCCCAGTTATAGGTAAATGGCATTCATCTTGCCATTTTTGCAATAAGAAACTGAAATTTAAAATCACACAACTTGAGAGTGATTTAGATCTCAAGACTTAGTCTTCTCCTTCCACATCCTGTATTCTTTCCATAATGTTAAACTGCTTCTCAGTGTTATAAATGAAGGCATTAGATGAGGAATGGCCAGTGAAGGAGGTGAAAACATAAAGTGTGCCTTTGGTAATTAAATACGATATAATTGAGAGTTCAAGGTAGAGTCTAATGAATTAGACTCCACCCATAAAAAGAAAAGAAGAAAAAATACAGAAAGAGATAATGAAATTTTTGACACAGTAAAATTATTTAAGATTATAATACTTTCGTCACAAAAATGTTTTAAGTACTCCTAAAATTGATAGTAATAATTCTTATAAATTTAGATTTTTGACATTGAAGAAATCCTTAAAGACATCAACATAAGTGTTTCTATGAAAAAAAAAGTTATTAAGGAAATTTAAGCCATAGACTTACTAGAGAATGAGCCATTGATATAATTTCTTTTAAGTAGAGATTTTTAATGGGAAAATTAAAAAAAAATAAATGTATATAGGTACATTAAAAAGAACTGGTTTAGATTGAAGAATTTTGTACTGTCAATCACTAGCTATCAAAGCATTACATTTGAGCTGACAACATCTTATACATCCACTTTCTAGATGAAAAGTTCAATGATGGTTGAGTAACCCTGGTAAGTATTTTTTCTATGAAACCTCAGTGGTATAAACTTTGAGAAGAATGAAGTTTCACTACTTGGAAATATTTATTTTGCTAGATAGTTTATCTTTTTAAATGACTGTTATTTATTATTTAAGGTTAACACAATGTCAAGTTCAGAAATTTTTTTGTGAAATTCATCTAAATAAGCTAAAAAAAATGGGAAACTCCTGTGTTCAAATGTCAAGGCCTAAAAGATCTTTAACTGAGTGTCTTATGTATCATCTTAGTTCCTTTTCATTATAACAACTGTGAAAAACTAAGTTTTTTTCAGAAAAATAAAGTATAATTTTACTATGCCGTTAGATGTTACTCAGTATTCCTTGGTTCATTTTTAGGTTTACTATGAAGAAGCTTCAGAATTTGGCTTTCAGAATGTTTTTTTATGTTTTTATGACAACTTTACACATGGAAAATATAGTACAGATAAGAAGGATATTTTATGCATATTTTCCAAAAAAAACCCCTGCGTATGCAAAATATTCTAACTTGAGCACACATTTTTCCAGTTTTTCCAGATTCATGTTTATAGCCAATGCCATCTTAAGAAAGGTTTGCAAACTCCAGATTCTACATAAATATTTGCCAAATGAATTAAAGTCAACACACTTCACAGTATATCCTAATGTTCATAACCTTTTCACCATTGAAATTGGGCTCAGAAGTTAAAGAAAAAGAAAGAAAAGACAATTGAATGGTGACTATATATATAATCTGCCACAGCAAGTTTGGATTTCATCTTAAGCGTTGTGTTTGTTATTTTCCATCACTTCTTTCTTTGCAGGAGTGTCGTGGTGCCTGTTAAGAAACCACCTCCCGGTAGTTTGGCTGTAACCACTGTGGGAGCCACTGCTGCTGGAAGTGGGCTGACGACAGGCAGTACCTCCAATATATTTGCTGCTACTGGAGCTACACCAAAAAGTATGATTAATACAACAGGTATTGTCCTTATATATTTTTGTGATACCTCATCTTTTTCTTTCTGTTTTCTAGATCTTCATTAAAAATTAAAATACCCTGATCATTTAAGATAATCATAGTCTTTAAGAAGGTTCTACTTTTTGTTACTACCTTTCAGAATTTGTACTTCTAAGACATATTTTTCAGTGGTCATTTTAGAGGGCACTGTTGGTTTTTGTTTTGAGTCTTCTCAAAACACAGTGCTATTTACTTTCAAAGTTAAATCAGATTGGTCAAAGGTATTTGGGGAGCAAAACCAAAAGATGATTTGAATACTGAAGTTTGATATGTAAAAATTAGTAAATGTATCAAGAAGATCACTAAATATGTTAATAACAGAAAATAAATTTAGTGACGTTTACTGGTTGAATCCTAATGTATGTTTTTTGCTAAATTCTCTAAGGAAAGGCAGAGCTCCCCGAAGAAATTTGACGATATGCAAGAGCCTCAACTTGATGGGGAAAAAAATGCATGTGAATAAGAATCATTATTTGACATTGAGTTAATTTATATTCTTAGAATACAGTTGTATCCAATTCATTGTCCAACATTTTCCTAATGATTCTAGGAACAGAAAATTCCAAATCACTACAAATTTTAAAAGCCTGCCTAAAATAACCTTTTTTTTTTGTAAATTTCCATAAATGTTCCTGTTGATTATTAGCTAAATAAATCCTTACCCAAATCTTTGTGATTCCATTTTAGGTATTTATACAACGCAAGATGATCCCTGACTTTTCTTCCCTGACTATAGTAGCCTTCTCTTCTCCAAACTGTATAGCTTTGAACTTTTCCATCTATTATCATTACTTAGATTCTTCCCATTTTTATTAATTTCATAGCTCTTCTATGTGCTTTCTGTATCTATCTTGTTTATCATACCACCTGAGTCTGACATATCATGAACAGCACATTTATGGGGTTGTAGTAAGTAGAATGTACTCTATCAAGCATATTTATATTAGCAAATAAACATTATTAGTGGCATTGTATTAAAGAACTTAACATCTTTGATTTATCTATATTATAAGTAAATATATATATAAAGTATAAAGTTTTTCTATACATTTTATAATCTTATTCTTTATACTCATTCTGCTTTCTAGAAATATGAAGAAACATATTTTTCTTTTACCAAAATATACATCAAAAAAAGGGTTGAAATTTTTTAAATATGCCAGTGTAGTAGAAAGAAGTCTACATTTGGTGTCTATTGAATAGGTCCTTATTTTTAAGAGATAGGTTAAAGGAAAATTAAATTAGTTATTTTTAATCTTTGTGTGAAACAAGTTATGGTATTTTATTATAATGTCTATTTTGTGAATTAATAGATGTTGGAAATGATGGCAGAAAAAGTTTAGTGATAGCATAAAGTGTATAATATTACAACGGAAAATAAAATGTAAGTAATTAAACATTCTCCTCGGAAATATATATAGACAGACAACGCACACACATCCACATTTTGTATGCCAGCACCTGAACTGGGCCCACTGTACAGTTTAGATTTTGGCAAATAGATGCTATACAAAGGTTGTAGCAGAAATCCCAGGAAGCAATTCAGCTTTATGGGATTAGTGTGAGATAAGATAATATTTAGGAACACTAGATGTCCCTCAACTCCACAGCTCTTTAATGTACTTACATGGTGTATTATAGAAAAGTCTGTTCCAAAGTGGCATCTTCATATCATTGAGGAGAACCCATTATTTTAAAATCAGGTACAATTATGTTCATTGTAGCCCTTCTGAAAGCAGTCATTGTATCAAAGTATCAAAGCATTTGATGCTGCAGTGCCACAAATTTATGCTCAATTTATTGTAAACTGTATCTTAGTAAACACTAAAAATTTATAATATAGAAATAAAAACCTAAATTTTTCGCATCTGAATTTGAATTGTTTTATCAGCCTCATTTTATCTAAAATTATTTTCATTTGTTGGTGTCTTTTATTTATACCCCATTTGTAATATGTAGTTCTGTTAGATTAGTATAGGTAAATAAACTGGATTTTAATGCAACAGCTATTGTTTATACTTATCAAAAGTTATTAGTGTACTAATGGCCAAATGGTTTTTTATTTATTGAATTCTGTTTTGACATTCAGATGAGTAACTCTTCAAAATCAGATAGTAATGATATAATGAAAATGGTTTTGTTAAATAAATTTATGTTTAAGGCTAAAAATTATTATTTTGGGAACAGGTGCCGTGGATTCAGGGTCCTCCTCCTCTTCCTCCTCTTCTAGTTTTGTAAATGGTGCTACCAGCAAAAACCTTCCAGCTGTACAAACTGTCGCTCCAATGCCAGAAGATTCGGCCGAAAACATGAGGTACACATAACTATTTGTTTATACTCATCTTACAACTCCACCCCTAAACATAGTGAAACAACACACAGTGAATACAAGGGTAGAGTTAAGAATTCTTGAAAATGGTTAGTTATGAATGTTGTGACTACGTTTCATAACTGTATTGTGTTGTTATTTTCGGCTAGTTACACATTGTATCAACACTACTTACTACATTTCAGAGCCTAAATAGGGATCCTGAGTGACTTTCAGACATTGACTTTGCTGAATTTATAATCCATTGTCGTATAACATGCTACTATTTTCAGTAATGTAAAAACATGCACAAATGGTGACATGATAAAGTTGTGCATCTTTGCCGTGGCAATGAGAAGTTTAAAATACAGACTTTCAAAATAACTCTGCAAAGTTACATGTAATATAAAATATATGTAATTGGAACTTGAATAAACATTTTCCAATTACATGTACAGTATTATATATTACATATATATTGTTCATTTCATAAACAAATGAACAAACATTGCCTTTTTATCATGATTAATAGATAAAAATTATTTATAGTAGCATGTCACAAAAACTCCTAGAAGAGACTAGTCTACACTCTTAGAGTTAAATTGCACACACACAGGTATGTGTGTGTATTGACATTTCAAATTCAAGTATGACACAAATACAGAGTGTACAAGCTCAGTGAAACAATGAAGACACTCAGGTTACCATCACCCAAGTGAAGAAGTGTAATGTTCCGGGTACCCCAGAAGCCCCACCTTGTGCTCATTTCCAGTCACAAATCTTGCTCCTCTTCAGATTCATAACCCTGACTTTTAATACCAGGTTAGCTTTGTCTTTCATGAGTTTTATGAAAATGGAATTGTAACACATATATTCTCTTGTCTGTAGAGTCTTTTGTTCTGCATCATATTTGTGAGATTCATCCATGTTGCATGTGGCAATAGTCTGTTTATTTTTATTCCATCTTTATTCCCTTGTGGGTGGATACTATAATTTATTAATCAATTTTACTGGTGATGGGCATTGGGATTTTCTAGGTTTAGGCTACGACAAATAATGCTGCTTTATACACAATAATGCTGCTTGTACATTACTCTTCGGTGTACCACACATTTGCATGCACATCTGCTGGGTAAATAATGTGGAGTAGAGTGGAGTAGTATCGGTTTTATCAGATAATGCCAGATGGTTTTCCAAAGTGGATATGAAAGTTGACTACCTCAGCAGCATATGAGCATTCCTGTTTCTTCCTATCTTTAACGATACTTAGTACTGTCACTCTTACATTTTAACCATTTTGGTGGAAGTATCTCCCTGTATTTATAGTTTGCATTTTCCTGTGATTCATGGGGTTAAGCAACTTCTTACGTATTTATTGGTCTTTTGGTTTTACTGGTTTGTGGTTTGCTGGTTTACTGGTTTGTGGCCTATTGAAATCTCTTACCCATTTTTAAAAATTGAGTTGTTTTTCTTCTTGTTATTAATTTGTAAGGCCCTATCCCTTTGAAGATTATATGTCATTCGTATATATATCTTCTTTCTGTGACTTTTCTATTCATTTATACGAGCTGTTTTGCTCCACAGAAGCTGTAATTTTACTAAAAATCTGTCAGCAAGTGCTTTTTCTGTTGTAGATGAAATCTTTGCCTACATTTCCCCCACCTTATCTTTTGGCTGCTTTATTATTTTTCATATTTACATGTATAGTCCATCCAGAATTGAGTTCTGTGTATTTAATAAGGTGGGAGTGATATGGATGTCAGGATGACCCAGCATCATTTATTGGAAAACCTCCTCTTTCTTACCATTGCTCTTCTGTTTCATCAAAAAACAAGTGCCCCTTTATGCTGGGTTTCAGTTTGCCACTCAGTTCTTTGTGTATTCTTGTGCCATTCTGTCATAGTTAGCTTTAGGTTTAATAAAGATCTTTATCTGGTTGAGTAAGATCTTCCCATCTTGTCCTTTTCTTTTTCAAGGAAGTCTGAGGTATTCTTGATACTTAGAGTTTCTATTTAAATTTTAGAATCGGTTTGTCAGTATCCGTATTTTAAAAAACTTGCTGGAGTTTTGGCTAGGAATAGAATACATAGATCTATTGCAACTATATCGATCTCTATTGCATCTACAGATCTCCTTCAATAATGAAATTTTCAGACTATGAGCATCATATATTCCATTTCTTTTTAATTTTTCTAGTAACAGTATTTACTTTTCTATGTAGAAGGCTTACATATTTCCTATTTGATTTACTCTTAGCATTTTAATATTTTGTATTTTTATTTTTTTCTCTAATTTCCAAATCAATGTTATTGAGACCATTTGTGTATGTTGTTTCAACTTTAAAAAAACCTCATTCAAGTGTATCTTTTACTGAGTTTTGATTGGTTTAGGTACCCATATAACCATTGCAATCAAGAGATAAAATATATCCATCACCCCAGAAAGTTCCCTTGTGCTCCATATGTAATTCCCTCCATCTTTGCCTCAGGCAACTGTTTATGTGCTTTTTAATATTGTAACTTAAATTTGTCTTTTCTAGGGCTTCACATAGATGGAATCATGCAGAATCTGCCTTTTTGTGTCTGTCTTCCTTCACTCAACTTTTGAGATTCTGAGACTCATCCATGTCTTTTTGTTTATTTCTGTGGGCATTTAATAGTCAGTGGACCTTTGAGTACAAGTCTTGTATTAGACATAACGTTCTCAGGTAGACAACTAAAATTGCTGGTTGTGTAGTAAGTATATGCTTACCCTTCTAAGAAACTGCTATTTGCAAAGTGGTTGTATCATGTTATATTCCTGTCAACAATGTATAAAAGTACCCTTTGTTCTATATTGTTGTTGACACTGGTGTGGTTAATCTTTTAAATTTTATACTTTATAATGACTGGGTAAGCATATCTCATTAGGTTTTATTTTCGATTTTCTTAATGATTAATGATAGGAAGGTGTTTTGTTTGTTTTTGTTTTTTCCTGTGCTTATGGGCCATTGAAGTCTTTTGCTTTTTAAAAAAAAAAATTCCTTTTTGGGATATAAGAGTTCTTTATATATTCTGAATATATGTCCTCTGTCAGATATATGCATTGCAAAATTTTTATGTTCCATTTTATATTTTTATTTTGTTAAAACTAGTAAGAACAGGAACTTTCTAATTTTAATAAAGTCCATTGTTTCAAAAAGTCTTTTCTATTCTGGTTTGTACTTTTGTGTCCTAAGAAATCTTTACCTTCCTGAAAGTCATGAAGACGTTCTTACAATTTCTTCTAAAAGTTTTGTAGTTTTTAGCTTTTGTGATTAGGTCTGTGATGATCCATTTTCACTTAATTTTTGTGTGTATGTCGAGATAAAAATTGAGGTTTGTTTTTATCCATTTTTATAAATCACTGTTTCAGCACCATTGAATTACTTTGGTACACTGGTTTAAAATCATTTGCCCACCTATGCCTGAATCTATTTCTGGCCTCTGTACTGTTCCATTATCTGTATGGCTGTTCTTCTGCCAATACCTCCTGTCTTCATTTACTGGAGCTTTATAGTAAATCTTGAAAGCAGGTGGTACAAGTTTTCTAGCTCTGTTCCTCTCTACATTTGCTTTGACTGTTCTAGGTTATTTGCATTTTCACATAAATGTTAGAATTTGTTTGCCAGTTTCTAACAAAACAAAAGAAAACAAAACCTGCTGTAGTGTTAAGTAGGATTGTGTTGAATCTTTAATTAAATTTAAGGAGAAATGATGACTTAATATTATTGAGTCTTCCAGTCTGTGAACATTGTCTGTATCCATTCATTGAGATCTTTAATTTCTCTCAGCACCTAACTGTAGTTTTCAATCTAAAGATCTTATGTTTACTTTTTTACTTTAGATTTCCAATTTTGAGTTAGAAGCCAAGTAAAGAAGTAAATACTGTATGTTTTCATTTATACCGTATGCAAATAAATTTATCTTAACACAGTCAATTGATGATTGCCTGTGTCAGTTATACCTTAGTAGAGCTGAAAAAAGAGAAATATTTTAATAGTGTGTTGATAGTGTATAAAAAGACAATTTATTTTTGCATATTTGACCTTGTATCCTGCAGCTCTGCTTAATTCACTTAATTTTAATAGACTTTGGTAGACGGTTTAGAACTTTTGTCAGCTCAATAATTCTATCTGTAGTTTCCTTATTATTTTCTGTGTGTAAGATAGTGTTATTTGTAGCTTTAGTGATATTTATCCTTAAATGTGTAAGAATTCACCTATGGAGCCATCTCTAAATGGAATTTTCTTTATGGAAAAGTTTTAAATTACAAATTAAGTTTCTCTAATGGGCAAGTGATTATTTAGATTTTTTGGTTTTTGGGGGGGGAATTTTTTGGCATCAGTTTTGGTCATTTGTGACTTGTAGGAATTTAGCCATTTTATCTAAGTTGTTTGATTTAGTGCCATAAAGTTTTATTTTTTTGTTATTTAAAAATATTTATAGGATCTCTAATGGTGCTCTTTCATTCTAGATTTTGTTAATTTATGGCTTTTCTCACTGTATCATTACTAGAATAGCTATTGATTGTTCAGTGTTACAATTTTTCTCAGAGATTAGCTATTAGCTTCATTAGTCTTTTTTTCTGTTTTCCATTACACTGAATTCTGGTCTTATTAATTCCTTTTCATATATTAGTAGTTTACAAGCTATGACCCATGAACTAAATTTGCCTGCCACCAGTTTCTATTAAAAATAAACTTTAATTGGTATATAGTCCTATCATTTGTCTGTATATTGCCATGATTGCTTTCACATTATAGTGGCAGTGTTAAGTTGCTGTAATAGAGAAAGTATTGCCTAAATGCCAAAAATATTTACTATCTCACCTTTTAGAGAAAACATTTGCTGACCCTTGCTTAGATCATTGATTTTAGATATCTCTTCTTTTCTAATATGAGCTTTTAAAGTCACAACTTTTCCTCTAAGGACTGTTTTAGCTTTATTATATAAATTTTCATTATAATGTTTTAATTTTCATTCAATATTTTTTCTGTGTTTACCTACAATTTAGTCTTTGACTCATAGGTGTCCAGAGGTGCATTTTGACATTGACCTTTTCTTGCTTAAACATAACGCTCTGAGATCCATCCGAGTTGTTGCATGGTTTTTTTTTGTTTGTTTGTTTCAAATTTTTATTTAAATTCTAGTTAGTTAACATATAGTGTAATATTGGTTTCAGGAGTAGAATTTAGTGATTCATCACTTACATATAATACCCTGTGCTCAAAACAAGTGCTCTCCTTAATATCCTTCACCAGTTTAGCCCATTCGCCATCCACGTCCCCTCCAGCAACCCTCAGTTTGTTCTCTGTATTTAAGAGTCTTATTGTTTACCTCCTTCTCTTTTTTCCCTTCCCCTGTGTTCATTTGTTTTGTTTCTTAAATTTCACATATGAGTGAGCACGCATGGTATTTGTCTTTTTCTGACTGGTTTATTTCACTTAGCATAATATAGTCTAGCTCCATCCATGTTGTTGTTAATGGCAAAATTGCATTCTTTTTTTTTTTTTTTTAATTTTTTTTTTCAACGTTTTTATTTATTTTTGGGACAGAGAGAGACAGAGCATGAACGGGGGAGGGGCAGAGAGAGAGGGAGACACAGAATCGGAAACAGGCTCCAGGCTCTGAGCCATCAGCCCAGAGCCTGACGCGGGGCTCGAACTCACAGACCGCGAGATCGTGACCTGGCTGAAGTCGGACGCTTAACCGACTGCGCCACCCAGGCGCCCCTAAAATTGCATTCTTTTTGATAGCAGTAATATTCCATTGTATCTGTATACCACCTCATCTTTATCCATTCATCACTCAATGGATATTTGGGCTCTTTCCATAATTTGGCTATTGTTGATAATGCTGCTGTGAACATCAGGGTGCATGTGTCCTTTGAATCAGTATTTTTGTATTCTTTGGGTAGGTATCTAGTATTGCAATTGCCAGGTCATAGTGTAGTTCTATTTTTAACTTTTTGGGGAGTCCCCATAGTGTTTTCCACAGTGGATGCACCAATTTGCATTCCTACCAGCAGTGTTGGACATTTTAATAGTTTTCTTCCATTTGTATTTCTGTTTTTTTCTTTTTTTTTTTATTTGTATTTCTTAGTAGTATTCCATGGTATGCATATATGACAGTTCATTCAACTATTCACCCACTAAAGGGCATTTAGTTTTTTTCTAGTTTTTGGCTTTTATGAAAAAAGATGTAGTGAACATTTGTTTTTACGTAAGCATATGTTTTCATTTCTCTGGGATAAGTGACCAAGAGTGAAGTTACTGAGCTTTATGGTAAATACCTGATTAGTTTTGTTAAAAGAAACTTCTACCAGCAATGTACACATAGTCCAGTTTCTCTTCATCTTTACCAGATTTTGGTATTGTCTTTTTTTTTTAAGTCATTCTGCCTGGTAGGTATGTAGTGATATCTTATTGTGGTCTCAATTTGTCACTTTCCTAATGGATGATTCTGAACATCTTTTTGTGTGCTTATTTGCCATCAGTATTAAAATGTCAGTTCATATTTTTTGCCCATTTCATAATTGGATTGCTTTCTTGATTTGAAGCCTTGAGAGTTCTATATTTTCTAAGTACCAGTCCTTTTTCAGAAATGTAGTTGGCAGTTATTTTCTTCCACAGAGTGGCTTCTTTTAAAACACTTAAAAACATTGTTTTTTTATTTTTTATTTCAGACAGAGAGCACAAGTGGAGAAAGGGGCAGAGGGAGGGAAACTTAAGTAGGCTCCACATTCCGCATAGAGCCCAATGCAGGGCTCGATCCCACAACCCTGGGACCTCAGCCAAAATCAAGAGTCAGATGCTCAAGCAGCTGAGCCACCAGACACTCCTGGACTGTGGCTTCTTATTTTATCCTTTTAATAGCATCTTTTGCAGAGGAAAACTGCATTTTTATTGTAGTCTAACTTACCATGTTGTCATGTCTAAGAACTCTTCACCCCTCTGAGTCCTAAAAATTTTTTTCTTACATGTTTTCCATTAAATTCTATGACTTCACAAACAGTTTTACTTTTAAGTCTGTGACTCATCTTCAGCTAATTTTTGTATAAGGTATGAGGTTTATATTGAGGTTTGTATTTTTGTCCATGATTGTTCAGCACGATTTATTCAAAATCTTTCTTTATTCCAAATCTTTATTCTTTCTCATGAGGCATGCTTTTAGGGTATTTTAAAGAGAGTCTAGAGGGGCCTTTATTCTTGGGCTAATTTTGTCACACTTAGAAAGTGTGCTGGGATTTCTCCTGAATGCTCAGTGTATTTAATGAGGACTCTCCATTCTGGCCGGAAGGAACACAGACACTTCTCAGCCCTGTATGAGCTGTTAGGAAATGTTTGTGTTATAGCTCCTTCATAATTGTTCTTTCCTCTGGATTTGATCTATTCTAACCTTCGGAGCTTTCAAGTGTCACACATATAGATTGTTATTCAGCCGAAGACTCAGATTATTGAAACTGTTTCTCTTTATAATTCTTTCCTCTTGGATGGAAGTCCTCCAAATTCTATCCACCTTGGCCTTCCTGAACTACAGTTTTAGTCTTGTCAACCCAGAATGCTTGCTGGATTCTATAATTGCCCTAATAGGGGAAATACCTCCCTGCAGGAAACCTGAATGATGGTAGGAATCATTTCATTTTTTTTTTCTTTCCTCAAGGTTTATGGTCTTCTGCTACCTGTGTTCTCTGAAAATATTGTTCTCTGTATTTTGTACAATTTTCTAGTTAATAGTGTGGGAGGTAACTCTATACCATCTTATTGCTCCGAGGTGAAAAATGGAATTTGATATTTTTACACTGTAAATTATATCTTTTATAAAGTGCATTTTTAAATTGTTTGTTGGCATATATAATCCATTGTGATATATTGAACTAATATCCTGAAACATTTAGCTACTTATTATCCCTAATTATTTATCTCTACTTCTTTCGCTTAATAAAATCTTTTTAATGTTTATTTATATTTGAGAGAGGTAGATAGAGACAGAGCATGAGCTGGAGAGGGACAGAGAGAGAGGGAGACACAGAATCTGAAGCAGGCTCAGGCTCCGAGCTGTCAGCACAGAGCCTGATGCCGGGTTCAAACTCACAAGCTATGAGATCATGACCTGAGCTGAAGTCGGACGCTCACCCGACTGAGCCACCCAGGTGCCCCCATCTATAGTTATTTCTAAATGAATATATATGTACGTAGTCTTTTCATCTTAGAATACTGGCAATTGTATCCCCTGTTACAATCCTTAAATCTTTTTGTTTCTTTTCCTTGTCTTCTAGTACCGCCTACTACCTCCGTTGCAATTTTCTATAAAAGTAGTTAGAAAAAGCATTGTTTTCTTTATCTCAGATGGAAAGCTTTGAACATCATTAATTATGATGCTCTTGTCTATTTACTATAGATACTTTTGTCACATGTAAGACCTCTCTTATGTTTGTAATTGGCCAAGAATTGCTGTGACTTACCTGTATTGAATTTTATTGTAATTAAAAATATTTTTGCATACTCCTTTTTCTGCTAATGTAGTCTATTAGATTGACTTATTTTTTAAATGTTAAACAAACCTTGAATTCCTAGAAAAAAATCAACTTTTTCTTTGATATGTAAAACCATTTTTCTCTTTTGAAGAGTTTGTGTAAGATTATTATTTTTTTCTAAAATATTTGGCATACTTCACAAGCAAAGACATCTGATTCTGGTCTATCTCCTTTTTTAAAAATTTTTTTAATGTTTATTTTTTTTTGAGACAGAGACAGAATGCAAGTGGGTTAGGGGCAGAGAGAGAGGGAGACACAGAATCCGAAGCAGGCTCCAGGCTCCGAGCCGTCAACGCAGAGCCTGATGCGGGGCTCGAACCCACAGAGTTGTGAGATCATGACCCGAGTGGAAGTCAGACGCTCAACTGACTGAGCCACCCAGGTGCCCCTGGTCTATCTCCTTTTTAGGGAATGTTTTTAAATTAAAATTTCAATTCAATAGCTACAGCTCTTCCCAGATTTTCTATTTTGTCTTGTGTCAGTTTTGGAAGGTTCTGTTGGCATAAAGTAGTTCATACTATTCTATAGTTTTTTTTTAACATTCCTGTCATCTGTAAGAAAGTCCTTCTAACAATTCCTGATATTCATTATTTGAGTCTGCTTTCTTTTTGGCTGCTCTCCTTCCTTCCTTTCTAGTCTTGGTAGTGATTAATCAACTTTATTCATATTGTTGAAGAAACTTTCACTAGAGAGAAGTAACAAGAAACGGTGAGGTTAAGGGTTATACATTATTATTACTAGTTTTCCTTAGTGCAGAGGTTCATAAACACCAACTTGCAACAGAGTTACATGGAAGGCTTGTTAAAACATGTACTGCTGAGTCTTACCCCAGAGTTCTGATTCAATGGATTTCTGGAGTGTGAGAAGTCCCCTGGCAAGCTGGAGATTCAGAAAAGCCAATTTATATATTTCCAGTCCAAGTCTAAAGGCTTGAGAACCAGAAAAACTGATGTTATAAGTTCCAGTCTGAAAGCTGGCAGGCTCAAAACCCAAGAGGAGCCAATGTTTTTGTCTGAGTCCAAAGGCTGGAAAAGACCAGCGTTCCTGCTCCAACTGTCAGGCAGGAGGAGCTCTCTCTTACTCAGCTTTTTGTTCTATTCATGCTTTCAGCTGAATGGATGAGGCCTATCCACATTAGGAAGGTCTATCTGCTTTAGTCAATCTTCCCATTCAAAATATTAATCTCATCCAGAAACACCCTTACAGACACACCAGAAAAATACTTGACCAAATATCTGCATACCCTATGATCCAGTTAAGTTGATACATGAAATTAACCATTACACTAGATGATCTTGATCCTGCCGGTCCTGAGAACACACTCTGAGAAACAGTGTTTTAAGTAGTCATCCTCCAGATTGCAACATTAATTCTTAGTTTATCTAAGTTGTCTTCCACGACAAAGCATAGATCTTAGTATAGTTTAACTTCATTTACCCCCAATTTTGCAAATACACTTGTACACCTGTACACATGTTTGTGTGGATGTAAAATTTTAAACCCCATAACAGAGCATAATTACTATTTTGTTAGTCAACCTCTATTTAGATTTACCCACATGGTTATCATTTTTTGTTGCTCATCATTACTTTCTGAAAGTCTGATTTCCATCTGGTATAATTTTCCTTCATCTTGAAGAACACCTTTTAGTATTTCATTTCATGTAGGCCTGCCACTTATGAATTCTCTCAGTTCTTATTTGACTAAAACCCTTTCAAATTTACCTAAATTTGGGGCGCCTGGGTGGCTCAGTCGGTTAAGCGTCCGACTTCAGCTCAGGTCACGATCTCGCGGTCCGTGAGTTCGAGCCCCGTGTCAGGCTCTGGGCTGATGGCTCAGAGCCTGGAGCCTGCTTCGGATTCTGTGTCTCCCTCTCTCTCTGCCTCTCCCCCATTCATGCTGTGTCTCTCTCTGTCTCAAAAATAAATAAAGGTTAAAAAAAAAATTTACCTAAATTTTTTTAATGACAAATTTGAGCCAGTATAAATTTTAGGTTGGAGTTGTTTTCTTTTACTGCGTTGAAAATATTCTTCAACTGTTTTTGGGTTTTGTTCTTTCTATGCTTTCTTTACTTTTTTGCCTTAAAAAAAAACCCAGAAAACTTTTAGTCTTGCTGCTATTTCTATGCTCTTATCCTGTCTTCCCCACCATTGCTACCTGCTTTTAAGATTGTCTCTATCTTTGGTGTTTACCATTTGAACTGTGATATACTCAGGCTCTGTGGTTTTTCTTGGTATTTATCTAGCTTGGGCTTGCAAGAGCTTCTCAAGTCTCAAATTTGTTGACTTTCATCAGCAGCTGGAAAATTCTTAGCCATTACCACCTCAAATTTTGCTTCTTACTCATTCTTTTCTTAGGACTTGAATTATACATATATCAGATATTTTCTTTATTTGTTATCTATTTATGTATATTCTTTCTCATTCTCTAATTCTGAGTATATTTTTTAACCTTAGTCCACTTTACTAATTCTCTCTGTAGTTGTTTCTAATCTTCTAGATTCTGAAATTAGTAAGTACTAGAATTTCCATTTGATTTTTTTCATAGTTTTTCTCTTC